>NC_141696.1:243107568-245878792 GCF_964263255.1 Lissotriton vulgaris | reverse complement strand
AACCTGTCACTTTTGGGGACACACACTGACCTATCACTTTTGGGGACACGCATGACGAGGAATGGTATCCCTTCTTTCTACTGATGTTGCTTTTCCGCAGATCTGGCTAGTTTCTGTTGTGGGAATTCTTAATTTTCCAAGGTTTTTCACGCATGTCTTGGGGGCACTTGATGGAACATCTTGACTGCCAAGCACGTCATTCAAATACTCCTTCAAATATTCATAGCCTGCACCTTCAACAGTTTTTACAACAAAGCGAATATAAAGCAGGAATGAACATTTGAAAGATTTGTCTAGGTCTTCTAAATCAAGCCCCCACAAGTAGTAGGAGGGGGTCACTAGTCGATTCACCGTGCAAGGCTGAGGGCCGTTTCAGTTTGGCATGGGCTAGGCTACTGCCCCCTCCCATGTGGGGTTTCCTAGCATCCCCTGCTTCCCTGAGAGACTGGGGGTGGAAAACTGACCGGAGGAGGTCATAAGAATGGGGCAGAGGCCTAAGCTGCCCCTAGGAGACCTTTGTCCTTCAAAACCTGTCAGTGCTACCCACCCACTTCCATTTGGGATGAAAAAAGCCAAACATGGCAATCAAATGCTGCAGTGCCCTTACGTTTATGAACAAACTCCTCTTACAGAGAAGCTCTTTGGATATGGGGCTGGTTAGAGAGGGGCTGACCTGTCGGTGGGGTCCTGGCCTTTAAGCCAAACCTCTGGTGCCCATGCGGTTTCATTGGGTAGCCCAGCAAGGACAATGTGCTAAGCGGCTTCCTGGTGATTGCCTTATACTGAATGAATTTGCCATTCCTGTGAACATTGTGTTCATATTTAATAATCTTTCTCTTAGTTTCAAGCAATGTTGGCCGGACCCTTGTTCCCTGCTTGCCCCAAAGGAGATGTAAACAAGAAATGTTTGTACCTTCACATTCAAGGCTGTGAACTGTGTTATGATGTTCATAATGTGCAGGTTCAGGCATTTATGTGATATGTTAATGTGTTATCCTCCTCTGCAATGTGTACCCCTGAAGTAATGTTTGCTACATGCTACTCCAGTTGAAGTGCCTGTGACTGTTATTTCTGTAGGGTATCTGTTGAGAAAAAAAAGCCACTGCATGAGTGAGTGCACTGTGTCAGATCAAGGTATGGATGTCGATTTCCTAAAGAGCAGAAGGCTCCTATTTTCTCCTGAGGGACTATAAAAAGAGTACTGTGTGGAAACTACAGAAAGTATACAGGGTCAGGAGTAACATGGAGCAAGGCAACCAGTAGCACCTACTGTAAGTGGAGAAGTGTGTCTCAATGGTTAGAGCGGCAGACCCTGATGCAGAGGTTTACCCCGGGACCAGGGTTCAATTCCCTGCCTCGGTGGGTCTTGGGCTCAAAAATTCCACGGACCTGATAATTCTCGCCTCTGTGCCTATTCCAATCATGAAGTCCACAACGGCCCCCACAACGCTAAGAATGCCTGGCCCCCACCTTGGGGGAGCCAAGGAGTGGACGCCTCACAGGGAAAGCCAGGATGAGTTCCACAGCGGTATTCGTACAAGCACCTTGAGACCCTTGCGGGTGAGTAGTGCGCTATACAAGTATCAATTTACAATTTTTACCTTACTAACAATATCTGACCTCAAATGTGAAGGCAGTGCAAGGAAAAAGAAGGATACCAGTTGCAAATTGCAGCTGATCCAGGATTCAAATAGTTCCTCACAACAATGAATTAGATTCCTCTTGTTTTTTTCTATTTTTAAAGCTGGTTTACCACAAGACTATCCCTAAATGTGCTGGGGTTAGTTAATGAAAATCAAACAAAAGATAAACAGCAAAGCCTCAAATTGCATGCATTTTGCGTGCTCCAAAAGCAGCAACATTTACACCACTTTTTTCTATCACCTACATGATGAACAATATACTTGTATAGATTTTTAAGCAGTACTTTATAATACAATTTACAATTTACAATTTTGCATCAATACGGCCTACACTCAAGTGACGGAAACCTACATGGGCTTATTTATTAATTTACTTATTTGTTTGTTTATTTATTCACTTATTTATATATTTATTGGTGTATTTAAAATTGTATGTAGTGCGAACAGGACCTAATTAGGAGTCCAACCGCTTTACATGGTTTAATAATTCTTTGAATATATGGCTAAGGCACTTCAAGGAATGATTGCAGGAGTTTCTTGTAAAGAAAATATACATGCAGGGCAATGGACAGGTGAAAGGTAATTCTAAACATGCTGGGCCTGATTCACAAAGGTAACTTACACTTTTGAGAAAATTAAAGCGTTGAGTAAGGTTACTACTTTTTAACTATTCACAAAATCCAAATGTAAATTTACTTTAAAAGTATAATTTATATGCCCACCAAATTGAAGGGCCTGGGTGTTATTCCTAAACTACGAGGGATTATTCACAAACCTAATTTACACTTGTGAGTAATTTACATATGTAATTTACTCTTTCACTTTTGAGTAACCTTACACTGGGATTTTGTCAATAGCCAAAAGTAGCATCAGATCTTATCTGCAAAGGCAGTCACTGGAGGTTAGCACTGTCAATCCCATTTCAACAGACTTTACAGTGTGTGAGACTCAGATGGTGAAGCTCGCTCAAAATTTAGCCCAGATAGTCCAAAGCAAAAAAAACAGGGGGATGAAATGGGGAAAACCCATTTATTATGGTTAATTTACTCAACAATAACTGACAAATTAGGTTTTATACCCATAACTGCACTTTGTGAGTTTTTTCAGTGCCTTCAAAGGTCTTTAAACATGTATTATGGTGTTGTGAGCAAACATAACCAGAAATTCACTTTACAGTTTGTGGTATTTAGTAAATTTCTGAGTTTTTGTTATCATATCCAACATGGAAGTGTTTTCTGCACCTCAATCTGAGTTAAATTCTAACCAATGCTGTGCGTACATTCTGGCTGTAACTAGTAGTGAATAGCTTAGGCCTCTATAGAAAATGTTTCTTACCAACATAAGGATTAGGGAACATGGTTTGTAGCCATATGAAGCAGACGTTGACTGCATATTATGTTTCTATGTTTAGGCCCTGCATCATAACAATATCTGGGAATGTGTATGCAGAAGATAATCTCTAACCTATGCCAACAGCTAACTTGCACTGTGTACTTCCTTCAACTGCACACAGTAGGAGTACCCCAGGACCTCACAGGCCAGGCCCTGAGCACAAATGTTAGCTGGCAGCACTTGGATGTGAGATTCAGGTGCAGGGTGTGACCACCGGCCAGTCCCTGGCACCTACATCCATTGCGGGCAGCCATTGATTGTCTGCAGTGGGGGTGAGAGCAATGGTAAATTGCATGGGTGGGGTGTAGGGAGGATCTCTATTGAGACCCTGTTCCCTACTGTTCATGTCTGTTTGAACCTCATTGCAGATAGTCTTTGACCATGGGCAACAGAGGTGCGGTGCACAGTCTGACATCTTCTTAGAACCTGCTCCACACCCTTTGGAGGCATCTGTCCACTGTTACTCATGACCTTTGCTGTACACAACAGGCCTGCTACAGGAACATGTACAGCCAGTCCCAATTGAGTCCATGAAGCTTGTTCCAGTGTTGGTGTGCTGGGTAGTTGGTAGCTTGGCAGTACCTCATGGCAGCTGTAAAACTTTCACCTATTGGTGGTGCACCAGATAGGCAGGATTGGACCGAGTCCACAAATCCTGTAATGGCTGCCACAACATTTCAGTTCAATTTTGTGGTAGCAAATCATATCCTTTTGGATCAACAGATCCTCTTTGGATCCGCTGATCCAACATGTCCATGAGGAGAAAAAACTTCCCTGGCTGATAGGCTTGGTTTATTTTTAATTTTGGGAATTTTAGATGGATCTGCGGATCTTCAAATCTCAATATCTTTAACTTTTTTAGTGGATTTTTAACACCTTTACGTCTAACCCAAGCTGCTTTTTAAATCCTAGGGGCCTCATTTATGAGAAATGATGCATCGCTGTGTGAAAGCAGCGATGCGTCACTTCTCAGTGCGCACTCCTTGCGACATTCCTGATGCGTCATATTTAATGTATGACGCATCATATCGCAAGGTGTTACAGATACGTCAGTATTTCTGACGTATCTGTAAGCGCAAAAGTGACGCATTGCTGGAGTGTGTCACAAAAGTGGCGCAACTCTAGCAATGCGTCCTTTCACATGGGGCAAGCCCCATGTGAAAGGGCCTGCTTCAGTCTTACGCCTGCTGTGAGGCAGGCGCAAGATTTTGACGCAACGGCGTCCTAAAAGTGACGCAGTGAAATCTCATAGATTTCACTGCGTCACTTCTAAGACCCTTCCTTGCGTCAATACGCCCCCCTTGCATACATTATACCTGGCACAGGTATAATGTGGCGCAGGGGTTTACAAAGTGACGCATCTACCTAGATGCGTCACTTTGTAAATATGGCGCAACAAGGCGCATTTTTTACGCCACTGGTGCGTCACAAAAAGTGACTTACCGGCGGCGTAAAAGTGACGCACTGCCTCATAAATGAGGCCCCATGTTCTCAAAAAACGCTGTATGGATTTACACCAAACCAACAAAAGCTTGGTCATTAACTACAGTTCTAACCTTGTTCCAAGTTTGGTGTAAATCCGTTGAGATGTTTATTCTGTGTCAGACATGAGAATTTCTTGTGGGGAAAAAGAATGAAAATTGCACTGTGGGGCCCCCATCCTTTTTCTTTGCCCCACCCAGATAGATGGGCACAAAACTTCCCATGAAAGAGTCAAACAGTAATATCTTATAACCCTGGGCGCTACAAACATTTATTTTCGGGGGCTGTGGGGGGGAGCCACAGGGCCCCCGTGGTCCCACCAGCAGATATGATGGCAATAGCAGACTGGATGACAGCAAATTGTCTACATCTGAATGCCAGCAAATCTGAGATCTTGCTGCTTGGGAAAGATAGCCACCTGTGGACAGAACAATGGTGGCCAGATGCACTGGGGCCTCTGCCCCTCCCAAGGAAGTTGTGAAAAATCTGGGTATCTGGGTGGATAGCTGTTTGTCCTTTGATACCCAAACAAAAGTGGTTGCAGGGGCCTGTTTTGGGCTTTCTGTGCGGAATCAAACCCCTGCTCGGGATTTTTGACTCACACACCCACCAGATCATTATTCAAGCAAACAGTTTATCTAGACAGGATTACTGCAACTCTCGTTATTTAGGTGCAAATAAAGCCAGAATTCAGCACTTACAGAGAGTACAGAATGCGGCAGCACAATCTCTTCTCGCCCTTCCTAAATTTTGCCCGTTATCAAAACACCTACCCAAATAACATTGGCTGCCATATTTTAAGACTTTGCTCATAACATTCTAACTAAGCAAGCCCCTTCTATTCTCTCCATCCTGCTTGTGCCATATTTATAACAACGCATATTGCACTCAGCGGATCTGCAACCACCCCAAATCAAATGAGCTAGAGCAGGAGGCCGCTCTTTCAAATCGCTGGCAGCTACACTATGGAACTCCTTGACTGTGTCCATCAGAAATATCGACAACCATCTTGCCTATAGAAACGCCATAAAAACCTGGCTCCTCCTGAAATAATTTTACAATCCCTATGCTCGTCATCCTGCAACTCCTGTGTCCTGGTTTTTCTTTTAGCGCTGTGACGCTCTATTGCTGGGGCAGCCATGTGCTCTATGAATCATCTAACATAACCTAACATTCTTTTGTTTTAAAAAAAAATGAAGTGGCTTCCTGAGGCATCCAATTCGGGGCATGCTACAATTTTCCTTTTTCTTTTATTTTAAAGTGGAGTGCCAAGCTAGTCCCTCATTGGGGGGTGCAGGGGAGGCCTAAGGCCCCTGCAGCCCTGACGGCTCGCCTGTTTGTACCCATCATGAGTGCACCGGGACCCAGCATTGCTACAACCTCGCAGGAGCAAGTTTCTTATTCTCCTGCAGGGTGGGAGCAATTCAAAGCATTTCCCTGCCCAAGAGCATGGGCAGGGAAATAGACAGTGCCCCTGGGGCTGGGGGCCCCAGGACACCTTCACTAGGCCAACCCCAGAGGAAGGGGTCCCCAGGGCCACTGTATGGCTCAGGGAGGGGGGCTGCACAGGCACCCTCTCTCCCCTTTAATTAAGCTAACAAGCCACAGGAGAAGGTCCATGAGTCATTCTATGGCTTGGGGGGGGGGGGCATCCTCCCCTTTAATTAAGTTATGAGCACTGGGGAATGATATCCCTGGGGCCTCTTCTGGCATGAGGAGGGAGGCCAGGTGCCCCCCCTTCAATTAAATCTAATCCCTGGTGGATGGGGCCCCGGGGCCTCATGAAGGCTTGGGGAGGGGGGGCCATGCACCCCCCTCCCCTTATATAAATGCAGCAAATTTTCTACCACCCAGCATTCCCCCAATTCTCCTGATAATAAGGGTACCTCACTTGTGTGGCTAGGGCGAGTGACAGGAAAGGCTCCAAAACGCAAAATGGAGACATCACATTTTTCACTGACAACTGGCCCTTTTTTCCAAGTTTCCCGATAAAAATGGTTCTTCACTTGTGTGGTTAGGCTTAGTGCCCACAACAAGAAAGGCCACAAAATACAATGAGGTGACATCAATATTTTATGCCACAAAAAGTATCTGCTTGGCAATGGGGTAACAGCTTTTTATTGGCTGGGGATCGAAGGCCAACCAGGGAAATCTACCAAACTGGGTTTGATAGGTTTCCCTGGCTGGCCGCCGAGCCCCGGCCCAAAAACTGCTGCTATCCTTTTTGTTGATGTTGTCACACAGCATTGTGGACCCTGCCCTTTTGATAGTGCTAGGCCCATCCACACAGGTTAGGTACCATTTACATTGGGAGACATGTGGGAACTCTGGCTTGCAGGAAATGTGCACAGATTCTAGTACTTTGAGTCATATGAATATGAAGAAAACATGTTTTCAGCCTATGTTTGAGGATTGCAAGTTCATATTAATAACAAACTCTTGTGGGATCCCCACCAGACACCCCACCCTGGAGTCCCCCTGGTGTCTAGATTATGAAAATGTCTGAGGTTGGTAGATTTTACCTTGAGAAAATATACACCCTGGCAGAGAAAGACAGAAAAAACAACTATTACTGCCCAGCAATCTACTACTTAAGTACACACAAACCTACTGGTTGGATTTGGCACCAGGTAAGCGACTAAAATGTTCAAATGTAAATTTTATTTAACATTTTTTTTTCAGGAAAATGAAAACATAGAAATCACTGTTAATAAGATAAATATAATTTTGTAATACTGAACTAGTGACTCACAGCTCATGAACTGTAAAGCAATGGCAAGGTACCAACCCCTTTACAGGCCATTCACATACCTGTCATGCATTGCACACACAAAACCATTCACACCACCAGCAGCAGGCCCAACACTTTACAACACTCACATCAACAAATGGTGCCATTCAAGGGCCTATCACTTTCATGCACCCACAGGACTGACGCCAATCACACCACCTTGTGCTGGGCGGAGTGTGTGTACTAGCATTTGGGTGATGTGTGCGGATTGGCATTTGGCTGGCAGTGTGTGTGTAGTGACTTGCTGCTGGTCACTACACACACACTGCCAGCCAAATGCTAGTCTACACACTCTACCAGGTAAACACCAGTTCACACACAGACCACCATCCAAATGCCACTCAGATATCACTATGAAGCTCCTCACAACTTTCATTTCTAAAACACTCCCACAATGAACAGATTACACACACAAAGCAGAGACAAAAGAATAAAATATCCAACTAAAAACAGTAATTTTATTAGAAAAACTAGCCTATTGGTAGAAGATGAAATATCAGCTATGACTGCATACACAATAGGTGTAACTGTACTCATCAAACTACTGCCAACCAGATATCTGGCAATACAGATGAACAGTCACAGGCGTAGTACTTTCATCATAAATAGTTATGCGCATGTGGATATCTCTTCTGTCTGAACATGTCAACGTGAGTAATTCATTACTACACAAGGTACAGCTCTGTCCCCTCTGAATTTTCATACACACAAGTTCTTTAGGATAACCTTTACGATTAGAGTGGATTGTGCCACCTGCCACAGCGCCCACTCAGAACAATTTGTTAAATGATTGCACACCTGTATAGAAATTATACACATATAAATGGTAGCCTTTGTGAAAAAGTGCTGTGGCAAGTTTGGGAGCATCCCTTTACCCAAGGGGTCACTTTCCAGAAACATAATGTAAAATATAGACATCCCTGTTATCTAGTGGGTTTCCAATTCACCGGGGAAGCAGAGCTTAAACCAGGCGATCTGCCCCCAAAAGATACTTGCCTGCTTTGGGGAGTGACCCTTGCCCAAGGAGTCACTTTCTAGAAACAATGTAAAAAATAGGCATCCATGCAGTCTAATGGGGTTGCAGATCAGCCTAAAGCCAGCCGAACTGCCTCCAGGTGCGCAGAAACAAATAATTGCCCTTTTTGGGGAGTTACCCTTGCCCAAGGGGTCTCTCCCTAGTAACAATGGACAAAATAGACACCCCTGGTGTCGAGTGAGTTAGCATCCCTGGGGAGCAGATCAGCCTAACAAAATGTCTAATTTGACTCCAGGGGAGGAATCCAGATTGAGTACTTACATTGGGGAGCAACCCTTTCCCAAGGGACCGCTCCTTGACACAAAAACAATCCCTGGTGGTCTAGTGGTTGTATTCCTGCTGCATGATAGTGGTCCCAGCTTTGATACTGCAGCAGGAATGCACTCAAGAGAGACACAGGGGGAAAGGAAAAACTCTTTCCTTCCCCTTGGTGTCTCTCCTGTTGCCCAATTCCCCCCTCCCCTCAGGCAAGTGGTCTTACCAAACAGTTCTCCTCACCAGGCGCAGTGGAAGAAAATGGCTTCGGGCACACATCTGGCTTATGATGATGACAAAACCATGCCTTTTTGCGTGTTGATGTCACCATCGCACTGGGAATCCGTTGTTGGAGCATGTGGCAGGGGGGCTCGGGATGGAGCGTCAGCGCTTTCCCCGTGGGTGGTTACTAGGACATGCTGAACATGTCCTCAGCACCCGAGCACCGGCACTGAAGACATGTCCAGCACGTCCATAGCACTCAAGGGGTCAATCAGTCAAAAGAATATGCTTACCTTTAAACAAAATCCAGTCATACTTAAAAGTAAAAACTGCTTAAATAAATAAATATTAAACCGCACAAATAACTTTTCAAATTACAAATCCTGATACAAAGACAAAAAATATATATAATGCACTACATATTATAAAACAATATAATCTCACAAAGAACTTTAAAACCCATAAAGATTTGCTACCCATAAAATATATAAATATAACATGTTTTTGAATCTGAGGTGCACAGCCTTGAAAAAATCTCAAAATATTAATTTACAAAAATGGATGAAAATGAGCCCAAACCATGCAAACAATAAAATAAACAATTCGGGTGCACATAATAATAATCCATAGGAACCATACAAAATCTGAAAAATAAAATGCCAAACAATGATCCAGAAAAAAACAAAAAGTAAAGGCAATTAAAAATAATATTGGTTACTATATAAGAAAAAACTTTAAGAAAAGGTATCCAGAAACAGGGAAAAATCCAAGACCCAAACAAATCACCTGCTAAATAAAACGAAATACTGAAGGAATGAACAAAAATGAGGTAGAAAGACTAAAAGAAATTGAAGAAAGTGACATACAAAGTGTCACTAAATTAATGTAAGAAAAGACTAACACTTCCTAGAGAGCAAAAGAAAACTTCTTGTTTATAGTTAATTTTGTACCAACTATGACATTTACAAATTTACACAGTAGTGCTTTATATATATATTTATAAAAATCAACCAATGAAAAAATGAAAATATATTTAAAAAGTGCTTAATAAATTAAAGGTATAACTAATGTAGTGCTTATTAATATATAAAAATCTAACAGGAAATAATAACAAAAATATATGTTTGGTCAGAGTACATCTTCATTGTTTGAAAATATATTGCAAAAAACTGCAATATGTGACAAAAAAAATATATGTAAAAATGTATGATATTTACCATTACAAATATGTTTGGAAAATGTAAAATAGTATGTGACTAATGTGTGGAACAATTAATAATTTTGAAAAAATGTGTGAAAATATATTAAAAACGCACAAAAATTAAAACACAGCAAAAAAATATAAATATATAAAACAGTACTAAGAATGGTGCAAAAAAATGAACTTACCTTATCAAAACAATGTCTCATGATCTGAAATACACTTCAATTACACATTTACTATCCCTGCTCCAAACTTAACAGTGACGGAGAAATTGTTTGACTTTGAGAGGGTTATATTAGCTATTCCCACTCTAATCTGAGCCACAGTGGAAAGTGTTGGATTTTGAGAGGTAGATATACTATTCCCACTCAAATCTGGGAAGCATCCATTTGTACTCGGACATTTTGTTTGCGTACCATTACTACGCAAGCGTTAGAACACAGCAATGTAACAATGCGTCGCCTTTAGTACGTGTACTGTTATAGCGCATGCGTTGTACGGGTGCCGCTATTGGAGGTCGTCACAGTGGCCATTTGCTCCGAGGGTCTGCTGCTGGTGCTTTTCTGGGTCTGCTGCTGCTTTTCCGGGTGCAGGCGAGGACGTAGGAAGCCTACGACAGAGGAAGCCGGAGGAAGCAGGAAGGGGGAGAAGATTGGAACTATGCATGGTAAGAGATAAGTGGGGCTGTGTAGGGTCGTGTAGGGGCTGTGTAGGGTTGTGCAGGGTTGTGTACTTGTGTAGGGTTGTGTACTTGTGTTTGTGTAGTGTAGAGTTGTGCAGGAGGCGTGCAGGGTAGTGTACCTGTACTCCAGACTGATGCGGTTTCCGGCACCAGAGAGTTAGATTCACCCCCGAGACACACGCGATAGATTGATGCGAGACGCCACTGAGCCATACTAGATCATCCCGAGGAAACCCCTGCTTTGATCTTTAAACCGTCCCCCCTTCCCCTCTGTCTTGAGAAAGACCCGCCGTGACCACCTACAGGGGCACACAAGGGTCGAAACGTCGACGAATCCATAGGTTCAGAATCACCAGGATTCCCACAGTAACCAAAGGAATCCTTGGTTGAGATCAAACCATCATCTGACCAAACCCTAACTGTACCTGTATATACATCTGTATAGATTTATTTCCCGCACTGTATATATTATCCTGTTCACTGAGCACTCTTTCACAAAAAGTCACAAAATTGTTTATCACGGTCTTGCTATGTATGTATGAATTAATTTACGAATGAAGTAATTCAGTTTTGTATAGAAGCAATTATGTATTAATATGTACAATACAATACTTTTAAACATATTACTTCGTTCTTCCGTGTTTTGAGCAATTGATTTCTCAGTAAACACTAGTCCCTGTATCAGAGAGCTGATTTGTTTTCACTTGCATTTATGAGCATTGTTCAAATAACTTGTCTTACCCAACAGAACCAATTTTTTGTTGAACTGTTTGTCTTTAAAACAACAATTTCTTCTTATTCTAAGGAATTGCTCAACGGGCAAATTCTCTTTCAAACTTCACGGATGGTTACTCGTGAAGTGTAGTGCTTTGTTCCTGTCAGACTTTTTCTTGTAAAGGATGGTTGCTAACCCACCTTCTGAAGTGTAGACTTCAACATCTAGGAACGGCATCCTATGCCTTTAGTGGTTAAGGCTAAATGTATTGTCAGCAGTTCTAGTGTTTAGCCCCTCATGAAAGGCATGAAGTTAATCTTCCTCTCCCATCCAAGTCAGAAAAACATCGTCAATATAGCGGACCCAGCCGCCAATCCACTGTTTGTAAGAGTTGTTGTTGTAGATAAATTTATCTTCTTATTTACTTTTGAAAAGGACGGCTAATTCTGGGGGAAAAGGACACCTCATTGCTACTCCCTTTATCTTAAAATAGAACTCATCTTTGAAATTGAAGTAGTTCTTTTTCAGCGCCATACTTGCCAGTTCCAAAATAAATTCTGTGGGAATCTTTATTGGTCTCTGTCTGCTGTCTAGGAATGTTTGTAAAACTGCAAGTCCTTCATCTTGTGGGATTTGGGTATATACGGAGACAACGTCCAAACTGACTAAAAAGTGCTTATTTTCGTCAAAGGTCATCTGATCCAATTTATTTATAAAGTCTGCAGGAATGATCTCACTTCCGACATGAAAGGTTTTAGGAAAAAATCAACACAGTTCGAGATTGGTTCGAACAAAGACTCACAGCCCAAAACTATGGATGACGTCCAACTGTCTCCAGCTGAACGCTAGTAAGACCGAGGTCATGGTTTTTGGCAGACAGCCGGAGCTGTGGGGTGAGAGATGGTGGCCTGGGGATTTGGGTCCTGCTCCCATCCCAGTCGCCGAGCTTAAGAACCTCGGGGTCTGGCTGGACCCTTCCCTCACGTTTGTGTGCCATACCAAACGCACGGCAGCATGCTGCTTTGGCATCCTGCGCGGGCTCCGTCCTGTGCTTAAGTTCTTCGATGCCCCCACCAGGCAACTCATGATCCAAGCCACTGTCATCTCCAGGCTGGATTATGCGAGTTCCTTGCTGGTTGGTTTGAATCAGGCTGAGATCGGGCGCTTACAAAGGATACAGAACGCCGCAGCTAGAGCGGTGGTAGGCCTCCCAAGATTCTGTCCTACCTCCAGTACCCTGCGATCACTGCATTGGCTCCCGGTGGCCCAGCGGATCCAGTTTAAGGTCCTCTGCGTCGCCTATAAAATTCTGAAGGGGTCCCCAGCAACGATCCTTATGGCCCTCCTTGCCAACTACACCGCGACTCTTAAGATCTGCGGACCTAGAACTGGCTGTTATACCGCGCTTCAAGCGGAGTAGAGCCGGAGGACGCTCGTTCCGAGTGCGCGCGGCGGTCCTGTGGAACTCCCTGCCCCCGGCGATTCGCGCTATGAGAGATTTGCTTTCCTTTCGTCGTGCGGTGAAAACCTTTTTATTCCCTTAGTTTGTCTACATATGTTTGTTTTTTGTTTTAGTTGTGTTGTGCAGCTGCCTTGTCGGGCGCCAGGACGCTCCTTAGCTGGAGCATCTGTGCGCCAAATAAAAACGCATAACATAACATAACATAACATAACATAACATGGGTCTTCCTGGTGGTTGCTTTTCATCTTTATGTACTTTCGGTAGTACAGAAAAGATTGGTGTTCTCGGATGTTTATTTTGGAGATATTCATACTCCTTTTTTCCTAAGAAACCTTGGTCATATCCAGACTTTAAAATCTCAAATAGTTGTTTTTGTAACTCTCATGTTGGATTTCTGAGATCTTTCTACAGCATTCCACATTTGATAATTGTTTGTTGACTTCTGTTGTATATTGAGGAACGTCCCAAACTACGATTGACCTGCCCTTATCGGCCTGCTTAATTGTTATGGTGTCATCGTTTTTCAGGTTTAGCAATGCCTCTTTTTGAGCTTTTGACAAATTAGGTATAATGAAACCTTGTCTTCTTTTTTTTTTATCTGCTATTGCTGTTAGTACCGTTCTTTCAAATGTAATCACCTCTCTGGTCAAAATATGGACTTTTTCTTAAGCCCTGTTGTTTCTAAATTAGTTTGTAATGTTTGATCAGCAAAAAAAGTTGTGAGACGAATTTTCCTGCCAAATTCAATGAATTCTGGCTTCATTTGAACGAAATTTGTAAGGTTCGTAGGAACGAAAGTCAATACCTTTTCCAACACACTGATCTCAATATTTATCAAGACTTTGTCCGATAGATTATATATTGGTGACTCATTTAGTTTTTGTAATTGTGTCTCCTCGGGGACATCTCCCATGGTTGATCGTTGTAATGAGTTTTTCCTCTTGTTCTTTGCTGGCCTCTCCCTAAAATAGGCTGTTGTTGTTGCGGCAAATTCTGCCGATAATTTTGCTGGAAACTGCCCCTTCTGGCGAAGCCTGTTTGAGTATTAGTGTTCTCCGCTTCACTTCCGCTTGAGGAAGACAAAGTATCTGATAAACTTATAAAGTTATTTCTTGATCTTCCCTGGTTTTCTGGGAGAAAGAGACGTGCTTCTGGTCTCGAATAGAAATCAAGTTGTAAATAGGGATAAGCCTTTTCTAATGAAAATTGTCTCTTATCTTTTTTCAAATTTTGATTCTTTTTGATTAATTGTATAGGGGCCGATTCACAGAATGAACTTAAGACTCAATCCTAAACTTACTACTGTTTTGGTATTCACAGATTGCACTTACTACTTTTGGTATTCACAGAATGAGCTTACTACTTTTGGCATTCACAGAATGCACTTACTACTTTTGGTATTCACAGAATGAATTTACTCATTTCGGTATTCACAGAAGTTAGGACTCCTAACTTTAGGACTCCTAAATGCCTTCTGTGAATACCGAAAGTCTTAAAATTAGGATTTTTTTCAATTTAGTAGTAGTAAAGTTAGGACTCCTAACTTTAGGACGCCTAAATGCCTTCTGTGAATACCGAAAGTCTTAAAATTAGGATTTTTCTCAATTTAGTAGTAGTAAAGTTAGGAGTCCTAACTTTACTACTACTAAATTAAGAAAAATCCTAATTTTAAGACTTTCGGTATTCACAGAAGGCATTTAGGAGTCCTAAAGTTAGGACTCCTAACTTTACTACTACTAAACTAAGAAAAATCCTAATTTTAAGACTTTCGGTATTCACAGAAGGCATTTAGGAGTCCTAAAGTTAGGAGTCCTAACTTCTGTGAATACCGAAATGAGTAACTTCATTCTGTGAATACCAAAAGTAGTAAGTGCATTCTGTGAATGCCAAAAGTAGTAAGTTCCTTCTGTGAATACCAAAAGTAGTAAGTGCAATCTGTGAATACCAAAACAGTAGTAAGTTTAGGATTGAGTCTTAAGTTCATTCTGTGAATCGGGCCCATAGTCCTTAAATTCTAAGATGTCTTTCTCAACTTTTTCTAACAGCGCTTTTGTTGGACTTGGCCCTTTTCCCTAAATTTTTTTTGCTTTTTGCCCCCCTAAATTCAGGATGTCTCCCCCATGGTAAAGGTCACTGTATAGGCCATGTGAGGTATGAGATGCCCTGTGTAATGCGTGTACACTTATTTTCCCCCATGGTGTAAAATGTACCCTGATGAAATGCTGTATTTGAAATGGCTGCCAAGGCTATGTGTTGTGCCACCTGACTGCGGTAGGTTAGCGGTCTAGTTGTTAGTTACCCAGCCATCCCTGCATATGGAGGGAAAGCTTGGCACCCAGGGTGCTATACTCCTCCCCCTGAGCCAGTTTGAACGAGTTTGCCACCGAATTCCAGAAGCTGCTGGCACTGCCTGGGAGGTGGAGTGATGAGGGTATAAATAAGGGGGATGAGCCACCATGTGCAGAGACAGTGCTGGGACAGAAACGTGAGGGGACATGCTGCCAGGGGATACCGCCACTTCGGCCTGTGTGCTGGACCCTGCACCCATTCATCACCCCTCTACTGTCCCCAGGGCTTGTGGAGCCCCTCTTCAGGAGTTCAGGCTGCTGTGTAGGAGGAGAGCCACGCTAAAGTGGGGATGGTGAAAGCCTACCGCCCTGTTTAGATGATGCCCCCACTAACTGCTGACCCGGCCCAGGAGTGCCTACTGCTCTGTCCCCAGGGCCCCTGAAAAAGGAGGGCTCCCCTACGTCCCTGGAGCTGCCGGGACCTTGCGCCACGCAAGTGCTGCGCAAAGAAGCACCTAGAAGGGAAGGAGCATCTTGGACCCCCCCCACAGGAGGTGAGGAGTGTTACTTTGGGGCTTGCTGCTGCGACTGTCCTCCCCCCTTTTGCTGTGTGCCTAGAGGAAGCGCTGTGTGCCAAAGCACTATGATCTGGGAAGCGCTGTGCTGTTAAGGAACTGAACTGCTGTGTAGCCCTGAATGAGTGCTGCCTGCTAAGCGTTGTAATACTGATGCGCTGTGCCCCTTGGAAGCGTTGTGCTGCCCATAGGAACTATTGGATGGGAGCGCCGAGGGTGCCCACCCTGAGTAGTGGCGGTGCTCTGGATGCCTAAAAGAAGCGGGAGACTACCCCGTGTGGGAAGTGCTGCCAGCGCCAGAACTGCGGTGTCTTAAGAGCGCTGTGTACCTCCCCTTAAGCGCTAGACTGGTCGAGACTGCTGTGCCCTCCAAAGTGCCAGCGGGATCTCGGTCGTGCTTCACCAACGAGCGCGCCGCCAATCTAACCTTCCTTGGGGGCGCCCTCGCCGCTTTTATCGTCCCCTCGGCGGCCGCCGGAGCCAGAAGAGGGCCGCCGCCACTATCCTGCAGGCCGCGCTGGGCCCGTGTCCACCTGTCACCGCAGCGGCCCGGGAACCTTAGTTGCTGCTCCCCGCCGCTGCCCCGACGTCAGGGAGGGCCGCCGCAGGTTTCCAGGAGGCCGCGCTAGGCCTCTGAGGCCGAGAATACCCCCATCACGTGGCGGGGGACGCCAGCCGCATCACCGGCCGTGCGCCCGTCATTGCGGCCGGCTATTGGGGGCCGCGGGGCGTGCCTCCCCCATCGCCACATTGTGATTGGTCCTAGGCCTGGGACCTGAAAGGGAACCCGTACGGGGGCTCAGGAGGAGCCAGAGAGCCCCCACCTGCCAGTGCAAGCCCCAGAAGGGACTAACATAGACCTGAAGGCCGCGTGAGACCTACCGGAAGGCTGGAGCACTCCCCGGCAGCAGAGAACCAATGCAAGGGCTCCTGTGGGAGCCAAAGGACTCGGTAAACCCCCGGGGAGGAGGGCGGAAGGCCCGGAGGGGGCCCCGAGTTTGCCCTTCCCCTGGGGAAGACTGTCGCTGGGCCCCTTTGGCCCCAGAGGTGCTCACTGAGGCTCCTGAACTGGGCATTAGTAGAACATCTGCCTAGGGTTGATTTATTGAATGATGCACCCACGTTGAGGAGGATGCCCAGATGTCCCTCTGCTGATGTTTCCTTGCATTCATGGGCAATGGTGTTACTGCTAAAGTTGTGCCTCTCTGTTCCTATGCTCTGGGCTGTTGAGGTAGAGTTATTTATATACCTCTGCATAGGTTTCACCTAATGTGTTCATGCCACGGGAGGTTTGTAGGGCCGGCGCTCTGCCTATATGATGGTGCAGATGGTAGATGTGATTATGCCTGCCTAGGCCTGATATTAAAGTTGCATGCCTATGCCAGATGTTGATGCTAGGTGTTTAAGGTTCCATTTTGCAGGAGGTGCTAATGCCAGGCTGGCGGTGTTTATGTCTAATGTTTTATTTCACGCTTGCAGCCTACTACTGAGGTGATGCCAAGGATTAATACCTGTGTTTGCCCTGCAATACTGACTTGGTGTTACATGCCAATCGATAACATTATTTTTATTTTCAGCCCTGGACACTAATGGACTTACTCACCTTTTTCTTACTTTTCCCATTTTCCTTGTGAAGAAGTGTGGCTCAATGGTTAGAGCAGCAGACCCTGATGCAGAGGTCTTCCCCGAGACCAGGGTTCAATTCCTGCCTTGGTGGGTCTTGGGCTCAATTTCCTCGGACCTGATAATTCTCGCCTCGGTGCCTATTCTAATCATGGGCCCCACTCTGCAACTCGGGGCAATAGCTTGCTTAATCTCCACAACGGCCCCAACAGCGCTAGGATGCCTGGCTGCACCTTGGGGGTGCCCAGCAGTGGGCGACTCACAGGGAAAAAGCCAGGAAGGGTTCCACAGCGGTATTCGTACAAGTGCCGGAGAGACCCCATGTGGGGTTATTTGGGCGCTATACAAGTAATACAACATTTACATTTATTTGTAAATAATCCCCCTGGAATCCATTGCCCTGGTGCCCGTTGGCGCCCTATTGTGATTACTGTGCATTACTGTGTTTTACCTTTGCAGGTTGGTGACAATACAAAAGTTATTCTTTTGCAACCATAAGCGGTGTCGTGTCTCTTTTGTGGTGTGCCTGGTGTGTCATCCGTGGGTACTGCGTGGATGCTACACACATGTCCTCAGGAGTTTGGCCTGCCCGCTATGCTCCATGCTACCCTCTGTAGAATTGGTAACCCCATTTCTAAGAGCTTTCGAATCTGTAATAAGTTAATTCGTTTTTATTTCTGCTTCTAAAGCTTCAATTTCCTCTAGTTGTTTTGAAAGTCTCTCTGCTGTTTCTACCGGTAGGACCATTAGATCTCTACTGCATTTTGTTACCATGAAACTGTATCCTTTTTTATACTGTGGGTCCTATGTAAAGATGACTGGTATATTTCTTATTATCAATCCCCAGGGGATAGTTCCGGCTCTCAAATGCTGAATGAGGAAGTGTCCATGAAGGTCCGTTCTGATCTGTTTCTTTTTAAGTCGAATTAATTTTTCTGATTCATTATTGATTTTAGCAGTGGAGGTCAATGCTGCAGAGCTGAACAATGGAGGATTGCTCAGAAGTTTTTGGATGTGATCTTCACTATATGCAAATGTGTCTTGTTCTGTCATAGTCTGTAAGTTTTACCTTCCCAACTCCAATTCCCAGCATCCGTTATAGCAATGACGCTATAATCGCCGTGTCTCGTTAAAGCATGCACACGCGACTAGCCAGCGTTACGATCATGGTTTATTCACCCGCCGTTATGAATTTTGGAACATTGAAGGGGCCATTATTGATTAAGAGCCATTATTTCTGAAGAAGTATTTTTAAGGGTGAAAATATCGAATCGATCAAATAGCTGTTCCTGGACATAGCGCCAGTCCAGTAGTTCGATTCACCCTTCCAACTACAATCCCCAGCATTCATTATGGCAATGACACTATAACCGCTGCGCCTTGCAACAACGCTCACAGGCGACTAGCCAGCGTTTTGATCGGGGTGTTTACCCGGCGTTTTGAATTTCGAAGCCTCTACCAACGAGCCAGGTAAGAGACCAACCATGGTCCATTTAATTGAAATTTGAGATGACGGTTTGCGAAGCCCCGGAGCTTAGAGTTTAGCAGCAGAGGGCATGCATTACAAGACAGTTCGGATACAGAAAGTAGGGCACAAAGGAAAGTGAGTGACTAATAAGATTCTTGGCCCCTAGCTGTTCATTTAGCGACATTCCAGGGGTAAATGGAAATTTGATTCGCAAAAGCATTGCGCTTATGCTGGCAGTTCACAATTTATGCTATAGTGCACTCCACTCTCTTGTTCTTTGCAGGCCTGGATTGATTTCACTGCCCTGAGCTAAGGATATAATAAAAGTTTGGCAGGCGCCATTGAATATACACAGGTACATTCTTCTTTTTGATCGAGTGAAGTCAAGTGCCAGATTTTGATTCTTAAATGGATGCCTGATATGATTTTACATCGTCCCACAGAAATTGGTCAATACATTACAGAAGTTCACCATCCAACCGTGCAATGTATTCATCCTAACCAAGTAAGAGATATTCCATCGTCCCGGTATTTTATTGGACAATGGAATTACAATGTTAAGAGCAGAAACCAATATAGTTTTTATGTTTACAGAACTTGCGACAGAATTTTCTGAAGTTCGGATAACAAGGTAAGATGCAAAATGCTGTGTGAGTGGTGTTGACAATGGAGGGTTATTAGAGAATGTATTCAGTAAGACAGGATTTTTGTTTGTGTCTTTCAGAAATTATTGGTCCTGAGGAGAATCCCCATATCGTGGGAGATTC
Organism: Lissotriton vulgaris; assembly: GCF_964263255.1. Taxonomy (NCBI): domain Eukaryota; kingdom Metazoa; phylum Chordata; class Amphibia; order Caudata; family Salamandridae; genus Lissotriton; species Lissotriton vulgaris. Next base: position 245,859,187 of record NC_141696.1, on the reverse strand, counting down.
GAAACGCGTAGACCACAGCTTTGCTTAGGCCAATCTGAGCTGATTTATTTTGTCGCTAAATTGTGTATTGTGTTTTATTTGTCTGATGGTCTTTGGATTATAAGTATTCCTTTGTGTATTCATGAAATAATGAATTGATAGTGGTACACCAGAAAACAGGGTTTTGTGAAGCTACCCCAGGGTGGGCATTTTGTATGTATGTTGTGAGAATGTATGGATGGATGTGAGAACTAGGTTTATAGATGTATGATTCAGACACAGTATGTATGTTGTATATAGAGTATGTATTTTAGAGAGTGAATGTTCAGTTCAACTCCAAAAGGGGATCCTAAAAGAAAATTGATAGCGTCTTTGAATGTTTAGAGTTTTTGAGTAGTTCCCAACAATTCTTTGAAAATATTGAAAAGTGTGATGAAATAGATATTAATAACGTTTTTTGATTCAATTTCAATGGAAATAGTGGTTTGTGAGGGCAGCTGTTTTATTTGTTGCTTCTCAAATTGAGGGTCAAAGAACAGTGCAGCATTGGCATTTAGCTTTGTTTAATGTATTTTGATGATGGCGGTTGGAGTTTAAACCAGAGGGGGAATCCGTTGCAGTTCCGAAGGGCTCTAGGAGTCCCTCGGCCAGTCAGAAAGCACTCATAATCCCCTAGGGACTGCATTTTTGCCGTCTGGATTATGATGTCGGTTTCCGACAGCCAATACATGTCAGCCTTTCCGACATGGAAAGATTATGGGAAACTGACTTTGAGGGCCCCTAACAGGGCCCCCAGGTCCTCGGCATTTGGGCCTAGGGTGCCCCCTCAAAACATCCAACACCAAGTGATGCCTGCCACATGGCGCAGGGACGTTTACAAACTTCCATTTTCCAATGGAAGCTTGTGCTGTGGGCGGTTGCGGCCCATCGTACAAGCTCCTATTGAAAAATTTAAGTTTTTGACTGCACCATGTGCGATCGCATCCTAATGGGGTTGTCAGAACCGCTGACCTATGGTCGGGTGGTACCTTCCCTGAAATGGTGTCGATCGGATGAAACTCCAACCAATATCGTAATTAGGCCCATTGTGTTATTATTTTATACAATTGGTAAACACTTGTAGGGGGAATTAAAGATATTTTAGCAAAATGAAAAATGTCTTTGATAGAAAAATGTGTGTAATTTCTACCAAGAGGATCTTTGTTATGAAAGTGCCTGATTTTCTAATATATATTCCAAACTGATAATTACTTCTAATGTCTAGTTAGCAAAATTAGTATAATCAGTCAGCTGTTCCAATCTGTAAATTCTCCATAACTCTGACAATAGTGCTACTTTATAATCTGGTCAAATCAGTGCAGCCTGCGGAAAACTTGCTGAGCTCTGATTCCAAAGATATTATCAGTCATAATGAATTGATAAACTCTTGAAAGGTGTAGGATGGATAAATGAAAGGAATAGAAATCTACATTTGTAATTAGAAACTATGATAAGGACCTGATTGCCATGATGGTGCCATGGCCTGGGCTTCGAGCGAAAGGGTTAGGAGGATTATATAAAAAAGTAGAATAGTTTATCACCCTTGTATGAATGACCTACCATTATTTCTTTAAAACATTCTGTTTCATTTTGCTCAACATACCTGAAATCATTGTTGTTAGACCTGGCACCCTTGGTGTGATTTGTCCCCTTTACTTTTTGCCTTCAATCCTCCTGTTTGCTGACTTTGTTTTTGCTGGCTTTAAGTTTCTGCACACTTTACCATGGCTAACCAGTGCTAAAGTACTTGTGCTCTCTTCTTAAAACATGGTAGAATTGGCTTACACCCAATTGGCATCCTTAATTTACTTATAAGTGCCTAGTAAAGTGACCTTTCCTGTGCCAAGGGCCTGTAAATGAAATGGTACTAGATAGCCTGCAGCACTGATTGTGCCACCAACTTAAGTAGTACTTTGAACATGTCTCAGGCTTGCCATTGAGCCTGTGTGCACAGGTTTATACTGCCATTTCGACCTGGCAAACTAAACCTGTTGCTAGGCCCAAACCTTCCTTTTTAATTCATATGTCCCCCTAGGGTAGACCAGTGTATTTAAAAAGGTGGACATGTACTTTTAAGTTTACACTATGTCCTAATAGTGAACAAACTTCTACATTCACTTTTTTACTATTGCAAGGCCTACTGCTCCCATGGGTTAACCTTGGGGTTACCTTATTACATTTGATAATCTGCAACTTCCAAATAGGAACAGGTAACTCATTCATATTTGGTGTCTTTGGAATTGTAATGAAAAATCCTAACTTGTGGTGAAGTTGTATTCTAACTACAATTTCGAAAATACCACTTTTAGAAAGTTGGGTTTTTCCTGCCTTAGCCATTTGGTGTCTGCAGCCTGTCTCTGGGTCACATGACTGGGTGTAGTTGACAGTTGGGCTTTATGTATTCCTCCTAGACAACCACACAAAATAAGGAGCTTTGATGTGCCTGGATGGGCCATCACAGGCAGGATGGGAGGAAGGAGATGGGCACAGCACATTTACACTTAAATAGACTGTCCTGCCTCAACACACAGGGCTGCATACCCCCTATAGTTAGTCTGGAGCCAGGGCATGGACGGAAGGGCACCTGTGCACTCCAGAGGCATGCTTCTATAGGCGTAATCCACTTCAAAGGCAGAACTGGATAAAATACTGGACCTCAGACACCAACTCTTCAGTACACTACTGGACCTGTGGATACTGTGCCATGAAGCAGGACTGCTTTACTGCTGAAAGTACTGCTACTCTGTTGGACTGCTGCTCTGAAGGACTGCTGCCATATTGGCTGACCTGCAGCCCTCTACCCTGGGTGAGAAGGACTGGGCCTGCATCTGTTGAACCCAGATGACCCATAGTGATTCCTAGGGCTAGTTGGCCGGCCTCCTGATTTGAGCTTCCGGGACAGAAGGCTCCAAAAACATCAACCCCAACACATGGACTCTGCCATCTCTGAGTCTACCTGCCAAGTGGTGCCACCCCTGTCCTGGACCCTTGGAAGTGGGCCTGAGGTGTCCTGTCTGCCTCTGTGGATCAATCAGAACCAGTGCATCTCCTCTGCTGCACAGCACATCCTAGAGCAGAACCAACCCATTAATGCCACTGTGTGGATCACCAACATGGCCTATTCCCACATCTCAGCCTGCAGGCCTTGGACTCACACCCGTTATTTAAATAGAGCAGCAGTACAGACTCCAAGAGCTATATATTGCTATCCTTAGGTGATGCTGAAGCAAGGTTTTTGTTAGAAGATTCAAGAAGTTAGGTTAATGTACTTCGAACATTACCCTAGTTTCAGTCAGGCTTTTGCAAAGAAAAAGAGCTGTTTGTTAGCAATGTTGATGCTAATTGAAACTCTTATTAGTCTCCGACTACACCCTGTTAAATGCTTTATGTATTTCCAAAGTTCGTTTGATGGCTTAAACCGAAATTTGCTGTGGAGTAAGTTACATCTTTGGAGAGTCCCCTCTCTGCTTCTCCGAGCAATCCAGCACAATTCCAAAATACATGGCTCTGTGTTAAAATAAAGAGGAACGGTTTTACATCAAACAGAATACGTACTAATAGATTGTTAGGGGATGTTCCAGATGACTCAGTCGAAGGCTGCAAAGTTGTCAATAAAACAGGCAAAGGTAGGGAGGGTTGTGTGGGTTGAATTCTATTGGACTAAGTAGTAGTGAGTGATGATGTTGTCCACTGTTGACCCTCCCACTCAAAACCCTGTTCAGTAGAAGGGTAGTAGCCCCTGGTGGATGCTCAAGTTGCTTACTCCTGCAATAAAGTGCTGGCATAGGCTTTGCCCTTGATGTGCTGGAGTGCTATTAAGTGATAATTTCGTGGATCGGTGTTGCCTCCTTTCTTAAAAATTGGTTGCAGCAAGGAGCCCATCCATGCCTCTGGAACGTCTTCGAAGAGCCTGCAATCGGCATACAAAGGAGCAAGGACTGAGTCCCAAAACTGCATGTCCTCTCTGAATAATGACCCAAGTATGCCGTAGGGATCTGAGGGCTCTGTCTTATCTGATCCTCTTCAGGGTGTTATGAGTCACCAGTTTGCTTGCTACAGAGTACTCCTTTGAGGCTGTGGCTGTCTCAATGTCTGTTTCTTGGTCATCGTCTTCAGGTCTGAGTTATTGTGAAGTAAGTTGTCCATGAGCTCAGTGTAGAGGGACTTAACATGCGCAATCCATTCCCCTGCTGAGACAGAGTTCCCTCTGTTGCTGGTCACATGGTAGAGAGTTTTAAGGTATTGCCAGAATTGCAGGCTTTTATTGGCAGATAACTAGTCATACATTTTATCCACTTTGCCTCTCTATCTTTTCTCCTGTGCTCCGATACAAGATGTTTGTGGTTCTTGGCAGTGATCCTCAGCTGCTTCTTTGAAAAAATGGATTTAATTGTCCTGTGAGCTCTTTTTTTGCCCATAGATAATATCTGCTTCTTTGAATTTGTGGAGCTAGACTCGACATGCGTGTTAAGTTATGATTTACTTCGGTCGAGGGTTTTCCTTGTAGAAGTGCACACAAATCCGCTGACAGCTTGGACCAGCCTTAATCGTGGCAGGTGTTTGCTCATCAAGAGGCCAGCCTTCCCAGCTTATTTTCCAGCTTTCGAACCTCCCAATGGACATAGTTGTCCATTTGATCCATAGCATGAATTTAAAGGGCTCTTCACCCCAATGTGCTGCAAGTTCTGGATGAAACGGCTAGCCACACCAGGAGGACAGCGTGATCGCTCTCGTTTCGTTGAATTGCCTCATATTCTGTGATGTATTTGCTAAAACCCTGGCTCAAAAAGACAGTCGATTGTAGTTTGTTTGTTAAAGGAAGATGGGTAAGTGATCCACAGGTTGTTGTTTTTGACTATCTTGTGTGCACACATGAGGTCAAAGGACTTCAGAAAGGTGTTGAATCTCACTGAGTCATTGAAACCCCTAAGCCTTGCATCGTCCTCACCAAGTTGATGCATGTTAAAGTCCCCCACCAAGATGATTTCCAAGGTGCTGGGTTATTACTTTTTACAAGAAGTAAATTAAGTGGTCCAGCTTTTCTAGGAAGCCCTGAGTCATTGGCATTGAAATAGACATTAATAATTATTATAGAGGAACCGGTGGATGGACCTATTTATCCTTTTGAGATGCCAATATGAAGCATCCCCAAGAGAGGGGCGGAGATATGCTGGCCCCTGCATTTTATTTGTATGCCGCAAATATGGAGACTGCCCTTATAAATGAAACTTACTTTCCACCAAGGCTTGGGGGGTGGGACTTGGTCCATTAAGGGCTAATGCCTCAGTATGCGAACAACATGATGTTCCCCTGCAGCATTGACTTTCTGACTTGGGGACGGGGGTGTTAAACTGCCACAACTCTTTGAGAGGATCTGGTTTACTTGACAAGCCAGGAAAGTACAAACATTTTTCATGAGAGGCTTTTCACAACTTATGACTTTTCACATAATTCATTTGAAAATGGCTATATCCCACCTCGCACACCTCAGACTGAATTCATTGCTATTCAGAGGAGGCGTTTATGCCACAAACCTTCCAAAGACCATATAGCGCCGCAGGGAGTAGTGAATTATTACATGCTTGCAAATGAAGTTTTACCCGCATAGTTTGACGTTCTATGAAACAATTAAAATCCAGTACAGTATTAGTCCACTACATGTGTCACAAAAGCTTTATTTGCATTAATTGTATCTGAACCAGGCAGTCCCCTTCAAAAGCGACCCTCCTTCTGGGTCACACTTTGGGGCATATTACCAAGCAATAGCGATAATTATCGCTATTGCTTGGTTAGAGACAAACATTTACCGCTGAGCTGCGGCGATTTTTACCGCAAATAAACCTTGGTATTACCAAGGTTTATCGCAAATGCGATAAAAATCGCCGCAATGCATGAATATCGCTGAAAAGTCAGCGATATTCATGCATTACCGAGCTAATGCTCTTAGCCATGTTATCCACCTCCCATTGGATAACATGGCTAAGAACTGCTCAGGGCAGGTGTTAGCTTTTGGAGATATTCGCGCTTAGCGTGAATATCTCCAAAAGTTGGTAATAGGAGATTGCGATGTTAGCGACTGTTTTTAGTCGCTAACATCTTGGCACGCCCACTTTGCATGTCATTAGTGATAAATATCACTGACATGCAAAGTGGGGCCCAAGATGGTCGCTATCTCCTACTAGCTGTCGCTAACTGGTGTTAGCGACAGCTAGGTAATAGGGAGATAATTTTTTCTCCGCTTTCTTGGCTTTTAAAGCCAAAAAAGCGGAGATAAACCCCCTTGATAATATGCCCCTCTATTCCTATACCCTCTGCTTCATTTTTTGCAGATACATTTGCTATTCCTCTCTGCTTCTAATGTCATCTGTTCCACTGCTTGGCGTTACTTACTCTAATGTGCATTGAACGATTGAGACAAGCCAACACTGTCATTGTTATAACACATTTAATAAAACAAAACACAGCAACGATGTGTTAACTGGATGCATTGACAGCCTAAGCATTAGACTGTCACATAGAGGCGGCACTTAGCAAACATTTCTAGGAAAATATTTAGCATCACTTCTGCCATGTTGACATTAAGCCGATCAGGCTGCCGTCAGCTACTTTTTCTTGCCAGGAAATATTTAAAAAGTGAAAAGAGAGGAGCCGTGATTCACCATTTTTTATCATTCTTTAATTGCTTTGAAATCACTCGTTCTCTGGCATTTACAATACAAATGAAACAATAATATTGTACCCATTTTTCATGAACAATAAAGGCTTCGTGCAACCCCAAACGTGCACAGCATTAAGGACTTTAAAACTACCTTCCCACTTCCTCTCTGCAGAGATTAGGATACGGTATTGCATGGTCTAACTGTGTTATTTCGACGGCTCACTTGTCAAAGTCTGCAATAAGAAACAAAAAATAGACAAGCAAAGAAAAATCCAAAATGTTCACTAAGCTGAGGCTTGTAAGTAAATTATGTACAACAAAGGAGTAACATGAAAGCAGCTATTAAGAAAGTCATTCAGCATTAAAGGGCCTCCTTCAACTTGGTCAGAATTACCAGGTGATAAAACTTACTCAAGGTGCTACCCAGACCCTTTTAGATGCAGATTCCGAAACTGAACAGTTGGAATGGGGAATGATATGCCCTTTTTGGTTTCATTCGGTAAAATAATATGTTATTCCATCATTTTGGAACTCGAAATTTGCGATTCGCAAATTGGAAATACCATTAGTGTCAAAGACACTGTTTGCAATTCCTAATGGGGTCACAAATTGCTGCATGCCTCATTAATATTCATCAGGCAGGTGCAATTTGCGACCCCATTCGGAATGGTTAGCACTTCCAGGGATGGTGGCCTGCTGGGGTCAGCAGACAACCAAGTCTGTAACTGCTTTGTAAATAAAGCAGTTTTTTTCTTTAGGTGGAGTGTGAGCCAGCGCGCAAGCGCTGCTCTGCAAAGAGCTGTTGTAGCTCAGTATGGAGAGAAGCCCCGTCCATTACCCAGCCCTTATTTTTCATTGGCTTGTGTGTTTCTCCTTTGTAATTGCTGTCTTCTGATTCATTATGATGCTTGTTAGTCCCCCCTTAATGCGGTCATTTGTAACCTCCCATGGTTACTGGCCCCTTTACTTCGGTTCTTACATGGGACTGTTATTTTTGGTGTTGTTAGCAGTATTGTCTTTATTGAGTTTGTCCTACTTCGGGCAGGACAATGTGCTTTGTTTATATTCAGCGCATTGGGCAGGACAATGTGCTTTGTTTATATTTAGCGCACTGTGCGTAATTTCAATTACGAAGCTGCCGGGACAATATCGACCGCTTGTTTTTAGAAATAAGTCTCCTGTTAGAGGCCATCTGATGACCGCATCAGTTTGGGCTGCATTGGCTTCAGTTGGTCCAGTGCATCCACTTACTTTCGGTGACGTGAGCTTGTACTTCCTGGTCTGAGGAAGTCGATCGGCTCAAGAACACGTCAGCAGCACCAGGCCCTTTGAAAGTTATAACGTTGTGTGCATATTGGAAGACTGCGTGCATCTACATCAAATACATACTGTGTATGGCTAGGGTACAAGGTGCTAGCTATTACTCACTGGAGACTGCAGAAAGCATTCACCAGTTTGTGCAGGGCTGAAGGCGCTATATCTCTTGCACATTCCAAGACATGCTCCATGCAAGGTAGAGATTGTCCAGGCAGTCAGTGGACCGTGCAGCCGCCTCCTACTTTAAGAGTATATCAGCTAAAGCAAAAAGCATGTCAGTCTCCATGTAGAAATGTCTAACCGAATAACAATTGTGTTATCGTCCTCGGTAGGTGAAAAGGCCCAGCTACCCCACCAGGTCGTGAATAGAACTCGCGACTCGAAAGTTACACTTGAGCAGTTGCTGAAGTTGAGATACTTTTTGTTAACATGCAGTTGTTAATCCACCTTGAGATTCCCTCATGATGTCCCAATGTCTGACTCAGGGAAGTGCTGACAGGATCCTTGGTGTTACCACTGATGGATGCCAACTCTTAGCGCTCACTCTGCGGTCTCCAGCTCGGTGCAGATGGCACCTTGTGAGCCCTGTAGGTGCTGTGGTGTGAGTGCGAAGTGCGGCACTGGGTATGGCTTAATGGCGAACGAGCTGTACTGTTGCATTATGAATTAATGACCCTAAAAGCTCTGAATGCTTGCTCTTAGAGACTGCAGGGCCTGACAAGGCAGAACCTCTTGGTCCAGGCTGTAGCCTGCCTTGGGCACGAGCTGAGCTCCAGCATTAAGAAACTGCACTTCAGAACCAGGATGTTAGAGACTCAAACAACGTGTTCTTGCGTCGATTCCATGTGTGATCTTGGGCTATCGTTTCATGCGGCCCGTATAGAAATTGCACGTTGAAAAGATGCTACAATCATTTGATGGTGCTGTGGTTAGTCTTATGTCTTCGTGTTTAATATCATGTGGGCAAAATGTAAAAAACAAGGACCCCATGAACAATGAATCGTTCAATTCCTTGGACAGGGAAAGATACTGTGATTGAAAAACTTCCTAGGCAATTATTTGAGGAAACAAGTAAAGAAGGGGAAAACATCAGAGGACAAAAAAATTATAAAAATACGTTCATTTTAATAATATCATCATAAAAACACTTTCTGTTATGTACACCACATAACATATAATAATACACACATACACAATAATTAAAAATTCAATTCTTTCTAAACACAAGAACAAATTACAGAAATTGTATCTATAAATAATCAATCGACGCACGTTTCGGCGTGTACAACGCCTTCTTCAGGAGCCACACATTTACATCAAATATTTCTTCTCTAGATGTTGTTTCTTATCGGCAACTAATGAGTTGGATGACCTCGTGGGCGGGGTTTATTCATAAAGATCCGTTCCTTCACAATTCTTGATACCGAAGAAAAAGTCCAATGATATTTCTTCTATCGATATTTGGAGGGGGGTATCACACCTATCTTGCAGTCTATGATAATGACCTGATGACAAGTAGTTTTATCCACGACTTCCAATGGCGTCTTTTGGGTATATTAAAGGAAGTATCCTGCATATGACGTAACACTCCGACGACCACCTTTTGTTTCGATCCAGACAATGTCGGCTAAGTGATTCAAAAGACTCATACATCCTGAGCTCATACAGATTAAAATTGTATTACAAGAACGGCACATGTCTATCGGATGCAATTTTACTTTTTAAGTTTATCAAGGATATAGCATTACTCTAGAATTTAAATGCATCGGCTGGCTCTTAACAAAGAGGATATACACGTTAACTTGTTCCCGTTATTAATATACCCAAAAGACGCCATTGGAAGATGTGGATAAAACTATTTGTCATCAGGTCATTATCATAGACCACAAGATAGGTGTGGATATCCCACTAAGGTGGTGCAAGCGAGGCATACTAAAACATGGCACCATGAACAAAAGCAGTTTATGCTTTGTAAAAAAAACAAAGAAAACCACATGCTACAAACCACAATTGTGATTATCAAAACTATAAAATGTATTATGAGACCTAGAACACCACATTTAAATATACTGACAAGTTTAATACACTGTGACATGATAAAAGAAATGCAAGAGGCACACTCTAAGGTTTCAACCCGATACTCTGTATCCCCTCCCCCACCGGTTCCAGAGTTTGCTTACGGCTCCCCATCACAGTTTTCCTAATACCGGCCCCCACTTGTCCCAGAGATAGTTCAACACCCTACTGGGTCCCGAAAGTGGCTGGTCCCTTCCACGCTCTCTCACTGGTCTCTCAAGTTGGCCCAATTGTCCCACACAGCTCCTTCATTGGTGGTACATAAGATGGCCCAATTGCCCCTCACAACACTCAGTGGCCCCAAATGTATCACACTGACCTCATCCCCTTTCTCACTGGTCCCAAATCTGGTTGACCCCTCATTTACTGGCCCCAAAGTTGGCCCATTGCACCCACTTACTGAGTGGTCCCAAATTTGGCCTGGTAGCCCCAAGTCCACTTACCCATTAGTCCTAAAGCAGGTGTAAGTGCCCAAGTGCCACTTGCTCGAAGGGATGGTCTGGCTGCCGAAAGCCCTATCTGATCCTAGAAGTAGTTCCATTGCACCTATCCCTCCCACTACCCATGGAACGGTTCCCCAGAAGTTTGCCCAATTGCCCTCTTGTTAAAATCTAGTTTGCAGCGTCAACATTATCGGCGCCATCTTGTCCCTTTTTAGGCCCATTCGTGCGCGTAAGCGGCAGCCATTTTGAATGCAATGGCCTCTCTGCCCACTGTCGATAGCCAGCGCGTCTCTCTCTCTCTCTCTCTCTCTCCTAACCTCGCAAGCATCCCCCGCACGCTAACAGCCCCCGCTCTCACATGCTTGGGCCATAAACCCCTCTCCAGCGCAGCCCTGCCTTGGAATCCCATCCTGTTCCCAGCTCGACACCTCCCTCCATTCCTTTCATGATCCCATATCCCTTTGATAAAACCCCTTTCCTCTGTGCCCGATCGTTCTGCTTGTTCCCAGGCCGCCACCTGGCCCTGCAGATGCTGTTTATTGCCCCCATACAGTAGGAAGCTCCCCCATCAAAGGATCCACAACTGATCAAAGCCCCCACCCCATGAGATCCGATCAACCACATGCATTCCGGGAATCGGCGGAATGCCCAGCTGCGTGACAATCATCACCTGTTGTGACCGGGGTGGGGACTTCATCTGTAAATGTGTGTGGGAACGGGTTTGAAGCGGGGATTCCGAGGATGTCCTTCCGCACTTCAAAGTATTTGCAAGAATGTGCCACATGTAATAAACTGTAATAAAGACCATAAACCTGTGTATAAGAGGCCAGGCCTCAGAGATGCGGTTAGAGCACCTCGAGAAGATACCCTGTTGTCTGAGTTGACGTGTTCTGCTTCGTCGGAATAAAACTTCTGTTTCCTGCCTTCCAGTCTCCAGCGCCTGCCTCTTTGCTTGATAGATTGAGTGGTATGAGAGGCGGTTAGCGCCGGGCAATACTGAAAAAGGTTCTTGTTCGACATCGGCCCTACCTTTTTTCCACACTCTTCAATACCATCATATTTCTGGTCATAACGTTCGTCTCGCCCATCATTTTCTCGCTGCTTCCAACCCCCTCTTTACTCACTGGTCCCAAAGTTGGTCCCATTGCTCTCCCATCCCACTTACTCGTCCCACTGATCCCAAGGCTGGGCCCATTCCCACCGCTCTACTTACGAATGGCCCCCTTTGCACCACGCCTACTCATCGAAAAAGAGTGCTTCGACGCCTCATCAGGGGTATTAGAGCAAAATAAATGCAATTACGATACAACCATTTACACTCTGGTCCCAACGGCTGTTAGACTGCCCCCTTTTAACTGTTACTGGCCCCCAAAGATGGCCCATTGCCACACCCCTCTATGACAAAAACCCTCTCTACCCACTCCTTCATTAACCAACCGTTCCCAGGGCCCACCTCCGTTTTCTCACTAGTACTCGCTGGTGGAAGGTGCCGCTTTGCCCCTCCTTCCACCCACAGACAAATGGTGGGCTGTGCAACCTCCAGTCCCCTGGGAGCACCCCTTCCCTGTTTGCCTTTCTCACTGGGCTCCCTCTGGTATCATGGAACTCTGCATTCACCCAGTGACAAGCCTAGGGGCAGTAAATCCTGGAAAGCAGGACTGTCCTGACTGACATCAGTCCTCGTACCCGACACCAAGGGCGAGGTCAACCATGAGGCAAAGCGCCCGAAGCACGCATCCCGTTGCTGGACTAGCATCCGTAGATGTACGCATAATGGGTGGCCGCACACCTGCAGTTTCAGCAGAGAGGCCAATGATTGCAGGGGCAGAGCGCCTGCAAAACACCCTTTGAGTGACTGGCTTTCCACCAACTAAATCTCTTGCTTGGTCCAGCTCGATGACTTCCTCTTTCAGACACACACTGGAACTCCATTACCTGTTCATTCACATGCTTACTCAGTCGCCCCCTTACTCTCCTACTCACATAATATTTTCTGCTTAGAGTCACTCACCCCCTCCACTACTGCCACTCTCTAGTAGTCACTGTACACGTCTCCCCCCTTTCACTCCAGCCTCTTTACTCCACTCACCAAGAATCTGCCCAAAATATGTCCTGAGGTGCATTGGGAGAGCAGAAGTACAGTGGTGAGGTGTGAGTTCAGGAGGGAAAGGAGAGAGGCGAAGGTGAGGGAGGTGTGGCAGCTGAGTGAAAAGCAGAGATATGAAGAGACATCAAGACGGGAGTGGAGATGGACAGTGACTGTCAGTCTGAGAAATTTCCGGATTCAGCCGCAATCACCTGGAAATACTTGGTGGGTGCGCTCTTATCACGCTTTTGATGAGCAGGGTGGACGACGTCCGCCCTGTAAAAATAGTAGGGGGACGCCGTCCACTCGCGTGTACCCCCGACTCGTGCTCTGGTGTAGGCACATACCAAAGATGAGAAAAGTGAAAATGACAATTTAACTGCTGTTTCTTCAGAGTGTCTCTTTAGGTCATGGAAGCCGTCATGATTACTGTAGGAGGAAAGAGTTTTTCAACTCCTGTGCTATGTATGTTCCTGTTGAAAATTATGCGGGTTAGATGCTATTCGAGAGGTAATTGTCAGTAAACCAAGTGTAATGTTTGCCATGAATCCTTTCATACTATTCTTGAAGGCATTGTAGGAGGTGGTGGTTCTCACTGCTGTTACAGGCATTGTATGAGGTGGTTGTTCTCAGCGCTGTTCTGGAGCTGTTTACGGTGGTTGTTCTCATCTCCGTGCTGGTAGACATATAAGGTGGTTGTTCTCAACTGTTACAATGTATTTGAGTTGGTTGTTCTTGGTTCTGTCAGACATAGTAGAAGGTGGTAGTTCATGGTGCTGTCAGACATGGTAAGAGGTGGTTGTTCTTGGTGCTGTCAGACATGGTATCAGGTGGTTGTTTTTGGTGCTGTTACACATTGTATGAGATGGTGGTTCTTGGTGCTGTTACTGACTGTGTATATGAGGTAGTTGTACTCTGCTGCCACAGGCATTGTATGAGGTCCTAATGAGGGCTGTTAGACATTCTGTGAGACAGTTGTTCTCTGAGCTGATCCAGACATTGTGTGAGATGGTTGTTTTTGGTCTGTTACATATATTGTATGCAGTGGTGGTTCTTGGTGCTGTCAGACATTGTATGAGGTGGTGGTTCTCTTTGCTGTTAGATATATAAGGTGGTTGTTCTCAACTTTTACAGACAGTGTTTTTTTTTTATGTTTGAAAGCTTTATTAGAGAAAAATTAGTATTACAATAAGGTGACATCAGCAAATATGAGAAAAAAGGTATAAGATGAAAAAAGAAAATATAAGCAGCCAATATCACAATGAAAAACAAAGCATTTTAAGTTATGGGGAGGGAAGGAGGGGGGGGAGGGGAGGAGAGAAGAAAACAAAAAACATGGTATTTATCGTAGAAGATGGATAAGCAATAATAGGAAATACAGTAAATGGTAATTAAAAAGTACAGTAAAAAACCATCATATGATTAATTGCATGTATGAAAAAGAAGTATGAAGAAAGTCAATATAACGCTAAACAATTACAATATTGAGGCTGAAAGATATCATGAAAAAACTGCAGGCAAGAGTACATGTGTTCAGGGGGGTTTGAAATTATCCGAAGATAGTGGAGAGTAACTCTTTTTAGCGGATTGATCAAGGTATAGAGTAAGAGGTAGCCAGTAAAATTCAACATTTCGGGAGGGTTTACAGGAGGAGGCAAAGGCTACATCAAGTCTGTGTGAGTGACATACAAGATTCCACCAACAATTGAGAGACAATTTGTTCAAAGATTTCCAATTAGAGACAATATGCTGTAATGCCAGAGCCAGCATAAGGTCAAAAAGACCGCGAGAATGTGGGGGGAGGTCTAAATCCTCTGAAAGGCTACCAAGAAATACTAAAGAAGGAGAAAATTGAATAGAGAGGTTGAAAATGCGAGAAAGGCGAGAGACTAGCTGAGACCAGAAAATACGAGTTGAAGGACAGAAGAAGAAGAGGTGGAAAAGATCTGCAGAGGGGGCATTGCAGGTCCAACAATTAGATACAGCATCAGGTTGAAAGCGAGAGATAGAAAGAGGAGAAAGGTATAGTTTGTGGTAAAAGAAAAATAGGGATTGAGTGAGAGAAGCAGTACGGGAAGTCTTCAAGGATCGAGCCCATACTTTGTCCCAGAGAGAAGTCGGCCATGAAGAATGTAAATCTGTCTCCCAGGACAATTCTAATTTTGATTTGAGACGATCCGGGTTGGGGGCTGAAAAGTACCGGTAAATGATGGAAGCTTTAGGAGATGTAGAAAGGACAGTGAGTAGAGAGGAAGATGAGGTAGGTAGATCTTCAGAGGGGAGAGAGTAATAACGATCTAGAATGGTTTCCATAAGGATAGGGAATTTCTTTGCAAAAGAAGGAGGGCAGTGGAATTGAGACCGAAATGCAGGAAATGAGCAAGGAGAGGACCCATCAAAAAGATGACATATCCAAATGATATCTTTCGCTCTCCATGAGGGCCATGCAATAGGTCGGTTGTTAATTAATAGAAGTGAATTGTACCATATAGGCAATAGTAGGAAGGATTCCTGCGTTACTGGGGAAGGTGAAACTAAAGGGCGCAGAAGAGAAGAAGTATGCTTGAATAAAAGGGGATTAAGGCATGGGGCTTTAGATGTAAAACAAATTACTTCTTGGAAAGAGTACGGAAGCAGTAGTTCCTGTTCAACCGAAAGCCAGAGGGGAGAAAAAGGGGAGGGTTCCTGAGATAACCAGCGGGAAGCCTGTCGAAGGGAAAAGGACTTATGATAGAGGCGAAAGTCTGGAAAGTTGGTACCACCATTAAGTTTAGATTTACGTAAGTTGAAGAGCGATATGCGGGCTTTTTTCTGCTTCCAAAGGAATTTGGACAACGCAGAGTCAATGCGACGGAAATAGGAGTTTGGAATACGAAGTGGGAGCATGGATAATAAGTAAATTAAAATAGGGGCAATCATCATTCTGATGGAGTCAAGACGGCCCCACCAGGAAAGAAATAGTGGATTCCAAGAGGTGAGTAATGAGTCTATCCTAGATATGACTGCATTCATGTTGAGTTGAATGGAGGAGGATATAGAGCTAGAAAAAAGAACACCGAGATATTTAATTTTTGTAGAATTCCAAGCAAAGCCAGTGGCCGTGAAAAAGTGGGGGAGACAAAATTTGGTTAAAGGAAGAATCTCTGTTTTGTCCGAGTTTATCTTGTAACCGGAGACCAAGGAGAATTTCTGAAATTCGTCTAATAAAGCGGGGACTGAGGTAGGTGGGTCAGAAATAAATAAAAGAATATCGTCAGCATATGCAGACAATTTAAGATGACGTTTACCGTACGGGAAGCCAGAAATGGACGGGTTATTGCGTATGGAGGTAAGGAAGGGTTCAAGCGCCAAAATAAATAAAAGAGGTGATAGGGGACAGCCCTGACGAACACCACGTTGGAGTGTGAATGGGGAAGTGAGTTGACCATTAACGAGAACAGACGCTTTGGGCATAGAATATATCAAAGAAATATAAGATATGAATTTGGGGTTAAAGCCGTGCCATCTTAAGGAGGCCAGAAGAAAAGACCAGTCGACCCGGTCAAAGGCTTTCTCAGCATCTACTGAGATGGCTGCAAGGGGAATCGATAGTGAAGGGGCTTTACTTAAAACATTAAGGAAGAGTCTAGAATTATCCGAGGTCAAGCGGCCCTTAACAAAGCCGCATTGTTCTTTCCCTATAAGATGTGGTAGGAGCGGGTCAAGGCGAAGAGCTAATAGTTTCGCAAAAATTTTATAGTCAACATTAACTAGAGATATAGGTCGATAATTTTTACAGAACTTAGGGTCTCTACCATCTTTAGGGATAAGGCATATGGTAGCGTCCTGAAAAGAGCCTTGGGCTGAACCAGTAGAACAAAAAGACTGAAATAAAGACAGAAGGTGGGGTAAAAGAAGGTCTGAGAAATGTAGGTAAAATTCAACTGGGAAGCCGTCAGGTCCTGGGGTTTTCCCCTTAGTGAGGGAGGATAGAGCAGAGGACAGTTCCGAAATCGTAAGATCAGAATCAACGGCCGAAATATTAAGGTGGGAAGTATCTGGTTGAGGTATGTTGTCAAAGTAGGATTGAATAAGCTCTGGGGTGGGAGGGTTTTCCGGAGTATATAAAGTCTCATAAAAAGAGTGGAATTGTTCCAAAATTTCTGCATTGGTATGAAGAAGGACATTAGAGGGGGAATAAATAGAATCAATATTAGTACGTTCTTTACGAGATTTCAAATAGTTAGCTAACAGTTTACCTGATTTATTTCGACCTCCATAAAATCGCGCGCTGGTTCTGAGAAGAAAAGAGGAGGCAGAGTCTGTGGTAAGTTTGTTAAAGGCAATCTTAGCCTTAAGCAATTCAGGAGACATAATCTTATCAGAGGAAGTATAGAATTGATGTTCCAGAGATTTAATATGTGCAAGGGTGATTTTACGTTTTTGAAGGAATTTTTTCTTCTTTTTAGAGACAAAATCAATAATAAAACCTCGGGCTGTGGCCTTGAAGGAATCCCAAAGAATATGAGGTGGGGTATCAGGTGTAGAGTTAAGATGAAAAAATTCAGCAGCAAAAGAACGAAAAGAGGAGGAAAAAAGAGGATCAGTAAGAAGAGAAGGGTTGAAGCGCCAGCGAGAAGATTTAGGAGTAGGAGGAAGAAGATCAAAATCAGTAATAATAGGAGCATGGTCAGAGATAACAATCGGTTCTATAGAAGAAGAAATAAGGTGTTGAGAAAGAGAGGAAGAGAGAAAGATATAGTCTAAGCGGGAGAAGGAAGCATGAGGAGGAGAGAAGAAGGAGAAATCCATAGCGTCTGGGTGAGTGAGTCTCCATGAGTCTACAAGATGAGTTTGGGTAATAGTGTCAAGGAACTGTTTATGTGGTTTATGAGGGGAAAAACGAACAGAGGATCTTCGGTCCAAAAACGGGTCAATGATCTGGTTACAATCTCCACCCAATAGAAAAGCATCATCTTTATGTTGAATACATTTTGCTGTAATGGAGGGCCAAAAAGATGAGTCAAAACATGTAGGACCATAAACATTGAATATCGTAAGTGGGATATTGTTAATTAGTAGTTTAGCTAAGACCCAGCGTCCCTCGTCATCCTTTTCTTCTAAAACTACTTTACACTGGAGTCGCTTATGAATCAAAATGGCTACTCCATTCTTTTTTTGGGAAGCAGGAGAAAATAAAACAGTTCCAACCCATAGTCGCTTTAGCTTTAAAGATTCGATGTCAGATAGGTGAGTTTCTTGGATAAGGACGATATCTGGATTGTAAGAGGAAAGGTGGGAGAGTACTCTTTGCCTTTTGATAGGGTGATTAAATCCTTTCACATTCCATGAAACAACTTTGAAGGAGAAAACTTACTAAACTGATCTAAATCAAGAATTGCAAAAACATACTGTACATGTAATAATTCAAACTGCATAGAAGTATTAACCATAAAACTCTTCAAAAAGGAAGAAGGAAGAACAGGTAGAAGAGGAAGATGAAAAAGGAAAAGGGAGGAGGAGAGGGATGGGAAAAGGGAAGGGAGATCAGTGGGGAAGGAAGAAGGAAGAAAAGAGAGAATGCATAGAAGACAGTACAAATCCAAAAGGATGACTGTATTAAACATACCTGAAAGAGAAAAAATACACATAGGGAAGGTGGGGAGGTGGTGATGCTTTACAAGACGTACGGACCAGGATCAGGAGGAGAACCACATCGAGACCGCACAAAAGGAACATGGAGTGGGACAAGGTGTTGAGAGGAGTATCCGACACATATCCGTCTGGGGAGGAAAAAAGGGAAAAATGTTAACATACATAACATGTAGACGTAAAAGCAGAAGTCCAGAAAGTAGAAAAAGAAAATAGAGGGATATATAGGAGAAGCCAGAAATAGATAAAGGGAAGAAAAGATACGAAAAGAGAGTGTAAGAACTGAGATGAGAAGTAAGTAAGGAGAATACATGAAGTCAAAGACAAGCCCTTAGGAAGACAAACAAGTTAAACAATAAAAGTCCAATTTCAGCCACTGGTCGAAGCAGAGGAGGAGGCGTCCATCCCATCTTCACTGTGTAGAAGAAGAAAGTTCCTTAATTCTCCAGGATCCTGAAATGACCAAGACTTTTCTCGATAGGTGACTCTGAGAGTACAAGGATGAAACAAGCCATATCTTGCTCCCAAGGCGCGCAGAGAGGGAAGCATAGCCAGAAATTCTTTACGTCTGGAGGCGGTGACGCTAGAGACATCCTGAGATAGATATACTCGTTGACCTTGCCAAGACACTTGTTTTTTACTCCTCGCAGCTGAGAGAATCAGTAAAAGATCTGTATATTTCAGAAATAAAATGATGACTCCACGAGGTTTTGAGGAGGAGCCCGTTCTGGCACCTAGTCTATGGGCTCTTTGTATACTAATGGAGGTGGAAGGTGGTAGGTCCAGAAGTTTCGGCAAGAAAGTGGTGAAGAAAGTTACTGGATTATCCCCCTCAAGATTTTCCGGCAGATTGTAAATACGGAGGTTATTCCTCCTATTTCGATTTTCCAAATCCTCGGTATGCTTTTGGAGTGAGAGGACTGTTTTTTCTAAAGAGTCTATACGTTGTGTGTTGGACTGAACTTCAGGAAGGTGCTGTTCGACAGTAGAGAGACGGGCATCCATATTTTCCCATTTATCCTTTAAAAGCTGCATATCTGTACTCGTTTTTTCAATAAATGGGCGCAGCGCACGCAGTTCCTCTAGAATTTGGTCAGTAGAAGAATGTGAAGGATTGTCTTCTGGCGTAGGAGAATTTTGCTTGAGGCGCTTGCCCGCTGGAGCGGGTGGGGAAGACTTACTGGTGGTAGTATGAGCCAATGATGATTTTGGAGTCGTCATTTTCGCAGATGCAGTGGCTCTATTTGTACCAGATGAAGATGTTACTGAAGTACTCCCCGATGGTGTGAAGACAAATTTAGGCTTGCGTAAGTTGACCATAGAAAGAAATGAGCGTGCGACAATATAGTCTCAATTCCCTGTGAGACGACTAAAGGTGCATGTGAAATGTTCCAGAAATACCTCCGAAGAGAGGGTGAAGCACCCAGACGTAACTCAGTGGAAAAAGCGACAGGGAATTAGAGTGTGCTAAATAACGAGTACAAAAAGAAAAGGGAGGATGACTAAAATGGAAGCACAGGAAGGAGCATCCTGAAGTAGCTGAGGCGCAGGAGAAACGGGCAGAAAGTCTCAGAGAATGTTGTTGTCATAGCGCCATGAGGAAGAAATTTAGGATAAAAAGTATTTCAGAGTAGTGAGCATGTTAGGGCGGAAAACATGCAGTTGTCAGGGGTGAAGCGCCGTAAAACTGCGTATTTGGGCGTTTCCTCGAATGTGGAAGAGGAGAGAAAAAAATGCAGTAAAGGCGTCTTGCACAAAATATATAAATCTCACCCCTGAAATGAAGTCGGTGTCTGAAAGTTCGTTGGTGTCCGGTGACACGTCGTGTAGTGACAGCTCCTGTCAGCAGAGGCTCCGATGCACGGAAGAGCTTCAAGATGGCGGCTTCGTGAGGGACAGAGATTTCATCGCGGAGAGGGGCGAAAACGGCTCCACAAGCGGTGAAAAGCTGCTCCGCTGATTCCGTTCATGTTCCGCCAGCCAAATCCAGCGACGGTGCTCAGTAGCGGTCCCGTTTACATCGGGAAAAATACGCCGTGAGGTGATCGATGCGGCGGAGCTCCGTACCTAGCCGGCCATCTTGCGCGGCATCCAAGCCACGCCCCCACAGACAGTGTTTTTGAGGTGGCTGTTCTAGGGGCTGTCGGAAATTTTTGTGGTGTTAGTTTTGGTGCTATATGAGGTTGTTGGTTTCAGTGCTGTTAGCCGATGCATGAGGTGGTCGTTCTCTGAAGTGTTACCACCACCAATACCACCATCAATACCATCACCAATACCAACACCACCAATACCACCACCAATACTACCACCAATACCGCCACCGCCAATACTATCACTAATACCACCACCACCACCAATACCTCTACCACCACCACCACCACCAATACCACCACCACCAATACCACCATCAATACCACCACCACCAATTCCATCCCCACCACCAATACCATTCCCACCTCCAATACCACCACCCCCAATAGTCCACCACCAATACCGCACCATCAATATCACCACCAATACCACCACCATGAATACCACAGGCAATACCACCAGCAATACCACCACCTATACCACCACCATTACCACAACCAATACCACCCCCACCACCAATACCACCACCACCAATACCACCACCACCAATACCACCTCCACCAATGTCACCACCTCCAATACCAATACCACCACCACCAATACCAGTATCACCAATACCAATACCACCACTACCAACACCACCACCACCACTAATGCCACCACCACCACCAATACCATTACCACCACCACCACCAATACCAATACAATCACCACCACCAATACCATCACCACCACCATCACCTCAGCGCCTCTCGCTCACTAGTAATAGCAGGGGCAGTGTATGAGTCTGGAGCTGCAGCCAAGACCATCCCTCCCTCACTCCATGCCTACCATAAAGCACAGCCCGCCCTGCACCAGGAGGTGGAGCCAGGGCCCTACTTCAGCTGGAGTGTTTTTTATTAGGTGAAAGATAGCAATGACATTATGCAATGCTACACTGCACTCTCAAGTTACGGACAGGGCAGGAAATAGCCCCCCCTACTCCCCTCCGCCCCCCCTCTTCCTCCTGAGTCGCGACAATGTAATCGCAGAGCGAAAGGTGTTTGAGCGCTTTGTTAGTGTTCATAGCTCGGATCATATGTAACTCTCACTTCACACTTTGTGTCTGTGTAATTTGCAACACTTACACATCATCTTCAATGCATTTTTTATCACTACTTCGAAGACGTCGCAGGCCGGTCTCTTCCTCTGATATTTACAATCTAACAAGTGGTCAAGAGGGCCCTTTATTGCAATGTAATAGGTCTCGCATTTGCGAGCGTTTAAGCCATTAGTATTGTAAATGACAATGCCTTTTATTTATGGTTTGAAACCCAAAACATAAATAAAAGGCATTGTCATTTACAATGCCAATAGCTCAAATTTGCGTGAATGCGAGACCTATTGCATTGCAAATATAAGTTTTAAATGCAGACCATTTTCCTTAAAGGAAAACGGGATGCATTTAAAAAAGAAAAATTAAACGTTTCTCTTTCATTTAGTAGGAGTAGGCAGTGGTCCCACGCACTCTTAAAAAATATTTTCACAGCCAGTCACAAAGGGGAAGTGGTCCCCAGGGGACCCCTTCCCTTTTGCGAGTGGCTTAGCAGCCTTTTTAAATGGGTGGTAATCTGTGAGTGTTTTGTGACTGCATTTGCGGTTGCAAAACATTCGTACATTTAAGTATGACTCAGTATTAGAAAGGAACGCCCTTGGCACGCCTCTTCCTAATAGCGAGTCACAAACCCTATTTTGCCAGTTTGTAATAGTTTACAGTCTCACAAAATAGGGATTGTACACAGGCAGACCTATTTTTCAGTCACAAACGGGCAGATTTCCTGCTTGCGACCACAAAAAACGGTAATACATCTCGCCCAAAATGATTTGCATGGTGAAAAATCACAGGCTCATGCGCTATCTGTGCCTGGCTCAGAATCCAAAATTGCCGCAAATGCAAGTTGTGCCTGATTCTGGATTCCGCGTAGATTTCTGGATGCGCACCTAAGTAGAGGATATGATTACATCATATGTATTTGATGTCTTGCCTTTTTTCTTTTTTTTCTCATCAATGAGAATAACTAAAGTTGCTAAACTATATCACTATTTGTAGTACTCTACACTTATTGTAGAACTGAGAACCATGCATGGAGTACTTTCCTATGACAGATAGTTTTTGTGTGTGAAAAGATACTGTAATGTGTCATAACAAAGAACTCTTTCTACCATCACAAGTAAATATATCATTATGAAATATCAGCATTTAGCATTACGTAACCCTTCTAGCAAAATGAACGCAGTAAAGAAATGAGGAATGTACTCCACAGAAAATATTTATCTCACCACAGTACTCATGACATTACGTATAGCATATTCGATGACGTCACAAATAACATCATGAGTCACATCAATGATATGACCACATATGACATCTCCAATAATGTCTACCATGACATCACTCATCATCTGTTGACATAATCGATGTCATGACTGATGAATGCACTCACAACATCAGGTTACCAACTTAGCGGACTACTGATAGTGCGGATGTTATTGTTGATTATTTACTATCACTTTTGCAAGAAAGTGCAAATGATGACAAGAACAGTTACATATCTAGATGCACTTCATATACGTTTCCAGCACCCTTATGTTCCCTACAAAGACAAATGACTCCTTCAAACACTATTTCTACCTGTGTGTTCCACAGTCACTGCAGACACACACAAGCGGATGGAATACTTGCAAAATGTCCAAACCACTAACAGTCACCATGGCTATCACCCACTGTGCCACCCTGGATAGAGCCTACCTTATCCAAATCAATATTGACCCTACTTCTCACTGGAACAGTTCACTCCAAACAGCCATGGAATGCTCCCTGAAGAAAAAATCCCAAACAACCTTAGATTAGTTGCAGGGCCATGACAGTAAAGTTTAGCTTGGAATCAGTGTCATGGGAAGTTGACACCAAAAAGCACACAATCAGTGTGTTAACATCAGGACAACAGCCATCTCCCTGGCAGCGGAATATCACAATACCATAAAACAACGACAAAAGTTTCAAGAGTGAAGAACAACAAACATATGTCCAGGCTCAATATCAAATTCAACAAAGAATAAAATTCACACATCTAAATACAGTCCTATGAAAATGTGCTATGCAAATACAGTTTCTCTCCCACTTTCCACAAAGGAAGCTCTATCAGCAGCAAATAAATCTTCTAATTTATCAAGGATTTCATTACACCTATGGGATTCATCAACATCACCCCTTCTCAAGAACTGTGCAAGGATCTATCCAATAACAAAATCACAAACATCTCCTGCAACTTTGCACGCCAGTCAGACCAGAACAAACACATGACCAACCTGCCCATCACAAACCTAGACAATCACCTGACAACATGGAAGACCCTCACCAGCAAAAGAAATAGCCCTCATTGTAAAAACGGACCCCTGCCCCCACCACATCTGTAACATTGGTGCATCACTGATCAGCAGAACACTCACCAACATCCTTTACACCTCCATCACCATCCCCACCTTCCCGGAAGCATGCAAGCACACAGCAGTCAACTCTCATCTCAAAAAAACATCAGCCAAACTCAGCCAGCTGGTAAACTTCCATCCTATTTCTCTGCTGCTTCCCTACCCAGCAAAAGTGATTGAAAAGACTATCAGCAAACACATCACAAGACACCTCGAGCTCCACCAACTACTGGACAGTATGGAATCACACTTCAGAAAGAATGACAGCTCAGAAACTGCACTAATTGCAGCCACTGGTGACAGCCAGATCATCCTAGACAGAGGACAAGCAGACAGCGGCCCTCATCCTGCTCGACCTCTTCCTGGCTTTCAACATGGTCTCCCACAACACACTCATCAAAAGACTTGACGATACTTGCATCCAAGGACTAGTACTCAACTGGATCTGCTTCTTCCTTACAGGACAAAACCAAAGAGACAGACTTACTCTTTTCACATCGAATGCCGACAACCTAATATGCTGAGTCCACCAGAGAGCATCTCTCAGCCAGACCCTGTTCAATGTCTATTTGGCACCACTTGTCAACATCATTAAATCTCATGGAATCACCATCATCTCCTACGCAGAAGAATACTTAACACATCCTCTCCCTGACAGACAAGACATTTCTCACCAGGACCAACTTCACCAACTGCATGACCATGGTAGCAAAACAAATGAGAACCAACTGCCTAAAGCCCAACTCTGACATGACAGAAGTAGTGTTCTTTGGAAACATGAGCTCCCCTAAGGTCCTGTTTTTAAAGAGACCCACAGAACTAGGATCCACACCAGTGCCCAATGACCACGGAAGAAATATGTTGATCATTCTTAATGACAAGCTCAATAAAAGGCCACAGGTCAACGCAGTGAGCCCCGCCTGCTTCAACATCCAGCGGATGCTGCAGAAAATCTTCATGTGGCTACCACAAAACACCAGAAGAACCATCATGCAATCACTCATCACAAATAAACTTGACTACGGGAATTCACTGTACACTGGAATCTCCAATCAGCTACTGAATAGGCCCCAGACCACCCAGAATGACTCCACTAGACTCATACTCAACCTACTTCAATGGACTCACATCTCACCTCACCTTAGGGAGCTCCACTAGCTCACCATTCACAAATGCAGCCAGTTCAAACTCCTCACGCACACCTACAGAGCTCCACATGACATTGGACCCGCATAACTCAACAGCTGCATACACCTTCGCAAAGCATCCAGACCCCAATGCCCAGCCTCATTATCAGGTGCACACAACCCCACATTCACAAAAGTAAAACAGGAGGTTGCTCCTTCTCCTACATCTCATCCAAAACATGAATGACCTCCCATAACACATAAAGGCCTTCTCCTTGCTAGTTGAGTTTCACAAAAGCTGAAAATCTGGCTCTTTGAATAATTCTGGAATGGATTCAGGCCCATACACCTACTCAGTGCCTGGATCCCCTCATGGGTGACTAGAGTGCCCTACAAATTGACTTAACATAACATACCATAACATAGCACATAATATATCATATCCAAACTCATGAAAATAGGTGTGAGTGCTCCTAATGGACACTGCTGCCCCATGCCCATACATCTGTAGTAATAAGGCATGACAATCACACTGGTGTTCACCAGGAGTACGCCATGAACCCTGCTGCACACTACATTTTTAAATTATTATTCTAAGTACTCCAATACTAGGATGTAGGAGTGCTGCCGTATTGTAGGAGTACAGCAGTACTACACACTTGCCTGAGCATATTTACAAAGATTTGACACTAGTCTTTTGAGCCACCAGACAAGCTGGGGCATGATGACAGAAAATTCCGAACAACTCCAGAACCTTCTCCAACCTAAAAGTTGTAATTCGGTATAAATAGTGTACCCTCAGACCCAGCTCTTCAGGACACCTCTAGACATGTGGAAGACGAAGAAGAACTGCTGTGCTGATCTGCAAAAAAACTGCTGCACTGCTGCCCAGTTGCCCTTCTGCCCTGCTTGAAGACTGGCCCTGCATCTGGAGCCTAGGACCACCAGAATAACTCCAAGGGCTACTTGGCTGGCCTCCCGATCAGCACCTCAGCGACAGAAAAGGCTCCAACCTCCTTGAACAATCCACCTGTGGTCTGTCTGCTGTCAGTCCTACTCCCCAAGTGGTGTCATTCCAGTCCTTGACCCTTGGAATCGGGCTTGAAGGTACTCTGCCAGCCTACCTGTTTTCCTAGCAGAAGCAACACAGCGCAACGCTTTGCCTCCTCGAAGCTCCAAATTGAAACTGCCAGTGCACGACGCATCCCCGAGACAGCCCCTTGCAGCTCTTAAAAACCAGTGCAGCGCTACACCTCCTTGATGCAGGGCTACGCATTGCAGCCCCGTAACTCCTCAGAACTGCCGCTGCGTGATGCATCACCTCATTGCTCCACCTCAGAAACGTCATTGCGCGATGCATCCTGATGCAGGATCCTGCAGGCTTTTGGAACCACTGTAGTGTGATGCCTCTTTAAGGCAGGACTTAGCATCGCAACCCTGCAGCTCTCCAGAATTCCGACTAGGTGATGCATTCTCGGCACAGTAACATACATGGCAGTCTGCTTCTTATTGGAACTGCTGCTACACAACGCAGCCTCCACATAGAATTTTGCAACCCTGCAACCAGGATTTAAGATTCTTTTTTCATCAAGCTTATCCTGGTCCCTGTATCTGCCCCATGCTCCAACGCTGTTGGCCTAAAATTGTGACTTTGTCCCAGTCCGGTGCAGCCAGATAACCTAGCTGGCACTTAGTGCTTCTAAGCACTGTTTTCACTTAAATATTTAAAATTGAATATTTCCTTTTCCACTGAATGGATTTTTGACATTTAGTCTAAAATGCAGCACACATAGAAAGAGATAAAAACGCTGAGAAATGAACATATTTCTACTCGTTACACCTCCCTTGGGAAGTCATAAAGTTTTGATGCATTACCAGGTTTACAGATCCTTGTAAATCTGAGAATGTGTCAAAATCCATGGGTGTTGCGTGGGAACGCCCGCCACGACGCCCTTGGTATGCCTCCATGATGCAGTGTAAGGCAACGCAGCGACTTACCTTGCGTTGCCTTACACCATATCCATGAGGCCATGAAAAGCCATGCAAAGTGGCTTTGTATGGCCTCGAAAATATGGGTCTGCACTCTGCACCGCTGTAGAGTCATAAAAAGTGACACACCGGCAGCGCAAGGGGCTTGTAAATAAGCCCCTATAAACTTATTCAATTAACACATTTCTTTTTACAGATTAATAGGGTTATTTTCATACCAAACTGGAAACTTAAATATAGGACCCTCTCTGTTAATATAATTAATGCTGTACAGTTTCAGATCTTTATCGACCAGTCTGAGAAAATGTCTTTCCCATATGTTCCTCACCCAGAAAAAAGTACAACGAAAAGCAATCAACATATCAAAAGATATGCTTTGAATTTAAATTTTGCAGGAGATCATTTCAGACATTTTACATTTTAGGTGTACACAATTTCCACACAAGATATTTTAAATTGTACAGTCTGAAGAACAATTTGGTACCAGAAAGGTTTAGCAAGCAGGATATTCAATAGATTTTCTGCTGAGAACATACTTTCAAGAACATTCTAAAACATACATTCTATGGATAAAGTCCCACTTAACCTTTTGAAGGCAAACAAGGTAATGCCAGTGTTTTTGTTTATTCAGAGAGGGTTTTGGGCAGGATACTTTTGGGACTCTGTGAACATGTGGTGAGTAGAAAACAATTCATGAGCTAGCGCAGCAGGAAGGTGTCACAAAAACAACTGTAGCAGCACATTTACTCAGCAGTGGTGGTAATAAGAATGTATTGCAGGCACCAGCATTCTCCTGGAGAGGTGAATGATAGTCTCCAGTGGAGGGAGGTGAATGACAGTCCCCAGTGGTGGGAGGTGAATGACAGTCACCAGTGGAGGGTGCTACCTGCTATGTTTTTCTTTTCTCTGTGTGCTCGCTTTCAGACTCTCTGTGCATGGCACTGAGGATGCGCACAAGAACGCATTTTAGTGGGAACACATCTTACCCATGTTTCTCTCCTTCCAAAGGGTGATCCTGCATATACACTCTGAATCTCAAGTATCTCATCTAGAGTCCCACCACCATGGGTTTAAGTGGGCTGGGTCCTGCAGGTGCTCAGTACCTGCAGACCTAAAAAGCATTTGCTGAGACGGGTCCCTATTGGACTCTCCATTTCTGCTCTCACCCTCAGGTTGAAAAAAAAATCTTAACTCTGCAGCAGTGCCACCCTTCACTGCCTTTGAAGTAACTTCAAAGAGACTCGTTTTAATTCTTTCACAGTCTCATCATTTCAGAACTGAAGCATTTGGCAGGCCGTGCAGTATGGAGATGGTGGATAATGTGAGAAGTTGGCCTGGCATATGATGTCCACTATTCTAGTGGGCACCTTGCACCAGTAGTCGAAAATTACCCTTATTGATGGTAGGTTTAAAGTCAACCTTTATAGAAAGCTATCCTAGTGGTAGCTGTGGAGAACAGTCTTCAGGCTAAGACTTAGAGGCGAGTTAAGCTAGTTGTTTAACCAATTATAATCTCTTGAATGATCAAATGAAAGCACACCACGCAAGGTATATATCAAATATATATATTTATTTATTATAAATACAACCCCTCTGAACTCTTTATGAGGTGTCGGGTTTCGTCGTCGATTCGTCGTCGTCGTCAAGACCTCTGAGGCAGAAGCCGGAGGCTGTGTGACTCGTATTTTTAAAACTGCTGATCTTGTCTTTATTTTTCATTTGTGCAAACTTTGTGTTTCAATCAGAGTTCTCTCTGTATTTTAAACCTTATGCAAGCATTCACAGCGGATCTAGCGCTGTCCTTGACCCAGACCTCACGGCCGCCATCGCTAGCGCGAGGCCACGCCCACTCGTTAGGCCACGCCCACTTCTCAGCCTATCAAAAGCGCTGATTACTAGCACACCCATTGTAACTCAAGACCTCTGAGGCGGAAGCCGGAGGCTGTGTGACTCGTATTTTTAAAACTGCTGATCTTGTCTTTATTTTTCATTTGTGCAAACTTTGTGTTTCAATCAGAGTTCTCTCTGTATTTTAAACCTTATGCAAGCATTCACAGCGGATCTAGTGCTGTCCTTGACCCAGACCTCACGGCCGCCATCGCTAGCGCGAGGCCACGCCCACTCATTAGGCCACGCCCACTTCTCAGCCTATCAAAAGCGCTGATTACTAGCACGCCCATTGTAACTCAAGACCTCTGAGGCGGAAGCCGGAGGCTGTGTGACTCGTATTTTTAAAACTGCTGATCTTGTCTTTATTTTTCATTTGTGCAAACTTTGTGTTTCAATCAGAGTTCTCTCTGTATTTTAAACCTTATGCAAGCATTCACAGCAGATCTAGCGCTGTCCTTGACCCAGACCAACCGGCCGCCATCGCTAGCGCGATGCCACGCCCACTCGTTAGGCCACGGCCACACCTCCTCTTCCCTAAATGTGCCTCCCACGCAAGCGCAGCGGACGAGTGCAGCGGGAGCGCCGTTTGCGCGCCGAAGGCGCGCCTAAGGCAAGCCCGTCTGCGCCCGTCCGCGGCCGGACGGGGATAGGGGCAAGTCTCCATGCCAAATTTACATCGTACTCTTCTGAGGAGCTTACCACCCTCCAGGGCCACTGGCCTCTCCCTGAGTCTGTCCGCAGTCACATTGCCTTACTGGGGCTTGCCCCTCCATCTATGTCTACACCTGCGATTTCCTTACCGGCCTCGCCACTGCTATGCTCTTCTACGCCTGACCCTTCTCCCCCTGCTCCTTCATTATCTGTCCTTCTGCTCAACACCAGGTCAGCGGTCAAACACCACCATGAGTTGTTTGTCCTACTTGATTCCGAGAAGCCCGACCTACTTCTCCTGACCGAAACCTGGTTTTGTGATTCGTCTCTTCCTGCACTGTTGGCTGCCCTCCCCCCTTCCTATGTTGCTTTGCGCGCCGACCGTCCTGCAGGTAGGATAGGTGGTGGTGTGGCTTTAATTGCTTGTCCGAATTTAATTTTCAATCTCTTCCCTTCCCCCCTATCCCCCCTACCGAATTCCTTGTAGTCCGTTCCCTTTCTTTTTCCCCTCCAATCACTTGCCTATTGATGTATCGTCCACCTCAGCCTTCGTCATTGTTTTTGCCAGCATTTCAAGACCTACTAGCCACTCTGGCGGTCAATTATGCCTCGGTCTTAGTGCTAGGTGATTTTAACTACTGGCCTTCGGACCCTTTAGAGTGCACTGCATCTAAAGAATTTACCAAATTTTTTCTCTCCCTGAACTTTGTCCCTCACATATCCGTCCCAACACATTCCCACGGTCATATACTTGACCAGGTTTGGTCCCTCAATCTTCCTGTCTCCCGGGTGTCTGTATCTCCCTGTCCCTGGTCCGACCATGCTTTTATCTCTTTCTCCATCTCTCTCAACTCGGTGTCTAAGGTTCCACATGCCAAAAACACCTGGGCGCGGAATTGGAACCGAGTTGATTTTCCCTCCTTGACCTCCCTGCTTCGGAATTCTTGTCCGACCCTCCTCGGTCTTTCATCCAACTCTCAAGCCATCGCTATTAATACCTGGCTGGCTGGAGGCTGTGACTCGGTTGCTCCTCTACGACGTATTTCCACCCGACGACCCAAGGACTCCAATAGGTGGTTTACTGACCACCTAAAAGATCTTAAACTGACCGTACGGCAAGCAGAGAGGCAATGGAGAAGAAACTACTGTCCCTCATTAAAAACTAACTATCTAACATCACTTACTGAGTATAAAAAAGCCATTCTAGCTGCCAAAACCAGCTATTTCTCTACAAAAATAATGACAGCGGAAAATAAATCTAGGGAGATCTTCGGCATAGTGAACGACCTGGCCTTCTCCGATAGAGTTTCACCTCAGATCCCCCCAACCCAGGCCTTATTTGACCAATTAAACACCTATTTTTTGGACAAGATTGAAACCATCAAAGCCAACATCCCCCTCCCCTCCTCTACCTTTGTCGATCCTTCCCCTCCCATTGCTCAATGCCATCTTAATGCTATTCCCCCCCTTACTGAGGACACATTCTTAGAGATACTTTCCAAAGTTAAATCGGGTTCCCCGGCAGATATCTGTCTGGCAAGAATCCTACAACAGATTTACTCCTCTTGTCCCCAGCCCCCCATCACCTTCCTTAATAGTTCCCTTACTCAGGGAGTGGTGATCCCCGCCCTCAAATCAGCTACTATAGTGCCCATCTTAAAGAAATCCGGCGCTGACCCTTCCATCTCAGCCAATTACCGCCCCATTTCCTTGTTACCCTACCTGGGCAAGGTGCTTGAGCGCCATGTCACCTCGGTTCTCAGCGCCCACGTAGAAGCAAATGGGGGCTTAGCTTCTCGTCAGGCCGGCTTCCGCCCCAGGCACTCTACCGAATCTGTCATTGTGTCGGTCCTGGACAACCTCAGGGAGGGTATGGATCATGACAAACACTAGGCGCTGGTGCTCCTCGACCTCTCCGCCGCCTTTGACACGGTGGACCATACCATCCTACTTTCACGTGTCAGGGCGGCGGGAATAGAGGGCTCAGCCCTGGTCTGGCTATCCTCCTTCCTGAGGGACCGCACCCAGGCGGTTCGGTTGGGGGACTTCACGACCACACCCCTACAAGTCACCTGTGGTGTTCCCCAGGGTTCTTCTCTTTCTCCCTTATTGTTTAATCTTTATATCTTCCCTCTTATCTATGCACTTCAGCAGCTGGAGGTCACCGTGTACAATTATGCGGATGACCTCCAGCTCATCTTCAACCTTTCCTCTTCTCCCCTTTCCATCTCAAACTTTCAATCTATTATGATTTTCATCAGGGACTGGATGAACCACAACCATCTCAAACTGAACCCGGACAAAACCGAGTTGGTTCTCACCGGTGGTTCTTCCAGTCCCTGGAATTCTTTCTTCTGGCCCTCTTCTTTTGGTACTCCCCCTGCCCCTTCCTCCACAGTTAAAACCCTGGGTGTCAAAATAAATAACCAACTTACTTTACATTCACAAATCAGTTCTGTTGTCTCTTCTTGTTTCCTCACCCTTCGAACCATCCGCACTGTCTCCCGTTTTTTCTCCCCCCAAGCACTTAAGCTGATCATGTCCGCACTGGTGATTTCGCGGCTGGATTATGCCAATGCCATTTACAACGGCATCCCTGCATACAGCCTGCGGAAGCTCCAGATGATCCAGAACCAAGCGGCCTGGTTGGTGTACGGTCTCCCCGCTTTCACCATTCCACACCCCTCCTCAAAGAACTACACTGGCTCCCTGTCAAGCAACGCTCCCTTTTTAAAACTGGTTGTATGGTTTTTCAGGCTCGTCAGGGCACTGCCCCCGCCTTTATTTCCTCTCTGATCCACGATTATGTCCCTACCAGAGAGCTTCGTTCTTCCTCTAAATCCCTCCTGCAAACTCCGCGTTTTAAACGTAAAAAGTGGGGTGGAGCCAATTTTTCAACTCTGGCTCCCACCTTTTGGAACTCCCTCCCGGACCACCTACGTTCGGCCACACAATATACATCCTTCCGTAAAGACTTAAAAACGTTCCTGTTTCAACAGGCTTTCCCCTTGTAATCTGTCCATCCTGTTTTTCACCTGGATCACTTCGTCCTCAGTTGCTGGGTTTACCACTATAGCGCCAAGAAACCGTACGGTGAACGCTGCGCTCTACAAATATTTTAAATTAGAAATTAAATTAGAAATTAGAATTCCTCTGGAGAGCTGCAAAGAAATGCTGAAGGTGACCAGAGGAAAAGTGTCCGGGTGGATCCAAGGGTGGATCTGAGATGGGAAGAACCTGAAAGCAGAGGGGACAGAGTCTGGGTCACTAGCCAGTGACCAGGATGGCGAGGAGAAGATGCCAGCTGATGTCGGGTGATTTCAGGTGAAAGAGGTGAAGCTTGACTCTTCAGCCACGAGGACCAGGAGGTGTCGACACTGATGAGGAGCTGGATTTGAGCTGTCCCACAAAGGGTCTAGCTGACTGCAATGTCAGAATCCGGATTGGACCCAACAAGCCTTGGCAACAGCAACCCACGCAAGATGACAAGATTGGCTGCGGTGAAGAAAGGGGACTCACGGGTCACTCGTGGAGTGCTGGCCTCCGTACTTCAATTTGAAAGGAACTTGGGGCAGGGACTTCAAATACCCCAATGCACAACTTCAGGATACCTTGGGAAGTAGGTGCAGTTGCAAAAATGCAGAGTGTCCAGGAGTTCCGGTCCCACGTCTCTCGTGTCAGCTACAGGTCTCAGCTTTGCTGGGAGCTCGGGTCAGCTTCAGAGATGTCTGGAAGTCCATGTCCTGTGTCGCAGATTCTTCCGGATCCGGCGGGAGCCTCGAAAATGCAGACAGGCAAAGATGCAGTTGGTGCCTGTTTTTCAAACAGGGTGGTCACTCCTTGACCACAAGGGGTATTTCTTCCATCTTCCAGTTGATATGGAATGTCGAAGGTCCAAGATATATATGTTGCAGCATTTCGTCCAGGGTAATCCAAAGTCCTAGGGACTGAGCTTCTATACTTATAGTAGGTTTAGGGGTTGGACT
The DNA here is from genome assembly GCF_964263255.1 of Lissotriton vulgaris. Taxonomy (NCBI): domain Eukaryota; kingdom Metazoa; phylum Chordata; class Amphibia; order Caudata; family Salamandridae; genus Lissotriton; species Lissotriton vulgaris. The sequence continues at coordinate 245,825,756 of NC_141696.1, read as the reverse complement.
AACTCTAAGGTCCCTCCTATGGGTGGACCTGGGGAGGGGTGGTTACACCCCTTCCCATTTTTCCAGTTTCACATCTGAGCTTGGGCTGAGTGCCCCAGCAACCAGCTTGAACTGGGAAATGCATGGAGTTGGTTTATTAAAAATTAGGGAGAAAAAATTAGGATTATTTGAATTAATGTTCCCAAACCCTAATGGTCGACATGTTTCTAGACTACCCTTTTGAGCTATTCTTTAGGACCTAGTGTAATAATTGTCAAATACCTAGTTCCACTCCTATAGTTGTTCCACTAATCACAACTTACAAAAAGTGCATCAATCGGACGTGCTTACTCAGGTGCACAAATAATTAATACCAGCTGGTACTTGTATTGTCAATTTCTGAAATAAAGAAGTGAAAGCACAATAATTATATTTGCCCATGTCAGCTTTGCCGTACTGAGAAGGGGGCTAATTCTTTATGCCCTTCATCCATGTATGCACCTCTAAGGTGAAGAGATAAACAATAGTGACTTGTCTGCTCGTTCATTCGTGGTTACCCGTGGCACCCGTGGCACCTTTCGTGAGTTTGAAGTAGTCACAAAACCAAAAAATGTTTGTCCACACTGAGACATGCAACATGACACAAGAGATGTTTGTGGTTCTCGGTATCTCATAAAGTGAGTGAATATTTTCACCAATATCTGTAGCATGATTCGTAGAGTCAAACACACAACACAACATACACATAACACATACATATTATAACTGAAGTCCGTGTTACATGGTTTCACCGGTGGGGAGTTTGGCTTCTAGTCACACACTGTTGTGGGAAAATATGTTTAAAGTTAGTGGTATTGAGAGAAGAGAACCTATTCGTAAAGGTGGCTGTGGCATTCCATTTTTTTTTTAACTCACTTGGTTTTAGCCGTACTCATCTACTCTACCTAATTCTTTGCCATTCGGGAACTTTATCTTGCCCGGTCCAGCTGCGGGGACTGAATAAAAAGGACATGTTGTACTTCAAGAAAAACTAGTCCACTGACCTGCCAAAATGGCCATCGCAGATTGGCTAACGTGTACAAACCGGAAGGGAGAAAAAGTATGTCTCATTCCAGCCACAACACAGTTGTAATACTGGGCAGTGATAAAGCAGCAATATGAGGCAGGTTTTGCAAGACTTACCGTATTTTAGGAACAGGAATCAGGGGACAAAACCATTTGGGCAGTTATCGTTCGTTGGCATCAATTCCCGAATACGGTGGTAAACGGTGGTAGGGTTTTTGTAGTTACTTGTAAGGAGCTGGTAAAATCATGTTTTGCCAAACATGAGTTTTGCATGTGATAATGGTGATGTGCATAAAGGGGACGTTTATGTGCCAAACATGCTGTGGCACATATATAGCCCTTTAATGGGGCGATTCCATAGGCTTGAAGGTGCCGTAAAGTACAGAAGTTTTTCTTGGTCATTAGTTTCTGGACCGGACTACAGTGACCCTTGGATAAGAGTTGGAAACATCATTTTCCATTACTCTCCTCCAGGTTAATCATTTTTAACTAAAGCAGTGGCCCATTGAATAAAGCATTTTTGGTACCACTAGCTTTATTTTAACTCACTACATTTACGTCTACCACTTGATTCTGGCCCCATACCCGCGCTTCATCTATATGGCAGTTGGAAAAAGATCTCCGATAAAGAGCCCCTCTTTGAGGTGTTGCCCGTTGGGTATTGCACCGCCGACCCAACGAGGAGCAGGCCGAAATGATGAAGCATGACACCTGAAAGGGTGTGTGAGGGCATTAAATCCAACAAAATGGATTCCCAGGGTGAATTTCTGATCACCCTACCATAACTCACCAACATCACTGACTGTACCTACTTCTCCCTTTGTTAGGAACAGCGCGACATCTGTTGATTAGATATATTGTCAGGGCACGTCATGACTGGACCTTCTGCTCTCTCTTTAGAACAGTAAAAGCCCTTCACTCCTTCTCCTTGATACCAAAAAAATCATGTTTTGCCAAACCTGAGTTTTGTATGTGATAATGGTGATGTGCACAAAGGGGACGTTTATGTGCCAAACATGCTGTGGCACATATATAGCCCTTTAATGGGGCGATTCCATAGGCTTAAAGGTGCCGTAAAGTACAGAAGTTTTTCTTGGTCATTAGTTTCTGGAAGGTTATGGTCACCATTATAGGAAACCCCTCATTGCTATACTTTCATAAAACTGTCATTTCCGCCAAACGTATAGAATCAAAAAATGTCTTGTGCGTCATAGTGTAGGATCCTGGTCTGATGTTCCTGGTGCATGAGGTTCATTGGTGTAAAGTCTATCTTACAAAACTACCCCATGGTATGTTGTTGTTGAAACCCGCTACGTGTGTTTTTAATTGGAAAACCCATCTTTGCTCCATCTCGAAGAGGCTACCTTCTACTGATTCATGGTGTTCCATTGATTCCATTATGAACCATTTAAAATCTTGAACTGTATGTTTTTTTCACAATTTAATGTGTTGATATCTTGGTGGTTGTTCACACACAACCCGCATTACTGCTATGCTCGCAGATTCAAGTCTTCAGTTTCCTAGTGGTCATTCCAATGTAGTCAAGGCCACTTGGACACATGATCATATAGAAACCCCTAACTGTGTTACAGTTTGTGAATTTTCTAAGTTGCCATGTGATTCTGTTGCTTAGTGTGAGAGTCTTGGTAAGTTCAGTTAGGTGACAGACGCTACAATTGCCACATGGTAATGGCCTATTATAGAGAGAAGGGTTCCTTGAGTGGTCATCCTTGTGTATGGGTGCTTTCTAGGACGTGTTTGTACAAGGATGTCTTTTAAGCTTCTGCCTCTCTTGTGCGAGAACATTGGCCATGGTATTGTCATGGAGCCACAGTTCAGAATACGCAAATTCTAGGACCTAAATATCATAGTGGATGAGGATAAGAAATTGAGGACAACTACACACAAAAAAAGCTACTGCATTCTACTCTACAACAGTTTCCACCCGCACCACTTGAGGCAGAACCTTCCCTTTGGACAGTTTTTGAGGCTCAGGAGGAACTTTTCTGAAATACGGGACTACAAGGAGCAGGCAGAACACCTGACTGAGAAACTAATCATGCGGAAGTATCCCAGAAGAATGGTGTCATGAGCCAACAAGAGAGTCAAAAACAACAACCAAGAGTCTCTTTTAGCGCCACCAACCATAAAAGGGAAGGAGGAGAGGACAATTTGTATCACAACCTACAACATAGCATCAAATGCGGTCACAAAGATCATTAACAAACATTGGTGGAATCTGAACAGTGGCTCCATGATAATACCACGGCTAATGTTCTCGCACAAGAGAGGAAGAAACTTAAAAGACATCCCTTGAACACACACGTCCTAGAAAGCATCAATACACAAGAATGACCACTCAAAAGACCCTTGACCCTGTAACAGGCCATTACCTCTGTGGCAATTTTAGCTTCTGTCACCTTACTAAACCTACCAAGACTCCCACACTAAGCAACAGAATCACATGGCAACTTAAAAAATTCACAAATTGTCACACAGCGAGGGTTGTCTATATGATCACGTGTCCATGTGGCCTTAACTACATTGGAATGACCACTAGGAAAGTGAATCCTCGAATCTGTGAGCATAGGAGTAATGTACATTGCAAGAGAACAACCACCAAGATGTCAGCACATTGCATTGAGAAAAAACACGCAGTTCAAGATTTTAAATGGGTTATACTGGAATCAATGGAACACCACAAATCAGTAGAAGCTAGACTCTTTGAGAAAGAGAAACAATGGATTTTCAATTTAAAAACAAACATAGTGGGTTTGAACGACAACATACCATGCACCAGGAACACCTGACCAGGATCCTACACTATGACGCACCAGACGTTTTTTGATTCTATACTAAATTACAGTTTTATGAAAGTATGGCAATGAGGGGTTCCCCATAATTGTGACCATAACCTTCCAGAAACGAATGTCCAAGAAAAACTTCTGTACTTTACGGCACCTCCTTTCTAGCCTATAGAGTCTCCCCACAAGAGGGCTATATATGTGTCACAGCGCGCTTGGCACATAAACATCCCCTTTGTGCACATCACAATTATCACATGCAAAACTCAGGTTTGGCAAAACATGATTTTACCAGCTCCTTACATGTAACTCCGAAAACCCTACCACTGTTTACCACCATAATCGGAAATTGATGCCAAACCAACGATAATTGCCCAAATGGTTTTGCCCCCTGATTCCTGTTCCTAAAACATGGTAATTCTTGAAAAAACAGCCTAATACTGCTGCTTTATCAGTGCCCAGTATGATGGCTGTGCTGAGGCCAGAATGAGACATCTTTTTCTCCCTTCCGCTTTTTCCACGTTAGCCTATCTCTAGCGGTCATTTTGGGAGGTCAGTGTATCAGTTTTTCTTGACATACACCCTGAGCACGCGTATGTGTTCACGGGTCCTTTTTATCCAGTCACCACAGTGTGACCAGGCAAGATGCAGTACCCGAGTGGCGAACAATCGGGTAAGGAGTATGGCTAAGATGAGGTGAGTTTTAAAAAAAACCTGAACGTCATGGCCCTCTTTACGAATGGGCTCTCTTCTCTCAATACGACTAACTTTAAAAATATTTTCCCATAACAGTGTGTTACTAGAAGCCAAACTCCCCGCCTGTGAAACCATGTAGCCTGGGGTTCAGTTATAATATATATGTGTTATGTGTATGTTGTTTTGTGTGCTTTATTCTACGAATCATACTACAGTTACTGATGAAAGTATTCACTCACTGTACGAGATACTGAGAACAACAGACATGTCATGTGTGCTATGGATTTTGTATGTCTCAGTGTGGACAAACAATTTTTTGGTGTTGTGACTACTCCAAACTCACTGGAAGTGCCACAGGCAACCAAAAACAAACGAGCAGACAGGTCACTATTGGTTTATGTCTTCACCTTGGAGGTGCACACATGGATAAAGGGATTAATGAATTAGACCCTTCTTAGTACGGCGAGACCGACATGGGCAAATATAATAATTTTTCTTTCACTTCTTTTCTTTTCTTTCAAAAGTAATTGACAATACAAGTACCAGATGGTATTAATGATTTGTTCCCCTGAGCAAGCATGTGCAATTGCTGCACTTTTTGTAAGTTAGGATTTATGGTACAACTATAGTAGTGGAACTAGGTTTTTGACAATTATTACACTAGGTCCTGAAGAATAGCTCAGAGGGGTAGGCTAGAAACATATTGACCATTAGGGTTTGGGAAAATTAATTCCAATAATCCTAATTTTTTTCCCCTGTCATTTCCTCATACCGACTAGGGGTTGGAATAAAGTAACATTACCCACTAGACAGTTCATTTTAACGCATACCTTCCTTTACTTCACTCCTTTTCTGCAGGATCATCTGCCTCTCATAGTCATAAAATCAGTGCTCCCGCATAGTTCGTCTGGTGACAGCACGCCCCGTTCCGCAGTGGCACAGGAAGGACCCTATGATGAAGCATGCCACCTAGTAATCCTGGTGGGTGAGGGTTTTATGGAAAACTTAGGGGCCCATTAGGATGTCAGGCAGATTGCCCTCGCCAGGCTGGCGGTAGCCACCGCCAGCCTGGCGGTGGCTACCGCCAGACATCCTCACTCGCCATATTAGTATGATGGGGGGACCTCGGCGGACAGAAAGACCGTCCGCCGCTTTTCCGCCCGGTCGCCTTGTGGGCGGGGCGGAAAAGAAATAATATGGTGCCGGTGTCTATCAGATTTTACAATGCCTTTCCGTGGCAGCAATGCAAGGCATGCGGTCTTCACTTTGGGGGCCCCCTGCAGGCCCCCAAAGTGAAGGAGGGGTATGGGAGGGGGAAGAAAGGGGGGTACCTGTGGTATCCCCCTGCATTTGCATATACAATGCGGTAGGCAACGCGCGGTGCCTGCCGCATTGTGTATGCAAATGCATACATTCATTTATAGCATTGTGGCGGGTGGTGTAGAGAGCACCGCCCACCACAATGTTATAAATGCAGGATGCGGCCGCCACTGTGGCGGCCGCATCCTAATACCACCCACGGAACCCCCGCCCTTATGGCGGGCAGTCCCAATCCCCGACAGGATGGCGGGCGGGCAAAGTCCGCCCGCCATCCTAATGACCCCCTTAATGTTTTCCCAAGTGAAGGAACAATAAACACCCTGCAAAAGTAAGGTTGGATATTTATAGCTGTCATGTGCCCCATCACAAATGTCTCACTTAAAGTCAGTACTGGCCTTTTAATAGATGTAACTCCCTCCTCTTTCAAATCTTGTAATATATGTTACAATTTATTTTGGGACTTTGAATTTTGCTGTTAACTTTGTAACTATGAGCTGACCTTAAAAAGCCTAACAGTAAAGTGCAGTTAGGTAAAACGCCAGTACTGACTTAAGGTATCACAAATGACAATGGGACAACTTGCAGCCATGAATTTTGTTTTAATCCCTGTATGATGTGCTTGGTCACAGCACTCTTTTCAAGGTACCTGTCACTACACATTGCAATGAATGTTTAAAGCCTGGGGAGTTGGCAGTTGGCCAGCTATTGATACTGACTTGTTAGAAAAGGAGGCTGCTATATCAAAAGGTATTTAACCATTCTGATTCTGGTGTAAGGGTGTTGTGCATAGTAGCCAAGATTCTTTTGATCCAGCCATATGACCAATCTGAAAGAATGAAACACTGTGTTAATATAAATTATGATTTTAATATTCCCAGACTCTCCCAAGTTTATAAAATTATTAGATCAGACCTAAAACATGCTTTTAAGCCCTGCACTGTTAATCCGATCACACAAAACTTGTTGAAGCACAAGGAAGAATAAATGCATAGTGAGATCCCTAAACAACAAAACTCAAGCAGAATAATCTTAAACCAGTCTTTCTTGATATTACCTTGTATAGCAAAGATATTTCCTTTCTTTAAATGGCATTTTAGTTTGTGGTTGTGCAGGTGTTTATCAGTGCTTATATGTATACACTGATGGAGGCTGTGTCCGTTTTGGTGGGGTGTTTTAAGTGATTACAGGTTTTAACTAAACCAGGATAGATTACACATGGGTTCATGTTTATTGCACTGAGAGTGTATGGAGACAGATCAAAGCATTTACCATAGTGGTCAACTACATAGATTCCCACAATTTCTGTCTTCTCTTTCATGGATAATAGCTTCATCAACTCAGCAAAACTATTTATTGGTTGAAGCAAAATAGACCCCTTCCGCACACGTTAACTGGGAAATCCTATCAGTAAGGCGAGCTGTTTGGGTGGGATCAAGACCAAAAGATAAGAGGGGGGACGTGATAATCATTAACTTCAAGGACCATAGAGTGGTAAGGTCCATAGGAGACTGGTATGAGGCCATAGAAGGAGATAACATTTCTACACACTATGTAAGCTACTTCTATCCACGAGAACTGATAACTAATCCCAAACAACACCAAATTAGAAGACAGCACTTAGATTGGAGAGAAGTAGGTTACCAACTCTTCCAGAACCATTTATTTAACCAACCCCCGCAATCACTTTACCCTCAGACACATTGGGGGAATCAGAACAATAATTACCAATCATCATTTCCAGAATTTAATATACCCACATTTAACCCTTTCTCAACACTGTTTGGGCTAGAGGAAGTAGATTGACTCGATAGAAAACACCCTTCGACCCAAGACAACATCATGGCAGAAGTCACTAGCCTGCAGGGCGATACTACTCTAAACACCTTAGCAGAAAATTGCAAAATTGAAGGAGAAAGTCAGCTGGTTCGATCAAATCTGATATCTGTGAGGGGGGGGGGAATTTCGCATCGGGGAACACAATTAGTATCACACCCATTTTAACTCACGAGGAACAAAATTCGGTTCTAGGGACATCCGCGCCAAACAAGGAGAGCAGCACAAATGAAAGACAGGACCTTGGCATGAGAGTAGAAAAAACTCAAATAATGTTTTGGAATGTTGCGGGCCTCCGTGCAAAAATTATGGATGGCAGTGTCCTTGAGTTCGCCGAAGATGATCAAGTCTTAGCCCTCCAGGAGACCTGGCTTACTAAAGAAATGCACTTGACGGGGTATAAAACGTATTTCTCACCAGGGAGTGCAGGCACCCACGGGAGGGCAAAAGTTGGGATGATAACCTATATAGCAAATACCATACCAGACCTGGAAATTACCGCACTTAGTCTAGAACCTTATTACCAGATTCTGAAATTGTCTTTTAAGATAAAGAGGGTCATTCTTCTCGTAAACATGTATGACAACTTAGTGGAAAGCGAGAGAATAAAAATACTGGGGACTCTCCGTAAGAAACTTATTACTTGTATGAAGCAAACACAAGGTGCAGAACCCCCGAGTATTGTTTGGGGTGGTGACTTTAACCACCACCCTTGTGAAAGGTTAAATAGTAATATTTGCGGTATGGGGCATGAAACAGATAAGCAAATAACCCATTTTAGTCACTCAGTGGTGGGAGATTTCTTAAATGAAACTTTATCTAGCTTGGACCTAGTAATATTAAATCAAATAAATCCCCTTTCTGGGAAACTGGACTCTACCTATCTTGGAAGGGGAAGTGAAACAACAATCGATTATATTCTTACCACTGCGACCCTTGTAAATAGGACTAAGAATTTTAAAGTTAAAATAAACACATTAAGTGATCATGCTGCTTTAGCCTTTGATCTAATTCTGGATCAAGGCCACTCATCAGCTCAAACTTTAATGACCACTCTCGCCCAGAATAATATACAACTCACAAAAACTAATAGTTATACTCTTGGGTGGGGGAAGATTGATCCCAATGAACTAACAAACAAGGTTGTAACTGCAGCGTACCCAGCTATACTGAAGTGTTTAGACACTGAGGCAAGAGACAAGGAAGTTTTATCCCACTTTAAGGTGATCCTAGAGAAGGTAAATTAATGCCTTACTGTGAAGCAAAAAGGGAACACGGCAAGGAAAAAAGGATCGTTTAACCGCGAATGCTCAGCAGCCCATAAAAATTTAAAGCGAGCGTTAACAAAAACTATCAGAGATCAAGAGGAGGTCAGGACCCTGAGAAAAGCATATAGGTTGGCATGCAAAGTGAGAAAAGAGGAACTAAAAAAAGCCTTATGGAATCAGCTCCACAAAAGCTCACTAAGTAGAAACAGTGAACTATTTTGGAAGGTGGTGAAAGCACCGTTTTTGATGGATACAAAGGACCAGCCAATCATAGAAGCAGCTATTGAGGGACAAACCTGGGTAAACCATTTTGCAAAAATTTTTGGCAAACCCCCAGAAGTAGCCTCTACTGAAGGAAATAATAGGCTAAATCAGGGCAAACCATTTCCAATCCCACTGGTAGTAGAATTACATGACGTAATAAACGCAGTGAAAGCAAGTAAGAGCGGAAAAGCACCCGGCCCGGATGGGGTACCAGTTGATTTCTTCAAATTCAAATTAGATCTGTGGGTCCCTATTATAAAAAGGGTGTTTGATATAACAATGAAGTGTGGATTACTCACATCCTGGACCCAATCAATTCTGGTACCCATATTCAAGAAGGGAAATAGAGAGGAGGTGACCTGTTATCGCCCGATTTCACTCCTGGACTCACTGGGGAAAGTACTAGGCAGAGTGGTTCTCCAGTGCCTACAGGAGTGGGCGGTCGATACCGGGACCCTCTCGGATATCCAGTATGGCTTCCGAGAGGGCTTCGGAACAACGGAACAAGCTCTAAACTTGGCCCTGTTGATGGGAAAGTATGTGTCGGCCAAGCGCGAGAAGTTATACATGGTATATGTCGACCTTTCCGCAGCTTTCGACTGCGTCTCCCACGCAAAACTATGGTCGGTCCTGATCAACATGGGAATAGATACAGTTCTTGTAACCTTCCTTAGAGAACTCTACTCCAACGCTTTCTCTAGGGTGCGTTTTGGAGTACGGGGTGAACTGACAGAGCCCTTTTCAGTAGAGCGCGGCGTCAGGCAGGGATGTGTCCTGGCCCCCTTTCTTTTCTCCCTCTACACCAATGGTCTTGAGGTAGAAATGTTGAGGGGGGCTTAGACCTGCCCCCGTGTGAAAGATCGCCTGGTGCCCGCGCTCTTGTACGCAGATGATGTGGTGATTTTAGCACGCACCCCACGAGAGCTGCAAAAATCCTTGAACAGCTACGCTAAATTCATGAGTAATCTAGATCTCCACATAAATATAAAGAAGACATATGTCATGGTAGCAGGCCAAACCAAGAAACATGGAAAAAGCATCTTCCTTGATAATGAAAAATTAGAATCAACCCCCCAATACCCTTATTTAGGGATCATGATGGACGAGAAGCTTAACTGGAAGGCGGCTATAGAAGCCCGTAAACACCAACTTTTGCGCTCCATCGCGGCTCTTATGAAATTTGCCTAGAAATTAGGGGAAAAGCCTCCAGTTGAACTACTACACATTTATAGAGCCAAATGCCATTCCATCGCACTTTATGGAGCGGGGCCACAAAAACACAAAAGCCCTGCAGGTAGCGGAGAATACTTTTATGAGATTTCTATTGGCCGTCCCAAAACGAGTATCTACCTTTGCCTGTCACGCAGAGTTGGGATTGCCTCACATTGAGGACCTGGCTAAGATTGAACCTGTACTTCTCTGGCGCCGCATCTCGGTATCAACAAAAAATACTTTTACCAAAGAGATTGTTGCAGACTGTATGACACTGGATCGCGCTGAAAAATAGACTGGCTAAGATACGTAAAAAATCTTCTTACTGACTTAGGGATGGCTGAGTACTATTCCAACCCCACAACTATTGCTGAAATTTCAAAGAAAGACTTAAAGGCAAGGGCGTTGAGCCACATTGAAGAGTTACGTATCACTGTTGAGATCAAGAAACCATCAGTACAACATTCCCTAGCTGTCATGACTACACTGGAAATGGAACCCTATTTAACCTATGTTGATTCACATTTTGAGCGCTTTCTATTAGCAAGATTCAGGCTGAATATTTTCCACAGGGTTGTAGCCTTTCCTAACAGAAACAGTTGGGAAGAATGCTTAACGGTATGTCCGTGTGATGAAATATCTGAACAGTCAACGATTCACCCCGTACTGTTTTGCAAATACTATTCCGCACATCGCAAGCTCTGGCTAAACCCCTTGTTGAGGACCTTAGGTCTTACAAAATGTCACCCTGCCATGTTGTGGCTCCAATTTTTAAGCTCGGAACATACATGTAAAACTGTCAGCACTTTTTTTAAATGTATTTTTAAACACAGAGTAAATCTTCAAAATAACAAATTTTGATTACCTGGATCAAGGAATAACGATACCAATTCTAAATTAATTCACATTGAATCTGTATCAGTTTTATTAAAATGTATGTTAATATAATCTAATGCAATGTATAAATGCTTTTATGGTTTTTCATGTAAATTGAAACCGAATAAAGATTTTACTTACTTACTTACTAGTAACAACTAGTTGAACTGCAGCTTCTTGTAGAATTATTTTGATATTGGATACTATAATATTCACTGCCCACTGCTAATCTCGTCCCATAATGCTTTGCAGGGCCTTTGGTTGGAATTGTTTTTTTGCCAATAACTGTGCTTGGGGTGGTCCTAAGAGGATGGGACCACCACCAAAGTTCAACAAGATGTGTGTTTTGTTTATGCTCCTTGTGTTCAAGGCATCTGCTTGGTCCTCCTTCTAGGTTTGGGGGGACCCCAAACTCATCACCTCTCTCATTGTCTAATGATTTCATTGAAAAAGTTCACTTTTGTGAATTGGATATATGCTTTTAAGCATGTAAAATTGCTTTAACAAAGCAGCTGACGATGTTGTTAACTTAACTGCTAAGCTACGTGCAATTTGTGAAGTGTGAGTTTGTACAAACTACTTATGCTCGGTAGTGTAGTACTATGCCCAGGGTTACTTTTGAATAACCTTGGGCATAGGTGTGCAGGTTGATGCCCAAGCTGTACACCTAAGGATGAAGGAGGGTGCTTAAATTCAGGATTGTAGGCCCTAACCCTGGAGGAAGTCGTTAGCATCACCTTGGTTTTGGTAGGCTTTACCTTCAGAACACATCCACAAGCATCTTGTGTAAGGTTTATATTTGCCCTCAGATTAGATAGGTTAAATGTGATTTTAGTATTGTCCTCATACATATAGAAAGTGACACCTAGGTATTGTAGGAGAGTGTATTTAAGTCAGTGAGGATGGTATTGACCCTTGCGGGACACCAAGCATTTATATGAAAAAAGTTGATGTCAATATGAAAAACTATACATTCATGTTTGAGAATGAAATCATATTATTTTTAACGAATTCGCCCGTTGTGAACTCCACATCAACCCCAACTCACAAATATGTAGTCAAGCAAGCTCTGTGACCTAGCCCAGAGGTCACTGATTGATAGGGCACAGGTGAGGTGGCAGGCAGATGACAGAATGCATGAACAGGAAACCCTAGATCAATCCCACAGATAGGCTTTGCATTACTACAATGGCCCAGGGCGCAGAGTCCGAGGCCTGAAGTCACTGATTAACATGTCACAGGTGGGGTGGCAAATAGCCAGCAGACAAACGTGTGAACAGGAAACCCCAGATCAATCCCACAGATAGGCGCTGCGACACCACAATGGTCCAGGGAGACTGTCCCCAGTTAAGCACACATGGCAGAAGAGGAATGTGCGCTCCCAACCACCATCAACACAGATTCCACATGAGTTAGGAACATTTAGCCAAACAGGACATAGCATACGCAGAGATCATGTGCTCCCTATGCTGAATATCTGGACATGTTACCCACTGGCGACATTGTGTCCAAGTTTGAGACCCAACTGTACTCTCCATTAGTCAATTAACGTATGACTCCAAAAAAAGGAGCTTACGGATTACTGGAAGGATTTTACTATCCACGATGAACAATATAAAAAGAGGCCGCAGACTGATTGTAAATTGAGACAGTCTTCAGACCCTATGCCTGTAACTGTTCTCCCGGCCGCTCTGTCTAATTTATCAAACTGTTCCTGTTTTGCCAAATGTCTCTAGTCTCTTGTTTTTAAAAGGTATTTCATGTTCAAGCAACAATTGTTCAATTGTCTAGGTGCGGAATCAAAAAGTGGTCTCTTAGTGTTCTGCTGGAAATAGTGTAATCTGTTTGTTAAAGTGGCAGCCTATTTACAGCCCAATTTTATTAAGGATTTTTAGTATTGAAGGCTGCTATCAGGTCTAAAAGTACAGCACTGGGTTCATAGATCCAGGAGTGACAGTACGGGTCTCAATTATGATATCCCATGGTTCTCCTTATCTCAGTCTTGAATAACCGCTTAATGTGGTCTTGGACTCATTTGTTTTCTGAGTTAGTCTCACAACAACACTCCTTCAGTAGGCATGATTTTCAGTAGGCATGACTGTTATTACCTACAGGGTGATTAGGCCAGCACCTTGCTGCCTCTGACCTTCAACTATGGCTTCTAATCAATATGTGAGCTTTATTTTCCTTGAGGAGGTCCCTGCTGTGTTTCTTGGCAGTTGGACAGACATGGTATTGCTCTTTTATAATATTTACATATTTAATTACCGACCTGTCCTTCCTGTATTCCCTTTCCCCATGAGAATGACTACCACAGGTTTTTCAACAATGAGTTATGCACGTTACAGCATTTGGGTACTACATGTCTCAGAACCGACTTTCCTTTTCATTTCCCCGAACTTTGTGTGCGCTGACCCAGCACGTACAGCGACGACTAGCGTTCGCCGTATGTAGCCCACGTCTTTCACATTTTACATATACACAACAGCCACCGTGCTGGTTTCGGGCTCTGTGGTACTCAACAGACCACGTCCTACAATGCAGGTAGGCATTTTTCGTTTGTCATACTATGCAGAAAGAAAGGTTTGCTACCTCTTTTTTGAAAACAGTGAACCTCGCACGATGTATTGCTATTGGATTAGGGTTAATGTCCTCATTGGTTGGGTATTTGAGGGTTCTTATTGGTTTCTGGGTCTGTGATTCAATCATTGTAGGGTTGGGACTAGGACTAGGATTTCTATAGGAAGTAGGGACCAGGGCTTCCTATGTTATTGGTTGTTGGGAGTAGGGTGGGACTAGGGCTGGGGGGCTAGGGTTAGATCTTTAATTGGAAGTAGCGATTAGGGCTTCTGGTGTGATTGGTTGCTGGACTATGTGTGGGACTTAGAGTAGGGTTAGGCTTTCTATTGGAAGTAGGGACTAGGGCTACCTGTGCCATTGGTTGCATGGACTTGTTGTGGGACTACTGGTAGGGCTAGGGCCTTTATTGGAAGTAAAGATCAGGGTTTTTGAAATGATTGGGTGCTTGGACTAGGGCTAAGATTGGCAGTAAGGTCCTGGTCTCCTATTGGTTCTAGATTTTAGGGCTAGTGTTGTGATTGGATAGTGTTAGAGCTAGGGTTCCCATTGGCTGAAGGGGTCACCTGATTACTAGGGCTATAAAAAAGGCCAGGCTTAGGGCGTCTCAGCCCAGGCGTCAAGGCTAAGGGCAGAGAGAACAAGGGCAGTTGTTGTTAGAGCCTGTTAAGGGCAGAGAGGACAAGGGCAGTTGCCTGTTAGAGGCTGTTCGAGACTGGTCGGGACTAGGGCCAAAAATGCTGCCCTTTTTCTCAATTAGCAATACCCAAAACTCCTTTTTACTCATCCAAAAGCCTCCTATTGCTAAGACCTAAAAGAAAAATATATATATATATATATTACTCTTTTATCGCTCCACTATCCTTTTCAATCGAAATTAACAGACTAACATGTTCACTTCTCAAATCCCATATTAAACTATACTACTATACTACCCAAATAACCGAATAAGATATCCAATACTCAAATTACTTCATATTTTTCTTTACTATACTAATTTTCAACAGTAATCCTTTATGGGTTCCGGAATGGCGTGCTTCTCGCCAGAAAAGCGATTCAACACCCATCAGGGGTAACAAGTGCTATATGAATGCAAATCTTTCTTCTCCTTTTATCCCTCCGCTATCCTTCTCGCTCCAAGTAACTGACTAATATCCACCACTGAAATTACTTCATATTTCACTATATTAATTCACCACTAATCCTTTGTAGGCTTCCTGAATAGTGTGCGTCAACAAGCGCTATATAAATACAAACCTTTTTCCTCCTCTATTCTTCTGCTTTCATTCCAAATCCAAATAACTGACTATCCTATCCATCACCTAAAATGTACTTGCATGTTTCACTATACTAATTCAACACTAATCCTCTATGGTGGCGTGCTAATTGACGGAAAAGCGCTTTGACGCCTCGTCAGGGGTAGTAAGCGATATATAAATGCAATTACAATACAATACAATGTGTTTACGCCTCAACATTCTTTCCTGACCTTTCTCCCCCTCTCTCTGCTCCGCATTTCTCCAGAGTGAGCCAGATAAGACTTGCGGTTTTTCCCCCGACTCTTTGGCTGGGTTTGGAATACGATGGCAGTCTTTCCTCCGAATCTCCCAAACTTGCGGTTTGCAATTTTCTGAGGCCCGCTTCAGATACCGACATTGAGTGAGCTATAATCCTGGTGAACATGGTTCCCCTTCCGGGAAGTCATCACTCCACCACTCGGTATCAGATTACCGGACTGCAATATTTTGAATGCCTTGAGGGCTGACATATATTTTATCAACACCAATACCTGACTGAAGTCTTTGAGGGTTCGCAGTCCTATGAGAATGCCACTTTTTAACAAACATCAGTCAATATAGACCGCAGGCCTTTGTGCACCCGCGTTGGTACTTATCTTTCCCCTCCTATTTTTTGCTTCATACATTGGAGCCCTTTCTTTGTGTATTAAATCAGCAGCACATCAAGGTATAGGAACATCTGTTTCCATAGGAGCTCCTATACGCTTGACACTAGCTGCCAACAAAACACTAGGCCACACCTGGACACCTCAGCAAATGACTCTTATATTTGACTTCCATTTATCTCCTATACACCCCTGCCAGCTGTATATACAATATGCTAATGACCACATGTCATGGTCACATATCATATTTTTTTTCCTGTAACGGGGACCGCCTTAAGTTGGTATTGCCAATGTAATATAGGTTTTCTGTCTGCTCACACAGCAACTCGGGTAGGTGCTTCTCTGACATTTAATTTGCTAGTATAGTATGTACTCGGTTGAGAGCCATGTATACATGTGGTTGTGCTATGCATCTTACTGTTCGCACATTGTTTGTTTTCCTTTCTAGAGAGATTTCAGACCAATACACTTCAAGACAGAGTGAAAGCCTGCTCCAATTACTGGTTGTATATAAGTACCACTACAATTTCTACCCTATTGAATGAATAGTAATAAGCACTGCGCTTCCTTTTTCTCACTATTTCTTTCACTAATCTTGGTCCTGATGAAAGCCGCTATATACCTTTTGGGAGTACAAGGCAGAAGCATGTTGATCTTTTTGACAGATTGAATCACTCCCTGTCTTAGCTTTGGTTTTAATCCTGGACCGTGGATGAAAGAATAAAGTTGTACAGCATTCCACTGATTCAGTTTTAATCACTTTCACATATCATTTACACACCCGCCTCAACACACCCAGCTTATCTAGAGGTTTAGTATAGCTCAATATCTCCACTAAAACATCCCTGAGCTCCTCCTCTCAGAGAAGGTTTGTAGCCCGCACTACCACTAGGTTCGTAGTGTGAGGAGATCGCCTATGATAAAACATGCCACCTTTGGGTGGGTGAGGGGATTCACCCTAATAAAGGGGCATTCTAAGACCCCATCATTGTATTAACATACCAGAGGCCCTCTTTTGTGTTTCAGTTATATGAGTGGGGAACTGGCATCTGTTGGTCTTTAAATTTCCTCCTGTCCTATTTGTGTTTCTACTGAAAGTACCAGTACCTGAACACTCTCATTATCGGCCAGGCATTATCGTCCAGGCATCAAAGAACATCGAAAATCAATATGATGTCCAGTTCTGTCCATAATCCAGCCTGGAAAGTATCAAAAAGATTGCTGTCTTTGACAAAGTTCTAGGGGCCTCATTTATGAGAAATCACGCATCGCTGCGTGAAAGCAGCGATGCGTCACTTATCAGTGCGCACTCCTTGCGACATGATTGATGCATCATATTTATAATATGACGCATCATGTCGCAAGGAGTTACAGATACGTCAGTATTTCTGACGTATCTTTAAGCGCAAAAGTGACGCATTGCTGGAGTGTGTCACAAAAGTGACGCAACTCCAGCAATGCGTCCTTTCACACGGGGCAAGCCCCATGTGAAAGGGCCTGCGTCAGTCTTACGCCTGCTGTGAGGCAGGTGCAAGATTTTGACGCAACGGCGTCCTAAAAGTGTCGCAGTGAAATCTCATAGATTTCACTGCGTCACTTCTACGACCCTTCCTTGCGTCAATACTCCCCCCTTGCATACATTATACCTGGCGCAGGTATAATGTGGCGCAGGGGTTTACAAAGTGACGCATCTACCAAGATGCGTCACTTTGTAAATATGGCGAACAAGGCGCATTTTTTACGCCAATGGTGCGTCACAAAAAGTGACGCATCGGCGACGTAAAAGTGACGCACAGCCTCATAAATGAGGCCCTAGATCTGTTTTTCCAAAAGTCTGCCAAGGAATAGTAGAATGGAAATTGGTCAAAAGGTGTTGAGATCTTGATGGTCGGGTGTTTTTTTTCTCTACACCATTGTCTTCGTGCTCTGCTTACTCTTCCTAATTTGCCAGAATTTACTTAATCATTGAACCAAGGATTGTTTGCTCCATAGAAGGGTGAACACCCTAAATATCGAATCCAAAATATAGACTGCCCAGATTATCGAATTGAGAATATAGATAGCCCAGAATATCGAATTACCAAAATATAGTTAGTCAGAATATCGAATTTGGGGTAGGAAATATCGATTTCCATAATATCAAATTTAAAATATTGATTTCCATATCAATTTTTTTTAGTGTGATGTATGGTAGTATATGTGTTAAAATTATGTATTATTTTGAAATTTATGTTTATTTTTTTTAAAGTAATGAATGTTATGTAATTTAATTTTAGCATAATTTAATTCCGTAGCGGGTTGTGGGTTTATAGGGGAATATGGTTAGAAGTAATTTAATTATGGCACATTAAATATTATTTTTTTATTTATATGTATTGATAATTAATTGATTGATAAATATTAATTGGTAATACTTTTTTATTAATTGGTCATTCATTTTTATTAATTGATTAATTGATAATTATGTTAGTTGTATTATTTATTATTTGGAGCGGGTTGTGGGTTTATAGGGGAATAGGGTGGGAAGTAATTTAATTGTAATAAAGTAAATATTTATTTTTATTTATATGTATTGATAATTAATTAATAATTAATTACTAATTGGTAATTCATTTA
Organism: Lissotriton vulgaris; assembly: GCF_964263255.1. Classification (NCBI taxonomy): domain Eukaryota; kingdom Metazoa; phylum Chordata; class Amphibia; order Caudata; family Salamandridae; genus Lissotriton; species Lissotriton vulgaris. The sequence goes on along the minus strand of NC_141696.1, from coordinate 245,807,343 downwards.
TATTAATTGGTAATTCGTTTTTTTAAATTGGTAATCATTTTTTATTCATTGGTAATTATTTTTAATGAATTTTTTATTGGTATTGATAATTAATTTAATCTTCTTTTAATATTAAATCATTACTTTCCCTACTGTTGCACTCTCAGGAGTGGGTATAGTAATTTTTACCCCTAAGCTATCCAATGTTTTCCCTACTGTTGCACTCACTGGGGTGGGAATAGTAATTTTTACCCTCCTGCTATCCAACGCTTTCCCTACTGTTGCACTCACTGGAGTGGGAAGAGTAATTTTTACCCTCCCGCTATCCAGCGCTTTTCCTACAGTTGCACTGACGGGAGTGGGAATAGTAATTTTTACCCTCCCGCTATCCAACTCTTTCCCTACTGTTGCACTCACTGGAGTGGGAATAGACATTTTTACACTCTCACTATCCAACAAAATCTCTACTTTTTTTTATATTACATTTATAATTTTTACACTTTAAGCTTTTTTACATTATTTTAAGTATGTTTTATTTAATTGTTTTTAATATTTAATTACTTTAATATTATTTTTAATACATTTTTAAAAATTCGATATTTTAGTTCAATATATTTTAGCATTCTATATTTTGGATTCGATATTTTAGTACTTACCTGTTTGTAGATAGGGATTCTATATTCTTTACTTCGATATTTTGGAGTCAATATTTTGGGCATTCTATATTATGTCCCTCGATATTTAGTCACTGAACCCCATAAAAGCTACAGCCCAAGAAATTCTGTTGGATTTGTTCCCTTTTGTTAATCTTTTGTTCTGTGATGTAAAGGATGCTGGAATTAATCTTGACACAAGTCATTAATTGGATGAAATTACAGTCCATATTTTTTATTCACCATATTGCTTTGGTCAGGGTATGACCTTATGCAAATCAGTCTTGGTTGAGCTCAGATAGTAAGAGTCCAGCCATGTCATTGTGTCAAGTCTCCTCTCAACAGAAACACACGCAACCCTCTACTGGTCTCTTGCTAAGCCTCCTCAGTGACGTGGAGAATGCATCAAACTGGACTTGTAATTATTGTAGTAGGCATTCAAGACTATCAGTATTTGGCCTAGTGTCCTACAGATGAGGATTCACCATATGGACGTCAGCCTTAATCCTCTTGCAGAAAACGTAGAAAGAAAGTAGAAAAATATCAGCTTGTGTTTCCATACCCAATTTCTTCTGATTTACACATGAAAATACTAACCATACTGGCAAGGTGGAAATCCTAGAGACCTTGGGCAGGGTATATAATGGTTTCATGCAAAGCAGAAAGGCAGCTTGATGTGCTGCGTTGGGTGAATGGAGAGAACAGAAATGCAACATATCTACTAAGACATGGTACACTTCTGCTCACTCCCACTGCTGGGACACTGGGTGCTGCCTACTACCGGCGCAGGCAACCGTGTACCATGGTGCATGGGTGGCCTGCATTAAGGGGGCAATTGTTTTTGTGCAGGGAGGTATGCCTTCCTGCTGAAAACCAATCCTTAGTAGCATATTCCTGTTTCTAAGCATGCCATATAATGTGGCACACATGGAAAAATGAAGTATTGAGGAGAAATAAAGATAGTGCTGCACTTTACGCCTCTGTTAGGTAGGGGCATCCTTTTAGTACTAAACCATGTTTAAAACTCTTTGTAAATCGGTATTTGCAGCAATGTACATGGGCCGCTCATGCTCAACCCATGTAACGCTTACCTGATGCAAACTTTGTATTTGCTAAACCACGCAGAGCCACGCTAACCGACTTTGGATTGCTTAGTAAAGGACAAAAAGAACTTTGGGGCATATTATCAAGGGGATTTATCTCCGCTTTTTTGCTTTAAAAGCCAAGAAAGCGGAGATAAAACTATCTCCCTATTACCTAGCTGTCGCTAACACCAGTAAGCGACAGCTAGTAGGAGATAGCGACCATCTTGGGCCCCACTTTGCATGTCAGTGATATTTATCACTAATGACATGCAAAGTGGGCGTGCCAAGATGTTAGCGACTGGAAACAGTCGGTAACATCGCTATCTCCTATTACCAACTTTTGGAGATATTCGCGCTAAGCGCGAACATCTCCGAAAGGTAACACCTGCCCTGAGCAGTTCTTAGCCATGTTATCCAATGGGAGGTGGATAACATGGCTAAGAGCATTAGCTCGGTAATGCATGAATATCGCTGACTTTTCAGCGATATTCATGCATTGCGGCTGATTTTTATCGCATTTGCGATAAACCTTGGTAATACCAAGGTTTATCTGCAATAAAAATCGCCGCAGCTCAGCGGTAAATTTTTGTCTCTAACCAAGCAATAGCGATAATTACCGCTATTGCTTGGTAATATGCCCCTTTGTGTCAGGGCTGCATCACAAAAATTGTGCAACCGAAATGCAAAGCCCTAGTAAATCTGGGCCCCCTTTTCTCTCCCCAGAGTCTTCCAGCAATAATCGAGGAGTATGAGACCAAAGGAACCGTGATGTTTAATTAGCACGGTGTGTAGCATCATTTAATTGCATTTGAACATGTGCTTTCCAGGTGTGATGCAAAATTGGGAAATCATTGGCTGTAGGTGAAAGGAGATATATCTAAAAATTGTAAAATTAATCTGCATCATTCTAATTTAAAAAACTACATGCACTGTGGAACCATCTATGTGTATATTAATAATTAGTATCAGCATTTTTAAATGTTGCTGAGGGCATTGATAAGAGGTTGTGTAAGCTTGGTTTAGGGCACATGCATGTAACCCTTTTAGCCTACCTTTACATTCTGGCTGTTTCTGGTGTATTTCAGTGACTTGAGTGACACATTTAATAGAAATGAAGCTATGGTCAACTGTTTTGTTTCCTTAAAAACCTTACATTCGCATATCCTTCTTGCTACAAATCCTTTTGTGCCACATACCTTATCTTGTACTCAGTATCTGGCAAGTCATCTTGGATTTTTAATCAACACCAGCCCCACCTTGAGGGCATCCTACATGCCTGCACATATCTCATTAGTTCCTGGAGAAATATGCCTACATCTCCCACCATAAGGGAGCTCCAGAGGCATCCCTTGCGAGCCTGCAGCACTTTCAGACCTAGCTGCATCATCTACAAAGCTGACACAACTCGCACCCTTGACTACATGGACAACAAGCTCATCTTTTCCAGTGGTTCTCCACACACCCAAAGTAAGGACACCTGTCAGACAGAAGATGAAGATGTACAAAAGCAGTAACAAGGTAAAAGGCCTTCCCCATCTATGCAACAAGGATTTAGAACGATATCCCAGTATCTAAACCGACAGTTCCGAGACAGCTCGACTTCAGGAAATAGCCGAATGCTCACCTCTTTCAAGAACACTACATCATGGTTCAGTAACAGTCCACAAATCACTTAACCCTCCTATCATATGCTGGTTCTGTCTCCATACAGCTCTCTGCTGCCTTTGCGGCCAGGCTTGTGCTATGTAGATGCCTCATCCCTACACAATGCACTAATCTGAAAACCTTTGAGCAACGATATGTTTAGGAACAATCTAGGTCAAACCTTTCCACCCAGTGTGACTGATATAATGTTTTCCACTTAATACAACATTAAAATATATGGCCTTTTTTATTATGGTTATTATTAATGTTTTTGTTTTTGTAATATCTGTACAAGGAAAATTGCTTCATGCAACGTCACTTCAATGAGGGGTAATAGTTTATTGAAGATACTTATTGAGATGTCATTTCCTTTGATCTCACATTCTATGCAAATTAGAGGTGATTCGAAATGTTCCTTTCTGTCTGGTGCCTCATAATAATAAAACCCCAAACATTACTTAAAGTATTATCATTTGTGTTCCATATTAGATTCCTAAAATAAGTTAATTAAGTTACACACATTTAAGTGCCGAAAAGGAAGTAAGTAAAATACAATTAATTAATAGGGGTGTTTGATGCAGCTTTACAAACAAATGGATGTACCAATGTACACCTACTATATTTGGATTTATCACAAAATAAAATCATATAAGTATTTAAGTTCAAAGTGTCTTTAAATGCTCCAAAAAAACGTTCAAATATGGTCCTAAACATGCAAAAATGTAGAACTCTGAAGCAGGATATAATTCATTTTTTTATTACTTTCACTAAACCACAGAACCAAGTGCTTAAGAATACAATTGGTAAATTATACATACATGATTGATTTATTAAACAAAATATTGCTTTTAATGAATTCTGTTACAGTGCATTTACAGTATTTTTCTCCTACAGTTTATTTCCAGTAGAGTAAGCCCTGGTAACAGATTAAGTCGTGGTGTAACTTTTTACATACTTACATTGTCTGACATGATAATGCTCTAAGACCCCTTAAAAAAGGCATGTATTCCAACAGTTTAAAGAAACAATTAACTTCATATAATGTTGCAGACACTTCATTGCTTTTATTGCAAACTAGATAATCAATTGTTTGAAAGTAAATATATGTGACTGAATGCTATTTCGTGCGTTTCCTTCATTTGTCTATGTGCCCCTTTTTCTTATTTGCTGCTCAACAAATATAAATGTTACTCACAATTTAAAAAAGAAATTAGATTGCAATTTAGTTGTGTTTCTAAATTGTTGTTATGAATAACAGAGCAAAACCATATGTTCTGCTACATACCCAACTGTATTTTATACTTCATTTTTTTAATGTTCACTTCTAAATGGAATGTACACAATTTCTCAACAGAAAAGAGATTAACTTTGGCTTTTTTGCTCTTTTGCACATTGCCAAATTCACTTGGAATACATTATTTATTATCCTCATAATTTCACTTAACCTATCTACAGAATGAGGATAGTGACTGGTGAACTTAAATGTCTAGCCATATTGCACAAATATCATTGTGAACTTACATAGTGACAGATCAATTAACGCTTAGATAAACTGTGTATCTGTTTTGTTAATATTATCAGTTAAAACACACGTTAGACATTATGATTGGGGGAAGGTTGGTTACCCATCGAGACATGTACAAATGCATAGAAATAGAAGCAAATCCAGTGTTGGGTTCATTCATTAAATTTTTTGTCATTTTACTGTGTAAAAATAACAAGGACATTTTCAAACACAACATTTGCAGACTATAATTTTCCCTTGACCTATATAGAACTGTTGAGCACCAGTGCATTATTTTAAATTGCATGACAAGAACATTTACCACTTACTTTCAATCCAAAATAGATGTTCTATGTTACAAAGGTTAATTGTCTCAAGAGTTCAGTAATTTAGCTTTTGGCTTAGAAGGCGATTTTGAGCATCGGGAGAAGGAACAAAGGGGTCAAGAAGGCAGTGGAACAAACATTTATGTCTGATTTAAAGGAGGGCCACAATAATACACACAGTTCATTCGGCTCTCTCATCAGTCCAAGTACAATCACCTTTATAATGTCTATCACTAATTTGATTGCAAAACAATATCTGGATTAAATGAACCACACTGTGATATATTTGCACTGCTCATCATATTTTTCAATTTTACTATGGCTGAGCAAACATTCTGAAGCCCACAACAAAATGCAAAGTTTCAGGAAATTGTTTGTCAGAGATTCTCTGTTGTGTGACTTTCAGCAACAAATCAGATTGTAACTCAGCATGACTAAACAATGCCCATATTGTGTCCAATGACAGTGCAACTGAGGTTAAGGAAACACTGAGTAAGTGGCTATTGATAGCATACAGTGAATATTGTAAGCGTAGCAAACAGCCTAGAACACTAAATGCCAGACAAGGTCCAATGCACATCTCCATTGGGAATGGGGAGAACGCTGGAATTGTAATGAGATTCTATACAGGATATATTTACAGGGACATATAAACATATTTCTCACAGAAAGCGTTCTGTAACAAAAATACAAAATTAGACAGTGCTGTACAATATGTAAACTTACAAGGTGTACTTTCCAAACAAAAGAGAAGCATAAATAAGAAAAAAGATGATAGTACATTTTTTAAATATAGATACATTTGCCCAACTGGTGTCTTTGTTAAATAAGAATAAATAAATGTATTACATCTGTTCACATACCAGTTGTACAAAAATAAATTATTTTCTTCAGTGCCGAGTTGCTTATCTTACATTTGCAAATAACCCACAACACATTTTTATATCTGTAGCTCTGAATGGGCTGGGACTGTTTCCACATGAAGGCAGACAACTTCAGTATGTTTGATGCAATCAAGCAAAATGCTGGAATCAGTATTTGTGAGCACACTGCATTTTCATGAATTGCATTGGAACGTGCCATACCCTACTGGTGCCAAATGGGTTATTAGTGGTTTAGTCTGCTAGTATTCATTTATCAGAGCTTTAAAACCTCTCTCATAAAATACATCCTTTTATAATACACCTCAGGTTTTGAGCTAGAGCACTTAAATGGTTAATCTCTACTCTTGACTTTGAAAGCCCCTAATTCAGAGAGGTTAAAAGTAGGCGGGTAAACATTTACTGTTCAGGTTTGGAACAATCTAGATGAAATACTGCGGGTGGAACCAGCCCACCTAAGGTTCAGGAAATGGCTAAAATATTAACTTTTATCATAGCTGTGAAAACAAGGCTCAACTAGGCAAGTTTCTAATCTGCTAGGTTTACTTGACACATTCTGGTCAAGAAAGGTAGGACCAGTGCATGATGAATATCAATGGAATGCATCTGTTGCACACTTTACAACCCTTCTGATAACCTACTATAATTCAATCTAATCACACCTCAACAATGTCTTCACACTTTAGCTTTCCAAGATATTATTCATCATTTAACATCGAGGCACCTTCATTTACCTTTGCTTTCCCAAGATGTACATAAAAGGGCAAACTGAACACAGCACATAAGTGTTCAGAATAGTGACTGTCTTCTTAGCAGACATAGCCAGTATGCTGAAGAAGGAGCCTTTGTCCTGGCTGAAATAATTTAAAATGCAGTAGACCATCTTTTGATTGTCACGCTGAAGTATCATTTCATCTAGAAGTAATCTAGCTTTTTGTTTGATAGTATGAGGCAACATTAGCTGTGATGGCTATCTGAACAAAATTGGGAATTCAGAATATGTTGCCTACATAACTCACACCTAAATTAATAACTTCCAGTGATTCACACTCACCTTTAAAGTACTTTATGGACATCCCACTCTCTAATAGTAATAGGTGGAGCACTGTTTGCCCATCAAATAATGATTATGTACATTTTGGTTTTGGGCATATGTAAAATGTGCTGTCCATTCAGAATAAAGGTCTCTTTCTCACTGTATTTTGACATGGTACCAATGTCCTAGAGGGAACCTTGAAGTTTAGGAATAACAACTTCTTTTTTATAAATATGTTTCCCCAATCAAATCTAGTTGTTATATTTGACTTGATGACTTAAACAATACATACTTCCATGTGGCAACTGATAACACGTGCCAGAATTTTTTCTATGTGGAATCATTGTTAAGACATTGGCTACCACATTGTGGTATGTTTTTTTCTATTTCAAAAAGACAGTAAGTCCTTTGATTGAAATAAACTATACACAATGTACACTAAAGAAAAGTACCTGCATCTTGTTAGCAAACACATAAAACTTTTTTCTCTGGTAAGATCGATACCAGGGTTAGGCATTGCAGTCAAAACGTTGAACTCCGCTTGCTCTTGTCTGTAACACGAAGGAGATCTTTGATACATTTGGGTAAAAAAAAAACATTCATCAGCATGAAACTAGAAACAAATAAAAGACAAAGCAGTGGTAACACTTGAGGGACACCTGGGTTAGGAAGACAACTGGTCACTATACACGTGACCTGCTGGATCAAAAATACTGAATGCCTCTCAAAAAAGAAAGAGTATTTTTACTATGTTTTTCTTTCCAAGTAGATGCACGTCTTTTGTGAGATATTTCTTTTTTTTAAACATCACTTTTTATGAAAAAAAACTGAACTTTTTCAACAGGAAGATCCTAGGAGGAAATATGTCTCCTATTGTCATAAGAAAAGTCGAATAGAAAATGTATAAATGGAAGCAAGCACTTTTGTTTTCTAGTAATCGTCTGCAGCCATTCCTGGAAATAAATCGACTGAGAGTATCAATGGCTGTAGACATACTTTGGTCAATCAGTTGCTTATACAAATATCATGTTTTACACAGGCCTAAGAGTGTAAAGTGACATGCCAAAGGGCAAGTATTTACAAATTATGAAATATATGCTACTGTATTTCATGTTAAAATTGACTTGAAAATGACACCTGATCATGAACTGTAAGCATTGGAGGTAGGTGACATTGGGAAGATGGAGCTGTAAGTCTTCAAATATAACAGAAATAAGAACTTATAGCAGTCCCTTCTGCTTTCTGACATCCCAGAATCTACTCTTATGTGAAGTAGTGGCCCAGAGTGGCAGCTTCTGCGGTTAAGTAGCTTTCCTTGATAACTTCAAAGTAGCTGATTGTTCTCTTCATCTGGGTATGCCATATAGCGGTATGTCAATAATGTTTGAGGAGACATTTCTGTTAAATGACTAGAGTCATGGGTTAGCATTTCTTTAGTGAACATTGTTTAAATGCTGACGGCCTCTGAGAAAGAAGGCATCCTTTTGCTAACTTTCCAAGTCCATCTTGGCACTGAACAGTTCTTGTGTGCCAACCTGTGTCACAGGTTCTCGAACAGGAGAGCCATGGTCCAGTCACCCAGTCAGGCTGGGTAATCTTTGGCACTAGTTTGTTGCTGATGCTGGTAATGCTGTTCGACGATGGAAGTTGTTTTTTAGGAACAAAAAAACTGTAACTCACATCTACAGGTTTGCTTGCATCAGTGGACAGAATTTGTATTATAAGAATCTCCTTGGTTGCTGCATGTCCCATTGTATGAAATGAATCCTCCTTGTGACTCCAGCCACTGTAGTTCATGACACTTCCATTTAAGTCAATGATTGACTCAGATGTGCTGATCAGGTATTTCCCATTAATTAAATACTCGCCTGATTTCTTTTTAAGGGCCAAGTACGCTGTAAATGTCTTCTGGTCTTTAGCCTTCATTTGCCGGACTTTGATATGAGTTGCACCTTCCGGTATCTTCACTATGTCAGTGTAGCCCTTACTGAAAATAAGAATAGGCACATATTAAATATTCATACTTCCTCAAAAGTTGTTTGCAATAAAAAAGGTAAATAATGTTAGTAGGACATTTCCTCGGATGGTCTGAGTTTTCTTATTGATTAAAGGCAAACATTCCAACATTCTATGGGGTGTGCACTGGTCAAAATAATCGCACTAAACGTTGCAACGCTTTCCAATATACATGGAGCATTGTGCATCACATCAAAAGAAAGCAGAGAACTCTTTGCACCCGTATGCCAGTGTGTGAGTGTCAATCAGTTAAAACAGCCAGTGGGACATGCAGAGATAGTCGCTTGGATCCGCAATAATGTTTTACATTAAAATGTGCACCAAACAAGGTTCTTTATGCTTAGTATTTGTCATTTTACACTTCAGATTTGTTCCAAATTAAATTAACTTATGCTTCACTTTGTATTTTGAATCAAAGTCAACCATTTCTTTAATTGCTGTAACCTATTGTGCAATGGTGTAAATGTGTTCTTAACAATCTTCATTTAGTTAATGTATTAGTTAATGTATTATTTTTATATCTGCGTTTCGTGTAATCTATTTTCACTTTAAAATGTCTTACCTTTGTGCATCAATGTGGGAGCTGGATGTAGTGGTGTATACTATTATAGTAAGCTATTAGATTGGGTATTAAATGTTTATTTGTTGTTACATTAAAAATATAATTCTGTGCCTATTTGTCCGAACTATTACAAGTCAAACATGTTTTTATTCCAGAAAGTCAAATAATGACACCGAATATTTCAGCCACAGAAGTAAACTCAGTTACATTGCAGTAAGGTTAAGCAACAGTTTGAACTAATCTTTGTGTACAGTTTAGATTGACTCATATGAGTAAATCTTACAGAGTAGGAAAGCAACCTGGGGGGAGTGGAGCCAGGTGGCAAGGAAGATTGTGGCATCTCTTTATACCTCTGCAACTGCCTGATCTTGGAGGCACACTGCAGCTCTTGTTGCGTAAAAAGTGATAATCCCATATCTGTTGGAAGGTAGTAGAAGCTAAATGGTGACTGCTGCGGTCCCCCACCACCCCTCTTCCCCAAGATAGCAGAATGGACTCTGTGTGGTAGTGTTGGGGACCCGGGACAGAGGTATGCAGTGTGACACAATGGAAGATGTGAATCCATGCAGCAGACAGAGCATTCTGGTGGACAGGCCTTTGTGAACAGGATTGGGTGAGTACGGTGTGGGGGACTCAGTCAATGGCAACTGGCAGGGGATGCAAGGGGCATTCATCTCGGAGGCCCCGGCTGAGCACCAACTGATCACCAAGGGAGAAAGAGCCATAGAAATGGGATTGGTGGTGGTCTTCTTGAGCAGTAGATAACAGGCAGAACTATTTTTGAATGAGGAATTGAGCAAAGGGAAAGGAGTGGCTTCGCAGCTCTGGCATATCTTAAAAATGGGGCCGATCTGCGACCAATTCATTACGTACTTTGACTTAGTGATTGAGCAAAGAAATAGGAGTGAAGTGTAGACTCAGCACAGCTAAACAATGGGGGAGAAATTAGGCTAAATACACAAAGGACACCGACTAATGTAATTGATCACAATCTATGCCAACGGTCTCACCTTGGCAAACCAACTCTCAGAGCAATCTGCCCAGTAATCTAGGAGGAACACCTCTTTTAAAAAGTCAAAAATGACAATTTGAAAAAAACAGTGACTCAGTGACTCCTAAGGACTTGTGATAAGCTACTGTGCCACACCTTGCCATTGTAAGAGGTTGGTCTTTGACTAATCATGGTATTCCAAGTAGGATGCATATTTGGCGCTGTTGATTTGCCTGATGACCCACTTCCTCATTAGCGACAGTCATATCCCAAATTCTGCCAACTAAGAAAGTGGTGGCCCAAGCACTCAATGGATCGACCCCAGACTAACAAAACACAGTGCTGATATCAGCTAAACAACTTCTTTTCACTGTAGCAGTTTCATGAGAACCTTCTAAACCTACTGCTGACCATGGCACCTCATCACAAGCAATTATGAATCTGCATTCTCCATACTTAATGTAGACACTAAGGGGCATATTTATTAAGAATTCACACAACGCAGTGCAGCAAGGCAAGTAGCTGCACTGTATTGCATGAATGGGAGAGAGATGGAGAGTACTGTAAGTACTAAGTTATGGTACTCTTCATCTCTCTCCCTGTGCTGGTGTACTAGATGCTGCCTAGTGCCAACTCAGGCACCATTGCATCCTTGCTCATGGTACAAGGGTGCCTGTGTTACAAGCGTGATGAATCCAAAGAGGCATTTTTCTCTTTCTTTGTGTTATACAGACTTCATCACTCTGATAGGTGTACCGATTTCACACAGTTCCAGCCTGACAAACCTTAGTAGATCTAGAATTGCAATAATTCCATGGGTGGATGCATAGGAGCATTCATGTTCCACACATGGAATGCCTACCACTAAGAATTGTAACAGAATGCAGCACAAGCGGCCGCATTGCATTACATTTCTTTACAAAGCCACGCAGGGCCAGGGAAGTCAGGTGCTGCAGGACTTTGTAAATCACAAGTTAGCCTTTGTGTTATCATGCGTCGTGTTGCATGATGCAACGGCAAGGCAAATGCTAACTTAATCTACCCCTAAGATCAAAGTTCTGACCAATAGATTGAAGGACCTGTTAACAACTCTCATCCACTCGGAACAGGAGGACTTCATTCTACATCACACATCTGGTCACATCTAAGATTGCTTACCCATGCTTTCTGGCAAGTATGTAATGTATCTGATGAAAAATTGGTGGGCTCGATGGACACAGAGAAAGCCCTTGATAAGGTGGAGGTGCAGTACCTATAACGGGTCATGAAGAACGTAGAACTGGGAGAAAAATTATTAGCAAAAAGTTTAATGGCTGTATACTGCGCTGCCTGCAGTGATTGCCTGAAATGGGTAAGTCTCCCCTGAGTTTAAAGTCAAGAGAAGCACCAGTCAAGGATGACCCCTCTCCCCATTGTTCTTTATATTATCATTAGAACCCTTGACAATTACCATTAATCATGCCAAAGACATAGAGGGGGTAATGACAATTGCAGGGAAACATGAAGGTCTATTTCATGTGTTAACGCATCCTCTTTACTGTATCAAAGCCTGTCACGTCCATCAAAGCTCTCATGAATGTAATTTCACACTTCTCGACATTCTCCAGTTACAGCAACAATTGGGAGAAATGTGAGCAACTTTCACTCACTAGACACACTAGTATTGCAGCCATTGGAAACCATCCATTTCATTGGAAAGCATCTAAAGTATGCAGGGATTAGCATAGTAGACAATGACAGTACTATAAGCTCTTTACTCACAGTGATCAAATCTGATCTGGCTAGATCGTCCTTACTCAGTTTATCAATATGGGTCAAGACACAAGTTATTGAAATGAAGGTGATGACATGTCTCAAATACATCTTTGTTTATGTTTCCAATATGTATCCCACTTCACTAAGAGTGGAAGTATCTAAACTACTAAAAATCTTTATTTGGAGTGGGTTAAATCTGCACTTTTAACAATCTAAACTTCATGCAGCAATAGAAAGTAGTGGCCTACATCTACTTCAAAGACCTACTGACCGGCATCTCTGTTAGGAAGAACTCATCAAATGCCAGAAATCAGGGGGTATCAGGACACTGTACACAGCACATGGGCATGTGGCAAGAAATAGCCTTTAACTTCATGGTCTCTGTGATGACCTATGCTTGGCACAAAGCACCCACCGTCATGGAGAAAACAGTAGCATACACAAGAATGCCCCTCAGTGGATTAACAGTAACATAAAAATTGGAGCAGAACTGGTAAGAGTTTGAGCCCAGAGGCACAAAGACAATAAATGACCTGCTTGTAGATGGTAATCTGAAAACATTTGCAGATATGAAGGATATCACACTCACTTCTGGAGCTACCAACTTCTCATCCACTGCCTCAACAAGACCTTGGGCCCCTGAAAGAACTATATGAATCTTCCATCCTTAAATATTTGTGTAACTTGAGATCATATAAAGGAGTGGTATATGGGCTCTACAAGACTATAACAGACCATATATTCTGAGTACTGCTATCTAAACTATTGAAAGACTGGTGGTCACTCTGTCTGCAGTTAGACTATTTGGCAGAACACTGGTCAGACCTAATGACACAGAATAATGATCCCCTAAGGGATACATACTTGGATATTGGCTATTACAAAATCCTACACCGATGGCCTCGATCCAAATAAAGATGAATGATGCTGGAATAATCCTTAAGCAGCATGCTGGAGAAGCACACATCCAAAAAGCAATATTATGCACCTGCTATTGGATTGCCCTACTTTAAGTCACTGCTGGCTAAGGTGTAGGAGATATTGTGTAAAGTGGTGACATAGCAGGGCCTTTGGCATGCCAGGCAGTCTGTTACATGATTCAATCTTTTACTCGGAGATCACATCACTCATCAACGGATAAGATGAGTGTCAGCATAGCAGCAGCAAACCATTTGATCCTAAGACTTTGGAGAACTTACCACAGTCCTGATATTGAGATGTGGTTGCAAGAGATGTATGAGTGTGCGAAAGGGAAATATACAGTCTGAATGACCGGTTAGATAAATTTCAAGAAGTGGTTAGCAGATTCATCGATGAATCAAGATATTCTGAATCCTTGGGCTGAGACTTGCAAATGTTAGGGATAAATTGTCAATACTAACAAATCTAGAACATTCTGATAGAAGGTGAGGAACACTCAGAATACACTGAATTAACACTAATAAACACCACCCTCATAGGGTTATGAAGTGTGCAACCCCTGGTTATGTCATAGCTTCATGGTACAACTGAGCATTTTTCAAGATAATGAAAATGACAACACACGTTATAGAATAGGGTTTTCACATTTTGCATCATCTAGAAGTATGAACATTGAAAATGGTTGCAAAAGGCATTTCTTAAACTTGAGCCAGGCATTGATACGTGACTCTCATCCTAATACTATTGGTCCTAGGGACGGGAGGAAAAGACATCAATTGATGAACAAAGAATGTTATTGTTTGAACCGTGTTAAAAATGTAGCTATAATGTACATGAGGTGTGAGCATGTTAAAACCAGAGTAAGAAACCTACTTTAAGGCCCACAATACTAAAGTAGACAAATGTTCGAAAAAACTCTTTCGAGTCAACCAAAAAAGGATTTCAATTCCTTCTGACACACCCAAGTGCCAATATTCGAAAAGATCTGTTATGGTCAGATTCATATCTTCAGTGGCGAAACTTAATTTAACTTTGCCCAATGTCCCTCACCCCATTTGGATAATAATATCACATTATTTGACAGACTCGTTATCTTACAAGTTGCAGAGGCCACTGCCATTAGGAACATCAACAAATTAAAATCTGCTACTTCACACCTCGAACTTTGCAATACAAAGATCATCTGACTCAATTTACCATCATGTTGAAAGCCAAAAGATTTACCAATGCCTCTCTAATATCTGGGTTGGCAACCCAAAATGTAATAAAAGATTTGTTACTTCTCTTCCTCAAGAAGCAAAATGTTAAACCGGTGTTACCATCACCCCCACATTGATGGTTTCACATGTTCATTGTTCTAAAAGCATATGCATAGGTGAGGCTACAAAAATGATAAATCTGTAGTAAAGATCTCAAACCTTTGCTTACAGACCAATTTTTGGTCTTAACAATTTAGATCATATATCTTGCAATGATACAAGCTGTCATGTTGAAAGTCAAACTAAAGACTAGATTTCACTCTCAATGTGATCAATAAGTCAATACACAAGAAAGTTCATGTACAATTCATGCTTTTCCTCCCCGATGTATATAAGATTGTGAGGTTATAACACCAGGGTTGGTTGAAACTTTTATTGTGAATGTACGCTTTGTAATTTTCAAGTCCCATGTTTTACAATTTAGTTTTGTCTGTCCTATACTTTTGTGCAGGTCACAAAATTATAAATTTGTTTTTAACTTGTTCTTTAACATTATTCTGAAGTGTATTGTATGCTTTTTTAATGTTTCAATAAACTGTTATGTACTTTAAATTTTGCTTATATTTTTAACTTTCGGATGTAAATTTTACTGTGTCATAGCTAATTTTCAGCTTTTCCTGTACACAACCCAAGGGAATTAATTTGTTTTGACTTAAATACACAAGAAAGCACACACGTATCTTTTAAAATGTTTCTCCCTTACCATTTGACCAGAAGTTCAATGTTGTTTGTCAACACCATTTGTCACTGCTACTTCCTAGACCGAAACTATTTCAATGTCCGGGTAAGGTTCCTGCCTTCTGAAGCTTTTCAAGTTACCTCTTTTTACACTGCATCTTCAATGTGAGGCTGAATTCAGAGACTTTGGTAAACACCTCACGATCTGCCTTTTGCTCTGGACAGTTGGACTTAACCTAACTATTCTATATGTTTCTACTACTCTCCTCTCCTTACCCACAAACACTCTGAAGCATTGGTGCTTGCATCAGAGTTTTATAGAAACAATAAGTAAATGAAGGCTTGTATTAAAAATACATAAATCTGACTCTGAAGAGAACCTCTGGCATTATTTGCATTGATTGCTTTAACAAACAGTGACATGCCCCTTCACCTGGTAGGCTGTGATTTTTCACAAAGCGTTGTTATCCTTTGACGTGGTTCATAGCATTCTTCTCAACAGTCTCAAATCATCAGTTACTGTAGAATGGTCACTATTTTATGGATTTCTAAAGGTTTTTTTTCTAATAATACTCGACAGGTAAAACTAGGACCTTTTATTTCAATACATTCCAAATTACCTAATGGTGCGCCCCATCGTCCCTGCATTTCACCAATTCTCTTCAGTGCCTATTTTGAAACCTTTCATGACCATCCAAATTAGCTTTATTGTCAGATATTGCTTGAATTGTGAGAGAAGTAGCAATTGTTGCTCTCTTATCCAAAAACACTTTGAAGCATCTTCTGGCTGCATCAGTTTTACAATAATTGGAATTAAGTGCATTAATTTCTGCAGCAAACAATAGCATGCCCCTTCACAACAGTGGTGAATGACCAGGCTGTCTCTGTTCACTAAAGGATCCCAAATGTGCTTCACAAGTAGGCAAGAGACGTGTCTCTTCAGTAAAGAACAAGCCTTGGTGGCTGCTTTTAATTTTTCTTGCAGCCAGCAAGCTAGAATGATCAGTGCCACAATCAAGTGATGATCTGCAGTACAATGTTTGGAATAGGGATTTGTGTAATTCATGCAATTTTCTTTTGTGTAATTGCATGACAAATTTAAGGAAACATTATGTGAAATTAAACATAACAACTAAAAATGCAAAACCAGCATTTTGTGCTATATTTGAATGCAATATGCATCCGCATGTCTATTTTGGACACAAGGATGCATTTCAAGGTTAACCATCGTCCAAAAACACAAGCACCGCAAACAACCGCCTTTTGTGTTCAGGTCGTTAGCTCCGTTCCTGTGTGTTTGCGCTAAATATTTTGCTACGAACAGTCCATAATTACGTGAGGCAGCGTAATTGCATAATTTCAGTAATTTCGTGCAACAAGCATAACGTGAAATTACCAAAATTACACCAAATGATGGCAGTGAAACAGAAATTTCAGCAAAGCCCACTGTGAGTAACTAATAATCTATTATATGCAGATTAGCCAGGGAAACAACACTTACAACGCAACTTTTACAACGCACTACCTTTACAACAAAACTTTTACAACGCAACATCCATTACAATCCATGCCATTACAACGCAACCATTACAACGCATGTCACTACAACGCATACCACTACAACGCATGTCATTACAACGCAGTCATTACAACGCATACCATTACAACGCATACCTACACTATCCAACACTTACCCTACTGTTGCACCCCCTGGAGTTAGAATAGTAATTTTTACCCCTACACTATCGAATACTTACCCTACTGTTGCACCCCCTGGAGTTAGAATAGTAATTTTTACCCCTACACTATCTAACACTTACCCTACTGTTGCATCCCCCTGGAGTTAGAATAGTAATTTTTACCCCTACACTATCCAATACTTACCATACATGCAATGTAATGGTATGCGTTGTAATGGTATGCGTTGTAAATGTAGTATGCGTTGTAGTGGAATGCGTTGTAAAGGTAGTTTCAAAGAATTCGTTCTAATGGTATGCGTTGTAATGGAATGCGTTGTAATGAATGTTGCGGTGTAAAAAATGCGTTGTAAAGGTATGCGTTGTAAAAGTATGCGTTGTAACGACATACATCCGATTAGCCATGATGCCACACCATCCCTCTGTTTAGTTCGGCAGTTTCGGAGCAGGAAAATTCCCTCTCTCTGGGGCACAAAACAACTTGCAAAACACCCCCTTAAGGGTTTGTTAATGATGTGCTTCTGTAAACCCTATGAACACCAAACATCATGTTCCAAGCCGAGATACCATTTTCCATTGAGTATTACAATCAACTTACGTCCTGAGATCAAGGTTAAATTGCTTTGAAGAAAATCAACAAAATTCACACATTACATCACAAGTAACATTGTGTTCCCAGTCTAGATTGAAATGGATTGTTCAGTAAATGCTGAAGGCAAAGTGATTGATTTGGGCTTATCTTTGTGAGTATATTTTTCCCCCAGGCATTATGTTATCCAAGTGATGGAAAGCAATTTGTGTCAAAAAAGACAAACAATCATTAAGAAGGTATTAATGCCTATTTATAGAAGGGCTGGCATTAGATAAAGAAAATCTGGCATGAACACAATAATTATATGAAACGCTATGTCACAGCTGCTTCACACCGCCTCAAACATAATTAAAATGATTAATAATCTAACATCAGTTAACCTTGGTCTGGTGACTTTCATATACCTGATTAGTTATCGAGAAAAATTACCATGTCTTGATTTGGAGTTTGGCAACACAGATACTGCTTTAAATATGTCAGCGAGATCCATTGCCCAACTGTTAATTGATTAAACAGATGTTGTTTTGCCAATAAACCATCATTAATTGTTGACCGATTTATCATGGTTAAGAGAAATTGAAAGGTTTTAAGAGTTTTTCATCATTTTGTGGGAGTTACCAGCATTGACCATAACATGCTCATAGTGTCCTATAAGTTGCATTTACAGCACAGTAGTCACCACCCAATGAGATGTAATTACTGAGGCAACATCTTTGACATGTGTGGCTGAAGACAGGACTTTTGTGGGTGTGGACAAAAGGCGTGGTATTAACTAAGGTCCTTTTTTCAAAATGTTCCCTAATTTTCAAAATGTTATGCCTAACCTGGTGGGTCGTAATACAAAAATGATGGTAATACCTTCTTTGAGTCCCTTACCATTTCTTATTGAAGGTTCCTGTGACTTTTGTGCAGCTGGAGTTGTCTCCTCCGCACACTCCACATTTGTCAAACTGAAGTTTAGAGCCGATTATGCCATCACAGCCTGTTCGGACACACTTCCCTCGGACACACACTGAATTGCTGTATGGCTTACATTCAGTACCATCAGCCACCTATAGGATAAAAGAAACAATATTCCAAAATGTAAACCTCAAGTAAGTTATTCAAATGCAAAAGGTCATTAAAAAGGGTCTAAATTGGTGTGTGGAAGTGTAATAATCTGTACTCCGGATATGACTATAACTAAGGGGGTGATTTAAAGCTTGGAGGACAGATTCTCTGTCACAAATGTGTCAAAGTACACTTAACAGCAAAATGACAATCCGAATAGCCTATTTACGATTGGGAGGACTGTCAGTTTTCCATCAACAGAGCCTAGGTTGACTCTGTTGACAGGAAGCTTCCTCCGGTGATCTGAATAAAATGGATGTCGAGGTCATTTGTTTTTCATTTGTCAATAGCAAACTCCCATTTACGTAGTTAACAATGGGTATTAACTTTCATCCATGTCACGCACATTGAAGAGAGTGTGTGGTCCTCAAGTCATTCAGATCCTCAAGTCAGGATTTACCTTATTTATTAGATAACATTGCTCAGATCCTCCCACATTCATGTTTCATGATTTGTGGCTCAATAGTTTATTCTGTCAAACATACTTTGTAATATCTATGCAAACAACTTTGAGATCTATTGCCAAGGGGCCTGGGTGACAACTCAATCCATGTGTACTGTATGCTAATGACAAAGGACCTGATGCTGCTGAGTTTATTCTGTAGATTTTTCATATTTTTTTTAACTGGTAAATGAGCCAAAAGTTTACATTTTGCATATGACATTCAGGACTTTAGAACAGTGGAGGCATCATGGAGGTGTCAAATAGTAGTTTCCTGCTCATTTTACTCCTGTGCTTGATGACGTGGTATTTAAGAACAGTGGTGGAGTTGAGGACCATTTTTCTTAAATACCACACTTACTTATACATCACTGAAGTCCTCAGTTATAAGCATCTTGCATTCAAGTTGTCCACAGTTCTTTTTCCATATATTTTCAGATGTTTGAGGAACTTCCTTCATATATCACCTTTTATTTTTCATTATACATAATTTATTGATAGTTTAAAACTTCCAGACCCTATCACATTGCAATATAAGTTCTACCACAGAGCTAAACAACAGCAACCGATTTCTTGAAGATTCATTCATTTCATGCAAAACCTCTGCAATTGAGCTAGAAAGAGCAGGGATAAGAGAAACCTCTTTCCATTATCTTATTGTGGTACAACTGATCCTGTCACTCCTAGTAAATGACTCTTCTACTGGCCATGATAGGGCTGTCTGTAGAACTGCTTGGGAAGGGTAACCCTGGTCATCCTCACAGAACAACTGATCTAGGGTGAGACCCATAGTTAGCTCCTAGATAAATGATCAATTTATACCAGTAAAAGGTTGCTGTTTCAGTTTCTTTACCATCTGCATTGTACCACCAAAATGAAAAACCACCATTAATAGTGGAAGGAGTGTTGGACTCAGTCGTGTAGAGAACATCCCCATGAAGGCCTATTCGCTGGCAGTGACAAGCTGTGTCTACCATGCATGTGATACACTGATATTGCAAACTCCCTGAACTGCTGCCACATGCTTAAAAGGCATTAGGATCATGTGGACAATGGTAACTGTCACAACACAATGGGTCCCTCATACCCACTATATAAGGATGATAAATATGCTCTGGAAGTATCTCATATGAAGATTTTATGATAGAGTTTAAATGAGTATAATCAAATTATTCTACATGTTTATCTACTGTACCACCACTTGTTATGTGACCTCAGGTAGCTATGGGTTATTGCAATTTAAAGAAGAACCACAGCATAAAAAGTTCAAGAATTAGTTATAGGATGAACTGTTTTCTCATGTGGATATGACTGTTGTTTGATATTTTTGCCATGATTTATTCTGCTTTATTTGCTAATATATATAGTTGGTATCTATAAATACAAGCTGCTTTAGTGGCCCCTTCCACAGGTATGCTTAAGTTAAAAAGATATCCTCCAAGGCTAAACATGGCCCTATCTACAGAGATACGTTTATGTCTGAAAATATCTCATTTATCCGTGCCAGAAGTTCTCAGTGTGATTCCTAGCCAATGCAAATGCATTTACCACTGCAGATTTCTCCGGCATCAGTGCAAAGAAGTATGCAGTAGTAAATCCAACTCACGGGTACAAATTGGGCATTGCATTGCATATTTTGGGTTTGCCTGGTTAGTTTGTGAATATCCACAACCATGTTTATAAGCATTCAACAAAAATGAAATTCAACTTACTCCCTCCCTGGGAATGGTTGGAAAGTAAATCCAGCCAAGGCATGGGGTAGCTTCCCTCTAGAATAGGAAAGGGAATGGACCATCCCATATTTGCTAGGGGTGCAGAGGAAGGGTCTTAAAAAGGAAATTTGTATGTAAAGAGGAAATTGTTTGCCTGAGTACAGTGGGATCCATTCCCCTATGTATGTTAACACTATATAGAGAAATAGAAGCCCAGATAAAGCGTAATTCAGGGAATGTTTGTGAATTGAAAAGAAAGTAAAAGTACATTGAGATAGAGATGTCAGTCTATATGCATATCTTTACATTTGTTTCTATGGTGTAAGCTAATTTCTGATTTGCTTATTGACATGAAACTTTTGAAACTGAAATGATAATGCTATGATGTACAAAACTATGTTTTCTTGGCATAACCCAAACCAGGGCTTGACTCCATTTTGTTTTTTGGGGCATCCATATTGTACATTATGTGTTTATTTCTCATTGATACTGCGTGCAAAAAATGTGGACTGTTGCTTTGTGTTGACAAGCTGTTGCCGAAGAACTATAGATGATGTACAAAACTATGTTTTCTTGGCATAACCCAAACCAGGGCTTGACTCCATTTTGTTTTTTGGGGCATCCATATTTTTCATTATGTGTTTATTTCTCGTTGATACTGCGTGCACAAAATGTGGGCTGTTGCTTTGTGTTGACAGGCTGCTGACGAAGAACTATGGATGAATCCTTCAGATACTTTTCAAGACTCTTCCTGCTCACTCATAGTGGTCCACTCATTATGAGACTTTCCATTGTTTATCTCACCAGATTTGTTGTGACATCCTCAATGACATTATGTCATAAGGTGAAAAATATTCTCTATTTAGGGAGATAGGGCTAGGACGGTGCCACTATTTGACGTTTTTTTAATGCTGGACTGTGATTTGACAATGTATTGATACTTCTGCTCAATCCATGCTGACTTTACGATTTCCATTGCTTTCTGTGGTAAAACTCATTAGAAAAAAATGCCCTGTTTCTGGGGGGTAAGTTTGATTATTTTGGCTCTTTCTAGGAATGCTCTCCATTTCTCCATTGATGTGCTGCACATTCTGGACTTAGTTTAGTTTTCAGATTTTGCTAATTTCTTCATCTATTTTAATTGATGAGAACCTTCATGGCAAATCATTTCTGACATCTATGACTGATTTATTGAGACCACTATATTTTTGCTGTTCTATATTGTTCTTTTAATATTTAATAAACATTCATAGTTTTCTAAATTACTGATCTTGAACTCGCTTTTTAAGTCAATCTTTAATAATGAGTAATATTTGAAATGCTGTTTTGAATCTTACCTTTAGAGATCCATTGCCTCATCTATTCTTAGGGAAAACATCGCACCCTACCCGGCATGGGCGCGTTCTCTCAATCATGCAGATTACCTGAGAGACAGCGCCCTCAAGAGGTATGGCACAAAATGTCTTTCAGTGCACAGTCAGAGAGGAGAAAGCATTATTATCTTCATGTATAAGAGAATTGTTGTGAATTAAGGTACCCTGAATGCTTGCTGTTTGCAGTTTAAAAAAATCTGATATTGTGGCAAATATCCTTAAACGTTTTGATCAGCAGCAGTGGTCCTCACCAGTAGTCTCCACTCTATAATTATCTCCCTGATGACCTCAGCAAAACTGATTTTAGGAAACATTTACGAAGGCACGTTGACTTTAACGTTTATTTTTAATGTATTCAAGCTGTTGCTGTTATTTGTTTTAGCACTGAGCATTTACTTTTTAGTTTTTTAGAACTACTGGTTGACAAGGCATTTTAAGACTATAGTTCATGCATAATAAAAAACATGTTTGAGAGCAGCCTTGCAGCACCAAATATATTGATGGGAATAGCCAGCAGAACAAGACAAAGTTGTCACCTGAGTGTCAACAAACAGTATGTTGAAGCAGACAGAGCTGGGTGGTCTAGCTTTAGTGCCAGGAATATGTCATTAGAAAGATCAAGGACAGGGCAACACTTTGTACTGAATGGCATGCAAATTGTATGTTTTCATTAAGGAATAATTCATGTTTTAACACATAAACATTGAATCTGCACCTACCTTGCTGGAAAAGACCACAAAGTAGCCAGTCCCTTTGGCTCGACAAGTAAGTTTGCAGACGTCCGCAAGCTGCACTCCTGCATATTTGGGAACCCACTCTACAAAGGACTTCACCCCTTTGGCATCGGACTGGTAGCCGTTTCGCACCTCACATTGCTCCTGTCTGTAGGATTTGGCTGGAGAACAATGAGGGTTTTTGGTTAGAGTGATTTTTACACCAAATGTAGGTAACATTAATAAAAACTGGAGACAGTTTAAGACCGCTGGCATGCTAAATGACTATGAAAGATACAGATAAGGTAGTGACATTGACTCAATTTATTCAGCGTTGCTTGACTGGTCCACAGGTGATACTGTGTACAATGCCTATTGAACCAAAACTCCATCATACACATAATGGTCTCAAGAGCAATGCCTCTAAAGGAATACCCATTAGAGTAACATTTCCAGCAGTGACCCAATAGGTCAAAATATCGACATGTTCTGGTCTAATAATGGTCCAATGTGTCAAGAGGAACTCCAAGATTATTACAAGTATGCCTTCACCGATTGTCAAAGTCCTTACAATTTGTGCATACAACCCGCAGCATTGTGTCAGCCCACGTGAAAGAACTGTGTATGCAATTTACCATCATGTGATAAAGTACCTATACCCTGTCCTGGCCTTAGTCCCCACCCTGTCTACCTGTGAATTCTCCCTCGTCATTTGAGATCCAGCTATTTTGTCTGATGCCTGATGGAGCTAACTTGTTTAGCTATAGGGGAGACAGGTCGGGGATTCCCTCCTTGGACGTCACCTACCCAGTCGGTCTTTAGCCAGACTTCCTTTCGTCTCTCCTGTCGTCTCTTCCCGCATGCTCCCTCTATTTATGTCTCTCCTTCTCTCCTCTCTCCATGTATTGAGACTAACCCATTTTGTCTGATGCCCGATAGAGCTACCTGCTTTAGCTATAGGGGAGATGGGCCGTGGACTCCCTCCTTGGTTGTCACCTACCCAGTCGGTCTTTAGACAGACTTCCTTTCGTCTCTCCTTGTTGTCTCTTCCCCTATCCTCCCTTTCTCACCTTCCCTGTCCCCTACCCTCTACGCTCCATTTTTTGCCCTCCATGTTCTCTAAATGTTTCCCATTGAGACCTAGCTATTAGGCCAAACCCAATGGAGCTACCTGATAGCTATAGAGGAGATGGGTTTTGGGACTTCCCCTTCTACCGTCACCTACCCAGCCGGACTTTGGGCAGACTTTCCTTAGTCTTTCTTCAGTATCTACCTCCCACCCCTTTACCCTTACCCCCTTCCTCTCTACTCTTCACTTATCTCGTTTTCTATGCTCTTGTAATTGTTTATCTAGCAACTGATTTAAATTGGAACTGATGTAATTGTGTAATTTTGTGGAACCTCATGTAAAGCGCTCTGATACCTCCGGGTCTAGCCAGCGCTATATAAAACTCTTAAAATAAATAAAAAAATAAAAAAATAAATAAAGGCCCATCTTAGTGAAAAGGTTCAGTGTGGCGGTAATAGCACCTAGGCCTAACTTCCAGCCTAGATATCCTGACCTCAATCACTTTTGGCATTGATGTATGTGCTAGCTACCTGACAAAAGTTCCAGTATTTGCATAACACATGTAGTTATTATCGAACTCTTTTGTTAAATATGAGATTTATTTACAGCTAAAAAACACATTCTCTATAGTCACTACATGTGACACAATACAAATTAACAATTTCTAGCACAAGTTGACAAAAATGCAACTTTAGATTTAAAAGTGACACAATATACTTGCATTAGAACCGAAATCATGTGTGCCATTCAATGTGCAGTGTCTTTAAATTGAAGAGACATTCAGCTTGAGTTCAATACCTTGGGACAGAGAGATGCAGGAACGTTTAGGGGCCTTCATCTCCTCTTAATATTACTGAATATGGTAGTAAAAGAATTTATGGTTGTCTGGTGATGTGACACCAGGAGGCAGGAAGACAGACAGCAGCTTCAAGTACAGCTCAGCCCCCTTCCAGGGAAGGGCTGGATTGAAACACAGTCTGCCAGTGACAAATCAACAGTCTAAGCACAGAGGAAGGTCAACAGGTAATGACATCACCTGTAACAAATCTGTATAAATTAGATTTCAGTCTTGACTATTACAACATTGAGTAGAAAGCGACAGTTTGATGACCAGAGTGAAATGTCAAGGCAGATGCCTCTCCCGAATATGACATAAAATGCAAGTGAAGCAAAAGTCTTCGTTTTGCCTTTGGTAAGGAACAACATTGGCAGTTAGCGCTTTTTTCTCTAAGTTAAAAGTCATACAATTATGCGCTATGCCAAATTCATCAAATGTTCTAACGCCACTCGTGCACCAGTCAACTTTCAATGTAGTATGGGAGTCCGAAAAAGTGGCATAAAAAGAGTAACTTCAGGATTAAACCTGGCAGAACAGTTACCATCTCATGCAGTATCTCCTCAGCATCCCTCAGTTGCCTGCCACCTTCATAACCTGCTTCTAGTTTTGGAGCATAAGTGAGCACTGGTGGCCAGCATGTGCTATTCTCTTCATGTAAAGCATCCCTTTCCACATCCCAGTGGCCCAAGAAATCACTACATTAAGGCCACAATAAACAGAGTCTGGTCATGGCTAGCCACCCTGAGGAAGCAATGCCGCACACCCTCAGTGCTAAGACACATAAGGAGTTGTGAGGAGCACCAGTGAGGGTCTTCTTTGGCTGTTCAATTACATATATAACACTGCTAAACTGGTAGTGACTGTCTGTTGGCACATGTAGGGGCTCACAATCATACTTGTTGGGCTAAAGGTTTTTTACATATATCCAGGGGTACCTAACACCCCCTGCACCTACCAAGTTACAATGTTAACTTGTGCAAAGTCTGTTCTCAACAGGGAATTATTGAAAAATGTTTTTTTGAATAGACAATTATGGACCAGTTTTTAAACAGTTATTTCAATCTATCTCAAGGATAATGAGTCAATAACAGCTTTATGATGTTCTCTGGTTGTAGAATTGAGTCATCATCATCTAGGGTTCTATGCCATAGTACAAGAGCCTTTTTTGCAGCGAACTTACCATTTGCTGGACAAGGCGCTACATTGCATGAGCGATGGATAGCTCTTTTCCCTGTGCAGTACCGCCCGCTGTTCCGTGGAGCTGGGTTGTTGCAGTGTCTGTAGGCAAACTGAACGCCTCCTCCGCATGAGCGAGAGCACTGTCCCCAGGTGCCCCAAGGCCCCCAGTTGCCATGATGTGAAGCCTGGAACAGAAACAACGCAGCATAAACAATGCAGTCCCATGGGAACCTCACCAAACCACGTGGGGCATGCACACTCAGCAGATACAATATTTTCAAGACAAATGTACGCGTGCATATGAAATATCCCAGGGACAATGGGTATCACTTTCACAGAGCTTAGCGATCTGGAATGTCTGTAGATCACTGGTAAACCAAGCCATTACTCGATGTATAGCAAAAGGTATGAAAGCACTGATCACATTTAGCCAATTTATGTTAAGAAACAAACACAGAATCATTAAATAGACACCCTTCGTTAAAATTCGTCCTTCATCCAGCTATCTCTTTATAAAAGGCTAGAGTGTCCAGTAAGAGTAAAAAGTAAATTTTACATTTAATCATAGCAATATATGGGGGCTCTCATATTTAATGATGCTTGCTTATTGCATGATGGTCCTTGATAATATAAAGCAACTGATGTAAAGATTCACTCACTCTGCCTACTTACATTTTGGTCACAGTGGAATCTCTCAGTTTATTTCATCTCGCTAATTTTCAAAAAAATTAATCATTATACCCTATAGTAAAACTCTTAATTCCACGCCACCAGCAGCCTAGATTTTGCATGTGAGTACACTTCATCCATGCTTTCATCCTTTGGAAAGCTACTGAAAGAGTTTAGAATAATACAATTACTTAAAAATTCTGAAAAATGCTCAACATCTGGCTGGCCATCCAATAAGCGAACATCTGTCAATGGGCACTTCTCCACACTTTCAGCCGTACAGTAAAAGCCAGGCTGTTAAAAGCATAGTACTGGCGCAGCCAAAATTGCATGTGAGTGAATAGTGCTAGTTTTAAGCGCACATTGCAGAATGAATCACCTCTTGGCACTGTGAAAGCACAAGGCACCTCTGCCTGCTTAGTACTCAAATACACAATAATATCCCCATCATTGTGAGCAACGGTGCACTGTAGTGCTATTTTCTGAAAATATAGTGTTTCATCAATATGTTCTTGGCTGTTCTCAGAGACCCCAACCAATCTGTTGCCCCTCAGCCGCTCTCCCATGCAAGATCATCAGGGCCGGACTGGGCGTAGTGAGCACCGAGCATTTCCCCGGGGGGGGGGGCGGGGGGTGGCCAGGGTGGGGTGGCTTTGTTACCGGGGCCGGCAATATCGGCCCCCTGTAACAAAATTGGCCTTAGCAAACAGCCCGGCTGCACAGACCCCCCACCCCTCCCGGCCCTGGAGCCGGGTGAGCAGTTTGCAAGGGCCGGTTTCGGTTCCCAGTCCAGTCCTGAAGATCATGCAAAAGAATTGTTTTAATTAGCAATATTGAATGATCACTGGTTCCCTGCCACTAGTGCCAGATTAAACCCTGTGGAAGCTCCTAGGCAGTCGAAATTTCGCCCCCCATGCAAATTATCCCCTAATACATTTTTAATTTTACCAACTAACAATTTTATTAACCCAATTTTATTACACAAAACTGAACAATAACATGTATTAATGTTATTAAACAAAAATTGATTAGAAACAACTTAAGAAAGCTTGAAAGTAATTTTCTTTCAAGATCCAATCAATATTATTTTGATCCGTTTGTCGCGGGCCGCTAAAACGAGTAGGGCCCATAGGCGGTACCTACTTTGCTGATTTGGTAAACCGGAATTGCCTGCCACTGCTTTAAGTAATGCATGCTTGTCGCTATAGCCTCAGATGCTCGCACTAATTGAGGAGAGGAGAGAGCTGGTTGCCCGGAGTGGAGGGGAGATGACTGGGTCAATGGGGGGGGGGGGTCCCTGCTATCATTACTGCATGACTTCAGTGGAGTCTTCTGGAGTTCAGCAGTTTGAAGGATGCCAGATGATAATATACCCCTTTCACAAAGCCATTAGCCAGTCGGGAAATCACTTGACTATGAGAATGTTCTAATTTAGGTGATGCT
The DNA here is from genome assembly GCF_964263255.1 of Lissotriton vulgaris. Taxonomy (NCBI): domain Eukaryota; kingdom Metazoa; phylum Chordata; class Amphibia; order Caudata; family Salamandridae; genus Lissotriton; species Lissotriton vulgaris. Next base: position 245,779,216 of record NC_141696.1, on the reverse strand, counting down.
ATCTTCTCAAAGAAGCACATTGGGTTTCTGCTCTGTAATGAGGGAATGCCATGGGTGTTTTACATAAAAAGACTGCCTCCTAATAAAGTGGATCCTGCCAAAGCTAGGGCACTTAAAGTAGCCTCTGCACCATTTGCTAATGTGCTGAAAGGTCTGCAGGGCACTTGTCAGACATTAATTCAATTTCAGGCTGCCTATAGACTATTACAGTATCCCACGGAGGACGTGTGCCCATTACTTGCACTGTGTAGGCGGCAATCGTTATATTCGGGTCCCAAATGGACTTTGATGTTTTCCCCTGAATAGATGAGAGAATCTTAAATTGGGTTAAAGTAACACTTGAACATTGGAACGTTGACAGCTCCGCTAAAGACAGACGTGTGGCTCAGGGCCAATAATGCTTGGTAAAGACTTTCTGGCTCCAACATTCCAAGACAACTTTTATTTAGCATGTGTAAAGCCTTTCCACATGCTCAGTTCTGTTACATTCAACATCTAAAATACAGACATACAGTACTGGGTTGTAGAATGCAGTCACATTAACGGGGGATAGCTTTGTGAAGTCCAGCCTTATGTGTCGAGGCCATAGGCTCCACCGTCTATCAGGAATCACCAAAAAAGTGAATGTCTACGGTGGCAGGCGCACGAGTTATAAGGAGAGTGTGGGCTTTTGGCCATTGTATTATGGAGTTTAGTGCAGGTTTGCAATTTGGTTCGAAAGCAACACTCTCTGGGACAGATTTCGAAGAAAGTGACGTATCTGTAGAGATGCGTCACTTTCCCTGCACCACCCTAAGAACCCATTGCGCCACCATGGATGCGCCGTATTTACAAAACGGCGCCAACATGGCGCAAGGATTGACACATGTGTCCGAAATTCTGACGCATCTGCTCGGGCAAAAGTCACACATTGCTTTAGTCACGAGCACGATGCAACTCCAGCAATGAATTTTGAGGCTTATTCCCACTACACTGCATCACTCCATCACTCCATCACTCCTTACGCCTGTAGATTTGACTGTGTCACTCTTAAAAGGCTATCCTGCGTGGGAACACCCACACTACATACATTTTACCTGACGCAGGAATAATGCGACTCAGGGCTTTACAATGTGACGCATCTTCCTAGATGCGTCAAGTTGTAAACTGACCACATTTTATACGACACCGTTGCGTCACAAAAGTGTTAGGACTGTAATGCAAAAGTGGTGCAAGGGGCTTGTAAATATGCCCCTCTGTATCTATTGTGCTTGAGTAGATAGACACAACAAAGCTGTTGAATGGACAGTGCTTAGTGATTCAAAGCTTTGCAGAAGAGAGGGCTTTTGGCAGGGAGTAAGTATGGATGGTGAGTGAAAGGACATAACATATTGTATGTGACGGGCATGTAGAAATCCATAATTAATGTAAAAAAGGCAGAGGGGTAGGTATAAATCAGAGAAGAATAAGGTGACTAATAAAAGGATGGAAGTTGTACATCTGGAATTGCTGTAACAAAAGGATATTGGTTTATATATAAATAACATTTATAGAGTGGTTTTCACCATACTTTCTTTGCAGTATAAAAACACACAGCCCCAACTTACAGGCACATTTAATAAATTATAACTTGGTAAAAACATATATTATATAGCAGTCGTGGCTGCTGTTGTGCAAAGTGGCAGTGCCGGGGAGTGGGGAGCAAAAACAAAAAGCACATTTTAAACAAAAAAATACTTACCTGAATCCCACCACATTGCCGCTCGTCTGGCTCCACAGAAGGCAGGCGCAGGCTCCCAGCCTGCCCTGCGGCCAATTCTGAGGCTGCTCACACAGCATGAGGGGAGTGTCAGGATCGACCTGAGCGTCCTCAATTTGTGCTCCTAGGGAGACTGGGAGCCTGTGCCTGCTGTCTCCAACCCAGCAACACAGCTGGGTTGGAGACAGCTTCAGTGTGCATGATGGTTTGGTCTGCCTCAGATGGCCAGCCAAACTATCAGGCGCACTGAAGCCAGTGCCCAACACTCCCTCTCAGTGTTTGTCATCCCGTGGCACCGCCCCAAGACTACAAAGTAAGAGAAAATAAAACGAATATAAACTAGGCCGGGTGGTGAACTCCGCTCCGCTTGCAGAGTTTGCGGAGTTTTCCACATTCCGCGTTACGCAGAGATTGCCGAGTTCCCAAAAGCTCCGCTTTGCGCAGCGGAGCAGAGTTTTTTCCTTGCTCACTTTCACCAACACCAAGTGGGCGAGCGCGAGCGGGGAAAATCAACTTCTAGCGAGATTTTCCCTTGTTCGCGTTTGTCAACATCAAGTTGGTGAGCGTGGAAAATAAACCTCCCGGCAAGATTTCTCAACACGGGGGTCAGGTTTCTCATTGCGAGTGTTTGCGTATGCTCGTGACCACTCGAAGAGAGAAACTGCCCGTTCGCGTTGAGAAAGCTACATGAGGTCATCAAGACAATAAAACAGTTTGCTGTCAGACCTAAAAAGTATGCACCTGTTTTATGCTCTTACATCATATCTGACAGCATATCTGACAGCATATCTGGGCGATAGAAAATTAAAAGACTTATTTTTTAAGGGGAGGAGCATTGCCCCACTGCTTTCTCGAAGTGCAAGAAAGCCAAAACATAAAATGGTAATAACTTTTAGTTATTACTATTTCATGTTTGTTTGCTTTGCACATTGCAGACGGGCGGGTGGACGGGGCTGCTCTGCTCTTTGAGCAGGGCAGGGGAGGAGTGGTTTGCCCTCTCCTGAGTGCACAAAGACCCTCTTGTGCCACCCAAACCAGTCATGTGCACTCTGCAGCCTGCATTGAGAACATGCCCACCCCATTAGCCCCTGGGTGGGCGGCGTCCTAACCAATTACATAGCTGCTTGCAGCATTGTGATTGGCTTAGGTGGGAGAGCCTGGCTGCCTTCTTCCTGTTCCTGTCGGAGGCAGGAGAGAAGGAGCCGAGAAGACGCGGGACCCAGCGGAAATGTACGTTTAATTTTATATTTCCCGCAATCACTCTCACGAATCACCCACTCCGTGACCCCTCGCGCCTGCCCACCCACCTGAGAAAAACGACATATTATTGATTACCGCTAAGAGCTAGATAGGAACAATCAGAGAGCTGATTTGTGTTATCTTGTGTTAGCACAGTCAAAATGTAGTACGATAGAAGAATGCATGGGACAATAGAAAAAGAACAGTATCTTTAGAGAAAAGGTTTACGACAGCCTCTAAAAAGGCAATGTGAAATATCCAACTATAACATACCGTGTAGAATTTTTTCTTTGTTTTGTCGACACACTTTCCATGCAGACAGATCCTTCCCTTTCCACAAGGCGTTCCTTCTACAGCAGGTAACCTCTTGGTCAAACACAGCATCTGACCCTGGCGAACGACAGCACACCACAAGTGGGCGCAAACATCCATAGCAGGACACACAGTATATTCTGGGCCAAAGGCTAGCTTGCATTGACGAACAGCATCATAGCTTTGTCCTGGAAGTTCCTCTGGACCCAAGATCTGTTTCCTGGGCTGATCAAGCAAGCAGAAGCCTGTAACAGCAGTCACATTTGTAATCACATTGTGTTGTTTCACATGAAGAATACAGATTTAAAAATGTATAAGAGTGGCTAGATAAACATACTCACTACACATTAATTACTATATAAGGCATAACACTTTGTATTATGTGGTAAAACACAGGATTTATTAAATCACAAATAATAAATTGTAACACATTGATGTAAATTCCAGTTTGCTAGATTAATCCTTCCTTTCTCTCTGCCACTGCCTCTCCCTGTATGTCAGAGGCAAAATAACCAAATCCACTTCCCTGTAAACACTCCTGTACTTTTCAACATTTACTAATAAGTGTATGCTTCATTCAGGCACCTTCCTCAATGAGCACATTGCAATCTGTAAATAAATGTGAGAGAGGACGCTTTCCACATTCACAGATTTCCATGTACCCTTGGGTATCAACAAAGTGGTTATACTGCTGTAAACTCAAAGACTGTGTCAAGAGTTTGTAGTATGAAGCAATGTTTTTTAGGAAGACCTACCACTTTCCTATTTTTAAATATAGCAACATTAGAAAGAATTTGAAAGCTGAATCCTCCAACAGGATAGAGTTATCATAGAGAATACGGGACCCTCAAAATAATATTGGGTCTCTGAGAACAGAACCCAAAGGTGATTCATAATACCCCGTAAACCTGTTTGATGAAGGTACATTAATGCTCTTTTGTTTGACAGTGCAGGTTAATAGGAGATGTCATGTATTTAAAATGGGCACAAACATACATGTGACATGGCGCATTAGGTTATGCTCTGATCAAGCAAAAAAAGGCAATTCAGTAGCGATGCACATTGCTGTTCTTTCTGACAGAGACAGCCTAATTTATGAAGCTGAATTCAGCTCGCAAAGGGCCAGATTCTGAGAATCTGGCCCTTTGCGAGTGCGATTTTTGCATTTGGGATTCATCATCCCAAATGCAAAAATCCCTATTACCGAAATCGCATATTTGCGAGGAATTGGATTTAAGGAATATCTACTAGAGATTCCTTAAATGCAATTCATCAACCAATTAGAAATTGCGAAATCGCAATATTTGGTCGCAATTTACCACCAAGTCTGACTTGGTGGTAAATTGCGAAAAAAGAGTAAAAAGCACTTTAGTGCATTTTTTTCTTTTGCATGTTACACACACACATGTCCTTTGGACATGTGTGTTTGCAACACCTGTGTAACTTTTCATTTGAGGGGTGCTACATGGTGTCCTTTGGACACCCCTGGCACCCTTCAAATCACTATCTTATTTGCGATTAGCTAATTGCTAATCGCAAATAAGGAATACTCCCCATTCATTCCTATGGGCCTTTTGGCCCATAGGAATGAATGGCGAGTTTTTCCTTATTTGCGATTAGCAATTAGCTAATCGCAAATAAGGAATATGTAGGAATCGCATTTTTTGATGCAATTTCTACATGAATCCCGTTTTGCGAGTCCTTAATAGCGATTCGCTATGAATCGCTATTAGGGCCTCGCAAAACGGGAGAATGATGAATCAGGCATATCAGCTAAACCTGTGCATGGTTAAACTTGAATCGTCCTGTTAAATGGCTCATTAGGATCTAATATGCTGAAATATTTATGCTAAAAGGATCCAATTCTATGAAACAGAATGGTTGTGTGCAAATGTAAGGGGAATACGACCCATGATTAATGTGTCAATTAATGTGGCCAAATGGATTTAACATTGAATTTATCCCTTCAAACCTGTATACTTATTATTCAGGTGCTTTAACTTTTCTAACCATAAGTCCCATCTAAAAACAACATCTGGAATGCTTTTTAATTTTTATGTGATTTTCTTTCATGGATGTAACCTTGTTACTCCCCTATAGGACCTTTTCCTTTTTCCCTTTGTTTTCTTCCGCCCCCTTCTTTCACACTCCCAACTCTATACACTGCCCCTGTAACATAGCCCCTCCTACTTTTCTTCTCCATCCCCCAACCCAACCACACTCACCACTGTGTGTATTAAAGACACATGCTCCCTTCCTTCCCACCCACCCACTCCTGTGCTCATCCCAACTAGTCTTACCATCCAAATATGTTTGTCTGTGTTCCTGTTACCACCTACCATTTTCATCAATGAAACCAAAAGTATTTTGTAACTTCCTTAGCCGTGCTGAAAAAACTGCAAGTATAGTTCATTTGACAGCTATTTCTGTTTTGGGATAGGCTACCCCTTCATTTATTTTCTGATGTCTCCTTACCCCTCTTACCTACAATATTCTAGCCTTTTGTTGGGAGTTAGGGAACAAAACATTCTTATTAAGCACTAGAAAATCATATAGTTCTGGTTTTGGCTGCAGAGATGGGCTTTGCCATTTTTTTTCTTTGACTGGTTTTAATTAAAGTATGAAAAATACATTTAAATATGGGTGCTCGTGTATGCACATGTCTGCAAATATATGGGTGTCGTCCTGTTAATGGTTTCTATTAGACTTTGGCAAAGAAAATGTAAGATGGATGCCTTTGTGTGCACATGCACGCGCACACATGGAAGAAACATCTTGAAATGTGTTTGTAATAAGGTGAACTAAAAACCATCACAATATATACATTTTATGAAAACACTATTCAATGATTGTCACCCTTGTGTGCATACACACGTCTAGTGCAAATGTTAAAAAAATGTTTGGTTAAGTGTAACAAAAACTATCCAAAGATGGCCACCTGAGAGCGTGCTCACATAGGCATGCCTGGGAGGTCATCACGGAATAGCATTGAAGCCCACTTAAAGATAGAAGCCATGACACAAATGAAAAAAATTGAAAAAGGAAAAAAAAAATCTTTCTTTTAAAAAACGACACATTGTCCCACCAGTTCATAGCAAGGGAGTGGACAACACTTGTAGGAGATATGCACTTTGTGCATCAGCTGATTCCTGTCACTCACAGCGAGGGGAGCCAATGGCTGAAGGAAACTGACAAATTCCTTTAAGCTGTATTCTGCGGTTGGGGGAAGTAAAATGAATGAAACATTTTACAGACCAGAGGATATAGAGGGCTCACTGAAAGTACACATGCCTTTAATTTAGGTCTAGATAATGACAAACCTCAAAATGGTAGCTACTAAACTGTAAGTTGATTTTTAGTTATTTACATTTTAAAGTAAACAAACATTTTTGGGCCTCAGTCTGTAGCCTTCGACGTCTTTTACTTCAACTAAATTTCTGCAAGCCCACAAAACACAATAATAAATGAAGCGATTTATATTGTTAAAACATCTGTGCTATTGAGTGCTTTGATCAAAACAGGTGGCTGACTAACATCAATAACAGAATTACAATGTGTAGCATAAAGGTTTGTACCTATTGTAAGAAGTGAATGGACCATGGTATTTAAAGATCAAAATGCATTTTCGTTGTTCATGGAACAATGTACAGAGGGAGGTCAAGTTGCTTCACATAGTCTATAAAGGCACTGCTCTCATTGTGACGGGAGCACTGTTCACGGTAGAGTGAACGCCAGTGTGCTTACTGCGAGCTTGGGCGTTCCGAGCTATCGGAATAAAGTTACACCAGGGTGCAAGAAAGGGATAAATACTTTTGTGCAGCGTTCCTCACTCAACCCTCTACAAAGTCTATTAGAACAGTCTGTCATCACCAATATCAGAGTGGATTGACTAGTTTGTTCGCTTTATCATTGTTCAATTTATGGAAACTGGAAGTTTGCCATTTACCTTTGACTTAGGAGTGATTATATTTGTACAAGCAAGTGGTCTGTGAGTTGCAATACTTTTAAAAAGTTTAACACTGGAGCTCACACATTGTGGTGGTCTGCTGCTGGAATAATCAGTATACAGCTCAGTGATTTACTGAACTTTGTTTGAAAACAATTGTGCCTCATTGCCTTTGCTTAAACTGTGATACATCTAATCCCTCATTGATAAGGCAATCTACCAGTGGATGAGGAAATGTGATCAGCAACTTTTTAAGTTAACTGTTCTTAAATCACTTAATTCTAGACTGCTAAATACAAAACCTATGGGGCTCTATGCTCTGTGGAATTCCAATTGAAACCCATGTTAGATGTCTTTCACATCTAACAGGGGCTTCAATTGGAATTCCATAGAGCATATTATAAAGCCCATTATCGCTACAATGGCGATGATGTTATCACCTGTCTTGATAATATGCCCCAAGGTTTTCAAAAGTGAAACTTCTAGAGAAGGGCGGAGTCTGTGCTAGTTGGGAAGGGCCCTCCTTCACTGAGGGTGAAACAGTATCTGTGCCAATCCTTTTCCCCTGGGGTCCCGACCTATAATGAATGACAGTACCGATCTTGATTGTGGATGAAACAGCTTCCTGCTGCACTTGCCTGTGCCCTGGAATGCTGATGACAACATAATGCTCCCTGGCTCTCTTGGTCTCCTATCCCATCCGGGGCCACCCAAACTAGTCGACAGGGGCTGACTATACAACTTTTCAACAGAGCTTTTCATCTGGACTCCAGCTTCAGTGAACACGGTTTCTCTACTGTACATGAGGGGTTGGAGGCCATATACATCTGCCTGGAACTGTGACTCAGGATCCTGGAGCTTGTGGTGTACTGGTGGTTGCACTGGCTGCAGTGGGGTCATTGCAGAGCACCCAATGAACACCTGTTTCTTCCTCACTGCCATGCCATCTGCATACTCAGTAGTACAGACAGATTAGGTTTAGGGAGATGGAGTAATCCTTAATAACGCCCCTTCCTTCCCCAGATTAGACTGCACATTAATGTCACTCCATTCTGTGGCGGAAGGTGAAGACAAGATGAAGTGGGTCTGACATACCACATACCACATAATGATGACGGATTGAGGCTCGGGTCGCATGAAATTCACTTAAATTCACCTTTAAATGCCCTCTCCTATGCCCTCAACTGGAATTGGTGACCAATACATCCAGGAGTGGGGATATCAATGTGATTTTACTTTCCTGAACTTGAGAAAGAGGAGACTGACAACTGCACTCCTGTGCACATGGCTACACAAGGAGAATACTGGAGACATACGGGACTGCAGTTGACACCCTGGCAAGCTCCAGGCCGCCTGTCAGCTTTGTCCTGCTACCTCTACACCTTCCTACTTCTCTTTGATGGCAACCTCTTACTCAACAGGCAGAGGCCACTCCTGATGACTTCTGTCCACACCAGGCTACTACAACCACTCCTTGAACTTTTAAATGCAGTTACGTCTATATATACGCAGCACCATACTCCCAGCAGGCACACAGCAAATACACTACCTGCAGAATTAAGAGGATTCTCACCCCTGCAGAGATAAGTTACCTGTGAAGTTCACAGCGTTGTACAAACGATGCCACTTGCTCCAATTAACGCTGCTGAGTCGGGAAGGGACCAAGGTCCCACAACTGCTGCTTCGGAATGGGATGCAATACTAAGCATGCAGATGAATCTTTGACTTGTGTTTGACCTTGAACTTGTCTGTGCATAGTTTATCCATAATCAACAAGCTGCAGATGCTCAGTTCGGAACTATTGTGTTTCCAGTTAATTTCTGGCACTGTGATAGCATGTTCTCTGTTCATAGGACTCTATTGAATTTGCATGTTTATTTTCTTTTATGTACATGCTGGACTCAAGTACACAAAAGGTTAGTAATGAGTGGGAATCTTCTAAAACTCTGTCTCTCTATTTATTTATTTATAAGGTTGTATATAGCACAAACATGACCCTTGAGGGTATCAGAGCCCTTTGCAACTAGACATTGCTGCACTATCTATACACCCCTGCCACCCATGCACGACCAAACTTTTCTGCCTCCCATACCTTGGTCACTCCATAACCATCTGACTGGGCATTGGGGATAGGGTAGGTGCCAAGTCCCTCCTGCCGCCCCTGAGACGCCTTCTCTTTGAGTTTCATGGCCCTGACCTGGCCAGTCGTATGAATGGGCAAACAGTCCACAGGCTACAGTAAAAGTAGACCACCAAATCAGGTAGGGATCATCCCGTGAACTCTTCTCACCCCCACCACAACTCCCCCTCCATCACTTCCCAAGCCCCTCACCGCCATGGCTAAGGATATCCTATCAACCTCAGATGCCCTCTCATGCTGAAGCCCAAGTACCTAAACACCCAGGAGGAGAAGTGCCATTGTATCAGCCCAATACCATTACACACAGTTCACAAGACTATCTCAACACCAGCCTGCACTGAGACCATGACTGTCCTCTCACTGAACGTTGATGGGTTAGCTAACTTTGCGAAGCGAAAGAGGACCCTGACTTACTTGAATGGCAAACTATTTGGCATCACTCTGCTCCAAGAGGGTCACCATTTGGAAGTAGAAATGGCCCAACTTAAATGTGACAGGGTGAATAAAGTCATCAGTAGTATTGGTATGCCCAACTCTATCACCAGAGACACAGTGGTTAATTTGAAAATAGATAGCTGCTGGGGCTCTAATGAGTAGCTTGCACCAGCCCATTTCTTCTGTTAGTGCCGCCTAAAGCAGAACCAACTATGGACCATGAAAGTGGGGAGCGGATGTATCATAATGGCTAAAGCTGCCGACTTCAGAGCTGGGGAACCAGGTTCGAGTCTCAGCGTCGGCTCAAAATGCTGTGATTCTGGGCAAATAACTTAATCTCCCCGTAAATGTATGTGTCTTTAATGTGTCTTTAACTGGTGCTAATGATTAAGTGCTGCATCCGAGCACTGGAAACCCCCGTCTCAAATTAAGCACTGCAGAGGCATGAAATCCACATCTACACAAAATGCGGTGTTGCGATCCTTTTATGCAAACCTCTACTCTACAGTACAGAGTGATATGCAATCGCCTACATTTTACCCGAAATAAAACTAGCAGAAACACTCTGGGTGGTGCAGGATGTGGTTTGACACATTTCAGTCTCACCTCTGAAAGTCTGAAGCACTCGCACAGAACACTATCTCAGTTTTGCTAAGTGTCATGTAATGTCGTTGAACACTCCTGTACAGCTTGATTGTACAGCTTCCGCAATTTAAAGTTAGATCTCCTTGGCAGCTTAACTTGTTTTTACACTTTTTAGTGTGCTGTTCTTTCTTTCCATGTACAGAGATGAGGTTTTTTTCTGATGTACAGGATGTGCTATTTATATTATAGGAAACTGCATTGGAGGAAAATGCTTTTAAAAATGTTTTAATACAAGACCTCGGACTAGACAGAGTCAAGAACAAGGGATATGTGCACAAAAAGTCCAGTGACTTATTTCAAGCATCATGACCAATCTACCCCCTGGACTCTCCTGGTGCAGCCAGACTTGTCCAGTGTTCATCCCATTTCTGGCAATGCAAGCGCCATTTGGGCTGCATAAAATGTGTCAGGATGACAGCATGGCTGTGTTTCCTATTAATGAGTGAATAATAAAGTTGAGCTAAGCGAACTAATCCCCAAATGTATGGCACAAACTAGTTAAATGTAAGTGCAGTGATTTTAAACATGAATAGCATGAATGAATACAAATGCTAGTATTAAAATATTGTATGTAATACACTCTAGCCCTTGGGATTGTGATCTGAACATTTTGTTTTAGAGATTCTTTAAACAACAGATATCCTCTTAACACTTAAATATATCACAGGCACCACAGAGGAGGCACAGTGGACTCTGAAAAGTGGTGCAAAGTAACATCTAGCACATTTTGTTGATCAGAGTGAATTTTAACAGACTTACCCCTAGATTCATCATCGGCATGTTTTGCGAGTCTGTAATAGCGATTAATAAGGAATCGCTAATACAGACTCGCAAAAAGGGATTCATGTAGGAATCGCAAAGGGCCAGATTCTCAGAATCTGGCCCTTTGCGAGCCGATTTTACGTTGATGAATCTAGCTGTAAGATGCTTTCATTTAAACACAGAGAGAACTCCCACTCTTTCCTATTATGCAACATAAGTTTGTTTTTATGTACTCAACTATCCTACATTTGCCATTTAATGACCATATCGGGCATCATTAACGAGGCCCCTAGTGGCACTTTGCGCCTCTAGAGCATCACTTTTTTTCCACTTCGGTGGCGCAAAGTGCTGCAGCATATTTATAAGGCCACGCAGAGCCACTTTACATGGCTTTTCAAGGCCTTCTGAATATGTACCCCTTTCATGCAGAACACTGAAATAAAGGGGCAGTCCATGCGGATCTCTGTGGGTGTTTCCCTGCAACACCCATGGAATCTGAAGCATTCCTAGATTTACAAGGAATTGTAACCCTGGGAATGCATCAGATTCTAACGTCACCCCAGAGGTGGTGTTAGGGAGGTGCAACGAGGAGAAATATACTTGTTCTGCAGCACACATAGAAAGAGGAAAACACCTGTCGGGTGGTTTTTCTGCAGGAAGGTGTGCCTTCCTGCACAAAAGCAATCACCCCTATAACGCAGGCAACCTTGCACCTTGACTCAAGGGTGCCTGCATTGGTGCACAGCAGCTTATTCTGCGCCTCCACAGGGGAAACGGACATGAATGCACTGTATCTCATAGACACAAGACATTACTGCGCTTTCCTTTTGAAGCAGACCAGTGCAGCAAGATGCCTTGCGGCACTGCCCCGTGCCAAAATCTCATAAGTGAAACCCAACATTTTAAAAGGGTGACCTGTGTGTACTGCCCAAAATGTGCCCACAATCAAGAACAACCAGTCTTCCAGGAGCTACGCACATCAACATGTGGCGTAAACAAACAGTAGACACTGAAGTTTCACTTACAAACCTCAAATCAGGAGGGCTATTAGTGTATGACCAACATACATCAACAATGAGGCTCAAAAATGAAATGCTTTCTCTAGTGCAAAGACCCCACTGACCCCCTAATGCTACTACAGCTTTTCTAGTTTAGTAAGGTCCTTTTCTAGTTTAGTAAGGTCCGTTAAACTATAACTCACCATTTGTGAACTGTGTCACAGATGACACAGTTCACAACTTTATGGAGTTTGTTTCAGAAGGTCTTTGTGCAATGAAGGTAAATGTAAGGCGCCTCTAATAAGGTGCTAAAAATATGAATATGTTAACCTTAATTATACCCTGTAGCCAATGGACTATCCATAAGAGCACAATACCACACAGTTTGCAACCCAGAGTGCATAACCAGAAGCTGGAAAGAGTTCAGAATCCCATGTGTCATAACCTGGTTAAATAATGACACACAGAATCTGCCTACAATCATTATATTGCAAAAACAACAGTTGAGGGACAGAGTGCAGAACTGCCAAGCCATGTCTTCCCTGGACCGGAATCAAGCATCCTAGGACCGGTTTCTGGCTATCAGCCGTCTTCAGCCAGGATAGCTTGACTCCAGTGGCGTGGACAGCACGGGACTCACGTCTGAGCATACCCGTCCCACTCGGGGAGACAAATGCAAAAACATCAGTTGATGGACAGAATGCTGAACAATGTCATACATTCACCCCAGTACAGAGATCTGGGCCTAAATCCATCGTTTTTCTGCTCACCACACCACCCCAGTTCAGACATTGCCATATGCAAATCAGCCTTGACCCTGTGCCTCATGGGAACAGTCCAGCCCGGACTGCCAAGCCATATCTTCCCTGGACCGGAATCAAACATCCTAGGACCGGTTTCTGGCTATCAGCCGTCTTCAGCCAGGATAGCTTGACTCCAGTGGCATGGGGAGCACAGGACTCACGTCTGAGCATACCCGTCCCACTCCGGGTGACAAATGCAAAAACAACAGTTAATGGACAATCATTATATTGGCATAGATGTAATACTTCCATGAACTAGAAAGTCTCTACTCTTCAGCTAAAAGCCAGAGATAGTGCCAGCCACTTTCTCTGTGCAAATCCCAAAGGAAATAGACTGAGACTTAAGTCATTTAGGGGTTCATTTATGAGCACCCTGCATCTCTATTGCACCACACAAAGTGGCACATGCATGACACAGGGCACGCAATCTGATTTAGGAAGCAACGCAAAGCCACCCTGTGTGGCTGTGAGCGGTCTCATAAATTATGAGTAAGGCAAAGCAGTGCAAATTGCTGTGTCACCTAACTCAGCGCCCGGGAGGCATTCCATGGGCGTTGCAGTGGGTTTTCCCACGCAACACCCATAGAATTTAATGCTGTCCCAGATTTACAAGATCATGTAAACCTGGGGAAGTGCAAATCCATATGCCTCCTGAGGTTTGGCGTAATGAGAAGGAATATGTTTATTTCTCCTCATTTTTTCATCTTTCTATGTTTGCTGTATTCTGCAGCAAACATAGAAAGAGGCAAATGCCTCAGAGGATTGTTTATGTGCAGGAAGGTGCCCTTTCCTGCACAACAACAATCCTGTATGCAATGGAGGCACCCTTACACCATGGTCCAGGGGCGCCTACGTTGGTGCTAGGCTGCCCAAACTGCGCCAAGGGAAAAAGGACAGGAATGCACCATATTGCTTAACCCCTTCGATGCTCATGACAAGCTCAGCTCGTCATGAGGCACAGTGGAGCTGTGCTGATGAGGAGCTGAGCTCGTCATGCACTATGGGCTCTACAACAATTCAGCACCGGAGGAAAATAGCTCTAGCAGCCAAGGTGTTAATATGGTGCATTCCTGCCCTTTCACTTTGGCGTAGGGCAGAGCAGTGTAGCAGGGTGCCTTGCTGTTCTGCCCATGCCAAAATCCCAGAAATAAGCCCCTTAGATTGCAATTCCCTTAACTACATGAGTCTTAAGTTGCATCAAGAACACAACTCACTTACACATTCTTCGAAAATGCTCAAGAATAAACAATCCTTGGAAAGGTAATAGCAACAACACAGGAATTGTTTATGTACACACCCAGGCATTCCCGGTGTCCAGTCTCCTGCATACAGCTTTGAGAAAAACAAAGCGTGGATATTGAAGGCAGTGATTGTAGGGTATTAGTTTTGTGTCACCCCATTGGTTTGTCTGCATATTTAACCGCATCGCTGCGGCGGTTATTTTTCCGCTATGCAGCTTTTTTCTAAAAGCCGCGTTAGATGACAAGCTGAGCTCGTCATCCGCACACGACCACCGTGGCTGATGACGAGCTGAGCTCGTCATCAGCATCGAAGGGGTTAATGCACCAAATTGCTCAGCGATTGTGGAATGGTGTGAGAGCTGGCTTTCATGATCCCTAGTACCACTCCCCTTTGAAGCTCTGCCATCCAGTGTAGTAAGCTGATTCATGTTTTTTACTTCATCCTTTGCTTACTCACAGTCACATCTCACTGCATTTTTTCTCACATAGCAAGAGTTATCGATGACATGATGATAGCAAGGACACATTTAATGTAGTTTGATTTTTCTGTTTTATTCTATTCTATTTTTTGCGGCACTTGTATAGCGCATGGCTACCATTAGGCATCCCAGCGCTGTAAGAGTGGTACAAACCTATGGAGCAATTTAGGAGGACCTATTCTGGAGGAGCCAGTTCTTTAATAGCTTCCAAACAGGCACAATTATTGAAATGTTAAGTGGCTTGGGTGTCTGAATAAATATACTAGTGCACTTAGTTAACCCACAAGAGAAGGGCACGTTCACTTAACTCCAGCAAACTTTTAGTCTACATGGAAAGTCATTAAGATCAAGAGAATGGATGTCCTGTGCAACGGGGAACAGCGTTTACAACGCAGCTTTTACCACGCAGTACCTTTACCACGCAACTTTTACAACGCAAGTCGTTACAACGACTTGCGCTGGGGGGGCGCTGTAGGATAGGGAATAGTTTAATTTACTATCCAAAACCTTCCCTACTATCCACGGGGACTGGAGTTGGAATAATAAATTAAACTATTCACTATCCAGCGCCCCCAACGCAAGTCGTTGTAACGACTTGCGTTGTAAAACCTGCGTGGTAAAGGCATGCATTGTAAAAGCATGCATAGTTATGACATACATCCCCTGTGCAACAGCGTGGGTACAATGTGCTCCCATTTCTTCTTTGAAAATAATTGAGGGCTGATATAGTGATTAAAGAAGGAGACAAAGCAAAAGAGAGCCTTGTATGCTTGGGGCGGTTTATACTGCTCTGCTGGTTGATAGCCACAATAGCGCCCAGGCCTCTGGGGCTTTACATGGTAAATAAATGGCTGTACCCTTCCCCTGC
Organism: Lissotriton vulgaris; assembly: GCF_964263255.1. NCBI lineage: Eukaryota > Metazoa > Chordata > Amphibia > Caudata > Salamandridae > Lissotriton > Lissotriton vulgaris. The sequence goes on along the minus strand of NC_141696.1, from coordinate 245,763,610 downwards.
TGCACCACAATGGAATAGGTAAGCTATTTAAAAAAACAGAGCAAGATGGGTTACCTTTCAGCGATGTAAGGTCTGTTTGGCTTCAAACTCACAATGAAGTGGGTTTCTATTCTTTAACACATCAAATTTAAATCTATCTTTCTTGTTCGGTCACATCATCACGTTATTTATTTTTCATCATGTGTTTTCTCATATGAAATGAATATCGAAAAAGGACCACGTTCACTTGTTGGTCTCTGAATGGAAATTATTTATATTCCATCTGGAGTAATTTATGTGTGTGTTGACAATCAGAACAATAGTCCTTAGATAAAACGCTACCACTTTTTGTGACAATAGGTTTGGATAGCTTTTTTGTGTCCATACTGTTGATTTACTTGTATTCCAATATAACACTATAGCAAACTAAGGACCCTATTCACAAAGTCATTTCTGGGAGTATGTGTGAATTACCACAGGCGTGGGCATACTCCTGGATGTGGAGGAATAATATACACGTATTCACAGACCAAAGCCCTGTGATTTAGCACCAGTATGGTTAATTGATTTCACTGGTCAGATGGAAATGTAATGGGGTTAGGGAGCTACATGCCTAACCTTTTAAATATAAAGATTGGAAGGAAGAAAAATGTACATGAAATGAAGGCAGTCCTCTAAGCAAACTAGTTGAGCAGAACTGTATTTCTAAATGTATATTTTTTATGACTCTTTCCTATTTGTGACAGTGTGAGCAGATAGGGAAATTCGCAAGTAACAGCGTGGCACAAAGGTGAGTTTCCTCTATCAGCTTGCTCAACCTGGTGATAGAGGTTATATTCATGGGAGGTTTTCTTAAGTAAGTTTCTGAGGCAACAGTTGTGTCTTACTAGTGAAATCTGTAATAGTAATTTAAGGGAGAAATGCCAGCCTTTTACACTCCACTGATCAGTGTGGTTGAGGTGGTATTAGTCATCCATTTTGGCTCTCAAATCTTATGTAAAGTGCTTAAGGCTTCTCCCCTAGCACAATGTAGAGCACATACCTAGATCTCAAATTTCGCTTGCTAGGTTATAGCTATATAAATGTCAAAACTGAATACAGTGTTATGACCGATTATATTTTCTTTTGAATGATGCCTTTCAAAAATGCTCTGCATTGGTGAGCATTCTTAAACAAAACTCAGGTTTAACATTTTAATTTTTCCCTAAATTATGCAAATCACAGCATATAAACTGATGGAAACATTTACACAAATGCAGAATTTTTTTTTCCAGAAAGGCATTTTGCATAGATTTTGGTACATGAATACGAGGTTCTTTTCAGGAAGCAAGCATGGGGTCATCTCCACTGTATGATTATCTGGGTAGCCAATGATGGATTGCGAGTGTTGGGTCCATGTGTGATGCTCAGGATAAGCACTGACTATGGAAATGTTATATATTTAGATATGTTGCCTGAAAATGTGTCCTTTGTGGTATTCTAAACCTGGCATGCATTTGGCAATCTTGAACCAACGCTGGACAGCCCTAACCTATATAATTAAATTGTTTTATGGATAAGTGCACATTTTGTAACTTTTGTTAAAGTATCCAGAGCTGAAACACATCTTTGAAATATGATTTACTACTGAGTAGGATATACTAATCGACAGCTGCATTATATGGCATATGATTCCCTTCTACAGAGCGAAAAATAAGCATGCATACCATGGCCATCATCCATGAATTCGGTAATTGTCGTTGTCGTGCATTTCGACCAGGGCTTCGATGCATCGATGCTGGTAAGCACTGAAGACATCAAACGTTTATCTTTCATGGAGCCAAAGTTTTCTTTACAAAAATCAGAGTCATCATGGGAGAGTCCAAGCAGGTGCCCTAGGAGAGGAAAATGAAGATAAAAATCATAAATGACAATTAATGTACACTATTACAAATGTGGCAGCCGTGATTTTATTTTATTCCATTGTGTTTCACATATGGTGTTTTGTCATATAAACTGTCCTGAGGGTATGTGTTCTCGATGATAACTTTTGATGTACATGTTTCTCAATCTTGCAATACTTTTAAATGTCTCAAATGTTATTAATTATCAACAAATTGTGTGTGTGTATATATATATATATATAGTATATAACACTAAATTAAAAGAAAAGGTAGGTTTAAAGATCATAATCAAGGAGAACACTGAACAGATTCAAATGTTTTGACATTTTAACACATAATGCTCCATATTGCAGGTTTTGTCAATGACATTTATATAATCACAAAAATCTTTACTAACTTTGGGCCTGATTTCGATTTTGGCAGATTTGGTCCCACCGTCAAGTTTTGGCAGTCCGCCTGCTCTATATAGACGTTAGCGGGTCCATGCACGAAAGACCTCCTGAGTGCTGCCAACCCCGCCAGGAATTTTCAACCTTATTGACAGCATCATAGGCAGAAACGGCTTTCGGCGGGAGTCCAGCCAAGATTTCTGCCGAGCCAATCATGGTGTGCCGTTCCATAGAGGAATCTGTGGCAGGGATACCTCCTACTTTGAGTTGGTGGAATCTAAGGAAATGAGGTAGAAACTGTCTGTTTGTTTCTGTTTCCTACTTCTGTCTTGAACCCCATTGTACAGGTTCTCCCTTTGCTGCTACTACATGACCACGACGCTAATCAACTCAGTTGTCGCCGGGAGTTTCTTTTACACTTGTCCTACCATGAGTAATGTGTTGACAATTGCTTAAGTCTTGTGTATTTTTACATTGCTCTTACATGTATTTTTTTTAAGTGTACATTTTACAACTTATCAGGGTAAAATGAACACACCTGTATTGACACTTAAAAAAAACTATGTTGTTGTGGTGATTATGTGTGTGTTGTTGGTGTTGTTTGTGTGCTATGTAATATGTAAGAAAAGGAACAAAACATATTACCTACTAATATTTTAGAAACAAACACAACATATATGTGAATTGACACATAAATCAGCAGTACATATAGTCTCCACTTCACCAGGGACTCCAGGGCCGGACTGGGAACCAAAAGCGGCCCTTGCAAAGGGCTCGGCTGCCCCCCTCCCTGTAGGTTTGGGGTACGGCTGAGCAGTTTGCCAGGGCCGGTTTCGACCGATTTTGTTACAAGGGCTGATATTGCAAAACTGGCCCCCACCCTGGCGGCCCACCGGGGAAATGCTCAGTGCCCGCTACGGCAAGTCCGGCCCTGAGGGACTCACTCCATCAGCAAACGGCTGCTAGGAAGACACCAGCACAACAGAGACATCTAAATAGGCTTGGCGAAAACCTGTAGATATGGCAGTGATGGAGTACTATTTGCTAGAAGAGGAGTAGCCTCGGGAAACGGTCTTTCAATGTGGATGGCGGTTCAGCCAGCACACACCTAAATACTGTGATCGGGATACCATCAGATTGATGGAGTAATTGGTTACTCTGCCACGGGGGGATGACTGGAGTCCAGCCAAGATCTAATGCAGGCCCTTAATTGAAAGGATATTCTTACCATAACAAGCTATGGTTAAGGTTCAAAACATAATACGTCTCCAATGCATTGTCCGATATCTTACTTTTAAATTTGCCTGCTTGAATGTCTCTGTGCAGTGGTTCATGCACACCTGACCTCAAAGTCAATGTGCACATTCAAGAATTTGAAAATGTTGCTTCGAACAAGGGCTAGAGAGGTCTGTCAGCAAACCCATTACCCACTGGTCTTCCAAAGTTACCAAAGTAAAATGAATCTAAATATTTTCGCTTAGCACTTAGAGACTCTTGTAGCAAAAGTTGTGTCCCTATAAAGTGGAGTGATGCAGGTAAAGATTTCATTCCATTTTTGTGACACTGGCAAAAGTCAGTAATAGCCTTAATAATCCTTTGTGAAAAGACAACATATTTATATTGTGAATTTTCACATAGCACTTCACGCCACACGTCTGCTGTTTCTAAGTCCTATAAGAAATAGAAAGAGTAGATGTTCACAAATTTAACATTACTCATGTTCTCAAACTCAGAAAGATGACCTTTAGATCACTGCAGATATCATTTACCAAGTTATTTCAGTGACTCTTCTTTTTTAGTAGCATAGCAAGGATTCAATGGGCCCTGGTGCATACAAGGAAAATGGCCTCCTTGACTGTGGTTGGGGTAGTAAAATACAGCAACTATAGGGTTTCATAGGGCTCCTCAGACCTCTGGCTCCCGGTGCCACTGCACCCTCTATACTAACGGTAGCTACACACATGCTTTTGTCAAGCATATTGAAACAATTTGTCGTTGCCGAACAAATCAGACACTTGCAATTAAAACTTTGCAAATCGAATGTATTATATAGAAACCACAATTTGTTCTGATCTAGTGACAAAGGTTTCTTGTTGCTATTAAATTAATGCACCAACTTAAATGCACTTATTGAAGTGAAATCTGTCAATAAACGTCATAGCCTAACTAGCTTAAGTGTGCAGAAAATATGCAGAGGGAAGGGGAAATGGTAAAGCTCTACATGGTTGTAATGTACACTGCCATAGAATATGATTTTTAAAATGACCAAGTAATCGTTGAGCATTTTTTAGAACTGCTCGAGGTCTTCACCATGCCCAATATATGTCTGGTATTACACTCCACAATAGCTCACAATAGCCCTGCTAAAACTTTCCGTACAACCAGTATCCCGCGAGCCTGACCTGCAGTAATGACTGAATGAGCACAAATTACGCTCTGAGGTAGCAGCGTCTAATTACATTGTCACCGTGGAATAACGCCATAACTCATCTATGGTACACTGTCATATAGCAAGGGATGATAGGCAATTGGCTAAGCGAGGGAGAAAATTGACCATAGCAATCGAGGTCAAATTGCTTTCCTCTGCTAGAATTAATTTGTAACTGGACTGTTGCATGAAGGAAGCTAACCATTTTAACTAGGTTAGCGCAATACATAGTCCTTAAGGTAGTCTAATAAACAGTAATTTAGCGAACACAACAAAATTACTGAAAAATGATAGAATTCAATATGCTTCCTTCTCCTTAAAGTTCACCATGTGCTTCTGTATGGCCAGCTCAATAATTTGACAAGCCTCCTATCGCTAACAAATTTCATCTTGACAAACTAAGGATTACAATTTGAAGGCATTGGCCTGCAATAGGGTAATTTCATAATAGGATGAGCGCAGCACCAAACAATCACAGGATTCAGCAGGAGGACATGCTTCAAAAGATGCAATACAAAGGGCTAGATGCACTTTATTTGTTATGTCAATATGAGCCAAAACCTCTCTGACAGCTGACACCGTGAAATCTATTTACTGCTGCTGAAAGGTCCACCTTGGATGTGGGCGTTTGCAAGTGGATACATCTAACTACAGAGAATAGGGAAAGATATGGCTAGAACATGTGGTGTTGGTATAGATATGCACACATGTTGCTCACACATAAGGAAATACATTATTAGTAGTCGGATACCTATCCAGGTAATTTCTCACAAACTATGCGCACAGTGTGTGGTGCGCCTTGGCGTTAACTTTAGATGGGCTCCTTTGCCTCACAATGTCCACTTGGACATGTAAAGAGTAAAAAGGCCATAACTCATAACGGATGACACTTCGAAAACCAAAAACCTGTCCTGTGGGCTAATTCAAAATGCAAATGGCCCTTACAAAAGCTGGAGGCTGAAAAGGCTTGACCCATTGGCCGTCTCTATATGGCTGATTCACAAAACATTTTATGAGTACCGTATTTTCCGGCGTATAAGACGACCCGGCGTATAAGACGACCCCCTACTTTGGCAGAAAAATTTTAGGTTTTGTGCTATACTCGCCGTATAAGATGACCCCCCACTTCCAGCGCAGCATAGCCATTCCGAGTATGTACCGGTATTTTGAACTTACCGTATTAGTCTAGTCCTCCTCCCTGTGGGTGAGCAGTAAGGCTTTATCAGTGGGCAGTGGGTACCTATAAGCGTTTATTGGGTGAGCAGTAAGGCTTTATCAGTGGGCAGTGGGTACCTATAAGCGTTTATTTTACAAACTGAAAGACTGAACGCAAAGAAATTGGTTGTAGAAACAATCTTGCTTTACTCGGAATATTTTTATTTAAAACCATATCAAAAACTGTCACTTCTGAATATACCGGTACGGTACGGCAAACATAAATAACGTAGTGCATGAAACAGTGCAAGTGCATTAAACGTTCCATAACTTCCCATAAATCCAAGCGATTTCTACAGGATTTATAACGTTCCCTTTAAAAGCCTTCAAAATCCTCCTCTTCGTCATCTGATCTCATAAGTAAGTCAATGAGATCTTGTGGTACATCTGTAAGGCAGTCATCGTATGGATCTTGTACCAATTCCGTATCAGATGATGTGGTCTCTTCTTCGGCATCCTCTTCACCTTCCCACAGATAGTCGTCCTCCATACCATCTAATGAATTCGATATGCCACACTTCTTGAAAGACTTTATGACTGTTTCTGCATCGATGTCGTTCCAGGCCTTTATGACAAAGTTGCACAAAACATCCAACTGTGGAGCACGCATGTTTCCTCCTTTTGTGAATGTTTTTTCACCGCTAACCATCCACTCATTCCACTGTTCTCGGATGCGATCTTTAAATGGCTTGTTTAGGCACACATCCAGTGGCTGCACCAACGATGTCAGTCCTCCAGGTATAACTGCAGCATCCGTTTTTAGTCTTGCCAGCCTTTGCTTGATGCTGGGAGTTAAATGAGCCCTGAACATATCCCACACCAGTAGACTACGCCTTTGTAGAAGTCCACCTGGTCGCCTGCTCCATACGTTATCAAGCCATAGCTTTACCCCTTCTTCATCCATCCATCCTTTCTCATTCACATGCACAAAACAACCAACAGGAAACTTGAGTTTCGGCATTGTTTTTCTTTTAAAAATAACCATTGGTCTCAGTTTGCCACCATCAGCTGTGCATGCAAGTACCACAGTGAAACTGGACTTCTCATGTCCTGTTGTTTTTATTAAAATTGTCTTTTCGCCTTTTTGATGGACAGTTTTGTTGGCAATCATATCAAAATTCATCGGAGTTTCATCCATGTTTCCGATGCTACTTAGCGCATACACATGTTCATTGCGCAGCCTAATGACGTAGCGATGGAAGCTATGCATTTTGGCATCAAGATCCGCAGGTAATTTCTGGGCAATTTTTGTCTTTTGCCGCAATACCAGATTATGCCTTCCCAAGAATCTGGTACACCAGGACACAGTGGCCTTAAATCTGTGGCTGAGATCGGGATTAGATTTGGCCCACTGAAGTGCAACCAATCGGATTTTATTTCGGGTCACGACATACCCGCTTTGCCGATGCTCGGCCACCATGTCTGCTACATGCTTTTCCAGTTCTGGCCAATGTGGGGTGCCTCTTCTTAGTGCACACTTGCCCCTTGGCATACTCCGCAATGCTTGCTCATTTGCTCTCCAGGCCCGAACCATCTTCTCTGTCACTCCATATTGCCTAGCAGCAGCACAGTTATTATGTTCCGTGGCAAAAGCCACAACTTTGAGTTTGTAGCTGGCTTCATATTTCCTTCTCCTTGCCACTGCTGGAGCCTTGCTGAGTTCTAGACTGCCAGCCATTTGCTCTGGATGCGCTGCTGGAGCCTTGCCGGGTTCTTCGCTGTCTGCCATTTGCACGGAATGTGCTGCTGGAGCCTTGCCGGGTTCTTGACTGTCAGCCATTTGCACTCGATGTACGGTACTGGTGCTGTACAGTATGAACAGGTGCAGAGACTGTCTTCAACACCACACGTACGGTACGGCAAATACGCTATCTGGTCACGAGACTGCCTTTCCTCTTAGCAACAACCAGCCAATCACGGCAAGTGCTCTACTGCCTTCGGGAACATTCGGGAACATTGTACAGTCCCCTTTCTATGCCACGCCCATGCCAAGGGGAGAGGTGCGCGTGCCAAAACGTGCCAAACGTGCCAAACGTGTCAACACACAGGGCGCTGCCATCTTCGGCGCTGGCTGCCCATTACCATGTACCGTGTTTCGGACGTCCTGCTGCCTCGTCCTGCTGCCTCGTCTGCCTGGGGATGTGCAAGCGGTTGGAGGCGCGTGTACAGCGGCAGCGGCAGTCGAGGTAAGACTCATGGCGCCATTTGCTCGCTTGTGAAGCGGTTTGACACCTTCGAGTGAAGTCCTTGCTATGAAAAAAACGCTCGCTTTCGATACTTCATGGCGCGGGGCCTGGGTGTGGACGTTGCCAAGGTCGGTGGCTGTATTTTTTGACATAAGGTGTGTTGTTTCTTGTTATTTCCTATTGTGAAGCGGTCTGACACCTTCGAGTGAAGTCCTCGCTATGACAAAAACACGCTCGCTTTCGATACTTGCACAATTCATGGCGCGGGGCCTGGGTGTGGACGTTGCCAGGGTCGGTGGCTGTATTTTTTGACATAAGGTGTGTTGTTTCTTGTTATTTCCTATTGTGAAGCGGTCTGACACCTTCGAGTGAAGTCCTCGCTATGACAAAAACACGCTCGCTTTCGATACTTGCACAATTCATGGCGCGGGGCCTGGGTGTGGACGTTGCCAGGGTCGGTGGCTGTATTTTTGGACGTTGCCAGGGTCGGTGGCTGTATTTTTTAACATAAGGTGTGTTGTTTCTTGTTATTTCGTATTGTGAAGCGGTCTGACACCTTCGAGTGAAGTCCTCGCTATGAAAAAGCGCATGAAAAAATACCATAAAATGTTGTACCCGGCGTATAAGACGACCCCCGACTTTCCAGAAAATTTTAAGGGGTTAAAAGGTCGTCTTATACACCGGAAAATACGGTACACGAAAAGATACTCAAGAAACTCTTTGTTGCATATTTGTTACATGCCTTCATGACTTGTCCCTGAAACGTCCAGCTCCCTAGTAGTAAAAGTGCAAAGAAGGTCCTTTCAACAAGAAGTAGCCAAACCTCCATAAGTTCCCTTAGTTGATGTATCTATTTTTATTAGCATTATTTCTATCATCTTCCTGTTTATCATTATCATTAATTGCTATGTAAATCATAATTGCTGGTTATGTCTGTAGTTAATTATCCTTTTCAATTACTATTTCACTTATGTTATTGTATACTTTTTTCTTTGCTTATTTACCCTTACTTTGTACACGTTCAATTTATGTTTTTTAATAAAAATTCTGAACATAAAAAAAAAATTAAAGCAGATGGAGTACAGAAAGACACAACCAAATGCAGCTGTATTGACGCCAGCAAGAAATGATAAAGCCATGTTGTAGTGGGTAAAATGCCTCAAAACTGAAGTAAAGCTGAGGTGGCCTTACCGCCATTTCAACTTCTGATCTGTATAGAACACTTCAATTACATGCTCCTCGTTCAATTTCAAGAAAAACACAACACCTAAACCATGGAATCCCTAAACCTCTAACATCGCTAACCTGGCAGCAAAAAATTGCTTTTTATTGATTCCTTTTATTAAAGCACTAATTAACGCAAAAAAAGTACAAAGAAGGCAAATCTCTTACTATTTCTGCTAATTTAAATAAAATTATGTGAGTATTACGGCTCATTTACATTTTTAGAGTTTTGGGGGTTAATTTACAAAGGCATTTAAGTGTAAATAAAAGAGTACTACAAGAGTGCTACTTTGGGTACACCTAAATGCCTTAGAGAATAGGCTGTATTTATGCTGTCCTGTGGGGTGATTCAAAATGTGAATGGCTCTTCTAAAAAGCAATGGCTCGGTGGGGGAGGGGGTTGGGGGTTTTGGGAGGAGGGGTGCAAAAGGTCCTCTCTGTTCTTTCTTTTTTTTTATCTGCCAGGTACTCTAAGCCTTAAAATGGATTCAACTGGTAAAGAACATGTATTGCTATCTTCCTGGAGTTACAGTGACATGAACGATATTCTTTCTGAGTGTGTGCAATGCCAAATTAATAAACAGAAAGCAAACTGGACACTGTCACAATCAACAGTGTGTATTGTTTTCTCTGAGACAGAAGAAATGTTAAGAAAAGGGTGTCATTCTGCTTTCCATTTAACAGCAGGCCCCTTATGGGCAGTGGTGTAACAATAGCCCCCGCAGGCCCTTCGGTGCACAGAGGCCCCCAAGCTCCAGGGGGCCCGCTTCATCACTATGCACGGGCAGTGGGACCCCTGGCCTTAAAGCTCCTGACGGAGTCCGGAGCGTGGGGGCCCTCCTCCGTGAACGGTGCAGGGGGGCGCTCAAGTTTCGTTACACCACTGACAATGGGGTGTAGAGTCTCTGTAGGGTAAGATCCCACAATATTCTGGTGTTGGTGCTCTTTTCATGCCTGGTGAAACAGAAGGCCTTCAAGAGAATTCAAAACCCACTGCAGCCTTCAGGAATCCACATCACAGGAAGGTTCCCAGAAGCAAAGTGATGATGCAAGGGTCCCATGGCAACTACCGGTCAGCCCCCTAAAGTTGAAAGGAGAGTGCCTTCAAGTGCAGCTGCACACGACTTCCTGCTCCAGGGGCAAAAAGTGCCAAGTTGTGGCTTTCCATTCCCAGCTAGCTGGCAGCGGCCTTGACCTTGCACTCCGGTGTGCCTGACATCCGGCATCTGAAAGGTCACAGGATGCGTGACTGCTTCTGAAAATAAGAGATTGTTTATCCTACCGTCCAGGGTGGCACAGTTGCACTGGGATCAGCAAAAGTACAGAAAACCCCCAAACCGCAGCATCAGCTAAAGCAAAGTTCCTTGTTGTGTCTGGGACGCTTCCTAAACCTTTTTGGCTGAACATTTCGCTTTGATTTGAGATCGCCCCACTTCTGCCTCATAATCATTTTCCCAGCTGCAATGGAGGAAGCGCTCAGCTTCCAGTTACACCGGGCAGAAATGGGAATTAGAGAAAAGGAAACTTAGACACGTTTAAGAGTGAGTTCAATTATTCTAAATCAAGTTGTTTTGTTGACATTGTACCTTTTCAGCCCGCAGGATCAGTTGCAAATTGGCCTGGCTCCAGAAACCCGGTTATTTTTAAACACACACGTGTGCAGCAGGTGGAACGATTTCGGCCTAACGGTTTAATAAAAAGATTCATGAGCTGGCCAAGAATTTTCTGTAAAAATTGTAACTGGCATTAGCGAGCAATCTTCGTGCAGGTCGTGTTTATGTTTGGAGAGGGCCGACCCGGCCCCCTCTGTCCCATGTCTCACCCACCCCAGGGAATTCGTGCTAAGCACTTCCCTTTGCTCTTGAAAGGTATGTGTTAATGTTGGAACCAGAATCTGCGGTTTTAGGAACAGATGTTTGGAATGCATTTTAGAAAAGCACGTTAAGAGAGCTTTAAAGTTTGTTCTGCTTGTAGGTGAAGGTGTCACACATGCAAATTGCCAATCTGAATGCTTACCATCTGCAAACAAGTCTTTCCAATGTGCACGCAAAGAGATGCTTAAAGGGGCCTTTTAGGAACACACGAAAAACATTAAAGAAAGAAAAGCAACTTGCATGTGGAAGTCTGAAAGAAAAGGGAATTGGAGGGAAAAGAATGTGCTTCTGATAGTTATTTATAGATCAGAGCCTCCCTATCCATAAATCATAATTATCCTCCCTTCTGCTGAGTGACACCGATAAAGAAACGGTTCGCTCATTACTTGGGCAAAAAACTATGCATTTTTGATGAGAATAATGAGGTTTTTGCATAATTTAGTCAAGAGAAGCCAGAAGGTCTATGAAGTTCAACTTTCTTCTAATTGACTGAATTTTTGCTACCTGCCTGCAATGATTAAGAAAAAATATATACCAACAGTTCATCATAAAGAGAATAGAAGTACCTTTTTAACTGTAAATATCATGAAATAGTTAATCTTTGGATTAGAAAAAGGCAGCATATCATGCCATGGCAAAGAAATACTATCTGCCTCTTGAAAAACATTCCTAAACTGAAGGAACAACTGCAGGTTGCTGATTTGATGTGGTGACTGTTCACTACAAGTTTACCCCTGCTCTAAAAAAGTGATTGAGCACCGATATTTTCAATTGTATCGAGTGCCCATGAGTTCTCGGGTTCACCATAAATAAAAACGTCCCCCAGATAAATCCTGATGTCACCCATATGCACCCTTAAGCAGGATAAGCAAAGGTCCTTGCTATCTTCTGTTCCTTAATGGAAAACACAACACATGTGTGGTCCTTTATCCGCTGCTGGACCATCCTTCTAACTCGTCTGCCTGATCATCTCTACATTTTCTTGCCCCGACTGTTTTCAAGCAATTTCCTACACGGAAACAGCATATCATCAATGTGGTCTGGTTAGGAACATGTAGGTTGATTGAACCCTACTTTTCAAGCATCTACTAGCTAGAACTGCCACATTTTTGCCTCTCTATGTAAAGAGAAAGTTTGCCCCTAATGCAAATTAGGAGGTTGGTTACTTTTGCCTTTCTCTAGATAGACCCGGCATTACTATTTGGAGAAGCACCACTGAACCCTTTCTATCTTGCCTTTCAGTGACAACGCCCACTCAATTTGTAGATGGTCAGGAGATATTTGAAACGTGGTGTACTTTGTTGTGTATTGTTTTGTCTGTCTAAGTAATATGTTAATTAGTGCTCTCTGCTTCCCACTTCTCAAGACCTGTGAAATACATTTTAAAGTGTCAACACATTTTGTCAACAGCATTTTAAGATTTCTCATTTGTTCATTCATTGAAGAATCTGATTTTATGCCATGGGCAGTATATTAGTCCATTCAACCTAGACAAAACATGATCAGTATTAAAACACTTGTATTAGAGACAAAACACTAGCAGAAAATAAACAGAACAGTAGTTGCAAGAAATGTGTTGTTGCTGCTTTATTGGTCTCATTTGTTTTGCAACGGTTAATTTAATAATAAGAACTTATAAAGTCATTATTGTAAGCTCTGACAAGTTCCTTAACCGCATCGCTGCGGCGGTTATTTTTCCGCTACGCGGCTTTTTTCTAAAAGCTGCGTTAGATGACGAGCTCAGCTCGTCATCCGCACACGACCACCGTGGCTGATGACGGGCTGAGCTCGTCATCAGCATCAAAGGGGTTAATGATGATGTGACAATGGCTTTTGTATGATCTGCACAGTATACTCCTATAGTTCTATTTTACATACTCCTATGGGAATTGCCCCCAAAACGTCTAAAATGGGAATAAAATTGATATAACACATGGTTATTCATATACCATTAACACAAATAGGAAGGCCCTCTGCACTAATAGGGAGTTGGTTGTTTCAGGGGCAATTCAAAATGGTATGTAAAAGCAGTGCTTAATTTGAGCAGGTGTTTACCAGTGCGGCACACAAGCACTTACTTTTCCTTATCAGACATTGCTCAAGAGTAACAGAGAGGAAACACACACAAACAGGAAAGAAGAAGGAAGAGAAGATGGAAAAAAAGTCAATAAGATAGAAAGCAGGAGCCTGAAAAAGTGAGATAAAGGAGCAGTGAGCATCTGGCAGTGGATTAAAGAGGTATGTTGAGAATTCTGGACTACGCAGCCTTGGTATTCAGTGCAGTGGCATTTATTAGCACAGATCGCTGTCTTTTGAACAAAGCTCTAGGTACAGCACTCGTAATGTTGCAAATCAAGAACAGCGTTAAAGTACAGAAAAGAGTACTCCTTAAGTGCTAATTCCCATACTCGCAAATGTTTTTGTGAATCTCCCTCACTATTCCTAAGTCCATATCTACATACCTTGATCAGCTTATAGGAAAAGAAGGGCATTGATTGGCATATGAGATGTACCTGGAAACACTAGATTGACTGCTATCTAATAGATCTTATCTTGGCACTTTCTGGCATTGAGTGGCATATGTGGGATACCTGGGGACAAGCTTGCATTGACTAACCAATGTTCAGGATACCTGGGAACATGACTGTGACACCTGGCCTCTAAGTATTTCTTAAAAATGGAAGAGCATAATCGGTACAAAATCTGCATTTCTATGACAAGCTGAATGCAATTACAATACAATACAATATTTTAGGACAAAACTAGGGTATCTCTAAAAACTATCTTCAACAGGTATAATGAGGCCAATGGCTCAAAATCGGTCCTCATCTTCCAAAATGAAGAACATCCAAACAGGACTGTTGATGTTGTCAACCGACTACAATACACCACTTATGACTGCCTCCCAATTTTCATTTCTCTTACGCGCCCATTGATGCTACCGTACCCGTTCATATTCACTATTAGGGTACCTCTTTTTCTACTTATGCATACTACTCTCATGCTGTCTGTTGGTCAGTTTTTAATGGATCAGAATTGCCCTCAATCCTGATCAGCATTTATGCGGACATGGGTTTTTATTATCCAGTCCATTAGATTCAATATTAATAGGTATGCTGATGACAGTTCAAGGTGATCATATGTCCTTGTGCAGCAGTTCACTAGACTCAATACCTTATTATGTAGTTTAGAGTAGAGCCTGAAGCATTTACCTCCACACACAAATTTTAAAATGTTACTTCAATTTTATTTTCTAAAAACTGGCATTTAATGCCTGAGTGTCATCAATTTTTCATACATTTAATACAATATTCACAATATATCAAGCATTTATCAGTTTTTCACAAAATACATGATGTACATAAATAAAATACAATTAAAAAGAGGTCCTTTTGACAAAAGGACCTCTTTTTAATTGTATTTTTAAATGTATTTTATTCATGTACATCATGTATTTTGTGAAAAATTGATAAATGCTTGATATATTGTGAATATTGTATTAAATGTATGAAAAATTTATGACACTCGGGCATTAAATGCCAGTTTTTAGAAAATAAAATTGAAGTAACATTTTACAATTTGTGTGTGGAGGTAAATGCTTCAGGCTCTACTCCAAACTACATAATAAGGTCTTGAGTCTAGTGAATTACACAGAAAGGAAACTCTTCTTTCTACACTGTTTGAACTTCCCAGTCCTTTTTGGTACAAGGGAAACTCTCTCTTTTTGAAAAGCTTGGGCAGCAGTTTGCATGGCTTAGGATGGAAGTCTGGGAAATATAAACAAGTTAAAGTGATCAATTTATCCCACAAATACTTCTCTCTGTTGGTTGCCTGATAGACTTCAGAGTCTCTGCAAGGTTTTATAAGTGGTCTTTCATGCTATTCACAACCACAACCTAGCCTGTCCTTAGGATCAGCCCTCTCCTCTTGTTCCTACACAATGACATGATGCCTTAAGCCAACTTCGGAAAATCTCCTTGACAGATACTTTAATTGTAATGTAGTAATTAGTCAGAATGAACCACTGAAAGTCAGATTCACATGAACAGGTCTTGTATGCTCTTTTCAAATTTGGAAAAATGAATCCTGTAAAGCTACATTGAAGATATAATCAATATGCATGTTTGCACATATTGTGCCTGCCGTGTAAGGACTAGGCTGAAATCTATGCAACGCTCACAACTGACAAAGCACGACTAACCCAGGCTGTCTGAGGAAGAGTTTATCAAAAATTCCAGATATGTTGCCAAGAATAGGAGTTGAGGTCTTACTTATGGAATGTGGACGCTCTATTAGGCTCTCCTACTGTTCTCAGATGAAGTTAGTATGCATTGAGTGGTTTAGATAGTGGGGGCAACAAAAGGATTCATTTTTCACTAGTCCAGGGAATTTCTGGACAAATAATCTGTACCTATCAAGTTTTGCTTATTTTGTTTCAAGATGTCGATGTTTAATTAAAACTAAATTATTCGGTATCCCTAATAGGTTTAGTATTATACTATTTTTGCTTAGTTTGACTTCTGAAATTAGATGTACACATTTGAGAATTGAGTATTTTGCGGTAAATGACACTTAAAAACATAAATTGAGATATTTGTCAGTCATACTGAATAGGTTCATAATTCTGCTATGTACACATGCACTACTCGTGTGTAAATTAGTCGACTTTTGAACTTGCACTATGCATGTATCTATCAAGGACTAACATATCTCCATATCAAATAGATTCAGGATAACAACCTTGCACGCTCTTATTTTGTAGCGTCAATTTCAGGGCACAAGCATAAATAATCCACAGGAACTTCACAATAAGGTTCCTGCATTGTCATTTTTCAGACCGAAGCAGTCACTCTCTTATCATATGATGTTACAGGAGATCTTCGCCACCTCACTCATACAATTATCGGCCATTAGAATCATGGGATTCTGCAGTTGTGACATTTTCTTCATGGGTATAGATTTGCCACATTTGCCACATAACCCATAATCTTCTGCATAATCTGCAGATTTTAACAAAAAAACTTTGCTTCTTGCTCAATCTGATCAAAAGTCACTAAAAATCACGGTGACGCGTGTTACCACACAATGTAAGGCTCTTTGCAAAGGGTTAGCCGGTCATCTCTGAGTTGTTTATTGCAGTATCTGGTGTTGATCTAGTACTAATGAGATGAAACCTTTCCTCAGACAGTGTGAACATCTGTCAAAATTACAAAATAATGAAATAATACTATCTCAAAATGTGGCGCATTGTGCTGCATAATTTGGTCCTACCTTGCCATCCATCCTGCGGCCATCTAGAAGTTAGTAATCTCTGAGCATTTGTCTGCAGTTAGCAAACCTGGCTTTAATTGAGCAGTATTTCTGTTACAAGTGCAGCTGGTATAAGTGTTTCATTTGGCAAAGGAACAGAAAAGATGGAGCATACCGATTTCATGAGCGACTGTGAAAGCAGCATGGAGGCCGTCGTCTTCAATCACTGCGCAGCTGCGTTCCGGCGAGCATATGGTTCCAATGTCTGCCATTCCCAGGGTATCACATGAATTATGCCCACATAAGTCCTGTGGAAGTAGGGGACCAGAAAGAAATGATTAAAATCAAATCCTACACCACTAGGGAGCAACAAGATTATGTCGCCTGCAGTCTGCAGAGAACGGTCTTCGACACGCTTAGACGGAGAGTGCGCATGCGGGACGAGACATTCTCAGGCCCTCGTTTAGAGTAGGACCAGGAGGTGTACTGTGTCCATGCATTTAGCATGACACATACTGAGAGTGTAGTGGTACTGTCCCATCAAAAATGTGGGAGTACCAATCTCTGTGTAGGATAACTATGCCCATTAGCATCAGCACAAAGACTGGTACTATGTTTGCAGCATCAAGTTGTACTTACCATAATGCGACAAGCATAGAGCAGAGATCTGACCTGGTACGAGGTAACCAAGTAAGTCACTGGCTTTAATGAATGTTATGTTTAGTTGTTGAATTTATTATGTGGCACACTATTCAGGACGTGCGTCCTCGCCCTATGGGCCAGGGCTCTGAGGATGTGATTAATAACTCCCATTACCAGACATTTTGCACAGGCATTGCTCTCTGCATGTTGGCTCATGCAGTAATGGGCAAATTCAGAAAAAAAGTGGTACAACGCAGTGCAGCAAGCAAAGCTGTTGTGCTGTGTCGCGTCACCTGAAGAGCGCAGAACTGCACTATTTCCTTACAGAAATGTTGCAGTTCTGCTCTCTGGAGCACTTTGGGCTCCCTAGCGCCAATGAAGGCACCGATGCACCGTATTTCAATGGTGTCTGCTTTACTGTCTGCGTAGTTTTTGTGCAGGAAGGTCTGCCTTCTCTTAGAATTTTTCCTCTTTGTAGCACACTTACAAAGAGGAAATAACTAGGAGGAATAAATATATTTCGCCTCGTTTGTGCCAACCTCAGGCACCCACCCATTTTGCCACAAACCCATGTCTACAACTCTTTGTAAATATCAGTTTGCAACAAAATCCATGGGTGGATACATGGGAGCATCCATGCACCCCCATAGAATACCTTCCTGACACAAAGCAATGCATCGCAATGCACTATGTGGCGTTACTTTTTCCTATCAAGCGACGCAAATTGATATTTGCATGGCCTTGTTAATAAAAAAAAGGATTTTGAATCAGGGCTGTGTCTAAAAGGGCAGTATCAAATGAGTGAGGCAGCCCTGACACAAAATCCTTGTAAATCTGAACCTAAATACATTTATATTTCTGATCCAAAAAAATAAACAAGTTAAAACCTCATAGTGTTATCAGGATGAAAAGAAAAACCGGCACAGACATAACAGACCCAACTCAAGGCCTCAAGACCCAACTACCAAGACAATAATGCATTTATTTGGGGAGTGTCACATCCCCAAACATCCACCCTGAAGCTATGCCCCTGATGGCACGGTTGGAGTGGCACTTTAGGCATCAGCACTCATTCTGCGACACTTTAAGCAATGCATTTAACCAATGAATTTCTAAAACATTTTCCACAAAGTATTTGTTCTTTTTTGTATGGCGTTAGAAATCAAGCATCAAAAATGTAACTCACAGCCAATTTTTTATTAACTTTTTTCAGCATAGCATGATGATGAGAGCAGTAAAATGAGTGTGTCTCATTTGAAAGTTGGCACTGTAGAAAGACAAGCATTGGCAATGTCAAAAGGTCTGACTCTTAAAGAATGTTGTTTGGTAATGTTAAGCTTTACAACAAGTAGCTTTAGGATGTGCCAGAACAAGTCAGAGTAGTCACTCTTTTTGTGGACAAAATTCCAATTTATTGCTTTCTTAAATAGTGTTATGATGCTTGACTCTTTTGAGGATTTTGAGTTATGCACAGCAGAGACGGGTCATAGAGACCCGAAAAAAAGAAACATTAAACAGCCAACACGTGTTTCGCCCCTTCTCATTGGCCTTCTGGCCTGGGGCTTCCTCAGAGCTGCACATTCGTGAAAAACAAGCATAATTAATACGGCAGCCAATATTGGATATTTTACAGAGATTCAACAGAGCCGGTGTACACATTCATCACCCGGAATGGTGTGGTATAAAATGAAGTGTAATAGATCTGGATGGGAAGGAAAAAGGAGGAAGTAGGTTAGAGGAGAAGGAAAGAAAAGAAATAGAAGGAGAGAAAAAATATATAGGACCGTGATAGTAGTATAGACAGGTTGAAAACAATATGGGAGAGAGAGAAGTGTGGGGACAAGAAAGTGAAGGAAGGAAGAGGCGCGAAAATAAAGCGAAAATTAATAGCAAGGGAGTCCTTTTAGCCAAGGGACTATGCAGTAGGGCAAGTTGGGAAAAATAGGTCAAGGGTTAAATAGGGCGATAGTCAGTGGGAGGGGAGAGTTGAGATTTAGTGGGGCACAAGACCAGGGTATGTGATATGTGAGGTACTATCCAAAGTTGTGAAAAGAATGAGTAAAAAGGTCAATAGATTAATAAAAAAGGCCCCAATGTCAAAATTAGTGTAAAAAAAAAATCAGCAACATCATTATCAAGTTCACGATAAATCATAGAGCTACATACGTAGTTTCAGTGTCCAAGTCATAAAGTCATGTTCCATATAGGGATAAAAATATACAATAATGCAAAACATTTCAGTTCATTCGTGGAATGAGAGGCAGTGTACTGTAATTGGACATTTTCCCCGCTAACCTTCATCACACTGTTGCTGAGGGAAACATGAATAGGTTCAGCATCATTACCACATATCCACATTCCACTGGGGCAGAGGCCAAGGCTCTTTCTCTATAGTCACTCTCCCCATTAGAGTTTCTATGCAGCCCTTATTCTGAGCTATGTGTACTGTTGCTTTCCCAGGCGTTATGCCATATGTAGGGTGTACAATACTAGGCTATGCAAAATCACCTCTGGATTTGACTGTGCAAAATCAGCAGACCCCCTTCTTTTCTGTGCTTAACCTGTACAGAAAAGGCTTCAACCTATACACGGTCCTCTCAGGCAGAGATAGATCTGCATCGCTAATACTGCTGCCCTAGTCCTAATTTAAACATAGATTAACAGCTAATGAAGTGGCAACAAATAGCACTCACTTCACCTCTTTACCCATGGCTTCAGTGAGCTGCCAGCAGGTGGCAGCAGCAGGTACTTCTCCATCCCCATAGAAGACCTCAAACCGTCTTGGAATTCTGATCTGAATTTATGTTCAAAAAATCTCAATTTAGTCCATCCCTTAGCCACAACATTGTACCTTTTGGTTGAACACCCCCCCCAGATGCTGTGCACTCGGATAGTTGCAACTTGGAAGTGAAAGCATGGCTAAGGTCAGTTTCACACAGGCTTGTAGTGGAAGGTGAAATACTGCAATGAATTATCATAATTCATGTACTAAATTTGTAGAAGAAAGATAAAGGCTGGCAAAGACTCAAGCACATTTTTACAGTGGCGGCTCCTCCCACTGCTTTTCAGCAGTGTCAAGTAAAGGAAATACAAAATGATAATAACTTTCAGTTATTATCATTTTATGTTTCCTTTGGGAGCTGGCGGTGGGTGGGGCAGCTCTGCTCTCGGAGCAGGGCACGGGAGAAGTGGTCTGCCCACTCCTAAGTGTGCAATGACTACTTGGTCGGCCACTCGGGCCGCCCAAATCAGTCATGCAAACATTCACTGTTCTCCATGCAGGCTGCATTGCAGCCTACGTTGGGAACATGCCCAGGCCTCCATTCCTTGGTTTAACCAGGAGGCTCAAAACCATTAGTCAGGGGATCCTGGTTGCTTACCAATCACAATGCTGCATTGTATTGAAGCATTGTGATAGGTCAGGGGGGACTGGCTGCTGGCTTCTTGTCCCACGAGGAGAGCAGGAGCAGAGACGCGGGACCCGACAGCGAGGTAAGTGTATATTTTATTTATGTATTTTTATTGCGCAACCCTGTACACCCCCGGCACATCCTCCCCGCGCCCTCCCCCACCACCCGCGAGTCATGCCGCCAGCCACTGCATTTTTATACAATGTTTTTCCAACATCTTTAAACACGACCACACCTACAGCGTTCTGAAATCAGTATATGACCCACTGTGTCAAACGTTGCACAAAATACCCACTCTAACAGCGCAATGAAAGTGTGATCATGCTTGGGGCCTGAAGGGGATATAAAGGTGGCTGCTAGGTGATCCTCAAAATTGTAGCAGTTTCCAACTGCATATGTTTGAGTGGTATCCGGCCCAGCTGCAATACGCTTCCATTTAACCCCTTAACTGCTGCACAAATTCCGCAGCGGTGCGGTACTTTGATCAAGTGAGCGGGGCCGCGTCGGCCAACGGATGTGCGCAGCACTACGGAGGTAGTGCTCACGACGGCCGTTGGCAGACAGAAGCAGCAAAGGGGTTAGAGGAGCTGAATGGAAAACAACAACAAGATCTACTTTTTGTCACTGCCTTGACAGCCAGAGGGAGCAATGGGTCACAAGGACAGTGACAAAGAAAGCAAGGAACGAGCCAAGGGTCGCAGCTGCAACCCCTGGCAAACCCAAAATGACATCCATTGACCTCCACACAGAAACGAAAGGAGAGACGGAGGTCTCCAGCTGTAGGCTTGTGAACACTATTCTATAGTATGACTAGTTCTGCTGTAGTAGTAATTTACTTACTATAAAATGTTTATTTGTGACTAAAACCCAATATGCCCAGGGAGCTGCTGAGCTTTTTGTTGTAAATTCATACTTAGCTTTATATGGCTTCTTGGTTTCTTTAGTCCTTTCTTTGTGTTTCTATCTTCTTACCTAGCTGTGTTCTATCTGGTGTGTTGGGATTACATAACGTATTTACAACACTTTTCTATTATGTTTCTGCTAGAATTTATAAGACAGGCTCAACAGAAAAGTAATTTGTAAACTGGCACACATTCCCAGGCTTCTCCCATTTAAAATGGTACAACACATGGATTCACATGTCACACCATAGCAAAAAGACTGAATTGCATAGAAGCCAAGGGTTTTTTAGAATATATTGTACCAACTTTCACAAGTGCAATGCCTGCAGTTTCTCACCATGGATCTAATACAAATGAATGTCATGGCATGCTTTTTATGAAAAGAAAAAAGAACCTGAATTATATAGGAATGGTTTCCCAATGTGGGACAAGTTAGTTTGATAAAAGAAAATGGAGCTAAAACATGTTGGCTAAATTAACTCTCCATGACTAGTACTACAACTACCTCTTTATTGGACTGATTTTCACTATCTTTAAACGCATGGCATTCCTCTAGCATGCCTAAGCACATAAGCTCATATAGGCCCTTGTTATGACTGAGCCAAATATTTCTGAGTCCTGCTGATTTTGGTCTGGTAACCATTAAACTCAGCACTATATCCTCTGTTATTGGGGGGAAATCTGAAAAATGCTATTTATTACACCCTATAAATTCTGAACACGATAAATACTGAGTACCCTTCTGGGCACTCGTACTCAGGCAAATAGACATTTGTGGACTCCCAACTTAAATCTTTCAAGCATTGGGTTTCTTCAACTAGTCTCTTTCAGGCATCCACTTGTCACTTTGTCAATCACGTCTTGGCACACCCAGTGGTGCAACTCCTACCTCCATGCATGTGCTTGCTTTGGCTTACTTGAGTGGCTGCTTTACCTGTTCTGTCCTCGCTGCCTGGCTCTCTCCCATCTATCTCGCTTAAAGGTGCTAATGCAGCATGTATTAGCATGTTAAACCCGGACACACTGGACCCGATTCTTAAAGGTTAACTGAGACAAAAGTCTACTTTAACGACTTACGGTATTCACAAAGGGCATTTACGAGTATTAAAGTTAGGCTTTTGTCTTAGTTTTGGTCTCAGTTAAAATAAAGAGCAAAACTTAAGTTTAACTGAGACAAAAGTCTAGCTTTACTACTTGTAAATGCCCTTTGTGGATACCAAAAGTCATAAAGTTAGACTTTTGTCAAGTTTACTTACTTTTGTGAATCAGGCCCACTGTCTTTACTGATGCTTGTTTTTTCAGGCCTCTAAAATACTAAAAACCAAGCATAACTCCTGTCCAGATTCACAGTGTAGAATGTGTGCTGCAGTAAACATGCCATTTTAACAAGGATGGAAGATTCTAGTGACCAGAATTTCCATAATCTTCTCATTAATGGAATGCATGCCTATCCATTTTTACTACAGATGATTGCTAGCATCTACCTTCATTTCAAGATGCACTTTTGTAAATTAAAGAAAATGGTAGCACTGGAACATTTTCAGACCTGTGATTTAGTTTGTTGACATTGCTTACCTATTAATTTGGGCAGCTGTTCAAAACTCATTTGACTTTTTCACACATCCCCAAATCAAATAGTTCTAAGCATTCAAACAGTAAATGGCATTCGCAGTCGAAGGGTTGGTGATATGTGTGAGGAAATGCTACAGAAATATGCAAAATGGACAAACACTTATCTCATTCTCGAAGACGTTATGAAAGTTTGGAAGAATAGTAGATTGAAGTTCTATAGTCTAATTTAATTTAGCATACCGAATTAAGTAAACAGGTCTGAAACAACTAAATGTCTGCAGGAGGTAAATGCAGTGTGATATACATCTGGAGGGTGGGTGCTGATGGGGGACAAACTAGTGTTTAATTTGTGGGGTCGTTGCAGGTGGTAGGCACTGGCCCTCATTTTTGGTGGCAGGGAATTTTTTTTCATTATCAGAATTTGACCCAGTGTAAAAGATAAAAGGCAGATAGCGGATGCTGGGGCGGGGGTAAGAGGAGAAAGACATGACAATAAGGATAAAGAGAGAAAGTGAGGATGAAGGAGAACCTGCAAGAATGAGGTAAAAAGACAGGAAGTGGATGGTGGTGGAAGAAAGAATCAATAGGTGGAATCAAAACTAGGAAGTCTTGATATGCATCAACCCTGGTACTCACAGGATTGGTGGCAGGTTTCTGATAAATAATGTGGGACTCTGCACATATATAAACATATTTAGTTAGCCCTTGTACAAATGGACACACAAATACATGAACCTCTGAAACAAAAACTATTTCTGGAATGGTATCTTTCTAAAAGACAGGGAAGGGAATTGGGGTAAACATGGAGAACATTCCATGGTGTGACTGCCCACTTTTAGCAGGTTGTTTTACAGCACACTCTTTTCGGCGTTAACTGCAAAAGAGACAGACCTGAATTGACCATAAACTATGTACAAACATTGAAATCTAAAGAAACTATAATGGTTAATAAAGCACCGGACAAAAAAGAGGATTGGGATTGAAATATTTATTTTTAAATTTACTTAGAACTTGATTGTGTAGTGTGATTTGAACCTAATGTGATTTTGTAATGAACTGAACGAGGAAAATTGTGGATAGATGTTTTTACTGCAAAGAATTGACCATTATCAACTATGATAAACAACCTGGTTTGTAATCACTGAAATCCCTAGAAGTCAAGTGCTACAGAGTGTACTTTCGGAATCTGAAGTAAATCACATCAAAGATAGACAATCAGAGCCCTCTGAAAAATAAATAAAAAAACCTTACACATTATTTGGTTACACTGTGAAAATTGTCATCCATTTATCTGAGACACTGCAGTCTTTCTTTTGTATATCAACAACAAAGCTAACAGTTAAAGTAGGTGGTTTCCTCCAATACGATATGCAGAATTTCTCTCTACTGTTTGTCACCATCCACTCTTTGCACTTCCAAAGAATGAGGCGCCTCCTGTATTGTACCATCAATAAGTGTATTGTATGTGTTGGGTTAGGTAGGTAGTAGCTCTGGTGTGTGTCTGTGCGTCTGTCATAATGCTAGAAAGTGGCTGTAACTGTTTTTCAAAAAGCTAAACCTAACAGCTGTGTGCAGGAAATGTACTATCTTTGTGAGGTTAAGGATTAAAGTGGTTTCTTCCAATATAGTGTATTGGTAAATTCCACAGACCCAATGTGACTGGGCAAATTTATACAACTTAGTTCACATATCTCAATTTAATGGGAAAGCACCTTAGAACTGAAAATCATTTTAAGCACTATACTAGACAGCAATAACAATGGTGAAAAGAATTGCCATTTTGTGGACACATTTTGTATTGGCATGCACACAGGCACACACACAAAACATCTTATCACGTGTCAATGAGGTAAAAGTGATGAACCACGCTTCATTAGACACTTTCATTGTGTTATAAAAATGTTCTATGGCACAATAGAACTACAACTCGCACCCTCATCATGCAATGCTCATGACTACACTTGTTACATCACTATTCATGTATCCAATGATATCATTGATGACATCTCAGATGGCCAAGTCCTCGAGTTCTGAACTGAAGATTCAACATGTTGTACCGTTACATTCAGCCAATCAGAATGTTCTAGTACAATGGTTCCTTCCCGGAAACCACTAACAGCTGAACGGATTTACACTAAACCATAACAAGCATGCTTTCTCAGTATAGTTCACACTTTGTGCCACATTTGGTGTCCGTTTGTTCATCTTTTTTATCTGTATTGGAGAACACACTTTTCTATAAGAATTAAAATGGAAATTGAACTCTTGTGACTTCTTCTTTTCTTGGCCTCTACTTCACGGACCAGAGCCAAACGTTTCATGAAGAAGCCAAAGTGGATGAACCTTTTTTAGAAACTTTCATGCAGATTTATCATACAGCCCCAAAGTTATTAAGAAAACTAAAAATTACTTTCCTAGTGAAAGTCTGACCTCACTATAACTAAAATCGTGCTAGCACTGCCAATTGAGACAAGAAGATAAGTGATAAAGCTTAATAAAATATACATGAAGACTTTATTCATAAAGATTATTTGATCGTTGCAATGAATGTGACTATGAAGGCCTTTCATGCATGAGGATAAAGCTCTAAGTCAAAGCGATAGATGTATAATAGATGGAGATTATGAATTATCACATGTGCAATCTATTTTTAACAGTGCAATAGGAGGAAGAGAAACTGCCCATTTGTATGGTGTAAACTAATAGTAGAGAGGCAGAAATGAGTAAGAAATCTGACATGCTATATAGCAGTGTGTCAAACAAAAGTATGACGAATTGTATTCAAATCATGCTCGACCTCAGTGCCGCGTTTGACACTGTAGCACACTCCATCTTGCTACAGTGTCTAAACAAAGCCGGAGTAACCAACAGGGCACTGGGATGGCTGAAAGCCTTTCTGATCGATAGGAGCTTCCAAGTCCAAAGAGGGACTTCCCTCTCAGACAGTGTGCGGCTTGAACAGGGGGTGCCTCAGGGCTCGGCCCTGAGTCCCACCCTGTTTAATCTATACATGGCCCCCCTGGCAGAGGTGGTGCAATCGTTCGGCATGGAGCTTGTCTCTTACGCCGACGATACGCAACTTTTAATATCTTTGACGCAAGCCCCATCCACGGAAGCCGTTAACTTTAACAACTGTATGAGCAGGCTGGCCTCTTGGATGACAGAGCACTGTCTAAAACTGAACGGAACCAAAACAGAGGTCATCATCATTGGAGGTAATGAGACCAACTGGACTAAAGAATGGTGGCCCACCTGGTTGGGTCCTTTGCCCCCTCCCAGCCGGGAGGCGAAGAATTTAGGAGTCTGGGTTGATAATAAGCTATCTTTTGATAGCCATATAAAGAGAACTGTAGGCAAGTGCTTCGGAGTGATGAAGACTCTCAACCGTACCCTTGACTTGCTGCCTCTCAACTCCAGACGGACTATGACGCAGGCACTAATAACTTCCCGGATTGATTACGGGAATGTTTTACTCTTAGGCACTTCAGAGAAAAATATAAAGAAATTACAGGTCCTACAAAACTCGGCAGCACGCCTAGTATTAAGACTGCCCCGCAGAGCCCCTTCACGACCCTCTCTGGCAACTCTCCATTGGCTGCCTATCAAGAAGAGGATCATTTTCAAAGCTCTGCTATGGTGTCACAAGATCCTCCATAACAAGGCACCGGCCTATATGTCGGATCTGGCCTCGCCATATGAACCCAACAGAACCCTTAGATCCAAAGGTACAGGTCTGCTCAGAATTGCCCGTCCTAAAAAGGCCAGAATGGGAGGCAGATCCTTCCGCACAGTGGCAGCGAAGCACTGGAACCTCCTGCCCATGGACACCAGGTTAGAGGTGAATGA
The DNA here is from genome assembly GCF_964263255.1 of Lissotriton vulgaris. Lineage (NCBI taxonomy): Eukaryota > Metazoa > Chordata > Amphibia > Caudata > Salamandridae > Lissotriton > Lissotriton vulgaris. The sequence continues at coordinate 245,736,810 of NC_141696.1, read as the reverse complement.
GACCTCTTTTAGGAAGAAATTGAAAACTTGCCTCTTTAATCCGTGATAGGTTCTCTTCTCCACAAAACTCACTCTCTCCACAGCGCGGGGACACGCCGGGAGGCGTCACCAGGCGCTTTTACAAGCTCCTTTAAACTAAACTAAACTTAAACTAAACTAAATGTAATGTTGTCCCTTCGAAATTGCAGAGTATTTGGTGGACATTCTGTATTACATGCAGGTAGATACAACTTTTCAACAGAGGATGTGGGAAGGTAAGTGTCACAATAAAATGATTGATCATACTGGGGAATTACACTAAGCGATATTAAAAATGAAGCTTGATTAAACGCCCAATGCCTCAGGTAATGTCAGCTAATGACAAAAGTAAAAAAGCTAACAAGAGTAAATTACTATTTAGACTAAAAGAAGGAAAACAGAAAGAGCAAATATTGTGAGACATAAGTTAATCGATGTACCCCTGATGTACAATAAAGTGGAATTTTGAAAAACTAGATATCGATGGATGACTTCACAGTGGCAATGGCGTATGTATTTATTATGGTATATCTCATCAATGTATACCATCATATAGTTCTGGGCGAGGAATACAAAGCAATAATGCCCATCCTACTAACTAAAGGTGCCTGTCAATTCTGGTCTACACAACTTTCATTTTCTAGTCTTGTTTTTCTTTTCTAAAGAATTATGTTGAACATGTAGCATTCCAGTAAAAGTAGTTCAGCAATTAGATAGCGGAACCAATGAGGCAGGGCAAAGTGGACTATTGAGGGCTTAAAAGAGTGAGCTACAGAATCATGGATAATACAGAATTAGCAAAAGTGCAAATTCACACAGTGTGAAGTTGGATATCGTGGGCACAATCTGTTGGGCAGTAGCAGTGAAGAAAAGATTACATTAGTAGAAGTAAGACCAGAAAATATGGACTGAATTGTTTATTTTCTGGGCTTTGACCAGTAATGGACAAATCCTTAATATAACTTTATTGTTAAAATAAAGCCTATAGAGGATTCTTTTAGTACAGGAACACCAGTTGTGTGCCATTTTTGATGTGATCATGGATTCAGGGAAATCAAGGAATAGACTGTGAAGAAAGCATGTTTGCATCTGTTTGAAATAGGAAGGCATTGTGGAATGACTGGCTGTTAGTGGCTATTTAGTGGAATTAGAGCTTTTGTTTCCTGGGTGAGGCATGGTTGAAAAGGTGTTTATGTCTGCCTCATGAACATTTACTATATTGAAACAAAGGCATTCATGGTGGCACTTAAGCAGTTTAACATGTCCATGTGTTCTTGAGGGTATGATGTTTAGATTGAGGACTGAAAATAGGTCAGTCACGTTGACTATATGATAATCATTAGTGAGCAAATTAGAAACTTTCCAAAATGTGGTGGGGAATGTGCATGGTAGCAGAAAGGTCAATATGTTATTTGACACATTCTGCTGTGCTACCTGTAAATGAGGACTGTCAGGAGTGTGAAATTGCACAGGAACCAAAAAGGAGCAGACGCGGTCCGTGCAGGTAACAGCGGTGTGGCGGTGGGGTCACGTTGGTGGGGATTCCGAGGGATTATGCATAGGGAAAATTAATTATTTATTTAATTTTCCTTCAGCATCGTTCCTCGAAATTTCTGAAATGCGGCCCCACCTCTGTTATCTGCACACACCACAGTTTTAAAGGGTAATATAAATAAAGATTATTAGCAGCTGGGGATAACAAGGGTAGTGAGGCACAATGGAAAATAGAATGTACCAAAAATATTTGCCTTGGGAGCATTAGATGATGCATTGTAGAAGCAAGTACAGATGGAAAGTTATTGTTTTGCCATAAAGCCAAATAGTACTAAGGGATGAACATGTTAATTGCATCATTTAGCCTAGGAGTAAAGATCCTGGATCTGTAAAGCATATCACATTTATTCTAGTCCTGCAGAAACATTAGGATTTATAGAACATCGTTGATGCCCATTCACCAACAGAAAATCTATAATAACATAAAAGTCTGCATGGGTTCTAAGATGGAATACAAACGTAGTCTAACCATGTCTACCCCAAGGATGCCAGGGGAGCTGCATCCTGAGGTGTGGTGGAACTAGGCAATAAGCATCATTGGGGCCTTTTGGTTTAGACTGGAGGTCAATTTTATACACTAATTTTGGTAGACTATATTTTACTATGTCCGGAGATGTGGTTTCTGGGATATATTACTATACTGGTAATGAATACGTAGTTGTGGGATTTATTTTCAAGAAAAGTTTTATAAAAGCAGTTAATTATCAAAATGCATTCAATTTCTGCATAAGGAAATGACAGCAATTTGGCTGGATGTGCAACCCAGCATAAAAGAGTAGAATTATGCCATTGCCAAGCTAATGACCAAGTAAAACACAAAAACTGGCTAGTTTTTTTATTTTTTAAAGCTATTCGCTTGAAGCTGGAATCAAATATGTGACGACGAATGGATGGTCAGTCTATGCTTCTTGATTCTAGAATGAAGGCACTTTCTATGTAAGGAAAGACTCCTTTGCAATTGTTGAGTCCTGAATTGTTGAAAGATTGGTCACTAGAAATGTGATTGTGTCCTGTGTTATTAGGGAATCCAAAAGACAATGACAAAATGTGTATTGAAAAACCAGATAACAACTGGTGGTAGCTGGCGAGGAGAAATTAATTTGTAAGTCAAAAGAAAGTGGTTAAGAAAAGTAAGGCAGCAATTGGAGACTGAGCGTGAGTATGAATGGGTTGTTAGTTGTAGTCAGAGTCTTTGATCTACAATGTATGAGCAATATGGTGCAAGTAGAGGATGTCGGGCTTGGAATGTCCACAAGACTGTAAAAACGAGTTGCATTCACTGCAGGAGGCAAAAGTGTACTTGGAACCTAAGGAAACCTTGCTGATTTAAGGCTGTCTGCTTCAACGAGTGCACCCAATATGATTGGTGGCTTACCTAGTGAGAAAGGTAGCTTTCTCAGGGACCTGGAAGGGATGGCTTAGCTGCGAGTAGTGATAGTAACGACGCTGGAATGCTCAGCTGATGTGGTGATTTATCAAAACATATTTTAGGGCTACCAGTTGTCTTTCTGTTTTTTTGTTGTTTTGTATCGGTTGAATGGAAATATATTGATCTTTATGTGTATGTCAGTGTTTGTATGCATGTGTGTATTTGCGTTTGTGTGTACATTGGTTTATTGAAGATCAATTTTATGGGAAAACGTCTGGTAATTTCGTTAGGTAGAATCAGGGACGCTGCACAAAATTGATGATAGGTCTGCTGTGTTTTCTATTAATTATGGATTTACGGAACTTGCCACATATTCTAATTGATTTTGCAAAGTTTGCATAGTTCAACAAAAAAGTTTTATTTCAAATTGAACAGAAGTTGCTATATGTAACAGGCCATTTGCAGTATAGTACAGTCAGAAGCCTCTTCATATGTCAACAAGTCACCTTTCAGTTATTACTTGTAGTGTTCCGGTGTTGAACGGCTACCAATCAGGTGACACCTATGCCAGACATCATTTATGACCCCAATCGAGACAAATTGGGATAAAGGCTTGTGTATGCAGTATGAAAAAATACAGACATATTCAAAAGTAATTCAAAGAGGGTGTAAATTAAGATGGTTTATTTCCAATATAAATATTTGCTTCAATATTTGTGGAAACTCGTGTTACACATTAGGCAGTGTTCTTAAAACAGCAGTTATTTCAAGAGCGTACTCAAAGAATAAAAAGGATTTGAGTTTTCATTTCAAGGGGTGATGTCCTGAATTTTGAAGTGTCTCCTAGTGCGTCTCTTAAATTTTAAAATCTGACATCAAAATGTTATTCTACAAGGCTATTTCTTATTTGAAGCAGGTGCTTATATAGACCCAAAGGGTGTACACAGAGGAAAAGGACATCTGAAGACGAGTTCTAAAGCATAACTGGGAAATGCTGAATAAGAAAGGCACACCTTTTTCGTATAAAGTCCATTAAGTGCAACACTTTAAATTTTGCACGAGAGTAAGGAGTTTAAAAAGTTTCTCTCTTTGTTCCATGCAAAACAAAATCATTATGCACCACATTACGATGTAGGGCGGAAGGCCACCCGACAGCTCATCGGTGGCGTTCCGCCTGACATCTGAGGCATGGGTCCGACTTCCGTATTATGATATAGGCGGTCCGGCCGATGCCTGTGGAGGGGAATCTGCTCCACTTCCGACAGGCTCTAGGAGCCCGTCGGCACTGGCATAACGAAACTTGAGGGGGCCCACATGCAAGGCATGTAGAGGGGCCCCCTCTGGACTCAATCAGGAGATCTCCAGCCAGAGTACTGTGCTGCTGGGACTTGCGTTATGCCACTGCAAAATTGAGGTGGTGCCTGCTCAGGCACCGCCGTGGGGATTACAATGCACGTTCCTGACAGCCTTCCTATGGTGGTCCGACTGTCAAAGAAAGGCTTTTGGAAACGGACTGTGGGGCCATTAGCAAGGCCCCCTTCATGTCATGGCCTCTGTTATGAGGCTTGGGGGGCACCTGTGTTCCCCCAAACATTCATGCATCGTGTGGCAGGCACCTCATGGTGCCTGTCACATGGTGCATGGATGGTTGAAAAGTGTATATTTTCTATTGCAGCTTGTGCTGCAGCCCTCAGCACAAGCCGTAATAGGAACGGTACGGTTCCTGACCGCCGTGAAGGCGGTCGCATCCTGATTTGGGAAGCGTGACCGCCGACTCCTTGTTGGGCAGCCCCATTTCCAACACGAGCGTCCGACCAGCATCGTAATGAGGCCCTAATAGTTTTTGAATAATATTTTCAGTATGATTATGCCAATTTGTATACTTTTCTTTTTGCCTGGCCTTGGGATCTCTTCTGTACCAATGTGTGTCAATGTGACCATAGCACTGCCACAGAATGGGCTCTATAATTATGCCTTACTTGACTATGCTTTCCTTGCTGCATAATTTGGTCCTCCTGTGCCGCATAATTCTAGTGTCCCTGAGCGTGGTGAGAGTATGGAACGTGTCTGATGTATGCGCTAATCTACATGTGTTTGCATTTTACAGGTACCTGGGAGAGATTCCGAGATTGTGAGCTTAGAAAGAACACAAATGTGGAATGACTGAAAAAAAAGTTCACAAATGTGGAATGACGGAAAAAAAAGTTCACAAATGTGGAATGACGGAAAAAAGAAGTTGTGCCTTGTGCTGTTGCTCTGATAATACAGCTACACATTTAACTTCTGATGCAACTAGATTACGTTACCGGTTAACACACCGGCATTGTGTGGGGCAGGTGGAGCTATTAAAAAACAACAGTACTCAGACTGAGAAGCCAAATCATTGGACTAGTTAATCATTTCTAAAAAGTAAACAAAAGAAAAATGAGAGTAGTTTGGGAAGACATGAGGGCAGATTTATGTTGGGAATGCGCCACGTTTGCATCACGCAACTGTGGCGTAAACGTGGCGCATCCCTACGACCCAGTTACAACGTGACGCATCTAGGCAGATGCGTCACGTTGTAAAGCCCTGCGCCACTTGTGGGCGTTCCGGCGTAGGGTGGGCGTTCCGGGGCAGGTGCGCCTCGCAAAAGTGGCTGAGTGAAATCTATAAGATTTCACTCAGTCACTTTCAGGCCAATGGTGCGTCAAAACCCTGCGCCTGCTTGAAGCAGGCGTAGGTCTTGACGCAGCATTGTAAAGATGGGGCACCCCCGAGCCTTGCTGGAGCTGCGTCGCGCTTGCGACGCAACTCCAGCAATGCGCCACTTTTACGGCACAGATGCGTCACGCATCTGTGTCGTTTTTGCCCCATGGTGCGCCGCATTGTAAATGCGGCACACCATGGGTGGCGGAGCAGCGGCGCAAAATAACTGGCGCATCCCTGGGGATGCGCCAGTTATCATAAATCTGCCCTCTGGTGACTAGGTTAGAAAGGCCTTCGAGCGAATATGAGGAACTCAGCATCACTGACATCCCAGGATTAAAATAGTTCATGTGCCAGCCAGCCTCCCATGTGGTACTATGTTTGCCTCATGCAGCTTTTGATGGCAAGTACAGGGTTACTAAAACTCTAGGAAATGTGCCGACTTAACAGATGAAGCGCAAATATTATTCTATGAACACACAGACACAAAGTTCAAGGTGGCATTAGCTGGTAAACAGGAATGGGAAAAAGTACCTCACACAATTCGCTCCGTGGAAGAAAAACAGGCCAGCTAGAAGACATCTGGATGTGCAAGAGAACGCCGAGCAGCCTTCAGAGCCCATCAAAACATGAAGCCGGTGGCTTGGCGTCCAATCGCCAAGCAGCTTACTTCATACATTAACAACACAGTTGTAAAAGTTCAACTCACCTGCCAATTTCCTTCACTTCTCATTGAAAAAAACAGGAAAGAGGTCTTTACTTTGGACTGAGGCGCCCAGGTTTTCAGCTATTTTTTTCTACTGGAAATTTTGACATAGTTCACATTTTGAGGATTCTTGTAGGTGCGAAATGTTTGAGCCTTGATGCTACAACGAAAAACTAAGAAAGTCTACAGCAGATGCCTCGGCTTGCACAGAGGATACCCAGTTTATGTGGAATTTCTTTCACTGAGAGAGAACTTTGCCTTCCTGGATTGTTTATTGTGCGTCTATTAAGAACATGTTTGCTGTTTCCCACATCAGTAGGCCACACTGGCCAAGCAACGGTTTCTGGGATTTTACTTGGAAAACGCCTCCGGCTCTAAACAGTTTTTTTTCCCAATGTGTGGCCTAACTGGGCAAATGTGTGTTTGTACTGCGACTTCTAAAACCCGAAATTACAAATTTACATGCCAGCAAAAAATGTTAAATATTGCTGTCTCTGGGTACTTCCTTCCAAAGAAATTATGATAATTTTGCCTGGAGATTGGGCATGCGTGGATTCTAGATTCTGTAAAACTACAGAAATAGCCACAAAGAAAATAATTGCCACTGTAAGCAAATTCTAGGGGAGTCACAATCCAGAGCCAGGACCCACAATTATCCAAAACTCTTTCAACTTTGATTTGAAAATTACATTGAGGCTGCTGTTCAGCAGCATGGCTGGTATTAGGCAGGATGTTGAAAGGCTGCCCGAATGTAGTAATATGGAACTGCTGCCAACCACTCGACATATTCACAGCAAACACCAAATACTTCCCATATGGGCATGGTTTGCAACAAATCCTCTCTGTGCAGTCCCTACTGCCTCATACCCCTCAAGGAGAGCACCAGCGTTTTTGAAGTTATAAGCCCAACATCAGAAGCAATCAATGTCTTTGATCAAAATAAGTGCAGGACTCTGAAACTGGGTAAACGTGTGTCACTCATTTTTAAACAAGTCCCATTTTAAAATGCTTGGTAATTTAGAAACCTGTTGATTGTGTGTTCTTTCGCTTTGTCTTCTTGGGTCACCCTAACCTAAGCATTTCTTTTATCAGAACCCTCTTAGCATTGGGGAAACTGGAAAAGGAGGTGGCGGGCAATGGTGGTTTATGGCAATGTGCAAAAATGTCAATGACTCTTAAGGAATTTTTTTTTTTCAAGAAAGTGTGTGTTTGTCAATCCCTCCATGAATTACTGCTACACTGCAATCAGGGCAGCACAGGAAAACAGAGGAACAGCAAGCATCACTCACTGGCCCTGATTTAGTATCCTTCATGCAACAGAGTGCTACATGAAAAAGTGTAACAAATCTTTTTGCTCAACGGTTGCGTCATAGGTGGCGCTGATTCTAAAAATGGCTGGTCTGCATGACACTCGCTCTTGCATTATGGCACCAAGGTGAGTCAACATTGTCTAGCACAGGAGCTTTACTTGAGGTACACCCTTCAACACAAATTCCTATTTGTAGAGAGCTGCACATGGGTCAGACGACTAAGGTATGTGTTTCAGCATAAATGAGACATATTTCGTGTAGATATAGCAGGAACCATATCGTGTGACCATTTGCTTGCACCTGGTTTCACTTGGCATTAAGATTTGGCACACAGCCAGTTCATGCTACTTCAACACATCTAGCATTGCACCGGAACCTATGGTTATTGTGCTTTTCCGCCGCAAGCACGCTACCCATTCGCTAAAATGACTAGGAGATTAGTATGTAGTGCTTTTGGGCTGCACAGGTATCAACTTCCAGGGCAAAATAGATTTGGGGAATGAAAGTTGATCATCACTTTTGTTTGCATTCCTTTGTATAGTGCGAACCTTTACTACATATGGGCAGGGGTTTAACACAGGCCCCTGCAGAGCAGGAGGGCCCCCAACCCTTCAAGGCCCCTCGACCCTTCAGGAGGCCTCATTTAGCCCAAGGTCTATGGACATCTGTGAGATATGTGTGACTAAGGGGCCTCTCTTCACATTCTGCAGGGGGGCATCATTTTGCATTACCCCACTGCATATAGGACCATGTTTTCTTGCTGTGCTCTATGCACACTCTGCGCTACTGTGCTTACTTTGTGAATTAGTGAATTCACAAAAGGCAGCACAGCCAGGCGCCATGGAGGGGCAAACACTGCTTCATAGGTTTGTTCAATTCTTTCTGCACAAAATGCACTTACTTGCAGAGTTAACACACTAGCGCGTGCGCTACCGACAGTAAGAGTTCTCGAGAAAACAACGATACACCTCCCTTTAGTTCCAACAATTACAGGGCAGCAGGGCTGTGGCAGGGGAGTGGATGGGACGAATAAATCCGTGCGACACGAACACAGTAGCCAGAATATTAACTACAAAGTATCATGAAAATAACTCTTTGTCTTTTCTTACTGCACAGGCTTGGAATCCGCTCCCACTTAATCTTCGTTCAGTTCTCTCTGAGTCTCTATTTAGGATAAAACTTCAAACCTGACTTTTTGCTCGGGCATTATCACTTCACTCTGCCCTAGTAGTCTTTCAGCGCCGAGATACTCCTCGAAGCAGCTGTGCGCTCTATAAGCCCCTTTCATTCATTCATTCATTCAAATATGTGTATATAGGTATGAATAGGTTTACTATACTTAACTACGCCTCTTTGTGCCTTCCCAAATATATATCTCATCAAGATACATGGACGTAAAGTTAATGTCAGTAAATGTATACTTCCCTATGTAGACTTTCCTTCACAATATTTTGGTAGTCGAGTTTTGCACATGATACCATGACACACATCCAAAAATGTAGCAGAGTTCATGTGTCTGAGCAGCATATGGCGAAGCCTTCCCCTGTTACTCCTCAGACGAGTCCTGCAGCCTCAGGCAGGTTAGGAAATGGGAACCAGTCGAGCCATTAAAGCTGTTATAGAATCAATCATCCTTTTAGGTCTCCTGGGCTGAGTCTTCCACAAGACACACAGAGGTGTCTTTTCCTGTATCATAGTAGTGTACACAATAAATACAACACTACATTTGGCCATTGTTGACTCAGCATTTCAAGAATGTAAATTAAAAATGAATCCACGCAAGTTCCCTTTGAAACATGCTCTACCTTAGTTTGGTGACTAACTTATTGGATTCAGTGAAAAGGACCAGTTATTCCATCAAGTTCACTAGGCTACCAGAAGGGCTTTGAGTTAATCTGACCGTTGGTAGTTAGTTTAACGTGAGTGGTTAAGTAACATATAGTTAGTTTACCATGAGGGGTCGGCTAACACAACCACACTGCTGACGGCAGCTGCAGGTCAATAGCTCTTCTGTGAATGTTCCCGTCCACCACTCAAACCGTGAGTCAGCTGGTAGCACCATGGAGAGAGCCGCTGTCATCATGCCACTTGACTTCCTACCACGCTCGCTCATGAAGAGCGCGCGTCCTCTCTTCCTCTTGGCTCGCTTGATGCACACTGTGGACTAATCCTCCCAGTCACACATTGACAGAACACCCTCACTTAAATTCTACCTCACACACAATCTGTGCCATACAGATTCAAAATCCTGACAACTATTGGAGAGATACACTTATATTCAATTTTTGACTCTGTAACTTATCAAATGTTATTTATTTTATTTTTGTGTTTTATAGAGCGCAAACTTGAACTGTTCGGGTATCAGAGCGCTTTACGGGAATCATAGAAATGTACAATAGGCTTGGAATCACAATAATATACAAAAGGTAAAAAGGGGCAGGGTGCAGGATATATAAAGGATAGAGGACACATATGCACAGTTTGCATTTTATAGTTACTCGAGACAAGTCCCCAGGTTTCTAGGAGAGGTAACTAGGTAATCTGGGGGAGGCGCTAGTCGGGAGTTGGTCAGGGTCGCTGTGCTGGTTGGAGCAAAGATGCTATAAGACAAGAGTTCTCTTTGCAACATTTATACTTACGCACAGACATTTGCTGCACCATGTTTCACCGCGTCTTTCAACCTCACTCTCCATGCCCACCACCTCCCATAAGGGCCAAAGTACATCGAACACCTCATTAACCAAGCACTTACCTATGATGGGAATCAGGAACTTAAGGAGCAGATTTATGTTGCCTGACGCATCTCTGCAAATCGGCAGAGATGCGCCAGGAAAGATTCGGCACGCAAGTTTATCCTTGCGCCACCCATGATGCGCCGCATTTACAATGCAGCGCACCATGGCGCAGGAAGAAACAGATGCGTGTCGCATCTAGGGCATAAAGTTGGCGCAGTGCTGAAGTTGTGTTGCGTGCAGCACGCAACTTCAGCACTATTCCAACTTGCCCTATCTCTAACGTGGTGCGTAAACCTTACGCCTGCTTCAAGCAGGCGCAGGGTTTTGACGCATCAGTGTTGGGAAAGTGACTCAGTGAAATCTTGTAGATTTCACTGAGTCACTTTTCAGGGGCGTTCCTGCGACGGAACGCCCCCCCCCTGTGTGGGAACGCCCACATGAAACCTGACGCAGGTTTCATGTGGCGCAGGGCCTTACACCGTGACGCATCTCCATAGATGCGTCACGATGGAGGTAAGTCGCGACGTGGCGCAGGGTTTACGCCGCTGCTGCGTCACAGAAGTGACGCAACGGCGGCGCAAAAGTGCCGCAAGTCCGACATAAATCTACCCCTAAGTGCTTTGCGGGATTGTCCTGGAGATGAAGCACTATATAAATGCAACAATACAATACTCTGGATTCTGCATTCACTAAAATCACCATGGCACATTGGCTCTTCTTACAGGTCAAACAACAACTTTCATGAAGTATTGTACTCTGCATATTTGCATAATAATATGCCTTTCATATGTTTTAGTCACTGACTGGCGCATTGCCCTAATAGCCATCGTCTTGTTAAACAAGCAATCATTTGATCCCTGCCTGAAAGGGTCAACAAGGGAACCCGAGAGCAGTAAAAGCCCTGTTTAACTTTAGCAGTGAGGGGCCCTTCGAAGTGCCGCTCCCTAAGGAGTATTTTCCTATTTGTGAACATACCGACATAGGACAACATTCTTTAAAGTTCACAGCCATTAATGACTTGAGCAGTCTTGCCAAGTTCTTTGCAAATGACCCATTCTGCAATAAAAAACAAACTCAATTTACCCGCCCTCCTTACCCCACCCGCCAACACCAGCAAACCACCTTTGATGGGCATGTGGTTTACATTTTAATTCTCCTCTTGAACTTTGTACTGCTTGCATGCTTCTTACTACTTTTAGGTCTGTTGTCTTTCTAAGCCTCTTCAGCTATTGAAATACAACAGGCAGCGTCTCAACTCTCCAGGGTCCCATGGAAGGGCTTAATTTGTGGGACTAATATCTTGATTTTTCATTTGTGTGTTTTAGATCAGCTGCTGGTGTTTCACAAATTTGAACACCAAAAAAGGAAACCTGGGCACTTTATAGAACATTACAAAGGTGAGTTGTGTATTTTGTTCATGACTAAGGAGTGCTGAAATAAGGCTGTATTTCCTCTAATGCCTGACCACTGCCACAACACAAAGTTCACTCCAAGATGCCTGCCCTCCAGCAAAGGTATGTAGTTCAGTTGCATGGTAGAATTCAATTCTAAATCTACAGGCTATCAAATGTGTTCATTACTCCCTGCTCAGTATCTACATCCAAACACTCTAGGACCCTTATTACATGTAGGCTTGCTTTTAGCTTTTTTTCCATTCATTTTTAGGTCTGGCTTTAAAGCACATCAGCTTGCAGGCCCGCTGTAGCCAATTCTTTCAGAAATACATTGTGTGGGGTTTGGCTCCAGCCATAGGAAAAGTTCTCACTTCATCCTATTAACTGTTTGGTGTATCATTAAGCCTTCTAGGAGGTGTATCCATAGGAATATATGGAGGACTCATCAACATCTAAAAAGTACACTCCATTAACACACATGTTTGTCACAATCACTTATTTATCTCATATGCATTCTCTAACAAAAGCAGCATGTTTAATAACTATTTTCCATCACTGACTATGCTTATAGGTCTAGTTTTAAATGCTAAAAAGTATTTGTCCACGTAATGCATACAAACGGCATCTATGCATGTTTGAGTTTGAATGTATTAGCACATTAATGCTAGACCTATTGGTTTCGCCAATGCTTACTTAATGCCCTTTGTTTCAACTTCCTAAACTATCCAAACCAATCTGATTCTCCTTTCAAATAAAATTTAACTTTTAGATGTATCTTTGTTAAATGTTTAAAGCTATCTAGATAAAAGTCATTTTTTTCAAATCATCTAAAGTCGAAACCATCTAGCCAAGTGGCTTATATTTTGTAGGAACCAGCAATGATTTTTCATGCTAAAAATGTTACCGATTATGCTCTGCAACAAGAGGTATGTTCTTTTTTCTAATATGTTCAAATTTTACCCAACGAAGCCACCCACACCAGTAAAAGAATGATGTCCACAAGACAGGGGGCCCGATTCACAGAATGAATTTAAGACTCAATCCTAAACTTACTACTATTTTGGTATTCACAGAATGAACTTACTACTTTTGGTATTCACTGAAGTTAGGATTTTGTCCTAAATCTGTCTTAAGTCTGTCTTAAGTTTGTCTTAAGACAAACTTAAGACAAAATCCTAACTTCTGTGAATACCAAAAGTAGTAAGAGCATTCTGTGAATACCAAAATAGTAGTAAGTTTAGGATTGAGTCTTAAGTTCATTCTGTGAAACGGGCCCAGGGATCTGACGTCATATTGTTTACAGAAAAGTATGTAATGTTATGTAATATAAAGTATTTGGGGGTCTATTATGATGGCGGGCGGACCCCTGGGAATGGGACCGCCCACTAAGGGTGCGGCGGTCCCACATGGGCAATTACGATGTGGCCACCACACTGGCGGGTGCATCCCGCATTTTTTGCTTTGTGGGGGGCAGTGCTGTCAGCAGCACCCGCGGCAATACAAAAAAGGCATGTGTGCATTTGCATGAACAACGTGCCAGGCACCGCATGGTGCCTGCCACGTCGTCCATGCAAATTAAGGGAGTACCATAGGTACCCACCTGTGCCCCCCTGCATCCCCCCCAAAATCCTGGGGGCCCGCAACGGGCCCCAACAGAGGAAATTGCATGCGTTGCCGCTACGGAAAGGCTGCTTCCCACCTGCATTCTAATATGGATGGCGGTGTCTTGCAGACACCGCCACCATATCAGGCCACTTTTCCGCCCTGTCACCTGTGTGACTGGCGGAAAGCCGGCAGACGGTCTTTCCGTCCGCCGGGGTCCCCCATGCCATCCTAATATGTAGCTTGTAGATAGAACCAGATGACAAGAATCTATACCAAAACATTGTCTCACTCTCATAATCCCTCACGCAGTCACACAACTCACACACTCACTCATGAAGTATTGTATTGTAATATGTATATACCAGTTTCCAGCCCTATGTGGGGTGCTGAAGCAATTGCCTACATGGGTAGCCAACTATATCTTGTAAGATGTGTAGCTGGAACGCTGTAATATTTGTTCAGATCCAGTATGGTAAATGTGTGTATACTGTGTGTGAGGACCAATGGGAAGCAGTTAATGTGAAAGGGGGTGCAGAACTTATCAGTTTAATGGACGATGAGGTGTGGGTGCTAAGCACTCAGTTTATGGTTTTCAGTAAGCTGGCATCTTTGAGCAGCTCTTAGGGTGGATTTATGGTATGTGCTGTGTTCATAGTTCACTTAACTGGCTACTGCGCCAGGTTGTACATTCAGAGATATCTAAAGTCAATGGTCCGGTGTAGATATATATGTCGGAGGGAGAATTGTTGGAAAGATCTGGTGAGAAGGTCTTAGTTAATAGCATCCCCGTAACATGTAGCTAGTTGGGACTTGCAGTTGTGGAAAAAATGTAAATCCTCTGTTGGCCAGTGGCATGTGGCAGATCTCTTCAGATATTCAATGTCTGGTCAGCCGGTGACGCAAGGTTTATTTGCTGTTGACTGGTCTGAATACACCCCATAGCAGTTGTGTCTTATGTAAATAAGATCTCCAGCCATAAAAAAGACTTTTGTGTGTCTGGGCGTGTAATACAGAGAGCTGTCTTAAGTCCTGTAAAACAGTGGAATCTTCTGCTATGCTCCAGGTGTATGGCAGGTACATGATTTCCAGCTTTTGAAGCATGCAGTCAGATGTATTGTCATGTAACAGGCTAAAAGGTAAGATGCAACTCATAATGTACTATGCATGGACAAGATCTATGCCATGAGGTAACTTGTTTGGTGTGTGCTATATGTGAATCACATTTGAGCTAGTGTAAACCACCATTTCCAAGGCACTGTAGTGCATTCTCAAACTTTCCACCCTTTTGTGCAAATATGTGGAAGCCATCAATTGGGTGTGTCTGAGGTTTTTTGATACTTGTGTGAGATTAAAAAGAATGAAGTTCAATGTTTAGAAGTGGTTTGTGTATATTTGTGTGAAGGTAGATTGTGTACTATCTTGAGAGATCTTTGCATAGTTCTGTGGATATGAGAGTGTGCCCTGAAGGAGACACATTTTTTCTCCATCTCATTTTTTCAGTTGTCCTTTACTCTAGACTTGTCATAAGACATGTTACATTCAGCTAGGAGATATACAATGAAGGTTCTGGTTGGCAACCTGCACTGGAAGTTACAACCTGCTAAAGGTCAGCACATGCTGGAATGCTTTTTATTACATATACTGGGTTCATGACATCAGATCTTTGACTGGTAATATAAAGAGGCCTTCAGTTTAATAAATAGCAGTGGGTCCTTAACTATGCAGCATATAGTGGGGTTTGTACTCTGGCAAGATGCACAGGTGTTGTAGGCACTTAACATACAGTTTGGTATATTGCAATCCAGTGAGAAGTGATCCCTCATCACTTGAAAACTGCATGGTATCAGTTTACAAAGTTGAAACATCAGGGTCCTCAGAGCTCACTGCTAGTGCCAACAATAATGTTGTCTAAACAGCATGCACACTAGCCTCTCAGAGAAGATGCCACTCAAGCAGCTAGGAAGGATCCAAAACCCAGCAGCCAGGCTGGTTGTAGCTCTGTGATGGACCATGTATATTACACCTTCATTGAAGCCATAGCATTGCCTATCTGTGTAGAAGAAAGTTACATTCAAGAAGATGTTGTACACAATACACAAGGTGCAATGGTGTTGCATCACCAAATGTCTAAGTAGGCTGACTCAGAAAGAACCCAACCTCCACCCCACACACCTGAGATCGGGTGCAAAAGCCAAATTCAGGTTCCTTTATTTTTAAAGCTATAAAAGGGTTCACCTGTGGAAGAGGCCTGAAACAACATGGTACCACTTCTGAGACAGCCACAAAACATCTACCATTTCAGGAAGGAGTTGAAATCCATGCTCATCTAACAGATTTGAGGTTGGCAAGGAATCTGGAACTTTGCATGCATGCATATATGTATGTGGTGTTTGTATATCTCGCACCAAGCCAATGAGCAGCAGAGCACTGTAAGGGGACAACAGTGATTGGAGGAGATGTTGGGTTCTGAGAGTGCTGGTGGACCTTGATGATGATGACTTACCTTATCAACCTCTGAACGTATCGCTCACAACATTGTTCGCCAGGTTTGCTCTCATCCATCCCATCCTCTGTGTCAAGCAATAGTGATATATCGGTTGATGATTCCTCTCTCCCTACCCCACACACATCCTACTATCTTAAAGCAGCTTGTGTCCTGTTCGTAGAGTCTCTATCCAAATAAATTCTCATAGGCAAGCAGTTTTTTGACACACTGTAGGTAACAAGCCAGGGCTTACACTGTAAAGTATATGACCGGGGAGCATTCTGGTATCGGGCAGTAGTAACTATAAGGTATAGGGTGCAGCATTACCATATGTGGTGAAGTATTCTGAAGGGTATCTATCTATTCTAACGAGATAGAGAAAAGAAGGGAGTCCAGCATCCAGTGGAGAATAGAGGCATTAGACCTTCTAGTCAGAAAACATTTAGCGGAGGATCTAGCCAGGAAGCATCCAAAAGAACACCTCGCCAGGTTGCATTTGAGGCACTACTGAATCAGAATATGTTGCTTAAGGTTTCTGGACAGGGTTTCTAGGCACATGAGGTGGAGTGTGGCATTTTGCCAGGTAACAGGCTGTAAAGTATTAGTCCAGGGAACACACTGTTAGATATCTAGCCAAGTAACATTCCCTATGGTAACAACTCATTTTGTGTTCAGTAAGGTATCTAGATGAGTAACCTGAAGACTAACTTGGAGCCTGGTAACATGAATAAGGGTATTGTGGTGGATGGAGTTAGGAGTGTATGTAGGCAGGCAATTTACCACAGGGTGTCTAGCACGGTAGCATGCAGCGGGATGTCTAGGCATACATCATTTCTTAATGTGTCTAGCCAACTAACACACTAAAGACAAGTATTGTCTTCATTATGGCATCTAGCCAGTGAACCTTCACTAGACTATCCAACTTAGCATAGAGTATCTTGATGGGTAGCCTTCGGTACATTATCCCACCAGACAAGCCTGAGTAAGGTGTGCAAGCACAGAGCATTTAGTAAGCTATGGAGCCAGGTTGCATATCTCAAAATATCTAACCAGGTGTGGTTTGGTAGGTTGGGGACATCAAAGGTGGGGGCATGCAGCAGGCTATTCACACAAGTAAGGTACAGCAAATGTATATCAAGCTGGCGTCTCTAATCAGAGCATGCAGGCGGGTTTCTAGGCAGGCAGAACACAGAGCGGCCTCTGGTTAGGGTGCATGAAGTGCTATATCTTTAAAAGAATGCAGTGGTGTCTCCAGCATGCAACATATAGCCATGAACCTGTAAGGCAGGAGGCAGCTGGGTATCCCATGCAGAATTACACCAGGATATTTGGTACGGTGGCCTACCTCAGAGTACTCAGTAAGGTAGCAAGGAGCAGGGTGTTCAGAGAGGTAGCTCACATCTAGCTGGGTATCCAGCAGGGTGGCACGCTCCAGCCTGACCTACCTCTCGCGTGAAGAGGATGGCGGCGTCGTGGTGCTCGTCATGCTCGTCGTCCAGCTGGTTGTGCTGATGCTGCCACTTGCAGAAGTTCTTCAGGGTGGTGGCGGCGTGCTTGCTCACCTCGGGGCCCTTGTCCTTGTCGGACAGCACCACCACCTTGACCACGGCCAGGCGCACCAGGTTCTCGATGCTGGCGTGGCCGTAGAGGGAGGAGGCGATGGAGGCCAGGGTGAGCAGGTAGTGGTGCAGCTCCTTGCCGTACTTCTTGGCCATGGACTCGTCGGCCACCAGCAGCAGCTCCACGTGCCGGGCCTTGGACACGGACCTGCGGCTGCGGCTCCGGGTTGCCGGCTCCGGGGATGGGGCTGACGTGGTGGTGGTGGTGTTGCTCCGCTGGCCAGGGGTCCCGCAGCTCTCCAGCGGGGGCGGCAGGGTCTGGAAGCTGAAGCGCCCCTTGCTGAAGACGTGCAGCAGCGGCCCGGAGCGGTCCCCGTAGACGCCCTCGTCCGCCGACCTGCCCAGGGGGCGCACGGTGTAGTGGGCATGCTTCATGGCGAAAAAGCCGTCCAGACCCCCGCACAGGCTGAAGACGGCCAGGGACTGCGGGCTGCCGTCCACCGTGCCCCGGTAGAGGCAGCGCCCCCGGCGGCCGCCCGCCAGGCGCTGCCCCAGGCTGGCGGTGCTGAAGTGCGGGGAGGCCAGGGACTCGTCCCGCTCCAGGTCCAGGCTGAAGCGGCGGCCGTCGGCGTAGAGCAGGTAGCCGGCCCGCCCGCCGCCCACGTACAGCTGGTCGATGCGCTGCACGATGCCCCCGCGGCGCGGGGAGGGGCCGAGGGAGCCCGGGGCCGCCTCATCATCATAGGCAGGTGCAGTCCGCGGGCTCCCCGGCGGAGGGGCGGCCAAGTTCAAGCGCAGCATCCCGAACAGGACGAGCAGCCACATCCCGGCTGGGGACCGCCGGGCGGAGGGCAGCAGAGGGCACGGTCTGTGCAGAAGGAGCTGGGGCGAGAGAGAGACGGGCGGGGAAGAATTAATGACCAGGGACTGTCAGAGAAGGGCAAGAGGGAGCAGAAGGGGTCAAGGCTGCACTGACTCAGGAAGAAAAGTGTCCGCAGGGTCACAAGCGTCCAGCAGGGCTAGAGGGCGTTGGCACGGACAAGAAGGAGACGGACAGGTGCAACGGGCACGGATGGGACGGACGATGGGCAGGAGGCGAGCACGGCAGAAGCAGGAGGGCACATGAGAGGCGGAGGAGCCAGTGGGTACTGAGGCGGACAGGTGACGGGCTGCAGAGTAGAGACGGAGGAAGGAGGGGCAGGTGCCCGGGGAGAGAGAGTGCAGGTGGCACCGGAGGGCAGGGAGCTGGATGGTGCAGGCGGCACGGAAGGGTTCTGGGAACCCACAGATGGGTCAGAGAAAGGACAGGCAGCGGTAGGTGGTCTGCCTACGAGTGCAGTCCACGGACCGCAGAAGGGCTGGCTAGCTGGCAAAGTCCTCCGGCTCAGCTCAGGGCGATGGCATCCCCGGCTCTGAACTTTCCTCAATCTCCTCTCGCGCCCTCGCTTCTCCTCTGTGTGATCTCCCCTCAGAAGCAAATATGCCAAGTCAATACCAAACCCCGCCGGTGGCCACAGGGAGACGGTGCGCGAGACCCGGCAGGTGCCCGGCTCCGGAGGCAGCAACTTTTTGTTTGCACCGATCACTCCTGCCGGCTGTCAGCGGCACTTCTCGGAGAGCATCCCGCCTTCAATGTGTCTCCTCTGCTTTTTGTGGATGAGAAAAAAAAAAACACAAATCCTCGCTGAACAGGAAAAGAAAAAGCAATGAAAGACAAAAGTAATCCTGGGTTTCCACCGACTCGCTACTTTTTTTGTCCTACCCCCAGTCTGTCGATGTGAAGCAGAACAGAAGAGGGAGAAGTATGAAGATGCGGAGAGGTGGAACAATGAATTTATACTGGAATGCCATCCTGGAATGGCAATTTCAACAATTCGTCACTGCAGGCTGCCTCTTAAAGGGAGAGCCTCGAAACCACCACTCCCACACTTCCTCCTTATTTAATCAGACAGAAGAGAGCGGGAGAGAGGGAGCGAGGGGGGGCGAATGTTTGGGTAGGAAAAATGAGATTTCCTTTGAATCGCGTCTTAAAGCCACAGCGTCCGCGTCTGCTGACTATTTCACAAGCAGCCACCCGTTGGCTAACCTTGCTTACCTCACCTCCTTCGGCCTTTTTTATTTGTGTTTTTCCAGCACTTCGGACAGATTTACAGCTTTTTTATGGAGAGGAAGTTGCTGCAGAACGTAGTGTTTCTTGTCTCGCTGACTGCCCCGGGACCATGCGTGCCGGGCAGGGTGATGATGTATGTATGGGCTTTGCGGGGGTCTGTGATATTTTGTGCATTTGTGTATGTATCAGCTCGTTTCTTCCTGCAATACTGTGGTCTGCGTTCACATCCCCATCTCAGGTAGTGCCCCCCATACAATAAACAAAACAACCACACGGTAGCTTTCCATGCAGTTATGAGTTGTCTTTGTCCCTCTATGTCTCATTAATTGCGAAATGCAGTTGCAGTACCAGTGTTCTCAGTGCTCTTTCGTGCATTTTATAGCGCTTCGTGCCTACGCTAGGCGTCCGAGCGCTTTATGTAGAACCGTCTATGGAGGTTTGTCAAACAAGTTGTTATTTACAGAGCAAGACCGCGGGGCGTTCGTGTTTGTTTCGCGCATGAGTAGCTTCCAGAAAGCCTTCTCGTAAATCTGTCCACTTTCTGAAGTTCTTGTACGGTTGTGTCACCCGTCAGCCTTGGCTAGACTCCCGTTTCAAAACAGCTGTAAACTTTCTGGAATGAAAAAGGTGTTCTAGTCGTCGCCTCGATGTTTCCCGTTTCCTTAGCTGTGAAACTATGAATACAGACCTTGGCAAGGGTTGAGGGGCCGTAGAAAAAAAATCAAACGGAGTGCCGCACCACGAAAATGCCGTATACATAAGCCTAATACAAACTGAATATTCGCGAGGCCACACCGAGAGGCAGCAGCATGCCATAGAACGCTTGCAGATAATATAGCCTGTCTTTATTCCACAGCAACACATAGGCAAGGTGGTGTATCAGCCCGCTCTGCACATGCAGTGGAGAGTGACGGGCAGTTCAGGTGGTACCTGTCCACATAGCACCTTCACCAGACCCTCTTCAACAGTCCTCATAGCGCCTACACAAGAGGCTGTACGCTTGTTCACACAACATTTGCAACAGAGGTTGTATAACACCCCATACCCACATCAGAAAAACGGAATCACAAGACCTACAAGTGAGGTTCTACAGCTGTTCGTGCAACAGCTACAGCAGAGGTGTTACACCTGTCTACACAACACAGTGGTCGTACAGCTGTATACATTACATTTATGGCAGAAGTGGTTACACCTGTGCACACAGCACCAGCAGCAGATGTGCTACACCAGTCTACACTGAAATTATAGCAAGGGCGATGCATCTGTCCTCATACCTGGTGCACAAGCAGAACACATGTCCACATGTCCACACAGAACCTACATCAATTGTGCACCTGTTCATTCTTCACCTATAGCAGAGGTGACACACATTCCCAAAACGTGCATACAGCAGCCGTGGTACATCTTTTCACAAAGCACCTATACAAGGATGTTGCTACTGGACAACATTGTGCCTGCATAAGAGGCAGTACTCCTGTCTGTATAAACAGAGGTGGTACACCTGTCAACACAACTACCACAGCAAAGGTGTTACACCTTGGGACGTTGTATCTACAGGAGAGCTTATATGTCTGTCAAGACAGAAGATATATCAGCTACATTCTATTTGGAGCAAAGGTTATGATATGTGTATTTTTATAGTGCACTATCACCCATGAGAGTACCCTGGTGCTGTGGCAGATGTGTGAGGCTAGTTTTGTGAGTTTCTTAGTTGACGAGCCAGATCTTCAGCTTCTTGCGGAATTCAAGAAGATAGACAAAGGAGGCTCTAACGTGGTGTGGGAGGTCATGCCCCTCTCCTGATCAGGTTTTGCCCATATGTGGGACATGTGCTAGTGGAAGTCCGGCTGAGGGAAGGCATGTAGCTGTTCAGGTAGGCCGGGTCTCAGTTGTGTAATGCTTTGTATGTGTCAGGGAGAAGCTTGAATAATTCACACTTATGTGTTGGGAGCCAGGGAAGTTCCTTCATGTGTGGTGTGATGTGAGACCGGCGTGGGAGTATGAGGAACAGTCTGGCTGCTGGGTTCTGAAGAGTCTGAAGTATTTTTGTGGGTTGGTTGGTTATTGCCAAATATAGGGCATTCCCATAGTCTAGTCTGCTGGTAATGAGGACTTGGGTGACGGTTTTCCTGGTGTTGCTGGGTATTCACTTGATTATCTTTTTTAGCATCCTCAAGTTAAGGAAGCAGGACGTGGATGCCGCATTGACTTGTGCGGACATGTCCAATCTGTTAACAGAAAACCAATCTTCTCTGAGCACTCTAATAATTAAAGTTCCACGTATACAGTAGTCAGTGTCCAGAAATGTATTCTGTATTCTTCAAAATCCAAAGTTCTTCCGTTGGTGCAGCAAAGATTCTTGTATTCAAATCAATCAAAATGATTTTTCTTTACATGTAACCAATTTTCAATGCAGCCAACACGTGTTTCGTCATGCTAATTAAAGCATCCTTGACTTCTTCAGGGCTGAAAATTAACAACCAGAGAGCTTATGTATTGAACTTCTCCGGGGTAGAACGCCTCGCTTACTATCCTTCCTCTTCAAACTCCGTGACTCCCACGTTGAAGCCTCCAAATACTCTCCCACAAATCACGAGTACGTGCTCCGACTCTAGTTCTTGTATCTCGTACCTCCTACCTGGCGTATTTACTGATTGTATTAGGTACTGTGACATATATAGAAAGTTAAGCGCCTTGTCGTGGACCTGGTTACCTTAAGTTCAGTTGTGATGTCCAATCTGTTGTCAATAATAATTCTGAGGTTTCCTGCCTGTGTGTGGGGTAGGAGAGTGGGCTCGAGATCTGTAGGCCTCCAGTCAGAGTCCCATAGTGAGGCATCTTTTCCGAAGATCACAACTTCAGTCTAGCCCGTGTTCAACTTGTGGCAGTTGGAATTCATTCAGGTGGTCACTTCAGTCATGTACATGATTACGTTGATCCTGGTGCTGGGTGTTTTGTCCAAGAGGGACAGTATCCGTTGTGTGTTATCTGCATAGGTGAGTATGTTGATGTTGAGTGGCATCATGTAGATGTTGAATAGGGTCGGGCTGAGCAAGGAACCCTTTGGCACTCAACAAATGAGTTCTTGTGCTTCTGAAGAATGTATGGTGTGAAGAAGTATGGTGGCATGTTGACTGTTTGGGTTCTCCCAGTGTCAAATGTGCAGATCAATTGTAGGGCGGGTCCTTGGATGCCAGTTTCATGGAGGCATGTGGATAAGATGGGACGCTGTGCCGAAGTCTGCAAGAGGTCAGTTAGGTTGAGGACTGCAGTTCCCCTCTGTCGAAGATCCTCCAAATGTTGTCTCTAGCTGTGATGAGGGTAGTCTTTGCACTATGGTGTGAGTAGTACAAACTTTATTGTTTAATTAATTAAAATCATTACAATATAAATCGAGTAACATAAATAAATACATTCAATAGAAGTGATAAAACGTCCTAGCCAGGTGGGGAGCAAGAGATGTTCAGTGTCCAAGTCTGTCGGCTAAGATAATGGAGTCCTTCTTGGTGCAGGGCCAAGGGGCTATTTAGTAAAATCATGAGATGGATTGTCATTTTCTCTCCTGGGGCCCGAGTAGGGAAAATGCTTTGTGCAGGAAGGAGGACTGCAAATGGTTGTTTCTACTCAGTGAGAAGGCGTGATTTGCTTTAATCCAGGACTGTAGTTGGTATGACTTGAAGGTAGCTACAAATAGTTCATGAGGCCCGAGTAGGGAAAGTGCTTTGTGCAAGAAGGAGGACTTGTGGAATTGGTTGTTTTATTCAGTGGGAAGGCCTGGTTTGGCTTGATCCAGGGGGACATATGTCGTTACAACGCGCGCGTTACAACGACCTACCATTACAACGCGGTTGTAACAACGCAAGTCGTTACAACGACTTGCGTTGGGGGGGCGCAAATTTAACACATTTAATTTACTATTCCAACACCAGTCCCCGTGGATAGTAGGGAAGGTGTTGGGATAGTAAATTAAATGATTTACTATCCTCGAGCGCCCCCCAGCGCAATGCGTTGTAACAACTTTCGTTGTTACAACCGCGTGGTAATGGTAGGTCGTGGTAACACGCACGTTGTAAACGTTGCGCACCATCCAGAGCTGTGGTTGGTCTGACTTGGAAGTAGCTTCAGCCTCGTCCCCATGGGAGACAGATGTTCAAGGCTGACATGTTTCTTCTGGCTAGAAGAATGACTTAATAATGAACTTTATTGTTGATAAATTAAAAACCTTACAATATAAAAACATGCATCCTGATCATAAAATAATGAGAGTTTTTGTTGTTGTTGTTGTTGTTGAAATAGCGTGTTAATTAAAACTCTACTTAGTTTCTTAACAGGTGTTGTAAGTGTTGCGTTCCGAGTTTAAGTCAGCAATTTGTTGATAGCTAACAAGGCATTGGTGTGGTCTGAATCCTGATTGTGTGACATTAAGGAGCTTGTGTTTATCAAGGTGGTCAGTGAGTCATCTATTGATGGCTTTTTCTAAGACCTTGGCTGGTAGGGGAAATCATTTCATAATTTTGGAGCTTGGCTGGGTCAACTGAGAACTTCTTCAGGAGAGCGTTGACAACTGTTTGCTTCCAGGTTTCTGGGACAGTGGCAGTGCTGATGTAGGTTTTGATGATCGGGTAAGCATTTGCTGATGGGGGCTGCACCTTTGTCGAAGGCATGGTGGGGGCCAGGGTCTGATGGTGCCCTGGAGTGGATGGTCTTCATAATTGCTGTGGTTTCTTCTGTGGTGATGCTGTTTCATGTGGTCAAGGTGTTGACTTTGTCTGATACCGTGAGACATATTGCAAGGTTGATGGTGTCCAGTTGTGAGTCGAAGTTGCTGTAGATGAAGATGATACACTTGCTCCTACAGCACCCACAGCATAGATGACACAACTATACAGTCTTCACCTTCAGCAAAGCTTGTGCACCAGTCCACATTTGACCTACATCAGAGATGGTGTACTTCGCCACACAATATATACAACAGAGGTCCTACACATGCCAGACACCAAGTACCGCAGAGATTCAACACATGTCAACACGTCAACGCAGCACCTAAAACATAATTCTTACCCCTGTTCTCACAGCACTGTAGGCATAGGAGGTACACCTGTCCCCAATACACATGTTGCTGACTTGTTACAACTTTTCAGAATGCATCTACAGTAGAAACGGTGGCACACATGTCCACCCAGCAACTACAACAGAGTTGTTGCAGATGGAAACACTGCATATACAGCATATGTGGCAAGCCTGTCGCGAGTGTGCCTATAACAGAGGTTTTACACCTGGCCATACAGCACCTATACCAGAGGAGGTGCACCTCTTCACACAACTCACACAGCAGAGGTCGTAGACCTGTTCTCATTGAATGTACAATACAAACATACAGGGCAGAACCTTATATCCAGTACAGAACCTGGATTGTTAATTGAAGCACAAACAATTGTTGTTTAATCACAGATCTACACATCAAAGGTAATTACTTACAATGAGGTTTAATAGAAAAGCAATTAATATTTCAGAGGGCCACTCTTGATAGTTCAAGGTATTATAATATATCATCATCACAATACAGTACATAGTATATTTTAGTGCTGACGGCACAGTGTGACATGCTCTGAATCTAAAACAGAGACCACACATCTGTCCACATTGCACTCCCGGCAGGGATGGTATTTCTGTCCCCACTTTCATGTTGCAGAGGCAACACACTTGAACAGACAGATTCTACAGCACAAGTGTGCACCTCTTAACACCGCCCTTACAGAAAGGGTGATACACCCTTCCCCATCGACACATATGGCAGTGGCTTCTCACATGACCTCATGCACCTACCCCTCTCCACTCAACATGTACAGCAGTGGTTTCTCACATGACCTTATAACATCTACAGAGGTGTTATACTAGTACTCAGGAAACCTAGCACAGAGCTGTACCTGTCCTCACTCTTCTTACTGTAGAATTGAAGTGTTATATGTTATCTTTATTGCACCTGCAGCAGAGGTGTTATACTTGTCCTCACTACACCTTTGATGTAGGTGTTACACCTGCATCCACTGCTCCTTCAACAAATTTGTTATACCTGTCCTTAATGCGCATACAACAAAACTGATATACCAGTCCTCTCTGCATCGGCAGTCAAGGTGTTACACCTGTCCACCTTTCATCTAGAAATAACATGGTGCACCAGTCCAAAGCTGAAGTGGCACACCTGTCAAGAAAGATCCTACAGCTGAAATTATCCACATATCCACACAGTTCCTACATCAAAAATGGAAAATCTGTCCACAAATCACCTACATCTGAACTGGTACACCTTCCTCCACGCACGTACAACATTGATGATGCACCTGATCACATAAAACATATGTCTGTGGTGGTACTCATTAAGTCATAGAAGGAGGACCTACAGCAGAGGTGGCACACCTGAACCCACAACCCCTAAAGCAAAGGTTACATACATGTACACAAAGCACCTACAGCTGAGATGCACAACTGTTCATTGAGCACCTAGAGCAGGGGTGGTGCACATATCCACACAATGCCTGTAGCAGTAGTGATACATGTGTGCATATCGCACTTTCAACAGGCTTGGTGCGCCAGCCCACATATCCGGTACAGCAGAGGTATTACACAGAAGAAACTCGCTTCTACGTCACTCATCGTACAAAGAGCCTCGCAATAGATACACCAGGGTTGTAGACATTTCTATATTAATCTGGACCCGATGTGGAGCACATGTTAACACAGCATCCAGAGCAAAGGTGGAACATATGTCCACATTACACTCACAACAGAGATGATACACCTTTCCAGACAACACTTATAACAGCGATGGTACACCTGTGCACACAGCACCCACAGCAGCAGTGGTACACCTGTCCACAGTGCATGGACAGCAGAAATGGTACTTCTGAACACACCACACAGACAACAGAGGCAGTGCCACTGCCTACATTCATCTACTGCAGAGGTGCCACACCGATGCACAAGGCATCCACAGCACCGAATGTAATTGTAATTGTAATTGTAATTGTAAAATAGTTTTTATAGAGCGCATGCTATCGCTCCACGGAGCATCTTGGCGCTGTAAAAACCGTAGCCTAGAATGGTGGCCCGGAAATACTACTCACATCCCTTTCAAAGTACCTGAAGGTTTATTTGAGCCTAGACTAACTGTTTACTAGCCGTGTCTGGTAGATTAAAAATCCAGGTTTTCAGGGCTTTCCTGAATTCGATTTCAGTGGGGATTTGCCATAGGCTTTGTGGGAGTTTATTCCAGGCTTTAGTACCAAGGACGGCAAGAGATCTTCCTCCTTGGGTGGCTAGTCTAAATCTGGGGACTGTTAGGAGACACATGTCTGATGACCTCAAGTTCCGACTTGGTATGTACGGCTTGAACCGTGGGAGCAGATATTTAGGCCCTTTTTTGTGGTATGCTCTAAAAGTAATTACCAGTATCTTAAAGAGCACTCGCTTGTGTATGGGGAGCCAGTGTAACTGCTTTAAGGCAGCAGAAGCAGAAGATCTCCTTGGAAGATTAAGCACCAGGCGTGCAGCAGCATTTTGGACAACCTGCAACCTGTGCAGGGTAGATCTATTCACTCCTGCATATATGCTGTTGCAGTAGTCTAAACGTGATGAAATTAGTGCCACTGCAACTGTCTTCTTTGCTTCCAAAGGGATGAAGTTAAAAAACTTTCGAAGACCACGTATGATGTTGAAACACGATCCTGCCACTGCATTCACTTGTTGTTTAAAACAGAGTTTTTCATCAAATCTGACTCCCAGGTTACGTGCGGATAGTACTGTTTTTGGCGGGATTTCCTCATTTGGGGGCCACCATAGCTGGGGGGAGAACAGATTTTGGGGACCCACAGGGAGAATTTCAGTCTTGCCCGTGTTGCATTTCAGATGGTTAGTCTTCATCCAGTTAAAGGTAGCGGTGAGGCACTTTCCAAGATTCTCCTCCGCTCTTGTAGATTTGCTGTCTAAGACTAAGATGAGCTGAGTATCATCTGCGTATGATACTGTATTGATGTTAAATGATGTTATTAGCTCAACTAGAGGTGTCATATATAGATTAAACAGCACCGGGCTTAGCCTTGATCCCTGGGGTACACCTGTTGTACACCTGTCCATAGAGCATGTACATCAGAGATTGCAGTCCTGTCCAGGCACCACTCACAGTAGAGGTGGTAAATCTTTTTACACACTTTTACAACAGAGAATGTATCCCTACCATCACAGTACCTAAATGAGAGGGAGGCACACACACATACATCCCCGATCTACCTACAGAAAAGCTGGTACTTTTGTCCACACTAGATGTGCAGCTGTGGTTTTACACGTGAACCCACTGCAACTACAAAAGTGTTATACCTGTCATCATTGAGCATACAACAGCAGTAGTTTGCCTGTCCTCACACTGCATTCAAAGAAGACTATAGACCTATACTCACTGCACTTGCACTTGTACCCAGCGTACCTACAGCAGAGGTCCTATACCTTTCCAAAGCCTATAGTGAACGTGTTATAGCTGACCTTGCTACACCTACAATGAAGGTGTAATGCTCGTCCTCGCTTCATCTACAGCTAAGGCATTGTACCCGTCTTCACTTCATCTACAGGTGAGGTATTATGCCTATGCTCAATGCATCAATGACAGAAGTGGCATACCTGGCATGTCATCAAAGTACCATCAAAGATGGAGGACCTGCCCTGTGTGCTTCTACAGCAGAGTTATTATACGTGACCGTACAACACCAACAGGAAAGGTCTTAGATTTGCCATCATTTCAGAAATGCAGGAGTATTATAAGTGTCTTCCCTGCATTTCCAGTGAAGTTGTTATGCCTGTTCTCAGTGCACCACTGTGGAGATAGCATACCCGATGTCACTGCAGCTACAGCAGAGGTGGTACACTTGCCTCAACTGCATCAACCATGCAGCTGTTACCCCGGCTATCAATGTACCTACTGCCAAGGTGGCACCCACATGCCCTGACTGTATGCACTGTGAAGGTGTTATACCTGCTATAACAAAGAAGTTATGAATAAGCAACTAGTTGAGCATATTCAATCCTGCAATCGTCTGGACTCAGCTTGGCTTCCATAGTGGCCACAGAGACAGCCTAATTAAAGCTGGTGAGGAGATCAGACTGTCTCTTGATCAGGAAAGCAGACCAGTCCTCATCCTATTCGATCTTAGTGGCTTTTTATACCATTAATTATGGGCTGCTGATTGATCATTTGGCTAACATCAGAATTACTGGAACTTCTTGGGAACTGCTTGATTCTTTCCTACAAGAATGAAAACAGTCTGATCGTCTGGGCAAATTAGTTTCACAGCCTTATTCTCTAACTCGCGGGGTTCCTTAGGGGTCCTTGCTCAGCCTTACGCTTTTTAATGCCAATGTTACTCAGACAAATTAAAAAAATCTTTCAGTTTTTCTCTTACATCGTATGCAGATGACACATAAATTGTTGTCTCCGTGGCCAGCGAGGACACCAGCAACCGGGCCAGATTGTGTGACTGTATGCTGGCCGTCAGTGTTTGGATGTCTGAAAATTGTTTGAAACTCAATTCAGGAAAGACTGAAGTTCTGCTCTTCGGAGACAAATTCTCTTTCTGGACCCCTGTGTGGGAGGCCACAAGATTTGGGTTCACTCCCCTTTGCAGTTAGGAATACCCAGAATCTGGGAGTCCTAATCGATAACAAATATACATATACTCAACACGTCAATGCTGTCACTTCTGCAGCTTTTCACACCCTCAGGATGACAAAGAAGGCACTGCCTTTTATTGCATCTAATCTCAAGAAAATGGTAGTCACATTCCTTGTGCTGTCTGAGTCAACCTGTTGTAATGGTCTTTATATTAGTGCACACCAATACGTACTTAATAAACTTCAAACCTTGCTTGTCTCCTGTTGAAAATCCATGAACATCCTTTGGTGTCCAAATCTATTAGGGAACTTCACTGGTTGCCCATTAGACAAATAGTTATCTTTAAAGCACTTTACATTGCTTATAAAGCATTACACACTTTAGGTCCTGATTTCCTCAAAAAACAGTTTTAATTGGTGCACTCCAGGCTAGACTTTAAGATCTGCATCAGCCAAATCTGAGCTAGTGCCTAGATCTAAATATGTGGATTGGGTAGGCCAAAACTTTGTGTTGGGAGCAACAAAAACATGGGGCAGCTTCCCTTGCATATCAAAGCCATGCCCAATTTATTGGCTTTCAGAAAAGCCCCAAAGACCTGGCTGTTTAGCACTGTTTAGGGTCTCAGTTATTTCTAGGGTTCTTCTCTACTGCGCAAATAGCCAGCTCCAAGACACCCTCGGGTAATCGAGTGCTTCACAAAACGAATTAACATAACAGTTTACACCTGCAGCAAGGCGGAAATATACATCTACACTGCACCTACAGTGAACAAGTTATCTCACTCCTGATGATGATGATGATGATAACAATTTATAATGCGCAAAACAATAACCCGCAGGTATCAAGGCGCCTAACAATAAAATCAGAAAGTAGAACCATTCATCCATTACACATAGGCTTGCTGGAAGAGGCAGGTTTTAAGAGCGCTACGAAATGTCTGTAGCGAGGGTAAGGACCTGAGATCCAGAGGGAGATCATTCCACCATTTGGGAGCAAGGGTGGAGAAGGCCCTGCCACCCCATTTAGCTCTTCGTATGCGAGGGGCTGATAGAAGCAATTTCCCGGAGGAAAGCAAGTTCCTTCCGGGAGTGTAGTGGGAAATGATGGAGCCCACTCCCGAGTCACTGTT
Source organism: Lissotriton vulgaris (assembly GCF_964263255.1). Lineage (NCBI taxonomy): Eukaryota > Metazoa > Chordata > Amphibia > Caudata > Salamandridae > Lissotriton > Lissotriton vulgaris. The sequence continues at coordinate 245,706,490 of NC_141696.1, read as the reverse complement.
TTTTGAGATGACTCTGTATGTCATGCACAGGACCTTAAACCTTACTCGGTATTCTACCGGAAGCCAATGCAATGTTTTCCGGGCCAATGTGGCGGAGGTGCGTCTGGGGATATCCAGAACAAATCTTGCTGTGGCATTCTGAACCACTTGTAAGCGCTGCAGGAGGCTCCTATTTAGCCCCGCATACAGCGCATTACAGTAATCTAGGCGAGAGCCAATGAGTGCAACAGCTATCTGTTTTCTGGACTGTAGCGTAAGGTACTTTCTGACCCTTCGCAGGGTATGTATTAATCCCCAACAGGTGGATATGGTTCTACTCACCTGTTTGCCCATGTCCAGGGCAGGGTCTATCATCACCCCAAGATTTTTAGCAGAAGTTGTGGGGGAAGGGCACACTCCAAGCGAGTCAGGCCACCAGCTGGCTGACCAGATGTTTTCGGTCCCTCCAAACACCATCACCTCAGTCTTCTCCCCATTCAGTTTAAGGGAGTTCTGAATCATCCAGTGACCAACCGCCTCCATGCAAGATCTAAACCTGGAGGCGGTCTGCATATCTGAATGAGGGAGAGAGACGAGTATTTGGGTGTCGTCAGCATAGGAAACTACCTCCATCCCGAAAGTTCTTACTAGTCTGGCCAGTGGGGTCACATAGATGTTGAATAGGGTCGGACTAAGAGCCGACCCTTGGGGGACCCCACATAGCACAGGTCGGGATGGAGATAGAAACTCACCCAATTTGACTCTTTGTTCCCTCCCAGCAAGAAAAGAGGTCAAGAGATCTAAAGCTGCACCCTTTACCCCCACGTCCCTCAGACGAGATGTAAGTACTGAGGGGGAGAGGGTATCGAAGGCTGCAGCTAGATCTAATAGGACCAGGAGGGTGGTCTGGCCCCCATCCACCGTCGTGCGGATGTTGTCAAGCACGACTGTGAGGGCCGACTCGGTGCTATGTTCCCTCCTGAATCTGTGCTCGGAGGAATCCAAGCAGCCCAAGCACTCCACAAAGTCCGCAAGATGCTTGTTCAGATGTGCCTCAAGCATCTTCGCCAGGGCGGGAAGCAGCGAGATTGGACAAAAGTTTTTTTAGGACCTCCGGGTCAAGGGAGGCCTTCTTTAGCAGAGGCTTAACTACTGCCTTCTTCCACTCCGAAGGGAAGACACCGTTTCTTATAGCTAGATTCATTATTTCTAGCAGCGGTGGTAAGAGGGTCTCCCTACACTGCTTGATGATTTTCAGAGGGCAAGTATCCAGGGGGGAGCCCGATTTGATCTTATTAGTCAAGATTTCAAGATCTTGCAAGGTCAGGGGTGGAAAGGAGTCCAAGGTGTCCAATGGGGAGAGGTCGATGGTAGGCAGATTCGCCTCAGCCAAGGCAATAGGCACACTAATACAGGCTCTTTGTTTTTCAAGAGCTAGGTGGATATCCTGTATTTTCGTGTGGAAAAAGGAGGCAATCCTATCACATAAATCCTGTGATGGTACGACAGGGTCCGGAACTTGTAAAGTGACTAAAGAGTCAACAATTTTGAAAAGCTCCTTCGGTGAAGAGAGCGAAGTTGTCAGGGTTACAAAGTAATCTTTTTTAGCCTGCACGATCTCAGCCTTATATTTACTAATAAGGAGTTTGTGAGCTTCTTTGTTCTTAAGGTCCCAACTAGAGTGCCATAGTCTCTCCTTTCTCCTCACTTCTTGCCTGAGGAGCCTGAGAGAATCTGAGAACCATGGGGCAGATGGTCTCTGTCTGGCTCGGCGGCGGGTCTGTGTTGGGGCCAGTTCATTCAAGGCCTCAGTGATAACCTGTTCAAAGTGGCCAACTGCAGTCTGTACACTGTCCATACCCGTAGTAGAGAGGCTGGCAGCCCAGGGCACAAAGGAATGACTGTTAATGTTCCTGAAATTTCTGGTCGTTTCCTGTACGTGATTCCCTTTTTTGTTTCCATCCCCCCTGTGGTACTCCAGATAGAATGGGACTGCAAAGTGATCGGACCAGGATAGGTGCACCGGGTCCTTGGTAGTTAGGCGATGGTCATTAGAAAAGATGCCATCTAGCGTATGACCTGCCCGATGAGTGGCCCCGTGGACTAACTGCGTGAGTCCACAGGACGCCAAGGCCTCAATGAGACTTGAGGTATCAGAAGCATCATGCCGTTCTAAGTGGTAGTTAAAGTCACCAAAGATGGAGAAAATCTCTCTGCCAAAATATGGTTCCAGGGCCTGTAGTAAACAGGAAGTAAAACCAGTTCGCGGGCCTGGTGGTCGATATAATAAAATTCCATTGAGGAAGGGGTAATGTGCTTCCTTAATTGTTAAGTAAAGGGCTTGGAAGCAGTCCGGGAAGTCAAGAATAGGAACAATATGACATTGCAAATGGTCTTTATGAAGGATCGCTATACCCCCTCCCACTCGTCCCTGCCTGTCAAGTCTAGCCAAGCAGTACCCTTCCGGGACTGCATCAACTAGATCAGGGCCCGATGAATCTTTAGCCCATGTTTCGGTGACAAGTACAAGGGCAGGCATTCTATCTGAGACCATCTCCCTAAACATTATTTTGTTTTTAACGAGGGAGCGGGCATTGACCAAAAGGCCTTCTACTCCCGTAGTCTTAGATCTGATCTCATCGGAGTGGCTAGAGGGAAGATGGTGGGGGGAATTGATTAGACTAAGCTTGAGATGACTCCTCTCTGCACCTATGGCATAAGTAGTATACCTGCCCCTCTGTATCAGTTGGTACGCCTGCTTTCAATGTACCTACCCGAAAGGGGGTACACAGCTCCTCAATGCTTATAAACTGAAGGTGTTATGCATTTCCACAGCTCAGCAGAGGCGTTACCACATCTTCGCTGCACCTCCAGTCAAGCCATTGCACCTACAACCAAAGTGGTGCACCCACCACCACTGCATGTATAGTAGAGCTGATGCCCCTGTTATCAACGCACAAAGAGCAGAGGTGGTCCACACACATCCTCAATGCATCCACAACGGTAGGGGTTAACCTTTAATCACTGTATCTACAGCAGTGGCGATTAAAACTTCCTTTCTATACCTACAGTGAAGGTGCATTGCCTGTCAATGCTTCACCTACAGTATAGATGACACAATTGTCCTCTCTTCATTAATGTAGCCATAGCAGAGGCTGTAACAGACACACTCGCTGCAACCACAGCCGCAGCCTGTCCAAATTAAAGGCACGTGTGGTGTCAACTTTGAGCTCCTACCAGCCCCAGGTTGACGTTTAACCTCTTTCCTAATAATGTCGAGTGAGGGCGGAGAGCCGCTCGCTTGCACTTCCTGCAGCCATGTCCTTTGGGTGTTTCCAGACAGGCCACACTGAGAACAGCCTGTTTAATACACAATAAAGGTCCCCCAGTCAGAATAGTGCTCGAGACCATGCGCTTCCTAGGGATATCCTTTTTGTTGTCTGCAAATTAAAGTGGACGTGATTTAGGCCCCTGTCGAGCACCTCTCACAGTAGCAGATCAGCTTAGAAATGATGACATCAGCATTTTAAACAACTTTTTGCTTCTGGGCCTGTACTTAATGACTAACGAAGTCTAGCATGCGTTGGCACGCCTTACCGCCTGCTTGTTTTCCTTCTTTGTCCATGAAAATTCACTTAAACATATTTTAAAACAGGGCCTTAAAAAGATGGAAACTAGAGGAGACAGACGGCTATTTGCCTCTGCATGTAAAGTGAACTTCACCTTGAAACTACACTGATTGGCTGGGTTTGATGTGCAGTTTACTGTTAAATACCTCTGCTGGTATGTGTCATGCCACAGTTAAAATGCATACATGAAGTCCTTCGACTTCCCACAAAGTTTCGTACATTTTGTCCCTTTCTTGCGAAAGGAGACACATTGCCTCGATTACAAGTGTCCCAGAGTATAATGAGGTATTTATCAGACTTGGACAAAAACTGACAACGCGAGGTGGGTTACAAATACAACCCCGCTCTTGTAAATAACCCTTGTTCTGAATTTGTATCCGAAAATTCAACACACTGCTGCAACTGCTTGTATCCGTAATCACCTGAAATTTCTTTTTCAGAAAAATGTGACAGGCTCAATGTGAAGAGATTTGCCTGGGGAAAATTGTGGTGGTATCATGCGTATTACACTTGGTAACTAGCTCATGCGGAAAACTCCACAGCTGGCAGAGTTCCAATCACTGAAAAAACAGGAGCTTGCACAGGGGTTGTAGCTTAGCCCCACCTCGAAATCAGCAAAGTCAAATCAAATGATATATGTGTGCTGCTTATCTACTATGTACACTCCACTTGACTTTATGGGCCATATGTATCATCATCACCATTTGCGATTTCTAAATAGCGATTTTTAGGGAATCGCTATTCAGAAATCGCAAAATGGTATGTATGTAGAAAATCGCTATTTTTTAACAATTTCCAATTATTCCTTATTTGCAAATTCGCAATTTGCGAATTCGCAAATAAGGAATAATTTCCCATTCATTTCTATGGGCCAGGAGGCCCATAGAAATGACTGTGGAATAATTCTCAATTTGCGAATTCGCAATTTGCTAATCGCAAATTGAGAATTATTTCAAGGGTGCAGGGGTGTCTCAAGGACACTCTGCTGCACCCCTGAAAATTACATGTGTGTGCATGTGGTGCACATACATGCCCAATGGGCATGTATGTGCGTCATATGCCACCCTCACAAATGCACAATTGTGCATATTTACAAGAAATCGCAAATTACCACCAACTACAAGTAGGTGGTAATTTGCGATTTCTAAACCTGAATTCGCAATTCTGAAAAGCTTCTTACATAGCATTTAATGAATCGCAAAATTGCGATTCCTTAAATGCTTAAGCAAAATAAAGAATCACAATTTTTTGTGATTCCTTATTTTGCAAATTTTTAATACATTTCAAAATGGGTAAAAAGGCCGTTTGCGATTCGCTAAGGCTGAAATTCTGCGAATTTCAGCCTTAACGAATCGCAAAAGGCTTGATACATATGGCCCTATGTTACTGCCAGATATGCGAATTTCAGTATGAGATGCAGATATGTTTTTTGGTGAAGTAGAAGCTTTACTTAGTAGCACTTTATTTGTCCTTGCATGGTAGCATGAAAGCCAATCACCCCGAGTTAAAGGAGCCATGTCTCTCCTAGAAAGATGGAAAGCTATTTAGAAAAAGGCCGGGCATAAGGTTTGATGTTAGAAAGCCTCTCCCATCCGTGTAAATGGGTGTACTAAATTGCTATAAAGATTTCTAGGAATGGTTGCAGCGTAACCTGATTCGCATGGTGTTCAAACGACGGAGTATGGGCACAAGTTCTCTTGATGTGATTCGATAAGGAAATACTCTAAGACTGTGAAGAATTTCTGCAACTTTGGTATGCTCCTTGACCGCAGCATATCTTTCACATAAAATCACCCACCGATGGACTGATCCATAGCAGACCCTATACTCGGAGGCGGCTCTAGGCTCATGGTGGCCCTGGGCAGGGAGCGTAGGTTTGGGGCCCCGGAATAGGGGTCCGGGCTGGGCGGAGCGTGGAGGCCAGTGAAAAGGGGGGGGGGGGTCAGGGTGTTTGGAAGTGGAACAGAGCCGGAGGCTGCCAAATCCTTGCCAGGGGCCGCCATGCAAATATGTATCCACCCTCAGACGATTATTATATTAAGGATATATATTGGCCTGGTGGCTTCTGGGGTTTGGTGGCCCTGTGCAGGTGCACAGCTTGCACATGCCTAAGGCCGCCCCTGCTATACTCTTATAACTCTTTCATAAAAGTGCCATAATGTTTGCTTCACCTGCCTCCTGGCTGCCTTTTTGAAGTGCCTTCCATATACAGTGGCTACCAAAATGATCTGTGTATAATACAAAATGCTACATAGACCATATTCATATTGGGCAGCCCTAACAGGCTTTTGCTAGGCATTATTTCAGGTGTTTGCTGTGTTGGGTGTATACAGAAATGGAATGATTTCAGATTTTATGTCACAATACATTTTTAGGTTTTGCCTGCACAGTGATTGTGCTATGCTTGTGAAATCTCTTGTATTCAATATATCTGAATACGGGGCTCTTCCCATTGCTGAATTACTGTGAATTACTGTGTTCGTTCGCTTCAGTGTGGAACTTTATTTTTTGTTAACTTCCCCTTGTTGCCCACATTTACGATACTTCTCCTAAAGCTGTACACACTGCTTAAGCCCGATTCACTATCAAGATAAGATCTCTTCCCATAGAAAAGGCAGACAGCTTCTAACAGTCTTGTGCTCTAGGCACTTCCCTAGAGGCGGTAGCCGAATGGATGGAACTATCTCACCTTAAGTTAAACGGGGACAAGACAGAACTAATGTTCCTGGGCAGATCTTCCTCACCCCCATTGACACTATCCTGGCCGACCTGTTTTGGCTCCATGCCTGTTCCAAAGCAGCAGATTAAGAGCCTTGGCATATCGCTTGAGACTTCCCTCTGCTTCAACCATCAAGCCGCCAAGCTCTAAGCTACGTGCTTTTGCCTCATGAGGGTGCTAAGGAAAATCCTACCTCTACTCCCCTTTCAGGCACGCAGGAATTCTGTGCAAACCCTTATTTTGTCCCGTCAGGATTATGGGAACGCCCTTTACTTGGGCGCCCCTCTTGCCACTGTCAAAAAACTTCAAGTGATTCAGAATTGCGCGGCCCGCCTGCTCCTCCAGATCCCTCGGAGGCAGTCTGCGAGCCCAGCACCGAGAACACTTCACCGGCTTCCCATCCAATCTAGAATACGTTTCAAGGCTATGTGCCTGGCCCACCCATGGAGCTATGCGGAAAACCGGACCGGCCATTCTCCACCCTCTGGTGTCCCCCTAACTTCCTTCCAGGAGTCTTCGCTCCAGTGATGCCTTCCTTGCTTCTACAAGGAGGGTTCGAAGATCCAGATGGGGCGGACGTTCCTTCTCTTTGAATGCCTCCAACCTCTGGAATTCTCTTCCCATCACTCTCCGTAGGGAATCCAATCTTCAAATCTTCCGTAAACTACGTAAAACCCACCTCTTTAGTGCCACTCACTAACTTGCTGTGCTCTCTTCTGCCTGGTCATAAGCGCTACGAGGCCTCAGGGTAGCTATGCGTTATAGAAAACCTATTTCATTCATTCATTCATACTAGAATGCTTGCTTTTTATTACTTTATTGTGTAAAGTAGATGCTTTAGCCTTAGAACGTTTGTGACATTTCCTATTCATTTACTTCTGTGCCACAAGACATTCTATCTTGTGTTTTTTATTAGATTTTTTCAAAAGTGATCGTTTTTTGTGAAACTCCAAAAATATGACAACTTGTCTTCAACTTGGTGATGCTGTACATCTACTCACCAAAACGCATAGAGTAGCGTAAGCGACATCCCATATCCTTTGACAAAGGAAGCCATCACAGGGTTGACCTATTTCCCCTCCCTTAACTCTTAAATAGCTTCCTCTTTGCTGCTGAGGTGCTAGGGGAAGGGCAAGACGTGGAAACACAGAAAGCAAATAAGATGACCCGTATCGTGTGCTGGTTACTATATGTTGATTCTGTGTCTCAGTGCAGTATTTACCTCTCATCATCCCACTGTAGTCCCTGAATGGGTGCCCTTATCACAGTGGCCATGGCTTCCATGTTGAGGCATCACTGTGCCCCTTGTCATGGTTATCCAAGGCAATGTGTAAAGTATTTGTACCAACACTCACAGTAGCACAGTGAAAGCACCACAAATGGACTCCACACCAGTTTAGAAAAATAGAAGTATTTAATCTAAACTAAACAAGACCAAAACAACAAAAATCAAACATACACAGTTCAAGGATATGATTTCAAAAGAGTTATTAAGGTTGCAATAAAATAATCCACAGTTGCGTCACGTTTTAGACAAAAGTACCTTTAGATCCAAGGGAAAACTGCAGCGTTGAAAAACAAGCGATGCGTCACTCCTGAGACCCTGGGGAGGCGATGCGACAACCCCGCTGGAGGCAGCGGGCGTGCTGCGGTGACTCCGGTCTGTTTGGGAAGGGATGCGATACCTTGTAAGGATTCCGGTGCGCAGGTTTCGTAGGAAGCGTATCGCAAAGGTACGATGCGACGATCTTCGGGACGGCGACGATCTCAGGTGCGGCGGCGATGCGCAACGCAGCGTCGATCTTCTCCCCTGGTGGGCCCCCGATGCGATGGCTCTGTGACGACTCTCCCAGCGACGTGATGCGGTCCGCAAGCAAGCAGTGCGACAATCTCACCCAGTGACGACAGGCTCTGCGACGATACTTGCAGCGATGATACTCTTCCCGCACTGGAGCGAAGCGTTCCGCAAGCGAAGGATGCGTCGGTTTTTGCAGCGGCAACAGGTGCTGCAACGATCTTGATCTTTGCGGCAGCGGGAATTTCCTCGCACTGACGGGGATGCACTCCGCAAGCGAGCGATGCGTGAAACTTTGCAGATTGTCTTTAGTTTCTTCTTATCCAGCTTCCCAACAACAGGTACAACTTCCAGAGGCACCATAACTGGCCCAAGAACTCTAAGAAGGACAGAACTCTCTCAGCAGAGTTCAGGGGGGAAGCTGGGGTTGAAATCCTTTTGTTCCTGGGGCTTCTTAACAGGGAGCCAGTTCTACTCAGGCCCTTGGAGATCTCGTCAAGCAAGGGGACACATCACAAAACAAAGTCCTTCCCCTCTCCTTGACAGCAAAGCAACTGCAGATCAGCCCACAAACACACAGCAGAACAGTCCTTCCTCTTCAGTCTGCCATCTTCCTCCTTGGAAGAGGTTCCTTCTTGATTCCAGGATCTAATTTTCTGTAGTCTGGGGTCCTGTACTTATACCCCAAAAAGTCTTTGTTCCCTTTGTGCAGGAGGGCTCTGAGCCCGGTCTGAACCAGTTCTGGGTGTTCCTTGAGCACTTTGCTTTCCTGGCTTCTCCTTTCCTTTCGGAGAGAGGGGCAGGGTCGTCAGCCGCCCAGCAGGAGGTGGAGCCAGCATTGTGGAAGGCAGGCACAGCCCTATTCAGGCCCAGGTGCTATCCCTCCCACCACTCTAGATGCAGATGGAGCTATTCAGCCCAGGGATGGCCCACTCAGCCTCTGGGAGCCATCCAGCCCCTGTCACTCACAAACCAGACAGTCAATTCACAAACAGGCCAAGGCACACAGAAAGGTCAGACAAGAGAACAGCCACTTTCTAAAAGTTAGACAGAAATGGTAACGGCTAACAGGAGCGCACAGCACAAAGTCAAGGTAAACGTAACAGAACAAAATATCAAGCTGGTGCTCAGGAAGAGGTGGGAAACTGGTTACCACAGTCTCCAAGGCAAACCAAGGTCCAAACAATTATTGTAGTCCTCCGAGCACTCAATATTATCAAAAAAATAGTCTTTATATAGTTTTCACTATTTTATTGTCCAATCTTCATTCAAATCAAGATCCAAATTTCCATCAAACGATTGCTTGCAGCCAACGCGCGTTTCGTCAAGTCCGTATAGGACAATTTGACTTCTTCAGGGCTAACTAATGGTAAGTGTCTACCCTTGGCCCATCCAGGCGTGGTTTCTTAAAATTAGATCAGTTTCCTTTTATACAAGTTCTTATGTACATACCAGAACCATATAGTGGCGGAATTATGGTATATATCTCCAACGTATATACTTCTGTCCAAAGTCTTCACTTTTAGTCCAAATATCAATATTTTATTCCAATCAAGTCTTTTCGCTCCAGTATCTATGCATAAGCGTATATTTTATCATGTATCCTCTAATATCCTCTGTGTTTACAAGAATCTCCAACACGAGTCCGTGTCGTTAGTCGATACGAAGTGTTCTCAATCCGGCGTTCCACGCGGACGCCATCTTTAAGTAGCAATTTATAGTAATATTACTATAAATTGCTACTTAAGGATGGCCACTATATGGTTCTGGTATGTACATAAGAACTTGTATAAAAGGAAACTGATCTAATTTTAAGAAACCACGCCTGGATGGGCCAAGGGTAGACACTTACCATTAGTTAGCCCTGAAGAAGTCAAATTGTCCTATACGGACTTGACGAAACGCGCGTTGGCTGCAAGCAATCGTTTGATGGAAATTTGGATCTTGATTTGAATGAAGATTGGACAATAAAATAGTGAAAACTATATAAAGACTATTTTTTTGATAATATTGAGTGCTCGGAGGACTACAATAAACACTTTCTAAAAGTGCTGTTCTAAAACACACAATTTAAAAACCTCCTCTCCTAAAAGATGTATTATTAAATTCTGAGTTAAGGGATACCAGACTTTTATGTCCTATCTTGCTCCTATGGGAAGATATGCTGGTAACCACTGTACACAGCATTCCCCATTATAGCCTACGGGCAAGATAGCATGAAAATGGCTGTAATTCACTACCAGAGCATGTCACCTGCACTAGTACATGCTCTACCTTTCACATACACTGTACCCTGCTCAGAGGGGATCCTTGGGCCTTCCATAGGGGTGTCCAATATGTACAGAAAGGGAAGGGCTAGGCCTGGTCAGTGGGGACACTGGCCAGGTTGACATGGCAGTCCACAGACTGCACACAGGCCCTGCGGTGGCAGGCCTGAGACACCATTTTAGGTCTACTCATGTGGGTGGCACAATCAGTGCTGCAGGCCCACCAGTAGTATTTGAATCACCAGCCCTGGCACACTCAATGCACTTTACTAGGGACTTCTTGGTAATACAAATATGCCAATCACGGATAACCAAATACAATAGCAATTTACTTAGGGAGCACTTGCACTTTGACACTGATCAGCAGTGGCAAAGTGCCCAAAGCATCTAAACCAGCAAAAACGAAATCCAGCACAGCATCAAAAATACAGGAGGTAGAGGCAGAAATTCAGGGGACACCACGCCAAAGATGCCAGGTCTAACAACTTGTTACCATATATTTCCTTCCCACATAGGTGTCTTGATGACACAGTGTCTATGTGATATGTGTAATCTGTGTGTGTTCTGTCTTACTTCAATGTTATTGTGGGTTCTTTTTCCCATGCACATCTTGGTAATAGTATCTTGCTCTGAGTTAGGTGCCTTTCTGTATCGGTTGTAGTGTCTTGTTAGTTAGAGATGACAGGACCCTTTTAGTTCCTGACGGATTCTGCAAAACAGTGATTGATATTTGTGCGTGGGTGTAGATGATAGAATTCATGATGTAGACTGTTCAGTGAACTGTAACACGCAGAGGAATAAGGATATGTAATACCAAGCTTTGAATGTAGCATGATCACATGCATATCACCAGGCTGGGTAGAAGGCTACAACTGGCAACAAGATAAGGGATTACATAAGCCAGCAACCTGAAGAACCGAGAGTGCTGCCCCGGAGAGTTTGCTGTGGTCCAGCAAACTGCTCCTGAGTGCCACGTTGTAGTACTAATTTGCTCCTGGTGGGGCTGCTACTACTGAAATTATGGACTTAATAAATACTTACAAAGACACAACTCGGCTACGTCTACTTCATCACCTCTACGCATGGGACTTCACCACTACATTTTGGCGATGATCTGGAGACTAACTCACCCTCTACTTGTGGTCTTAAAGACGTGAAAGTGGAAGCGTCAGTGAAGTCTTCATTTTGGAAGGATCTTTCCGAAACTACAAGTGCAGACAGCACACAGAATACGTAGTGGTTCATTAATGACCACACAGACAGCACAAGTACATTTCCAGGAGGAAGTGTTGGCACAGAAAGCACAAGATCCACAAGAAACAAATGAAATGAAGCTTCACAAGAAACAAGAGAAACTGGAGCAACACGCCTCGCAGGGCCACCACTGTCCCTCACACCGGATAGGCCCAGCCCAGGCTTGCTCTGCTCACGAACATCACATCTATTGGACTTTAAAGAAGCAAGAATTGTGTGCTACCTCAGGCTCAACCAAATACAGTGTGCCATACTATTTGCGATGACCCAAATGTTTTCACGCGGCTAGTGCTTGATGATTATGACAGTCCAAGCAGGCAGCAGATGCTGCCAGAGTACGCTCCGCTCCAGACAGCAGACAATTCCACATGTTATGATGCTGCCATAGTCCTAAAACTACCGCCTCCCTTCGATGCTGCCAAAACACAGAATATTGGTGACAGATGGACTGCCTGGATCGAATCCTTTGATGATTTCTTTGATGCGCTAGAAGAAGGAAATGACAAAATGATTATTAAATAGTTAAAGAATTTTGCGGGTGAAGGAGTAAAAAAATGTGATAAAGAAAATACCAGACAGAGGCGTTAAACATCAAGTTCAATCTAATGCCATATTTTAATGCCAGAAATGACAGAAAGCTGGTGAAATGATGGATGAGTTTGTAGAAAAGGCTTGATTCTCTCATCAAGCATTGCAAACACAACAAGTTCAATGATGAAGAGTCCATGTGTCTCAGAGTAATAGATGGTTGCACCTGGGATTCCTTCAGATGACGAATGCTGATGGAGACACTCAGTTTGGAGTGAGCACTCATGGCTGCCACAGTGGAAGAAAGAGATGACAGACAAACGGCTAACATGGAGGCTGGAATGGCCCAAAATTAATCCGCTCTGAGTATGAAAAGTAAGTCGATAACAAGTGAGAAAGCAACAAAGTAATGTCGAAGAAGTTGTGTTTTTGATGTGGGTTTTCCTTTCCACATGAAGGTAAATGTCCCGCCATTGGACAGATATGCAAAGCCTGCGGGAAAAATAAACATTTTGTGATGGTTTGCAAAGCTAGGTAAAGACCAAGTGCGTCACGTCGAGAAAGCAAAATGGATGGCAGAAGGTTCCAAAGATATTCCAGCCACGCCCACTAGGCCAAGCTGGAACAGCAGTTGAGGTAAGCAGAAACTGAAGAGGTCGATTGTCATCAAATTACTCGTCTAAAAATACATCACCTTCATTTTCGAACGACAGTGAGGAAGATGGGTGTGTGATATCAATGTTGACTGCTGGATCATTTGCACCTGTAGGATTAGCTTCTTGCAAGGAAGAATGCTGATCAAAGCAAGGCCAACAACAGAAAGTATGAACTTCATTTGTACACTGAAAGTTAATGGGTGCGCCAAAAACTTTTAACTTAGACGGTGGCACGTCGATAAACATTGTGCCATTGGAAAAGTACAATGAACTGTTTCTAGTGCCCCTTTTAAACCCGTCAAACACCAAAGTCTATACGTGGGCTGCTTTGATGCCACTGCACAGTCAAGGTTCCTTCATAGCAACTGTGAAGCATAAAAAGACAAAAGTACAAACACCAATTCATGTCCGGCACGGGTCTTCATCGAGTGCATTTTACTCAGTATTAGCACTTCTGATGACACGGGGCTGATTTTTGTAAACTACAGTGTCCATGCATATCACATTCCTATCATGAGATAGTGAATCAGTTTCCATCCTTGCTTCATGAACTAGGAAGATGTAAGACAATGAAAGTGCAATTTCACATAAATGAGAACATCCGTTCTGTTTCTCAACAACATTGTAGAATTGCATTTCATTAACAAGAGGCAGTTGAGAAAGAACTTGAGACACTATTAATGCATGACATCATTGAGCGAGCCACTGGCCCAACATCATGGGTATCGCCCACAGTGATAGTGCCACAGAAGGATAGTGGAGGAGACATGCACATCTGCATTGATATGCGCCAAGCCAACAAGGCGATTGAAAGAGAACAACATCCAGGTCTGCACTTTGCTGACATGATTAAGCAGCTGAATGTATATAAAGTCTTTCCCTCCTTGATTTGAAAAAAGAGTATCACCAACATGAACTAGAAGAAAGTTGGTCACATGAATGTAAACAAAGCAAAAAACAGAAATCAAGCATTCAATTAAGAATGCCACTGAAATGGCACACTTTGATCCAAAATTGCAGACAGAGGTTGTTGTTGATGCAAGTCCAGTGGGATTTATTGCCATCCTTGCCCAGCACACTGGACATCCCAATGCCCCAAGACACATGCTGGCTCATGCAAGTCTGAGGTTGTGATCAACAGAACGGGCCTATTCACAACCTGAAAAAGAAAGCTTTGCTATGGTGTGGGCTTGTGAGCACTTTTATGTGTTCCTGTATGGAAAGCACCTCATGGTTGTCACCAACCACCAAACATTGCTCACAATTTTTACCAATCCCAAAGCCAAGATGCCTCCTCGCATTGACAGATGGTTGTTGCAACTGGAGAAGTATTATTGAAAATATCAAAACCCTGCAGACTACTACTCAAGTGTACCAATACAATGTCATGGCACCACTTCTAAAGCGGCTGATGCTTATGTTGAGTTCATCGTGAAATCCAGTACCCCTGCTGCCACATTGGTGGAAAAAATCATTGCTGCCACAAGCATTTACAGAGATTTGCTACTACTCAAAGACATTATTACACATCAATTGTGGTGAAAACATACTCAACCTCTTCATGATGACCTTGAATATCAGAAATTCAAAAATGTTCAGGAAGAACTTTCAGTTACCCCAGAAGGCATCATCACATGAGCGTCGAGAATTGTCATACCTGTGAGTCTGAGACCACAAGTGATTGAACTGGCCTATGAGGGACATCATAGAGTTATTGCTACTAAATGAGCTGCACAGGACTGAGTTTGGTTCCTCGTCTTGATGAAAGAGTTGAAAAGAGTTAAGGACCTGTCATTTGTGCAACTGCTTGTCATCCAAAACAACACTGGATCCGTTAAACATGTCTAATCTTCAAAAGAATGCCTGGGAGAATATTGCAATTGATTTATTTGGACCTCTTGACAATGGACATCACCTAATAGTAATTGTTGATGAATATTCCCGTTTTCCCCATGTGGAAAAACTGTCATCAACTACTCCTGAGAGTAGTTGAGAAATTAGAAAGCATTTTTGCAACATGGGGTGTTCATTCGATCTGAAATCTGACAATGACCCACCTTTGAATAGCTGAGAATTTAAATTTTCTCACTAAACTTAATGTGAAGCATCAGGAAAGCACATCTCTCTGCAGACAGGCAAATGGTGTTGTCGAGAAGAAGACCATTCAGCACGATGAACTGGAAAAGATTGAACTCCAATGAGTTCTTCAGTCTATGCTTCGTGCATACAGTTCAACTACCCATTCTACCATGTGTGAAAGCCCTCCCACCTTAATGTTTAGAAGAGCCATCGGAACCAAATTGCCGCAATGGACCACTGAAAGCCCTCTTGAGCTGGATAAACTTTGCACTACTGATTTGCCACACAAACGCAAAATGAAGATCTATGCGAATAGATGCCGTTGTGCTTGGAGCACTGAGTTCGAAAGAGGAGATCAAGTTATTGTCAGGCATAAACGGAAACTCAAGTCTGATGCTCTTTTGATGCTGACCCACTGAGGGTTGTGATTAGTAAAGAACACTGGTGACTGCTCGCCATCCTGGAAAGTCCATTATGCTAGATTCTTCACATTTTAAGCACCTGCCCCGGCCGTTGCCAACTTCTCCCAGTATAAGTTACTTGCAGTTCCAGTATCCTTGTTTTCCCTACCCCTATGAACGTGTCTCGGTCTCCATTTGTTGATGAGTTTATGTGATTCCCCCCCCCCCCCCCCTCCCCCCCCTCTGTTAGCAGATATCTCTCTGCATTCCACCACAATCCATTGATGAAATTGTGCGCCATGGAAAAAGCTGATGAATAGAACCTGAATGCAGTTCCACATGGTGCCCATGTGCCTGCAAAACTTTAGGAAGTGGAAACACACTAGAAAAGACGTTCCAGTAAAGCCAACACCCCAGGATTACCCCTACCAGGAATACTTTCAATGTTACATCAATTGATACCATCAATGAAATCGCACAGCTCAACATACCTCAAACCCATAACCCAACAGCAGACAAGTAGCAGTACTTGGGAGATACTTTTTCTGGCATATAGACAACACATAAACAGGTAAGGATTCACAGTCCTTTGTATTCTGTGCCAAGAGCACAGGGATTTCAAGGAAATCTTGGGAGTTTACTATCTACTACCAGCACATAGAAAGTGCCCATCCGATCTATGCATTGCCAATAACCTCACTTGACCCCCCACAGCAGCCAACAAGAGATGGGTGGAGTGAAAAAATTAGATATCAAGGCCTAAGAACTGATTTGACTTAGAGTAATAGATCGAACTCTAGAATCTTGATTAAGGTTGATGCTTGAAGCTGGTACAGGCTGCTTCCATTAGCCATAAGCATCCACAAGAGCCTATTCAGAAAACGTATATAATGCCTCCGTCGTGCTCACAAGTTGTGATGCTGAAGGGACCAGGGCACTACTTGTCCTACACCCATCATCACCATCTAGAACATATTGATGCAGTGATATGACCTGCCAATATTCACACCTCACAGAAGTAGCTCAACAAGAAAAGGATGCTCTCACATGAGATCAAGTATTTCAATTAACACTGGAATACTTTTTTGTTATAACTCTATTACCTTGTCCTGGACCAGCGTGTGTGTCTGTATTCACCACCAGATATGTCTCCACTATTTCCCTCCCTATAGCAGTCTTTACCTCATGCAATGCTGACAACCACTGCTTTGTCTGTTTCTAGACAGCCTCTTGTTGATAACATACAGCAGCACATGCAGTCTTTTTGAAACTGCACTGAATTGGCCACGCTGATTGTTAACGGGGAGCCTTTAGAACTGGATGATACGGGCGAAAGCCGGCTTAAACAAACTGTGATGTGAAGCCATTGTGGACATCATAAACTGGATACCAAACAACAGAAGACCCCCGTAGAACCCCCTTGCGGGTTGGAATTATCACCGCATACTAACTAAAAGAGAACAGATCTGGAAATAGCCTTGAAAAAGTCGTGGGTTACACTCCCAGTTACGACGAAACACGTGTCGGCTGTGTGGAGAACTTCCAGTGATCAAGAATAAATACAAATTGATGTATTAATAACAACTACGTATTGTGATTGTTTCAAAGGGTGGCAACACCTATATACAACAGTACTATGATATACGTGTGCTAAGGAGTGTTATAATTGGTTTTATCTATTGATGGGCCCTCAAAAACACCACCATCCACCAGGCATTTACCAGTGCCCTCCATTAACGGTACCTGTGCTGAAGTACCTCAATTCGCGTGGGCTCTGGCCCATACGGAAATGTTTTTGTGGTCTGTTTTCACCATGGGCTGTGGTCCATACAGATGTTTTTGGTGTCTGCTTCTACCTCAGCACTTGCCAAATAATCACACTATCTGCTGAGCAAGATTAATATACCCTCTTCAACACAAGTGCAGAGTGTAACTGTTCATGGCCCCAGTTTTAGGGCCAACCACCCCCTAATTTATTCCAAGGTTGGTGGCGGCATTGCTGGCACCGATTAGCGTTGGACCATGTCATTATCATGTCATCACCAGGTTTAGCAGTTACTTCTACAATGTTGAATTCCTTTACCCCCTTCTTCTTGGAGCTTGGTGTGATGTCCTGAGAGGGGAAGAGGAGCAGGTTTCCAGCTTGGTAAATGAACTGCAACTTGCGCCGTTGATGTGCTGTGGTCAAGGCAATGTCATTCCCTTCCACATTAAGTGCTGTATTTTCTTGTCCTTGTGCAGTTATATAGGAATGGTTTGCATGGGTGCCAAAAGGCAGCTCCTATGTAAGCATGGTGAATAGGTATGTAGGAGACACAACTAATCAGTATGTGTTGAGGTTATTGCCATATGATAGAGGGGTGCTTGGTGATGGCATGGCATGGCATGTTGTCACTCTCTTTCTAGTGAGAGGAGTTTTTACGTATGGGTAGAAGTGTGAGATGTGTATAGAAAGTGCTACTTTGTAAGGAAGGCTGCTTAGCATATATGGCGGATTACTATGTTTTTGGACTGATGCCATGGTTGGGCTTACAGATTAATTATGTTGCAATATTTTGTTTCTCTGTCTCTATGATTTAGTAGCATTATACTGTAACATGTATAGCACTTCACACCCCTGACGAGGCATCAGAGCACTCTAGCTTGCATTGGGTTCCTGGGCGCCCTTTTAGAGTGCATGGTTGTTAGGGTATTGAATGTACATGGAGGGTATTGAGTCAGGTTAATGAGATTTAAAAAAAGGTTTCAAAAATGATGCAGAAATGTTGCTGTGCATATGCCGGAGGTGATGAAGAGCATCTGAGAATAGACACAGTAGTTCAGTTTTTTTAGAAGTATTCAGCATTAGTATAGTTGAGGCCATCACAGAGTGCTGAGCATCTAGGTTGGTGGGTCCACCATGGCGTATGCTAAATGGAGTTGGCCCTGAAGTGACATGTAACCACATACTGGTGTGCAGTGATAAACATCAGGGATGTGCACTATACAAATCCACTCAAAAAGGGGTAAATGTCCAGTCTCTGTAGGTGCTGTTAAACAGCTGGGTTATATATACTGTACATCCAATCAGTAGTAGAAGCAATCCAGGGTCCAGTGTGCACTAACAAGAAACCAGGGGCCTCATTTACATGCCCACTGCACCCACATTGTGTCATTTTTTTAGATGCACCGGCGGCGCAGTGTGCCTGCCCATATTTACAACGCCACGTAAAGTCACCCTGCGTGATTTTTTTATGGGCTTGTAAATATGACCTCCTTTCACACCTTAATCTGCATGAAAGGGGCGTCATGGGTGTTGCCGTTGGTCTTTCTATGCAGCATCCATGGAACCTGACACATTTCCCATTTCCAGATTTACAAAATGTTGTAAACCTAGGAATGCATCATGGGAGGCAATAAGTGGCGCAACAAGGAGAAATACTTTTATTTCTCCTCAGTTTTTGCTCTTTCTATGAGTGATGCAGTCTGCAGCACACATAGAAAGAGCAAAACACCATTAAAGATTGTTTTTGTGCAGGAAGATGTCCCTTCCTGCACAACAACAATTATCCCTGCAATGCAGGCAGCCCTACACCATGGAGCAAGGGTCTCTGCATTGGTGCACGGCTGCTGTTTGTGCACTAGCGCAGGGGAGAAGGACAGGAATGTGCCGTGTCTTATAGATACAGTGCACTCCTGCCCTTTTATTTTGATGCACGGCAGCACAGCAGGAAGGCTTGCTGCGCTGCAGTGCATCAAAACGTAGTAAATGAGGCCCCAGGTATCTAACATATATTTTACTCTCAGGAGCAACACACCCCAGACACCCTGGTACACACTGTTTTGCACTGTTAAGCAACCATGGGGCGTACCACTCGAGATTGACAAAATACTAAAAGATGCTCAACACCCCAGTTTGGCCTATTGAGCAAATAAGGTATGATTCAACTGGAAGTGAAAGCAAACCGAATCAGTGATTCATCATCATTGATAACTTTATTTTGGTCGCCACGGACCATAAAAAGTGCAAATAAAATACATACATACAAGCACAAAAGGATAAAACAATAAATAACATATCCAGTAAAATTTAAGCCTAAAAATAGATTAAACATTAGTGGTTATCAAGGTATGCAAAATAGAATATTGAAATAGACATGATTATTATAGAAAAAGATTCTGTCTGCGCCACATACCAATTAGGAACCGTGAGACAGCAAAAACGATAGGGGGGTGGGTGTCGTATCTTAGGACCCTAAAAGCTTTGGCACATTGCCTGAAGCCAAGATTTCTACAAAGTGGAATCAGCCAACATTTCCTTATTGCCTGATAGGCAAGGCAGAAAAACAAGACATGGAATACATCCTCTCGCTTATAATTACATGCCGGGCCGACGGTATTCTCTATATTAGCCCTAAGTGGGAGACTACCGATCCTAAACTGCATATATAGTTTCCTTGCAAGTGGGGGATAGAGTACATCTAGAAAATCCTCCTTTTTAGATTCAATTTGAACTTGAAGGAACTCTACCGTCAATCTTCCCACGGTAGTACATCTCTGTAGAGATAATAAGTTGTGGTGCCTAAAATGATGCAACAGCTCTGCCTTAGATATCCCTGGGCAACTTTCCTCGGGATTGTCCCACAGCTCAGGTAAACCAATCCTATTACTAAGTGCTCTGAAATGTTGGAGCCACGGAATGTTCTTTGGACCTTATTTATGAGGCCTTGCGTCAGTTTTGCGCCGCCGGTGCGTCACTTTTTGTGACGCACCAGCGGCGTAAAATATGCGCCTTGTTGCGCCATATTTAATAAGTGACGCATCCAGGTAGATGCGTCACTATTTAAACCCCTGCGCCACATTATACCTGCGTCAGGTATAATGTATGCAGAGGGGGCGTTCCCCCGCAAAAAGCCTCGTAATAGTGACGCAGTGAAATCTATGAGATTTCACTGCGTCACTTTTAGGATGCTGTTGCGTCAAAATCTTGCGCCTTCCTCACAGCAGGCGTAAGACTGACGCAAGCCCTTTCACATGGGGCTTTCCCCATGTGAAAGGACGCATTGTTGGAGTTGCGTCACTTTTGTGACACACTCAAGCAATGCGTCACTTTTGCGCTTACAGATACGTCAAAAATACTGACGTATCTGTAAGTCCTTGCGACATGATGCGTCATACATTAAATATGACGCATCATTGGTGTCGCAAGGAGTGCGCAGTGAAAAGTGACGCATCGCTGTTTTCACGCAGCGATGCGTCACTTTTCATAAATGAGGCCCTTAGTTTTTAAGGAAGACCACACCTCTATGAATTCTTCTTTGTAGGAAATCAATTCAGGCACTGACCATAGTCTCTTCCAGTACAGCAGCGGCCATACTGCTACTGCCTCCTCCATTGGGTCTAGCCCCAGGTCCATACATAAGGGAATGAGCGGTGTACTGGCTGGCAAGCCCAGTAAATTCCTCATGAAGGTATGTTCAACCTTCATGAGGCTGGTTATTGGTTGATGTCCCCATAATTCTGCCCTGTACATAGAAGCCATTCTGGCCTGAAGTCTATACATTTCTATGACCATGGCTACTGGCTTAAAATCTGCAATTCTGTGCACTTTACCAATTCCACCCGCCACTTGCGTTAACCTAAGGACCGCCTTTGCTGTCTGAAAACCCCAATCAAGATTTTCAGTTAAGGTAATACCTAGGTACTCAAAAGTCTTAACTCTTTCCAGAGGAGTACCATTCAAAAGTGGATTTGAACGGGTCTGTTTAGGGCAGGTGTCTCCAACAGGTCGATCGCGAGCTACCGGTAGCTCGCCGAGACCCTGTGTGTAGCTCGCCGAGTGCTGCTCAATTTATTAGCCCATTAGTTTTATTTTGGGCTGTTTATTTCCGTGTCTGTTGCCCGCCCTCACCCAACGCAGCTGCTCCAATTGGCTTGCGCTTAGATGGGGTGGGGCGGGCCGAAGAGGATGACGTTCCTTTGCTGCATGCAGTCTCGCGAGAGGGAGGAGCAGTGGAATAGCGAGCGAGGGCCGAAGCAATAAGACGAGGGAAAATGCCCTAAGGGCACGGACTCACCGCCGAAAAATCTACCTCCCGACGCGATGCATCAGACCTAGAGGCACAGGTTGCCGCTTTGGCACAAACCCGGAGGCCCAGAGACCCTGGGCAGCCCCCAGTGCTCCACCGGCATTGTTTCCCCCCCTCCCCAACTATGGGCCGCGGCGCGGGCTTTTGCAAGCATACCCCCTCCCTCTCCCCCCCCCCCCCAAGTAAATCCCGGCGGCCGCGAAGATATCTCGCGGTCAGTGCGGGCTGAGCCTCGCAGAGACTGTCTACCCTCCAGCTGAGAGGAGGAAGGACCCCTCGTAGTTGGACCCCGCTCCCAGATGCCTACTACAGCAGCCCCCAACGGGCCCAAGGCCCGGGACGTGCAGCTGGGGCGGGGTCCTACACTGCTTGTGCCAGCATGGTGAGACCCGGAGACGATTAGAAGTGTTGGGCGTGGGCTCTCAACTCAACTCGCTGTGCGAGCGGTGCCATTAATTATAACTCTCATCCTGCTGTACGGGCGCAACTACTAAGCCCCCCTCCGCGGCCCCAACCCACTTTGCCTCACTCTGCCACAGGGAACCCGCTCCTAGTCCACGCCGCTCCCGCAGGCAGGCTGAGTTCTGAGGGTACACAGAGACCCACCCGGGGGTGCAGCCTAAAATACCCCGCAGATTTCTTTTCTTTGTCTGCGCCGCCCAGTGATATCCCCTCAGC
The DNA here is from genome assembly GCF_964263255.1 of Lissotriton vulgaris. Classification (NCBI taxonomy): domain Eukaryota; kingdom Metazoa; phylum Chordata; class Amphibia; order Caudata; family Salamandridae; genus Lissotriton; species Lissotriton vulgaris. The sequence continues at coordinate 245,684,437 of NC_141696.1, read as the reverse complement.
CTTTCCTTCAGCAGCCTGGGACCCTGGAGGAGCTCAAGAGAAAGATTACCGGGGGGCTCGGCTCTCTGTGCCGTGGGGGAGGGGGCGCAGGAGGTGCTTGATTTTACCTGCAGGTCTTCTGACAGCTGAGCATGGTGCAAGCAGGCCGTGCTGCTGCAAGCTCCAATGATTTGCCGCAAATACCCCTAGCAGCCCCCACAGCTCCGCAGCAGGAGGTGAGGTCACCCGCACCGCAGCAGGAATCAATCTCTTTTTCTGATTAAATAGGTTAGACCAGGCATCCTTGGCGTGAGTCTCCCTTTCCAGAGAGAGACAGAGAGGGGCCGCTGGAGAGACACGGTGAGGGGCAGGACAGACAGGGGCAGGAGGAGACAGTGGTGCTAGGGAGAGACTGGGGCGCTGGAAAGAGAGTGTGAGGGAGAGAGGGGCAGCTGTACTGAAAGAGGCTGCGAGGAGGAAGAGAGAGACGGGCTGGGGAGAGACAGTTGGGGCGGAGAGAGACAGTGAGGGGCAGACAAGAGAGGGGCTCGGGAGAGATAGTGGAGGTGCAGAGATACCATGAGAGGCAGGACAGAGAGGGGACCTGGGGGAGACAGTAGGGGTAGGAGGAGAGAGAGTGGCTGGGGAGACAATGGGGATGGAGAGAGACAGAGGGTTCGACGAGAAGATTGCTGAGATGTCACAGACAGACTTAGGACATAGACCGGGAGAGAAGGGGCAGGGAAAGAGTGAGGTAGAGCCAGAGACGGTGAACAGAGCTCAGGACAGGAGCAAGGGCAGTGTAGGGTTAGAGATGGGTCAGGGAGCATGGGCAAGGTGCAGTAAAAAAGAGCGTGTCCGGGAGCCAGTACAGAGTGCAGGGGTTGGGACAGGGAGCAGAGGCAGAAAGGCAGACATGTTGGGCAGAACAAGGGACAGGGGGAGTGCAGTGATTGAGGACAGTGGTGAGGTTCCGTGACAATAGTAAGTGGTGCTTTCGACTCGTACGAATATGGTCGAGTCTGGTATCTATGAACCGCAAATGACGAGTTTAGCAAGTGTGCGCAGTTTCGCTGTGCTAGCTTAAACCGTTCATTTGTTATGTGGGTTTTTCATCTGTACCCACGGGTTCCATTTTAGATACGGCATCCATTTTGTCTCTTGCCCTCAAGTAGCAAGCGAACGGACGCTGTCCGCTTCGCGACCCTGGGACTCCCAAGATATTTGCGGAAGACACATGTTCTTTGTAAGTGTCTTTATGACGAGGGGGATGCTACTGAAAGGCAGATGGCGCCGCACGAGGTTCATCTTGCCGCACGAGCTTATTGTCTCAGCCGTGCATCCCATTAAGCACGTCCCTTTGATGCCTGTATCTCGTGTTTCCCGTTACCTCCCCTTTTTACACCCTTTCCGATCTCCCCACTGTCTCCGTCTTCCTCTACACCTGTCCTTGTTCCTATTTCGATCTGTTTTACTGCCGATTGGAATTTGCTAATGGTGGGAAGATGGGTTTTTACAGTTGGGAACCGCCAAATGTTTCCGCACTTATGTTTCGGACCTCATGTGTTTCAAAGTGACCAACACGACCCCTCTGAGGGATAATTGTGGGAACCGGGTTGTAAACTTTTGTGTTCAATGTTATCCTATGGGTAAAAACTGTATAAAAGGAGCGATCCACAGAACCAATTTGAAGCAGTCTCCCCAAGTTGCACGCTGTGTACTTGTCGTGATCTCTGTGTTCCCTGCAGCAAATAAACCTTGAATCTTTGACGCCGAAGGAAGTGTCCCGTGTCTCTGTGACTTGTACGCCGGAGCAGGTTACCCACGAAGGTTTCAGGTGTTGTGCCCTGGCACCGCTGGGTCTTACAGAACCCAGTCCTTCAGTTGGCGCCCAACGTGGGGCTGCATCAGTGGTACCGGTCCAAGCCCGACGATCGTGAGGAACTTCGTGTGAAATCTCCGAGGGAAGGTGCACTCCGCTTCATCGATCCTGTTGTCGAAATAAGTGGCCCGAAGACTTTTCCCGCGAAGATTCCCGCCTCCGGACGGCTGCGACGGACTGCTGCCCTGACTGTAGACCTGTTTTGGCGCCTGGCGTAGACCTTGGTATAGCGAGACGATTGACGGGCCTTCCTGGTGACGCCATCGATTTTTGAGTTAAGTATTTGTGGGTCGCTCCCATGGTTCTTGGTTGTTGACACTTTAGCGAGTGTTTTTGTTGTACACGCTGTGTAAGTGTTTTTGTCGGTGACACTTTGCCAGCGTACTTTGTTGTGTTGTTTGACGACTGCAGCCGCCAAAGACCGAGGGTTTTGTTCTTTGCTGGGACTTGGTAAATCCCGTAACCCTTGAAGTTTGTGAAACTCGGCTAGTGTGCAAGATGCCTGGTCGCAGTACTTTGTTTAGTTGTTTCAGACCTTGTGGTGCGGATTCCCTGCTGGAGGACTCGTGTCCGATACCTCCGGTTGGAACTCCTACTTATGATCTATATAGCAAACATGGGCTAGGCCCGATTACCTTTAACGATTATTGGGTTAAATATACAAAGAAGGACGGCGACCTTCGTTGGCCACCTCACGGTAGCTTCGAGGCGTCGATCTTAGATAATCTAGAAATGAAGTTGTTCGAACGAAAATCAAGGCCGGCCATGTTTGATGCCTTTCGGTTGTGGCGCAAAGAAGCCCGACAGAAAGAAATCAGACAGAATAAACATAGTCAGCGAGATAATGTTGCTACCATAGTGAAGAAAGCTGAGCAGTTCCAGCGTGATAAGGAGGTTAAGGATAAGGAAGTGTTTGAGAGACTACAGCGTATGACCATAGATAAATGCTATCCTGCTTTGCCTACGGAGTCGGATAAGAAGGAAGAGGCAGTTGAGGATCCTTTAATGTCCTACCTTATGAAGTCGCCACCTCCGTACGTACAGGGTACCGCAGCTCCTGTGGTCCCTGCCGTACCTGTCCTTCCACCTATTCCTCCTCCACCTGTTCCTCAACCTGCACCCGTTCTTCCGACTGTTCCTGCTCCTTTGCCTGCTTCTATCCCTACTGCTCCTCCGCTTCCTCATACTCCTGCTCCCGCTACTGCTCCTGTTTTGTTAACCCCTGCTGTTGCTACTGTTTCTACTCCTTCTCTTGTTAGTCCTGTGTCGTATCTTTCTCCCTCTACTCGTAGTCGTAATTCTCCTCTTGCAGCCAGTTTCTTTCAGTCGCTCGGACCTGTTCATGGGTCTGCTAGCTCCGATGGTCCTCAGAGACGTAGTCAGCTTCCTGGAAACAGAGAACGCGTTGCGCTATATAATATGGCGATGGGTTGGATGGTAAACCCCCTTAGAAATCCGCCTCGTGTTGTCCTCGAAACATTTAATCAATTCAACATACCAACCCAAAGATATGTGTTCGATGAAATGTGCAAGTTCCTACATGATCAGATAGCGGCCAATGCGCCTGACGAGGTGCTGACCGCCCTGTCTGAACTTCGGCTTCAGTTCGCAAACGGACTGATAGTAGATACTAACGTCCGACGTGCTATTGAACGGTTACTATCTCTTCGTCCTGCTCCCATACCTCATGCATTGTTTGTTGAGGATATTGAAAATCAACCAGACGAATCTGGCCAATATCCTATGCGTGAAGTTCCACCGGTTTGGATACCAGCTGATGCTAATGCTAATCCTCCGGTAGTGGCGCACTTTGAGAGAGTGTGGATACACCTCCCATGGAAACGATCGGAAGTGCTTCAGGTGAAGCAATCTTTGCCCGATCCTCGTAAAAATCCTACTGGGTATTATAAGGAATTATCGCAGCTAGTAGATGCTACGGTAATGAATCTTGCCGATATCGATATGTTGTTTGGCAACGTTGTACCGCAACCGGTATGGGCTAAAATTCGTCACCAAGATCACGCAAATGAATTAGGCGGTGATTGGGCTGCCATCACAGCGGCAGATGCTGGACAAGTGGCTGCTACTAAACCCGACCAATTGATTACTGCTCTTCCCCAGCGTATAATAACATTGATGAAGACTCTTATGCCAGCTATGAGGGTAAATTGGGACAAATTGTCAGCTTGTAAACAAAAGAAAGATGAGAGTGTTTCCGACTTCTTTACGAGGTTTGAGGAAGCATTCATTGACCACAGTGGACAGGATATGGGTACTGAGGGTGGACAGAGGTTGTTTGTGGATAAATTTGTGTCGAATTTATTGCCCGACTTGAGCAATAAATTAAAGAATTCGGAAAGTGCGTGGGCAGTTTCTACCTCAGCTCAAATATTGGCTACAGCACAATATTACGAGAATAGAGAGAAAGAAGAGAATGACCGTGCTGACAAAAAGACGAAAGAACTTAAAACTAAAGTGTTGTTGCAACAAGCGTATCCTCCGCGGTCAAATCAGAATAATTCACAACAAAATAGATCGCAGTCGCAATCGAATCGATCGCAGCCGCGTAATGATTCCTCCTCCCAAAGATCATCGTTAGGGTACAATCAATGTGCCTATTGTAGACAGGAGGGACACATTAAATTTAACTGCCCTGTTTTGAATGAACGTACTAGTGGTAATTCGTCTAAAGGAGGCCGTGGTGGTTCGCAACAGGCATCACGTGGTAGAGGTCATGGTGCTCAGAACGATCGTTCAGATAACTCATCTAATTCTAATAACTGTTTTGATCAACGTGGATCGTCGCAAGGACGATCTGCGCAGTACAATGTAGACGATTATTACGTCGATCAGGGAACTGACGACAGTAATTACTAGGACAGCCAAAGACAAGGAGAGGGAGTGGTATCAGTTCCGGTTGATCAGAGAGGGCCTTACGTCGCAGTTGCTACATTGGGCGTCGTTGAGCCTTTTCTGTTGGACACTGGTGCAGCGAAAAGTTCTATCATGCATTCGAAACTCCCTGGCGCACCTTTGTCTGGCTTAACAAATGTTTCCGTTGGATTCTCTGGCGCCCCCGTTAGCAATCCAGTTTCACGCCCTTTGCCCCTTCAAATTGGGCCACGTGAGCTAGAAGCTCCGCTGATTTTAACCACGGGTTGTGGTGAAAATCTATTGGGCCTGGATTTGCTTAAACGTCTGTATGCAACTTTGTACTGTTCTCCTGCGGGTGTAAAGCTTACGTTAGGAGAGAGGGTTGTCTCTCCCATGTACTTGTCTCTCGACAAGCTCCCACCGGAATTGAGTTCTCTGCCTGCGTCTTTGTGGGCGACGGGTCCAAATGACGTGGGCCTACTTGATATCTCCCCTTATGTTGTTCAGTTGAAATCGAATGTGCGATTGCCACGTATTCCCCAGTATCGTATCTCCCTTGATGGTGAACGAGCTTTGTTAGCGATCATCTATGATTTGATCGAGAAAGATGTTATTGAGGAGACTCGGGGAAACGTGTGCAATAGTCCTGTACTACCCATTCTTAAACGTACAGATCCTACGAAACCGCCTGTTTATCGCTTTGTTATCGATTAACGGGAGTGAATAAAATTGTGGTTCCTCAATTTCCCGTTGTGCCTGACATCACGGCGCTCCTGACTCTGATTCCAGCTACTGCATCATGGTTTTCGGTGATTGATTTGAAAAATGCGTTTTTCAGCATCCCGATTGCCGAAGAGAGCAGGGACCTTTTCGGTTTCTCTCTCGGTGGACGTAGCTTCCGGTTCAAACGCGCTCCTCAGGGCTACTGTGAAAGTCCATCGATTTACAGTCAAGCCTTGAAGGGTCAACTGGATGCGTTTCAGTTGCCGGTTGGTGCGGCTTTAATCCAATACGTCGATGACTTATTGGTAGCTGCCGACACTCAGGACATTTGTAAAGTAGCTACGGTATCATTACTGCAACATCTCTGTGAGCTAAACCATAAGGTGTCCCCTTCTAAACTCCAATATTGTTGTCAAGAAGTAACCTATCTAGGTCACTTATTGTCAAAGGAGGGAAGGAGATTGACCCCAGAGCGAATTGCAGCGATTGCGCGAATGGCTGTGCCAAAAACTCAAAGAGATGTGCGTGCCTTTCTAGGTATCACATCATACTGCAGGCAATGGATTCCTAATTTTTCATTGCTAGCGAAACCATTGGTGGCTCTTACGTGCAAGGATGTTCCAACTCCTTTACCATGGACGGAAGAATGTCAGAAAAGTTTTTCTGAACTACGTGATTCATTGTGTTCGGCTCCTGTGTTAGGTACTCCTGACTATAGCAAGCCGTTTACGCTATATGTTCACGAGAAGGAAGGTTGTGCTTTGAGTGTCTTAACGCAACCTTTTGGTGGTAAGCAGCGTCCATGTGCATATTTTTCCTCGACCTTGGACCCAGTAGCTAGAGCATTGCCGAGTTGTTTACGAGCAACAGCGGCAGCTGCGGTCTCTATCCGACAATCAGCAGGATTGGTCATGGATAATATGCTTACGGTGATGGTTCCGCATGCAGTCGATACTCTGTTGAATCGTACGAAGACTCAGCACTTGACGAGTGCGAGGTTGTCTGGGTATGAATTAACGCTCTTGGCAAGCCATATTCAGATAAAACGTTGTAATGTCCTAAATCCGGCAACTTTGTTACCAATTAGCGCAGAGTCAGATGAAGTAGCAGAACATGACTGCTACTTGAGGACTGAAGAAGAAACGAAAGGTCGAGTGGACCTTAAAAACACCCCACTGGAAGATCCGGATGGCACTCTGTATGTGGATGGGTCATGTTTTAAGTTGCCGAATGGTGATGTGACTACCGCTTATGCTGTTGTAACGTTGAATACTGTTGTTGAAACTGCAAGACTGAATCAAAATTCTGCCCAAGCTGCGGAATTGATTGCTCTCACTAGAGCATGTGTGTTAGCGAAAGGTAAACGTGTGAATGTGTACACCGATAGCCAGTACGCTTTCGGTGTAGCACATAGTTTTGGACGATTGTGGCGAGAGCGTGGTTTCTTGACGTCGCATGGTACGAAGATTCAGCATGGCCAGCTTGTGAACGATCTTTTGGATGCATTGACTTTGCCTACACAAGTTGCGATTGTTAAGTGTAGTGCGCATCGTAAAGTTACGGATGATGTTGGTCGTGGTAATGCGTTTGCAGATGAGATTGCTAAGGAGACTGCCCGGAACCTTAGCACTCGAATGTATGTGACGAGTTCGGTTAGGTGGCCTACAGAATCAAGTATGTGTGAAGATACTGTTGACAGCGTGAAAGCAATTCAGAATGAGGCCACCGAGACTGAAAAGGCGAAGTGGAAAGAAAGTACGGGAAAGTTGGATGCAAGTGGTTGTTGGATTGATTTGTCAGATCAGAAAAGATGGTTGTTGCCTGACGCGTATGTACTGGCCGTTGTGACAATGGCACATGGGTTAGCACATATTAGCGCGAAAGGTATTTGTAAGTTGTTGTCGCCTGTGTGGAAGAATGATGGCATTACGAAATGTGCTGAACGTCTGGTGAAGAATTGTATGGTGTGTATGATGTACAATCCTGGCAAAGGAACCCCAACTCCTCCTGGCAGTTTTGCTCCCCCTTCGTATCCCTTTGAGGTGGTTCAATTGGACTTCATCCATATGGAGCGATGCAATAACCTGAAATACGTTTTAGTTGTGGTTTGCGCATTCTCTCGATGGATCGAGGCCTATCCCCTCAAAGACAATACTGCTTTGTCTACTGCGAAAATCCTACTGAAGGAATATTTTCCTCGGTATGGAATGCCTAGAGTCGTGTGGTCAGATAACGGAAGTGAGTTTGTTGGAAGTGTGATGAAGAGTGTGTGTAAGGGCCTTGGAATAAATCAAAAATTCCACAGCGCCAATCATCCCCAGTCAGCTGGATTGGTTGAAGGGTACAACGGCACCCTTAAACTAAAGCTAGCAAAGATTCAGGCTACGACTGGTCTTTCGTGGCCAGACGCTTTACCTTTAGCATTACTGTCAACTAGGGCGACTGTACACTCCCGAATAGGGCTTAGCCCCTACGAAATAGTGTTCGGCCGTCCTGCGAATGTGTGGGGGGTTCCTAGGCCAGGAATATTCTCTGATCTTGAGTATCCAATGCTGATTGACTATTTACATGACTTGACTGCTAAACTGAGGTTAATTCATCAACAGGTTTACGACGCATTGCCGACGCAGACAGAGGGTCCAGGCCACCAGCTCCAGCCCGGAGACTGGGTGGTAACACGCAACTTTTCACGAAAAAACAATTTGGACCCAAGATTTACTGGACCCTACCAGGTACTCCTGGCCACGAGGACTGCCGTTCGTCTAGAGGGGCGCAAGAATTGGGTGCACGCTACGCACACCAAGCGAGTCCCTGTCCCTTTGCCGGCAGACCCGTGGGTAAGGAAAGGCATTGCGTCAACAGAAACAGAAACATTGCCGGCGTTTGTGCCTTTTAGCGACGCACAGCTTGTTGGAGAATCCTCAGCGCAGCAGAAAGACACTGTCGAACAATTGTCAGCAAAAGACTCAAGCCCAGAACAATCGACTGATCAGCAGGACGCTGTCTCTTCAACGGATCCTTTGTTCGACGAGCAGACACGTCCTGGGAAACATCGATATTCTTTGCGATCTCGCGTTAAGGACAAATAAAATATTTTTTTTGCTTTGCTGAAATTGAAAACTGCATTATCCCCGATTTCCCGTGATCAGTTTGACTATTCGTATCATTGAAATTTTGTACATATTGAGTTTCCTCCCTGTATCTTTTTACTTCCACAGCTGAGAGACATTGTGCTTGTACATACATATTGTGTATTGAAGGCCGTAGGGCCGCGCGCGTACTTCCTTCTGGATAGTAGGTCTTGACGCTAGGTTAAAGACCGTCGGTTCCTGGGAACTCCTGGGGATTGACTATTGCTACACAGAACGAAGTGCGTCAAGAAACGTTGCGGACGGTCGTAGGGAATGGCATTCTCGAAGCTGAATGATTTGGAGGGAGCTAAGGCGCATCGATTCAAGCTGCAGCAACTCAGTCGTACCAAATGTTTTATATTCCAATTGTTTGTATTGTTTTTGACTGCTTCTGCATTATTGGCGGGTGGGGTGTACTATACGATGTCTTACTTCTTACCCGCTACACCTACTCCTACTCCCTACCCTAATCTTACCTCTACTGCTTCTCCACATTCCTTTCACATGTTACCGGAACACGAGCAGGCTAGACGTGTAGAATTCCGCAACAATTCCTTTATTCAGCTCCTCCATCAGCATCAGTTAGTGGTTAACACTACTAATTGTTGGGTGTGTGGGTTGATGCCACATACTACGGATAAGGGAATTCCATATCTGGTGTTACCGTATAGTTCCCAAGGGTCAGCTCGAGCATTTCAAACAATGTTTCGAAGCGCACTGGGTTTCCACCCCATTCGAGAACCACGTTCCCCCTACTCTGGTCCTACCTCGTATCAGAAGCCTTTGTCGATAGCCATAGAGGATTTAGATAGCGATATCTATGATCCTTCGCTTATCCCTGAAGAAGAGGTACAAGCTTATAGGGTCCTAAGTAGAGGCGAATATAGTGTGTTCACTAGCGAAAAACAGCTTAAAAGCTCGCCTCCAATATGGGTCGTACCCCACACTGGTAATTTTTGTCTTATGGGTCGTGGCCGAAGATCGCAAGCCCGACTTGGAGCAAGTGCTTGCACCGAAAATTACATTCTGCCGATGTTCTCATCCCCTGTGTTTCTGGCTGCCAAGGGTACATACTTTATCTGCTATGATCGTGCATATGCATGGTTGCCCGCTGACTTCATGGGCTCATGCTTCATTGCAAATTTGTTGCCTCCGACGTTCACTGTAGATGCTGATTATCACAAGACTAGAGTTGTGAGAGGCGTAATTAGCGAAGAGGATACCGCCGGTCAAGAGGCAGGAGACTTTTTCAAGGGTTTCCTCCCGTTTTGGGGACCTATGGTTAACAGTAGGAACCTGAGACAGTTGACTCGAGTGGTAGAATCAACAGCTAATATTACTGCCAGTGCCCTTGGTAATATCACCACAGAACTTCAGGCGGAGAGACTTATGACGTTACAAAACCGTATGGTTTTAGATGTCATCTTAGCAGATCGTGGTGGGGTATGTAAGGTGATCCATTCGAGCTGCTGCATTTTTATTCCAGATAATGCTCCAACTGTCTATCAAGCCATCTCGAGGTTGCATAAGATCTCCGAATCCATACACGTGGATGTAGGGGATTGGACGTTGCTAGGATGGTTTTGGGGCCTGATGTCGACTTGGGGTTGGAAAATTCTGATGATCATCGGAGTTGTGGTAGTGTTCCTGTTCACGTGTTGCCTTTGTGTGCAGTGTGGTCCTGCCTTATGTGGCCTCTGTGCTACAACGTGTATGAGACAACCATCTGTTACCAAAGGGACTCGGTTGGACAGAGCTATGCTACAGCAACATCTCGATGGTCTGATGAATATTGAGTATGATCCCGACTAGTGCTTGCCTACGTGAGGGCAAAAGGAGCGTCTGAGGTTCCGTGACAATAGTAAGTGGTGCTTTCGACTCGTACGAATATGGTCGAGTCTGGTATCTATGAACCGCAAATGACGAGTTTAGCAAGTGTGCGCAGTTTCGCTGTGCTAGCTTAAACCGTTCATTTGTTATGTGGGTTTTTCATCTGTACCCACGGGTTCCATTTTAGATACGGCATCCATTTTGTCTCTTGCCCTCAAGTAGCAAGCGAACGGACGCTGTCCGCTTCGCGACCCTGGGACTCCCAAGATATTTGCGGAAGACACATGTTCTTTGTAAGTGTCTTTATGACGAGGGGGATGCTACTGAAAGGCAGATGGCGCCGCACGAGGTTCATCTTGCCGCACGAGCTTATTGTCTCAGCCGTGCATCCCATTAAGCACGTCCCTTTGATGCCTGTATCTCGTGTTTCCCGTTACCTCCCCTTTTTACACCCTTTCCGATCTCCCCACTGTCTCCGTCTTCCTCTACACCTGTCCTTGTTCCTATTTCGATCTGTTTTACTGCCGATTGGAATTTGCTAATGGTGGGAAGATGGGTTTTTACAGTTGGGAACCGCCAAATGTTTCCGCACTTATGTTTCGGACCTCATGTGTTTCAAAGTGACCAACACGACCCCTCTGAGGGATAATTGTGGGAACCGGGTTGTAAACTTTTGTGTTCAATGTTATCCTATGGGTAAAAACTGTATAAAAGGAGCGATCCACAGAACCAATTTGAAGCAGTCTCCCCAAGTTGCACGCTGTGTACTTGTCGTGATCTCTGTGTTCCCTGCAGCAAATAAACCTTGAATCTTTGACGCCGAAGGAAGTGTCCCGTGTCTCTGTGACTTGTACGCCGGAGCAGGTTACCCACGAAGGTTTCAGGTGTTGTGCCCTGGCACCGCTGGGTCTTACAGAACCCAGTCCTTCAGTGGTGAGCAGGGCAGTGCAGGGACCTTAGCCATGAGTAGGGAGTGGGAAAGAGGCAGGGTCCTGTGGCACAGAACCGGACAGACAGGGGGTACCGGAAGCACGGAGTGAGAGCAGGGGAGGACAGAGAGCAGAAACCGGGGGCAGGGGGCCATAGCATGGGCATGGGGCAGGAAGAGGGTACCGGAAGCACCTCTCAAGCTGGTCCATTCTGAGCCTGTGCTGACTGAACCAGAGGTGGGCTGGACCACAATGTGCCTTTTCACTGGCCTCTGTGTGCTCTTCAGGGACACAGGCAGCTCTGGCCTCTCCACAGTGAGGCCTTGACTGTTTCATGGTGTCGTGTGGCCACTCAGGATGTTATGTATGGTTGTTTTGTGGTCTGTTTGTGTGACAATTTTATTGGTTGGTAGTCTGTGCCAATGCTTGTCTGTGGGTTTTTGGCTATTTGTGTGCCAATTTTATTGGCTGGTGGGCTGCTTTTTATTGTAAATTTTTCTGATAGTACCAAACATTGCCTGCTGCAAGCACAAATAGCCAAGTAGTCTTCCATACCTTGAAAAACACCGTCCTACAACATGTCTAAGTTTTACTTATTTTGCAAACATGGGCCACTTTTTCTTTAGCTATTTCATTTGCCTGACCTATATTTAATAACATAACAGGTCTAGTTGCAAAGCACACGATTACCCGAAGGTGTCCTGGGGCTGAATAACAGATGTTTATTGTTACCCAACTCAAGGCTATTCATGATTATATCGACCTCAAATGGATGAAAGGATGAGTGGACCTGCTGGGATTTAAACCTGTGACCATGAGATCAAGCACAGGCCCCTGCTTTTAATTTTCTGTCCCATTCCGACAAGCATCAGCCTCCGCTTGCACGGCTTGTGCTTTTGTTGTGTCACTGTTGTGGCTTGTGCTTTAGCTTTTTGTCTCACTGTGCTGCAGAAGGCAGTGCACAGGTAAAAAGGGAAAAAAAGTTGTTTCTTTAAGTGTTATTGTGTTGAAGCCACAGTATTGGGCCCATGGGCTCTGAAAAAATAGGCTTAACGTCAATAAAACTGGGCGGAGGAGGTTGCTCGAAAAATGCGCGAGTTGCTTGGGGTTTAGTAGCTCACGACGATTTTCACTGACCAGAAGTAGCTCACACTACACAAAAGGTTGGAGACCCCTGGTTTAGGGAGATTAAAAATCATAAACTTAGTCTTGTCTAAATTTATCTCTAGATCTCGCAGTGCACAGAATGCTGCAAAGCCAATCAGGGTACGTTGAATACCCATTGTTGTTTTGGACAACAGCAAAGTGTCATCCGCAAACATCAAAGCGGGCACCCGCCCAGAGGCTAGCCTTGGGGCATCGTTGTCTTTTACTTTAAGCAGATGATCCATTAGCCCATTTACATAGAGACAGAATAAGGTTGGGGCCAGGACACACCCCTGGCGCACCCCCTTCTTCACAGGGAAGCGAGCCGACAATTCACCATGTCTCCCACACCTGACTTGAGTGTAGTTATCCGTATGGAGTCTATTTAACACATTCAATAAGTTGATGGGTAGGCCCAAATCTGTTAGTACTCTCCACAACTTATCCCTCGGCACTAGATCGAATGCGGCCCGCAGGTCGACAAAGATGTGGTAGAGGCTGCCACCCTCCACTCTCACCATTTTCCAAATTAGTACCTGGAGTCTAAATATTTAGTCTAGGGTTGAAATACCCATCCTGAATCCAGCCTGGAGAGTGCTCAAAATCTCGTTTTCTTCTATCCACCCCTGAATTCTGTCTAGAATAATCCTGCCAATCAGTTTTTGCGTGGTATCTATCAAGCTGAGGGACCTATAATTAGACGGGATTAGTGGACAACTCTTTTTGTGGACAGGGACTATCTCCGTTCCAAGCCAGGTATCTGGCGGGTCCATCCCCTTCAGTATTGCATTAAATAAAACAACCAAATATGGAGCCCAAATTTTCGGTTGATACCGAAATAGATCCCCTGGCAACTTATCTAGGCCAGGCGTCTTGTTAGGTAGGAGTTTGGCTATTGCAGTTTCAACCTCAGTTAACGTGATGTCCAAGGACCCATCCGGTCAATACTCATGGAGGGGTCCTGGCGTAGGGAGTAAGGGAGCCTCTATAACCTTACCCAGCACAGTATCCAAAGGCCCCTCCAATCGATGCTCATGGAGGGGTCCAGGGGTAAGGAGCAAGGAAGTCTCTTCAGCCTCACCCAACACAGTATCCAACGGCCCCTCCAGTCGATGCTCATGGAGGGGACCATGGGTAAGAAGCAAGGAAACCTCTTCACCAGGATCAGCGTAGAGTGCTCCAAAATGGGCTTTCCAGGCCACAGGTGCTATATTCGATACTGGTGCTAATCCACCCTCACGCGCCCCAGAGCTAACAATAGCCCAAAATGACTTTGAATCCTTACGTGAGAGAGCTGATCTTACTTCTTCCCATCTATTCGCCTCCCAGTCTTTCTTTTCCCTATTGATAACCTGCTTGTACTTGAGCCGACATTGTTTAATGCCTAATTTATCCTTTGCTTTTATTGCGGTTAGCAAATCTCTTTTTTTGCTTTCCGACAGGGTGCATTGTACCAAGGGTGGGTTTGATCTGGGCTTACCTTCTTACTACCTTTGGGATAGAACACATCCGACAGTTTGACAACCAGCTGCTTATGAATTTCCAAAGTCCTAATCTGGGAGTCTTGCTGAAGATTCATATCTACCATCTCTCCCATTTCTATCAGCTGCGTTAAAGCCAGCCGATCTGTTCCTGCACGTTTAATTGGAGAGCCCTGCAGGTAAGACCATTTGACTCTCCGCCTGTTATTAGTTTGCAGGAGAGGCGGTTGAGCAGCATTAGGCACAGGGGCAGGGGTAGACAACCCGAAGCTCCTGGGTTTCAATGTCAGGACCAGGGTATTATGGTCACTGTCTTTCCTCGGATGTACCCTGGAATCCAGGACCTCATCCCAATGTCTAACTTTGACCATTATATAGTCGATAATGGAGTTTTGCCCTTCTCTATTAAATGTTGATGAACCCGGTCTATCCGATTCTGTCCTCCCATTACACGCCCGCAAAGACGCTGAAAGGGAAAACAAATTAATTTGGAGAACCAACGGGGTCCATGCTCTGGCAGGTGGTATCTGCGGATCTGGAATACGCCAATATTGATCCTCATCAGATAATCCTCCCGTCTAAAATACTAAGAGGTTCAAATTGGCAATTGAAATCCCTGCCAATTAATAGGGCTACTGTTGGGTCAAGGGTCAGGATAAACTGCCTTAGTGTATCAATAGTACCAGATTCTTGCCCACTCTGCATAGGCCTTGAATAGATGTTAAGTAAGGCAATCTGTGAGGAATCTGGGAGCGTTAGAAGGACACATTGGACATCGGGTGAGTTAGTTGGAATATGAGCGGCTTTAGCACCCAGGTGCGTACCCACCCATATAGTTAGGCCTCCCGAGGGTCTGCCCCTACCCCGTGTTGTAGTCATGATACTAAAAGTGGCAAAACCGACCTTCACAGTCTCTTCCAATGCCCACGTCTCCTGCATCAAGCAGATGTCATGCTTTGCTATAAAAAATCCCCACTCGGGCAGAGATAGTTTTCTTCTAATCCCTGCCAGATTCCAGGAGAAGATTTTAATGCTACCGTCCATTACCCTGTTCCTAGTAGGACCTAATTCTCTCACTGGGCTGTATTCACCGAGATGTGATGCTTCACCAGGTTCTACCCCTCTAAAGCACGTTGGCCGCTCAATCACTTGCGTTCTTTCTTTGTCCCCACCCTTTAACAACTCAACTATAGCACCACCTGTCTCCACCTGAGTCACGGGAGATAGGGCGCTGAAATCTCCAGCCGCATGATCCCTCCCCTTAATCCGCCCCATGTTAGCCCTAGATACCACCCTACCACCTACACCCTCTTGTTGGATAATTATTGGGGTAGGGAGAGTATTAACATCAGCATTTCTCCCCACTCTCTCTACTTGTGAGCCCGGAACACTAGTTATTGAAGATGTGGACCGCTGGCTCTCAGGGCGTCAATCCACTTGATCTAAGATACTGAACCTATTGCTTTGGGGAAAAAATGAAAGTAAAGGGGTAGGTGGATACGCACCCTTCCAATTGGTTGCCCCCTCTTGATCTCTATGGGGAAGCGTATTCTGGACCCCCCAGAGCTGCCCGCCTCTATATCGTTTGAGACCCAGCTGGGGAGCAGGATAAAAATAAGATAGATGTAAGGATTGAATTTGTATTTCAGACCGAACTGGGGCCCCATTACAAATGTAATCCACAGCAGAGATGTTCCTAAAGTTGATTATTACACAATCTCCCGGGATGGTTTTTTGTCTTGACCCCACCCAGTCAAATCGTCTTGCAAACATTATTTCACCAGAGACCTGTAAGGGAAGAGGCCTATCAAAATTGCTTCAATGTATACATTTATTTTTAAGTTCATTATATTCCTCAATTTTCCCCTGGCTTAGGACTGGAACCCCTGCAAGCACCACCACATATGGTAATGACTCGGGGGAGAATAATGCAGGGTAGGGCTTTAACTAGCCCTTCCTCAGGAATGCTTACTTGAGGTTGTTTGTCCACGCGCCCAGTCACTCCCCCAGACGCCCCCCTTCTAGATAGAGCATTGTTGATATTTACATTATTTTCCCTTAATGGTGGTGGAGGAGCGTTAGGAGGAACATTATGGTTTACCACCAAAGGAGATGCAGCAGGAATGTTATTACTTGTGGGCAGAGTATTAGAATTACCATCTCCGTTTTGCTGCGCCCCGTCATGAGTGTTAGCACCCCCTATTGCATGTGAGTCTACCCGTACCTGGGCAGAATTGTACAGTGACTCTAAATACAAAAGACTATTTTCTATCAGGGTGAGTCTATCGTAGAAGGGAAGACAGGTCTTTGTAAAAATAAGTTCCAGTTTCACCAAAAAGGCAGTTCCCAGCTCAGTAGGGTCCACATCGCTGAAGTCTGTTATAGTAGTAGCCAGATGAGTAGGATGCGGGCTTGTAACTGGGGTATTTGAAGGTCTTATACTTGGCCCCTCGCCCTCGTTATTCCGTTTTTGAATCTTCGCTTTCCTATTTTTCAAAGGGGCAGCCCCACGTTTCCTTATAACAACCAGACCTACTACCGCCTTAGTGGCCTCCAATTTGGAATTTTGTTTAGATCTCGTTTTAGGCCTTGAATTTAACAGACCAAGGTCTTCGTGGTTAGGGACAAGTGTGCTTAAACTAGCTGGTGCAGCATTCACAATATCTGATGAAGTGCGCAGATCTTCACTGTCTCGTAGTGGATTTCCCCCCTCACCACTAGCTCTTATTAGACCAGTAGCAATCCCACATTGGTGATTTGGCGATACTGCATGTAACAGTTGGCCCAAGGATGACCGTTTATCAAAGGCGGAGTCCAATGACAACCTTTTTTCAGTTAATTCTATTTCACGAGTCAGCACAGATGATGCCCTCGTGGTAACGTGATCCAAGGTGCCCATGAGTGAGCCACCGGTGTTAGACTTCCTCCCCTTCGTTTCCTTATTAGTAGTCATAGCAAAGTTTAAAAGGAAAGCAACTTTCTAATTAATTGCTGGTAAAATTGCCTCTCCGTCGAACTGGCGAAAGATATTTAAATGCACTGACCTTGATTTGCAGGTGAAAGAGGATGGCCCCGTCCCGTCCTCAACCGGCCTCTAACGGGCTCAAACGGACCCGCCCTTGGCCCGGGCTTTGCCTGGCGCCCACACACGCGCGTCCCGTATTGCGGGAAAGTGTAGGTGATTAAATAACCCCGGTGTCAAGGGGGGAGGGGCTGCTGCTCCGCTCTCGGCCCCACTGCTGTCTGGGCCTTGAAGTCCGGGCCCCAGCTGCTCCACTGTTCAATGCCGCCGCCACCGCCAACAAACACGTTGCGTCTCCCGCAAAGCGGGAGGCGCGTAAAGTAAATATGCCCCCAGTGAGGAGGGAGGGGCTGCTGCTCTGCTCTCGGCCCCACTGCTGTCTGGGCCTTGAAGTCCGGGCCCCAGCTGCTCCACTGTTCAATGCCGCCCTCGCCGCCAACAAACACTATGAGTCTCCCGCGAAGCGGAAGGCGCGAGAAGTAAATATGTCCCCGGTGAGGAGGGAGGGGCTGCTGCTCCGCTCTCGGCCCCACTGCTGTCTGGGCCTTGATGTCCAGGCCCCAGCTGCTCCACTGTTCAATGCCGCCATCAACAAACACGATGCGTCTCCCGCGAAGCGGGAGGTGCGAGAAGTAAATATGTCCCCGGTGAGGAGGGAGGGGCTGCTGCTCCGTTCTCAGCCCCACTGCTGTCTGGGCCTTTAAGTCCGGGCCCCAGCTGCTCCACTGTTCAATGCCGCCGCAGCCACCGCCAACAAACACGATGCGTCTCCCCAGTGATTCAACTTTGAGGGAACCAAAGTCTGTGCAGAACCAACCAAGAAGTAACAGATGTGCAACACCCAGAATTTACTGTTAAGCAACTGGCCCATGTGCTAGCAGAGGCTGTCCAGGACCAAGAATATTGTCCCTGAAGTTGTTAGGCAACTACAGTGTGACTAAAGTACACTGGTCAAACAGCCCAACAGGAGGAACACCATCAGTGTGTTCCATTGGTCCACACAGAGGCAGTGGCGCTGTGGATCCCTGCAGTAAATCTTGCTAGGATACAAAGTTAACCAGCATTAGTTTATGATCCTGTGGGAAGAATGTGATAAGCTTTGGAACAAGGAGGAGGATCAAGAGAGGACCAGAGGGGAGAAAACAGGGAAAGCTTATGGCCCTACTGGACATAAACAGGGAATACGGTACAGGACACATAGGCTGGACATCCTGGGAGAAAAGGATAAGTATGTTGGGGAACATGGAAACGACCATAGTAGACCAAAACAACATCACTATGACATGATGCCAGGATTGGAAGTTGAGAACGATCAAGAAGAGATGTGATAAAAACAGGAAATAAAAAAAAAAGACCAGAACATGCACATACACAACAACCATAAATATGATCAAAAACATACCACAAATGCAATTTAAAATCACAGTCACAATAAAATCCCACAAAATGTGCGCTATCTTTGCACCTCGAGTGGCGACTGCAGGGCTGTAAATATAGGCCGACCTTAGGGTCAGGGGGTACCCAAGATGTTTCTCCTTAGCACTGTCTCATTATGAGAGGAAAAGAAAGCAATCTCTCTCTTTGTCCACTTCTGTACCTGTTTGTTCAGGTCCAGTCTGTGTAATCACTGTTTAATTAATATGGTAAAGTGAGCACTGAAGACCCTATTGCAATGTGGCTTACTTCAGAAATGTGTAATTTAGCGAGTAAACTTTCCAACCTGTGTTTCTTTCGACCTGCGGAAATCTATGCTACTTTTAGTTTACTTTTTTATGGCATGATTTAAGAGATCACTGCTAAATCGTGGTGTAAAATTTCCCTAGCCCAAATTACATTGGCATAAATTGATCCCGAAGTTTTGCACCCAATTTACTGATCAATGTTAAAATTGGGAAACCAGGTGTATATCATTTTTTTTCTGTCCGGAATAGTACAAGGATTTCAGCGTTAGTGGCAAAACTGCATTTTGCAATCCTTGTAACCACGCCTGATAAAGCGCCATATTTGCAGCTTCTAGCTGCAGTGTGGAACTCTTTGATTGTTGCACCCTAAGCCTAATGCCTAAACCCTTTAAAGTACCTGCATTTTATGTGTGATATTAGCATCATTTTGCAGATTGTTTGCAACAGTTTCAAAACTCAACAGAATACAATTAGTACAGCACCCATTATCAGCGCACTACTACAGTCATTCTAAATAGCATTCTCGGAATCCTTTACTGTTGTACCAACCACTAAATTACCGTGTTTGTATCTCGCTTCACAATGTAGGGCCTCATTACGATGTTCGGCGGAAACTTTCTCCCGACACCGTCTCGGATTAGGGAACTGACCGACTCGCGGTCGGCGGTTTCGCCCGACTGATTAAGATGCGACCGAACACTGTTTGGTCAGAGTCCCATTGCTGTCTATGGGAGCCCGTGTTCTGCCTGACAACACAGGCTCCTATGGGGAAATGGGACTGTGTGTAAAACCGTGCACCATGCCACAGGCACCCAACGGTGCCTGCCACACAGTGCACAGTTTAACAGGGGCGTCCCTTAGGTACCCTCTTGGGCCCCAGCCAGAGGCCGCAGGATGAAGGGGGCCCTGCTAGGGGCCCCCAAAGTCACTTTCCGACAGCCTTTTCGTGTCGGACAGGCCGACTCGAAAAGGCTGTTGGAAATTGACATCGTAATCGGCTCAGTTAGAAAAACACTGTTCGTAGAGGTGCACAATGCGGTTCCGTCTGACAAGGACACTACGAGAGCCAGTGAGAACCGATTCGGAATGACGCACAGTTTGCTTTCCGACCGTGAACATCGTAATCAGCCGGGCGGATTGTAATCTCACTGAGTCAGTTCAATGGGTTCCGACGCAGTCTAGGAAATTCCAACAGTCGGGCGGAGGCTTTCCGCCTAACATCGTAATGACCCCCGTAGTATAATCCTTCCTTGATCTTGTTGCGATACTGTGCCTCTAAGGCCCTTGTTATGACGGTACTGGCAAGGTGCACACTCTGAACACAAAAGTAACTTTACAGTATGGTAGTACCTCACCAGTAGTGTGCAATTATACCTTGCCACATAGGTGGGGGCCTGTAGCACTCTCTGCTAAACCAGCACACACGATAAAAGGCGAAAGAGAAAACCAATGAACGTTGAATGCCCATGGTATGGATGAGACGCTCATGTAAGTAAAGGGAGTGCTCAAGGCATGACTCTTGCCTAGGTCTTACCTTATTTTACCTGTGTTTGAACAGGCAGCTAAATTACAATTTAAATTATAGTAGAACGACCAATGGCAAAACATTTTAAATTGTTTTTGTTTAAACAACATTTGGTCACCAGCAAAAGCAGTCCGAGAAGACTGAGAAATATTATTATTTTTTTTAGCACTGTTGCAGAAGTCCCATTGCATCAATGGCAGTAGTTTAAATCTTATAATTGTGTGAACGCCTCTAGGGTTACTATATTAAGAACATGCATTTTACATTTATAGTACTTTACTCACACCATAAATACATACATGGATGACCTGAGTAATAACAGAAATAGTTCACCCTACAGTCTAATTTAACTCTCCTTGCTCATGTCACCCCAGCTTTCCCCTCTCTTTCCCTGGTGTTTCAAGGAAAGCAGTTGAAGAAACAATGGTGGGGACTTGGCAGTTCACAATTTAAGCAAAACATGCGAGGAATGAAAAATGAAAGGGCATGGGAATCGGCCCCACCCAAGTTAAATAAACACCATACACGGCTAGCAGAGTTTACACACATTTTGTGTATTTTTATGGTCCTACACACGACCATTCCAGCCAGCCTGCAGCTGGGATGTGGTGTCTTACCTCACCCTTCAGATGCTTGAGTGCTGACGGCCACACAGGAGAAGGCTTCGGCACTGTAATTTATCGGCCCGTAATTTATTCATCATCCTAGAAGGGGAAGGAACATTTCATTGAAGTTATTGGCAGACAAGAATCCTCACCTTTAAAGCCAAGAAGCAGTAATGCATAGGTTGACCAGAAATGACGAGGACCTAATCAGTTCAGCAAGCTGCGCGATACCCTCCAGTGGACCATTCAGGAAATAAATGCCTTGGCATGCGCGCAGCATCCTGGGTAGTCTCAATGCACGTGGCAGGAGCAGCCAAAGAAAGTGCATGCAGCATAATCCGTGTTGAGAAATTGGCATCTCACCATGTTTCACATCTCATTCCTATTTTTTTGTTTATTTTTATTTATGTCGGATTTTTTTTCATATATAAGGATATCGCTGCAGTTTGAGAAACAGGCCCAGATTTACTAATATTTTGCACTAGATTTGAGTTACTTTTGTAACAAAAGCCCTGGAGCTAATTTTTGTGGTAGTATTTTCTTTCCAATGTAGATCAGGATTTATGTTAGAAAGTTGGCCAAAGTAACGCAAGGTATTGTTGCGCTCTACTTTGTGTGAAGGGGGCACACCATGGGTGGTAGATGGCCGTTCCCATGCCCCCACCCATGGATTTTGACGCAAGTCCCTGTCCTCTAGCTTTAGTAGGCAAGGATTTGCACTAAAAACAAACACCTCCACCAGGCAGGTGTAACAATGGAGCAAGTCTTAAAACTCCAAAGCTAAACAACTTTGCATGTTGGGTCATTGTACAGCACACATACAAAATAAAAAAGATATAAAGTATAATTTTTGTACTGGAAGAGTGCATTTTAGTACAAAACATGTTCTTCGTAGAACGCAAACATCCTTGTACTATGGCACAAGGGTGTATACTTTAGAACATGGCAGCCTTAAGTAACCAGAACAGGGAGAGAGAAAAATAATGCCATAACTTATTAGATATAGCACTGCTATGCTTTCTTCCTTTCACGCAGCACAGCGACGTTGGTTGCTGCACTGCATTGTACGAAAATGAAGTAAATCTGCCCCAGTTAATGGCTCCGAAACTTTGCATGGCGAATCCAGTTGCGTGGCTGTGGAGTATGGGGTACAGGGAGATAGAGCACAAGGGTGGAAGAGGGAGGATGCTCAGTATGTTATTGGCAGTGCCCAAGGACTCCCAGAAGCAGAGGAGTTAATAAAGAAATCCCCCAATCATCTTCAAAATAAGTCTGTGTGTTTGTTCTCAAAACTGCTCATTCTGCACTGCGAGCACATGCAGGTTGTCTCTAAATTTGTTGGTTGAATTGAAACAAGGTGGTGGCACCCACTGTTCCATATTGCCTCTGTCCTGTGAACGAGTGCCGCAAGTGCCCAAGTTAACGTGTTGCATAACTGAAGGCAGGGCATGCCTATTAGAAATTGTGGTAAAACAGTGCCTAATTTGTAAAAGGTGAGTGCTGGTGCCCAAAGCGCCATAGCAGTGCTTTTTACAACCCCCAGACTGAATATCAAGGCGGCACAGTGTTCAAATCTCCTCAGGTCTCATTAATCCACTACCAATCACTGCTGCCCCTTATGTCACTCTTTCTGGCCACTGCTCTCTGTGACCATTTTCCTGTATTTCTCTTCCTCTATCTTTCCTGTTTTTCTTTTCTATGTCTTGCTTGCTATCAATATGTGATGCTGAAAAATAAGTGCTGGTCCCCAAAAATTAGTGTTGCTAGGCCCCACTAGCAACCACTGACTCAAATTAAGCACCTGGTAAATATGATTATGTCACCAATCTTTCTCAGAGGTCGCTGTGCAGCATTCATGTAACCAAATTGAGGAGAATTCACTTCTGGGGTAAGGCCTGAGAAAAATGCATGATTCAAAATCTATGTAGCTGCTCAAAGATCAAGGTATTGGTAACAGAGAGGGCCAAATAGGGATGAAGTATGTTATGCTCTCGGTAAATACTGATGCTGCAGAATTACATATTTACATGCATAACATAATATAACATAGCTGGGAGGTAATCGTATAAAAAAGAGGACCAAGCACAGGTAGAGTCTTTTCAATAGAACACTTGAGAAACTACCTGTTTGGGATCTTTACTAAGTTGAATTAAAAAATACAGCAGAGTCCATGAAGGTGGCGTGAATCCACATCGTCTTTTGAATGTTTTGCTGGAACAGCATCCCATGCGCTGCTGACCACAAGTAAGTAGGAAGTGTGCCTCAACGGCTCTGTCTGGTTCTCAACAGACTCTAGCACAGTTCAGTGGTAGAAAGGAGCAAGGAGGTTGCATGCATGATATCCTTATGTGGAGTGCAGTAGCGCTTGTGAGTTCATAGAGAGTGTGACCATTCTGAGGTGTCGCGGCCATAGATTGAAAGTTGGGCTTGTTGCAGTTTCCGGGTTGATGTGAAGGAGCTGGGGCAGTGAGAGTGAGCATCTGCAAGATCTCAGCAGAAGTCTCCAAATTAGGCTATAATGGGGTATGGACACAGTGATAGCTTCTAAATTCTGCAGCCTATTGTTTAAGGCAGCCTTTGTGTGGTGTTGCATGGTTAATGTGTAGTCTCCATTTTAGATTCTTCTTAAGTTGACATCTCTAACTCATGGTGTCTTTTGCAAAACTTTTCTGCTAATGCAGGAATGTGCTGTATGTGCATCTCTGATAACCACTGATGCCCTGTAGTCTGTCCAGTTAGCTCCAGGGTCGTACATTAAGAACATAATGCCATTGTTTTCCTTTCTTTCGGTGCTCGTTAGGAAACACTTCATTTTAGCTAGATGAAACCAAAGGAGCTGTTGTGCGCCTCCACCACAGTTCGATAGGAACAGTACAATATTGTTGTATAAACAGCTTCCGTACAAAAGAATGGTGAGAGGAGCATTTCCATACTGGGATTATCGCAGAACTGCCGTAAACTGGGACTGATATGCAGCCCTGCTGAATCCGACCCTCTATCCTGCTAAGGAAGATAACCTGTACATTGTGACTGGCTTCCTGACACCTAAGACTAAGGTATAGGATTATACTATCCCAACTGATCTGGCAGAAGGGTACTCCTGCGACGCTCTCTTTAGTGTAGCATTAGTCCCAGATATGAGTAAGCAACATTAGTAAAATTAACATGGTTGATTTGTTCATTCTGTTTACCATTCTAATAATCTGATTACAGCAACATCACATCTTCCTAATAATCACAGCTCATGATTTCTTTACAAGAATACAATAATTTGAATACATGTTTGAAAAAGCATTGTCATATCTTTCTTGTGTTTACCTTGGGCATGCAAGAGGGACCAAACAAAACGGGTATATCTGTTTCCACGGATTCTTTGAGAATCAGAGTGTCATGTTCAGGGTTGCCAATAACATCTGTTACCCTGGTCAGTTTAGTGGTTGGATGTGGTACTGTGAGCTAATTTGAACCCAGAAAACCATACTTATAGGTTATGTGGAAAAATTTTAGGGAAATCTGAGCACAACAAGTGTGGAGTCAATCAGTGCTATAACCAAGAAAACCACCAAAACGCAAACATTATTTTCTAATAACTGGTTGGAATGAAATGTTCATCCTGAATAGCTTAATGTGTTTGTAATCTCTACAGGGTGAAATTGGAATGAAGATGGGGTCAAGTGAGTTACTCAGTTTACAGTATATCAAGGATGTTGTATCGCAGTGGTAAGATAGCGGTATGGATGATGAGCAGAATCGGGCTGTGATTAGTATAATAACATCAGGGACACACCCTTTGGTGAGGGTTGATATGGATGTGGCAATAGAGGCAGAAGTGATGTAAAGTGTAGGAGATGAGGCCTTGCAGCTAGATACTCACTTTGGAAACTTGACCCAGGTTTGAATCCTGGCCTCAGATTGATTTAACATTGTGTGATTGTAAGTAAATTATTAAATCACTGTGTACCCAATAAGAACTGTAATGTGTGAATTGTATTAGTGTAATCCCCACTTGATGTACACTATTTAGTAGATTGTCTCTCATTTCCCCAAGAAATATACATCACTAGTTTGTGCTATATACATTCCAATACATACATACATTGGAGATGGGTGACTGGGTTGAGAGGATGATATTTTTATTTGAATTCTAGGTCGGACTGATCTTTGATTGATTTTAGGTCCTCTAGCTCCGTAGATTGTGGTAATAAGGATGTTTTCTGGTATCCTTGATTAAAGAGTATTCAGCTGTGTAGAGTGTTTTAGATGAAAAATGCATGGAGGAATGCATGAAAGCCTGTAGGTTGATGTGGTTCAGAAGTAGATATGTTGAGTGAGGTGCAGGAGAGCATTTCTTGGTAGAAGAGTCTCTGTGGGTGAGAGCGATGTATAGTGTGGTTTATAGTGTTTATATTATCTCACGTAGATAGTCCAACTTCAGTTTAATGTCAACCAATTCAATTGTGGGTGGGTGAAGAAGAAATAGTAGATCTGTGCTCTGGTCAGTAGTAAGTGGGTATAACAAAGCATGAGGTGAGGTAATGTGGAAAAGCAGCCCATATGATAACCGATGACCAGGCTGCTGGCGCAAGGCGCCTCTTAGTTCCCATTTTGAATAGTTACCAAACAAAGAGACGAGCGCCTCTTAGTTCCCATTTTGAATAGTTACCAAACAAAGAGACGAGCGCTGGAAGTAGGGACACAAGAACAGAGTTTATTTCTCATGAGGAGAGCCTGTCATTTCAGACACGAAACAAGGTGTCATCGGGAGGTGCTCTAACAAGTTCTCTGAGACATCGCCTTTTATACCTTACAAAACACTCCTTATTACAATAATGACATTGTGAAACAAGGAAAAGACATCCCCGTGATCCTCGTGTCAATCCCACCCTACATGTATCCACAATAGAGGCCCTTGAACTGCCGATAAGAGGAGGGGGCAATCACGCAGCTGAGTGTTCCGCTGATTCTTAGGATGTGTGCGCCTGATCGTATCCCAGGGGGGTGGGGAGGCCAGGATCAATAGTGGGTCCTTTGAAGAGGAGTGACTCCATACAATGGAGTGCAATAAAACTGCATCTCTCGGCTTAGGCGATGGCCTCGGACCTGTGTGGACAATCGGACTCGGTGGAAGGGGTCATCAAAGGAGAGGTATTCATGCCGCGTGGACAATCAAGTGCAGAGGGAGAGTTTACCAACAGAGGGGTATTCATAAAAGGAAAGGAGGTGTTGGTCAGGCGCGAGCGTGACTCCCAAGGACAGAGTCGCACAGAGAGAGAGGTCTTATGACCCGTGCATGAGAGAGCGGGGGCAGTCAGGCACATCTGGGGGGGTTATGTCAGCTGAGGCGAAGGATGCTTCTTCAAGAGGAAATGGGGGGGGTTTGCGTGGGTCAAGCAGGAGGGTTGCTTTTCGGAGCAGGGTCGCGCAGAGGGAGAGGGTTTTATGGTCTATGCATGTGAGAGGGGGGGTGTTCAAATACGCGCAGGAGGGAAGCCGGGGATTCCAATGAGCGGGCAAAAGGCCATGGTGCCTAAAATGGCTGTCATGTACATATGGGCAAGGGCTTTTACTGGCGGAATGATGCGGTCAATGTTTCACGGTATTCATGGTGCCTACAGGGAGGGGAATGGAAAAAGGCAAATGAACGCCGCTTATGTACATTAATTTTTCTAATTTCCACAGTCGCCGCTTTTTACATAAGAAAGTTCATTTCCTAATCGATGGGTGTACATATAAACATGTGGTTGACGAAGATTTGTCAATACTAGCAGATTGCATATAAACATGAGCAGTCGATGTGATTGGCAGAATGCAATACATAGAAATTTACATTTGTTGGGCTACTACAAGCCTAGAGTGCAGCATACTACACAGTATAAATGCTTCTGACTTTCTCATCAATGTACAGCTCTAAAGGTGACCGACAAACATTTTGAAAACAATACCAAGTGGTTGAGGGAGGAATTCAGTCCAATATATCTTCGTCACAGTGTCTTTTTAGCAGTGAGCCATCACTGGTAGGCTCTCGTCCGTATCTTTTCGTTGGCGCTGTTGAGCACCGGCGATGGAGCTATAGGTCCAGCTCGGATCTATCCTTACGCGTTGCAGGGTGCGGTCAGTCCTCTGCTGTCAGACCACAGTCCTGTTCCCTAACCAATTCTTTAAGGGTGCCTTATGCTCGGCACCTGTGTTTCCTTTTTCCTTCTGTGGCAAACCCCATTTCCATCTAAATGCTGTTCTTCTTGTCTGAGTCAAAAAGTCATGTGGGAAAGAGGGGGTGTCGGATAGTCGAGGGAAGAGAGGGCGGAGTGGGGTCAGATCTTTTCGGACACTTCCAAGGGACCAAGGGAGCAAAGGGTAACGGGCAGGCAGGCCCAAAAAAGGGGGCGAAGACTTCAGGCACACGTGGGTTAGCAGACTGAGGGCTTCAGGGCAGCCTGTCAACTTTTCATTTTCCACGTTTGAGATTGCTGTCTCGTCCCGTATCTTGTTGCTCTGCAGCTCCACCTTTGGTCGAGGTCACATGTGTCTCAAGATCTGCAGCCAGGCTGTACGTCACGTCCGACCCTTCTCCTCCGGCGATCGTATATCTTTGAATAGGTACAAAACAAGCTTTAGAAAACTGGCAGGAGAAGACATTTATGCATGTGAATTCCTCCTTCAATCCTACGCACTTGGGAGATACGTTCATTGGTCACAGTCAGAAGTCTATTACCATGCAGTGTATATGTCGGCATTCCTACTGGGTTCATGCCAAGTTTATTCATCGTCTATTCATGACACATATGGAGAGAAATCAGACTCCTATCAACTGCGCATTTCATCAAACTCAACATTTCGGAACCTCCAGGGAGACTCGTCTTTCTAACCCGAGCCTTAACAGTCTAACATTTCCCTTCAGAGCTGGTTAACCCTTTCAAACAGGGCGGGGGTGCTATCATCGAGAGTCAGGGTTAAACAGGTTTTTCTCGAGGGACGACAGTTACTCATGGTCATCATGTATATATCGGGGACAGCAGCTGGGGTCAATCAAGTGGGGCGGGGACGCTTCGGGCATTCGCGCTTGGGTGCAAAGGGGTGGGGCAATCTGGGCATTGGGGGTCAATCTAGACGTTGGCGCTTGTCTCTGATGAACTGAAAAATAGGGTGCCATTGACATATAGTTCCCCTATAAAAGGCCAGATTGGGGGACCTTAGTCGTCTTACCTGTCCTTTCTTTCTTAGCCAATTCGAGTTCATTCATTTTGCAGAAAGGAGAGGTAGTAATATGGCGAGATACAATCATTTTAGTTTCTGTCAATTTCGCTGAACACCTTCGCGTTCAATAAGTATCCAATCAGACTGGTGCCAGCGAGGCACAATTTTACCATAAAAAGGAAGATGGAACAGGGGGACTCTCGTAGAGAGTGAGAGTCGTCCGCAATCTAAACGAGCCATTCGGTACACGTATGACATGTAGAGAGAGAGAGAGAGAGATAGATAGAGGGGAGAGAGAGAGAGAGAGAGAGAGAGAGAGAGAGAGAGAGAGAGAGAGAGAGGCGTGTACGAAAATAGGTCATTTAGTGTGCTCACAACACAGAACAGCAGGGGTCAGGTAACAAAGAGACGCGAACAGAGGGTAGACATAAACCCATACAGTACATACGCACAAACTCAGACGAAGGAAGACAGTACATGTATTACATACAAAGATATTTACGACAAAACATAGAACAGTTATTGGCCAAAGAAAAAAAAATCTCTTTTTGCATGCTGCGCATCTTAAATATCTTATTTACCTACGGGCTGAGCTCTTTTTACCTTTTTCCTCCTTTTTCCTCTCGCTTGCTATCTTTTCGAGCGTTCTCGTTGGCTAATACTTACACCTCAGTCAGCCGGTCAGAAATTAACCTGGTCGGGCTATTGCCCATGGTTGGATCCTAAATCACTTTTGACTCTCTTCTTTTGGTGAGAAGTTCTCCAGGCTGAGGCAACAGAGGGTATTGATTGGGAGAACAGTCGGACAGCTTGGCTATATCTATAAGAGTGTGAGAAGGAGGTGGTACATTTTGAACATCAACAACATTCCTACCTTCCCAGACGGGTGGTGCCTGGGTAACCCTTACCCCGGGACTTTTCCTTGTCCCTTCCCTATCTAGTTAAACGTCATAGTTGCATTATCTAACGTGCTAGTTCGAGTCAAATTCCGTCATACAGTACTAACCCGTCAAGTTTCTATGTCAGTCCATCCTCCCAGTCGCTACGTTCTAAGGAGGAACAGTCATATCTAAGTCTACGTCTTTAAAAATCCGCTAGCATAAGTACTATGCTCAAATCCCCTCCTTCCCCTTTCGTCGGTCGTTCGATCATCACTCCTCCATACTTCAGCCGATGTTTCGGCGCAACCTGCAGAAGGGAGGAGAAAGAAGGGGGTGGGGGGCAGCATTCAAAACACATCAACGCGCATAAATCCGAAAATGTTTTTACCTACCACATACTCGACCTATCTCCACGGGGCGCATTCTCTACCATCTCGGCGTTTAAGCCCAGAGGGACCAGTAGTGTTAGATAGATAATCATCGATGGTCTGCGTATCAACATGAATCACTTGATTGTGGCCTTTTAGGTCATGTGCAACGGTGGTGGTCAAGTGGCATTTCTTTGGTATCGCTTAGGGGCGTCTAAAACACTTTTCCGGCTGCCTGTGACACATAATGTAGCTGCTAAATATCGGGCCTTTTTACCCTTCAACCTTAATAAAGCTGCTCATTTTTCGCTTATATTGGAGACAGTAGTAACACATTCAAAAACTCATTAATGCAACCGCTACAATTATACTTTCCTTTTCAAAATACCTTTAATTAATAATGTTGGCACACAAATACGGGCCTACAACCCAGTGGGCCGGCCACGGAGCAGACTGGAGCCGTGCATAAGAGGAACGAAGTCGGTGATCATTTATTTCATAAAGTGCAGCAGTGCAATAAAATCGTATCGAACTTTCTTACAGGGCGAGTATGATGCATGTCAAGAATTCAAGCTTTCAATAATATTACCTCATTGTCCAACTATTTACTCAAGACCTAACGTTTATCAATTCATTGTCCAAATGCTCAATCAGTGCTTATTTCATACCAATTCATTGCTTCCAAACATAATTAGTACCCACCCTAAATCAGTTCACTGTCTCAACACATAATCAATATCCATCTTATATCGCTTTCTTTTCCAAGCACATAATCACTATCCATCTTATCGACTTTCATTGTCCAAAAATGCATACATATCTCGGAGCATCACGGTTTGAGCAATCAGGGTGAACAGGGAGTTTGAAAGTTTCATTTTGTATCGGCGCCATTTTGGGCGAGGTCAGGCAGGTCCCAGCATAGTCAGAATGCCTCCACTGACTCGTGGTTGGATTAGAACCTCTTTTGGCAGTTCAAAAAAGGTTTTCGCAATGGGGTAACAGACTAGCGATATGAACCATCAGTCAAAAGTGGGGAGGGAGGCAACAATTTTTCCTACTGGGTCATTCTGGTGTTCCACCGGAACTGAACAAATCTGTATCTTTGCAGGATTTTAGTCATTTCCAAACTGAGGCTGGCGCCGGCAGGAGCGCGCCGACGTCTCGTGACTCCATCGGAGGACGGGGGCGGGGGGCGCCTCGTGGAGAGGTCGGCCCCCCCGGCTCTTTTAGAATCTTCAAGGTTGAGGAGCACGGGCGTGTGCCCGTCCCGGGCAAGAAAAACCTGCTTTTTGATATGGACCCTCTTCAAGCAGGAGCGTTGGGGTGTCGCTGGAAGCCTCCACCTGGAGGGAGGTGGGGGAGGCTCGTTCGCTCCGCCTCCCCCTTCCAGCGACCCCGCGCCGTTCTTTGGCTCCAGCGCTTTGGTATGGCCGTGCCAGGCAATGAAGATGGAGGGGGGTTCGGAGGCAGCAAGACATCCCCCCCCCCCTGTCATGTGGCGGGACTACCTGCAACTCAAGCGTTGTCATGTGGCGGGACTACCTGTAACTCTCAAGGGTTGCCGCTGGCGGGACTACCTGCTCTGGCTCCGGTTTTGTGGATGGCCGGAGCTGGCGATAGAGAGGGGGGGGGGGGGTCGGTGGCTGAGGCAAGACATCCCCCCCGTGGCCCGCAGGGCAGAAGGAAAGAAGGGAATGGGGAGACCGTAACAACCTTCGGGCCGTTCGCCCCACAGTCTCCCCTTCCAATGGCGGCCAGCCGAGCCCTGCCCTGCACGCATCAAGGCCTCGCCTTCCGGATGGGCGTAACCGCGGACCTGTTGCACTTCGGGAGCTTCCGGAATGGGGGTAGGTATCTATTGATTTGTATCTATTCCATGTTACCGCTATTGGGCGTGGCGGGCGGTGGGATAGACATGTTCGGAGCAGTGAGGGGCGGTGAAGCCTAATCTACCTCGTGTCTGCCTTGGTGTCAAGCTTGTCTTCCCTCGCCTTTTTTATGTTTCTCATTGCGGGTTATTTCTAACGTTTCTTATTTTATTTTTAGCGAAGTTGATAACTCATCAGTGGCCTACTGATTTCGCTCGACTCTTTTTCTTGTATTTTTATGCCATAACCTATTATAAGCTATAGCGACTAGTCCACACTTAATGAACATGTCCTTATTAGGTGTGCCCTCCAGTGGAGCTGGATGGTTCATCTCTAATAAGCAGTCCGGGCTAAACAGGCTACCAATCAGTGGGGAGAAGATAGGCATGACGGATTACAACGGGGACAAAAGTCTGCACTACCTATCTTATCACGGCGGGCAAAGACTAGACAGAATATTTCTATTCTCCGTTGTTTGCAGGCGGTGAATACCTCAAAAGAACCAATATCGAACAATCAATGTTCGGTCAATCAAACAATCAGTGGGGAGAATAAGTAGGTACGACGTGTTAAAGGTTTGCGTTACCTACCTTTTCGCTACCTGCAAAGAGAGACCTTGTTCTTCCCTGTTTGTAGACAGAGAATCTCCAGACAATAATCCACGAACAACAGTTCGGGAAACAGTGGGGGAGGAAGATAGGCACGATGGATTACAACGGGGACAAAAGTCTGCGTTACCTATCCTTCACTGCTTGCAAAGGGAGAGCCTGTTGTTTCTCCGTTTGCAGACGGTGAATCTCCAGAGGAACCAACAAAAGAGTAATACTAGTATTATCCAAATCAAACAATCATTTCACAATTTGTCGCATTTACGTGACCTTACCCGGACCGGACCGTGTGGGCTGTTCTTCGTCTTCCTCCTTCCAGCGCCCGATCGTTCTCTTACTCCATGATTTTACCGCAGAAGTCCTGTGGGATCCCAGTCAGGACAATGGGTCACTCGAGAGAGGTCCATTCGGAATCGGTGAAGTTCATTCAATCAGCAGCCGGACGAGGGTCCTCTCAAGGCAGGTATACTCCGATCGTTTAGATGTTCACCCCATCGTCTGGACCTCTCTTACCGGACCTTATGTCGCTGATGGGCCCCGCGTTGGGACGCCAATTGTGGAAAAGTCAGCCCATATGATAACCGATGCCCAGGCTGCTGGCGCAAGGCGCCTCTTAGTTCCCATTTTGAAGATTTACCAAACAAAGAGACGAGCGCTGGAAGTAGGGACACAAGAACAGAGTTTATTTCTCATGAGGAGAGCCTGTCATTTCAGACACGAAACAAGGTGTCATCGGGAGGTGCTCTAACAAGTGCTCTGAGACATCGCCTTTTATACCTTACAAAACACTCCTTATTAAAATAATGACATTGTGAAACAAGGAACTGACATCCCCGTGATCCTCGTGTCAATCCCACCCCACATGTATCCACAACAGAGGCCCTTGAACTGCCGATAAGAGGAAGGGGCAATCACGCAGCTGAGTGTTCCGCTGATTCTTAGGATGTGTGCGCCTGATCGTATCCCAGGGGGGTGGGGAGGCCAGGATCAATAGTGGGTCCTTTGAAGAGGAGTGACTCCATACAATGGAGTGCAATAAAACTGCATCTCTCGGCTTAGGCGATGGCCTCGGACCTGTGTGGACAATCGGACTCGGTGGAAGGGGTCATCAAAGGAGAGGTATTCATGCCGCGTGGACAATCAAGTGCAGAGGGAGAGTTTACCAACAGAGGGGTATTCATAAAAGGAAAGGAGGTGTTGGTCAGGCGCGAGCGTGACTCCCAAGGACAGAGTCGCACAGAGAGAGAGGTCTTATGACCCGTGCATGAGAGAGCGGGGGCAGTCAGGCACAGCTGGGGGGGTTATGTCAGCTGAGGCGAAGGATGCTTCTTCAAGAGGAAATGGGGGGGGGGTTTGCGTGGGTCAAGCAGGAGGGTTGCTTTTCGGAGCAGGGTCGCGCAGAGGGAGAGGGTTTTATGGTCTATGCATGTGAGAGGGGGGGGTGTTCAAATACGCGCAGGAGGGAAGCCGGGGATTCCAATGAGCGGGCAAAAGGCCATGGTGCCTAAAATGGCTGTCATGTACATATGGGCAAGGGCTTTTACTGGCGGAATGATGCGGTCAATGTTTCACGGTATTCATGGTGCCTACAGGGAGGGGAATGGAAAAAGGCAAATGAACGCCGCTTATGTACATTAATTTTTCTAATTTCCACAGTAAAGCGCTACTCGTGTAAAACAAACACCTCTGTGATTGAGTCTTTCTTTGGAGGGACATTTCTTTATGCTATTGTTTTGGTGTAGCTAGGCTGTACATGGAGGCTCATCTACATGAGGGAGACTACATTGAGGAGCGGTGGTGGTGGCTACCAGGCAGGCTGTGGTGTTTGTCCTTGATAACATTTTGGTCAGCATCAGTGTAGGATTGGCTTTGCTCCAGGTGACTGACTACCTTCAATATAGCTGGCGTTATGCCACCTCCTTTAATCCCCTTATGGGCTGCTAATGGGGAAATGGTGGAGTGGAAAAGGGTGAGCTACGGGGTCATAGCCAGTTTAGATGGTAAGCACTGTATCAGTATTAACATACATAGCCTTATAGAAGCATTTAGGCATTTCCCAGTACCAGATAAGTGTGGTGAAGGTATGGAAGTTGATATCTGAGGATTGAAGCATGGCATTCCCTTTGTAATCCAGTGTGATGTATGACTTTCTTTTCTGGATCTTTGTATTCTGACAAAGTACGTTTTTGCGAACAAGAAAAACATAGTGTATTGGTCCAGGATGGTATGTAAAACGCAGAAGAGATCTGTTTTGATGGATCTTGTCCATAGCTATGATATTTGTGACTGATTAAGGTTCCTGGGCTGGCTGTCATGTCTCAGTGTTTATGACACATAAAGGTATGATATAGAGAATTAAACATCTGAGGTGTTATTACATGCATCCTTGAAGTGAATCGGATAAGAATCACTTATTTTTTAGATTTGTGTCTATTATAAGACAAGATGAGTATCATGCCCTCTATTGATCATGACGATCAGATTCAGTATGTGACAGATGCAATATACAGCAATGGCATACCAGCCACTACAGAGAGACACTTCTGGAATAAGACATAATTTTAGGCATAAAAGGTGTGCATCAGTATGGCCTTACTGTCTGACAGCACATTAATGTGTGAAATCACCCCTAACCCCACATCAATAGTCTGTGGTTACACGTTTGGATGTAAAAACACATTTAGGGAAAAAAATGTTGTAGCAAGATGTCTTTCAATCCTTGTAATGTTATTGAATCTCCGTTATTCATCCTTTTTCGTTATCATATTTGATTGTCTGTGAGCCTTTAGGTCCTTTTCTATCCTTCTGTGTTGACCTTGATGACCTGCACTTATATTTCATTAACTTTTAATGTCACGTAATTTTTTTAATAAAAAAAACGGGTAAAGTCTTTTATAGTTTAATAAAAAATATGTTTTATTTTTATATATTTCACATTAAATTATGTATTACCATATGCTTTTTTTTCTATTTTTATCAATTTTAAGTAATATAATTTAATTTAAAATTATTTCCTGTGGGGTTTTATTTTAAGTTCCTACCTCCATTATTTTCTATAGGAGGGTGTTGCAGGATCAATGGTTGGCAATGTGTTGAGCTGGAATTACAGCTACCTCATTTTGGCAGTAGTAACTTGCGCTCTTAAATTTGGCTCCACCTCCTGTTTCAGGTGGGGGGAGACATGTACATCCGCACTTTTGAGTAACTGTGCACTCAGAGTTTGTGATTTGCAAAAATAGATACTTAAAAGTGTAAGAGTGAACATATACATGTAATTTACTCACAAGTGGAAATTACCTTTGTGAATAGCCCCTAGTGAGTTCATAAATGTGATGGTGAGCAATCTATGAGGTGACCTATGCAGAAATTTTTGTGCAGAAATAATTTACAGATTGGTAAGACATTGTGATATACTGCAGGAGATATGTTCTGGGGAGCTAGAGAATTAATGGACAGCTGAGAACAATCATGAATACCTTTGCAAATGCTGAATACTGAAAAAAAGAATACAGCCCATGAAAAGCAATAAGTATAAGGGTACTTCCTTCAGTTCATGGTGGAGCAACCTGAAAAAAATCTGTCTTCAAACTCTAAAGTCGCCAACCTCCATAAAGACGCACCTTACATCATGGTAGACCAGGTTCAGTTGGTGGATGATGCATAATTTGAACAACTTCTCAACTTTGCACTCTGAAGAAACTGGCAAAGAACATTTGATAGACTTTTCTAAGTGGAATAGGACTGCAGGGAGTAGTGCCTTAATTGCCCAATAATCTTCAGGGTGATGTGGCATGTTTACAGAGGTTTTCACTTCCCTTTGCAACATTGTGGATCATTAATGCACATGGTGACATTGAGCAGGCTAGTCAGACCTCCAAACATTCTTCACATTTTTATCCCAGACCCAAGTAGAGAATAACATGTCATCCGCTATGTTGCAAGTTCAAGTCTGGATGACAGGTCCATTTCCAGTCTTAACCCCAAGACTCTTACTGCCGTGGAATTCATTAGAAAACTTTGCTGGTAGCTAAACACTCAAGTTAGCAGGGTTTCCATGCCTTGAGCCTTGAAAATTATACTATTGGAGTTGAGCAATGTAAAATAAAATAATGATATGGTGCTCAGTAAAAAAAACATCATGCTTTGGATTCCAGATTCATCCTCATAACCCACTACCAATGACATATTTTTGGGTAGTTGTCGCAATAATTAGAACTTCTTCCTATGTTCCTACTATTTCATTTTTGATATTGGAGTGTTGTAAACAGTATCTGTTCCTAATACTTTAGAATTATAAGTGTTTGTAAACCTCTAAATTTATTTAGTACAGGTTTTTTTAAAGCACTTTAATTGTAGTACCTGAAGCTTTAGCACAGGTTTCTTTGTGACCCTGACAGACTAGATTCCTGACTCTGATTGGTGTGTTGGGGGGTCACTGAATTTGAGCACATGGCCTTAGATAAGCTTCATAAACTAACAGTGAGGTATTTGTGTGTGTGCTTCAAGATCCCAGGGAGATCAGGAATTGCAAGAAGCACAGAAAGGGTGCTAACATGCTTTAGGTGAATAGAGAGAAAAAGGGATCCTTGATACGAGATGATAGTTGAAACAGGAACTGTAAAAAAGTTGCTTATTATTTGAGGTGAATGATTGCCCACCTCAGGGAATAATAACTATGGCACAGGCAAACAGAGTTAACGTAGGGCAATGTGTGAAGTATTTATTCAGTACAAAATAGTTATAAAGTCAAAGCACCCAACAATAAAAATCCTAATCTTTGTGTGGGATAAAACTGAAATCCAACCCAACACTGGTAATTGCTAATTGGGTACTTTTTCAGGTGGGTCAAGCTGAAGTTCCGCAGATCTGCAAATCTGCAAGAAAATGTTTTCATAATTTTCCAGACTTCCTTCTGGTGGCCAAAAAATCTCAGGAATACACTTCCAAGGCTCCCAGGACCTTAGTGGGAGGCACTTAGGGTATCCACAGCAAAGCAATTTTCTGTTGCCACTGGTCCGGTGGGTACTTTAGCAAAAAGCTCTCTAGAAGCTTGCTGTATGTTTGTAGCCATATAAGAGGTCAGCCAGCAGAGCCTTTGAGTCCTCTTCTTTGTTCTGGGTATAAGTTTAGGCAGGTCTAGTCCTTCAGGGTTCCTCTCAGGTCACAGACATTAGGTTCAGTCATTTTCTGGTCTTTCGCAGGTGCAGAAAGTCATCTGAGGAGGGTGCTTTGTGGTGTCACAATTATGCCTGGCACTATCTAGTTGGTAAGGAAGATTCTTCACTGATCCCTAATCGATGCGGGTAAAAGTTCCCAGGGCAATTCTACCCACGTTTGCAGCAGGTATTATTTATTTGTTTATTTATTTTATCTATAAAGTTTTATATAGCGCAATCTAGACCCAGAGAGGGTATCAAAGCGCTTTACAACTGTTCCAGTAAAAAGAGAAGAGAGAACTGGGAACATAGATATGAGTAGCTAACAGGCGAGTGTAAATGTTGACAGTAAACGTTGGAGGTCAGGCGGAATTCAGGAATGCGTTAGTTATTCTGGCCTAGCATTCATTCATCACAGATCCTGGTAGATGAGCTGAGTCTAGATGGTACCCAGTGGATCAGTGGATAGTTTTGGTCATTAGAATTAGATTTACTTCTTATTTGAAGGAGGAGATTGAAGGGTTCATTCTGATTGCTGGGGGCAGGGCATTCCATCCCCTAGATGCTAGGCCTGGGCAGGTGTGCTTGTAGATTTTTTTTTTCTCTGAAATGTATGTGGTTTCAATAGCATGGAGTTGGTGCTTCTCAAGGTTCTGCTACCTTCTGATTATTCCAGTTTATTGGCTAGATACTTTGGTGTGTTGAAGTGCAGGGCTTTGTGTGTCATACAGGCAATTGTTAGCTGTGATCTTGCCTCATAAGGGATCCTGTTCAGTGCATTTTGATCAGGGGTGATGTGGTTGTTCTTTTTGGAGCTGGTGATGAGTCTTGCAGCCACTTTGAGCGAGGCTCTTAGTGGAGCCAGGCTGGATCTCGGCAAACCACAGAGTTGTATTCCATTAGTCTATTCTGGGTATCACTAGAGCTTATACAGCTGTTTTAGGTCGTCATCATTGAGAAAGGGTTTTAGTTTTCTAAGAATGTTCATATGAAAGTTTGCTCCTCTGGTCGGTGTGCTGATGTGTTCCTGAATGTTTTGTCTGCCCTACTGCAAACAATCCCACAGTGGACCTTAGTCCCAAAATCCAAGATGGGGAAAACTTTTTCCCAATCTGCAGAGCCTTTGTGCCCACCCAGAGGTGTGGCCTGGATAATGTAAATGTAAATGTAAATGCCATTTGTAAAGCGCACAGCTACCTCCAACGGAGGTGTCCCGGCGCTGTCCGTATACCGCTTAGGAACCCTTCCTGGTTTTCCCCTGTGGAATATCCACTCCTGGACACCCCCAAGGTGAAGCCAGGCATCCCAGCGCTGTTGGGGTCATTGTGGAGATTAAGCAAGCTATTGCCCAGAGTTGCAGAGTGGGACCCATGATTAGAATAGGCACCGAGGCGAGAATTATCAGGTCCGAGGAAATTAAGGCCAAGACCCACCGAAGCGGGTATTGAACCCTGGTCCCGGGCCAGACCTTTGCATCAGGGTCTGCCGCTCTAACAATTTAAGCCACACTTCTCCACAATAATGAGCTGTCCCCTGGGTTATGAGCTGTCTCCTCCCCTGTTGTCATTCCAAACCAGTTCTGGGAGTAGCTTTCTTTCCACTGAGTTTGTTGCCAACATGCTATGTGGAGAATGGCTGGGCCTTTGCATGTGCCACCTGACATTTACTTTGATGTTGATTACGTTTCTGGGCCCACCCCAACTGGTCTTCCTGCCAAAACAACTCCCCTCTCTCAGGCCATTATCCCAGTTCTCATAGAAGATTTCTTTTCACACCTCTTTAAGGCCATGCACTTGATTGGCAACTCCTGGAGAGCAAATGTAAATTATCCTCCGGGAGCTCCAGGCAGGGAAAAGATTGTTTTCTAATAGCCACATTTCCTAAAATGTTATTAAAAATCCAGCTACACCATTGAATTGGGTTTTTAATTAAAAAAGAAAGAGTGGTATCATTATTTTTTCTCCTTTCCATACCTGAGATACAGAATTAATAATTTATCTCTAATCTGGTATTCTGCATAGAACAGCTTGTCCTGCCACAGTGAAAATAGTTTTTGGAGCCTTGTTGTAGGGATATAGTGATATTCATTTTCTACATGTCCCACTTTTAAATACCATACACCATACCTTGCAGGCCACAAGGCCAACACAGGTGTGACCTGTTAATATGTAAAAAGGAGGTATTCGCCTGTCAAAGTGGGCTATTTTGACAGGGTGCTCTTCAGGTTTTACACTGCAGCAGTCAGGCTACTATAGTAGGTCTGAATCCACGTTTTGTAGGCAAACTCTGTGGATGCCACAATTGGCCTTGGCACAGTAGGTGCGCCAGTCCATAGTTGATATTTAACTTCTAGGGGCTTGGTGTACTTCTTAAACTATGTAACATAAATTTATAGGCAAATTAAATATGTAAATCAAGGATAAGCCAATTTAACCATGTTTAAAGGGGGAGCACAGGGACTTTACTCATGGTCAGTGTGGATAAAGTGAACAGTTTCAAAGCCAGCAAAGCAGGCAGTACAATAGTTGTGGGGTCATCGCACAAAGGAACAGTAAACATTTATAATGGAAAGGGATGGCCAAATATATTCATAAAGAATAATCCCAAGCATACAGCAGGGTTAATGATCCAGAAGTAATTGCCCGTTATGACCCAGGAGAGTTATTCTCAGTCCCTGGGTCGACAGAGAACCTAGGGCCCATTAGAGCAGCCTCAATCCTGCAGAAATCGGGCCCACTTAGTTCCTAATGATGGCAGGGCAAAGGTAAATAATTGATAGCAAAGGTCCCTATATGAAGCTGGGTAAACTAAATGTGACGAAGAGCTGATTTAGATGGCTTCAAAACATCCAGTCTTCTAACAAATTGCTGTAGGCACCATGTTACTCGCTTGTGTCCCAGAGACCCATCTAGTAACAGTAAAAATAATTCCCCAATCTGCAGCAATATTCACAAGCAATTTAAAGATTTTGACAGATCACTCCTATCTCAAAGAACTCTACCAACACTCTTGTTCCACCTTGCCACCCTCAAAGTCTGCTGTACCCTCTTTCAGGAGGTGAATTTGAGAAAGCC
The DNA here is from genome assembly GCF_964263255.1 of Lissotriton vulgaris. Classification (NCBI taxonomy): domain Eukaryota; kingdom Metazoa; phylum Chordata; class Amphibia; order Caudata; family Salamandridae; genus Lissotriton; species Lissotriton vulgaris. Next base: position 245,644,479 of record NC_141696.1, on the reverse strand, counting down.
ACCATAATTGGGAAGCAGGATCAGGACATTCAGTGGTCCCACTGCACCCATAATAACCACAATACTGGGATTCAAAAGAGAAGCTTAGACGATCTTGATTTATTTTCATGGGAATATTTTACAGGTTTTCTTTATTCTATACTTCTGGCAGGAGTTGTAGGTTCGTCTCTTTAAACACAAGAATTTCCATGTATAACGAATCATCATAGATGTCAGCCACTTATTGAAGAGACCACCTTATAAACTAACTTTCCTGACGACACAACACATGGATAGTATTACATTGCTATGCAGTTAATTTCAACATATATGCATATATACGGGAAACACCCATTACAGCGATGTCAATACATCGCGGTGCCATCGCAGGGTAAATGGCATCGCATGCATTTACTGCACATGCCACAACGGCGCGATGACATTAGCATCGCAAGCATGTACAACGCACATCGCATGCTTGCGATCACGCGTTCTCTTTATTGTCTTTTACGGTAAGAGTTTCTGCTATCCGCGTTCTCTTTACTGTCTTTTACGGTAAGAGCTTCTGCTATCCGCGTTCTCTTTACTGTCTTTTACGGTAAGAGTTTCTGCTATCCGCGTTCTCTTTACTGTCTTTTATGGTAAGAGTTTCTGCTATCCGCGTTCTCTTTAGGAATGTCACTTGCTTGCGATCAAGCGTTCTCTTTACTATCTTTTATGGAAAGAGTTTCCGCTATACGCACTTTGATCCGCTATCCACGGTGAGAGTTTCTGCTATCCACAAACCACCCCGATTCTAGGGTTCAGGGCATGTATTGGATTTGCATTATAGCATGCAACGTGTTGGTATGCGGTGTTAAAGTCTTTTGCATTGTTTTCAATTGGGAGGCAACGTGATTGGCTGCGTTGTCATTGCTTGCGATGTAAAGGGACATGCGATTTAAAAACGGCGAAGTGAGGGCATGCGATGTTACCGTTTGCGATGTGCCGTCATACAACCATATATACATACATATATACACATGTTTACAGATTCAGGTGAAGATCGAAAACCAACATGAATTATGACAGGTTCTGGATGGTAGAAATACAGCTAGAGAAACAGACCACACATTGTCAAGGAATGTACACATATGGAGGACTGATTGTACTGGTAGGTGCTCTAAAGGAGAAGTTCTTAACTGCTTTCATGGCGAGAATTTTTTTTATTTCTTGTGAAGCATATTATATTGACATGCTGTACCATACATTTTCAACTAGGATGTGGGTTTGTTTATTTTTAGTGTCCATTTAGAAGTTCAGTTAGTAGTGGTATTTTTGTTCATATTTCCACTAGATGTTATTGAATTGATTTTAACCTCACCTCATATTTTCTTCTTTCGAAAATCTTTATGCATCACTGTCAGCCATAGAAAATAATGATATCTCTAGGTTGTCAAAGGGAGGGATACAGTTATGAAGCCAATGTTGGAGTTAGCATAATGCAATCTTTGTGCATCACTGTTTGAAATAGACAATAATTACATCTCTAGGTGCTCTAAGGGAGGGGATAAAGTTATGAAACCATTGTTGTGGTTTGCACATCAGAATTGTTGTCCATCACTGTTCGGCATATACCATAATAATATCTCTCCAAGTAAAAGACTTTCCTAATAATAATCTTACAACCATAATCAAAGTTGTTGCCTCAAAATATGAAAGGCATATTAAGCAGTAACCCTATAAAAATAGGTTTGAGCCCTTAGGGAAGAATCCAGGTTTGGGCACACTTGGCCACATAGACTTAGAGGAATCATAATAAGATGTTAAAGGCAGGCCAAATAGCAGTCTCTGATAGAAAGCATGGAAACATGTTTAATGATTTGGAGTCTGTTGCCAGGTTGACATATTTTAGAAGGTGTTGTGAAGAGGTTTATGCGCCCTACAAGGCATAATCTGTTAAGGCCGACTTGAAAGCATTTAATAAATGTCATCATTGGAGGAAAGGTAAAGACTAAGCACAATTGTGAAAAGAAGCATGTCAACCACTATAATACTATCCAGACTCCTATCACTCCCACAAACCTAGTCGCAGTTGGTAAACTCGCATTAATATAAATATAAAGCCTACTGGAAGTTCTTCCCATTGTCTGAAGCTGTAAAAATCTTTTGAGTAACTAAAGCATGCAAAGTTGCTCATCTAAATTACCATTTTGTTATTCCCTGTATTGGAGGGCCATGCATGCTTTCATACATTCCACTGTTTCCCTCAATTGAATTTGTCCATACTGATTTGCCTTCCTGTTACACCTCATACATTTATTTTCCAATAGTCAACAAAGTCATTAACCAGAGTGGCAATTTCCATGCTGCCATGCTAGATATTGCCTATATCAAATATGTGTACCTCATTGAAGTCTAAATTTAGAAATACCTGATAGAGTGAATGCCTTTAGTACCTATTTCATAATTAAAATCAATGACCCACTGACCCCCAGAGTGCCACCAAACCAGAAACAGTTTCATAATTGTAAACATAATCTCAAAGCATATTTCCAATTAACAAACATAAAGAACAATATAAGTAAACAAACCTTTGTGGTCCAGTTGCCAGTTGGAAACAGAAAGCTGGAATCAAGATCGGTGATCATGTTTTCAACCCTGCCCTTAACACAGATTACGAGTTCTGCTTTTTCCTTCAATATTTATGTACATCGAATTCGTCGGTTTTGCATATTGTGGAAATCATTTTTTGCTACATTGTAAAAAAACTGGACTTTGTTTTGTCTCTTTATACCACCACTACAGTGGTACCTAAAAATACTCAGGTATTTGGCTCAAATCCTTCTTTCGTGGTAAAATATTAGAAGTGATGTTTTGATAAATGCCCATAATTCAGGGAATGCTGCAATCCCTGCATAAAAACCTATCATTCATTTCTTCACAATAATAAACTTGTGACACACTCATTTGCCTATTGTAAAGAAATGATGTAGCTACTCAACTGTAATACCCTATTACAGTTGAGTTCTGACATCACAATGCCTGTTGCCAGAGCCAGCCAAAAGCCAAGGTGAAAGGCAGGTTAGACCACAGAGTATAATTAAAACAGAAGTTTAAGGAACATAAATGAAGTGTGACCTTTATTTTCTCTTCTTTGTTTTTCTAGTTGTGCAGTGACAAGCAAAAAGGAGATATTTATGGTAATAGGTTTATTTTTTACACTCCTTACGTAATTGTAAAAAGGTTACAAACTCTCTGCATGCTTATACACGTTCTGAGCTGCTGTGCCTTTTTAAAAAGTGAACACAAATCTAATTGTTTCAAGCTGAATCTAATATCTCTTTGCAGCAAATACATAACATCTATTTTTATATGTTTACTAGCTTACCCGTCGCGCGTTGCTGCGATCTAAGAAGAAAGGAAATTTAAGGAAACTTGTTATGATAACATTCAATTTACATTGTGTCATTTTTATTGAAACTTATTAATTTTAATATGGAAAAATTTTAAAGTGTTGTTTTAATTTTGTTTATTTATTCGAGTGCTTGTGGATACACAGTATTTTTAGTTTTTCGTCTGGTGCGTACACGAAAAAATCAGAAGGTTTTCCGACGCGTTAGATGGCCACATACAGTTGTCCATGTGAGAAGCACGGATTCTCCAAATCTAGTCCAGACACTTGCAGCGATTGTCCTTGTGCTTTATTAATGGTCATTGTAAAAGCGAGTCGCACCATAAACTGTAAACATTCAGTATTGGAGGGCCGGGGGGGCCGATATTTTACACATTTTTCTTTTTTTTTTTTGCCAGGAACCTTCGCGGGAGTGTACTCAACAACTTTTATCAATTAATATTTTTTCTTTTTGCCAGAAACCTTCGCGGTAGTGTACTCAACAACTTCCCAAAGTTTCATGGCAATTGGATTAATTGGTGTAGTAAGGCATAAAGGACAAACAGACTTACTTTCCTTTTTATATATATAGATTGTTGCACTAGATATTCTATTTTTATTCTTCATGTTTGCAAACATGCTCTATTTTTCATATGAAAGAGCTACACACCAAGGATTTAAGAGGTTTGTGGGAAAGGTGATGATGTGACCACTCAGGGCCGGTAGAAGAGGCAAGAAGGGATGGGGAGGGCTGGGACTGACCGCCAGCTCCCATCATGGCGCTCTGAGCTGATGCTCCGTTGGGAACCCTCTTTCCAGCCTTCTGAATGGTGTTCCACCGCATTGTTTTCTCACCCTTAACAATGATTCCGTAGCCAGAATGCAGGCGGCTCACCTGGAGACCAATTTCGCCCTTCTCCGATCAAGCATCGCTGAAATTACTGCTGTGACGTCCCTCCCAGTGAATATTCTAAGATGGTGCCCGGGGAGCTATGAACACGCGACCAGTGCCGAATGAAGTGCACCGTGATGCTAACAAACTCCATTCTATTCAGCTATCCAGCATGCTTTCATGAAAACAATTGGGAAGCTGTCGACCCGTTAAGGGCTACTGGCGCATCACAGGAGCTACAACTCTACAATATACTGCCCAGGCTCGTGTTGGGGAGCGCAAGATGGAGGAGCTGAATCCTTAGTTACGGCGGCTGGCAGGAGTTTAAATGGACACTGCCTGAACTGCTGATTGTGACGGGCACTTCGTAGAAAAGGCGGCCGGGACGGAGTGGCGGCTGACCAGGGAATCGCGGACGAGCGATCCCGTAATTACACACTGTCATTTGCGGTCTACTTATTAGAGAGGTGAGAGTGGCTGGGACTCTTGGGCTCCTAGTGAGAACCTATGCCGGGGGCTCCTGAACTGGGTGGGAGGCGTGAGTCGCGTAGCCAGACGGGTCACAGTTGAGTGACTGCTGGCAGACACAGATACTCTGCTGGCCTGGTTCGGGGTTGCTGTGCTGGGGGACTGCGGAGGCGCTAAGATCCTGGGAGCTTCTGGGGCTGCACCACGTCCCCATCGCCCCTGCTGCAGAAATCCAGTGGAAAGAGAGTGAGGAGAGAATTGCCTACATTGCTGCTCGCAGACCAAGAACCGCATAGCTCATGGCCTTGCAGCAGCCATTGAGTGGCAGCGCAATGCACCAGGGACACTGAACACGACTCACCAGCTAGTGCCACAGGCTGGAACCTACGGCAGATTGCAAGCTGGAAACTCCCGGGGGAGGCACTTGGCAGCTAGAGGGGTCTCATAGGACAGCAACAAGGTGGTGGGGAGCCCTCAGTTGCCATTGCCTGACTCCAACATGGTGGACTCAGAGCTCCGAGGACGTAGCAACCCACCTCAGCCACGGATATGATCCTGAACTTTATGGGGCATCTAGCAAGGGATCCTCCTCAGAACGATATGGGAGGTCAGTGGACAATGCGCCCCTATATGGACAACATAATCATGTGAGGAGTGCCTGACCCTAAATTGGCCACCACGAGTGGGCCTTCCACACAAGCACTCTTTCTCTCCATGTGGGCAAGGGATCCAATATTTGTTCTCCGGAGCTAAAGGGACCTCTCCGAGAGTGACCACAGCAGCTCTTCCACTTCGCCTCCCATGGGGTGAGCTGGTGGATGAGGAGGACACCTGGATGGTTGCCTTCTATGGATCTATGATGCTGCGTAATGGGCGGCAACAGAAACTATTTGTACCTACAGCAGAACCCGACAACCCTTAGTTGCTGCCCGGTGGAGCTGTACTATGTAGCTATAGAGGAGTCTGGTTCACCCCCTTGGCCTTCACCTACCCAGCCAAACATCAGACATTTGTTCTCACGGTCCTACACAGCTTCATCTGTCTTTCTCTTTGACTGCTTTGAATGCTTTGCTAAGAAACTGTTTGGCCTTATCGCAGAACCCGAGTACCCTTGGCCGTTGCACAGTGGAGCTGTCCCACGCAGCTATAGAGGAGTCTGGCTATGGTTCACCCCCTCGGTCGTCACCTACCCATCCGGGCATCGGACATTGTTTCTCACGGTTCTTCATGGTTTAATCTGTCTGCCTCTTAGACTGCTTTCAACGCTTTACTCCCCCAGAAGTACTTTCCCCCCTCCGGTCTTCCTGACACTATATGCATTCCTCTGCCCGGTTTTCCTTCTCCCGTTCCCTCCTTTCCCCATATGACCCAAGTCTTGGTTTAGGCTATGCACCAATAACTTGTTTTATTGTGTAATCTCATGTTTTTCTCCTCAGCCTATACTTGTAACTGCAACTGTAACTGTAACAGATGTAACTTTCGTAACCTGCGGATCCTCATGTGAAGGGCTCTAATACCTTCGGGTCTAGCCAGTGCTATATAAAACTTTGCAAATAAATAAAAATAAAAATAAATAAATAACCCCTGCTGAACCTGATAAGGATATTGCAAGTGACCTTGGAGTTCCATAACCTTGTAAAGGGACTCAGCCTTCAGCCTAGTTCCTGTATATGGTCATGGAATTCTGCGCTGACCTTCAATAGACTTAAATGAAAGGACGGGGTGCTTTTTCTTTCATTATTTCATCTTGTTATTTAAATAATTGATTGCATTTAATATGAAAATATGACTGGGTGATTTTGCAATCGGCTTCTATTGATGGTTATTTTGATTTAATTTGGAATTAATGAATGGGTAAGATATAGTGTAATATTGCTTACAGATTTAGAACAGAAATGTTCTTCTGATCTATGTAAGCTCCAAATGGTCTCTGTTACACATTTACTGGGTTTGAATATGATATAAATTATAACTCAATTGACAGAACAGATGTATTGAATTATTATATGATTTTTGAGCAAAGATTTCTCTCTGCTGGACTTGTGTTTCATATTACTGTGATTGCATGTTTACCACTGGAGGAATTAAATCATTCTGCTATTTTTGTAGCAAACAATCAATTTCGTATTTTCTTAAATGTAAAAGTTTATGTGACATTTATTGTTAATTGCATATTACTCTATCGTGGCCAAAACAGATATCACGTTACCTTGTTACTACGTAAGTGGGGCAATAGACGTCTCACATGGCTTTGACAAAGCCTACAGATATGGGTAAAACATTGGTGTTGTGTGGTTGGCAAGTCAATTGTTTACACTTTTGAAGTCTGCACTTTGCAATGAAAAATACATGAACTCAGGTACCTTCATCCCTTCATTTCATTTTTGATAACTTGGGACTATTAGTAGGGCAGGGATTCAAAAAGTGCCACCACCAAGTGCTTGCTTTCTTTGGATAGTTGAGAACCTGTTACCAGTTTAACAATGCCTTATTGTTCAGATTAATTAAACCCATTTACAATGCATAAAAATAACATTGCTGAAGCAGTGCCAGAGAGAGAAGATGGCGTTAGATTACTGAAAATAAAAATAAGGCATCAGTAACGTCTTCCATCACTTACCACATTGTAAAACTGCAGTCTAAATACCTCCCAACTGCCTGACACATATCCAAACATCTTCGTTCTATTAGAACTGAAAGTAAATGGCATATGGGTAGAAGCTTCAACACTGAGCTCCAAAGATGGGATCCTTAAAAGTCCTTTATTCGGCCATCAGTTCTCTTCTATAGCCCACCCTAGTTGGGCCATATATTTCCAGCTGTCCAGATGAGTGTACACCTACTAATCCTGATGAACATCCCCATTAGATTCATCACTAACAAACTTCTGACAGCCAAAAAGACATATAGGGATGGATCACTGACAGAATATTTTGTGGAAAGAGTCTAAAATATCGAGGGCCAAAATATCGAGAAGGTAGTATAAATAGATAAGTATAGTTTTTGGATACTTATCTCCACATCTCATACCTTGAAGATATATATATATATATATATATATTCACTGAAAAAACCATAGGATATAGACCATATATAGTTAGGAATTAGCATTTACAAAACCTTGAAAATTCACTGAAAAAACCATAGGTTATAGACCATATATAGTTAGGAATTAGCATTTACAAAACCTTATTTTACTCACACAAAACCATTGAAATTCGCATATATAGTTAGTTGCACTAACTATATATCGCGCACCTGCAACCCACTGCTGATCATGTCACCTATTACATCATTCATGACATGGTCAGTGACATCACTGATGACATCACTGATGACATCTCAAATGACATCACTGATGACATCACTGATGACAACATCCATTGACTGTATGTTTCTGTAAAGTTAAAATATGTCTTACATATTGAAGAATGAGTGGAGGTATAAGTGTCTGGATGAAGGATTTAGTAGGTGCATGACTGACTGTATGAGTGAGTGATTAAATGTATCTCACTGAGTGCATGGGTTAGTGACTAAACTGTCTTAATTTGTGTATCATTATGTCTGTTGTTCTGTAAACTGCTGCATGTGTTGATCAGTAGCTATATGAGTAACTATATGGGTTATTGATTTGTTGCCCAAGTATTTGTATGGGAGACTGAGTGTGTGTGTGTGGGGGTGGCTGGGAGGTGCGTAACTCTGTGCATAGATGTGTGAGCAGTTGACTCACTAGATGTATGGGTTCAAAAGTGCATGTGGAATCAGCTGTATGGGCGGTTGACTGTGTGCATGAGTGTATTGGTGAGTGAATGGATATCTCAGTGCTACATGTCAAAGTAAGTACATATGTAAAACACAGTACATGTGAGAGTTGACATATATAAATAACTGTGCATAAGAGCCAGTGAATTTGTGAGTGACTGTATGGATCATTGTAAACTTGTATCAGGGATCGTATAAGAGAGTAAATATGTGTGTTAGTATATATGTTTGAATAAGTAAGGTGTGTGTAACTGTATAGTTGAGGAAATGGAGGTGTGATTGATTTTTTGCATGACTGACTAGGTGTGTGAGTAACTCCATGGATGAGTGACAGTCTGTGAGTGTCTGTTTACACTGATTGTATCTAAGGTTATATTAGAATATGAAGATGTTCATCGTATTATCACATGAATGATATCATCAGTGATGTGATGAGTAATGTCAAATGAGATGTCATCAGTGATGTCATTTGAGATGTCATCAGTGATGTCATCAGTGATGTCACTGACCATGTCAAGAATGATTTAATATGTGACATGATCAGCAGTGGATTGCGGGTGCGCGATATATAGTTAGTGCAACTAACTATATATGCGAATTTCAATGGTTTTGTGTGAGTAAAATAAGATTTTGGAAAGGCTAATTCCTAACTATATATGGTCTATAACCTATGGTTTTTTCAGTGAATTTTCAAGGTTTTGTAAATGCTAATTCCTAACTATATATGGTCTATAACCTATGTTTTTTTCAGTGAATTTCAATGGTTTTTTAATAGCAAATATCAAAAGCTTTAAAATGTCAAGTACGTGGTAGGTAAAAACATTTTCGTGTCTATGCACGCTGATGTGCTTTGAACGCTGCCCCCCCCTCCCTCCACCCCTCTTTTCTTTTAGGAGTATTCTCTCTTTGCAGATAGTGAAGGGTAGGTAACGCAGGCCTTTGCCCCCGTTGTAATCCGATGTGCCTGCTTCCCTCTCCATTTGATTTATTGTTATCCAAGCATTTACTGTTTTAGAATTGGTTCTCTTTGGTTCATTCTCTATTTACAAACAAGCACAGAGTCGCAATACTCTGTTTAGTCTTTGCAGATAGTGAAAAATCGTTAGAAACAACAAAAGGAATCAAGCAAAATCAGTAGGCCACTAATGGGATCTCTTTTTGACCTCGCTAAAATAGAAACATTAGGAACAACCCCTCATGAGAAATATGAAACTAGTGAGAGGAACTGAGCTCGACGCCATGATGGCTGCAAGACGGCTCGGCTCCGCCGCCCACCCCGCCCAAAACACCGACAAACCCTATGCAAATATTATAAATATATACAACATACCAGCAAAGTAACAGAGTAAAACGTTTTATTAAATAACTATTTACATGGCAGCCTGCTGCAACATCGATCCAAATGCATGCCGCCATTCCCGGGATTTCTCCCCGACTACTCTGCGGCCTACGAGATGGAGAGGCCGGGGCGTTGACTAGGTGGGGCCTCCGGCCGCAACCACAGCGCCAACGATCGCTGCTAACAGCCACTGATCTGAAGAACCGCTGCCTGCGATGCTTCCCTGAGCCGCTTGGCGGAGGCCCCCGAGGGGCGGTGTGGTGGCGCGGACTCAGAGGGGGAGCTTGACTCCTGCCCCCTCCCTAAGTCTTGTTGCCCTGGTGTGGCCTGAGATCGCCCCCGACATAGGCGGTCGGCTCCCGGGGTCAGGCGGAACTTGTTGCCTTTTGGTGACTCTTCCATTCTGGACCTTGTCACACAATCCGTTTGACCTGAAGACACGTCCTGTGGTGCCCTGGTCCAACCATCACATATACCTGCGCCAGGACACGGCGTGGGGTGCACTGAAAGGGAGAGGCGGCGCGAACGAGCCTCCCCCACCTCCCCAGGTGGAGGTTTCTCAGCTACACCCCAGCGCTTCACTCGGCCACCTGAGTTGCGCCCGCTCCTGCGGCACAGGGCCTCACTCGGCCAGCTGAATTGCGCCTGCTCTTGTTATTGCAGCGTCTCACCCGCCATCCAGATGAATTACACCCACTTATGCAGTACAGCGACAGGCGGCTGCCACGGAGCTCAGGAAATGGCGGTCGGCTCCACAGACTTGGGCCTGGCCTGCAAGGATGGCTCTGGGCAACCCTGGAACTCGGACGCTTGACGGCGTGGGGTGCACTGAAAGGGAGAGGCGGCGCAAACGAGCCTCCCCCACCTCCCCAGGTGGAGGTTTCTCAGCTACACCCTAGCGCTTCACTCGGCCACCTGAGTTGCGCCCGCTCCTGCGGCACAGGGCCTCGCTCGGCCAGCTGAATTGCGCCTGCTCTTGTTATTACAGCATCTCACCCACCATCCGGATGAATTGCACCCACTCTTGCAGTACAGCGAGAGGCGGCTGCCACGGAGCTCAGGAAATGGCGGTCGACTCCACAGACTTGGGCCTGGCCTGCAAGGATGGCTCTGGGCAACCCTGGAACTCGGACGCTTGACTGCTAGGGCATGGGCCCCATTCCCAAAAGCGTCCCCTCAGCCTTGAAGATTCTACAAGAGTCACCGGGGCCCACGACTCCCGCAGACTTACGGTGGGGAGCGACTGCCATGATTGCTTGCGGAATGGCCACGACGGAGTCACAAGATGGTGGTGCTCTCATGCTGACGCCAGCTTCAGTCTGAAACATCCAGAAACACTGTAGACTACCAATTCGATCAGTTCCGGTGGAGCCCCAACGTGACCTGTTAGAGAAGAACTTGCCCTCCCCTCTTTGACTGATGGTTCTTGTTGCCTGTCCCTTCTGTCATATGACGCGCCACGTTAGCGCACCCGGAAGTGCTCCGGTGCGCGAGGCGCGAAAAGCAGCTACCCGGAAGCGATCCGGGGCGCGGCGCGGAGCGCGTAACGTAAGCATTACAGGTCATGTGACTTGTTAATAAAACTTTTCATTGGTTCATTTCACTTTTGGGTTCCTAATGATGTAAGGCTAGGTCATGTGACCTAAAAATAACACTTTTCATTGGTTCGGACTGGGAGGGGGCGCTTAGCTCCTGCCCCCTCCCCAAGTCTCTCTCGGCCAGCTGAGTTGCGCCTGCTCTTGCTATTACAGCATCTCACCCGCCATCCGGCTAAATTTCACCCACTCTTGCGATACAGCGACTCTTCCATTCTGGACCTTGTCCCACAATCCGTTTGACCTGAAGACACGTCCTGCGGTGCCCTCGCAATGCGGCCTGGTCCCTGAATGTGTGCAGGGGGACAGTATTTCTCGCTCGGCCAGCAGAGTTGCGCCCACTCTTGCGGCCTACGACATGGAGAGGCCGGGGCGTTGACTAGGCGGGGCCTCCGGCCGCAACCACAGCGCCAACGATCGCTGCTAAAGGAGGGGAGCCTTGCCTGTGAGAGCCACTGATCTGAAGAACGGCTGCCTGCGGTGCCTCCCTGAACCGCTTGACGGAGGCCCCCCAGGGGCGGTGTGGTGGCGCGGACTGGGAGGGGGCGCTTAGCTCCTGCCTCCTCCCCAAGTCTCTCTCGGTGAGCTGAGTTGCGATTACTCTTGCGGCCTACGACATGGAGAGGCCGGGGCGTTGACTAGGCGGAGCCTCCGGCCGCAACCACAGCGCCAACGATCGCTGCTAAAGGAGGGGAGCCTTGCCTGTGAGAGCCACTGATCTGAAGAACGGCTGCCTGCGGTGCCTCCCTGAACCGCTTGACGGAGGCCCCCCAGGGGCGGTGTGGTGGCGCGGACTGGGAGGGGGCGCTTGGCTCCTGCCCCCTCCCCAAGTCTCTCTCGGCCAGCTGAGTTGCGCCTGCTCTTGCTATTACAGCGTCTCACCCGCCATCCGGCTAAATTTCACCCACTCTTGCGATACAGCGACTCTTCCATTCTGGACCTTGTCTCCCCAGAGGTACATCACCTTACACAGACATGCACTCTGATCTCCTGGGTCTCAGTCAAGCATCAATAGTAAGATTTTCATAGGTGAGTGTAAGTGGGAGCTGTTTGAGGACCTGACTGCATTGGAAAGCAATGTGATGCGGTGCCTCCCTGAACCGCTTGACGAAGGTCTCCGAGAGGCGGTGTGGTGGCGCGGACTGGGAGGGGGCACTTGGCTCCTGCCCCCTCCCCAAGTCTTGTTGTCCTGGTGTGGCCTGAGATCGCCCCCGACATAGGCGGCCGGCTCCCGGGGTCCGGCGGAACTTTTTGCCTTTTGGTGACGCTTCCACTCTGGACCTTGTCCCACAATCCGTTTGACCTGAAGACATGTCCTGCGGCCTGGTCCCTGAATGTGTGCAAGGGGACGGTATTGATTGGATCAAGATGTCGGCTTCACACAAAGCTGGCTCAAGTGTTGCTGCTGATGCTATGCTGGTTTTCAGTTTGTACATTCTTCAGGATTTTACCATCCAAGGCTGGTTGAGAGTTTGTAGAACGATGGCTTCAGATTTTCAACATACTACTCTTCAACATTCTTCATAAATGTAACAATGTGAGACTCACTAGGAGAACGGCCGTTTATCTTTCCTTTCAAAATGCTGCCAACAATATTTTCTGAATGGAAGACACCATCTTGTAGCATAAAAGGCTGCGTCAAGGGTGGTATTGCCCAGAATGTCTTGTTTTCTAGTGCTCGTAATGACAAAGCCAGAACTGCCGAAAAGGATTCTGGTCCTGCCGCTACTTACTGGAGACATTGAACTATACTCTGGACCTGCCTGGCCTCGACCAAAATGGCGCCAGTATGGGAGCGACTTGCAACTCCTTATGACGTTCTAGTTACTTAGCCTTGACGTTATGGGGGATGTATGCGGTCTTTGTGCACATGGCGGGCGGGGAAGGGTACTGACTGGGAATACGGACAACCCTATTGATGTCGATTTTTCATTATTAATTATTGTATTAATAAAGCTTCGAAGTAATGTTACCCATGATACTCGCCCATGGTGTGCGTATAGACGATTTTATTGTAACTGATCCTGTTATACTTTCAATTAAAAAATCAACCTTCACTGATCCTACAACCGTTTGTCACGTTTAGTTTTTACAATTAAATGGCTCGCTTGTTACATACTCCTATACCCCTGGCTTTTGAAAGACACCATCTTGTACAATAAAGGGCTGCGTCAAGGGTGGTATTGCCCAGAATGTCTTGTTTTCTAGTGCTCGTAATGACGAAGCCAGAACTGCCGAAAAGGATTCTGGTCCTGCCGCTACTTACTGGAGACATTGAACTATACTCTGAACCTGCCTGGCCTCGGCCAAAATGGCGCCAGTATGGGAGCGACTTGCAACTCCTTATGACGTTCTAGTTACTTAGCCTTGACGTTATGGGGGATGTATGCGGTCTTTGTGCACATGACGGGCGGGGAAGGGTACTGACTGGGAATACGGACAACCCTATTGATGTCGATTTTTCATTATTGATTATTGTATTAATAAAGCTTCGAAGTAATGTTACCCATGATACTCGCCCATGGTGTGCGTATGAAGGATTTTATTGTAACTGATCCTGTTATACTTTCAATTAAAAAATCAACCTTCACTGATCCTACAACCGTTTGTCACATTTAGTTTTTTCAATTAAAAGGCTCGCTTGTTACATACTCCTATACCCCTGGCTTTTGAAAGACACCATCTTGTACAATAAAGGGTTGCGTCAAGGGTGATACTGCCCAGAATGTCTTGTTTTCTAGTGCTCGTAATGACGAAGCCAAAACTGCCGAAAGGGATTCTGGTCCTGCCGCTACTTATTGGAGACATTGAACTATTTTCTGAACCTGCCTGACCTCGACCAAAATGGCGCCAGTATGGGAGCGACTTCTAGTTACTTAGCCTTGACGTTATGGGGATGTATGCGGTCTTTGTGCACATGGCGGGCGGGGAAGGGTACTGACTGGGAATACGGACAACACTATTGATAACGCAAAAAAATGATTTTTTTTTTTTTGCCCCGCGGGGCCCTTTTAAAGCCTCCACATCAAACCTAGGGGGTCAGGGAGGATCTACTATGCCCTCTTATGGTCATTTCCCCCTTCGTTTTGGCCTCCTCTTGTCTCTCGATCCTACCGAGAGACAAGATGGTGGCCGCTCCGAACGGTTTAGAATGTTGACAGACACCGGAGAGCCAATCAGCTTCGCTTCGCAAAGTTCCGTTACGCGAAAAGTACGCGAACCGGAGCGCTACCCGGAACGCTGTCACAGATATATATTTTTTTGAACGTTAATTTATCAAAATCCACTGGAGCACATATATTGAGACCTAGCAAAGGCACATTGGGCTAACAGTCCCTACAATTTTGCCAAGTTTCATGCAAATCCATTCAGCCGTTCGAACTAAAAGTGAGGCCAACCGCCCTATGGAAATTAACATGGGAAAAACGCGTTTTGGGACCCCCCTTTTTTCTCGGCCCCCCCTTGACGAACCCCCCCAAATTTTCAGGAGCTGCTCAGAAACAAAATGTGCCATTTTCCTGAAAATTTTAGCCAATTCCTTCCACAAACGCCAAAGTTATTAGACATAGAATTTTCCAAAATCCCATAGAGAAAAAATCCTAACTATATATACCTACTGGCGACCCCCAGTAGGTAATATATATATATATATATATATATATATATATATATATACAATGAGGTTTCACAATCGTTATAGTTAGGAATTAGCATTTAAAAAACCTTTGAAATTCACTGAAAAAAACATAGGTTTAACACCAGTTATAGTTAGCTGGACATTTTACTCATACAAAACCACTGAAATTCCCACGTTATAGTTAGTTGGACTCACTATAACTCGCGCGCCCGCAATCCACTGCTGATGATGTCACATATTACATCATTCATGACAGGGTCAGTGACATCACTGATGACATCACTGATGACATCTCAAATGACATCATTGATGACATCACTGATGACAACATCCAGTGTCTGTGTGTTTCTGTAAAGTTTAAATATGTTTTACATATTGAAGAATGAGTGGATGTATAAGTGTCTGGATGAAGGATTTAGTAGGTGCGTGACTGACTGTATGAGTGAGTGAATAAATGTGTCTTACTAAATGCATGGGTTAGTGACTAAACTGTCTGAATGTGTGCATCAGTAGGTCTGTTGTTGTGTAAGCTGCTGCATGTGTTGATCAGTAGCTATATGAGTGGCTATATGGGTTATTGATTATTTATTAACTGTTTATTAATTGTACCGTTTTTAATATCCTGTGCGCTGCTTCCCGGTCTCCCTGTGCCCCGTTCCACTGCGGCTTGCTTGTGCCGATTGCTGTGGAGGGCCAGGTCGGGTGCCATCTTTGGTGAGTCCCGGACCCCGGCTGGACTCGAGTTAGCGGTCCAGCTCGGGGAGGGGCTTGGGCCTTAAATAGTGATGCCCCACAGAACGCGCAGCGGTCTCGCGCAGCAGGCGCGCCGTCTGCGCGCTGAAGGAGCGCCAAAGGAGGGCCCGCCTGTGCCCGTCCATGCCACGGTCGGGCCCTATGCCTGCCACTCTGCCCGCCTTCCCCCCGGTCGGACTGGGCCTGATAGGATCAGGTACTCTTGCGCTGACCTTTTGAAGCCTAATCTACCCGCCGGCGGGGGCATTTGCTTGCGGGCGGGGCGGGACTGCGCTACTGCGAAGTGTTCGATTTGTGTCTTTCTCACCCAGCCCTCCCTACCCCCACGATCAGCCGGTGATACAGGTCGCACGACAATTAGGGCTGGGTTAATTAATGTCAGATCCGTGGTGAAACATGCAGCTGACATTTTTGATATACTGGTGGATGGTCAGCTTGAGCTCCTTTTCATCACGGAGACGTGGCTTACTGACTCATGCTCCCCGATTGTTGAACTTGCTGTCCCCAGAGGATTTAAGATTGCTAGAGCTGATAGGCCCATAGGCAGAGGGGGCGGACTAGTTGTAATTTTTAAAGAGGGGTGGCACTTCGCCTCTGAACAATCCGCTGCAGGTGTTGATGGCGAAGTTCTCCACTTCTCCCTTACTATCAATCCCCACTTCACCCTGGGAGGTTCATTGATCTATAGGCCTCCGGGCCATGCCAGCCACTTCATTGACACTTTGGAGGAGTGCATAGTGCCACGGGCCCTGAGCTTTCCAAAATTTCTTCTGGTTGGCGACTTTAACATCCATATAGATGCCACTGACTCCATCGAAGCTCGCCGACTGGGGGAAGTTTTTGATTTGACACAGCTCAAACAATGGGTGGTCTCTCCGACTCACGCTGGAGGTCACCTTTTAGATCTAGTTTGCTCTAACTTTCCCATCAAGGCTCTAAGCTTAGAAAAAGTAACGTGGTCGGATCATGATCTTGTTAGGTTCTCATGGGAGGTGGAGGGTGTAGGTAGATCAGCTCCCGCACTGCCCATGAGCCCTCCCCAGAAGATCAACCTGGTTGCGTTCGGCCAGACGCTATCTAGAGCTCGCTCGAAGCTTATTCCTGTGATGGGCGAGGTGGTTAGCGCCTTTAATGGGTGGGTGCTGCAGGCGGCTAATGCATCTACGAAACATCCTACCGTGTCCAGGTTCCGGCACACCCCCTCTCAACCCTGGTTCTCTCCTGAGCTGAGGGAGCTGAAATTGAGATGTAAAAAGCTGGAGCGAGCTTGGAGACGCGGGTATAGTTCGGAGACAAAAGCCGCCTTACGCACAGCCCAAAAAGACTACTATGCCGCTATTAAGATAGCCAAAGGGAATTACTACGCAGGGAGAATCGCTAAAGCGGAAAATAACAGTAGAAAGATTTTCTCTATTGTTAAAAGTTTTGTATCCCCTGCTGCTGACACTACCATACTCCCTTCCTCCGTGCAATGGTGCGAGGACCTGTCTAACTTCTTCATTAACAAAATTGCCAAGATTCAGCAGGACTTACTTTCTGCGTTACCAGCGGATAGCTCAGCGGCTGGCCCCCCCTTCATGCCATGCCATTGTGATATCCAGCAGTTTACTGACTTCTCGATGGTTGCGGAATGTGATGTGCTGCCTCTTCTTCAGTCCCTCAAATCGGGCTCTCCCTCTGATCCTAGCCCTGCCCGGGTACTCTCGGAAGTGGCTGGTATTGTCTGCAGTGACGTCACCCAGATAGTGAATCTCTCTCTATCCTCAGCAGAGGTTCCCATAAGCTGGAAGCAGGCTAAGCTTCTGCCGCTTCTGAAAAAACCAGGGCTGGATGCTACTGTTCTTGGGAACTATCGTCCCATATCCCTACTGCCAGCGTTGGCCAAAATATGCGAGAAAGTGGCCTTTCGTCAACTTGAGAGCTTTGTTGAGACCTCTAATGCTCTGCATCCAGCTCAATCGGACTTTAGGGCGGCCTATAGCACGGAGACAGCTCTGGTTGAGATGGCGGAGTCGATCCGGGAGTGCCTGGACGGAGGCGGCAGAGCGGTCCTGATCTTACTGGACCTCTCTGCCGCGTTCAATACCGTTCCTTATGAGCTACTCCTCGCCAGGCTGTCTGCAATTGGCATTGGTGGCGGTGCCCTGGCCTGGCTGTCCTCATTTCTTTCAGACAGGACGCAACAGGTCTGGATGCCGCCCCATGCCTCAGAGCCTAAACCACTCCTCCCGGGGGTCCCACAGGGATCTACCCTTAGTCCCCTACTGTTCAATATTTACATCACTCCCCTGGTTTATCTAGCGGAACAGTACGGGGCTAAGATTATAGGGTACGCTGATGATACACGGCTGCTGTTTACTTGGCCAGATGACCATCTGGATACTACAACAGTCCAGCTGTGTTTGTCCTCAGTCTTTCGCTGGCTAACTTTGGCTCAGCTGAAATGTAATGAGGACAAATCCTAGGTCCTCTTCTACGGCTCTTTCCCCTCCAATTTCAAAAACTCGCTGTGGCCACCGAACATCCCCAGTCCTAAGGTGATGGGTGGCCCCGCAAAAAGTCTTGGCATATGGTTCGGGGAGGACCTAAGATTTGAGGACCACATAAAGAAACTATCTGGGACAGGCTTTGCTACTCTGAGAATGCTACGAAGATTTTTTCCATTGCTTCCTAGAGAAGCAAGGGAGACTGTCGCTCAAGCTCTCATCCTAGCAAGGCTGGACTACGCAAACGCTCTGTTTAGCGGCATCCCCGCTTATCTGGTTAAACGCCTGCAGGTTATCCAGAACGCCACTCTCCGTCTCCTTTTTAATGTTCCGAGATGGAAGAGCGTTTGCTCTCATATGTCTACCCTTCACTGGCTGCCAGTGCCACAACGTATCCTGTTCAAATCCCTAGTGCTCTCGTTTAGAGCAACTCATGATCGAGGTCCGTTCTATCTGAAGAAGAGATTCACCTTCTATGCTTCCACACGAGCCCTTAGATCGTCCTCTTTGTTCAAGATGACTCTTCCTCGCTTTAAGCGAACCAGACTAGGGGGCCAGTCCATAGCTGTAGTTGCTGCCCGAGCCTGGAATGCCCTTCCCCTCCACTTACGCTCCACTCAGTGCGTAGCCCAGTTTAAGAAAAATCTGAAAACCCATCTATTCCGGAGTGTGACTTAAGCTGATTTCTGTCTGTTCCCCTCCGCCCTTTCCCATCGAACCAGGATACTCTCAAGTAATAGAGCGCGCTATAAAATGGTTTATACATACATACATATACATACATTGATTGGTTGCCCAAGAATTTGTATGTGAGGCTGAGTGTGTGTGTAGGTGGCTGGGAGGTGTGAGTCTGTGCATAGATGTGTGAACAGTTGATTCACTTGGTGTATGGGTTCAAGAGTGCATGGGGAAACAGCTGTATGGGCGTTTGACTATGTGCATAGGTGTGTTGGTGAGTGAAAGGATATCTCAGTGCTACATGTCCAAGTAAGTACATATGTAAAACACAGTGCATGTGAGAGTTGACATATATAAATGACTATACATGAGAGCCTGTGATAGCGTAAGTGACTGTATGGTTCAATGTGTACTTGTTTCAGTGATTGTAAAAGAGAGTAAGTATGTGTTACTATATATTTGAATAAGTAAGGTTTGGTGTGTATAACTTTGAAGTTGAGGAAATGGGAGTGTGATTGATTTTCTGCATAACTGACTAGGTGTTTGAGCAAGTCTGTGAATGAGTGTCAGTGTGTAAGTGTCTGTATAGGAATATGACTGGATATGATAGTGTTCTATTGAAGAGTGTCCGTATGTATGAGTGATTGTATGGGTGAATGAGTGGATGTGTGTGTAGACCTAGCAATCAGTGAGTGCGTATGTAGTTACTGGCATTGTTGAGTCAATAATTTCAGGAATGGTAGTTTATATTTAACACTGGGTGTATCAAAGGTTAGATTAGAGTGTGAGGAGGTGCATCATATTATCACACAGATGATGTCATCAGTGATGTCATCAGTGATGTCATTTGAGATGTCATCAGTGATATCATCAGTGATGTCATTTGAGATGTCATCAGTGATGTCACTGACCATGTCATGAATGATGTAATATGTGACATCATCAGCAGTGGATTGCCGGCGCGCGAGTTATAGTGAGTCGAACTAACTATAACGTTGGAATTTCAATGGTTTTGTATGAGTAAAATGCCCAGCTAACTATAACTGGTGTTAAACCCGTGCTCGGCGGAAGAAGGGGTAGGACGAATGCCTACTACACGGAGAGCAGTAGCCTACTAACCAGAGGCTTCTCTGTTGATGTACAACCCGCCGAGTATTGATGGGGCAAATAAATACTGACCTTTAGGCAAGGAACAGCATAATTAAGGTAAAATTCTTCCCGATTATTGAAAATAAGCAACACTTTTTGACATAAGGTTTCTTACTTTTGTAGACCATACCATATAGGTCCTGACGAATCGCAAGTCATTGTTACACAGCGAGAAACATGTCGACCGTTTTTATATCTCCTAGCCTAGTCTAGAATATGGAAACATTATTTTCCAGTTAAGCCTAGTCTAGCTCCACCTTTTAATTGTAACGAGGGACCACCCGAATAAAATAGTCTTAGGTACCCTGCGCTACATTTTAACTCACAGCCAGGTCTGCAAACCCCTTGGCCCCATACCCACACTTCACCCATAGGCAGTTGGATTCAAAAGATCTCTGCTAAAGAGCCCCTCTCTGAGGTGAGCCCGTTGGGAATTGCACCGCCTACCCGACCAGGAGCAACGCCTATGATGAAGCATGGCACCTGCAAGGGTGTGTGAGGCAAACATATCCCACACAATGGATACCCAGTGGGAGGTCATCATTGTTTAATCACCACCTTCCCCTTGACCAGTGCACCTCACTTTCCATTCATCCCCGAGGAACAGCCTTGCCCACTTTTGTTCAATAAACCTATGGTTTTCTCAGTGAATTTCAAAGGTTTTTTAAATGCTAATTCCTAACAATAACGATTGTGAAACCTCTGGTTTTTTCATTGAATTTCAAAGGTTTTTTAAAAGCTAATTCCGAACTATAACGATTGTGAAACCTATGGTTTTTTCAGTGATTTTCACACCACTAATTGTATCAATATTTTTCTTAAAATCTAGAGGCAAATAAACAATTCTTCCCTTTAATCCTCTCTGTAAATCTGAAGGAGGCAATTTCCCAGTTTTAGGCTCCAAGCGAACAATAGCCTGAAAAGGATGCACACATTGGAATCAGAATAGACTCATAGGTATTTAAATCCATTAATTCAGAAGAAATATCTACCAACTCCATATTATTATGAACAGCTCTAGCAGGCATTTTATTTTCATTTAATTTATTATAGCAATATATACAAATACGTTGATCAGAGCCCAAATCAAAACACTTTTCAACCAACAAATAAGTAGCAAAATCCTTCCACTCATTATTATTTATCTTTTCGCTTTTTACATATAAATCAACTAATCTAGTCTGATGCTTATAATGAGTTCGTCGACAACAAACACAAGAAAAATTAGGCCTTTCACTTGAATTGACTTTAAACTTTATAATTTCATTTTCAAAATTTTCTGTACTTAAAATCTCTTCATTCTCTTCTACATTACCTTCTATTACTGTATCAATTTCTGTACTGACCTCTTTTTCACCAAAGTAAGAAGACTCAATTTCATCACAAATGTTTTTGACATCTAATTCAGTTCCATGCAAAAGAGCACTGTTTAACTGTTTTAGTTTAAGTGCTGGACTTTTTGCATAGTACAACCTTCTCACTAATTTCCTCACTTTATTATGATGTACTGTGTGGTATTCCATGTCATGTCATGTAGAACCATGACATGTCATGTAGAACCTATGACGTCAGTAGAGTGTTCTTGGGCTTGAGTTCTGGGCGGCTGTTGGAGGAAGACGTGCCTCTTTCTGTGGATGTAAAGCTGTTCTACCATCCATTAAAACTACATGCTGGAACCCAATTAGTATCATGTGTTGATTTATAACACAAATACTGGCGACGATCGGGATCAGCTATTCTGGATGTGTTTGGATGAAAAATCACGGCGGAACAGCGTTCACGTGAAGCTGCCAACTTCAAAAGAATTGCCACCTTCAAAAGAAATTTGACGGCTTTTCGCCGATTTCGGTAAAGTACTGCTACTCAATTTTTTTTTGTTTTTTTTCGCTTTTACTTGGCCTACTTAGCGGAGTTTCCCTCGTACTAGCCAACCGCTCACCTGTTATTCAAAACGGCTGAGCGTTCCAGTGCGACTCGTGAAGCCTCCCAGCCCGTCATTGTTTGACGCGCGACTCTCTTTCCTGACG
Organism: Lissotriton vulgaris; assembly: GCF_964263255.1. Lineage (NCBI taxonomy): Eukaryota > Metazoa > Chordata > Amphibia > Caudata > Salamandridae > Lissotriton > Lissotriton vulgaris. Next base: position 245,622,341 of record NC_141696.1, on the reverse strand, counting down.
CTAAGCAAGACGCAAAGCATTGTGGGCCATAACCTTTGACCCTGATGACGCGCTGACGTCACAAGCGTGCCGCCATCTTCGATTTCCTCGAAATTCACCGGAGAGCAAGGAAATACTCCGGACTGCAAAAAAAAAATTAACTATCTGCGCGTTTTACTCACAGTTCGAGTGGACAGTCATTCTACAACAATTTGAAGGTATCGAAAACATATCTATAAAATTACATATTCATGGAATATATGTCATAAACTTTATTTTTGAAAAAAAAAATGTCGAACATTGCTGCTCCTCCGCATTTTTTACAAACAGCAGGAGATCCTAACATCGAATGGGATTTATGGTTTCCCATGTTCTTAGCTTATGTAGATGTCTTGGAAAAAGAGGGGTGTTCTGCCAAACGAAAACTAGCTCTTTTGCGACATTGTTTGGGAGGGGCAGGAATTAAAGAATTTGATAATCTCCCTCCAATAGAAGATGCTGGTGATATTGACGTTTTTGAAAAAGCTACAAGGCAAATGAAAATCCGTTTTGGCAGAAAAATAAACACTGTAATGGAGAGATTTAAGTTTTACTCTCGCATTCAAAAGCAAGATGAGTCCATAGAAGACTATGTTTCGGCACTACGCTCATTAGCCTGTTATTGTTCATTCGAAACAATTTCTTACGAACAGGTTCTTAGAGACCAAATAATGATGCGAACGAAGAGCAAGAAAATACAGGAGAGACTTTGGCTTGGAACAGAAACTACGCTTAACGCTGTTATTAACATAGCCAAAGATATAGAACAGTCAGAGTTGTTTGTATCAGAAATTAGAGGTGCAAATGTCAAATCCTCAGTTCCTGAGCCTGAAGTAGCCTTAATTAAAAATCAATCTAATCCCAATTTTTCTTCCAAAAACGTTTTGAGGAAAGATAGTGAAAAAAAATCCAGTGAAGTCAAAACCTATCCAGATAACAGATTTGGCCAAAGAAAAAACATTTCATGCTACCGTTGTGGTAGTCCCAACCATGTTGGCAATTATAAAGGTTGTCCTGCATGGGATAGAGTTTGTGTGAAGTGTAAACGTAAAGGTCATTTTGGAAATTTCTGTCGATCTATACAAAGAGTAAATTATATTTCACAAGAAGAGGAAGAAGTTCTCAACAGTTTCAATTGCATCCTTTCGGTGGATGAGGTTGAACTGGATGAATTTCCCTCTTATCCCATCTTTGTTGATGGCAAGTCCATTGAGCTAATGATGGATTCTTGTTCACGTTACTCCATCATTGGGTTAGATTTGTTTAAAAACTTCTGGGACAATAGGGAACTCTGTTGTCCGGACATTCATCCTGGTGGTTACTCAGGTAAGAAAATAGAACTAGAAGGGTACTTCTGGGCCAAACTTCAAGTTAAAAATCGTGTCACCAATGGGAAAGTGTATGTAGCCACTAAAGGCGTAGCAATTTTAGGATGGCCACACCAACGTGAATTAGGCATAAAACTAGATCCGAACGCAAATCCTCCTGTGTGTTTTATTGAACCTGACGTGAATTTACTTTCTGACATGAATGATTCTGGTTTCATTGGTAATATAAAAAATAAGTTTCCAAATGTTTTTAGTGATACCCTTGGTAAGTACGCAAACTTCAAACATAGAATAATTCTCAATGAGAATGCCGTGCCAGTTAGACACAGAGTAAGGAATGTTCCGTTAGCTTACAGAGACAAACTCAAAGGTATTTTGGATGATCTTGTTTTAAAACATATCATCGAACCTATTGAGTCCTCTCCTTGGGTTTCCCCCGTTGTTCTATCCCTCAAAAGTTCTGGGGATCTCCGTCTCTGTGTGGACCTTCGTAGCCTGAACCAGGAAATTTGGGTTGATAAACATCCCTTACCAAATATTCATGAATTGATTTCATCTTTGTCTGGTGCCACTGTGTTCTCTACGATAGACTTGGCGAGTGCATATCACCAAGTTGAACTCCATGAAGATTCCAAGAAATTAACGGCATTTGTGACTCCAGAGGGCATGTTTCAATACTTAAGGATGCCCTTTGGACTTGCCAGTGCTGCTTCCGTATTTCAAAGACTCATGCGAGATGTACTGAAGAACTGCAGTGGTGCAGTGGCCTTCCAAGATGATATTTTGATTTTTGGGAAAGATTGTGAAAAGCATGATTTGAACTTGTATTCTGTTCTAAATTGTATTCAACAGAAAGGTTTAACTTTAAAGTTTTCCAAATGTAAATTTAGACAGTCCAAAGTCGAATACTTAGGCCATGAGATTTCAGAGAGTGGTATTAAGCCCAAACTCAGCCATGTCAAAAGTATTCTATCTGCTCCTATCCCTACCTCCAAGGAACAGTTACTATCCTTTTTAGGACTTACGGAATTTTATGGGAAATTTGTTCAAAATTACTCCATGTTAGTACACCCTCTACGCTCCTTACTCAAGAAACAAGCAAAGTTTGAGTGGGGAAAAGACCAGCAAGAGTCTTTTGATTCTCTTGAAAAGAAAATTGTTTGTGCTCCTTTTCTCAAACCTTATTCAGTTAACAAGGAATGTATACTTTGTGTGGATGCTAGTAATGTAGGCCTTGGCGCAGTGTTAATGCAAAAAGATAATTCAGGAGAATATGTTGTCTCCTATGCTTCAAGATCTCTTCGAGGTTCTGAAGTCAATTATTCCACGATAGAGAGGGAGTTACTTGCATGTACCTGGGCCACACAACATTTCCGTCAGTTTATTTGGGGTACCAGATTTTCACTAAGGACTGACCACAAGCCTCTGGTCACTATGTTATCGGCTGGAGGAGGTAGAACTCTTACTGCTCGTCTGGCGAGGCTTGCCGCAAAGCTGCAGGAATATCGTTGTGTTGTCACCTATGTTCCAGGCCGTCTAAATGTCCATGCAGATTGCATGTCTCGTTTTCCCGTTAAGGATAGTCCAACAGTGGATCATTCTGAAGAGTGTGATGTGGCTTTTACCATGGGTGATATTAACATCATTGTTAATGACAATCAGTCCAAACTGATTTCTCAGGATGCTTGGACTAAAGCTTGGAATCAGGATGATGTTCTCAAGGATGTAAGGTTGTTTTTAAACAAAGGTTGGCCAGAAGAGAGGAAACTTAGTGGTGAACTAGCTTCTTTCTTTAAGGTGAAAGATGAATTGATGGATGATGGTGCTATGATTTTTAGGGATGACAAAATCATTCCCCCCTTAGGCATACGAGATATGATTTGTGATCTGGCTCATGAAGGTCATTTAGGGATGTCTTCCACTAAAAGAAGGATCAGAGAATTTTACTGGTGGCCTAGTATGGACAACATGATTGATAAATGGGTAAGAAATTGTTCCCCTTGTTCTTGGAGTGACAAATCCGTGAAACCTATCATTGTGAATCCTACTCCTGTCGAATTTGCTCAAGGTCCGTGGCGCAAACTCGGTGTAGATATCATTGGCCCTTTTAGTTATCAATCAGGCAAAGAGATGTTTGCCATCGTTCTGGTTGATTATTTCTCAAAATGGCCGGAGTTGAAAATTGTGGAGAAAGTAAGTTCTGATGTTATTATTGACTTCCTTAATGAAGTTTTTTCCAGAGAAGGTCTGCCTGAAGAACTTGTCACTGATAATGGTCCACAATTTGTTAGTGAAAATTTTTCGTCATTTCTCTCCAGTTGTGGCATCAAACAAAAAAGAGTTTCCAATTATTTTCCTCAAGCCAACGGACAAGTGGAACGCTTTAATAGAGTAATTAAAGAATCTTGTCAGTTGGCTTTGCGTAGTGCTTTGAAGTGGAGGAAAGCTCTCCAAGCTACTTTATTGACATATCGCTTTTCCCCCAATACTGTAACTGGATTGTCACCTTTTGAGATGTTGCGTTGTAGAAAACCTGGTTCGAAGCTTATGCCTTGGTGGTTGCGTACTGAAAAAGGTGACTATCTAGAATTAGATTTGAAGACTGTCAGAGAGAGAGTCAATAAATACCAAGCTAAGGTGTCTAGTATTCCAGCACGTAATTTGGGTCTACCCAAATTAAGTGTTGGTGACTTCGTGAGAGTGAAATTTGGTGGACAAGTCCGTAAAGGCTCCCCTAGATGGTCTGGTCCTCTTCGAATCATCGAACTTTTTAGCAAAGCTGTTAGGGTGGAAGATGGGAAAATTTGGAATTTGAGACGCATATCTGTGTGTAGATCTGATGACCTAAGAAATTTCTCTGAACATAGGTCCGCTCATTCTAATTCTTCCCCTCCACTTTCTAGCGTTTCTCCTTCAAATAACTCACCTGTAGTGAGCGACAGTTCTGAGCTTTGTGGTACTCATGAAGCCTTTGATCATTTGTCTTCAAAAAAAAATGTAAATGTTAACAATTTTACCAATGATGATTTTCTCAATGTTTCTGCTTCTTGTAAAGATGTGACCAAGAATGTTATTCCTGTGAATGTTGATCAGGATATTGTTGCAGATAATTTGGTTAATACGGACTTTTCTGATTGTGTTCTTCCTACCTGTGACCAAAAGTCAACTGATTCACGTCGTAGTTCACGTGTCAAATGTTTTCCTATGAAATTTAAGGATTTTGTCAGGTTTTTTTTTTATGTTTTTTTTTTTTTTGCTGTGTTTTTTGTTAAATCTTTTTTTTTTGCTTTTGTTTTGTTTTTTTTGAAGGGGGGGAGGTGTGTGGTATTCCATGTCATGTCATGTAGAACCATGACATGTCATGTAGAACCTATGACGTCAGTAGAGTGTTCTTGGGCTTGAGTTCTGGGCGGCTGTTGGAGGAAGACGTGCCTCTTTCTGTGGATGTAAAGCTGTTCTACCATCCATTAAAACTACATGCTGGAACCCAATTAGTATCATGTGTTGATTTATAACATACTGCTAACATCCTAAAATGATGAAAAACACTCTGACATACTTTTCTTGAAAGACAAGCCAATAAATGCCCTTGCAAACCCGTTTTTTCTCTCAGTCTACAAGGATCTAAGTCTTGTAAAATGTTTATTTTTTGTTTCACACTTTTCTTAGTATATGTCCGTAAGATATTGCAAAACAAATCAATTGATTCCTGTCGAACACTACAAATTTTACTACAATTCCATGTATAAACTGGAGCCTTAGGACATCTCCCTAAAACTTCATTTGCTAACACCTCTTCTGTATTTCGAGACACAATCTCTTCTTTTTCAACCGGACAACCATCCTTCACCTCATATGCTCGACCACTGGTGTCAACTGCATGCACCAAATCATTATCTTGAAAATAAATTTTTTCATTACAATATGGCTCAGAACTTGAACTATACTTCCATTCTCCAGAAAAAACATCACAGAAATTAGTTTGATTAATTACTCTCCTCCACTTACATTTTGATTTGGAAACATTGATTATCTTATCAAGTGTACGAATTCTATTAATTACTAAACTAAACAATGTATTTTTCACTTTAAATGCTTCATCCACAATCTTAACTATGTTTTTCTTTTCTTGTAAAAAGCTGTCTTTTTTATACTTTTTGATATTTTTTAATAAATGTAAAACAATTCTGTTGTAAAACATTTGTGTACGAATGTCAGAAAATTGTTTACTTCTTGTATTTTGTTGCAAGATATTGTCTCCTTGTACACGTCTAACATTTTTGGAAGGATATCCTGTCTTTTTTTAAATTACAGGTGTTTCATTTTTCTTAGGTAAACAACTTTTTTTTGCATTTCAATAAGTTCTTCAGAAAATTTTTACTTTGCTTACCAGGAGCATTTTTCTTTTTCTCTGAAGATTTTATTTTGGTTGCTTCTTGATTTTCTTTTTCCTTAGACCTTAATTTCCGTTTATAATTTTTATCTGCTCTGGTTTTCGAAGGCATGTTTATGTTTGTTTGTATAGATGATTATAATCTGTGGAATACAAAGAAATAACATATTATACACCACTACAAACATATTACATAGCAATTACAATAAGTAAACAATATTAACACTAGTATACAACAAAAGGCTCATTTACATTACATGTGCTTTGCTTTGTGTCAAAAACGATTTACTAATTAATATTACATCTTGTTTATAAATAGGTGTCCTGTTTTTGGCCTGTAGATACAGAGAAATAATTAGTGCAGAGACACACATAGTGCTTGTACAGACAGAGATGGTAGATTACATGTAATATCGTACACATGTGCATCAGATCACACCAAATCTATTGCATTTTCAATGCTAGGTTACCTTGCTTTCATGAAGAAAGCAGTCAGATGTGTCACCCATTTGCCATAAATTTACAATGTTAGCACTCTAGTTGCTCATTATTTCAAGCTTCACTCACAGTGTAATCTTAGACAGATTAATTGGATTTTAGATATAATGTACCATGTCTGTCACTGCCAACAGTGTGTGTGACACTGAGGGCTTGTTCTATTGCATTTTTAATGCTTGTTTACTTTGGTTCCATCAAGAAGGCATTCAGATGTGTCACACATTTTTCCATAAATTCAGAATGTTTGATATTAAAGCTGGTCCAGAAATAGTGTACATATTTCATTGGCATACTTACAAGCCACTTGTGCAATGTTAGATATAATTTACAAATTAATGTTATATCTTGTTTATATATAGGTGGCCTGTTTTTAGATTGTAGGTACCAGACTTTTTACCAAAAAACATTTTCCATACTAAATCGTTTTTAACACAAAGCACAACCCATTTAAATGACCACTCTAAAGCAAAGCAGAAACCTAATTCATGTCCAAAATTCATTTCCAATATACACCATACAAAAACACAATATGCTTCTAGACCGTCACAATGTTAACATCTCTCACAGCATTGGTGGGGAGATGCATAAACACACAACTATGTCAAAGATTGCGTACACAGCTTGTAAATATGTCTCTCTTTTTTTGTATATTCTATCTCAATTTATGCCATTTAAAAAAAAGAATTTCAGCAATGCATCCTTTCACATGGGGCAAGCCCTAACTGAAAGGGCCTATGTCAGTTTTACACCTGCTGTGAGGCAGGTGCAAAATTTTGACACAACAGCGTCATAAAAGTGACGCAGTAAAATCTCATAGATTTCACTGCGTCATTTGTACAACCCTTCTTTGCGTCAATACGACCCCTTTGCATATATTACACCTGACGCACATATAATATGGCACAGGGCTTTACAAAGTGACGCATCTACCTAGATGCGTCACTTTGTAAATATAACTCAACAAGGTGCAATTTTTACACCACTGCTGTGTCACAAAAAGTGACGCACCAGCGGCATAAAAGTGACGCATGGTCTCATAAATGAGGCCCTCAAGCGCACCACAGGGAAAAACAGTGTAAAAAATTGTAGTAAAAAAAATAATTTCCAGCAATGCATCCTTTCACATGGGGCAAGCTCACGACCTTACCTTATGTAATGTGAGAGATGTTAACATTGTGAGATTCTACCTTATAAATACACAGCTGTGTCAAAGATTGTGCACACAGCTTGTAAATATGCACTCAGACAAGAATATGAAATGCTGTGAGAGATCTTATCACTGTGAGAGTCTACCTCATAAACAAACAGCTATGTCAAATATTGCTTTGTCTGCCTGCATATTTACAAGCTGCGTACACAATCTTTGACATAGCTGTGTGTTTATGCATCTTCCCACCATTTCATATGGTTTTCTATCTGCTATTCCTATCCCTCTCTAGACATTCACTCCTTCTACCCATGCTACAGGTTGCACAATGTGCTTCATAAAAATGAGCATATTTACAACTCCAATGAAACCATTACACAATTTCTAAACCAGCATTGAATCCAAGCATAAAAAACAATTTATAAAGAAGATTACCTTATAAACACACAGCTAACATTATGGAAAAAGGTAAAAATATAATTCCTTAATTCACAGAGACAAACACTATGATACTTGTAAAAATTCTTTAAACTCTCTATCTTTTTTAAAAGAATCATTACTCACCTTTAAAAATGGTTTGGAAGATGTCATAAACAGTGTCAGTCACAGTCAACAGAAATTCTTAAGCAGAATCTCTGAACAATGCTTCCTTCACTGGGAGCCTTTCAATAATGGCACAGATTCTTTCTGATTTCATAATCAAACTGCCATTTCATTTCCACAACTCTTCTGATTATAAGCACACCTACCTTCACACACCTACCTTCAAAATGAAAAGAATCTGGTTTGTGGGTCATAGCTATGTCCACTGGGCTAAAAAATACGCAACTAACAGAGGTATTTACAATCTTGATTTACCAAATGTGAACATTGTATGGATTGGACAAAGAGGATTGAGGAGTCACCAATTGATACCATTGGTAAAATCCTTTATGAATTTACCACACCCTGACCTTATAATTGTGCACTGTGGTGGAAATGACTTGGGCACTTTGACTGGGGTAGGTCTGGAAATGCTTTTAAAGGACATCTTTGGGCAATTGATGTCACTTTTTCCAAAAACTGCCTTGGTATTTTCTAATATATGCCAAAGGCATAAATGGAACTGGTCCAACCAATTTTGTCCACAGATTGAAAAAGCAAGGAAACATGTAAATAAATCTGTTTCTGCTTACCTCAGAGACTATGCTATGGGTTCCATTTAACACAACAACTTGCGTTACAACATGCAAGACATCTATAGGAGAGATGGTGTGCATTTTACAGATGAGGGGAATAGAGTTTTCCTCTTGAATATAAGACTCTGCATTGGTACCTACTTGTAGGTACAAAAAACACCCAATGAACACAACAGCTCTTTTCAGAGCTAACTACCACTAAACACTCTACATTATTTTTTAACTCTATTTTTTTACACTGTTTTTCCCCGTGGTGCGCTCAGGGTGCGCGTACCGGAGAGCGTACCGGGGAGCGCAGCCAGCGCTTACCCCGTGAAAATAACATTCTTTTGCCCTTCAGGGTCCTTCTAGGCCCCCCTCAGAAAACCTAGGGGTCAGGGGGTGTCTACTTTTCCCCCTTTTAATTATATCCCCCTTTCTTTTTCACCTCTTGTGTCTCGATTCTACCGAGACACAAGATGGCGGACTCTCCGGACTGTTTAGAATGTTGACAGACACCCGTCAGCCAATCAGCTTTCCGCTCGCGCACTCCCGTAGCGCGCGGGGTGCGCTCCCCAGTACGCGTACCCGTGAGCGCTTGGAGCACGCCTATAGATATATATGTGTTTTTTAAGTTAATTTTCATAAAAACCACTGGAGCATATTTCACCAAACATAGCAAAGGCACATCTGCGTACCAGTCGCTACAATTTTGCCAGGTTCGGCGAAATTCCGTTCAGCGGTTCGGGCTGTAGACTTGTCAGACCGTCCTATGGAAATTAACATGGAGAAAACACGTTTTGGGACCCCCCTTTTTTCTCAGCCCCCACTTCATGAATCCCCCGAAACTTTCAGGGAAGGAGCGGAGCGCAGCGAGACCATTTTAAGGAAAATTACAGGCAGATCCCTCAATCGGCGCCAAAGTTATTCCCAATAGAATGTTCGGAATTTCCTATGGTAGCCAATCCTAACTATAACTACCTACTGGCGACCGCCAATAGTTAATATATTATTAAGGTACATATGTGTGGAGTTATATATAATAAAACTTTGCTTACCTATAGAAACTTACCTTCACAATACTTTTTTCCTCGATATTCTTGACAGAATATTTAGTTCTACAATATCTTTGGTTCCAATATTCTGTTTAAACACCTATAGGATTCTATCCAGTGTTTTGCTGCAATAAATTTATCTCATCATGTGGCTCATCAGATGATACCATGGACCCTTGTGTTGCTGGTAGGCACAGGAAAATATGCCTGTCAACTTGATGTGGAGAATCGTTGCCTTGCTGGCTGGACAGTGTAATGGGTGATCAGAAGGGGAGAGTGTGTAGGCTGATCAGTTGTCAAATTGGTGCAAGACGACAAATAAATATACTGTTACACAGGTCACCATGTTGTGTTGTGTGCCCGGTGGTGTACTGCTGCAGATGAACAAGCTCCCATGACATAGAGGATGGCAATCGTTTTCCTTGACCCTGCACTTCCATGCATGATTTTTCAGGAGGCCTCCATGATAAGCTTGTGATTTTGTTAACAAATGGGCTGCAATCTCCCCAATCATTCATCTTGAATTTCCATCTAAATGGTAGTGGCCAGATCGAAAGCAAAAACTGTCACTGCACAGGTATGCTATTTTCTACATGAACCACCTCAAATAAATAGATTTTTGCTTGTTTTGTATGTCTTAGCAAAAGGTATTGCAACATAACTAAAGTGCTTATGTATATGTAACTGTTCTTCTGTAAAGTGCTCTGATACCAATTGTTTCTATTCTATGCTAGATACAACTCGATAAATAAAGCTCTCTGGTTCTAGATCCTCGCACATGAAAAATTATGTCATTAACGTGTAGTTTTGAGTTGGTTCTTCCTATACCATAAAGCTTTGCCTTCTGCCTAATTTTAAAGACATAGAGGCAGATTTACTAACATTTAACGCAGCGCAATGCAGCATTACAACTTACAGTGGTGCATTCAATGAAGAGGGCTGGAATGCACCATAACATATGACACGTTCCTGCTCTCTCTCCGCGCTGCCGCACTAGTGGCTGCCAAGCGCCAACGCTGGCACCCTTGCACCATGTGCAAGGGTACCTGTGTTGCAGAAAGAGTGATTTTTGTGCAGGAAGGGACACCTTCCTGCTCACAAACAATCTTCGGAGGCTTTTTCCTCTTTATATGCTTACTGCAAAATGCAGCATACTTAAAAAGAGAAAAAAAGAAGGAGAAATAAACATATTTCTCCTCGTTATGCCTCCCATGGGAAGGCATAGAATTTTGACGCATTCTCAGGTTTACTAGTCTTTGTAAATCTGGCAATGCACCAAAAACAATGGGTGGATGGGAGGAAACACCCGCGTTCCACTCATAGTACGCCTTCTCACAGTAGAGTAACTCAAGGCAGCGACATGCGCTGCCTTGTGTTACTCAAGAAATACTGTGCTGCACAGCGCCATACAGGTGGCTCTGCGTGGCATAGTGAATCTCACTTAAGGGCTTGCGTATCTCCTGTGTCGCCTTGGGTGACACAGGGGCAACACAAGCCCTTAGTAAATCTGGGCCACATACTGTTTGTTAGGTCCGATTAGAAATCGATTTGAATTTTTTAGTCGTTCCTTCTACTGAAACGTTTCATCTCAAGATATTTTAGACTATGTGTCCTATTAGCTCCTATACAGCTGTTGCAGCCCATGTTCATCATTCACCAGTAGCTTTCTAGCTTGCCCCTACACTTTATTTTTGGTAACTGTACAAACTACCTCTCACACAGTGGTGTGGAAAGTATGCTACAGGTGCTAATGCATGCAAAGAAAATAGCCTCCCAACCCACTGTCTACATTGTTTAAGACAAGCAAACACTAGTAACGTCAATATGGACCAATTGGCTTTTTCAATGGTTTTTAGCAATGCTGTAAAACATGGAGGGTGAGGGCAGGGAAAGCAACACGGAGAGCTAGGGTAGGTTAAGCAACAAGGATGAGAGCGAGGAACCTCCTCTTAAGGACGTCATGTTGACGCGCAGCGGTCACGCGCAGCAGGAACGCCGGATCACTGCCGGAGTCACGCCAGAGTCCAGCCCGTCTATGCCCGTCAGCATCCCGGAGGCGAGCGGAGCGGCAGGCGGGGCTCTTTCTCCGAGATTACCATCACCTGCTGCTACTAGGGTTTGCTACACGTCGCTTGAGCTTTGGTCTTTGCTAAAGATACCCTGTGGGTGTCATAAAGTTTTTCCGGGTCGATACAGGAGTAAGAGACAATGCCCTGGCTGTGGGTGGGTACCAGACAATGCCCCGGCCACTCTACCATGTAGGGAGCTGGACAGTGTGAAGCATCTCTGTTTGCTTTTAAATACTAGATCAGCACGTAGGCATGCGTAGGATATCTATGATCTCCTGACTGCTGAAAAGCCGTTATGTCTAATGTTCACAGAGACTTGGTTTGAGGACTCTTCTAATCCCGATATAGCCATAGCAATCCCCCCAGAATATAATATCTTCAGGCAAGATAGGTTGGATGGGAGGGGCAGGGGGGGTAGCACTTGTGGTGAATAAACTGGCCGCTTGCTCCATTATTTCCATGGATGCCATTACTGGATCTGAAGCCCTTGCTTTCTCTATAGCTCTGGCGCCGCATCATTCCCTTAAAGGGCTCTTAGTTTATAGGCCCCCTGGACCGGCTGGCTCTTTCTTCGACGAGCTCCAGTCGGCTATCTCGGCACTGGCTTTGAGAGCTGAGCACTGCATCCTTGCTGGGGATTTTAATTTCCATATGGATGAGGGATCGGACCCTGATACGATCAAGCTGATTGAGATCACGGCCCCCTTAGGCTTGGCGCCTTACCTTTTCGGACCAACGCATGAAAAGGGTCATACTTTGGATCAGGTTTTTTCCACGTCTCCCATTGAGGTCATGCCACTTCTGCCGGTGCTCTAGTCAGACCATAGGATGGCCAAATTCCATGTTCTAGGCACTAAGAAACCATCTAGCACCGCCTCTAGGCAGCTGGGGCGAGCCCCTAGGGCGTTTCATCAGGTGACCCCTGAGATGCGGCTCAGGCATCTCTCAATCATCCTTGCCCTTTCACGGGAGTTCTGGAGAAAGATTTAGAGCCCTTGCAGGCGTGGCTAATGGATAGGCTGAACGATCTAGCCCCTGAGACGGCCCCCCGATTAACATCGAAACGGGTTTCTGCCCCCTGGTTCACCGAAGCACTGTCGGCCTCTCGAAGGCAATGCAAGGTGGCTGAAAGGGCGTGGCGCGCTCAGTATGATCCAGCAGCCAGGCTTGTCTACAGGACAGCGATCAAGGCCTACCATCGGGACATCCTCTCGGAGAAAAAATGATATTTTGCTAGGAGGATAGAGGCTGCCTCTAACTCTTGCAAGGAGATCTTTACGATCGTCAGGGAATTCACGGCCCCTCGAACTAATTTAACCCAGGCCGTCCCCTCTGACTCGTGGGTTTCTGCTCTCGCCAACTTCTTTACCACCAAGATCAAATCGATCCAGGATTCTTTTCCCTTGAGGGTAGTTGAAGTACCTCCGAGCATTGAAGATGGGTCAGGCCCATGGGCCCTTTCGGGTTCAGTCTTGGCAGATTTTCGGCCTATTTCAGTTCCTTCGTCATTGGCACTTATGGCCAATCTTAAATCTGGGTCGCCTCTTGACCCATGCCCTGCCAAATTCCTGGCAAAAATGGCTGACGTTGTAAATCCGTTGGCGAATCCACTCTTGAATCTCTCCTTGAGTCGGGGGTGGTCCCGCAGGCCTGGAAGCAGGCAATGGTCATTCCCCTTCTTAAGAAGCCTGGTCTAGACCCGGAGGCCTTGGTCAACTACAGGCCAATCTCTCTCCTCCCTGCGCTGGCTAAGATCTTGGAGAAGCATGTTGATATCGTGCTTTCCAATTTTTTGGAATCTCACAATCTGCTGCACTCCACTCAATCTGGCTTCCGTCCCAATTTAAGCACCGAGACGGCGCTTTTGGAGGTGTCTGAGGCCATTAAAGAGGCGCTGGATTCGGGCTGCAAAGCTATGCTCGTAATGCTGGACTTGTCAGCGGCCTTTGACACCGTCCCCCACGAGGGTCTCCTCACCAGACTTCATGAGATCGGTCTGAGGGGGACGGTGCTTAGCTGGTTTACATCATTCCTTGCTGGCCGTCAACAAACGGTCTGGGCCTCACCCAGCTCTGCCGTGATGCCGCCTTTGGGAGTCGGAGTTCCGCAGGGATCTGTGTTGAGCCCGACTCTTTTCAACATCTTTATGACCCCTCTGGCGGCACTGGCGGAGTCTTATGGGGCCCAGATGGTATCTTATGCCGACGATACCCAGCTCCTCTTTACCTGCAGGAAAGGAGAAGATTTTGATGGAGAGAGTATCCGTGAGTGCCTTGGGGCTGTTTTTAAATGGTTCCAGCTTAACAGCCTCAAGTGCAACTCAGACGAGTCTGAGGTACTCTTCTTCGGCTGCCCATACGACCCAGACTGGCAGGAATGGTGGCCTGTTAACATGTTTCCTCCAGCGCATTCGTCCCAGCTAGCTAAGAATCTGGGGATCAGGATGGATAATGGCCTGACGTTAAGATCTCAGATCCTTGGTCTCACGGGAACATGTTTTGGCCTCCTGAGGATGCTCCGTAAGTTTCTTCCTCTGCTCTCAGAAGATCATAGGAAGACGACGGTGCAGGCCTTAATCGGCTCAAGATTGGACTATTCCAACGTCCTGTATCTTGGCCTGCCGGAATATCTTTTGCAACGGCTGCAGGTCGTCCAGAACTCGGCCGTGAGGGCCATTTTTGGCCTTTATAGACGTGCCAGAGTTTCAGGCCTCTTGCAGTCGCCCCATTGGCTGCCTATCCGGAAGCGGATAGTTTTTAAGGCCTTGACCTTGGCCCATAAGGCTCTCCATGCCTCAGGAGCTAAATATCTCCAAAGGACGATTGCCTTCTACCAGCCGACCCGATCTTTGAAATCTGAATCACTGTTCTTTGCGGTGGTACCTCGAGTAAAGAGGGCCCGCATTGGGGGTCGCTCTTTCAGGCTGTTGGCACCACAGATTTGGAATACGTTGCCTTTGGCAATACGCAGAAACTCTAATCTGATGACTTTTAGGAAGGGCCTCAAAACTTGGCTTTTCGCTCAGTAATTCGTTTTTTCTTTGATTTCTGCTGTTCCATTTTGCCTGTATTGTGTTGTGTTACTCTGCAACTGGTTTTCAATAAAAGCGCCGGGACACTCTCTGGAGTAGCTGTGTGCTATAAAAGACAAAACTAACATAACATAACATAACAGGAACATGGAGCACAGGGAGGATAGGAGCATGCAGGCTAGAAAGAGGAAGGAAGGTGGGACTGGGGAGGGCAGTGGGCAGTACGACACAGGTGAAAAAAACCACACAGGGAGAAGCACACAAGATGGAGCACAACATGGAGTGGAGTGGAGAAAGCACACACGCAGGAAACAGCAACACAGAGCATAATGGAGGGTATGAAGAAAAGTACACGAGGGAGACAACTGAAAAGCACATGCACTCTCCTGGAAGGCTCACCAAATAGGTCAAAAGAAGCACCTAAAATGTAAGCTGTGGAAGGACACCAGTAATAAGGCCATGCTCCAGGGTAAAGACAAAAACAAGAAGATGAGGGTAAGCCCACACAAGCTAACGAATAAAAAGCAAGTCAATGAGAAGGGAATTAAGGCTAACCAACAGCAAGCAGCGGGCAGGGTCGAACCCCACTGGACGGTGACAATAGGTCTTTTTGCAAGCAGGCAACCTGCATTGTCTGGTAGGTGAGACCTAAAAAAATGGGGTACAGAGGGCCCCTCACACCATTGAGCCTTAGTTCTACTGTACCTCCTACTCTGTTGAAAGTTATAATCCTGCTCTCATATGAATTTCATTGACAGCCTGCTACCCATGAGATCATCAGAGTACTGAGCCCTTGGACTATTGTAGGGGTTGCCAGTGTACTGAACATAACTTAAATATCTTGTGTACATAGGGGCATCAGTGTGATGCTGCAGACATGTTTTTTGCTTGAAACGTTTATCGTCTAAAACTCTTGAGTTTAAGTCCCTGCTCAAGCTCCATATATGCATGTTAGGTGGATTAATCATCCCATAAATTGCTACACACAAAAATCTAATTATGTGACCCAGTTCGTTTTTTATGAAATGTGTACTGGCATACTAGAATAATGGTACCCACTGAGAGTGAGTAGTATTTTCTTGAAGCAATACCGTAGCAATATCCTCCTTTGACCTTGGCAGAGGTTAAGTGAGCCCCATGTGGATTGAATTAAGGTCAACAAGGCGCCCCAAGCGAGTAAGCATAGGGCCTCGGGGAGCATACTATTTCAAAACAACAACGGTCCCAAGCATATAAAATGTAAGGCAATAAATATAGACGAGATCGGTTCTATATTCAGAATGACATGTCCAGCCGGACAGAGGTCTCAATTTTTACTCAATTGAGAGTAATACAAAAAGGGGATACCTTCAACAGATCACCAGTGTGGGGCACAAGCCTGTACCCAGACACAGACAGATCAATACAGAAGGTGAACAAGAGACAAAACATGGCTTTTAAGGCAAAAGCTGTGGTTTCTGTAGTTATCCAAATGCACAGAAATTTCAGGCAAGCACCATCACATATACATAACATATAAATCCCGTTTTTTTGTGTAAGGTGCACAACAGGTCGACGGCGTTTCGGTCCCACTACTGAATCATGGGGACCATCATCAGGACATTTATTAAATGCCTTAAAGTTGAGAGCCTCTAATGCCGAGGGGGAGGTGCCCCGGTATGCTTGTGCTGTGAGCAGGGGTGGAAGGATAGCCTAGATAAGGCGGCGCTACCCAGAATCGGGAGCTCTCTTTCCTCCGCACCTCAGACAAGAATATAAAGATACCTTAAACAGTTATAAAAAACTAATAATAGAAGAAAAAAGTAAATACCTCACTAATAAGATTAACGAGTCAAAAAACTCCAGCAAAACCCTTTTTGACATTGTCAAAAAACTTTCAAAGTTCGAAAACAATAACCCAGAAGCATTGTCATCAAACTTCTGCAATATACTAGGGGACTTCTTCGTTAATAAAGTCTCATCAGTATATAACTCCTTCAAAAATCAGAGCACCGAAATAATGGAAAAGGACTCATCACTCTCAACAAATCCAGTAACCCAACAAGATCAAACATCAGCTTTTAAATTTACACCCCCTACAGCTGAGCAGATCCAGAAAGAAATCCACACTACCAACTCAGGTAGCCCAACGGACCCTTGTCCACCTAGAATCATGCAGGTATGTTCCATAGAACTAAGCCTAGTACTGGAAAAATGATTCTCCAAAATTATTAATACTAATACCTTCCCAGATGACTGGAAAATGATATCTATCAGACCACTGCTAAAGAAACCCAATCTAGACTGCGAAAATCCCAACAACTATAGACCCATAGCCAGGATCCCTTTTGCAGCAAAAATTCTGGAGAAGCTGTTGAACAGACAGCTATCTCAACATCTGATGGACGGAGATTGGCTCAACCATTCTCAGTTTGGTTTCCGGGCAGAACATGGGACGGAGACAGCCCTGATCACAGCAGTGGAGGAACTCAGGCAAATAATGGACAACGGATCGAAGGCCGCGCTGATACTACTCGACCTATCAGCGGCCTTCGATACGGTCAGCCACGAAATCCTTATAACGCGGTTAAAAACGGCAAACATACACGACTCAGCTTGCGCACTCACAGCCTCCTACCTAGAGAACAGAACCTTCTCAGTTGAGTCAGGAGATGTAAAATCCAATCTGTTCAGCCTACCATGCGGAGTCCCGCAGGGCTCATCAATGAGCCCCACTCTTTTTAATTTATATGTAGCTCCACTTGCACAAATAATAAGGAACAACGGCTTCACTCCTATATCCTACGCCGACGACACCCAAATTGTAGTGTCAATAAGTAAGGAGGTACAAGACACAGCAGAAAAATTCCAATGCTTCATGGCAAAAATTAGCCAATGGATGAAAATGAACTGTATAAAATTAAACGGCGACAAGAGTGTAGTAATGATACTAGGAGGAGACACAAATATATGGTCCCCCCTATGGTGGCCTACAGATATGGGAAGATGTCCAGAGTCGTCAGAAAAGGTGAAAAACCTAGGGATCATGTTAGACATTAACCTCTCTTTCGATGCTCAAGCAAGCAAACTAGCTTCATCACTCTGGTACATCTTAAAAATGATTAAAAAGATTTTACCTTACATACCGTATGATTCACGCAAGACAGTGGTGACAGCACTGGCCTTGTCCAGACTGGACTACGGAAACGGCCTATATGCCGGAGCAAGGAAGAAAATCCTTCTTAAACTGCAACGCCTGCAGAATGCAGCAGCTAGGCTGATACTAGAAATACCAAAGTTCGAAAAAGTAAGCCATAAACTAAAGAGCCTGCATTGGCTCCCAATCGCAAGCAGGATACAATTTAAATCATTATGCTTGGCATACAAAGCAATAAACGGAACTGGATCAAAATTCCTAAGAACACATCGGCAACTATATGAGCCAAACAGAATTCTCAGATCCAGCCAAATGAAACTCATAAAAGTACCCAGATTCAGAAGAACCAATTGGGGCGGAAGAAGCTTTCTGGTACAGAAGGCAAGAACATGGAACCAACTACCGCTACACATAAAAACCAGTCCATCCCTGAAATCCTTCAGAAAGGAAGTTAAAACACGGCTTTTCGCTAAACAGCTCTAATCATACATCTTTAATGAGCCAGTGAGATTTCCCAGCGCCAAGAAGCCCTCGGGCAATCGCGCGCTATACAAATAGAAAAATCAAATCAAATCAAATCCGCGCCACATATGGGTCTTGCACGGAAGGTCAACCAGCAAGCCGACTGATCCGGCACTTCATCGCAACCGCGCACCTTCCCATATGTGGCGCGGAGGAAACAGAGCTCCCGATTCTGGGTAGCGCCGCCTTATCTAGGCTATCATTCCACCCCTGCTCGCAGCACGAGCATACCGGGGCACCTCCCCCTCGGCATTAGAGGCTCTCAACTTTAAGGCATTTAATAAATGTTTTGATGATGGTCCCCATGATTCAGTAGTAGGACCGAAACGCCGTCGACCTGTTGTGCACCTTACACAAAAAAACGGGATTTATATGTTATGTATATGTGATGGTGCTTGCCTGAAATTTCTGTTAATTTGGATAACTACAGAAACCGCAGCTTTTGCCTTAAAAGCCATGTTTTGTCTCTTGTTCACCTTCTGTATTGATCTGTCTGTGTCTGGGTACAGGTTTGTGCCCCACACTGGTGATCTGTTGAAGGTATCCCCTTTTTGTATTACTTTCAATTCATGTGGATTGAGATCATCCCTGCACTGCATGGAAGCATGTATGGTTTGTGTGAACACTCTGAAAGCTAAGCCCCCTACCAAATGTTTCCCCCTTTGTTATCTAATGGTGTGTGCACATAGACTTTTGGCGGCTTCTTATGTTTGAGAGAACCTCATTTACACAGGACTCATGTCGACTAAGTAACTGCGCCTAAAGGGAAAATGTGCCAGCTTATAGGGAGCCTAATTTATTAGGAATTAGTGTAGGGCAGCGCTGCAAAGCTTCTTGCTGTACTGCCCTACACCAATGTGAAAGGGCTGTAATGCACCGTATTTATGAAATACAGTGTATTCCTGTCCTTTCCCCCTGCGCTTGATCACAATTTGCTGTCTAGCGCCAATGTAGGCACTGTTGTACCAAACTGTAAGGTTGCCTCTGTTGCAGGTAGGATGGTTTTTGTGCAGGAAGCAGACCTTCCTGCACAAAAACAATCTAGAGAGGCGTTTTCCTCTTTCAATGTGTGGCGTAGAATGAAGCGCATATCGAAAGAGGGCAAAACGAGGAGAAAGGAAAACAATTTTTCCCATTACACCTGCTCTGGGAAGGCGTAGGGTTTTGGCACTGCCCCAGGTTAACGTGACTTTGTAAATCTGGGGCAGCATCAAAATCCATGGGTGTTGTGTGGGATCATCCATGGAAGGTCTCCTTGACGCATGGGGCCATATGTATGAAGGTACCGATTTGCGATTCTGAAATAGCGATTTTTAAGAAATCGCTATTTCAGAATCGCAAATTGGTGTGTATGTACAAATTCTCTTTTTTTAGCGAATTCTTAGTATTCATTAATTGCGATTCGCAAATTGCGAATCGCAATTAATGAATACTTTCCCATTCATTTCTATGGGCCAGGCAGCCCATAGGAATGAATGGGAAGGTATTCTCAATTTTGCGAGTTGCAATTTGAAAATCGCGAATTGAGAATAATTTCAAGGGTGCATGGGTGTCCAAAGGACTAAGGGCATGTATGTGCGTCACATGGCACTTTGAAAAATGCTGAAATTTGCATTTTTAAAGGAAACGCAACTTACCACCAACTAGAAGTTGGTGGTAATTTGCGATTCCTTAAGGGCATTTTTGGAATTTTTTTTGGCTTCATACATTGCATTTAAGGAATCGCAAAATTTGCGATTCCTTATTTTGCACCAGATTTTACTTCACACATATAATTTTCCTAATTCGCATTCGCAAAGGCCTTTTGCGAATGCCAATTTGCCTCATACATATGGCCCACAGTAAGGCAACACAGTGCTCTGCCTTGCCTTACTCCATATCTTTGAGGCCAATCAAAGCCGCACAGGGTGGCTTTGCATCACCTCATAGATATGTGCACCAGCAAAGCGTGAAAAAAAATAATTCTCCCTCGGTGCAAGCCTCTTGCAAATAAGCCCCTGGGTGTCGAGGAATTCCATATTAGAACGTTAGTTCAGGCCGTGATTGACAATCGGCTTTGACACAAAGAGGGTCTTAGTGAGCATTAATGGGCTGCTTTCCACAACCCTGAAACAATGAAGTGATGCCCCCGACCTAAATCAGACTTTGCTACCACTGCTTCGTCCACCATAAAGGAAACTCAGCCAGTTCGCTTGCCAATAGCACACACGTGTTGAGTTATTTATCAACTAAAGCTACAGAGATTTTTAATTTCCTTCTTCTCCTAAACAGCATACTTTAACAGCATCCTCAAATGATCAAACGGGCATTAGCACGGGGTAATTAACCTTCCACCTTTAGGGGCATATTACCAAGCAATAGCGATAATTACCGCTATTGCTTGATTAGCGGGAAAAATGTACCGCTGAGCTGCGGCGATTTTTACCGCAAATAAACCTTGGTATTACCAAGGTTTATCGCAAATGCGATAAAAATCGCCGCAATGCATGAATATCGCTGAAAAGTCAGCGATATTCATGCATTACCAAGCTAATGCTCTTAGCCATGTTATCCACCTCCCATTGGATAACATGGCTAAGAACTGCTAAGCGCGAATATCTCTAAAAGTTGGTAATAGGAGATAGCGATGTTAGCGACTTTTTTCAGTCGCTAACATCTTGGCACTCCCACTTTGCATGTCATTAGTGATAAATATCACTGACATGCAAAGTGGGGCCCAAGATGGTCGCTATCTCCTACTAGATGTCGCTAACTGGTGTTAGCGACAGCTAGGTAATAGGGAGATAATTTTATCTCCGCTTTCTTGGCTTTTAAAGCCAAAAAAGCGGAGATAAACCCCCTTGATAATATGCCCCCTTAGTTTGGGAAGAACATCTTCAGTGGTATTTCTTTATTAATTGTATTACTTTGCAAGCTTTTCCTGGCAGGGAACACATCCTTTGACTGAGAAAGCCTTCTTTCCCAGAGTGGGTTTTTTTTTCTTCAAATTTACAGTTCACTGAAAGTGTGATGCCTTCTTGGTACTACAAATTGGCAGGTTTCTTAGTGCTTCTCTGCAAAGGTGACTTGCTTATTTATGATAAATAAGCCTTGGGCCTATTTTGTACTGCTGCATTGGTACCACGCCAGGTGCCTCAATCAATACATCCATTTTTACTTTGCAATATGTAAGAAACGTGTCTCTTCTAAGGCAATTCATATTGAGCTGCCGCCGTTTTTATCTCTTTCTGGGATTCATTAGTTGAATTGTTCAACTTTCCACGATGTATGCGACTGTGCCAAGTCAGACGATTTTCCAAGCAATGTTGGCAGCAGAATGCGAAATAGTTCACAATTTACTTTAAATATATGCACATTGTGGTGAACAAACAGGTGTTTTTTGCATGCAAGCATTCACCCTTTGACAGGCAATGCAGAATAACCATTTCGTATCTTTTATCCACCCTGACACACTATACATTCTCTGCCCATTAGCCTAACTTTTGCTTCCTGTTCCTTAAAAAAAGAATTATCATGGGAAATTCTGTACCTAGAAGTTTAATATCAGCTGGAAGCAAGGCGGGAGTCTGAAGTCTGAAGTCCTGGCTGCAGTTGGCTGTCTTCTGATCTCCGGAGACATGGTAAGCTTCTTTACTTTTCAAATCTATAAGTTATGCCTGCATTTTATTGATCTTTGCCAGTGGAATGCTTTGCTAATGTTATTGCTGTACCAGACTCACATTTTCCTCTGGGGAGATTTGTGTGAAATTGCCCAAGACATGTTGGTGTAATTCCTTTACTTGGCGAAGTAACTCTTTCTTTCTCTTATTGGGTTTCCATTTATAGATGTTATGCTGTATAATTTTTCTGTTCATTATTTATTGCAGTTTGTAAACGCTTCATATCTTCAAAGTGGTGTTTAATAGTCTCTAGAGGCCTTAATTCCCTTTTTTGTGTACTATAACACACAATTTTTAAAATTATAATTTTCTTTTTACTTTAACTGTGGATTTACTTTAGTTCATAAAGATATTTATTTTTCTTTTTTTTTATGCCAGATACATATAAAGGCTTGGACAGAGCATGAACAGAGCATGATGAAGGCACGCACTTTTTGCAAAAATGCAAACAATGTAGGCAGAGAATTAGAGAACTAAAAACGAGTGTAGCAAAATTAATTCGCGGCTAACCCTTGATCTACTGGGCTAATGTCCCATAAGAGACAAAATCTATGTAAAATCTCAATGGGATTTTGTTCACCAATACATGCTTCCAATCCAATATGTTATGTGGGTGGTTTCAGGCCATTATGTGCATGGGAGAGATCTCATACTAATTAACAGTTCAAAGTGTTCAAATTGATCTGTCAGAAATCTTTCCCTATCCTTCTAAAACCTACTGTGTTTCTCATGTGTTGTTCTCCAAAGATTATTTGCCAAATTAAATATGAAAATGATCTTTATTGTCTGAAAAAAGATGAATCCAGAAGTGTGGTGGACTGCATGAGGAAGGTTTTTAGGCTGCAAGAAAATATTTGTAATTCTGATTTATTGTACTGGAGATCATCATAAATCAGTAAACTTTAACATTTCATTACAAAGGTGCATTCATTTATATCGATTTATTATTTTAAAATGATCCTTATCTCTTTTGTGATTGGGGTTTCTCATTTTACAGTTGATAAAAGTTCACGGTGCAGTTTGCAATTTTGATTTGCACACTTTAGATCCGCGTTGGGGTGTTGATGTGGCAGCTGAAAGGTGGTGCACATGGTGGTTCGATTGCAGACCTGTTGGATAGGAACTGGGTTCATTTTGTTAATTCAGAAAACATTGCATGTGCCATTGTCAATGATTTTTTTCTGGGTTCCTGTACTTCCCTTTACGGGTGTGTTCTGCACACTCTATTTACGCTATTTTTAGTGAAGCACTGGAAGGTGGCCCCAATCGTGGTATCTTTTTGATAGTTAAAACTTAAAGGTGGCTTGTTGGTAATTAGGCGAAAAAATCTGTTTAATGAGCCATTCAGCCTGCTCCCCCCTCCCTTTTTCTTCATACCTAACTGGGTGCTTGGATTAGTGTGAAATGTTTATGGATTCGTCTTGTGATCATAGGGATGGATCGAATCAGTTTTTATCTAGGATTTTATGGGTGCTGGCAGTTTTCTGAGAATCTGTCTCTCTTGGTGTGTGCATGGGATTTTCATTGGTGCGGGCTGCTTTCAACCTACACATGTGTGGGACCGAGATCACGAACGTAAATGGCGTACAGAAGAAGGACTTTTTAAGTTCCTACAAATCCATAGCTTTTATGGACATTTGGGTCAATATAATGTACGGTTCAAGGTATTTCCTTTGATAGAGGGGATGGGAAAAGGGCTTCCAATTGGTGTCTTTTATTCTCAATTAATTTTTTTACTTCCAGATGATTTGGAGCAACTTTAAGAGAAATGGAGAACTAAATTAAATGTACTGACAATTGATCTTCACTCTTCGGTTGCTAATGATGTTTTGATTTCCGGTAGAATGAGGGCACAACATTATATGGTTTTGTATGATATGTATTACTACCGTAGGAAAGTTTCCAAATGGAGTACTGGTGCCAGAACCAGTTGCAGCAGATGTGGCTGTTATGCTGCTGATAAGCAACATATGTTTTTTTAATGTCCTAAGTTGGCTGATTTATTAAGGTCTATTCAACAGTTTCTGATAGAAATACTTGACCCCTCAATTTCTATTCCTGCGGAGCTAGTTTTGTTTGGCACTGACTCCAAAGTGCTGCTCACATCGAATGAACGCTCCGCTTTCTTATTCATTTGTATGGCTGTGTTGCATGCCTGTATTACTAAAGATTGGATATCCCCAGATCCTCCATTATTTTCCTCTAGGAGGGCTCAGTTGTTATCTATGTATAACCTTGAAGTTGCTATATTTAAAACTAAGAGTATTCGTAAGAGGAGTAGAGGGTTAAAAATAAAAATTTGGACTCCTATAACTGAATGGATCTAAATTAATTGTTATTATTTTATTTTTAGTTTGGGTTCCTTTTCCTTATAAATCTCGGTGTTGTGTTTAACCTTTTGGGTTGTTATTTCTTGCTGTCCTTATTTATGATCAAATTGCTTTTGCTGTTTCTGTGATTGTATTTGCATTTGATTGTATCGGACACATGCTTTGTTTTATTGATTGTTTTTTCTCTATATCCAGTTTGTTTCTCTGTATCCTGTTTGTTCCTTGCATAAAAAATAAAATATTAAATTAAAAAAAGGGCTTCTTTTTGGCATAACTTTAGGCTTCTTTTGTTGGTTTTTGGGTGCTTCCCTAGATCTTGTGTGATCTGTTATCTCACTTATCATGAGACGGAGGAGGTTGGGAAGTTGTTCCATGGCCCTCATGTACCCCTGAACATGCAGTCTTGTGGTGTCCGCGGTCGGGCTTACTTCTTTCTCCGGATGGTGTATGTAAGGCCTGGTGCATTGGTTAATTACTAGACCTTCTGCGGAGGTACGTGCATTCTGTGTTCTACTATCGCCTGCAGCTGTCATGGACTTTGCGAACTCCCCTGTCCCAGGCATCCCGCTCTACCTCAGACCACGTCTTTTCAGTGTATTTGGATCTGCGGTTCCTGGCTTGTGACCAGGGACTTTCTAACTAGAGGGCATGCTTCTGTTGCTATTTCGAAGGGGTATGGCATGGCAACCAGACTTTGGAGATTTGAAAAACCAGATGGAAAAAACACTGGCCAAGGACCCTTGACAAACTGTGCCTAGGGATGATGACTGGGCTGTGACTGCCTCACAATTTTGGGATGTCTAGCTAACCTGGCAAACCTCCCGACTGACTTGGTGCCATGAGGGTGCCTCACAACTTATTGGTTCTTGTGGGTGTGCTGTGACAGTTATGTTTTTCCATTGTGCAACATTCCGTCCATCATCTTGTGTGTTTTGCTGTTCGCCCTATGTGGGAAGGGTATGCCCAGACATGGGTCCCTTGCTCACTAGCAAATGGAGTCAATCTATCCTGGCTGAAGACGGCTGATAGCCAGAAACCGGTCCTAGGATGCTTGATTCCGGTCCAGGGAAGACATGGCTTGGCAGTTCGGGCTGGACTGTTCGCATGAGGCACAGGGTCAACACTGATTTGCATATGGCCATGTCTGAACTGGGGTGGCTTGGTGAGCAAAATAACAATGGATTAAACCCAGATCTGTGACTGGGGGTGAATGTTTTGCCATTGTGCAACATTCCGTCCATCATCTTCTGTGTTTTGCTGTTCGCCCTATGTGGGAAGGGTATGCCCAGACGTGGGTCCCTTGCTCACTAGGCCACTGGAGTCAAGCTATCCTGGCTGAAGATGGTTGATAGCCAGAAACCGGTCCTAGAATGCTTGATTCCGGTCCAGGGAAGACATGGCTTGGCAGTTTGGGCTGGACTGTTCCCATGAGGCACAGGGTCAAGACTGATTTGCATATGGCCATGTCTGAACTGGGGTGGCTTGGTGAGCAAAATAACGATGGATTAAACCCAGATCTGTGACTGGGGATGAATGTTTTGCCATTGTGCAACATTCCGTCCATCATCTTGTGTGTTTTGGGGTTTATTGAACATATTCATAAATAAAATTGAAAGTTGTTAATTTGTGTTGTTGTCAATTCAGATCATCATTTTGCATATCATGATTATTGGAAAACTCAATATTCCACTGCAAATAATTTCAGGCATAAAATTGCCCTTCTTCAGGAAGAAAGGAGCTGCAAAAGAATAATATTCCAACATTTGAAGATGAGCAAGTCCAACAATGAAATCTTGTCTTTTTCAATGGCGTGTGCATACACTGATATCAACAGAAGGCTGTAGAGTGAGAAATACACTGAATAAAACTGCTTAACAAAGTGCAACCCTTCTGTTTGGGAAGGATAGACCTGAAATACCATAATTTCTATAAACCTCATTTTAATGTCACAGAATGTGTGACATTATGACTGTTGATCAAGTGGAAGACACTAGATGGATTGTTTGCAAAACATTTTGTATTAAGTTGCATGAAATTTTGTTCAATGGTTTACTTTCTTTATTTTTACTATTGTCATGCTTGGTTGTCTATAGTATCCCTTACAGGTTTTTGTAAGTCCTCATCTTTTAGTACTTCTGAGGCTTTTTTCTGCATCACAATTGTGAAGAGGAGTGAAGACTTTTAGGACATTATATAAAGAAATATCCTTTGCCATTTTTCGAAGGGATTTATTATCATGAGAGATTGTTTGGATTATGAATACATGTTCAAAGATTTTGGTTCATTCTGAGGTGTTATTAGGGAGTCAATGCATCATGGTTTGATGAAGCATCACACAATTAAGTTTTGGCTTTTATATATAGTTAGAAACAGGGGTTCATCTTGCACTTCCTCAGTTTTTTTTTAAGTTTTCAATGGTTTTAGGATGGTCTAATATTTTTTAGCAACTGTTTGCTTAAATTTGAGGGAAATTCAGATTTTTCATAAGAGTCTTCTGTTCACTAAATAGGGATTCTCACCCTTTAAAAATGGTGCTATTTGCAGTTGTAATATGTAGAACATCATGACTGGTCACATATTTACATCTAACATAACATGATTCCTATTTGTTTTAAGGTGGATGCTACAGGTTTGAGCAGCATGGAACCAGTTCATGAATGATGTAGGTTAACTTTGAGAATCGAGGTGAGCTCTCTCGATTTTTAAGTTTATTTGATTGGATTTTTTGAATTTGTGGAGCGCTGCAGTTACCCGAGGGCTTTAAGGCGCAATAGACTATCGTCCAGAGAGAGAGTGCCTAAGAGAGGGTGATAGCGGGGTGGCTACAGGCAGAATAGCCACGTTTTTAGGGCCTTTCTAAAAGGGAGATGCTGGGAAATGGCTTTAATTTTTTTGGGCACGGTTTTCCAGTGCTTGCTGGCAGCCATAGAGAAGGCTCTGTCACCCCATCTCTTCCTTACTGTTCTGGGTACATGGAGATATAGATTAGAAGATGAGCAAAGCGATCTACCGGGGGAGTGCCAAGAGAACATGGATTTCAGTCTCGTAGGGTAGGGGAGCTAGAGAGCCTTATGGACCATACAAAAGGATTTGAAGCTGATGCATTTGTTGATACTAAGCAGGTATAGGGCTTTCAGTCACTTTGCCGCAGAATGTATTTCAGGAATGTCCAGAAGCAGTCTAGCAAAGGCATTTTGTCCTAGCTGGAGTTTGTGCTGCACAGTATTGTTTGAGTCTAAGTAGAGTGAATTGCAATAATCCAGCCTGGACATTACCAGGGCAAGGGCGAGCTGCTTATGTGCAGGAAGCGGGATAAAAGGAAAGATTTTTTTCCAGCATACTTAAGATCCGGGTGGAGACAGTACGGTTAGTTTGGGCATTGAAATTAAGGTCCATCAGAACTCCCAGGTTCTTGGTCTTGTTTCCTAGGGTAGGACACGTTCCTAGAGAATGAGGCCAGCAACTGCTGTTCCCAACTTGTTGCGCCTGAGTCAAAGACAATCACCTCTGTCTTATCACCATTTAGTTTTAAGAAATTGATAGACATCCATTCTGCCACCTTAGTCATACAGCATCGAACATTCTCAGCCATTGATCCTGAATTCTTAGGAATTGTTACCATGATCTGTGTGTTATCAGCATATGACATTATCTCTATTCTGCAGGAGGGAATGATGTTAGCTAGGGGTGCCACTCAAAGATTAAAAAGAGTGGGGCTTAGAGCGAAGTCCTGAGGAACTCCACATGGCAGGGAGAAGGCTTCAGAATAGAAGCGCTGAAGCTTCACCTTCACCTTTTGAGATTGTTCCCCTAGAAAGGAGGACAAAAGGGCTAAGGCTTGATGTTTTAAACCCAGTCCTTGGAGTCTGTCTAGCAGCAGGGTAGGAGAGATGGTATCAAATGCTGCCAACAGATCCAGAAGTATAAGCAGCAGTCGCTGTCCTTCATCCACTCGGTGTCTAATATTGTCTATGGCTGAGATTAATGCGGTTTCTGTCCCATGATGTTTCCTAAAGCCAAAATGGGTATCGTTGAACCAGGGTTGTTGTTCAGCAGTCTCCATTAGCTGAATATTAAGATGCATTTCCAGAACCTTAGTAGGTATGGGTAATATCGAAATTGGACAATAGTTTTTACAGTCTGTATTGTCAAGATTAGTTTTTTTCAGCAGAAGCCTGGTAATGGCCTGCTTCCAACTCTGTGGATATGAAACAGGGATGATAACATTGTTTAATAGCTCACAGAGTGGGATTGCTATGTTGCTGGCGGCCATATGGAGAACTGTAGGAGGTCAGGCTTCAGAGGCGAGCCTGCATGAGTTCTCAGGAGATATTGCTCGACAAGTTTAAGAGAAAGTGGAGAAGACGGAGAGGCCCTTGGTCTCCTGGCTCGTGTCTGGAAATTAGTCCTGCCATACTCTGGGGAAGCCATGGAAGGCAAGATAATGGAGCTGGGTAGGAGAGGTTGGGCCAAAGCCTGCGTGGATGTCCAGAATCTTAGAGTTAAAGAAAGTGGCTGGCTGATTGCAAAACACCTTCGAGCTCTCTGGTTCCACTCTGAAGTGTGAAGCTGAGAGCAGTTGAACTATTTTAAAAAGCTCTTTTATGGACTCAGCATTTTCAATTTTCTGGGTGCAATACTTGGATTTTTCTTCAAATATTGCGAGTTTATATTCTTTGATGGTGATTTTGTATAAGACTCTATCTTGATTGTGTTGGTTTTTCCTCCAAGCCCGCTCATGATGGCGGCAAGATTGTTTAAGTATCCTGAGTTTATCGTTGTACCAGTGAGCAGAAGGAGAGAGTCTTTTATGTACAGTTGTCTTCAAGGGTGCCAATATGTCTGCTGCACTCTCTAACCAGGTGGTGAGGGCCCCTGCTCCCCTATTCGGGTTCTCTGGGATCACACTGAGTATTTTGTTTAAGGTTCTGGTTAATGTCTCAAGAGAGACCCCTTTACAGTTTCTGTGTTTCTCCACAATGTGAGGAGTATTTGTGATATTGCCTGTTGATATTGATGAGATGTTCAAAATCACTGCATTATGGTCAGACAAGCTGATGGGAAGTGTGTTATGACAGATCACTCTGGAGTCACTAGTAAAAATCCCATCTAGGATGTGACCCGTCTTGTGAGCAGGGGAGAAGACCAGTTGTGATAGTCCATGATTAGCGAGCGCTTCTAGTAGATTGTTAGAATCATGATTATATCCCTCCTCTAAGTAGAAGTTAAATGGGCCTGATATGTCTCTTTTTTTATTTGCTTAGTGCAGGAGTTCTACTGAATGCACAGGTTTCACCAGATTGTTTTATTCACTACGTATTGGATGTCAGAATTTGTTTCAGGGCACTGAATTCATGCATTTCGTTAGACGGCTTGTGTCCTCAACATGCTGGGTGTGAGTCACTTCCATTATAGATGGGCATTCACATTTGTTGTAACCTGAAGCCTTTGTTTGATGGTGGTTCTTTTTAGTAACTTTTATTGTTGATCTGTTATTCCGTTGAGAATGATTCTATCTTGTAATTGCTTTTGCTTGAAGTTGGTTTTTTAGTTTACAGCTTGTTGCCTTTTAGATCCTATTTTCTAGAGAACACGTGCATATGGTCTATCCGAGGGTGTTGGTTTTACAAGCAGAAGTGTTCTCACAGATTGCAGCATTAATCTAAAGTTGGTTATGAGGTTTTGTTTAGTCTTATTGAGGTTCAAGAGCAGTTTAAATTTACACATTGCTATTGGGTATCGTTGGCCGGTCTGCAACTGTGGGTTGCACACATAACTTGTTTCAGCAGATATTGAGGTTGTTCTAATTCTGTTTTCTAGAATAATGTTGGAATTATATTCTTTTGCAACTACTTTCTCCCTGAAGAAGGTCAATTTTATGCCTGAAGTTTATTGGAGCGGAGTATTGAGTTTTCCAATAATCATGATATGTAAAATGATGATATGATTTAGCAACAACATAAATGAATGATTTTCTATTTATTTTCTGAATATGTTCAATGAAGCCACCACTTCAGGATGGCAATTATTTATACTGAATGAATGGAGTCAAACAAAGGATTGCCCCTTAGTCGTGTGTGCATCAAGTTTGTAAACTGAGTTGGTATCACTGTTCCCTGTAAGGTGGGCACCCGTTCACGCGCGCACCTAAGCCCTCCCGAGCGTGCAGTGCTGTGTGTGAAACGCGCACACAGCACATCCCAGGAGAGCCTTTGTGTGCCGAAAGGCAGAAAATGCTCCTGCACTTGTTGCCTTTATTTCTCACTGTAGCGCAGCTCCTGGGCTGATTGGTTGCCTTTTTAAAGTATTTATGTTAATCACAGCGCCCATCAAGGGCTGCATTTAACATAAATACTTTCAAAAGGCAATCAATCAGCCCCACAGTGGCGCTCTTGTTAGAAAAGAAATGCAGCAAGTGGTCAAACATGATGTGTGCTTTCAGAATCCTTTGAAAGCACACAATGGTGTTTTTAAACTTGTTGGGAGGTAAGTAACATGGCTGGGGATGTGGAATTGAAATAGCCATGAGGTGGGTGAGATGGGGAAAAGAAACTGATTGTCTTGGTGGGAGGGGGGAAAGAAACTGGGAATGGGTGCTTGCCCATCCCCAAACACTTTGGGGCTTTATTTTTTAAATTGTTTGGTTTTAACCGGGTTCTACAAATGTTAATTTTCAATGATATGATACTGTATGTGATTTGGCTTAAACGTTTGATACTGTATCCTTGTCAGAAAGGAACTTCTATGTAACATTTCTAAATTATCACAGAATAAACAACATCTAATTCATGAAAAACCATTTCAAAAACTACTTTTAGTAACCTCCAGTTCAATATAAATAAAAAAGAACTAGTGCATATTCTGTAACAGCTTCTGATATATGTCAGTCTGGGAACTGAAGGAATTTCTTAGCACGGCACATGTTTTTGAAATGGGGGAAGGTGGGTGAACAAAGCAAGGAAAATGTCACCAAAATACAAATGTCTTATTTATTGTCAAAGTCGTCTTTGTAGAATCCTAACATGCTTCTTTGTAGCTCTTATTGTGACCATGTAACCAAGCATGACCTTTTCATGCATTATATATTCTTTTTGTACTCGTCTAACCAGAAAGTCTCAATGGTTACCTTTATTAGCACATGCATACTTTAGGTGACTGCCAGATGCAGGTTTCTCTTTCTCTGTTCTGTGTTATAAAATGCAAGCTGGATGACTTTTTCTGTCCCCTCTTGGTGACATTAGGTCCATCATCTCCTTGTGTTTGCATTGTTTTTTGGAGCAGTGTTTATTATATTGTATTGTTCTACGACTGAACATAACAAACATCTGAGACCAGCTGTGTGGCTAAGTAAAGCTGGTGCACTGTTGTCTTTTTCTTTGCCTTGAACTGTCATAAATATACTGTTCGTTTGGATATCTGACTGTTTCAGCCCTTCTCTTCAAAGCTTTAACCCTGCTAACATTAGGGGGTGGTTATCACTTTTCAGTGTCTGGTCTCAATATGTGTTTGAAACTGCTGAAAACAAGAAATTTAGCGTTTGGCATAAAACTTTTCAAAATTTGAGCTTTGTAGTCCTTAGAGTACTAATCCTTATTAGTGAATACAATCATACCCTTCCACCTTAAAAAGGAGTCACAATTCAATATAAGTACGTTTAAATGTCCAGGTAGAGCTGCAGTTACATTTAGTATTCGTGCATTGAATTTCTAAAAAGGCACGTGGGGATGTGGCTGCTGTTGGTAAGAGTTCAAAACAGCGCGTATCTCTCCAGGAAACACTATTCTCATGAGAACACTACAATCTAACCTACATCAACGCAAATCGCATGCCTGATTTGACAAGATGCCTATTGAAGTTATTCAGCATCAGTAATGCTTAAAAAGCACCCTTAAATGCATTTTTCGCATAATTATGGATTTACCGCATTTGCCACATAATCCATCCTCTGCTGCATATTCTGCAGATTTTTTTAAAAAAAAAATTGTTTCTTGGCTGAAATGGCTCAAAAGTTACTAAAATGCAGCAACTCATGTTGCCATGCAATGGAAGGCACTTTGCAAAGGTTGCTTATCTCTATATTTGGGTGATAAACTGGTAATAGCATGGTGCAACTTATACCAAGACAGTGCTAATAAGTATACCAAGCATTGGTAAACCAATAAGTATCTGCATTGCGAGAGCAATTGCCGTTGTCCAAGAAATTCTGCAAGATAACAAAAACGAGGTTTGCTTTCAGAAATGCAGCATATTGTATATAGTCCAAACTCAATCCAATAGTATTGGAATGCTTTACATGATTTATTTATATATTTATATATTTTGGTATGCATGGGGAGATTAATTGATTTGCCCTGAATCAGAGATGTTAAGCTGATCCGAGACTCAAAACCCATCTCCTAAGTCGCCAGCTCGATCATTAAGCTGCAACCTATAGCACAAGAGCGGAAGCATTTTCAATATCATATACAACTTTATGCAACAAACAACCATTGACAAAGCCAATAGTCCTGGCTTCTTGTAGGTGTAATGTTACTTGTATTATATATGTGAATGTAATGACACATATATAATGTGGTAAGTCAACAGTGACTTACCCAGAGTTCCGAAGAGTGCTTAAAACTTTCCTGTTCTCACAGGCTTTTTCATCCTAATTTCCTTTCCCTTCTCCCCTAGGGCTTTCCCCCCCCAGCGCCAAGAAACCGCCTGGTAATCGTGCGCTCAATAAAGTACTTTTAAATTCAAATTCAAATTCAAATTCAAAATATCGGTCGGGTGGCACACTATGCTAAGCACAGATCAATTGCTTTTAAGCCACACCCTTAATAGCAGCTGTCACGCCCCTTTGATAAACCCCCTAATTTTTTTATCCTGCTTAAAGCCCTGGTCTACATGCGTGGTCGGGTACTTGGCACACATAGCATTGGCTGCAGCGCACAGAGACCTTACTCTGCCTCACACTGAGGAGAAAAATTAGAGGGAACATTGGTTGGTATGCAGCATCTTTCAAAGTCATTTACTGGAGTGTTCTTGAGCAGAGGGCACATTGTTGTACCGAGATTTTTGTTGAAGTATTGGATTTTAATTTTCTCAAGAAGAAATCAGATCATGGATATGCAACTGGTATGAGTGCAAATAAGGAATTTATATGGTTAAAGCATTAGAATCAAAGCATTATTACTTTAAAATGTGTGCCCACAATATTTTCAATTTGTAGAGTGAAAACAATATTATAATGGCACCAGCCAAGTTTACCTTCTCGTGTTTTAAAGTATTTTCGATTGCATTATTTATAATCTCATTTACCAATTTAAATCACATATATGTAATTTATAAAAAAGTAAAACTGCTTTTAGGTATTCACATTTCTATCTGTGATATTATTTCATATAATTGCTACTTTTTCATTGTGCTTACGCAGTCAGCGGACTTCAGAGCACTAGTAAAAACAACATGATCACCTACCACTGAGGTAGAGGAATGGAAAATTGTAGTAGGGGCCCACAGCACACTTTTATTAATGTGTCCCAAAAATGATTTAGCATAGGTCATTTCCCGTAGGGAAAATATTGTCAATCCTGCAGCAAAAACTACAGAATGGATTTTCGCTAAACCTCAACGGAGGGAAGCAGCCTGGTCCAAATCACAGTTCTTTTGAGGTTTTGTGCAAATCTTCATAATGTTTTTCATAAAATGGAAAGCAACAAGGCATCAAATAAGAGAAAAATTGCTTTGATTAGGCTGTTATATTTTTGGGTTAGACCCATGTAGCAAAGCAGCTACTTTCTTACGTTGTCCTCAGAATAACATTTCAGCTGTGAGCTTTTGCACATATTTGCTTGGACAATAATGTTGGATTACTTTCCTCAAAACGAAAATTGTTTACACATCTAGCTTCGCAAAACATTATCACAATGCCCTGAACATTATGTACAAGGTCTCTTTTTTCGCACTATGTACAAATGTCATCTCTGTCTTCATCCAGGGGACAACAGGGCTATCTGCATATTCATAACATCACTAATCTATACACACATCGCAAGGCTGCTTTCTATTATAAAAGATGAGCATCCCAATAGATTTTGAGAAGAAGCACTTCAGCTGACACCGATGGTCCTTGCATGCTGAGACTTCACCACGCAGCAGTCTAACATCTTGTGAGGGGTGTCCAGTTCGTGACTAAGAAGGGGCCCTTCTTTTTTTTTGCTGTCATTGAATGGGGTTGGATAGTCCCTTAGGAAGATTGTTGGCTCTACACCTACACACACTCTAGGTACACTCAGAGTAGGGTTCGCATCATAGGAGTTGGTTTGATTCCTGCCTTGTTGTATATGCCTGCATATATACACTGTTTTGGCACCACAGTAGAACTCTATCTACTATTTATGCTTTTGGTGCTTGTAATCACGTTTATCTGCATTTGTCTACTAATCATTGCAGCACAAGTATTTTATGCAAGAATGACATTAGTTTAATACATTAAGGGCCCGATGTAGGTAGGGCGTTACCGATCGGTAACGGCCGAAAATACCGATTTTTGGCCCTTACCGATCGGTAAACAGCCATCGAGATGTAGGGAACCAAAAACAGAAAGAATCGGATAGAAAACCGAATCGGAATGAGTACCGAATGGGAAAGAATCCGATACGTACATACCGAAAATCGGATATGTAACGAATCGGAAAAACACCGAATCGGATGCAAATACCGAATCGGTCCATGTACCGAATCGTTAGTGACACCGAATCGGAAAATCACCGATTCGGTCCAATTACCGATTCGTTAGTGACACCGAATCGGAAAATCACCGAATCGGTCCAATTACCGATTCGTTAGTGACACCGAATCGGAAAATCACCGAATCGGTCCAATTACCGATTCGTTAGTGACACCGAATCGGAAAATCACCGATTCGGTCCATGTACCGATTCGGTACAAATACCGATTCGGACATGAGCCGAATCGGAAAACATGCCGATTCGTATGAATCTCCGATCGGGAAATTCCCCGATTCCGACAGTTGGGGAGATGTAGGGAGGCACAGAAACACCGAAATCGGCTCAAAATCGGTAGAATTCACTCGGTATTTACCATGGATTGCAATCAGGTGGTAACCAACTCCAACCCATATAAACAGTCCCAAAATGCATTGCAACTTGCAGGATGGCAGCTTTCTATGTCATTGCGAGGCGGCTACGGCTACAGCAGGAAGGACAGAGGGAATGGCTAAGAAATGAACAGGTCTACAGACAGAGGATAACCCTGTTCATGCTCACTGAGGCTGAGATCCTACAGAGATACAGGCTGGACTCTGACACCATACTTGAGCTCATCAGGGACCTTAAGCCATACTTGGACCACCACACCCCAAGGGCACACGCCATCCCTGCGCACGTCCAGGTGCTATGCAGCCTACACCTGGTAGCGTCTGGCAGCTATCAAAGTGGAGTAGCAGCAGCAGGAGGGGTGAGCCAGAGCAGCCTGTCAAGGTTCTTCCACATATTCCTTGACGCCATGATAGACAGGATGGACCAATACATCTCATTCCCTGCAACCCACGCAGAACTGCTACAAACTAAAGCTGACTTCTACCAGATGGCACAATTTCCCCAAATCATCGGTTGCATAGATGGCATGCATATTCCGATTTGCCCACCAGCGGACACCGAATACATATACCGCAATCGGAAATCTACACACACCATCAACGTGCAGGTGATCTGCAATGCCAAGTGCACCATCACAGACCTGGTAGCAAAATTTCCAGGAAGTACCCATGACTCCTATATATTCCAACAGAGCGGCATATATGCACGGCTGATGGCTGGCGAATTTGGAGAAGGATACCTCCTAGGTGAGACACATCATCAGACCCCCATTACACATAGTAGGTAGGTGTAATACATGTATGCATGTGTCTAATGTGACCCCTTTCTCTTCCAGGCGACAGTGCATATGCCCTCCGCTCATTCATACTCACCCCCTACCTCAACCCCTCCACACCCAGCCAAAGGAGGTATAACCGGGCCCACATACGCACCAGGAATGTTGTTGAACGGACCTTTGGCATCTGGAAAAGTAGATTCAGATGCCTGCACAAGAGTGGAGGTGCTAGGCAGTATACCCCCATCACCTGCTGCAAGATCATAGCTGTATGTGCAATGTTACACAACCTTGCGGTCAAGAAGGGCACTGAGGTGGAGTTGTCTGACTACGAGGACTATGACGACGACGAAGCTGTGCCACTGACACAGCCAGCTGGGGTGTGTACGCCAAGTGATGGCAGATACAGACGTGAGGAGATCACTGAGAACTATTTCTGACTGAGTACAGATGCAAAGACAGCTAAATGTTGCTTGCAAAAAACAAATTTTAATAGTGATGCACCACAGTTACAGCACTGATGTGCATCAAAAAATGGAGTATGTCAAATGAAATAAAGTCCAGGCTTCTGGTTGCCTCATCCCCCCTTGCCAGGCTATTTTTTTGCCCGCTTGCCAGACCCACTGGGGTGTCCCTCAGCCCCCTCCGAATGCCCAGCAGCATCAGCGGATCGCCTGGTGCTCCTCCGTGGCTCAGATGCAGCGCTGGCCGGGCTGCTGCGGCTGCTGCTGTCTCCAGCATCACCCAGGTCCAGGGCAGGATTGGAGGCGGTGTTTGATATTATCATGGCCTCCATAGCCGTGGTGATCCTGGCCATCCCCCTAGTGAGCTCAGCCGTATGCTGACTAAGCACAGATTCTTGGTTGGAGCTGCGATGGCACAGTTGTGCCGTCGCCGCTGCAAGGCGGGCCATGGCCCGGTTCAGCACCCGGGCATCCCGCCTGCGCGCCACCTCATGCTCCTCCTGTCTGGCTGATGAGTGGGTGATGGCAGTGGTCAGCCTGCCTAACCCTGCTGCCACCTCCTTGTTGGTTTCCACAACAGCCTGGAATCCCTTCACCAACTCCCCCATCTGCATGTTGTGCTGCAGGAGCTGGCGTTGGCAGGCCATGGTGGATCTGGCCTGTTGCCTCTGGATTTTAACCATTTGTCCCTCCAGGCCCAGGAACACACTGCCCTCCCGTGCTGGTGCAGCAGTGGTGGTGATGGCACGGCGTCGGGCACTGCTGCTTCCGGCCTGCTGAGTGGGCTGGGGTGCCACTGGTGGGGGTGTGAAGCTGGCCGGTCCCTGAGCCCCTGCTCCCAGGACAGGTTGGACAGGTGGCAAGGCCACGGTTGTGGCAGGAGCTGGTGTAGGCGGAATGGTGTGCCTTGTAGGGGAGTTTTCTGGTGAGAATTGCAAGGGGGGTGTGCTGGGCAGTACTGGGGAGTGCACTGCTTGGAAGTCAATGACCAGGACTCCCTCCATTCCTAGCCCTGGGGTGTCTCCTTCCTCATCCTCCTCCTGGCCAGCCTGGCTGGTGCTCGGCCCTGCGACTGCAGTGTTGGACGTTGCTGCTCCCTCTGCTGTCACAGTTGTTCCGCCTGATGGGGCCCCTAGGTACAAAGAAGCATTTGTAAACTGAGTGCCGATGTATTACAGTCAGTACAATTATGGCATTCCACATGTCCTTGCATCTCCTTACACCGTGTCACACTGTTTCCTGTCTTGTGATTCTGCACTGACATATTTGGCTAACTTCTACTGACTACATGTACCATGATGCTTGTCTCTTGTATGTTGGTGACAGTACAGTGCTGGTGTTTGCCTATGCATTGTGTCTAATGGGGAGGTGTCTGGTAGGGTGTGTCATGATGCGCATGCTTCTTACCTGTAGCTGTGGCTCTCGCAGAGCTGTCCAGGGTCCCGATTCCTACGACACTCTCCCTCTCAATGGTGCTGGAGACAATTTCCTCCAGCTCGGTGAGGGGTGGCGCCGGGTTGTTGCCTCCTCCAGTGAGTCCAGCCTGCCTTTGTATGTCAGCCAGCTTCCTCTTCGTGAGGCTGCGGATGTCGTAAAACCTTTTTTTCAGTTCCTCTATGGACCTGGGGGTGACACCCGCAGCATTCACCTTCTGGGCGATGTCGGCCCAGATTCTCCTCTTGGTGCTGTCTGGCACGTTGAGGGACAGCTTGCCAAACAGCTGGCGGTGCACCCTCACCACCTCCTCAACCAGCACCTGAAGTTCGGTGGTGGTGAACTTGGGCTTCCTCTTCTGGGAGGACTTCTGGCTTCCTGACTGATCTGCCATTTTCTCCTGTTCAGTTTGCAACCTCCTTCTCCCACTGCTGCTAACTGTGTGTGTTGGGCTCAGGCAGGCTTTCCAGAAACTTCTTAATTAGCTGCACCTGCCAGGGTTGCCACTCCCTGTTTGGGTGGGGGAGGGGGAGCCACCTCATTGGCTGAATCGCCTATTGCCGAATCGGCTTTTACCGATTCGGTAATATCCGAATCGGTAAAATCCGATTCGGTATTATCCGAATCGGTAAAAGCCGAATCGGTTCATTCAATGCATTCCTATGGGCTTTTTCGCCATGGGTCTGTTTTCATGGCTACGAATCTATGATTGCCGAATCGGATTTTACCGAATCGCCTTTTACCGAATCGTTATTCGCCGAATCGGGAATATCCGATTCGGTGGTAGCCGATTCGGTGATTTCCGAATCGTTGTTGGCCGATTCGGTACTTTCCGATTCGGACCGAGCAGAATCGGAACGTACCGAATCTCATTACCGATGCCGACCGAATCGGTATTCATTCGGTTTTTTTTCCCTACATCTCGTTTTCCGATTTCAGAATACCGATTCGGCCCGCCTCGGTATTTTGAAATCGGAAAATCGCGTTTACCTACATCGGGCCCTTAATGAAAACGTCCCACTGTGTATTCTCTGTATACTTCTCTGAGAGTAAGTAAGCATGAGTGACTGAGCGAAAGGTTCTGTACTGTTTCCACGATCCCTGAGGAGTCAGGGTTGTCATTTTCAATGGTTGAGAGGAACCATTCGCTCCCTGGTAAGGTTAGGAGGGCTTATGGTGACACTGTGAGCTAGCCGGTCTATAGGACGACATATCCTTTGGGGGTGTCCGGAATCAGTCTAAACACCAACAGCCTGATTCATGAAGTAAAATTGCGCCTGCAATCGCTGCGAAAATGCAATTGCTGGCGCAATTTCCGTAATCGGCATTCAACATCAAAAAAGCGATTTCGCAAACACGTAATAGCGAATTCGCTATTACATTCGCAGAATCCCGGCAGGAGAGCATTAGCGAATCGGAAAATGCGAGAAACCACGGATTCTGCGAAATAAATAGCGAAATCGCTATACAATCGCAATCGGAATTCAAGAAAAATCGCTAATAGCGAAAAACCCAAAAATCGCATTTAGCGCCGCACAAATTAAGGACAACTCAAAGCAGGTGGTAACCATAAAAGCCATGCAAAAATTACATTCAAAAAACCGTTGTCCAATCACCAACAGGTTCAGGCCTGGCCAATCACACATAAGGACAATCATCAGCAGCAGCATTAGGAGTTCCACAATGCCAGGAATGTACATGGTGGTGAGGCGTCGAAGGCTACAGCGATTAGCACGGAGGCGACACAGGATCCAGGACAGGATATTCCGCCAGCGGGTCACCTTGCTGGGCCAAACCAGAGAGCAGATATATGCTAAATACAGGCTGAATGGGGAAATGATAATGCAGCTAATACAGGACCTTGACCCCCTGATGCAGCACCCAACAAGCCGTACCAATGCGGTGGCCACACATGTGCAGGTATTGTACAGCCTGCACCTCCTGGCCTCCGGGAGTTTCCAGGGGATAGTAGCGGCTGCTGGGGGGATATCCCAGCCCACCATGTCACGCTGCCTCCACACTTTTGTTGACGCCATGCTCACCCAGCTACACCGTCACATCAAATTCCCCGCCAGCCAACAGGAATTGGACATGACCAAGCTACAATTCTACAATGTAGCCCATTTTCCACATGTGCTCGGATGCATAGACTGTACCCACGTCGCCATCTGCCCACCAGCTGGCATGGAGTATATGTTCCGCAATAGAAAGTCCTACCACTCCCTCAACATCCAGATGGTCTGCAATGCTAAGACATACATCACTGACATTGTCGCACAGTACCCAGGGAGTACCCATGACTCCTTCATATTCCGGCACAGCGGCCTCCACACACGACTGGTCAGGGGAGAGTTTGGGGAAGGACACCTACTTGGTAAGTACACTTTGTCGAAAATGTCACATTGCTAAGATGTAACAGCGCAGCACAGGCAATCACCATTTGCTCCTCTCATTCAGGTGACAGTGGCTACGCCCTCCGTGAATACCTCCTGACCCCATACCTCAACCCTGCTACACCCCAGCAATGGCGCTACAATATTGCACACATACGGACAAGGAATTGCATAGAAAGGACATTTGGCCTGCTCAAGAGCAGGTTCCGCATACTGCACAAGACAGGTGGGGCCATGTATTACAGTCCTGCAGTGTGCTGCCGCATTGTGGCTGTCTGCACAATACTACATAACATTGCAACCAAGCGCCGGATACCTGTCGACATCTCTGGCAGTGAATCTGAAGGGGACAACTGGCCACCAGCACATGCGCGCCATGCACGTGGGGAGAACCCAGCTGAAGGCCACAGACGTCGCAACCACATCACAGTGAACAGTTTCTAGTACACCCTCTTCCATCACCCCACAAATCAACAATGCATGCAAAATGTAATGATGACACAACGCTAATGTGTGTAGCAAAATAAATGTATTTGTTCAAATCACAAAAAAGGTTTCAGTTCAACTATCTCCCACTAACAGTATTACAGCATACTGCAGTGTCATAGGACATGGCAGGCTTAAAGTCAGCCTATGCCTGTTATTGTCAAATGTAGTCAAGTGCGCCTACTGCGCGTTGCGCCCAAGCGCCTCTGAGGGGCATCCTCTTCCAGGGCTTCTGGACCTGGCGTGGGCCTGGTGCTGCGGCTGAGTGGCGGGATTTGTGAGGCTGAGTGGCTGCTGATGCTGGAAGCCCCCTCACTAACATCATCACCCCCCACAGTGAATGGTATTGCTGGAGGATGTAGTGCCGTAACGGCCGTGGTGAGGTGCTCCAGGACCCTGGTCATGTCCTCACAGCACTGGACAAGTTGGTGCTGCTGTGTTAGGGACCGCCGCGCCAACAGAGAAGTTGTTTTGGCAGCAACATAATTCGACCTGCTGTAGGAGGCCAGCCGGCTCATGAGTTGATGGTGGCGGCGGCGTGCTGCACTGCGCTGTGTGGACATCGCAGCGGTGTTGGCCTCCATGGCTGCAGTCATGCGGGCCATTCCCTCACCCACACCTGCCATGGCTGCAGTCATGTTGTCCATGCGCTCCCCCATACCTGCCATGGCCGCCGTCATGCGGTCCATGCGGTCAGCGACTCCGGCCACATTGCGCCCTATCTTATGGAGCTGCAGCTGAATGGCACCTTGCTGTCGTGCCTGGCGCTGGTGTATCCTCAACATGCGTCTTTCAACGCTCAAACGCGCCAGCCCCTGTCCATTGCCCCTCCTGCTTGCTGGAGTGGTGTGCTGGCGAGACCTGCCACGCCTGCCCTGCTGGCCTGACACTGTGGCTGGCCGCTGTGTCGCAACTGCCGCGGGCCCAGATGTTGTAGCGACAGCTGCTGGTGGTGTGACAGCTGGCGTTGCTGGTGCGCCAGATGCAGGGGGCACAATAGTAGCTGGCCTGGCTGCGGCTCTAGGTGGTGCGGCAGTTGCAGGGGGCACAATAGTAGATGGCCTGGCTGCGGCTCTAGGTGGTGCGGCAGTTGCAGGGGGCACAATAGTAGATGGCCTGGCAGCGGCTCTAGGTGGTGCGGCAGTTGCAGGGGGCACAATAGTAGATGGCCTGGCAGCGGCTGTAGGTGCTGCACCAGTCGCAGGGGAAACACTGCTGGTGGATCTGGCTGCTGGTGTTGTAGCAGCGGCAGGGGCTGGTGCCTGGGTTGGTGGTGGCACTTCCTCCTCCTGGACCTCCTCATCAATTTGCAGCCTTTCACTGTTGCTGCTTTCGCCGCCACCTGTGAGGGTAAGTGGAGGATCATTAGTTGCATGTATCTGGCAGACGTGCAGTTGCTACATGCATGCTGGGTGACATTCCCTGAATGGCTGTGGCTTTGCGTGCTTTGGGACCTGTCTGGCTGCATAGTGGTACTACTACATTGTGGCCACACTACATCTCCCACAATGCATCAGGGCATTCCTTGATGTGCAACTATGGCATGCCTATGGGACATTAGGGGAGCCTATTTGGTCATGGACATTCATAGGGGGCAGGGTCGCAGTCGCATGCCACTTACCTTGGGTGTCTTGGGTGGTGCGGGATGAGTCGAGACGTGTGAAGCCTATGCAGGCCTCCCTCTCAAGGGTGTCCTCCACCTGGTCCTCCATGGCTGTGTTGGGAGGGACTGTAGGTCCGCCACCTCCAGTGCCCGACGACTCTCCAAGGCGCTCCGCCACCTTCTCCTTGGCACGGCCTCGGAGGTCGTACCATCGTTTCTTCAGCTCCTCTAGGGACCTATCGGCCACTCCCACGGAGTTGACAGTGGAGGCAATCCCCTGCCATATCCTCCGTTTTTCTTGCTCGGGGACCCTCCTGGAGTCTTTTCCAAAGAGTTTGTCGTGGTTGGCCACCACCCCCTCAATCAAATGTTCGAGCTCCTGCTCGGAAAATTTGAGCTTCCTTTTGCGCCCAGAGGAGTTGCTGGGCCAGGAACAGGTTCCTCTGACATGGCAGCAAAGTAGTAGATGTGTACAAATCTCCTGTATTGCAGCAGCTCTCCCACTTGCTCCCTCGAGGTCTGCCTCACTGTGGTGAATGGGGGTGGGAACTGGCTGCTTCCTGGTTGTGATGTCATCACTGGGCTCGAAATGCGACTTCCCGTTTTCCCGATCTCGCGAGTTTGCGATGTCACAAATAGCGATATCGCAAATAGCGATATCGCTATTTGCGAGTTCGCAATCCCGGCGCGGGTAGCCGGAAATAGTGATTTTTCTGCGATTATCGGTAATCGCAAACGGAATTTGCGCCCGCGTGCAAATCGCTTTTTTTAATCGCTAATCTTCATGAATTCGGATTTGCGATTTCTGAATAGCGAATCACATTTTTTCGCTATTACAGAATCATGCAGAATTTCGGAATATTATGGGATTGCTCCTCCTCCCCTAAATAAGAGTAATTAGGGCAAAAACATCCTACCACACAAACACATTTATTGGCTAGACACTTTAGATCCATTTTGGATGTGAGGGTGCATTTTGTGCTAAGTAAATAGCACTAAATGCCTTTGGTAAGTTGGTGGAATATCCTACTGCGAATGCACATTGTGCTGGCTATTCATGTTCTGTTTCATTTAGCGTTATTTCTTATCACAACATTCATCCTTGGGCCCATTTTTGATGCGAGAGGGAAATTTCGTGCTAAGAACTAGCGCTAAACCCAGAATTACACTTTATGCGCATTTTAAGCATAATCTTGCGGAATTCTTAGGTAACTGCGTGATTACACGACTCCGAATTACATGAGTTACATCCACCCCTAATTTTGGTACTTTGAATGTTTTTTATCACTACTTTGAAATAGCAATTTTTATCAATTATTTAGGTTTTTTGTGATGTGATTGGTTGTTGAACGTCTTGATTTCATTTTTTCTATCAATAAGCAAATCATGATTTTGTGCTGTAGAAATACATTTAAGAGCACTGGTGGGCGAGTGGGGGCTGTTTTCCTGCTGTTTCTTGCACTTTTCATTCTTAGGCTTTATTTCTGTGTCTTTAACTTGCTCTACCTCTTTTTACTATAATTTTAGGACTTTCTTCTTTCTCCTCTTTTGTTTATGTTTCTTCA
Source organism: Lissotriton vulgaris (assembly GCF_964263255.1). Classification (NCBI taxonomy): domain Eukaryota; kingdom Metazoa; phylum Chordata; class Amphibia; order Caudata; family Salamandridae; genus Lissotriton; species Lissotriton vulgaris. Next base: position 245,578,173 of record NC_141696.1, on the reverse strand, counting down.
AGTGCACGGATGCTGGTGAAATGACAGGTATAGCAGAAGTAATGGAAGTCAGGTTCATGAATTTATTGCCTGGTCCTGGGTTAACTGAGCAGTGCTATCGAGGGTAGAGACCAAGCACTCAGCTGCAGACCGTGGAGGGAGTTTGGTGGGGCAGGGAGGCGGTGCGGGGGAGGGGCAGTGTGGGGGGTAGTAAACAACGGAATGTGGATAATTGCAGGTAAGTAAACAATTTAATAAATAAAACGAATTTCGTAGCGCACCCTGCATCGCAGAGACTTGTGTGTAACATTTCACAGATTCCAACCATAATGCGATTTATGAGCGGTTTAATGCAGCTGTTACAGAGATCTGTGCATAACATGTATATGCTCGAGTCCTAGTGAAATATGTCTCTCCAAACGAAATAGTGAAAGTGTGGAATGTTGCACGACCAGTAAATTATTAAAAATCGCAAGCGTCACACAGTTTGCCAGTTTGCCTACGTGTATTAATGCCACAGCCTTGGGATGTCTTAAGGCATGAGCAAGGCGAGCCATTGCCCAACCCTCTTATGAGCCCCTTGCTTAGAGCATCATCCCAAGCCTCCCTGAATCTACTAAGCCCTGTTGCCAAGTCAACCAGATAATTCAACGGTTGCCTACTCACAGATTTGTTAAATGTTTTTTTTTAAGTAGGATGAGAAGGTGTGATGGGTAGAGGTCCATAAACAAAACTATAAATAGAAATACGCCGAAAGATGGAGGAAGAAATAAAAGTGCTCTTAAATAGTACCATAAAATAAGGCACAACTGTTATTTACTGCACATGATCAAACTGCCAGAATTACAGGGAAAAATGCCTGGTAAATACCAGAGCTTGTGGGCCTTAGTATATATAGCAACAAATCAACATTAGCATGTAAGTCGCCATTTTTAAGGGAGAAACTTGTAATAACCGTTATGTACTGTCTTGCCCCAGTAAATTCCATATCCTGAATGATCAGATTTTACACGGTACCATAAACGTTGCACCACTGTATGGGGCACTGGTAAAGAGGGCGCCACTATCTAAATAGGTACCCGAAAATATGCCTGTTGTCTGGTGCCCCAAAGATTCTAAGATGGTTCTGTCTGTCTTACAGCACTCGAATAGAAATATGTTTAACTATCATGCAAGCGTGTATTTGGAATACATATGTTTGTATATTTAGTTACCAGTGGGTAAAACGTGGACAAAATACAGGATATGTTGATTGTTATAGCACATCTCCGACACCTGTCCCCCCCTCCACTGACAGCCAAGATAACTGTTCCTTTGTATATTTACATGCAGGTCACATAGGTTCATTTGTCAGATGTATTAGCTTCTACATTTGAGGAAAGGTGCTACGCGGTCTCGAAATTTCACACCTTATTCTATCTGTATGCTTACTTTGCTAGCCAAATACAATCTTTCGTCCCTACTTCACACAGAAACATTTCCTGAGCAGACAAGTTGCCAAACGCACTTTTTAGAGCGAGCCCTCATGATGCACTGCGTAGCAGTGCTCGCGTAGGCGAGCCGTTTTGTAGGGAGTTTACAAAATGGACCTCGAAATTCCAAGAAGCTCGTGCGTGTTATTTCCTAGGTCCATTTTGATTGGGCTTTGAGTGCGTGTTGTTTTTAAACAGAACACGCAATAGGCCATAGGCGGTCGCGTAGCTCCGCCCATGGCCTATTGGTGTCTGTTACGTGCACCAAAGCCCCATATGTCTTCAATTATCGTGCCGACACAGGTGCGATAATTGAAGACATACGGCTGCAGTGGCGCGCGTGCGCGCACCACTCACAGGCTTTTTTTTTTACTATAGCGATCGCGAAAGCTATCGCTTTCAGTGCTGCTTCTTGTTTTGGTGTCCGAGAGCTGAAAACCATAACACTCTGTTGACTGTGTTTGTCAAATAACCCCTGCCTTGAACCCACGTTTTGGTACAGAAAAGAAAGCTCTGAATCCTTGCTCAGCTGCACATTTCCATTTATTATTAAGTTCTTCAACGTTGTAAGGATGCCTACCTTCTCAGCAGGGCCGGACTGGCTACGGGGCAGTTAGGAATGCTGCTGCGCTGGGGGCTGATTTCGCTCATGGGGACCTGCGTGTGCTAAACAAAATTCGTTTTGCTTTCATTATTTCGAAGCACATGCAGGTCTCCACGAACGAAATCAGTCCCCACTGCCATTAAATCAGTCCCCAGGTCAGCAGCATTCCAAACTGCCCGGTAGCAAGTCCGGCCCTGCTTCTCAGTGGCGATTTTGCTTATGCTCTCTTCGTCCGGGGGTTGTCACATCACTAGCATCTGTGGTCATTGTCGAACAAGCTCCGCCTAGGGAGGGACCTTCACGTGCAGAGAGGTGAATTGTGTTTGGCCTGCCGGTCAGACACAGAGCGGCAGTGTCTGTACCCCAGGATCCTACGACTTTTCTTGTCATACAATGGGTGCTCTTTCACCTGCTTCTAAAGTACAGACACGTCTTCGCCTGGCACCTCCCTCTGAACTAACGGTCACCCCTCTGTGTACAGAGAGTGGAGGGAGATTCGAGTACCACGAAGTGTGCGTGTCCTCTCACCCACATGCCCTTTATGTCTAACAAGGAGTACTCCTTTGTCTGTATTGTATGTCATTCGCCCATTGTCGGCACACACGCTGCTCCGCTGTTCCTCGCTCAGGTCTGCCTTACACACACGCTCTAGAGCGCCTGTCGCGCCTTCTTTCTCTCCCTCTTTCCTCGCTCTCACCGCAGCCCTTCATGCCCACGCCTCATTGTTGCAGGCTGGCGCAGCTCGACTGTCGTCATGTGCAGCCTCGCCCCGACTCAGCCCAGCTTCCAGTGGAGGCCCGGCTCTCAGGTGGATGGGGTGGCCAGCCGCACTGCTTTCACCCTCCACTCATTAAGTGCCGGGGCTTGTGGCCTCTAAGGTGACCCCTACACGCCAGTCGCCCAGAGGATGGCCCTCAGGAGGGCTCATCCCATGGCTTGCTCCCGGGCCGCAACGCAGGACAGGCTGCTCTGTATTCAGCATCACCTTGTGGCGGGTGCGTCTGCACGTTTGTGTTGTCCGGAGATGCTTTACAGACATTCCGGAGTCTGTAGAACTGTGTGCCCTCTGCTGTAATCGAAGCCACAGGAGGGCACTGGCAGTGCTGCGTGTTGGTGTTAAGGATGCAGCGATCTCCGAGCACACAATGACTCATAGTGCACGCTGAATTGTCTCCAAATGCTTACATAGATTAATGCCAGCCACCTTCTCTTTGGTACCCATTTTGTCAACATCAGAAAGATGACACTAAAGCTTTTGAGGTCCAGACCCTGTTGGTGGGACCTGTCCTGGTAGAGAGGTGAAACGTGGAAACGGCATTAGCACATCAAAGTCAATTATAGGAAGCATTATAGTAGCAGGACGATGATAAAAGGATGCGTGCCTGTTTTTAAAGATACAAAGAAAAACCAAAGGGGATGATGGACGGAGCGTTGACAATACAAACACTCACCCCCAGTCAACTGATCTGGGTTTAATCCATCACCGTTCTTTAGCTCACTCCGCCACCCCAGTTCAGACATGGCCATATGTAAATCAGTCTGACCCTGTGCCTCATTGGAACAGTCCAGCCCGAACTGCCAAGCCATGTCTTCCCAGGACCGGAATCAAGCTTCCCAGGACCGAAAGGGCCTTGGACTGGTCGGAGGACTGGTCACAGGCAAGTGTGTGGGCTGGGCCTAGGCAGTGAATTAATATAGTGAGATAAAGAGTCAGGAAACCTATGGTGGTGAAAGAGGCATGATGCTGAAACAATATGAGGTATCCTTGGTGGTCACCAATCAGAAAAAACATTAGTCCCCTGCACTTTCTTTTTTTTTTAACCAGTTATTCACTGAATATTCTTTGAACATTTGGGCCTCATGACATCTAAGACTCAGGCCCTCATTTCCAATTGTCCGTAAATTCCAATGAGCCCAGTACCAGGTGTTGCAGGGATCCACATCAGACTTCCAAGGTTTTGTTTTTCACACAGTGATTTCGGTTCATGGAAATAGCGAAAATCCCAGTGTGAAAGGCTGAGGGAAAACATGCAGAAATTGGAGTGAAAACACAATTTTCCACATTTGTATTCCCCTAAAACTTGTAATTCTCTTTTTTTCTGCGCCCCAGGAATTATCCTGAGCCCAAGCAACAGCAATTCTGTGATGGGAAATAAAAGGAATTGTTCAGAGGCTCTCATAATCGAGGCCTAAGAGTTTTATTTGAGTTGGTTTGCCAGATCTTTCATTGACATTTTTCACATGGTACAGAGCAGGTAAAGGTTGGAGTGCATTATAAGAAATATTTGACTTCAAAATCGGGCTAAAACGCCTTGCTTTGTTTTGCAATGATTCAGCCATGAAATTATATCATCATAATTGGAAAAAACATCCAACTCTTTCATTCGCTAAATGGTCCTGGCAAGGTACATTAAATGCAAAAGACAGATGCTCAATATGTTCTCTAGTTAGCAGATGCCAACAGCACTTTAGTATCCCTCAAAGGCTTGACCCTCGTTGACCTGGAATATCTGGGGTCACATGGGTGAGGAGACATCCCAAATGTACAACTGACACTTTAAATGTGATCTTTTGTGACTGTGGATGGGAGGAGGGTGAGAGGAGATATATAAAGGGGTTTCAAATGGCCCAGACCTCCGGGGAACATGGCAATAAAACACACAAACATACAGCAGGAAAAACAATTCAACATTGTCTATTCTCCATAATGTCAGACTGCTTGACCAGAAATAGATAAACTTAAAAACAATAAAGGAGAATTAATTGCAGTTTGAAAGCAAGCACACACATGTGCAATGCCATCTGCATTTTCTGTTGGGATACAGAAAAAGCCGCCAAAGAATAATTTTCGGATTCATTATCTATCTTTTGTTAGAAGTATAAATTGACCCGTAGAAACAAAAACTATAGTTATTCAAGTATAAACATAGGCATCTGATTGACGCTAGTATCTGCAGGAGTCAGTAAAACAATGCAAGCTTTATACTTCCATAAGTGCATTAGTTAAACTCTGAGATAAATACATCAGTGCAGTGGTTCAGTGTACAACAGCAGATACATGTGCACAGCACGGGGTACAGTGTCCAGAAATATTCCCAGACACAAATATCACGTGCTAAATACCATTTAAAGAAATATTGTTCCATTGGGGTGTGGATGTTATGTTATTAACTTCAATGAGATGATATTTTTGTAAACAATATCTAGGATATTATATCATCAGACGACATTCTGACCATAATATTCTAGTACCTCACCACACAGGTGCCACACTTGATGCTTCTGTAGGGCACTGTAGCACCCCCTAACTCACGCACCCAGGGTGGTTGACATGTAAAGACATCCAAACCAATAGCCCTCAACACGTGTAATACTGGACTTGGCTATTTCAGGGTGTGGACTGACTTTTCTCCAACATTTTAAGTTGTTTGCATCTCCCATCACATGTGCAGTCTTAGTGGGATCTGAGCAGGGGTTTGAATTGACTATTCGAATACTGTCCTGAATGTCTCTGGTCATGCTACCGCACTTTTTAATTTCCACTCTTAAGAGGCACGCACCACCGCAAGAATTTATCAACCTAGAGATGATCGAACAAGCACAATTTTCATATGACTGATCGTTGTGCCCGCGCTATTTAGAAACATCACATGATTGCTTTGCAAATGTGCTAGCTGTTAGACATTACTGTTCAACAGCACTGGAAATAGGAAACAAGTTTGTTATGTCCAAAGAAGTTCAACCTATCAATACATCACAGTGACAGGATTACCATTTGTCAAGACCTCTGCAGACAAAAGGAACTTTTTGTACAGTAAATGACTTGCTATAACACACCTGACCCTTTTCAACAACACTTTGCGCCAGTGAAACAGCATCATGGATCTAACCACTATGGGCCATATGTATCAAGCCTTTTTTGATTCGCAAAGGCCGAAATTCGCCGAATTTCGGCCTTTGCGAATCGCAAAAGGCTAATTAGCATGAATTGAAATGTATCAAACATTCGCATCTTAAGGAATCGCAAATACTTGCGATTCCTTAATATGCCATAGCATTTAAGGAATCGCAATTTTGCGATTCCTTAACCCTTTCCATGCTCATGACGAGCTCAGCTCGTCATGAGGCACAGTGGAGCTGTGCTGATGACGAGCTGAGCTCGTCATGAACAATGGGAATGCAGAATCTGCAGCACAGGGCAAAAATCCCTGCAGCAGCCATGTGGTTAAATGCTATGCATGAAGCATTTTACTGTTGCGAATTCAGCTTAAGGAATGGCAATTTACCACCAACTTCCAGTTGGTGGTAAATTGCGATTTCTGATCAAAATACACTAATTTGTATTATTGATTGTGGTATGTGACGCACATACATGCCCATAGGGCATGTATGTGCGCCATATGCACGCACATGTAATTTACAGGGGTGCAGCAGGGTGTCCTTGAGACATCCCTGCACCCTTGCAATAATTCTCAAATTGCGATTAGCAAATTGCGAATTCGCAATTTGAGAATTATTTGGAAATCATTCCTATGGGCCTCCTGGCCCATAGGAATGCATTGGAAATTATTCCTTAATTGCAAATTCGCAAAATGCGAATTCGCAATTAAGGAAGATTAAGGAATCGCTAATTAAAAGCGATTTTCTTCATAAATACCATTTTGCGATTCCTAAATAGCGATTCCTTAAAAATCGCTATTTAGGAATCGCAAAACGGAACTATGATACATATGGCCTTATGTGTCCAACTAGAATAGAGCTTAAACTGGCCATTAAGGAAAGGCTACTTTTCCAAGAGAGGGCTGTGTTAGTCGCTCATAATTTGCCCATAACTGTTTAAATTATATATTATATATATATATAATATATATTCATGGGTTGCTTCCTAATGTGGGTCTCGATGTACAGAGAAGTCAGAAGACCACAAATGTTGTGGATGGCCTTTTGCAGATAGAGGGATGTATGCAACTTTAGAAATGTTTTTTTTTATAGAAAGTATACTGAGTAATAAAACTGCCAGGAATATGAAGCTTTGCCACTAGGGCATTTGGCCACAATCCACAGATCAGCAGGCAGTCTATTTTCTCAGACAATATATCGAAATGCTTTCTTGAACAAACCAGGGCATTTTCTGTTTCATCTGGAACCGTTCCCATCCAGTTTTGATGCATCCAACTGCCACATCAGGCAGACATTCAGAAAGTGCATCTACAGCAAAATCTGTATTTCAGAAGAGGGGAAACATTTAAATGTCATCAGCTCACTATTAAAGTAAGAGAGTAAGCTCACAGCTGGTAGATGTTGTACCCTTTTAATATACTTTACAGTCTTCTAATCCTCAAATAGGAGTATTCAGACACTGTTACTTGTGGCATTCACATTGTAGAAACAAATATATTTCATGTGTGTGAGAAAATACGTGTATGGGAAACCAAGCAGTGCCAAGGAAGAGTAGCTGAAACTTTAAGGTAGTCACATTCCTTCTAAATTTGTAATTTCTGGCTCATGCTCAAGAAAGCAGCATTTTTCATTCCAATTCTGTTTAGAAACTGCATGTACATGTAAAATACCTCTTCTCACATAGGTATTATTATTCTTTGCATTAATGCATTCAAATTTTCCAATGTTTAAAAACGCATTAACCCCTTCCCTGTTGGGCTAATTCCCCCATGATGTGAGGGGGCGGGGGGGGGGTGGGGCGCATGGTGCCGCGGTGCTCATGACGAGACTAGATCGTCATGAGTCACGGTGGAGCTGTGCTCATGACGGCCTGGTCTCGTCACGATCCCACCCACTGAATAATTCTCCCGCACAGGCGGGGAATTAACCGCACGTGGGGGGAGCGGGTCCGTTATGACGAGATCAGGCCGTCATTAGCACAGCTCAACTGTGACTTCATGAGGGCCTGGTCTGACAGGGGAAAAAAAGCTTAGTGACCGTTGTCAGTTCATGTAAGAGTGGAGTACTCTGCTTTGGCAGGGAGGGGGAGGGTAAGCACAGGGAGTGATGGGGTGAGTAGGAGGGTGCTAGGTATGTTTTATGCATGGCTAGGGGCATGGGCAGGTGGAGGTAGGTGGCAAGAGGGCAAGTATTCTTTTGATTTGTGTGGGGGAGGGTAAATGTAGATAATGGAGGTGGGTGCAGACAGCAAAGCTCATAAGGGGGAGCTGATGGAGAAGGCACAGAGGTTCGTGGTAGTGGGTGGCTGAAGACATTTTTAGGTTTTGCCTACTAGACTGTGCATGTGCTGCCTACGGTGAGTCATATTGTTTACAGTGAGCCTAGAGCCTGCCTGTTAATTACCATTGGTTGGCTTTGTTGACACTCTCGTGTGCTTGCTTCTTATTCATTAGCTATGTAGGGGTTTCTTCCTCTTCTTTTCCCCTCCCTTGGAGCATAGAGACATTAGTGTATCATTTTACTGCTTGCTTTTTCAGGTGCTACTTTTTCATTTTGGTTAGGCACTCACATGAGAGTATATGTCCCTCTCATGTGCTTCTCCCCGTCTCCATCACACTCCCTGTTCCTCTCTCTCGCCAGTGTGCTACTCTGCTATTCCCCCCATGTTGCTTTCTCACCCTAGTGCATTCTCCCTGCTCCCTCCACATTACTGCCTTTTGCACTTTTGATTGACCCACTCGTGCCCCAGTGTTGTTACTCCCCACCTTTCCCACCATTTTACTTCCGGCTCCCACTTGCACCCCTCTCTGTTGCTACCACCCCAATTTTCTTTCCTGAACACTTATTGAAAAAAAAGTTTGCTTGTTTTTCTCTCTTTTTAGGTACCAATCCTATTTGACTAATAATTTGAAAAAAACAAGGTGTCCGTGTCATTTTTGCCGGCACACAAATACTTGTTATCTGAGCCTAGAAAATGATGCAGCTCTCTGAGTGAAAAAAAATTCAATTCTTTAGCCATCCTGCACAACATCAAGAATACATTCTCATTACCCATAGGTCTCAAAGGCAAGTCGTGTTGGCGTTGTCAATGCTTGTTTATTTTTATTTTTTTTACATTTGGCACAGAGAGCAGATGTCATGCTATGCATTGAGTTATAGTCCACTGCCCCTGTGCAATAGTTGAAAGCAAAGACAGACGATTTTTACTGTTGCCCATCTGCAATTCTATAGGTTTTCAACTTGCATTTATATATACTTCCAACAGAACGCAAAATAGAGATTCGTTTCCTCACATCATATCCAGTCGTTTGAAAATACATAAACTCTGCACCGTTTACTGGCTTGTAAAAGAGTCTGGCACGTCTCCTGAAGCAAAAATGGTACGCAGGCATTTCTGTCTTCATGGGTGGCGCGCAACAGCCCAGCTCGTGCGTAGATCCCACCGGTCGAAATTACACTCTAGCCTACAGCGCCATAAAACGAGAATCCTATATCTAAATAGACTTCCCCCGCGGAATTTTATTGTGGTTCTCGGCAGTGAAAGGTCCGATACGGGTGACTCTTTATTTGATGAAAGCACGAATATTAAAGTTTTTTTTTTAGAGCGGGAGGCTGCCGCACCGAACCATTAGGAAAACGCATTAGAAACCAGAGCCATATGGGCAAAAGATTTGAACGGGGGGAAGGCCTTCTTGACATTAAAGCCCTGGGCAACAAATGTAAGAACTGACTAATACGAGGCTGAATGTGACCCTTGCTTCGAACACATGTTGGGTGGGGCCGGAGCGCCAGCAGGGTGGATCTGGCGTGGCCCCACAATTATTTGTCTTTCTCCGAGACGCAGCAGAGAAATATAAAGAAGGATAAAGTGTTCCTTCCTTCCGCGAAGAGCTGACGTCTGTTCTGAGAAAGTTTATGGGGATTTCAGGATTAAACGTACTGTATGTAGGGACCGGTGACCGGTCTCAAAGCCATGCCCACCAAGGCCCAGAGCAGATGGTTCAAATGTTAAATAGACGTAATGTGTTTTTCGGGACAGCGGCAGTTAGAACACTCTCTTTGGCCTTGATTTTTCTGTGGTTTTTATGCAGCACAAACATGGCCTAAGGGAATTAGAGCTCGTTACATGAGCAGCAAAATATTCTTCACTTTTTTAGACACGGTGAGATTAAGTGATTTGCCCAGAATCACAGGATGTGGAGGCGAGGACGGGATTCGAACGTGGATCCAAAGTTCCAAAGTTGGCACTTCTAGCCGCAAAGCCAGACCGCCTCATTTTTGCCCACAATTTGTGCGAGCGTCCAGGTGCAAATTCCCCAAATAACAGAGGAGCGAATGTGTCTATTTAGCAGGGGCTCAATTTGTGCTCCATTTTACCATGCGCAACATGGAATAAGTTATATATAACATACTAATAGAAAAAACAGTGAACATGCTCCTTTATAGCCTACCCGATTTGAGGAAGGTTTTACCTGGCACAAATTAGGCAACAAAAACCCTCAGTGTGCACAATTTGCTCCCATGTTGTAATACAGAGTGCTATGCAAACAGGAGTTTGCTTCCAATTCAGTTTTACTGCAAACATCATGGCCTCAGGGTAACATTAATTTATTAAAAGTACCCTATAGCATGCCTGCACTTACGAACTATCAGGGTACTTTGCAAAGATTACTTATGTGTATGTGGAGCATTCACTCATTCTGGATGGTCCATAGATGCTATTAATAGAAAACAGCTGCTTATTGTTATCGAATTCAAAGATGCTCATTTAATTGTCCCCAGAAGGATGAAATCTCAGAGGGCCCACTTGGATTCAGACATATAATCAACAAAGACCATAGTCAACAGCAGGCTTGTGCAGTGCAGTGACTTTGTTAGTCCAGTCGAACAAATGACTCAACAATGGACCGTTGAACATTTCCCTGTGAAAAGAAGAACACCCGTTTCAGTAGATCCACAGTGTGAACCCACAGGCACACACACCAGTGCCGACCATCAGGATCTTTCACAGCGCCAGGCATTCAAAGTTTCCCAGTTTTGTGATTACAAATCTAAAGCGTGGATCACTTTGCTTTACTAGAAATCAGACGCAAGTTATTCAAAAGTTTGACTCGAAAGTCACAAAATGAACAATGAATGAGAATATTTTAGGTGTGTCTTACAGCAACTTTTGCTGTATCACTAGGCTCATGTAATTAAAACAACACATATTAAAAATGCATACATGTATACATACATAGAGGAGCAACCCTCTTTATCCATTAATCAACTCAACTGTCATTCATATTTTACTTCCACCTACCACAGTAAACAGAAAGTGGCACAGGGTCAGATTACTTCAGCCATTGTAACTCTTGCATTGTGAGTGCCAGCATTATGCCTGATCACATGTGCACAGGGCAGAGTCAGGTTTCATCCACATTGCTTCTTACTCTTGACTTTCGTCCCTCCTTTCTCAACAGTAGCGGCTGCTACAGGACTAGGGTGGTGGGGCAGGGGAGAGTGGAGGGGTGTGAGGGGATGTGTGGGAACCGAATAAGTTAAAAAAAACAAGTACCTGTGACAACGGCTGCCGCCTCTCCTCTGTCCTCTTCTTCCTGTCCCTGGTCACGCAGCAGGAAGCAGGAGGAAACTCCCAGGCTCCCCTGAGCTAATCAATGGCTGCAATGCTTGGTCTGAGCACTGTGGATCGCCGCTCAGATGGGGATAGGGAGCCTTTGCATGTTCCTCACCAGGCTGTGTAATGAAGTCTAGAGGGGAAGATGCAAGGTGCGCAGGAATGTTTGGCCGGCTCAAGAGGGCCGGCCAAGCAGTCCTGTGCACTTAAGGAGTGCAACCCACTCCTCTCCCTGCCCTGGCCAGTCCCGCCTCACCCGAGAGTCACTGACAACTAAAATAATAATAATGATACGCTATTATCAATTTAGTTTTCCTTTTGAGCAGTGGGGCGACGCTCCTCCACCTTAGCGGAGTAGAGCTGCCACTGTATCTCAATGCCACTGCAACTGAAGAACGGCAAATGAGAAGTCTTGCAGAGCTCAGGAACTTGACAACCTAAGCAGCCTCAAAGACAAAGAGCTAGGGAGAGGGTACTCCTTTCATTGTGGCAATATGCTGTAACTGTGGTGACTTGCAGAATGACATCAGCAGGTGCAAGAGTTGTGCATGGCTGCCTTTCCATGATCTTCAGTATCTCAGTCAACCCCACTCACCCACTCAAAGCACTCAAAACAAATAGCGTGAATCCATGTTGGGACAGGAATGTCTCCTGCATGGCAAACATGTGTGTACTCTTGCCCTGAGTGCCTGACTGCATGTGAAACTGATATCCTGACTGTTTATTCGGCGCTGGCATCACTCTAACCTATTGTGTGTACAGACTTCTATGCCTGTCCCTAGCAATGCAAGGAGAGAACCTGTTCTGTGACTTGGATGGCCTCACAAAGCATACACCATGGCATGGCAGAGTTAAGTCACAGAAATGGTGGTTGCAGATAAGTTTTACAAAGCATTAGTGTGACCAGATCGTTTTCTCTGTCTCAAGAAGAGCATGGTTCAGTGGTTCTTAACCTGTGGTCTGGGAACACCTAGGGCTCCCCGAAGCTTCCTCGGGAGGGGGGGGGGGGGAAGGGGGGGCGCGAGTGCTTAGAAAAGTCAATATTAACAAATTAATAAAGTGAATATAAATAAAGAGCAAATATAAAATTTTATATGTTCTATAAATTAATTTGAAATTGGAAGTTAAAAATTAAGTAAGTGCCTTCCGATTGATGATCAGTGCCAACCTGCCCATTACAATTTACAGTTAGATTTTTAAAAATATTTTTGTGAGAATTAAATTAAATATTTAATCATTTATAGATTTGTTTGATGAATGCGTGTTTCTGTGTTGTTTTACAGCTCTAATCAATGGCAATGCATAAGCCAAAGTCCCCAGCTACCAATTTGGACTCAGTGGGGGTACCCGAATTCCAATAATGATTCAGTGGGGATTCCTGGGTTCCAGTAATGATTAAGTAGGTTCCACAGAAGTCAAAAGGTTAAGAACCACTAGCTTGGTCGACTGGCCCTTCATGTCAAAAGTTCTGCATTTATTGGAGCCCTAGAGGCTTATGCTAACACTCTGTGTGCGTGTCAAGTGCATGTTTGTGCAATGAATGTATAGTGGTAGGACTCTGTGCGTGGTGGGAGTCTGAGTACTGAGACTAGCAGGAACCATTTTAGATAGCTCCTGCTTTGGTATGGCACAAAATGGTGGGAGGATACAACTTCATCAGACAGTGGAAGTGTATTTAGCACACCCATGTGCCTGGAGGGCGGCGATCGACACATTGAAGTGAGGAATATGGAGCCATCCTTCGAAATTCAATGAGGTACAGGTTGGCAGAGGGCTACTGGTTAGTTCTTCCTGAACACTGCCATTTGGAAGAGGGTAGGGGTGAGGGGTGAAATCAGTGCTTAGACTGTAAAAGAATGAGTGTTGCTGCCAAAAGCTCTTCTCCGAAGCCCGCAGCCAGTGCAATTAAATGTCGGTGCCCCCAGTAACAAGGCTGTGTAGTTCTAATTCCACCTCATGCCGCTTTAATCTACTACCGGACACACATTGTCCCTTTATCTCACTCCTGCAGATTCTGCTTTTTCCCTTTATGACATTATTTCCATCTTTCTCTTCCTCTGTATTTCCGCTACATTTGTTTTTCTTTCTCTTGCTCTCAGTAAATGTCTGATGAAGAAAAGTCAGTGTTGTCCCCCCAAAAATGAGTGCTGGTGGCCCCCACTGGCAACCACCAGCTCAAATTAAGCATTGGGTTAAATGTCAGCTTAAGTCATAGAAGGTGAGGATGTTTCTAGCCACAGCCTGCCCTTTTGCCTGTCCCTGATTAGCACTTCAAGAAGGCTGATGACACCCAGGTCTATCACAGTTCATTGTGCCCCTGGTATGGATACGCCTGCTTGACTCCAGCATCATTGCTATTTGCTGTGAGATCCATCACAAAATCCTTCTGAGAAGCAGCTAGAAATTTACATTTGAAAGAGAACCACCCCACATTGCACCTGAAACCTTGGGCTGAAGATCCACATTTCCTGGAAAATGATTATAAAAATGAAATCCAAACTGCCCCAAATTGTTCCAGTCTCAAGCAGGTAAAGGGGCATCATGTAAAGTCTGCATTTCTGCTGGAGGAGCTGAGGGTCTTCTAGAGTCTGGAAGTCTGCCTGGTGAGAAAAGGAAGGAGTGCTTCTGACCCTGTAGGAGGATTGCCCAGCAGAAGAAGCCTAGCAGGTTCCTGGTGGGAGGGGTAACCAGGGGAAGCAACCAACCAACAGAGAGCAAAGCCAGAAGAGAGCCGTGCTGTGAAGGGGTGCCGCAGTCTCCTACAATGGTTCTAGCTGTAAACTGCACTTACCCTTTGATGTACCATTCACATGTCATATGGCAAAGTGCTGTGTGCCAAATAAGCCCTGCCTGACTCAGAGGCGGTGACTGCTAAAGACACCCACCGCTGACAACTGGCCTGGAAGCCGCACCACTCCGTCCATATGCCCATCTGGATTCAGTCTGGAGGCTGCTAATGCTCAAGATGAGTTAAATTGTGGGACGCTGCTGCACTGATTCTGGCCAGTGGTCAGGTTCCAGTTGAATAGCCACCGCTGCAGGAGCAGGAACACTGATCACGCCAGCCCGCATCAACAGAACTGCACCTACAATGACGCAGATAACCGCGGTGCTTGATTTTGAGCAGAATGAGAGACTGAGAACGCAGAAGAACTCTGCCAAATTGGCTTAAGACCTTTGCCAGGTGTACTTGAATTGCGCACAACTAGCTGAACTGATTTGCACATCTAGACATTGGGGTATTTTTGAGCCAACTTTGCATGTGCCAAATTCATGCCTTTACCCACGCTCTATACACTCGAAACAATAAGTTATTTCAATAGCTGAAGAGGGACACTAAAGGGGTGTAGCACCTCCCTGACGATCACACACAGTCTTGCATTTATATTTAGCTTCCCAATATTTTAATAGTCAATATATAAGTGGAGGACAACATTTGATATTCTTGCTCAATACCTATATATACTATCACCAGCAAACATCCCTTTTCAAGCGTCTTGAGGAAAAAGTCCGAATTAATAATACACCCTATGGTAAATGGGAAGAGGGGGAGTAAAGAATGACTTCCCCAACTCCTAAATTGCATAGTTCCACCATAGAACCTATTCATCTACCTCAGCAGGCGATGGGCACATGGCGCTCCTGTTCAGAGTATTTTGTGGTACCTTCTGTCAAGCCCTATCAGTCAAGCACATTTCAGAAGCACTGACGCCAAAGCACCTATAAATAAGTGAGCTCATAGTGGGTTCATTATAATAAGCACTCCCTTGCGTTTGTGTAAAATAACCTTCAATGCTCTAGAGTATTGTGACATCTATGTATGGTACTAATAACATAAAAACCGAGTAAAGTAAACCAATATTTTATTTCAAAGCAATGCCACAATTTTTTTTATCATTAGTGGCACCTGAGTTTTAACGTTACTGGCGCAGATAAGTCTATGGCTCAGTGAAAATAAGTCTGTTTTTCGCCTGCTGTACTTTCTAAAACAAGCGCTAAGTTTGATGCTAAATTAAAAAGTTTAAAAATAGATGAAGATTTATTCTTCTGTGTAACTTTTGATGAAAAAATTCCTTGCACCAAGAACATCCTTGTGGTCTGGGGGGACTTTCTACTGCTCTATAATGTTACATCCGATGAGCTCTCATTAATGAAAGAGAAGTCTTGCCTTAGCATCTTTATTTCCATCTGTACTGAAAATCATGTGTTTCTTATGAGCAGGAATGTAAAGATATCTATGCGGTCAATGCTGTCCTTTAAGGTGCTCTGATTTTAAGTATATCAGATGGTATATTGCTTCAGAATGCTGTCTTTGGTTTTCTTTGAAAAAGTCATGGATGCAGACCAGTGGGTATCGGTCTTGATTCACAATGGAAAGTCAGGGAAATCTTTGTTGGAAGCGTACACAGCTACTGAGGCGTGCATGGTTCTGAAGATGCAGCGTTCAAAAAAAATTAAGAGGACATACACACACATTTCCTTCTGAGTTTAGATGTACATTGACCAATTCACACACAATTATGCATGAATAGCTGTTCCGGGATTGGGACCAAAAATATACTCGCTCATCCGGAAAAACCATTCCACATTTGCGAGTCATGACCTATGACGTAACATTACTAGGTTAGTATCAAGAGGCTACACTTTGGGAAAATATTTAATGACTGAAGCTTTTGAAAGCCAATAGGACCAATATCATTGGTCAAAACAGTGGTTCTTAAGTGTTCCTTGCTCCTTCACTAAGGGTAGCAGGCGGGAGTCAAACCACAACTTGGGTGCTCAGATCATGGACATGTAGCTGGGCTTCTGTGATTCTGAATTGGCGAGTAGGTGGCGATTTGGGACCTTGAGGGTGCTGGTGGGTGGATGACCCAATGAAGTGCTAGGCTTTTTGTCCTCTCGAGCCAGATGGGAATTGGGAAACTTGTCGAGGTCTTTGTGGCGTGAGCTGCAGTCCATTGATCTCTTGTTGTTGGGGCACACCTGGCAATTCTGCAACCTTTTGGTCACATATGATCGCTGATATGGTGGTACTGTGTGAAGAGTTACTCAAATGGAGAGCTGCTTTTGTGTATCCTGAAATCTACCTTCCCCACCTCACCTCTCTTTCACCAGTGAATGGGCCTTAGTGTGTGGCCTTCATGATTCAGGAAAAATGATTAATGTCTCACTGGCACCCTCAGCAAACTGTGAAGTCATTTTGTAATAGGGCCCCAAGCTGCTTCACCTTTCCCAGTGAGACAGTAAGCTCCAGAAGCTATTCTCATCAAGGCCTTCACCATCCTAACCACACAATGTAAGAACTTTAATGCCTCACTGCAAGAATTCTCAATTTCATTTAATAATGGGATAGAAAGGACTATCAGTCCCAAAATGTGAAGGAAAATCCTGCACAGGAGGAGCTACTCACAATATTCACTGGTGGACCACTTTGTCCTCCACGTCTGTGACATGGGATTTATTGGCATAGGAAGGGTGCAGGAAAAAAATGTCCCTCAGCCTCTAATTTTACAGCAACAGACAGCAATTACCATGGTTCAGAGGGTACCTCAACCCCATGGCCCCTGTGCCACCACACCATTGATTGGTATGCAGCTGTGTGGGAAATTGTTTTGAGGCATGGCTCTCAAAATCCCTCTGTCCATGTGAGAGTCATTCATCAAAGCTAGGCTTTTGCTTTGCATTCCAGAACTTGTAGTCTTGTTTATCCCATTATAAAATCAGGACTATAAATTCCACACACTAAAACACCTTGACTGGATGATCCATTCACACATGGTCCATGGATAATTGAGAGCACTGGCTTGGGGCTTCCTACTGAACGCAATCCAAGGGGCACTAGCAGCGGTGTCCATGTTTCCCCTGCTCTTTGCCATCCATAAGTTCTCGTTGGATAAATAAATAAGCCACAACCCACACATTTCAGGAATATAATTTGGTAATACGGAGCACAAATTGCTCTGTACGCTGATTATGTTAGCTGATGATATTATGGCCCTGCATGCTAATCCATTCATATCACTTCTTCCACTATTTCACGAACTGAAGGACTTTGGGAGGGTCTCCGGTTTTAGGTTAAATGTCTCCAAGTTCCAGGCTCTCAGTCTCAACACATCACACATGGAGAGGGAGGACTTGCAGAAGGTATTCCCCTTGAATTGGAACCCAAGGCTGATACAGTACTGAGAATACAATATGGCACCACAATTGATCTGAGAACTTCCCACAATGATAATGATCTTCTCAAGAACACCTGTGATGTCCTGCAGAGTTGGCAGATGAAGGGACTTTCATGAATGGTTCACTCTGCCGCCAATAAAATGACACTATTAACCAAAATATTCTACATAATGCAAACCATACCAGTCCAGCCTCCCGCAGGGATAGTTGACAAATTGCAAAAGCTTCTGGAGAGGTTTACATGGAGGAAGGGACCCTGAAAGTTCAAATGACAGGCAAATCATTCTCGTAGAGAGGGTGGGCTGGGAATATTGCATTTACTCGAATATTACACTGCAGCACAAATCTTTTATATTGTAGAATGGCATAGGACCACACCGGGAGAAGCACTGGTTGCAGCACCAGTTGGTTGCAGGCATACCTGTCTGGAAGGTGCCCTGGCATCATAGGTGTGACAGACCCAGAGGGATTTAAGTATCCTGATGCTAAGAGCAAAGATGGAGGCAAAGGACAGGGTGGCAATCTAAAAAAACAAAACAACTTCGCCCACCCCCATGACACCCAGTATGGGCAACCCGGACTTCTCACCAGGACTAGTGGGTCTAAGCTATATCTCATGGCAACTCGCAAACTGCAAGCGGGTAGAAGATTTTTATGATTTCAATTTTTTTCCCACCTTAAGTAGGGCTTTGGCATTCCCGAAACCAAAAGTTGGTACTGTCTACAGCTCAGACACTGGTTGAGCCAACCATCAATAAGGAGCGACGCCAGTCGGAATTAGACTACCTTTGAAAAATGGGACAATTCCAAAGCTGACAATCAGCATTTGGTATCAGACCTGTACAAAATACTGTGTGGCTGATCCCCTGCACTCCTCTGTCAGGAGACACTGAGAGGGGCAACTGGACCCGCCATTATCGGAAAAGGATTGGGCAGAGATATTTCATCTCATGTGCAGCTCCGCGATGAGAAGTGCAGACAAGGAACTTTTAACCAAGATAACACTCTATTGATATTTCATGCCCATTCAACTGCAGGCCTGGTCCCCAATGAAATCGGAGCGAGGCGTGGGCAGTAGGGGGCCTTGATTTAGCTATTATGGCGATACCCAAACCTATAGCGATACTGGCCTACACTCCTCTCTTGTATAGATGAAATTGTCCACACAAACATCCTGCAGTTTCCTGCCTATTTTCCACTGGGGCTGCCCAACCACATTACATACCCCTTACCCACTGCCCGAGGTAGAACAATCACATTGGCGCTCTGCACAGCCCACAAGCTATCACTGCTCACGGGGGAACAGATGCAGCACTGACATATCAGGCCTGACTTATGGGCATTTAGGAACTATTGAGGATGGAAATTGTCTGCATCCCTGGAAGGGAGGGAGGCTCTCTTTGGGACAACATGGTCCTCATGTATACAATTTCTCTCTAAAGAGTTTCGGGACCATACTCTCCCGAAATACCTCTCGGTCCTCTTCTTAATATGACCCACGTAGGCAAACTGGGCACCTACTGGCAATGCACTATGGGGGGCCAGCAATACTTTGGTCCGAAACTGAGCCCATTACTTTTAATCTACCTACCGCAGCCCACTGTCGATGGCTTATACTTATCATCTACATTAGTGCACTGAAGTAGTGTGTGGAGGGGGGTAAGTTGAAGTTTAAGGGGATATTGTTGTTTTCCTTTTGAACTACAAATGATTCATTTATTGCATCACACAAGCCAGTGGTTGTAGGTGGGCGTATGTGTACTTAACTAAATCTCTCAATAAAATAAAGTAAAACATAAAAACAATCCTGTAAATATTATCAGGTTCATATATAGGTAGTTCTTTCAGCTCAGTATTTTTCTTAGAATTTTGTGACTCGCAGTTCTGGTTAAATAATGTATAATAAGAACTCCATATCCCAGAATGCAAAGAAAAAATACTGAATGGATTTTCTACCCAGACACCAACATCGAAAACGTGAAAGTTCTGCATCAGATAAGCTCTCGTGCCACCCCCATGATATGGATGTCAGAGACCTTGTGCAGCCAAGGAAAATAGGTTCTCAGGGGAAGGGGGGTTGTTATGAGGCAGTTCAAATAGTTACATTTTCTAAAAAAAAATCATATGGAAATATTGATATGTAAGCATGCAAACAAAGCTCGGGGCTTTGCACAGTCACTAAATGATTGTTGGGAGAGACTACAGTGAAAGGCTAAAGGCATCATCAGTCTATGCATGATAGTACACATGAGCACATGCCATCCCTGTAGTCAGTGAACACCGGTGTTACTAGGGTAAGGGCAGGGCAGAAAGTCATATCCTGCAGTTTGTGATTGCTAGTGGTGGGGAGAAAGCATGTCGTTGATTGTTACCAACGTCCATGCCATGTGCCCAGTACTCACAGTGGGTGCAATTTAGGATGCATATGGAAAGGTGTATCTGTACTTTGAGTTGTGCCTGTGTGAGTACAGGGTGTGGGATTTATGCTGTTCCTGTATGAGTGAAGGAAAGGAGTATCTGTATGAGTGCAGGGTGTGTGTGTGGATCAGGATTATATGCCTGTGAGAACCCTGCTTTATTAATGAACCTGAGTGCAGCATTTCGGTGTGCATTTTGTGGGCAATGTGAGATGATTGCTTCATGCTGAGGGGAGTCCCTCTTGTGAGAACAAGGGGAGGTGGGGGTTGTTAGAGTGTACAGTGAGTTACGCCTGACTGAGTGCAGGGTATGCAGTGTATCTGTTTGAGTGATGCCATGCAGCATGCATTTCTGGGCGCACATTAAGTAACGTGCACAGTGTTTGTGTGTATATGAGTGCAGGGTGAAATCAAGTGCTAATATAACAAGCATTGGCATAGCCAATAAGTCTAGCTTTTAGGACCTTATACGTGATTAGCCATGCAACACTTGATGTTGTTTACTGAAAGAAGTTGTGCTGGATAACTAAACACTTATAATGTTCCAAAGGCGAGACCTATTAGCTATGCATTGTGGGGGGCCTTATAAGTGTTTAAGTAGAGCTATTGACTTTACCAATGTTTCTAAGCTGTGGTGTAGAGAAGTGTGGCTGCTGTGCAGCATGCTGAGAAATTGTAATTAAAAAGAATGAAAGAAGCACTGAGTGATGCTGTCGTATTGTTGAGTGATGCTGTGCTGGCCCTGAGTTATGCAGTGGTGGCGTTGAGTGATGCTGTCCTGCCCCTGAGTGATGCTGTGCTGGCCCTGAGTGATGCTCTGGTGTTCAGGAGTGATGTTGTGGCGGTGCTGAGTGATGCTGTGGTAGCACTGAGTGATGCAGTTGTGGCCTTAGCGATATTGTTGTGTGCTTGAGTGACGCTGTGGTGGTGTTGAGTGTTGCTATGGTTGCGCTGAGTGATGTTGTTGTGCCCCTGAGTGATGTTGTGGTGGGGCTGAGTGATGCTGTGGTGGTGCTGAGTGATGCTGTGATGGTGTTGAGTGATGCTTTGGTGGCGCTGAGTGATGTTGTGGTGCTTAGTGATGCTGTTGTGGTGCTGAATGATGCTGTGGTAGCGCATAGTGATGCTGAGGTGGTGCTAAGCGATGCTGTGGTGTATGTAAGTGATGCTGTGGTGGTGCTGAGTGACGCAGTGGTGGTGCTGAGTGACCCTGTGGTGGTCCTGAGTGATGCTGTGGTGGTGCTGAGTGATGCTGTGGTGGCACTGAGTTATGCTGTTGTGTCCCTGAGCGATATTGTTGTGTGCCTGAGTGACACTGTGGTGGTGCTGAGAGGTGTTGTAGTTGCGCTGAGTGATGTTGTGGTGGTGGTGGAGAGTGATTATGCAGTGCCCCTGAGTGATGTTGTGATGGACGCTGAGTGATGCTGTGGTGGTGCTGATTGATGCTGTTGTGGTGCTGAGTGATGCTGTGGTGGTGCTGAGTAATGCTGTGGTTGTGCTGAGTGATGCTGTGGAGGCGTTGAGTGGTGCTGTGGTGGCGCTGAGTGATGCTGTGGTGGCGCTGAGAGGTGCTGTGCTGGCTCAGATTGATGCTGTGGTTGCACTGAGTGATGCAGTGGGGGTGCTGAATGTGTTCTGTAGTGGAGTTATGCAGTGTGCATTTGTATGTTGTGGTATTAGTTAATTGTGTGGTATTGTTTTTGAATTATGTAGAGTTGATTGCTTGTCTTCTTAAGCCAGCTGAGTGCAGGAAGCAGCTACACTTTGCTCAGGATCCACTGAACACCGGACAAGCTGTCATGAATCACAAAGGAAAAGGACTCAAAATGCTGGGGATCTGTGATATTCATATGTTTGTGAGCTGCACAACACTCCAAAAGTACTGGAATGAGGTAAGTGATGTAATACTCCATATTCTGCAGAAGAAAGTGGAAGTAAGCTCACATATGGTTCTTTTTGACATCGACAGACAATTAAACAAGCCAATATTACCAAACTTGAAACAGCTAGTTTTTTATTTAATGTTTGTCACTAGGAGAGAAAATGTATCAAGTGGCTATCATGAACTCCTCTATGTACAGATGAGTAGGCGCCCCAGCACGGTTTTCATTTGACGAGGAGGGCAAAAGAAAACAAAAAGAGAGAGAAGAATTCAGAAATCAAGGCTTGATCTAAGCGGGCAGTTTAAAATCGGATGTATTGTTTGGGAGAAACAGACAAAGACCTTCTGATGATCAAACATAGATCCATCAAATGGACTTTTATTCAATTCCTCTTTGAAACACATCAGTGAAAAAAAACAAGACAAGCATTGGCAGCGCTGCCGTGAAAGTGATGCGGCAGCGAAAGTGAAAGTGATCTCATGCTTAATGAGGAAGAGAGGGGGGCGGGTTGTGTGTGTGCATGACGAGAGAGTTAATAAGCCATGATGAGCAGATGACGGCAGTGCACGTGCACACGCGCGAAACCGCAAGCTTGAGGCCAGCAAAAGCGTGTGGTCTGACTTTTAAAAGCAATGAGTGTATGTGTAAATTTGAAACAGATCACATCTTGGAGAACCCTATGTGGACTGAAGGCCTCATAGTCTTCAAAAGGTTCATTGATGACATTTTCCTCATCTGGAAAGGTACACGACAAAAACTGGAAGAAAACATCATGACATTGAACACTGTGAATGAGTGCATTAAATTCACTTACAACATCGATAAAGAAACTATAGCATTTTTGGATGTTCAAATTTTGATGCGGAACAACAAGATCGGTACCAAAATTCACATTAAAAAGACAGACAGAAACTCAAGTTTACTATTTCAAAGATTCCATCCAGAACCACTGAAAAAGCATTTACCTATGTCACAATATATAAGATTGAAAAGGATCACTACAAACAAGGCAGACCTAGAAGATTCATTGAAAGAACAAACGGAAAAATATTGTCAACGTGATTATCCACAAGATATTCTGGACTCATCTTTGAGAAAAGTTTCCACACAATCCAGAGAAATGTTGTTGAAAGAAAAAATGAAATGTCTAGATCAAAAAACTGTGTGTGTGTTGAAATATTCCACTGAAGCGAATTGGATAAAACGAATTATCAATAACCATTGGCCAATGGTTCAATCAGAACCTGACCTTATCGGTTTTTACAATGACAAAGTCACGTTTGCATTTCAAAGATCAAGAAACTTAAAAGAGCATCTCAATGCACCTAAAAAAAAGGACGTTAAATGGCGAGGTGTGTTGAGATGTCAAAACTGCACTCATTGCAGTAATGTCATAACGAGTAACAAGATAACACATCAAACAAAAGGTCACCAGATTGAAATACACCACACAAGCACTTGTGATACCACCAACTGCATCTATATGATCAAAAACCCCTGTGGTAAAACATATGTTGGCCAAACGGAACGCAAATTGAAAGTCCGTATCACGGAACATAAGAGCAATATAAGACTAGTCAATAAAAAATCTTCAATAGCAAATCATTGGAATGAAGCAAGACACCAAATTTCTCAATTACGTTTCATGGTTTTGGAGACAGTACCGCAGTACCGCGACAGGGATCCCGTTAAACAAAGACTAAGAGCTGAATATTTTTGGATCAAAAAACTGAACTCCACCCCTTCCATGGGGTTAAATGATCGGATAGAATATTCATGTTTTCTTTGATACAAGATCATTGGATCCGCACATTGACTGCAGACAGATTCTGCGTTCCTCACTATCAAAACATTTCTGGTGTTAAGATTATTGATTTTGAAACGTTTTGATCGCATTATATTGTTGTTGTATATGTACTCATTTTCACATTTTATGTTATTGATTCATTATGGCTAATACCATGGTCACTGTGTTAACATAACTTTATTTGCGAACTTTGATTTATTTCCGCATGAATCCATTACACTCTGGTCACATGATTAGTGCTTTTTGTGTTCCACGCGCTCTCATTGGTCGTTATCCTGATCAGGTGATTGCTATGAGTCCATCCTTTTTATTTACTTTTTAGTCGGCGCGTAAATCAACTTCCTGAACGCTCCCTTTCATGAGCAGAATAGAGACACGGCTTGTTCCAGTGCGACGTAAGTTATGGTAGCTAGTTCACACGAATTGGCATACATACTGTGTGCTTTAGCATAATGTAGTGATTATCTTAATGTAACATCCTTTTACGATGTTTTTTTTTATGTCCTCATATTGCGAAGCTCTATGTGTTCGGAGTTTCAGGTGTCTGCCTCTAGTTTTTTGTACTTTTCCAATTCTGCCCCTTGGTCTCTCTTGTCTGGGGAGTTTATCATCTTCCCGATGATCTTTAGAGGAGTACCCTTAGGCCGTCACATAATGTAAACTCTGGTTTCGAAACGGGGGGAGCTAGCCACTATGGCTACTCAACAAGTACCATACTTGTTCGCCAGAAGTTGTTTCGCATTAATCATAGGATCGATGTTTCTACCCTGTGTTAAGATTTAGGTGGTTTTCAAAGCTTTCCCAATACTTAAATCTCTTACAGTTGTTTCCCTTTCTATCTAGTTTATTAATCCTTACAGCCGAGTTCATCCACTCTCCATGTGTTGGGGGGGGAAGATCCAATCCATTTAATGCAAATCTCCCTTCTTGCAAGTACAATTAACACAAAGAGTAAATTTTCTTGACATTTTTTTAGACCCCCTCCATCTGCTGTATCTTCGATCCCAAAAAGAGTAAGACTAGTACTTACAGTTATTTCTTTGTTCATGATTATGCTCAAAGTCTTACCAACTTCATTCCAAAATTCTTTTAGTATTGGGCAGTTTCTGAACATGTGAATGTCGTCTGCCTTTTCTTTGTTCTTACTTTTGTTCCTTTTTTTTGTACTATCTGGGGCCACTTTTTCAGGTTCTAGCAATGTCTGTGGGCTCTCCAAAAGAGAGGGTGGTATTACTGTGCTTGGGGAGAGGATATCTCCTTCTTTCCTCAAAAGTGAAAGGCCTTCTGAAAAGGGTTGAACCTGCATATAGGCATGAGCTTCTGTATATGATCCCTGTTGCTGTTGTACTTTAAAGTAGGTTCTTAGTGAAGGTGTCACTTTTATTTTGGTTTTGGTTTTCAACGAGGAAACTGTTTTTCCCTTGAAGGTGGACAACCCACCTTCAGGAGCTGTCTTGGCGCTCTCCCTAGCCTGTTTTCTGTGCCTTTTTTTTAATCTCCCTTGGAGATATGCCTTTAGGGTATTGCTCTTGCTTGAAAAAATTCCTGTTCCGCAGGCTATAGGATGATATGATCTGTTTCCCTTGTAATTCTGAGGACCGCCCTCCCTGGATCTTTGCTTCTGCTAATTTTGCTTGAGGGGGGCTTTCCTCTGGTTCACTGCTGTCCTTTTTACCACCCTCCTTTGTTGCTCTTAATAGGTCACTCATAGGCTGTTTGTCAGTGTTGAGTCTCAGGTTATTAATGTGAAAAGTTTGGGAAATGTTTGTAATGTTTGTGGCAGTTAGGCGTGTGGATACGAAGAATGGATACAATGGATACTTGTCTCTCTTTGTATTACCTGCTTCAATGTCAGTATCAGTGATCGACGGCCACTCCTCGAATCCTGGTGTAAAAAGTAGGGCTTCTATTTCATTGCACACTTCTTCTTCCTTTTTGCCCTGACCGCTGCCACTTTGTAGAAGTAATACTCCCTCCGTGCCGATTAAGCCAAGTTCCAAAACTCCTGGCATTCGACACAGGCTTTTACCCTCGCATTTCCCCTTGAGGCTTGGGCAGAACTCACCGCTTCCTCTGCCGCTCGCGCCCCGGAACTGAAACCTCAGTCTTCCGGAGACCCGACAGCAGCATGTCCTTCCTCTCACAGCGGCCGCCCAGAGACTCGAACAGCGTCTCCTCTCCGGCTCCGCCTCCTGCAACACACCGCGATGTGAGCCCGGCTGTCCTCCCGAGACTCCGCACTCTTCTGCCGATGCCGATGCCCGAAAGAAAACCATCCCGTGGTCTGCTCAGTCGGTAAGAAATCCTTTTTCTACCTTTGTCGCCTGTTTTCCGTCACCTTATCTTCATGTGTGCGGTGTTTTGTCAGGCTCCTCTACGATACCTCATGTCAGAGGAATCACGGAGTCGGGAGCTCTCCGGCTGAGAGTCCTACCCAGCAGCCATCTTCCCCACACCGAAAAATCATCCTTTTACGATGTTTGCCGAATGTCGTGTAATTCAGTAGATTAGTTTGCGCATGATAGCCACCGCACCACGTTTTCCAGAGCACATAAACACTTTAATGCGATTTGTTAATCCCATAGAGTAACTCACAGCCTTATTAGTTTGCACCCTTTCGTTCACTCGAATAGTCATTACCAGTTTTTCACATTTAGCACGTTCAGCACGAATTGGGTATTTACTGTTGTCATTTATTGTTGAATTAGTATGTTACCAGGTCCTGTTTCATTTCCTTACAGACCCCTGATGAAGGGTCCTGCTTTGTCGACCCGAAATGCATTGGGTACTTATGAAAAACTGTAAACAGCATTAACTATTACATAAATTGAAGATTATGTCTGCAGATGATGTTTAATTCGAACGTTGAACTGAATCAAGTTCTTGAATTGGATCATAAATATTGAACTGAATAAAATTGAACTTTGTGAAGAAACCTAGCGTTTCATGATATATCGTGCGCACATTTTGGTGGGCAGGTGACCCTCCCCACATTACGTTCTGACTTTTAAAAGCCCACTTACTAAATGTCTCGCCAGAGCATCGCATGTGCTGCCTCAGGCGAGATCTAAAAAGGGGCATACTGTTAAGTTCAGATGAAAGAATACATACTTCGATCCAAGTAAGTACTGGTACTTTATTAGAACATATCTCACTAACCAACAGGACCAGGCTCTATCTTTCAGGGTCCACTTCCAACTGCCCTTCTTAGAGTCTTACCACCCACCACATTCTCCCCCTTAGAGATCCTCCAGGTCCATCAAATGCATTTACCATTAATCAGGCCAATGGGGGCAGGGCGTCACTTAAGCCCACTACAAACTCCTGTTCTCCTACGACACTTATTCCGAAGGAAGAAACAGGCTGTAAAATTATAAGCTGGAACATCGCCGGAATTAGTACAAAAAGGAGCGACAACGAGTGGGTCTCCTTCGTCGCAAGTCACGACGTCATCGCCCTACAAGAAACTTGGGACTTGTCTTCTAATCAATGGTTGGACGGTTTTGTAGGCTTTTCAGTCGCGGCCCGCCCCAGTGCTGCAGGCAGAGCGAGGGGTGGTCTCTCGACCTTTTTTTCTTTAGACCTCTCTGGCACGCTGAAAAAAATTGATTATGATTCCCCAAATTGCTTAATTGTGGAAAGGCAAATCTGCCCATCAAAAAGCATTCTGTTCATCAATTTCTACAACTCTGTCAATAAGGAATTTGGGGGCAATAACATTACGGAACTGGACGCTTTTTTAACTGCTTTTATCCAAAATTCCCCCTCCAGTCATGAACTGGTGTTAATGGGAGATTTTAATATCCACCCCTGTAATCTGGGTTGCACCATTTTAGGAGTCACGGAGGCTGGGGAACAGGAGGGCCCACACTTCGAGCATACCAGGCGTGGTGAGGATTTGGAGGATTTTTTAGCCAAATTTAACCTCCTTGAATTTACAGCAGGAGAGGGGGTACCTAGAGCATCAACGTTCAAGGGCTCCCCCATGGGTTCTATTATTGACTATATTTTTGTGACCTCTGCCATTTTTAATTGTATTATTTCCTATTGTACTGTGTTTTCGCCTTTTAGTGATCATAATCCTGTTTTTCTGTTCATCCGTTGGGGGGGTGCTTTGGGTCCCATGCCAGGGCATCCTAAACAGGGCTTCACCCTTCGCACAACAGACCAAGGTAGGCGCTTGAAATGGGGGAATGTGGTAGCAGATGAGTTTTACACTAATATCGGCCAAAAGATCGAAGAGCACATCAAAATCTGCCAAGATTCGACTGTGCCAGGTAGTGACACCATGGCCGCCTTTCAATCAATATGTCATATAGTGGCTGAGAATCTTACGGTATCAAGGGGTAGGGGTGAACAAAAGCTGCATAAATGGTTTGATTCTGCTTGCACCAGGGCCCTTAGAGACTTAAAAATGGCCCTTAAAGCACAACCGAGGGACAGGGCTTTGGTTTCAGTATTGAGAAAAGAGTATAGGGCCGCTACTAAGTCCAGAAGGGATAGCATCAAGCAGGAGGCATGGGACCAACTAAACGACATTAACATCTTGAGAGACAGCAGGCAATTCTGGGCTGTAGTAAATCACCCTTATTTTTCAGATTCTCCAAATCTAGATACCGATTGTGTAATACCCGATGAGAAGTGGCTGGCCCACTTCAGCTCTGTTTATGGTGAGTCTGGTGCCTGTTCGCTGCCACAAAAGGGTGCAGGTTCTGTGGCCACTCCTATACAATTCAACAGCGGGGAAGTGGAAAAAGCAATCTGTGCCACATCAAAGAATAAAGCCCCCGGCCCAGACGGGGTACCAGCTGACTTTTATTTACACTCCCCCAAATTCTGGGCTGGTATTCTGGCTAAAGTGTTCACAGCCGCAAACACCACGCCCCCCCCAAATACATGGGCTACGTCCACCATAGTGCCTATATTTAAAAAGGGCAGAAGGGATGACCCAGGGTGCTACCGGCCCATTTCTCTCCTGGACTCTGCTATTAAGATCCTGGGCAGAGTCCTTTTAGTGAGATTAAGAGATAGCCTGGAGGATTGCGGTGGCCTGGCTGACATACAGTATGGTTTTAGGGAAAAAAGGGGCACGCTAGAGCAGTGCTCAAACCTGCACCTTCTGATTTCCAAGTACACGGTGGCCAAGGAGGGGACCTTGTATTTAGCATTTATGGACCTCTCCTCGGCCTTCGACTTGGTCAACAGATCGAAACTTTGGGAAATCCTAACAAATATGGGAATTGACGCCGATTTGGTGGCTTTTATAGCTTCTTTGCATCAGGATTTATTCGCTGCTGTAAGAGTAACCAAAGAGGGAAGATGCACGTCGAGTTTTAGATCTCTACGGGGCATTAGGCAGGGATGCATATTGGCCCCCCTGTTGTTTACCATCTATATAAATGACCTAGGCAAGCATTTACTTGAGGCAGCATGTGACGTACCGCGTGTAGGAGAAGTTAAGATCCCTGCTCTCCTATACGCGGACGATGCTGTACTCATTGCACGCACAGGGGTATGTCTCCAAAAATTGTTGGATGCTTTTGGGACTTTTATGGACCGATTGGACCTGAAGGTTAATGCAGCCAAATCGCACACCATGGTTGTAGGGCAACAAGGGAAAAGTGGCAAGAGAGGAACTAAAACCTTCTTTTGTAAAGGGGAGATTGTGTCAGGAGTCCCCGTGTTTCCATATCTGGGAGTGCTTTTCGATAGCAGGGGTACCTGGGGCCCACAGATACGTGCAAAAAGCCTAGCGGTTACAAGAACATCTAGGGCCATCTTAAGTTTTGCTAAAAGGCTGGGACATGGAACCATGAAGGCAATCATCCAGGTTTACAACAGTAAATCCCTTCCCGTGGCTCTGTATGGTGCATCCCTATGGGGTTACGCACGACTAGAAGAAATCCAGGTAGCCGAAAATAGTTTTTTACGTTCAGTCCTGTCCCTCCCCCAATCCTCCCCGGTTTTCTCCATTCACACTGAACTTGGTTTGGATTACATCCAGGACAAACTGAGATTGGCCCCATTAATATACTGGCTTAAGACCTGGTTAAACCCTGAACTTCTGTTAAATCACACGATCATGAGGGATGTGATGAGTTTAGAGTACAGTCACAAGATACCATGGATGGCGTATTTGTACAAATCTTTTAATGAATTAGGACGTCCACATTTATTCACCTCCCCCTCGTGTATCACAAAGCAGGATGTGAGTCTTATAAAAAAACAGTTTTTGTCTAGGGCATACATGTTGCGAGAAGAAGTCGAATTATCAAAACCATCTGTTCGAATGCATTATTTGTCACTCCAGTCACCTGCAATTGAACCCTATTTATGTTTTGTCACTAATCCGTTCCATAGATTTTTGTTAACAAAATTCAGATTTAACACTATTCATTTTTATTTGGGCCATTTTAATACCTGGATGAAACCTGAGTTAGCTCCCCCATGCACTTGTGACAATTTTTCTGTTCAGGACAGTTTACATTTTGTTATGTTTTGCGACTTCTTCTCCGACCAAAGGAAAAAATACCTGCTACCAGTCTTAAGAGAAGCGGGCTTCTCCCAGGTGAGACCAGCCATGTTATATTTAAAATCAATGGGTAACATCTGTATCACTTTCGCCATGGCCAATTTCCTTGTGGCAGCAACCAGAGCCAGAAGGGGCATGAATTTGGAAATTGGATGTACATAATGTGTTTCTTAAAATATTTTAACGTACTGATTTTTCGTCTCATTAACTTGCTCATAAATGAAATTGTTTAATTTCTTTTTAAATTGTAAATAATACTGTTTTTATGTACTTTGTATGATTTTAACAAATCGAATAAAGTTAATTTGACTGACTGAGTGCACTTTTGGAGGGTTGGAAAACATTTTAACTTGGATGACATAGAAGATCCCAGCACATCCTTCTCATACTGACAATAGCAACAATAGGATAGACTTGCATGAAATTACTAAGAAAATTGATCCTACAAAAGTACAATAAATAAAATAATACAAAACAATGAGTAATGCAAAACAATAAGTTAACATGGCTATAATTGATAACGTTAATTTGCAATGTTGCTCTCACGAACACACAAGAGGGCAACACAAAATGTACAAGATGTATGTGCTCAGAGTAATACTGTGAAAATGACTAGTTACCTTCATTCAATATTTCCCAATGTAATAATCCTTCCATTACCCAGATCTGTGCGCAACTTTAAAACCGCATCACACCCCACTGAAACTGTGCCGTCATTGTACAATATTGGAATATGGTCAGATCTTCGGCTGGCCAATGAACGATCACCACTGGGATTTTTCCATTTAACCAATCTGGACATACTCCACATATCACAATTCTCAAACTCCATCACGTTTTTCTACACTCTTTTGATCATAAAAGGTCCCATGTAAATTGTAATTCCTTTCCTCATGAACTCTTTTTTTTTCTCACCAAGGGTAACTAGCCTTGGTGAAAAAAACTGAGTTCGGACCAACAGTCCAAGGAACCATCTTTACACACTTCTTTTGATCATACCTTTCTCCAAATTAGTTTTGGTAAATCTTCCTCGGGACCTTACCTTGTTCTCTGCAACTACTTAATTATGCTTCATCATACAGTTATCCTGTATTATGAATTCCACAGTTCCTCCAAGCAGGATTCAGCTTAGTGTTCCCCACCCCTCCCCTCATCCAGAAGATGGGACATTTGGAGGTTACTAAGTTGGGAACATTACGATGAACCCACCTCAATTCCTCCAAAACCTTTGCTAAAGACATCCTGCAATCCACTGCCTTTTGCACACTTGACCTAACCAACTTGTTCATCCATTCTGCTAGGACATTGGCTTATAGTGAATTTAATGCCATTTTGAGATGCACAATGAAAAGCTCCTTAAAAAATGATTGCATCTCTTGTGGCGTTAATTGGATCCCATTGTCAGTTACTAAGTAACTGGGTATTCCTTCCCTTGTGAACTCTGCCTTCAAAAACGCTATTACCACCTAGTATCAAAGGCTTTTACACACTTTGTGACCACCCATTTGGACATGTAGTCCAACAACAGTATGACGTATCGTTCATTCACCTGTATATGAAGAGCACTAGTAAATTCTAATCCAGGCTTTTTTAATGGTTCATTTGGAACAGCAAATGGGGACAATGGTGCAACTGCTTACTCTTGTCATATCATATAGTTTATCAATATTTCAAAATATTGTTTCTTAATCAAAATAGTATACATCAGTTAAGAACATCTTAAAACTAAAATAAAAGACACATAAAAACAACAATAAGTAACATTAAATATCCAAAAAATCAATCAAGGGGGTGTAAAATCACAGGGGGACATTCACAACCTGACTTTGTGTGCCTTTAACACTTTACTTATAAATATCCAAGCTACATACAAGAACACAATCGAGGTAATGTCCCTTTTGCATATTTTATAAGCCTCTCCTCTCAACAATAAACAGAGGGATCTACACATGGGGCAATCCATTTGGACCTAGGTTTTGCACTGAGGCGGCAAAAAAAACACATGTTTCTCACTTTCGCGGGGAGTTTGGACAGCACTCAGATCCCTTATTCGCCTCCTACCATTTTGCCGTAAAGGCTGCTACAGGTAAAAACCCATATCTAAATTTTAAGTACAGGGTTCACCCTCGTGGGGGTTGTATAAATTCCAGGAACACCTCACACTCACACACCGACTTATGGCAGAGAGATGCAACTGGCAGACTCCCTAGCGATGCATTGTGACCTCTAAGATGGCTGGCTCTCTCCAGCACTATCATATTTACTGCAACAACATCCCTGTGATTCACTACAGAATTTCCCAAGGCCCACATCAGACCGGGTGTTTTTTGAGTGCCCTTAACCAGCCCACATTGACTACCCCATTGGTTGCAATTACATCCCTCAGGCCCTCCTTTAGATGACACAGTTCTTCAGTACTCCACACTTGAATCCATTAAAACAGGGGTTTAAACAGAAGCACTGTCTCTAACTTATGCCATTCCAGGTCTAAACATAGACACATGAGTCACAATCCTTTACCACTGCCTCGAATTGTCAGTCTAAACCTGGCCACCAATATAGTTCCATTGGATCACTGACAGAATTTCGACCTCAGAAATATCGACCTACAAGAATATCGAGTCAACAATATCGAGGGCAAAAATATCGACATCCTATCTACAACATGGTAAGTACAAAAATATTGAAAAAATAATATCGATGTAAAAAATATCGATGTTAAAAATATCGTTTTTTTTTTATATATATAAATGTAAAAGTAAGTATATAACACTAATAAATAAAATATACATATTTAAAAGTATCTAATAATGTTTAATATTAATAAATAATACATATGTATTAATAATACATTAATTAAATATATACAGTAAAGATATAATATATATGTACTGAACAATAAGTATTAATAATTAATTTACTAATTTATAAATTAATGAAATATATTCTAATTTACTAATACATTTACAAACATAAAACAATAACATAAATAAAATGTAAGTAATATAAAAAATAAAATAAACATGTGATATTTTAACAATTAATTATATAAAACGTTGGATAGCGTAAGGGTAAAAATTACTATTCCTACTGCAGAGAGTGGAACAGTAGGGAAAGCGTTTGATAGCGTAGGGATAAAATTACTATTCCCACTCCAGAGAGTGCAACAGTCGAGAAAACTGACCCTGAACCCAAAAAACACCCCTTTACCCACGAACTGAAAACTGACCCTGAACACTAAAAATACCCCTTTACCCAAAAACTGAAAACTGACCCTGAACCCTAAAAATACCCCTTTACCCAAAAACTGAAAACTGACCCTCAACCCTAAAAATACCCCTTTACCCAAGAACTGAAAACTGACCCTGAACCCTAAAAATACCCCTTTACCCAAGAACTAAAAACTGACCCTGAACTCTAAAAATACCCCTTTACCCATGAACTGAAAACTGACCCTTAACCCTAAAAATACCCCTTTACCCAAGAACTGAAAAGTGACCCTGAACCCTAAAAATACCCCTTTACCCATGAACTGAAAACTGACCCTGAACCCTAAAAATACCCCTTTACCCATGAACTGAAAACTGACCCTGAACCCTAAAAATACCCCTTTACCCAAAAACTGAAAACTGACCCTGAACCCTAAAAAGACCCCTTTACCCAAAAACTGAAAACTGACCCTGTACACTAAAAATACCCCTTTACCCAAAAACCCAAAAATGACCCTGAACCCTAAAAATACTCCCTAACCCAAAGTTAAATAATATTATTTAATTAGCAATTAATAATTAATTAACAATAACAATAAAGTAAATATATTAGCACATAAGCTGTAATTAATATAATTTAATAATTAATATCATTTTCCCCCAAATAATTAATTAACAGTAACTAAAAATTATATATATAAATAAATTACTCTAATTAATGTAATTAACTAATTAATATTATTTAATTACCAATTAATTACTAATTTGAAATATGTTCAAAATTATAATAATTAATTAACTAATTAATATTAATTATTTGCCAATTAATTAGTTATAAATATTTAAAAACATATATTAATTAATTAATTAATATTAAATTACTCCCCACCCTATTCCCCTATAAACCCACATCCCGCTACAGAAAATATATATCAATTAATCAATTAATTATTTCCCAATTAATCAATATTAATTAGCAAATAATTATAATTAATTAATTAATCCTACTAATTATTAATCAACTTATCATAATTAAATTACTTCCCACCCTATTCCCCTATAAACCCACAACCCGCTCCAGTACTAAAACATAAAATTTCCTTATAAATGTATATATTATTATAGAAAATGTATACACATATAATAGTAATTATTTTAAATACTTAAATTAAACATATAACACATACATAATAAAAAACTATAAAATAATACAAATATCGATATTAGTGTCATAGAAATTATTAACATCGATATATATGCTATCGATATTACTAACTTCGATATTACTTACATCGATATTAAGTATATCGATATTACTTACCTTGGGTCGATATTCTGTCCTACGATATTCTTGCCTTCGATATTATGCTCCTTCGATATTTCAGACTCGATATTATGGTAGGTCGATATTTCCAACTCGATATTTTGACTGTCTACCAGTTCCATTAGCCTGGCTTTGGTGAGAATTCTTCCAGGTGACCGTCATATGCCAAATTTATGACCTTCTCTATCAGAGTCCTAGGAAGAATAACAATTTCACCCCAAAAAATCTAATTCCCAGTCCAATTCAATTCCTCTCTGATATTCCAGTAACGCAAAAGATTTTCTGGAATTGATCTATATTCAGGCCACCCTTTCAAAATGAATATTTTGAAACAAAAAGCTTTGGTGTCTCCTTCTCTTACCTTGTTCCACTTCTCCTTCTGAGTGGCATCTTCACAGACTCAGTTCACATGACCCGTTTCCAGACAATGCTGAACATCAGTCTAATTATCAATGGGAAGTCTGGATAAACAGTTGGCAACACTGTTATTGTTGCCAGAAATGTGTTCAACATGGAATTTAAAGTCACTCACACCTTCCACCCATATCTTAATCCTATGGGTAACTAAATCATCCTTCCTTGTAGAAAACAAGTGTGCCAAGGGCCTGTGATTAGTACGAACCACAAAAAGTAGATCCTAGAAATAAAGCTTGAAATATTTTATCCCCCAAACACACACCAAAACCTTTCTTTCTACTACACGCAACCACACTCTCTCAACTGCCATTAACTTGCAACAACACTGCCCATTGAGGATGGCATCAGTAGTCAACAACGTTTCACCCCTTACATCAAAGTGCCCTAAAGTGGGCATTATACTAATACTTTCTTTGATAACCTTGAAGGTCAATTCACAATCCTCTGTTCATATAAACGTGCTACCTTTTCTAATCAGCAATCTGTTGGGGTTAAGTTAAACTAGAAACATTCTGAACAAACCTGGAGTAAAACTCTGTCATTAACAGGAAAGATCTTACTTGATCTCTATCCTGTGGTACAGGTGCCTCCAGGATAGAGTCTACTAGATCTAGGTTAGGTTTGTCTGACCCATATTTGCATTTCTCTCTTTTTTAGTTCAAGACCTGCCTCTCCCAGCTTTTCCAGCACCACTTGCAGAGTAACATCATGCTCCTCCTTTGCCAAAGATCAGGATGTCATCCTGAAAGAACAATATTCTGGGCACACCCACCAGCATTCTTTTAATCACCCTCAGAAAACATGCACAAGCTGACACCGCCCCAAACAGCATCCTGATGAATCGATAAGCGCCAAGAGGAGTAACATAGGAAGTGAGATGCCTTGAGTCACCATGCAATTTAAGCTGGTGATCGATTCATCACACTAAATACACTGGCACCCCCAAGCATTGTCAAGGCCTCTGAGATGTTTGGAAGTGGTTGGCATTCAATCCAGATGTGTCTATTTAAAACCCTCTGGTCCATACACATCCAGATTTGCATACCACCATCTTTAGGGGCCAATACCACTGGAGCCAACCATTCAGTAGTTCTAACTTCTCAATGACTCCTTCTGTTGTTAATCTTTTGATCTCCTCTTCGAGAGGATCCAACATGAGGTTTACAACTTTCCTGACCTTATGCACACAAAGGGAAGCATTGTTCTTCAGTATAAGTTTATGTTCAAAATTCCTGAGTAGACTAAACTTTTCACTAAACACGTTGGAAAATTGCTGAAATATATCCTCATTTCGATTGACAAGGCAGCAAGCCATTAGAGTTAAGTATGATATGCATGTCCCTTTGGTGACACCAACCAACAGGTTATCACCCTGTTTAGCAACATAGAACTTTCCAGTGGTTTCTTTGTTACTAAAGTCTTCACGTCCTCAATTTTGTTGCTACTATAGCTCACTGGCTTAATTTTCAGCGGAAGAAGAGAATTGCACTGTTCCCGTATCACTCTCTCCCAATTTCTCTCACCCACCATAGTGCAGGGTGAACCTGAATACACAAACACCATCACTTCCAATCCATCTAGGGTGTTAGCACATTCTGGCGTGATAATTGGATCACCATCTATATCACTAGGATGAGATTTTACATTTAATACAATACTTTGCTCGTCAGCAATTAAGTCAAGCCCTTGGTTCTGACCTTTCTCATCCAGGCAAACTCTGACTTAATTACCCCTTATACTTAACCTCCTACAAATGGAGTTATTAAAGTTAAATTGGGGGCTGTTTGCAGTGTGCCCAGGATTCTCACACCTTTAACATTTTAATCTGGAGTTCTTGTTGTCACTGTTGCCCAACAATTGTTTCACCTCAGATTTAGTTTTGCAAATTAGACCAATTTGACTTGCTTCATTACTAGTGGACTCAGCTGTTTGGTTATTATGCACAATAGGTGATGTCATACTTTCTACTATAGCAATTGGTTCCCTTAGTTCAGGATTTTGCATCAATAACTTTTCTCGATTCTCACATTGTTAGTACAAGCTGATGTCTAATTAAAGAATAAGCCAAGAGTTCAAAATCACAAGATGAGCCAGTGTCCTCAAACATGTTTATTACTCCACTCTATGCCTTTTCTGTCTCTGGGTTACAACCTTCAATAGAGTGGGTAGAGTAGAAAGAATACTTTGTGAATTATATTGCTGCTATTGATGAATCCTGTGGGATGTCAGCAGAGGAATAGGATACTTCTTCGTTCCTTGGATCCTGCTGGGTGGAAAATATATAGCCTCATGGCTAAAGCAGTTGTGATATGTGATGTGAATGTTTTTGAGGCTGCTTCACATGATCTAGACACTTATTTTACACAAGGGTCTCTATTGGAATTACAAGGTACAAGTGCAAACAAGGTAAGAGTGAATCCGTTGATGATTTATGTGGTGGAGCTAAAAAACTGGCTATATATTGTAAATGTGCTACCTTGCATGATTACTAAGTCAGGGAACAGTTGGTCATGCATGCAAATAAGCCTGGTATTCAGGAATGATTGCGGGTTAATGGTGACTCCCTGCTTGAATACGTTTTAGCCATTGTACGCAAATCAGAAATCTCTGGCAGGTCTCCAATGGTTTTCAAGGAAGTCGATAAAGAAGTAGATTCAGTGTGCGAAGTTACTAACCACAGGATTGGAATGTACTACAGTGATTATTCCAAAGAGGAAGCTACAGTGGGGAAAAGGACATGCTTCCGCTGTGATAGTAAGGACCATTTGGCGTATTGGAAAAATTGTCCAGCACTTAAACAATAGCGTAGCAACTGTGGTGTTATTTGACATTTTTCAAGAGTTTGCCATAAGAAGAAATTGTTTTTTAAATGCATTTATGAGGGTACAAAACACTCTGAGGATAATGACTCTGAGAATGAAACTTAGAGAAATGAGTTTGCAGGACAATTTTGTTTTGAATATCAATGAGTGCACCATGAAAGGCAAACCTGAGTCCCATATGACTATTAGCGGAGTGCCTAAAAAGATCTACGCAGTTTCTAGTTCGCCATATACAATTTTGAATAAGGAAACTTGGAGGGAAAAATGTGTGGATAAAATTGGCACATATTTCCTGGATCCAGACATGCATCTGGAAGGCTA
Organism: Lissotriton vulgaris; assembly: GCF_964263255.1. NCBI lineage: Eukaryota > Metazoa > Chordata > Amphibia > Caudata > Salamandridae > Lissotriton > Lissotriton vulgaris. The sequence goes on along the minus strand of NC_141696.1, from coordinate 245,539,689 downwards.
AAGTGGTGAAAAGATGGACATGTTGGGTGTCAGATGGCCAACCTCTTGTTTAAAAACATAGCCACAGAATAGGAAAACTTTACTTCGCAATAAAGTGACTAGTCATTTTGGGTTGTATCGATCAAGGAAATCAGCAAAACGTTCCTGACCCTAATAGTGTTGATTGTGGATGAAGGGATTTCATTGGGTAACACCATGATGAAAGTGTTTCCTAACATTTTTTATAAACCCCTTAGTAACCTGAAAGGGTTTGAGCACAAGATTTTTCTCAAAAACAATATATCTACGAAAAACCATACAGTGGAAAATTTACTAATAATGATAAGAGAGAATGTTTCAACTGAATTTGAGTAACTGTTGTCAGTGGATGTAATTAAGCCTATAGAAGCTTCAGAATGGATTTCCCCTGTAGTGGTGGCACGTCGTAGCAATGGAAACATTTGATTGTGTGTGGATTTACACCATCTGAACAATGAACAGACTCCAGGAAACCTACAGTGTTCAAAACACCATTTGGTTGTTTTCAGTTCATGCAGATGCCTTTTGGGTTGGCATCGACATCTGCTGTTTTCAAAAGGCTAATGTTTAAGATCTTTGGGAGCGAGAGAGGGGTACTTCAAACATGTCATCCTAATAGCTGGAGAGAATAGATGTGTTGTGACCTTACTTTGCTTTTTGTTTACTTTATGGTTTTCCCTCAAGTAGCATTTACACAGTTCTATGGCATATGTATCTTGGGTTTTCCATCACTGTCTTTCCAGTTTTCTGCTCAACCATTGTATGTCAACCATGTCTGAGTTGAACCACTTGTTTACCACCTTCTCCGTTGGTCTTTTTTTTTAATACAAAGATGGGCAACTATATTTTCAGTTCATGAAATGTGTAGAGGTTAGGGAAATTGCATATTTTTTCACTAAATCTCATGAAATGTAATGAACATTTTATGAATTATGCAAAATTGCTCTTGATGTTATTTTTCCTGAATTATTTTCTCCCGAGGGCATACCTTGGATAAATAAGTCACATGAGAGACAGGCAGGGGTCTACTATAAGCAGAAAATGTCTCTTGTCCAGACTTTTTCTATGCAAACCTGGCTCCCGTGAGTACACATTACACAAAATTGAGTAATGCAAAATGTAGAGAAATATCACAAATTTTGTGTGGCATGAAATGTATGAATCTTAAGAATCTCCTCATTGCAATGTAAATTTTACTCAACATAGTTTTTTTATGGTTGAGGCTCTCAAGACGAATTTCAGCTGATGAAAATGGCATACCGAGGGAGGTTACAGCTTTGCAGAATTAGACTTTTCTTTTGTACTTCTTAAAAGGAAAAGGTGGCCTGACATGCAGTGTGTGGTTGAGTTCAACATTTGTGTTAAACATGAAGAGATAGTGGTTCACCCAACAATAGATTGTGGTTTCTAAGGGCCTGATCATGACTTTGGAAGTGCGGCGCTGGGTCTGCCACGCCCACACACCGCCTAAGCCGTGGTTAGGCCACCCACCAGATTAGGAGTTTCCTCCAATCTGGCAGGAATTTTTGGGGCGTTCCCATGGTTTTGCCTCTAAAAATGGGCACCGCAATGGGAATGCCAAGAACAGTTCCTGCACCGCATGGACTGGAATGTCCATGCCATGCAGCAACTTGGGTGCATGCACAGAGAGAGACACATGTTGTGCCCCCTGCATGCATCCCAGGGCACAGAGGCACGAGGGTGCCCTGAAGGAAGGAGGAACCATTGTGAAAACCGTGGCGGAGCGGAAACACTGATGAATTATAAAAATCTTTCTGGATTACCTCCCTTTGGGCTCCCTCAGGCCCAATATGCGACAATTATCACAAATCTTACTTTTTACTGGGAGGCTGCCACACAGTTATCTGGGGAGTATTCATTGCTGATTACTACATTTCACTTCATTCACAGGAAAAGGGTCAGAAAAATAGTGGAAACAAAAAAAGACTCTGGGGCATATTATCAAGGGGGTTTATCTCCGCTTTTTTGGCTTTAAAAGCCAAGAAAGCGGAAATAAAATTATCTCCCTACTACCTAGCTGTCGCTAACACCAGTTAGCGACAGCTAGAAGGAGATAGCGACCATCTTGGGCCCCACTTTGCATGTCAGTGATATTTATCACTAATGACATGCAAAGTGGGCGTGCCAAGATGTTAGCGACTGGAAACAGTCGCTAACATCGCTATCTCCTATTACCAACTTTTAGAGATATTTGCGCTAAGCATGAATATCTCCAAAAGCTAACACCTGCCCTGAGCAGTTCTTAGCCATGTTATCCAATGGGAGGTGGATAACATGGCTAAGAGCATTAGCTCGGTAATGCATGAATATCACTGACTTTTTAGCAATATTCATGCATTGATGATTTTTATCGCATTTGTGATAAACCTTGGTAATACCAAGGTTTATTTGCGGTAAAAATCGCCGCAGCTCAGCTGTAACTTTTTGTCTCTAACCAAGCAATAGCGATAATTATCGCTATTGCTTGGTAATATGCCCCTCTGTTCACAACAATAAATGCCTCCATCGCTCGAAAAACAGAACAAATAGGACTGAGCTGGGTAGTATGTGATTCTGTGTATCATTGAAATATTCGTGGAAAAAAGTGTTTTTTAGTAAATTTAGTAGTTTTCTCCAGATTGTATTTGCACCTCAAGTGTCGGACAAGACATGTAATACTTTTTTTGTTTTCTTCTCATTTGTATGGACCTTTTTCACAAAAGCTTTATAGACATAAATTACATATGGGGCTAAACAATTATGTGTTCAAGTCAGCAATCTCATTATCCTGATTTACACAATCACGCCATGAAGAAATCGTGAGTTTATAGTCTCTACATCTGCAAACAATCTCAAATGTAAGCTTATGGCTTTAGGAGTACACACAGATAATTTTGATTTACACAGATCTTCATACCTTCTGCAGTGGATTTGTGGGAATCTTCTAAAATAATTAAACCTGTGGCGTACAGAATTTGGATTTCCATCTTAACTCTTTTCACAGAGATAAAAATAACACATCAAATGTAATGTTGTCCATATACAGTCTGTTACTGTTTGTTACAAAAATATAACTTAGCCCTTCAAAGTTCGCCTCTGAATAAGCCATATTTGCTTTCCTTTTCATAAATGCGTTTGCACTTTCCTTCTATAGCTTGCTAAGGCCAGCACGACACCATGCAGCAGGAGTTTTATGGATTTCCTCTGGTACATTAGTGGTTTGGTAGAGTGGGCAATTCACGTCAGAGAGCTGTGTAATTATGTCTGCCATATTGTTCGGAAGCTTCTGTGTTATCCTGCCATAAGAAACATTGTCAGAGGTAGCAGAATTTTCCCTATGTGATCGCCATGTTGCTTTTTGCTTTCAAGAGGTGATTGGTTAATTACCTCTGACAAATGAGAATTTCCTGGCTATAGAGCAGAAGATATATTAAGCAAGTGGCAAAAGGCGATGCCATAAATTATTAGCCATTAAGGTCTTTCCAGACAGTGTCCTTTTGCAGTCAATTTAAGAACAACCAGAGCCCATCGCTTTGAAATTCTGCTACTAATCTGTGTACTTTATGAAATATTTTCCTTCAAAGCTTTATTCTTTACAATGATCACCAAAGTCAAATACCTCTTTTTTTTCATAGCGTTAGGTACTGGCCATTAAACTTAAAACAAAAGATTGACTTGGCTAAACATGCTGCTGACTTTGCACGGATAATTAAGGCCCACATCCTGTCAGCTGCAGAGGCATCACAGGAGTATCAGTTCTGCTAAAATTATGCATTCTTTAATTTTACTGCAAGGTAGTTCTAAGAAACTTTAGTTGTCAAACTAGGAACTGCGCATTTTCATGCTATTCCGAGCTCAGCAAGCTCGCCAAAGATTTGAAGTTCGGATTATGAAGTTTGTGCCATCTGGAACGCCTGAAAAGACCACAGCAGTTCCTATCTGGAGTTATTCACCCGTAACAGTGCTGGTTCAATAAGCAGGGGCGTCTAAAATAAATGTTGAGAGATGCAAGGACCAAAATCCAAGTAGGAAATGTAACTCCTTAGTTCCAGCAAGAAAAAAGAACCCTTGAAATTGCGCAATGTTAAAATCAAACATAATAGTATTTTGATGCTACTTATCAATGCTTATTACTCATTTTATCGATTTCAGAAGGAAGAAAGGCCGAATTGTCCCCGTCTGGACGAATCCTCTGGTAAGATATCTGCAACAGGTGTATTAAGCTATGGACCTCTCTTTATGTAATGCAGAGATTAACACCATTGCCTCAAATTTAAATCTATATTTGTGATCTTTACTTCATGGTTATTTCTGCTCTCCTGTCAGTCGCCTAAAGATTTGCTCATTACGAGGAAATGCTTAATTGCCATTGGACTGAACCTGTGAGCTCTATGTTACACATAGAATTCTGGAAAATGCATATGAACTCACTGTAAGTAGGGTGAACGAAAAGATTGATTGAGAAAAATTGTTTTAATTTTTTTAAGTTTGCTTGTTCTATTTCTGATTTGTTAAGATTCAACAAAATCTGTTTTTGAAGGGACAAAAATAGTCTTCAGGTCTTTCCAGAACTTAGGTTGTAATTGACCCTGATCACAAATGTTTTTCTCGCAAGTAAGAATCAGATTGTGGGTGGTACAGCACTTGATTAGAAGAGGAGAGCTAACACTGCTAAAAGTAATGAGATAACAATAGATATCCAAAACAATGGAGGTTTTCAAAAGTTTCCTGAATCTCGGGGGTCAAGTTTCCATCTCTGCGGTAATTGGCAGTATATTCCGTGCTTCAGCTGTTGAATACAACAAACCTCAGACATCTAGCCTCTTTCTTTCACAAAATTTAACTTTATCAGTACCTGGTAATGGTAGTTCTAATACTCTTATATTTCATTCTCGTTGTAATGAACCTTGAAGATTTCTCAATATATATGTATTAAGCTAGAGCTGATGCATGACAATCCAGAAACAGTCTCAGGAACATCATATCTTCCATTATTAACTTTCCTTGTAACATAGATCCAGTATACCATGATTTACTATAACACACGCAACCATAACACTTCCCCTCCTTTTACTATATACAAAACACAGACGTCCTATAAACACAGGGATATTACTTCAAGGGTGGAAATAAACCATTACAAGATGACACCAATCCTGATATTAATATATTGGATTTTTTTTAAAGCTGTAAAAACAGTATATATTGTGAAGATTTACATTAAGATTATGTTCATTAGAACCCATATGCATATTAAATACTAAAACAGCTCACTCTGCTACAGAATCCTTCATTCATCCAAAACACCATGAAATATCACAAACACAGAGCCCTAACTGCAAATCCTGAAACTTTAATACGTGTTACATTTAACAGTCTCAAGATGGACACTATCAAAACAGATCACTTGTTTTGACAACCAAAGTGAATATAAAGTAATTGAATCAAAATAATGAAAAAACCTACAAATTTAGAAGTGATCAATGAGGTACAATCTACACATTAACCAAGAAATACTGAAATACGGATTGCAGCCAATAGAAATGTTATTAAACGAACACAATACTAGTAGCACCATTTTCGTAGGAAGTAGACTTATCTGGTAGAGAAGCAGAAGTAGCCATTGCATCAAAAATCCAGGTAATTTTTTGCGGGAGACATAAAGTACAAGAAAGGTGCTACACAGTTTCAAAAACAGGAAGTAAGATCATAAAATACTAGAAGAGAAAACCAAGGAACCACTTCACCAAACACAGAAGATCAAGCAATGATAACAACAAAAATATGAATACAGTACCAGGAATAATTTAGCAAAACTAAAACTTAATAACTATCCTTTCCAATGTATCTACATCACCTCCTGCCTCCAAGGTTCTAGAAAGAGTCCTACATGTTTGTTCTAACAGTGGATCGCAATCAGAAATATCCAAAATCTATCTGTTCAAATGTACAAGGAATCTGAAACTTCTCATTTTCGTTAAAGATAAACCCAGATTATATAGCATTGCAGCAAGACAAAAGACCATATCCAAGACCTGGAAGATATTAATGTTCTGCACAATGTAAACAGACATGTCCACAAATATCTGGCACAGGCGCTAGACATGAATATTTATTTCCCTAAATATCTGACATTTGAACCAAGATCAACAATCACCCCTACTCTATAGGTTGGTAACTCCATTGATCTCTTGTACACAGAAGTATCAGTAGATTTTGCTACAAAATTTTAAAAAGTAGAACAAGAAAAAACTACATCTTCCAAGAAATTCCACTGACCAACAATGGAGGGCCCTCCAATATCTCATAAAAAAACGAATATTATTACCAAGGAGGCTAATAGGGGGAGCAATATTTTGATTCAACAAGTTAAAGGCTATAGGATAGAAGCAAAAAAACAACTCAATGACGTCACATGCTACCGGAAAGTAAAGAAGGACCCCCCCTCCAACGTATAAAATAAATATACAACTGTCTAGACTTCCAGTACTCAGAAGGACAGATTAATGTGGAAGAAACAGATACACTAATTTGTTGAGTAAAACTCTAGAATGGCCACTTTTTATTTGGTCCCTAAAATGTAAAAGACAATGTTTCCACTACCAGGATGTCGCATTATCTCACAGCTTGATTTGGCTTTCTCCAGAATTCAGGAATCTGTAGATAAGCAACTTCAACCATCGTTGAAAGACCTATTGACATACCTCAGAGTGACAAATATATTCTAGGAAAACGTGAAAACTTTATTTACCAAACATGTTGTATGGCGTTTTAGGATCCGAGCGCAATATCCCGATTCATGCCCTTATATAGGTACAATTCACATTGCCCTAATATAGGCATCGAAATCATACCCATATTTAGACATAGCCCATGCAGTCCAAATACAGACATGGCTACTTCCACCTGTACTAGAAAGACACAACGATTTCTTGGAAAATCAGCTTAAGCAGTCAGGGACATCCCCTTGCTTGAATAATGATTTGTCCATAAACTCATTGAGTTTTCAAAGAACTACCATTCCCTTGGGGTTCTTTTCTGACGTTATTATGCCCGACTTTACGTCAAACTAGGCACCTTCAAGGTATAAATATGCCTTCACTTGCTTTAGCAAGGACACGGTGGTTCGGAGCAGCTCGAACATCTACTTGCCTGACGCAGCTCGCTACAGCAAGTGCCGAAGGAAGCCGACCCTCAAGCTGACGCACTGATCGAGAAGCTGTCCTTTCTCTCGCTGAGAATCCAGCTCCAGTGTTTCCAAGCTCCCCTCGCGGGGTGTTGGGAAATCGAGTCCCGAGACAGAGATACCAATCCTCCTTTATTCTAAACTAAAGGTATGGAGTTGATTAGTCCGTAAAGAGAAATCTTGGATAGATTCTTGGCTAAAAAGCTAAACCTGTGCTACATCTCACTTACTTCTTCCCTCGTACTAGACTTAGGTTAGGTACATTGGGGTAGGCGTATTTTAGAAGCACCAATTGGGTTCTTTTTAGCCTTTGTTATTTATGCATGTATTTATCTATACTCTTCTCACTCTTTGCATTATACTCTATACTCTTCTCACGCTTTACATTATACTTTGCAGCCTGTATTACGATTGTAGCAGTCCACTTTACTTGCATGAGAAAGAAGACTGTTTAATAAATCCTTTTATTGAAAACGCCCGTCTCTCTATTTCTCTGCTCCTCTGATGAAACGAAGCATGCACGATTGACTGAGTAAAATATTTATCTATTGTTTCAACGACTCTGAAGATACATTTATTCTTGGGGAAACAAAGTTGTCATGTTTATGCGGCTGTCCGAAACTAATACTTTCTTGTTTATTAGAGAAAGTTTCTAGTGACCTCATGGTTTTTCATGAGGGACAGCAAACCATAAGAAAAAATTTACAAAAACACTTATACCTCCTGGCAAATAATCCGGTACCTCAGGATGTAATATTCAAGGAACCAACAGTGTCATTAATAAGAAATTGAACAATAAAAGACGTAATTTGCCAATCTGAATTTCAGGAAAAAAGAACCAATGTACCCTTATATTTTAACAGACTACCCCATTTTTTATATGCCAATACTGCTCTGTCTGCAAGATGAACAAACATAAAACAAGTGATTTTCAAAAACTTAACAAATAAAAGTTATCAAATCGAACACTGGATCACCCGCAATTCACCATATGTTATGTCATCATAACCTGCTCATGCTAAAAAAATGTATTACCATCAGATCTCTCACAATGAAAATTCGGTATGATTAGAGGAACCTTCAACAAAATAAGATAAAACAAACACTTGAGGAAGATTACAGTACCTTCTATAAAAATGATGTAACCTTCTCTTTATTTAGTATTGACAATATTCCAAAACATAGTCATGGAAGAAACCAAGTTATTCCTGAGAAGAAAAGAATGACTTTGGATTCTGAAATTGGATATTGTCAAAGCTGGATTCAATAAAGAAGCTTGGTTTCCCTCCTGGCTGTAGCTTTTTTGTGAGTACCCTGAGAGCATATCTAAAAAGATAAAACCAAGACACACTTGAATAAAATTTGCTTTTTAAAAATAGGGATTAACGTTTTTTTTCTCGGCACCTCATAGTTACTGCAAAACATTAAAAAATGTATCATGTTCTGAAGGGATTTGCCATCTCAAACGCACGGCAACAGGGTCTCACCTTTTCTACTTCTTCGTGAGTGAGAGAGGAGGAGATGATATAAATCAAAACAGAATCCTGTCAATAAAAGACGGTCCTGCGTGTTTGTGAGCCCTAGCAGGTACGGTTCCGTAGATTGTACGGTTTTCAGAATAATTTATTTACGTACACAGTGCTTCATTAGCTCTCGCTCTTCCCTTTTCACCACCCGCTGTCTGAAAAAGGTCTCCTTGGCCCAAAGAAGATCCTTTCTTTCGAATGAATCAGGAATACCAAAGAGATCTGCCCTTCAAAGTGTCCTAAACCCTTCCCGGATATACTTGAACCAAGGGATATCATGGGCATTGTCAAGGGCCATACAATCCCTTAAGATATCTTTGTTTAGGGTGGTTAGCTGTAATTAATTGCAGATGTCATGTTGACTTTTGAAAAAGTATATAAGCATGATTACTGTTAACACAGGAAAGCAAAACAATTATTTCATAAGTAACTATGAACAAATATATCATTGTTATGAAGTACTATATGACTAATGACTGTTGAAATTACTATATTCACATCCAGTCAACTTTTCTCTCCCCATAAGTTCTCATCACTTTGTAACATCTTTAGACTTGCTTGCTTAGTTCCTTACTATTTTTCTTCCATTTTATATTATTTTGTTTATATATGATTTATTTGACCAATTTAAATGCAACCTCTATAAGAATGTAGCCCCTTACGTTGTTGCTATTCAGATTAAAATGAAAGTCACTCTTTATACTAACTTCTCATTCAACCAGTCTGATTTTGTTGCCAATCCTCTGGAAGGGGCATCAACGGGTCCTAACTGTTTTCCTAGTATATTCCACAATGTACCTCAAACTTCATGATAAAAGCCCTGTAACTAAAAAAAGATCCAAGAAAAACAATTGTTCATTGGCTAATGCTTACTAACAGTTCACCAATGTTATAATTTTACAACTACATGTAACACTAGGTGGTCTGACTCCCAATATGACTGATTAATGAACAGGGTCCATGTTCTTTCAGTCCTTTTTATTGAATGCTTCAAATAACAATTAGGACACCCAACTTCAGGGTGGAGCCTTTAACTTTTTCCATGTGATCATTTAAAATGGACATACCTACCCCAATACCTGATATCTCTAAAACAAATAAATGTCTTTCTGATTTCCATATTGTTAGAAATTGGGTTTCTAGTTGGCAGAGGATTTAGCTCTGTCCAAGTAGGGACCATAATTCTAGTCAGGGTAAGTGGTTACACACATACTAATAATAATAATAAACCTGTGCTCACCCTCTGGTAGCATGGCGTAGGGCTGTCAGTGTCAGGCTAAACATAAGAGGCAATTCATAAAGTATTTGTGCAGACACACTCAATAACTCAGTGAAAACACCACAAAAAAACTACACACTGATTTATAAAAATAGGGCATCTTTAGCTGCATCAAACGAGACCAAAATGTCAAAAACTCAATATGTACAAATCACAATATGAGCTTTTAAAGTATACAGTAGTTTTAGTGCTTTACTGGCACTCATGATTGCTTAACACCGGTGGGCACATAGAGGAAAGTAGCATACACCCAGTTCAAGAGTGGGAGGAAGGCTTTGGAAACTCTCCGGTAGTCACATGCCCAACAGCAGTGATGAACAAGTGGTGCTTGCAAAAAGCAGTCCACGTGTCCCTCGGGGTTCAAAAATGTAATAAGTCTCTGCCATGAGTTTGCAGCTCGAGTTAAAGGGATCTCAGCCTCAGTTGCGATTGCAGGGTTCGGCTTATTGCACAGTACCTGGTTCACTAGGACCCACAGAGTTGACGAGCTTGGGGTCCGGGACTTCATCATTGAGGCTCCCCACTCAAGAAGGCGGTGCTGCAATGGGCCAAGCGAGTCGATCTCTGGTAGCTGCGGTGACTCCCTCAAGGAACCAGCAGGTTGACGATGTCGGCATGCTGCATTGACTTTTGTCATGGGGGAGGCTAGTGTTGTCACTCAGGGAAAGCTCTGGTCACTATGGCAACAGAACTGGGTGGCACTGAAAGGTCTTCCCTTCAGTGCTGTGCCTTCATTGTCGGGTGCAGCAAAAAGGCACTCAGCACGAGCTGATTTAGGGGGAAATGTAAGGCGCTCAGCATGCTCTGATGAAACTCAAAGGTGCCCAAAGAAGCTGGCATTTGCACTTAGGGGAATAGGAAGCGCTCAATACTCGCTGATCTTGGTAAATTTCAAAGTGAGGGAGTGATCAACCACAGCACCCAGTCAGGATGTCCCTGCTAGACTCACAAGTGACAGAAGCTGGCATTTGCACTTAGGGGAATAGGAAGCACTCAATACTCGCTGACCTTGGAAATTTCAAAGTGAGGGAGTGATCAATCACAGCTCCCAGTCAGGATGTCCCTGCTAGACTCACAAGTGACAGAGTCCAAAAAGTCCAAAGAGTCCAATGGCAGCGGTGCATCCTTGACGGCCCTGTGACTTCAACACAGGGAGCAGGCCAACAATCCCTTGGAGAACACTTGAAATCAGTCACAGTGCAAAAGTAGCATGCAGCTGCCAGCACAGCAAGGCAGGTAGCAATGAAGCAGTCCCTCCTGCAGCTCAACAAGCAGCAGGCTAACACAGCAGAACAGTTAGCAAAGTGGCAGTCCCTCCTGACAGCACAATAGTTCCTCTGGCAATGTGCAGATGTAAAGTAGTGGATGTTACTTCAAAGGAAAGTCTTTGAGTTTCACGGGTCCCTTTCAGCCCAATCCTGCCTGCCAGGCTAACCCTGGTGGTTTGATCAGTGCTTTGTGTGAGGGCAGGATTCTACCTATTGAAGTATATGTGGCAGGCCCTCCCTCCCGTACCCTTTCCCCAGGAAGCCCCATCAGTATGCAGATGAATGCAGATGCAGCTGGATGTTCTGTGTTTGAGGCTGTCTAGAGGGAATGTACAAATTTGAGCTGTCACCCAAACCCAGATGTGTATTTGAGGCAGGCTGGAAGCCACACAAAGACCTAAGAGCACAGAAATGCCCACTATCTTAAGTTAGTACTCATAAAGTAGTAATTCCAAATCCAACTTTACCAGGAAAAAAGATATGTCATTACAAATCCAAATATATTAAACATAAGCATTTACTCCTCTGCAATCAGAAATTACATCTTAAAAGTATATTAAGCCAGTCCCAATGGTCACTTATGAGAGGAGCAGGCCTCACAATAGTGAAGAATGAATGTTGCGTTTTGTCACTACCAGGACATATAAAACATATATAGGTACATGTCCTACTTAATAGCACTCTACCCTTAGGTTCACTTAGGTACTACCTTAGGGGTGACATATGTAATAATAGGGGAGTTTGAGGCTTGGCAAGTAGTTTTAAGTGCCAACCTGAAGTGGCAGTAAACTGCGCACGAGGCCCTGCAATGGCAGGGCTACAGGCCCATTAGATGCATTTGAAATACAAGCCCTGGGTATATGATATACTACTTTACTAGGGACTTACCAGTAAAACAAAATTCCAATCAGGTATACACAATGTCATCATGTTTAGTGAGAAGCACATACACTGGTCTGCAGGGCTCAGAGTCCTAAGGTCAAAAAAAAGAACATCAGTAATCATCAGGGGGGAAAAGGCAGAATGTCCGGAGAAATACCCCCTAAAGATGCCAGGTATAACACACATTAACAGACATTCCCATTTTATTTATTTATACCCTATCCCACAAATAGGCATTCAATATTGTTTGCAAATCACTACCTTAACTCTCCTTATTTATGTTAAGAATCCTCTATGATCCTTTTAGTTATTTTTGATCACCTCAATATGGCACTCTCAAGTTAGTAAACATAAAATTCCAGCCATGAAACAGATATCCTTTTATGATATTAACAATCAGTCATAGAACAAAATTCCAAATACCAGCCATTCTCACTATATCTGTATTTGTTTATTTATTAAATATAAGAACTGATTTTTATGAAACTGCTAGTTTATGTTGATGGCCACAAATTATTCTATTAAATGTTTATGTGTAATTTATCACAATACATCTGTTCTAAATTGAGGGGATAACACTTTCTATTAACTGTTTTTCATTACAGAGTTGGAGCTGTCAATATTACACACTTGCTATGATATTCTACTCAATATATACACTAAGTGAAAAATGGCTTCCTCATTATCAGACAAGCCACATATCTGTTGCTTTCCCATTGAGTCATCAACAGCGATGACGGACTACCATCATTAGTCAACATATATTCATGTGACCCACAGCTAAAATTGGAAGGGCCCCTCTGAAGAGGTGCTGGGACTGGACTTACACCAACACAGTCAGTTCCCTCTAGAGAAAGGACTCATGTTAAATTTCTAATAGCTTTGTAATAAGCCTTTGAAAATGGTCATTAAATGTTTATTTAATATTACAATTATACTCATAACACAACATGTTAACAAGTCAAGGTACTCTTCATCATTCTTCCACATCAGCAATGAATAGTGTGACCCTTATCCAGTCACCTCATGAGCTATTCTAAATATAATATGGGATCACATGCAATCTTTCCTCTTCCCCCTCACCTCTCACTTTGTTCTATAACTTCAGTTGCTCTTTCAGACAAAAATATGACCTTGCATTAGCACTATTGCTATTATTTTTCTCTTGCCTGTTTTGCACGTTTGCAGTGTCATCAATACATGAGTCTCATACTAGCTTAATACATCTATTTTGTTATACAATACATGTAGTATACAACATTCAGATCATTCCCTTACTTATCAAGTTGTTTTAATCAACCATTGTGTACTACAAGGTGTTGTAAAAAGTGATTTGAGTGTTAAGGGTCTCTCCCAACTTTTCTCATATTTTCCTTAGTGACTTCAACCCTTGGAGAGGAATTGATAATGGCAACCACTCATCTACACTAAAACCCTTCATATCTGAAGATAACATGCTCCACCAATGCACCTCTCCCAGATTCCAAATCTCTACCACAATGTTACTCTGGTGTGCTAAACCAGGAACCACAATGTTATACTCTAGAGGCCTCAAACAAACCAACAAGATGGTCCTAGATTCTCCGATCCAGTTGGTCAAACTACCACCATAGCTCTATGCTGATAGGTTCAAGATAGTAAAGTACTAGCACAATACGAACACTGCCATAATGGCCAACTTAGCCCGGCACAAAGTAATAAAAATGTATTAGAAAATTTAAAACTGGCATGACAAAATACTGTAAACCAACATCTAAATTTGGCAGTGAGTGCTCTGGGTGAAGGTGTGGTGCAAGTTAACACTGACAAAAATAATAAGTGCACAGAAAATATATACAGCAGTTACATTTGCATTTAAGAACCCTGACATACGTTAGTTCAAGGTTATGCTGACCATCATTAATATGTGCCCGCTTGAAAACCCACTGATGTTGTGCCTCACAATACAATTTGGATGGGGCTTCCTCAGGACAAAAACATGGACCTACTTACTTCAATTTAGGTAACAATCTTGTGATCACTCATCCATTAGGTATATTTTTAACAGCAGGCATCTCGTGGATCCTTGCATTAATAAAGGTCTTTGTTGGCGCAGCAGCACATCAGCTATCTCAATGACACTGAATCTCCAACTCCTTTAAGCAAAAAGTAATGCAATATTGATGTGTATGGTACCATCACACAAATTTGGAAATATGAAAGTCGAGTGATATATGCATGTGAATGTCAACCAAGGATAACAAATTGGGTGTGGTAGCAATGTAGTTAACTATCCCTCTGCACAGGAACAGGTATTTGGCTTCTCATCACCACAACTTATAATGAAGCACAGTACTTGAAAATGTTTCAAGAGATACCTTCAGCACAATCCAGATGAATCTTAAGCCTTTCAACTGCCTCAAAACATCAAATGATCTACTACTAAAATTACAAGTAACATGTAAATATTCCTCTTGCAAAGATTTAATACCTCAAGTACATCCAGAGTAGTCTTCCATCCAAAAATGTTGGTTCCTAGTAACTTTAGTATCTTTGGAACTGTCTAAATGTCTTAGTTGGCTCAGGAGTACCTCTCTCTCTCTGGAAACATAATGTAACTGTTAAGAAAGGATTCACTTCATACTCACAAGTTAAGCGCACAATTTTATATACAAGACTGACATGGGGTGGAACCCTATGGTGATTGTTTACAGAGTCCATGTATAGTGGAATGAACATTGATGATGGCTGGATGATCTTACTGCAGAGGTTTACCTAATATTTATGTGTTTTAGTACGGAATAAAGAAAACAGTGGTTCAATTGTAATTAAGCCTGCTATAGATGAAAAGTCAATACATAACACTTTCACAATTGGTGATCATGGTTTTAGAGTATCAAGCCAAATCACCTGAAAACCGGGTGTCCTGCAGGAGGGAAGGCAGTCCTTTAAACCCCCCCAGAGAACAGCTCTCAACTCATGCCCCAGTTCATGCATTAGCATCTGCTCCTCAAGTGATGGGGGGCTTGGAATACTTGACACATTTAAGTTGGGCAATTGGACTCGGTCTGTCCTCCTGACTCAAACTACGACCACTGCCGAATGTCACAGGATTGGATAGGCCCCTAAATTCAAGCTTCATGGGGGCACTTGAGTAATGAAAAAACAATTCCCTTTATTAACGGAAAGTAGCATGTAATCCTTAGAACATTCTCTATAACATGACTTCTGTCTTCACCTGAACAACAATCTTCATCTCACCCTGGGGGTTTGCAAAATTCGCATAATTTGCTTTAGCATAATTATGCAAAATTACAGGAAATTACGTGTAATTACATGAAGTGTTAACCTGTCCTTCTTCATGATACCTTAACCTGAAATGCTTCCTTGGGTCAATTTTTGGCATGAGGATAAAATTAAACAAAAGCACCACAATCAACTGCTCAGGTTTTGTTGTACGTATGCAGTTGTGGTAAAATGTGATCAAGAATTGTGAATTTGCTGTAAATTAATTCCGCAGATAACATTTAATTGCACAAAGTGACATGATGGCATAGTTTTGAGAATTTCGCATAAAGAGTGTATCATGAAATTCTCAAAATTACGCAGATTACTATGGTGTAATTAAAAATTTCACCCGAGTCTACTAAATATTGTAGTTTTTAAATGTATCTCGCTATTCTTTCATAAAGCATGTTGTCTCAGAGCACCTTGGGACATATCATCAAGGCCGTGTGATAATTATTGCTCAGCGCTCTTAGCGCGAGGATAATTATCGCCGGCCAACTCAGAATTTTATTGCGGAGATAGCATGCTATCAGCAACGCTTATCTCCAAAGCGATAAAATTCAGAGCGCAAGATGTCAATTGTGCGATTATTACTGGAAATACAGCGATAATCGCACAAGGTTTGGCGAAAGCTTGCTGATAGGGAAAGACATACTTGGCCAGGATATCCACCTTACATAGGATATCATGGCTAAGTCTGTTTTGAAGAAGGCGTAAGGAAAGTAGCGATAACAGAGGTTATCGCTACTTTGCTTGTCGCTCTGCAGGTTAGCGTGCCCATTGATAATTGGAGAAATGTCACTAGTAATGTCAGGGCAGGAACGCCCACTTCGCATCTCATTAGAGACGCAAAGATGGGTGGCGGGGTAAAGGGGGATAATGCAGGGATTCACGCGATAGCGTGACCTGGCTAATTAGGCGATAAAATTATCGCCGCTTTACGTCCGAAAACGGACGCTAAAGCAGTGATAATTTTATCTCCGGTGCTTGATAATATGCCCCCTTGTCTTTTAAACTTACTAGAGCCACATTTTTGTTTACAGCAGTGTGTCATCTGGCTTTTAACTGCCAGCTGGTAAAATCCTTTTGATCCAACATTTTTATTATAAAAAAACAGGTATGGGATTAGTTGGGTGGGTGCACCTCCCATCCACTGGTGCTTTCTTTCCTTTTACAGGCGAGCAGTTTATGCTTCTGATAAAAAGCAGATATGTAGCTTGGCTTAATCTCTGTTTTACCTATTTATTTTTCTAGGTGTAGCCTCCTGAAGACACAGTGTCCAGCTTCGAGCAGCAATGGCAGGAGGTACTGAACAATGCAGCAGAAGAATGAAGAGGTTCATGATCAATTCTTCATGCCCAACATGAGGGGGTCTATGATCAAAAGACAGTAAGCCAAGCAATAAATAAAGGCTTAATTTATGGTACTGCGACGAAAACAGCTCCTAAGACCAGTGCTTAATTTGTAAAACAATAAGTGCTAGGGCCCTCGCCAGTAGGCTATCACTGCTCACACTATCCATTACCCCTGCCAGTGCTGCCAGCGACAGTGCCATCACAACTCCTAACAATCACACACCTACAAGTGTGATCATTCAGGCTCTTCCAGGCCCTAATGCTATAAGAATAGCTTGGATGCAAGGTAGTACTCACTTGTAACGTATTTTGAATGAATAAACAGCTGTTGCTGTGCTGAACTCTAAATCAGACAAACATCACTACCATGTGGCTGGCTGCCATAAGAGCTGGTGTTGACAATTGAGTGCTGGTGCGGAGCACTGGAAACCACTGGCACAAATGAATGGCTAAGACAAGTGACTGACCCAAAATCTCATTTGATAAATCATGAGATTTCAGGTTGTTGTGCTCTTGTTAGGAGGATTTTAATTCTGAGACATACTACTGGAAGCATTATACCTTATTAGTGGCATTTGAATAAGATAACAATGACGAAGAGCGACCCTGTTAGGACAGCATGATGGGTTGTTTAAGAATTAGGGGTGTTTTATGGGATATCAAGGCAGGGGATACCCTGACAATTGGAGCAGGACACAACTGCTAAGAGGATGTAGCCTTATGGCTAGACCTGTTGACTTTGGAATTGGGGAACCGGGTTCGAGTCCTGGCAATGATGCTCAATATCCTGTGATTCCGGGCCAATCACTTAATCTCCCTGTGCCTAACAAAAATGAATGTGTCCTTCTGTAACGAAACCGGTGGTCATGTAAAGTGCTCGAATACCCGATGTCTCAGGTCTAGTTCGCGCAATATAAAAGTCTGAAAAAAAACCAATGAGGAAATCTTCCATAAAATGTTAGAATGCTATATATCAACAAAATAGGGCCAGATGTACAAAGCCATTTTGAAATTGCCTACCCTGAGATTCCTAAATCACAGACTTTGGAGCCACAAATTGTTTTTTAGATATGCATTAAACACATGTATGAGTCAGCAACTCATGATATATCCCAAATAGGAACAGTCCTAAGAGGAGTCACCCCTCCTAACTATGTAACTGTGATTAATCATGGCGTCTATCAATAGTTTGTGACCACAATTGCGGCTAGCATTAATTTATCAGTTACAGACACCTCAAAAGAGGTAGTAACTGATTTGCAAAGGGAAAGTTTCCCCAGGGACACCTTCCCCCCTGCCAATGATGATGGGTGATCTTTGTAAGTAGGTTCTAGTGAGTAAGGACTGCCACCTCTGATGTTTTTTCCAAATAGGAAACTTTATTTGTAATGCAAACATAGTTGTGATCTGCTATTCCTTGTGTTTGTAGCTAATCTAAAGTGGTCGCAAATAGTGACCCTCCTTCATTAATTTTCAATAGGTGAGCCATTCTGCGATTGTCTTTGCATGTACATTTTTCAAGTTTACATTTTCAAACAGGTATGAAGTACCAAGAGCATAGCAAAAGTAAGATTTCTTGTTTTTAGAAAGCAGGGCAGTTGGAGGTGCATCACAAACACTCCCAGCCTTTCTATGGGGTAACCTTGGAGGAGAGTAATAATGACACATCTATGACACTAGTCTTGGGACTGCAGGATACAAATCGTTGTTACCTCAGATGTGAAAATGAGAGATAAACATTACACAAAGAAATAAGCAAGGACCCAGTAATGATCAAACATGATGTGCAGCACATGCCAATGGGCAATTTTACTTTTGATTCCAGGGATCACTAGATGAAGAAGATGCCCTGTCACAAGATTGAAGCTTTAATATCGAAATTAACTTATAGCTACTCCAAAAAGAGAGACTGTAGACATATTGTCACAGTAAGTAAGTTCCCTATATATCCTTACCCAGGCATTATGGTGTTACTCAGTATTGTGGAGTTCATTTACCAGCAGGTCGACATTATTGATCTCGAAATGTGACATACAACCCAAGAAGAAACAACAACAAATCATCTTTAGTGGAAGAGAGTGAATGGGAGTCTTAACCCCCACTTTAAAGGATGTATTTGCCAGTTTGATGCCTAGGAACAGGAAATAATTGGTACTTATCTATCACATGTTAAAGCAACACCACAGAGTACCAGGGAAGGTCAATTTGCTGTACTCTCCTTGTTGAATGAAAAAGTATGTAAAATGTGAGGTAGTGGATTCTGCCAAATTTAATAATATTAAGGCTACCCAGTGAGACACTCTTAGTGAAGCGAGGGAGAATTACCATGACATATATGAAGTAAAAGATGCATATATGAACTTGGAAAATGCTGCCAGACCCCAACATGTTCTGCATAAAGCGTTACATCAGACACAGATTTTTATCATTTTGTTCAATTAAAAAATATAAAATTTAATGGCAGTTGAAGTTAGGATGCTTATAGCTAATAATAATAATAATAAATAATCCACATTTGTATAGCGCGAACAATCACCCGTAAGGGTCTCTAGGCGCTGGGGGCCATCGGGAAGATTAAGCAAGCTATTGCCCAGAGTCACATGGTGCTGGGCTAATCTGCTGCCAGAGCCGGGGATCGAACCGTGATCCCCAGATTCCAGCGTCAGTCGCCCTAAAACACACACAGGCGTAAGGGGTGACACAGCACAGTTAGTATAGGCCTCCTCATGCATCGCTGGAGTTGTGTCATGCTTGCGACACAACTCCAGCAATGCGTGACTTTTGCTCCAACAGATGCGTCCGAATTTCTGACACAGGGAAACTGATGCATCTCTGCTCTAACACAGAGAGGCATCCGTTCCTTGTAACTCTGCCCCTTGGTCTGTATACTCCCATTAAATATACAATCTACAATGATGTGAGAAGTAATTTTGAACTTTTTAAATAATAAAACATATTAGAGTATTAGTTCTAAAAGTAACAGTGGAACAATGGTAAGTGTAAAAAGAATTTCCAAACTTCCTAACAATTCTACTGCCTAAAAAAATCACGGAAGAACTGCTGTGATGCATGTTTTAAGGCAAACAGAAATGGTAGATGTTTTTCCCATATACCCTGGGTTCAGTCCAGCTGTGCCACAAATATTCTCTGTGAGTTAAGACAACATGTAATCCATTAAAGCACTGTCAAAATCGGCCCTGGAAAAGCCCAGCTATCAGGCTCCCTTGTCAAGGTAAGATAAGCTGACTTCCCACACTGGATGGATCCTAAAACCTAAAATTGGACTAGATCCACTTCTGTAATGTCACGCCTCACTGGCGAAGAATGTGATGGCTGCGTGGTGGGATCCGAAAATAGTATCTTTGTGGTTTGCACAGTCAATCTGTCACTGATTTCATTTTGCAAAGTAGATTTGGCAAAATGTGCATAGCTGTGACATCTAAGCCCGAGTTCCTGTCTGAGCTACCACCACCTTCCCCAGGGAGGGAGAGTGAGAGTGGATGTATTTGAGAGGAGAGAACAGTAATTTATAGCTCAGTGATGCTTTCCTTTGCATACATCACAGGGGAGAGCTAATTTTACACTGGCACACATGAAGAGGTGGGATTGAACAGCGAAAGGATTGTTTTTTTAAAAAGTGAAGTGTTGACTGGGCCCATAATTCCCACCTTGCAGTTAGCTGAACCCCTGGCAATCCAGAAGAAAGACTTCTTTGCACATCAAACCACTTAAAAAGTATTGGCAATGACAGATTCCTTAAACAAAGCAATTTATAGCAAATCCTTCGACAGCAACACAGCAAGTCATGCGCAGCCTCCAACACAAAGGCTGAAATAGGAGCTCGCATGCCAGCTGCACTGTCAAATCGCATAGTGTTAAACACCAATTAATTTACAACATTGGTCGTCTGGCGCTGCTGCTTGATCTGTGACTTTTCAGGTGTAAAATGAAGTCAAAATATCGGGGTTATTGTGAGGCAAAAAGTCATACCAGGAAATCGATAGATATGACTTTGTTTTTCAGCATACATGGACAATTTTTCAACATGCTAGGCCCATATTGCAAATCACTTTGGCCTATTAAATTAGGAGCATAAAAATTGATACTGCCAGGACAGTCGGATAATTAGGGAAGAAGTAAACATGACAGAATGTTTTACGGGTGGAACAAATGGAAGCTTAGGGAAGAAAGACCCTGAGAGGTCGCAAGCCTGGGATTAGGGGAGGGTCCCGTTTTATTTTACAATGTCATGCTGTCTGAAGAGGCAGGCAGCGGCACTGGAAGCCGTTAGTAGGGACATGTTACCAGACTTCAAAGAGACCAGCTTGGGAACTGGAGGGCCAGGGAAAGGGGGTCGCAATGAGGGATTATTTCAAACAAGTACTAATTGTGCTGCGCAGTCGGGTTCAGCTCGTTGCCATCAGATCTTGAGACGTTCAAGTTAATGTGCTTTGCGTTCTTTGAAGTTATTAACAGGTGCGAAGAGGAAGAGGCAACCAGTGTTAATATGCATTTTATGTCTTCCTTTCGGCCGAGTGGTCGTAATTACACAGTTGAAGGGCGGATCATTGAATGTATCATTTCACAGTCTTTAAAATAACTTTCCAAGCTCTTCCACTGAAGTTTAATGAATTATAGTATTACTGAAAACATATGTTGTTAGAGTTTTGTATATGTCTTTATTAACTCTACTGCAGTTTAAGTTCAATATCCACAAGCAAGGTGGACCTCAATGAAACCCAAATGTGCCAAGTAAAAAGGCTACCTCAGAAGAGGTCAGAAGATATCCAGAGGAAAAGGGTCACTTTTTCAACAGCAGTGTAACAGAGCTGGGCTGGCACCCATAGCAGCCAGCTGCTAGACCATGATGCATGGCGGCATGCAGACTAATAACATTTTGCATTTGTAAAGACAGTGTACACTGCAGTAGTCTTTATACATGCAAAATTAAAATAATACCTTGCAATTAAAAATGCATTGTGACCAACATTTGTCATTGCTTGGTGAGGGGAGAGGTAAAGTGGCATCTTCCAATCACTGAGACTCACAAAGAAATGAATCGATAGTTTGTGACTGTTTCTTCTGTCACGAAGCACTGCATTGGTCAGCGGTCGACAAGGGCAGTGGGTAACCATTCACATGGTACAAGTTGTCCATGACGGCTTCCTCTGTGCAATGGATAATAACCAGCACTGCGGCAGTGCAGACAGTGGTCCTACCCAGAGTTGTATGCTTCCCCCTTGTATCACTTTGTGACATGGCGCAGTGGGTTCCTACCCCTAATATAATGCTGGCACACTCTGAAAGTAAATGAAGGAATGGACGTTCGTTGACCCTTGCAAGCCAACTTCTCTATGTTTACCAGCAGGACTCCAGCTTCATGAATATTAACCCGGCGCTTAGCAAATCCTTCTAAACGGCCTCTCTGTACTGCATAGCACATATTATAATATTGCGTGCTATGCAGCACAGAGAGGACATTTACAATAGACATTTATTGGACCGGGTCCAGTGAGGATGCTGCAAACAGAGCATACTGTGCTCTGTCCCACACACTAGTATATACCCCTCCTGTACCAACAATACAACAAGCCTGTTCCTGGTGCTGGTATAGACCACCATGGGTACTTACTATTAGTAAATCATTTTAGTTGTGTGTAATGGGAAGAGTTATGCATGATTACCTGCCTCCTTTATTTATCTGTGATCTGATCATTGAATGTGGGCCATTATTTGATACAAACCAGCACTCTGCAAATCATTTCCAAAAGGGTACAAACATCAAGACATACAGACCTATACACATAAAGGGGCAGATCTATCAGGATTTGGCCTAGGGCAGCGCAGCAAGTCACCTTGCTGCACTGCCCTATGTCAAAGTGAAAGGGCAGGAATGCACAATATTTATCTAATACGGTGCATTCTTCTCTTTCCCCCCTGCACTTGCACTGTTTCGGCAGCCTATCGCTAACGCAGGCACTCTTACACCATGTAAGGGTGCCGGTGTTGTCGGCAGGATTGTGTTTGTTCAGTAAGAGGCACCTTCCTGCACAAAAACAATCCTGGGAGGCTTATTGTTTTGCTGTTCGCCCTATGGGGGAAGGGTATGCCCAGACGTGGGTCCCATGCTCACTAGGCCACTGGAGTCAAGCTATCCTGGCTGAAGACTGCTGATAGCCAGAAACCGGTCCTAGGAGGCTTGATTCCGGTCCAGGAAAGACATGGCTTGGCAGTTCGGGCTGGACTGTTCCCATGAGGCCCAGGATCAAGACTTATTTGCATATGGCCATGTCTGAACAGGGGTGGAGTGGTGAGCAAAATAACGATGGATTAAACCCGGATCTGTGACTGGGGGTGAATGTTTTGCCAATGTGCAACATTCCGTCCATCACCTTGTGTGTGTTTTTTAGGCTTATTCCTCTTTCCATGTGTTCTGCAGAATGGAGCACACATGGAGAGAGAAAAAAACAAGGACAAATAAAGGGGCATATTACCAAGCAATAGCGATAATTATCGCTATTGCTTGGTTAGCGTGAAACAATTATCGCAGAGCTGCTGCGATTTTTATCGCAGATAAACCTTGGTATTACCAAGGTTTATCGCAAATGCGATAAAAATCGGCCGCAATGCATAAATATCGCTGAAAAGTCAGCGATATTCATGCATTACCGAGCTAATGCTCTTAGCCATGTTATCCACCTCCCATTGGATAACATGGCTAAGAACTGCTCAGGGCAGGTGTTTGCTTTTGGAGATATTCGCGCTTAGCGCAAATATCTCCAAAAGTTGGTAATAGGAGATAGCGATGTTAGCGACAGTTTCCAGTCGCTAACATCTTGTCACGCCCACTTTGCATGTCATTAGTGATAAATTTCACTGACGTGCAAAGTGGGGCTCAAGATGGTCGCTATCTCCTACTAGTTGTCGCTAACTGGTGTTAGCGACAGCTAGGTAATAGGGAGATAATTTTATCTCCGCTTTCTTGGCTTTTAAAGCCAAAAAAGCAGAGATAAACCCCCTTGATAATATGCCCCAAAGTTATTTCTCCCCGTTGCTCCTCCCCTGGTTAGGTGCAAGGATCTGGTGCAGCCCAGGTTTACATGGTCTTGTAAATCTGGGCAAGCGTCAAAATCCATGGGTGTTGCATGGAAGCACCCACTGCAACACCCATGGAATGCCTCCTGAGCGCAGAGTAAGGAAACACAGCAACTTGTGCTGCCTTGCTTACTCTATATCTATGAGGCCATTCAAAGCCACTTTGCGTAGCCTTGTAAATATGATTTTGTGGTTTTCCCCACAGGAGCATAAAAAAATGACGCTACAGCAGCACAAGGGGTTCATAAATATGCCCCAAAATCTTTATCCCAAATAGTTCTAGTATGGGATTTAAATGGATATACAATGTAGATCTGGCAGGTTTGTGAAACAGTGTGAGATTTCTATTATGGACTCTAAAGCTTTCATGTTTTCTGTCCCTATACAAGCTGCCTTGATTTTTCTTTATATAGAACTAAAGCCTCCTGCCCCAATCCTTCCCTCTCTCGTTTCTGTTTAAAATAATTGTCCCTACTCACACCATTTGCTACAAGGAGAAAGTTCGAAACAGTATTTCCCGCCTCCTTCTCCCCTTCTAGGTCACAACTCTTTTTATAGCTCTGTGAAGAGTTGCAGCTCGCACATCACTGACTTGCATCAGTTTAACTATTTTAAGCAGATACGTCCTGGCATTTGTCTTGCACAAAAAGAGGCAGTGATAAGAAGTAGCAGGTCATACATCATTCAGCTCTGCAAGATGGGTAATTTACGTACATTTATTTTGTTTATTTCTTTTTATATAGCACTGAAAAACCATGGAGTGAAGAGGAGAGTTGCACGACATTTGTGAGTGGAATTAATATACTAGTTATGAGCAATAATAAGCTATATGTTTATACATGTGTGTACTTTGGCAGTCCAAAGGTAGCCAAGAAAGGCATACATGTTTGAAGTCAGCATCCGTACATCAGTAAAATACATAAAGGTATATGCATTTGTTGTTATTAAATAATTGCCATAAGTATACATGTCAATGCCAGTTTTGCCACAGTAATGAGATCCACAACTGGGCATGAATAGGTTTTCCCTTCTGCACATTTCTAAATAATTACAGCACCTGGGTTCGCCACTGTGTAGTTATAGTTTGGTCAGAGTTTCCACAGGAAGAGCATTTTTTTGTTTTGCTAATAACTTTAGCACTGCTGGACGAATCTTCAAAAAGCTTTCCAAAAATGTTCATTCACCTCTCTTGGAATGTTTTGGGGTGATCCATCATGCGGGGACCAAGAAAAAGGGGGGTACGGAATATCAAAACATTTATTTCCCATTTAATTCCAATAGGAAACGTCAGTCGGATCTACAAAAAATTGGCTGAGTGGAACTACACTTTACTCAGAAAGCATGCTTTTTATTACTTTATATAAATCTGTTTAGCTGTTTTTGAGAACTATTCATTTGAATAGGTGCTCCGGGTGGCCATGGGTTGGGGGTTAAAAATATGTATCCCGGAATATTTTGTCCCAAGAGATTCCTGTGGTACTAAACATTTTTTTAAATAGGATCCTCTGATCGGCTGAGACGACTTTTTCTCCCATCAGCTATTTAAGTACCGCCAGACCGATACACATTCCGGCGTTACTGAATGATCTGACTGGCTGGCTACAACCCAGAGAAAAATGTTGTGTCTGCCAATACAGAACTTGGGCAGTTTTTCCACGCGTCCTATAATAAAAAATAAAAAAAAGTATAAGGGGGCAGGGTAGGGACAGCCTGACCTCTAACACTTGTGAGTGGGGTGTTCAGAGGAGCACCCAAGAAATAAACATTGAAAAAACATTTTTGTGCCACTTGTGTCAATGTATTTCCATGGGACCCAGTGAAGCAGCTCTGTGAGGTATGGCGGCGTTCCCATACGGGCTGCCACACAAACTTCACTATCATGGTACCACTGTACGCTGCAAGCCTCACCTGCCAAAAGGAGATGAACCTTGGATACGCCGGTATCATGGTAACATAATTAATTTTTAATGTAAATAAAAACAAAATGTCTGTGGGTGGATGGGCGTCCATGTGTTGTTCGCCTGGCTAAAAGTTATGTGAAGCTGATGACTGGGCAGTCGTAAGGGGTTGCACACCATGCCTAACCAGAGGCCAGGCCCTGTGGCCAGCCTCTTACTATGCATAGCTTAAATCCACAGTCTGGGTGTTGTCAGTCCGAAAGGGGGGGTTTCTGATTGGGCCTGCTGCCAAACCCCCACTGCACACTGCTGAAGGGTGTACTGAGTGGGAGATATGCAGTCCATGCAGAGTTTGGTGTTGGCCACAGGCCAAGGACAGTACACAGCAGGGGAGTTGGCTAAATATAATACAAAATCCCAGACATTGACTAAAAAAACAAAAGTTAAAATGACGTTATAATTAGGTATTGTAATAGGATCTTCCTTTATGTTTAAAAATGTTCCACAAATTCACTGAAAAAATAAAGGTTAAAATGACGCTATAGTTAGGTGTTGAAATGAGAAAATAATTAATATCTATAAAAATAAAAAAACATTGAAATTGATCAGTTATAGTTTACTGAGCTAACTGTAAATTGCACCTCCACCGTGCACAGATTATGACCTCACATATTACATCACTTATAAAATGTTAAATGACATCATTGATGAACATCACTGATGACATTACAAAGGGAAAACTTGCTGATACGTATATCGCATGTTCTATCAACCCACTGATAAATCAGACCCCTTTTCTAACAAGTTTGTATAAAATAGGTCATCTGCCAAACACCCATGGCTTAAAAAGCTTTGTTGTAGGTACCTATTAAGAGTGTTGTTACCCTGCACAAGGGATAGTGGTTAAAACATGGAACAAGACTTTCCACATATCCACGAAATTCATTGATGCATGGCGACACAGTGTTAGGTGTGATATCTTCAGATAATCCTGGTTTTTACACAACTTCAGTTTATGGCTGGGGTTTTTGAGTCACTAGTTACAGTGTTAAGAGCAACATTTCAAGTCTCAAAGTACAATGGGATGCCTGTTAAAAGGTCAGGATTGACTTAAAGTGAGACATTTGCTGTGGGGGCGTGTAGTCAGACAAAGACTGCAGAAAAGAAGTGGCATGCGTGCTACGTTTCAGGTGCCGTAGAATGCAGGGCTGCACATGCATATGGTGTAATTCAGAATGTTAAAGTTTTCACAAGGTACTATGCTGTTGGCATGGTTGGCCAACCCTACAATGTTATAATATTCAGTAAGGAGTAGGTGAATGACCCAGAACTGAGTCCAGGAATTCGTTTTTTAAAAAGATTTGGATAGATCATTCTTACTTTTATAATCTATTAATTGCCCGGTAATTAAGATGGATTCTTGACACATATTGAAAGGTAATGAGATGTGAGAGAGGGCAATGAGATGTGAGTGTGTATGAGAGTGCAATACACAGGTTTTCAATGCTTAACCAGTCTAACATAATTCCCATGTTCACACTGCCAATGCAAAGACAGTATATGCCCTGCATTCCTTCTCTTTTAAATTAAATATGTGCCTTATAACAATCTCTGCAAAAACATGTTTTATAAACATTTGAAAAATTGCAATTTTTGTCTATTTTGTGGTTTAGTAGTAACAACAAGAGAGAGAGGGAAAAAGGGACACCCTCAGTCCCCCAGGCATATATAGGTAAACAACAAGAGAGTGTCAAAAAAATATACTAACACACAAGATTAGCACAGGTTCAGAGATGAAGATATTCATATAAGGTTCGCAATGGAAGTCCTGCAGATGTTTTTTAGAAACCCTCACTCACCACCCTGGGTGGTGACATGCTTCATCATCGGGCCCACCAGGAGAAGCCGAATGCTTCCCTGGTGTGCTACAACGCCAGGTTACTGCGGAGCAGGTTTTTGTGACAGTGATGTGAAAAAGATATGTGAAGTTAAAATTGTCAGGAGCTGTACCAGAAAAAATGTTTTATTCAACGGTCAGTCTTGACAAGGTTAAAATATGTGTCGGGAAATGTGCCAATTAATGTATTGGAGAAGGTAATCACACGCACGCGCGCTAGGCTGCTGCAATAGTAGGCTGTAGCGCTTGTAATTTTAAAAATTACCGTTTTTGCTATTTTCTTTGTTATAATTTCTTGTTAACCTTGCTTTTAATTGTGCTTGTACTGCCCACATGCCTGCACTATAAATTGGGCCCCTCACCGCGTTTTGAGCGGATTTACGATCTTTAGGCTTTGTTTTTGGCGCGTGGCCGCCATCTTGGGGGTGGCTAGTGTCCACTGTGCCACTGGTTGAGCGCTCTAGCGCTTATCACCACCACAGGTGAGCCCTACTTAAGGCGAGCTCTTCTGTAGCCTCGGCCTTGGAGAAGGTAATCACACGCACGCGCGCTAGGCTGCTGCAATAGTAGGCTGTAGCGCTTGTAATTTTAAAAATTACCGTTTTTGCTATTTTCTTTGTTATAATTTCTTGTTAACCTTGCTTTTAATTGTGCTTGTACTGCCCACATGCCTGCACTATAAATTGGGCCCCTCACCGCGTTTTGAGCGGATTCACGATCTTTAGGCTTTGTTTTTGGCGCGTGGCCGCCATCTTGGGGGTGGCTAGTGTCCACTGTGCCACTGGTTGAGCGCTCTAGCGCTTATCACCACCACAGGTGAGCCCTACTTAAGGCGAGCTCTTCTGTAGCCTCGGCCTTAGAGAAGGTAATCACACGCACGCGCGCTAGGCTGCTGCAATAGTAGGCTGTAGCGTTTGTAATTTTAAAAATTACCGTTTTTGCTATTTTCTTTGTTATAATTTCTTGTTAACCTTGCTTTTAATTGTGCTTGTACTGCCCACATGCCTGCACTATAAATTGGGCCCCTCACCGCGTTTTGAGCGGATTCACGATCTTTAGGCTTTGTTTTTGGCGCGTGGCCGCCATCTTGGGGGTGGCTAGTGTCCACTGTGCCACTGGTTGAGCGCTCTAGCGCTTATCACCACCACAGGTGAGCCCTACTTAAGGCGAGCTCTTCTGTAGCCTCGGCCTTGGAGAAGGTAATCACACGCACGCGCGCTAGGCTGCTGCAATAGTAGGCTGTAGCGCTTGTAATTTTAAAAATTACCGTTTTTGCTATTTTCTTTGTTATAATTTCTTGTTAACCTTGCTTTTAATTGTGCTTGTACTGCCCACATGCCTGCACTATAAATTGGGCCCCTCACCGCGTTTTGAGCGGATTCACGATCTTTAGGCTTTGTTTTTGGCGCGTGGCCGCCATCTTGGGGGTGGCTAGTGTCCACTGTGCCACTGGTTGAGCTCTCTAGCGCTTATCACCACCACAGGTGAGCCCTACTTAAGGCGAGCTCTTCTGTAGCCTCGGCCTTGGAGAAGGTAATCACACGCACGCGCGCTAGGCTGCTGCAATAGTAGGCTGTAGCGCTGTTAATTTTAAAAATTACCGTTTTTGCTATTTTCTTTGTTATAATTTCTTGTTAACCTTGCTTTTAATTGTGCTTGTACTGCCCACATGCCTGCACTATAAATTGGGCCCCTCACCGCGTTTTGAGCGGATTCACGATCTTTAGGCTTTGTTTTTGGCGCGTGGCCGCCATCTTGGGGGTGGCTAGTGTCCACTGTGCCACTGGTTGAGCGCTCTAGCGCTTATCACCACCACAGGTGAGCTCTACTTAAAGCTCGCTACACCCGCGCAGCGGTGACGCGCAGCGGTAGCGCCTGACTCGCGCCGGAGTCAAGCCAGAGTCCTGCCCGTCTGCGCCCGTCCGCGCTAAGGACGCGCGGACCACGGCAGGACTCTGTGGTTTGTCACTATGAGTATCACATACTCCTGTCAGGATCTCCTCCGGATTAGACATAGTTTGCCCTCCTGCCCTCACTCAGATCAGCATCCCCTGTGTGGTCCGCACTCCTGCCCATGTGGTCGGTGGGAACTATCAGCACCGCTGTTAGCTCCCAGCCAGGTACCATTACATCGGAATAAGGCTCCTCCTCCTCTTAGTACCTTCAAACTTTGGCACCATAATGTCAGGTCTCTGCCGAAACACCATCGAGACATATACGAGCTGATCTCGTTAGAAGGCCCTGATGCCTTCTTCATGACGGAGACCTGGCTAGGTGATGAGGATGTGGCTATTATCAACTTGACCCTTCCTCCGGGCTATGCAATCCATACCCTAAATCGTAAGGGAAGAGGAGGTGGTATAGCCGTGGCTTTTAAAAATTGCCACACTTGTACCTGGAAGCCCATGGACTTGATCGGAGCTGAGTGTGCTCATTTTTCTATCAGAGTCGGTCATACTCAAACTCTATCTGGCCTTTTGATAAATCGGCCCCCAGGGAGTGATTGTGCCTTTAGGAAAGCTCTTCCAGAGCTGGTCAGCTCTCTGTCTTTGTCCTCCTCCAATATAACCATCATCGGCGACCTTAACATACATTTTGATGCCACTGATACGCCAGCGGTTAGTAGTCTGTTGGATGATCTTGAAGCAGTGCAGTTACCTCAACTGGTCTGTCTTCCGACCCATGAGGGTGCCCATACCCTTGATCCGGTTTTTACTAACCTTCAACTGGTCGAGGTCTCTACTCCTAGACCCATGGGATGGAGCGATCACCATCTCATTGAGCTTTGTGTCACTATGACAATACGCCATACCGGGATACCTGATAAAACATCTTACAGGCGTCCCTGGAAAAAGCTCAAACTGGAGGATTTCCATCGTTTTTTGGCCACTTCTCCTTTGGATCTTAAGGAGGACATTGCAACCGGTTATAACACCTTCTGCAACTGGATTGTCCAAGCGCTAGACGCACTTATTCCAGCTAAATGGACTAGAAATCGTTCTTCTCAACCTAACCCCTGGTATACAGAGGCACTTAGACGGATTAAAGCCACCTGCCGTCAAGCCGAAAGAGCGTGGAGGAAAAACTATGACAGAGATCTAAAGGTACTCTACCTGGCGAGGGTTAAGATCTATCATAGAGCTGTATGTCAGGCTCGGGCCGACTACTATGCTGGAGAGTTTCAGGCTAGTTCCAATCCATCCAAGCTGGTCTTTAAGGTCTTGAAGGCGCTCTCTGCAAACAGACTTCCTAACACTGAGATTTGCTCCCTGGCACACTGTGATTTGTTAGCCAGCTTCTTTGTGGAGAAGGTAAATACCATCTATCGCTCTTTTCCCAAAGCTGATTCTGACTGTACAACTTTTACATTGCGTACATCACAGTGCCTGGCTTTCCTTCCCATACCATCGAAACTGGAGTTCAATCTCCTAGTAGCCAAGGTCAAGTCTGGGTCGCCGGATGACCCTCTGAGACCGGCCCAGTTTTTGGACTCGGCGTCTATTTGCCTCCCACCGATTCGAAAATTGGTGGATCAATCCCTCACCACTGGGTCAGTGCCACCTAGTTGGAAGGCGGCCTGTGTTATGCCCATTATAAAAAAGCCGGGACTGGATCCAGTGAAGCCGGAGAGTTATCGACCCATTTCTCTCCTTCCATGGGTGACAAAGATCACAGAGGCCCATGTGAATAATATCTTAACAAAACATCTGAACTCCGCTCACCTTCTGGATCCTACACAGAATGGTTTTAGATCTGGCCATAGTACAGAGACGGCACTCCTATATATGGTTGAACACCTCCGCTCTGTACTAGATGCAGGTCAAACGGCGGCACTGGTCTTATTAGACCTAAGTGCCGCCTTTGACACTGTATCCCATACCATTCTTATCCGCAGGCTTGGTGAGGCGGGCATATCTGGCAAGGCGTTGGATTGGTTCCAGTCGTTTCTCTCGGAACGATCTTTTCAGGTAGCAGTGCCACCATTCAGATCAAAACCTCACGCCATTACTCAAGGAGTTCCGCAAGGGTCGGCATTGAGCCCCACTCTTTTCAACATATACGTCCAACCTTTGGCGACGGTTGCGAAGAGTTGGGGTCTCACCATGGTATCTTACGCCGACGATACCCAGCTGGCAGTGGTTCTTGATGGGGACTCTGACCAGCTGGCATCCAACTTTGCGGATGGTTTGAGGGCTGTTGCTAGCTGGCTTACTACCAACGGTCTACAGCTCAACGCCCTCAAAACCGAGGTGATGGTGTTAGGGAAACACCCTGATCTGTGGGGTGCGAGTTGGTGGCCTAATGAGCTGGGTCCTCCGCCTGAACCGGTCTCTGAACTCAAAAACCTTGGCGTGTGGCTTGATTCCAAACTTACCTTCTCGTGTCACACTAAGAAGGTGGCATCTACATGCTTTGGCATCCTGCGTGGTTTGAGGCCTATCCTCAAATTTTTTGATGCCCCCACCCGCCAGTTGGTGATTCAAGCCAGCATAGCATCAAGGCTTGACTATGCAAGTTCACTGTTTTTAGGCGCTAATCAGGCGGAGGTCCTACGACTCCAACGGGTGCAGAACGCGGCTGCCAGGGCTCTAGTAGGCTTGCCACGGTTCTGTTCAGCCCGCAGTACAATTTGCAAATTACATTGGCTGCCAGTAATCAGGCGTATAGAGTTTAAGACGTTGTGTTTTGCATTTAAAATTCTTAAAACCAACACCCCTTCCATTCTCCAGCATCTTTTGTCCCTGTATACGCCATCTCGCAGTCTTCGCTCTGCTAGTCAAAACCTAGCACATGTACCGCGTTTTAAAAAAAGTAGACTAGGTGGTCGTTCTTTCACTGTATTGGCTGCCAAGCTCTGGAATGCGCTTCCTGTGCACATTCGAGCCTTGGAGGATCTTCTGGTTTTTAGGAAGGCTGTTAAAACGCATTTCTTTCTCCTGCCTTATTAATATTTTCTGATTTTTTCTGTTCTGCTTGTTGTGTTGCTTATCCAGTCATAGCGCCGGGACGCCCCTTAGCTGGGGCAGCTGTGCGCTCAAAAAACTTAGTAACATAACATAACATAACATTTCCACTCACGATGGGGTCGACATGTTTCAGCCCTTATGTGTATAGTTACTGGACTTTCTTCAGGACCATGTATTTTGTGTACCTCGGCAGTGTGGGCGCGCTAAGGTCCACCCTACCAGAGGACGTGAAAGTTAAAATACAAATGTGTAAAAATGGTGCGACAAAAGTGTACAAACCATCAAGTAATGAGGATTACCTCTGTTTGAGAGTAACCTGTATAGTCTGAAATAAACAAAGACATACAAACCAGGAAGACAAACACATAGTAAGAGGAATCTCAACAATGTAGTTGTCTGGAAGAATAACTCTCTGGATGTGCTATGGCTAGTCAAATAGACGTGACCGTTTGTGCCATACATGCTATTTTTAAGATCATGAAATGATGCTTTTAGCATGCGAAATGGCAAGAATAATAGTCCGATCAATTATCAGACTGTGGTAGTAACTTCGGTGAGTTTACGATCGATTGGCCATACGGTGGAGGCCTGTGGGAGTGTGTTTACCTTAAAGGTATTGGTTACCAGGTAGCCACTATTTACAAAGTAACAAGATATTCTCACTTGTACAGTGTGGGATCCACGCCCCATAGGTCTCGGGAGGTGGGTGGGGCGACAATGGCACACCCTACATAAGGATGGAGATGCAGAGAAAATATAATGAGTGGGAAGGTAAGGAGAACCCGATACTTAGCTCAGTTGTAGAGGATAGAGGATTGTTCTTACGCCCGCAACGCCCTGCACCCGCTCGGCACCTAGCGTCTCCTGCTGCCGGACCTCGTGGATGGTCTCACGTAGGCAGAGAAACGCTGAAGAAAGGTGCCGGCCGGTGCGTGGGCGTGAACCGGGCGCCAGCACCCAATCCCGTGATGTAGCCAGGTTGAGGCTTGGATAATGTACCAATCGCGTTAGCGTGGGCCAGAGCGAGGGCTGGAACGCAAGCGCGTTGAAAGCGGAGCTAGCAACCAATGCCGTGCTGAATGCAGGTAGAGGCTTGGATAGTAAGCCAATCACGTTAGCGTGCACCAGAAAGAGGTCTGGAACGCGAGCGCGCTGTAGTGGGAGGACTCTTTGCCAAATACATTTGTTATGGCGAAATCGGGACAAGTGGTGAACAATTGTCTTGAAGTAATATACTTCGCAAAAAACTAAGAGATTAGAGAAAAAATTCAAAAAAATTAAATTAAATTATTAGGTAGAGAAATGTATTCATATTCATGTTGAGATTCCTCTTACTATGTGTTTGTCTTCCTTGTTTGTATGTCTTTGTTTATTTCAGACTATACAGGTTACTCTCAAACAGAGGTAATCCTCATTACTTGATGGTTTGTACACTTTTGTTGCACCATTTTTACACATTTGTATTTTAACTTTCACGTCCTCTGGTAGGGTGGACCTTAGCGCGCCCACACCGCCGAGGAACACAAATTACATGGTCCTGAAGAAAGCCCAGTAACTAAACACATAAGGGCTGAAACATGTCGACCCCACCGTGAGTGGAAATAACCAATACATTAATTGGCACATTTCCCAACACATATTTTAACCTTGTCAAGACTGACCGTTGAATAAAAAATTTTTTCTGGTACAGCCTCTGACAATTTTAACTTCACATACCATAGCATTCGGCTTCTCCTGGTGGGCCCGATGATGAAGCATGTCACCACCCAGGGTGGTGAGTGAGGGCTTCTAAAAATCATCTGCAAGACTTCCAATGCGAACCTTATATGAATATCTTCATCTCTGAACCTGTGCTAATCTTGTGTGTTAGTATTTTTTTTGACACTATTTTGGGGTTTAGGCAACCTAATATAGACTGATAAGCAAGGTTTGGAAACACTGAAAAAACAATACACAAAAAATAAACCATGAAAAATGGAGAGCCCAACTATAACCTCACGTTAAACTTTGTTATTTTTCAGTGAATTTGTAAGCTTTTTTTTAAATGTAAAGTAAGACATTATTAGCTGACCTAAGTATAACATCACTCTAAACTTTGGGGGTCTCATTTATGAGAAATTACGCATCGCTGCGTGAAAGCAGCAATGCATCACTTCTCAGTGCGCACTCCTTGCGTCATGATTGATGCGTCATATTTATAATATGACGTATCATGGCGCAAGGAGTTACAGATACGTCAGTACTTCTGACGTATCTGTAGGCGCAAAAGTGGTGCATTGATGGAGTGTGTCTCAAAAGAGACTCAACTCCAGCAATGTGCACTTTCACATGGGCAAATCCCATGTTGTTAGTGCCTGCGTCAGTCTTATGCCTGCCATGAAGCAGGTGTAAGATTTTGACGCATTAGGGGCCAAGAAATGGCGCAGTGAAATCTTATATTTTTCACTGCGTCACTTCCATGACCCTTTCTTGCGTCAAAACGCCCCCCTTACATACATTATACCTGGCGCAGTTATAATGTGTCGCAGGGGTTTACAAAATGACGCATCTACCTAGATGCGTCAATTTGTAAATATGGTGCACAAGGCACAATTTTTACGCCATTGGTGCATCACAAAAAGTGACGCGCCGGCAGCTTAAAAGTGACGCACAGCCTCATAAATGAGGTCCCGGATATTTAAGTGAATTTGTAGGAATTTTTTTAACGGAAAAAGTAAAATATTATTAACCTGTCTAACTGAACATGATAGAACCATGGCTTTTAATGGAGGCTTGAACATATGAAGGGAGGGAGCTCCCCATAAAGAGCTGAAAAGACAGCGCAGCCTCCGCGTAAGAGTGGCTCAGTCATGCACTCTCTGTGAACTGAACACAGAATGTGCATAGTAGTAGCTTGCCCTATGAGTGTCCTTGGAGGTAGTAGGCTCTACACACGGTCTGTACACTAAGCACAGAGGGCCTGATTCACAGAATTAACTTAAGACTCAATCCTAAACTTACTACTATTTTGGTATTCACAGAATGCACTTACTCATTTCGGTATTCACAGAATGCACTTACTCATTTCAGTATTCACAGAAGGCACTTACTCATTTGGGTATTCACAGAAGGCACTTACTCATTTCGGTATTCACAGAAGTTAGTAGTCCTAACTTTAGGACTCTTAAATGCCTTCTGTGAATACCGAAAGTCTTAAAATTAGGATTTTTCTAAGTTTAGAAGTAGTAAAGTTAGGACTCCTAACTTTAGGACTCCTAAATGCCTTCTGTGAATACCGAAAGTCTTAAAATTAGGATTTTTCTCAGGTTAGGAGTCCTAAAGTTAGGAGTCCTAACTTTACTACTAACCCGTCCTGGCTTTCCCTGTGGGATGTTCCCTCCTGGGTATCTCCAAGGTGAAACCAGGCATCCCGGCGTTTGTGGGGGGCCGTTGTGGAGATGAGGCAAGCTAATGCCCAGAGTTGCCGAGTATGATCCCTGGTTAGAGTAGGCACCGAGGCGAGAATTATCGAGTCCGCTGACCCTAGTTCACGACCCTGCCGCATCGGAAATTGAACCCTGGTCCCGGGCCACCCTCTGCTTCCGGGTCTGCCGCCTCTAACCAGTGAGCCACACCATTCCACATGGTACGGAGCCAGCCTTGATCATGGCAGCGGAGGAACTCAGCTCTACGCTGGATTCCGGTGCAAAGGCCGCCTTGATCCTTTTGGATATTTCGTTGGCATTTGACACAGTGAACCATGACATCCTCATTCTAAGGCTTCAGAGGTTGGGAGTCACATGCTTAGCTCTAAACTTGATCAAATCCTACCTTAATAATCGGCGACAGTATGTTCAGATTGGGGATTCCCATTGAAAGCAGTTTTTACTTCCTTGTGGGGTACCACAGGGCTCATCTCTAAGCCCTACGCTGTCAATCTGTATGTCACCCTCCTAGCTGATGTCATCAAGCAGTTTGGCTTCTAGCTAGTGTCCTACGCAGATGATACCCAGATTGTAGTATCCATCTCAAGCTATCTGGAGGAAATGGCAACCCCCTTTAATCAGTGTATGACCTGCGTGGAGCACTGGATGAGAACACACTGCCTAAAGCTTAATGGTTTCTATTTGTTTGGATTTATCCGGCCGGATTGAAAAATCAAAAATTAGATGACAATTCATTGAAAGGTATTTCCTACCTAATCCTATGCTTGTTTCTTCCCCCCTTACTTTTTCTTTCCGTCTTTTTCTGCACTTTTCATATAGCACTTTATTACCTTTGAACAGTTGGAATAGCATAATAGAACTTAGTAGCATCCAACTCATGGTAGTTTTACCTCACGTGCACATTTAATAAAATTAACAAAACTTATAAAAACTCTCTTGAAAGCGCTATAATGAAATTTGCTTTCCTCTTTTCTCTTTTTTAGAGAATTCTGTTACTACAAAGTAACTATATCTCTCCATTTATTGATGGGTATACAACATTAATGTAATGCTTTGTATGATTTCATTAACAACCTTGAAAAAGTTGCGAAAAATATATGGCG
Organism: Lissotriton vulgaris; assembly: GCF_964263255.1. Classification (NCBI taxonomy): domain Eukaryota; kingdom Metazoa; phylum Chordata; class Amphibia; order Caudata; family Salamandridae; genus Lissotriton; species Lissotriton vulgaris. The sequence continues at coordinate 245,502,523 of NC_141696.1, read as the reverse complement.
ACGAAACACGCGTCGGCTGTACCTGTACCAATGTTGTGACTTAGGAAGATCTGTAATGAAGATTGATTGCTGAACAGAATACATTTTATGAAGTTTTTGCATTAAATACTTTTTTGCTGGTTGGGCTCAATCAGCGGTTTACTTAATTGTGGCTGTGCTCTGTCTATGTTTCCCAACATTAAACTAACAAGGTCTCCTCTCAGGTACATTTAACCCTAAAATTAATTCAGAAGGTGAAACCTTATATTCCCCCAGCCGCAGTAGAAACATTGGTTACAACCTTGGCACTGGCCAGACTGGACTATGGAAACGCCCTTTATCTAGGCCTTCAGAAACAGCACCTGCTCAAACTGCAGCCAGTTCAAAAGTCCGCCGCCAGGATGTTGCTGAATATTCCTAAATTCCAGTCTGTGTCCCAAGGTGTAAAACAAATTACACTGGCTACCGGTGAAAAGAGATCTGAATTTAAAGCCTTGTGCTTAGCGTTCAAGGCTCTTCAGGGATCAGGACCCGAATACCTGAAACAGCATCTGATAAGGTATCTTCCAGGTAGAACACTTCGCTCAGCTCAGAGCAAACTCCTTCGGATGCCGAAATTCAGCAGAGTTCATTGGGGAAGAAGCAGCTTTCCCGTCAACACTGTCAAACTGTGGAACACACTTCCGTTACCCATAAAAAACTGCCCTACTCCATACTCTGAAAATGTGGTTGTTCTCGACCTAATTCTATCTCTCATCTCCGGCCTTTTCCTCCGTTGCAGCGCCTAGATGCCCTTGGGCATTCGAGCACTATATACATTTTAAAAAATGAAAGAAAGAAAAAGGAGTGAATGGGCTTTATGTACAGTCCGCACACTGAGAAGACTGTGATATAAGTTTCCTATGCCTGGTCCAACAGCCCCTTAAATGACTCAGGGCCATATGTAGGTAAAAGGCATTTACCGAATCGTAAATACCGAATTTTACCGATTCGGTATTTACAATTCGGTAAATGCCATGTAGGTAATTATTCTGTAAATATTACCGAATCGGTAATATGCGGTAATTACCGAATCGGTATTTACCGATTCGGTAATTGCCATTGATTCCTATGGGCCTTGAGGCCCATAGGAATCAATGGCAATTACCGAATCGGTAAATACCGATTCGGTAATTTTACCGATTTGTCAAGGGGGACAGGGTGTCACTTTGACACCCTGTTGCACCCCTGATTTTGGCTTGTGTGCAATGTGACACACATACATGCCCTTAGGGCATGTATGTGTGCCACATGGCACAGGTGTACATGCACAGATGTGCATGTACACAGAAATTCGTTATTTACCATGCCATTGTATTTCATGGTAAATAACGAATTTCTAAGGGCCTGTGGCACTGTTTCCAGTGCCACCTACATCCCAAATTACCGATTCTGTACATTTACCGAATCGGTACTTTACCGATTCGGTAAAATTACCGATTCGGTAAATATACAGAATCGGTAATTTTCAGGCCCCCTACATCTGGAATTACGAATACCAGTCGGTAACGGCCGAAATCGGCCGTTACCGACCGGTATTTGGCCACCTACATATGGCCCCTAGTTTCTAAGAGAAACATACCTTTTGTTGCAAGGTGATTTCTTTAAATGTAACTCAGACTAGATTAAAAGAATGCATTGGTATTTATATAGTGCAAAGTTAGCTTGCATCAAGGGAGCAATGTACAAAACATGGGGGAGTTAACATACCATCTTAGATAATGTACATAAAGAGGGAATTATAAATATAGTTTACACATTATATTTTGTGAGGTACAGGGAGATTAAGTGTTTTACTCAAACTCATATGACGTTGAGCCTAGTGCCTATGCCTGAACTTAAACCTGGGTCCCCAGATACAAGTTCAGCAGCTCTTGGACCTGATGGCCACTAGATCATATTTCCTCCGTGCAAGAAAAATTGCAGAAGTCTTGAAGACACCCTCCTTGCGAGAGGTCTTAAAGATACTCTACTATGGCCCCTTGGTCCAACAATAAGCCAAGTGGCATACAAAGGAGCTATTGTGTTATGATCCTTAGTCAGAGGATAGGTAGGGCTGTACATAAAGAAGAATGCCAAAGTTAATCAAGCATTGATAAGAAGCATCAACCAAGGACAACAGCTTTCTATGGCAAGCTTTGCTCCCAAACACAATATAAGGTTGAACATGAGGCATTTGATCACTGAATATTGGCCCAGTTTATTCCACTATGTGTTCTATTTATATCTTGCCTGTGAGGGTGTCTACGGGATTTCTTGCAGCTCTCTGTCACACCCTTCAACCCCAAAGGGCATCTACTGGATTCACATCTGTGCTGATTTTAGGTGGTGCACAGACAGTGTGCCTTTAGATTGCCTATTTGCCTGCTATCCAGTAGCTGGAATATGGAACAGGTGCACAACCAAATATATTTCCTCATTTGCAAGGAGCCATTTGCATTGCAATTAAGGCATCACAAAATTCACATTGTTTGGAACTGAAATGTACTCTCATGATTTTATTAACACAGACATGGCTGTGCAAGCTTCTGGGACCACTTCTGTAATACATAAATGCTTTGAGAACACATAAAACAGGCTCAAACACGAGCTGAGCTACAGTGCTCTATATAATCTGGCCCCAAACGTAGAGGGATAGCACTACTGATTTATTTAATTACTTTGTGGTTGTTTGTGGATGTCCACAAGAGTAAAGCAATTAAAGCTTGCATTGACAAAGCCGGTAGGTCTGATTGTCATATACTGTATGCACAAAAGCATAACACAGCAAACTAGTGGGAAGACTTGTGTATACAGAAAGCATACATTCTGGGATACGTGCATAGATAGGCAAAACATACAGACGCACAAGAACACACAGGTAACAATGAACCTAGACGACATTCATGAATGAACACCCAGGCATCTCTAAAAGTACAAATGTGCTCACAGAATACAACTCTGCACTCAATAAATACATGTGCTGTGCAATTCGAAAAGTAATAAACACATTGCACCCAAAGTCCCTAAACACCATGGCATTAAGGGGGCTAAAGAAAACCACTGAATTGATGATGGGATGGAGCAAATAGACACTAAATTCCTCTTCCAGACAATGTTAACTGGGCAACCTTTTTTCGACCAGTGATTTGAGAGTAGAGGAACAAGCATTGGAAATGCAATAGGTCTCGCAGTAGGAAAGTTTGAGCTATAGGTGTTAATTATTTTTTTGTTTTTTATTTATGTGTTGTTTTTTCTAAATAGCTAAATTAATAGCTTTCTTCTTTACAAAGCCAATAGTTATAATTTTTCTAAATGTGACACCTCTAGCATTTGTAAAGCAACATGTTTTGTATTATCGGGACTTATATGTGACTTATATGTATTGATATAAAAAAAATCAATGGCTTTAAAAAACAATAATTAATACGTAAATAAAATGGATTTTATTTTATATTGCCAATAGCTTAAAGTGTATTAAATATATTTAGTGAAGATGCTGTGGTTGCGCTGAGTGAGGGTGAGGGGTTGAGGGTGAGGGTGGGTGAGGGTGAGTGAGGGGTTGAGGGTGAGTGAGGGTGAGTGAGGGTGGGTGAGGGGTTGAGGGTGAGGGGGAGGGGGTGAGGGGTTGAGGGTGAGTGAGGGTGAGGGTGAGGGGTTGAGGGTGAGTGAGGGTGAGGGGGAGGGCTTGAGGGTGAGTGAGGGTGAGGGTGAGGGTGAGTGAGGGTGAGGGGTTGAGGGTGAGTGAGGGTGAGGGTGAGGGTGAGTGAGGGTGAGGGTGAGTGAGGGTGAGGGTGAGTGAGGGGTTGAGGGTGAGGGGTTGAGGGTGAGTGAGGGTGAGGGGTTGAGGGTGAGTGAGGGTGAGGGGTTGAGGGTGACGGTGGGTGAGGGTGAGTGAGGGTGAGGGGTTGAGGGTGAGTGAGGGTGAGGGGTTGAGGGTGAGTGAGGGTGAGTGAGGGTGAGTGAGGGTGAGGGGTTGAGGGTGAGTGAGGGTGAGGGTGAGTGAGGGTGAGGGGTTGAGGGTGAGGGGTTGAGGGTGAGTGAGGGTGAGGGGTTGAGGGTGAGTGAGGGTGAGGGGTTGAGGGTGAGTGAGGGTGAGGGTGAGGGGTTGAGGGTGAGTGAGGGTGAGGGTGAGTGAGGGTGAGTGAGGGTGAGGGGTTGAGGGTGAGTGAGAGTGAGGGTGAGTGAGGGGTTGAGGGTGAGGGGTTGAGGGTGAGTGAGGGTGAGGGGTTGAGGGTGAGTGAGGGTGAGGGTGAGGGTGAGTGAGGGTGAGGGGTTGAGGGTGAGTGAGGGTGAGGGTGAGTGAGGGTGAGGGTGAGGGGTTGAGGGTGAGTGAGAGTGAGGGTGAGTGAGGGGTTGAGGGTGAGGGGTTGAGGGTGAGTGAGGGGTTGAGGGTGAGTGAGGGTGAGGGGTTGAGGGTGAGTAAGGGTGAGGGTGAGGGGTTGAGGGTGAGTGAGGGTGAGTGAGGGTGAGGGGTTGAGGGTGAGGGGTTGAGGGTGAGTGAGGGTGAGTGAGGGTGAGGGGTTGAGGGTGAGTGAGGGTGAGGGGTTGAGGGTGAGTGAGGGTGAGGGGTTGAGGGTGGGTGAGGGGTTGAGGGTGAGTGAGGGTGAGGGGTTGAGGGTGAGTGAGGATGAGTGAGAGTGAGGGTGAGTGAGGGGTTGAGGGTGAGGGGTTGAGGGTGAGTGAGGGTGAGGGGTTGAGGGTGAGTGAGGGTGAGGGTGAGTGAGGGTGAGTGAGTGTGAGTGAGGGTGAGGGGTTGAGGGTGAGTGAGGGTGAGGGTGAGTGAGGGTGAGGGGTTGAGGGTGAGTGAGGGTGAGGGTGAGTGAGGGTGAGTGAGGGTGAGGGTGAGGGGTTGAGGGTGAGTGAGAGTGAGGGTGAGTGAGGGGTTGAGGGTGAGGGGTTGAGGGTGAGTGAGGGTGAGGGGTTGAGGGTGAGTGAGGGTGAGGGGTTGAGGGTGAGTGAGGGTGAGGGTGAGGGTGGGTGAGGGTGAGGGGTTGAGGGTGAGTGAGGGTGAGTGAGGGTGAGGGGTTGAGGGTGAGTGAGGGTGAGGGTGAGTGAGGGTGAGGGGTTGAGGGTGAGGGGTTGAGGGTGAGTGAGGGTGAGTGAGGGTGAGGGTGAGGGGTTGAGGGTGAGTGAGGGTGAGGGGTTGAGGGTGAGTGAGGGTGAGGGTGAGGGTGAGTGAGGGTGAGGGGTTGAGGGTGAGTGAGGGTGAGTGAGGGTGAGGGTGAGTGAGAGTGAGGGTGAGTGAGGGGTTGAGGGTTAGGGGTTGAGGGTGAGTGAGGGTGAGGGTGAGGGGTTGAGGGTGAGTGAGGGTGAGGGGTTGAGGGTGAGGGTGGGTGAGGGTGAGTGAGGGTGAGGGGTTGAGGGTGAGTGAGGGTGAGTGAGGGTGAGGGGTTGAGGGTGAGTGAGGGTGAGGGTGAGTGAGGGTGAGGGTGAGGGTGAGTGAGGGTGAGGGGTTGAGGGTGAGTGAGGGTGAGGGTGAGTGAGGGTGAGGGGTTGAGGGTGAGTGAGGGTGTGTGAGGGTGAGGGGTTGAGGGTGAGTGAGGGTGAGGGGTTGAGGGTGAGTGAGAGTGAGGGTGAGGGTGAGTGTGGGTGAGGGGTTGAGGGTGAGTGAGGGTGAGGGTGAGTGAGGGTGAGGGTGAGGGGTTGAGGGTGAGTGATTGAGGGTGAGTGAGGGTGAGGGTGAGGGGTTGAGGGTGAGTGAGGGTGAGGGGTTGAGGGTGAGTGAGGGTGAGGGTGAGGGTGAGGGTGGGTGAGGGTGAGTGAGGGTGAGGGGTTGAGGGTGAGTGAGGGTGAGTGAGGGTGAGGGGTTGAGGGTGAGTGAGGGTGAGGGTGAGTGAGGGTGAGGGTGAGTGAGGGTGAGGGGTTGAGGGTGAGGGGTTGAGGGTGAGTGAGGGTGAGGGTGAGTGAGGGTGGGGGGTTGAGGGTGAGTGAGGGTGAGGGGTTGAGGGTGAGTGAGGGTGAGGGTACATGCTTTTCACTTTCTTCAAAGGTTGTCCGTGCATCAAGGGTAGTTGACTGAACTTTAAGTATAATAATTGTACGTACTCTTCGGTGGCATTGAGCTCACACCCTCGAATGGTCTTCGGTAGTATTGTTTCCTGTAGAATTCTATTTCCTGCTTATAAAGCGCATGTCTCGGTCAGTATCAGCAAAGTGGTATGTGCATGTGAAAGTCGGAGAGTTGGAGGCGGTTAAGGAAATGCAGAACATTCAGCAAAAGTAATGGGAAACCATTTTTATCTTGAAACTGTTTTTAACCGACAGTCTTTTATTCCTAATCATAGATGAGTGGGAGTAATACAGGGACTGGAGCAGCAGCGCCTCAGTTTGGATTGGTGTGGCAGGCAGGAGAAAGGCAGGAGAAAGTCAGGAGAGGGAGGAGGGGGAACTGCTTGCGAAATGAAATTAAAAGCGGCCGGGCGGGAAATGCTCTCGGTAGCATTTGTGTGAAGCAGGGGGCGGGAGCAGCCTTTGATGTGCGGATAATTAGGGGAGGAGTAGCCAGGAGATCCAAGCTGGGGAACAGATGGCTGGCGATTTGGTGCTGTGCACGCGCATTTTAGGTCAATGCGCTTGCGCATTGACCTGAAAGCCACGGGCACAGGACCAAATCGCCAGTCAGTTTAACTCTGGGGAAAGCCCTATATGCTCGCAAGCTCGATGCGCATGCGCATCGAATAGCGAGACCTAACAACGCTGCTTTTGATCAGCGAGATGGTACATGCAATTTAAATCCTCAAAGGGACTGGCATATTAAATATTCGTTTTTACCCCTCCGTACGCTGTAACTGAGTTTACCTCAAAGGGAGGGGTCACATGGAAACAGTCTGATGCGCTCGTGAGGATTATGTTTAAGAAAATTCGCGTGGTTCTAGGAAGCACGGTTCCGTCGAGCAGAAAAGTTCATCAAAAGGTCCCAGGGAATAGGACCTTGCTGAAACAGGACAATATCCAAATAAGCGTTACCACAGGGATGGCATATCACACAGATGGAAAAACACTGCTCGATGTGACACTTACTTATCTGTATAAAATACTAGAGGGCGGGAGCAGCTTCTTAGGCGCGGTCTCCAGTTAGGATGGAATTTTTTCCCCCCCAAAAAATGTTTTTTTTCCCCTTGAAGATAAAGGAATAAACCGAACGATGTATTAAACATTGCATTTTACGGGTATGTCTATCCACAATAGATAGCCAGTGATTCGCTGGCTTTACATAGAACTCACCCTCCAGTCACCGAACGTCAATCAAGGCCACAGTAGGATTAACAGATGTAAACTGTCACGACCTCGACGAGATGGTAACCGGCATGCGGAAACGTCAGGGGATGGAGGATAAAAAAGGCTCTAGGTGTAACGTGAGACAGGAAAAAAAATGGATCAGATGTTTCTAGGGGGTAAATATAATTACGACAATAATCGTAAAAAACAATAAACACCCACCACAGATACATCGAGTCATAGGCTAACTCAGTTCTGGATTCTCGAGTGAAAATAGAATATGTCTTCTTTAAGCTAGCAAAGATACAGAGCACCGGCCTCCATACGGACGGGAGGGTAAAATAAAACAGACCCGACTTTAAATGGACCTTGCTCGATATTTTTTAGAAGAACAGATAATAGCTATAGCAGGTCCCGGGAGGCCAAGGGTGAACGGAAGGCTTACCTCGAGGATGCCGATTTTAAGTTTCCCACACTACCATGAACGCGGGTTCAGCTGTTAAACCAGCGTAGGCCGAATTCATAAAATTTAAAGGGAGGACAACGCCCACTGCCCTGATTAAGGTTAACGTGTGGGAGAAATGAGGGGAAGGGAAACCCCGGAGTAAATTATTCCTCTGCTGCCCGTTTTCCGAGAGGAACTCAAATCCCTAAGGAGGGGTCCGAGGGGAGACCTGGAATGTTAGGAGGTTTGGGAAAAAGAAAGGAGAAGGGACTGGAGAGGTCCCGTGGGCTAGGTGAGGTGAATGTAAGGAGGCTGTCACAAGAAAGAGCGGCGGGCAATGACCAAGCGGGTAGTTGCAGGGAGAGGAAGGTTCTACAAGGCCTGGTGGAGGGACAAGGAAGAGATTGCCAGAGAACGGTACAGGGTTGAACAGCAAAGATGGAGAGAAAGGAGGGTGCAGCGAGAAGAATGGGGTTTGTGCAGGATTCATAATTCAAGGAGAGAGGGAGAGCAGGAAGGGCAGAGGAATAGGGAGGGCCAAAGAGGGAAGGTACAATGATTAGACTGGGAAATCAAGCTTTTGGATACATTGATTTAACAAGGGGGAGAGAGCAGCGCAGAGGGGCGGGGGAGAAGGACATGAGAGAGAGAGAGAGACGCATACCTGTGTGAGACAGCAACAGGGAGCGTTGCGAGTGGCATACAAGACGGAGGAAAGAGAGGGGAGGGGGGAGGAGAAATGCGACACGGCGGGAAGGGGAGGGGGTGGAGCGGGTAAAATAAACAAGACGGAGGGAAGAGAGGGGAGAGGGGAGGAGAAATGCGACACGGCGGGAAGGGGAGGGGGCGGAGCGGGTAAACAAAGACGGACGTGCACGCGCTTTTAAGCTCAATGCGCATGCGCATTGAGCTTAAAAGTCACGGGCACTGCAAGGAATCGCCACGATTCCTTGCAGTGTGGATAAAGAGTAGATAAGTCCCAATACTCTCGCCTTGCTCGATGCGCATGCGCATCGACAGGCGAGACCTAAAAATGTGTGGTGACCTGCTGTATGATGGCCATAAGACTCAAGGAGACGTGGATTGCTGTAAGATATTTGCACTGACTGTGAATCATTTTGCCTTGGATTTATTTACAGTTAAGCAGCATGGTGCAAGAATATTAGATAATTAATATCCTACTACAAAATCAATACCCAACAATACTACAAAAGTATTGTTCCAAAAAAAACTGATGGCCAAAATTGCAACTTTAAACATGTAATTTTATTTTCACTATACTTAACTAAACATCTATATACCTTGATGATAGATATCTAACTTCAAGAAATGTAGATGAGGAGTTAAGAATAGTAAATCTTTTCTAACGTATAATCTAAAATTATGTCTGCCTTTTTTTGTTTTTGTTTTCATAATTGACCCCCGGGATAGGCCAGGGCTCAGTGGTCAAACCACATTCAATATTTTGTATATGGGGGAGGGGCATGTGTTGGGTTCCCTCACCAAGCTGATTTTGTCCCCTGGGACCACACCCCCCAAGGCTTGTTGCATTGTTAGAGCGCAGAGGCCGTGGACCCCCCTCCCAGGCCAATTTTGGTCCCAGGGACCCCATTGCCGAGGGTCCAGCACACTTTTTGAATGGAAGGAGGGTGTGGGTCTCCCTTCCCCATGTCTCTATGAGGCCCCGGGGGATATTGCAGGCATACTCAGCTGCACGCTCCCAAGCAGAAAATATAATTTGGCTCCCACCTGGGTGGGAGTTGTCAAAACAGCTGCTCCTGCCTGGCCAGGAGCAAAGGAGAATGGATTCAGCTTCTCCCACCACCACAATTGGTGCTTGCTGGGGAGCCGGCATGAGCTGCAGAGCACTAGGTCTTCCCTTACAGCCCCCAATTATTTGGTGTATGAGAGTGTGCTGGGTGTGCATCGGGGCACCCACTTAAAAAATTACAAACAATCATAATAGGCTCCTGCCACAGTTGTGGCTGAGGAGATGACCGGGGCTACAGGGGCCTTGAGGCTCCCCTAGCATCAGCCATCATTAAAAAAGGTGTGGGTGCCCCCAGTGGGCACCAGGGCACCTAAAAGAAAACATAAACAGTATCATCAATGAGCATCAGGAGTCGATCATTTATTATTTATTACTCCAGAGAAGAAGCATCCCATAATGACCAGCGAGGCCTTTTTAGTTATACTTTTTTGGAGTCTGGTGATGCCCCCTTGCAGTGCCAGGAGCACCATCAAGTATTTTCTTAAATGTATTTTTAAAAGATGCTGGGGGCTGCTGCACTCCTTGAAGCCCCCCAGCAACATATAAAAAAAATAGTAAACTTCCTGGGTCATTAAATCCATGACTTCCGGAGGGCTTACCATATCCTTTAAAGCAATGTAAGATGGAGCTGTATGCTCTTCACTCACCTTTTGGTCAGTTCCATGGCTGCACTTTAAGGTCTGAAAGATGTTTAAAAAAAGACTTGATGAAATTTGATGTTTTTGTTTTATTATGGCTTTATAAAAAAAAGCAAATCACTTTTATTAAACATTCCAATGTGGACATTTATAAAATGTACAGTTGATTATACTTATTAGTGACTTTTGCACAAAGATAATAGGTCTGATTTACATATGTTAATATGCTGACCCGTTCATAATGTCAATAGGCCCACTTTTATATTTTGATGTTTTGACCCTTTGACAAATTCAGTAGGTCTGCCGTACTTTAAATTAAACCCTATATATTGTATTACCTCATAGTCAGCTGTGTGTGCCTGCAGGGGTTTGGGAATCAGGCCCTGTGCCCAACCCCCATGGCACATGGCCTTCAGCTGTGCACACCAGGGGTTTGGGCAGCATTGGGAGCTTGGAAGCAGAGCCGGGCTGCAGACCAAGTCACTGGCCCCAACCCCATGCCACGCACTGCCATAACCATGTTACTTTCTGGTAAAAAAATATTGAATATCACTAAAAAAATAAAGGTTAGAGTGACATTGTAAGGAATTATAATTATATCTTATTTTACATTAAAAAAACTTTGAAATTCAGTGAAAGAAACAAAGGTTAAAAGGATGCCATCATTAGGTTAGGTAATGTCAATAAAAGCATATCATTTTAAACAAGCAAACCACTGAAATTCAACAGGTATAGTTGTTATCATCATCATCATAATACGTTTATTTAGGTCGCCAAGGATTGTAAAAGGACATAAAAACACCCTTTAATTTCCACAGTCAAAACAGAATGATTGCATACACAACATCCTATTAATCCTCTGCTCTACTACACAGATCGACTAAATTAAAATAGCCTAGATGAAGAGATTATACAATATGGTCAGAAAAATCACATGCAGAAATATGTCACTGGCCTTCCCTCGCCAGCTGCATACATGGACTTGTGCAAAATAACAATAAGAAGCAGGGTCTTCAAGCATCCATCTTAAGAGATCACACCAGCAATCCATATAGGCCGTAGAAGCCTTGTGCAAAACAGGAATAGTAAGAATTTGCAACATGAGCAACTAACACATCATAGGGGCTCAGGCTCAGGCTCAGGCTACCCAAACAATGAACACCCTAGGGTCAAGTACAACATGCACAGCAATACAATACAAGTTCATTAAATAGATCAAACTAGCAATTCTTTTCAGCCTTAGAAACCTTATGCAAAATGGCAATAATCAAAGGTAGCAGTGAAGGTGCATATACATCATATGGACCTGACCTACCCAGTCACAAAAATCTTAGGTGAAAGTACAAAACAGGAGATTTCCTACCACCTTTGCAATAAAGAGTAACTACTCTCTAGCTTGGATACTCTTTGATCGTCCAATCCAAGCCAACATGAGAAATCTTAAAATAGCATATACCACAGGTTTAGAAGGGTCAGTGTTCAGGATCCTATAGGCCTCAATGTACTGGCTCATACCCAGTTATCTCCTCCTCACCCTTCCTAACTACTACTACCAGGGCCTCAAGATTCCTAGATAACCATTCCCACTGGTTGGCTTTACCATTATTGGTGTGTGAGACATCCCCTATGGATAAACTAGCTAAAGTCAAGGGTCTTTCCGCAGTATCTCTCAAATAGGGTCAGGTTCAAGGCATCATAATCGCTATTTACCCTATCTATTTTAATCATATCCTGTAAGAAATGCTATAGCTCTTTTTGTCAATTAAGAAGTAGTCTATTCGGCTGGAAAGGTCAGGCCTGTTAAAGGTATGCCTGCCTTCACAATCTGAGGGCGTTCTCCCATTTTCTGCTCTTAGATCACACCTTCATGTCAGAGCCAACATTTGCACTGCCATAGGTGTCCATTTTACTGGGGGCAGCTTTAACAAGAAAATTATCCATTTACTATCTTGCTCAGTAGTTAGGTCCAGCGGGACAGCCACCAGTGGTTCTATGGAAGAATTTAAATCACTAGCCACCATTAGGTTACCTTTCTCAGGGTATTCTAAGATGGTATTCTTAAGCACAATAATAACCTTGGACTCCCTGTGTTGGGTGTCCACCCAGTTATATACATTAAATATTATTAAAGAGTTGCCTGATGAACAATCCACTGTGATTGCTAGAACTTCTGCAGAGTCTTCAGGGACGGCACTGATCTTGCATCAGAGTGATATCTTGACCCAAATTGTGAAACCCCCTAGGGCTTTCCCCTGGCTGACTGGATGGCCTTTATTCCATATGATGAACTGCCATTCCTGAATATAAGGACTAAACTCCAGGTCTCCTGAAAGATACATATGTTGTGGACATAAATAAATTGCCTCCAGTTTTTTATCTACCTGCTTCCTACCAATTTCAGCTACATTCCAAGATACAACTTTAACATGGTAGGGCAGGATATCTATGGAAGTTGCGGTGATGCAACTACATAATAATCCTATTTTCATTCCCTGGTGGATTTACCCCATCAGTATCCACCAGGGAATGTTCCCCTCCCACTCTACTTCCTACAAAAAGATCCTTACATCCACTAGATATTGCCAGTACCCTATACCTGACCTCCATCTCTAAGTACTTCACTTCTTCTCCAATGCTACATCTATCTAGATTTCTAACTGATTTTTTACTTGCACATAGTCAATTAACTTCAATCGCCACCCACCTGCCCTCACCCAGGAATGCAACCATGTCAATTCTCCTTCGATTGGTACAATTGTTTAGGGTATATATTTTAATTTGGGTTTTAGCTCTATAAATTTTGTGTGCATCAACGGACATCAGGCCATCTACCAAGCTTTTACGGTTGAATGCAACTTTTACCCAATCATAAGGGTCACCAGGTGATTTAATTCTGTCAACTCCCAAGATGTCGCTCCTTACAATAATGGGGATAACTTTGTTTATTAGGGAGTCCTGACCTTCTTTTATACCTTTCAACATCTTTGGGACCTGTGTTAAAATAATGTGGCCTTTGTTTGGGAGATCAGAAGTTTGAGTATAAACCCTCCTGTGCATCCTCCCTCTTGGTGAATATATTTGAGGATTAGGAGGGTAGAATTGTTCAGGGTCAAATCAACTATTCCTACATATTCTACTCTGAGTTTTCAATCTCTTTGGAAAATCAAACCTTGGGATCCACATTGTGGTGTTTCTCTCTACCCCCTCAACCCCCAGTTACGCCATTCTGATTTCAAAGTGACTCCATTCACTTGTTGTTATTTGTTGTTATGGTGTTTCTCATAGGCATGGGATTGGGTTGCATTGGAGCCTTGGGCCAGAATTCCATTTGAACAGGAACCCCACTGAGCCCCCTTGTTGTCAGCCCCTCATCCCCATCCTTGCTTGATCCCAATGCTTTATCAATTTTTCCCTCCAAAGCCTTTATAATCTTTTTTAGATCATGGCCTTCCTTCCTTGAACCAAGTATAATATCCACCAAACATGTCAAGGCCTATGGAACAGTTTGTTTCTCACTAGGTCTCTAATTGAATGAAATATATTTCATCCCCCCCCCTCAAACCTTCCCTCCCCACTTTGTCTCTATGTAGGGCAGAGAAAATATTCTAACAATGAATAACTGGGTTGATGTGCTTAGAAACGTTCCCTGAAACCACTGACTCCGGAGTGTGTGCTTTCTCAAAGTTTCCTATTTTGGCTGGTTGTTTAACTCGAGCCAATAAATTTAACTTCTCAAACTATTTGGAAATATGCTTATTTTCTCTGCACTGGGCTTAGCAAAGGGGAGCAGTTGATGAAACAGTGGGGGCTGTTAGAATGGTTGGATTTAAGATTTTTTTAAACTAAATATTCTATCTTATTCATCACACAGTTGCCCCCGCCAAATTCAGTTTCTTTTTGCTACAGTTGACCCCGCCAAATTCAGTTTCTTTTTGCTACAGTTGACCCCGCCGTCACTTTAGGTATCTTCCTTTTCCCCATCTTGAATATTAAAAATAGACATTAAAAAATCGATCCCACCCACATCGAATTTAAAAAGGGTTATCCAACCCGCATTACATTGGGGGTCCTGCCAAAAATTAAGGCGAGCACTATAATTTCACTTTTTAAAACCAAGTAGCCACTCCCACTTCACTACAATATTTTAAATAATAAAAACAAGCCATCCTCAAAACAGAAAACAAAAAAAGAAACCCAATAGGTAATACAAGAATAGAATTTGATTATTACAAATAAGTTGAGTGAGACTTCTAGTCATTCAATCCATGGGACCGTATGAAGTGCAAAAGACCCTAGGAACGGAGGCACAAGAGCAATAATAGTAACTTTATGAAAATGTTAGAGGGGTGGCCCAGCCCCGCCTCCTCTGGGCTCCAACAGGTGCTGATGGGCCCAACCTTGAAACAGGTGTTTCTGGTGCTTTGGGAAGTCCAGGCTGTTTTAAACCACGTGCAGGCTTTTCCTGTGTCGCCTCGTGGCGGGAAGGTATCTGAGGCTTCTGGGCTTTGTGGTCTGCCTTAACCCTTCCAAAATGTACATCCTGGGCTGCAGGCAGTCCAGGCTGATTTTAAGCCAGAGTGTGCTTTTTCGGTGCCTGCTCCTGGTGGGAAGGTACCAGGACATCTGGGCTTTGTGATCTGCCTTAGCCCTGCCAAACTGTGCTTATCTACATTTCTGGTGGTCGGTGCTATAACTAGTGTGCTAAAGTAACTAAAACTCATACCCTCCCCATGCATTGCTAATTACCTCTCCTATTACATCACTCATGACATCACTGCAACATTTGAAATGACAAACGATGACAACACTGTGCATGGCGGGGGTGCAAGTTATACTTAGTTACTGAGCTCAAAAACACTTAATTAAAAAAAATATATATATATATTTGTTGGTTGTCAATATTTTTGCTATGATATTTTTGTAAAACAATATTCTTGTAGTTGATAATCTGACACACAAGACAGATGAGATGTAGGATGTGCAGCATGGAGGCATATCTTGAGTTGTTGCTGTTTATGGTTAATGGCATTCCAGAGATTTGCTACATTACAAGCACAATTAGTCTGGGACCAGAGGCAAAGGGCAGGAAAGGGTAGCAGGGGTTCCTGAGAGTAGAGGCACATGTGGGCTTAGAAAGCTGAAGCATGTGCTGTTGAGCAGAGGCACAAAAGGCTGCACAGTAGAGTTAAAAGGTGAGCTCAGGGTTGAAGGCTTAAGCCAGGGGAGTAGAGGCACAGGGGAACTAAATGTAGAGACAGCGAGGCATACTAGGGAATAGAGGAGGCAGAGGAAACTTGTGGCTAGAGACTGGGGACTAAGTGCATTGAGAGCTAAATAGTCAAGGGAGTAGAGACACAGGTATCCCAGCAGAATGGATGTACAGAGGACCTGTGGGTGTATATGAACAGCCAGAATTGAGAAGTAGAGGCAGACCAAGTCAGTGAAGTAGACATAATGGTGGCTGCAGGTGACAAAAGAGTGGTAGCACATGGGGCTGGGAAGTAAAGGAACAGAGAAGACTAGGGAGCTAACCTTGTCCTATGGGGAACCAGAGGCGAACAGAAGGAAAGGGGAAGCTGGCTGCATACTATACTTTCCAATGCAATGTTCCATCATGGTAGGGCATACAGCTGACAAACTCAGGATGATGCAAGTGACTGCAGCCTTTTAATTTAGCCAATGTCTGGATGCTTATGACTCACCAGCAGCCTGAAATAAAAGTTTTCCTGCAAGAGGAGCAGCATGTTGTGAACCAATAATTCTTGCCAAACTGCTGACCTTGCCATATTTGCACAGAAACCATGTAGGGCAGAGCACATTGAAATATGTTGTATGGTACCACCATGATGAAAATCAATAACATTGGTTTAAAAAAAAAGGTATCACTAGGAAAAACACAATCCCACGAATTTAATGAGATTATTCCACTGGAGTATTTTTAACTATGAAGATTGGTGTAAATCAGTATAATTTAAATATTTTCATGTGATGTTTCGTTATTCGATGAACTCAAAGGCATCAATAATGTTGCTTTTTCAATTACTTCATCACATATTTGTGATTTCTACAACCTTTTTGGATATATTATGTTGGTATATGGCAAATAAATCTGCTGTAAAATGGTGTCCTGAATAGCCTACTTCTAGACTACACATAGCCCCATTATTGGCAGTAAAATTCATGAGCAAGAGGATTATACCTATGTGGGGTGAGGGATCATGATCTGCTGGTCGGTCGGTGTTCCCTGCAGCAAGGGTCACAACATAGAGGGACAAAAGGGCACACATTTCCCTAGTCAAAGTTATCACACTGCTTTCCTAATGTAATAGCTATTCTAGTGCAATGGGAAAGTTCCATACATTATGGTAAGAATTATAAACAACCAATTACTCATAGACGATGCCTGAGCCATATCTGAATGATACAACAACCGAAAACAGAGAATGCCTGAGCTTTTGCCCATTTTTAGGTTGAGCCTACCAGATAGCCCAAGCTGTCTGGCAGCAAGCGCACTTTACAAATGCTGGTATTATTATTATTAAGAGACCTATTGTAGGTTCCCCATCGAGGAGAGAGTAACCTTCAAGCTACTCATCCACGCCTACAAATCCCTCCACAACATTGGACCCAAATACTGCAACAAAAGAGTCTCCTTCCACGTACTCAAAAGGAATCTCTGCTCCGCCGACCTCGTCCTGGCAGAGACACCACACATCCGCAGAACCAGAGCACCAGCAAATATATATTTGTTGGTTGTCAATATTTTTGCTATGATATTTTTGTAAAACAATATTCTTGTAGTTGATAATCTGACACACAAGACAGATGAGATGTAGGATGTGCAGCATGGAGGCATATCTTGAGTTGTTGCTGTTTATGGTTAATGGCATTCCAGAGATTTGCTACATTACAAGCACAATTAGTCTGGGACCAGAGGCAAAGGGCAGGAAAGGGTAGCAGGGGTTCCTGAGAGTAGAGGCACATGTGGGCTTAGAAAGCTGAAGCATGTGCTGTTGAGCAGAGGCACAAAAGGCTGCACAGTAGAGTTAAAAGGTGAGCTCAGGGTTGAAGGCTTAAGCCAGGGGAGTAGAGGCACAGGGGAACTAAATGTAGAGACAGCGAGGCATACTAGGGAATAGAGGAGGCAGAGGAAACTTGTGGCTAGAGACTGGGGACTAAGTGCATTGAGAGCTAAATAGTCAAGGGAGTAGAGACACAGGTATCCCAGCAGAATGGATGTACAGAGGACCTGTGGGTGTATATGAACAGCCAGAATTGAGAAGTAGAGGCAGACCAAGTCAGTGAAGTAGACATAATGGTGGCTGCAGGTGACAAAAGAGTGGTAGCACATGGGGCTGGGAAGTAAAGGAACAGAGAAGACTAGGGAGCTAACCTTGTCCTATGGGGAACCAGAGGCGAACAGAAGGAAAGGGGAAGCTGGCTGCATACTATACTTTCCAATGCAATGTTCCATCATGGTAGGGCATACAGCTGACAAACTCAGGATGATGCAAGTGACTGCAGCCTTTTAATTTAGCCAATGTCTGGATGCTTATGACTCACCAGCAGCCTGAAATAAAAGTTTTCCTGCAAGAGGAGCAGCATGTTGTGAACCAATAATTCTTGCCAAACTGCTGACCTTGCCATATTTGCACAGAAACCATGTAGGGCAGAGCACATTGAAATATGTTGTATGGTACCACCATGATGAAAATCAATAACATTGGTTTAAAAAAAAAGGTATCACTAGGAAAAACACAATCCCACGAATTTAATGAGATTATTCCACTGGAGTATTTTTAACTATGAAGATTGGTGTAAATCAGTATAATTTAAATATTTTCATGTGATGTTTCGTTATTCGATGAACTCAAAGGCATCAATAATGTTGCTTTTTCAATTACTTCATCACATATTTGTGATTTCTACAACCTTTTTGGATATATTATGTTGGTATATGGCAAATAAATCTGCTGTAAAATGGTGTCCTGAATAGCCTACTTCTAGACTACACATAGCCCCATTATTGGCAGTAAAATTCATGAGCAAGAGGATTATACCTATGTGGGGTGAGGGATCATGATCTGCTGGTCGGTCGGTGTTCCCTGCAGCAAGGGTCACAACATAGAGGGACAAAAGGGCACACATTTCCCTAGTCAAAGTTATCACACTGCTTTCCTAATGTAATAGCTATTCTAGTGCAATGGGAAAGTTCCATACATTATGGTAAGAATTATAAACAACCAATTACTCATAGACGATGCCTGAGCCATATCTGAATGATACAACAACCGAAAACAGAGAATGCCTGAGCTTTTGCCCATTTTTAGGTTGAGCCTACCAGATAGCCCAAGCTGTCTGGCAGCAAGCGCACTTTACAAATGCTGGTATTATTATTATTAAGAGACCTATTGTAGGTTCCCCATCGAGGAGAGAGTAACCTTCAAGCTACTCATCCACGCCTACAAATCCCTCCACAACATTGGACCCAAATACTGCAACAAAAGAGTCTCCTTCCACGTACTCAAAAGGAATCTCTGCTCCGCCGACCTCGTCCTGGCAGAGACACCACACATCCGCAGAACCAGAGCACCATAGGCCTGGAACAAGCTCCCAGTCAACATCAGACGCTCCCCCACTCTGCACACCTTCAGGAGGAGCCTCAAGACCTGGCTCTTCGACTGATCTGGAGCTGCAACCCCCTCCCCAGTGCCTTGAGACCCTCACGGGTGAGTAGCACGTTTTAAAACCCCTGATTGGTTCATTGATTGATAGGTTTATGGAGAAATGTTCTCTTTCTCTGTGTGCTGCATTCTGCATCTTAGTAGATATGGCACTTTTCAGCTCTATCCCATTCATGCAATGCAGAGCAGCAGCTTGTTCAGAAATCAGACAATCTTATGTCGGGTATTTGAGGTGTGGCTGCAACACTATTGTATTGCCTCTCCATCTACATATGTTGCGTCCCAATAGAGGGCAACATCCAAAGAGTGCATGGTCTCCATAGGTGCCATGAACATTATAACTACATATCACAATAAGAGAGAATTGAAGGTTCCTGCACAGAGTTAGACAGAACAGCTGAAAAACAAGAGGGTGGCCGCACAGTGTCAGGGGGACTTTCCTTTGATGTCAGTCAGAGTGACAAACCCTATAATATCTATATGCTTTCGGTCATCACCTCTCCACCAAGATGGACCTAAGATGTTCCTTTCTATTGTAGTAAATATAGAATACTGGTATACTCTATGCTAATATATTCCTGGTTTGCACCAAAATGGTCAGTCACATATAACCAGTTTTCTATTTCCCTTTCCTTTTACATGCACCTCAAACTCAATGTAGCATTCTATTTCTAAATAGGAAGATGGAAAAAAATGTGGACTCTAAAATAGTGCCCTCGCCCACCCCCTTTATTTATTCTTCCTGAATTCACTCTTAGAATTACCTTCCTCTTCACTTTATACACCCATTTATTTATTACTTATTTCAACTATTCCTTCAATTTCTAAGTTTTAAATGTGTAGTCCCTGGTGCCTACATTGACTATTATTGGGTGGTATTGCACTTACAAAGCAATTATTGTGCCACTTTGAACCGTGATCTGTATTGTATTATTATCTATTCTCATCCTTCATTTATTCCATTGTCGAGTAAAATAACTTCCATTTATCACTTTTGCTTCTTTCACTTCTGAAATCTGTACTATAATTTTCCTAATGTCAGTTATGTATTTAACTTCTTTTCACTCTTACTAGCATGTTGCATCCTTACTATAGTAAAAACATAATGCAAAAATAATACAAACATCAACTGTATTATTTCCACAAATAATGCATTTTTTGCTATAGTTACAGGTACAATGGCTATAAAAATAAATGCAGATCTCGATTGTATAATTCCTTTTTAGGAATCACTTTTTGGGCTAATTATCTACTTAAGTATGTTTTTCCATTTTGATTTTGGAAATGCTTAGAGGCCGTGTCCCCGTGAAGAGGTTCATCCAAAATGCTTGGCAACTCTTCAAGATGGTTACACAAACTAGAAACACAGTATGTACTTGTATAAATACATGCAATTATAAATAAATGTAATTATACACAAACATTTCCTGAATCTTAAGAAATCTCATCCAATGTGAAATTAAAGAAAATAAGTATGTAGATAAACAGAGTTACTCAGCCAATCTCACAAATTTGAAACGAAACATTCTACCTTTTCATGCCATTCACAACTGTCCTTTGGGTTCAACTCTTACTTTTTTATTTATTAGTCTAAATTCGGAAACAGAACCATGAGTTTGTGTTGAATGATGTCTCACAAGCAGGGTGCTATGAGGACGTGACTTCCTTTGAACCCCATATCTTAATTAAATCAGAGAAACAAAAGTCTAGGATCGCTTCAAAAGCAGTAGGTTTGCCTATAGTTAAGAATGTAATAATTACCTACTTTGCATTAAAATGTAACATTTAAAAATTTGAAAAACACTGAAATTCACCAGTCATAGTAATTTCAAGTAACTGTAACTGTACTTGTACAGTGTTGTCATCAATTATGTTGTTTTCAGATGGCATCAACAATATCATCAATGATGTTATAGAACATGTAATGAGTGATGTAATATATGAGGTCATAAGGAGTGCATGGTGAGGGAGTGAGTTATAGTTTCTGATCCCACAGCTACTGCAGCCCCTGCACTCCCAATGGACTCTCGGGGAAGCAGGGGATTCCTGTTGGCTCCTGTGAATAGTCCCACAGGATTCCATCAAGTCCCAAAAATCTTTTTTTTCAATTTGGCCCCAGAGGGGGGTTCGCTGACCCCCCTCCCAACAAGGTCTAGGTAGGAAGGTACTCCTCCCATGCCCCCTTATACTTTTTTTAGGAAGAAATATTTAGGACACAAAGCCCGAGTACCCATGCCCTGAAAGTACAAACGTAAATTGACTCCTAATGTTCCGACCAGCCAATCAGAATGCAAGCTTTTGCTCCTGTTGGAGCGAGACGGATGATGGAAAAAGAGGCCCTATTGGCCAATCAGATTGCTCTATTATTTGAAGTTGTGTGCTTGTGGGACTCCTGTGAGAGTCCTGCTTAACCAACCACACAGATTACATACATGCTAAACTTTAATTTCTCACAAACTATTAAACGGATTTATACAAAATTTTCTTGGTAAACATCTACCTCTCTGCCAAAATTGGTGAAATTTGGATTAGCCATTTAGGCTATAGCACTGTTCTAATATCCCCATGGAAATTACATGTGGAAATTATGTTTTAGCCAGTGGCGGTGAAGTGGGGGATAAGAAAAAAGGTGGATTAAAAAATGCAAAAACCCATGCATTTTCCATAGACTTCTTTAAGAAGCACTACCGCAAAAACTGTTCAACAGAATTACACCGAATTCGACAGGAAGCTAGGTCTTGGTCCGTAAATTGTGCTTTTTGTAATTTGGTGTAAATCCGTTCAGTAATTTTTGAGAAATTAGGTTTAAAAACATTTGTTTAGCTGGACGTTAGGTGGAGCGCCAGTATGAAAATAGAGTGCTTTGATTGACCAGCAACATGGGAAAAATGTTGCTGGCAGCAATTGCAAAAGTTGGTCCTTTGTCCTGAACTTTAAATAAATATATATGGGGAGGGTATGGATACCTTCCCTGCCTAGGCCCCTTGGGAGAACCAAAGGGACCCCTGGCGGGAAAAGAAATCTGAAAATTTGCCACAATCCAGCTGGATTCCCATAGGATTCTAGCAAAAAAAAAATATGGAGAGAGGGCATCAGTAGAGCCCGCCTCTCTAGTCTCTAGTCCATTTAGGTCCTTGGGGACCCCATCCCCTGAGGCCGGATATATTTAAGGGTAGAGGCCAAGGCTCCCCTCCCTGATGCAAATTTGGCCGTGAGACCCCATGCCCAGGAGACCAACTTATTTATTAAGGGGAGCGGGTGTGCCCCCCTCCCTGAGCTGTTTTTGGGCCCATGGTCACAATTCCCAGGAACCAAATTTAATTATTTAGGGGAGGGAGTGCTCAGACCCCTTCTCAAGCCATATCTGCCCTGAGGATCCCATCCCCCATGGCACGATGTATTTAATAAGGAGAGGGGGTGGATAGGCCCCCCTCCCCTTATTAAATACAGTGGGCCCCTTAAAATGACCCAGGGGACCCCATTTCTAGAGCCAACACTTTCATTAAAGGGGAAGTGGGCTGTCTGGCCCCTCTCCCTGATACCTTAAAGGCCTTAGGGATGCCACCCCCCCAGGCCGGCTCACTTGCTGTGTCCTGGGGATCTTACCCCCGGGACTCAGTAGTTTCCCAGACCCCACTACAATGGGTAGAGAAAGGTGTTTGCTCCCATCTGGTGGAAGCATTTTCAAATCTCTCACTAAATGGGCGCAAACAATAAGGGAGATATTTATAAGTGGAGCAGTGTTGCTCTTGCACCACACACCATGGTGCAAGCATGAAGCCAAGCAAGGCCACCATGCGAGTCCCTGACTGGAGCTCCCATTTAATAAAAAAACAGGGCTAAGGTATGGAGTCCCTTAGCCTATGAAGGCTCGGGGAGGGGGGTAACATGTCCCCCTGCCCTTTTTGATTAGTTTGGACCCAGGGATGTGATAACTGGGGTCTAATAAGGCTTGGGGAGGGGGCCACATGGACCCCCTCCACGTTTTTTTATTAGAATATGCCCCAGCGGTTGTGATCCACGGGGCCTCATAAGGCTCGGGAAGGAAAGCTGCACGCACAATTCCCCTTAGATTTTGGCCCCAGTGATGAGGTCCCCCTGGGGCCCAAGAAGGATTGGAGAGTGGGGCCATATGACCCCCATTTCCTTTTTCATTGTATTTGACCCTGGGCATGTGGTCGATGGGACTTTGTAAGGCTTGGGGCAGGGGGGTATATGGCCCCTCCCCTTTTTATTGAAACTGGCCCTGGGGAATGAGATTCTGGGGATCAATTACGGGTCCCTCCCATATATGTTTTCCCCCAGGGAATGGAGTCCTCAGCGCCCGATGGCCAACCCTACACGGTGTACACCAATGGCTGTCAGTGGTGTGTGGTTGGCAGCCTGCTGGTGGTTTGGCCACAGGGCCTGGCGGCAGGCCAAGCCCCGTGGACAACCCCTCGCTGCGCACAGCTAAAGGCTGTGCGCAGCATAGTATTGGCTGCCTGCAGGAGTTCCAACCAGGGTTCGGATGCAAGTAAGGCCCTGCAGCTAACACCGAGCATGACCAAAGGCTCTCAGTGGTGTGGTGTTGGCTGCCTCCTGGTAAATGCCTGCAAAGAGATGGACATAGGGCCTGGCCATGAGCCAGGTCCTGCGGCTAGCCCCATGACGCATGCAATGAAAAGCTGTGTGCAGTGTTTGGTTGGCCGACTGCATGGGGTTGCTACCTCCGGGTTGCCACCAACCTGCTGTGCACAGCTGAAGGCGCTGCGCAGTGTGGGGTTGGCTGTATGTGGAATGTGCTGCATTAGCCCTGACCGAAAACTTTTTTGAGTTTAAAGGGCAGTTATACCACCAAACGCAAGGTACTTCCATGGGGAGTACCTTTGCCCCTATTGTAGCCTGCCTATACATGGCGGCCTTTGAGGGCCAACTCATCTTCTATGAATCGTTCAAACATACCTATGTGGAAGAGATTCATAGACAATATTCTCATCTTTTGGTCAGGCGATTCGAAATCATGTAAAGACTTTTGCGCTTGGATAAACAATCTGAACCCATACTTGAGATTTACTAGCACTGTCGCACACAACCAGAAAGCGTTTCTAGACCTGACGATCAAACTCGAACAAGGCAGTTTGACTACCACGATGCATAGGAAAACCACAGATTGTAATAGTCTTCTACTTTTTAGTAGTCATCACCCACGCGCCCTGAAAGAGAATCTCCCCTTTGGGCAATTTGTGAGGGTGAGAAGAAATTGCAGTAAGCTGGAATACTACAGAACTGAGTCAGAAATATTGGCAAAAAACTTGGCTGCAGGACAGTACCCATCGCGAAGCATAGCGCTATCCTAAAACAGAGCAAGGAATAATAACCGCGAGGCGCTGCTAGAACACAGAAATTAGACCCCTACAGACACCCTAACTTGCGTTACCACATTTACACCAGCTTCGAATCAACTCACGAAAGTAATTAAGAAACATCGGAGCATACTAAACACCAGCTCAATGACATTGGAGCCACCACGCTTCGCTTTCAAACGCTCCAGAAATTTGAAGGACATGTTAATCCATACTAGAAAATGTGCACCCATTACCATGAAAGGCATCATACACCTGAAATTGGTCATCCTGGAAGTGTTCACCAAAATCACCAAAAATGCTCTCTTCTTGAAGGAGCAGAAATGGGTACTGAAATGTGATGATGGGATACACAATTTTCAGAAATTATGTGGTGATCTTTGCTAACCAGCAATGTGAGTAGTGTAATGCATACACCTCGTAGCAGTAACACAGCACCGATGTAGATGCACCTCTGAGTCTCTTGAGGGATTAACACACTATGAATGCAGTGCAATGATGAGATGCACATACGCTAATTTGTAATAAAGTTGGGGGACCATTTGAATGTTGTGTAATGCGTGATTATTGAGATACATTTAACTTACAAAATTAGCACTACACGATTGTAACCATTCCAAATGTATACCCCTCCAGTATGGCCATCTATTTGCACCTTCGGTAGTAAACATCTCCCCAACATTGCCGCCTATTGTGAACAACCATATACGCACGAGCATTCTGAGTCAGGCGCATCCTGCCCCCCGGAAGCGCCGATTAATACAACATGGACTCAGACCACTCTACCACCCAGACCCGGTAGCAGTGGGTAGGTCTCGAGACAGCATGCTACTTGCACACACGTGAGTACCTGCATTACCAACAATGCTAAACAATTCCCTGCGCTTTAGATAATTGCATCCGTGCCCGTGTAACTTTGATCTTCTACCATTACGGGTGGGGCACTTCAATTTGACCACATATTGAACCTGAGCAGCGGCCCCTCCTCCCAACCACTGAACACCTGGCAAGGGTTGTATGTTATTGGAAGTAAAGATATGCCCCGCGCTGTGCAAATTTGGCATCTTTACCGTATACTATTTCGAGAGATTGAAACCCCTATTGAATCATAACGGCAAACATCCCACCACGCCCCCGCCTCCCCTCCACCACACACAAGGAGTTTGTTGTTTCCATGATGTTGAAAGTGACAAGATGTGGTGTTGTTTGGGATGGAAACATGTTCCCACACACATATGAGAAGCGGGGGCATGACCCAAGCAAATCTAACTTGCTCCTACACTACGATAAGTTTATCTTGTTTTTGATCATTTTGAGAGGAGCAGTATTAGTCACAGATAACTTACTGAACTTTTACCTGGCTCCAGAATATGGATGTATGATGATGAGTATGTTGGTTATACTTAGAAGAATTGTCATTACTGCACAGTACATGCATGACATGTGTTACTAATGCAAATATTTGTTCATTTTTCCCTACTCACTTGCTCCAGTGCATGAGGAACTCCTCGTGTACGACCTACGGGTACTGTTGAAGCCTGGTTAGTCCTAATTATTGGGTGAGTCCCCATAGTTTCTCTGCCACTTTTTGTTGTGCCACTAGGGCTGAAGTTCTTGGCAGTTCACCTTGTGCACACACCGTGTGTCACCATGTTTTTTAATTGCTTTTAATTCATGTTCGCCACTGAATTTTGAGAGTCAGTTTCACAAGGGAAATGACAAAATACACACATTTGAAATTGTATTGATTTAACCAGTGTCACATTTTCTCCCTTCACAGGTAGTTCCAGTACCATCAGGTACTCAACTAGTTAGTTGTATGGTTGATGTGAGTATGCAGCCACGTCACCAAGTTAGTTTTTCGAATTGTAGATAGATTTCTTTTCTGGTCCTGACGAATTGCCCGTAGACTATACACTTTGTGAGAAACATGTTGACCTGTCACCAATAAGAACGCTTAACCTAAGACATAAGCCTAGCCTAGTGCCTTATTGATTGCTTTTACTTAGGGTAGGAGACCCATTGATTAAAGTTGTTGTCGCTGGTACTTCTAACCCTATTTTACATTCACTCAAAGCATTAATCTGCACACACTTGGCCCCTCCACCCACTTCACCTTACGACTGTTGGAAAAAGATCTCAGCTAAAGTGCCCCTACTATAGGGAGTCCGTCAGGGATTGCACTGCCGACCTGACGAGGAACAGCCCAAAGATGAAGCATGACACCCTACTGTGTGTGTGAGGGCATTATAATCCAATAAATGGATTCCCAACTTTGAACCACTCTGGTCAGGTTGACTTTGATTCCCTTATAAGACTCTCATCCCATAGGAACACCATAACCTTTTTCTTTAGGCTTGTCCAAATCCAGGGGGATTTGTTTTACTGATGGTAATAAAATATGACTTTACATTAAAAAAGAAAGACTAGATATTCACTGAAAAATCCAAAGGTTAAAGTAATGTTATAGTTAGGTGTGATAAAAATATCAGGTTTTGTTGGGGAAAATTTTTTAGAAATTCACTGAAAAAAGCAAAGGTTAAAGTAATGTTATAGTTAGGTGAATATGTTAGTGGCAAGATTAACAATTTGAACTAAAAAAAACTAAACAATTCACAGTTATAGCTAGCAGAGCCAACTATAACTTGTGCCCACTCCATGCACTGCTTATGACCTCACATATTACATCAATCTTGACGTGTTGTATAAAATCATTTAATACATCACTAATGACATCTCAAATTACAAAACATTTCCATTGAAATTCTTTAAGAATATCAGTTGCTCTTGTGTGGGAGAATTGTCAGCGGAAGAGTGCAACTGGTTTGATTGTCTCTCGCTCTCCTTTGTAATAGCAACTTTCCTCCCCTTTCCCTAGCACCTGAGCTGAAATCAGCTGCCATGCACCATGGAGACACCTTTGCGCCTTGGTGCAAGGGTGTCTCCGAGAGTCTAGCGTAGGTTTTGTACTGCAAGGGTACCCCTCCAGTACAAAATTCCATGCTTAGACTATCTTTAACCCTTTTCACTCTTTGTATGTATGCTGTAAGGTGCAGCACACAAACAAAATCAGAAAAGGAAAGGAGAAATGAAAGCATTTCTCCTTTTTTGCGCCTACTTCAACAGGGTGCAGTCTTCTGACACTAATCCCCGTCTACTTTGTTTAGTAAATAGGGTTTAGCATCAGAAACCTTGGAAGGTTGCATGGAAATGCCCCTGCTCCACCCATGGTACGCCCCTTGCTACTAAGTAATACAAAGCAGTGGTATACTCTGCTTTGTGTTACTTTCACGTTATTTCCAGCGCTAAAGTTTAGCGCTGGAAAATAAATCAGAGAAAAAAGATTTTATGCCAATTTGCGTCAGTTTTGTGACGCAAACACGTGTGAAATCTTAGTAAATCTCCCCATTTATGTACTGTATATTAGAACTGAAACTTGATCCTCTCTGCTATCAGCATTTAATTAATTATTTTCCATGTTTTTTAAGTGTTCACATTTGTGGAGATTTGGGCACGAGCAAATCTAGTCCTGATGTATATAACAGCTATGTTGCCTTCAGTAAGCTTTGGCATAGGAAGGTGGTAAGAATCATTCATTAAAGTCAAACTTACAAATGTAAGAATTCACTACCATGTTGGTGTTAACTAGTTTTAACATCTAAAGGAAGGATGCATAATACCGAGTTATGATGCACGAATATTCCCCCATTCACTAATATTATTTTATTCCAGTGCAAATAACAAACTGTACGCCAACCTGCTCATCTTTCTTGCTGCCAGAGTGTAGGAGTCAGGAAAGCATAACACTATGTGTCATTTTTACTTTAATCTAGTTAAGGATGTCAATTTTTTAACATCCTGATTATGTCTGAGGTTCAAAGTAATCCAGCTGTGAACTTTTGGGTTTATTTCTCTGTGTGGCAAATACCGAGATCATATCTGACTATTTTAACGCCCTCATTTCGTCAAAGTGTCAACTCTCTATGGGGTGTGATCCCCCATAACTAATGCATGAGATAGAAAAACATGCTTTGTTTCTATTGCTCATTGTCGCCCTCGTCTCTGGACTTCATGTAATTGCATTACAATTTGTTCCAGCATATTGCTTTCCCACCTTGCGTCAAGCATGGTTTTCTTTCACATTAAATCTCCTTGTACCACCCTGGTAATTAATACGGCTTCCGGAATACAAAGGACGTTCAATATGAGCATGACATACAGCTGCTTCTGAGAGCAAGCATTCGTATTATATTCCTTTCCTGACGTTTGATTCTGAAGGCAACCAAATGTGGGAAGGAAATTGTAAAGCACAGCGTTTTCTTCAGGAACATGTATCACTAGCACCGCCTCTGCACTGGCAAAGACAGCACACTGAGGCTGTTTGCACTCCTAACAAGAGAGCGAGAAGCATCCAGAAGTGACAGCATCACACACAAGCAAAAGCGAGAAGCACATGAGGGCGAGAACAACATTTAGCGCCAGGAGGGTGGGTGAGAAGTATGCAAGAGAGAAACAAAGCACAGGGGTGCTTGGTGGGCATTTGGGGAGAGCACGCAGTGACAAGGAGAAAGCTGAAAAACACATGCCCTCTCATTGAGGGATTAATCTAATAGAAATGGGCCACTAAAAAATTCAGGGGAAGGATAGAAGCCAGTCAAAAAGAGAGATGGTGGGCAAGCTATGCCACAAGAGAGGGACAGTCACAAGATGGACAAACTGGGACAAGGAAAGCTATTGACTAAGAAGCAAGCAAATGAGATTTGCAATAAACCAAAATACTGGTGTAAGCCCCTGTATGTTCTTGAACTGTCTGGTAGGCTTGACTTACACATTTATTGCACAAGGTATCTACCTCAGCAACCTTTAGGTTTGTTGATTAACTAATTGCATACATTTACATTTCTTTCAGGTAACAGTCACCCTGGAGACAATGTTTCTCCTTTAGCTGTCTGTCCCTCCTCTCTCCTCACAGCATAGGAGACCCTAGCTTTCCTTTTCAGCCTGCGGCAACTCAAGATCAGTGTGAGCCGTTCAGAAGCAGTTGTTTTTTATCAAAAAGTATGGGATATGTTTTTGTATCTCTCAGAAAGTTTAGGAATGTCGGTCCCAGCAGATAGTGTCCACTTAGACCCCAATTCAGGGCCCTCAAAATAGTTCTATGCAGATATCAGCAACACGTGCATTATCCCTATCAACTCCCCTAGGAAAGCATGCTATTGGGATTGGAAGCTCTGACATCCAAGTTACAGTCTGAACCCTAAAATAATCTTTATGTTTACTCCCTTTTCAATTTCTTCCTCTCTCACTTTCCTTTTCTCTATATGCTCCCTGTCTCCTACCTTGCCATTCGTCGCTTCCTCTCTCACTACCCCACATGCCTTTTCTCTGTTCCCTCAACTTTACCTTTTATGTGTCCGTCTACTTTTTTCTCCTTTCAACCTTTTCTCAGTCACTATTGGCATCTTTCTGTATCTGTTTCTGTTTTTCGCTCCTTTCTCTGCCCATTGTCTTTCTGTGATCCTATTTTCTCTTTTTCATCATCCCTTCTTTCTCTCTGTCAGCTGGGCGATCCTCACTTGCTTTTCTCTTCCCTCACAGGTTTACGCTCTTTGTTCTAACATTCTGCCTCTCCCTCTCAGTAAATATCTCACTCTCCACTGTTCTCACAAGTAGAATTGAAAAAACTGCTCACATGGGCTTTCAAATTCTATATGTTTGCTAGTTTTTTCATCTTTAAATAAGTCCCCCTATATGTGAATGTTTGCTCAATACTCCAGTGTGTAACACAATCTAAAAAACATAAACCTATTTTGATTTGTACTTTTTGTCAGCTGTTTAAATTATAATTGTGCAACGTCCTCAGATGTATCTGTGGAAATGATCCTTTGTGCAGAAATTTGTTCAGAATTTTTTACTCTTTGTCTTGAATTATTACTGTCACTTCCAGAATTGGCCTTTTTGCTAGGTGGTCACCCTACTTTGTAGTCCTTTGGTTATCTTTGGTTATCTGCTTCTCTTTGCCATTCACTCTCGAGTTTGCACTTTCCTACTCTTGTTTTCACTCATTTCTGTAAACCTCTCTTTCTGTCTTTCTTTCAGTCTCTCTCGCCCCTACTGAGTTTTTTCCATCATTGCATCTAATCCATGGCAAAGGAAATGTACACTTAGGGCCTGTTTATAGTTGGGTGGTGCAGCACAGGTCCGACCGCTGTTGCTTTGCCAAAGCTGTGGTAGGCTGCCCACCATATTTGGAGTTTCCTCTAGTCTGCTGTGCTTTTTTGACATTCCCACGGTGGTGCCTCTAAAAAATGAGCAACACAAGGGGACCACCCAAAACAGTTCCTACACGGCATGGGCTGTTAAGTCCATGCCATACAGGAACTGGTGTGCATGCACACAAGGGTGGCACATGTTGTGCCCCCCTATGAGCATTCACGTGGAGTGAGGCACTAGGGGGCAATGTAGGGCCCACTTTGTTTCCTCTCCGCCACGGTTTTCATGGAGGAGAAACCACAGCGGTCCCACCAAGCATATTACTGTCTCTACACCGCTGCACAACCGCCAAGCAATGACGGTTCCCTGGTAGCTGTGGTGGGGCAATTGCAGTCCGGCCACCCTGATTGAAATAGGGCAGTCGGGATACCTCCACCACCATGCCCACATGAGTCTGGCTGTCTATGGTCCACAGCTTTTCATGACACTTTTCTGAACAATATTTGACAATTGTTTAGACCTGACTGTGAGGCTTGACACCCTGTCTCCCCCTCTTTGATCTGTTCACTTCTTGACAGACATGGTCTCTAGATGACTAGATGTCTGCTTCACTCCTTTCTTCCAGTATGGGTGGCATTAGATAATGACCTTCTGTGCCATATCTCAGGTTGTGAGGTTCCCAAGTTGATTGACTTTGCTACCTTGAGACCCTTCTAATAAAACAATAGTCATGACTTCTTCGGTGGGTGTAACATGTCGTCACCAGTAATAAAAAGATAGTCACATCCATTACGTCTTGAAGTAGAGGTTTATTAACACCCACCAGATCAGTTCACCAGCAGCAGTCCCAGGTAACTGACACTCTGACTGACAGAAGTGCCCCCAAGATTCTACTGATGTACATAACATTCCCCACAGAGAATCATACATTAAAGGGGAAGTTACAACACCTTCCTTGCTCTTGCTGGAAGCTTCTCCTTCAGAATCTTATGCTGTCTTTGGTGGCATGTGAGACGTCTCTTCTTTCTTGCCCTCCTTCTTTACATTGGGATGTGTTGTTGTGCCCTTAGGCAAAGACACCAATTTTGTCCCTGTCATGAATTTCCTTTTCTTAGTTGGCCTTTTGAGAATCCTAATCTTCTTGGTTGGTGACAGGCAGCCCCCAATTGAATTGCTCATTCTTAATCATTTTAAAGGATGAATGTTGTACCAGGTTGTCTTACCTTAAGGTAAAAGCTACTAAGGATTCACCCAGCTCCTAGCATGCCAAATGGAAAATGTGGCGACCATTATCCGCATTTCGTTTATGGTTAAAGTGTGAACTCAGTCCGACTTTGAGATTTTCCTATATTTATGTCTTCTTTATTGAAATGTCCTAACCAGAGACCAGCCATCCAGCCCCAATATTTTAGTCAGAAGGTTCAGCCTTTGCTTGTACCATGATTCTCCTGCTGATTCAAGAAATGTGTCTAGCGACTTCACCCATCTCTTCCACCTTGACCCCAAACACACTGTATCAGCATCTGGGATTGTTAGTGGCACTATGGGGTCGGTAGTCAAAGTCTGAGAATTTCTGTCTTCAGGCACAGTGGGGTGGTGTTTAGGCACACTGCTTGAAATGTTTGGTCCAATCATATCGCTTATTTTATTGTTTTACTCTTGCTAGTTAGTCTCTGTGTGTATTATCCTTGGATTTCAATTGGTTCAATGCTCGGACTTCCCTTGCCTAGCCTTGTTTATTGTTATTTGTGGTGGCGGGAATACTCTGAATTCCTTGTTCAGAATTCCTTGGGCTTTTCTTTGTAGATCTACCGTTTATTTATTGGTCTGTGTGTGAATTTCACTTGCGGTGCTTCACACCTCCGTGCCGTTTGCCACCAATGCAAAAACAGGCAATGCCCTCAACCTACTCAATGCTAAAATCTAATGAATTTAAGAGGATAAACTGCTGAGTTGGCCCTGCTAAGATCTGAACTTGTGACTGGCAGCTCGTAATTCTCAGTAGTGGGAAGTTTACTCCCTTTGCCAATCTTCCCACTTTCGATTAGTAAAGATCTTTCTCTAGTGACTTTTCCCTTTTATGTACATTGACATAGATTAATTCGCTTAATTGCTGTTTGCTCTTGTTCATTTGTTTGTTGAAATGTGGTGCAAGTCAAATATTTTCTCTTTGGCACTGCACACCACTATACTGTATTTTGTATGTGGGCATGAAGGCGTTCCTTAGGATCATTAAAACCTGTTTGCCTTCTGAGTAAATTACTTCACTTAAATGCAGGTTATTTTCCTTCATTTTCTTTTGTCTCGGAATTTCCCGCTTCTCTGTTGCCAGACGATGACATGATAGTGTGCTTCTTATTATGTTATCAGTGTTTAATGATAGCTATTTTCGTTTGTTAATTCTTGTACTTTAATCATTGTGTTTATTGTCTTTATTTGGTTGCATTCATGCTGCATAGACTGTGTCATCAAGTCCAGTCAAATCCAGTGATGGCTGGTGACATTTGAAAGTGGTGAGGCTTAAAAGGTTGGTATGACTTTTATGTCATGAGCAACTCAGACAGGCTTAAAAGACAAACATTGGGTTCAGGCTGGATCCTCCTCCAGAGAAACACATTGAAAAATATTGGCAAATGGTGCATTTTAAAACAAATTAATTTAGTGATAAAACAAGGCTTATAAAGCAGTCAAGACGTATAGTTTTTAAATATTGAACACATAAAAAACTGCCCTATATCTTACTGCATTAATATGTTCAACAGTTACTGTAATGTGCAAATTGTACAAGGCGACAACTTCAGGCTTTTAAAGAGTGTGCTTGCCCAGTGTCTTGCCCAGCATGCGGCATCAACAAATGCTACAACCAGGCTTTGGGAAGGATCCACAGCTGCTGATTGCAATCAGTCATATAGAAATATGTGAAGACAGGTCTTTAACCCTTTCGCTGCTGATGACGAGCTCAGCTCGTCATCACCCACGGGTGTCGTGTGCTGATGACGAGCTGAGCTCGTCATGAAGAGTGGGAATCAGAGTAATTCAGCACAGCGCAAAAATCCCCGCAGCAGCCATGTGGTTAAGTGGGATGAAAAATGTGCTGACTTGCTAAAAGGGAACAGGTAAAATAAATTTCTTTGATTCCCTAGAGTGCTACCCGGCCTGTCTTTTGGTTTCTCTCTGTGATGAAATTGCATCAAGATATATAACACAACAACTGACCTACACCTAAAACCTTGCAGTACAATTGGCTTTGTTGATGGGTGGTAGCTGTTTAACATTAATGATTAACAACAAGGATTTGTTATGAATATATATTTTTTTTAATTTGTTTTTATTGATGGTCAAGCACAATATACAGTTCAAACATTTCTCATTTTGTGACTTTACATTTCTTTTTGTCCATATCTCCAGTATTCAAGGTATGTTTTAAGTACCATATTATTTACATATCATTTCAGTTCACGTTAGTTAAAGCCCTTACATGTTTCAGCAAAACGTACATTACAGCCCATGAAGTTAAATAATAATAATAAAAATAGGGGCATTTGTAAAGCGCTGAGCTACGCACACCGGCGTGTCCCCACACTATGGGGAGAGAGGCGGAAGCTGGGATTTTAACTGAGGGGCGGGCAGTCTACCTGACATATAGGTATGTTTTTAATTTAACACGGAACCTACTTTCTGCCGGTTCTAGTCGTAACTCCACCGGAAGTTTGTTCCAATGATTTGCCGCTAAATACCTGAACGATCTACCTCCCATGCGGGTATTTATTACATTTCTCAAGGAGTGATACTGTTATCTCAGCTTTCTGTTTATTCATCTGTTTGCATGGACCTTAGATACTTCATGAGCGGGTCCCAGAAATCTCTAGGGTGAGATGCCTCTGGTATCTCTTCGGCATAGTTTTCTAATTGTTCCTTGCAACAGGTCATGTCTGTGATCCAATTTTTACATTGTGGTGCCTGTCTACTCCCCCACTTTATAGCTATTCTTCTCTTGGCTGGTAGCAATGCCATGGCTAGCAGTTTGCGTCTTCTAAACTGTTTGATTGTGTATATCCCCAACAGGCAAACTTGAGGTGAGTTGGGTATCTGGTCAGCTAGCATTTCCGGTAGAGTACTTGTCACTGTTTGCCAATAGGGTTGCATCTGCAGGCATGCCCGGACAGTATGTAAAAAGTCTGCCTGTTGGGCGTTGCAGCGCGCTCATATATCATCTTCACGAAGGCTGTATTTATGTAACTGTGCTGGTGTATAATATACTCGTAAGAATTTAAAATGTATAATTCGTAACTTACAATTTGACGTGAGCATTTGTGTGAGTGTGCAGCTGTATCCACAATCCTCTTTGGATATTGGGCTGCCTAGCGTATCTTTTCATTTCTGTAGAGCCCGTTCTTTTTCTCTATATTGTTCATGCTGGGCTGCATTATAAAGATTTGTTACCAATCGTTGATATGTAGGTGATGTTAAGAGCATTTGGAGCGCATTATGTGTTGGTGGTGCACGAGGAAATGTGGGGTAGATGTCTTTCAATGCCACCCGTAATCTAAAGTACGCAAATAGCTTTAGTGATGTCTGATGTGCTGCTAGCGTAGCATTATTCTGTGATATGATTTGGCAACCTGGAAATGTGTCTTAGACCCATGTCTCCTAGCAGTTAAAGCATGTTTTTTTCTTGCGTCACAGTTATTTGTGGGGGGTTTTGCAGGGGCAGCGCTGGTGCATATTCTGGAAGTTTTTTAGCTTGTTTTGTCAGCATGTGCCATGCTAATTAAGTGCAGCATCCTGGGTTAATTTCCGCTCTTGGGGTGCATTGTCTTGGCTCAGTTAATAAGCGACAAGGGGGGTCGGGTGAACACTTATTTTCCACTACTATGTGAGGTATATGTGCATGCTGGTGTATCCAGTAGTGCGCATGTTGCACCTGGGCGCAGTAGTAGTAGAGTTGTAGGTCTGGCGCTCCAAAGCCCCCTTATATATATGGTCAGGTCAGTTCTTTCCATCCTACTCTTGGCTGTTTACCTGCCCATGTTAGCTTGGTCATATATGTGCACAGTTTTATAAAAAACTGTTGTATGAGCATTACCAGTATGTTTGTGAATAAGTATAGAAACTGTGGAAGCACCACCATCTTCTTTACTGCTATTCTGACAGCTAATGATAGTGGTAGTCTAATCCATCTGTCTACTTGGCCTTCCAGTTTTGTAAAAGCTGTACCATAATTTCCGCATATTACTAACGCCGGGACTCGGTGTATCCATACCCCTAAGTACTTAACTGGCTCCGTTTGCCACTGCAAGGGATATCCTAGTGGGGGTTGTTTTGTAGCAGGTGCCAATGGGATTACCATGGATTTTGTCCACTTTAATCTTAGCCCTGAGTGAAGTTCAAATCCTATGTATTCTCTGATTAATTTATTTTTGTTTGATGGATAGCATGTATATAAGACCATATCGTCTGCATAGAGTGGTATGCTCACAGGTCTAAGTTGGAACTGCAAAGCTGTGTCTGCATGTTTTTGCCAGATTTTACATGGTAGTGGCTCAAGTGCCTGAGTGAGAAATAGTGGAGAGAGTGGGCAACCCTGCCGCGTTTCTCTATAGATGTGGATAGGATCAGATGTATTGCCTTTTATCCTGAGCCTTGAGCACAGTCCCGTATATAGTAGTTTTATCCAGCGCAGGAACAGTTGAGGGAACCCCTTCCTGTGCAATACAGAGAGCATAAATGGCCACTCCACGGAATCAAAAGCTTTTGCTGCGTCCAATAAGTGCGCTGGGGATGCTCAGACGTGGGTCCCAGGCACTCCACACCACTGGAGTCAAGCTAGCCGGGCTGATGAGAGGTGTTACCTCGAAACCGGTCCGGTCCTCGGATGCTTGATTCCGTTCTGGGAAGGACATGGCTTTTGTAGTTCGGACTGGACTGTTCCCATAGGGCACAGGGTCAGAGCTGATTTGCATATCGCCATTGTCTAACCCAGGGTGGTGTGGAGTGCAAAAAAACGATGGATTTGGGCCCAGATCTTTTGACTGGGTTGAATGTGTGACATTGATCCACATTCGGTCCATCACTTGTTTTGTTTGCAGCTGCGTCCAATAGGGCCGCAGCTGCTCGTATATCTGGATGTAGTTAATGACACATTGCGAAGATATTCCATAAATTATGTGTTGTTGACTTCATTGGAATAAATCTGGATTGGTATGGTAAAACTAGTTTTTGCAGTAGGGGCTGTATCCTTAGTGATATGATTTTAGCTAATATTTTAGCATGTAAGCTGATGAGGGACAGTGGGTGGTATGAGTTGCACCGGGTGGGATCTTTCTCTGGTTTAGGTAGTGTAAATAACAGTGCCTCTCGCAATGACGACAGGAGTGCACCCTCTTCATATGCTTCAGAGTACATCCCTGTTAGGTGGGGTATAATTAAGTCACTGTATTCTTTATAAAACTCACCCAGTAGTCCATCTGTCCCTAGAGCTTTATTGTTTGGGAGAGATCTAATAGACTCTTTTAGTTCATCTTCGGTTGTGGGTTGACTAAAATATTCCTGGTGTTCATCAGAGATCCAGGCCAAAGCTATATCATCTAGGTATTTGTCCGACTCTTCGTCAGATGTGTTTGCTTGTGTATAATCGTGCATAATATTCTGAAAAAACACATTATGATGGAATGTGTATCATAGTGTGGCGTGTCTTACGCATCTAAAATTTGAGTAATGTGGTGTGTGCTTGTTGTATTCTACTTGCTAGCGCACAACCTGAGTGTTCACCCTCCCCACAGTTTCGTGCCATAAACCTGCGTGTCATATATTTCACCTCACTATTCATGATACGTGTTCAGTTTGTTTCTGATTTCTGTGAGTAGCGTGGGGTTTAGAGTTTGAGCATATTCCGTGTCTAAGATTTTGATGTACCCTTCTACCTTAGTTAGCTGCTGTCATATATCTTTCAATATCCCAGCATGATTGCCTATGCAAAATCCTCGGATTGTTACTTTGAAAGCTTCCCATAGTATTCGGGCACTGTTCACTGTCCCCGAGTTATGTTCAAAGTATTCTGCTACAGTCTGTCTTAGCTCCATTCAAAACACCTGATCTAGCATCGCAGTTGGCTGGAGGCGCCCTGTGAACTGCCCAGAGGTATGTGTAGGAAGTGCAATATTTAGTCGAACCAGCGCGTGGTCAGATAAGGTCTTAGGCATATGTTCTACAGCTACAGTCCTTGTGCTAACTTTGCGAGTTGCTATCCAATAGTCTATTCTAGACCATGTACTATGAGTTGTGGAGACGCATGTTCCCTCTCTGTACCCGTGATGGTGCAGGTGCCATATGTCCACCATCCCCCATACTTCCATTCCTTCTTTGAGTACTTTAGCGGCATGTTTTCCATATTTATCATTACAAGTGGATTTATCCACTGAAGGGTCCATGCATCTATTGAAGTCACCTCCCTAAATAATTTCTGCTGGTGTCAGTGTTCGTAATTTTTCCAGGATTTGTAAAAAAATGCTGATTTGTCGATATTTGAGCCGTATGTGTTTACTAGGGTGAAAATAGTGCCTCCGAATTTCCCTTGGATTATAATGTATCGTCCCTGATCCTCTGTGATAGATCTGTGTCGTGTGAATGGGATGCCGGTCTTAATTAGTATTAATAACCCCCTAGCGAGTGCCCACTCTGATTTCTGAAGATTGAGTAAGATGGGTTTCTTGAATACAAGCTACATCCACTTTGTTGCCATCAATGTAAGCGAATACTTTCCTGATTTTCTGCGGATTGTTAAGGCCTCGGACGTTTCAGGTCAATAGTGTTAGGGGTCCAGCCTGCCTAGAACCCCGGTGTTGGGGCACTAGGGGGGGTGCATGTTCTAATGTGTTTTTACGTCAGCCTGAAAAAGTATTTGGTATTGAGAATCATTTAATTTGCTAATTTAAACATAGCTTTACATTAGTTTTGATATTTCCCAGTCTGTGTCTATGAACTTTAGTTTTTGATTAAATGCCCATATAGCTATCTGTTACATCATCACTTATTTGTATTTGCCGTGTCTGTATCTTTTGTATCACTGTCCTTTCAGCCATATCCGGGGATCGCGGTCCAGTCTTTATTCCTTGTCTTCTGTTTCCGATGTTTGATCTTGTTTGTCTGTTCTGCCTCGTGGTGATTTCCTCCATAGGTTCTGGGGGCCTCTCCTTCGCACGTATTGAATCACTGCTTTGGAATCATTGAAGATTTTATTCCTTTCCTCGTCTATGATTCTGAGCCGAGCGGGGTAGAGCATTGCATAGGGTATTTTTTGTTGCTGTTGCTTTTTCCCACCGACAGAAATTTCTTTCTCACCTCCTGTACTTGGGGTGTAAAGTCAGGATAAATGGATATCTCTGCTCCTTCATGTCTCAGACTCTCCAGTTCATGGGCTCAGTGCAGCGTGGCATCGCGGTCTCTGGCGTTAAGTAACTTTGCAATGATGGGCCGCAGTCTGGCTCCCAGAGGTGGGGGGGGCAGGGATCTGTGTGCTCATTCTATTATAACGACTTATGAAAAGGTCTCTCTGTCCTGCAGGGATATTAGCAGATTTTCAATGTATCGTTTCATATTTCCTGTGTTCGTTGACTCCGCTATTCCCATTATTCTCAGGTTGTTTTGGCAGGAGCGTGCCTCCAAATCGTCTGACTTCGCTTGAAGGGCTGATAGGGTTTTATCCATTTTCTCCTGGTTGGCACTGACCTGTTGATGTGTATCTATAGCTTCCGACACTCTCCGCTCTACCATGTCAATCCTTTCTGAAAGTTTGTCCAGGCGTTCTGACATGCAATCTACCCTCTATGTCAGTGCATCTATTTTGTTATCTATATTGTACAGAGTAGTTTGCATAGTTGTTAGAATTTGTTTGAAGTCGCCACTTATTTCTGTATCTAGGGAAGATGTGACAGTGTCTGCAGTGTCTTAGTCCTTCGAGCGCCAACTCGTTGCTTTCTTGTGATCAAAGTGAAGCTTGGACTGCAGGTTATCTGTCTTCCCAACTGCTGAGTGGGGCATGTTTGTGTTTCAGGGGCCTTGCAATTCACAGTTCTCTAGTTCAACACTGCTTTAGCTTATATAGGACTTGACGTGGCTGATTTATGTTTCCTGTCCTTTGATTACTGTTCGGGGGTCTCTTTGTGGTGTGTAGGCTTCATGCCACTCCCGTAATTTATGTATTGTTGTTTGCGCTGTCATGTGATGTTTTTTGCGTCACTGGCCCTAAGGTCCATGCAGCAGTCGAAGGTGACGCTGTATGTTTTCCATTGGAGCTGAGTCACAGGCTCGAGCTCCCCAGGAGTTCTCCACCCGTTACCCTTCCTTTAATCTGACGGGCCTCAGCCCTTTGAGAGTGGTAGCAGCTTTGTAGGCCGTGAGTGGAGTGAAGCTGGGTCTATCCCTATCTGTCGTGCTATTTGCCAGTATCTGTGTCTTTAGCCTGGGAGCATTTTGCTAGATTCACTGCCCCCACGCGTTAACTGGATTGGCAACTATTGTGGGCTCACCGTAAGCAGTTCAATCCTGCAGAGCACCCTGGGCTCCTTACCTCTGATTTCAGTTTGTGTTGTCTCCTCTGTTGCACCAGCCGCTCATAGTGTAGCTCTCGCTGTGATGGCCCCCTCACCATTCGCTCTTGCCGGTACCTTTCTTCACAGCCTCCGTCTCAGCTGAGAGGTTTTTGGCTTCCTGTTCAGTTGTAGGCTGCAGTATGGACCGGTTGCCCAGTCTCGTTGGGATCCACCGCCGAATGCGAGTCTCCCCAGGGAGGGTGCAACAGGTATGGCGCTGTGCAGGTGGGTGCTCTTATCTGTGTGTGGGGGGGTGTTTGGGCGGATCTGCCGCTTCTTTTCCCAGCGGACTTCAACGACGCATGGAGGGAGGTCTCACTTTCCTGTGCATGTGCACTAGGCCTCATCATGCCAGTGTTTTGCATTAGGTGGTGCAGACAGCTCACAAAGTCTGTTGTTTTAAGCCAGGATAACTTTTCCGGGTGGCTCTGATCTTCCAATACGCTGTGCATTTATAAATGATTGAAAATCTCGCTTTTGACACAGGATATTTCGTGGATTATTAAATGCTGCCAAAGGAGCTCGCTCAAGGAGCGGCCATCTTCAGGCGTGGCAAGCTCTGCCGGATTTGTTATAAATAATTAACATTCAAAATGTTACAATTCTGAAATTTAAATAGCATTGAGGCCTGTGGAAGGAGCTTTGGCTTTCAGTTATGTGCGCTTTATGCTAAATATATGTATTTTTTCTCTACACATCTCATCCATCTGCACATCTTCAACCATCTCTCTTCAGCACCCTCTTTTCACTCTTCCTCGAATGTACTTCATTGCATCTCCCTCACTTCACCACTTCAAACATTTACAGCACTCATTCACATTTAAGCAATTTATTTCCTTTTGTCCTGTAAATATTTTGCCACACCACTTCACACTCATTTTCACAAAATTGTAATTACAACTGGAATACAAGAGCATTATTCTGTGTACTCTGCAGGTAGGGCAACCCACTAACATGCACTTTACTTTGGATTCAGCATCAGTGTCAGAGCCCTGAATCAAAGACCCTCATAAACACCTGAACAGCTCAAAATGTGCATGGAAAAAATACAGCGAGAAACACAACATGATTAAATAGTTAATTCTGAGGAAGGCAAGATTAAGTAAAACTTTACATTTGCGAGGAACTGAATAGGTGACATGCATTGCCTTAACGTTCTTAACACTCATTGTTCGTAAAGCAATCCA
This sequence comes from Lissotriton vulgaris, assembly GCF_964263255.1. NCBI lineage: Eukaryota > Metazoa > Chordata > Amphibia > Caudata > Salamandridae > Lissotriton > Lissotriton vulgaris. Next base: position 245,461,432 of record NC_141696.1, on the reverse strand, counting down.
TGTTTTTGGCATTAATGACGTTAAGGCCATGTCTCTGGCATGCAAGACTGTAGTTATGTGGGCTGGAGGGCCATGATTCAGACTACTATGATCGCTAATGTCCACCTTTATCTTGTAATAAAATAAAATAAATTACACAAAATGCTTTTCTTTTCAGAAAATAATTTCATCGAACATTGGGAACATAAAACTGTGCCATTCTGGCACAAATTATTAAATAATAAATATTAAATGTTACATCACTCTTGTGAAAAATTATGCATTTGTTCAATACAGGCAAATAATCCATTTAGAAAAACAGCAAATTATCAAAATATCTTGTAATTTAAATAGCCTAATAAAACACTTGTGCAAAATTCTGCAATATAAAGTGCATAGTGCATACTGTACAACATGCCATTTGTTTATTCGTTGTTAGCATATATCCCACAGTAATTTCTCTTCTATATACTGTAACTTTTTTTCCTCCTCCAGTAGATAATGTTGTCTTACTATACCTTATGGTGCAATGATTTTTGGAACTCGCTCAGTCCTTTAATGGACCTCTTTTTTGCGACCTATTGCTTGTTTCAAATATCGCCCATGTGAGCAGAGTATACCAGCCAAACTCTTCTCCTCCTAAACTGCCTCAGTGTGCCTAACGTGCCAACACCGTGCCTAATATTGTATGATATGAACTTATCAGAACGTGGTTGCCAATTATTAAATATTCATTGTCATGAAAATCTCCTCTTATTATTTTAAATGATAGAGATTAAAAATCTCTAGCATCATCTAATCTGTCTATTGGACTTCTTTGATTGGTAAAAACATTCATTCATGTCGAGGGCATCACTAAAATGTGTCTAGGTAGAAAGGGGCTTCAAATGTCAGTTTCTACAGAAATGTGTATAAATCTTCCATGGCATTCAGCCCATTAGGATTTTTTGTATATAAATCTAAAATATATCTTGTTTCCAGTCTACACAATATTGCTTCTCGATTACCCCCTTACCTCAATTTGGGTACTGTGTAAATGACAAAATATTTTAGGTGACTCAGATTGATTTTGTGTGTCTCCTTGAAATGAAGCGCTACCGGATATAGGAGATCCATATTGGTTATTGCTCGGATATGTTGCAGAATGCGTTTATGCTCCTGCAGTTTGGTACTCCCTATGTAGCTCAATTGACAAGTACATTCAAGTACATACACAGCAAAATCAGTTTTGCAGGAGAGGAGTTTGTCAATTTTGACAGGTCTTTCATGAAACGGAGTGTGGTACTGCCTCATATTGACACCAAACTGGCATGCCCTGCATACATTACATTTAAAGAAAGCTTTTTTGAAAGAGTGCCAATTGCAGGCCTCTGACCCTTCTGGGCTGCTACTGACAAGGGCATTGCTCATTGAGTCTGATCTTTTAAAGGTTATTACTGGTCTCTTTGGGAGTAACGTGACAATGATAGGATCACTTAAAATCAATGGCCATTGTTTCCTTACAATAGCTCTTAGTTGCCGTTCCTGTTTGCAGAAAGCAAGCCTAGTTTCCTTATCTAAAGTTTTTTTATAATCACATTGCTTGATGTCTATGTATGGGTGTCTAGTATGTCTATTAAACCATGTATTGACTCTATATTTTTTCTCTGTTTTTGAAATTGCATGGCCTATAATTTGAGCAGAATATCCCTGAGCAAGGAATCTTAGTTTTAACTCTTAAGTTCCTCTTCACTGCTACATATTATTTTTACCCTGAGCATTTCCCCATAGGGGATACTGTTGATTAGATATTATGGATGTGAACTGCTGGCATGTAGTGTTGTGTCGCATGCTGTTGCTTTCCTATGTAGTTTAATTTCAATCCTGTCATTGTTGATATAAACATGGACATCTAAAAAATCAACTGCCGATAGACTTATATGTGGTGTGAACTTAAGACTGACATTGCTACAATTTATCTCAGATTTTGTAGCACTCTCCTTGGACCCCTTCCAAATTATAAATAAATCGTCGACATATGACAACCAACAGATTATGTGTATCCCCCAGCTCTCACTGTGTTCCGTCATGAGGACCTGCTCCTCCCATCAGCCCATGTGAAAGCACACGAAACTGGTGGAAAAGCAAGCATCCATGGCTGCACTCCGAACCTGTTGGAAAATGTCTTTGTTAAAGGATAAAAAATTGATATTTAAACAGAATTGTATCATACACAATATCATTTTGCTGTGTTCCTACAGTCTGAGAGGTATTCTTTTTAGGAAATGCTCCACTGCTCTTAAGCCATCAGGATGGTCAATACTTGTGTATAGAGTGGTTACTTCTAAAGTCATGAGCAAGTAATCTTTACTCCACGGAATGTTATAGATAGCCTTAAAAAAAATATATATATATATATATATATTCACTGAAAAAACCATAGGTTTCACACCAGTTATAGTTAGGAATTAGCATTTAAAAAACCTTTGAAATTCAGTGAAAAAACCATCAGTGATGTCATGAGTGATGTCACTGACCATGTCATGAGTGATGTAATATGTGATGTCATCAGCAGTGCATTGCACGCGCAAGTTATAGTGAGTCCGACTAACTATAACGTGGGAATTTCAATGGTTTTATATCAGTAAAATTTCCAGCTAACTATAACTGGTGTGAAACCTATGGTTTTTTCAGTGAATTTAATAGGTTTTTTAAATGCTAATTCCTAACTATAACCGGTGTGAAACCTATGGTTTTTTCACTGAATTTCAAAGGTTTTTTAAATGCTAATTCCTAACTATAACTGGTGTGAAACCTATGGTTTTTTCAGTGAATTTCATAGGTTTTTTTAATGCTAATTCCTAACTATAAGTTTCACTTTATAAATAAGACTGTTAGCACTCTAGTTGTTCTTTTTAACACTCTGGTACATTCTGTCATTGGGCTACAGTTGGGCTACATCTAGTTGAAATTTGGGCTACATTTACAATTTTTGGTCTCTGGTGGCCATCTTTGGGCTACATTGGGCTACTTTGGGCTACATTTGGGCTACATTTTGGCTCTAACATATATTAAGCCCAATGTAGCACAATACATATTTTTCTAAGTTAATTTTTTTACAAACCACTTTAGAATAGGGCTACCTGTCCCTACAATTATCCCATTTTTTTTTTTTTTAATTTTTGGGGGGAGCGCTCCCGGAGCGCGCCCCGGGGAGCGCCCCGAAAAGCGTATTTCTGAAAAGCGCCCCGGGGCGCGCTCCGGGGAGCGTCCCGTGAGCGCCAATATCACAAACGTAAACATGATCGTGACGTATCGCGTAGCCGCGACCGCGTGATACGCACGGCGTAAGCGCACCCAGAAGTACTCGAGCGAATACGATCGCACAACGTAAACTTCCGACGCGCTTACGCTGCGCGACCCGGGGCGCGACCCGGGCCGCGCCCCCGGGCGCGCCCCGGGGCGCGTAGCGTAAGCGCGTCGGGTCATGTGAGCAGAAAATAACACTTTTCATTGGTTCATAACAGTTTTAGTTTCATAATGATGAAGCCCCTGGTCTTGTGACCTGAAAATAACACTTCTCATTGGTTCAGGACAGTTTTTTTTTCTAAATGATGAAAGACCCCACCTTTTTTCCTTATTCTGACTTTGTCCTTTGACTGAGGAAGACCTGTTTGTTGCTCTCTCTACTTTTTTGCTCTAAATAATGGCTTCATTAGTAGCATCAGCTGGTGCATCTGCCCCACCACCACCACCACAACCACCAAGAGGACCAGCTCCAAATTATATTGGTGGTCAAGAACAGGAGGAGGAGGAAGAGGAAGAGGAGGAGGGGAGAAGAAGATGGCTGCCAGAAGAAAATACCCCATACAAACCCAAACCACACATTGTATGGGAGTTTTTTTCAATTCCAGAGGGGGAAAAAAAGGTGAATGCGCCCAAGGTGACTTGCCTCATCTGCAATGATGAACTTTCACGGGGCAACCCAAACAAGAAATATTCATTTGGTAACTATACCATGATTCGGCACATGACAAGAAAGCACCCAATCAACTACTCTCGTGCAGAGTTCCGGGAACTGGCCAGTAACCTCCCCCAGTCATCAAGGACCCCCTCCCAAAGAAACCAACCCACTTCCTCGGAACCAGAAACATCCGAGGTGATGCCTTGCATTCAGCCGAGATTTGCTGATTTTAAAATCACTTGTTCTGCATGTGGCAAGCTTATCGCCTATGGCGAAAAAAGGGTTAAGCTCATCGTCCTTGCAGGTGATAATCACAAGTGCCCCAAAAAGAAGTAATTTTTTGGGTTTTTTGTTTTTTTGCTCCAGTTGAGCCAGTTTCAATTCCCTTTTTTTGTTTCTCCCCCTAAAAAAATACAAAAAAAAATATAAAACTGTTTTGAAAAGCCAAAAAAAGTTCAAAAAGTTCAAAAAACACAAAAAAAATATAAAACAACAAAAAGAAGAAAAAAAAAAGTTCTTTTTAGAACTACCTCCAATTTCTAAATCAAAACTTCATTTTTTAAAAACTCTGTCACCTTTTTTCATCATAGTACGCTCCCCGGGCCGCTCCCCGGTGCGCGCACCGGGCGCTTCCCCCGCGCAAAACGAAAAAAAAAAAATATTTTAAATGCCCCGCGGGGCCCTTTTATAGCCCCCACATCAAACCTAGGGGGTCAAAGGGGTCTATCCCTGACGCCTTATGGTCAGTTCCCCCTTTGTTTTAGCCACCTCTTATGTCTCGATTTTACCGAGACACAAGATGGCGGCCGCTCTGGACTGTTTCGAATGTTTACAGACATCCGAGAGCCAATCAGCTTTCCATGCGCACCTCGCGTCACGCGCCCGGAGCGCTCCCCGGTGCGCGCACCGGTGCGCTGCTATAGATATATATATTTTTGGGAACCTAAATTACTCAAAATCCACTGCAGCACATATCTTGAGACATAGCAAAGGCACATCAGGCTACCAATCCCTACAATTTTGCCAAATTTGGTGGAAATCCATTCAGCCGTTCGGGTTAAAAGTGAAATCGACCGCCCTATGGAAATTAACATGGGGAAAACGCGTTTTGGGACCCCCCTTTTATCTCGGCCCCCGCTTGACGTATCCCCCCCAAACTTTCAAGGAAGGACCGGAGCTCGACGAGGCCATTTTCAGGAAATTTTCAGGCAGATTCGTCAACCGGTGCCAAAGTTATTCCAAATAGAATTTTGAGATTTAACATTGAAAAAAATCCTAACTATAACTACCTACTGGCGACCGCCAGTAGGTAATATATATATATATATATATATATATATATATATACACATACATACTTTTTGCCTAGACTTCAGTGGCTGTTCCATGCTTTAGTAACTAATATAACAATTGATGCCTTTCTCACCACAAATCAAACAATATTATTAATACCAACTGAAGTCATATTTATAAACTATGAGCTTTATTTCTTTTTATATATAGATATATAACTGTTTCTTCTTTTCATTGAGTTTTTTCGTTATTTTTATTTTATTACATATTTAAAACATACACCTCATTATCGTTTTTCACAAATAGTGTAGACACACATTTACAAATCACAGATATAATACATCCTAATGTTCTCAAAACAAAATTATTACATGCCACAACATATACATTTATTGTGATATTACACAAACATAATTGACAGAAATAGAGGGAAAAAAGAGGGGGAAAGAAATCCTTTGTCCTACAGTTTTTTCTATACGTTTGACGGGACCTGTTCTGTCTATATCCTCGATGCCTACTTATTTTAGTGGTTCTACATTGGTCAGAGTAATGGTCGAAGACTCTAGCGTCTGTGCTTGTTTACTCAAATTCAGACATTACACTTTTCTGTGCGTTCCTTTTCTTTTGTGTTACCCTTGGCCTCAAAGAGAACATAAGCCAACGCGTTTCAACCTTCATAGATGGACCAGGGATTGCTTTAAGTGAAGGTATTCATCAGGGCATCAATTATTTTCGTGTAGGACACTGCAGCTTTCCAGTCGTTGAGGTCTTTCTAGACCTGAAAGGTCATGAATGGGGCAGGGATGTTGAATGCATGTTGCTTCTATTCTCCAAAAAGCATCACATCTCATTAATCAGGGCCAGTCTCACTTTCTGGTGAGGTGTCTCTCATTGCACGCACTGGGCTGGCGCACTCCTCGTTGCTCCACGTTTATTTCGGTCAGCTGATGTTGTGGAGGTATGTGATTTATAAGGATGTGAATTCCTGTTTCTTCTCTGAGTTCCTCAATACGGCTGACGTGTTCCATGTTTTAGATCACCATAACTGTGTGCACTTTTTTGCTGTTCAGCTGAGGTACATGATATCCCTTCACCAAAATCACCCAGATGTCGTTGAACAGTTTATAAAAATAAAGTTCACTGTTAATAAAAAAGGTTGCTGATTTAAATGCCTCTTTATGAAGCACATGGACAAAAAATTCTGATTGACTACTTCGGTTGATAGTGTGGAGAGGATAGATAGTGTGTAGACAGACATAGACCAGACGTAACCAGGATTGTGTAGGAGTTTATGAGGGTAACCTCACTAGTGCAAAATAATCTATTGACTATATATATGGCCAAGATGGTTGCTGATTCCATAAAGTCATAAAACGATTGAGGAAAAATTTGATAAAAATTTTAATTATTTAAATATTCATAAAATGTGAAAAGGCAATAGGGACAGGTTCCCTTTCTTCGCCCATAAATCTCAAACATAAAAATCCGGCCATTCATCACTAATAGCGAAATTGCTCAAGCAAGACTGAACTATGTTTCTTAAATTGTACATAACTTGTCAGATTTGCTATGGAGATGCCGAGGAGTTTTTCTGCGATGAAAAGAAAAACAAGATTCATTTACCATATTTGTTAGACCTTGCATCATTAAACTGTAGGCATGACTGATCTACTTGTATGCCTTGAGTACTTGATTTCAGAATGCTACTGCCCATATTACTACACCAAAAAGATCAATGCCTTTCTGAATTACTCTTCGAAATTCATTGCCTACATTCAAAATGATCAGTAAACCAAATCTGCTCTGAGTACATATCATTATTAATGCCCATAAAGCAACACGCTTGAATTCCTTCGTGTGACAATAAGGGGGTACATTAACTCTTTAATTAATTGAGCAGGAACAAGCAGTGCCACAGAAATGACCTGAATTCCTATAAGATGATCAAAATAAACACAAGCTTTTTAAGATAATACCTACCCAGACAGCAGCAGCAACATATCATGGCAAAGTTGTTTATATACAAAGGAAAGACCAAGATGTTTATATTCAGGTACTTGAACTACAACAGTGCAACTGAAACTCTTTACCCAATAGGAAGCTGACACAAGTGTAACAGCATAGTTATCAATTATTCTTTACACATATATACATTAGATTTGGCACTGAAATTATAACATGTACCTTACACACGTTGACGAAAACATGACAGAGACAAAGAAAATGTTGAATTAGCAGCACGGTAAAAGCGTTCTTTATTAGCTAGATACAGTAGGATCAATCATACAATAATAACAAGATTTTAGGAAGACTAACGAGAAGTTTAGCATTTTTATTGATTTCAATTGCAGAGTGTTTCTCACAAACTCGACATTGGTTCAAATCAATGTTGATAAGGATTGCATGCTTGAAACTTTCAGAAAAAGTACCTAATATCTTAAAGAATAAGTTAATAAAAAGATTTTATTTGAATGAGTTTTAGTATTAGTTTACAAGTTGAATTTGGTATGAGTAGGACATATTTATGATAGTTCTTTTTTTACTATAATAATCAATGACAAAACTATTATTCTTTCTTAATTTGAAATGTTGAATTATTTAGTTTTCTTTGAACAGTTATTAATTGATTCACTAAAAGACAATGATTTTAATGCATTGACCTTCTCTTGCTTAGGCTTTATTATTTCATGGTCTAGTGAATTGATCTTTGACATGTTTCTTTCAAATGTTGCTTTAACTGTTCCTGCCTAATGTAACAATTTGACTATGAATGCAACCTTATTCCGTGTGTGTGTGATTTGGTGGGAATCGATCCTTGGACTGGTCCCATGACGTTTTTCCTTTGTAACTAACCTTTGAGGATGCCAAAGACTGTGGTTTCTCATGACTAGCTTGAAAAACAATGCTGTAGTAGCAAATGATACCTGACAAACAAAAGATGACAGCACAATGGACTGACCACTTTGGGACGATTTCTGATGTCAAAACTGCATCTATACTATCAAGACGATCTCCTCAAAGGAGCAGGTGTGGAGGATTAGAATGGAGACACAGATCAAAGACCTCTCTTACTTTCTGGTGCTATTTGCTCAATGATGTGGGATGCTTTTGTAGTTGCTGCTGTAATTGCTAATGAATTGGGACTCCATTCCTTGCAGGAATCCTGAACTTAATACTTTGATTTTTCTTTCCCAATGAACTTGCTTACAGAACTTTTTTGGACGGATTTGGTGAGATACCACATCTGAAGTTTCCCGATTTTCCCCATGTTCCTGGACATTTCCCTTGGTAACTTTTACTTGTCCATTTGACCCTTTTCTGAGTTAGGTTTTTCTTCCTTTTAATCAAGTTCCTGGCTTCATTGGTAGAGGGAATCTATAATGCTAAAACCATCCTCTTTGAAATTCTTGAACTAAATGTGTGGTTTTATACTATGTATTGTTGGCATTTTAACTGAGCTACATAAAATGTTGCTTGTATGCATTGTTTTAGATTGTTACTATAATAACTAGCCACATATGCTATTCACCCTATGTGGGAAGGGTATGCCCAGGCATGGGTCCCTTGCTCACTAGGCCACTGGAGTCAAGCTATCCTGGCTGAAGACGGCTGATAGCCAGAAACTGGTCCTAGGATGCGTGATTCCGGTCCAGGAAAGACATGGCTTGGCAGTTCGGGCTGGACTGTTCAAATGAGGCACAGGGTGAAGACTGATTTGCATATGGCCATGTCTGAACTGGGGTGGCGTGGTGAGAAAAATAAGGATGGATTAAATGCAGATCTGTGACTGGGGTTGAATGTTTTGCCATTGTGCAACATTTCGTCTATCATCTTGTGTGTTTTGCTATTCACCCCATGTGGGAAGGGTATGCCCAGACGTGGGTCCCCTGCTCACTAGGCCACTTGGATCACGCTATCCTGGCTGAAGATGGCTGATAGCCAGAAACCGGTCCTAGGATGCGTGATTCCGGTCCAGGGAAGACATGGCTTGGCAGTTCGGGCTGGACTGTTCCCATGAGGCACAGGGTCAAGACTGATTTGCATATGGCCATGTCTGAACTGGGGTGGCTTGGTGAGCAAAATAATGATGGATTAAACCCAGATCTGTGACTGGGGGTGAATGTTTTGCCATTGTGCAACATTTCGTCCATCATCTTGTGTGTTTTGCTATTCACCCTATGTGGGAAGGGTATGCCCAGACGTGGGTCCCTTCCTCACTAGGCCACTGGAGTCAAGCTATCCTGGCTGAAGACGGCTGATAGCTAGAAACCGGTCCTAGGATGTGTGATTCCGGGCAAGGAAAGACATGGCTTGGCAGTTCGGGCTGGACTGTTCCCATGAGGCACAGGGTGAAGACTGATTTGCATATGGCCATGTCTGAACTGGGGTGGTTTTGTGAGCAAAATAATGATGGATTAAACCCAGATCTGTGACTGGGGGTGAATGTTTTGCCATTGTGCAACATTTCGTCCATCATCTTGTGTGTTTTGCTATTCACCCTATGTGGGAAGGGTATGCCCAGACGTGAGTCCCTTGCTCACTAGGCCACTGGAGTCAAGCTATCCTGGCTGAAGACGGCTGATAGCCAGAAACCGGTCCTAGGATGCGTGATTCCGGTCCAGGAAAGACATGGCTTGGCAGTTCGGGCTGGACTGTTCCAATGAGTCACAGGGTCAAGACTGATTTGCATATGGCCATGTCTGAACTGGGGTGGCTTGGTGAGCAAAATAACGATGGATTAAACCCAGATCTGTGACTGGGGGTGAATGTTTTGCCATTGTGCAACATTTTGTCCATCATCTTGTGTGTTTTGCTATTCAACCTATGTGGGAAGGGTATGCCCAGACGTGGGTCCCTTGCTCACTAGGCCACTTGAGTCAAGCTATCCTGGCTGAAGACGGCTGATAGCCAGAAACCGGTCCTAGGACGCGTGATGCCGGTCCAGGAAAGACATTGCTTGGCAGTTCGGGCTGGACTGTTCCCATGAGGCACAGGGTCAAGACTGATTTGCATATGGCCATGTCTGAACTGGGGTGGCTTGGTGAGCAAAATAACGATGGATTGAACCCAGATCTGTGACTGGGGGTGAATGTTTTGCCATTGTGCAACATTTCGTCCATCATTTTGTGTGTTTTGCTATTCACCCTATGTGGGAAGGGTATGCCCAGACGTTGGTCCCTTGCTCACTAGGCCACTGAAGTCAAGCTATCCTGGCTGAAGACGGCTGATAGCCAGAAACCGGTCCTAGGATGAGTGATTCCGGTCCAGGAAAGACATGGCTTGGCAGTTTGGGCTGGACTGTTCCCATGAGGCACAGGGTCAAGACTGATTTGCATATGGCATGTCTAAATGGGGTGGCTTGGTGAGCAAAATAGCGATGGATTAAACCCAGATCTGTGACTGGGGGTGAATGTTTTGCCATTGTGCAACATTTCGTCCATCATCTTGTGTGTTTTGCTTTTCACCCTATGTGGGAAGGGTATGCTCAGACGTGGGTCCCTTGCTCACTAGGCCACTGGAGTCAAGCTATCCTGGCTGAAGATGGCTGATAGCCAGAAACCGGTCCTAGGATGCGTGATTCCGGTCCAGGAAAGACAAGGCTTGGCAGTTTGGGCTGGACTGTTCCCATGAGGCACAGGGTCAAGACTGATTTGCATATGGCCATGTCTGAACTGGGGTGGCTTGGTGAGCAAAATAACAATGGGTTAAACCCAGATCTGTGACTGGGGGTGAATGTTTTGCCATTGTGCAACATTTCGTCCATCATCTTGTGTGTTTTGCTATTCACCCTATGTGGGAAGGGTATGCCCAGACGTGGGTCCCTTGCTCACTAGGCCACTGGAGTCAAGCTATCCTGGCTGAAGATGGCTGATAGCCAGAAACCGGTCCTAGGATGCGTGATTCCAGTCCAGGAAAGACATGGCTTGGCAGTTCGGGCTGGACTGTTCCCATGAGGCACAGGGTCAAGACTGATTTGCATATGGCCATGTCTAAACTGGGGTGGCTTGGTGAGCAAAATAACGATGGATTAAACCCAGATCTGTGACTGGGGGTGAATGTTTTGCCATTGTGCAACATTTCGTCCATCATCTTGTGTGTTTTGCTATTCACCCTATGTGGGAAGGGTATGCCCATACGTAGGTCCCTTGCTCACTAGGCCACTGGAGTCAAGCTTTCCTGGCTGAAGACGGCTGATAGCCAGAAACCGGTCCTAGGATGCGTGATTCCGGTCCAGGAAAGACATGGCTTGGCAGTTCGGGCTGGACTGTTCCCATGAGGCACAGGGTCAAGACTGATTTGCATAAGGCCATGTCTGAACTGAGGTGGCTTGGTGAGCAAAATAACGATGGATTAAACCCAGATCTGTGACTGGGGGTGAATGTTTTGCCATTGTGCAACATTTCGTCCATCATTTTGTGTGTTTTGCTATAATAACTAAGGGCCACATGCATCAAGCATCCCATTTGCGATTTCTAAATAGTGATTTTTAAGTAATTGCTAACTAGGAATCGCAAAAGTCTATGCATCAAAAAATGTGCTTTATTTTTGAGATTCAGTAAAAATTGCAATTGCTAATAGCGATTACATATTACTGAATCGCAAAAAGCGAATCCGCAAATACAGAATCGCAAATAGCAATTTCTTGAGATCAGTGCTGCTTGATGACATCACCACCAGGAAGTGAATCTGGGATTGCTCACACCTGTTCGCTGAGAGAGGCAGAGGAGGAGGCAGACTGTTGGAGCTGAGCAGAAACAAGCTTCACTGTGAGCAGAATCTGTGGAATAACACCAGCATGGCCTCTGAAACAGGGGACAAGAAAGCTGAAGGGCGCAAGAGGAAGCTAAAATTCAAAAACTTGAAGTCCTCATTGAGGAAGTCATGCAGAACTATGACAAACTGTTTGGCAAGCAGTCACTGCAGGTCCCAGAGTCTGTTAAAAGGAAGATTTGGCTTGGGATCCAATCAAAGGTCAATGCAGTGAGGGTCACACAGTGCTCAATATCCGACCTGCGCAAGCTCTGGTATGAATTGCGTAGCCGTGCTAAAGAAAGGGGGCCTGCAAGGCTTGCTGATGCCAAAAAAACTGGAGGGGGACCATCTACGAACATGGCAACATACCCCTGAAGGACATGGTGGAGTCAACACTGAAGCCGGAAGCAGTTGTTGGCATCACACAGATTGACACCTCTGAACAGGCGGGTAGCTCACGAGGCAAGAGCAATGCAAATAATCACTTATAGTTTAATCTAAAAAACACTAGCACCCAAAACAGATAATGCTTAGTGTAGCAAATCTGACTCCTGTCCACATCTTACTTGCCACATCCAAATGCATTATGGTTGTAGCATACAGAAAAATCTAAGTGAAAGGCAAAAGGGGATCAAACGAGAATTAGTGCATGAGGGCACACCAAGCACATTATTAAACTAGACTTTGTGCGTAACTAAATAACTTTATTAAACAATGCCATGCACAATGTGACATACATGTACACCAAAAAATACAGCAGTCACCCAGAGTTCTAAATTGCTGGACTTCGTCCCAGTGGAAGGGGACGAGATCAAGAGACACTTGCTGAGCTTAAAATCTGGATCACCCTATGATCCCTGTCCAGTAACAGTCAAAAAGCTAGCAGCAACCCCTATAGCTAATGCCCTAGCCGGACTATTCAATCAGTTATTTGAGATGGGGGATTTTCCATCGAGCTGGAAGCGGGCTTCCATCAAGCCGCTACTAAAAAAGCCCAATTTGGACATCTCGGACCCCAACAGTTATCGGCCAATCTCAAGACTTCCTATGCCGGCCAAGATCATAGAAAGGATCATGAACATCCAGCTCAGTGCACACTTAGGAACCACTCAGGGGCTAGACATCTCACAGCATGTGTTTAGACCAGGCCACAGTACAGAGTCCGCCCATTTCAAGTCAACAGATGAGGTCAGGAAGGTGATGGACTCCGGAGGTCGGGCGGCCCTGGTTATGCTGGACTTGTCGGCGGCCTTTGATACGGTCCACCATACCATCTTGGTGGACCAGCTGGACGAATGTGGGGTCCAGTTGAAGGCCTTACACATTTTGAGATCTTTTTTGACCAACAGGGTCTAGGTAGTTGCGCTAGGGGACTTTGAGTCGAAACCCTTCCAACCATCTTGTGGGGTTCCTCACTTAGCCCTACCTTGTTCAATGTCTATGTCTCCTCCCTGGCCCCAGTCATCCGCTCCCATGGGTTCGAACTCACATCGTACGCAGATGACACACAGATTGTGGTGTCACTGCTACCAGAGAGGGAGACTGATGTGGCCAGCAAGTTCAAGAATTGCATGAAGGCTGTGAACAAATGGATGGCCGGAAACTGTTTAAAACTCAATTCGGCTAAAACCGAAGTGATACTGTTTGGCTCTATGTTCAATTTTTGGTGCCCAAGTTGTTGGCCAGAAGAGATGGGGAGTCTTCCTATTCCAGTCAATAAGGTCAAGAACCTGGGGGTCATTATAGATGATAGACTCTCCTATGGACCTCAGGTAAATGCCTTGGCTTCATTTATCCATTGGACATTGAAAATCCTCCGGAAGGTACTTCCGATCCTCCCAGGGGAATGCAAAAAAACAGTCGAGACGGCCTTGGTGCTCTCACGATTGGATTACTGCAACAGTCTGCTCCTTGAAGCCCAGCAGGGAATACTTGACAAGTTACAGATACTGCAGAATGCAGCGGCGCGCCTACTTACAGGCTTGCCTAAGTTTGCATCCATCTCCCATGAACTGGTGAAACTACATTGGTTGCCAATAAGGAGCGGATCCTATTCAAAAGCATGTGTATTGTCTATAAGGCGACCCATGGTATAGGCCCAGCATTCCTGGGGCAACATTTTCCCCTGTATAAACCAGGTAGACTTCTGAGGTCAGCCACTTTGGGATTGATCAAGACCCCACGCATCAGGAAAGTGTGTTGGGGAGGCAGGAGTTTTAGCCGAGGGGAGGCGGTGGCCTGGAACGCTCTTCCTGTGGCACTCCGACTGTCCCCTGAGTTGATGACCTTTCGGAGAAAGCTAAAAACGTGGCTTTTTGTAAACTAGTTCCGGGGATATAGTTTAGGAGCTATCAAGATAGCGCCAGGACACCGTACGGTAACAGTGCGCTCTACAAATGTCACAAATAAATAAATAAATAAATAAACTTGCACTGTTTAACATCACAGATGCAGCCACGCAGGAGACTGAAGTTGGTGATGTCCATGACACACACGACGCACAGCCAGGAGAGGAAACAGAAGTGGCAGCATCATCACAGATACATGCAGATACCTGCACCCACTAGATGCAGGACGCAGACCAAAGTGCCACCACTGCCAGATTTGGAAATGGAGGAGGAGAGCCAACCTGACACTGCAACACCACATGCTGGCTATATACCAACAACACCACCAGATGTACCAATGTGGCTCAGATCTGTACATTTCCGTAGGCGAGGGCAAGGGCACTCATGGCAGCTCCAGGAGTCGATGGGTCTGCTGCCTGGGGTAGGGCAGAAGGAAAGATGCTCAAGCTCCAGCGCCTACAATGTAAAAACATGTGGTTAATGCAGGCCCAACTTGGATCATTGGCAACCAACATTGGAGATATTCAGGACTGCATGAAGGCGCTCACCACTGCTGATGTAGAAGGACAGAGGGCCACCAATTAAAACTTTGCTAATGTCACCAAATCAATGCATGACTTGTGCAGGGTGATGCAGGATGACCATGCATCCCAACGTAGGAGGCATCATAATTTGATGGTGCGCCTAAATGGTTACACCAGGGCCATCAATCGGCTGAGCACAACCACAGCTCATCTGTCTAGTCATGCTGTGGGGATGCAAGTCGAGATGAGCCATTGCTGTGGGGATATGGCCGGGGCCTAATCCAGGTCACCAATGTGGTGGAGCAACTCCAGACTGCTGCAGTTGGTGGCAACAACGTTCTGGGTGGGGGGAGAGTGAGGAGTCCTCCAGCCTCAGTAGCCTACTGGCACCAATAACAACAACCATGAGGCGCAGTACTCGGAGCACCACTGGCACGAAGGCTCCACAAGGGATGTGGCAGAGCCAATTGAAAGGCCCCCTGGAGTGCGTGGCCACAAAAAGTGAATTGTTGGACACTTAAAAATCTGGTGATGTAGCCAGTAGCATGAACATTGTCTGGGCTGCCATTTAAGTACCATTGCAATGTCACGTTTTACTTTTTTTACAACACTTGTATGCATCTGGTATGTATTCATTAACACTATCACATTTTGTTTTATTAAACAGTTGAGCATGTAGTGTGTTGTCTCATCATTACCCATCTTTAAAAAAAATGCTGAGTGATTTCTGCACGTCTCCGTCTCCCCTCTGCTGCCCTTGGACCGCATGCTGCTTTTGGTGGATGTCTTGACTAATTGTCTTACTCAGGCTCACTGTCAGAGAGTTCCAGGGGTATGCCTCTAATAGAAGCAATGCTGTGCAGCATGGCACAAGTGGCAACAATTTTGCAGCAGGTATCTGGCCTGTACCGCAATGCACCACCATTTCTTTGGAGACAGCAGAACCAAATGTCCTTTCAATCACATTGCTTGTGGAGATATGTGCCTCATTATATCGCTGCTCACTTTGGGTACTTGGATTTAGGTATGGTGCCAGTATGAAGGAGAACACACCATATGCGCTATCATCTACAGGGTGTAAAACAAGTAAATTACTCACTGATAGGTGTCACCATGGCAGAAGACTCTGCAGGACAGTATTACATTTGTTTACCAAGCAGGTATCCTTCTCCAAATTCACCCACACGGAGACGTCTGTGTATGACACCGTGTCTGAAGATGTAGGAGTCGTGTACTGCCAGGGTAACTAGCTATTATGTCTGTGATGATGTCTTTGGAATTGCAGATGACTTGTATGTGTAATGAATGGTTTGATTTTCTGTTCCTGTAAATGTATTCATTCACTGAGGGTGGACAAATGGCTACATGCGTCCCATCAATGCAACCATTTACGTGGGGAAAATGGGCTACCTGATAGAAATCAAATTCGGTTTGCTGCAATTTCTGTGGTGTTGTGTGGAACCTTATGTGGTGGTGTATCCTTGGCAACATGGAGTCAAGGACTAAGTTGAAAAAGCGTGATAGGGCACTTTGAGAGACACCTTGAGCTACAGCTACTGCTCCCTGAAAGCTACCTGACGCTAGGAGGTGCAGAGAACACAGGACCTGCACATGAGTGGCAAGTGTCCTGCGAGTCTGACGCTGCAGTAGTGGATCTAATTCAGCTATGAGATCATGCATTATGTCTGCAATCAATTGTTATATATCTCTTACTCTGTCTGCCCTAACAATATAACCCGCACTCTGAAAATGCGCTCCTGTATCCTCCTTCTTCTCTGTGCTGCTGCTCGTAGCCTCATCCTCCTAGCCATGATGTAGAGCGTTGCCATTGTGAAACATTCAGATACCTTCTGGGACTGTTTAAGTAGTTTGGTAATGGTTACCACCTGATTTGTTCACTTTGAAATGGTTACCACCTGGTTTCATTTATTCTTATTTAAGAAATGCAATTTGCGATTTCTAGCAGAATCGCGATATGCAAATTTATCTTGCATAGCTTTTGTGATTACCAATTTGCGAATACCTGTTACGGAATCACAGATCCAGATTCGTTATTTAGGTAATCTCAAAAATTGCGAATTTACGGACGATTCTGCGAATTTGCTTCATGCATTGCTTATGGCTAATCGCAAACGGACATTTTTTGCTATTCGCAATGTTTGAAATCGCAAAATAGCTTGATGCATGTGCCCCTAAATTATCTAAATTGCTCATGTCTGTTGTTGTGCCCTGATGTTCTTTTCTTTGAACTGTGTTATTAGTTTGATTCTAAATGCGTAATAGAGATAGTCATAGATTTCTTTCAGAATATCAAGTCCTGTTGCTTTTATTTTGTGTAGCAACAGAGTTATTGGTTTGCATAATTTTGGGCATACTAAACTTCTTCAAGAGGTTGGGTCTTCCAATTGCAATACTATATATTTACAGCATGTTTCTGAGAGTATTTTATTTGAATCTCATTTTGAACTTGTGTTTTGGTCACTAATTATTGGTCCTCAGTGGGTGGCGAACTGTGGTTAGGACATCCTGAAGTCTCACCCCTCACTACGACAGAATTTTATTTATCAGAGGACAAATGTCTATATGGGTATAGTGTAAAATCTGTGTACAGCAGAAATTCACAAGGAAGTAGACTCATGAGCCCAGTGTGGAAACTGAAGTAGAGAAATGCTTGTACTGCATCTAAACTTTTATAGCAGAGCTATGATCAGGTCTAGTGAAGTGAGGGTTTAAGGTGCCAAAATAGATATCTCTGTCCAAGTCTAAAAAGTTCAAGAGTTCATGGAGCGGCAAAGGGAATGACGTAGCACTCGACGACGAGTAGCAGCAAAGGAGTGTGAGTATTAATAGGGATGCACGTTGCAATTGCTTTGTTTTAAAGACTGCAGTTTTTTAAATAGCTGTTTTTGAGTGGCGTGAGAAATGGTTAAAGTCCATATGGATAAAGTCTTTGTATGATTGTGTTGCTTGATGCAAAGAAGTTGAAGTCAGCTCCTCCTGACCCCGGACGCTTGCCTGCAACTTTCTTTTCCTTGTACTCAGTTTTTGGAAGTGCCTGGCTCCCCTCACAGGCGCCATAGTGGAGGAGTTTAATTCCTCCATTTTAATGGTTTTATGTTTTAAGTTTCTCACATTTTATTTCCTCCTTTCTTTTACTCCACTCTTTATTTCTCCCCTTGTTTTCCCTCACGTTCCGGCACCATCTTGGCCCACGCTTCTTACCCTGAAGGGCTACTTAATGAAGATGTCAGCATGTCTGCGCTGCTGGCACGCCAAAGGCAAGCCCACTCATGGCAGGGTCGTGCCTACTGCCAAAACTCCTGGTCCGTTCACTCCAGGTAAAATGCCATCCCTGTTGACATATTCTAGTAGGAAACTGCATATGCTAAATAGTTCATACAAAATGCCGCAGCTTGCCTGCACCTGTTTTGATCCAGTGGAGCTCTTTATAGAGCCCAAACGTACTTGCACCACCTGCCGTCTCTCTCTGATGGCCCATCCTACATCAGCTCTGGGCCATTCTTCCCCCACAGTTAGAGTTACACCCAAAGCTAGGAACAATGGCACCACGATTCAGGCCGCCCTGATAAATGCCACTTTCTTCCTCAACACAACCACGAAATAGTCGAATTAATAGATAGCCACCATCTTCATCTCTTGTTTATCACTGAGAGGTGGGCAGATCTTTTGTCGGGTCCAGATTTCTATACAACCGCTCCTGCGGGTTTCTCAGTTTTTAGACAAGATAGGCCCATTAAAAGAGGTGGAGGTCTTATACTTATCTATCGTGACACAATTGCAGTGAAAGGAGGGCAGTTTACCTCTCCGGCCTGTGAAACCTTGAGCTTCAATAGTTCAGTATTGGAGCACCAATCTTTTAAAGGGTTACTTCTTTACTGCCCTACCAGGCCTAGGGGAGAAGTCCTAGTAACTTTGGGCAGCTTATTAGAAGCTGCAGCCTAAGAGGTGAATCTTACCTTATTGGGGGATTTTAATTTTCATCTGGAGGCTAATAATGACAAGGATTCAGATCGCCTCATTTCGGAGTTGAAATCAGTGGGCCTCTCGCAGAAAGTAGACTTACCCACCCATTCTGCAGGACATACCTTAGATGGCCTCCTCACTAACAATGACGCCATAACCCTCAAGAAGGTTCTTCTGTTAGTTTGTTCAGACCATCATGTAGTCCTATTTGACATTTGTCTTTTGGATTTGAACTTCCCCATCCTAGGCAGGGGCCCACCAAATATTTTACAGCCTGGAAGAATATAGACCACGGGTTTCTTAGACAAAACTAAGCCAGCTTTTTCCTACGACCCGGAGCAGGCAGCCTTGAGCTACACAGATTTGCTTCCTATCTATTTTGCCAAATTAGTTCCCTACAAGACAGCCTCCAAAAACAGAAGTATGCCCTCAGCCCCACGGTACTCAGAAGCCTTGAGGCTCGAGAAACAGCACTGTAGGAATCAAGAGAGACGCTGGTGACGGGATTACGATAATTAGGAAAAAGTCTCCATAAACAAGCTTTAGCCAATTACAACCAACCCCTTCTTAAGGAGAAAAGCAGTTACTTTACAAGGAAAGTTGAATCTCTCCAACCAGCTCAGACTGTCCTATAGAATCCTTAGGAATTTTTTCTCTGACAGATTTCACCCCTGTCTCCTCAGAGCTAGTAACAAACTTGGTGAGGACTGATATCAGGATCACATTTGGACTTGTGTCTTGCCACTACCCTTAAGGAGTCTTCTGAGTTAATTGGGCCAGTTTTGGCCAACATCTCTAATTCTTTGTTTACATTTGGCGTCCATCCTTCTCTTTGGAAAAAAGCTTCCATCTCGTCCCTATTAAAGAAGTCAAACCTCGACCCAGAAGACACCAACAATTATCGTCTGCCTTCACCCACCAAATTAGCGGAAAAGATTATAAATGACCAATCGACCCAATACATTCAGGCCCACAACTTGTTGGAGGAAACACAATGTGGCTTTAGGAAAATCCATAGTACAGAAACAGCGCTCATCAAAGCCACGGAGGAAATAAGGTTCGAGTCGGATAGGGGTGGCTCAGCGGAGTTGGTCCTCTTGAACCTATCTGCAGCTTTGATACGGTTGATCATGGTCTCCTGATCAACTGTATCTCCTCCCTAGGCATCAGGGACAAGGCCAAAGCTCTGTTAGCATCCTTCTTAACCAACAGAACCCAATCAGTTAATCTGGGCGATTTTGAATCCCCTCCTTTATCTCTTCAGTGTGGTGTCCCACAGGGCTCCTCCATCAGCCCTGCGCTTTCTAATATCTACATGACCGACCTGGCCCGAGTAATTAAATCTGCTGGCTTAAGCCTTACATCATAAGCAGACGATACCCATATTGTTTTCGCTGTCCATAAGAACTGTGACTGACAGCATTTTGGCAGTGAGTACCTGGATGTCCAATCACTTGCTTAAATTAAACTCCTCCGAGACCGAGGTGATGGTGTTTGGCAAACTCTCTCTTTGGCTTGGTCCTCCCGTTGGTGGCCAGACTATCTTGGACAGCCTCCTGTCCCAGTCACCAAGGCAAAACATCTCTGGGTCATCATTGATGACAAGCGCTCCTATAAATACCATGTCAACTCAGTAGTCTCCTCGTCCTTTTAAATCATCAGAATGGCAAAGAAATTGTTTCCTTTAATCCCCATTGAAGCCCGGAAGATGATCTTATCGGCCTTGGTTCTGCCTAAGGTGGACTATTGTAAAGGCATACTTATAAATGCTCAGCAATCAGTCCTAAACAAACTGAAGCTAATTCAAAATGCTGCGGCCAGACTGCTGTCCGGCACACCAAAATTTCATTCCGTGTCTGAAGTGATCAGACAACTGCACTGGCTGCCTATCAGAAACAGAATAACATTTACGGCATTGTGCATTGCATATAAAGCCACTCATAATAATGGACCATAATTTCTGGAGAAATCATTACATATTTATACCCTGAACAGGTCTTTGCGCTCGGCCGGCGCTAATCTACTGGTTGTTCCCAGAACACAAAAATCCAGCTGGGGTGACAGAAGCTTTGTAGTGGCTACTGCAAAGCTCTGGAATTCTTTTACTTGTCAGATTAGATACATGCCTACACTTTTAATGTTCAGGAAGAAATTAAAACCTAGCTTTTTAATAATTAGGATCCCCTTATTTTCTCCACTCTTTGCCCTGTCTCAGGAGTAGCTAGAGCCGAGACACCTTTTAAGTAAATTTGCGCTCTATAAATTGTTATAACATAACTTAACATGACATAACATAACACGTAACGGGTCGGCCATGGCCTAAAATCTTGAGATATTTACCCACATGGTAATCTCAGTGTAGAAGACACTGAGTAAGTTGTCTAGTATTTGTGGTGTTTGTCATGACACGTCATCTGCAAAATCTTACAGTAAAGGGTTTTTTAATGTGTGTTAGCGGTAAACGGTTGGTATAGTTGATCTCAGGTGCACAGGGAATAACGGTATCAATTAGGGTGAAATCCCACTGGTCAAGATTTCAATTGAAGTGAATGATTATAGACAAGTTCAGTTACCTTGTGAGAGTGGATTTCCTTTAGTGGAGCAGAGAGGTTTAATTGTTGCTTGCGTTGTATTGTTTATTTACATAGAGAAAACACGATTAATAGAGAAAACACGGCGAAGAAAATTGTAAAGGAGGGTGAGCTACTGCGTGGTGTGAGATTGGCGTCACAGTGTTTCACGGAATGAATGGTCGGTTGATGCAAAGCCGCGCTGAGATTGGTTGATAACATCATAGAAGGTTGCAATTTCATTGGTTGAGATTGTCGAATTAGAAGATTGTGGGAGAAATGTATTTCCTGGATTTTCCAGTAGTTCATTTGTGAAATGCAAAATTTAATAAAAATGAAATTTTTCAAAGCATTACGAAACTTAATCAAGTGACATGACACAATACAGAGTAGGAGTGGAGGCATCACCTGAGGGCACCAGGATACATTGTAAAGATGGGCGAAGGATTACATCCATGTCATTGGCTTGATTATTAGCACAAGTTAACAGGACAAGATTAAGCACTACAGTTTTGTCGCTCTGGGACATTTAATTTGAGAATGATTGAGAACTTAAGGTTAAAATGTTATGAATTGAGACGACCTCCTAGAGCTGCCCAATTTGAATCATTAAATACTTAGGAACACACAGCACATCAGAAAGAGAAAGAAAAATACCAAGGGAGACATAGAAGAACACTAGATCATTATGCAGAAGCTAGATGGGATGTACAACAGAAAGCATTGAGAACGGATGTTATAACAGGAACTAGATTGTATCCAATAGTTATCAGTTGGAGGGGATGTTAACGGAAAAAGAAAGGAAATGGGGAAACACATAGAGACAGAAAAGATTGGTCTTGGAAAGGAAGGAGATGCGAGTGATATAGATGACAAACTTTTGAATGAATTGTTAGTGAATCGTCCACCCCATATAATGAATCCTAGAATGCAGGTGTGTCAAGTAGGACTACAGCTGAACATCCAAATGCTCCTTTAATACCTGAAATACCAAGAGAGCCAACACTGTGTAGTGTAGTTCCTATATTCCCAATAGGCTCTGCACATTGGAATAATATATCCGATAGCTGTTACGTAGGACTGAGGCCGACTAGGTCTCTATCGAATATATTAAACTTAATTGTGAGTGCCAGCTAGCTCAGAAGTCACTAGAAACTTTCTCGAATTCACAAAAAGGGATTCGTTTCTGACAACCCCATAAACATGACAAATTTGTTTCCCCAAGAATAAACGTATCTTCAGAGTCATGGAAACAATAGATAGATATTTTACTCAGTCAATCGTGCATGCTTCGTTTCAACAGAGGTGCAGGGAAAATAGAGAGACGGGCTTTTTCAAGTAAAGGATTTATTGAACAGTCTTCTTTCTCATGCAAGTAAAGTGAACTGCTACAATCGTAATACAGGCTGCAAACTATAATGCGTTCAGCGTGAAGAGTATTATAAAATAATACTGTAAAAGCATTGTATGGTTTCTAAACCATAGATAAATACATACATAAATAACAAATGCTAAAAGTACTCAACTGTACACGATAATTGTCATAACTGATATTTTATGTTTTGATTAATTTGCCACTGTTCTGAATGCAAACAATAAAAACAGAGTTTTTTTTTTAAAGTACTCAACTGGTGGTTCTAAAATACGCCTACCCCGAAGTACCTAACCTTGGTCTAGTACAGGGGAAGAAGTAAGTGTGGTGTAGCATAGGTTTAGTTTCTTTTCTTTGCCAAGAATCTATCTAAGATTTCTCTTAGGGTCTAATCAGCTTCATACCTTAGTTTAGAATGATGGAGGTCTGGTATCTCTTGTCTCGGGACTCGATTTCCCAACACCCCGCAAGGGGAGCTTGGAAACACTGGAGCTGGATTCTCGGCGAGAGAAAGGCCAGCTTCTCGATCAGTGCTTCAGCTGGAGGGTCGGCTTCCTTCGGCATTTGCTGTAGCGAGCTGCGTTGGGCAAGTAGATAGTCAAGCTGCTCCGAACCACTGTGTGTTTGCTAGAGTAAGTGAAGGCATATTTATAACTTGAAGGTGCCCATAATAACGTCATCAAAGAACCCCAAGGGAATGGTAGTTCTTTGAAAACTCCATGAGTTCTTGGACAAATCAATATTCAAGCAAGGGAATGTCCCTGACTGCTTAAGCCGATTTTTCCAAGAAATCGTTGCAGCTTTCTGGTTCGGGTGGAAGTAGCCATGCCTGTATTTGGACTGCATGGGCTATGTCTAAATATGGGTATGATTTCTATGCCTATATTAGGGCAAAGTGAATTGTACCTATATAAGGGCATGAATCAGGAAATTTCGCTCGGATCCTAAAACGCCATACAACAACTTGTTACTCCTGTAAGAGGGATAACAAAATTAACGGCTCCAGTAAATCTATTTGAATCCAATACTACAGATGTGTTGACTCTTTGACTGTTCTTATCAATATTGGACCTGTTGTACCACTTTATAAATCCGAGTTACAGGTAATTACTATAAACAATTTGATTGTACCTTCTGGAATAAATATTGTACATAGTAATCCATTAGAACTGACAATGAGATCTGTGGTTCAGGCACCTATGGTCCTGACTCGAAGTACCACTACATGTACTAAGAGTACAGGTTCTATTCCAAAGCAGACACAATTTGACTCGACAAATGGAAAGATTAAGAGGTTTCTACCTTTCTATTCCCATGTAAAGGATTGTACCAAGGGAAGTACAGCTCCCGAGATAAGCGCATTAAATGTGCAACCTTGAACTATTAGAAATTTGGCCAATGAAGATATGATTTTAAATATGATGGAGGGACAATCAGGATTTACTCCTGAGGAATTTGATGAGTGGCTTAAAGGATATAGGGCCAGATGTAGGTAATACTATTTTACCGAATGATAAATACCGAATTTTACCGATTCGGTATTTATGAATCGGTAAAATAGAAGGGGGGAGATGTAGGTGAAATCGGTAATTGAATTACCGATTCTGTAACAATCGGTATTTACCGATTCGGTAATGCCCATTGATTCCTATGGGCATTGAAGCCCATAGTAATCAATGGGCATTACTGAATCGGTATTTACCGATTCGGTAAATACCGATTCCAGCAAGGGTGCATGGGGTGTCACTTTGACACCCTCTAGCACCCCAAATACTGGCATGTGTGCCATGTGGCACACAGACATGCCCTAAGGGCATGTCTGTCTGTCACATGGCATAGGTGTGCATGCACACATGTGCATGCACACCTGGATTCAGTATTTTACCACCCAATTGGATTGGGTGGTAAAATACCGAATCTGTAAGGCCATTGAGACTCAGAAGAGTCCCACCTACATCAGGAAGTTACCGAATCGGTAAAAATACCGATTCGGTATTTTACCGATTCGGTAAATTTACCGAATCGGTAAAATAGGGCCCCTACATGCCAATTACTGAATACCGTTATTTCGGCTCCTACATCTGGCCCATAGTTCCTCAATGAATAAGCAGAGTGCAGAAACCATTTTAGTTTTAGCTCCAGTTCCCAAATGTGAACCCAGTTCCTGCTTTAATTTCAGTGCCACGTTCAGCTCAAGTTACAATTTCAAGAAGGGAAAATGTGTTAGCCGTAAGTAGGCTTAAGGTAGAATCAGAAAAAATGAATCAGGGAAATCTTAGTCCATCATTATTAGACACACACCAGGTGGAGGAACTATTGTTTCCCTGCAAAGATATTACCCGACGAGCTAGATTGACACGAGAGATTGATTGAATTGGCTCAGAAATACAAGATTTACATTCAGAAATCAAAGTTTTTTACAAAGAAATTGCAGAATAGTTTTATAAGGACCAAGATTTTGCAATCATGAGGCCAGCTGGAAAGAAATTGCAGATTGCGGAATTAATGACACTGATTAAGAAATGGAATGAGAGAGAGAAATGGGAAGGAAGATGGTTGAAAAAGAAGGAAGGGAAGACCGTCCGGGTGCAGACACCTTCAATGGTGATTAATGGAGGGCGTAGAGAAATACAGATGCTTCCAATGAGAGAAGTACCAGGTGGAAGTTATGTACATGTGCCTTGGACAAGACTTGATATTTTGTCATTTTCCAAAGAATTTCCAAAACTGGGAGGAAATCCAGTGGAATGGTACAGACCGATGGAAAGATTTTTGAAACTTTCAAAGGTTTTGGGATTGACCTAAATACCCTGTTTGACATTGTGGTTCCTGGAGATTTATAGGCTGAATTTGAAGTTTCTGTGTATTGGCCTGAAGAAGCCTGAAACTGGTCCCAGGATGCTTGTTTTTCGGTCCAGGGAGGACCTGGCCAGGCAGTTCGGGCTGGACTATTCCCATGAGGAACAGGGTCAAGGCTGATTTTCATATGGCTTGGTCCAAACTGGAATGGTGTGGCAAGCAAAATAACAATGGATTAAACCCTGATCTGTGACTGGGGGTGAATGTTTGACAATGCTCAACATTCTGTCCATCATCTTTTTGTGTTGAATTCTGTGTTGGCCCGAAGCAGATCCAGAAAGTGATCCTGGGACAAGTGCACCATCTCCAGTGGTATTAATGAAATTCCAACAGGTAATATATCACTCGAAAACTACAGTTTTCCCCTAAAGAGATTGGTTGGTAGCAAATAGACAGAGCAACCCAAGGGCTTAGAGAACCAGTTAATACTTATTAAGAGAGATTGGTACAGGCTTTCAAATAATACAGTGGAATGGAAAATGAAGCCGACAAAGATATGGGACCTGAGATTGCATCTCTGATTGGCCAGCAATTAATCTGCTTGTAGAACTTACCGCTTGAAGAGATTTTATGATACGCCAAATACTGCAGTGATGAGAAAAGTTAATGGTTTGCTCAATTGAGACTGATGCACAAAGGCCAGAATCAGCCAATTTTTGAAAATGCAGTTCCATAACAGGAAGGACATAATCAAGGTCCAATGATGCAGGGTGTTAATGGTTTTCAACAGCACAATTTTGAGTCACAAGGTGAGGTTGTGGTTTTCCAGTAGATATTAGAAAGGGTGTTGATGTGTCACCTTTGAAGAAAATAAAATCATGTCACTTGTGCGGAAAATATGGATATTGAAAACATGAGCGTAGAGGTAATCTTGAAATCAGATACAGAATAGAGGGAATGCACAGTATCAGGGAGATAACATGGTTTAGACACAACAGACACAAAGATAGAGGACACAAAATCCTAATGCTCCCCAATCAGTGAAGATACCACAAGCTCTGATGCTGCCTCAGAATGTCCAGGAACAAAGATACAATAAGAATCATAATCAGCAAATGAATAGAACTTCTTTCCAAAATCAGAATGCAACTCAACAGTACTTAATTCAGGCAGATGACTTTGATCCAGACCCGTTGGCATGACAGTGCCTGAGTGGTGAGGGGGACTGCGTGCTCGGTGCAGCCCCAGAGGTAGACCAGAGTGGTCCCTATGTGGATGGAGAAGAAAATGGGAATCATGTCTCATTCCTTGTTGGCACTGGTGGTACCTCCGCTACTGTAAAAATAGCTGAGATTCCCAACCTACCCCTTTCGGGAGAGAGTATCCAAGTTGTAGGAGTTACAAATAAAAAGTTGTCCCCCCCAATTTCTCAAACCGTTCCTGTTACAATAGGGTCCTTTGAGGATCGCCATTGATTTGTGGTGTGTGATTCAAGTCAATTGAATCTGCTTGGAAGTGTTTTGATATGCAAACCAAATTGTTCCATCTATTGCACACCAAGAGGAATCAAATTTCATACCAATGATGAAGATGTTGTTTTTAAATTGTCACACCAGAAATCTGAAATGGGAATGTTCCTTCTCTTGACTAGAGAAGATCTACATATTGAACTGAGGTACACTGTGTTACCTAAAGTCTGTGACTTTACAGAAAAAAGATATCCGACTAGTCAAGCTTGTTAAACCAGTCCAAATCACCATGAAGTCAAATGCTGAATATCCGAGAATCCCACAATACAATTTGACTCCAGATACTATTGTCAAAATTACTGCTGTGATTGACTCAATGATTGAGCGAGGGATCATGAAGGAAACAATGGGAAGTCTTTGAAACTCTCCCATAACCGGCTTGCTGAAGCCAAATGGCAAGTATTGCATTATGCAGGATTTAAGACGAATAAACACCATTGTTGTCCCTTGTTCGTTCATGGTCCCGAATCCATCTGTGATATTATTTCAAATTCCATATGAAGCTGAATTGTTTTCAGTCATCGATCTGTGTCAAGCCATCTTTTCTATTCCTCTTCATGATGATAGTCAGTTTCTTTTAGATTTCCACTCCATTTCCATTTCGGCAATTGTTTTTTGGCTTGGTGCAGAGTCTCACAAGGGTATATAGAAAGCCCCTCAATTTTCAATCAGATCCTTAAAAAATAATCTTGAGTCTTTGGTAACACGATATCATTCAGTGCTATTGCAGTATATTGATGACCTATTGGTGGCATCAAATACTATGGAGGCTTGTAGAATTGACACTATTGCCCTTTGAAACCTTCTTGCACGAAAACAGACATAAAGTATCCCCAAATAAGATACGGTTTTGCCAAACTGAAGTCCTGTACTCAGAACAACACATTGAGAAAGGAGCAAGGAAAGTGTCACAGGAAAGAATCATAATGATTCTTAACATGAGTCCACCCACTACCCAAAAGGAAGTGCGCATGTTTTTAGGAATGGCGGGCTACTGTCACCAGTGGATTCCAAATTTCTCACTAGTAGTGAAACCTCTTCAGAGGTTGACACGCAAAGATGTCTCTGATCTGGAACCCTAGGATGACAATTGTATGATTGCCTTCACTGAGCTGCGAAAATGCCTTAGCAGGGCACCAACTATGGGAATGCCTCATTTGTATTATTCTGCAGTGAAAGAGAAGGCTGTGCTCTTTCAGTTTTGGCACAAATGTATGGAAATAGTCACAGGCCTATGGCCTGTTTTTCATGATCCTGTAGACACAGCATTACCTGGATGTTTGAAATCAGTTGCATCTGCATGTGTGAGTCTTGAACAGAATGAAAGCTTAGTAACGGGCATCCATTAACTGTATTTTTCCCCCATTCAGTGGAGATACTGTTAACTCATACTCAAACACAGTATCTGCCGAATAGTCATCTGACAAAATATGAGCAAATTATTTTGGGTGCCTACAAATTCCTGCCCAAATTGTCAAGTGCGTAGCACACAGATAAGGCACTGACTACGTGAGTGTTGGCAATATATATGCTGCTGAGATTGCAAAGTATTGTGCATTAAATGCTCATACTTCTAATGAAGTCTTACTGAATGAAACATCAGATGTCAAAAATCATAATATGTTGTTAACAGCATTAGACACTTGGGATAAGGTCAGGAAGTTACAAGAGGAAGTGACAGAAGTAGATGAGCAGATGTAAAAAAGGGAAGACAAAGTTTGGGTTTACACTGATGGCAGACCAGTATTATCTGATAGTTTGTTGTCATCTATGGCTATACATTATCATGGTCCTGCACAAGTAGGAAGAGATGAAATGAAGTAACTCTATTGACAGGTGTGGTTTAATCTTAAATTCAGAGTGACTGCTGAAACATTGTGCCACGGTTGCGTGATATGCTAACAACAGAATGGAGGAAGAAAAACGCAAGTTGTTATGAATTACATTGCAAAATCCTCAGGTCCTCTCAACACGATGCCAATGGATTTCATGGAGATGCCCCTTTGCAACGGTCAGAGATATGTACTGGTCATTGTTTGCATTTTTTCAAAATGGGTTGAAGCCTCTCCAACAAGGCGAAATGATAGTCTAACTGTGGCAAATTTGTTGTTAATAGTCCTAATTCCGCATTTTAGATTCCTGATTTCTCTTAAGTCAGATAAAGGAACTCACTTTAGTAATGAGGTCCTGAAATCATTATGTGCGACGCTGTGGGTTGATAAATGTATATATTGCTGCGTATACCCGAGGGTCTCTTAGCGCTAACAGTAGGCAAAGTACCTGAGCATGATGTGAGGGGAAGATTACAAGTTGAAAAGTGTGAGAAGTTGGCCTGGTATATAATGCTCACTAGTTCTAGTGATCACTTTGTACCATGCCAAGCAACCCTTATGATGATGGTTGTAATTCAACCTTGTAGACCAGTTATCCTAGTGGTAACGTGGACAAAGCAGTCTTAGGCTAAACTCTGAAAGGCATGTGAAGCCAGCTGTTATACCATACACAACCCCCTTGAATACCAAATGAAAGGGACACCACACAGATATATATTGAAAATATATATTGATTTATTAACTATAAAATCCCCTGGACTCTTTATGAGCACAGAAGCACAAGCGTTAAATCACAAGACAGTTTAAAATACACAAAAGTTGCACAATATGGATGAGCCCTAGGGGCCACCTAAACCATATATTAATAAGTGGTATAAGAGATACCAGGAGGAAAGTGAAGAGGCCTAGGGCCTTGGGAATCGCTGGAGCTATTCGAGACTGGAAATAACTAAGTCGGGAAAGGCCCACGGGACTCGGGTGCAGTGTTCAAAGTGCACGCACTTTACAATACAAAGTCTATGGTGCGTAAAAAGCACAAAGTTAGAAAGTTAGGAACCTTCCGAGTGACCTACGGAGCTGAAACTTAAAACACAGGCCCTTGGGATGTGTACCAGTGCAGGAGCACCGGCGGAGCTGAGTTACCTCACCCACAGGAAGCGGGTGCACAGGGTCGAAGATGTGTCGGGTTTCGTCACGCTGGTCGATGGTGCTTGGAGCTGAAGATGCTGCAGGCGGCTCGATGAGAAGAGTTCCGGTGGATCCAAGGGTGGATCTGAAGAGTTGAAGACCTGAAAGCAGAGGGGACAGTGTTCAAAGTCACTAGCCAGTGACTACCGTGGAACCAGATTGGAACCAGGCGATGTCGGGTGCAAACAGGCGTTGTCGGGTAGCTTCTTTCTGCAGCCACGTGGATACCCGGGGTCGAGGACGTCCAGGAGTCGGTCACGAGCTGTCCCACGTAGGCTTCTCGCTGTTGGCGGTGTCGGCGACCTGATCGGAGCAAACAGGCCTTGGCAAATGCAAGCCACGCAGAAGTTGAAAGATGCTGTTCACTCGGACCAGCAAGGTCAGAGCGGGTGCTCCTTTTCACAGGAGCTTGGGTAGGTCTGGAGCAACCAGACCTGCTGTTTAAATCTTCGGGTTCGTCGCCAAGATGGCCGCTGGCCGCGTGGCTAGTGGCCGGGATGGCGCGTCGAGTGGCACAGTGCAAAAGGGCCCCACGCAGATCGTGGAGATGCTGGGGGGCTGATCTTCGGTGCAAGGGCTGCTCGGTGGTGGGGGTTCTCAGTCCCCAAAGCACAACGTCGAGGATGCCTCAGAAGCTGCGCAGTCAGCTTTACGAGTGTCTTCCAAGAGGTCCGGTCCCACGTCACTCGGTGCCTCCACGGGTCCCTTCTTTGCAGGGACTGTGGATCGGGCTCTGAGAGGTCTGGGAATCTGGTTCTTGTCGGGCTCTGGGCTCGGGCTCCGGCGGGAGGCGGCGGCAAAGCAGACGTCGAGTTGCTGGTTGGTGCCTGTGTTCACAGGGTGGTCACTCCTTGGCCACAAGGGAGATTCTTCTTCAGTCTTCTGTGCAGCAGAATGTCGAAGTCCAGTCTTCTTCTTAGTTTTAAGTTGATTTCGGGATGATCTGCTGTGCAATGGCACTGCTCCCCCTCTTATTCCAATCTAGGGGGTGGATCACCTACTAGGTCCCTCCTCTGGGAGGAACCAGGAAGGGGGCGGTTACACCCCCTTTCCTTTGTCCAGCTCCGCGCCAGGACTGGGGCTGGAAGGCCCCAGAACCGGTTTGGGCTGGCCTATGCACGGGGACACCTTGTGTGCCCCGGGCATGTCTGATTCTATTCAGCCCTGTCCTACCCAATACACAAAATCCTGTCTGGGGTGGTGCTCGCACCTCCCAAGGCAGGAAACCCTTTGTCCAGGCCACCATCTGCCGAGTTTCGGTCAGCAACAGGAGGCCAGACTTGTGTCTGTGGTGGCAGCGTCCATTTTGTGAAGCTGAGGCTCTGTTTAACTTTAACCGGGGTTAAGGCTACACACATGTCGTGTCCCTCTAGAAGGGTGGAATGCTATCCCCGTCGCCAGAATTGGCGAGGGGATAGTATTCCAATTCGTATGACACCTTACTCGACATGTTTTGATAAAGCCAAACCAAAGATAGCATTTAACCGCGAGGATTATAATGCACTTAAGAGTATATGGTATGGCAATATCCCGGAACAGCTTAGGGAGTGGTTCCCGACAGCTGCAGACAGGCTCAGCTCATGCCAGAGCACCATCTCACATATTTCCAAGCACTCTGCCTCCAGGATTGATGAGGCCTTCCATAGGAGTGGCTGATAGGAACATATGTGTCCAGTTTAGGGTTAGGCACAGACATACTGTACCTAAGTAAGAGGTGGTTACACCGACTTACCCCAGCTGAGTGATCAGCCAGTTGTGTCAAATATGGAGGCCAGGCCAGGGGTGGCATAATACATGCTGCAGCCCCTGGTAGGCCTTGGATACACCTATGCCCTGGGCACCTAGGGTGCACTTATACAGGGGCTCATAAGGTGAACCAGTTCCAATTCGTAATGCACCTAGAGTGCATTGGCAGTAATTTAGAGAGAGAACAGCAGGCTGTGGGTCTGATTAGCAGGCCCACAGCCACATTAAGTCAGAAACCAGTGAAGCAAAAAGCAAAAATTTGGGGTGACCATAGGATAGCAGACCCTACTCTCCTACATAACCCCCCCCCAAACGCAGGGACATTAGACTAACCTTGACCAGTTGTGTCTTCATGTTCTAAGTGGAAGTACCTGGAGAGACCATCTGCGTTGCCATGGTCAGTCCCTGGGCGGTGCTCCACTGTAAAGTCCATCCCCTGTAGGGAAATGGACCACCTGAGTAGTTTGGGGTTTTCACCCTTCATCTGATTAAGCCATAGGAGGGGCTTATGGTCGGTCTGAATCTTGAAGTGAGTGCCAAATAAGTATGGTCTCAACTTCTTCAGGGCCCACACCACAGCAAAGGCCTCCCTCTCTATAGCTGACCAACGTTTCTCTCTGGGGGTCAGCCTTCTGCTAATGAAAGCAATGGGCTGGTCCTGGCCATCTACATTAAGCTGTGAAAGCACTGCTCCCACTCCCAACTCAGAAGCATCTGTTTGGACAATGAACTCTCTTGAGTAGTCAGGACTCTTCAGGATAGGTGCAGAGCACATGGCCTTCTTCAGGTCATCAAATGCCTTTTGACAGATTTCTGTCCACTGAACCTTTTTGGGCATCTTCTTGGATGTCAGATCATTAAGAGGAGTCACAATGGACCCATAGTTCTTAACAAACTTCCTGTAGTACCCAGTCAGGCCCAAGAAAGCTCTGACCTGAGTCTGGGTAGTTGGAGGGGACCAGTCCTTGATGGTCTGGATCTTACTCTCCAGTGGTTGAACTTGGCCTCCACCTACAAGGTGGCCCAGGTATACAACCTTGCTCTGCCCTATCTGGCACTTTGTTGCCTTGATAGTGAGGCCTGCCTTCTGCAGAGCCTCAAGCACTTCCTTCAGGTGGATCAGGTGATCCTCCCAGGTGGAGCTAAAGACAGCAATATCGTCCAGATAAGCTGCACAAAAGTCATCCAACCCAGTGAGGACTTGGTTCACCAACCTTTGGAAGGTGGCAGGTGCATTTTTCAAACCAAAGGGCATCACCACAAACTGATAATGCCCACTAGGGGTAGAAAATGCTGTCTTGGCTTTAGACTCCTCAGCTAACCTGATTTGCCAGTAGCCAGCTGTTAAGTCAAATGTGCTCAAATATTTGGCAGAAGCCAACTTGTCAATGAGCTCATCTGCCCTTGGAATAGGGTGTGCATCTGTCCTGGTGACAGCATTGAGTCCTCTGTAATCCACACAGAACCTCATCTCTCTCTTGCCATCTTTGGTGTGAGGTTTGGGGACCAGAACCACTGGGCTAGCCCAGGGGCTCTCTGAAGGCTCAATGACACCTAATTCCAGCATCTTTTGCACCTCAGTCTTTATACAGTCCCTGACGTGGTCAGGTTGCCTGTAAATTTTGCTTTTTACAGGAAGACTGTCACCAGTGTCCACCACATGTGTACACCAGTTAGTCTGACTGGGTGTCAATGAGAACATATGCCTGTATGCCTGTAGAACTTGTCTGCAGTCATGTTGCTGATGTTCAGTGAGGCTGCCACCTAAGGCCACACCATCAACTGAGCCATCCTCAGGGTTCTGAGTGAGCAGGTCTGGGAGAGGGTCACTCTCTTCCTCCTGTCCCTCATCTGTAGCCATGAGCAAGCCCATGTCTGCCCTGCTGACATATGCCTTCAATCTGTTCACATGGAGCACCCTGTGGGGGCTCCTGGGAGTTCCTAGGTCCACCAAGTAGGTAACCTCTCCCTTCTTTTCCAGAATTGTATGGGGTCCAGACCACTTGTCTTGGAGTGCTGCTGGGGCCACTGGCTCCAACACCCATACCTTCTGTCCAGGCTGAAATTCAACAAGGACAGCCTTTTGGTCATGCCAAGCTTTTTGTAATTCTTGGCTAGCCTCAAGGTTTTTGGATGCCTTTTCCATGTACTCTGCCATCCTGGAGCGGAGACCAAGTACATAGTCCACTATGTCCTGTTTAGGCTTTTTGAGAGGTAACTCCCATCCTTCCTTCACAAGACACAGGGGTCCTCTTACAGGGTGCCCAAACAACAATTCAAAGGGGCTGAAGCCAACCCCCTTTTGAGGGACCTCTCTGTAAGCGAACAAAAGGCAGGGCAGAAGGATGTCCCATCTTCGCCTGAGCTTTTCAGGTAATCCTTTAATCATGCCCTTTAGGGTCTTGTTAAATCTCTCAACAAGCCCATTGCATTGTGGGTGATAAGGGGTGGTGAACTTGTAGTTGACACCACATTCCTTCCACATAGCTGTCAAATATCCAGACATGAAGTTGGTACCTCTATCTGATATTACCTCCTTAGGAAACCCCACTCTGGAGAAAACTCCAAGTAAGGCCCTGGCCACAACAGGAGCTGTTGTGGTCCTAAGGGGAATTGCCTCTGGGTACCTGGTGGCATGATCCACTACCACCAGTATGAATCTGTGCCCAGATGCTGTAGGGGGATCCATTGGACCAACAATATCAATCCCCACTCTCTCAAAGGGAACCCCCACCACAGGTAGTGGTATCAGGGGGGCCTTTGTTGTTCCACCTGCTTTACCACTGGCTTGGCAGGTTTCACAGGAGCGACAAAACTCCTTGGTGTCTTCAGACATGTGAGGCCAGTGAAAGTGAGGGACAAGCCTGTCCCAAGTCTTGTTCTGGCCTAGGTGTCCTGCTAAAGGAATATCATGGGCCAAGGTGAGTAGGAAGCCCCTAAATTGCAGAGGTATAACCAACCTCCTGGTAGCACCAGGCTTGGGGTCTCTAGCCTCTGAATAAAGGAGTCCATCGTCCCAATATACTTTATGGGCACCTTGAGCATTCCCAGCAGCCTCAGCAGCAGCCTGCTGTCTGAGGGGTTCAAGAGAAGGACAGGTTAACTGAGCCTGCCCCAAGTCTGCCCTAGAAGGTCCCCCTGTCCCCAGAAACTCAACCTGATCAGGTTCAAGTTCTTCAGGGACAGTTCCTTCAGGGGTCTCAAGATCAGTTTCCTGTGAAGCCTGATCCTCACTTGTAGGCAGTTGGGAAGGCACAGCCTTAACCCTCCTGTTCTTCTTCTTGGGAGGTACTTGGTCCATTGTTCCAGGATCCAAGACCTGAGGTTCAGAGAGGCACTTTTTGGCCTGTGACCTGGTCACAGCAAGGACATGTGATGATATCCCTAACATCTCTGCATGAGTCCTGTACTCAACTTCTGACCATAGAGAGTTCTCCAGGTCATTGCCCAACAAACATTCTACTGGGAGATCAGCACTAACCACAACTTTCTTTAGGCCAGTTACCCCTCCCCAGGAAAAGTTAACAAGTGCCACACTATGTGTAGTAGTGACATTGCTGGCATTGGTCACCAGGTAATCATCGCCTGGCATGTATTGTCCAGGGTCCACAAAGTTAGGTGTCACCATAGTGACACTGGCACATGTGTCCCTGTAAGCTTGAGCCACTTTGTTGTTAATCAAAGGTGTCTGTCTGTATTTGCCCAGGTTACTGGGACTTATGTCAGGGGTCAAATCTATGTCCCCTTCACAAACCAGAACAGCCTGTGTAAGAGTTCTGACTAGGTCAGAATCTCCTTCAGTTCCCAAAGTGATTCCCACTAAACCCTTGGCTTGAGGACCAACACTGCTAACTGTACTAGTGGGTGCAGGTGCCTTAGGGGCTGCAGTGCTGGGGGCTCCACCCTTTTTACACTCACTTGTCCAGTGAGAGGTGTTCTTACAAGTTTTACACCAGGGTTTCTTCTGACCTTCTTTCTTCTTCTTCTTGGAAGTTTGGGACCCACCCTCTGTCTCAGTTTGGGGCCCTGTTGAAGACTTCTGGTCTTTAGTTTTCTGCTCCCCACCCTTCTGGTCTGTTTTCTTCTGGTCACCACCCTGGTTCTGGTTCTGGTTCTTTTGCTTAACTCTGGTTCTTACCCATTTATCTGCCCTCTTTCCCAATTCTTGGGGAGAGGTCAAATCTGAGTCAACCAAATGTTGATGCAACTGCTGGTTCTGACAATTATTTAAAATTTGTTCTCTCATCAGCAAATTATACAATCCTTCATAGTCTGTAACCTTGCTTCCCAGCAACCATCCCTCCAGAGCCTTAGTGGCACACTCAACAAATTCAGACCAGTCCTGAGTCTGTGTCTTCTGGGTATCTCTGAACATTAACCTGTACTGTTCAGTGGTTAAGCCTAACCCATCAATCAGAGCACTCTTCAGGACCAGGTAGTTTCTAGAATCCCCATCACTAACTGTGAGGAGTCTGTCTCGGCCTCTACCTTCAAAGGAGAGCCACAAGATTGCTGCCCACTGCTCCTGAGGGATCTGCTGTACTCTGCAGGCTCTCTCCATTGCAGTAATCCATTTATGGATGTCATCCCCAGCTTTGTAGGGGGGCACAATCTTACTCAGGTTTCTATTATCAAAAGACCTGTCTTTATCCTTGTGGATATTGCTGCCACCAGTGGGTTCTATTACCCCACTCTCTCTAGGCTGTCTTGCTCTAGCAAGTTTCTCTTGGGCCAGGGCAATCTCTAACTCTTGTCTCTGGACTCTCAATTCAGCCTCTCTAATTTGAGATTCTCTCAATTTGGTCTCATGTTCCCTTCTCTGAGGGCTAGTCATCCTCCTTCTGGAGTGACCATGAGAACCTCTAGAAGCATAGGAGTTGTCAGAGTCACCTGAGTGAATCCTTCTCCTCCTAGGCTCCTGGTTAAGTCCACCTGAGGGTCTGAATGGGTTGTTACCTGATTCATTCCCAAGTTGACTTAAGTTAGCCTGGTTCAGTCTACTGACCAGCACCTGACTATCTCTGTCATCATCTGACTCACTGCTTTCCACCTCCTCCCCCTCTTCTTCTTCCTCTTCCTCTACATCTACTTGAGGAGCTCCAGTGATGGAGGCATCCTCATCTACTAGGATGATAGGGGCAGGGGGGTCTACAGTGTCATCCTCTGAAGGATGGCCTCCTTCAGCATTCCCTGTGGGGTTTGCTTTAGAGGTCTTTAGAGCTTCAGACTGATCCAAAAGCTCTCTTAGGTGGTCTGCAGTAGGGGAAGGCCCTGTCTTCAGACCCCTTAAGACACAAAGCTGTCTTAATTCCTTAAAGGGAAAAATAGCAAATTTGGATGGTGCCCTTGGAGGGTCACTCTCAACAGAGACATTCCCAGTGGAACCCTCTGCTCCAGACATTGCTCTAGTGTGGGTGGATGTGTTGCAATCTACCTACACTGGTGTTTACCTACTAAACCTATCTAGTAGTTGTAGCTAGGGTGTGCTACTCCCTTTGCTCTACAACAACTAAGTTCAGTAGAACTTAAGTATACTAGTCTTGTTTTATATGTACCTAGCAGGTACCTGTATGATCTTTCAAATGATAATCTCAAAGATTGTAATGGTAAAACAACAGCAAGCTCAGATCCCAATCCGCTGCTCACCAATGTGAGAAGTTGGCCTGGTATATAATGCTCACTAGTTCTAGTGATCACTTTGTACCATGCCAAGCAACCCTTATGATGATGGTTGTAATTCAACCTTGTAGACCAGTTATCCTAGTGGTAACGTGGACAAAGCAGTCTTAGGCTAAACTCTGAAAGGCATGTGAAGCCAGCTGTTATACCATACACAACCCCCTTGAATACCAAATGAAAGGGACACCACACAGATATATATTGAAAATATATATTGATTTATTAACTATAAAATCCCCTGGACTCTTTATGAGCACAGAAGCACAAGCGTTAAATCACAAGACAGTTTAAAATACACAAAAGTTGCACAATATGGATGAGCCCTAGGGGCCACCTAAACCATATATTAATAAGTGGTATAAGAGATACCAGGAGGAAAGTGAAGAGGCCTAGGGCCTTGGGAATCGCTGGAGCTATTCGAGACTGGAAATAACTAAGTCGGGAAAGGCCCACGGGACTCGGGTGCAGTGTTCAAAGTGCACGCACTTTACAATACAAAGTCTATGGTGCGTAAAAAGCACAAAGTTAGAAAGTTAGGAACCTTCCGAGTGACCTACGGAGCTGAAACTTAAAACACAGGCCCTTGGGATGTGTACCAGTGCAGGAGCACCGGCGGAGCTGAGTTACCTCACCCACAGGAAGCGGGTGCACAGGGTCGAAGATGTGTCGGGTTTCGTCACGCTGGTCGATGGTGCTTGGAGCTGAAGATGCTGCAGGCGGCTCGATGAGAAGAGTT
The DNA here is from genome assembly GCF_964263255.1 of Lissotriton vulgaris. Taxonomy (NCBI): domain Eukaryota; kingdom Metazoa; phylum Chordata; class Amphibia; order Caudata; family Salamandridae; genus Lissotriton; species Lissotriton vulgaris. The sequence continues at coordinate 245,423,157 of NC_141696.1, read as the reverse complement.
CCGGTGGATCCAAGGGTGGATCTGAAGAGTTGAAGACCTGAAAGCAGAGGGGACAGTGTTCAAAGTCACTAGCCAGTGACTACCGTGGAACCAGATTGGAACCAGGCGATGTCGGGTGCAAACAGGCGTTGTCGGGTAGCTTCTTTCTGCAGCCACGTGGATACCCGGGGTCGAGGACGTCCAGGAGTCGGTCACGAGCTGTCCCACGTAGGCTTCTCGCTGTTGGCGGTGTCGGCGACCTGATCGGAGCAAACAGGCCTTGGCAAATGCAAGCCACGCAGAAGTTGAAAGATGCTGTTCACTCGGACCAGCAAGGTCAGAGCGGGTGCTCCTTTTCACAGGAGCTTGGGTAGGTCTGGAGCAACCAGACCTGCTGTTTAAATCTTCGGGTTCGTCGCCAAGATGGCCGCTGGCCGCGTGGCTAGTGGCCGGGATGGCGCGTCGAGTGGCACAGTGCAAAAGGGCCCCACGCAGATCGTGGAGATGCTGGGGGGCTGATCTTCGGTGCAAGGGCTGCTCGGTGGTGGGGGTTCTCAGTCCCCAAAGCACAACGTCGAGGATGCCTCAGAAGCTGCGCAGTCAGCTTTACGAGTGTCTTCCAAGAGGTCCGGTCCCACGTCACTCGGTGCCTCCACGGGTCCCTTCTTTGCAGGGACTGTGGATCGGGCTCTGAGAGGTCTGGGAATCTGGTTCTTGTCGGGCTCTGGGCTCGGGCTCCGGCGGGAGGCGGCGGCAAAGCAGACGTCGAGTTGCTGGTTGGTGCCTGTGTTCACAGGGTGGTCACTCCTTGGCCACAAGGGAGATTCTTCTTCAGTCTTCTGTGCAGCAGAATGTCGAAGTCCAGTCTTCTTCTTAGTTTTAAGTTGATTTCGGGATGATCTGCTGTGCAATGGCACTGCTCCCCCTCTTATTCCAATCTAGGGGGTGGATCACCTACTAGGTCCCTCCTCTGGGAGGAACCAGGAAGGGGGCGGTTACACCCCCTTTCCTTTGTCCAGCTCCGCGCCAGGACTGGGGCTGGAAGGCCCCAGAACCGGTTTGGGCTGGCCTATGCACGGGGACACCTTGTGTGCCCCGGGCATGTCTGATTCTATTCAGCCCTGTCCTACCCAATACACAAAATCCTGTCTGGGGTGGTGCTCGCACCTCCCAAGGCAGGAAACCCTTTGTCCAGGCCACCATCTGCCGAGTTTCGGTCAGCAACAGGAGGCCAGACTTGTGTCTGTGGTGGCAGCGTCCATTTTGTGAAGCTGAGGCTCTGTTTAACTTTAACCGGGGTTAAGGCTACACACATGTCGTGTCCCTCTAGAAGGGTGGAATGCTATCCCCGTCGCCAGAATTGGCGAGGGGATAGTATTCCAATTCGTATGACACCTTACTCGACATGTTTTGATAAAGCCAAACCAAAGATAGCATTTAACCGCGAGGATTATAATGCACTTAAGAGTATATGGTATGGCAATATCCCGGAACAGCTTAGGGAGTGGTTCCCGACAGCTGCAGACAGGCTCAGCTCATGCCAGAGCACCATCTCACATATTTCCAAGCACTCTGCCTCCAGGATTGATGAGGCCTTCCATAGGAGTGGCTGATAGGAACATATGTGTCCAGTTTAGGGTTAGGCACAGACATACTGTACCTAAGTAAGAGGTGGTTACACCGACTTACCCCAGCTGAGTGATCAGCCAGTTGTGTCAAATATGGAGGCCAGGCCAGGGGTGGCATAATACATGCTGCAGCCCCTGGTAGGCCTTGGATACACCTATGCCCTGGGCACCTAGGGTGCACTTATACAGGGGCTCATAAGGTGAACCAGTTCCAATTCGTAATGCACCTAGAGTGCATTGGCAGTAATTTAGAGAGAGAACAGCAGGCTGTGGGTCTGATTAGCAGGCCCACAGCCACATTAAGTCAGAAACCAGTGAAGCAAAAAGCAAAAATTTGGGGTGACCATAGGATAGCAGACCCTACTCTCCTACAAAAAGCCAGGTCTTGAGAAGCTTTCTAAAAGCCACCAGCCAACAGCAATGGTATATTGAAGAACAGATTGGCGAAGGAGTGAGCTTCAACATATTTGAAGTGGCCTGATGCATTGCCTCTTGTGTTGATGAGTGTGAGAAGTACACCAGACAGGAGGACAGGATTGTCGCCCGATGAAGGGATAATGAGATGAGTGATGAGATAGCCAGCAGTTCCTGCCAATGCTCGCCTATATCACCGATGACTTGATCTTGGACTACTGTAAAGGTTTGGCTGATGTGGTAGGTCCTTTGAGTCACCAGGTTGGAGAAGCTTCCCTTGCGACACAACAGAAGTAGTGCCATGAACTCAGTCCTGGGTTAATGGTGAAGAAGCACATGTGAAAAATTAGCTTGGAACCCGGGGAATGAGAGAAACTAGGACCTGGGGAATGAGAGAAACTAGGGGATCCCCTCTCCCTTCTCTTTATTCTTACCTTCTCCTATTCCATAACATCTATCCTTGCTCCAGATTGTCACTGTGATTGACACTGTTTGTAGCACTGAGAAGACCAAATTAATTGTAACTCTACTTGTGTCATTGCCACTTTATTTGTACTGTATTAACAAAACCGCAATGTCATGGATTCTCTATTTTCAGTGTATTTGTAATACTTGTGTTAATAAAAACTGTTAAAAAAAAAAGAAAATTGTGCTTGGAAACCCCATTAGAGAGGCCTATACCAGGCGATCCTGGCTACCAACACCGCTGTGAAGTGCGGGGCTCTTTCGGCTTGGGTACACACCACCCATACTTGCAGAGTCCCAAGTCCCCTTGATGAAACAACAGCACCTGTTCCCGATGTACCGATGGTTACAGTGAGACACAGCGATCAGGTTAGTCAGGCTGCTGGGGACCAGCAAAGTGCTGGGACAGCACTCGTTTGGCCTGAGGGGGATCAAAGTGAGTCAACAGTTGTTGGTACCGAAGGGTCTCAGCAAATAGAGTTGACTGCAAGAGAAAGTGATCCTAGCGAAGGGCCTAGTGCATCAAGAAAGAGAGTTGTATGCAAAAACCAGTGGCCTCACACAGGTGAGATCCTGAGTAGCTGTTTGGCAGCTGCCACCAAGAAACAAGCTACTAAGGCATAGTAAAGCAGGGATTTAGATAATATCCCTCCAACCCTGGATGCCCCTCAATAGTATGTCCTCAAAGTAGCCAGTAGACAGGATATAGTGGGGATCAGGACGATCAGTAATCCCCTCAGATCCTGGACGTAAATATTTTGGTTGGACCCAAGACAGACAGTCTTTGTAGTGGCAAACACAATGGATCCTTCAGCGGTCTTCAGTGTTTTTTGTTTATGTGCTAATGGTTGCGAGTGTGATGATTTTTTATTTCATGAACATGCCGACAGAGAAAAAACGTTAAGTTTAGTACAAAGTTATTAAACCTGATCAGTTTCCATACTTTATACAAAAATAAAGTTTACTAGAACCCAAAAATTCAAAGGAAGAGAAATAAACTCAATTCTCCATAGTTAGCAGGTTTTAATTTTGTGAAATGATTACAGGATTTGCTGCTGAGCTAGTTAAAAATCTAAAATGACATCTTGTGATTCATTCAGGAGTTTGGAGTAAAAAAAGTATTTCAGTGTGGTCATTTTCCAATATGAAGACTCATTCTACCTGAGCCAGTGCCTACAAAGCTCAAAATCACAATTTAGTATATACAAGCTTCATTCATTTACCTAAAAATGCACACATCAATCTAAAAAGGGGGCCCATCCTCTGGACTGAGTTATCTATACATTTTACAGCCCCTTTTTGTGATAATCATGTTCACCCTTTTGGATGTACCTGACCTTAGTATAGCCACCACCAAACTTCAATCCTTCACTTCATGTAATAATCAACTCTACTTGGCTGCTCATAGTTCTGTCAGGGAATTATTCCTCTTTATACTCCTCTCCCTCACCTCTGGTAGATCGCAGCATCCTGGCCGCTGCCACTGGGATCTCCAATGTTTTTCTATCCTCATGAGTGTACATATGTAATGACTGCTAAGACCAAGCCAACTAGTTCCCACCATAAGAAGCACAACCAGGGGTTTGGCATCATTCTGGGTATTATATCGGGCATGTCCCCAGGAGCAGGAAGCCACTGAAATGGAGTTTCCCCTGCCAGCACCATAGCCATATAGGAGATTCCCCTGGAACTGAACATGTTCATGCATATTACAGATTTCCTTCAGAAAGTCTCAACTTCAGAAATTGGGATGGACCACTTTCATGTCTTCCTCTCCTCAGTGCTCCTCATCATGAGATTGCGGATGGGACCATGATCTGGAGTTTCTGCCTGCACAATGACTCACACTCTCTTATGGAGAGTGGAAACAGAGGGGGAAATGGAGCCATCTACTCCATTCATCACAATATAGCCACTTGGTTAGATTTTAGCAATTATGCCTTAGGAGCAGAATCAGATTATGAACAGGACCAGTCATAAGTACCCATTAGATATGCATTGCATTCCAGAGGGCTTACGCAAGATATGCTGTAGATGAGTGTGATGATATAGTGTGCCAATGGTGGTCTGACTACATTATCTTCTATGACTCATGCGATACAGGGCACATATGAATCAGATGCTAATGGGCTGCTGGCTTAATATTTTGCAGGAGTAAAATATTGGTGTATTGAAAATGCAAAGGGTGCATAATATTGTTGTAAATTATTTGTTATGTGTAAAGAATCTGAGTGGCAGACTATCAGAGGCTACAAGCTTGATGTGAGCATTGACTGAGTTTCCAGGCTATCTAAAAGATGGATCAGCATGGATAAACCAATTTTCCCTGTGGATATACTTGGCTCACTTATAGCAGAAGGTTTGAACAGCCATTGATGGAAATATGTAAGAGATATGTGGTGTACCAACACACAAACGAGTACACAGTTTAGAAATAAAGATCTTAGAAATCAACAGGATCTTGTATGCACTAAAAACAAAGGTTTTCAAATAAGCATGTAATGTATAAGCAGACTCTGTCAGGTTCGCCCCATCCTCAGTAGCTGTGACAAGGCTCAACATCTTACACTAGCTCACCTTGTATTAGCTTATCCCAAGTTCTCCATGTATGTCTCATGATAACCTCTGATTTCTATAATCTTATCTGTTATTCTACTCTTTCCTATTTGTGCTGTGGACTTACCTCTGTGGCATGTCTGTGGACTACAAATCGAATAAAAAATATGTATTAATATCGAAGTAATAAAATTAAAAAATTAAAATTGTCATGGGAGTAAAAGAGGTATTAAAAATGAACTATTAGTTCCATAAGGAAGAATGGCAAATGCTATTTCAATGAAAGTCAGTGTGCAAAGTAAAAATCCCGAGGACGGACAAGATCCCATAACTAGGATTTGGCAGCCACTAAGGACCAACTGTGGCTCAGCTACAATTGTGCATGGTTGGATAGAAATTTGGGTTAAGCAGGCCAACTCAGAAGGCTAGATATTGCAAGACAGCTTCTAGGTCAAGTAGACTTGAAAAAGCAGGGAACCAGGCATGGTTGATTAAAAAAATCTGTTCCACAGAAAAGGTACATTTCTGTGGTAGAGATGAATCTCAGATATTTTGTTTCAAGTTGAGTCTTTACTTTTTCAAGATTCCTGGAGCTTTTGTTACAGTTTTTCAAGGCTGGGCCCAGTAAATCAGGTCTACTTACACAAAGGTGAAGTCGGTCCCCACAAGCTGTAGCACTGTTTTATCTCAAAGTTGTCCCCACATCTAGTCAGACAAGCAGGTAGAAGGAATTTTGCCTTCAAACTTCAGGTATTTCCATTTTCAGAATGCAGATGGAAACCACAGCAAACCAGAGACTATCCTGTGATGGCACTCCATGTATAAAGTAATGTAATGCAGACCAAAGCACACTAGAGACTCCACACTGATGGTAAATATCAGGAGACATCTTGTTTTATTGCCCTCAAAGGAGATATTCTTCTATCTAGTGTCTCTCTTTGTCAGGCTTAAACAGATTGTTAGGGTGTCCAACATGGGATTTCCCAGAAAATGACTTAGTATGTCATTGGTACTTTACCCGGAACAAATACCAACCTGCTGCTCACATGACCCACTCCAACTTTGATTTACGGCAAGGAAGTCCCAAAGGTCACTTATAGCTCAAGCTCAGCATCCAGACTTCTTTCACCCAGAGGGCACCTTTTGCTGGCCAGTAAACCTGTCCACAAAGAGATTCTGCACCTACTATGGAAGCCTCAGAAAGAAAGGAAACGATGGAGGCAGAACTAGGCCTCACCAAAGATAGCTACACCCTGAGTGAGCTTTGACAGTGGCCCCTTCACCCAGACTTCACCTGCACCCAGACTGCAGCGATGGTGAACCATCGCTGCCCAGTGAAGCAGTCTGCATATTTGGGTCACCATACCTCATCAAAATGTACCATAGTCACTGTGAGACTGCTCCCCTTTCTACGCGTTGGACTTATTGTCTCTTGATGCGTTTTACAGCTCATAGGCATTCTGGGAGAGTGTAGGAAGGCTGAATGACAATCTACTGGATCTGATTGGTAAATGTGACTCATGCTCTCTGTCATCTAAAATTTGGCATTCACCCCTCCAGCTCCGCAATTCTCTCCTCCAGCTCCGAAAGGTGATGCCCACTGTTGCTGTTGTAGATACTTTACTTGTCAGACATCAACATAATTTCATGCTGCCTGGCACTGATGTTACTGCTTTCAACCAATATTTGGACATTACAGAAAAAAGTCTTTAAGATTGTATGCATTGAATGGACTTGACACAGTACTTGGGCCAGGATGTGTGGGTCCTGTGCTGCAAGGTCACAAACCTGGAGGATTGTTCTAGTTAGATAATGCCCAATTCTATGGCTTCCCAGAGGAATTGGATGGCTTAAACATAATCACATTTATCACTTACCCTTTACCTGTCCTGCTGGACATTACCGTCACAGAATTGTTGAAAATACAAAGTGCACACTGACTTCAGGCCCACCAGCTTATTGCCCATAGGTAGACCATGGCCCATCATCATATGCTTCCTCTGCCATCAACGTGTCAGAACTGTTCTGAAAGTGGCCCAAAAGGAAAACGGCCCTCTCTATTTTAAGCCCAAATACTCCAGCAATTCAACATAAGAAGGAGGAATTTCCTGACTCCGCAATCTTTGCTGTAGAACCTGGATATTACATATGGCCTATTGAACCCAGCATTAATGATCAGTGTGAGAAAGTGGATTATTAGTGGAGGTGGATGATAGGCCACCACAAGTAATAACAACACAATTATTGTTAGATACAGTTAAGGTTTTAGTAATGTAAACCTGAGCTCAACCCCTGGTAGCAATGGCACAGAGTGCACAGGCTTAATGGTGCAAAGTACTTAGGAGTACCAGAACACTTAAAAGTCGAAAACATAACACAATAAAAATCCTACTACAATTGATGAACATAGAGAATATGTTCATGAACAGATCAAAATGAAACCAAAATGATAGAAATCCAAGAAGGGGAGCCAGATATATGGATTCTTAAAGTGTTAAATAAAAATAAAGCCAAAAACTACAAAGTGCCGACCATGGGCAACTGATTGCACTAGACTATGACAAAGGTAATTTTTAAATCCACTTGGGATTGGATACATTTACTAAGTAGTTTCCTGTCAAAAAGTTACTTTCTGACTTTACATTTCTGAGAAGGTAGTGTCCCTAGCAGGGCAAGGCTGCAGGCTGGATTTGAAGACAGGGTTTTCAACAACGGGGGTGCCAAAAGAAGAGGTTTTGGTGAAGTTTTCAATAAAAGCAGGAAAAGCTCAGAGTGAGAAAAGCATAAAATTTGCACCCAAGAATCCGTCAACATCAATTGGATGCTGCTCAGCATCAGATTAGGTCCGATATCTAACTATAGACTTGGGGCCTAATTTAAATCTTGGCGGATGGGTTACTCTTCACAACACTGGCAGATATCCCATCTCTGAAATATAAATCCCATAGAATATAATGGGGTTTATATTTCATGAACGGGATATCCGTCACAATTGTGAGTGAGTAACCCATCCGCCAAGATCGAAATAAGGCCCTTAGTCTCTTTTCTGGAAGTCGGATTCCTTGAGCGAGTCCAGGCTTCAAGCTTTAGCCATGGAGGATTTGACATTGGATGCCAATCAGCGTCAGGCCCACTGAATCAGTTTGCTGCTATGAGAAGAACACAGCAGGAGATTTATTTATTTATTTATTTATTTTTTCATTTGTAATGCGCACAGATACCCACAAAGGGTTTCCCGGCGCCATGGCTAAGAGAACAAGGCACAGAAAGCAACTGCTGACAGCACATTGACCGCTATTTATTTAAACAGTTATTTATTAAACAGCCAGGTTTTAACTTGTTTCTTAAAACTGGCATAGTTCTCCTCTTTGCGCAGGGCTAGAGGAAGGGAGTTCCAAAGAACTGGTCCCAGGTGGGAAAAAGATTTACCTCCCATTCGGGCCAGTTTGAATCTGGGTACCGTGAAGGTTGCTCCATTTAAAGAGCGGAGATTCCGTACAGGTACATGGGGCCTAACCAATTTCTGCAGATACCATGGTGCGGTTCCCGCTCTGATCTTGAACATATAGGTCAAGGCCTTAAACCGGACCCGGTTCTCAACTTTCAACCAGTGTAGGTCTCTAAGGTGACTCGAGATCCTTGCTGTCCTAGGGATCTTACACAACAGCCTGGCTGCGGAGTTCTGGACCAGCTGTAACCGCCTGGTTACAGCTAAGTTGGAGCCCAGGTAGAGAATGTTACCGTAGTCAAGCCTAGATGTTATTAGCGCATTGACTACGGTCTTCTGGGTGTCCACAGGCAGCATCCAGATAATCTTCCGCAACCATTTAATAATCGTGAAACAAATGCCAGCCACTTTGTTAGCCTGTTGTTTCATCGATAAAGAATCATCGATGCACACCCCTAAATTTCTAACCTGGGTAGCTGGACTGGGGAAGGCGCCCAGGGATGGCGGCCAGTGCCTCTCCTGCCACAGATCGCGATTTTTTCCCAGGAGAAGAATCTCCGTCTTCTCCCCGTTGAGCTTCAGCTGGTTTGCTGACATCCAGCTGAAGACCTCCTGAAGACCAAGTTTCAGAGCTGAAGGGGATGAAGACTCTGAGTTGGTGAGGGAAAAAATAATCTGTGAGTCATCCGCATAGGTCATGAGTTCAAGACCTACCCGCTCTGCTAAATCAGCAAGGGGGCGGAGATAAAGATTGAAAAATAATGGGCTTAGAATTGAGCCCTGGGGCACGCCATGAGATGACGGAAAAATATCCGACTGGGCATGAGAGGACGAGATCTGAAACGTCCGGTTGCTCAGATAAGATCTAATCCAGTCCAATGCGATCCCTCCGACACCATCCTCACTCAGCCTGGCAAGCAGTCTGTTGTGCGAGATGGTGTCGAAAGCCGCGCTCAAATCGAGCAGGACGAGAGCAACCGTTTGTCCGTCGTCCAAAAGTCCCCTGATCTTCTCCGTAACTCCCAGGAGGGCAGATTCGGTGGAATGGCCTGCCCTGAAGCCCGACTGGGAATAGTGGAGCAAGTTGTTGTTCTCCGTGTACGATGAGAGCACGCCATGGATATGCTTCTCTAAAATTTTTGAGAAAGCAGGCAGCAGAGATATTGGGCGATAGTTTGCAAGAACCTCTGGGTCAGCAGATGGCTTCTTCAACAGAGGGCTGACCATAGCGTGCTTCCACGATGCCGGAACAGTTGCCAGACGGATGGAAGCATTAAGTGTCTCGGCAATAGTTCCTAGCGCAACGTCATCCAGTTGGCACAGAATGTTAATAGGGAGGGGATCACACGGAGAACCAGATTTGATGGAGGTCGCCAAAAGTTTTAAAGTGCCCACGGAAATGTAAGGCCAGGAATCCAGCCGAATTCCTAGTGGGCTTTCTGAAGGAAGGGCTTCCCTGTCCTCCCTCACTGAGGGGTTAATGTTTGCAAGAATAGTGTCGATCTTTCCCACAAAGTACGTAGCAAGATCTTGGCATTTTTGAGGGGTCAGGGGGCACGCGGCCGCCGCAGAATTTGCTCCGGCTAAGTCTTTTACAGTACTGAAAAGGGTCCGTGCTTTATTGGCAGCCCTGTTAATGGTCTCCGTTACATAAAAAGCCTTAGCTCTGGAACAGGCCATATGATAAAGGTTTCTAGCCCTACGGTACAGTTCCTTAGATTGGGGATCATAGTGCTTGCGCCACTTCCTCTCCAGTCCCTTACACTTAGTTTTTTCCAGCTTCAGTTCATCTGTATACCAGGGAGCCGGGGGCCGATGGAGATTCCCTCTACACCTTGTAACGGGTAGGCAAATATCCACTGCACTTTGTAGCCAAGTGTGGGCTTCCAGCGCATTGATCTCCATATCATCACCTAAAACTGGGGGGGATACCCGTAAAGCATTCTGCAGTTCGGTCAAATCTATCTTTTTCCAATTTCTCATGGAAATTGGGGGCCGGGCAGAACCTAGCTTCTCAGGTTGTGTAATCGTAATACTAAAGAGTGTTAGGAAATGGTCCGACCAACAAATAGGGTCGGTTTTTACCCATTTTAGCTCCTGTATATTGGAGATAATAGGATCCAACAGGTGCCCCGCTTTATGCGTGGGGTCCTCATTTCTCAGGGACATATTCAAAGTATTAAAATCTTCCAGAAGATTGGAAGCGATGCAATTAGATTTGTCCTCAAAATGGAGGTTTAAGTCCCCCAATATGGTCAGATTTTGGGCATTTAGAAAGTACGGGGAAATAAGGTTAACCAAATTTGCAGCCCATACACTGCCATTGCCTGGGGGGCGGTAAATTAAGAAACCGGAGAACATAAAGTTAGGGTTCAAGGATATTTTAAAAAATGCGGCTTCGCATCCAGGGATATTGACCGGTTCAAAGTCACAATTAAAATCCCTGTCAAAAATCACAGCGATACCCCCGCCGACCTGTTTTTCTCTGTCTGCTCTAACAATAGCATAGTTAGAGGGCAGAGCAGCGGCTACATCGGGGCCTGAACCGTCGTGCAGCCAGGTCTCTGTTAAAAATATCGCACAAGGTTTTTCTTCCATTAGGAGGTGGTGAATATCAGCTTTGTGTTGGGGCAGTGATCTACAATTCACAGTGTAAAAAGTAAAAATACGAGAGTTTGCAACAGAGGCTAGAGTAGGTGGCATAGGCTTATATAGGACCTCTGGATAGGGTTGTATGTTAGTAAGTGCAAAAGCACAATGAGGGCACACATGTGTACCTTTCAGGGAAGGCTTTAAAATGGAACAGTAATTGGTAATGGTAGGGCGCAGTGCCCGTATCTGGTCTACTGTGATCCTGCCACAAAGTCATGCCAACTAGCAGTGCACTTTCAGCAAAATGGGCTTGGAACATTGTTCCTGCTCTAAGTCCCAGGTTTTAGGTTTAGCCAAGTGGAGTACACTCTGACAATAGGCAAGGGTTCCAGGAACTCAGGAACAGCATTTGAGAGTCACAACTCACTCCACAGAAGACATCAACAGGGTTACCGGCAAGTCCAGTTCAAACTGGTCAGCTGGGCATTGCAGGAAAGTGGGTTTCTTTGTCCCTGTCGCTTAACAGGATGCCAGCTAATTGACCCTTGAAGTCCACTTCTCAGATGTGGGTACAAGAGGGAGCAGGTCCAGCCCTATCCTCATAGGTTGCAACGGCAGGTACCATCCTTCTTCTGTCTTCCACAGGACCAGACTTGTTCTAAAGTGGATGCCGAGGGGTGCCACATTTATTCCTGGCACTAGCCTGTGGCTGTGGGGGTAACTACTAGCCTGTCCCTGACCAATAGTGAAAAGGTTCCCAGGGGTAACCCTACCCACTATTGCAGCGGTTTCTGTGTGCACTATTGCAAAGAATACCACTGTGCCATTCTCTACCTAAAACCAAGATGGCAGAACCTTTCCTCCATTGTACAGAGCTCCTGCATGATCCATCTGGGAGGCCTGTGGTAAAAAAGAAACCAGCAGCATCAGTCCAAAAAGAATGTGGGTGATTATGCCAAAAGTAGGCATTTTCTTACAACAGTCATGTTTGAAGACAAAACTACTGAACACTCGAGACAATCTGGAGGATTACTTGTACTCTTTGGGATCATGATTAAGGCTCCCTGTTTTCCGATTTTATGGATTTTTACACATAAATGCAGACAGATAACAATGTGTTTTCTGTCTGCATTTATTTTTAAAAGTGGATAAATACGGAAAATTGTGCTTCTGTTAAGTGACTCTCTGTGCTGTCTTTCGTGATTTGTAGCCCAATAGTTTAGCAGGTGGACAGCATGGGAAATTAAAAAACAGGATGAGATTTCTTTAAATAATGGCATATGTCAACATATATTTGTGGTATAATACTAATATTTGGTGGATGTATTCTTAGGTAATATTTGGCAGTTTAAATAGATAAATCATGACAATCATGAAGTACGACTGCGTGTCTATCTGGTAAATAAATATGGAAATGTACAGTTTTGAATTTCATTTATACAAAATAAACAAAATAAATATAGATAAATACAGATAAAATGGCCAAAAAATAAATATGGGTAAATACAGACGAAAATGTTAAACAAATAAACACCCTAAAACCGGGATCCCTAATCATGGTCCATGGATGCAACTAAGGCTCTTAGTTCACAGCTCCAGAGTCAGATGCTTGATATAGGTCCTCAAGCCTTCATTCAGCACAGGGAGATGTCCACTGTCCTGTACATCACAAGAGTCAATCCAACAGGAGATGTTTGAAAAAAATTGTGGAATTGCTGAATACAGACAGAGACAAACCTAGGTTGCAAGTGAAAGAACACCCTTATAGCTGAATGGTGTATATTGCTTTTCCTGTTATAGGTATTGGCTATTCTCTGTGATTCAGTTGCTACCATCAATATGCTAGACTGAGGCAGAAGTAGGTGTGTGATTGACTTGATATTTATAGAGTCTACTTGTTGTAGCTGTTGGAGTTTAACTGCCAAGTTGCTGTCTGTTTTTCATTTCTTTACAAGCTGCACTTCTGTTACAATATTACCAGATATATTCAAACTATTTGCTTTACCTCAATTAGCTCTGAGAGCCTCATAAGATTCTGTTATTTCCAAGACTGGGAACAGGTTGTGTCATATTCTTCTCTGTGGCTGGGTCAGTCTCCACCCCTCCCCCATTTGACCCACAGCCACAGGCCTGAGTGATGCTGTGCATTTTCACTGACATTGGAGATATGTTCTTCTACTGGAGTGACCTTTTTGTAAACTATAGATTGTCTTGGAGCTCTAGCTTCGGATGGAACAGGTATGCCCCTCCTCTGGACTATTAAGTATATTGATTATTCCTTCCTGCTTGAACCACCGAAGCTGGCACCCAGTATATATACTCTCTATAGGGTACAACTTGTTTACCCCAATACATTATTTCCATGATTTACTAGTTATTCTCCAGCCAATTGGTGTTTTGCCCCCTATTATCCTTAACTAAAACCAATGATATGTTTATTTTTTTCACAATATTACATCCCTATTCTCATCAATGCTTCCCTCCTTTTCCTTTCCACCTCCCATTCAGTGGCACACCACCACCAAACAAACGTTACCTCTGGTGGATATTTTCACAGGTGCTCCATGGCTGGCACTCCAGGTTTTATGTTTAGATGCCAGAGCTGTGATACATGTTTTAGACCAGTTTTGGGACCCACAAAGTCTTTACTATGAATTGACTGTTCCGGGGACCATGCTCCAGCCTAGACTTGGTCAGCAACAATGAGGATAGTTTTCTTAGAAAGTCAATGGCACATCAATCTATGTCACACCAAAGAATAGTCTCCATTACCTCAAAATTAAACATTCAACCATAGCCCTTATTCGGGAGACACATTTATCCAAAGAATAATCAAGATACTGAGCGGGTACAGTGGTAAGTAGCAGCCACCCAGTGGATCACTAAGTTTGCAAAAGGCCCTAGCTAAAAAAACTGTGGCATTGCCATTCTTATCAGGAGGACCATTTCACATATGATCCTGAGGGAACAGACTATGTTGCTATGCCTGTATGAAACTGAAAACAATAAGCACGGTATTGGTGATGGGATGGTGTAAGCCCCAAACTTTCAAGATTGTTCACTAAGATGGATCTGTGAAACTGGTGGAATTTTGCCTTAGACACCATCCTCATTAGTATTGGTGGGCTTGTCCCCTTCCCAACCCTCATATTTCATACAATAGCGCATAGAAGCTATGGTGGACATTCTAACTCAGAGGTTCTACACTAAAATATCACAATAGCTCCCTTGTTATAAATATACTCTCAATAACAAAAAAAAGAGGACTAAAGGAAACTAAGGATAGACTAAAAAATAAATTACATTTCAACTACTGAATGGGAACAGAGGCATCTGATTATCCCCATCTCCAAAGTCTATAGATTTTTCCTCCATTTCCTCTCTGTGAATTGCTCCATCGCTTCTTGTGTGTTTTTACTTTAGAACCCTTCCCCTCCATGTTTCTCTGACAAACAGTAGTGCCTAGAGAAAGCACTTCAGAGTCTTTGATATATGTAATGATCTTGAGGGCCTCACTCCAATCTGTGATTTTGGTTATTCTGCTCTCATGTAGAGCTGCTGATAAAACCTGTAAGTTAGTGTCACTGAATGTAATGCATATTTGTTTTATGTAGAGACTTGTTAGTGTACTGATGGTAACTGCCCCCTCTTGTTATTTCCAGTGCATTGCGTCATCACAAAAACAGAGGTTATGGTCCCGGGCACATCTACCTCGCTAACTTAGAAGGTTTCAAAAGTGACTGGTCCTGTCATGCAGTGTTGCAAAGCCACAGAGCAGATCCAATACTGCAAGTCTCTCCTTTCTTATTTTATCTCAACCCCTTTTCCCCCCAAGGGCCATGCTTTGTTTGAGGAGTTTCCATTCCTTGAACGGGCTCGGCCCTGAGAGGAATAGGAGGTCCAGCATTGGCTCCAGTGTCATCTCCGTGGCTGAAACCAGGTGTTTGCATGACAGAAAGCCAAGCCTTGCATGCTTCCACTGCACGGATGACATGGATGACCAGTTACATGTGCAGGATCTGCTTCAGCCACTGTCAAAGGACACCCGGGTGTTTTAGATCTCGCAAGGGCTTTAGTGAATATACAGCACGATGCTCAGTCCTTGCGACAGGAAAATCAGTTGCTTAAGGATGAACTGGTCCAATGTCATCATCGCCACTCCCCATGGTTATCTGAGAAGGGGGCTGGGGCAGATTCCATGGGTACACGTTCCTTTTTGCAACTTTCAAACTTTGATGATTTGGAAAATCAAACAAGCACTTCCCCTACCGGAACTGCTAATCGTGTTCATGTCACAGTTACTACTCCAACTCCAGTGTCTTTGGCCCAACCTAAATGATAGTCACAGATTTAATGCATTCTGGAGTCAGTGCCAGTTGCAGTTTCTTTGTAAACTCAGAGCCTTTCACTCTGATACAATTAGGATTACCTTTATCATAACCTATCTCTGGGTTACAGCTTCAAATTGGGCTATTCGACTCAATGAAAAATAATGACCCAGTTTTACATGATTTTGGTAGGTTTAAAGAGATGATGCACAGTCTCTTTGCTAAGCACACCATTATCTAGGCTAGCAACAATGGGTTGGTAAAGCTATGTCACGACAATAAGGATCATCTTACCTACATTACTGCCTTCAGTAGACTAGTTCCGGAATCCATTGGCCAAAGGGATAAAGAACCTCCCTCTTGTATAGAGAGTTAAGAGAAGATATAGAGGATTCCTTGGTGCACATTGTAGATATACCATCAGACTGTTCCGAGTTCATTGATTTAGTGCCACGCCTGCCGTGATCCGTATTCTGGATGCAGCAGGGGCAGTGCACACAGGGAATAAAGCGGACGTGGAAGCTGCTTGGCATTCGAGTTGCTTTGTGCCTGCAGCATTCTGCCATTGGGTCACTCAAATCTGCTTCCAGGTTTTCTTCATGTCTCTGTAGCATTCTCGGGGGTCTCTTGTTGGGATCCTCCTGCGGTCTTCTCATGTTGGGTTTGCCTCGTCAGATCTAGTCTTGGTAGCTCCTGCTCCATTTAGAATTCTGTCTCTCCTAAACCAGGGATGACTGCAAAACAAAGGAGAAGATAATTCATTTAAAGAATCAGCATTCTAAAGTTTGGGTAACACGGGCTGTGCACTCACATGTTATAATATTAGAAGCATCCAAAATCACTCACTTTTCCTTAAAGCCATCCAAACCCATCTTTTTCTTGCATAACTGATCTCTCGAGTCTCTTCTGGTCCGCCTATGACAGTTGCATTTTAGCGCTGGGATGCCCTGTTGCTGGGGCAGCTGTGCTCTCTACAAAACTCATAACATAACATTACTGTTTAACAATGACTCTTATCTGATAGTGTAAACCGATTTCTTGTGATGACCTTACCTATGGACAGCAAAGAAAAGACAATGTGTTGAAACTGCTTGTTACTGAAACTACATTGAAGTCTTACAGTTTTCTTTATCATTATTTTTTAAATGCTCTATATTTTTGTTTTTTTGGCTTAGGCATAGGACTAGAAAAATATACCTGTTAGAAGGTATGTGCATGATTAACTTTCATTTGACTGATTTTTTTTGTTAATTCCTGGATCTTTCTATAGGCAAAGAACAGTAAATTCTAAGGAATGTATAGTAGCTGCATGTTCTTCTTGCCAGTAAACAGAAGAGGGAATTGTTAAGGTATATGGTTATGTGTAAATTAGAGTTACTTTAAGACACACTTAAAAGATTTGCTAGTACCTTACTCCTTCTTCTCTTCTATTCCATGTAGGAAGAACCTTTACCAGGACTAGGCAGACATTACCACTACAGCACATTCTCTGTGGGACAATTGTTTTTTTCTCTTCCTTTCCCCCTCGTTCATGGTAGGCTTTGACTATTGTTGGGTTGCCTTGTTCGAGTTCAAATTTGGGAGCTAGCATTTCGAATTCCTATCGCTCCTGCGGAAAATAAGGTGAGATTCTAACATTTCATTGTCCAGTGTCCAGCTTGACCGTAGGTTAAATGAACAAAGGGGGAACTCTCCGAGGGGAACCCAGACACTAGTTGTGCGGTCTGTGAAGAAAAAGACAGAGTTCAAGAATCAGGAGGCTTCAGAACCTATGCAGATTGGGTTCCTGGGTGGTCCTCTGACCATTGAGGAAAAAGAACGTAGAAAGAAATTAAACCTGTGTTGCTAAACTGAACGGAATTCGGAAGACTCGCACCTTGACACCTGACACAATTCAGGAAAACTGGAAAGCCCAGCTGGCATCGGGGTCAATCAGCCATGTGTGGTTCTCCAAAGGACTCCCCCATTACTTGGCTAATACTTCACATAGGGTTCCACAACATTTAACAATACCAGTTATCCTTATCATTTGCACCCCAACGGAGGCAGGTACTACCAATGCTCGTAGATTCCGGTGCTACCGTAAACTTCTTAGACCTAGCCTTGGCCCATTCTTTACATATCCCACGAGTTAGGAAAAATGATCAGAGCATGTTAGAGCTGTGGATGGCTCCGAGCTCTTCTGGGATGATTGTATATCAAATGATTCCATTATCTTTACGATGTGAGAATGGGCATACAGAGACCTTGACCTTCGATCTCATAGACACACCTACTTTTGGTGCTCTTTTAGGGACCCATTGGCTTCAATTGTGTAATATCCTGTCATTGACTGGTCCGTCCAACTTGTCACCTTGGTATCAACTTGGTATTACTGTCGAACTCATTGCTATAATAAAGCACATGAAGCTCCATCTCCCTTGACTTGTGCAGTCTCAAAACCAGGACATTTGAACCAGTCTTTGATGGACAGAGGAGCTACACAACTACCTCCCCATAGGGAATTTAACTGTTGTATAGACTTAATTCCAGGTGTTGCACTGCCCTGCATTTGGGTTTAGGCTCTCTCTGAGCCAGAGACAAAAGCATTTAAATAAATACCTCAAAAACCTTAGGGTTTATACGACATTCACCTCTCCTGTGTCATTGGCACTCCTGAAGAGGGACAGTGGTTTCGGCATTCATAGACTACAGAGCATTAAACAACGTGACCATAAAAAACAGATATCTATTGCTATTGACTCCCGACTTGTTATATTCATGTTCGGAAATCCACGATGTACACCAAACTGGACTTATGTGGTGCATACCACCTTGTTCTTGCAAAAGAGGGTAACGAATGGAAGGCCATCTTTTGTGCCAAGTTCAGACTTATTGAATACACTGTGATGCCATTTGAGTTGTGTAATGCCCCAGCAGCTTTCCCGTACTGCATCAATGAGTTCCTGGTAGATTTGCTGGATATTTGCATTGTCGTATACATCGACAATGTCCTGATCTATTTACGAAAAATTACTGAACACAGAGACCATGTTAGGACAGTCTTGTAATGACTACAAGAACATGCCCTTTTTGCCAAGTTGGATACATGCACATTCCATTCCCAGCTTGTTGAGTTCATGGAATATATGCTGTTTCCAAAGGGAGTGACCACGGATAGAACAATGGTCCAGGAATCCTAGATTGGCCAGCACCTACCACGGTAAATGAAGTACAGATCTTCCTCGGTTTTTTAAACTGTCATGACCCTTCATGTGCCCTCCATCTGGTGGGCCTAGCATGCAGGGCTCATATTATTTTACCCATATTGTGCTTTACGGCATGCAATTATATCATGAAAGATGTCCTCCCTAACACCCTCATGACTGATACGTCCCCAGCATCCCTCTCAACCAAAGTTTCCCCAGCGCCCTCATGATTGATGTTCCCCGCACCCTTATAACTGATGCTTCCCCAGCACCCGCAATTTCCATTATGCTTATGCATTATGCAAGCGTTCCCCACATCCCATAAACCAAGGGATTATCTACTCTTGTTGTCCCTAGGGCCGCGGTTTGGTTTTCCATCAAATACCTGCAAGCTTCCCCCAGAGTCCCATGAGCCAATGGCAAGCCCTGCTCTCGCTGTTACTAGGGCCTTGGTTTTGTTTTCTATTATGCACCTTCATGATAAAATGATACATTTGTTTCCTGTTATTTGGTTCCAATCAACAAGTTACACCTGCTAATTTTTGAAGGTCATAGAGAGTGTACTAACACGTGTTTTCCCTCAAGGTTCAAGAACCTTCCCAACGGCCATGTGTGACACGGAATCTAGCTACATTCATTGAGTCATTGACAGGATATATAAACCCTGCCCAAACCCAAATCGTGGCTTGGCCTTGCTACCTGCAGAACAAGCTTCACCCTTCCCACTCACCTGAAGAATCTTGCAGAATATTGAATCTTGAAGAATATTGATTGCATGTAGAGACTTATTAGTGTACTGGTGGTAACTGCCCCCTCTTGTTATTTCCAGTGCATTGCATCATCACAAAAACATAAGTTCTGGTCAAAGGCACATCTACCTCGATAATGTAGAAGGTCTCAGAAGTGACAGATCCTGTTACACAGTTTGGCACAGCTGCAGAGCAGATCCAATACCACAAGTCTCTCTTTTCTTATTTCATCCGAACACCTTCTCCCCGCAAGGGCCATGCTTTGTTTAAGGAGTTTCTGTTCCTTGAACAGGCTAGGCCCTGAGAGGGATGGGAGGTCCTGCTTCAGCTTCACTTTTGTCTCTGTGGCTGGAACCATGTGAGTGCATGACAAGCGCCATTACATTGCTCAGATGTCAAATGAGCACATCTATTCAATACTGTAAACATATTTTTGTTTTCCTCTGCCTTTAACATGCTCGCTGCCTTAAAGAAGCTTCAATTGACTGTCTTTCTGCCTCGTTTTTTTAATTTAAACGTGTGCTCTATGCAGCATTTCTTTATCTTTTCCAGAAATGGAATGCCTCTTCAGCTGTGTGTTGAATACTCTCTCAAATGTAATTTGACTGCTTTTGTTATTACCCAAACCTCCCAAAAACTAATCCCAAGGTTTTTACAACATTTTAACCTTTTGGATCTAGTTGTACGTTTAACTGGAGACATCCAAACTGACGAAATACCCCATTGTTTAAAAGTAAGTAAGGACAACAACTTTTAGTGTGGATTAACACACATTAATTGGCAAAATGCAAGTGGGATAAGCGATTTGTTGCAGTTGAGAGTAGTCTTTGTTTTAAGTGAGGTCAAGTGAGAACTTACAAAAATGCCACAATGGCTTCTTGGAACACAATTTTTCTACAACATCTTTGTGCATGGAGAAATATATAACATTATAATCCCATCAGGCACAAATTGCACAGACTGCTAATGAATAAGCATTAGATTCTTTTAACGAAATTACTGCACAGAGGAGTGTTGCACTATGCTTGCCCTGCGGCCCTCTCCCACCTTCTGTCTGAGTATTGTAGCCAAGTATGGGTCTGCAAGGCATTTGTGAACACTCTCCTTATGGTAAAAAATTTTGGAAACTTCTTTCCCTCTTCCTTTTTATTTCCAACTCTCACAATGTTTCAAGAATGACCACATTCCCTTTGCCCAGACATACATGCTGATGTGTTTGGTATGTGTGGCCTGGCTTGTGGTGTTTTCTTAGGTTAAAGTGAACTGGCAGAAACTTCAAACATGCAATTTCTTCAATATTAACAACTGTCAGTATTTCTGTGGGTTCTCAATGCACGTCAGCCTAGATATGTAATGGAGCAATACTGTAATGACACATTTAAAAAATATATTCTGCCTCTTTGTGAGCAGTTGAGCAACAAATGTATCACATTCTACATAAACATATAAAGAGAGTCATTTAGAATTTGGTGAAAAAGGATATCTGCTTAAAATGGCAGATGACCTGGTCTAAAAACTCTTGGTTACCCTCCCCGATTTGAGGTGAAGAGTCACTGGGTTTCCAGTGGCAGAGCCTCAGCTGGCTCATGGAGGAAACCTCAGATCCGCAGCCCATCCACCCTAGAACTGCAGGTTCAATTGGCGGTCGCCCCACTCTATTTTTGGTAGGGCGACATTCACTCAATTTCCCTAACTGGTACGTCCATGTGAAACTTGGTGGTCCCAGGAAGGGAAAGTGCATAACAGCCCCGATGCGTAAAAAGGAAATTTCCAGTGAATCAGGCCATATCATTTTGTTCTGCGAGAACAAACTCCCACTTTGAGAGTTTTTTCTTTAAAAACAAAGGGGCATATTACCAAGCAATAGCGATAATTATCGCTATTGCTTGGTTAGAGACAAAAATTTACCTCAGCGCTGCGGCGATTTTTACAGCAAATAAACTTTGGTATTACCAAGGTTTAACGCAAATGCGATAAAAATCGCCGCAAAGCATGACTATCGCTGAAAAGTCAGCGATATTCATGCATTACCAAGCTAATGCTCTTAGCCATGTTATCTACCTCCCATTGGATAACATGGCTAAGAACTGCTCAGGGCAGGGCTTAGCTTTTGGAGATATTCGCGCTTAGCGCGAATATCTCCAAAAGTTGATAATAGGAGATAGCGATGTTAGCGACTGTTTTCAGTCGCTAACCTCTTGGCACGCCCACTTTGCATGTCATTAGTGATAAATATCACTGACATGCAAAGTGGGGCCCAAGATGGTCGCTATCTCCTACTAGCTGTCGCTAACTGGTGTTAGCGACAGCTAGGTAATAGGGAGATCATTTTATCTCCGCTTTCTTGGCTTTTAAAGCCAAAAAAGCGGAGATAAACCCCCTTGATAATATGCCCCAAAATACTTCGCAGAGAGGGTGCATCAAACATGGTGCCTGCTCGCCTAAGTAACACTGCCTTCAATAGATTTGCTGCAGCTTGTCAGAATGAGTTGTAGCATCACACATAGAAGATACAGGAACCAGTCTTTGACTAGTTAAACAACCAATTACCACTAATTTCAGAGAAAGAAAGCTGTTTCTCAGATTTGTTTTTTAGAGAACAGTATCCTCTTTCTGGACATATGGGAAAACCAAGAACGTTTCTTAAAATGACCAGTTGAATACTTAACCAAAGGTAGGCTACTAACAACTGCAAACAGTTTCTTTAAATGGAGTGTGAAGACAGGGCTGCATCTGTTCACAACTTTACTTTTAGCCAAATAAAACTGTTCAATTTGACCTTTGCTTATCCCTAAAGAAGACACGTTTTACTAAGAAACTGACGCACCTTCAATGAAAAGGTAAAAGTCCTGCTGCATCAAGATAGTGAGTGAGGCTTCCTAAACTTGTTTCTTAAAAATCAGGTAATTATTTGGAGATTCGAGGGTGGGATTCTCCGTTTTCTAATTTGACAGATGTCCTGTCTGCTTTATTACAACTGCACTATAACCTATGGCATTTCCAATATGACCGGTGAAGTATTCCATCAGCCACACTCTAAATAAGCCCATCATTTCTGATAACAGTTCTGTGATGTAGAACATCACACTGAAATGCACAAATTCCACCACAACAAGTGGCGATTACACATCCATTAATGGATAAGGTTTACTAAGATAATATTGAACACATGAACTAAGCTAATGAAAGGTTGCAAAACAAGGAAACCAATACTCTTAATAGAAGGGAGATATGTGAAAATGTGAGAAAAACCAGGTACTACATTTCCAGACATGAGGAGGGGTTGCTATGTGTTAATCATTTCCACCAATACAAACACATGAGTGTTAAGATGGAAAATGTATTCACTTGCAGAACCAAACCAAGAGTTAAACCCGGAAGGAAACAAACACAATACTAAAACCCAAGTAAAGAATGACCAAAGGCCATCAAGGGTGTCTAAGAGTTAACCACACTTGAAATTAGAAAAAAGCAGTTTCTTGATGTGAGAGGGATTTATGGTGCATGGGAATTGAGGACATTTTAACGTAGCACTGTAAGAAAGAAAATAGCAATCGAGTTGCACTGGTAGAGCAATGAGAACTAGGGGCCTCATTTATGAGCCCTTGCTTCACTTTTACACTGCTGGTGCGTCACTTTTTGTGACGCACCAGTGGCTTAAAAAATGCGCCTTGTTGCGTCATATTTACAAAGTGACGCATCTAGGTAGATGCGTCACTTTGTAAACCCCTGCGCCACATTATACCTGCGCCAGGTATAATGTATGCAAGGGGGCGTATTGACGCAAGGAAGGGTCGTAGAAGTGACGCAGTGAAATCTATGAGATTTCACTGTGACACTTTTAGGACACTGTTGCGTCAAAATCCTGCGCCTGCCTCACAGCAGGCGTGAGACTGACGCAGGCCCTTTCACATGGGGCTTGCCCCATGTGAAAGGACGCATTGCTGGAGTTGCGTCACTTTTGTGACACACTCCAGGGATGCATCACTTTTGCGCTAACAGATACGTCAGAAATACTGACGTATCTGTAACTCTTTGTGACATGATGCGTCATACTGTAAATATGATGCATCATTGGTGTCGCAAGGAGGGCGCAATGAAAAGTGACGCATCGCTGTTTTCATGCAGCTATGCGTCATTTCTCATAAATGAGGCCCCAGGCATGTGAGAATCACGCAAAGTTACAGAAGAACTCCATGAGAATCCACGGAGTTCCACCAATAGGTGGCAAAATGCATGTGACACTGCTCACACTCCCAAAAACACACAGGAAAATGAAGAAAAAGTACTTTAAAATAAGGCCCCAGTCCTTCCAAAAATATGCAAACTTTGTCCCTTAAAAAAAACTAAAAAAAGGTAATGCAAAATAGGCCCCTACTGCAAATCAGGGCCACCCGCAACCAAATAAAAAAATGTAACAACTGCTCTAGTTTGTAAGTCTCACCAGAAGTCCCCCTAGGTACTGCAAATTGCACTAGGGTTGCCAAATCTCATTTGCGTTTGCCAGCTTGCACTCTGAGAACTCATGTTGTTCCCATTGTCATCGCGTTGCAGGAACAGGAATAAAATTCTACCAAGCGGCGATTGATGGATGTTGGCGGGAACTCCATGTTACATTAGTTTTGTGAAGTTGCCAAAATTCTCCAATTCCACTTGCAGAATTAAAATTCCACCCGGTACTAATGAGAACATAAAATTCCAGGTTCACAAATGGTTAGATCAAAAAAGGCATAACGAATGTAAAGCTTAAGTTAATTTTCTATTTTTATTTTTTGCTGACGGTATTCACATTATTATTACTTACATATGTTTAACATTTCAACTTTTGCAGTACATATGCCAGGCCCTTAGAAACCTTTGGAAAAGCGAAATACCTTTGATCAGATGATCCATAGAGACACTGTCCAGACCCCTTATTTTGGAATGCCCCCAATTACAAAGAACGACATTCTCCAATTAACCAAGGCTGGACTGACCATTTTACCACTCTGTAATGTTCCTGGGAGGCTGCATGTTAGAGGGCTGATTTCAAGAAGAATGGGCTGCCATGGCCCAAACAACCAGGTATAAGCTCCAGCTACCACTATCATTACAACTGGTTCCAACCACCTCAGGGGTCGTCTTTTTTAGGGGAGGCCCAATGGAGACCCCCAGAGGAAAAGGATACAACTCGAACCAAGGCTCACAGGGGCTAAGAACAAAGGGGACAGAATTGGGAAAGGAGGCAGAACCCGGGGACAGAAACAAGTTTGGTTCCCCCCAGAGAACCATGTGGCAATCCAGACCCAATGACATCTCCACAGGTGGTAAATAGACAAGAAAGTACCATCATTAATTTGTCTTCCCACAAACTCACAGAAGACGAAGTGAAGGTTCTAAGCAAAGGACTGTTGTTTGTACCCACCGCCCACCCCAATCAATTTAACATCAAGGAGGAACTACACCGTTTTTTCAGGAAGGTTATACTCAGAAACTTCCTCAGACATTCTCCCTCGCTCCCATCTGACTCCCACACGGGCTAGAGAGTACCATCAACATTTATGGCGCTTGCACACTATGTATCGCACAAGATACTTTTATATGAGAGTGTTGTTCTAAGGGACGTTTCAATCATAAAATTAAGAAATCTGAAAGAGAGGCACTGAATTCCCTGAAAGCCAACCAACTTATTGTAATCAAACCAGCCAACAAAGGCAGAGGAATTGTGGTGAAGAATACTACGGACTACAAATCAGAAGTTTACACTCAATTGAGGGATGGTGTCAGTTTCACTCATAAGAATGCTGACCCCACCAACGAAATAAGTAAACAGATTTTGAAAGTCACGAAACAGGGACGTAAAGAAGGCTTCCTGTCTGACCTGGAATACAACTATTCGAACCAGAAACAAACATGATTACTGACCATCTATACCTTGCCTAAAGTGCACCAGAACCTGGAACATCCACCGGGATGCCCATAGTTTCAGGATGTGGATCCCTGTTGGAACTACTATGCAAGTATGTGGATTTCTTCCTAAAGCCTTGCGTGGAGGCCACTCGATCTTACCTACGAGACACCATGGAGGCAATCAGATTGGTGAGCAATTTACCTTTTGGTCCCATGCACCAACTACTGGTCACTTTGAACATTGTTTCTTTGTACACAAGTATTCCACAGTTACCTGCCTTAGAAGTCATGTGAGCAACAAGAGACCATTACCGGCACTGGTTCCGACAGAGTTCATCACTAAGCTCTTGGAGATCACAATGATCCATAACTTCTTTTTCTTTCAAGGAGAATACTATCTACAAATGAAGGGAGTTGCCGTGGGTTCAAGCTTTGCAGCAGATGTGGCCATTCTGTACACGGACAATTTTGAAAACACTTTCCTTTAGAACAAAGCCAACCCCCACATAGGCCACATAACCTTCTGGAAATGCTATATAGATGACATTTTGCTCATCTTGATGGGGAGTCCCTCTAAGCTTGAGGCATTCTTTTTGTGGCGGAACCAGAGATCCACTGATATCAAGTTTACAATGCACTCGGACTCAAAGACAATTGACTTCTTGGATATTTCAATCAAGACAGAGAACAACTTACTGTACACTACCATCTTCAGGAAACTTTTTAAAAGGAATACACTACTGAGGTACAATAGTCATCACCCCAGAGGGTTGAGGGACAACTTGCCCTTTGGACAATGTCTCAGGATCCGTCGGAACTGTTCACGCAAAGAGGAATACTTGGGAGAGTCAGAGTACCTCGCTAATCGTCTCATCGAGAGGGGGGTATCTGAAGAGATTAGTCAAATGAGCCTGTAAATGGGCATGGTCAACCTGAGAAAGACTCTTTTTATGGCAAAGTCACGCTTTATTGATCCTACAAACAGAATGATATGAGTTACCACCTACTGTACCCATAGCAACGCAATCAGACGAATTGTGAACCACCATTGGAAACTCATCTTGGATGAGCTAGAACTGGTTGAACCCCCTATGCACTGATTCAAGAAGGGAAAAAGCATACGTGACCATATGGTCCGTTCACTTCTAGAGACACCACCGCAACCTTTTATTTGGACTCAGTGGCACCTACCAGGGATAGCGGGACATTACAAATGTGGCCAATGCAAAGCATGCAGTTTGACCATCGAAACAACACAATTGAGCTACAAACACCACACAGTCGACTTTAAAACCCACCAAACTGCAACACTACTGACATAATTTATGCCATTATGTGCCCTTGCAATCAGATGTACATAGGGTAGACACGCCAGAAGGCAAAGTGCGTATCCTAAAGATTTGTATGCAGGGTTAGGTGTGCTGTTGTTGGGGCACTTCTGATAGAACATTTTCAGACAGTGAACCACCCACCATAAAGTATCAAATGGGTGGGCCTTGAAAAGATTTCGTTAGGGATCAGGAGAGGGGACATCAACTTTGTTCTCGACACCCGTGAGTACAAGTGGGTGCACTCCTTAGATACAGTCCGAAATGGGTTAAACAAGTTGGATGCCACCAGCGCACAGCTGTCATGTCTTTCCAATGAATGAACCTGTTTGTTTCCAAATGAATGGACATGTTATGTTATGTAATGTATCGTGCCAGAGTTTGATGGCGAAGTGTTACACCATTGATCGCTTTCCCAAGCCTATATGTTTAGATTGCTGCATGATCAATTTCCATCTGTTTTGTATAAACGCATCTGTGATTCATTACAATCATGTATGAGAGATAGCACTCATGTAATTCATCTGATCAACCTGACATCTCAAAGAAACTGTTAGGTAAAGATCACATAATCATTATTCCCCCACTCGATTAAATCATACCCGCCCACACGGCGGCGCTAACCAGGGTCAGGGTGGCTTTCCCACTCGTTTGGATGACCGGTCAGCTCACAGGCTGACACCCGCCGAGTTATGTCAGCATCTAGCAGCTGATTGGCGTGTGCACGTTGACAGCCACGCAGCTTCTATTTAATCCGGACATGGCAACAGCTCCGCTAGCGAGTCAAAAGGCTGATTTTGAACAAGTGCGAAGTATGTTCCTTTCCCCGTTCCTCTCTATGCCATTTGATTAGTTACCTGTCTATACCTTGAGGGACATGGTGAGGTTAATTTTCCTTTCCTGTGTTTCCTCACTAGATCGCATATGAAGCTTTCTGATTAGTTCTGCCCTCTAATTATCATGCAAGTTCCTTGATATCTATTGAGTAAGTCTGTTAATTTCTATGACACTGGGGACGGGAATTAAGGTTACAAATTTCTTTCACATCCTAGACCATATTTGTGCTGATATTCCTTTAATGTTTATTTTCAGCACCACCAGAGGTACTGATTCGTCTCTACGACATAGGAGCTTGTAGGCCCAACACTTTATGCATTTCCACTAGATTCTTCTAGGTGGACAGTAGGGTAATCATTATTGCCTATCTTTGATTAATGAATTTCGGTTATTTTGACCATCACCTGAATTACCAAGGCCAATTCTATTTTAAACCATCCCTAGGTGTCTCCCTTTGTCCTGATGAAGACCCTACTGCAAGGACTTGAATTCCCCACACACACCCTTCGGGTCGAAACTTTGACAGTTTTAGCTGTTTTCCATGTATAGATTACAGCGATTAATTCACTGAGTCACTAGAATACTATGGTTCTCATGTTTGTTTAGCCTTGATAGTGGCTGGATAGGTCACCAATTTTTTTGATGTATATACTGCACATTGCCCTTCCTTTTTCACCAACCTTCCCTATCGCACATTGTTGTACACTCCCTCCTCCCCCTCTGGAGCACCTCTTCACAATAATGCATTGTGCTGTTATTGTATATGAATATCATCATGTGTTAAACACAAATAAATTGTAATTTTGATTTATTCAAAGGTGATGTTGAATCCAATACTGAGTTTGTTTTCACTGTGACCGTTTTGTTTTGTAATGACCAAACATGGTTCTGTGCTAGTTAAGCCTTCTGCAGTGAAGGGATAATTTGAACATTTTGGCCAGGGCTGGGTTTTGGTTTTCTGTCCAACCCCAGAACCTAGTTGAACTCCTTCTAAACCCAGAGAACTTCACTGTCATCCCGGCGATACATGTTAGCCACTGTCACAATATTCTCTCATTACACCAGCACCGGAAGTCCCTGGATATGAATATGAAAACTCCACCAAGATCTGAGTACTGCAAACTGTTCCCTCCAGTTGAAAGAACATTGCCAATACATAAGAAACCAGAAGCCATGTATCAACAGTTCTCAGAGATTGGCTCCCCATCTGAAGGAGCTGCCATTAGTAGTCATTAAAATTGGGGTATGGTGAAGGAGTCAGAGGTCAGATCAACTGGATCGAACCACAAGTGGAGAGATTTCATAGTACTGGAACCAATGTATACAATAGAAGGTGAGATGCACAAACCCATTTCTCCCCAATTCCTCAAGTAACTGCATGCAGGTGCCAAAGGTAGGACTTAAATGGGTTACAACAACTGGAAGATCCTCAATGCCCTGGACCCACAAAATGAGCCATGTTCAGGCCTGTCCTTAAACAAACTCCTATGAACACCAAGCCATGTGAAGGTGATATTTAGCACTTTTCATGTTGTGGAGAGATCTGTGTTGACTTAGACAAGACCATACTACTTCCAATCACTCTGGAGTCTGCATTCTTGAGAGCATGGGGTAGCCTATCACCCAAGCAAGGTTAAATTGCACAACTTTGCAGATGAATAAGAATCACCAAAAGAGCCACAATCTATGTAAAGACTCAAGTGATTGAATGATGGTCAAATTGACGTTTACAAAATGTAAGTGATGACACTGAAAATAGAACTTTAGGAACAACTGATATCTGTATGCCAGAGGGATGTGAGAGAAGGCATCCATCAGAATCATTGTCACCAGGAAATCCTCTGAAGACATCAGTGGTACGACCCCCTGTAACGTTTACATATGGAAAGGTGTTGATATCACCCAGCTGTGGTTGGTTGTCAGTCTATGGCAATTCAGAAGCCCCACAAGATTTTTGGGACTCGAAAGAACATGGAGTACAAATGGTCCATTCTCCAAACATGGTATTAGGAATATCTCCCTCTTGTAATGCATATCCTGAAAAGTCACGGAGAATGCAGTCATTTTTACTGGACATCATGGCCAGGAATTGGACCCATCAGTCTTGAAGGAGAGAAGTGAATTTAATTGGATAACTGAAGCACCCAGGAGTCTGAAGTAGATTCTTTCATGCTGCTTGGCAAAAAGTGCTGGACGTGACCTCCTACGAGAAAGCTATACCCTGAGAACTATTTTCCACTGCGCTGATAAGAATGTGTTGATAGGGGCCATCGAGGGAGGAACAAGGCGGCGGGCTGACGCCCGTCGCTGGAGCTCTAGAGTAGCGAGATAAGAATCAACACCATTATGTGATAGCCCACCACACGAGCCAACTATACGTACTAGAAAAGGTACTTGAATCGCTGCAGGTATTCATGTAAAAATCCATCATTGTTCATAATGTTGTTTTTTTTGTTTTCTGCTACACTGCTGCTGCCGTTGCTGAGCCACGTATACACTGTTCTTCACTAACTGCTGCATTACCACATGGGGCTTGGCGCAGTGGAGTACAGCGGATTTGGGGGGCGGCGTACTGAGCTGTGGCGAAGGATACAGACCGCGGTTACCTGGATCTGCTTCTGGGCCAGAGGGGGCAGATTCAGAACAGCACGCTGGAAGGCGGTGAAACTCAA
Source organism: Lissotriton vulgaris (assembly GCF_964263255.1). Lineage (NCBI taxonomy): Eukaryota > Metazoa > Chordata > Amphibia > Caudata > Salamandridae > Lissotriton > Lissotriton vulgaris. Next base: position 245,393,084 of record NC_141696.1, on the reverse strand, counting down.
GGAAGACTCAATTTTTCGGGACTCTCCTCTAGGCTGCTCGGAGACCAAGGTAAGGTGTGTGCTTAGCAGGAGGAAGACTCAGCAGATGGAAAAAGTGCAGTTCACTTCCTGCCTCGGGTCATCCTGTAGTTTCTACGATTTAGTGCTCATGAAGAAGGGAAAGAGTCAGGAGGAGCGCACTGTAACTGTGGAGGTGTGGGCAGAGCAACAGTTGAGGTAAGAGGCTCCGGGTATACCTCATAAAGATACCAGTAACCCACCAGTTAAAGGGGTGCCAAACTTTCTCTTGAGGAATAGGTACCAGTTGCTTTCTAAGCTGGATGCGAAAAATAAGGGAAAACTGGATGTGGAGAGAAAAACTCTAGGAGAAGTGCTTCCAGTTACTCCTAAGAAGAAGGTGACAAAGTTAGGGGAGAACAAAAAGCAACAGGAGGCCAAGGCGGTCGTTTACAAGTAAAGACCACCACCTCTCTGAAATCTTATTTTAAAATAAGGAGCAGGTGGCGATTTCCATAAAGGGGCAGCAAGGCTTACAGCAGACTTTGTTGTGAATGTATATAGGACCCTAATTAGATATTCGCGATTTATGCCCTTATGTGGTTATAACAAATCATATACTTATAAAGGCATGAGAATCATATCCATATTAAGTCATAGCCAATGCAGTCCAAATACGGCAAGGCTACTCCCATAGACTCCTAGAAAGTATAACGCGTTCTTAAACAAACCAAGCCTCCAGCAGCCCGGGAATTCCCCCTGCTTCTGTTTTGATTTGTCCTAGAAATCCTGAGAGTCCTGAAAGAACTGCCAGTTCTTAGTGACGTCTTATGTCCAACCTTACGTCAAACTCGGCACCTTCCAGGTATAAATATACCAACATCTGCCTTAAGCAACACACAGTGGTTGGAGCAGATCGTCTATCTACTTGCCCGACGCCCTGCTGATGCGAGTGCCGAAGGAAGGCGACCCTCCCTGCTAACGCACTGAGAGAGACGCTGTCTTTTCTCCTGCTGAGGAATCCAGCTCCAGTGTTTCCCTGATACCCTCGCGGGTTACCGGGAGATCGAGTCCTGAGAGAGAGATACAAGACCTCCTTCATTCTATACCCAAGGTACGGAGCTGATTAGACCCATAGAGAATTCTTGATTCAGATTCTTGGCAAAAACTGTGACTAATCTACTCCTTCCCTGTACTAGGCTTAGGTTAGGTACATTGGGGTAGGCGTATCTTAGAAACACCAGTTGAGTACGTTTAGTCATTATTTTATCATTGTGTGTATTTCATCCATTTTAAGTATCTTATGGTTTAGAAACCATATAAATGCTTTTACAGTATTATTTCATAATACTCCTTTTACTGTACGCACTTTACTTTATGACAAGTATTGCAATTGTGGCAATTCATTTCTCTTGCATGAGAAAGAAGACTGCTCAATAAATAATCCTTTTATTGAAAACGCCCGTCTCTCTATTTCTCTGCATCTCTGGTGAAACGAAGCATGCACGATTGACTGAGTAAAATAGCTATCTATTGTTTACGCTACTCTGGAGATATATTCCTTATTGCAGGGGGAATAAAGTTGTCATGTGATATGGTTGTCAGAAGCTAATCCCTTCTTGTCTATTCAGGGAAGCTAAACACTTTCCTGTTTACTCGAGAACGTTTCTAGTGACCTCTGAGCTAGCTGGCACACCCAATTAAGTCTAACATATTCAATAGAGACCTAGTCGACCTCAGTCCTATGTCTAAACTATCATTTATGGTATTCCAATGCGCAGAGCCTATTGGGAATATAGGAACTACACTACATGGCGCCCAACGTTTGGTAAGGCGATAATTTAACGCTAGATACTAGAGTAACTCAGTCGTGCTTTTCACACAGACCCCTTTTTCCCGTAAAAATTCCAATAGACGTCTGGAGTGGGTAAAAGGTTAATCTCCGCCAAAACTTAGTAGGAAGAGATTCCTATGTATTAGTCTTTGGTTTAGTCAACGTTGAAGGATACAGTGTTCCAAAAATATTGTGCACATAATCTTTGTTTCCTTGAAACTTGATCTACAAACCTTCAGTCAGTAAAATGTCAGAAAGTGACAATGAAAGGGAGAGAGCTAGACTAGCAGCTGAACTTTTGACGGAAGACACAAGTCCCCAACAAGAACAACCGGATGCAATACTCATCCCGGTAAATGTAAGGAAAACTTTAACTATAAAACTTATAGAAAATAGAGTATCATCAAGAGGTGGTACAGTCACATTTGTTGTCGAGGCACATGAATATCGGCAGACAGAGGTATTCTATTCATGGATAATTTTTCCAGCAGCAAATGCTGTAACACACGAGTTCCACTACTACAAAGCAGGGGAACCTCCAGCGGAGTACGTTCCTTTCGAGGAAATTGAAATTCCAATAACTTACCAGGAGCATGAGCTCTGGTTTAATGGCGCCCTAAAACATCGGTTCTAGCCAGCTATACACCTAATCCTGACATTGAAGAAATGTCAGACAGAAAACTCTTAGTTCAACTAAAACAATTAATTAAAATACATAGACAATTGGTACAATATATCATGCGGACTTTAACAGTCCAACCAGCAATAAAAATTCCACAGCACGCCCCTCACCAGGGGAACACAAATAAAATAACACCACAGACAATTCAATCAGTCATTGGTAAAATACCCGCAAAAAGGGAACAAATTCCGTTCTGGTTAGCTCAAAAAATTACTCAGATAGAGGCAGTATTTCCTGATACTACCCCTCATGAAAGACACAGAATTCTGACAATCTGCCTGCCAATGGGGATTGCACCACATGTGGAGGACTGTGACACTTGGGGAACAGTCTTTGCTTCAATCTACACAAAAACACATGGTGTTCCGTCTATGGCGGTTATACCAGATGTACTAAGACAGATTCAAAATGAATATTGTCCAGAACCTGCTTTAACTCTAGGTATGAAATTACTGAAAGACTTTAAGTAAGTCTCGGCTATACTACTACCCAACATAAAAGGAGAAGCAGCATCCGTGGCAATCCGCCAGAAATTAAAAGAAACAGATATAGCAGACCAACCTTTTGAACTTGCCAGAATAATTGAAAAATCTTATGAAGAATTAGGTAGAGACAGTTTAGGTGGTAATCCACTAAAACCACAACTAAATGAAAATCCTGAAAAGACTTTCATTAAAAATAATCTCAATTCTAAGGGTGGGCGTAGTTCGCGAAGTTGCGCTACGCGAAGCTATGCGAAGTGCACTTCGCACTACGCGAACTTCACGTAGCACTACGCGAGCTGCGTAGTAGCATGTTCGCACTGTGCAAGATGCGTTTTCAATGATTGCACAGTGCGGACAAGCATCCGGCACTGTGCAATCATTGAAAACGGCATCTTGCACAGTGCGAGCTGTAGTTTTCTGCTGCTCAGGTAGATTATTACTCGAGCGGCAGCTTTCTCAATGCCAACTGGTAGTTTCTCATTGAGAGCGGTCGCAGGCATGCGCATCCACTCACAATGAGAAACCTTACCTCCCCGCATTGAGAATCTAGCCGGGATGTCATTTTGCTTGCTCGCGGTCGCGAACATGACGTTCAGGACCGCGAACAAGCAAAAAATGAGCGCTGCACTACGCTACGCTGCACTACGCATGTTTGCACTGTGCTACGTGCAGCTCGCGTAGTGCGAAGTTGCGCAAACTTCGCAAACTCCGCAAGCGTAGCGTAGTGCTTCGCCCAGGGTTACTCGATTCTCAAAAGAAGAAATGGGAGGGTAATAAGCAAACCTCTCCCAGAGAAAAACATTTTCAGACCAGAGGAAGGTCTCCCCAACGAAGAGAAAGATCTCCGAAGGGGGAAGGGGGGGGGGGGGGCAAGTCTCCACAACGGGAGCCCTCTGAAAAAGATATAACCTTAGAAATAGGGAAAATTTGAGAAAACCTGACAGATATCAAGATATTGATACACGTCCCTCTCGATCTTTTCAGACTTCCGCACAGAAATCGGAAAGAAGAGGACGGTCAGTACATAAAGAAGAACGCGTCAAGTCTAAAGACAAAGAACCTGCTCATCAAAGTAAAAAATTACAATTTCCCAAAAAGAAGGTAGCCAGTATTAAAATAAAACATGCCGAGGATCATGAGGACACAACTCAAGAACGGAGAGTGGGCCCAAACAATGCTAGACAGCGCAGCAGAAGTGACCATAGCTCGCAAGATCCTGATGAATCTTCTGGAGACAGTGGACAGGAATGAATACATTCAGGTGGAAACTGCAGACACCAGAGTTAGCGTGCCCCATAAACTATATGAAATAACATTACGTATAGAGGGAGATAAAACTAGGAAAATAAAAGGTCTCTTCTGGGAAAAACTATCTAAAGGTTATGATATCCTTCTAGCAGAAAAGGACTGGCCACCAGAGTGTGTCAGGGAGTGCCCACATGGCGAAGAAATGATTATGCCTGCCTTCTCAAATCACATTCCAATTCATATAAAATACACATATGCAAGAAAATGGGCAGTGGCCCAAGCTCCCGCATTATATAAAAATCATGTAGGATGGGATAAGGATTCTCCTCACCCTAAAATCCAGTTAAAAAATCAACAAACTACACAAAGGCAGTATCCTGTTAAGCAAGAAGCTAAAAAACAAGTCAGAGAGATCTTAGATCAACTAGAATATCAAGGGGTGATTGAAACATGCACCTCACAAATGAACAATCCTTTGTTTCCTGTCTCCAAGCCAGATGATTCATATCGTCTAGTTTTGGACTACACCTAAACTCTTGTTGTAAAACATTTGCAGTACAAAACTCACACAGTGCAGCACTAATGAATAATATTGTGCACAAAAAATATAAAACGACATTAGATATTTCAAATGTTTTTTTCTGTCAAAACATTGCACCAGAAAGCAGGTATTTGACCGCTTTCTCCAGCACGGGAGCCCAAAAGCAATTTTGTTGTCTCCCACAGGGATTCAAGAACAGCCCAAGATTATTTTCAGCCAGGGTAACAGAGTTACTACAAATGTATGATGATGAGGTATTATCCTATGTCAATTACATCTATCTTACAGACAATGACCTGGAGACACACTTGAAAAGAGTGAACACCATCATACTTGGGTTCGCATCTGAAGGGTACAAATTTAACTTTAAAAAGTCACTAATTGCCCACCAGACAGTCCTATTTTTAGGATATGAATTATCAAGTGAAGGCAAAAGCCTAGCAGACAACTTCTTAGAGAAGTGTGCAGTACTCCAAGTTCCAAAAACGCTGAAAAACTTACAATCAATTCTAGGTTTCCTGAACTTCGGAAGAACTTACATTCTAAATTATGCAGAGAGGGTTAAACCACTTTACGAATTAATAAAAACTGATTTCAAACCTATTAATTGGACTCAAAAACACACAGAAATTTTACGATCATTACAAACAGACATGTTAACTAAAACAAAACTGCAAACACGCGCAAACGAACGCAACCTTATAATCCGAGTCATCCCAGGAAGATGCGGATTTACATACCTGACCTCTAATGAGGGAGAAACTGTACCAATAGCTTACAAATCACACTTGTACACACAAGCTGAAATGAAATTCAGTTCTACTGATAAAATTCTAACTGCGGTTCAAACGGCTGTAGCAAAAGAAAAAGCCCTAGCTCATGGGAAGAGGATATCTGCCCTTGAAGCTCTAACAAGACCAAGCATTCCAAATGCTATGGCATTAGATCCAAAATGGATACAATGGGTTAATTCTCTTGATACAACTGAAGTGATACACGCATTTGATCCCAGAATGAAAAAGCCTTGAACATCTAGAATAGGAACAAGAATGTCCTCTGTTGATCGAAATTCTACCTCTGGAACAGCACACCTGTGTAATCTACACAGATAGATTTGCACAACACTACTTTGTGGATAAAACATTTTACAACTCAGCGTGTGCGATTGTTAAAGGTCGCTGGCGCTTAGGTAAATTCAGACCAATGGTCACTAAAACTGAATCAATCGGAAACTGTACAGCTCAGCGAGCTGAACTATGAACTTTAAAGATGGCGCTTGGAAATGCAGATCGCGAATTCCCCACACTAATAGTGCTGCGATTCACATTACGGCGTCGAATCTTATAATAATTCAATGCAGACCTGGATTAAAAATGGTTACAAAGATGAAAGAGGTTGCACAATCAAGCATAAGAAGCTGTGGGAACAGGTAGTTCTTTTACAGAAAGAACTACAAAAGACTCACGTGATACATACGCAGAGTCTTCAACGTGATGGCGTTCACGTTGCAGGGAATTCATTGGCTAACAGAGCCAAGGCGGCAGCTGTTCAACCGGCTGCCGTAGCTACAAAAAAGCGTTCTAAAAAACAAATAGATGGAGAAACGCTACTAGCAGTAAGAGCCTCAATCGAAGGCAATTATGCAGCGTTACCTCTAAACTATCCACTCCGAAATACATACATATTTGATGCGAACTCCGTTCCGTTTGCTCAAATCCCTGGAGTGGGGGGATAGAGTAATTCCAAACACGAACCGGAGAGTCTTCTGTGTTTTTTGCAATTTTCACCCAGAGTGTGCTGGGTATACTCAGACGTGAGTCCCAGGCTCTCCACACCACTGTAGTCAAGCTATCCAGGCTGATAGCCAGAAACCGGTCCTTGGATGCTTGATTCCGGTCTGGGAAAGACATGGCTTGGTAGTTCGGACTGGACTGTTCCCATGAGGCACAGGGTCAAAGCTGATTTGCATATAGCCAGTGTCTAACCCAGGGTGGTGTGGAGTGCAAAAAAATGATGGATTTAGGCCCAGATCCTTGTACTGGGGTGAATGTATGACATTGTTCTACATTCTGTCCATCAACTGTGTTTTTTGCAATTTTCACCCCGAGTGTGCTGGGTATACTCAGACGTGAGTCCCAGGCTCTCCACACCACTGGAGTCAAGCTATCCAGGCAGATGAAGGCTGATAGCCAGAAACCGGTCCTTGGATGCTTGATTCCGGTCTGGGAAAGACATGGCTTGGTACTTCGGACTTCACTGTTCCCATGAGGCACAGGGTCAGAGCTGATTTGCATATAGCCAGTTTCTAACCCAGGGTGGTGTGGAGTGCAAAAAAATGATGGATTTAGGCCCAGATCCTTGTACTGGGGTGAATGTATGACATTGTTCTACATTCTGTCCATCAACTGTGTTTTTTGCAATTTTCACCCCGAGTGTGCTGGGTATACTCAGACGTGAGTCCCAGGCTCTCCACACCACTGGAGTCAAGCTATCCAGGCAGATGAAGGCTGATAGCCAGAAACCGGTCCTTGGATGCTTGATTCCGGTCTGGGAAAGACATGGCTTGGTACTTCGGACTGGACTGTTCCCATGAGGCACAGGGTCAGAGCTGATTTGCATATAGCCAGTGTCTAACCCAGGGTGGTGTGGAGTGCAAAAAAACGATGGATTTAGGCCCAGATCCTTGTACTGGGGTGAATGTATGACATTGTTCTACATTCTGTCCATCAACTGTGTTTTTTGCAATTTTCACCCCGAGTGTGCTGGGTATACTCAGACGTGAGTCCCAGGCTCTCCACACCACTGGAGTCAAGCTATCCAGGCAGATGAAGCCTGATAGCCAGAAACCGGTCCTTGGATGCTTGATTCCGGTCTGGGAAAGACATGGCTTGGTACTTCGGACTTCACTGTTCCCATGAGGCACAGGGTCAGAGCTGATTTGCATATAGCCAGTGTCTAACCCAGGGTGGTGTGGAGTGCAAAAAAATGATGGATTTAGGCCCAGATCCTTGTACTGGGGTGAATGTATGACATTGTTCTACATTCTGTCCATCAACTGTGTTTTTTGCAATTTTCACCCCGAGTGTGCTGGGTATACTCAGACGTGAGTCCCAGGCTCTCCACACCACTGGAGTCAAGCTATCCAGGCAGATGAAGGCTGATAGCCAGAAACCGGTCCTTGGATGCTTGATTCCGGTCTGGGAAAGACATGGCTTGGTACTTCGGACTGGACTGTTCCCATGAGGCACAGGGTCAGAGCTGATTTGCATATAGCCAGTGTCTAACCCATGGTGGTGTGGAGTGCAAAAAAACGATGGATTTAGGCCCAGATCCTTGTACTGGGGTGAATGTATGACATTGTTCTACATTCTGTCCATCAACTGTGTTTTTTGCAATTTTCACCCCGAGTGTGCTGGGTATAATCAGACGTGAGTCCCAGGCTCTCCACACCACTGGAGTCAAGCTATCCAGGCTGATGAAGGCTGATAGCCAGAAACCGGTCCTTGGATGCTTGATTCCGGTCTGGGAAAGACATTTCTTGGTAGTTCGGACTGGACTGTTCCCATGAGGCACAGGGTCAGAGCTGATTTGCATATAGCCAGTGTCTAACCCAGGGTGGTGTGGAGTGCAAAAAAACGATGGATTTAGGCCCAGATCCGTGTACTGGGGTGAATGTATGACATTGTTCTACATTCTGTCCATCAACTGTGTTTTTTGCAATTTTCACCCCGAGTGTGCTGGGTATACTCAGACGTGAGTCCCAGGCTCTCCATACCACTGGAGTCAAGCTATCCAGGCTGATGAAGGCTGACAGCCAGAAACCTGTCCTTGGATGCTTGATTCCGATCTGGGAAAGACATGGCTTGGTAGTTCAGACTGGACTGTTTCCATGAGGCACAGGGTCAGAGCTGATTTGCATATAGCCAGTGTCTAACCCAGGGTGGTGTGGAGTGCAAAAAAACGATGGATTTAGGCCCAGATCCTTGTACTGGGGTGAATGTATGACATTGTTCTACATTCTGTCCATCAACTGTGTTTTTTGCAATTTTCACCCCGAGTGTGCTGGGTATACTCAGACGTGAGTCCCAGGCTCTCCACACCACTGGAGTCAAGCTATCCAGGCTGATGAGGCTAATAGCCAGAAACCGGTCCTTGGATGCTTGATTCCTGTCTGTGAAAGACATGGCTTGGTAGTTCGGACTGGACTGTTCCCATGAGGCACAGGGTCAGAGCTGATTTGCATATAGCCAGTGTCTAACCCAGGGTGGTGTGGAGTGCAAAAAAACAATGGATTTAGGCCCAGATCCTTGTACTGGGGTGAATGTATGACATTGTTCTACATTCTGTCCATCAACTGTGTTTTTTGCAATTTTCACCCTGAGTGTGCTGGGTATACTCAGACGTGAGTCCCAGGCTCTCCACACCACTGGAGTCAAGCTATCCAGGCTGATGAAGGCTGATAGCCCGAAACCGGTCCTTGGATGCTTGATTCCGGTCTGGGAAAGACATGGCTTGGTAGTTTGGACTGGACTGTTCCCATGAGGCACAAGGTCAGAGCTGATTTGCATATAGCCAGTGTCTAACCCAGGGTGGTGTGGAGTGCAAAAAAACGATGGATTTAGGCCCAGATCCTTGTACTGGGGTGAATGTATGACATTGTTCTACATTCTGTCCATCAACTGTGTTTTTTGCAATTTTCATCCCGAGTGTGCTGGGTATACTCAGACGTGAGTCCCAGGCTCTCCACACCACTGGAGTCAAGCTATCCAGGCTGATGAAGGCTGATAGCCCGAAACCGGTCCTTGGATGCTTGATTCCGGTCTGGGAAAGACATGGCTTGGTACTTCGGACTGGACTGTTCCCATGAGGCACAGGGTCAGAGCTGATTTGCATATAGCCAGTGTCTAACCCAGGGTGGTGTGGAGTGCAAAAAAACGATGGATTTAGGCCCAGATCCTTGTACTGGGGTGAATGTATGACATTGTTCTACATTCTGTCCATCAACTGTGTTTTTTGCAATTTTCACCCCGAGTGTGCTGGGTATACTCAGACGTGAGTCCCAGGCTCTCCACACCACTGGAGTCAAGCTATCCAGGCAGATGAAGGCTGATAGCCAGAAACCGGTCCTTGGATGCTTGATTCCGGTCTGGGAAAGACATGGCTTGGTACTTCGGACTTCACTGTTCCCATGAGGCACAGGGTCAGAGCTGATTTGCATATAGCCAGTGTCTAACCCAGGGTGGTGTGGAGTGCAAAAAAATGATGGATTTAGGCCCAGATCCTTGTACTGGGGTGAATGTATGACATTGTTCTACATTCTGTCCATCAACTGTGTTTTTTGCAATTTTCACCCCGAGTGTGCTGGGTATACTCAGACGTGAGTCCCAGGCTCTCCACACCACTGGAGTCAAGCTATCCAGGCAGATGAAGGCTGATAGCCAGAAACCGGTCCTTGGATGCTTGATTCCGGTCTGGGAAAGACATGGCTTGGTACTTCGGACTGGACTGTTCCCATGAGGCACAGGGTCAGAGCTGATTTGCATATAGCCAGTGTCTAACCCATGGTGGTGTGGAGTGCAAAAAAACGATGGATTTAGGCCCAGATCCTTGTACTGGGGTGAATGTATGACATTGTTCTACATTCTGTCCATCAACTGTGTTTTTTGCAATTTTCACCCCGAGTGTGCTGGGTATAATCAGACGTGAGTCCCAGGCTCTCCACACCACTGGAGTCAAGCTATCCAGGCTGATGAAGGCTGATAGCCAGAAACCGGTCCTTGGATGCTTGATTCCGGTCTGGGAAAGACATTTCTTGGTAGTTCGGACTGGACTGTTCCCATGAGGCACAGGGTCAGAGCTGATTTGCATATAGCCAGTGTCTAACCCAGGGTGGTGTGGAGTGCAAAAAAACGATGGATTTAGGCCCAGATCCGTGTACTGGGGTGAATGTATGACATTGTTCTACATTCTGTCCATCAACTGTGTTTTTTGCAATTTTCACCCCGAGTGTGCTGGGTATACTCAGACGTGAGTCCCAGGCTCTCCATACCACTGGAGTCAAGCTATCCAGGCTGATGAAGGCTGACAGCCAGAAACCTGTCCTTGGATGCTTGATTCCGATCTGGGAAAGACATGGCTTGGTAGTTCAGACTGGACTGTTTCCATGAGGCACAGGGTCAGAGCTGATTTGCATATAGCCAGTGTCTAACCCAGGGTGGTGTGGAGTGCAAAAAAACGATGGATTTAGGCCCAGATCCTTGTACTGGGGTGAATGTATGACATTGTTCTACATTCTGTCCATCAACTGTGTTTTTTGCAATTTTCACCCCGAGTGTGCTGGGTATACTCAGACGTGAGTCCCAGGCTCTCCACACCACTGGAGTCAAGCTATCCAGGCTGATGAGGCTAATAGCCAGAAACCGGTCCTTGGATGCTTGATTCCTGTCTGTGAAAGACATGGCTTGGTAGTTCGGACTGGACTGTTCCCATGAGGCACAGGGTCAGAGCTGATTTGCATATAGCCAGTGTCTAACCCAGGGTGGTGTGGAGTGCAAAAAAACAATGGATTTAGGCCCAGATCCTTGTACTGGGGTGAATGTATGACATTGTTCTACATTCTGTCCATCAACTGTGTTTTTTGCAATTTTCACCCTGAGTGTGCTGGGTATACTCAGACGTGAGTCCCAGGCTCTCCACACCACTGGAGTCAAGCTATCCAGGCTGATGAAGGCTGATAGCCCGAAACCGGTCCTTGGATGCTTGATTCCGGTCTGGGAAAGACATGGCTTGGTAGTTTGGACTGGACTGTTCCCATGAGGCACAAGGTCAGAGCTGATTTGCATATAGCCAGTGTCTAACCCAGGGTGGTGTGGAGTGCAAAAAAACGATGGATTTAGGCCCAGATCCTTGTACTGGGGTGAATGTATGACATTGTTCTACATTCTGTCCATCAACTGTGTTTTTTGCAATTTTCATCCCGAGTGTGCTGGGTATACTCAGACGTGAGTCCCAGGCTCTCCACACCACTGGAGTCAAGCTATCCAGGCTGATGAAGGCTGATAGCCCGAAACCGGTCCTTGGATGCTTGATTCCGGTCTGGGAAAGACATGGCTTGGTAGTTTGGACTGGACTGTTCCCATGAGGCACAAGGTCAGAGCTGATTTGCATATAGCCAGTGTCTAACCCAGGGTGGTGTGGAGTGCAAAAAAACGATGGATTTAGGCCCAGATCCTTGTACTGGGGTGAATGTATGACATTGTTCTACATTCTGTCCATCAACTGTGTTTTTTGCAATTTTCACCCCGAGTGTGCTGGGTATACTCAGACGTGAATCCCAGGCTCTCCACACCACTGGAGTCAAGCTATTAAGGCTGATGAAGGCTGATAGCCAGAAACCGGTCCTTGGATGCTTGATTCCGGTCTGGGAAAGACATTTCTTGGTAGTTCGGACTGGACTGTTCCCATGAGGCACAGAGTCAGAGCTGATTTGCATATAGCCAGTGTCTAACCCAGGGTGGTGTGGAGTGCAAAAAAACGATGGATTTAGGCCCAGATCCTTGTACTGGGGTGAATGTATGACATTGTTCTACATTCTGTCCATCAACTGTGTTTTTTGCAGTTCTTGATTCAAGAAGCACACATGGGATTGGGTCTGAGGCACCAAGAGATCCTGAAATCTCTAATAGAACTGCAATCAAAATACTGGTGGCCGGGAATGAGCGTGCAAGTGTATAACTTTGCAATGGATTGTCAAGACTGCAATAGAGATCGCAGTTATGAACCGGACCAGATATCTGACTCTAGCACAGTGATACCAGCCCAGACACCTCTATTAGACAGCATTAGACTATCTGCACGCAGGCATCCGACCAGACAAATGCGATCCCATAAATATTAAGCCGAGATTAATTTGGATGGGGCCCCAGCGCTCGGTTGACGCCAGAACTGTTATAAAAGATTTGCAAGTCTTTATCGGCACATACGCAATTGGCATGCTACATTCTGACCAGGGTCCTGCGTTTAGCTCTCGAGCTTACAAGGAGGCCATGGCCAGCATGGGCATTGCATTGCGGTACTCTAGTCCATTCCATCCTGAGGGAAATGCGGGAGTGGAGAGAAAAAACCGTGACAAAAAGCAATCTATAACAGCGAGGGTATTAGGTTAGGGTGATGGGTGGGTCAAACACCTAATAAGTGTCCAACGTAGTTTTAACAATCTGCCAAGAAATTCTCTGGGTGGAATCACTCCGTATGAACTTTTGTTTGGTACAAGAATGATAATCGAAGACCTCAATTGTCAGACTTCAGAGGTGAAACAAAAACCTTTTGATATCAAAGATCGTTTGGCTGTTTTACAGGACTTAAATGAAACAAGAAGAAGTCTAAGTAACACAAAACTAAAGCCAACGGCCACTGAAGAGAAACCACCTGTCCCAGCAAGACCTGTCTGGATTCCAAAGATTGGGGATCTGGTCAGAGAAAAAATCGCGGTGAAGAAGGAATTTGGGCCTTCTTACAGAAAAGCAGTACCTGTCTTAGCTATCAGCGGAACAAGATCAGTCGTACTACCGCCTCTTGCTGGTAAAAAGGAGAACGGAGTTGTATCAATCGACCTAGTAAAACCAGAACCATGTGGCCAATAATAAGTAGTAGGCCCAGTGGACTCCCAAGAAGTATCAGAAGACCAAACCTTGCTACAATCCATGAGGTTCAAACTGAGAGACTAATCACATTAGATAAACCTGCAGTGAATAAAAAAGGACTATGCAACAAAGCCATGGAACTTGTGCCTCTTAAAACCCAAATTGCAACAGTCGTCAAGAAACTCCTGTCTACAATGATGTAGCCTCGGACTATTTACCCAACACACGCAAGCCTCCCGCACAGCCTCTGAGTCCCCAGACATGCTTCCACGGCCAAAAACACCGACGCACCAGCCCCAGCCACCGACCAGATGGCCCACGACAAACACGCTGTACCTGAAGTGAATTACTCCCATCATGTCCCGCAAACCGTCGCCACGCAAAACAACACCCGATCCTCCAGCAACTATCCCACAGAAAAACTATTCCCCACCCAGCAATGCCAGAATGCAGGAAGAGGAAGTCACCTTTCACCCCCCTGCATTCTTATACCCACCCCCAACCACGCCCCCAACCCCAGCCTGGCCCTTCCCCGCGCGAACGACCCCAGGGGAAGACTAGACTGCGTCTTCGCTTCCCCTGGGGCCCTCCATTGCGAGGCCCCCGGGGGTGTTGCGCCTTGCAGGGCGACCATTTAAAAAACGGTGATACAGCGTTTTGGTGCGGATATTAGGTGGATGGGGGATCAGCCGGGCAGAGCTACACTAAAGTGCGGCCATCTTGCCTGGCACCCTCTAGCGCCCCCCCTCCCTATTCTCTCATTCAAAGACAAGAAGAAACAGAGGGACTCGGGGAATGAAAATCTGTTTTGGCTTCGAGTTTTGGATGGGCGTGGCTTGCAGTCACAGCATTTCCATGGAGTTTCCTGTCTCAGGGTTGGAATCACCTCGCAAATAATGACTAGGATGAGGACGAGAGATGTGAACATAACGCTCTCTTTACACAGAACACGTGCAGCATGTGCTGCCATTATGCAAATGTTACCTCTCTTTCAAGAAACAGGTACAGCATAGGAATCAGAACTGAAGGTCAGCTCCCAACTCATTTATGCTCACATACAAGGTCCAGCAAGGACAGAGTACAAGTTTACACCAACAGGACAGGTACAGCAGCAATAGTTATCACATCCTTCTTTACCACGGTACAGGAAAACCACGGATGCTAATTCAAGTGTAGACACAAAGCTTGTGCTATCTGTGAAGCACTACAGTACATTCACACACAAGCAACAGGCAGAGAAGGGGCAGCAGCAACATGTTTCTCTTACATGGAGAGCATGCACGGCTATGGCAGCAGGGTGGCAAATTCCTGTCTTATAAAGACCAGGTATAGAATGTGGCATTTGAACTCGCTCCTGTATCAGTTCCCCCCTCCCATGCCTAAACACAGCCTAATTGAGAAGCAGAGAGCAGGTGCAGCAGCTACTGAATGTTGTTTGGGGCGGTGCGACCGGTGCAGCCGCATCTGGTGCTGACTTTGGTGGGGGGTGGGCGCTGTGTTTAAAACGGACTGTAGGTTTAAAACCATGCAAACTTCCTTGTGCCACCAGCAGTTTTCAGGCATCAATAAAAATGTCAAGATAACTCTGGTGATTAATGTTCCTATTGGTAAGATATTGGATTTTTTTCTAGTGGTGGTTTTGAAGTTTTGACTCATACAGTAACACAGAGATTTACTGTGCCTGCAGCAAAGAATGTGTACTTAGTGTCATAGCACGGGGGCAGCGGGGTGGTCCTCCCTGGGCAGCACGAGTTTTGGGGGCAGTGGAACTACTACTTCTCCTATCTGTGGCCATCACAGGGCAGCAATCTGAGGGATTAACAGCACTGCCCCTGCTCTTACCTGCGGCCGTCACGTGGCGGCAAACGCAGGGACCGTTACAGATGGCAAAAGGTCTAGCTCCACCACTGTGTGTACCATGAGGATGACAGAACTGAGTGTGAGTGAACTATGAGTGGCAGTATAAAAACATGAACTGCATGTCAGAGAGAGGCTGTGGAGAGATGAGGTGCACTATTGGAGAGTGGTAGTGAAGAAGTTCATGGAGAAGGAAGTCATGGGGGGTTCGCCAAAAAGACTGCCACACCGGGCACCGCTAGCACTAAAGCCGTCCCTGACAACACCCCTTCCCATACCATGGAACAAAGCGTGAAGGACCTGCAACACTCCTTATTTTCCAGTTTGACCTGGCTTGGCTGCAGGAGTTAGGCACAAGCACACATTTGTGATGGTTGTATCTTATTTTCCATCATCTGGCTTTGACTCAGAGCAAGGCAGAAAGGGAGAAATAAGGAAGCGAAAGATAGGAAAACATGTGACAAAGGATGAACCAGAACCTGCAAGCATGAAATAAAGAGGAAGTGTAGCTGATGGAAAAAAGAGCATGAGGTGGAATAAAGACTAGGCAGGCTTAGTTGTCTGCCTCCATAGTCGTTAGCCTTAATAAATAGAGAGGTCCCAGACTAGGAAAGGAAAGGAATTTGAAAAGGTAGAAACTAAATATGTAGCATAAATAAAGAAACAAATCTAAAGTACGATGTTTTTATTCACAAGGTACTACAAACCTTATCACTGGTTGTACGTTATACATCCAAGTTTTTTCTTTTTTAAGAATAAATGTGCCCACAGGTACAAGGGGGAAAAAAAGGGAAGGGTAGTGTTGTAAAAGGGTTTCGTGAGGAAAGTAAAGGAATACAGTCTTCATTCAAGTGACAGATAAATCCAATTTTCTTTGTTTATAAATACAATGTTAAGCTAGTCCTCTAATTTGGGGCCACATTAGCCTGCAAAAGTCAACACAAATTTTTTTTTAAATATTTTTTTTTTAATATTTTTTTTTTTAAAACCAGGCTTCCAATACAGCCGTACAAATCCTGCTAGCGGTAGAAGCTGGTGTCTAAGGTGTAGCCAGTCTACGTTTCGACCCTGGTTCTTGTAGGGGTAGTTTCCCTTACGGTGCGGGTCTTCATCAGGACAAAGAGGGGTGGGGGTTTGAAGTGGGCAGACCTCCTATCCGTGTGATGTGCTAGTTGAAACATGGGAAAAAACTCTTTAAGTCGCAAAACCGGCAGCAACAGCTAGTGTCTCTGCTCGGGGTCGGTATCTATTAAGTATGATTTTGTGCCAGTAAACACCGCAATCCACAGCTTGGTAATCGCAAAACAAATGGCAGCAAAAGCAATCGTCTCTGCTGAGGGCCGCCGCTGGGGGCCGGTATCTATAGCGTGTGATTTCGTGCCAGTCAAAACCAGGAAGGGCCAGCTGTATTGGAAGCCTGTTTTTTTTTTAAAACAATTATTTTTAAAGAGTTTGTGTTGACTTTTGCAGACTAATGTGGCCCCAAATTAGGGGACTAGCTTACAATTGTATTTATAAACAAAGAGAATTGGATTTATCTGTCACTTGAATGAAGACTGCATTCCTTTACTTTCCTCACGAAACCCTTTCACAACACTACCCTTCCCTTTCTTTCCCCCCCTTGTACCTGTGGGCACATTTATTCTTAAAAAAGAAAAAAATATGGATGTATAACGTACAACCAGTGATAAGGTTTGTAGTACCTTGTAAAGAAAAACATCGTACTTTAGATTTGTTTCTTTATTTATGCTACATATTTTGTTTCTACCTTTTCAAATTCCTTTCCTTTCCTAGTCTGGGACCCCTCTATTTATAATAATTATCCACCCAGGTCCCAGTGACCATATTTGGGTTAACCCTGTTTTATATAACGTCCTTGCAGCCTGATTCATCAAGCCGAAATCGGCTCGCAAAGGGCCAGATTCTGAGAATCTGGCCCTTTGCGAGCGCTATTTTTGCATTTGGGATTCATCATCCCAAATGCAAAAATCGGTAATAGCGATTTCGCAATTTAGCGAGGAATTACATTTAAGGAATCTCTATTTGAGATTCCTTAAATGCAATTCATCATCCATTTAAAATTTGCGAATTCGCAATTTCGGCCCGCTATTTACCGCGAGGTCAAACCTCATGGTAAATAGCGAAAACTTAGAAAAATGCTTTTAAAAGCATTTTTCTAAGTTGCATGTTGCACACACACATGTCCTTTGGACATGTGTGCGCGCAACACCTGTTTCAATTTGCATTTAAGGGGTGCTACAGGGTATCCTTTGGACACCCCTGGCACCCTTAAAATCGCTATCTTATTTGCGATTAGCAAATTGCTAATCGCAAATAAGAAATACTCCCCATTCATTCCTATGGGCCTTTTGGCCCATAGGAATGAATGGGGAGTTATACCTTATTTGCGATTAGCAATTTGCTAATCGTAAATAAGGAATGTGTAGGAATCGCAATTCTTTTTGCGATTCCTACATGAATCCCGTTTTGCGAGTCTGTAATAGCGATTCCTTATGAATCGCTATTATAGACTCGCAAAACGGGTCTTTGATGAATCAGGCTGATAGTCTTTAGCAGTACCAGTGTTCGGCTCTTTATACAAACATTGGCAGCATAGGAGAAATTTTTGGATGCAATAATATTTAAATACACACTGATACTTTTGCTGTAGTTGTACTCGCGTGTCCTTCGTAGAAGCTGACATTTACTGAACGAAGAACTAGGAAGATCTTCAAATTGCCTAAGTATTGTTGGCAAGTGTGAACAGAAAGAACACTATGCAAAGAAGAGATTGGGAATTTTGTAACCTAGGTAATGTATTGCATAAGTGCAGAAATAGAGGGTGGGTGGAACATCAGTGCACCAATTGGGAAGGTTTGGAGGAGCATCGTCAGTCAAATTGGATTGAAAACAAGTAGGTGCTTAAAATGGGTGGATAAGTGGGAAAGACTCTGTCCAGGGGAAAACCAAGGGGAATATTTACAAGCCCCTATCGCAACAGGAACATCATTTTTTACGATTTTCCTGTGGCGATAAGGTCTTTGCCTTATTTACTTAACATGGCTTAATGCCACCTTGTAAATAGCTAAGACAAGGAGATGATGGACAGAGCACTGAAACGTCAAACACTCACCCCCAGTTACAGATCTAGGTTAAATCCATCATCCTTCTTTAGCTCACTTTGCCACCCCAGTTCAGATACAGCTATATGCAAATAAGTCTTGGCACTGTCCCTCATGGGAACAGTCCAGCCCGAACTGCTAAGCCATGTCTTCCCTGGACAGGAAACAAGCATCCTGGGACTGGTTTGGGGGTAACACCACTCTTTATCCAGGCTAGCTTGAATCCAGTCGCAAAGTGAGCAAGGGACCCACGTCTGGGCATACCCTGCCAATTTACGGAGAACAAAGCAAACACAAGGAGATGATGGACGTAGCACTTAAACCTTTCAGACGCTCACCCCCAGTCACAGATCTAGGTTGAATCTATCATCATTCTTTAGCTCAATTTGACACACCAGTTCAGTCACAGCTATATGCAAATCAGTCTTGGCCCTGTGCCTCATGGGAACAGTGCAGCCCAAACTGCCAAGCCATGTCTTAGCAGGAGCGAAAGCAAGCATCCTGGGACCGGTTTCGGGGTAACAAACCTCTTCAGCCAGGCTAGCTTGAATAAAGTGGCAAAGTGAGCAAGGCACCCACGTCTGGGCATACCCTGCCAACTTAGGGCGTACAAAGAAAATACAAGGAGATGGAGGACAGAGCTCTGAAACTTTTCAGACATTCACCCCCAGTCACAGATCTGTGTTGAATCCATCATCATTCTCTAACTCACTTTGCCATGCCAGTTCAGACACAGCTATTTGCAAATCAGTCTTTGCCCCGTGCCTCATGGAAACAGTCCAGCACGAACTGCCAAGCTGTGTCTTCCCTGAACCGGAAATAAGCATCTTGGGACCGGTTTCAGGGTATCACCCCTATTCAGCCAGGCTAGCTTGAATCCAGTGGCAAAGTGAGCAGGGGACCCACATCTGGGAATACCCTGCCAACTTAGGGCAAGAGCACTGAAACTTTTCAGACACTCACCCCCAGTCACAGATCTGGGTTGAGTCCATCATCATTCTTTAGCTCACTTTGCCACCCTGGTTCAGACACAGCTATATGCAAATCAGTCTTGGCCCTGTGCCTCATGGGAACAGTCCAGCCCGAAATGTCAAGCCATGTCTTCCCTGGAGCGCAAATAAGCATCCTGGGAATGGTTTGGGGGTAACACCCCTCTTCAGTCAGGCTAGCTTGAATCCAGTGGCAAAGTGAGCAGGGGACCCACGTCTGGGCATACCCTGCCAACTTATTGCCAACAAAGCAAACACAAGTAGATGATGGAAG
Source organism: Lissotriton vulgaris (assembly GCF_964263255.1). Classification (NCBI taxonomy): domain Eukaryota; kingdom Metazoa; phylum Chordata; class Amphibia; order Caudata; family Salamandridae; genus Lissotriton; species Lissotriton vulgaris. The sequence goes on along the minus strand of NC_141696.1, from coordinate 245,373,413 downwards.
GAGCACTGAAACTTTTCATACACTCACTGCCAGTCACAGACCTGGGTTGAATCCAACATCATTCTTTGGCTCACTTCGCCACCCCAGTTCAAACACAGCAATATGCAAAACAGTCTTGGCCCTGTGCCTCATGGGAACAGTCCAGCCCGAACTGCCAAGGCATGTCTTCCCTGGACCAGAAACAAGCGTCCTGGGACCGGTTTTGCAGTAACACCCCTCTTCAACCAGGCTAGCTTGAATCCAGAGGCAAAGTGAACAAAGGACCCACATCTGGGTATACCCTTCCAACTTAGGGCGAACAAAACAAGCACAAGGAGATGATGGATAGAGCACTGAAACGTGGGACCGGTTTCGGGGTGACACCCCTCTTCAACCAGGTTAGCTTGGATCCAGTGGCAAAGTGAGCAAGGGAACCACATCTGGGCATACCCTGCCAACTTAGGGCAAGAGCACTGAAACATTTCAGACACTCACCCCCAGTCACAGATCTGGGTTGAAACCATCAATATTCTTTAGCTCACTTTGCCACCCCAGTTTAGACACAGCTATATGCAAATCAGTCTTAGCCCTGTGCCTCATGGGAACAGTCCAACCTGAACTGCCATGTGAAATTATGGTAACTCCGAGCTGTTCAGGATGATTAGGATCCAATCTTATCATTAAGTCCCTCTGTTGAGGACATCCCAATAAACAAGAGCCATCTTTTGCCACATAAACCTTGGAATTGATGGTTTTACCCTTGAAACTTAGGGATGTTGTAAAAAAAACAAGAATTTCAATGGGTTTCTTCCCATACCCAAGTAACTTTATGTCTGGAGGAGATAATTTTAAACCCGGAAACTCTTTTACCCATTCCTCGCCAATAAGAGTACGTTTTGCTCCAGAGTCTGCCATAACAATGATATCCTTCCCTCCAATATCCACAGTGCAATATGGGGAATCTTTATCACACGCATTAACTTCATACACTGCAAAAAGAAATTCTTCTTCTAAGTAATCGTCATCAATTTCATTAACATGCTCATCAGAACTCCTTTTTTGAACAAAACCCTTACTTTAAAACTTGTTCTTATTTTTACACATTTTACTAAAATGACCTTTCAATCTGCAATATCTGCACACTTGTCCAATTGGCGGACATTTTCTGTCATTCGCTAGGTGATCAGGACTACCACATTCGAAGCATGCATATTCTCTCCTCTCTTGGAATGGTTGGTTCCTGTTTCTAATTGAAGTTCTTTTCTCAAAATTAGATTTTTTTACAATATTGACTTCAGCAATTTTTCTTTCCGCAAGTTCTTTCACACCCAGTTTCATGTTCTCAAAACGATGAGCAATATCTAACGCTTTGTCTAAAGTCAGATCCTCAGTGTCCAAAAGTTTTCCTTGAAGCTTGACATCAGCAATTTTGTGGACCATTTGATCACGCAACATTTGATCATGAAAGGTTGAATAATTGCACTTAGATGCTAAAATTCTGAAGTCATTCATAAATGAGTCAATAGATTCACATGGTAATTGACCTCTACTCAAGAATTTATGACGGGCAACCACAACGTTAACTTTCTTTATATATTGTTTATCCAACTGTTTGATCGCTTCCTCGAAAACATCTATCCCTTCTTCAGAAGATGTTACACTGCTTGAACTCAAAGGTATATGACTTAAGACATGTCTTCCTTCAGCACCTAAACCATGTTTTAAAATAGCTAGTTTCCGTTTATCGGTGTAGTCATCTCCACCAATAGCTTCAATGTAAGCATAAAAACCTTCTTTCCATCTTTTCCATTGAAGAATTGGTTCACCTGGACTTGGTAGAAAAGGAGGTGGAGCTGAAAAACTTTCCATCTTGATCAAGCAAAAACTTTAAATAAATTAGTAGGTGAATATTGTTGAGAACAAATGTAGTGTTCTTTATTGAATTGTAGCCCTAGGGTCGTTTTTAAAGTTATAAGGCAAAGTCAAACTGTCTAGCAGTGTTAATACCAAATACGATACTTCTTATCGATAGAAGAAAGGTTTAACACGTGATGTTATCACGTTCTCATTGGATTTCATAAAATCCTATCCCAAAAGATGGCCGCCATGCGTCAAAATGCGTGATAACACGTCGTGACGTCACACGCATGCGCACAGGCGTGTCATGGAACCACAAGACTCGTGTAGTTTCCAAGCACCAGCATTCGATTCTGGAAAAATGCTTAAAAATAAAAATATCAGTCACAGATGGGCACAAAACTGTGGCGATTTCACCTGTTCGATTCTGCTACGGTCTGTGACACAGCGCCGACAGCTTCCATGGACAGTTTGTGATCCTCCGCATACAACGAAAAACAACGATGCAGGTAGGGACTCCAGGCTTTTTAAAAAGTTCTTGCCCAATCGTCGCCAGTGAAATGATGGTAACTCCGAGGTCAGCAATGTAGAATAAAGAGGATTTATTGAGAGATACAGAAAACAAGTCTATACGTGAAGCCTGGGTCGTAACTGTCACCCATGGAATCCGGAACCCAGCAGTGTTCCTGATTCCAGGTATGACACGACAACACCACACCATGCCATGTCTTCCCTGGACCACAAACAAGCATCATGGGACCAGTTTTGGGGTAACACCCGTCTTCAGCCAGGCTAGCTTGAATTCAGTGGCAAAGTGAGCAAGGGACCCACGCGTCTGGGCATACCCTGCCAATTTAGGGTGATCAAAGCAAACACAAGGAGATTATGCATGGAGCACTGAAACTTTTCAGACACTCACTGCCAGTCACAGATCTGGGTTGAATCCATCATCATTCTTTAGCTCACTTCGCCACCTCAGTTCAGACACAGCTATATGCAAATCAGTCTTGGCCCTGTGCCTCATGGGAACAGTGCAGCCCATACTGCCAAGCCATATCTTCCCTGGACCGAAAACAAGCATCCTGCAACTGGTTTTGGGGTAACACCCCTCTTCAGCCAGGCTAGCTTGAATCCAGCTACAAAGTGAGCAAGGGACCCACTTCTCGGCAAACCCTGCTAACTTAGGGCAAATAAGGCAAACACAAGGAGATGATGGACAGAGCACTGAAACTTTTCAGACACCCCCAACGCAGTCACAGATCTGGGTTCGGGCTGGACTGTTCCCATTGGGTGCAGGGTCAAGACTGATTTGCATATGGCTGAGTACAAACTGGAATGGCATGGTGAGGAAAAAAACGATGGATTTAGGGCCAGATCTCTGTACTGGGGTGAATGTATGACATTGATGTGCATTCTGTCCATCAATTGTTCTTTTTGCCTTGTAAATAGGGCACCATTTTACGCTATACTTTACTTGAAATGGGTTGGCAATGGGTGTTGCGGTGGACGTTCTGCTGAAACACCCATTTGTTTTGACACTGCCCCATGTTTACATGGGTGGCGTAAATATGGGCAGCGCCAAAATTAAGACCAGGGAAAACCTGTCAGAACATGGCGAAACAAGGAGAAATGCTTTGTTTTTGATTATATCCAGGAAGGGATACCTTCCTACACATAAACAATCATTCCCCCTTAGCAGGTAGTGCAGGGGTGCCTGCGTTGGCCCTAGGCAGCCTAATTTAGTGTCGGATCTAGGGGAAAAGCAGAGGTGCACTTAATCTTTGTAAATATGGTGCATCCCTGCGTTTTCAGAATGGCGGAGCTTGGCATTAGTACGTTTTCCTTAATGCCACGCTCTGCCATTCTGTTGTACATATGCCCCCAAATTGAATGAAAAGGGTCTGTAAGACATCTAAATACTTGATGTGCCTGAACACGTTTTACATGCAAATCAGTGTAAGTATTCACTTTAAATGTATGTGATCACTACTTTAAATAGATGTATGCGGAGCACCTGAACATATTACATTTGAAATGAAGCACGCAAACACTTCTCAGCAGCGGCGCAAGAGAGGACCAACTCTTCTATATTTCCATGTCACGCACAGCATATGTGGAACACGAGAGAATGAGACAGGAAACACACTTCAGTTGAAGTAAATTCAGGACAGAGAGCGCGCGCCAGAGAGCCCGAGGGGAAGCAGATAACGTGCTCGAAGGATTGGAAAGAAAGTGCTATGAAAGAAAGAGCAACTTCGTGAAGAAAATTCATATAAAAATGGAATGCCTACTTTAGGCAGAATTTGGAAATGAAATCGTAGGATATAAATTGGAACCATATTGCGTTGAAAAAAAAAGAATATGTATTGTTTAATTTGACATTTGGGCGCACCATCTATTCAACGTATATACGGTAACACGAGCCTGCAGGATCTTGCATCTAAAATTAAACCAATATAGGGCCATTTTATGCGCGGCACCGAATTAGCAGAACAGCAGAGAATTGGAAACAGCCCTACAAAAGGGCTCAGCCCGGTTAAACCCTACAGGAACCGAGAGCCCAGCTATGCAGCCCTCCCCCATGTTCTGTGTTTGTGTCTGCCTCAACCCATATATCCCAGAGAGCTTAGTTTGGGCGGATTCAAATCTTTCTCAGCCTTTCTCGTGAATTACTTAAGTCAACAAACCCTTGGCAGTAAAGCTATTCAAGATGCTAAGTCGACTGCAGAATATATCTCTAACCGCCACATAGCAGCAGTTAATTTCTCCAGGGTCCTGCAAGGGTGGAATACAATATACAAAGTCAGGATGAGGTGAAATCCCTCAAAATACGCACAAGTGCAGTCCCGGCTGGGTGCGCGCATTCTTGCACAGGGCTGCTTTTAATTAAGGGCCCAGAACCGGCCAGATAGCAGGTGGGAAATGTTTTAGCTCGAAAGGGCGCTTATGTAAAGCAAGCTCAGCAGTTCTCTTCATAGGAAGCAGGCGGCATCTGCTCGAGTTTGAAGGCGAACGCAGTGACTCATCGCCCAGGTGCCAGAGCCACGAAGTGTTTTTTCTCTCTTTATGATAAAAGGTACAACTCTGAAAAGTCCCCAAAGTTGAAGAGTGTTGTTTTTATAGGTAAAATGTGTCTGGTTAGCCATCCAACGCCAATGTGGTTTTTGCCAGAGACCTGTGCGCCTCCAGCAAGCAGCCCTAGATTCGAACCTATGGCGCGCGAGTCCCACTCTTCAATACCGCATGAGATTTTTCAGAATCAGAAACACATGAATCTATTTCCAGTTCGGCTCTCTGGTGGGGGAGACATATCGGTTTCTTGATTTTTCCGTTTTAACGAGTTGTGGTTGCACGCAGAAACTGAGCGCGCGTTGGAATCCAGACCCGCTTTCTCCGTGTGGTGATGTATGTTCCGGCTGACATGTGTCTGCCTGCATCTGCGTAGGGCTAGGCTCTCTGCTGACAGATGGATGCTGCATTTGAAATGGAATCTGCCACTCTGCACAAAAAAGCAAACCTGTGGGCGGTCAGTCGAAACTGCGAGTGTTGAGCGTTCCACTTAAGCAATACATTTTTTTTAGCTGTCAACTGCCCCATGTAAGTAGATAGATTATTTCAATCATCGTTTCTGGCCTATCAGCCAACAGCATCCTGGAATATGTAGTTACGTATAATAGTAGAAGTGCAACTACAAATCCCATCATGCTTAGCGACTTTATCTGAAAACGAAGCTTGAGCTTGACCAAGACAACCCTCATCATGAAACCTATGTTAGTAGTTTTTCTCATCTGTCTATCTGCACGTGCTGCTCACATCTGTCTCACCGACTTCGTTTGTGAATACTCATTAAAGTCATACCCTGATCTCTGTTGGTTTTGGAGTGGTGTCTGTGGTTGTCAGGTGACCATGTCTGCACTTCACCTGTAGCTTTCCCTTTCCACTTATTTGCTTTCTTGTGTGTTAGTCCAATTAATGTGATCGAGGTTAAAGGAGAACCCCGCACTGTCGAGTTCTGCTGACTTGGAGTCATATGGTGCACATTTGAGCGTCCATCCTAACCACTACTAGTGGGATCTGCGACCACCTCACGTCATTACGCACACAATTCCAGTCATGCCTTTGTTGGTGGCAGCATAATCGGCGCTGCCGTCTTGGTCTGATTCTAATTAACCCATTAGACTACCGCACCTGATACCAAGGGTTTGAAGGTAAAAATTCAGGACTGGAAAAATTGTCTGTGATGCCATGGGGTTACTGGGTTACCTTAATGTGTAGACATTTTAAAATAGCGGTGTAAAAGCGACTAACTGTGTCGTATTGAAGTTAGAGATTCTCACTATCTGAGTCAGTTGCTGAATAGACCTGAAGTATTTTATTTATTTTTATTTAGTGCATTTTTATAAAGTGCGGACATTACCCAAAGGTTTCATGTCTTCCTGGGCTACAGTTCCATAGAAAGAATGAGGCGATGGGGCTTTGTACTTTGCTGACATTGTACTAAATCCTCCATATCTGCTAAGGGGTCCCACATCATGTTGGCTACCTTCAACTAGTCCGGAACACTTTGCATAGGGGGACCTGGTGGCCATTCATTTAAACAGGGGCTGCCTTAGGCATGTGCAAGCTGTGCACTTGCACAGGGCCACCAAACCCCAGGAGCCACCACGCCAATATATACCCTTAATATAATAATCCTCTGAGGATGGATACATATTTGCGTGGCGGCCCCTGGCAGGGATTTGGCGGCCTCCGGCTCTGTTCCACTTCCAAACACCCTGACCCCCCTCTTCACTGGCCTCCGCGCTCCACCCCGCCCAGACCCCCTCTTCTGGGGTACCCTACCTACGCTCCCTTCCCAGGGCCACCATGAGCCTAGAGCTGCTCCTGGCTTAAATGACTAATTACAGAACGCAAAGAGCCCCTCGCCAATACCCCCGGTTGGCTACCATAGTTACACATGGTATGGACCCAGTTGGCATCTATAATGCCCATGGCAACGTTTTTCTGCACCTTTTGGAAGTGTCTTACGCTCCTGTGAGCTGACTGTGCTTCAGGTTTGATCAAAGGTGCTTGGCATGATGAAGAGCATCCTAACTGCCACTCCACATAAACGACTGAAGACACAGAAGGCTCAACACTAGAAGAAAGTCAAATGCCCTAAAAAGCAGGCTGTCCTGTTGACAAAGGACACTGGTTGGGCTGACCAGGCTGTTTTCATAGTATTACCTTTGCTTTGGTGTTCAAGTTGATAAGTTTCAATTCCTTTAATCAGATCCGTAGTTACAGTACATTTTTCCTTCAATAACACACAGGTTCTATAGACCAGTTTTCTCAAATACTAGCTTGTGAGTTCTCTTGAAGTTCCTTTTACTTGTAAATCCTTTCAATTTCACAGTTCATAATCCATTGAAGTAACATACACGTAGGTTCTTCCAAATCGTCGGCAGTGTTAAAATGAAAAACATCTGGTAGACAGGTCACTTAGAAACAAGTTGTAGGTTTATTCATTAACCACATCGCTGCTGTGGTTATTTTTCCCCTGTGCTGGAAATTGCCATTTTGCTGGTGTCATGACGAGCTCAGCTCGTCATCAGCACAGCTCAACTGTGCCTCATGACGAGCTGAGCTCGTCATGAGCATGGAAGGGGTTAAGTAACAGTTTCAGATAAAGGTAACTGGAAGGTGGTTACGTCCATGTAATGCCCCACCAGGAGCAGCTTCCTTGCTGCTAAGCCCATCTGCTCCAACTGTTAAATCCTCAAGCCAAACACACTCAACATTCCAAATGACATCACACAGACTGAGCAGCAAGGCAAATAACAGGAATAGGGAAGATGCACCAGCCAACAATAATTAGGTTATAGCACCTACCCAACCGTAATTGAGCATATGATGCATCATGGGCCTCTTTTAGGAGTGCCTCTCTATTCTGGGTGTTATTTATTGCACCCAATTAAAACAAGACCTGGCCACGCACAACGTTATTCTATGGGGAAACGCTGCGCGTGGCCAGATCTTGTCTCCACTTCCCTCTCGTTGTTGGCTGAGACAGCAACTATAGTTCTCTGGCGAGAACGCGCTTCGCGCGTTTCTAGCCGAGACCTAAAAACGATACAGTGGGTATGGTTATTTATCAGATTGAATACGTTTCTCCATTGAAATGTGGTATAAGTATAATATGAGGATTTTGTTTGCTTAGCACAACAAAATCTGACTGTCCTGGTAAGATCCGTGTCTTTTTACCCCGTAAATCACAGCAGGTTCGACCTGCCAATATTTGCCATCATTAAATCAAAAAGGTCAGAAAAGTCCGACCCATTTGCATTTAAGGCTCCTGGGCAAAAGGAGGGTTGCTTGGAGCTACAATTTACTGAGGCACTCATAACTGAGGCCAGAGTGTGTTACCGGACCAGCGCTGCTGCATACTAGGGTTACAATAGGATTACACGTCATGAAAAAACTTAGGGCCTCATTTATGAAGGCGTGCGTCACTTTTACGCCGTCGGTGCGTCACTTTTTGTGACGCACCAGTGGCAATGCGCCTTGTTGCGCCATATTTACAAAGTGACGCATCTAGGTAGATGCGTCACTTTGTAAACCCTTGCGCCACATTATACCTGTGCCAGGTATAATGTATGCAAGGGGGGCGTATTGATGCAAGGAAGGGTCGTAGAAGTGGCGCAGTGAAATCTATGGGATTTCACTGCGTAACTTTTAGGACGCCGTTGCGTCAAAATCTTGCGCCTGCCTCACAGCAGGCGTAAGACTGACACAGGCCCTTTCACATGGGGGTTTCCCCAAGTGAAAGGACGCATTGCTGGAGTTGCGTCACTTTTGTGACACACTCCAGCAATGCGTCAATTTTGCGCTTACAGATACGTCAGAAATACTGACGTATCTGTAACTCCTTGCGCCATGATGCATCATACTGTAAATATGACGCATCATTGGTCTCGCAAGGAGGGCGCAGTGAAAAGTGACGCATCGCTGTTTTCACACTGCGATGCGTCACTTTAGATAAATGAGGCCCTTAGCTTTTTTTCAGACCTCACTTTCAATAACCACACCGATGCATTCTAGAACTTTCAGTCTAGGTTCAGTCGGTCACATTGCACTTACACACCTGAACACATTGATCTGTAAAGTAAAAGTTAATAACTGGACATATTCGACAGTAACGCAGTTTATAGCCTATCTGCAAAACAAAACAGGACTGATATTGCAATTAATAGAGTTTTCATTGGAATCCTAATAGCGTACGATTCTCTAATGCTCAGACCATTCTTCCCCCGTAGGGCCCACTATTGGTTTAAATGGAGTTTAATTGCACTTATAAGGCAGAAACAACAAAGCCAGTCCCTATTTTTTAAGTCATATATGATAACGTAATTGGCCTTGCATTTGGTCTCTTTCCCTTACAGGTGACAGCCACAAGACTCAGCAGGACAGGATAAAGGTGACCCCCACATTGTGACCGGTTGGCAGTTGTCCATAGATAGCAGTATATCCTATCTGGCTTTCAGACTAAGAGAAGTTATGAAAAATAAGGAATGTGCTTCACTCCTCGCCCGCCCTTCATAAAACACCCTGGCAGCCGCGTCCGAATCTGATATGGTTTCGAAGGAATGTCTGACTTCCCTTAGCAACAGAAGCTTAGTCGATGGTTCGCTTTCTTCCCGCCTAAAAGGAGCCTGATGCTGAGAAGCCCTGGCATGGTTGGAATAACACTCCAGCAGTAAAAGGAAAGCTTGAGGTTTGCAGCGCTTTCAGGTAGGATTATGAAAAATGTATACATTTTCAAAGAAATACTATAATTCTTTTGGCAGGCAGAGATATATTGAGAGTTAGAATTTGAGAGACACAGGGGCATATTATCAAGGGGGGCGATAGGCAATTTTCGCCGCTGTAGAAGCCATTTTCGGCGGCTAAGCTTGTAGGCGATAGCGAGCGGTTTGGGGCCCGCTTTGCATGTTAGTGATAATTATCGCTAATGTCACACAAAGTGGGCATTACCAACCCATTAGCGACTGAAAGCAGTCGCTAATGTCGCTAACGCCTATTAGCAAGGCAGGCTTAGCAATGGCAATATTCGTGCTAAGCGCGAATATCGCCGAAAACGAACACCTGCCCAGACCAGTTCTTAGCCATGTTATCCAATGGGAGGTGGATAACATGGCTAAGAGCATTTAGTCGCTAATGCGTGATTATCGCTGTATTCTCAGCGATATTCACGCTATCGCCGGAGAAATGATCGCTTTGGAGATAAACGTAGCTAATAGCACGTTATCTCAGCGATAATTTCCGGCGATGCTTAGCGATAAAAAAATTGTTGCTAAGCCTAGTTAGCAATAAATATCGCTAATCGTTGGTAATACGCCCCACAGAGTTTTGAACAGACATAAAACAATGATTTGGAGATGCCTGGCTCTAACAAGCATGTCACCACTAAAAGTGTGAGGAATCAGAGAATTCAGTATATATGCAGATACGCAGGGCAAAATATGCTTGTTATCACTATTCTTCAATGTGGGGAGGGGCTGTGACTCTCAAGAGATGAAGCCACAAATTGGTCACGCTACCCCATCCCTCCCTCAACAATTGCGATAAATAAGTTAATCACAGCATATCACAGTCCGTTCCTCTGCACATGCTGTGTATCAAATAAACTGTTTACCCAATAACAGGATGTTATATTTCTGCAATGAAATAAAATAACATTGAAGAGGTCCATGACTACGAGCAGAGTTTGTTGCTTGTGTAAAGATTGCAGATATGCACTATGAGGTTTTTGCATAGTGCTAACATAGCTGGAATGAAATGCAGCACTGTGCATGGACACAAGAAAAGACACAGGCCCGGTAAACGAGAGGATGCTCGTTTCTAAGAGTGAAAGTGGACTGTTTATGTATAATGTTCTGTATTTGTATTTAGGTTATTAATTGGAGGGAGGAGACCTCTTACCACCTTAATAAATCCCCTCTGATTAGGTTAAAACGTTATCTTCTCAGACCCTGGTTGCTGTGGCACAAATAGCAGGCAATTCCCTAGAGAAATGGCTCAAGCAGTACCAATAATTTTAAAAGTTGGGCAATAACGTAATAAAATTCTGAAAAGCATTTTAAAAAATTGAGAAAAAATGAATGAGCTAAAAACACCAAGATTATCAAAATAGATTGAGGGGCACAGCAACTACATTTTAATTTTTAGGGCGAAAATCACCAAGAAAAATGAAGTGGCAATCAACCGTCACTGTTCACAATTGACTGGGTCACACTCATGATTTCATGCTGACAGTGATGGAGATGAGGTCCGGTAGACCAAGCAGGATGGCCCTGTGTGAGAGTTTACCCTCTAACCTAGTCTCAGAAATGAACGTCGATATCTTCCCTGGGATTAGGACCAAGGTTAGGGCTGTCGATGGTCCCTCAAAGTCAGATTCATCATCAAGGTGACTCAGTTGGTTTTGAAGCCAAAATCTGAGCATGGGACAAACCTGGCTTTCGTAGCAGGTGAGGATTGCTTTGTGGGTTGGATCGACTTGCTGCCTCATTCCAGTCCATCATTTTACCATCATACTTGATCTCTTTTTTTGGAAGCCCTATTCCTCTAGTGGAGTAAGATAAATAAGTATAGCTGGCAGGGCCCTGCTAGGCTGGATGCCTTCACTGTCAGATACAGCTGAACCAGCTTTCAACACAGCAAAAAGCTCTGAGTGGGACAAACCTGGTTGTCTTGCCCGCCCAGTGTGCATCCTTTCTGGGCAAATCTCAACACCATTTTCAGGTTCCAGAGGTGTAAAACATGAGTAAGGGTCTGACTTAGCTTGACTTAGAGTTTGGTGAATGGGTACTCAGTCACAAACATGACAGATATACAGACTGCCATCTTCCATATTCCATGCCCATTCAAGTATGTTGCACTTATGATAAGGTGTCCAGGATATCCATCACATTTATGATGGAGTACCCATCCACCAAACTTTAAATCAGGTCTCATGTCTCACTTTTATCCAATTACTGAGAAAGTTCTTTCTAGTCAGTCCTGCAGCCCCATCTCCTGAGGATTGGCTTTGAGACACTAGATTAGTCTCTGGCTAGGGCTCCTGGAGGATCCATACATCTGTTGTCAGCTGGACATTCTTGAAGTCAGGTGTCCTGATGTTTTGTGTTCATGGAGTGGGTAAATAGGAGAAGACACACATGACCCTCAGAGAACAATTCCACCCATTGTGCACCAGCAGAGCTCAAGACTCTTCTTTCGTGCACCAGGTTAGGAGTCTTAGAGTCCTTTTGTTCCAAAAGAGCCATGAGTCCTTGAGCTCTTTTCTTCCATGAGGGTCTCTACCTTCAGATGTAGTCTTCCCAGCTCACGAAATGTTTTCAGGATGTGGTGGTTGAGGTGCCAAATTTATCCTGTGTACTGTTCAGTGATCAAAGAATTATGTCACCAAATCCTAACTATTTTCTTGCAGCCACCATTTAACAGCACTTCCTCTGCCAAATTACTCAGGAGTCCCTACGTACACCGGGGCTGGTGGCTCAGTGGACTAATGCATCCTCTGCAGGGGCCTGTGTTCGACCTCATGGTCACAGGTTAAAATCCCGGTGGGTCGACTCAGCCTTTCACCCATCTGAGGTTGATAAAAATGAGTACCATTGAGTTGGGTAACAATAAACATCTGTTATTCAGTGCTAAGAGGCCTACGGGTGGCCATGTGCTTTACAAATACATGTTATGTTATGTTATTTTAGTATGACGAAACCTTCTGGGGTCAGGTAAGCCCGTTTATTTAGATGAGATCTCCTCTGGTCTGACACGCCTAAAACTAGCTCTCCCTGACTGTGATTGGAGTCTGGCGGTTTAAGAGAGTCCTGGGAATAAATAGGAGAAGCCCTCCCTGGAATCTCCAAGTCAATAGAGGTATTGCCAAAGATGCTTTTTGTTCTACTAACTATTCCTGTCCACTGCTGAATAGCTCGTCCCCACTAAGTGGTCAACAGTTAAGATTCACCTGCTCTGCCTTTGCTCAGAGTCATGCTATTGCTCTCTGAACGAGAGGTGTTAACTCTTCCAGCCAATAATGTGTATTCCAGCTCTGGATAGGCTGAGTTGGAAAACTGGTTTTAAACTACTTTTGGCTCAGACAGCACAAGTACATTATTACAAAGTTAATTTTCCCCGTAAATTATCAGAAGTTATCAAAGTCTGATCTCGCCATTCAATTAGATTTTGAAAATTAAGTAGAAAATAACTTTGTAAGCCCTTTTCTAGCATGTTTCATGCAAAGACATGGAATTAAGACTTTAATTCCATCTAGACCAAGGAAAGACTAGCAAAGCATACACAGTGACATAGCTTTAGGCTTTTATTTCACTGCCAGGTATTACTAACCCCGATAACTGGTGTGCCCTACTTTCACATATTAGCACCCTGTCATGTAATCTGACAATGCATAGTTTAGGGGTCTCTTATCAATATATAACCGAACAGAAGCGTGAGTGTTGCTGGTATTATTTTCTCTTCAACTGATACCTGTGTGTTTCGCTGATGGATTCTAGAAAGTGTTTGGAGAAGAGAAACAGTCTATCTCTTGAATCCTTCTCCCTAGATTCCATGGAAGGCAAGCATAGATCACACCATACACATTCAAAGAACCATCAGAGGGATAATTCTTGCTTTAAAAGCTGATGGTCATCTTCACGGAGACAATTATTAGTATTCATGAGTATAGACCAATTGATGGACCAAGACAGGGCTACAGTTCACTTTATCTTTTATGCTAGATTGCCAGCTACTTTTCCTCCTCCATCTATTCTGTCTGCATTGGAAGACTGGGTGCCACATTTAAATGCGGAGCTTTCGAAGGTCATCACACCGATAATTTAGAGGGAGGGGATGTAGGGCAAGACCTAAGGCATGAAACCACAGCAGAAGCCGTGTTACATATTAGTGAAAATTTGAGACTTCAAGAAGTGCCTCTCCCTTCATCTTCTTCAACCACACCTCCTACACCATAAGTACACTTTGCATTTAGTAGATACCAGCTGTTATCTGATACTGTACTTCCATTATTGCCCAGTATTTGGAATTCCATTTTGCAAGAGTATGCTCCGCTTGATTACCTTGCAGCGCTTGGCTATTACTAGAAAAGGCGCTCCCCTCAAGGATTCTCCAAAGAGTTTTGAGAAACTTTAACAAGCATTTACAATGCAATGGTCTCGGCAATATTATAGGTAGAGCTATTGGTATTGCTCATTATTTTTTAAAATCTTTTTTGTATCCCTAAATAAATGGCATTGTCATTTCAATTGGTATTAGCTTTTTTTTGCATATGTGATACCTATTGCATTAGCAGAGAGAGAGTGAGGTAGTGAGAGAGAGAGTGAGGTATTGAAATAGAGAGAGAGTGAGGTAGTGGGAGAGAGTGAAGTAGATAGAGTGAGGTAGTGAGATAGAGAGTGAGGTAGTGAAAGAGTGAGGTAGTGAGGGAGAGGGATGTTGTGAGGTAGTGAGATATAAGCATAGAGTGATGTTGTGATGTAGTGAGATAGAGAGAGGTAGTGAAAGAGAGTGAACGTGAGTTAGTGAGATAGAAAGAGTGAGGTAGTGAGATAGAGAGTGATTGAGGTAGTGAGTTAGAGAGAGAGAGTGAAGTTGTGAGCTAGAGAGTGAGGTAGTGAGAGAGTGAGGTAGTGATGTTTTGAGAGAGAGAAGTTGTGAGATAGTGAGATAGATAGAGTGGAGTAGTGAGGTAGAGAGAGTTATGTAGTGAGAGAGAGGTAGATAGAGAGTGAGGTAGTGAGAGACAGAGAGTGAGGTAGTGAGAGAGAGGGATGTTCTGAGGTAGTGAGATAGAAACAGTGAGTGAGTTTGTGAGGTAGTGAGATAGAGAGTGAGGTAGTGAAAGAGAGAGTGAAAGTGACTTAGTGAGATAGAAAGAGAGAGAGTGAGGTAGTGAGATAGAGAGAGAGTGAGGTAGTGAGTTAGAGAGAGTGAAGTTGTGAGGTAGTGAGATAGAGAGTGAGTTAGTGAGAGAGTGATGTAGTGATTTTTTGAGGGAGTGAGTCATGATATAGTGAGGTAGTGAGAGTGAGATAGTGAGATAGAAATAGATAGAGTGAGGTAGTGAGATAGAGAGAGAGTGAGCTAGTGAGATAGAGAAAGAGTAAAGTTGTGAGGTAGTGTGTTTGAGAGTGATGTGGAATGCATGCTAACAATAAGCAACAAACAAACATGCTACAAATACCTCCCACCCCAAGACCGGCACTTACCTCTCATGCCGCTGATCAGCACGCATAAGCTGTCAGGAGAAACAAGAACAATCTAGCCAAGGCTCATTAGCGCTCGTTCAACTGCCCATGATGGACCTGGCATAAAAGACAACAGTTTCCTGATACACCGCAAAACTCTCCAGGCTCAAGAGAAACGAGAGCGACCTCATCAGCGGGAGGGGGCGGGAAAAAGACACGGACAGCGGGAGGGGAGCACCCCTGGGAGTTGGTGGGCCTGCTTTGGCCTGTCTCCATCGAGAGAGCCTGCTGTCACTTGGGAGCAGGCCTTGGGTTAGAGGGATCCCTCAGAGGCTGCAGCGCCTTTTGTAAAGTGATCTCCAAACACATTCCCAAAACCCCAAACAGGAGGTGAGGAAGGACCAGGGCACCAGAGCGAACAGGCAAGGCCCAAGCTAGTTAGAGGGGCTTTAAGGGGAAACAGAGGCCCGGACTGGGATTTGAAGCGCTGAAATCCGGATCACAGTTCACCAAAACAACCACTCGACTCGACTTTTAACATGCTGTCAAAAGCAGAGAGGGGCAACACCGGATAAAAAATACCAGAGAGCTTCAAAGAGCAAGCAAAAAATGGCATTCCAAGGACACCACAATTTTCTTCCATTTTATTATAAAATAAAAAGGTTATTTCCCTTGGGGATATCCAGGGCCCAGATGGATGAGTTGGTGCGTTCTGAGCTTTTAACATCGTTTGAAGGTTATTCAATAATGAGTTACATATCTTCTCATTTAAAAAGCTTTTTTTTTCTCTTTATGAAATACTCCAATACTTACTAAAGCATTTTTTGTTAAACCTTTCAATTGAAGCCGCTGTACATCCCTTCTTCCATTTCTTGGAATTTAGTGAACGATGTCATAATAATATATATCGCATCTTGCAATTTTCAGGTTAAGTTTAGTGTGCTATAAATTGTTTTGGGATAGTCTGAATGTTCATATTAGGTTTCTTGCTTTTGCCACCTAAGCATTTGAGGAAAGAAGACAATAAGCGGGCATTTTGAACAGGTGACCCCAAACTACCAAAAAACGATTGCATACATCAGATAGGAGCGAAAGACAAGAGCTCTTATTCACCACTGTTCATCTGCTGAACTATGTGATCATCATGATATCGATCTCGGCGCAGACCCATCGCGTGCTACTATTATGCAGTACACACTAACAGTACTACATGCAGGGCACCCTCTAAGAAACACAAAGGAATCCTGCCTGAGAAGTCGTTTAACTAGGGCAGGGGCTAGCACGCAGCACATGCCCTCGAGCGATTTATGAAGTTTCATGCAAAGCTCTCTGGTGATAAACGTGTACTTCTGATAGTGTGACTTGGCTAAAAACGATTAAGTAAAATTACATCCCTTTCATCAACAAAATAACCATATCAATCTAAGGAGGAAAACAAACTGACACGAGAATTTAAACACCTTCAACCACCACTTACCAGCTTCATCCGGGCACGTCCCGTTTCTCCAGCGCCACGTCCATTGGCAGCCCACTGAAATGTAATCAGCTTGTTCTCGGTCACCTCAGACCCAGTGCAATTTCCAGCAAATGTGGTCCTGCAATTATGAAAGCAGTATTTTAGTGAGCACGTTATCTACGGGTACATTTCCATGCCAGTCAGCCCTGTGCACTTTCAGCTCCAAGTGTACCTTGTTACGACATATTCCCGAGTTGCAGCAGCACTCTGCATTCAAGATACCAGTTGCGATGCTGAGATCCTGTGTGGGCAGGACACAGACAGCGGGAGGGGGCGGGAAAAAAGACGGCGGGAACCGGGCGGGACACGGACAGCGGGAGGGGGCGGCAGGTGTCTGGGCACCCAGAGGTGTCGTGTCCTGGTGCAATCCAGCAACATTTCTTTGAAGACAAGGCTAGAAATGGCAGTTCGGAGGGTCAGACTAAGATTGAGCTCATTCACCTAATTAAAAGTGAAGTGCTAATCAAGAAAATAATGGCCCTAGTTAGCATGGTGAATAAATTGATCTAAAACACGCTCACCATGTTTTTCGCCTTGTATATGTCAGTAGTGATCATGTGGCCATTCTTCAGGACCTCAGGAAAAAAACTTCACTACATTGTGACTGAATTCAATTTGTGTAATGGTGATCAGTCATGCAACAGTGACTCTACAAACAACACTCGAGACCACATACCCCCACTTCACCAGATGGCTGAGAAAAATATTTCTGGCAAAGCCCCCCTTAGTGGGCATTGCAGCGCCTGTATGATGAGGCGCTAGTCCACTGATGAAGCATAATACACATCCGGTGTGTGAGGGCCCATGTTCCTATTGGAGCACATTCCTCTCCCTGGATCTCTAATCCCTCTCACATTTCTTACCTTGTGGAACTGCACACCCCTTCTACCAATAACATAGTAAGAGTATTCTATCTTCACCGGCTAACCCATCCACCAGACATCATATAACTGCGCTGCGGTCGTCCATTGTTTTACAGTACAGAGCAGTAGAATAGGCAATGATAAGCTCACCGGGCCACCGGGTCTTTTGAGGCACCAGATTAAGATAGAGTTGCAGCATGAAAACCAAAGTTGCATACATTTGAACAAAAACTTAGTTTGTACAATGTGGGCCCACAAAATTAAATATACAGGAAGATCCTGTGACCTAATAATGACCTTAGTTTGAAGGACAGTGACAGTGTTATATTAGAGTGTTAGATCTGTCAGCCTTAGGGTGTCCCCCCCCCGACCGTTTTGCCTGCTTGCCGTCTCTTTTTACGGATTCTTTTTGTTGGCCATAGGACTCTGCTGACCAGTGCTAAAGTGCATTTATTTTTCCCCGCAGTAATTGTGCGCAGGACAATTTACAAAAAAATAAACTAGTGTGAGGTGCAGATTGGAAAGTCCCCCATTGGGCTCTGTTCTATTGCATATACTTTCCCCCAAAAACAGTGACTATGTAACCGTGGTTACAAGACTTAGGGTGTGGTACAAAAGTGAATAACGAAGGCTGTGAGCGGGAAATGAGGGTAAGTGAGGGAATAGGTACGAGAGATTAGCACTCCACCTGCCCATGCCCCTTGAGTCCCTCGGACACGCCGCCCCCCCCCCATCTTCCCGGATTACTGTGACCCTTGCCCCGTTTCACATACCACGGGGGCCGCAATTCTCCTGAGCTACGGCGGCGTTACAACGTCCTCCGGGAGTGACCACCACTCTTCCGTCCACTCCTCCTGCTCAACACCGGCTCTCTCCGCACGTCATTGGGGTGCCTTGTCTGCTTCTCGTCCTCGCTCCTCGATGAGCTCATCTGCTTCACGTCCTTGTTCCTCATTTGGCTCGTCCTCGTTCCTCAGGAGTGCTCCGGTCTGTTCCCTCCGTCTCCCGAGTCCTGAACACGCACACCTCAGCGTCCTGCAATTATGAAAGCAGTATTTTAGTGAGCACGTTATCCACGGGTACATTTCCACGCCAGTCAGCCCTGTGCACTTTCAGCTCCAAGTGTACCTTGTTACGACACATTCCCGAGTTGCAGCAGCACTCGGCGTTCAAGATACCAGTTGCGATGCTGAGATCCTGTGCGGGCGGGACAGGGCCAGCGGGAGGGGGCGGGAAAAAAGACGGCGGGAACCAGACAGCGGGAGGGGGCGGCAAAAAAGACGGCTACCACTGAATGATTTATTTAGCGGGAGGGGGGCGGGAAGAAAGACGGACAGCGGGAGGGGGGTGGGAAAAAGAATACAACAGCACAGCGGCCGACCTAATCAGCGGGAGGAGGGCGGGAACAAACACGGACAGTGGGAGGGGGGCGGGAAAAAGACCACGGCAGGGAAAGAATACAACGGCCGACCGATTCAGCGGGAGGAGGGCGGAAACAGAGACGGACAGCGGGAGGGGGGCGGGAAAAAGACAGCGGGAAACGAGGACAGCAGCCTACCTCATCACAAGGAGACTTAAAATGGCGGCCACAAGCTTTTGAAATTTTTCGGAATTGGGGGCGTATTTTGCTGTTCTGAGTGACGGACGACGTCACTGTCTAAAGAACAGCAAAAATGACGCCCCCAAATCCGAAAAAGACGGGGCTTCTTTGGAGGGATGGCTCTCTCCTCCAATGGCTGGCCTCCATTTAGGAAGCCAGCCAATGGAGAAAGAGCAAAAAGAGGGAGGGATAAATGCAGCACTCTAAGAATCATTAAATCTCCGACTTCCGGTTTCTGCCTTACGGCAGAACCGATAGTCCTCGACCTAAAAACGGACTGCTTTCTCTTTAACTTCGAAGGCTGCACAATATTGCTACAAAGAAAAGCTACGGTCATTGCTTCTAGCCCTACTCTCTCTTCACAGTGCTTCAACCTTCCAATTTAGCCAGAGACTGACTGGGGGCACATGTGGTTTAGTTGGCTTGTTACTTGCAGAAGGAGCAAGAGGTGGGCCAGCCTTTCAAAGGTGGAACTTGAAAGAGGTTGAAAAAAGCTTGTCATAAAAAAGGGATGCCTTTCATCATTAACAACTATAACAAGGAAGAATAGGTCTTGGAGGAATGAATATTGCCTGTAGGTAATCTGGGAAATATCTAAATGCACTTTTATGCTTAGATACTGACTAACTAGATAGAAAAACATTTGCTATAATCTAGTCCTCCCATTGGATGAAATCCAAGAGGTGTGGCGCCGCGACTAGGGCGACTGACTGAAATCTGGGGATCACGGTTCGCCGGCGGCAGATTAGCCCAGCACAATGTGACTCTGAGCATTAGCTAGCTTGCTTAATCTTCCGACGGCCCCCAACGCCTAGAGACCCTTATGGGTGATTGTGCGCTTTACAAATGTGGATTATTATTATTTTATTCCCTGTTTTACAGACATCTGGGAAATGGCCTTCTTCCTTCTGTGAAATATGGGTTTCTCTAGCTCTTTCTGCACAATAAAAGTACACCAACGTGATATATGGAAAGCAGTTTGCATATATGAGTCTTTCTGATTATTTTTCTATGTCTAAATCATACAAGTAGATCAAATGTTTCTATGATGCTTTATAATAAGTTTTCCAATATGCTACACCACTGGGCATTGTATGGTAAAATGGGATGCAAAAGTGCAAACGCAGATGGTAAAACTGTAGAAATACTTCTGTGTTTTCTCTTCATTGTTACAGTCTGTACATGTTTTCACAATTCTGCTTGTGCCCCGAGGCAACACATCTTTCATTATGCTTCATTGGGCCTCCTTATCAAAACAACGAAGGGATACTTGGAGTGTAGGGAGTTGCATACTTCCACATGGTAACTCAATTAAGGCTTGGGAGCCTGTTACAGTTTCAGGTTTGAGGGAAAATTATTTTAAGATTCATATCTTAAAGTCACTTACACACCTCACTACATCCATGTCAACCTTTAAGAAACACATTTGTTTCTCGGGGCTTCCTATAAACAACATTCTATTTATGTGTCAAAAGCCCCACTGTGGTGTGCAGGGATCCTATCGAGGAATGGGAAGAGATTTGTTATAGCAATGCTGACATGATTCTGGAGCCTGTTTGTGTTCCGTCAATCCCAGAGACACTCAGAGCAAGACCTCTAGTGGTTTTCTTTCTATGTATGAGAGCCCCATCAATGACTGTCAACAAAGTCTGGAATTTAATGTGGTCTATTATCACACGCCCTTTCAGCCTAGGGACCTGACAAAGGGCCTGCATTTCAGTTGACCGCTTGCTTATTACAAGAGCCTTATATCCTATGGAATTTGTAATAGGGCGGACAGGATATTTGTCAGGCCTGTGGCAGAGTGCCCGTCCGCCAAACTATAAATCAGACCCAAAATGTTTGCAAAGTAAAGTCCTAGCCTACTTCATCAAATATGTACTGAAAATATTAAACAGTGGAAAGCCATTTGGAAGAAATAATTCTTGAGGGACGACCTAAAGAGTTGACGGATGGGAATTCCACATATTCTGGGTGTGAAAATACGCCATCCCTTGATTTCATATGCATTTTCTTGATGTTGGATGTTCATTTTTGGTGCTAAAAGAGTCTCATACAGCAGAAACTCTTGTGTTATGCATCTTTCACGTAAAAAAAGTAAAAATCTATCTCCTTTAACAGGCCTGTTGATAGTTTATTGAGCAGTAAGTTCCACAATGAAGAAAAGATGCCTTGATAGGTGCATCCTTTTGAATGGGATTAACCGAGTCATTTGTATATAATCCTATTTGGTATCTGTGTATTTTGTTGCAGTGTTATTCAGAACTTGATGGAATTATCTGAGTGATGGGGTGATGATTGTTAAAAGCTATCGTTTTTAGCAATATGTCTTTCATTTTATAAACTGGTCATCACATCAGTTTTACCCCAATTCTTTCTATCCAAACCCTGTTTAGCATGCTGTTTTCCCCTTCAATATAATAAGATAAAAGAGGTTTCTAAAGACTCCCAGTAGACAATCTGGGCTCCTTTAGCAGTT
Organism: Lissotriton vulgaris; assembly: GCF_964263255.1. Taxonomy (NCBI): domain Eukaryota; kingdom Metazoa; phylum Chordata; class Amphibia; order Caudata; family Salamandridae; genus Lissotriton; species Lissotriton vulgaris. Next base: position 245,351,869 of record NC_141696.1, on the reverse strand, counting down.
TGTCTGCGGAGCCAAAAGCATATAATTCCATCATCCCTACATAAAAAGATTAGTCAAGTCACCCCATCCACCCTCTGATGTTTAGTGGGCACTCAAAAACCGGAAATTGGCACTATCCTAACAATAAGCATAACTGGAGTCATCTGTGTCTACTACGCTTTGATTTGTTTGTGGTCTTTGACATCATTGACCATGGAAGCTACTCATGGCCCTCTCCTTTAACCTGTCATCTTTCACACCTCCTCACACAGTAGTGCACTTTTACACATTTCTTTTCTCATACAGTCATCAAATTTTGTGAACTATGTCATTCAGAGTGCCCTCATTACATCCACCTACTTTGTCTCCATGGCTGTAGGCTTACTCTCAATATATTCTATCTAATCCACAAACTGCTGGGGCCCTGCTCCCCAGGCAAGATCTATCTTCCTTCACCAGCACACATACAACATGCATTTCCACCTCACAATATCATTAACCTGCAACAATGTTGTTAAAGTCTCACCTAGTCACCATCCAAACCTGGGAACCCACTGTAAACCTAAAGCTCAAGCAACAAACACAAACTTTGGTTCTCAGCAGCCACACTCTACAGCCCTGGCACGCCAAGATGAAACACACCTTCAGCACCTGCAGTCTTGTTTTCCACATAGACATTCATTTTAGTATTAAATCGTTTTTATTGAAGAATTGCCACACAAAAAATCATACATGGACCAATAGATTCATTACATTCTTTGAAAGTACAAAAATTAAAGAGTCAAAGGCAAATAAAGCCATCAACACCAGTAGAAGCTCAGACTAGTAAAAGGGCTAATGCGTGCAATCCCATAATGGAGAAAAAGGGCAAAGAAACAACAGCCCCCACCCCCCTCCCCCAAACCGCTACTCTACCCTCCCCACCCCCACCCCAGTTCAATGCCCACCTCTCGCCTTCCTCAACGCCCACCTAGCTTCCTGTCGGGCCTTCAACACTCCACATCTGACAGACGCAATAATCTAATGTTTCGGGGGTAGGGAACCACACGGAACGCTGAGGCTAGTAAAGATAGGAAGGGCTGCCACAACTCTGCATATTTGGCTCCCTCCCCAGCCGCTGTCAATGAGAGCTTTTCCATACCGAGCACCAGGCATAGGCGATGTAACCACCCATAATGTAGGGATCTGCGCTGTCCGCCAGTGTGAGAGAATATTTTGCATCGTGGAGCCTAGTGCAATCGCAATCAGGCAACCCCTGCAGGAGCGCAGCGGGTACGTCAAGGAATTCTGTAGCCCCAGGAGAACATATGATGGCAGACGGGAAATTTCTGTATCGAAGTGTTCATCCACCTCGTCTAAGATCTGTTTCTAATACTCTTGGAGGTGTAAGCAGTTCCAAAGCAAATGCACTAGTGTACCCACCTGCCCACAGCCCCGCCAGCACAATGCGTCCTTACTGTGATCCATTTCATGGAGACGTTTGGGGGTATAATACCAGTAGGTCGCGATTTTGGTAAGAGTGTTCCTGAGTCCCATGTGGTACGCCGAGTGGCGCGCTCTGTAATAGATCCCCTCCCACTCCCTGTGACTTTAGAGGCGTCAGTCTGCACGTAACAGAAGATCATGACATTGCTGAGGCCTTCAGGGATTTTTATGTTGGCCTCTATACCGCTGGGGCCTCTGTCATCCGGGAGAATGATGCGTTTTTTGATTCCATCCCCCTACCGGCCCTTTCGATAGACCAGGCGGGAAGTCCGACCACCATGAGTAAAGTCACTTCCATGGTAACTTAATCTACCCTGCAAGCCTGCATCCGGGATTGGCATTAGCGCTGGTGGTGCCCCATGTGGCAATGTCTGTTGGATGACCTCCTCCACAAATTCCCTCACCACCACCCTTTAACAGTGACCCTTAAGTCTCCATAACCACTCTCTCATGCATTTGTTTTCCATAGTGCCACTCATAACATCGTAGGGTGTCAGAGCACTTTAACTCACACACACATTACACAGAGACAATGAAGCATACATGTATAAACCATTTTATAGGAAATGTTACATAAGACAGAGGACTACATGGTGTGGGAGCCACATGTCAGTTTAAGAGGGCTTGGTCCGGAGAAGCATAAACTCAGAATTTAAAACTTAACACTATGGTTGGGGGTTTTCTTTACTAATAATAATTGATTTCTATCCAAATGAACCCTTTTTACAACATTAGAATGATGAAAGAAGGCGGGGGGTGCGTAACTCTCTAACCTAAACTTTGCAGTTTGCATGCTGCTCTTTGATGACACCTATAATAGCTAACTGTTCTATTTTAAGATTTTAAACTATACGTACCACAAGGATCTCTCGGACAAAAGCAGTAACCCACGGATCTAGCTACATTATATGCACTGTGTGATCTGCATGGTGCACGTTCTTTGCAGCAGGCATATTACCCCGCTACACCTCCTTATAATGAGTCAAAACTGCCACTGGGCAAAACTTGATCTCTCTCCAGGAAAACATTTATCACATGAGTTATTTTGACACTTTTATTGTTGCGTAAATGTTGCTGGAGGCAAGGAACCTGGCAGCAGATGCTTTTTACATCAAAATATACTTAAAAACAGAAAGCCTCCCGAAATCAGCGCCCAGCCCCTAGAGCCAGCCCTGCCTGCATCAAACATAATAACCTGCATCATCTGCAGGTTACGTCCTCAGAGAAGAGTTTATCATCTCCTCATCGTGTTCAAACGTCTTTAGCTCATCCCTTCCCAAGATATAAATGCAGAAATCCCAGATGGAGCAAAATTTGGAAACAATTGTCCTGTCTTTACATCAAGCAATTGAGTTGCATGGCATCTCAGACATTTTCCCCCCTCTACCCTTCAGTGGTAGCTGGAATCCACCTGAAGTGAAACACAGAGTGCAACTGTGAAACACCACTCAGTGTCTCATTGCTGGCTTCATCTCAGTGCACGTTCTGAGAGAGTTAGGGCATGTACTAGCAAGACTATGGGCCCGATTCACTAAGGTAAACTGAGACGAAAGTCGAACTTTATGACTCCTGGTATTCACAAATGGGATTTACGAGCAGTAAAGTTAAACTTTTGTCTAAGTTTAACTCAAGTTTTGGTCTTAAGTCTAACTGAATACAAACTTAAGTTAAACTGAGACAAAAGTTTAACTTTACTACTCTTAAATGCCCTTTGTGAATACCAAAATCGTAATGTTAAGACTTTCGTCTCAGTTTACCTTTGTAAATCGGACCCTATAAGTTTTCCTTGAGCGGGGTGTCCCAGTCTTCACTAGGTGCCACACTGAGGACACAAAAGGCCAACATGGGACTGTGCACTGTGTACATTAGCCAGCACCGTGAGCTTCATGTTCTTAGTTGTGCTTCCTTGACAGAACCGAGACAGGTTAACTGTCTTCACTGGAAAACTCAAACAGAAAACTCCACACCTTTAAACAACATTTTTTTTATAGAGTTTTATATAGCGCAAACTAGATCCGAATCGGGTATCAGAGCGCTTTACATGAGCACCAGTTTTGTTACCGAAGGACACATTCATTTTTTTTCAGTTTTTTTCTGTTAGGCGGAGAGATTAAGGGCCAGATGTATCAAGGCTTTTGCGACTCGCAAAGGCTGAAATTCGCAGAATTTCGGCCTTTGCGACTCGCAAACGGCCGTTTTGCGATTTTTGATATGTAAGAAAAAATCGCAATGTAAGGAATCGCAATTATTTGCGATTCCTTATTTTGCCATAGCATTTAAGGAATCGCAAATTTTGCGATTCCTTAAATGATATGTATGACACATTTTTGGTTTGCAAATTTGTGTTAAAAAATCGCATTTTACCATCAACTTGTAGTTGGTGGTAATTTGCGATTTCTTTTAAAAATGCCCTAATTGGCATTTGTAAGGGTGGCATGTGACACTCATACATGCCCATAGGGCATGTATGTGTGCCACATGCACACACATGTAGATTTGAGGGGTGCAGCAGGGTGTCTTTGAGACACCCCTGCACCCTTGAAATAATTCTCAACTTGCGATTAGCAAATTGCGAATTCGCAATTTGAGAATTATTGCACTATCATTCCTATGTGCCTCCTGGCCCATAGGAATGCATTGAAAATTATTCTTTATTTGCGAATTCGCGTGGTGTTGCCATGTTGTGGGTAGGTTTGTTTCAAATTGGATTTGTTATGAGTTGTATGAGGCGGAAGAGGGGCACAATACAATGTATTTTGCCCCTCTTCCGCCTCATACAACTCATAACAAATCCAATTTGAAACAAACCTACCCACAACATGGCAACACCACACTCACTTCACAGCACACTATATACGAAGAAAATCATCACAAGAAATGTAAATTGACATGCCCTCAGAATTAAATAGGTAACACCGCAGACTCTCCCATTCAGCCACCCAATATTATAATCACATGGACATGTCCATAACTTTAACCACAATTGGTCTCGCTTTCACTCAAACATCCTAGATAAAATGACATGCATTTTGAAACCAACACTTGAAAAAAACACAACAGGTGATTTCATAAAACATAACATTTTTTTACACTACCCAAGCAATATTCCTCAAGAGAATGGTTATGAAGCAAGTGCAAGTTTTATGGGGTCAAACTGTTTGCCACATGAATGCCAACTAGGCTCTCTGTCAAGACACATAACATTCATTACCAACAGACACTTGCAGAGGCCTCCTCTTCCCCATGGATAAGGTTCAGCCTTAAGACCCAATTCCTCCTTGATCTCTCTGTCACCTATGAAAGAATGATCCCCCCGATTCATCGTCAAGAATACATTGACGTTTTGAGAAATTCTAGAAGTTACCAAACCATTCATCATAAACAAGAGACTTTAACAGTCACACACCAATATAAAATTCCTACAGTAAGTTCCAGTTTACCATAGTACTCCATTGTGTCATCCCTGTTATTCGAAGTCTACATGAACATAGAGTTTTCCATGTAAATGTCAGATCTATGTGGACCACATTCTGCTCAACCTCCAATTGTTTTTCTAGTTTTCTAATGCACATCACAAGTGAACCCCCCCTCCCTACCCTGTCCAACAAGAGTCAGGGTCCTGTCACTTCTTTGAAAACCACTCTCATTTCACAGACATTCAACCAGGTCGAACATTGAAGCTCACCCCACATGCTCAAGGGATCCATCACCACACTGCAGCATGGACAACTTAAGTGACTGCATCATTAGCAAATATGTCCACCACGCTTCAGTTGGAGCCCCGGCTGCCCACCATCACTAATTAGACCTTGCAAAAAAGAGAACACATGCAGGTCCTAATGTGGGGCTATTCAAAACCTAAAAAAAAGAATGAATGCACAGTTCCTCTTGCTATCTCAGGGGCCCAAATCAGTGTTTCTTCAAACCCGCAGAGTTAAGACACACTACCTGTGATATGCGACTACCATGATCAGAATATTTTTTGGGAAATGGGAGAACTGAGCAAGGAAAAGAGATATTCCAATAATAACAACTCATGTTCTCTTTAGTACTTGACTGAACATCATCTTTGTCAGTGACAACATGTCTGAAAAAGTGGTAAGCGGGGCATTGTTGTTGTTGGAAAATGTTCTCAAATCTTCAATGAGGAAAACTGTCTATTTATTGTACCCCTTTGGGGCTTTTTGTTTTTCTTGGTTCTGGACACCCACTACTTAGATTTCTGCTCGGCCCCAACACTGTTAAACAGAATTGAAGCCCATATGTTTTGATTTACAATGGACGCTACCTTTCATCTTTCTCCCTGCAGGAGACCTTCTGACTGCCCTTTCATGAGTGTGACACATGCAGGGCGAACAGAAGAGAGGGCATGATAGGTGGTCAGCAGTATGGTGCACACTCATGACTCATCGAGAGATGATGTTTTCCATTTCTATGGGCATCCATAAATCACAATGTGACCTTGTACACTCACACGTTTAGCCAAGTTTAACCACCATCGGTGTTTCGTAATTGCAAACCACGTCAGCATTGACATATTATCTCAGCTCAGTAAAAACTGAGAGATTCCAGCTTTGCATATTTACTGGAGGCTTGGTCCCCATAAGCCTGTCCATACACAGTTGAGGCCGCCAACAAATGACAAAAGGAATGAAAAAAAAATACTGAAATATTTTTGTTACAAGACAAGGAAGCCCTAAATACATTAGCCCTGTTTGGGGAGGTGAGACAACCGTTGACCTCTGCTTCTTTATTTGCGAGATAGATACCTTCCTAGCAAGTTCATAAATCCTTTAACTGTTGGGAGAAGCCCAGCTACTTCTAGAACAGCACTTGGGTGGAGTTCTGATAAGCTGTTATTTCACCATCTTGTTTTGAGCCCCCTGAAGGGGACTCTGGGATAGCGTGCTTGAAACGCCTAGCTTGACTCTTCTAAGTAGAGAATGTGAAGACATTTTGAAGGTGAAGATGTAATAGGAGAGGCCTGTAGAAATACTTCTGCTCGTTGGAGCCAGCATGGATGGAGTGTTCGATATGGCCTGTGCTTGACAGCTAGATATCACGGCCCTCACCGCATTGACCCATATTGTAGCATCTCCAGCCAGACCATCCAATGACAGGCATCGAGCAGGCAGAGGCTGCAGGGTGAGAGTGCTTTAGGATAAGAGTTCTCTGATTATGAAGGACCTCCTACTCCTGACCATGCAGACTGGCCACAATCTGCAGAGTTGTCTATCCAGGCAGTACAAAATGGAAGAGCTCTATAAACAAGTGGCTGCCCTGACTGCCCCAGCCATGTATTGGGAGAGGTTATACTGTACGATGAGCCACAGGAGACAGACCATGGCGATGTCCAAAGATTTGTGGTCCTCCACTGGAATCTCATGTAGACATTAGCCTTTGTCATCCTCCTAGCCTTGGATGAAACCCAATGACTGATGCTCTATTTTTACTGTCCTTATATAAGCCATGAAGTCCATGACTTTTGTTGCAGCTGCCTTACCTGTTGAACCAGTGGTAAATCAGACAGGCAGATATAGGTGTCCTTTTGAGAGAGACGGGATATACTTTATTGGCCTCCTTTATCGTGGGACATTATCCGAGAAACCACTTTATATTGATGGTGGTCTTCTTGTGGCCAGGGCTGTGATGGGGACTTTTTCCAAGGTGGGAATCCCCAGGGAGGATGTCTTAGATGAGTGCAGCAGGTTCCTTTAAAACTACATGAAGGCTATGTGGAAGGAGTGTTATGTGACCTACCAGTTTCCACACTCATCTTCCCCAAGGCCTATGAGTTGGCCCGGGCATTATTTAAACTACGCCAGTGTTATACGTGTAATTGCATGCATTTCTGGTTATGATTATTACATGAAATACCCAAAATTATTGCATTGCTCCACAACATGTAATTATGCGACATTCGCGACAAAATGTCACTATGAGTGCTCCAGAATAAGGTAAAAATTCAGAACACAAATGGTTGTTGCTTACACCAATTGGCTTTTTCCCACTAGTTTTTTAACTGAGAATGTGTCCAAAGTTGATGCAAGGATGCATTTTTAATAATTACGTGTAATTGCACATAATTTTCCAGAAATTTCAAAAAATGTATCGAATTTCAAACACTCCTACCTATGAAGTTCTTTAAAAATGTATCAACACCATGGAAGGTAAACCTCACCCGCTCAAATCAGGCTTGAATTCGGCATCGACCAACAGTTCCTGGCAAGGCAGGGAGCCTACATGATAGCCTGGGACAAAGTGAGGAAATCAAAACAAGGAACTCTGAATGAACACCTGTGGAAGGATTTAGAACAGCATCCTTCCTCAGCAGCAGCTAAGTACCTCACGAGCAGCCTGACGAATACAGGTCTAGAACAGCTCTGGAACACTCCAACAAATCACACAAATTTCAAAAAACTGGTAAAAAAAATCAATCAAATTACAATCATGGTTGCAAGACAAGGAAGCCCTCTCGAAGAGAACACATGGCTGGTTGACCCTGAACTCGTACACAACTAAAGCACAACAGCGCTACCTGGCCGGGGGTTACTCCAAAAGTGTCAAGATGTGTTTTTTAAGGCACAGGTTGGGCCTGCTACCTTGTACTCAAAATCTCCCACGCTGGCTCAAAATCAAAGCTGACCCCCTCTGTCGGCTATGCGGGCTGGCACAAGAGGACATGCTGCACTTGATATGCTCTTGTGAAAAACTACGGGACGAACGGAAACGCTGGCTAAAATACCACTTCAATCGGCAAGGGATCCGTACTAGAAGGGCGGCGGTCCTTGCATGCTTTCATCCTAATGACCCTGGCTTGAATTGCAGCTTTGTAAAATTTCTGAAGGCAGTTGAAAAAAAGATGCCAAAAAACTTAATCCATAACTGCCCCAGTTTAACCGATTTGACATCACTAAGCTGACTGTTTTACCGACTTCATGAGCTCATGAGGACATTGACAACAACTTACAAATATTAAGTCCAAATATAAGCACATCGGTCATAAGGAAATGTGAACATTTTAAATGTTGAGTCTTTTAAAACTGTAGTTTTATCTTTTCTGTTCTTAATTTATTTTTATACTGCAATGGTTTTAAGTAACTATGCTAAATAAATAAAATAAAGATTACCATGGAAGGTAAAGTAGATGGCCAACAGGATCCCCTTATCACCAGCACACTCTGAATGCCAGTGTTTGCCCTGCGGTAATTGATGTTTTTTTCTTTTTACATGGGGTGCCAGCCCTTTCCCCAGCTGCCCTCCCCACAGTGCTCACAGGCATTTTGCCATCTACAACAACAGCTCTCTTTAATTTAGCACTGTAGTGCAGGCGACAAAAAGTCAGTCTGCATAAAAAATGTGGGCCAAAGTCTGCATACCCTTCAGAATTTCAGTTCTGTGTGGAATACAAGTGACTCTATGCTGTCACATAGACAGATGCACAACCAATACTGTACCGATACCCCATACTGTAAGCCTGCAGTTCTTATCTTTGCCACTTCTGTGGACCCACACTGAATCATTACTGGATTTCGGGGACCTCACTGAGTACTTACTGGAAGCTGGGAACCCCTTCCTCAGAAAATTCTATATTTTGAACTTCACAAAAATACAGACACAAGTATACATAACACTAGTACACAAATAATGAAATATTTATTCCACACACATATATAGAAAACTAGAATTTTTAAATTTGATAGGAAAGTTTATACACATACTAATATTTTATATAAGTATATAGCTGATGTGGTAATATTATTTAATTTTCTGAACATTCACAGACCCCTTGACCACAAGTTAAGAGCCACAGTCATAAGCCAATGAATCCACTGATAGGATAGCAACTGGCAGGTATTTGAGTATTTATGTTTGACTTCATGTTACTGTCAGATTACACTAACTGACAATGTGAAGGAGATGTGGATTTAGGACCATGGGGGACACTTTCAAATTAAAGTGATGCCACATTTCAGAGACTCATCAACTGGATCCTATAAAAGGTAGGAAAAACATCAATGTTGACTCTATAGACTGCTTTGCCAACTACAGCTACTACTGGAAGAATCACTTGATGCACTTTGTAAAATTGCATTAGACACTGAAACCAGTCAGCAGATGCCACATAGGGGAAGGGGCTGCTACCTATATTGGGCACCAAGTTAGAAGTGAGAAAGTATAGCCTCTCCTGCATACAATTCCGGCTATCCAGATTAGCAGAGTAACAATTACTACATTTAGTGTCAGGCCTTTTTCGACCTTACTGGGTAGTAGAGGTCACATTGTTACAACTCTGACCTCACTGACAATCAAGACCAGATCAAAACTGCCATCTGACCACAGAGTACGAAGAGGCTTTTGGCTTCTTAAAACAGGCCACAAGTATCTTACCAGTGGCTAAAGCTCTTTGCGCCAAAAAGTAATATGTTGTACAGAGAGGTACAGAGAGGAGCAAGTGATTCTGGGATTGGTTAAGTCTTTCTCATGAGTAATATGAAGAGGTAGGCCAGTCAGACACCATCAGCAGATAGTTGCTACCCATAAAGGGAAAGTGGGCCATAATAAAGCAAGGTCTATAAAGAAGCGTATGTCCTATTAATATATCATGTCCAGGCTAACTGCAACCCTTTAATGTGGCGGATATAGGTTCAGGAAACAAAATCTCAAACTGCTCTCCATGCCCTTTATTGTACAACACTAACCAGGGTAACATAATACAAATGTAACATTTCACTGCAGTTTTCTGCCAAACTGATGAAGTACTTAGTGTTCTTGGTTAGTCTTCCACACTGCTTCATCTAGAAATGTGTGTTAGGAAAAGTGCCATTTTAGTGTGTCACCTGTGTGTTTTGTCTCTTTCCTCTACACCCAGTGTTTTGTTGTCTGGTGAACAGCAACCAAGCTAAACAGGGTGGATCTTTGGGGATGTATTACATAAAATGCACCAGAGACTAAATGCACGTGTGTGCCCCAGTGAACTTTGGTTTTACAGAAGTGGCTCAGGTGCTTCAGCGAGCCATTTAGTAATGCTGATTACACCAGCACACACATAGAACTGGCTTAATTCTAAAAGGGTGTTCCTTGATTGGCATGGGGTGGAAGCCCTTTGCGTGGTGCCAACACCTTCTTATAGATGCTGGCAGAGAAGTACAGAGACCATCAGGAGGTGGTTTGACTGCACCACAAAGAGGTGATACGCAGTCAGTTCTCCCCTCGAGGACATCACCTGAAAGGGGAAAAGATGGTTCCAAGGATTCCCGGACATCATCCTGCAGTTGGATGTTGCCACTCAATACATCTGCCTGCGGGGTGATCGCTAACTCCTTTCCAATGGGTGGCCCGCCTTTCATTAATGCACTGTTGCTGTGGCCTCAGATGTTTTAACATACAGTCTACTCTGATTTCCATTTGAGATAAAGATGTTTTTTGTTCGTGCAACAGGTTAAACCAGATTTGTAGAATGAAGTTATGATGGACCCAGCAGTGTGATGTACATTCATGACTTACTTGAGTCGATGTGGAGTACAGGTGGGTCACTTTGTGCACTTCTGCATTTACAAGTAGAAACTATGTTACCTCCCCTTGTGTGTCATGCTGGATAGCTACTTCCTACTTTACAATCTGGGGCAGCCCAAGAGCCTCTTGGAGATGCAACATTTGTTTGTGATTTGGTCTCCCTAAACCTATTTCCTTTTTGAGGCTGCCAACATGAGAAGTAATGAAATATAAAACACTTTATTATTTCAGTTACACTCTCCATATGCTGCTTTTTTACTGGCAAAGAAAGCCCTGAATGCATTAGTCCTGATATAGCAACTCTATTGCACTTACTTCAAAAGTCATTTTCTTAGTCTTTCTTTAGTCTCTGGCACCACGCCTGGTCATGGGATTTATGGCCCAAAGGTGCTCTCCATGAAAGCACACAACATCCACTCCATGGGAAGGATGGAGACTTAGAAGACCGAGAAGTCTAACAGGATGAGACTGTGTCATCCTCCAAGGGCATACCTAGTACTAATTTAATGAAATGACCCAAGCACAGAACCTGGAGAAATTTTAAAGAAGAATAAGAATCTGAAAACAGAAAGGACTGGTGACAGAATTCCTGAAACTGTGTAAAAAGCAGTGCTGGGTAACTTTGTCATGATCCATGTCCCATACTTACCAGTTTGTGCTGGGTGGGCACAGAGATCCTGCTCCAAACTTCAGAGACACTATGAATCTTCCCTTGGATATCAGCAGTACATACAAATTGTTGGTGCCATCTGGTCTGTTAAACATGTGAAACATGCTAGATGTGTCGACAAAGTACATTTTCAGTGCTCCTTAGGACTTTGACATGACATGCAACAGTGGCAATCATCTTAAATCCATAGAGTATATGTTTCTCGTGATTCAGAGCATTCCTTGCTAAGAAGCCGTAAAACCTAGCTACTGCAAACAAAACGAATGTAGAGGAAATTGGAACTCCTTGAATCTTCATTGGGAGTTAAAAATTACTTGTTGGTTTCAGAACAGTATTCTGCGTAACACTTGAGATCAAGGATTTAGACTGTGATTTGCACATTAGTACTGGACACATCCTTTAAAGGATTGCAATCTCTATTGCAATCCTATTATCATTCAGATCACAGACTTGATTTACAATTCTATGAAGATAGTTATCTATCTAGGAATGTGTACTACAGTTTACTCTATCTTTGAAGTGGAGCAATTCACAGAGTGTTAATCAATCGTAGAGAGTGAATTATACTGTAAGTGTCACAAGGTATCTGAGAAATCATAGAAGAGATAATGAACTGTTAAGTCATTTACAAAATACTAAAGGAGCTATTTATTTTTGTCAGTGTCAAAATCTCTGCAGTTGAGGATAGATGCTCAACATTAATGAATATAATGCAAAGTATCAATATCATTGAAGGAATATCATAACCAGATTATTACAGCTAAGCGTATTGGGCCCGATTCACAGAACTAACTTAAGACAAAATCCTAAACTTGCTCCAATTTTGGTATTCACAGAAGGCACTTATTCATTTCGGTATTCACAGAAGTTAGGAGTCCTAACTTTAGGACTCCTAAATGCCTTCTGTGAATACTGGAAGTCTTAAAGATAGGATTTTTCTCAGTTAAGGAGTAGTAAAGTTAGGACTCCAAAGCTGCTTTGTTCACCATAAGTTGGCAGGGTATGCTCAGACGTGAGTCCCTTGCTCACTTTGCCACTGGATTCAAGCAAGCCAGGCTGAAGACGGCTGGAATGCCAGAAACCGGTCCTAGGAAGCTTGTTTCCGGTTCAGGGAAGGCATGGCTTGGCAGTTCGGGCTGGATGTTCCCATGAGGCACAGGGTCAGACTGATTTGCAAATGGCCATGTCTGAACTGGGGTGGCAGAGTGGGCTAAAGAATGGTGATGAATTAAACCCAGATCTGTTGACTGGGTGTGAGTGTTTGATTGGTTCGGATGCTCCGTCCATAACCACCCCCTTTTGTACCGCATCTTGATGTAGACCATTCTCCTTGAGAAATGCAAACATGCGATCCATCTCTTTAAAGAAAGGGATTTCTTTATGTTGATACAGTCTTACTAGAGAGCAATGTTCTATACATTGCAGAGTTCCACAAGGGGCCTTTTACAGGGCCTTTTTTTCGCCGGGAGCAAGATGGAGTCGTTGTGAGTGCTCGCAATGTTCGCCCGCTCACGCCAGTTGCGTAGACAATCGGCTAGGCGCCCTGCGATGTGATGCTCAGACGGACGCAGAGGCTGCGAGCGGGAGGCTAGCTGATTCCACGCCCTCATCTCGCTGTCACGGATACGGCGGCAATCTTCCTTATTTTGACCTCCGGGTGTTGCCCATCTGGTGCTAGATATCCTTCCTGGACTGGATTGTTTTTTATACAGCGCTCTTGGACCCGGACTTAGACTCAGCTGTGCTTGCAGCATCAGCCTCATTCGGACACGGCAGGATTCGGCAGCAGCAGCACTTGGGCAGTAACTTTACCATGAACAGCCGAGGGGCCAGGAAGGGGGGCAAGCTGAAGACGGTCACCAACACTGAGCCCAGAGAGCCCAGGGATACAGCATCCATCGAAGGCACTACAAAAACCAGGCAAGAGGTTAGTGGCAACAAAAAGTCGCTGGGGAGACTCGGGGGAGGAGAGCAGCCTAAAGACTCAAAAGATTCAGCAGGCACTCAGCCATCTATAGCAAAAATGTTTTTGCCACTAACGGACAACCCTCTGGCATTAACTCTTATACCCCTGCACACACTCCTCCCCCCGAGAATGCCCCTTTGGACCTCCAACCACGCTAACGCCTGCACCTATTCAGCAGCAAGAGACTGGCCTAACACCTAACCGGCAGCAAGAGCCTGACCTGGTAACAGCAACACAAGGGGAAGGGCCGCGTGCTGATGCAGGTATTTCAGCGGGCCTGCATGACTCTGTCAAGAACCCAGGTATCTCTCCCTGCATCCCTGCTGTTTATCCTGCAAACGGGGCAACCAAGCAACAAAGTCAATCAACCCTACTTATCGCAGTGCAGAATGTGGAAGGTTGCTCCTACACGATTGATCCTGGCACTCCCTTCATAGCCCCGGAGGCTAGTATAGCCAACTTCATCCAGAGCCTGGAAGCTGCTACTGGCACACAAGCACAGTGGACTCCAGAAACAGAGCCCGAGCACTTCTTTTCAGTATCTGACGGAACAGGGACCTCATCCGGTGAGGGGGGGGTTTGACACAAGCGAGGACAAAAAGTGAGGACTCAACTAAAGACACTGGGACGGTTCTGCGACCCAAGCAAGCTAGAAGCAAGGGCAAGCAGTGCAGCCAACTCAAATGGGACTATTCCGACTCACAAATGTCCTACCCCCTGGATGAGAATGATTCTAACTTGGCAAAGTGGGAAAAATCAAAGAGCCTGCCAGTGGATGCTGCTGAGCCCTCACTGGCTTCTATCCTAGCCTCAATTAAAGAATTTCAGGAAGAGGTTCGAGCAGACAACCGTGCAGCCAAAGGTGCTGCTAAGAAACTGCAGGAAGGCTTAAGGCAACTGAACAAAACATGCACAGACATAAGTGATTGTGTCTCCATGACCGAGGTACGTACCGAGTGTTTGGAAACAGAAACCACGGCAGTCAAGCAGCAGAGCGAGTTTAACACCGCTTGCCTGGTAGATTTAATGTCTAAAATGGAGGAGCAGGAGAATCGCCAACGTAGAAATAACCTTCGCTTGCTTGGAATCCCGTAGGGGAAGGAATGTGATGACTCCAGGCGCTTTATTGTAAAACTCTTGCAGGAATCCTTTCCCGACCATCCAGGATGGGATTGGGATCGCGAGGTACAGAGGGCGCACCGCTTTCCCTTCAACCAGAGGCGACAGCACGATGGTAGCAACCCAGCTGGAGGACAGCCAAGGGTGTTTTTGGTGTACTTTGGCAACTTTCTTCTGAGGCAGCTAATTTATGGCCAGGCCTGCCCAAACTCCAAAAAGGGGGCTAATGGCATAACATTCTTTGCAAAACCCGACTTTTGCCTCCAGAGAGTAGAGCAGAGATGGCGCCTAAGACAATTAATCTCTCCATTCCAGCAGCTGGGAGCAGAGGTGTACCTAAAGAACCCTGCCAGACTGAAAGTAATCCTTAACAGGGGTGCCAAAATCTTCCTGTCTGAAGTTAAGGCTGGCGAATACCTGAACGAGATTAAATCTAAGAAGAGCCTCAGATAAAACGTCCATCACATAGGGCATTTGTGTTTGATCCTTTTTTCTTCTTTTTCCCATTTTTTCACTCTTAAAATTCCTGGGGTTTGGCACTGTTTACACCAGGTTAGCTCTATGTAAGGCATAAGGCCTGCCGACCGAGCAGCTTTCTACATTAAAAGGGTTTCTAGTCGAATGTATGACTAACTTAGTTTTCAGGCATGGTCAGCAGCCGAGACTCATTACTGACTACCATCATTCAGGTTATTCTTGATTGCTCAGAGAACGGGGAGTGGGTTGGGGGGGAGGGAGGGGGCACTTGGAACGACTCAGAAGAACCAAGGGCACTTTCTTGTATACATACACTCACATATTTACTCACTGGGACACTGGGCAAGGCTAAAGAAGTCACCAAGTGAAACACATGCAAAGGTTCGAGAAATCTCTGTCTTAACTCTTTTTGAAATATTTAAATGGCTAAGATAGATTCACTCAGGCTTGTCTCTGCTAACATCTGCGGGCTGAATGACGCATCAAATAGACAAAATGTAGCGCAAGGTCTGAGATCTCTGGGGGGCAATATCATCTGTCTTCAGGAGACCCACATAGATGGATCACAAAAACATCTATTAGATTCCTTGGGGTTTAAGGTTGTGTGGGCCACTATGCAGGGCGCCAAAATAAAAGGGGTAGGAATCATGGTGGAAAGGAGACTTCCTCTTAAAAATCCCTGTGTTAAATTCGACTCACTGGGCAGATGGGTAATTTCTGAATACCACTTTTCTCCTAACCCCCCTTTCACCCTTTGCTTTATATACAGAAGCAATACAGACGACCCAGGGATCATTACCTGGTTTCAGGGGAGCTAGCTCACTGGCCTACACCAATTATCATCTGTGGCGACCTTAACATACACTTGCCCTGTGACTGAAAAATGGACAACAAATAGAGGTATAAAGGTAGAAAGCCCCTAGTATACCAAGCATTAATCAACCTAGCTCAGATTCACGGGTTGAGCAACGTTTGGGGTAGTCTAAACCCCGCTCAACCAAGCTACACCTACTTTGTTTGCACCACACCGGACTTTGGCTAGACCAGACTACTTTTTAATCTCATCCTCCTTACTTAGCAAATGCACCATAGACACCTCGATTCATGTCAAACCATAACCCACTTATATTAACACCTTCACTGCTTTTTGAATTCTTCCCCTGTGCTGGGCCATAATGTTAATGGGTGTGGTCATGACAAGCTCAGCTCGTCATGAGCACACAAGCACTGTGCCTCATGACGAGCTGAGCTCGTCATGAGCACCGAAGGGGTTAAACATCAAGGGATTAGGGAACTGAAAGGAAGCACCAAGATGGAGCTTCGAGAAAACCCTGTTACAAGATGCGGGCTATCGGCTACAAATGCAAGGTTGGATACAGGAGTTCCTAGAAATAAACATGGGAACAGCCCCAACTATGATTGTTTGAGACACATTAAAAGTGGGTCTTCGGGGTGAGACTCTTAGGTTTTCAATTAGGAAAAACAGGAAGGAAAGGTTGTTAATTTGGGACCTCCAGGAAAAACTAAAGCAAGTACAAATGAAACTTGGCCAAATGGTTAATACTGGAACAGACACTGAGAATGTTCAAAATGAAGTAATTCTTACAAAGGCAGAAATAGGGGCAGTATTCACAGAAAAAAACACAGCTAAGTGGGTGACAATGCGGAAAGAAAACTACGAGTGTAGCGACTGCATTGGTCATCATCTTGCCATTAAACCAGGCAGCAGTCCACAAGCAGTGAAATACATGCAATTAAACTGGCAACAGGGACAGAGACTAACAATCCTATTGCACTAAAAAAGGATTTCAAGAATTCTACGCTGAACAATATAAAGAAGAGAACAACAGGTTAGCTGATTCAGTAGAAAACGAGATCACCAACTATATGAATGAGGTCGACCTAGAACAGCTTACCCCTGATAGCAGAGAGCAGATGGATGTTACCCCAACCTGGGATGATATCACGAAAGCCCTAGCCAGCCTACCGGACGGGAAAGCCACAGGAATGGACGCCATTCCTGTGGAGTTTTATAAAACCTTTGCTCCTAAAATAAAATCCATCCTTACTGACGTAGTGACCACCATTTTTAACGGGGTTCCCCCTCCTGCGTCCTGGTCGAACGCCAAAATCTCCATATTCCCCAAAAAAGACAAATCACTGTTAGAGATGGGCACATAGTTACAGACCAATTACATGTATAAACTGTGACTCTAAAGTCTTTTCTAAAATACTAGCAATCAGAATACCCTCTGTAGTTGAGTCCCTAGTCTCAGAATGGCAACACAGCATCATTCCAAAGAATTGCCCCACGGAACATATAAGGCGGGCCATCACCTTATTTGACGCACAGGTAGCAGGAGAACCAATGTCATTAATACTACTATATGCTGAAAAAGCATTCGACCGGGTCTCCTGCCAGTTCCTGTGGGGTGTCATAAGTAGGATGAGTTTTGGGCCAAAGCTTACACAGGCTGTACAGGCCCTATATCAAAATCCGATGGCCTGTGTGTCAATCAACGGGAGGCTTACAGAGCAATTCAACATCTCCAGGGGTACCAGTCAGGGTTGTCCTTGCTCCCCCCTGCTTTTTGCCCTCTACTTAGACCCACTCATTAAGAAAATCTAAAGGAATCCAGCTAATATGACAGTAATCATGCAGGGTAGCGACACCATACTCATGGCCTACGCCGACAACCTGACCATAACTACCCCATATCCAGAGAGTGCCATTCTGGCACTGGAAATTGAGGAACAAAGATTTGGAAAAATCTCCAGGTAGCGGGGTGGTTGGGCTTTCCCCAACATTGTGCTGTACTACTGGCCTTCAGTCCTGCAATACGGTACCAAACTGTTGAAGGAACACTCCCCCTCTTCTCCATCCGGGCTTCCTTCACCATTTCAGCTCTTACTGGGTGAGGAGTCTTGCAGCTGTCTTTTTAGTCAGGTATCATTTGGATATTACAAATATGCGAGATTTAAGACACTAATGAACTCCTTTAAGGTCTTCCGTAATATTTGCAGAACATTTGGTCTAGGGAGATTTAATTACTACTCTACTCTCCTATCAGCGCAAATTGTAATCTCCCCGCCATCTTTGGTAGGTCCTACGTTTTAGACTGGTATAAGGCTGTTATCACGAAGCTAGAAGACCTAATTACCAGTGAAGTAGTGAAATCCTTTGCAGATCTACAAAACAAACATGGTCTGAAGAACCAAGATGCCTTTAAATACCTCACTCTTTGTGACTTTCACTCGAGAAAGGTTGGGGGTACCTCAGGGATTGCAGAAATAGAATTCATCAAAACGCTGGGGGATTCTGCAACTCCTCGGATAGGTCTTATATACTCTGTATTAAACAGCCAAACTCCAGATGATCTACAGAGAATAGCGGACAAGTGGCATACTAAACTAGAGGTCCCGCACAACACATTTTATAACTCACTAGAACTTTCCCAAAACATCTTGCTGTCAGCCAAATTACATCTAATAAGGTCAATCCATTGACAAGGCTCCATACTGTCCTACCTGGCCAATGCCATGTGGGCAATAGAGCAAGAAATAGGTTCTGTTGAAGAATGATTGTGTTAATAATAATAATAATAACATTTACTAAGTGCATGGTTACGCCATCTCGCGTGTCCCCGCACTAGGTGAGAGGGAGAAGACAGAAGCGACAGCAGGAACTGTCTTGCAATAAGCAGAGAACAGGTGGGTTTTCAACAGCGTTCTGAACTTAATTTCAGAGCATTCCAGCCTCAGGAGGATCGGCAGTCTATTCCAGTTCTGAGCAGCTAGAAACCTGAAGGAACGACCACCCATTTTGGCCTTCTTTATCTTGGGGATTACCAGCTGCCCCATCCCGCTGGATCTAAGAGATCTACTAGGAACATACTTGGTAACTAGGTCTCTTAGGTATGCCGGACCCTCGCCATGGACAATACAGTGGCATATGACAAACATTTTGAACAGTACTCTTTTCTTAACTGGGAGCCAATGCAATGAGTCAAGTGCCTTTTTTGAAGCCGCTCTCCTGGGCTGCATAAGAGCCAACCGAGCGGCGGCATTCTGTAGAACCTGTAGTCTCCCAAGGCCCTTTGCAGTGGCTCCCAGATAGAGTACATTCCCATAGTCAAGGTGAGACATAATTAGTGCGTGTATCAACGTCTTCCTAGCCCCTAATGGGAGAAGATCCAGCATTTTCCATAGTTTTGTTAATACGCCAAAACATTTCCCCACAACTCGTCGAATGTGACCATCATACGAGAGAGTAGGATCAACCCAAATCCCCAGATTTTTTGCCTCAGTGCAAGGGGTAGGGATAGGACCCAGACTCGGAGGCCACCATTCCGAGGTCCAGCTAGAGTTGTTGCCTCCCACCACCAGCACCTCCGTCTTGCTGCCATTCAATTTCAGGCAGTTCTTATCCATCCAGGAGGCAAGCTCCTGCATACAGGCTCTGAAATTGGAAGCCGCAACCCTAGGCGCCTGGGATAGGGAGATCAGTAGCTGGGTGTCATCAGTATAAGAGACTACATCTACTCCGAAGCCCTGCACAATCTCCGCCAAAGGAGACATGTATAAATTGAACAGGGAGGGACTAAGGGCAGAGCCCTGGGGAACTACCTGCTCCAGTTTAGTGTCTTCGGAGTAGTGTACACCCTGCCTGACCTGGAAACTGCGCCCAATTAAAAAAGATTTTAGCCATTTCAGGGCTGCACCTGAGACGCCACCCTTGTTCAGACACTGTAGCAAGTTGTAGTGTGCCACAGTGTTGAATGCGGCACTGAGATCTAGCATAATCAGTGCCATGGTGTGTTCCACATCTGCCCCTTGTCTGAGGGTTTCTGTAGCGCGAAGTAATGCAGTGTCTGTAGAATGGCCCGCCCGAAAACCAGATTGTGAAGGGTGAAGGAGACAGGCGGCTTCCAAATGGGCCATAAGTTGGTGATTGACCACCTTCTCTGCCACGTTAGCCAGATAAGGCAAGAGGGAAATAGGACGCAGATTTTCTAATATGTCCAGGCTTACGTTCAGTTTTTTCCTGATTGGGAGGACAATCGCTCGTTTCCAACTATCAGGCAACGTGTGCTGAGTAAACGAGATTTCTAGCTCGTGCCTGATATAAGGTTCAAGGGCGTCCAAACTAGCCCCCATCACTTTGGGTGGAGCAGGATCTCTAGGGGAGCCAGATTTTACGCTCAAACAGATGCTCTTTAAGGACTCAGGGGGAGGGACCACAAGGTTACTCAGTCTCAGCCCTGAACTACTGTCCTGCATCTGTTCTTCAAAATCAGCCCCACTGACTGTGCTACCTGAGAAGGATGAATAGATTTTTTCCACCTTCTCTGAGAAGTACTCTGCTATCTGATTGCACTCTCCATCGGACCCGCAGCTCGGCACTGTAGCCATGGAAGATATTTCTTTAAAGATTTTAAAAAGTTCTTTGGTGGAATTCTCAACAACTCCAATTCTCTCTTTGTAATAAGTGGCTTGAGCCCCTCTAAGCATGTTTTGATAGCTCCTCTGCTCCAGCCGATATAGCCGTCTGTCCTGGATCTTAAAACCTTTCCTCCACTGCCTCTCCAGGTGCTTACATACCGCTTTGGCCACCTGCAGGGCGGGAGTAAACAAGGGAGCGGTTTTGCGCCCTCTGTCCCTAACTTTTTTCGGGAGCAGCGGTGCCACCTTATTGAGGGCAAAATTGATGCGCCTCTCCAGATTCTCACATGCAGTCTTAATATCAGAACCTCCCGGCGGGCCACCCCCAGTCAGTTCTCTGTTAAAATTGTCCTGTGCAAAGTTTTTCCACTTTCTACACGGGTTACCGCTCAAATTCCCCTCCTGGCAAACACTTGTGGGCATCGATATTATAAACGGGACCAAAAAGTGGTCAGACGAGGGGACAGGGAGAGGAGTCATCACCTCAACTTCCTCCCAGCTGGCAAATACCGGGTCGAGTAGGTGACCTTGATGATGTGTAGGACAACAGGATTTTAAATATAGATGTAACGACTGTAAGTCCTGACGCAGATCGGCTGCCTCCTTATGCAAAGGGTTCTCCAAGTATAGATACAGGTCCCATAAAACGAGGAGTTTGCTACGTCTTATAACTAGATGGGCATTACTATCAAGCAGACTAGGCCTAAAACAAGTAGAGGAACCTGGTGGCCTATATATCAAAATCCCAGTAACCGAGAGATTGGAATTAATCTTTATTGCAAAAAGGCCCGCCTCGCTGTCCCATATAGAAATAGGCTCCATAATGCACCCCAGGGGAGATCTGGTGATAATCGCAATCCCACCCCCTCTGCCTTCTGCTCTGTCAATTCTAGTCATGGAATATCCAGGTAGAAGTGCCTCTATGATGTCCGGATTGGAATCATCTCCCAGCCATGTTTCTGTAAGGAACAGAAGGTCTAAATTCGCGTCCGCGAGTAGCTCCAAAATTTCTATTTTATGTTTGCTCAGGGATCTACAATTTAGTAGGCCACCTGAGAGAGACCCTCTTACCTCCTGCCGAGTGTGCCCTAGGCTCCAAATAAAAGAGCATAGTTGACACATGCTAACTTGCACAGCTGACATGCTGTGCCTGCAAGCAGGGTGCAACCGCGGGCATAGATTTATCAGTTCCTCCCTGCCATAATGAGTTTTTGCATCAAAATGGCCAGGAGTTGGGGCCCCGGCCCTCGAACGTCCGCAGACGGGCTTACCTTTGGCTTACCTTTGGCACGCCATCGGCGCGCCCGCAGCGCGCATCAGCTGCGCGTCTGTTTGAGCATTTGCCTTATATCCCTAATGCCTGCTCAGGGTCTGGCGACTGGAGCGCTAACCGTCCCCCAACCAGAAGTGCCTGTCTCTACACCTTCCACGCCCTCCGCGCAACGGTGCTCTCACCGCGTCGGACCGGGCGGGAAGGAGGGAATTGAGACGAGGCTTCCAAGTACCACTATTGCGGGCCCCCAAGCAAGTAAGCGCCTGTATTTCAGTACCGTTAAAAACACTCTTCGTGCCCCAGTAAAAATGCGTTAAAAGTACTGTGCCGGTGATTACAGCTACGGCGATACACAAAACAGGTTTACACAGCAATAGCGCTCAGCAGTAAGCGGCCCTGCCACATCCCACTCACCACCCTGTTCTGTCATGAAATCATCAACGGGGAGCCCAGCTTAAACTGTGGTGGGTTTGCAGAGGCTGCTAGAACAGTGCTGCATTTTTATGCCAACTTGGACCTTAGGGTTAATCAAGCTAAAACGCATATGATGGTTCATGGTTCACGGAAAAAGAAAGCTACTGGTTTTATTGTTAACAATACACAAATTAATACGGTTCCCTCATATCCATTCTTGGGAGTCTGGTTTGATGATAAACTGACTTGGGGTCCTCTGAAAACAACTAGAGCTGCAGCCTTGCAAGAAGCACAGAGGTGGTCTTCAATTTTGCATCTTGTTTGGGCCGCAAACCCATTAGAGACGTAAAGACAATTTATAAGGCAAAATGTTGCTCAAATGCTATTTACGGGGCAGGCTTAGGAGGAGTTATTGATCATCCCGGATTACTGAGGGTCGCAAACGGCTTTATTAATAGACTGCTGGTCATACCGAAAACGTCCAGTTCTTTCATCTGCCATTCAGAAGGGGGAATAGGCTACATACTCAGTCTTGTTAAGGTACAACTGCTTTTGTTATGGCTGAAGACATGGACCAAGAATGAGACCTTTTTTAAGCAGTCGGTTTTTTGCTGACTGCCTCAAACTTGAGTGAGGACTAAATATTCATTTGTTATCGTATATTCATACTACTTGTAATAGCCTCAACATACCTGATTTCTTTGAAACCCCAACTACTTATTCTGCTAGTTTTCCAAACTACTAAGGGAAATATTTTGGACTAAATGTGCAAATAAAAGACTGCATAGAGTCTCTGAGAAGCCCACTGTTTCAACGCCATGTTTTGATTTGTACTTGCTCAGGAATTGAGCCCTACTTATCTTGGGTGTCTAACTTGCACCATAGATTCTTGTTGATTGGGGTTAAATATTGTACATTACCTTGTCGCCTACCCTGTGCAGGGCCCATATTCTAAAAATGTACCCGTTTGTCCATGCGATGGCTATTCTGTGCAAAGTTCGTTGCACTTTATGCTATTTTGCACGTTTTATTCTATATTGAGGAAGTTACTAATTTGACTTCTTTTTAAAACGAGATCATTTTAGGCAAGGAAGGACACTTATGATGTTTACTTTTTGCAATCACTCAAAACAGAGTTTATGTACTTCAGTAGTCACTTTTATACTACGTACCGTACGCTTTTGCTTCGTTTGAATTTTGTGATGATAAAGTATTTTTCCGCACTTTAATCCTTATTCTTTTAACTATGTTTGTATATGCTGACATGACATTTTTATGTAAGATTGTATTTTATTGTATTTTTAATGGTCACTTGATGAGCAAATACAGAATGTTGACCTGACCTGACTGTTGTAATAAAATGAGAGTATTATATCCTCACACCACATTTAAGTACTTTCATTGGCTTGCAAAAATTCGGACTAAATGCATGTAATGGTGAATTCCTTTTAAAAAAAGAGAACGTACTGCGATCTCCAAAGTTATTGAGCATTCCCTGTATTTTTATCTGACTTAGATTTCGTAAGGTGCTCTGAAGGCTGAGGATTGCTTCCAGTAGATAGAAATCTAAATTTAATAAATCCGTCTCAGCAAATGAATCCAGTATTCTAAAACCAAATGGTGCACAAGTTGCAAATTAGGAGGTAATTGATGGCCTGCTGGGTCTGGTAGAACGCATAAAAAATATTCATATTTTCTCCATGACAGGATTTATATAGCGAGGATCAGAAAACAAGTGTTAGAGACAATTAGGCGATTAGTCATAGAGTGAAGGTGGCAATTCAAAAAAGAAGCATATTGAGATGTTAGCATTGAAATTATGCAGACATAGAAGGAAATAGCGAATGAACCTGTCTATAGCATCTTCGCATGCTCATTAAGATCAATGGGGCATATTACCAACAACTAGCGATAATTTTTGTCTCTAACTTGTTTAGAGACAAAATTTATCGCCGCAAATCGGCGATTTTTATCGCAGATAAACCTTGCTATTAGCAAGGTTTATCGCAAATGCGATAAAAAACGGCCGGAATGCATGAATATCGCTGAAAAGTCAGTGATATTCATGCATTATCGAGCAAATGCTCTTAGCCATGTTATCCACCTCCCATTGGATAACATGGCTAAGAACTGCTCAGGGCAGGAGTTAGCTTTTGGAGATATTCGCGCTTAGCGCGAATATCTCCAAAAGTTGGTAATAGGAGATAGCGATGTTAGGGACTGTTTCCAGTCACTAACATCTTGGCACGCCCACTTTGCATGTCATTAGTGATAAATATCACTGACATGCAAAGCGGGGCCCAAGATGGTCGCTATCTCCTATTAGCTGTCACTAACTGGTGTTAGCGACAGCTTGGTAATAGGGAGATAATTTTATCTCCGCTTTCTTGGCTTTTAAAGCCAAAAAAGCGGAGATAAACCCCCTTGATAATATGCCCCAATGTTTTAAGAGTGGATGCACCATTGCTCTTGAAGGAGTCAAAAAAGCTAAAGACCTTTGCTGAGCAGGGGAATCCTGAGAAGAACATTTTCAAGTTTCTCCACTGTTGTTGGTTTCTGTTTCTTGTACATAGATCATGTCTGACAAATAATGAAAGAATATAGGGGCATATTACCAACAAGTAGCGATATTTATCGCTAAATAGGCTTAGCAACATTTTTTTATCGCTGAGCATCCCCGGAATGTATCGCTGAGATAACGTGCTATTAGCAACGTTTATCTCCAAAGCGATAAATTCTCCGGCGATAGCGGCGAAATGTGTGAATATCGCTGAGAATACAGCGATATTCACGCATTAGCAACGAAATGCTCTTAGCCATGTTATCCACCTCCCATTGGATAACATGGCTAAGAGCTGGTCTGGGCAGGTGTTAGTATTTGGAGATATTCGCGCTTAGCGTGAATATTTCCATCGCTACGCCTGCCTTGCTAATAGGCGATAGCGATGTTAGCGACTGTTTTCAGTCACTAACAATTTGGGTACGCCCACTTTGCATGTCATTAGCGATAAATATCGCTAACATGCAAAGCAGGCCCCAAACCGCTCGCTATCACCTAAAAGCTGTCGCTAACTGCTGTTAGCGACAGCTTGCTAATAGGGCAATAGAATTATCGCTGCTTAGCGGCAAAAAACAGCCGCTAGAGCGCAGAAAATTCCCTATCGCCACCCTTGATAATATGCCCCATATTTCCTGGTTTTGAGATAGAGGCAATTGTGGCTGACGTCCTAATAGATTAGCTTTACCAACCTCATTAGGTTGTTGCCAAAACAAGTAAGAACACTGAAACGCACAGAAACACTGAAAGCGTAAAGTAAACTCATGATAATTCAACTACCAAATATGAAATTAGTAAAATGAATCACCCAAGTAGCAAGATTTATTAAAAGATGGCCAAGAACCCACATGCCATGGCACAAAGAAAGGGACCGCCATTAACCTCTATCGAAGTTGACAATCTTTCACTTCAATGTGTTTAACAATTTACTACCCAACTATTTATCTAAATCCCTATCCAGATATGTTACTTTCCACTATCATCATACAGCAAACATTAAATGACCCTATCAAGCTGTAAAAGCACATAATCTCATGAACTAAGGATATAATGACTAATCATGCATGTTTCCTTCATCCTACTTGCATTTCCACATACTTCCCATATTTTCCTGTATAGGTATGTAAATGTCCTGTATTACATTGTCACTTCCTTGTCAATTATTGTACACACATTCCATTTTAAAGTATCCACACAAACTCTTTTTATCTGTGTACTGTAAAGTCAGTGCCTTGTTCCACGTTTATTGTCCAAATGTTTCTGCTGATGGTTCAATAAATAAATCACTGAATGAGCAAGTGACTTGAGGTGGGGATGTGCAGACTGACGTCATGCTGGTGAGCATATTTACTTTTAGATAGAAATGTGATTCCCAATTATCTATTGTTAATCCTCCAGATTTTACGTAGTTTATGAAAATCAAACAATATAAGTTTAGATGACTCAATATTGATAACGAATTGGTTCATAAAAGAATACACTCCCATAGTAATTACATTAGAAGCAAATTTTAGGATCTATGTGAAGAATGTCTGCATTGTCTGACTGCTTTAATTGGTTAGAAATCTTCTGTATTCGTTGTAGTCGAATAATACCCGTGGTCGAGGCATTTAAATTGATTGTAAAGTATAACTTATACTCAAGCACAAGGAACAGAAAAGAGGCAAGCATAAACCTGTGTTAAGCCAAAATATTATGTTGTCCTTGGAAGATGCTGATCCTCCCATATTTTGTTTCCCAGGCTACGTTAACCACACCCAGAGTCTTTTTATTTTTATGGTCCTTGCCTCTTGCATGCTGGTTTTAGCCATTTGTTTGATAGCGTTGAAAAGTATATGTTTAGCATTGCTGCAATTTTTATTGAACCAAACTTAGAACCTATCCTATTGATTATGATCTTTAAAAAAGAACTCTTTTAACTCTGTGAAGAATTTAACATGGACTATATGTAAAGAGGTGCCTTCTCCAAATTTTGGCTAAAGTGGAGGAGAAGTGGGGCAAGGCTTCTATATATGGCTGTAATAACAGGCGGACATTTAATATGTGTTCCCAATTTACACTCCTTCTGTTATTAATGATGGATAATCACCATTAAACAAAGAGCTGTTGAGAAGAAGGATCAAAGGGTTGTGACCACTCTCATACCTTGGGACCACACTCTTGTCAATTATTGTAGCCCATATTCTTACATCTAGAAAGATAATACCAATATTGTGTCTCTATGACCCTATTTTAAAAGCAGGGTTTGCACAGATATTGGAAGGTGCCCAGCCATTACATTCATGTAGGGTATAAAAAAGCGTAATATTGACTAATGGGTGGGTAGACCTTGACAGATTATGTGTCTTAAGTTGGTGGAATGGGAATCTCTGAAATCTTTCTATGGGCACGTAAGTGAGTCTTGAGATGTAGTGCTCAGTCTGTCTACCCTTAGTACTTAGATTCCAGTTGCTCCCTTTCCAATGCACAAGTAGAACATACATTTATATGTGCTGGATAACGTGACCTTCTTTCAAGTTACAAATATATTTAAATTAGAGTCTCTTTCTTTTTTTGCCTACACTGTTCTGCCTCAGAAATACCTGAAAACTGATTTTTTGCAGATGCTGAATAACATTGCAAAAACATTGCCAAAGCTAATAGTTCTGCAGTGGCAAAGACAAAAGCTAAGATGTATTGGCTTTGTCAATGTCTGTTTCAAATATATTTAATAAGGATGACTTTTTGAGAGATGCTCAACATAGTAGGAGCTAATACCAGATTGAAAAGTAGTTAATGATTTAGAACCAGTAGCATAGAAATGGAACCTTAGATGATAGGCACCTACAAAATGATTGTGTACTTGTTGCCAATTAAAAGACTGATGTCCAGTAATCTTGAGTAACCATTATTTAACTATATGCAAAATACATCCCATATAATTGAAACTATGTCAGTGGTAGATGGAAATAGTCCCTGCATGTGCACAATCATATTGGTAAGATGTTAGTTGCACACATAAAGAATCAGAAAATAAATAATGTCTATAATGAAAGAGCAAGACACCAATGATCAAAGGGGTTTTCGGGGAGGTGATGGAGTGATAATGTATTATAAGGAATAAATTAACCTCTGCCCTGTGGTGGCTGGCAACCCAGAAGATTGGGGCTGGGGTGGGCAAATGGGTGGTGGGTAGTTGAGTGCATGCATGCATGCAAGGTGAGTGGTGACTATAAATAAAAAGAAATAGCCACTTACCTTGCTTGATGAATGACGTCCAACGTCCCCTCGCTCCGGTCCATCTTCTGTCTCCTCCAAGCTCTGCAGGCTCCAGTCAACTCCCCTAACCAATCCTGTTGCCATGATTGGAGAGAGCGACCTCGCTCAGCGCTCTCAAGAACACCGGAGGTCTGTGCTTTATCTAACCCAGCTGTCTAAGACAGCTGGATTAGAGAAGTTTTTAATGTGCATGGCTTGCTCGCCGTCGCAAGACAGCCGGCCAAGGAGACCTAAGCGCACAGCCAGCCCACCACTCCCATCTACTGCAGCAATTACCCCGCCCTGTCCTGACACTCGGTACGGGATGGGTTGATAAAAAATACAATGGTAATAAATAAACTTTATTACCATTTTATTTTTCATCTCTGGAGCTTTTCTGGGGGCATTTCTGTTAGTGGGGCGACGCTTCTCAGCTCTAATGGAGGAGCTGCTCCTGCCTCTGCCGTACATTGAAAAGCTACCTCATGTTACCTTGGAGTTCCTTGACATGGGGCTTCAATCCCTTATATGGTCACACAACTCCTTGGTGACTTGGAATATCCTTCTAATGTACAACATGCACCACGAGTCGCTCTGAAAAAGTCATATGAGCAATCTGAGGTTTTGGGATGTCGGCATGTCAAAGCCATTACATTCACAATTGTCTGCACTGACTCAAGAAGCCATTCGGAAAGACGGCTGGAGATATCAATTCCCTTCAAAAACCTATAGATATCTAGAACAATATAGTTTGCCAGTAGAAATATTAAGTGTGCAAATGTCACAGGCGAAACAGTGACTTCTTTTATCGTACCGCCCGGTAAACTTGCCTAAATACTTGTCTTCAGACGATATTACCCCTATTTAAAACAAGCATTGGCATAGACAATAGGTCTCGCCTTTGGGACATTATAAGTGTTTAGCCATGCAACATTTGATGTTGCACCAAGGAAAGGGTGCTGCATAATTAAACACTTATAAGGTCCCGAAGGCAAGGCCTATTGCCTATGCCAATGCTTGTTTGTTGTGTATGGCAGCCAAGTTCCGTTCCCCATAAGCACCCACTGGCTTCCCGTTCGTCATTCATTTCATTCTCTTGCTGGGTAACAGACTTTTCACTGTACAGCATGTGCTATTCGTTTTTATGCCTTAAGACTCTTTTCTCAGTTTATTAACATTTGGTCTGTATTCTCGGTCCTTTCTCTTCTCTCCTAAAGTCTTGCATGTGCAGCTACTGCGCCCATTTAAGCCTTCAGAGAACGGTTTCAAGACATACAGCATGTGCCTGTAACTGTTTTGTGGAGCTGTCCCTCTTGAGTTTGCTGTGTTTCGGGTCATACTAACCCTAGCTTGATTGAGTTAAAAAATATGGCTACCCTGCAAGGCTCCTTCTCCAGCTGAAGAAAGTTTTGTAGACTCACATCACAAAGGAGGAAGAGATTCACAGCTGCATGCCAGACTCTAAAGGAGGTCATGGTGGACCGTGCATGGGGGGATGAATCCAAGACAGTCTCTTTATGATTTCACATTTGAAACGTAAAATTCTAGTAGAGATGGAGGAGGGCCTGTGAGGAGTGATGACAGCCCCTTGCCCCTATTCTGCCGTCTGACACCTTCAGATCCCGTTATTTATGTCTGATTTGTCCCTTCTATTTTTATAGCCAGGCTTCAGCGGCTAAAAGGGAGATTACAAGAAAAAGCCTCAAACCCATGCTGTTTCTTTCTCTGTATGCATAAATAAGATTCAGAAAGCTCTGAACATGAGGTCTGGAAGCATGCCCCCTTCTTGTCCTGTCTGGTGGAGAGTTAGGGGATCAACTGGAAAGAGCAGCATATAAGTGGCACAGTAAGAGACTGTACCAGGTAATTGGGAGTGCTAGGTGACTGAAAGTAGGGGTGTAGAAAAGACAGCAAAAGTGAGATGCCGTAAGACAAAGGGACAGACGGGGGGTAGGAGGGGGCCACGGCTGAGGCAACAGTATGATGGAGTGACACATACGGATGGCGAGAAATGAAAGGAGGCATAGGCTGTTCGAGCAGTAGCAGCACCTCCCTCCCCCTAGCGCCTTGAGACCCTCACGGATGAGTAGCGCGCTTTACAAATGCTATGATTGATTGATCGAAAGAGTCCCTGAATTGAGAGACCGAGAGAGAGGTGTAACGAAACGAGAAGCAGACGCATGGGTGAGTGAATGAGAGGTAATGGCATATGCATGAAAAACTGAGAGCTCTGTAAGACAGATATGAGGGACTAATACAAGAGGTGGGAGTCAAACAAATAGACTAACTCAGTGGCACTTAGGCGAGCGATCTACAAAAAAAAGAAAGGAAAACTCCTGATAAGGCACAGGGATGAAACAGATTTGTGAGATAGAGTTGCATGGAATAATTAGAGCTGGGCTGGATGTGCATGTGTGTGAGACGGACAGTTGTGAAAGAGAGCAGCAGAGAACGCATCAGTAACCAGACAGGTGTAATGACCAATATATTTTCAAGTGCAGAGAAGGCAATACTCTGGCACAAAGGCCTGCATTACACAAATTTGCATGTATTTCTGTGTTTTTGGGTGGGATGTCTGTCAGGTGAACACACCATCCATTTCCAGGGGAACCGCAACAGTACACTTCATCTCAACTCCACAGACATATGTCTTATTGCACAAAAATCCCAGAGACATACAACCATCGTTCACACTCAACAAAGAGAAACTGGAGCAAGAGGCAACACCACTGAAACAAGTAGTCACCTCACCCAGTGACCAGGGTCCGGACTGGCCATAGCGGGCACTGGGCAATCCCCCGGTGACCCGCACGGGTGGGGGGCGCTTTTGTTACAGGGCCGTTTTTGCAGCATAGTTGCAAAATCGGCCTGTACTAAAATCGGCTGAAAACCGGCCCCGGCAAAGAGCTCTGCAGCACCTCCAACCCCCCCCCCCCCTCCAGTGGGGAGGGGGGGCTGGCCGAGCACTTTGCCAGGGCCGGTTGTGTTTCCCAGTCCGGCCCTGCCAGTGACTGCATATACTGGTGGTGGTGTTTGTGCAAGCCCACTTTCCCTCAGCAGTAGTACCTTCTCTGGGCCAAACAGTTTCTCTGCTTATTTATTTATAAAGTTTTATATAGCGCGAAATTGATCCCGAAGGATATCAGAGCGCTTTTCAATCAGAGCGCTGTACAATTTGAGGCAAAGGTAACAAATCAGAACATTAGTCTAACATGGGGAATGCTTGAGTCTGGAAGGTTAACCTTTCACTTTGGCTGCATTAACAAAGCAGCGAAGGTTGCATGTTTAAGACTTAATAAATATTAACAGTAGCTTGTAGAAATTCCAGGACTACAGACATTAGTCAAAGTAAGAGGTAGATGGCACAGACCGCCAGTTAGGCACTGTGCATCCAAAGAAATAAAACAAGGGATAGTGCAAATTAGAAACAGGCACCGGGCGAGCTTCCTACAGTTAGTCACATGCAGGGGCGCTGGCTCTTGTCTACCCGCTTTCAACTGTAAATGAGCTGAGATTGCATTTCATATTGCACCATGGCGATTGATTTCGTACATTGTACAAAGTTATTTTTCTCATGATGCTAAAAAAAAAAAGCTTTTAGTCAATGTTTAATGACTGCCTCCTTGAGTGATGTAACCAGTGCTTATGTAAGGGCAGCGCTCCAATTCCATCGGGTCCAGTTCACGCTATCAAAAACAAGCATTGGCCGCGCGCGAGGTGGGGAGGGGGAGAAGCAGGATTTTTGTGCATGCTCGGCCAATGCTTACAAAAACAAGCATTGCAGGCAGGCGCGCGAGAGGGGGGGGTGCGGCCGAGAGCAGGCGGTGATTCCCTTGCGGGAGCGTGCGACTATATGGTCGCGCGCTCCCGCAAGGAAATCGCCAAATCGTGAACGCGCTGCATTGAAAGCAATGCAAAGTGTGCACGTTTTTGCCTGGAAAGCTGAAGCAATCTCAAGAGGTCTCTTTCCTAAGCAGTGAATGCGCGCTGTGTAGGCGAGGCCTAAAAAATTAATCCAGTGATGAAATGTCCTTCAAAGTTCTTATGCATACCACTATAAATGTAATCACAATTCAACACAATAGCAGAAAACTAAATATCAGATATGGGCTGATCAACTTTCAGCTGCTGCCAACATATTCTAGGGGCCACTATATATCTCAATGGTGCACAAATAATAAATGTTTCTGCTTGTAATATCTGGGTTTTGATCAAAGATGCCCCTGATGATGCTTAATTTTGGTGCTGCTCAATTGTGCTGCAGGATATAGTGTAATGATGCAGGCAGTTTCCTTCCATTATGGTCTATTGCATTCTATAGTTTGCTGTAATTGCCTGAGATAGTCATCTAATATTGTAAACAGTATTCAGTCAATCCTATTGGCAAACAGAACGTTGGCCCATCTATAGTGCTTATCAAAATCACATAATACTAATTCTGTGTCACAGGCAAATAATGCTAACATTTTCTCCACCTTGTAGTGTAGTTCCTAGTTTCCCACTAGGCCCTGCGCATTGGAATAACATAAACAGTAGTATCGACGTGGAACTGCTTATATTCCAGGCCTCCACTGACTATGCTAAACTTAATTGGGTTGTGTTACCAACTAGCTCAGAGGTCACTGGAAACTTTCTTCTCTGCATAGGAAGTGATCAGCTTCCCTGGCACAGACAAGAAGGGATTCAGTTTTCCAACAACCGTGCAACATGACAACTTTGCTCCTCAGATCAAGAGTCAATCTCTAGGGTCGTGTGAAACAATAGACGTGTATTTCACTCAGTCAGTCTAGTGCAGTTTACTTTCACGAGATGTAGAGAATAGAGAGACGGACGTTTGTCAATAAAGGGTTAACATTTATTGCACAGTCTTTCTTCTCGTACAAGAGAAATGTATTGCCACAATTGCAATAATTTTTATTATAAAAAGTACGTACAGTAAGATAAGTATTGCGAAATAGAACTGTAAAAGCATTGATATGGTTTCTTAGCCATACAATGGTTTAAAAGTAATAAAACATATATACAGTCATATATACATTAGGCTAACATACTCAAC
This sequence comes from Lissotriton vulgaris, assembly GCF_964263255.1. Classification (NCBI taxonomy): domain Eukaryota; kingdom Metazoa; phylum Chordata; class Amphibia; order Caudata; family Salamandridae; genus Lissotriton; species Lissotriton vulgaris. The sequence continues at coordinate 245,318,678 of NC_141696.1, read as the reverse complement.
TGGTGCTTCTAACTAAGCCTACCCCAGTGTGCCTGACCTAAGCCTAACACATGAAAAGGGGAGTAAGTAAGTAGCTTAAGTTAAGTTGGTTTTGCCAAGGTTTGTTTCAAGAATTCTCGTCTAAGGGTTTAGTCAACACCATACCTCTGAATAGAATGATGGAGGATTGGTATCTCCTTCAGGGGTCTCTCTCGATATCCCAGTCACCCGCGAGGGTAAACCGGAAGCGCCGGGACTGGATTTCTCTGCACGAGAAAGGCAGCGGCTTCTCTTCAGCGCGTCGAGGAAGGAGGGGGGACAGCGTCCGCGGGCAGCTGGAATCTGCTGGATGTCTTCGCAGAGGGACGGCTGTTCAGCTCCTTAAGCGTACTGCACCATAGGTCGCGCTTTAGCGGCGATAATGGTATCAGCAGCTTCACCACCACAGGATAGCAGGCTGCCGCGACAGAGTGCTAGATTTACCAACACAGGGTCATGCAGGCAGCTGGCATCAGCAACAGGCAACGAACATTGCTTAAGGCAACGTTGGTAATATTTATACCTGACAGGTGCCGGGTTTGACGCAAGTTTGCTGGACATAAGACGTCAATTAAAGATGTCACTAGGAAGTGATAGTTATCAGTTGCTCATTAGAGTTCCATTACTAATCAAAACATAGCAAGCGGGGATTTCCAGGTTTGCTAAGTTTTTATCTTGTTGAAGAACTCGGAGTGTTATCTAGGAATATCAGATAGTGACTGCTGCTCTGTCATTGCACTAATTGGTCGCAAAGGAAGTAGCAGAGAGTCATGCTGGAATGTGGCTCTGTTCGTGTGAGGCCAGAGATGACTTTTCAGAAAATCGCACTTGAACGGTTATGCCAATATAGGGAATAAATGGGTTTATAGCCGAATAGGGGCATAAGGTCACAGTATCGATCAGGAACCTAGAGAAACACGCAACAACCTTATGCACTTAAGTTTACTGTAATTTTGACAAACTTCTTTGTGGCGATGTGCCTTTAACATCATCCACGTTTCTGTGTTCTTTGCTCTGTGATATTTTACTTTTTGGGTGGTTTGCTGTCGGTTCTGAGAGTGGCAATTTGTTCCTGATGCTAATTAAGCTAGCTGTGGCGAATAAAGGTCCACAGCTAACTCATATCGGCGTCACAGAGTAGCGACCCCCCCCACCTCCCATCACTACAGCAATATTGGCAACAAGTTAGCTTACCACAGCCCACAACCCACATAATTTTTGAGCCACCTAAGAGGTACGCATCTTATCACAAAGGAGATACGATTAGAAGAATTCCATGGTTGGATCATGTTTTATCATGCTAGTTTACCCTGGGCATTCAAGTACTATATATTGAGAATATACATTTTTATGGGGCTCACAGTCTAGTACTGTGTGTACATTTTGGAGCAACAGCATTTTGAAAACCAATCGTGAGCGAATACTCAAGCAATACATTCTAGGGCAGCGTCATGAGCTGGTATTGTGCTGAACGACAGCGTTGGCAAGTTCTTTGTTGTTTGACCAGCTTCTACGCATGTATGTGTCATCACGCTCATAACGCTAGCTGCCATCTTTGATTAGGAGCACAGCCTATGCGCGTAAAGGGTGAATAGTTCACAGACCTGCTGATGTCAATTGGATGGAGCTTCAGACGGAATTCAGCAATTTTGGTTTATGCACCTGATTCATATGCAAGTTACCAAAATATTAAACTATGCTTATCTCATTAGCGCTTGTCAGGTTTTTCCAAGGTGAACATTACAGAGCAAAAATGTAGATGATGTTAAAGGAACAACACCACAATACTCTTCTCTTATTTTGATAAAACCCTTCAAGGAAAATTAACCTTGGTTTACAACTATCAAAAGTCCACTGTCCTTCCTTTCCTGATATCAAACGTCCATTCTCACTACCTACCATCCTCTTATACACTACTTTCACTATGCTAATCCTAATATAAGGGGCACATTACGATGTCGGGCGGAGACCTTTCACCTCACATCGACTTGGAATCGGGATCGACCGATTGCGGTCTGCGGATTCCCATTGTTTCCCATGGGAGCTTGTGTCACGCCCGACAACTGACTATAACACAGGCTCCTATGGGGAAATGGGGTGTGTGAGTAAAACCCTGCAACCTGTTGCGGGCACCCCACAGTGCCTGCCACATAGTGCAGGGTTTTACAGGGGGGTTTCTTAGGTACCCCCTCTCCCCCAACCGGAGGCCACAGGATGACTTTCCCGACACTACAGGCCGACGAGAAAAAGGCTGTTGGAAATCAACATCGTAATCCCAAGGTCAGAAACACTGGCCATAGGGGCGTACGATGCAGTTCCAACCAACACAAATCTTCAAAGAGAGGATTGGAACAGTTTCGGAAGGACCACATGGTTTCCCTTCCAACTATGAACATCATAATTGGTTGGGCAGATTGTAAACCAACCAAGTCGGTCGGAAGGGCTCCAACACAGTTGAAGAGAATCTGACTGTCAGGAGGAGGCTTTCTGCCCTACATCGCAATTGGCCCCTACGTTGTATAGCCCTTTCCTCTATTATCTATTATGTGTCTCTGCAAACTGCCTACAGCTCACTCCATAGATTATAAATTCTCCTTTCTTTAGACCCATTAAAAATTTATCTTTTTTAGGCCTTTACTCATCCAATCATCATTTTGCTCTAAGCCAGAAAGCCCCTACTAATGTCACATAAGCCTTAGTAAATTAATTTACCCCAAACGAAACTGAAGGAAATGAATGTTTTCCCTGTGAGTACAAGTATAGAGCTAATCAAAAATTCAATTCTGGATTAAACCACTCACCTTGTGTTCCTGGGAAGAATGCGACTTACAATAAAATAATTCAAAACCCCTTCCGGGGTATAAATGCTACATGAATAAAATTACAAGACAATGCACTACAATATTGAGGGATATATGGATGAGAAACCAAAAAATACGAGATGCAGTAGACTATTAGGAGGAAGGGTGGATTATAATGTTCTAGAAAAACAAGTCCCTGAGCGCATTAAGGTCTGATTACTCATTGTGTAAAAGAAAGATATAGAAAAGTTTCAGCGACTCAACAATGGTTTTGTCTGGCTACATGAGACATATGACATTATCTGTAGCCTAGGGAAATCTATCATGTTATACTACATTACTTAACAGCGGAAGCATGTGTTGGCTGTAGTGCTCGTAGTTTTTCCAACCACAAATGAATCATGCTGTCAGTTGCAAGTTAATGATTACAAGAAAAATGTTATAGATTTGTGAAAATAAGAATTGAGTTCATGACCAGTGGAGGATTAACAGAAAGCAATAACAGAGCACATCTATACTGACCGCAACGTGTTACTGTTTAAGTATGTATATACTGTACTACTTAATAAGTACAACAACTAAGAAAATAGGAAATGCTGTTGTCTACTGCACTTATAAGCATGTACGTGTCTTTATCCAGGAGGAGGCAAGGCCCAGTTAAGGCAGTTAATAACACCACAAAGAATAAAGCCATGTAAATAGCAGCTATTAAGAAAGCAGATGTGAACCTGCAGTGTCTGTAAACGCTTGAATGCGGGTATGACCCATGTTCCAGTTTGCACAGTTGGTTTGCGAGACTATTGGTTTTGGACAGCTCTTCTTGGCAGTTACTCATGCAAGCTCAAAATCACTAGGATGCCCAGACTTGCATCAAGGTCTGCTAAGAAATTAGGGCGGAGGTATAACAAACGTGACTTATTGCATTACTCTGTCTGGTATCTTTGCCCTTTTAACTGATAGAAGTTAATACACAATGAGTAAACCTGATGATTTACCAAGGCTACCATAACTAAACGTTCTCCCATTTGTCCCATGTTATTTGACAATCCAGTGACAAGTGCTCAAACAACTAGATCTAGATTTTGGGGTGGTCTCTGGACCTCAGAAGGTGCTAGAGAATTCAGTGTCTGGATGTTTACTGTGACTTAACTCATTGCATGTAAATAAGAGGCATGGGGCCTCATTTATGAGAAATGACGCATTGCTGCGTAAAAGCATCGATGCATCACTTCTCAGTGCGCACTCCGCTGCGACATACCTGATGCGTCATATTTAATGTATGACGCATCATGTCGCAAGGAGTTACAGATACGTCAGTATTTCTGACGTATCTGTAAGCGCAAAAGTGACACATTGCTGGAGTGTTTCACAAAAGTGACGCAACTCCAGCAAAGCATCCTTTCACATGGGGCAAGCCCCATGTGAAAGCGCCTGCGTCAGTCTTACGCCTGCTGTGAGGCAGGCACAAGATTTTGGCGCAACGGCGTCCAAAAAGTGATGCATTGAAATCTCATAGATTTCAGTGCGTCACTTCTACGACACTTCCTTGCGTCAATACGCCCCCCTTGCATACAATATACCTGGCGCAGGTATAATGTGGCGTAGGGGTTTACAAAGTGACGCATCTACCTAGATGCGTCACTTTGTAAATATGAGCAACAAGGCGCATTTTTTACTCCACTGGTGCGTCACAAAAAGTGACGCACCGGCGGCGTAAAAGTGACGCACAGCCTCATAAATGAGACCCCTGGTATTTTTCAGAGATAAAGATCAAAGCGGGCAATTAATTTATTAAGTGTAATTACCAGTGATATATGTTAATTGAATTCCAAACAATCTTCCACTGTTACATTTGTAAAAATATTTTGTAAATATAGCCAGGTTTATCCTTCTTGCCCTTTGGTTTGGCATAACTTACAAATTCTGAAGAGAAGGAACAGGCAAGATATGACTCTTTTCTTGCAAATTTACCTAGAGGACATGTGCACCGGACATGTGTAACAGAGTCTTTAGAGACTGTCAGGAGCTTGATTTAGTTTTGTAGTGAGTTCAATCAACCTTTTGCCACATGTGGGCAAACACAAGAAATCCACACCGGGAATTTTATTCTGCACTTAAATTTTAAGTACATTTTCGTGCAAAAGAAATGAATGGCTATAACTGCGAAGGTCAGTAAAATCATAGTGATAGCAAAAACACAAAATGTAAATATTATGCAAGCCGACTACATCTTATACTGTGTGTTTGTAAGGATCCCTACATGTGTAGTCTTCAAGCATCCAAGGGTTTGCCACAATGAAGGTCATAATTTCAACATAGATAACTTGCATTCATACCTATGTTTTGCTTTCTGTGGGCTTGTCTTCAAGGAGAGGTCAAGTTATATCTCTGCAGTTGGAAGATATTATGAGACAGTATGGCACACACGCCCTTGTAGTGGCTCTGCTCAAAACCCCTCTGCTCTGCTCTCTGGCATGTCATTGAAGTCGAGATCTCTCTCACAAAGTGGGCTGTGGACAGCTCATTTATGCCATCCAAAGAGTTTATTTTGAAAAAAATGTACCTCATGAGGGTGATGTAACATGAGAAGATAACTTGAGAATTCTCTTGCACACTCATGTTGGAGTTTAAAGCTGATTCTCCCTAAGCCCTCAGCTATCCAAATAAATTCATGAATAGAGAACTAGACGGTTATTATCAAAACATGATAAATGTGATGCAATATGCACAATGATGAAAATAAATCGGTCAACTATGGCAATGAATAAAGGCTTCTGTGGCCCATAGCGTCAATGAACATCTAATGAAAGACACAGTGTAGGGGGCTCTTAATAGACATTTAAAGCAAAATACATGAGACCACCTCCTCGAGGAAGCAGTCACTCCAGGAGTTAATAAGCTTGGCACATTAAATAACAAAATACATGAGACCAGCTCCTCGAGGAAGTAGTCACTCCAGGAGTTAATAAACTTGGTACATTAAATAAAAAAAAGAGGGTAGCTCTGTGTATGAAAGTCTTTGCAGCTGCTGGGCACCAACACTCATTCTTGGGGACTGGGGTTTATTTTTCATCATAAGACAATCCGAGAGCACAAGAGTGAAAGCAGAAAAGGGAGACAGAGGCAGGAAGAGACTGACAGGAAAATAGTGACAAAGGGAGAAAGCATGTTTGAAAAGAACCTGCAAGAGCAAGGTGTGGAGACAGGAAGTGTATTTTGGTGGAAGAAAGAAGCAGTAAGGTGGACTCAAGACTAGGCAGCCCCGGAATACTACAATACCCGTGTGGCCTCCTAAGAAACTCTTTGGGCCCCTGTGCTTTACTTAGTATATTTATTTCACTAATTAAATGCTGGTTTAACCATTTGGGAACACAATGGCGTGTGTCGCCATGGCACACAGATGGATTACCACAGACACTGCAGCGCAACCAATGATGAAAGCAAGGCACAGAGCTGAGAGGTTAAAGTCGAGTCAACAGCAAGTCTGTTGTCTTTGTTTCTTTACTACCCTTGCAATGCACATTTATGGAAGTGAATCACCCCAGAGAGCTGCGTGACCTTGTCAGTGTGCTCGGCCAAGGTCAGTGCAGCTGGTGGCAGAGGTGCTTTCTGAGAGGGAGAACATTCCCCAGTCCTCTGATGAAGTTTGTTGCATTACACAAAATGGAGAACAATGAGCATTTGATTTATTAAAATATAGTAACAGTTGCATGAAAAAGACCTTGTTCCTTCTGGTTGATTATTGACTGATGTTACACATTAATCTGAATGAATGAGCTTCTTGGCTAGCGCGGGGCCTTGAATGGCTCGCTCCCCCGCCAGAGGTTCAAAGATGAGGACATTCTTCCTCGGTTTAGCTAAAGAGAGGGTGAAAGCTGCACTGAGAAGCAGAAGGACACCCGAGCAGACTGCTGATTGTCGAGCGGTGGGTGCTCGTTTCCTAGCACAGCAGCAGAGCACAGGATCCTTTGGTGGACATTGTTATTCGGAAATGAGTAAGCCTCTCCCAACATGTGCCTCGAGGCGGTAACTGCACTGGTACCAGGCATGCGCTGCTGCTGTTCAGCACTGTGTCAGCACACTTACAGCTCTTTGCACATGGAGCCTGCTTTGGGCGACCTGCTGCTTGACTGAAAGCCTCAGCTGGACGCAGCAGTGAGGAAAGAAGCCCGCTTTTTGCCTTTCTTCAAGCACAGCAGTAAGATAGTTTGCCAAATGTAGCACGGATAACTGTGGCTGCACTCTTACAAACGATTATTTATCTTTCCATTATGTCATTTTATATGCTGTAGAAAGAACCCAGGGCAAGATGGACGACCGTTTTCAGCAATAACAAACGGAAAATCGACACCTTTGCAACAACTAACAAGCATTTACAAGGCAATGGTCTCGGCATTATTAAAGGTAGAGCTATTAGCATTGCTCATGACTTTTTTTAAATCATAAATAAATGGCATTGTCATTTACAATGCCAATAGCGTAATCACTCGCAAATGCAGGACCTAATGCATTTACACCCACACAGAGCCACACACACACACATACAGAGCCACTCACACAGAGCCCCACACACACACACACAGAGCCCCCCCCCCCCCCACACACACACACAGAGCCCCTCCCACACACACACACACAGAGCCCTCCCACACACACAGAGCCCCCCCATACACACACAGAGTCCCACACACACACACAGCAACACAGCCACACACACACCCAGCCACACACACACCCAGCCACACACACCCAGAGACACACACATACACCCAGAGCCACACACACATACACCCAGAGCCACACACACACACACACCCAGAGCCACACACACACCCCCAGAGCCACACACACACACACCCAGAGCCAAACACACACACACACAGAGCCAAACACACACACACCCAGAGCCAAACACACACACACCCAGAGCCACACACACACACACACACACACACCCAGAGCCACACACACACACACCCAGAGCCACACACACACAACCAGGAGAGCAAGCACAGCGAGGGGGCAGGGAAGCAAGCACAGCGAGGGGGCAGGGAAGCAAGCACAGCGAGGGGGCGGGGAAGCAAGCACAGCGAGGGGGCAGGGAAGCAAGCACAACGAGGGGGCGGGGAAGCAAGCATATCCAGGGGTCTGTGCCCGGACTGACCTGTGTGCGTCCTCAGATGAGCCTTCAGATGTGAGGACTTGCCATACACCTTGCCGCAGCCTGGGACACTTGTGCTTCTTCTGTGGCATCTCTGGGTCGCTCCAGTCCCTTCTATGCTTGGTGTTGAGTCCTTCTGGGTGCCCTGCGCCGGTCACGGGGAGGTCGCATCTTTCCGCCGGGCTCCCCTCCCCCGCCGGGCCGGGGCTGTGCTGGTTCAGGTCTGCCTGTCCATTGTCTTGAGTGATGGGACAAGGGCCAGATAGTGCTTCCTGTGACTTATCTTGCGGACGGGGACAAGAAGTCACAGACATGAATACATGACTTCCTGGTCATGGTGTTGCAATGTCGAGGGGTGATTTAGGGTGGCCGATTCATGGCCTCCCCCTCTTTGTTGGACCATTGCGACACCTGGACCAGGAACCGCTCAGATCTGCATGTACTCACCCACTATAGCCCTTTGACTGGTGGCAGACCAGTGGCATACAACACCGACTCCTAACAGGAAAACAACGTTTTCTACACCAAAATTACTCCTAGGACAGCACTGAGTGGATGGACTGCAATACTGGGTCAGGGTCGGATTAGCAAAACGGGCAATCAGGAATGGGCAGATGGGCGGTTGCCTGAGTAACAGATGAGGGACGTTTTTTTTTAGGACCTCTGCTAACTTCCCACAGTGTCCTACTGGCCCCCCACCCCCCATCCCACCACCCTGCCTACCTGCCCAAGCCACTGTCATATGAGGCCAGGCAGGGCCAGGTGGGCTAGAAAAGAATAGTGCTAAGTTTAGAGGAGCTGAGGGCAGAGATGCTTGGGCTTGCAGCGCCATCGTTGGGCGGTCTATATTGAGGCTTTGGCATCTTCACCTTGGCCCATGTGGGCCGGCCCCACTCTATAAGTAGCACACTTCCTTTGCCCCTCCTCATCCAGCTGCTCCAGTGAGGCCATGGTGAGAGAGGAGTGTGAAGATGCTAAGAGGCCACGTGATGTTGTAGCCTATGCACCATTTCTCCTCGCTCTCCTTTCTCCTCTCTCCTCCATGTGGCCGACCCAGAAGCTGTGTCCTTTATCTGATCCTGACCACCTTGGGGTTTCACGTTCAGCCCATGGAGAGTGAGGGAAGGGGTTGTGAGCAGAGGTCTCGCTGGGAGGTCAGGTATTGCTCTGCTCCCACTGGTGCGATTCTCACCTTGGCCCCATGGGGCCAGCCTGGACAGAACTAAAGCAATGTCTTTCATCTGACCCACTCCTCCGCCAGGCCTTCCAACTTAGGTCATAGTTGGAGGGGTGAGGTGTGTGCACAAAGGTTGAGAGGCCCCGCAGGAAGGTCAGGTGTTGTGGCCCTTTTCACCTCGGACTGGCCAGCCTAAACCTAATATTTAATTTACTAGCACATGCCCAGTTTTTCACAGTGACATGCCCTCGCTGGAGGGATCTGTGTTCTTCCTAGACACAGTTATGACAGTTCCTAAGTTAGCGCATGTGGTTAGTGTGCCTGCTGCAAATAACAATGTCTAGCTTGCAGATCACTTATATATATTTTATATGTAGATAGCTCGGTGAGTTACTTTTGTCATGGACGTCCTTTAGTTACTTTCCGTGCAAAAAGTATAATCAGGGATACTAGAATTTTGCCTCAGGAAAGGACCAAATTACGTGGCAAGAAAACGCAAATGATGGTGCATAACGTGGTACATTTTGTTACAGTATTGCTTCTTTTTCTCCTTTTTAAAAATTGTAATCCTGTCTAGCTAAATGTTTCACCTTATTGGTATCAGCTTACAAACAAAATACTCCAATAAAACACCTGAGAGATGAGCAGTCAGCCAATGCGCAGGAACACGTCATGCCATGCTTTTAGTAACTTTTGAACCAATCGAGTTAGAAACAAATTTTGGGGGTAAAATCTACGGATTATGCAGTGAATGATGGATTAAAGGGCAAATACAGCAAATCCATAATTGTGAGTAAAATGCAGCAGCCACCGAATTGCAAAAATCCAGTGACTCTACATATAATCCTTCCACTGCAGCACATTGAGCTATGAACCAGCATCAAGAAGTTGCATACACTACAAAGCATGGATTTAGAAACATTTGTTTTAATCAGTCTTTCTTTATCCTAAGATTGCTATAAAAAAGTTCCTTTGGGTAATAATAAAGTTTTGTTAGTACATGCAACCCCAACCACTGTGTGATGTTTAAAATTGGCTGTGTTTCTCTTGACCAAGCCCTTTTAACATATGGTGCCAAGTGCCAACCAATATGGGAGATATCTGACTTTTTGCACCTTGTTACTCTCGTTGTTTTATGTAATTTCCAATATATTGATGTAATCAGTTGAATGATTCCTTCTCGGTGTACAATATATGAGCGTGATGTAAATCCCTCCAACTCCCTACACTGGAACAATAGCTCCACAAAATACATTAAATTAAAAAATATATGTATATACTTGTCACTTACATATAGGGGTTGAACAAAGTAAATGACCTGTCACCAAAATGTAGTTTCTCTTAAGCGTTTGTGAAGCGATGACAACTGTGCACCTTTAGATCCCTCCACTGCACTGGCATCTAGGTGTCAGGCTCCAGATATCTCCCAACCATGATGAGATGGCAATAAAAGGAGAGGTGATGGCCCTTTGAGTGAGGCCTTTCTGATGGGCCATGCTGGACATGAAAATAAGAAACCTCCCTCACCCACTGGAGATTGCTCCGCTGTAAAGTAAGCAGACAACCTGCGAACACTGCTGAATGTTGTCCAGCACTGGCAAACTTTACCAGAACAAACTCATCATATTTTATTGAGGCCAGCCCCGATCCCAGGTCCAGCTCAATAACAGCTGCCGGGTCTACGATCAAGATGGATTCCCTCTTTTCCTGCACTGTACCCAAATCAGTGGTACTCATTTTATCAACCTCAGTACTATGAAAGACTGAATGTACTGGTCGGAAATTAAAATGGTGACCATGAGGTCAAACACAGATCCCTGCAGTGGCTGCATTAGCCCACTGCATCACCCGACCATGCTTCTCATCAGGAGACTCTGCTCATGCTGCGATTATGTTATTAGAAAAAAGACTTCTGTGAGCATTAAAGTGCAGTTGGTAGCTGACGCAGGTCAAACCAGGAAAGAGCAGTAGCCTGTCTGCACTCACTGCCTGTCACCTGGTGATAGACTTACCTGGCCCACCCATTGCCTGAGTGGCCTGATGATGGCTGAGGTCCACACCTGCCTACTACCCATTGCCTTGACACCTCACCTGCATGCAGCTTTTGACACACTGCCAGCACATACTTTGTTGCTGAGCTGACACCTGCACATGGTTTTCCTCCTTGGAACCCTTCCATAGCACTACCTGCCCAGCTCCTGAGTTGCCATCTTTACCAGCTAAGCAGGACAGGAAACAGGGAAGAAAGCTATCAACTTTTTCTCTAATATGGCCAATGGTGAACTGCCATGTACGGTCTTACGGCTGCACCGGTCTGTAAACCATCCATTTTATCTACTTCTGGTGTTTTTCCTGGATGGTGACATGACGATTTTCACTAACAAGGCCCCTTTTCTTGCTCTTGAGGACTAGAAAAAGGGTACTGCTGTTTGGAAGTTATATATTTTGATGGCTGATTTCTAAACGCTTAGTTACAAACATTGAACATGTATTATGGAGAGAACTCCAGATAATCTCTCCTACTTCCAATTTTAAATCACCTTTGCCTATGCCAATCATTGGACAGATTTACTGACAGGCTATAGCAAGAGGTGGCATATTAAATAAGAAATGTTTTGTGAAAGATTGCACTCCATGAATGTGGGCCACTTTTTTTGGCTTGTCTGGGTCAATTTTTGGCCCCAAACCTGTACTTGGCCCTTAGTAATGTGAGATGTCTGGGAATGGCTCCGTTGTCAATAGTTGCTTGGTACAATCATTGCTATTGTTTGCACAGTGTTTGTAATGAAGTGTTATTTGCACATTTAACTTGTATACTCATTAACTATTGCTATGACTCACAAATAGTTTACATTTTGCTGCTTGAATGTTATGATCGTCATGCTTCTGTGAGGTTGCTAAGAAACATGACCTTTTAATCATGGCCAAGTAATAGTGTCTTGTCATTGATTCAGTGGCGTTGTGAGGGGGCGTGGTCCAAGCTGGGGTTTTTAGCCACCTATATACGTACACGCATACAAACTGGGCATCAGTAGCTGAGAATGTGGATACTCCTTATAAATGTAGCTGGGCACCTGAAGGGTGGCCATATCTGTTGAAGTGCATAAGTACAATAATATTACCTGATGCTTGGTATCTGGATTCTAACAGCCCTTTAACTGAGCAGGTGTAGCCTTAGCATACATGTTGCTGACCATCTGGAGACTGGCATTGCATAGTTCTGGACACGCGGAGGTTAACATTACTCGATGCCAGACATGAGGAGTCTATCTAACCCCGTTGTGTCATCGATGTGTTCTGGAGTGTGCCCACCATTGGTATTCCGACAAAGTACTCCTTAAATCAAAGCACATTTTTACCGTTATTTTGATCCAATTTGCTTTACAGAACACAACTTCTGAATCATTTTCAAAAACCGCCTTTTGGGAAAAGCCCCAAAACATTTTTGAAGGGATTTTATATCCCACAAGGTTCTGGCCTGTGTTACTTGGTTATAGCGCTTTGAACCATGTCTGTTACTAGTCAAAGTGCTTTAAAATGCAGCCGTTGCTACTCTTTGTCCCATGAGTTTCTTCCTGGAAAACCCCCAACCAAATATTTTACCGACATTGCAGACACAGAGTTTTTCTTTTTTACAGTGGTAAATGGTTTAGTGAGTTAAGCGCTTGCCGCTGAGACATGCGGTGATAATCGGGTCTCAAGTTCACATCCCCCTCAAGGTTGACTCGGCCTTCCAGGCTTCCGCGGTGGTTAACTGAGCACACGTATTTACATAACAGTAGCAGCAGATATGGATTGAAAGCCTCACTGTCATTAAAGCGGGAAAATGTTAGCGATGGGGAGAGGGTCTGGGCAGCTGTCGGTGGTTAAAGCGGTGTTCACCCTTGTTTGCTAACGACCATTGGGATACACCCGAATAATCTGAACGAGACAAGACATATCAAGCTAACTTTTTCTCTCAGGAAAGTCACAGATTACATCCTGAATAACCGTGTAGAAAAAAGTCTTCAGAACAGGTTCAAGGTGACATTACTTGTGTCTGAACTACCGTCAAACTCAGAAACAAAGGCCACTTATGTTGACTGGGGGAGCAATGCTCCAGTTAGGTGTTCTATGTAGAGAAAGTCAAAAGTACACACCCAAAACCTTTACATGGAAGCACTTAGACTTTGTTTAAATAACAATTTAACTGACATCCCCAATAGGAATATATTTGAAGAGTGGTATCCAAAAACGTTAACGAAAACTTTAGCTGCGACTAGTCCACGTTTTGACCTTTTGTCTGCATTGTCGCTTTCCTAATTACCATAAAAAAGTAGGGTGCAGGCACTATATTAAGACAACTCGGATTGTAAACACTGCTGTGCTCAGAGAAGCCGAGCCCCGTAGCACAATGAAGGACAAAGTCAGTGACTGGCTGCTGGCGGGGGGTTGCGGGGGCGTCCTATTTAAAAAAAATACCGGGCCTGTGAAGCCAACGCGCTCTTAAAAAAAAACACTGTTCCGTCTAAAAGGTCATATGCAATGCTCATTTGAAGGACCTCTGTCTGGTTACAGTTGGACACTGCCGCTCTAGCAGCTGTTGAAGCTGCCCAGGCACGTCAAGATGACCCTGAATGGACGTCCTTTGCACCGTCTGTGGGGGTTACAGCAGTCTCCTAACTGATCGTAAATTACGTTTTGCCTCTTTAGTTTGTGAATTTCCGAGCAGCGCGTGTCGCAATAAATGCGAACATACGAAAGTCGAGGCCGCTCTTAGTATTGCAAAAGTACATCACTCCTTCCATAATGCCAGAAACACAGCCCCAGAATTTATTTAAAAAAACAATCACTTTCAAAGCTGTGCTCGCTGTCTGCCGGGTGCCGCGTCGCTCCGGACTGTGTCATGTCCGCTGCCAGCGCCTTGCGGGGTCAGGGGTAGGTGCGGGAGGAGGCGCAGGGTGTGTCCGGTCGCAGATATTAGAGGCCCCTGGGTCGGGCTGCACTGTCCGCGCTGGGCCTCAGGTGAGTGCGGATTGGGAGGGAGGCGGGCCGGGGCAGGTAATGGCTAATGGCGGGGGCGGCCGTTGCTCCCGAAGAGAGGGGAGCCGAGGGCTGAGCACGTAATCCTCGATGGTACAGGAGTAAAAGTGGATATTAAAATATACGTATTACCTGCATTTGTATCAGGGCTGCCAGCCCTCCCACGACTCAGCAACCCGAGGCACGGCTCTGCTTCCTACCACGGCCGCTCAGGCCTACCCGAGGGATTTTATCAGCAGCTGCCACTACGAACTCCACAGTGCGTGGTTGTGCTCCAGGCTGACGGGAGGACCTCTTGAGTGAAAGAAAGCAGTTAAAACTAGTTTACATACCTATGAATAATAATCCGTTTAAACAGGCACTATTGTTCGGTGACTCAAGAGGACAGCGAGGAACGGCTCACCTTCAATGCGAAGGAAACAAAATGGCCGCCTCAAGCCTCTGAATTTTTTCGGATTGGGGGCGTGGTTTTGCTGTTTTGAGTGACAGACAACGTCACTGTCTAAAGAACAGCAAAACTTATGCCCCCAAATCCGAAAAAGACGGGGCTTGTTTGGAGTGACTCACTTCTCTTCCAATGGCTGGCCTCTGTTTAGGAAGCCAGCCAATGGAAGCGAACGGAGCTGAGAGGCGGGTCTAATCTGCCCTACTATACAACATAAGATCTCTGTACATCCGATTTTGCCTTCGGCAAACCGGATATACCTCGACCTAAAAAGGGTTCTAGCATGTACAAACCCTATTTTGCGAGTCGATAACTTATTACAAACTAGCAAAATAGGGTTTGCGAGTCTCTATAAGGGGCGTGCCAAGGGCGTCCCTTCCTAATAGGGAGTCACAGGGGGATGACCGATTGTTTTGTGTTTCCGCAAATGCGGTCGCAAAACAATCACAGTTTACCACCTTCTTTAAGTAAGTAGTAAGTCAGCTGCAAATGGGAAAGGGTCCCCAGGGGACCCCTTCCCCTTTGTGAGAGTATTTGAAAATATTTTTTTAAGAGTAGGCAGTGGTCCCACGGACCACTGCCTGCCCTTAATAATAAAATAATTCCTTTTTTTCTTTTAAACGCATCCATTTTCCTTTAAGGAAATCAGGTTGCATTTGAAAAAAAAGTTGCTTTATTTAAAAGCAAATGCAAAAAGAACAATGGATGGACAGAATGCAGAACAATGTCATACATTCACCCCAGTACAGAGATCTGGGCCTAAATCCATTATTTTTTTGCTCACCATGCCATTCCAGTTTGGACTCAGCCATATGCAAATCAGTCTTGACCCTGTGCACAAGGGGAACAGTCCAGCTCGAACTGCCAGGCCAGGCAAACACAGACATGGTGATCACTATCCCCATCAGGCAACTATTCTTCTTATAGTAGCCCGTTCCCAATGGGTCGCTAATTGCAACCTGCCTCATAAATATTAATAAGGCAGGTCATTTGCGACCCCATTGGGAATCACTAAATGTGTCTGAGACACATTAGTACATTCCGTTTTACGAGTCGCAAATTGCGAGTTGTGAAAAATCTCTATTTGCGACCCGCAAAATGGAATTGTCGTACACCTGGCCAATAGGGTCAAATGTACAAAGTTTTTTTACATTCGCAAACAGCCTGAGTAGGAGAATCTGTCTGCTTGCAAACACAACAAGCATTAGAAATGCAATCGGGCTCGGATTTATTTGAGTTTGAGCTAATGGCATTGTAAATGCCAATGTATTGTTGCTATGTGTTATGGAGTGTGTTCATGTGGTGTGTACTGCCAGTGATCTCCTTGTGAGTGTGAGAATATTGCACCGTTACTGCCTGTGATGTCCTTCTTGTCAGTGTGAGAAGCTTGCACCTCTGCTGCCTGTGGTCTCCTTGTGAGTGTAAGAAGCTTGCACTGCTGCTGCCTGTGATGTCGTTCTTGTGAGTGGGAGAAGATTGCACCTCAGCTGCCTGTGGTCTCCTTGTGAGTGTAAGAAGCTTGCACAGCTGCTGCCTGTGATGTCCTACTCACTACTCTACTCACTACTCTACTCACTACTCTGCACTCATTACTCACTACTCTACTCACTACTCACTACTCTGCACTCACTACTCACTACTCTACTCACTACTCTGCACTCACTACTCTACTCACTACTCTACTCACTACTCACTACTCTGCACTCACTTCTCACTACTCACTACTCACTACTCTACTCACTACTCTGCTCACTACTCTACTCACTACTCTGCACCCACTACTCACTACTATGCTCACTACTCACTACTCTACTCACTACTCTACTCACTACTCTACTCACTACTCTGCACTCACTACTCTGCTACTACTCACTACTCTCAACTCTACTCACTACTCACTACTCTACTCACTACTCTACTCACTACTTTCTACTCACTACTCTACTCACTACTCACTACTCTACTCACTACTCACTTCTCTACTCACTACTCTGCACTCACTACTCACTACTCTACTCACTACTCTACTCACTACTCACTACTCACTACTCTACTCACTACTCTGCACTCACTACTCTGCACTCACTACTCTACTCACTACTCTACTCACTACTCTACTCACTACTCACTACTCACTACTCTACTCACTACTCTACTCACTACTCTGCACTCACTACTCTACTCACTACTCACTACTCTCCTCACTACTCTGCACTCACTACTCACTACTCTAATCACTACTCTACTCACTATTCACTTCTCTACTCACTACTCTGCACTCACTACTCACTACTCTGCTCACTACTCACTACTCTACTCACTACTCTACTCACTACTCTACTCACTACTCTACTCACTACTCTGCTCACTACTCACTACTCTGCTCACTACTCACTACTCTCCACTCTACTCACTACTCACTACTCTACTTTCTACTCACTACTCTACTCACTACTCTACTCACTTCTCTACTCACTACTCTGCACTCACTACTCACTAATCTGCACTCACTACTCTACTCACTACTCTACTCACTACTCTACTCACTACTCACTACTCTACTCACTACTCACTACTCTACTCACTACTCTGCACTCACTACTCTACTCACTATTCACTACTCTACTCACTACTCTGCACTCACTACTTACTACTCTGCTCACTACTCTACTCACTACTCTACTCACTACTCACTACTCTACTCACTACTCTACTCACTACTCACCACTCTACTCACTACTCTGCACTCACTACTCACTACTCTGCTCACTACTCACTACTCTCCACTCTACTCACTACTCACTACTCTACTCACTACCTTCTACTCACTACTCTACTCACTACTCACTACTCTACTCACTACTCACTACTCACTTCTCTACTCACTACTCTGCACTCACTACTCACTAATCTGCACTCACTACTCTACTCACTACTCTACTCACTACTCTACTCACTACTCTACTCACTACTCACTACTCTACTCACTACTCACTACTCTACTCACTACTCCACTCACTACTCTACTCACTACTCTGCACTCACTACTCACTAATCTGCACTCACTACTCTACTCACTACTCACTACTCTAATCACTACTCACTACTCTACTCACTACTCACTACTCACTACTCTACTCACTACTCTGCACTCACTACTCTACTCACTACTCTACTCACTACTCACTACTCACTACTCTACTCACTACTCTGCACTCACTACTCTACTCACTATTCACTACTCTACTCACTACTCTGCACTCACTACTCACTACTCTACTCACTACTCTACTCACTACTCTACTCACTACTCTACTCACTACTCACTACTCTACTCACTACTCTACTCACTACTCACTACTCTACTCACTACTCTGCACTCACTACTCATTACTCTGCTCACTACTCACTACTCTGCTCACTACTCACTACTCTCCACTCTACTCACTACTCTACTCACTACTTTCTACTCACTACTCTACTCACTACTCACTACTCTACTCACTACTCACTTCTCTACTCACTACTCTGCACTCACTACTCACTAATCTGCACTCACTACTCTACTCACTACTCTACTCACTACTCTACTCACTACTCTGCACTCACTACTCACTACTCTGCTCACTACTCACTACTCTTCTTACTACTCACTACTCTCCACTCTACTCTCTACTCACTACTCTGCACTCTGCACTCTCTACTCACTACTCTGCTCACTACTCACTACTCTGCTCACTACTCACTACTCTCCACTCTACTCACTACTCACCTCACTACACGGAGAGTTTGTTCTCCCCCCACCCTCCTCCCTACTCAAAAGTGGAGGGCAACATGTCTAACAGCTCTGCACTAGTGTGGTGGCCCAGATGTGCTCCTTGGGTGCTAGAGAGCCTGCTGGGTGAAATCAGACGAACAGCTGTGAAGAGCACGGGTAGGCAAGGGACTAGTCGTAAAGTTACTGGGAGGCAGCTAGAGCTCTGCATAAGAACCTTGTTCGTAGGCAGATGGCTGACACTGGAGATGGAGGAAGTAAATATCCATGTAGATGAGTCTATTGGCATCCATTAAAAAATTTTAATTCAGATTTTCATTCAATAATTTTTGCCCACAGTACCACATAACTCGAGCTGCATTTTCAGACAAAATTGTGTGCACTTTTAAAAAAAATTATTATTATTTCATACCGAACTGTTATTATTTCATACCCTTCTTCCATATTACGGTTAAGTCCCAAATAATGGCATGCCTTGACTGGGGACTGTGGTATATATATTATTTTGGGCCTCACACTCCAGTGAAGAAATGTTTTAAACTTGTTTTCCTAAAAACATCTTTCTGGAAAGTTCAAGATGGGCCAGAATTTACCTGCTTATGTAGTTCACGAGATTTGCAGATTTGATTTTGCCGCCATGTTGAAAATGCCCCACTTGCTAACCGTGGAACCCAGGCCTATTTTTCAGATGCCCTGTGTTACCCACCATCTTGTTCAGGGCGCTCGCCCTTTCAACGCCCATTTTAAATAAAAAGTTTCATCACAGTCAGCCAAGCAGAACAGCACTACAAGCTTTGTTATCGTCTGACAATTCCTGTCATTGGAAACTACCTGGAAGATCTGAGGCTTTTCTACTCCAGTGCACTGACCGTGGAAAAGTGTTCCATTAGCTCTGCACTTTAATGTTTGCTGCCCTTCAGGAGGAAACGGAAAATGTGTTTTTTGTATTTGTCTGCTATGCTTCGCTCCCTGCCCTCTGCTGGTGTCAGTATTAGGGATCTTTATGGTAGACGCACACTCTATAAACGTCCACATAGCACACACCCCTTGTTGTGTGTCTTTCATGTCATTGACACTGCCCCAGTCATACTGGCTTTGTGGTATCTGTTTATTAAAGGAGGTTTAGTATTTAAAGTACGCTAGCCTCGTCGTCTCTGTTGCTGGCTGGTGCCTGTCCGGGTGGAAGTGGGATGGGTCGCAGACATCAAAGGGCAGTCCCTGCCCGTTTTATGCTTGCACAGTGGAGGTATGTGTCAGCCAATAGAGAGCCTGCTATCAAATGATTGTGACTGCTCATTGCGTCACAGCCACCCCCCTGAATGATACTTATTTCATCAACCTCCAATGGAGTAAGTCTGAATTGGCGCACCTGGATTTTCCCAAGTAACCTATAAAAATTCACCCGAATATCTGCATCAATCACTTGACCTCACTGAGGCGGCTGGCTTCTGCTGTGAACACGGGGTTTTGAAGTGCCATAACAGATGCGGGTCATTCGTGCCAGTCGGGTTGTGCCCGCCGCGACATTTTTGCCTGCGTGCGATTAACAATATCACCCCGTGCAATGGATGCTTGTTAGCAGGCTGCGTTTGCACCGCATAACCACACGACCAACACCTGCTAAGTTGTTCTCCAACAATATAAGTGAAGGTCCGAAGTGTGTTGTACACCACCTGGGAGCATGGTGTGTCGCCTTGAGGGCTTCGTAAGAAGGGTCTTCCTCTTCCGCCATGCGCCATCCTCAGCATTACCGAGTCCACGGTGCGCCCCAGCCCCTCCGCCGTACCTGCCACTGAATGTCCTCTTTGTGCGTGGAGACAGGGCCCTCGCGGGTTCATCTCTGCAGTATTACTTACCTGAGCATCAACTCTGAAGAAAAGCTGCATTGTTCCTCTGTGGGGGGAGGAATGCGTGTTTGAAAATTCTGTATATTTTCTCTGGGTGCGGGTGCGCGAAAGGTAAATGTTAACCGCGCGCATGATACATGCAATGCAATGCAATGGTGAACGCGCTCGCGCCATCTGGATTGCATTACACGGGCACTCTGACAGCTCCTAATTAAGATTAATCACTCTCTGTGCTCGTTCGCGCACAGAATATGTCATGAAACTAACATCAATGACGGACAAAAAGTAAATATAGCCTATCACGTCAAGGCTACTAAATAGACAGCACAGCGAAGACGAATCACTAGGCAGATGCCATAAAACACTAAGGAATGTGTCTGGCCAGAGCCCTAGAGATCCTTTTTTTTTCTTCAACATTAGGAGCTCGAAGCTCCGCCCACTTCGTGTGCGTAGGCCGAGCCCTAAAAAGGCATTTTTAAATATACAAAGGGCCAATTGCAATTCCGTAATATGTTACTGAATCGCAATTTGGGTTTGCGATTTGGTTTTAGTAAAGGGCGTGTTTAGGGCGTCCTTTCCTAATACCAAATTGCGGTGGTATGCGTGAATGTTTTCAGACTGAAATGTGGTTGCAAAACATTCGCGTTTTACTGCCTACTTCAAGTAACCCATTTGCAAATGGGAGGGGGTCACCAAGGTACCCCTTCCCCTTTGTGAATGTTTGTTAACACATGTTTTAGGAGAAGGCAGTGGTCCCACAGATCATCACTGCCTACTCTTAAAAAATTAAAAGAAAGCATTTCATTTTTCTTTTTGAAATGCATCCCGTTTTCCATTAAAGAAAAAGGGCTGCATTTCAATTTTTTTTTATTTAAAAGCAATCACAGACATGGTGGTCTGCTGACCTCAGCAGGCCATCATCCCTGTGATTCCCAATGGGTCGCAAGCTAAGACTCACCTCATTAATATTCATGAGGTAGGTCTATCTGCAACACTATGCGAAATCCAAAATGTGTAAACCATCATGTCATGAGTGATGTAATATGTGAGATCATAAGCAGTGCATTGTGGGGGCGCAAGTTATAGTTACTCAGGTAACTATAAAGGCTGAATTTCTCTGTTTTTTTACGTGTGAAATCTCAGCCTAACTATAACATCCCTGTAACCTTTGTTTTTTAGTGAATTTCTAAGGTTTTTTAAATTCTATTTTCTAACTATAACATCCCTGTAACCTTTTGACTCTTTAGCGAATTTCTAAGATTTTTGAAATTCTATTTGCTAACTATAACGTGCCTGTAACCTTTGTTTTTTTTGTGAATGTCTAAGGTTTTTTAAATTCTATTTGCTAAATATAATGTGCCTGCAACCTTTGATTTTTTTAGTGAATTTCTAAGGTTTTTTTAAATTCTATGTGCTAACTATAACGTCCCTGTAACCTTTGGTTTCTTTGGTGAATTTCTAAGATTTTTTAAATTCTATGTGCTAACTTTAACATCCCTGTAACCTTTGGTTTTTTGTGTGAATTGTTAAGGTTTTTTAACTAGCAGTCACGTTTGCAGAGTAGTAGAGAAAGGGGGCTGGGCCTCCAACCAGCTCTCAGGAATTCCATGGCGTAGGACTTACAGGAGGTACCAGGAGGACTTCTTGGCCCCCATGGCCCCTCTGGAGCCAAGGGGACTTTATCCTCCAAATAGTAGTGCTCCGGGAGGCACATTTGCAAAGTGGTGGAGAAAGGGGGAATGACCTCTGAAAACTTCTCAGCAATAAAGGCAAAGATCCAACGGCGGACTCCAAGTGCCGCACAAGCCTCAGTAAGGTAACCCCAAGTATGATCCAATATTAATATCAAAAGATTTGGCGGTGTGCACAAACTGCTCCTGCAACCGCCGTTGAGGGCCGCAACCTGTCAGCCCGGGAACCAAAACTAGTGAAGAAATGGAGCGGTGCACTACCAAGGAACAATGGTATCCAATGATGAAGCATGATCAGTTACTTCGTTGGTGTCATCTTTATTTAAATAGATCCAAATCAACAGAATACAGACATCAGCCAACGCATTTTGTTCAAGAGAATGAACTTCTTCAGGGCTTGAAAAAGAACATAAATAAAACACATAAATACTAAGTAGCACTTACATTGAACATATACATGGCAATGTTAACATACATCTGACTAAGACATGAATGACAAAGGGTGCTATTTACAAAGAGTGGGACAAAGTTGCATATATACAACACTCAATAACAAAGGATATGGACAACATATAGTAAAATCATATATAAGTCACCAAACAGGAGAGTCACGATCCCAGATGCTTAATAAATATGTTTGGTGCAACAACATACCTAAACATTTATGGCTGCCTAAGGACCCTTTAAATGTCCCACCCAACAATTCTGCTGTGTGGGACTTACTGGAGGTAACAGGAAGAGTATTTGGCCCACAAACTCCCGTTTATTGTATGATTACAATCCACACACGGACACCACAGGGACGCGTTTCAGCAGTCTTGCTTCCTTTTTCAACCGGCCATGCAACAGGTCTGTATAACAACTGCAGACCTAAAAAGGAAAGGGTTACTTGATATAGGCAGTTCTGGTTACTGTGAAGGAAACATGGTTTTAAATTCAAGGACAGACATGGTTTATTCCTGATTAACAGTGAGTGTAACAGATCAACCTTGGTGTTAATGTGATTTTGCATATGCAACTGGCATGCAAACAGAACTTGGCACAGGAAGTTGTTTTCTATATTATTAATTTAAGAAATCAAAGACAAGGCCTTTTATGAAAAGGAGAGATATGCAGTAGTCATGTTAGAAAATATAACACAAATTAAATCATATGGAGAATAAAAGTAGGTCATGGAGCATATGAGCACTTCTTGAGAAAAACCTTGGATTTGTTTGGCACATGCAATAAAAACAAGAATGCAAAGCCATGTCTTAGGAAAGTGAGTGAGATTGTGGCCTGGAATTAAGCAGAGTTCAGCAGACGATAGTGAAGCAATAGCATCCCACCCTACTTGTCATAATTTATAACTATATATAGGGTAGAACATTTGGCTATGGACATCTTGGCACCAACTTCCAGGTTTATGCAGGGGCGTAGCTTCGGGGGGGCGGGGGTGTTTGAGGTGTGGTACCCCCCAAATAAATGCATTCTTGGCTTAGTAGTTAAGAATGGGGACACAGAATTGGTTCTGCTATCTCTGTGTTGATTTTCTCCTTGTGAGCCAAGAATGAAAGCCAAAACAGTGACATTTGATGTAAGTAGGAGAAAGAGAGAGACAGAGATACCCATCTGATGGATGAATTTCAAAATGTGTGACCAGATAACCTGGAATCAATGCCAGCTTACCTGCTTGTCGAAATTGTTTGAGCCTAATCAAACAATTTATTTCACAGAGTCTACTTTTTATTCCTTTTTTAATGCATGGTCACACTTTTAAATACATGAGTTCAGGATGTGTGATGTAGAAGCACCTCTTAGGTTTAATTTAGTATACTGTAATGTTGTTCCATCTACAATAAGAATCAAGGCCATGTTTAGGGTTGACATGACTACTGACACGCCTCTTGGTTCACTAATGGCATTGTCTTGGGAGGGACGAGCAATGAACGTTTCTAAACACTATTGCTTGGAATAAATGTCTGTACGTGCAGTGATATAATCTGATGCACTAAGGTGAAACTCTTTGGCGCAATAGAGAAATGCACTTTTTGGAATTTTGTAGCGATTGCATAAAATGTTACATTATGTTTATTGCAAAATATACATGCCAAACGTTTACATGGCTTGGCTTACGCATGGACTCTGAGAGCCAAATCAGACCCATGACTTGGCTTGGCTTGACCTGTTAATTTGTCTATGTGCCCTCTTCTATTTGTGACTCGGACTGAGTACATCTTTCTTACGAATTACTGCTGGGCAGGCTGCGTAAGACTGGCATCTGTTGCAATGCCCTATTGTGGCTTGCTTACTTCCTAGACAAATGGACACAGACGATCATACTGTGGTTGCTTAAGTCCCACATCATCAGTTTCAACAAAGAGGTGCCTCAGGGGCCCACTTTGCAAACTGATGTTATTCAACATCTATGTAGCCCTCATCACCCAGGTTGTTAAATCTTGTGGCTTTGGTGTTCTGTCACAAGCAGATGACACCCAGCGGATCATCTCGTTGGGACAGGATCTGAATGGTGTAACGCTTCGATTAATTGGTTATATGAGAAGGATTGCTGCCTGGATGACTGCAAATTGTGTCCAAGTGAAGAACGATAAAACGGAGATATTGTTGTTCGGCAAAGCCCAACACATCTGGTCACCTGACTGGTGGGCTTCTGAACCCTGTGCAGCTCCCTCTCCCAGGAAAGCTGTGAAACGTCTGGGGTTAAATTAGATCAGGCTGCATATATGAAAGACCATATCTCTGAAATCTATGTGGCATACTTTGCAACCATGGGGATACTGATGAAAGTCTTCCCCTGGTTACCACCTTCTGCAAGGAAAACTCTGGTCCAGGCCCTAGTGATAAGTTCCCTGAACTATGGCAATGCATTGCTTACGGCCGCAAATGACACCTTACTGTACAAACCTTAGGTGGTCCAAAATACAGTGGCATCCCTGGTCAGTAACCTTCTGTCTGGCTCTCTCTCAGCTTCTATTCAGAGAACCCTTCCTTGGCTTCCGGTCTGAAAACACACTGTTATTAAGATCTGTTGTCTCACCCAGGAGTCTTTAATAGGCAGAGCCCCCACTTATTTAACGGACAAAATGTGTCACTACTGCCCCACTAGAACTCTTAAATTCAGTGATAAAGGGATTCTGACCATTCACTGCATCCGCTCTTCAAATTTAGTGACAAATCTTTTTCCTTTACTGTCCTTTTGGCTTGGAATGAACTTCTGTACCATTTCCATAGCTGGTCTGACTTTCCCAAGTTTAAAAAGCTCTTGAAAACCTGGTTGTTTTAATCGCCCTGAAACTGCCCAGATAAACTGCTGCCCTAGACCTGCCTGACTTGCAACTAGATCTGCTTGAACCCTGCGGGCCTCTGCTGGAGTGACTTATTGATCTCTAAGTGGTACCTTCCCAGGTCCTTAGCCAGTATCCCTGAGAGCTCCATCTGGCCTAAATGAAGGTTCCACCAAATCCAGCGCCGACCAATGCAAAGCCCGCAAAGCCTCCCTGCCCATCTGCAGACTCATCAGAAACGATGTCAAGTGACACAAAGACCCAATAAGCCTTGCCGCACAGCTGCATTAAGCTTCATCGGAACTGATGCAGAGCAACGCAAAGCTCCAAAAAACATCTCTGCACATTTTCATCAGAACCAACGCAGCGCGCACAACTTGAGGCAGGACCTCGCTTCGCAGCTTCTTGGAACTGACACTGATCAATGCAAAGCAATCCCGTGAAGACCACGCGCCCAGGACATAAGATACAATCCTCAGTGGGCCAAAGCTGGACCGGTGCCCATCCTGCACTCCATTATGGTGGGCTTCAACTTTTGTATTTATCCCGGTCCAGTGCTAGAATATACCCTCAGTTGGTGCTTTGTGCCTTTTGGCGCAACTTTTATTTAAATCTTCGAATTTGCATATCTCCAGTTCTACTGGTGGGATTTTTATCATTTGGTCTCAAATAATTTATTAAATTTTACTCTATTTTTCTAAATTTGTGTGTGTTGTATTCTCACTTTATTACTGTTTAAGTGCTGCATAAATACTTTATAAATTTTCTCTAAGTAATTTAACAATTTTTGCTTGGCATAGGTCCAGGGAACAATCAGAAGTGTATACCTTTTTATTAGGACATGACATTTGCTAATATTTGGTGTTACTAGGCCTGATTTTGAGTAGAGCAGATGATTCTCGTGACAGATATTTATTTCAACCTTATTACAAGTGCCTTAGGATATAACGCACATGTAATAAAGCAGATAAGAGTAATCTATATTCTAATCTCTAAATCTGGCCCTTACTGTGGTTTCAGGGTCCAAAACTTAATGCATAAATGCAATAGGAATTAGTGTTTAACTGTGGCCTTCAACGACAACATCAGCACCAATGTTATAACAAGGTTCACTTGAACAGATATTATGCTGTGTAAGTCATCAAATGGTTTTGCAACAGTACTTGTTTCAGCAATTTTACTGCAGATAGCTCAACGCCCATCAATACATTATTCAAATCTGTTCTCAATCCAAATGTGAACTGTTAGTTTGGTTTGTGGCTCACACCACTAGAAGTACATGCGTTGACGTCTGAGGTGAGGTAGCCTTGGAATTCCTTAAGTACTCAGACATAAAGCTACTACTGTGTCGATGGGAATCATTGGAAAGCATAGAAGATCAGAATGTTTCAATGACTTCCACACTAATACTTTACGTTTCATACTTCCAACTTCAATCACAAGGTGTTATGGTGACAACCACTATGTAGGGGTTGTTTATCCTCCTGTGTATATATTTCATGCCCTTATTGCATTCCCTCTTGACATAAGGTCCACCCCAATAGACAGTGAGCTACAAATAGTCAAAAAAGAAATGTCAATAATAGGATACGTATAAAATAGAGTCTTAATGTACACTGTGCTTCAGTGTACATTAACCCCTTCCATACTGGGCCGTTTACGCTGCTGTGCGGTAAAAAAACGAACAGGGCGGGCCGTGACGAACCCCAGCCGTCATCAGCACACGAGCACCGTGGAGCGTGACGGCTGGGGTTCGTCATCAGCATGGAAGGGGTTAAGGGCCTAATTAGGATGTCAGTCGGAAAGCCTCCCACCGACATCTCTGCGGTTTCGGGACCGACTGACCTTGGGTCATCGGTCTGAAATCGCAATTATGATGCTTCGCAGAGTCCCATTTCTCTGTGGGAGTTTGGGAGGCAGCCGGAAACTGGCCGCAGCATGAGCTCCTATTGAGAAATGAGACTTTAAATCCCTGCACCATGTGGCAGGCACCGGTTCCTGCCACAGGGTGCAGAGATTACAGGGGGGCTCCATAGGTGTCCCCTCTGCCCCAACCAGAGGCCATGGAGAGAGGGGGACCCTTCAAGGAGCCCCCGAATTCGCTTTCCGGCAGGTTTTCCATGTTGGAACGCCCAACATTGAAAGCCTGTTGGAAACCACCATCATAATCCTGATGGCAGAAGCGCATCTGCAC
Organism: Lissotriton vulgaris; assembly: GCF_964263255.1. Lineage (NCBI taxonomy): Eukaryota > Metazoa > Chordata > Amphibia > Caudata > Salamandridae > Lissotriton > Lissotriton vulgaris. The sequence continues at coordinate 245,291,263 of NC_141696.1, read as the reverse complement.
AAGATTATGTTTGGTCTCCAACTGGCCGACAGACTCCATGAGCCTGTTGGAAGCCAGCCAGAATGACCAAACAGTTTGATTTCTGAGCACCGTAATCCCAATACGGCGGTCGAAATTCAAACCAAGGATGTTGGTTGGAAAGCCTACGGTCAGAGGCTTTCCGACCAATATTCTTATTAGGCCCTTAGTCGCAGAGACCTCAGTCATTCATAGAGTTCATGCTGTGCCTTTCATTTGATGCAACTCACACTGTCGCAAGATCAGGGGATGGTAGTAGTACTCCCAGTCAAAGCAATGCAGTGAATTTAAGCAACTACGTGACCAGTCACTGTGGAAGAGGATTTCTTCAAACTGCCCCACTTTTAGAAAGTTGGCATTTTAAGCCCTTGCCTGCCTGTAGCCTGGCTTGGGTCACATAACTGTTAACAGTTAAACTTTTTGAATTCTTCCCAGGCAGGTACACAATAAAGGGATTAGGTACGCCTGAATGGACCATCTGCTGGCAGGATAGGGATGTTCAGCACGGATCCACTGGAAACTGAGCAGCCTGTGCTCTGCCTTCACACAAAGGGTCAATGTGACATTACATTGTCACTGCAGTCAGCTTGGAGTCAGGACAGGGGATTCAGGAATTCCTTGCACTTCAAAGCCACTGTCTAGAAGCTTCTCCCACCTTACAGAACCATTGCACCAGGGTATAACAAGCATTTGCAATGCAATAGGTCTCGCAACTGCGAGTTTTGGAGCTATATTGTAAATGGTATTGTAAATGACAATCCCTTTAATTTATGTTGTATAAAAAAATAAAAATAAAAGGCATTGTAATTTACATCCACGAGCATCAGACATCCACAAGCATCAGGCATCCACCTGTCCAGCCCTTCCCTGCTCCACCCAAGCCTCCTCTCTCTGTCCAGCCTTTCTATGCTCCACCCCAAAGGCCCCTCTCTGTCCAGCCCTTCTCTGCTCCACCCAAGCCTCCTCTTCCAACTCTTCTCTGCTCCACCCAAGCCTCCTCTGTCCAGCCCTTCTCTGCTCCACCTAAGCCTCCTCTCTCTGTCCAGCCTTCTCTGCTCCGCCCAAGCCTCCTCTCTCAGTCCAGCCCTTCTCTGCTCCACCCAAGCCTCCTCTCTCCAGCTCTTCTCTGTTCCACCCAAACCTACTCTGTCCAGCCCTTCTCTGCTCCACCCAAGCCTCCTCTCACTGTCCAGCCCTTCTCTGCTCCACCCAAGCCTCCCCTCTCTTTCTCTCTGTCCAGCCCTTCTCTGCTACACCCAAGCCTCCTCTTTCTGTCTAGCCCTTCTCTGCTCCACCCAAGCCTACTCTCTCTGTCCAACCCTTCTCTGCTCCACCCAAGCCTCCTCTCTCTAATGGGCCTGCAGCGCTGATTGTGCCACCCACATGGTAGCCCTTTAAACATGGCTCTGACCTACCAGGACAGAGACTGTGTGTATAATTTTTAAACTGCCATTTCACCTGCCAAGTAAACTTACTTGCCAGGCCAAAACCATCCTTTTTATTACATGTGAGGTTGGCCCTAGTTAGCCACTTGGTTAGGGTTTTTTTTTTAAAGTTGAACATATACTTTTAAGTTTTACTTGTCCTGGTGTTGAAATACTCTTGAATTCGTTTTTCATTACTGCAAGGCCTAATTCTCCCATAGGTTAACATTGGGATTGCCTTAAACATATGTTTATTGTAATATCCAATTGAGAACATATAGTAATTTGGTGTTTGGTGTCTCTGGATTACAAATTAAAATCACACTTTATGGTGAATTCAGATTTTAAAATGTATGTCTTAAAATGCCATTTTTAGACAGTTGCTGGGCAACAAATGATGGACGGAATGCTGAATAAATCAAACATTCTCTCCCAGTCAAGAGATCTGGGTTACATCCATTGTTCTTTTGCTTACTACGTTCACACCAGTTGGGGTCCAGCCATATGCAAATCAATCTAGACTCTGCTCCTCATGGGAAAAGTCCAGCCCAAACTGCCAAGCTGGGTCCTCCCTGGACCAGAAATAAGCATCCTGGAACTGGTTTCGGGGTATATCACCCCACTTTTAGAAAGTTGTCATTTTCTTACTTTAACCATTCAGTGCCTCTGCCTATCTCTGAATACACATCTGGGTTGGGTGATAGCTGGCCTTTGTGCATTCCCTCTAGACAATTGCACAAAGGGAGAAGGGGTGTGCCATTTGCATCCTGATGACCCATCTTCAGGCTGATGGGCCTTCCTGAGGTAGATTGGAAGGGAGGAGCTGACACTTGCACCTGAAAACGGCTGTGCTTGTCCCCACTCAAAGAGAAGCATATCCTCCTATAGTGAGTCTGGAGACAGGGCAGGAAAGGCAGGCACCTTGTGATCTTCAAAGACCTCTTTGATGTCTCCCCCACTTCAAAGCCACATTTGGGTATAAGTAGTAGACCCCTGACAACACCAAATCAGAGCTTTGCTGGAATCAAGGACATTCTGCCTGGAAAAATAGCTGCTGCTGTAGGAGGAACTGCCACTTTGCTACGTGCATTCCTGTTTTGGCCTGCTGCGCTGTAGGAGGGACTGCTACTTTGCTACCTGCTCTGCTGTGTTGGCCTGCTGCCTGCTGCTTCTTGCCTGGGAGTGAGAGGGGCTGGATCTGATCTCTACATTCTTGAATTCAAGATTATCCAAGGGCTTGCTGGCTTGCCTTCTATTTTATGAAGTCCCAGGGAGACAAAAAGCTTCTTACAACTCTGTTGGTGCTGCTGGGCTCTGCAATCTGTGAGTCCTACCTTTGCATGAGTTACCCCCTCCAGTTCTAGGCCTCAGGAGTGGGTTCTAGAGCTCTTGTCTTAAAGGATTGACAGAGTAGCATCTTTCTGCTGATAGAAACTGATGCAGTGCCCTCCGACACCAATGTGATGGCGATTTGGCAACAACGCAGGTTCCAACTGTGAAGTTGAAAGATGACGCAGTGCCTATTCGTCAGCACTATCTGTGAGGCTCTAACATGATGCAGCGCTGAACCTTCGACACTGTGAGGCTCGACTGAGATGCATCGACCCGACCACAGGGAAAATTCCGATACATCGGGCTCCCAACATTAACGCTTTGCTTCAGACCAGATACTTTTTCTGCGGACCATGCATGGGTTCTGCAGCTGACCTGTCCTCCGTCGCTGTTAGCCTAAACTTTGGATTCGTACCGGTCCTTCACGATCTTAAATAACCTTTTGACTACAAGTGTCTTCTGAGCACTGTTTTGACATTTTATCTTGGGTCTTGTTTTACTCAGATAAATATTCTCTATTTTTCTAATCTAGTGTGGAGTCTTTTTGTGGTGGTTTCACTATGTTACTGTAATTAAAGTGTACATAAATCCTTTACACATTGCCTCTTAAGGTAAGCCTGACTGTTCTATGCCAAGCTACCAGAGGGTGAGCACAGGTTAATTTAGGTAGTGTATCTGACTTACCTTGACTAGGATTGTGGTACCTGCTTGAACAGGGTGTATACTCTGCCAATCAGAAACCTCAATTTCTAACACATTGTCTTCACTTTCACTTGATGTAGATATTGTAGAACTCTTTAACCATGATTGTTAGTAATGGGATTTCTGGTTGGCTAGGGCATGCTCCTAAGCCGGGAAGAAGCCACCAGTCTAGTCAGGGCAAGGGAGTTACACGCTGAAGATAACCCCTGCTCACCCCCTTGGTAGCTTGGCACGAGCAGTCAGCCTTATCTCAGAGGAAATGTGTGAAGCATTTGCGCAGCACACACACACAGTAGTGAACACTAGGCACACCGCAAAAGAATCTCCACACAAGGTTATATCAAAAATAGGCTCTGTATTATCCATAAAACACATCAGAACATAATCACATATATACACTGTGCCACCTGGTACTAGGTATTACTTTACAGGGGATTATATACATTTCAGGGCCAATTGGCCCACTGTCATATCCATTAGAATGCACAGTTAGCAAAGCAACCAGTGATAACTAGCAATAGTACACTCAGCATAAACACATTAGGCAAACCCCCTAATAATCATTGGTGCACCACTGTAACACCTGCCACGGTGCACATCTCATGAGGCATGACCATCAGGGCAGTACTTGGGATTACACTCAGCATAAACATAAGTAGCAGCAGGGCAGTACATCAGGCCCTCCTTAGGCCTACCCCTCAGCAGCGACAGGGACATATAGTTCCTCTGCCCCAGGGGTACTGTCCCCCAAGCCAATGTTCCCCAGCGGGTGCCCTGTCCTCGTCCTGCAATGCCAATGAAAAAAAGGGGGATCAAAACTCACCCCTTTCTCCTTCCTTGGAGACTGAACCAGGTGCTGCGCTAAATCTGCAGCTGCCCGCGATCATGCGGCGCAGCTACAATCATGCCAGGAATGCGGGGGAAGAGACGGTGCCACTTCAGCACCCAAGGGAAACTCTCTAATGTCCCCTCGTGCCAGAGACCCACAGCTCTGTACAAACAGTGTTTCTCGCAGACCACACTCTCTGGCTTATACTGTTGCCATTTTCCTGGGGGCCCAAGAGAACCTTGTGCCAGCACGCCATCCCTTCCGATCACAGCAAGGATCATTCTCCTATCCTCCGCCAACCAGGCAGTGGCACTCCCACAACCAGGAGCAGCTTCTGCCTGGCTTCCTCTGAAGGAAAGGCCCTGCCCACAGTCAGGCTGGTGACATTTACTTCTGGTTCTGTTTGCAGGCTTCCTCCTATCACGGTAACCTGCCCATGGTCAGGCACGACTCTGCCTGCCCTTCGGCTGTCGTTTCGTGGCCTTGCCTCCCTTTGGTAGTGCCTTGAAACGGCACAGCGGCAATGAAAAGAGCAGTCTGGGGTGCAATGGGGCCACCAACAGCCTGTGCTCCTTCCCCGTTCCCCCCCCTCGACACTGGGGAGCAATGACGGTGTTTTTCCAAGCTCTTTACTCTCAGTAAGCCCTGCCCGCAGTCAGGCTTTGCTCCTGCCTGGCTTCTGCTTCCAGGCACCTGGATACGGAGCAAAGTCTCTGCAACGGCCCTGGCTCCTGATAGAAATTACTGGTACCCACCAAGCATCTCTGGCCACAGTGCTCGATCTGAGCACACTTGGAACCCTCTTCTCGGGCTCTAGGAACAAGCTGAAAATCGCACACCACACACAGCGCTGAGCATGGTGGGCCGACATGCCCCCGTCTGCTCCCCCTTCTCTTAGGAGCTCCTTAGCAGCGTCCTCACTTGTACTGGCCGGGGAGTAAAGCAAAAAGTGATCCTCCTAAGTTTCTGCAGTCTCTGGAGCCAAGAGCACTTGACTTCAGTGGCCTCTGACTTGAATGGTGGGAGGCGGACTCTCTGAGTTCTTCCGGCAAGGAACGAGGTGATCCATTCCAGTGCTTTACTTTGGATTCCGATGTTTCTGAGGCGTTGTAACAGGGTGCTATGACAGACTGTGTCGAAGGCTGCAGAGAGGTCGAGGAGGATGAGGGCGACTGTGTCTCCATTGTCCAGTAGAGTTCGAATGTCGTCTGTTGCTGCGATGAGTGCGGTCTCAGTGCTGTGTTTTGCTCGGAAGCCGGACTGTGAGGAGTCGAGGGATTTGTTGGTTTCGAGGAAGGCGGCGAGCTGGTTGTTGACAGCTTTCTCGATGACTTTGGCCGGGAATGGAAGGAGCGAGATGGGGCGGTAGTTTTTGAGTTCGGTGGGGTCAGCTGTGGGTTTTTTCAGAAGGGCGCTGAGTTCGGCGTGTTTCCAGCTTTCCGGGAAGGTGGCGGAGTTGAGGAAGCAGTTGATGACGTCTCGGAGGTGTGGTGCTATGATGGAGTCTGCTTTGTTGAAGATGTGGTGAGGGCATGGGTCTGTGGGGGATCCTGAGTGGATGGAGTTCATCAGGCGGATGGTGTCCTCAGTGGAGATTGGGTTCCAGTCATTAAGGATGTTCAAGGCGGGTGAAGGTACGGCAGAAGGTTGGGTGGGTTGGTCTCCATGTTGGTTGTCGAAGCTGTTGTGGATGTCAGCGATTTTGTTTGAGAGGGAGTGATGTCGTTGGAGTTGGCAGTGGGGTTGGTAAATTCTTTGACGATGTTGAATAATTCCTTGCTGTTGTGGGCGTTGTTGTCTAGTCGATCTTTGAATGCGGCTTTCTTGGCAGTCCGGATCAGTTGGTGGTGAATGCGGGTGGCGTTTTTGAAGGCGTCTCTGGTGCTGGTGTTTGGGTCTTTTTTCCAGGCTTTCTCAAGGGAGCGACAGAGTTTCTTGGATTTCTTAAGATCATCGTTGAACCAGGGGGCGTTTTTGCTGCCTAGTTTGATTTGACGTTTTTTCAAAGGTGCTAGGTTGTCAGGGCTGTTGGTTAGCCATTGAGTAAGGTTAATGGCTGCTTGGTTGGGGTTCGAGGAGTGGGCAGGGGGGTTTTGAAGGAGCGATGAGGAGATCTGGTCGATGGTGATTTTGTTCCAGTTTCTTCACAGAGTAGGTTGAGGATGGTTGTGGGTTGTGGTCTTTTTGTAGATAAAGTGAACGCAGCTGTGGTCCGTCCAATGGAGAACTGTGGTGTGACTGAAGGAGATATGTTTGCTGGAGGTGAAGATATGGTCAAGTGTGTGACCTGCGTAGTGAGTGGGGGTATTGACAAGTTGTTTGAGTCCGAGGTTGGCGAGATTGTCCAGAAGGGTGGTGGCGTAGCTGTCGTTGCTCTTTTCCAGGTGAAAATTGAGGTTTCCCAATAGAATGTAGTCCTCGGAGGGGAGGGCGTGTGGGGTGATAAAGTCAGTGATGTCTTCACTGAATTGTGCACGGGATCCTGGTGGCCTGTAGAGGAGGGTACCTCTGAGTGTGGTCTTGGGGTCGGTGTGGATCTGGAAGTGAAGGTGTTCGGCGCTAGCGAGGTTGACGTCTGAGCTAGTTGAGATGCGGATGGAATTCTTATGGACGATAGCGATGCCTCCTCCTGTTTGGAAGGTGCGGTCTTTTCGGATGATCTTGTAGCCTTTCGGGATGGCAATGGTGATGTCTGGGGCTGAGGAGGCGTTCATCCATGTTTCTGTTAGGAAGGCGACGTCCGGGGAGATGGTGTCTAGTAGATTCCAGAGGTCGATTGCGTGTTTGTGGACCGAGCGGGTGATGAGCAGGATACATTTTAGGTGGTTGGTGTCAGATCTCTGTTTGGTGTTAGTGGATGAGGAGTTGGTCTTGGTACCGTCATACTTGCATGAGTTGCATGTGAAGGGTCCATGGGTGTGTCCAGGAGCGGCTTGGGCGCAGTTGGGGAGTCGGCCGGGGTTTAGGGCTAAGAGGGTGAAGGCGTTGTATGTAATGCGGGTGGGGTGGGTGGTGTGGGGGCCAGGGGGTCTGGCGCTGGGCGCTGGCTTGGTGCGGACGGGCGTAGACGGGCTTGGACGCTGCGCGTTGGGACATCCGTCATAAATGGTTAGTGGAGGGGGCGGAGCGTGGGAGGGGCAGCAGGGAGGCGGTAGCGGGGAGGAGAGGCGGGCCAGGGGAAAACCACAACAACAAAATGGAGGGTCAAAGGGAAAGGGAGACAGGGGCAGCAAATGTCCAATGGCACCGAGTGTGCAACCAAAGTTCAAACATGCAAATAAGCCTCAGCAATGTCGCGCTGTAAAGCAGGGCAGAGAGTGCGGCACTATGTAGAAAAAACGCTCAATGTGAAGAAATGAATACTCCTAAGGTGAAGCTACGGTAACAGGCGAAAAGCGCTAGCAGTTACAGATAACACAAAAAGCGCTAGCAATTACAGTATCACAAAAAGCGCTAGCAGTTACAGTATCACAAAAAGCGCTAGCAGTTACAGTTAACACAAAAAGCGCTAGCAATTACAGTATCACAGAAAGCGCTAGCAATTACAGTTATCACAGAAAGCGCTAGCAATTAAAGTTATCCCATAAGACGATACCGAGTCCGGTAAGGAGCGCGTGTCATCAGAGTGCAATTGCGCGTGGCAGCGCGAAGAGGTTGTAGATTCCGGGAGCGTGGGGATTCAGTTCAAACCAGTTCTGAAGGCACTTAACAAGTGCACAACAGTCCCCATTGACAGTGTAGGTCCTAGCCCCAGACACACCACAGGGGGCGGAGCCAGCATTGAGCAAGGCAGGTACAGATCTATTCAGGGTCAGGGGCTACTCCTCTCATTACTCGAAATGCAGATGGGCCTATTCAGCCTAGTGCTGAGTCAACCAGCCCCTCTTGAGCCACTGCACCTCCCCAGCCCCTGTCACTCCAGAGCCAGAGATGCAATACTCAACAGGCAGGCACAAAGACACGTAGCACACAGAAATGCCAACTTCTAAAAGTGGCATTTCTAAAATAGTGATAATAAATCTGCACACACTAATACACAGCATTTATTACCACTATTCCAAACATACCAAACTTGATCACGCTACTCCTCTCAAATCAGGAATTACCACTGAAACACATATCAGTAAGCCTTAATGCATTCCTATGGGAGGGCAGCCTCACAGTTGTGAGAAACCAAAATGGCCGTTTGTCACTACCAGGACATGCCACACAGTAAAGTCACATGTCCTACCTTTTACCTACAGCGCACCATGCCCATAGGGCAAGCTAGGGCCTACCTTAGGGTTACTGATATGTAGTTAAAGGGGAGTCACGGACTTGGCACCCACTTTACGTGCCATGTCACAGCGGCAGTAAACTGCACGCACAGGCCCTGCAATGGCAGAGGCCTGAGACAGGTTTGAAAGGCTACTTTGGTGGGTTTCACAAGCAGCAATGCAAGTCCACTAGTTGCATTTAATTTACTGCCCTGGGTATCTGAGATACCACTTTACAAGGGACTGATAGGTAAATTAAATACGCCAAACAGGTGTAGACCAATCTTACCATGTGTACCATAGAGAGCCCCTGCACTTTACACTGGACAGCAGTGATAAAGTGCCCAGAGTCCTAAAACCACCAACACCATGTCAGACAAAAAAGACTAGGAGGGAGGCAAAACGTTCAGGGATGACATTTCTAAAAGGGCCAAGTCCAACAATGAATTAAATGATTATCAACTTTGTTTGATTTGCCTCAATTAGTGTGGTCACTTGGCCTAATGGGAGTATGTAGCATCTGATGCATTCAGGTGGCCTTTTGTATTCGCGCTATCATGCACTTCTTTTCTCCTTTGCCTTACAAACCATCCCAGAATGGTTCTCCTTTCCACAGCCTTTGCACACCTGCCCAATGGCGGGACATTTACCTTCATGTGGAAACAAAAATACACACCTGAAACACAACTTCTTCTGTGGAGACATCACTCTATGTCCCAATGCTTTGCCTTACTTTTTATGTTCATGACTGACACACTCTGGGCACCTCCAGCCTCCAAGTTAGCAGCTTGTCGATCAGCGCACTCCTCAGCTCTGGCAGCCATCAGAACTCACTCCAGACAAAGAGTTACATTCAGCATTCATCATCTGAAGGAATTTAAGAGGCATCCATCAATAATTCTGAGGCGTATGGCTTCCCCATCATTAAAATCATTGAGTTTACAGTGCTTGATGAGCGCGTCAGTCTCTCAATAAATTTGTTGATGGTTTCCCCATTCTTCTGTTCTTGACTGAAAATATTTCATTTGTAATCTACATTTGACATTGGATTGAATTTTAGATTCAAGGCTTCTTTGATTTGATGGTATGTGATTTCGTTAACTCGCAGCATTTTCTTTAATACTTCTTTTATACCTTCACCAGCTAGATTCTTAAGGTAATTGAAAGTCTTCTTGTTATCTGTTTCTTCTAATGCATAGATGACATCATTAAATGTCTCTATTGAAGCAGTTCATCTGTAGCCAATATTCAGCTTTTTTACTGTTTCGAATGGTGGTAGTGGTTTCAAGAAGGCGTTGGCATTACAACCATTTATGTGATTGGCTGACCCTGAGAGTGGATGTCTCTCCGACATTGTCTGCTAGGACTGGCTTCATTTATATATTTCTAAGGCACTATGCGATTCTGGCCTCCTGGTCATCTTGACCATTCAACGGTAAAGTGACCTCCCTATTGGTCTCCAGGTGAGCCCTTCACTTTAATGGAGATCTCTGGATTTGTTCTGAGCCACCACCCAGCAGCTCTGATGACGTGCTGCTTTGGGTATTGATAGGTCCATAAACACATCCCAGGGCACTTCTTTTGGGACTACTCCACCCCAGTGGCGGCTGGTGACATTTGAAAGTGGTGAGGCGTAAAACACTAAATGTACTGCAATGTTGAGAGCGAGCGTGACTGAACCACCTATGGCGGGTTCGGGGAGTTCTGCCACTGAGAAATGTTTGAAAAAGAGTGGGCAAATGGTGCATTTTCAAGCAAATTTTTAGATATTTATTATATGTCACATTAACACAGAATCATAAGAACATATTTTAGAATGAAAATACTAAGCTTCCATTAAAACACAATGGAGTGAGAGAGCAAGGGGCCGAATTTAAGAGTGTAAATATTGCTTACCAGGAGGGGAGTACAGCTCCTCGATGGTCTTTTCTAGCTTCAACAAAAAGAAGCTGACAAGACGTAAGCAGGAACATACCTGTGCACATTTTCAGTTTTAGGCTCCGAAAGACTGCCTCTCCCATTTCATCTGGAGCCCTGGTGTCACTTGAGGCTTTGTCCTTCAAGTGAACGTGGGGCTCACCAGTTACCTACATACGCAACAAGAGAGACGTTCAGAACTTGGGGTTCTAGACTAGAGCATGTGCTGCTCGTGAGTCCTCTTCTCCTCTGTGCTCACCGTTAATCTCAAGCACGATGAGTATGGCGCATGTGTATGTGTTCACTGAGAGGCAGTGTATTTTGCCCACTGCAGTGTCATTTGATTACTTAAAATAATATTCACAAAAGTGCTTTATTTATTCCAGTTACAAAGCACAATTACAAGTCTTACAAGAACGTAGTAAGTGCTGTAAAAACTACTTTAACTGGCGATGAATGAGAGCCACTTGTTTGGAACAAGAAAAAAACCGACGCTTGTAAACTTTGCTGGTTAAACAAAATCCTGGAGGCTTTGTGTGAAATTATAACTCTAACAAGTTTGGAAACCTATTATTTTGCCTTGCCATTCTGCCAAGTTAGAAAAGAGAAAAATAAGACAGAGAACAGAGAGCGCAGAGAAACAACAAATGTCCAGTCGCGTCTCGCAGTACTCGGGGGTCGCCTCTGCTCTGGGGTCCTGTTGGTTAGCGCCTACAAACAGCCACGTCACTACTGGCAAACCCTCTCAGCAAATCCTAGCGCAGCTCCAGCAGCCCGCCTGCCCATTAGGAGACTGAGGTTTGAGCCTTTGCTCAACTCTAGCTCTCCTAATGCGCAGCCGCAGCCTGAGCAGACACTAGTGCGCATGACTGGGCTGGTCAGGAAATTTTGCCGACCTTCACCAGTCATGTGCACTTGTAGTGCTGCCTGCCCCTGGTCTGACAATGCATGCATCTCAGTCAACATGATGCGAGGCTGGCCATCCTCTTCAGACTCTGAAGGGGGTGGGCGGTCCGACGTCATGCTGACTGACATGATTGTCAGTTCTCCCTCGCATCCCTGAACTTAAGTGAACTGAGAGTTTACTTAAGTTCAGAGATGCCAAGGGAGCTGTGGGCGTGAGTGGCTTGTGGGGCAATGACCCAGAGCCCTACTGGACATACCACCACTGCTCTACCGGCTCTCTTTTCTCAGTTCTGGTAAGCAGCTGACCTTTCTTGTATTTGAATGTATTTGTTTGAAAGCTTCTCTTTGTACTGCCTGACACCTGGTTGAACTCTGCTTCGCAGGTCTTCTGATCGCAGCATTATCACTCTGAATGATGCATGGCTTTAGACTGTGTAGTAGTACAGTACCTCTTTTTCAGCCCTCCCAGTACATTCTCAGCCAACGATGTGTAAACTTCTCAGCGTATCGTTCATTAACTTCAAATGCTTTAGACAGGCCGGAGTTGCGCTGTGACTCCACATACGCCAAGCATTGATTCGGCACTTTGACTGAGGCACATGTGCCATTCACAAGCACTTTGCTGGATCACGGCAAACTCTTTGGGAGATCACTGTCGAACTTCGGATTACTTATCCCCTATCTCATTGCCAATCGTTGCATCTTCCCCAGCCAGGACACCCACTAATCACTACACCACACACGGAGCTTAGTATAACATGTCTTTATTCTTCTGCATGTAACTGCAAACTTAACATTCTAAACCTTCCTTCACTACTCTCTAATGCTTACGTCACAGCTCTACAGGAGCCAAAAAGTACTGTCATTGCGAACTCACACAACACTACAATGAAGTTTCAAAGTTTCACAGTTTTGCACAACTTCAACTCCCGGTGATATTTCTTACAAAAAAATTAATACACTGTGGGACGTTTTTCCCCACAATAATTATTTTCAGGAAGGAATTCCCACACGAAAATGTACGTTTTGTATGTTGTTTTCAGGGAAACCTCAATTTTGCCTGCCACAGATAGTTTTTCTTTTTTAAACTTTGCTGACTGCATGCATCTGTCAATGTATTCTTTACGAAATTGTCAGAAACCAACATCAGCTTCTTCGCACAACCCTTGCTCCTCATGAATATCCTTGATCCTAAAAACCCGGCCTTTTGATCCTTCCATTTTCATCCATTTAACATCCCAGAAATCCTACAGAAAATGGTAAGCGCACAGTATGCTTTCTTAAACTTCCAAATTCACCATCACAACATATGTAGCACCACAAAAAAAATTGGAAACAGTAACGATGCAAACAGCTGATAGTTTGTGTCTGGGTTCTGGAGTAAAACATGTTTGCGTTTTATTTTTGTTTTACCCTGCTTCCTTTAATCAGTAAAAATGCCACACAGAAATAGAAAACACACCTTTTCTGCTTTTTTCTTTTGCTTGGTATTTTAGAGGTATTTCCAGGACACAGACACAGTAAAAGCAGTAAGGGCCCTCCACCCCCTGGGAGCCTGGAAGCGCCACCGTTTGATGGGGCGGCGGATTAGCACTTGTTAGAAGGGAAGTAGGAAGAAAGCGTCGAGGCTTCGTGACATCAAGGCAAGGTGGTTTTTAGGACCACAAAGGGTTAAGAGCAGCGGGGGCCTAGTCAGTCTGCACGGTTATTACTGGTTTCCCGCCTTTGGTGCCCGCAGCTATCTCCTCTGAGAGACAGGTGGTCTTTCACAATGGAGGGTCGCTCGATAGGATTTAAACTCCGAAAGAGAGTGCCTTTCTTTGTTAAAATAAGATTCTCTTTGTAGGCTTAAGCAGAATGTAGGCTTAATGATTAAAGCCTTTTGAGGGATTACCCCGAGATAAGAAATTAATTGTTGTTTTCTCTTATGTTTTAGAATGATAAAAGACAAGATTAGTACAACGATCTTTCCCAAAGCTACCGCTGGCGATATAAACAAGGCTGGCTGCATGAATGCGACCATTGTACGTGAGAAACGAGATATTTCAATAAATAGACGTCATAGTTTGCTCAGGATCTCTCAGACGTACACAAACCTCTTTTTATGAGTTCAAATGGAGCCGCTTAAATCTAGTTGGAGTAGGGTGCCCAATTACAGGACCGGATTGGGAGAACAATTCGCCCCGGGCACCTCTTTAAAAAGTGGCACACATTCCCAGATTCCACCTATTTATAAAACAGCGGGCATATTATCAAGGGGATTTATCTCCGCTTTTTTGGCTTTAAAAGCCAAGAAAGCGGAGATAAAATTATCTCCCTATTACCTAGCTGTCGCTAACACCAGTTAGCGACAGCTAGTAGGAGAAAGCGACCATCTTGGGCCCCACTTTGCATGTCAGTGATATTTATCACTAATGATATGCAAAGTGGGCGTGCCAAGATGTTAGCGACTGGAAAAAGTCGCTAACATCGCTATATCCTATTACCAACTTTTGGAGGTAAAACTATAGCACAGGATCGTGATGAATTTGGGAAAAAAATGATCTGGGAATCCATAAATCGGGGGTCAGGGCATGGCAGAGGAAAGGGGTTGGAGCCAGGAGGGGCTATGCTCGAAAAGCAAAATCCAAAAGTCAACACATGCATTTATTTATAAAAAAAATCTGCTTCAAAGACATTAGTAAAAAGGACAAATGTGATAACAAATTTGTTCTAGTTTACTTTATTGGCCACAAAGAGGGTGCATATTAAAATAGAAGAGCTCTTTGGATGGCCAACCCCTTGGAGGTATTACAATAGCAGTACGATAACTCTGGTGGTGTTCTGTATTTTGCACAGTCACAGTTGTGAATCCTATAGTAGCAGAGAGTGTTAACGTGCCTGTTACGATGCAAATTGTTTAACATGCAGATCACAGATTTGTATGTTATGCAGATAGGTAAGTGGACTACTGCTTTTGACACTTAAGATCATTTTGTTACTTCCAGTTCATAAGTTACATGCTTCTTATATAGCACAGGGATTTATTTACGGGTTAGCAGTATCAAGGAGATGCTTGCAAACTGTAAATTGTGGGTTTAGATCCAAATTTGTTTTTATTAATCTGTTGTTACCCTAGCATTACAAAAAGGGTTCATTTGGGAAGTAAGAAAGTCTTGTTAGTGCAGACAACACCAATCACAATGTTTTTATAAGCCTGGGCGGAGTTCGCGGAGTTTGGAAGTACCAGAAAAACTCTGCCGCGCAGAGTACCACCGGCTGTGGAGTCTGTTAAGTCATGCAGCTCGCACTGATTTTTAGTGCTAGGAGTTTGTCCCGTGCTGTAAAATCAGCGCAAATGCCACCACACGTTCCGCCACTCGAGTAGACATGCTAGCCGAGCAGTGGCTTCCTCAACGCGAATGGCATCGTCCACCTGGAATGAGAAATCTCGCAAGAAAGAGGTCTAGCACGTTATTTTTTCATGCAAGCACTTGCCAACTTGCAGTTGGCGAGCGGCTCAAGAAAAAAACTTTGCTTCGCGCCACTGCGCAGAGTTTTTCGGGACTCTGCAATCTGCACAAAACACAGAGTGGGCAAAACTATGTAAACTCCGCCGGCGGAGTGGAATCCTTCGCCCACCCCTAGTTTTAGGTGGAGTTTTGAGTTTTTCCCGACCATTCAGCTTACCATTGAACGTTTACATGCATGGATGATATGTGCATGGATGATATGTGATTCCTAAACATTATAACACTCTTTGTCTTATGAACATTTCCTGTACATTGATTTACACATATGTATGATTTATTGTGTCTGTGTATTATGTGAAGCCCTCCAATAATCTACTCTGGGATGAGTAGCCCTATAAAAGAATTGAATACAAATAAATCAGTAGATGGCATTTAAATAATTTTTTGTGTATGTACTCCTATATGATGCAAGCACATCTCTTACATAGGGGGTTGAGCAAATTGAGGCTGGTATTTTTTTATTTGCAATGCCATTTGACTTAATAAACCAGATTGTTGTGCACATCTCAGACAGCACCACCATGTGGTGGACTGTCGCTAGAGCCGGTGCTGACAATTAAGTGCCGGTGCAGACCATTTGAAACCACCAGCTCAAATTAAGCACTGGTTTGTGGTGAAAAGAAGAATCCTCTCTTGCAGCCTGCATGGTGCTGCTCTGAACAAATGGAAAGCAGGCAATATGCAGGTGCTGCTGAATTCTGTCCACCTGGACAAATTCAACATATTACCCTCGGTCAGGCGGATCCCAGATCTAGCCCAGAAATGGGTGCCTGAAGTGGGGTCCTTTGGTATCCTTCTAGTTTTTGACACTGCCCTCGTAGGCAGGATCATCACAAACAGCCACAACGTGAGTGGCTGTTGTTTCTTTTGGGGAGAGGCACATTTGTTTGCAAAATTCATCTTCAAAAATTGAAGAAAGGGCACATCCTATATTAACATATCAAACTGAATTATGTGTTTACATTTCACATAATTTTGTATGATTTACCAGACATGTCATGTAATTATGCAAATCTTGTACACCTCTGAAGTAGGTTTTCATGTGTTGCAGTGCAGGATTAGTTAGCAGCCCTTCTCAGAAAACAATATAATTAACAAGTCAACATGGTGTGAAAAAAGTCAGGTGTTGATGCGTGTCAGCGATAGTAGGAACTTGTACTTCAAGTTTCTTTGCCTAACCCCCGAATTGGAAGTGGACACAGGCGATTCTCAGACAGACGGGCAGGTACCGGGCACCAGAGGGGACGAGCGACTATAGTCTCTCTCAAAGCCGCTGTGAACGCCTCCACTTCCAATTCAGGGGTGTGGCAAAGTAATTTGAAGTACACGTTCCTACTAGCGCTGAGACACATCAACACCTGATTATAGGTATTACAGGTATACAGGGGTCTTTTTTGTCCCTGATCCCTGGTCACTTTCTCTTCTATAATTACACTTTTCACTCTTTGTCCCTGACAAAGCGCCCTTTGATCCCTTATGGACCTTTATGATGCGTGAAACATGCTGACCCCATTCTTTTTCATACCCCCTCACGGATACTGAGAGCAACGGGATTACATTCATCTCCCCCACTCTGCATTTGTTTCCAAGAGGAGCTCCACATCCATAGCATTTTATAACCTTATCATCCGGACCCCCGAATAAAATTATGTTCTAGGTACCGGCTGGTAATTTTAACTCACTTATTCACTCACTGTCCTAGGCCCACACACCCGCATGCACAACTGCGGCGTCTCCTCAAAAGATCTCTGTAAAGAGCCCTCTGGGGGGGGGCCCATGGGGGACAGCAGCGTCACCCCCACGAGGAGCAACGCCTGATTATGCCACATGACACTCGCAAGGGTGTGTAAGGGCACTATATTCAAAAGGAGGAATTCCCCCTCATTCTAGAACATCCCAACTTTACTGAGACAGACAACTCTAACACTTATGTGCAAACCAGAATAGGTTCCCACTCTCTTTTTTCTTTAGGAACAGCTACCCCTCAGTGTATACCTTATTAGTCGGTGCAAAGATTTGGTGCTCAAAATCTGGTCACCCTAGGTTGAAGTGCAATCTTAGATACTAGAGCACAGGTTCACACATCACTAAAATCAGTCTTAACACCTTCTCAGAATTTAAACACTGAATACTTTCATTAGAAGGGTCATGACATAAGTCTGCACAAAAACTCAGAAAATCTTATCTCATTGTTCACTTTAGTACTTCGGTGGCTTGCTGGACGTTGATTTGACACATTTGTGGCTGGTGTTCTGCACATAGACACTGTGGACACAAGCTGAAACTCCCTCGCCATAGATGTGAATAGATATATATGTACTATTAGCATGTTACTCTATTCACAGCAGAGCATAACACAACATGCACATACACGCAAGGGATATATTACAGTTAATACCACACATATGTATACAGAATGTACACAGGCACATGCTATCATGCCTCACCAGTAAAATATAATATAATAACCACTGGTAAAGGCAATCATCAAGTAATGTCTACCTTTATTTGTTAGTTGGTGTGCTTTGTTAGGCACTGGTGCTGTTTGAAGCCCGTGAATAGATATAGAAAGGAATGAAGAACCAGCGAAGATTGAGGTTCAGGCACATGCACCTTTGCTTAACTACCATCCATATGCAGAGCAGAACAGCAGAGGTTTGGCAGTGCTTACTTTGTAAAAAAAATGAGTACTGGTGCAAAGGTTTTGCTTAAAAGTCCGGGCGGTTGCTACTGAATGTCTGCACATTCTTGATTCCACCTCATGCCTCTTTAATACACCACTGCACATTGCCTACCCCTTTGTCACATTCTTGTTGGTTCTTTTTCATCCCTGATTTCACCCCTAGTCCCTGTTGTTTTCTTCCTTCTCTTCCTCCTTTTGAGTTTTTAGGTCTCGACCTATGCAACGCGCATGCATTGCATAGGACAGAGACCTGTAGGCATCGCCACAGCTTTGGGGGTAAAAACGTGCGCGTGTTGCATTGCTTGCAATGTAACACATGCACATTTTGGCGATTTCCTTTCAGGAGCGCGCAGCGCCATATGGTGACGCCATATGGTCGCACGCTCCCGAAAGGGAATCGCCCATGCCCCCTCCTCCTGCTGCCACTTTCACTGCCGCGCGGCTGTACTGCCGTGCGGCCAATGCTTGTTTACTTCAACCTATAGGAAAGAGATTCCTTTACCCAATAGGATGACAGTGGGCGTGGCTTGGGCAGCTGGCTTGGTCTTCCATGCAGCCAGTGAGGGACTGGACGCGCAGCATGCTCTGCTCTCAGGGCTCCCTGAAAGGTGCTTCTGACTTCGGATTTTCACTTCTTGGACCGGCAGCGCCGCTTTCCTTCCCCGTTTTTTCATGGTTTCAGAGGATTGACAAACAGAAACAAAGTGTGAGGCTTTCTCCAGTGCTGCAGACCGAGAGCCCGGGAAGTGCAAGCTTGGTGAGTTTGCTTGATCAGGACAGAATTGGCAGGATATGTTCTGCCGTTTAAAACGGTGGGATGCTGAGTTAGTGATGGTGCCGGGCACAGTTGAATGGTATTGTGAATCTGCATCAGGACTCTTTGTTTCACTTTTAAGAGAGTTTGGGGACAAGTGCATCACTTTTAAGAGAGTTCGGGGACAAGTCCATATAGGCTAGTGTTCAGCTTAATGAGAATTGTATCCCTCCTGCACAGGCAGGGTCAGATAAGCATGCACCTGCAGCCCAGTGCCCTT
This sequence comes from Lissotriton vulgaris, assembly GCF_964263255.1. Taxonomy (NCBI): domain Eukaryota; kingdom Metazoa; phylum Chordata; class Amphibia; order Caudata; family Salamandridae; genus Lissotriton; species Lissotriton vulgaris. The sequence continues at coordinate 245,272,650 of NC_141696.1, read as the reverse complement.
TCCCTTACTCGTGCTTATGCTACATTTGTTAGCAGGATCTAATGTTTCCTATTGATGCATTTACTAGCTCTATGACTGTTGCATCCGTAACCGCTCCCCGTCTGCTGCAGCCCTATTCCTCCCCCCCCCCATCCCGGCAGCCCTTTGCCTGCCCTGCAGCAGCCTCATGCCTCTGTAGCACAAGCTCCACTGTGGCTCCGGACCCATTGCATGACGCTATTCTCGGCCATTCAAAAGTCCGTGCTCTGGTCCTATCAATGGACATAATATTCTGGCCTGCAAGGAAATTCGATTGACATACAGGTACAGCTATAGGAAGATAGACTGCAAGGTAGAACAAATTGGGAAAGGTAGAAGGGGAGCATGGTGGGGGTAGCCCATTTGTGACTATCGTTTCTAAAATCTCTAATAGAGAATGATGATGCGGGACATTTCTAATTACACTTGATGGATAGTAGTCAGGTAACTGGATTCTTGACAGTCACATGTCTTAGAATGCAGAACACGAATGTTCTCTTGGAGCGCTATTGAGTTATTTTCAAGAAAGGACTGCACTTCTGTGCAATATTGCTTTCTAAACACACACCATCGAGATAGAATCACCTTAAACACTGCATACCCTCCTTAGCATTAATGTTTTACCTCTTTATAGCCAGGAAGGGATCCATCCATTATCAGTTTCCCATAATCCTCTAGAGAAGTTAGACTTTTAAAACATGCAGACATTTGGTGATGAAATTAATTTTACCTCTACAATAAGGCCATTGAACATGTAAAAAAACTATAAAAATCATTTAAAACAATAAAGTATTGTTTTAAAAGCATATGCAAACATTGAACTTCTACTGCCAGAATAATTACTGATAACTATAATAACAGTAGAAGAGGAATGGAGTTATGTTTTTTCAAGAGACATAGGTACAATTTCAAATTCAGGCCCTTTGTTTGAAGGATTAAGTGCATCAGTGCTAGGATTTAGCCACATTCGCTGTTGCTTCTTTGTCTTTTCTTAAAGGTCCACCATCCTCATCGACCATTGAAATCCCCCCACTGTGCCCCCCACTCTTACCTGCAAGGGCTGGGGCTGCAGAGAATTTCACTGTAGTGCATCAGAAGGTAGAGGTGGTTAGTTTATGAGATAATCAGCGGGTGCGTTGCCAGAGAAGAGATTGCTATTAGAGAGAGTTCTAGAGTTTGCCAGCTAGGTAGACTCTACACTGGTATTCCTGCATCCTTGCACGTGGCTCAGTTCATATTGTGTCAGCCTAGGAAGTTTGCCCCACATATTTAAAATATCTTCAGCCTATCCACCACTCGTTTCTTCCACCTAACTACTCAGCATATGCAAATTAATTACTATTGCTGCTGCGGATTGTCTTTAGATCCCTCTAGAGGGAGCACTACATCCTTAAAATAAACTATTGGTGCAGCATCAAAAAGGAACTCACATGTAAAATAGTTACATGGGAGGAGTTCCAAAGCTTGGTGCAGACAGCTAAAAAACACCCTGTAGCCTCTGAGAATCTATAAAAATGGAAAAACTCTGAAGAGGTCCTTCGAGGAAGAGTGTAGATTTTGCAAAGGGTGGCTGAAAAAAATAGCTACAGAGAACAAAGGTAATGTTGCTTAAATGTAATGGTGATGTATACGCAAGGACTTGAAACCAACATTTTAACTAAAGGACGTAATTGAAACTCCATTAAGTGTGGGGTGTTGGGGGCTGGGGGCTGTGGCAGTGGAGCCATATAACCCTAATTTTCTTGCTGCACTGACCTAGCCATTGGAGAGTTCCGACCCACTGAGGTATTCTTGGCATCCAATGAGCAGTGCACTGCTTTTGGGTAACCTGAGCTCCTATGTTTAACAACTGCAGTGCTGCAACTCCCCTTGAGTGGTACATAACGCTACTCAGAGGCCATAAACAACAAGCATTGGCATAGCCAATATGTCTCGCCTTTGGGACCTTATAAGTGTTTAGCCATGCAACGGTTGATGTTGTTGCACCAATGATATTGTGCTGGATAACTAAACACTTATAAGGTCCCAAAAGCTAGACCTATTGGCTATGCCAATGCTTGTTTCTCTCTTGCTCTGGATTAAAGTCTTTTGACGAAAAATAGTGCCGATCCCCAAAAATGAGTGCAGGCGTGACCCACCTGGTCAAATTGAGCACTTGTCTTTGGTGCTCTTCTGGCCTTTTTGGTAAGTTTTGAAGAGCAGGCGTAGTGGAACTGAGATGAGAAAGAGCAGTATTGAGAATGACGAATTTTATCCCGAAATGTTTGTACTGCAGAAGGAAAGGCAGCAGATTTGTATAGGGATGTTAACTCTGCCGCAGTGAGGATGGCTATGAGACAAGTAAAATGAAGTTTGACATAGTTCTGATCTTAATCTTAATAAGCAATTGAAGCTTTCCATTTCTCCTACATTCTAGTGTTTGTACTATGTCAGATATCAGTTGAATCACAGGTGGACTTTGACAAGTCCGTGACTCGAAAGCAGCACAAGTGAGTGCTAATGGAAAGAGCTGCTGGAAGTGTCCTGAGTTCAGCTATTCAACGAGAAGGGTATATTTCCCCAAATGCAGGAATATCCAGGATGGAATGAAAACACTCAGATGTGTAGATGCATAAGAAAACAACAGGGACATCAAGGGAGGTGCAAAGGTATGGCTGTAAGAAGGCACAGTAAGTCAAAGAACACCCGCGCCCCCCAAATGAGCCCATAAGCAAGATACCAGATACACACCTATGCAGACACACAACTTCTTAGTTTTATTCAGATTCATATGAGTCACACCTCACACCTATCCGGGCTTGGTGTAAGTTCCAAACTTCCTTAATGAAAACAAGGGGAAGTAGCACAGTGCAGCATAAACAACCTCATTAAACAGTACACAGAGTATGACAAGTTGCAAAATGCACACAACAGCAATCTTTCCTTGCTTTGAAACACTGATTAAATTAGCTTGAAAGAGAAAATATTTGATTAAAAACATGTAACTCAACCCAGTGAAAATAAAGCAACCGAATGCACATGTAGTACACTTAAGTCACCCACTAACCACTGCTGATTTATATTACTTATGAAAACAGTTCAGCAAATCTTAAAAAGATAAGACCTGCTGCAGCCCTTGTGGGTCTTTAGTCAACAGGTCCGGACTAGGCGTCATTGCTAAGGCTCTCGTCAGTGGGGGAGGTTTCACGAAACAGAGGGTATTTAGATTACACCACACTGAATGCCTGTATTTCTGAGAGAATGTTTGCATTGTCAGCATTCCATCCATCATTTGTTTGCTGTAACACTTTGGGTGGGTATGCCCGGACGTGGGTCCCTTGCTCACTGTGCCACTGGATTCAAGCTGGCCTGGCTGGAGAGGGTAAAATAACCTGAAACCGGTCCCAGGATGCTTGTACCGGTCCAGGGAGGACCTGGCCTGGCAGTTCGGTCTGGACTGTTCCCATGAGGCACAGGGTCAAGGCTGATTTGCATATGGCTGAGTCCAAACTGGGGTGGCGTAGTGGGCAAAAGAACAATGGATTTAACCTGGGTATTTTGACTGGGGGAGAATGTTTGCATTGTCAGCATTTCGTCCATCATTTGTTTGCTGTAACACTTTTCGCCCTAAGTGGGATGGGTATGCCCAGACGTGGGTCCCTTGCTCATTGTGCCACTGGATTCCAGCTAGCCTGGCTGAAGAAGGGTGAAATACCCTAAAACCGGTCCCAGGATGCTTGTTTCTGGTCCAGGGAGGACCTGGCCTGGCAGTTCAGTCTGGACTGTTCCGATGAGGCACAGGGTCAAGATTGATTTGCATATGGCTGAGTCCAAACTGGGGTGGCGTAGTGGGCAAAAGAACGATGGATTTAACCCAGATCTTATGACTGGGGGAGAATGTTTGCATTGTCAGCATTCCGTCCATCATTTGTTTGCTGTAACTTCCTTAATAAAAATAAGGGGAAGTAGCATAGTGCAGCATAAACAACCACATTAAAAAGTACACAGAGTATGACAAGTTGCAAAATGCACACAACCGCAACCTTTCCTTGCTTACAAACACTGATTAAATTAGCTTGAAAGAGCAAATATTTGATTAAAAAACATGTAACTCAACCCAGTGAAAATAAATCAACAGAATGCACACGTAGTACACTTAAGTCACCCACTAACCACTGCTGATTCATATTATTTATGAAAACAGTTTAGCAAATCTTAAAAAGATAAGACCTGCTGCAGCCCTTCTGGGTCTTTAGTCAACAGGTCCGGACTAGGCGTCATTGCTAAGGCTCTCTCGGCCAGGGAGGGTTCATGAAACAGAGAGTATTTAGATTACACCACACTGAAGGCCCTTATTTCTGAGGAAATGCCCGGATGAGCTCATATAACCCAGAATTACATCATCGCCACACCACAGGCCGCATGAGAGGCATTTGTGACTAATCACTACTGTACCACAAGCTCGGGCGCATAAGAAAGGGTTTTCCCGCTTCATTTTGAGATCTCATTCCTGTTTTTAGCTTTCTCAGCTTTCACTGTGCACTGAATTCATGGGTAAATATCAGTGAAAGCAGAATAATGGGAGGGATAACTATAGCCTTCTAATCACTGTCGGCTATGGACCGACCGGTACACAGGGGAGGGGGCTGGCCACAGAAATATATACAAATACGGGAATTTTGGAGAAGGTATTGTGGGACAAGTACAGACCCGGTGGGTGAACTTAGTGAGGAAATACAGGACTACCAGCCTTGACATTTGGGGCTGATTTTGCAAGAAGCTATTGTTATGGAATCAGTTAATATTTTACAACTTGGTCGGTTGTAGTGTGTGGGGTGGGAGAGTTGAGGGTGCAGGAACTGGGTGATTCATTTTCTTTGTTTTTTACTTATACTTTTCAAGTAATTAAGGAATATTTAAAATCAATCAAATGTGTTATAGAAAGGGTGGCACTGTCTGCAAATTGTGCCACAGTAAACTGCCCTTCACGTGGTTGCTCAGGCCACATAATGGAGTTTCTGTTCAGCTCTGTGACTTCTGAGTCCAAGACACATGGTATTACATGAGAGTAGTCTTCCAAATTACATTTGCAATTCATTTTCCTCTAGACAGCACCAGTGGGACACAGACAGTGGCCCTACCTTCTGTCACACAAAGGAGACACTGAACCATGTAGTTGGCATGAACATCGGAGACCACCATGTATGACACATGAGAAGATGTGGTGACATGCTCAGGAGAAGTGTGTGAGCAAGATATATGGTTAAGCACAGAGAAAGAAATAAAGATGGGCCATGCAGTAAACTGGTGTTTGCTGGGAGAACATTATTCCCCTTCCCCCATAACCAACCTACTTGCCTATCCACTGCCTACTTTTGGCGTTAGCCTATTTTCTACCTGGAACAAGCATCCTTTTTCCATGATTTCTTCTTATCAACTCCACTAATGAGGTTTAGAAGAATCTAAATACAGTCTATACTGGTCTTTTGCTCTGTCTGCTGTAATACATAATCTCAGCGACACAGTGACGGACGTGACTGCTGATGTTTGTATGAATGTGCACGCAGTTCTACTAGTGTACCGTCAACCTAGCTGGGACCAGTGGCATGTTCATCAGCAAATGAGAGCTCAGTGAATGATTTAAAATCATCTACAAAATGTCAAAAACATGTAGGTTCCTTCCATGTAAGGCAGTGGAGCTCTTCACAGAGATGTGTCTTCAACTTCAGGTGCCCAGTGGATGTAGACAGTAGAGGCTGACCACTGGAAGGTCCTGTGACATGGCAGTTGTCATAAGGAGGAGGTTCTTGAAGTAACACATGGGCTTGGAGGTTCATTTTTAAGCTGACAATATAATGAAGGTTATGTGATGTGTGCTTGGGATCAGGAATATGATAGTGGTTTACCTAGATTTGAGGCTCGTCCATTCTAGATCTAGATGCTTTGCCGGCCATAACACTATCCAGTGGGATTTGCTCTTGGTTTCTTGCGCCCTTTGCTTCCGATGGCACTGAGCTGAAGCCTGTTGTACAGAATGTTTCCTCCTCTTACCTAACAACAATGGATGACTCTTGTATCCTAGCAATGCCTTAAAGTATTTGCCCCACTAGGTGCCAGGCATGTTTGTGTGTTCCATGCCATATGTGACATATTTGGACAGAGAAAATGAAGTTCTTGTATCCTTTTTGTAAAACTATCTAGCCTGTTAACAGAAAAAAACTGTAAGTTGGTCATCACCAATATTGTGCTATGTTTGGTACTTTTACAGCATATGCTAGTTTCTTTGCATCTTATGGCCAGTCACAGGCAGCTGTCATAAATACTATTGTAAAGTCACATGCATCAATGGCATGATTAATAATAAAGGATCTAGATTATTCTTTACTAAAAAATATGATTAACCACACATTATCAAAGGATTTAAATATGTCACTAAAAATCTCCAGTGGTGCCCTCCTAATTATCTGTGCCAGCCGGTGGCAAGGTGCAGCCATTACATTCTGAATCTGGCTGGTTTCTCCTTTCAGTTTCCACTCATCCACTAATGAAAAATATCTCTTCCATGCCCCTTTTTGTTCAGGATACAAAGCTTCTAAGCACTATGTCTATTTCAGTCAATTCAATTCAATTCAATATCAACTTTATTCGGTAGTTTTGAAAAAACACCATAAAAGTTCAGATAGAATAAAAACACAGTTACAATTGTATGAGAAAAGGGTTAAAAAGATTATTAAATGCACATTTTGTTTAAAAAAAATACATGGAAGTAAGAAGTGCATCACAATTTCATTAGGGCACATTTTTCCCACATGTGCAAAGACGTACAGTTTTTCTGTTATCTCAGTCCCTTCGTTAATATGTATAAGCGATGTTGTTCGAGGTTATAAATTTGTGCGGTGGCGTATACAGAATTTAAGGTAAGATACAATCGCTTTCGCATAGTTTTCATTTTCCAGGAATTGTAGTGCCAAATACGCTGGGCGACATTGACGGAGACCCCAGAACTTCAAGATAGGGAGTATCCAGCGCTTCCGGGGCTCGCTATAGAATTTGCAGAATAGCATTGTGTGTATCGTTGATTGTGGCGATACCAAATCACAAGGGCACATAGAGGTATTAGAAGTCCTGACATTTTGCTCAGGAAATGCAACTAGTAGATGGAACAAATCAAGTCTGAAGCGGGTAAGCAGCATTCTTTCAAACTGTGTTATTTTGAAATTTAGGTAAGGTTCAGCAGAGAACGCAGTCTGGACTAGCAGGGAATGTTGGACTGATGGCTTGTGGACCTCGGATAATAAGCGTAGCTGACGTAGATGAGTTAAACACTCCCTTTTTAAGGTCTTTTTAGGGATTTCCTCTATCAGCGATGGGTGGTCAAAGTATTTCCTATATCCAAGATCTGTCAATAACGCTTTGACGTACGACAGCCATTTGATTTTCTTAGCGTGGTCTAGCGTTAAAATATCTTGTATAATCGTCCTGGTCAAGTGGCATTGCTCGGTAACCCATATTCTGCGCCACAGCATTATTGGTTGTAGTTTTATGATGTCAGTGATGTAGTCAATGCCCAGCTCAGAGTGGCAGGCATAGGTGGAGCAGGTTTTGGGCACCGCCAGCAAATATCTAAGGAAGGAGTTCTCTATTGTTTGTATTGAGTCCACGTTTTTAAAACCCCAAATCCCCGCCCCATATGTTGCAGTGCTTACACATTTTGCATTATATATTTGCACTAGTTCTTTAATTGGTCTCTGCCCCAATCTCTGCGAGAAGGTTTTTAGTGATGATGTCTCTCGGAGGAAAATCAATTTTCTTGTATTAATGGCTGGGGTCCATTTGAATTTTTCGTCAATGACAATCCCTAAGTAGGGGTAGGTTTTAGTCCTGTCCAGGTGTTCGCCCTGCACCATTAGCTTCCTGTGTCTTACATTTCTTTTCTCCCCTGCGTGCATTGTGTACGTTTTTTTTGCGTTTAGTTTCAGGTTTAAACTTGCCATAAAATCACAGTATCTGTTCAGGACCATTTGTAATTCGTTTGATGTTCTTGCTAGGATAACAGCATCGTCGGCATATAGAAGTGCTGGTATCTGCCGACGAGCTGTTGCCGGGAGGTCCTTGCTGCCTTGTAGCATGGCAGCCTCTAGGCCATTCGTGTAGAGGGTGAATAGGAAGGGGGCCAATACGCACCCCTGCCTGACCCCCTTTTCCACTCTGAAGAAGTTAGTGAGCTCGCCCTTTGTCCCAAATCTTACCCTGCCAGTGGTGCCTGTATATAGTTCGCGTAGGAAATCCACAATTGGCGTAGGAACGCCCATTTTCAAGATTGTATTCCACAGCATTGAGTGTGCCACGCAATCAAATGCTGCGGAAAGATCGACATAGGCCATGTGGAATGAGGACCCTTTGGCGTCCAGGTATTTGCTCGCCAGTAGGGACAGGTTTAGGGCCTGGTCAATTGTTCCTAGTCCCTCCCGGAAGCCATATTGTAGATCGGAAATAATTTTGTGATCTATGGCCCACTCCTGGAGGCGGTCAAGTAATATTCGTCCTGCCATTTTGCCTAGGGAGTCCAGGAGGGAGATCGGCCTGTAGCATGTTGGACTATTTCGATCTCCTTTCTTGAAGATAGGTACCAAGGTTGATGTTTTCCAGGATTCCAGGATACCTACTTCAGTGGTGGCATTCAAGACGTTAGTTAATAGCGGGGTCCAAAGATCTGGGAGGTGTTTAAAAACGTCAACCGGAACGCCGTCCGGGCCTGGTGCTTTGGCTGTTTTTGAAGATTTTAAAGCTTTTTGGACCTCTTCATGGGAGAAGTGAAGATTTAACGGATAGACAATATGTGGCAGAGGTTCAGGCTGATCTGTGTCTTCAGTCGGGTCTTTGGCAAAGACTTTAGTAAAATGGTTCACCCATTCGTGTTGGCTTATAGCTACGTCAATTGATGGAAGGTTGGATTTCTCTGTTAGGAGTGGGGAACGAACTATCTGCCAGAACAAAGCACTATCGTTAAGTTCCGAGCTTTGGATCAGTTTTGACCATAGTTCAGCTTTTACTTCCTTTTTCCTGTTTTTTAGGGCGGCTGTATACTCTTTTCTGAGTCTGATGATTTCGACTCTGTCCTTATGTTTACTGTTCAGAGCTTCCTTTAGGCGTGTAGATGCTTTAGTACATGCTGTATCAAACCATCCTTTCTTCGGTTGGGGCCTTTGTTTGTGCTTTTTAGTCAATTCTTTTTGTATGGTTGTTGTAATTGATAGAAAGCTTACTATAGTTTCACTAGGGTGGGTGGTGGAGTCCAAGCAGTTAATAATATCCGTTTGGTTATTTGTGACAATTTTTTTTGTTGTGGCTTCTTTATCAATATTACCCCACTTCAGTGTAAAGCCATTCAAAGAGCCTAGTTCTAGATCGCTTTGATTTAGAGCGGTCAGAATGTCATATGGCTTATTCTTTGTTCTTTCAGCAAGGACCATGGTAATGGGGAAATGGTCACTTAAAGGGTTGTTAAAAACCTTAAAATCTTCTACGATGGATCCTATGGGTGATGAGATCAGTATGAAGTCAATTATGCTTGTTAAACCTCTTCCGTTGAATGTGGGCTGAAATTGAACAGGTGGGTTCTTTATTTCGTTAGCAAAGTTTAGTTCTAGTTCAGCCATGAGTTCATTCATTATTTCCCCCCCATTAGAGTGTGTAAAATGCGTGAGGTTTGTATCGGACTCATCACTAATACCACATTTCAGTCAGCAATGGCCATGGGCATGTTGGTATCTCCTCCTCCTCCCCCTCCTCCTCCTCCTCCTCCTCCTCCTCCTCCTCCTCCTCCTCCTCCTCTTCTCCTCCTCCTCCTCCTCCTCCTCTCCTCTCCTCTCCTCCCCTCCCCTCTCCTCTCCTCTCCTCTCCTCTCCTCTCCTCTCCTCTCCTCTCCTCTCCTCTCCTCTCCTCTCCTCTCCTCTCCTCTCCTCTCCTCTCCTCTCCTCTCCTCTCCTCTCCTCTCCTCTCCTCTCCTCTCCTCTCCTCTCCCCTCCCCTCCCCTCCCCTCCCCTCCCCTCTCCTCCCCTCCCCTCTCCTCTCCTCTCCTCTCCTCTCCTCTCCTCTCCCCGCCCCTCTCCTCTCCTCTCCGCTCCCATGCCCTTCTCCCCTCCCCTCCCCTCTCCCCCTCTCCTCTCCTCGTCTCATCTCTCCCCTCCCCTCCCCTCCCCTCCCCTCCCCTCCCCTCCCCTCCTCTCCCTCTCCTCTCTTCTCCTGATAAAGCACACAACATTGCTGGAATGCACCGATGACAGTGAGCATATTTTCTTATATCCACCAAAATACTTATGCCAACACGCAGAGCTTAGAATGAAATCGATAGCAATTCTAATTTTCATTAAAGCAGTTCAAAGCCTTCACAAATGAAAGCTCACTTCTAGCAATTATTCATCTTCAATGTCATAAAGAATTAAGCATATTTTTTTGGTATTTTGCCAGTACTATCATTACAAGATTTATAATCCACATAAAGCCACTTACTAATTGAATTGCAGTAAAGTCACCTTAAGCAGTGCCAGGTACAGGCATTAAAATAAATATCTTCATGCCTGAAGCCTGAGGTCATTAAGAAGGTATTCTCCTCTATAATTCCTGTTTGGTGTTGATTTGTGATTAGAAAAGTGTCTATTCGTTGTCCTCAATGCTGTGCCAACTTATTCCACTTCTAATGGGGTATAACAAACTGGCCCCAAACAGATCCTGGACAGAGGATAGCTGTTGGTTGATCGATGCCAAGCATTAGCAAGGGCTGTCAAAAGTAGGGGCAGAGAGGGCATTATTCCCCACGCCCATGGTAATTGAGGGCCCTGTGATGATGTTGCAGGATGGTATCTGGTGTTCGGCTGGTCTGCCTAGACCAATAGCTTTTCAAAAGCAAATGGTTGTTTTCCTCAGGATTACCTGTTACAGGCCTGAGACATGTTTAAAGTGCTACTTAAGTGATTGGCACAATCAGTGCCGCAGACCCACTATTAGCATTTAACTTACAGACCCTGGGCACCTGTAGTGCCAGTTTACCAGGGACTCACAAGTAAATTAAATATGACAGTTGGGAATTAGCCAATCTAACATATTTTAGGGATAGAGTACAAACACTTTAGCACTGGATAGCAGTGGTAACATGTGCAGGGTCCTAAGACCAGCAAAAACGTAGTCAGCAAAAACAACATGTCTGAAGGCAAAATGTTAGGGGGAAAACCATGCCAAAGATGCCAGGTCTATTACGTGCCTTTTCAGCTGGAAATGGGAAGAGCTATCCAACCCCTTGGTAGTACTCTTCACTAAGGCAGAAGAACCTGGAGAGACCATCAACATTGGCGTGGTGACCTACCGTAAAGTCGATTCCCTGTAGAGAGATTGACCACCTCCACAGTTTACGTTTCTTACCATCATTAGTATTAACCTTCTGAGGGGTCTGTGGTCTGTATGGTGCTGCAAGTGGGCACCAATGGTATGATCTCTGCTTCTTCAGTGCCCAGACCACTGCAAAGGCTTCCCTCTCAATTGTAACCTACCTCTGTTCCCAGGGAATAACCTCCTAAAAATGAAGCCTACAGACTGATTCAGGCCCTCTTTATTCAACAGCAAGAGCACAGCCCCTATGCCATGCTCTGAGGCATTCATCTGCAAAGTAAACTCTGTAGAGAAGTCAGGGGCCTTGAGCATGGGTGCTGTGTGCATGGTTTCCTTCGGGGTATCAAAAGTGCTCTGCCACATATCTATCCTGATCACCTGTATGGCTTCTTCTTAGCTGTCCTCTCTGTTAAGGGCACAACAATGGTGCCATAGCCCTTGACAGATCTCCTGTATTAACTTGGGAGACCAAAGAAGGCTCTTACCTCTGTCTAGGTCTCGGGGGCCCCCAAGCCAGAATGGCCTCAATTTGGGCCCAAGGGGCTGCACTTTGCCTCCTCCCACTTGGTGTCTCAAGTAGACCACCGAACCTTGCCGGCGCTTACTGGCCTTGATAGTCCGGTCTGCCCTCTGCATAGTTTGAAGCATCTGCCTGAGGTGGCACAAATAGTCCTTCCAGCTGGAACTGAAGAAAACAATTTTGTCTAGGTTGGCGGCACTGAAATTCTCCAACCCAGCCAGGACCTGCTTGACGAAGCTCTGGAAAAAGGCTGGGGTGTTCTTCAACCTGAAGGGCATCACTCTAAACTTGAAGTGACCTTCCAGGGTACAGCATGTATATCCCTCTTTGCGCACCTCGGTTAAGGCAATCTGCCAGTACTCAGACGTTCAGTCAAACACAATGAGGAACTTAGTAGCCCCCAACTGGTCTATGAGCTCATCAGCTTGAGGGTTGAAGTGTGCATCAGTGTCAGTGACTGCACTGAGACCTTACTAATCCACACATAACCTTTTTTTCTGAGGTGGCACCTTGAGGGGAAGCCTTGGGGGGGGGGCAAAACCTATGGGCTCGACCAAGGGCTGTTTGAGGGCTCAATAACACCTAACACCAGCATCTTGGTGACTTCCTCCTTAATGCTGGCTCTCACCTTATCAGACAACCAGCAGATTTTACTCTTCACCGGTGTGCTGGCCCCAGTTTCATTATCATGGTTACACCATATATTGAGTCCTGGAGTAAGGGAGAAGAGAGAGACAAACTGCCCCAACAACTAGCAGCAGTATCTCTGTTGTTCTCGGGTCCATGAAGGGGAGAGGCTGACACCCTTCACTGACCCATACTGCTCCTTGGAAGAAAGGAGATCAGGGTAAGGTTCCCTCTCCCCCTCCACTCCATCATTTGTAATCATGAGCATGATTACTTTGGACCTCTCAATATGGGGTTTGCGGCGATTGACGCGCAAAACCCTTAAAGGGTTCTGATGAGTCTTGAGGTCTACCAGGTAGGTGACCTCACTCTTGTGCTCTTTCGCCTCATAGGGTCCAGACCACTGGTCTTACAAGGCCCTGGGCTATACATGCTTGATCACCCAAAACTTTCCTGCCAAGCTGAAACTTGACCGTGTTGGCCTTCTGGCCATACCACTGTTTCATGACCTCCGGGCTGGCTTTTAGATTCGCCTTAGCTTGTTTCAAGAAGTGCTTAATCTGGGTACAGCGTACCAGCATGTAGCTAACCACATCCTGTGGAGCTTTCCGGGGAGCTTGCTGCCACCCCACCTTCACCATACTAAGAGTTCCTCTCACAGGGTTACCCTACAGAAGTTCGAAGGGGCTGAAGTCAACTCCCTTCTGTGGTACCTCCCTGTTAGCATACAGATGGCATGGCTGGAGGACATCTCACTTCTGCCTCAAGGGCTTCAATAGGCCAATTCTCACTCATTTGAGGGTCTTGTTGAACCTCTCAATAAGCCTGTTTGTTTGAAGTTGGTAAGGAATGGAGAACTTGTAGTTTACCTGACAGCCCTTCCATATGGCCTTCATGTACAGCTGACATGATACCGTGGTCAGATTCCACCTCCTTAGGGAACCCCACATGGGTAAAGATCCCCATCAGTGACCTGGCCACCATGGGCACAGTCACTGCCCTCTGAGAGACGGCCTTCTGGTACCAGGTGGCATTATCCACCACGACCACTGAGAACCTGTTGCCCATGGTTGTCTTGCGGTGTAGAGGCCCAACAATGTCAATGGCCACTTTTTCAAAGGGTGTGGCACTGATGAAAAAAGCTTGTGGGGAGACTTGAGAAATCCTCCTGACTTACCACTGCCTGGCAGGTAGGGAATGATCCTCAGAAAGCATCTGAAGACCTTATCATCTGGAGCCAATAAAAGTGGGTGACAAGCCTGTCAAAGGTCTTGCTCTGCCCAAAACGACCTGCCAGGGGTACATCATTAGCCAGTTCCAATAGGAAGGTCCTGTGGCACTGGTGGACTACCAACACATATGTTGCCCCAGGCTCAGGAACTTGAGGCTCACTATAAAAGACACTATTTTCCCAGTAAATCAAGAGATCTCCAGAGGTTTTGCCAGCTACCTAGGCCTCAGCCTGCCGTTGTAGGCCCTCAGGAGTAGGACATTCTAATCGTGCCTTGCAGAACTCTTCCTTGGTGTACCCCTTTCCTGCTGCCAGTTGGTCAGCCTAGATAGGTCCCCTAGGGTGGCAACGTCCTCCCCTGTAGGCAATGGGTTGTCCGTCCCAGGTTCAGCCACTTCTTGGACCGTGGGAGTTTCAGAAGTGGGTATCCTACACCCCTTGCCTTCACCATTTTGGCAGGCACCTGTGCCTTTCTTCCAGGGTCCAGGTCCTCCTGACTACCACCCCTTGGTTAGGCAAGCCTACCCAGGCAACCCTAATATCTTCAAGTGTGAACTGAGCTCCACCTCCTTCCAGATGACTAACCCCTATGGTTAGGCACACCCACTCAGGCAAGCCTAACATCTCCAAGTGCGACCTGAGCTCCACCTCCTTCCAGATGGTGGAGTCTAGGTCATTGACATTCCACAGGCATTGATGGTCTCACAGATACCCTCAAGGAAATTGAGACCACTCCCCACTCGAAAGGAACCAGAGCCACTGGGTAGTGACTCTCGTGGTTGTCGGCTACAACAACTTGGTGGGATGCATTAGGGACTACCTGCTCTGAGTTCACCAGATGATATCTGACAATTGTTATGCTGGCTCCAGTGTTTCTCATAGCCTCCACTCTCTGCCCATAGAGGGTGACCCATTCTGGTATTTCCCAGTATTATTAGGCATGTGAGTTCTCTGCACCATCTCGCCATCACCCAGTTACACAAGGGTAACCTCTTCTCTGTCCCCCCCAAAACTTGGGTTAATCTCCTCCCCAATCACTTCACTAGCCATTCTCAGTGACTGTCCACCAGTGGGGGCTGAGCCACTTGGGACACTTGACAACTCCCTTGAGGTGATGTTCCTGTTGGCACTCATAGCCCCTGGGTGTTGCCTTCCTTGAGGAAGTATTGTCAGGGAACCACATCTTCTCAGTTGTGAGGGTTATATGTCCTGATCCATGGAACTATTTTGGGGACCGTTAGAAAACTCCTTCACTTTATTTTTGCCTACAGCCTTCTGGTGGGAACCCTGTCCACCATTGTGGTGGTCCCCCCCCAAATAACCTCTTGTGGGCCCTACTGAAGACCCAGTGGTCTGCCACCTTAGCAAGTTCCCTGGGATCAGTGAGCTTAATGTCAATCAACCATTGGCACAAATCTTCAATACAAAGACTGAACATGTGTTCCTTTGCAATCGAATTGTATAGCCCCTGATTATTCTTTACTTCACTGCCCTTCACGGATTGCAAAAGGAATCCACTCTGGTCTGCTGAGCCATTTTCTGATGGGCCCTAAACTTCTTCCTATATGTCTCTGGGGTAGGGCCGTACTTTCTGACAAGACCTTCCTTCATGGGGGAAACCTGATCCTGCCCCCCTTCTCCAGGGCCAGTAGGGTTCCCTCCCTTCACTAGGGACATGCTTCCGCAGACACACCTCCCAACCCCCCATGGGGATCCTGTGCATTGGTAAAGCAATCTCATAAGCCTTGAAATACTTGTTGATGCCGACCCCCATAACAAAGTCTGGCACCATACCTTTGGGAATATGGACCCTCTTGTCTCCAGAGAGCAGTGTAGAAATACTGTCATCATCACTGCTGGAATCTGCCTGCCTGGCCTTGAGATCCAGCTCCTTTAGGCTCAGTTCATAAGCTGGTTATAACTTTTTCTCCTCCAAGGTCCTCTCAGCCTTCTTGTCCTATAAGGCCCTAACAGCCTTCTTCTCCTCCTTGGCCAGTTTCCTTTCCTGCATTCTTAACTGGGTCATATGGAGCTAGAACTTCCTCTCTTCCCTCTTTTCTGCCAGCTCCTCTCTGGACAGGCTGCAGGAAGCCATGTTGCATCCCTGACATTGCAGGAGTCTCTACTTCAGGGTTTAAGTCACCCCGCTCAACTGTAGGTGGTGCCATAGGAAGGTTTTCTCCAGGTCCTTCCATCTCATCATCCTCTCCTGTGGCTTCAACCACTGCCTGGTGAGCTCCAGCCCAGGCCCTCAAAGCCTTTTGGCCCTCCACTGTCCTGGTGGTGCTCTTAGTTGGAAGTACCCTCTCCTTACAGAACTCCTTGAGCTGGGCTGCAGTGTCGCACTCCATGTTAGCCTGCTCAAAGTCCATGATTGAAGAGGTGGCTTCAGGAACAACAGTCAGAGAGAATTTGAACACAAATCGATCTCAGATATGGTCTGGTAGTAGATACAAAATCACTGTATTGCACTGCTTAAACACAAGTCCAAATGCTCATCGCTAATCATCAGTGTAAGAAATTGGGTTGTTGGGTAACTGGGGTGTGAGCCCTGGTCATATAGAAACCGCAGTTAGGGTGAGGCACAAGCGAACCCTTAATTAAACTGTGCTCAACATTATGAAACTTGGCACTGAGCAGTCAGGCTCAAGTTAGATGCAATGTGTAAAGTATTTGTGCAACAATTCAAACTGTAATAAAATTAAAGTACCACACACAACGGATCCCACACCAAGTTAGAAAAATATAGCTATATATAGTAAGTAGAACTTGAGATAGCACAAAGAACCAACTGTGGATATCTGGTTGCAAGTCATGAGTTCAGGCTGACTGTGATGGAGCGAGGGGCCAGTGATAGGGACCCATTTAGGCCCTCTGACCAGAGTACCTTACATTCTGGTTTGCGGAGCATTGCGAGGATCTGTGTTAAAGATTTGTTGAGCAGCCAAAGCGATGTATAGATTCTGAGATGCAGCAAAGCTGTGATGCGAGGGCCTGCATCGTCATTGAGGATCCCATTGATGGGGATGCAAGAGCCTTTGCTGAGGATGTGTCACACAGTAGTGGTTCCAATGTGGCTGCGAAGGTGATGAGAGTCTCTGTGACTGACTCAATCCAAGTAGCAGGTGAGATGCGTCGGTTCTACTTGTGTTTGTGCCAGGCAGCAGAGGAGATATGTGGGTTTGGCTGGATCCACAGCCTGGCAGAGCACCTTAAGCCCATTTCCGAGGGTCCAGGACTGGGGTGGCACCACTTAGCAGGGTAGATTCACAGATGGCAGAGCCTAGGTGCAGGTGAAAGGTTGTTGGAAGCCTGGTATGTCCCTGAGGCTTAAGATTAGGAGGCCAGCCAACTAGCCCCTGGAGTCACTCTGGATTCTACGTACAAGAGAGGCTTGTCCAGTACTTCTCACCAAGACAAGAGGTCGGCAGGCAGCACAGGAGGGCAACATTCCTTCAGAGCAGCAGTCTGGTACAGTGGCAGTCCTTTCAGCAGCACTGCTTTCCTTCTTCCTTCTTCCTAGCAGAGTATCCACAGGTGCAGAGCAAATTAAAAACTTGTTTACAGTGCTACTAAAAGGGTTGGAACAATCAGTGCTGCAGGCCTACTACTGGCATTAACTTACAGGCCCTGGTACAGATAGTGCCACTTTACTAGGGACTTACAAGTAAATTAAGTATACCAATTGGGTACAAGCCAATCTAACATGTTTTAGACAGAGAGCACAAGCACTTTGTAAATGTAAATGTATGTATACTTGTAAAGCGCACTATCACCTGACATGCATCTTGGCGTTGTATACCGCTGTGGAACCCGTCCTGGCTTTCCCTGTGAGATGCTCCCTACTGGGCACCCCCAAGGTGAAACCAGGCATCCCAGTGCTTTTAGGGCCGTTGTGGAGATTAAGCAAGCTATTGCCCAGAGTTGCAGAGTGGGGACCCATGCTTAGAATATGCACCGAGGCGAGAATTATCGAGTCCGTGGACATTGAGCCCAAGACCCTGCTGCGTCGGGAATTGAACCCTGGTCCCGGCCAGACCTCTGCATCAGGGTCTGCCGCTCTAACCATTGATCAACAAGGACAAGGGGAACCCATTGGATCACTCCGGACCATGGGTAGCAAGTATTTATCAACAACAAGTGGTCCTGAGCATACAAAGATAACAGGGAAAAAGGTAAATATAGATCACAATGGAATTCTATATAATTCAGGATTCCTTGACCAGCCGGCCAAGAAATATTTATTAGTTCAATTGTTTTAGGATCTCAAAGGTACAGAAATTAACCCAATAGTAAGGGTTAAATTGGGGCACAGTCCTGTGCCATATAGAAGAGAGCAAGACAAGAGGGTAAAGGTAAGTGAGAAAAGTTATCAGGCAAACACAAGTGAGCTAACAGGTCACTGGCATATAATATACATTAGCAGTGTATCCTGGAGTCATTCATACAAACAGTGGTATCATATAAGTACATGTATGAACTACTCTGAGGTCGACGTTTCGATCCCTAGCTCGAGTATCACGGGATCATCATCAGGACAAGAATTAGATATTGCCTGAATGTAATTATTTTTAACACCAGGGTAGTAACCCGGGATATTTTAGGCTTCAAATGGAAGGGACCTGGATGTCGTGGAGAGCTCGTAATTCTGGTGGGTGCACCGTAATTCAGATTACGTGGAAGCGCCGGTATGAGTTAGGTGGCATGGCCCAATCTTCTAGGTTGATTTAAATTGAATAATAATCAAGTTGCAATTCTTTGCTGTATTCAGTTTCAGGGGCGTCTACACCTCCGCAGTTATTTGCCTTGTTCGGTGGGGAAGGACATGAATGTAGCCTAGGTCCGGTGTGCTTAAATGAAAATAATGTCTGCCGGACCTGACAGGAACGCGTCCCTTTGGTAACCTGATATTTTCAGGGCGGGTGCGCTGTCCTCATCCGTCTTTCAATGGAGCGCGGCCAGGGGAATGACTGGTCCGCGGTGGGAGACAGCAGTTCTCCGTGGGTCCCGGTCAATGTGGAGGTTCTCAATCAAACCCTTCCGGGTCCATCCGGAAGGGTTTGATTGAGAACCTCCACATTGACCGGGACCCACGGAGAACTGCTGTCTCCCACCGCGGACCAGTCATTCCCCTGGCCGCGCTCCATTGAAAGACGGATGAGGACAGCGCACCCGCCCTGAAAATATCAGGTTACCAAAGGGACGCGTTCCTGTCAGGTCCGGCAGACATTATTTTCATTTAAGCACACCGGACCTAGGCTACATTCATGTCCTTCCCCACCGAACAAGGCAAATAACTGCGGAGGTGTAGACGCCCCTGAAACTGAATACAGCAAAGAATTGCAACTTGATTATTATTCAATTTAAATCAACCTAGAAGATTGGGCCATGCCACCTAACTCATACCGGCGCTTCCACGTAATCTGAATTACGGTGCACCCACCAGAATTACGAGCTCTCCACGACATCCAGGTCCCTTCCATTTGAAGCCTAAAATATCCCGGGTTACTACCCTGGTGTTAAAAATAATTACATTCAGGCAATATCTAATTCTTGTCCTGATGATGATCCCGTGATACTCGAGCTAGGGATCGAAACGTCGACCTCAGAGTAGTTCATACATGTACTTATATGATACCACTGTTTGTATGAATGACTCCAGGATACACTGCTAATGTATATTATATGCCAGTGACCTGTTAGCTCACTTGTGTTTGCCTGATAACTTTTCTCACTTACCTTTACCCTCTTGTCTTGCTCTCTTCTATATGGCACAGGACTGTGCCCCAATTTAACCCTTACTATTGGGTTAATTTCTGTACCTTTGAGATCCTAAAACAATTGAACTAATAAATATTTCTTGGTCGGCTGGTAAAGGAATCCTGAATTATATAGAATTCCATTGTGATCTATATTTACCTTTTTCCCTGTTATCTTTGTATGCTCAGGACCACTTGTTGTTGATAAATACTAGCTCTAACCATTGAGCCACACTTTTCCACTTTACCAATGGTTAATAGTGGTAAAATGTTCAGAATCCTACGACCAGAAAAAGTCAACAAAAACAGGATTTCTGAAAACAAAAAGTTAGGGGGAAACCATGCCAAGGATGCCATGCCTAACAATTGCATTCCGAAGCTCCCCTGAAACTCCAGAAGATATAAGTATATGCAACTGCAAGTTTTAAGAATAATGAAAGCCTGTAACATCCTAAATGATAGCACAAGAGATAGAAAAGATATTGGTTCAAGTACGAGGGAAACGGAGGGTTGTCTGCACTATAGGGTTTTCCAGCATTTCATTAGATATTGTTGGGAGATTGCAACTCTGTACATGAACCCCCTTTGGAGTGGGTAGTTGTAGGAAGCCAGGTAGTTCAGTGAGACACATTTTCCCACTACTCTAGAAAACTGTCTGCTACGTATGCAAAGACTGTTTATCTAAGCCAGCCTTGTCTAGCACTTATTAGTGCAGGACCAAGATGGATCTACTTCACCAAATGTGTATTAACGATTAGCAGTACCAACACAATACCAGACGTAAGAATCCACTCAGTAATGCCCCAAAACCAATTTAATAAAAATACCATAGTATTTCATGATTAAAATAGGGCCAAAATGGCAAAAATTGGATCAGTCACTGCATCGTCATAGTGCTGAAAGTGCCCCATTCCACATGGCTTCTCCATTTTGCATGTGCCATCAATAAAGGGTCTTGCACCATACTCACATGCGGCCACTGGATGCTTCTTCCCTTTCCAGTCACACAACACAACTCTTAGCTCCAGCTGTCTCTCGTCCTCAGTCCAACCAGAGGGCCTGGATGGAAGTCAGTTGCTTTGCATAGGCAGGTATAGTTCACAGTATACAAACTTTACTAAGTTCCTGTGAGGGTGTCTCGGTCTTGTACACCCATGGCAGACCGATTCTCTCCTAGTTCTTTCAAGTCTGCCTAAGTCAGTAAACTGTACCCCTCCATTGCAATTATAATTTTAGATATTGGTGCTGACACCAGCTTCTTCACCTTCCACTGGACAGTGGCTGTTCCAGATTTGTTGTCTTTTTAATTCAGCCATGTCATGTTAGTGCCAATAGACATTACCTGGCTAAAAGCCAAATAGTAATTCCCAACCAGGGAAGCATACCAGTCCACCAAGTTCCTCGACTACTGCAAGGCTTTTCTGAACCTTAATAGATAAGAGCTGTTTGGCTTGATCTCATTCCATGCACAGGACTCTAGAACTACATCCCACTCCACCACAGCCTCAAATAAAGCCCACAGAGTCTCTAGAAGCAGTGAAGAATCACTTGATCAGGACTGCTATGGCCTGCAGATGATTAAATGTTCTGAAGAACCCGCATTGTTTGGGTGGAATCACACAAGGACCCCACCTCAACCTGAAAATATCTTTTAACAGGTATGAAACTATAAATTCACTATCCAAAACCCCGCTAATCAATACTGTGCTTTAATTAATAGAGTTTGCAATTAAGGACACATTCTATTTTAATGATATTATCATTCAAATCTGAATAAGTTTGATTAACTAACCACACCTGGCTTCCTTCTATACTATCCAATGTAATGTATCTTTATATCAGGATAAAACTACCAGGGAAAAAAGAAGTACATCAATGGAAAATTCTTGAAGATGTTTAGATATTAGGGTTTTAGGAGGAAGCAAGTCTTGATATTTTATGTGGATACCAAATAAATTTGGTGGGGTGAAAGTTGTGGTCTACATTTGGCAAAACTTACTAGACTTAAAATGCAGCAAAACTTCTCTCTACTGCAGCTCAGGGAGGAAACACATTTTTGTTACCTTGTCATTCAGCTATCAATTTGATATTTTTTGTCTGGTTTACTAAGGAGAACTGATTAATGGGATTAAAGGAGAATTGTGGCGCAGCAGCCATAGTGTCTGACTCCGGAGCGTGGGGCTAGCGGTTCCATCACCGGCGGCAACTCAGCATCATGTGACGCTGGGCAATTAGCTCAATTAATCTCCACAACGGCCTCCAGTGCCTTGAAACCCTTAAGGGGGTGAAATCTTTGTGCTTTACAAATACAAATTATTGTTATTATTGTTATTAATATTCTTATAGTGTGATTTAATGTTACTAGTCAGACATTTAGAGTGCAGTATGAAATGGAAGATCTTGAAATGATAAAAACAAAGAATTCTAAGTGGCTAGAAAATGTAAAAAGACTGTACGGAAAGCCATTACTGTAACATAATAGAAGGCACTTACATTGGAAAAGAGTTTTCATTTTTCATGCTCATACCTGGAAAAGGATAATCATAGAATATGCTGTATTGTATGTGTTAGAAATCAGGTTTTTGATAGAGGGGTTGATAACCCTTCTTAGGCAACAACCACAATCGCTGTCAGGGTGAACCACAAAAGTCAGCAAATTAACCTGTGCTTAACCCTCTGGGAACTTGGCACTAAAGCAGTTAGGCTTAACCTAGGGGCTCTGTGTTAAGTATTTATGCAGCACAATCCATGAAAATCCCCACATCAATTTAGAAAAATAGAGTACATTTTAATTGTCAAAAATTCAATCAGTTGAACCGGAGTTATGATTCATTCATTTTTTAGTAAAATAGTGACTAAAAGATCACAGCACCAATTGCAGACATCTAGTCGCGCAAGACCATGGCAAAGTCAAATTTATGGTTGACTGCGATGGAGCGTGGTTCAGGTATAGTAGGTGGAGCGTGGTTCAGATATAGTAGGTGGATTGGGCCAAGTCTCTGCTTACTTTCGGACAGAGAAGAAAGTTTTGAAGAAACATGTCTGAAAGAGTAAGGTCCAGCAGGGCAAGGCAGCCAGTGGTGTCCGAGTTGCAAGTGTCATTGTTGGGGACAGAGTCACAGTGAAGATTTCTCAAATTTTTGGCAGTTGCAAATCTTCAGCCATGTGAAGCAGTATTCTCTAGCCAATGAGGGCTCCACGAGTTCGGATACCACTTCTGTGAGGAGACACTTAACAGAATTTGCTCTGATGGAGAAGAACGTAGTGGGTGCTACCGCAAAGTCAGGCAACTAGGTAAGACCCAGGTTCATGTCTGTTCTCAGATCACATTTTGTGGTTGGGCTGTTTTGGCACCTTTAGCACCGCTTCCAAAGGTCCAGTACTGGGTGGGTAGGACTCCCTTCAGGCAGATGCAGGGTTCAAGGTGTTGGAGCTTTTTGTGTCCCTGTAGGTCAGAGCAGAAGTCCAACCAACTAGCCCTTGGTGTCACTCTGCTGGTCCTAGGTTTAAGCAGCAAGGCAGTCCTCAGCAGCATGGCAGTCCTCTGGCAGCAGCAGGGCAGACCTCTGAAGTACCAAACGGGCCTAAAGCAGCAGGGCAGTCTTTTGAAGTACAAGGCAGATCTTCTGAATGTCCTCCGCAGGTGGAGGCATGAACTAAAGAGGGGGTCTGAGGGTTCTCTTTTTATACCTGGTGTCAGCTTGAAGAATTTCTAGAGTTTTCCCCAACAGTTGTTTTTGGAATGTCATTCCTCCCTGCTTAGGCTTTCTAGGGTGACAAAAGACTGGTGTGAAATTCTTTGCAAGTGTGCTGAGTGCCACTTTTGAAATGTAAGTGCAGCAGGGAACAACTTTGCCCCTCCCATTCTGCCAGAATGGCTCATCCTGACAACACCTAGTCCCCTTTTATCACTACCTAGGAGGAATACACAAAAGCCATTTTAATCACAGTCATTTGACCCAGGACATCGGATGCAAGCACCAAATAGGACAAGAAAATGCAAACTTTCTAAAAGTAGCATTTTCTGAATTGTGGCTTAAAATCCAACTTTACCATTAAAGGCGATTATAAATTACAATCCTGTAGAGACCAAACATAACAATCCTACCTGTTTCCCAGCAAAAGGTATTACTTATTAAATGTAATAAGGTAGCCCAATGTTATCCTATGATAGGCCTTAGAGTACTGAAAAATTAATTTGAGAGTTTTTCAGTACCAGGATTTGTAAAATCTAAAAGTGTTTTTAAATACACTGCTCCCTGACCTATGGGATCTTTTGGGGCTACATAAGGGCTGATTTATATGTATTATAAAGGGAGGTTTAGGCCTAGAAAAGGTTTATTTTGCTAGGCCGATTTGGCACTTTAAAACTGCACCTATTCTCCAATGGCAGGCTTGAGGCATGTTTTAAAAGGCTACTTAAGTGTGGGGAACAATAAGTACTGCAGACCCACTAGTATCATTTAATTTACAGGCCCTGAGAACATGTAATACCACTTTACCAGGGACTTATAAGTAAATAAAATTTACCAAGCAGGTATAGGCCAATTTTGCCATTTTTAAGGAGTGAGCACTAGCATTTTAGCACCGGTTAACAGTGGTAAGATTCACAGAGTCCGAAGGTGAACACAATTGAATTTCAAGAATCTACCTAAGGCTGACAGGTCTAACAGTATGGAACTTGCATTTCATAGAGCCCTAAATCACTGGGCCTGAAATACAATACAGAGTATTGTCAACAAACTACTCTATTGGTTGTGACTGGTTACTATAGTGGATGTTTAAAGTGGGTGTTAAGTAGTAGGTGTTTTAGTGCTATGCACAATGAGGAGAGAGGTGATGTTACTGTATCGCATGTGGATGAACTTAAGAACTCTTGTTTATATCATTGCTGTCTGTCCGGGGTAGGGAGTGGTTTTGTTGTGATGCCTCTGTAAACCGTGTTTTGGTGGCATGAGTGTTTCTCTGAGGGGTGATATTATTTTGAAGTCATCGTGCAGCTGTGTTTAACCACGGGATGGAGCCAACCAGAATAAGAGATAGATTAGCATGTGCTCATATATACCTAGGCTATCTGGTTTTAGGTTTAAACCAATAATAACTGATAAAACCCCACTGAAAGGAAAATAGCCATCACCAGTGCAAACACATAAACACTGATAAAACAACTTTATACCGACAAACTAAGTGCCATTCAAAGAAAGGAAAGGATGAGTGAAAAAGTCATTTTTATTTCTTCCTGAAGGGACCAATACAATGTAACTTTGTTATACAAGTTAGAATCAAGAAAGATTGGGCTAACATTACTCTGCTTGAGTTTTGTTGTTTAGGGATGTCACTAAAACATTGTCCCTTCTTCCTTCTGCTTTTTTCAGTTTTGTGGCCTTTGTTCAAAAGATGAAGTGTTTAGATGCATGTCTTACGTCTTACTTAGTTCTTTTATAAGCTGTAGAGAATCGGAACTATCAAAATCATATTTAATATTTTGGCTACATTTGATTCGACTGATAGGTCAAAATGGTTTCATAAGAATCTTTCCTAATATGTATCATCACATTTACCCACAGACAGAGAATAGGTGAAATCCTTTGATATATCAGCCCCCTTTTCTAGTGAGTCAGTATTCATTTGTAAGTGAATTGCCAAACACCCCAGGCTTTAAACATTCAATGCAAGATGTAGTGACAGGTATATGTGAAAAGAATGTTGTCACCAAGCATCTGAGATTGTGGTGAAAACATGGCACCAGATGTTTAGGTGAACACAGTGTCACATGGAATGCTGCTAAAAAAAGTTCCTGCCAAGTTCAAGAAAGATTGGAGTGATATTGTTTGTATTTGCCGTAATTCAACTACGTGTATGAAAAAGTTTTACGATGGCCGTCAAAATCGACACCTGAGCTGAAGTGCCTCCCTGAAAGAAATCCTTCTCCCTTGCTAGATGGTATGCTGAAAGTATCTTTACAATCTTCAGAGATAATAAAGAATGCTATTGACTTTGTAGTCACTTCTGGTGCAGTAAAAAATGTATTTGGACCTCATATACCCTCTGCACACGCTATCTAGACACATGCACTATCAGTGCAGAAAGCAAGCAATAATAAAAATTAAATTACAATTCCATAAACACAGGAAAAACACAGTTTCTGTTGTTTTTAATGGCACGAAAATGTGTAACCACTGATAACCACTGTTTTTTAAAGGTATTTAAAACACTGGAAAAACCCCACCAGAATTTACCAAAGATGGAAACTGAAAACAGGAAAGCCTATATATACCATCTTGAAGGATAAGTAACTCTACTTTGTGAGTGGTTAGCATCTGATATTGCTTAACAGTAAGATGTCACCTTTTGGGTAACAGCCAGTTTTTTACACACGTCCTGATTTCCATTTGATTTCAGATTTCCCAAACCTTTTATTGGGTGAGAGTTCCACAGCTTTACTACTGGAACAAAGAAGGAGGTTCCACTAATCTGCCTATTCCATAAGGGTAGAGCAGTCTCTGGCGGAGCCATTCGAGAGCACATCATCCAGTTGTGAGTGTTTTGACTGAGCTTCTCGTGAATCAATCCCGAAAAAGCTACTAAAATAAGACCACTCATTAAACCTCAATTAAGTTAACACACTAAAAGATCAAGGGCCCGATGTAGGTACATCTCATTTACCGACTCTAGAATACCGAATTTTACCGATTCGGTATTCTAGATTCGGTAAATGAGATGTAGGTAATAATTCGGTAATTTTTACCGAATCGGTATGATTCGGTAATTACAGAATCGGTATTTACCGATACGGTAATTGCCATTGATTCCTATGGGCCTTGAGGCCCATAGGAATCAATGTCAGTTACCGAATCGGTAAATACAGATTCGGTAAAATTACCGAATTGTCAAGGGGGACAGGGTGTCACTTTGACACCCTGTTGCACCCCTGATTCTGGCTTGTGTGCTATGTGACACACATACATGCCCTTAGGGCATGTGTGTGTGCCACATGGCACAGGTGTACATGCACAGATGTGCATGTACACAGGAATTCATTATTCTTAAGGGCCTGTGGCACTGTTTTCAGTGC
Source organism: Lissotriton vulgaris (assembly GCF_964263255.1). Taxonomy (NCBI): domain Eukaryota; kingdom Metazoa; phylum Chordata; class Amphibia; order Caudata; family Salamandridae; genus Lissotriton; species Lissotriton vulgaris. The sequence goes on along the minus strand of NC_141696.1, from coordinate 245,246,056 downwards.
CACCTACATCTAGATTTACCGATTCGGTACATTTACTGATTCAGTATTTTATAGAATCGGTAAATTTACCGAATCAGTAAATATTAGGCCCCCTACATCTCAATCTCCAAATACCGGTCGGTAACAGCCGAAATGGGCCGTTACCGACCGGTATATGGCGACCTACACCTGGCCCCAAGTCCCTTATTATTAGAGAAAGACTAATAAGACAAATTATGAGATTAGATTGGAAAGGTTCAGGAAAAAACGCATAGCATCACCAAAAGAATAATGCATGATAGATGCAGCCGGCCACCAGGAGTTATGAAGCTAAAGCTGGTAATTGGAATTAAATTTTCAGTCAGATGGCGAAGACCACAAGTCATGTTAATTAACACCGAATCTAGAAACCGATTTATATCTTTGGAGTTGGAATATGAAAAACATAGTGCACTGCACACATTTGATTTGAGCTTTTTCGTTGTGAGAACCTATAATTTATATTGTACCAAGCAAAGAGCAAACTGCGATTTATCACTCGTCTAAGGGCCATATGTAGGAAACCTAATTGCACTTGCAAATGCTGAAATTCACATTTGCGATCGCAATTAGGGCAGTGTGCTATGTAGCCCACAAAACCCACATGCAAAATAAGGAATCGCAAAATTTGTGATTCCTTATTTTGCTATTGCATTTAAGGAATAGCAAATAGCAATTAATAGCAATTAAGGAATAACAAATTGCGATTCCTTTAATGCAATGTAGGAAGCACCCAATTTGTGCGACTTTTGGCTTAAGGAATTGCAAAATACCACCAACTTCAGGTTGGTGGTATTTTACAATTTCTTTGAAAAATTCACTTTTTCGCATTTTTCAAAGCGCCATGTGGGTTACATACATGCCCTTAGGGCATGTATGTGGGCGACATGTGCCCACATGTCAATTTCAGGGGTGTAAAAGGGTGTCCTATTGACACCCTTACAACCCTGAAATTGCATTCTCAATTTGCGATTCTCTAATTGAGAATCGCAAATTGAGAATTTATTCCCACTCGTTCCCATGGGCCTTCTAGCCCATAGGAATGAATGGGAAGGTATTCCTTATTTGCGAATCGCAATTTGCGATTCGCAAATAAGAAATAAGTGGGATTCTCAATAAAATTTGCTAAACCTACCTACATTTCGTTTTGCGATTCTCTAATTGCGATTCCCTAAAAACCGCAACTTGAGAATCGCAAAAGGAAAATTACCTACATATGCCCCTTAGTCTCACTATTGTAAACAAATAGGAATATTTGGAGCCTGATTCAAAAAGGTAAACTTTAGGAGTAGTATCTTTTCGACTGCCTATCTTTTCATGTTCTGAGTCTACCCACAAGTGTGGCGACGCCGCAGTCGCAAAGATACTACTCATAAAATTATTTTTAGAATTTCAAAACATCTTAAACTTACACAAACGTGTACGTTTATCTTTGTGAACCGGGCCTATTCTTATTTTTGTATTTCTCATTGTTAAGAAAATGCAGAACGATTCTCCAGAGTGTGTCTTTGATTAACAGAGGTCAAACATTTGAATAGAAATGTCAATGCTTTATGTGTTGTGTGTGTCTGCACGTGTATGTGATCATATCTGTTTGCACGGGGATGGATGCGTGTATGTTTTGCATATGTGTAATGCACGCGCTTGAGTGTATTGCGTGCGAGTATAGAAAAGAGTGAAAGAGAACACTGCAATACGATTTGAAGCCGATTGAATATTATGCATGATTTGCTACGAGAAATCATGTCTGGATTAGTAAATCGAGTTAGAAAACCTATCAGAGCCTATTCATGTGAAGGCTAACAACGAAATGGCCTGAGGTCCCTGTCAAGAATAAAATACCTCTTATTAAAATATATTTCTATAACATGACAGTTCTTTGCTCCAAGAAAACGGACATGTTAAATACCTTGTCATCAGAGACTAAGATAAAATTCGATCTTATTGGAGTTAACATATTATTCTTTTAAAAAGTGAACATTTATATACTGCACTACAATGAAGTGTCCCATGGGGCTTGAAAGAAAATTAGGGACTTGAGAATTCCCCACAATTGTGAGGATCAGTGGTTTTCAGTACTAACATGATATGGGAGTGGGGTGGTTCCTTCCCAAATAGAATAAGAACTTTCCATAGCATGCTATGTGTTTAGATTTTGTACAAATTCTGTCTAACGCTGTGTAGTATAATCTTACAACCAAAATATGTGAGGGGAGTGCCATGGACCAAACTATTGGATTTCTAATAAAAAAAAGCAAGCAGGTTAGGCTGTAGCTGAGACCCCAGAGCAAGAAAAGCCTAATAGATGTATTGGAGAGAGTCCTGGGAAAGATGAATGGAAGATAAGCCTGTTGGATTCTGATCTGAGTAGAAGTAGATGCTGGTAGCATTTTATGCAACTGCCGATTAGAATGCAGGCTTAAGTGTGTCCAACAAATGGCTTATATAAAATGCAGACTGTAGAAATAAATAACAAGCATTTGCAATACAATATATCTCGCATTAGGAACATTTAGAGCTATTGGTGTTGCAAATGATAATGTTTTTTTTTATTTCAACAAGTTTTTATTGTTTTTTACGTACACATAAAACATACACATAAAATATAACACATACAGGTACATTCATCAATCTCGGCATTTGCGATTCCTTAATTGCGATTTTTAAGTAATCGCAATTAAGGAATTGCAAATGCCTATGCATTAAGAAATCGCTAAATAAATTGCGATTTCTTAAAATTCCTTAATTGCGATTAGCATTTTGCGAATCGCAATTAAGGAATCCCTTCCCATTCATTCCTATGGGCCTAGAGGTCCATAGGAATGAATGGGAAGACAATCTCAATTTGCGATTCGCAATTAGCTAATCGCAAATTGAGATTGCGATTTCAAGGGTGCAGGGGTGTCCAAAGGACACCCTGTTGCAGCCCTGAAATCAAACAATGCACATATGTTGTGTACACACATGCCCTAAGGGCATGTGTGTGCACAACATGAAAGTTAAAAAAATGCACAAAATTGCATATTTCTAACATTTCGCAAAATTACCATGAGGTCCAACCTCATGGTAATTTTTTCTCTCTAATTGCGAAATCGCAATTTTTTTCAGTTTCATGCATTGCTTTTAAGGAATCGCAAAATTGCGATTCCTTAAAAGCAATCGCACTTTAAAAGATAGCAAAAATAGCGATTTCTTCACTTTTAGGATAATGCATCCCAAATAGTGATTTAGGAATCGCAAACGGCCGAATTTTGCTATTCGCACCGTTTGCGATTCCTAAATCGCTTGATGCATGTGCCTGATACATTTGAGAAGGCGGGATTTTTGATCTTGCATTTGATTACTCTAGATCTAAATCCCCACTTAGGTCGACTGAATCTTTGTTGCCTGTCATAGAGTAAAAAGCAATCCACTACCAGGTTAAGCAAACCAATAATTGGCACGACTCTGAAGAACCACTTACCACGAATCAGTTTTGAAGTTTTATTATAAAGCCAAAGTTAACTGTAGATACAAACATCTCAATAAAAGGTTCATCAGGTATACTGGCACCAAAACAAACATAAATTCTCTGAATGATCTTAGACGACAGAAAAATATCACCAAAACCAGCTCGAAAATCAACAGGTTTACAAGAATAGACACAAGTTGTAATTTAAGAGTCATTTACAAAAGAGAAAATTCAGGTTAGACTGTCCCTACACTAGACTAAGTGACATCCCTATTTAACAGAATCTTGAGCTAAAAAGGTGTCAGCCGTGGTGACTTCCAAAGAAGTTCACTCACTTTCCCTTAGTCTCTGATGTAATTCTGTGCATTGCAGTCATGCCCTCTCTGCCTACCCATCCGCTCTCTAAGGGTCCTCAGGCCATCTGCTCTAACTCCACCCCAGGGTGCTGTCCCTAATACAAAACCACAAGTACAATTGAAACGCCCCTCAGAGACGCCCCTCACGTACACATCTCACATGGTTTCGGTTCTGGCTTTTTCCATACTGATACTCCTCTGGGCCTCTCGTTAGCGTTGACCTTGCTTCCCAGGCTTCTTCTTCGCTCGCCGGTACCCCCATTAAATTCCTGGAACCTCCTCCAGGCCTGTGCCTGTCTCCCCGGACAGAGCTCTATTCATCACTCTCTCGATTGGAACCCCCTCGCACCTGCAAACAGACACCCATGAATTGGGCCCCAAATTCCGACCTCCAGTTATCTATTCAGGTCGTAAAACTTCGAACATAGTCGACAATTTATGCTTTTAACGAGACTCGATTTTAACTAACACGTGCAGATCAAAGAAGTAACTTTATCTTTCCAGGCCTACTAAATTACTTTGCAAGAGGCCTGCACTCTGTGAACCTTTATTTCTTAAAACTAAAACAATTTCTAACCTATTATACTCTGATTATATGAAACACTTTTACAAAACATGATTTCTAGCCTATAATCAATAATATTCTAAATAATAGTAAAAGTAATAATCCATCCGATGTGAACTGCAAAGGCACGTTTTCGTCTTTCATACATTGCCATGAGGCCTGCACATTTCTACGTTTAACAGCATTAGATCTTCTTCTGCAACAGCCATATAACATAGAGTCTTAACAGCACTCTAACATTTCTAAACATTACTACATTAGCTTCACACTCTAAGATATGCATTCTACATTGATTAAACACTCATAAGTATATGTATTTCTATATATTTTCGACACTTCTATATGTTTTAACTAAATTCGTGCATCTACCTTGTAAATATGGTGCACTTATACAATTTTCTCAAATTGCGCTCTCTCATTTCCCCCCTTTGATGACCTTTAGGGGTCATCACCATCACAACACCATCATTGAATTGATTTAAACAGAACTCGTTGCAATGCTCCCTCGATTTATCATTTCTAGAGCCCTCAGACTCCTGTATTGGTTGTCCTGCATTGCAGCTAGTCTCTGCTCCTGTTCTCTCATGGATCTTTGCAACCTATTTGCTCTATACCATTGGTACAGCCTCACTAACCCCCACAATATGATTACACAGATCACTATTATGATGATGGGCTTTAAAATGTACCATATAAAGCTTTTCCCTGGGTTGGCGAACCAACCTCCAACTTTACCCATTCCATGACCCACTTTTTCCCACACATTTACTCTTATCAGATCTTCTATTTCATGGTGTATTTCAGTGATGTTTCGTATGTACTTCTCAAGAGGTTTTGAGTTGTCTGGAATGTAGGTGCAGCATTCCTGGACCTTCAAAGCCTTACAGACTCCGCCCTCTTTGGCTAATAGAACGTCTAGAGCAAGTCGGTTTTGAAGAACTATTGCCCTTATCGATTGCATCTCTCCTTCCACCAGCATTAAAGATCTAGCAGTACTGGCAGATAATCTATCTACAACGGTTGCCAATCTCCTGATCTTGACATCATTCAGTATTAACCCCAGAAGAGGGAACATAGCGCCAAATACATCTCCAACTACCTCAGCATCGCCTACATCCCTTCTCCCTCTGGCTTGAGTTTTTCCCTCTATGATTTCCAAATCCTTAGCATGATATATTTTGGGAAAGACAATTGCCAAATAACATGAACCGTACCAATTGTCTGGCAGTTTCACATAGGCATTTCTTCCGCAGACAAAATACACATTTGGGATCACTTGCATCCCCTTTAAGAAATCTTTCGTGTAGTATTCTAATTGGAAGGCATGTTCACAACTTACTTCTCCCACGAATACATTTTCATAGTAGGTCTTGCCCCTATGTATACATAGCTTCCCTTTTTGTGTTCGATCTAAAGCTATTGGACCGTTACTACCCTTTCTTTTGTGTGACTTCTCCTCCTCAGTCCAATCTGTTTTCCATTGGCCCGAAGCCTTTAGAATCTTCTGCCTCCTGTATCGATCATCCACTTGCCCAATAAACTTTTTCTCAATTTCTGATACTTTGCAGGTCAGATTATTTCTTCGGGCATGTGAAGTATCTAAAGTTCTCCAAGGAACGAAAAATTTCCCTAATCGGTCTTCACTCTTATAATAGTCCCATTTATTCATGTGCTTGTAAGCTGGGACTTCTGGTAATACTGCATCAAAATTCGAAAAATAATATTCAAAGCTACCTCGTCCATAAAATATACTAAGCAATAAACTACATGTAATCCCATAAGTCAATGGGAGATGATGATACCTAATACCTTCATCTACGGAAGCTGGTAACTGCATACAGACGTAGCAGTCTTTCGCCTCCATAACGTCAATGTATTCATACAAGAGTTTGGCATAAGCGTTTGACTTAAAGTTTCCCTGTGACTCATCTACATGTAACCTACGAGCTTCTGCTGCTAGTAAAGCCTTCTCCTGTATTGCATTGTCCTCCTTTTTACTAGCAGTAGTAGGTTTTGATGTTACCACAACTTTTGCTTCGGTAGCTTTCGTTTCGTTTTCATGTCCCACTATATATGATACAGTAACTACTAAAACTATAAGAAGAATAACTCCAGCTAACAGTGTACCTATTATACATTTCGCTTTGAGGTTCGAGTTGCCGGCCTCCATGTTCTTCAGACAGTGTAATTTTTATTCTTCTTTTCCAATGCAAAGTCCTTTCTTTTTATCTCTTAAACAGTCTCTTTTTGTTCATTCAGTCTTTCTTGAATTACACCTCGGGAAGCTGGCAATCTCTTTTTGAAATCAGTCTTTTGAACCGCAACAACAGACAACCCTAGCCCTTCTCCGTCAACTAAATGGAAAGGTCCCTAAATTTCTTCTTCTTCCACTTGGCACTAGGTTATCTTCTCAATCTTGTTTATTTACAAAGTCTTTAGGTGTCTACGATTGTGCGTGTTCCAGCAGCTCTAATAGCGTATTCTAACAGTTCTAGGCGAAGGATGGTTTCCTCATGTGCTGGTATCGTTGGTCCAAAAGTTGGAAATTCTACTCTGTTCAGAACCAGTTCTCTTATTCTGCTCAGATAAGGAGGATTGGGGATGTTGATTGTCAGCAACCCTTCGAGTTCAAGTCCAGGTACCAACAACACCACTTCCAACGTTATGATGGGATCAGTGCTGATCACTGTCACTTCCCTCACCCTCCCGGATCTCTGTGCACACGACATCTGCTGCTAGGTAGGTCCACTCAGGAGTGGCGTATCTTCTGCAGGGCACACGCGCTCTCCTTGATCTCTTGGACCCTCCGCTTCTGGAGTCTGTGCACCTTCGTCCAGGTCTGAGTCTTCGGATATAGGAGCAAGGGTTCTCTCTGGAGTTGACTTCAGGCTCGGCCTCTTTCTTCTTTTATGCCAACTGGTCTCTCCACGCCTTGTTCTCCTGCTTCTTGTCCTCACACCCGACTCTTGATCACTTGCAGCTTGATCAGTGTCTGTTTCGTACTCACAGCTGCTTTCTCCTTCTGTGGCAACGTCAGTTTCACTGTCGTCCTGTCCTTCTTCCACTGGATCTGACACGCTCCCAGCTTCCTCCGACACCCCCACAGCTTGGCTAGTCCCCTCTTTTGATTCTTCGTCCACAGCTGGATTTTCGTCCGAGAGAGGAGCTGTTTCTTCCAGGGGTGCTGGAACTCTCCGCGTATGGGAGGCGTGTATCCAATTGGGCAGCCCTCCGACCTTAACAGCAGTATTCGATGTTAAAATGATCTGGTAGGGTCCTCGCCAACGCACGTCTAAGCAATTCTTTCTGACGTGCTTCTTCACCACGACCCAATCACCAGGGCACAGGTCATGGCACAAATCTTGGGACGATGGGATTTCAGCAGCCTGCACCTGCAGAGACACAGAATGAATGGCATCAGAAAGTCCCTTGCAATAATCCAGGATCAGATCATCTGTGATATTCAACAAAGCTGCAGTAGGAACTGATGGCAGTCTCATTGCCCTCCCCATTAATACTTCATGTGGAGAGAGGCCTGTTCTCCTGTCTGGTGTGCTACGTATGCTCATAAGTACTAATGGCAGTGCATCAGGCCAGCTCAGAGATGTCGATGAACACACTTTAGCAATTCGGGACTTTTTCGTCCCATTGATCTGCTCCACAATTCCTGAAGCTTCTGGTCGATAGCTACAGTGCAGCTTCTGATCAATATTCAATGCTGAGCAGAGCATCTTCACAATTTCGCTGTTGAAATGCGTTCCCCTATCTGATTCCAAAGAGGCCGGCACCCCGAACCGCGGTATTAACTCCCTAAGCAATAATTTTGCTACTGTGAGTGTGTCACACTTGCGTGTAGGGTAAGCCTCGACCCATCTGGAAAATATACAGACAACCACCAGAACGTATCGGAGGCGGTTACATTTTGGCATTTCAATGAAGTCTAGTTGCATCCGATTGAACGGACCCCCAGACCTCCCTATGTGACTCAATGTGACTGGTGTTCTCTTTCCCACATTCAGCTGTTGGCAGGTCACACATCGCTGAAACACTGCCTCTGCGGCTACTCTAAACTTGGGATTATACCATGTTTGTCTAAATACCCGAAGCATAGCGTCTCTGCCTAGATGTACCGGGCCATGAATCTGTCTCGCCATTGGACTCATTAACTCATTTGGCAACACTGCCCTTCCATCTGCTGAAACCCAAAAGTCCATTTCGCTTTTTACACACCCTGCGGTTTCCCATGTCTTTTTCTCAAAATCTGTTGCATTCTCTTGTATGCCCTTTAAATCGTCCCAGGTGTCTACAGTTTCTAACATCATAGTTAATCCTGTCTTTTCCTGTGTACCTCCTACTTCTACCTCTGTAAAAGAGTATCCTTGCTCTGCACAATAACGTGCGACCTCGTCTGCGTATCTGTTTCCCTGGGACACAAAACCAGCGCCTTTGGTATGAGCTGCACATTTAACAACGGCAATAGCTGCCGGACCTTGCAATGCTTCTAACAATAGTCGTACAAATTCCCCATTTCGAATAGGTGATCCCGAAGAAGTCATGTAACCTCTTTGAGACCACAATTGCCCATAGTCATGAACTACCCCGAAACCATATTGGCTGTCGGTGTAAATGGTGACTCGAATTTTGCTGCCTGCTATACAGGCGCGGGTCAATGCAATGATTTCAGCTACCTGAGCGGAGTGTACTCCTTCCAGGCAGGCGGCTTCCACAACTCCAGTAATGGTGCAAACAGCATAAGCTGCTCTCAACTGACCGATATTGTCTCTTACACATGAGCCATCAACAAAGAAAATTTCATCAGGGTCGGTCAACGGCTCATCTACAATATCTGGTCTTGGTTTGGTGCATAGTTCAGTCACATCAAGGCAATCGTTATCTTCACATTCTTCATCTTCTATGTCATTTGGAAGTGGCATCAAGGTGGCAGGATTCAAAACAGAGCATCTCTTAAGGGTCACGTTCTCCGCAGCAAGAATGACTTGCTCGTAGCGCGTGAGCCTGTTATTTGTCAGGTGCTGTGTCTTGGTCCTGGTCATTAACAGCTCCACAGAATGAGGTACATACACCACTAGCTGGTGTCCCATGACTATACTCTCACACCTTTCAATGCTGACACCCGTTGCAGCAACGGATTTGAGACATCCGGGCAACGCTGCGGCTACTGCATCTAAAGTAGCCGAGAAGTATGCAACTGGTCTACGGGCATTTCCATGAATTTGGGCTAGAACTGACAAAGCACAACCTTCTCTTTCACAGCAGTAAAGTAAGAATGGTTTTTCGTAATCCGGCATTCCCAGAGCAGGAGCACAACACAAGTCCTCTCTCAGCTGCAAGAATGCCATCAAACAGTCCTTGTCCCATGGTACCGGATCGCTCACCTCCTTGTGCGTCAGTTTTTGTAAGGGCTTTGCTTTCAGGGAAAAGTTAGCTATCCACTGTCGGCAATAACCAACCATTCCTAGAAACATCCTGACCTCTCTTTGTGTCGTTGGCGAATTCATTTTCATGATCGCCTCTATCCTGTCTGGTGACACCTTCCGTTTCCCTTTTTCAATTCTGTGACCCAAGTACTGTACTTCCGTCAGACAGTACTGTAACTTGCTCGGTGACACCTTGTGTCCGTTCTCAGCTAAGTGATTCAGCAAGGTGATGGTGTCTATTTTACAAGCTTCCTCGGTTTCTGACGCAACAAGTAGGTCGTCTATGTACTGGACTAGAACCGAGTTCTGTGGCAGTACTAGACTTTCAAGATTTTTCTTCAGCAGCTGGTTAAAAATCGATGGGCTTTCTGTATACCCCTGTGGGATACGACACCATGTTAATACGCGATTTTCCAACTTAAATGCGAAAAGAAATTGGCTCTCTTCATCTAATGGAATAGAAAAGAAGGCCTGGCAGAGGTCTATCACTGTGAACCACTCAGCTTGGAATGGTATCTGAAACAATATCACTGATGGATTCGGTACCACTGGACAACACGAAACAACTATGTTATTAATCTTTCGGAGGTCCTGCACTATTCTGAATTTCCCACTAGGTTTCTGCAAACCCATAATCGGGGAGTTACATGGACTACCCACGATTTCTTTCAATATTCCTTGTTTAATCATGGAGTCAATCACAGGCTTTATTCCTGCAATCCTCTCCGGAGTCAATTTGTATTGAGGCGTTCTTGGATATTCAACATTTGGTTTTATCATTATTTTCACTGGCTCCACTCCTTTGATCAGTCCTATCTCTTCCCCAGTGAAATCCCATACTTCAGATGACACCGTATCTCTTAAGTCCCAAGGGAGCTCTTCCACCGTCAAGGTAGGATACAGCTCTATGCATACTTTTGAATTTGCAACCTTAAAGGTGGCATCATCGTCGTTAGTCTGTACTTCCACTCCCTGAGGCGTGCAATATATTGTGCAATTTCATTTACACAGCAGATCTCTTCCTAACAGACACACAGGACTAGAATCGCATACTACAAACTGATGTTCATCAATGTATTTTCCTATTCGCACTAGTACTGGTTCCGTCAAAGGACTAGTCATTCTTCGATTTGCGACTCCTACCACCTGAATGGTTTCCCCTGACATTGGCAGGTCCGGAACCACTGCTGATCTCAGAGTAGATCGAGTGGCCCCCGTGTCCACCAAGAAGGTCGTAGGACACCCTGCTACTTCTGCCTCTACATAGGGTCCCCTTTGGTCCACCTCTAGGACTGCCCCGAGGGTACAGTCCTCCATTCTACTCACACGCTGTCCAGTTAATGGATCAACATAGTAGCACTCTTCTCCTCCAACAAACAGTGGCATCTGTCTATAGGTCTTTCCCCCTGTCGCTGTTCTGGGTGGTTGAGGGAACTGGGCTCGAGGAGCTGAAGTCCCCCCTTTGACCACCCTTCCCTTGGGTATTGTTGCCCCTTTCACTGTGCTGCTCTGAACTTCCTCTTCCTCTATTTCTAGTTCTCCATTTTCGGGGTTATAGGGACACTCGCGTTTCCAATGTCCCACCTGGTGACACTGGTGACACTTTGTCGTCTTTTTCAAGGTAGCCAGGTCTACTCTAGGTCTAGGGTTTTCCTCATTGTCCCTATTCTGATTATTCGATCTCCTTCCCAGGGTCCCTGTTCCCTGTTGTTGCTGTCCACCCTTTCCAGCCGACTGCATCTGAACCAACATCAGCTTTTCCTTAAGTTTTTTTGCTTTAGAATCAATTTCGTCACTACAATACCTTGCATATCTCAACATTTCATCCAACGGTTTATTTTGCCAACAAATTAAATGTTGCTGTATCATCAAGCAAATATCAGGTCTCAATCCCAAAACAAATTTTGACACAAACTGCCCTATGTCTTTGGGATCCATTACATCCAGTCCACTGTACTGTTTGAATGTTTTCAATAGTCTCTCATAATATTCATGGACTGTCTCCTTGGGTTCCTGCCTAGTTCGGTCTATCTTCACCCAATCTATGTCCTGCGGTGGCACCTTACCTTTCAGCCACGTCATTACTCTTTCATATTTCTCCATGACTCTTTCAGACGGTCCATTAGTCTGAGCATCCCTCTCTGGTTCAGATGTGGGCCATTCTACGCTAACCTTGCATGCTGTCCACAAGTCTCCTGGAACTACGATATCAAATAGGGTGTTCAAATCAATCCACAGTACTTTAGAGATTTTTACAAACCTCTCTACCTGCTTGTACCACTCCACGGGGTTCTCTCTCAATTTAGGAAAGGAATTGGTAAATGCAGCTAAATCTCCCCTACTCCATGGCACATGCACATAGCTCCCATTCGCTATTTCTCGCAAAGGGTATGCTTCCATCCTCTGTAGCCCTCCCTCTCGGGACATCACAATTGTGCTCCGCCTAACGGTTCCTTTCTTGGACCACCTTTCTTCCCACTTATCCAAATCCCTCCATGTCCTTATTCCTGTAATCAGTTCTCTAATGTGTGTTTTCAATCCAATTGTTCTCCTCTCTTCGAGGTCCTGATCTGAATAATGCAACCTACGGTTACCCTGTAATGCCTTTGTTCTCGACAAGTCTACCATGTACTTGTCTGCTAGTTCAGATAATTTCTCATGTACTGCTCTCGCTTTCCGAGTGATATCCTTTGCTATGAATAGTACCTCATCTTGCTCGTACATGTCAATCCTCTCTAAAGGTAACGTGCCATCTATTATCTCATCCAAGTCAGATTTTAAACTGGTCACATCTAGCCTTCTGGCTTTTATCTCGGCTGTCAATGAGTGATTTTTAGAGGGTCCATTGACATCTCTCCCATCCCAGCTCCGAGCCCTTCGCCTGGGCTCAGGCGATTTATGGGGAGCCCTCCCATGTTCCCATCTTTCTAGGTCCCATGCAGTTCCATCCCCTCTTGGCATGTGATGAAATGAGACTCTATTTCCCACAGTCTCACTCTGTCTATTCTGCTCGGTCTCCCTAAATGCATGATAAGACCCTCCATTACTTCCCCTGCTTTCGCAGTTCCCTTGCTGTCTGGTATCACTCAGCACATGGTAAGACCCTTCACAACTCCCTGTGTTCCCGCGATCCCAGTGTTGTCTATTATCGCCAGGTGCATGGTGAGTGCACTTAAAACTGTCTCTGTACTTGTGTGTCCTTCGGTCTCCCTCGCTGTGAATGAGACGAGACACCCTTCCACACTCTGGACTTCTATCCTCTCGCTCCTGTCCATTTCCATTAAGGAAATGACGTGTAGCTCCTCTATTCCCCTGACTTTTGCTATCGCACTCCTGGCCGCTTTCACTAGCCCCGCAGTGAGACAATGTTCCATCACCTCGACTTCCCCATTCTGCTTCCGTTCCTGACCTATTACTCTGGGTTCCCGTTTTAGCATCCCACTCTCTCAAGTCAGCCCTCAATTCCTTAAAGGACTTCGGCCGTGGTCCCCTCAGGTCCAACGGTCCTCTCGGACCCCCTGATCTATTATGGGATCCCCTGCTTGATTTGATGGGGTGCTCCAATCTCTTGGTCCTGGCAACTGCCTTTGAGAATTAATCATATTGTTCCTGTTTTCCACTTCTGCTCTCTCCCTGTCTAGCCGTACCTGTTCCTCTTCTCATGCTTTCTCTGGGTCATAAATCGATACTATAGGCCCTATAGTAACAGGTACTTGGAGAGCGTCTGGCAATTGATAGGACTTAGCACGCTCCATTTCTGGCACCTTCTGTACCACGAACCTTCCGACTACCCTCTGTACTGGACTAGGCTGAGATGTTTCCTCACCTTTGGCGTATTCTCTACCTGCTATAGGAGGTGGTCTATACTCTCCTGTACCAGTTCCATCCTCCCTATGGAGCTCTGCACCTTCCATCCCTCTATTGTACGGAGGCGGTCTGTCTATCAACAACCTATTTATCAGGCTGTCCTCTGTCTCGCTCTCATCATCCTCCTCTGGTGGTCTCTTGTCTCCTGCAACTTCTATCACTGGGTACAGTTTATCTACTTCAATAGTCTGCACTCTCCACTTTTTAGCTTCCTCATCCCATTTGGCATCCTGTACTGCTCTTACCGATCATCTCACTCTTTCTTGACGCCTGTTCTGGTTCCTGTCGTGCGCCGCCCTAATCCACGCATTAAGGGCTTCAAACTGTGTTGGTCTGGGCAGAGGTCTTGTTGAGGTCATAACTGCTTTTAACTGGTGCAATACTTCTAATCTAAACGTTCCGTATTTCGGAAACGTCAGTTCCTCGTTCCCCTCCGTAATCTTACTCCACTCTGAAATCCACAGTATAGTATGCAACCCAACATTCGTAGCCATATAGTGAGCTGGCGTACCCTCTGGCGGGGCCCCTTCCCCGTCAACAGATTCCCTCTTTTCTCTCTTAAAGATCGCCCTTAAGCATTTAAAACACTTCATGATCAAATCTTCGATTTTTCCCTAATTCACTGCGTTTGTTTACTTCCCAATGACAATCCACCAATCCTAGCGCGGTTCTTGCTAACTGGCCTATCACAGCGCAGCTCTTGTTAACCGGCCTATCCCAGCGCGGTCTCACACCAACCGGCCTATCACAGCGCGGCTCTCTCTGACGTCACTCGTCTCCCCTTCGCAGCAGTTCCCCTCCTTTCTCAGCTCGTCTCCGGTCATGCATGCGTCCCATTCATACTCTGAAAAATGATTACTTCCGACCAAGCGATCACTTTTCTTGACTGTACGCCCACAGTCTAACTGTAATTGTCACCTCAACTGACGAAATGTCTTTCCGTAGACGTCCAGACAATCGCCTTAACTGATAGGTTACTTACACACAGTAACTTCCGTCCAGCGTCCGTTACTCATACACTCACACTTGCATTCCCCCTATCACGGTCCTACGGGTGATCAATGGTACCTCATGACCCCCTTCACAACGGTTGACAATTACTCTGGATGTCCGATACACCCGAACCACTTAAGCTCTTCTCTGAACTTAAGATTTTCACCAGGTTGCGCGCGCTCACAACCCTGCCTCAATCACACTACAGGCATTCAACTCTGCATGACATTACAACACAAATACAACACAAAACACCGCAATCTGACAACGCATGACCTTTATTATACTCACTCTCGACCGACTCTGCTGCTTTTCTCTCGCACCGTCAGCACCTTCTTCGGCAGGTGATTCTTCTGCTGGTCATCTCTCGATTTCTAGGGGCCTCGGGGTAATCTTAACCTAGTCTAGATCACCTTCCTCTAGAAGGCCACCATCCTACACTGCTACCAACTGAGAAGGTGGGATTTTTGCTCTTGCATTTGATTACTCTAGATCTAAATCCCCACTTAGGTCGACTGAATCTTTGTTGCCTGTCATAGAGTAAAAAGCAATCCACTACCAGGTTAAGCAAACCAATAATTGGCACGACTCTGAAGAACCACTTACCACGAAACAGTTTTGAAGTTTTATTATAAAGCCAAAGTTAACTGGAGATACAAACATCTCAATAAAAGGTTCATCAGGTATACTGGCACCAAAACAAACATAAATTCTCTGAATGATCTTAGACGACAGAAAAATATCACCAAAACCAGCTCGAAAATCAACAGGTTTACAAGAATAGACACAAGTTGTAATTTAAGCGTCATTTACAAAAGAGAAAATTCAGGTTAGACTGTCCCTACACTAGACTAAGTGACATCCCTATTTAACAGAATCTTGAGCCAAAAAGGTGTCAGCCGTGGTGACTTCCAAAGAAGTTCACTCACTTTCCCTTAGTCTCTGATGTAATTCTGTGCATTGCAGTCATGCCCTCTCTGCCTACCCATCCGCTCTCTAAGGGTCCTCAGGCCATCTGCTCTAACTCCACCCCAGGGTGCTGTCCCTAATACAAAACCACAAGTACAATTGAAACGCCCCTCAGAGACGCCCTCACGTACACATCTCACATGGTTTCGGTTCTGGCTTTTTCCATACTGATACTCCTCTGGGCCTCTCGTTAGCGTTGACCTTGCTTCCCAGGCTTCTTCTTCGCTCGCCGGTACCCCCCATTAAATTCCTGGAACCTCCTCCAGGCCTGTGCCTGTCTCCCCGGAGCTCTATTCATCACTCTCTTGATTGGAACCACCTCGCACCTGCAAACAGACACCCATGAATTGGGCCCCAAATTCCGACCTCCAGTTATCTATTCAGGTCGTAAAACTTCGAACATAGTAGACAATTTATGCTTTTAACGAGACTCGATTTTAACTAACACGTGCAGATCAAAGAAGCAACTTTATCTTTTCAGGCCTACTAAATTACTTTGCAAGAGGCTTGCACTCTGTGAACCTTTATTTCTTAAAACTAAAACAATTTCTAACCTATTACACTCTGATTATATGAAACACTTCTACAAAACATGATTTCTAGCCTATGATCAATAATATTCTAAATAATAGTAAAAGTAATAATCCATCCGATGTGAACTGCAAAGGCACGTTTTCGTCCTTCATACATTGCCATGAGGCCTGCACATTTCTACGTTTAACAGCATTAGATCTTCTTCTGCAACAGCCATATAACATGGAGTCTTAACAGCACTCTAACATTTCTAAACATTACTACATTAGCTTCACACTCTAAGATATGCATTCTACATTGATTAAACACTCATAAGTATATGTATTTCTATATATTTTCGACACTTCTACATGTTTTAACTAAATTCGTGCATCTACCTTGTAAATATGGTGCACTTATACAATTTTCTCAAATTGCGCTCTCTCACATTCTTCATAGAAATCTAGTTACAGGGTTTCCAGCCAAGGTTCGCTGGATTTTGTGGCGCCACTTTACAGATTTTTCGTGCTAGGCTGACCCCCTTATCCGATTGCACCCTTAGAGGGTAGGGGGGAGGTTTGTGTGAAATAATATCCCAGCAGTAGCATTAGTTTTTAAATAAAATCCACGGAGAAAGGAAAGGGCGTAGTACCACAGGCTGTTACTAGGTGTCCCTGTGCAGTTCTAAAGGGACCTCTCTTCCAAAATGGGCCCTGCTGCTGGAATTAGGATTGCATGTTGGCTCTGGGGACAGATAGCGAGTATTGCTTGTCACCTGAATCCACAAATAGTCTATCCATCAACACCTGGGATAACAGAAAAAAACCGCAGGAGCAGCCAAGAAGCAGCAGATGCCAAATGGCCAGCAGTGAATTCGGCAAGGGCTTGCAAGTAAATAGTTGTAGGTGTGTACCTATGTGAGTATGTATGTTGTTAGGTTTGAAATTCCCATTCCTGCAATGCACCTGTTTTATGCTATACTAGGTTATCAGTGCGTGGCTAAATAGATGCCATTTGTACATTATGCAACCCACTGAGTTATCCCCATAATGTGCAGGCCTCAGCTAGCGAGTGTGACTCCATTTTGCATTTCGTACTCCCTGACAGGCTGTTTATACTGTGCTTGACTTAGGTCTCACTGCTCATATTGCTTGCCTTAGCAGAACACTGTATTTCATTATTATTTTCTCTTCTGTTCAAGGCTGTATCTCGACTTACTAATGAATAGCCTATTCTGCCCTCACATACCTATCTGAATGTGTAGTTTTTGCTCCTATGTTAGAAGAAGCTGAGACCCAGCACCGTGGCCTTGGAGCCCTGATAACATGTACTCATCTGGCAGGTGTTAGCTTATCCCACTGTGCCGCTATGTTCATGTTCGGCCCAGGCCAGAAGTTTTCCATTGTGGGTGTGGTTGGAGGCTTCTCGGGAGGAATGATTACTCACTGTGGACTGTTGGGGGGTCAGGCCCTCGGCAGACATCTTAGGGTGCAGATCACGATGGACACCTTGCTAATAAAATTGTTAATAAACTAACTGTTTGTATTCTCTTCTGTCAGACCGACTCTTTATTCTTGGGAAGGCATAGCAGGTGGTTGTAAGTAACCCGGGTGGCTCCTAAGGGCCACTTCCTTCAGTTGGTGCCCGAACAGGAACCCCGCAAGGTGATTTGCAGGTTTGGGGGTGCGTCTTGTCGGTCAGGTGGATCGGGATACCACACACGATCGAGCTTGGTTCTTGCACCTGCCCTGCCCATCTGATCGGGTCACTCCTCGTCTAGTGGTCACTGGCTGGGGTCCTGAGAAGGCGAAACCTTGGAGATGACCGTTTGGTCCGAAGAGTCAGCAGTGGAGAATAATTTGACTCGGCCTGAGAGCACCAGTTGAGTGATTTGATTCTTGGAAAAATTGTGCCAAAAATTGTGCCATTCTTAAATGGCACAAGTCTGCGGGCTGTGTCCTGATACAGTCTTTTGACTGCCTTGCTTAAACTGCACAAGTCGAACGGGCTGTAGCTTGGTATGGTGTTTTGGGCTGTTTTGGTTTGAATTTAGTGGGTTTGCGTGCGGACCCTTTTGAAAGATACAGAGTGTCTGCGAACAATTTGCCAGATCAACTGGTAATTTGTTTTTTTCTTCCTTGGGAAAGGTCCGAGTTTAGAGCCTGTCTTCTTGAACTTGATACAGTCTCCGGACTACAGAGGGCGGTTTGCTGACCCTTTTGTTTTGGTTCTTGAACAATTGTGTTCTTGTTTATTTTCTTTTATTGTTTTCGTTGGTGTTATATTTGTCCTTTGGGGACAGTGTATGTGTCTTATATTAAGATGCCTTGTTTAAGGAAGTTAGGATGCTTTGGATGTCGATGTTGTTCTACTGATGCTCGATTGGAAGAAAGCCAGCCTGTGCCTAAGGAGCGTTCTCCAAATTTTGACGTATAAGTCAAACACCATATTGGCCCAATTATATTTAGCACGTTGTGGCATAAATATACAAGGGAAAATACTGAGTTGCAATGGGCGCTTACTGGCTCATTTGATGAACAGAAATTGTTTGCTAAAAAGAGCAGGCAGTTGATCTTTGATTCTCTAAGAGTGTGGTAGAAAAAAGCAAATCAGTGCTGTATGAGAGCAGAGAAGGAGGCCCGGAGGAGACAGATGCAAACTATAACACAGAAAGCAGTGGCCTGTGAGAATGAAAGGGTAGAGAAAGGCATAGAATGTGCAGATAGAAATTTACAATTACAGACTGATAAATATTATGTTACTCGAGAAGAAGGTGACGATTTTGTTGAAGAACTAATGAATTCTCGTCCCCCACCTCCTTATGCCCCTTAACGGATATACCCGACAGTTCCAATCTCCCAGTCCCCGGCCCCTTGTGCCGTCCCCTCTAGTGTTTCTGTTTCTGGCACTACTGCTTCAGCCCTGGCCAAACTTGCTTCCCCTCCACCCTCACCAGTCATAGTGGCAGGAGCCGTTAGCTCTCCTGCCCAGTCTATTAGTACTGTTTTCTACTGCTACGCTCCCTTTCACCCCTACATCTCTGTCTCCCTATGTGATGGTACCTGTCTCTGCATCTGCTCTTTCCCCCTTGGGTGTAACACCTCAAATAATGTCGAACGTTGAAACACCTGTGCGTGGGATGCATGAAGCAAATTGGGCAGCGGCGCGGAACCACATGGAGAAAGTGTTGGTGCGTTCCACTGTGAGTGATGAAGAAAAGCAAATGGTGGTGAATCAAGCAGCTCAGCGGGCCCGGAATGCGATCTATAGCATGGAGGATGTGTGGAGTGTGATGAAAGATTATGAGCCCTTCATACAGCAACATCCTCTTAAGCACATGTCGGCCACGTTAATAGGGCTGTGGGAACAGTGTTTTTCAGGGTGTTGCACCGCAGATCATCTATGATATACGAGACGGGGTATATGCTACAGGTATGGCTCCCAATGAAGTTTTTAGCAATGTAACAACACTGGTGGGCTACCGAGGCAGATTGCTCCTAAAGGTTCCGACGATAGGGACACAGCACCCCATGAGTGAGGTCCTTTCCATTTATCCTCCTGAAATACCAGAATTGCGTGACTCCTCGGACACTGTAACTAGGCCACAGGCTGATGCTCCATTCAGGAACAGTGGATCTGTATCCTTGGAAGAGGAGTGAGGTCCTATCCCTAAAAAGCCAGCTGCCAGACCCCCGGAAAAACCCTGCTCCATATTATAAGGAATTGACAGAGGTGGCCTCCTCCACAGTGATGAGGTTAGCTGATATTGAATTGTTCTTTGGTCTGGTGTTATAAACAAGGTAGCAAGAGGCTTCCAAACAACTATCGCCTTATTGCCCTACTAGACGTGGAGGCAAAATACTCTGCTGGCCTTATCTTGGAGGAGTTAACATCATGGGCAACTGAACATTCCATCATCCCAATCAACCAAACGGGTTTCTGTAAAGGCCAAGGGACCACAACTAATCTCATGGCATTATCATTGCTGATGGAAGCAGCCAAAGAAACTAAGTCATCTTTATTCTTTTCATTCATCGACTATACTGCTGCATTTGATCATGTGGACCGTAATAAACTTTGGCTGAAACTGGACAATTTGGGAATCCCTAAATGCCTATTAGATGTCCTAATACTGCTCCACTCAAACACCTGGATTAAAATCAAACTTGGGGCTGAAACACACCTCTCAAAGCCCATTAGGACAACAAAAGGATTAAAACAGGGGTGCCTACTCGCGCCTATCTTATTCAACCTTTTCCTAGCCGATTTACCTGGGCAACTTGACAAATGTGCCAATCATGCACCGAAATTAGGGAAAATTACCCTCTCCAACCTGTTATATGCGGACGACCAGTTGCTGATAAGTCGGACCCCAACGGGCCACCAACACCTCCTGAACACAACTCATGCTTTTTTAGCAAAGAATGCACTACAAATAAACTTCAATAAGTCAAAGGTTATGGCTGTGAACTATAAGAAAAAAAGAATCCCTGCTGGCATTTGAATAGCGAAAAACTCGACCGGGTCACCACATACAAGTACCTGGGAGTAATCCTGGACTCAAATAATAACTCTAGGGCGCAGCTCAACTCCTTGCGAGGGAAGGCCACAATGACCTATTTGGCACTAAAATCATCAAAGGTCAAATTACCTGACCTTACACTCAAACCTCTCCTTGAAATTCTGCGTGCCAAACTACAACCGATTCTTACCTACGGGAGTGAATCACACCACGGTAAGAACGCGGCATTGCTGGACACACTCATAGCTAACTCATACAGGGCTATTTTTAATCTTCCCAAATACGTCTCCCCTGCTCAGATTCGATTAGAATTCGGCTTCCTGAAACAAACCATAGAAAGGCGGAGTGTGTATGCAACATGCTGGCATAAGATTCGCAATGCAGAGGCTGGATTTTTATGTGCAAACGTATGGGAAGAATTACTTCGGCACCGCAATTCCCCGCCAAGAGCCTACTTATACGAATCACTCAAAGTTCTAGGCTTGACTGACATCTGGGAAACATCAACAGATCACTTGTCTTTTAAAAAAGTAGCCAAAAAATCAGCAAGTATCATTTCAGCGATTGTTGACAAGAAGGACCTAGCAAATAGAGCGCATGGATGGCTAACGGTGGGTGATTATGGAAAATTGCGGCCGCAAGCATACTTCAACATCGGCATGAAAATAAATGTTAAAGAAAAATTCCTAAAGCTACGCCTTGGCCTAATTCCTATACTCCCACATATTACCCCTTGGGAGACAAACAACTCTTCACAACAGTGTCGCCTGTGCAAAACTGGCAAGGAGGACATAGTTCATGTGATTTGCATCTGTCCTAGCCTAAAAGACTTGAGGTGTAATCTCCTACGTCAATCCTTCAATCTTCATGCCGTTCGGACCTGTAGGCAGGCAGTCAAACTGTGCTTTTCCACCAGCGATATCAAACTGAACTGACAAGTTGTGAAGTTTTTCGACCTAACAAGAAAGAGATTCAATAATGCCGGATGAACTTTCAAATCCCTTGAGGATAATCACGAACTGTTTCCAACAAATTTGTAATTTAATGCATTCCAATTTTGTTATATTTAAGTAAAAATGATTTTATCTGAGGTTTTACAATTTTGTAAAGATTTTAATTAATCATGTACAAATAAATACTACCCTAATTCTCATTTAATTCTTGGTGGTACCGGTAGACATATGGAGGCAGGTACATCGCAGGACCATGCTCTGGAGTTGGGTGGCACATGGGATGAGATCCAGGCTTGGTACAAGGAGCATAATCCCGGCGATAAGCCAAAAGTGGAGCTCCTAGCTTTACTGGGCGTATTATCACTTACATGCACTCCCTTATCCCGCCAAAGAAAGTGGACTATGACAAGTTGACTGCATGTCGTCAGAAGAAGGATGAAAGTGTGCTGGATTTCTTTACTAGATTTGAATGGGTGTTTTAGGATTTTAGTGGTGAGGACCTGTCACAGGAGGGTGGTTTTCATTTGTTTGTTAACAGGTTTGCCACTAATTTGCTTCCCGAGATTGCAACTAGGTTGCAGGCTTCGGAAAGTACTTGGACAACCTCATCCCCGTCAGTGATTTTGAGTATGGTACAGAACTAGAGCATGGAGAGAATGAGGACAAAGAGAAGGTGGAGAAAAAGTCAAAGGATCTGAAGATGAGGGTGTTGATTCTGCAGGTTGTGAGGGGGACAGTGCAAAGAACAGAAGAGGGATCCTGAAGCCTAAATAGGATAAAGGGAGGGGAACCAACCCACCAGGGCAAAGTAAATATCGAATAACATGAAAAGGGGAGTCCCCAAATGTAAAAGGAACATAGAAGTTCCAAATATAAGCCAAAACGCCCACAGAACAGCTGAAAATGTTTCACATTTTTATTTTTGTTTAAAATCTCATGCAGGTATATATCACATTTAAATAATAAAGAGCAATACAAAATCAATTTAGTTATTTCATTTATGTATAACATTTCATTTATCTAGAAAACACACATAAGAGAACATAAAAACAGCCCAAGAGCACAGAAGGCAGTAAAAAATGGCGCACAAATCAATCACTCATTCAGTCAGTCACTAACTCATTCCCATACACTGCAGACATCTAGACTCAAACAAAACCACATATCATCAAGCGTGCAAGAGAAGCGCCGACGCACGTTTCGGAACAAAGCCAAATGGAAGGGGGACAGGCCTACCTTCGGGTTCGGCTCAGCGATTACCCCGGTCTAATAGGGGTGGTGCTTCGAGTGCGCCCCTTGGGCTTAACCAATGTGCGTATTGTAAACAGGAGGGACATTGGCAGAACTAGTGCTCGGAGTTGTTGTAGGAAGGTGAGGCCCAAGAGGTCGGGGATTTAGAGGACGTGGATGAGGAGGAGGAGGCCGAGGGGAGATGCAGTCAGAGAACACATCACACAATAGACAGAGTGGGAACTATTTTGATGACTCCATAGGCCGACAGTACTACCACAATGACTATGACATGGATGAAGTGACAGGGTTGTCTCACAGCTAGGACAGCCAGGGACGGGAAGAGGGACCAGTTACGGTGCCTGTAGAACAGCTCGGACCCTATGTCACTGCTGATTTGCAGGGCACCAGAGAAACATTTCTAGTTGATATAAGGGCTATGAATAGCACTGTTTCCCATTCACTGGTCCCGGGGGCAGATCTGTCTGGCCAAAAAAATGTTTTGTTGGGTTTCTCAGGTGTGCCGGTTATTAGCCATGTTGCAGGGAATCTGCTCAGACACAGAACTGTGCACAGAGACCCAGGACCTCAGTGAAAAGTGGTAAACCAGAAAACTCACCTCAGTACCTAGAACTCCCTAACCATCTAGCATCGGTGTCACATTAGCTCTTTGTCCTAGAGCAAAGGTACCAATGATTAGACAACCCAGAACATGCAACTTAGGTTACTCTCAGACGAGACCTATTGGATAAGTAGAGAGTGGTAAAATAGGGATAGAGAAACAAAGGTAAGACAGATGTATTAAATGAGCGAGACATAGGAAGGAGAGAGAGTGAACCGAAACAGTGAAGGAGATAGAAAGAGAGATGAAAGCAAAGGGAGAGATAGATGGAGTGGAAGAGGTAGAGCGAGCATTGTAGAGAGAAATAAATAAAATAAGGTGAAAGGTGAGGGAAAGAGGACAGCAATAAAAAGATGAGAGGTGGGGTAGTGAGAGATGAGGCAGTGAGTTGTTAGGCAGAGAGAAATGAAAGAGAGAATGGTGCAGTAGAAATAGGCTTGCGAGAGGTAGAGATAGGTAAGGTATAGATGGCAAAAATGATAGAAAGGGTAAGATCCTGCCAGGTGTATTACTTAGTCACAAAACGTCTGCTTCCTGCTGTGAAGAGCCTGCGTTCTCTTTTGTTAGGTACAGTATTTGTGAAGTCATTGCACATCTCCCTACATCTCCCACGCGCCACAGACAGTGTTACACAAGTAGGAGACTGAGAGACCTGTGCCCCGTTATACCTACCCTCTGCCATCATACTATGGAGCCATTGGACCTAGGTCCATGCCCTCATTGTTCATTTAAAGGAAGCTGCTTAGAGCCAGCTGTCCTTAATCCTGAAGCGACTCTTGTTAAGGGGGGTCTCCTAAACTGCAGATCCATTAGCAAACACACTCTTCAGCTATGGGATCTCATATCGGATGAGGACTTGCAGATACTGTTCTTAACGGAGACCTGGCTGGGAGAACACTCTGATCCAGACATAGTGGACACCATCCCACCAGGCTACACCCTCCACAGACTTGACAGGATAAAAGGTAGGGGAGGCGGTATTGCCATTATCGTCAAACACCCGTTCGAGTGTGTCTTAAAGCCAGTAAAAATTGATGACAGCGAAGCAGGCGAATTCAGCATCAAAATGACTCAACATGAGAACATCTCGGGTATCCTAATATATAGACCCCCTGGGTCCCTGGGCAACTTCCGCAGTAGCCTACTAGAGGGGGTTGCTCAGACCGCAATTAAACACAAAAAAGTTTTGGTGCTGGGTGACTTAAACCTACACCTAGAGGATCTCGGACAGAAAGAGGCAGAGGAAGTTCGTCTGGTCCTACAAGAACTACAGCTCAATCTGCTAAGTGTAGCAGCTACACATCAGAGGGGTCACTGTTTGGACCCTATCTTCGCGAGCTGGGATATGATTAAAGTACTCACCCCTAGTCAGCTCCCATGGACTGACCACTTCCTGGTCCCATTTCAATGCTTTTACCATACTGCCAAGACCATTGATAATGGGAAAGGAAACATTATGAAACGCAAATGGAGACAATACTCCAAAGAAAGCTTTATAGACGCCATCCAGAAAGCACAATCCCTACGGTCCACGGATAGTGATCAGGCGAACAAGGATTTTAATCTACTTGTAACTGCTACCTTAGATGAGCTAGCTCCCATGTGCAAGGGTAAAACTAGAGAGGGCAGACAACGCACTGCCCCTTGGTTCACTACAGAACTACAGCAAATAAAATCGAACTGTAAAAAGCTTGAAAGGACCTGGAGAAGGAACCCGAGTGTACTAGCAAAAAACAGTTATAGCTCAGCTCACCGGAGCTATCAGTACGCGGTGCGTAGAGCAAAAGCCAAATACTTCCAGACGCGTATTGAGGATGCCGAGTGCTCCTCGCGAGAACTGTTCAGAATTTATAAAGAAATATCTCTAGTCTCTAGTTCTAATACCCCTACTAAGACCTCCATGGAGGGATGCAATAAAATCGCTGACTTTTTTTTTTTTTTCTAATAAAGTCAAGAAGATCTACGCCTCCTTTTCTCAACAACCAGAAAAGGGTATAGACTTTATAGCAGACAGCTCACTGACACCCCCTGATTCCTTACTTCGAAATTTCGATGTCCCCGCAGCTGACAAACTAATAAAGATATGTCGAAGTGTGAAGTCTGGGTCCCCTAATGATCCGGCCCCGGCCTGGGTACTCTCAGAGGGCCTTACAGCTCTGGAACCTCACATTAGACACGTCCTACAAACCTCCTTTTCCACTCAACGATGGAGTGGAAGAAGGCCAAAGTACTGCCAATAAGGAAAAAACCGACGGTAAGTTTGGAGGTATTGGAAAACCTCAGACCTATTTCCTTATTGCCGTACGTGGCGAAGGTGGCTGAGAAGGTGGTTAACGCTCAGCTCACAGAGCACCTGGAAAAATGGAATTTACTCCATCCCTCACAATCAGGATTCAGGGCGGGCTACTCCACGGAGACGGCCGTCCTAAGAGCTACTGAGACTTTAGGAGCAGGGGCAGATGCAGGTCATACTATGGCCTTGATTATGCTCGACCTAAGTGCGGCCTTTGACACCGTAGCACATTCCATCCTGCTACGGTGTCTGCATGAAGCCGGGGTCGCTGGTCCTGCGCTGTGCTGGCTGCAATCGTTTCTGACGGAAAGATGTTTCCAGGTACAGCAAGGGACTTGCCGCTCAGTGGAGATGTCACTAGACCAGGGAGTGCCTCAGGGCTCAGCCCTGAGCCCCACTCTTTTTAACCTATACATGGCCTCCCTAGCGAAAGTTGTACACTCTTATGGGGTGGAATTGGTGTCGTACGCTGACGACACCCAGTTGCTCATCTCCCTATCGCAGAACACCTCCAACACCCCAAACAACTTTAAATCCTGTATGCAGGCACTAGCAGAATGGATGGATGCCCATTGTTTAAAACTAAATGGCTCTAAAACAGAGGTGCTGGTGGTAGGGGAAAAAAGCAAAAACTGGTCGGCTGAGTGGTGGCCTTCATGTCTGGGCCCTACCCCAAAATTTGACTTGGACCCCGAATGAACGCATGGCATCCTTGTATGCCTTAAAGGCGAACGCTGGACCCTGGTCCGAATGAAAGGTGCCACATGCAAAAATTCCTACAAAGACACAAAAAAACCTGATGACAGTGTGGGCATCAGTGCTGCATTGTGGCCACACCCAAACAAAGCGTGTGTACGAATCTACTGCAACTAAGATGTACTTATACGCAGTATCAGAGGTTAAAGGACTGCAGTGATCTAAATAAACACATCCAAGTGGTTTATTAGATATGTACAACTGTGTCTTGGGTGTGCGCGCAGCAGTGGAAAGTATTATCTGCTGGCATATATCACAATGAAGGACATAATCATGCGTCTGTTTGTACAATCCGCGCCACCAGTAACGCTGTTGTAAAGGAGATACAGTAGCACACACACCGGCGTGAGCTGAGGTCAAGCCTTTGTGAGCTGCTGTTATCAAGGTCTGCCTGCGGTCCGTGTTGGGAATCAACCTGTCACCAACGTAGTTAATTCTCACATAGGAAACTTTATCGGGACTTAAATGATAAGAGTATTTAGAAGGGAAACCTCTAGGTTAATTACCTCCGTTCTCTGTTGTAGCAATAGCTGCCAAGATGTCATCATCAATCTTAGTTTTGGAACCTGTTACTGCTGCAACCACATATGTCTCTACAGCGGTCTTTGCTGCTTCATCAGCAAGACAGTTACAAACAGCGTGTACTCCCACGCGTTGGTGACCAAGAGTATGAATTACAAACACGAGCGGCAGACGTTCTTTAAGCTCAGTCACTCAAACCCATATCATTTTGTGTTTAATCGTGCTACCTTTGGAATCACAATAGTCATCCTGAGTCCAAAAGAATAAATTGTCATTGTAAGACTGTACACAGTAGTAAGAGTCACTCACAATCAGAGTAGTCACACAAGGGTCAGCATACTCCAGTGCAAGCACCAGAGTACCTAGCTCTGCCAATTGGGTGGTACAGTTCCCTAATGTCTGTGTATGACATTAGCGCACTTGTACTCTCCATTCACCATAGTACCAACCACAATTGAGCAGGCCGCTGAATACGCATTTTTTGAAATCGTCGCCGGCAGTGCTGATCCGTCTGTGTAAATGATACAATGGAAATCCTCCAGCGGGCGCATGGTCAGAGGAGCTGGATGAACAAATTCATATTGTAAATACTCCTGAGTTTGCAAAGAGGAATCAAAGATGAACGTGACGTCCGGAGATGTCAAGGACGTGGCCCATTGTATCCACCTTGGGTGCAAAGCTTTTGAATTAGGTACACTGGCTTTTGTCACTGCCTCCAAGACAGGATACGGTGTAACAACCAACATGCGTTTCCCCTGCGACAGTGCCCGTTCCTTAAGGATTAACATCTGCACTGCAGTCAAAAGGAAAATCGCATTTCAGCCGAAGTGTACAGGTGTGACTTGTAAGCAATAGGGACTGTGTCACCCTCATTAAAAGTCAGGTACGTGAAACTCACAGCCCAAGGCACAATTCTTATTACCAGGTTGGTTTTGGTGTCACGAGTCACTAAGTATTTAGATTCAAGAAGATCAGACTGCAAAGATTGCAAAATTGCAGAATGTTCAGCAAGCCAGGAAGATTTGGTGAAAGTAGGTTGTACCAAGGCATAAAGAGGCTTGATACACTGGGCATATTCAGGAATGTAAGTACACCCAAAATTCAAAAAACCCCGTAAAGATTGTATTTTTTTCAGAGTTGTCGGAGCATGCAGCTGTGCGCATTTCACCAGAAAGTGAGGTGCTAAACCTTGACCTTCATTGTTGAGCTCATAGCCCAGGAACAACACTGTGTACTCTGCAATGTGTGACTTTGCAAAGTTAAATTTGTAACCGGAGCATGCAATTGTACAAATGATGTAGTCAACATGACAAAGATGCCATAAATAGTCGTCAGTGAGATAAATGTCATCAACATTTGAGCATGCATCAGTGTTGAGTCTTTCTAAAAGAGAGACTATGCGGGCGGCAAAGACGCCTGGACTGTTCTTACAGCCCATAGCTAATCTTCGAAACTGCTTTTGTTTACCGCCACAGGTAAAAGCTGTCCATTGAATACTAATAGAGGACAGGTTATGGCTAAAAAAGCCATTGGATATGTCAAGCGTGGTTTTGAACCTTTTACGCACGAGAGAATCCGCAAGGGCAGAACTCTGAGTATTTTGTACCGCACAGGTCCGACAAAGAGTGTTCAAATGCCGGTAATCCAATACCAAGCGATACGAGCCATCAGGCTTGGTCACAGTAAAAAGAGGATGATTCATCGGAGACACACATGTTTCAATCACACCTTGATATTCCAACTGGTCAAGGATTTCCGCCACGGGAGCTTTCGCTTCTCATCGCATGGGATATTAGGGTTGAGGCTGTGGCATAGACCGCAATGGAATCTCATGCCTGGGGGATAATTTGTCCCATCCGCATTGAGTACGGTCCAACTCTGCTGCAAGCTCCTTACCCACTCTTCTGCAAAATTCAAGGCCTGCTCCTTCGGCACAGTGTGGGCAAAACTAGGGAGGATCACTTCCTCCCTCTCGGAGCAGCCAGAACAAAGAGTGGGGGCTAGTCAGCCTCTGCTAACAAAATGTCAATGGTAGTAGTCATATTTTCCCAAAGTACCCCTTTTATATTACGTTGTATGTCACCTTCAATTAAGAGGACTATTTCATGAAGTCTTTCAGGGAAGCCACTCTAGTGTCAGCAGTTTCAACAGCAACGAACGCGTCAGTTGCTGTCACCTTCAGAAATGGACGCAATGCTTCCCGCACTACTGTAATTTCCGCCGCGCTGTCTAACAGCGTCAGCGTTCATGTCAGATTCCGAAGCTGCGTTCTCACTATCCGTGGCATACCTCACTGTTAAAGCGGCAACTTTTTTCTTCTGAAACTGGGGCCTTTGAAGCTGAGAGTTGTCTTGCTTGCCTTTGCCCTCAGTCTTGTGGGTCTGCTCATGGCTTTGTTGGGCACCCTGTCCTCTGCCGCTGTCTCCTTCACCGTTGGTGAGACCAATGTATCCTGCAAAGAACGAGGAGAACGTTGATCAGGAACCTGAAAACGATCAGGTGACTTAATAATAGCGCGGTCGTGCAAATCATATGTGCGCTCAGTAGACACAGGTATTGGCAAAGAAGTACGTGACCCCTGTTTCTGTTGCTTTTTACCCTGTTTTTTATTTTTATTCCAATACTGCTTTGGAAGAGCAGTGCGTTCATCCTGATCAGAAGACGCCACCTTAGTCTGCTTCTGCGCTGATGTTTTAGCAAAAGGCTTAACCCCCACATTTTTGCGGCCAATGGTCTTATAAGCATCAGCAATGATTTTTGGTAACTGCCGGGGCTTATCGGCATAAAGGACTACGCGCAAAGCATTAGACACCTGAAAGTTCACTGCTTCTTCCTTAACATTAGCAAGGATCAGAAACAACCTCAAACGCTCCGAGTCTCATTCCTAATTCAACAGCCGCCTCCGCTCCGTGTTCATCTTGGACACGCTTAATGACGGAGGGAAGGACACCAATGGACAGAGTGCCAAATCACTTAGTATAGACTGTCGCAAATATCTTACCCCAGGTTTCACAATCAGTCACCTCCGGCATTAAGTCTTTCTGCAAACTTATCGTTAGAATCCTGTGCTTTTCAATAGGAGTCGTATTAGGAAATACTGCTTCCAGCTGGTCAAATTTTTCAGCAAGCCAAAAAGGTAAATCATCCTTATCTTGGGGCCGCTTGCCCATGACCGAATTATCAATGAACGGATTCAATTTCACCCCGGCTGGTCCAGCTGGTTGCGCCGTAGCGCCAGGCGGCCCTGCCTGGACGTGGCGGGAAATGTATTGCACTAGAGCCCGGTGCACTATGACCAAAGAGGTATAGAGCACACACAACTCATCTATAGTGACTTGCATGTGACGCGGATGCATCGTGTAACCGGCCACGTGGCCCCGGGAATAGACAAAGGGCCCAACGAACCGCCATCACCAATTGGGGAAGGGCGCCATTAAACCAAACTCGGTGCTGCCAAGCATTAATAGGAATCTCTAGTGTACTATATGGGGTGCAGATTAGAGGCACGGCCGTGGGAGAGTAAACATAAAACGTACCAGAACACGCATTGACTGCAGGAAAGCTAACCCCTGAGTAGAAAAAGCTCAAACGGGTAAGCTGCTTCAGCACTCACCACAAAAACTACCGCCATGCCATCCATAGTGACGCCGAACGACAGCAAATGATTGTGGATGGGCACCCCACTATGTGTGGTATCTCTGTGTCAGCCATAAGGACACAATAGAGAAAAGAACAATGCAAAGAAATGTAGCACTAATGGGTAGCAATTCAAATTAGAACCTTTTTTAAATTATCAATCTTGAAAGAACCTATGTAACTATAGGTAGGTTATTCTGTCACCACTGTCAACCGGAAACAATGATGAGGGTGTTGTGGACTGATATAAGCACTACTCGAGAGTCTCAAAATAAGACTGCATCGTTAGGTGAACCAAGCTGCAGGGATTCTGCTCAGACAAAGAACTGTGCACAGAGACCCAAGTTCTTAGTGAATTGCGGTGGACCAAAAAACTCACCTCAGTACCTAGAACCCCCTAACCGACTAGCATCAGTGTCACATTAGCTCTTCGTCCTATAGCAAAGGTACCAATGACTAGACAACCCAGAACATGCGACTTAGGTTAATCTCAGGATTGGTGGGAATCAAGAACAATCTTTCGTTATATTCTCATACCAGTCCACAACATGGGTAATGAAAGTGACACGATAAAGTTTAAAATGTTTATTTTAACGACGTGCTCTAAGATGCAGTATTTTTGCAAACATAAGCAGACATAAGATTAAAAATATTATGATCAGCATTGTTACAATTCCATAAAACACAAAAGGGGAAAGCATATTATAATGCGAGTGGAAACAGGACTTATAATGCCTAGTGTACCACCCTCCCTAGCTAGGAGCTATGTTTTATTAAATATAGACGGTCTCTTATGCTTGAATAGGGGATCCCATACCCCCAAGATCAGCAGGAGTAAATCACATCGGGATCTGCAAACGCTCTCTCTCTCTCTGGAAACAGATTTGCTCCAAGTGTCTAAATTATGCATGCAGTGTGATATTAAAGACGCCAGAATTTCAGCCAGCTGCAGCTGCGTGCATGTTATGTCTGGTGCATGAGCCGATCAGCCCGAACAACACCTAACGTTGTTATGATAACCTTGGAGGCTTCAGCACTCACTGTGCAGACTAAGGTCAGTCTAGAGATGTGGAAAACAAGCCATTCTCATGTGAGGAATTCACACAGCCTAACTTAAACAACAGTTACATATAGAGTTGTGTGCAAAAGCATCAAAAAGGTAAAATGGCGTTTAAACTTCTAATAAGCCTATGCTAACATAGCAATGTCTGCAAGCAAGGCCCTGCCTTCACTACAGCCCCATTTCCAAACCTCTTGCCTTGACCATTGGTCCCTTCACAGTTGATTCACCATTCTTATTGAAGTCCAATTGTGTGGAAAATTTGTTGGGATTGGATATTTTATCAAGGTTACATGCAGGGGCGTGGCTAACTGCCGACAGGAATGGCCGCTCTGTAGTTTTTCTCCAGGGCGCAAATCCCAAACTATCTGAAATATCTCTGCTCCCGGCGGCCTGATCCTGACCCCGAGACCTACGGAGAGCTGCGGTGGAGCCCGGCTGTCGCCTACATCAAATAGGTGGGAATTGAAGAACGTTACCCGCGAGTGCTCCGAGAAGTGAGGCGTTGCTGGTGTCCCTGCCGGTAGGGGTGTGCCGCAACGCTGCCTAGATGCCGTGCAAGACCGTGGCTGCAGCCTGGAAGGACGATCCCCCTAAAGGTGCGACCAGAGGCCTCTGTGCTGCGGGGCTGAGCTGCAGGACCCCTCGTGGCAAATGCCGACGCTGCCCCCGCTGTTCCGGTGAGTGACGGGGGCCGGATAGTGGTAGCAGCGGTCCCCCACTGGGCGTGAAACCATCAGCAAAGGCTGCAATAATGGAATAGGCCTGAAGCGGCCTGGAGGTCTCCACACGGCAGCGAGGGAGGAGTACTGGGAGATCCAAACTTCTCTGAAAGGGCGCACTGATGGCCCTGCGACTACTTGTGGCCCCGTGCAGCACAGACTTGAAAGGCATACATCGAGTACAGGAGTACCAGGAGTGCGCAGAGGACTGATTGCGGGCCAGAGCGGAGGTAAGTGGGCACCCCACAGAGTAGCTTGATGATCACAACACTTGGTCGGCGAGGGGGGAGCAACTCTGACATGTGAATTAAATTGACTTGCTGCTGACTGAGGCCCCACTGTCTGGTGCTGTGCAAAGCAGTGAGGATTCTAGGCTGTAAACAACAGATGAGGCTTTCTCCTTGTGCCATATTTTGGATACAGCAACCTCACTGGGAGAGCACTGAAGAGACCTGCCTTAGTGGATAAAGAGGAGCCAGATATCACTGGGGCACCGGGAGCCAACAAGTGCTGCGGTCAGACTCCTAAGAACTGTGTACAGTTTGGGGCTATATTAGATAGATTGCTCCTGCCTAGATATAGTGAAAGTGCAGATGCTCTGAGGTGCTTCAAACATGATGAGTCTCTTGGTGTAACATGCTACAACTACGGCAGAATTTCTGCGGTGGTGAGAGTTGGGCTTCAACCTTTGGTCAGCTGTCCACTGAGTGTGCTCTGATCCTCCTGCTGCATAGCTCACAGGGCGGTCCCGGGTGTATACCTGCTGGTAAGGGGTGCTTCCTGCGAAAGCTGACAGGCCGAGTGACGGTGCTCACTTCAGGCGGCGGGGAGTAGCAGCGGTGCACTTAGCAGGGGAGGTATACCCGCGAAACTGGAAAATGGCGTGAGGTCGTAGCAATCAGACGGCAGCACAAACAAAGCTGGAGAAGTTTGCCTGGTAAAAGCAACAGACTGAAGACTAGAGTGATGTTGTGGCGCCTGAGGATGTCGTGGAACCATCGAATAAGGTCTTCCTTGGGGCGATCACAGCGATTTGTACCTCCTTGGAGGTGCGGATAGACACTGTAGCCACGGATTTGGCACTGATCCGCAAGAATATAAAGAAGATGGCGGAAAGGGTAGGAACAGTAGAGAGCACTACTAAAGAACTGGTGTCTGACACCGCCCAGCTCAGGAAACAAATCATAGACCTTTGTTCATCTCACGA
Source organism: Lissotriton vulgaris (assembly GCF_964263255.1). Taxonomy (NCBI): domain Eukaryota; kingdom Metazoa; phylum Chordata; class Amphibia; order Caudata; family Salamandridae; genus Lissotriton; species Lissotriton vulgaris. The sequence goes on along the minus strand of NC_141696.1, from coordinate 245,212,363 downwards.
GGTGATGGCCCTGCAACTGGATGACTACGAAGGTCGTATGCGACAAAATAATGTCCGCATTATTGGAGTTACGGAACGTGCAAAGGGACAGACGGCAGACCTCTTTGTGGAGGAGCTGGTGCTGAAACACCTACAGCCCAGAGCACTCTCCAAATGTTTCACAATCGAGAGAGCTCACAGAGTGCCTGGGGGCTAGCCGAAACCAGGGGCGCCCCTGCGACCATTGCTTGCGCGTGTGTTTATTTTTCGAGACAGAGATGTCATCCTGCAGACGGCAAGGGCTGCCCCGCCACTTACACTGGACAACAGCAAAATGATGTACTTGCTGGACTTCACTTTGAGAGTACAGAGACAGCGTCACAGTTTCCTGGAGGTAAAGCGGGCCCTATGAGATCAGGATGTCAAGCATGCAATGATGTTTCCAGCTAAGCTCCGTGTTGAAGCTAATGGAAAATCGTGGTTCTTCACACGCCATGAAGAGGCCTGGGACTGGCTTGAGGGCTGGCGCATGGTCGAAAAGAAAGGAAACAAGCCACCCTCAGCGGCGGATGACAATGCAGACTGGCGCCAGCAGCGTCGATCCCCTCCGCAGTCTGACTCTGATTCCCAGGGACACACAGGAGGGTGCTGATCTGGTTGGTTGGTAAGGCTGTGCAGAGTTGGATATGGGCCCTTGGGGACCGTCCGGATTCAAGGGCGGATGGGCTGGACATCAAGGCCTCTTGAGCATGAGTTCCTATATCTCTGATGCTGAGAGGGGTTATGGGACGGAGACTGATTGCTTGATGGGTCTACACTCTTAGGACTGCCTAAATGATGGAATACATTCCTTATGTCATTGCTTGTTGGGATAGCCTCCTATGCCTTGGATGGGCTTGTTTTTGTTGATAGAATTGGTGGCGGTACTACTGGGGAAAATGTGGCCACGGCATGACCGCTGGTATGGACCATTTGAGTGACTCTATGTGATAAACTGTTGGTGGGGTAGGGGTCAGGTCGGGGGCGGGGAGTGGTGTATATATGATGAGGGAATTGGGAGTTGGGTTGCTCACGTTCCCTAAAGTTGTTTATGGTGGGCGACAGGCACTCTGCATGTTGGGGGTTCAAGTCCCGCTAAGCAGGGAGGCAGGTGAGTTTGTCGGGTAAACGGTATTCTTGAGTTGAACCATGTGGGATGATGCTTTTGGGGGGTACTACACAGCAGGACAAAGTAATTGCCTAGATATGTACAGCTTGGTTGATTTTTAAGATTGCAGGGCAACAGGGTAGGTTCAGTACTATGAGGTGCTCATCGACAATCGGGGGGTCGCACATGTCTGGGATGCCCCAGGGTCTCTGTTACTACCATTTTCCTGATTGTAGTGACAAATGACGAAGGGACAGGGACTTAGGTTTGTCACCTGGAATGTTAACGGGTTGGGGGACAAATTTAGAGAGGTATTGTGACGCAGTATATCCACCGCCAGGGCCTGGATTTGATATTATTACAAGAAGCCCACCTGATTGATAACTTGTGTAAGGCCCTAGACAGGAAGGGGTATCGTATGATCGTGCACTCGGGCTTCACCACGAGCTCCAGAGGGGTGGGGGTCCTCCTTCAAAAAGGTTGTCCTTACGTGATACAGGACACTTGGATGGATCTGCAGGGCAGATACACAGCTTGGACAGGTATGTGGGAGGGTAGAGTTCTAAACGTAGTTACTGTATATGCTCCATCGGGTCTGCAGAGATTGACATTGGCAGATGTTGGGACACTTTTGCTTAATCTTCCAGTGGGCACCCTGATCATGGGAGGCGACTTCAACCTGACGATTGACGGTCAACTAGACAGATTCCTGCCCAGACAGAACCCAATATACAGCTCCCAATTATGGGACTTTATCGAGCCCTGGGGATGGTTGATATCTGGAGGTGGTCGCACCCTCATGACACACACTATACACATCAATCTAGTGTACACTGCAGTCAATCCTGAATCGACTATTTGTTTACACAAGCACAACACATACATGACTTCTCTGACCCTGGATGTCTGGCGCGGGGGGTATCAGATCACTCTCCAGTGTTGGTGACACTTGGCGCACAGCGTCCGCTGCAACCTGGTCCGATACGGATTCAGCCTTGGGCACTTAAAAGTCCTGATATTAAAAACACCCTGCGCAAGGATACCGAGTACTACTTCCAAGAAAACATTGGCTCGGTCCAGTAGGCCGTCACACTTTGGGGCGCCTATGGTGCAGTGATTAAGGGGAGTGCGCTATCATTGATGGCAGGTCACAGAGCGGAGGATTGCAAACAGCTGCTCCTAGAGGACGCTAATAGACATGCTCTGGCCACCCGACATCGCATATACGAACAGGGGGAACGTACTGGAAAGCCACTGGCGTGGCTGGAACGTAAGGAGCAATCTGCGTGGTGGGTGCGTGCTATTAAGGGATCCGAGTATGTTCTCATTACGGACCCTCGAGGCATCGCTGAGGCTTTTGCGAGCCCCTATACGACAGTATATGACGGCCCACAAGACTCTCAGGCTTCATATGCAGCAGAACTCCTGGCCACTATTAGAGTGCCTGGCCTCTCGGAGCAAGATAAGGAGGCATTAGAGGCAGACTTGTCAGCTGAGGAAATTCAGAAGGCGATACAGGATATTCGGGCAGGTAAGGCGATGGGCCCGAACGGTCTCCCAATCGAACTATTCAAACCCATGGTTTCCAAACTGGCACCATACTTACTGAACATCTACAATGAAAGCTATGATAATGCTCTCCTCCCGACTGATATCAGTGAGGCCACCATTGCAGTCATCCACAAACCTGGTAAGCCGGTAGATAAGTGTGCCTCATATAGGCCCATTTCCTTGATAACAGCACAGGCCAAGACTCTAGCCAAACTTTTGGCTAATCGCCTACTCCCATATCTCACTGACTTGATCCATCCAGATCAGTCGGGATTCATGCCAGGCCTGAATACTGCGCGCAATCTACGTCGTGTACATGAGGGTACTGGGCCGGGTTCACACACAGGAAGAAGAAGCGATTCTATTGGTGCTTGACGCCACAATGGCGTTTGATACTATCGCATGGGAATACTTGTTCGCAGCTCTAGGCCGCTTCGGGTTCGGGCCCAAATGTATGGGATGGGTTAAATTGCTTTATACACAGCCCATGTCTCGGTGAATAATCATCAATCCACTACGTTCCCCCTGTGTCGGGGCACAAGGCATGGCTGCCCGTTGTCGCCACTCCTTTTTGCCATGGTTCTTGAACCATTGGCGGTCTGGATAAGGGGTGACCCGGGTATTAGAGGCATTCAATGGACGAACGACCACAAAGACCGCATGTCGCTGTACGCAGACGATATTTTGCTCTATCTCGCTTCACCGACGCGCTCCTTGCACCGTGTGCTCCACATTTTTCACATATTCGCTGTGCACTCTGGATATCAAATAAACTGGTCTAAATCCCAGATGTATCCCCTCTGGGGAGTGTCACCACGGAGTCCCCGAAAATACTACACTCCGGTGGCCTCACTGGGGGCCCGATTCACAGAACTAGCTTAAGACAACATCCTAAACTTACTACTTTTGGTATTCACAGAAATTAGGATTTTGTCTTAAGACAGACTTAAGACAGACTTAAGACAGACTTAAGTTAGGATTCGGTCTTAAGTCTGTCTTAAGACAAACTTAAGACAAAATCCTAACTTCTGTGAATACCAAAAGTAGTAAGTTTAGGATTTTGTCTTAAGTTAGTTCTGTGAATCGGGCCCTGGGTTTCCGTTATCTAGGAATTTTCATCACTATCAATCCAACACTTTTCTTTTAAAGAAACCTGCTTGAACCATTGCAGAGGTTTCACTCAGATGTTAAACTTTGGAAAACGCTTCCACTTACCTTACTAGGGCGCGCCTCCTTATTTAAAATGCTTGCTCTACCGCGGTTTCTGTACGTGTTACAAAACACGTCCATCCAGGTACCGGATTCTTATTTTTCACAGATTGATGCTATAGTACGAGAATTATTGTGGGACATCTGACCTCCTGGTACGATGGAGGGATAGGTCTGCTGGATGTGCGCCTCCACTACCAGGCCTCACAGTTGACGGCCATCAATCAGTGGGTCTTTGGGTGCCATGATGACCCCAACTTTCGTACTGACTACTGCCTATTAGGGAAAGGTGGCTACAACAGGGCACTGTATACGAACCACAAGAAATTGTGTTTGACCGGTCCTACGGTGCGTACGGTAGAGATATGGCATGGAGTGCAGAGGCGTATGGAATGGCAGGGCCGCCTTACGAAAGCTACCCCCCTATGGGAACCGGATATTCTGGGTCGGCTTAGTACCTGTGCTGGCTTTGATAAGTGGGATATGATAGGGATCTCCACGGTGGGCGATTTGTGGCTTAAGGGCAAGAAGAGATCGTTCTCCGATCTTCAAACTAAATACAAGTTAGCGCAGACAGAGAGATTTCGCTACCTGCAGATCAGCCACGCCATTGGCTCCGCCCTTCCTAAGGATACCCCCCTTCCAGACTACTCTCCCCTGGAGAACAGGCTCTTGCTGGATCCTATGCCATCACCCCCACATACAAAAAGTTGATTAATAAACGGGCCGATCCCATGTTGAGACTGAGGGCGTCCTGGGAGGCTGAGCTGAGGGAGCTACCCGACGAAGACTAGCTAGAGGCCCTGTCTTCGCCCCGAGATGTGGCCATCCCAATGCGGCTTCACCTGGTGCAGCTTAAAATTCTTCACCGAGTATATTTTGACGCCACACTACTACACAGACTAGGCAGACAATCGGATGATCGCTGCCTCCGACACTGTAACCAGAAAGGAACGTTCCTACATATTATATGGTGCAAACAGCACATACAAAACTACTGGACAGAGGTCACCAGACACTTGACTAAAACCTTTGACAAACCTATCCTCCCAACCCCCACACTATATCTCCTCAATGTCTGGGAAGCAACGGACCTCACGCAAGCCGAACAGGCATGGGCTACGATGGCGTGGAGCATAGCGAAACGGAACATGGCTCAGAAATGGGGTGTGGATACCGTACCACTGCAGAGGGACTGGGCTATAGATATGAATCATGCTATGATTGCCGAAAAAATTGTATATAAGGACAGGGGTGCGCACGTAAATGGGATCACAAGTGGGGGAGCTGGAACGAATATAGAGTGGAGATATGTGTCTCACCGACAATAGAACTGAGGAGGGAAAGAATCTGGAGATTAGGACGAGATGCGTATGAGATATCAGCTCAAGTGGAGGATAATTAGAGATAGAGTGTGTAGCTGAAGTCTCCTGACCTGAGAACATGTGAGCGGCCTACCAATAGTTTATTATGTTATCATTGGAATGTACTGTCCTGGACCTTTGCCTAATTGATAATGGGAGAATAATACTGTAATCTCTTTGACCACCTGTATACGAGCTGTCAATGCAATGTCCTTACTGCTGCTTTGTTTCTAATAAAAATTGTTTACATTTTTTTTTTAAAAAGATTACATGCGACAATATTATGTTCTCCTGATGGTGTATACATGACTATTGGGCGAAAGCAATGCTTCGCAAAAGATGTTTCCCTTCCCACAGAGTTCAAGAACATGCCACGCCCATTGTGGGCTACAGGGGACACAGATGCTGGGTTGCTTAAGATCACACAAGTCTCCATTCAGATAAAAGACAACGCCAAATTGCCACGCACTCCCCGGTACAAGATCTTGAGAAACGGCCTTATTACAAATAATATAGGATTTGATTAAGTCTGGTGTGGTTGAGGAGATAGTGGCGAATGTGTGTAATAACCCTATTCTTCCTATTCTTAAACAGATAATCCTCAGATTCTTCAGATGCCCACCCTTCAGGCTGTAGTTGTGTGCAAAATCCCTATGGGAAAGTGCTTGGGAAAAAAGTGTTTTAGTATGCCCTTTCATTTATGGCCCTTGCTTGACCGATGTCCTCAAAACCTTCAACACAGCAGTTGATCAAAAAAGGGGCAAGTTTTGAAAATTTCGTGAAGATTCGTCGAGCGGCGCCAAAGTTATTGGCAAAACAAAAAACGCTTTTCACATGGAAGCATGGTCCTAACTATATCTACCTTCTGGCGACCGCCAGTAGGTAATTGTATACATTTGAAATATTTGATAAGTGAGCCCCAAGCTGCATGGTGAGTGGTCAACATATATACACACCAAACATTGATCACTTTGTCAAAAATATGATTTTTATACATAAAAGCATAATTACAGTTCTGCTCGCTTTCTTCCCCTGCTAATCATACCCATAGTGTAATGCATTAAGAGGATGAGAATGTGATGGTGCTAGTGACTACCTACAATCAATAGTTATGTAGTGATTGTTGAAAGAGATCTGTTAGGCACACACCTCAAATCATAGCAAAGATCAACACTCCAGCCCTTCCAGAGCCCCATGGTCCTCTGAGGGAGGATCTGCTTTGTCCTGTTCAGAGTTCTTGCAGGTGGGGACAGCTGGCTCTTACGAACATTTCCCACAATATCTCCTCATTGAAACAAAGACTTTTAGACAAGTTAATTACTAGAAATATGGTATCTTCTGTCGTCCCGAGATGTAACCACACTACACACAATACTGTTGTGTCATGGCTAGGCTTGAGACAAACAGCGCTGACTGACCTCATCCTTTTGAAGTAGCGAAATCCTCTTCCTAAAGTCGCACTATTTCAATACACTCCAAACGTCAAACGCCAAGCCTCGAGCTCCACAGAATGTTTTAGTTGCACCCCACCAGCATCAGAACAATTGTTGCAAAAGTGGGTCAGAGCTGAGCTGTCTAGGGCAAAGCATTCGTTGCCTCACTATTGTTATTCTAGACAGAGCTTCCACAATGTTTGGCCAGAGATATGGTAAGGCGTTGCTCTTACAGAATATGCATCACTTGCTGCAGCCAGACATGTTTGGAAAGGCTTGGTTTTTGGAACCCTCTTAGCAAAACAACTCTGACAGATATATATCATTGTCTACTTGAAATATTCTCCACCGTGAACTCCCAGAGAAACCTAAAGCACGCTCTCAACACCCAGTTCAGGTTTTCAATGTGCGGTTTCACACAACACGCTCCTACACATGGAAATCCCTGCTGAAATGTAGTGCTGCAGGAAATATCATGTTGCAGATTAGGTTTTCACCATCTCACTTGTCAAATCTCAACTGGGTGGGCCGTGGGCGTGTTTGCACGCACACCAAAGATTATAAACTGTCTATTTGATATGAGGCAACTAAGAATTTATTCACAGTGGAATAGAAGAGTTTGTAAAAACAAGTGATTTCAATTTTTTTTATTTAGACTTTATTTGTTACTTCCATAAGGTGCAATAAAAAAAGGATAAAATATAATTCATCAATAACCAGCAAAAAGCACCGTCTTTACAGTAAAATCATAATTAACCATTAAATAGCTTGACTAAAAAATACATAACCATGGAAAACATCCATTTTAAAAGATTTTCCAAAACAACAAATACAATTATCCTGGTCACGATACCATATCAACGGGCACTCCACCAAGTCAACATTATAATAACTAATATTTACCCTAATTTTTTTTCTCAATTACCAATTAAAAAAGCCAGGGCATCTCAGCCCTCAAGGGGCGAGCATTTTCTTCTCGGTCTCAATGCTTCTGACAAAAAGCAGGCCACAATAAAATAAACCACAGGCGACTGCAACATTTGCAAATAAATCAGGGCATTCTTGACCAGAAAAATCCCTTTGGCTCTAAGTAAAGTTGACATTTAATGCTGCCTCAGAGCGCTATAATGATCACAAAAAAGATAAAATGGGTTGTGTCTTGCATAGAAAACGTATCACACAAAGACGGCCCTTGAATTTCCACATTATGGTGGTCCCTGGGTTTTGCTAAGAGCCAATACAAAAAGTGTCATAAAAAATGTGTTAATAAAAAACGATGAGGTGAAGATACCACCCGTAGATATGGTTTTCAAAAGGAAATACGCCCTCACAGTACGTGTTTGCAGTTCCCTTTCTTCTCTTTCAAGTTTTATTCTTGACATGAAATGATTTTTAATTTAGGGCAAATCCTTTTTCTTGATTTGTTCAGGAGGCCCAAAAAGGACCAAAGAGACTTTGATGTAATGACACCACGGAATGGTAAGGCCTTTGTACAAGGCAAGACAATCTTTTATAATTCTCTGGTTAAGCCCCAAGTCAGGACTTGCCCAGATTTTGAACCACCTCACTTTGTCACTCTGGTTAGCTCCTATTCACCCCCAAAGATTCTGTTGTAAGGCTTGTTGTATTGTCCAATCACCACATTATGGGATTTGGAGTAATTGTTATCCATGTCAAGCAACATCATGAACTCTGTAAAAGAGTTCAAGAGTCTCTGGAAGCCCAACATAGCTCTCAAGAATCAGAATATCTAAGACCACTTAGTTAGGGATAGCCTTCCTTCCAAAAAGACCACACAGACCCTGACTGACCTGTGGGGTTTACCCACCTTAGTGGGATAGTCTAAATGTGGTAACTGCTCTGTATGTCAATTCACAATTGAAAGTAAGCAATTTGTATTTGACATCACCATTACGCTCAACCAATTCTCTAATTGAAACACTGCAAATGTTATTTATACAATTATTTGCCCTTGTGACAAGATGTATAGTGGTTAAACATCACAAAAAGTACGTGTTCGCATTTGCCAACACCACAGCTGTCTTCGCTGCAAGGTACCCAATGCACCGCTGGTTGCACACTTGTCAGAGAAAGAATACACGGAGGACGAAATCTATTGGCAAGTTATTACTGTGGTCAAGAGACCACTAAGAGGAACTGACATAACTTCTATCCTCAACAAACAAAAACTTACCAACAGTTTTAACACAGGTCTGAACAGACTAGATGATTAGACTTCTCTGGTCTGATGCTTCATTGCATATCTTGGATCTTTCAGTATCTTTACATTCAAATGCATGGTTGTTAATTTAGCCTTTGTTCTTACCATTGTATGTATGTATATGTGTTACTATTTTTCAATTCCTGCACCTTATATACCTGTCCCACTTCTCTTTATTCCCCTATATATATATCCCCCCTTATTGACCCCACACATTCCTTTACTTATTCCCAACCCCCTTCTGCTAGTCTGTCGATACTCCCTCGACTATAGTGAGTACATTGTCCCTCGTATCCCGTTTTTTATCCTCACACAATATGGCTGCCCCTTTGATTTGTTCGGCCTATTGGTCTTATCTAGTTCCTGATTCATGACGTCATCACGTAACCCACACCTTCACATCTCGCATCTATCATTTCTTGGTATTCCTCCCGGACCGCTTAGAGCTCGTGCTGCATGGTATCACCTTCCAATCACGCCGCTGGTAAGTGCAGAGTGTCACGCACACACCACACTTCTGAATATGAGAGTTCTCTACTTGCCTGATCCTGGGGTCTCTTTACTTTTACAGGTCCATTTCGTTCCTACTGACTTCCTCAACCTTTTTTTAATCCTTGGTTACCTTCACCTGTTGACATTCGATTATATTTAGGTATTTTCCGGCCTGCCTGATCCTTTTTTACACTCTGCCTTTTTGTCACTTCACACCTGTTCTGCCTGCCCCTGTAGATAGCCCTTGGACAACCTCTCATCATTTGCCATTGACTAGCTCCAGTAACCCGTAAATTCATGGGCTAACCCTCCATTATCGCCAGACGCTCTGCCGCAATTATTATCCCTATCCCTGGAGCTTCAATACCCCGGCCGTGATTCTTTACTATGAACTTGATCAGTTTAGTTACCCTTTCTGGGTTCTTCTTCCGCATGTTCACAGCTCACCTTATATTATTTAATGTTAATTCTTAACAGCACATGGGAGTTAATATCCCATTTGATTAATTTCATTTGAGGTACTCATCTGAATGTATGCACCTCGTATCTCACTAACACCGTTCTCACACTCAATGTTGCATCCTCTAAAACAACATTTTGATTCTTCCTGCTCCCCTTGTTTCCCCCCTTCCTCCATTCCCTTTTCTTTGCTTTTACTCCTCTTCTCTGCAGGCATCCTTCTCAGGCGACCCAATCCCTTTGACCTGATGATGATCCCCCTATTACAGGAGAGATCGAAACGTCGTTATCTTTAGCACCTCGACACGGAATTGTTCATCATAACTACTATTGTATATTGGTGCAATTGTGCTTTCACTATGCTGTGGCCTAATTGTTCATTGCATCTTGGCCACAATAGTCCATGCCTGAGTTCTTTTAACCTTATTTTCTGACCCTACCCCACTTTCGTTTGTGTTCTCTCCATGTTACTTGTAATGTAAATACAAATGTTCCGCAGGAACTCATTAATACAGTGTTTATTATATCACTGTGTTAATAATTTGATTTGTTCTATATTTACTGCAGGGGACAACTGTTCCTATATAATTGCATTTCATTCACAGCATAGCTGAACAGCAGTAGGCAACCAGTGCTCTACAATGTGCTTTACAGAGCGAACTGGAAAACCTCTTGAGCATGTATGTAACGAAATATGGAATACCAAGGTCAATGGTGTAAATAGAGACCGATACTTAGTGAAGTAGTTATTGCTGAAAAATCCAATGCCTCTTCCACCTTTGTGATGCCATGCACAATACAATAGTGTAAGAAATTGGGTTATGTGTTGAGGGGTTGTTTCTCATCTACTTTACAATACTGGTGAACAGCTGTGCTTGCTTGGGGTAGGCAAACTTCGTCACAAATTCCCCTGGACCTTTGTATATCTTTGTATTTCGACCTCTATGGCCTTAAATATGATCTCAGTCTCTGCTATCAATTTCACATCATTCCCCGGGATGTATGCTAGTTTTTAAATGGGGTCATAAAATTGAATAAGGTTCAACTATTGAAATACAACCTGCATCTTATCAATTGAATTCTTACCGTTGTTGTTTCACACACATGTGATTTCTATGCAAGGGTGCATTCCCAAAGTATGTCCTCTCCTGGAGACTGAACTGAACTGGCACATAACCCCACATAGCGTGATTACGTCATCGGATGGGGGATCATTTTTAATTGGGCCAAATACATTAAGCTAACTCAGAAGTTTAACGCCCAGAGTGATTACATAATTGAATGTTTACAGTAAATTTGAACTCCTCAGAGACTCACTTGATTGGAAGGATTCATGTTCAGACCTATTCAAACTTCAATCAAAAGCTTCATGTTATATTTCCACTGAGAGTGAGGTAACCTATATATATCTCAAAGACACATCCTGCGTTAACACCAAGGATACCATTTGTACTGTTATACAATGTCTATGAGGAACATGTCGCAGCCTCTGGTCTTTCTGTCAGAAAAAGTTGATCATATTCTCCCTTAGAAGTGTTAGAAAAAGCTCTTTGACTCATATTTAGTTGCTATTGGAGGGGAGTACTTTTCTGCCACTAGGAAACAAACCATATTATTGCACAATTTGGGGATATAAGGTTGCAACATATGAGAGTTTGCCAAAATACCTACAGGTCACGAGATGGAGAACCCAGGGATATACATGAAATGTTGATGAAAATGCTCGACCAGTACATTGGACTGCGCATAAACGTTCTGGAATGCCATAATTTTTTTCGAGAACCCAGGAAGTGACAAAGAAAGTTGTCAATTACATTAACTGACTTAAAACTTTAGCTCGCACGTGTGATTTTTGGCAGCTAACTGACTCATTAATCCAAGACCAGTTGGTGGGATGCGCTTACAGTAGCAGAGTCCAAGAGAAGTTATTATCTATAAATCCTTCTCTTGATGAAGTGATCTTAGAAGGAAAGAATGGAAAATAAATCTGGTTGGGTCAGAGAGATGAAAGATTATAATTTACAAAGTAGATAGGCAATTAGGGCACAGAACAGTAAACATGTGGGATCAAAAGCATACTTACAAGTCAAATGTGAATCTAAAATGAAAAAAGTAATGCCTTGTAGGGTTAAACATAGGTAATTTACTGATTTACATAACCGTAACAACAAATGCTATAGGTATCAGAACTTTTGGTGAGAAGGAGGAGTTGCGTAGAGCGCCCAACATGCTCTGCGGCTGAGCAGAGCTTTGCTTCCGGAGGAGGGGCAGCGATCCAGTCTCGGAGATTTGGCATTTGGTGTTCCTTGCAACAGATGTGGGTGCAGTGCGGTTACAGCGTCAAGCTGCCGAGCTAGACCTGAGTTATTCGTGAGTACTGTGAGTGCAGCAAAGGCTGGGGGCAGGCTACTGCTAATGCTAGCGCTGGCTGTGCTGTGGAAAAGGATTGCCTGGAGAGGAGGAGGACCAAGGACTGCCAAGGAAAGGAGATGAGAGAAGATGAGACACTGAGATCTACACGATTTATATGCAGTTAAAAGGAGCCAACGGGAGAGAAGAAGAGGAGTGGCTTGGCGAGGACCCTCTTTTTTTTTGTTGTAAAAACAAGTAAAGACTTCTTTTATCTTTCATTCTCTGAGCTGAGGGGCGTTTTGGTTTTTGGATTTTGTATCTTGAGAGGAAGCAAGGAGAAAAAAAGCGGGAAAAAAGGAAAGAGAGGAGAGAGGAGGAGTTGAGCTGCACACACACACATAGAGGAGATTGCAGGGAAACTCAACGTTCAATAAAGGCATCACAACATCACAGCTCTGGCTCTGGTGAGTATTGGATAAAGCACACAATTGATTGTCTAATTGATTTGTATTTAATTACCCATTAAATATTTCCTCCTCTCTCTTTTTGCGAATTTATTTAGATTTCTCCCTAGATCCTTAATATCCAGCATCCTGAATCTATCCTACTATAGCTATACATAAAATGAAATCCTTGACAAAAGGGAGACACAGACAGACTGATTGACTCTTAGAAGGGGACTGCCCTAGATTACTGGAATATTTTAACATCATCCAGGATGGCTATGCCCTAACGCCCGCTAATGCCAAAACTAACGCCAAGAAGAGGACATAGAAACTGAGGAGATACAGAGGGCGAGAACTTTGCAAATAATAACAAGGGGTTTAAGTACCTCATAGGGTGTGCTTTAGGCTCCCCCTGAGAAGAGAGAGCAAAGCTGGCTGTGGAAGCAATCCGCCTGCTTGTGCCTATTCCTATACTTTCCCCCAACTAATTAAAACAAGCTATAAAAAGTCAGAACAAGATCTCAAAAAAAGAAAAAAATAGGAGATAGTTTGCAATGTTCACTCAATAAAGCACCTTTCTCGAGACCCTATGGCTGCAAAAAAAAGCTAATGCAAGGAGGAAAAAATCGCAATCAAAATACCTCCAGTATCATACCTCGCTCCTCCGACCAGCTACCTCTATCCCGTCCTCCTCTCTATCTTCATTTCCATCACCGTCCCCTGATAGAGCCAGGCACAGAGCCCTGCGGGTAAGGAAGATAAAAATTGATCTGGTTAAATGAGCCACTAAGGAAAACCGTCCTGGCAAGGCTCCAACACAAGTGGCTGATCCTAATCCCAGTATAGTGTGTACAGATCCTCCACCTACAGGTCCTCTGGACAAGCAGCAAGAAACACTTCAGTAAACAGAAAAGTCAATATTTCCTCTCTTCTCTGTAGGAGGGCCAAAAGCGATGTTTCAATTTAATCTCCCAATACCTGCCCCCCTCACAATCGATGCCCACTCAAGACACAACCTGAAATGTGATATCAGAATAAGGTTCAGTTGACAAGCACTTATCAGCACCTGTGAAAGAATCAATTAGAACAGAACGAGAGGCGACAGAAATTAACAGGGAACATTGTTTTTTTACATGCTAATTAGAGTCTTCCATTTTTGCAAACACGATTTCACAATTAGAGGTGATCTTCTTTGAAATCTCTTTATAAAACACAGTTGATATAAAGTTATGGTTATGGGAAAAAAAAATCAGAAATTTGCCAGTTATTGTTAACTACACAAACCAAAACCTATGCTTCCACCATGCAATGTTCACAATCTAACACATGCCATTACTCATTGCACCTCAAATGACATCACTGTTGTACTCGCCAATGATATTACATCATCAATGGCCTCACAAAATGTTTCCACACTTACATTAATAGAGACAAGACAAACTGTGTGCAGGCACAGTTTGAGAGTATTAAAGCTCTGACACCACCCGCTCGGCATATGCTGGAATATTGGTATTCTAGTATTTTGTTGTCCATACAGGCACATGCATTACATTAAGTGTAAAAGAGTGACATTCGCTTTCTGCGAGGAATTATATCTGATCTTCTTGTCTGTTGGTGGCCTTTATTTTCCTTTGTTTCATCCCAACGTTTCTTTGGTAGACATTATGGTTCTTATCCTTTGAATGGATGGGCATTATATCTGCATTTCAGTAGAGGCTAGAATGTCCCTGACTCTAAACCTGCTTGTAAAGTTTATATCAACAAGTTCAGGGAGAACAATGTCACTGAAAGGAGGAGTATGGTTGAGGAACAACAGAAAGTGTAGCGCTAGCTATGGTAGCATAGTGTCATCCTTCACAGGTTAAACAGGAGCCTTCATCATGGTTTCCCATCCCTCATTTATGGGACACTTGCACCAACCTCTGTATTCTTCTTGATGGAATACTTTGTGTTCTAAGTAAAATTCCTTTTTTGTATGACTGAACTCCTCAATGTTGTCCCTGAAGTCCAAAGACAACAAAACAGAAGTCGCACTGCTGCCAATGGCGTCTCATCTTAGTAGTTTTGTTAGAAGCCACAACTATGTAAAGGCAGTACCTTAACTTCTGGCTTTCACGACATTGTAGTTCTAATGGCAAAGCAGATGTTAACATGTTACACTCCCTTAACTCCTTTTCAACTTTTTTGTTAGAATTTGTATTGAGAAATTTATATTTTGGAAGAAAAGAGCTTAGTTATTCCTGTAATGGAGTGAGAACTGTGTGTAATGAATGTGAATGTTTATAGTTTCATGAGGGTGGCTGTTTATTAGTGTCTGTGTAATGAGTCAGGAAAGGATTTCAGGGACTGAATGAATCAAAATAATTACATTTCTCCAATTTATCTCCTTTTTAATCCATGCTTACTTCTCTTCTTTTTTTCATTTATCCTTTATTCCATGGTCACTTCAATTCATTTTAATCATTCTTTACCCATGCTGGTATTTTCACATAGGCGAGAAGGCCACTGAATGATTCCACATATCACGTCTTTATTTAAAATGACCCAATGCATTTCCGGAAGCCATGTTCCCTTAATCAGGGGTATCTATAATAAAAGATAAAAAAAATCATAGATACTGCCATCAGCACAAGTAATACACTTATACAACATACATACACCTAAATTCATTTGCTTTACTCCCAGTATGCTGAACCAATGAGTATATATAAATCCGTCATGTTACTAGCCTAATACATTAGTTGATAATAATTCACCGGGACTGTTTATGTAACGCCCTAATCCTTAATGGACTAACGAGTGCCTCCCATTGGGACCTCCCATATCACAGTGTGGTCTTCCCCTTCGGCACCTGTGGCATTACATCATAATCACCCTTTTATTTAATCGAATGCGGTGAGCTTACCGTGACATGTGTGAAATTTTCAAAATTAAGGACCTGAATTTGTACAGCTCACTAATTTCAGTCCATCATTGAATGTAGTGACACACATGCACGTGATAGATCACCTGCGGGGAAAAGGCAGGACGTTTAACAACAAAGCAGGTGTATAACAGCGTGTGCAGTTTGCGCTGCGACACGCCATGGAGCAGAAATCACGCGGACTTGTTATGCACTTCAGTTTGAAGAATGTGCAATTAAACATGCAAATTCAGGTTCTTAATTTTGAAAATATCACACATGTCACTGTAAACGCAGTAAACTAAAGATACTAAACCAATCTAATGACCTAAATCCAATCAGTTGAACTGGAGATATGAGTTTTAAACTTTTTAGGGAAAAAAAGCACCAACAAGCATAAAACACCAATCGCTGCACGCTATACCAGGGGAAAGTCAAAAGTTCAGGGCAACTACAATGGAGCATGGGTCAAATAAAGGGACCAGGTTAGACCCACTCAACAGTTAACTTCTAAAGTCTAGTGCAAAGGGTGCCATACGTGTTAGTGGGAGCCACAAGGAGGAGTCTGTCGGCATGAGAAGCAGACCAACCACTACAGATAGTCTTAGCTGTGGTTTTACTCTATTATTGTTTGAGTGCGGCATAAATACTTTACACATTGCCTGCCTCTAAGTTAAGCCTGGCAGATTTTTTGAAAACCTAACAGGGAGTAAGAACAGGTTAATTTAGTTACTTTTGTGATTCACCCTGACAAGAATTGTGTTTGTTATTTGAGTGGGGCTTCCACCCCCTAATAACTCAATTACTTACAATAAGCAATGCATTTGATGTGCAAGGTATGGCCTGCATGGCTTTGTGTAAGGTATGAAATGTGTTTTTAACCCTAAATTGCAAATTTCCTTGTTTTTTCACTTTAATTTATGGACATAACTTTACTTAAACCGTACATTTCTAAATGAATTTCTTAGGATTTTAATCATATGTCTCTGTTTTATAACAAAAGCTAACTTGAACCTTTGCTTTGTTGGTGAAATTCAGTTTTGATGATCATGTACAATCTAGAGGAGTTCTCAAAACACAATCTTTTAGAAGCGGCATATCCCTGCTCTGCATGGCCTTTAGCTGTGCACAGCAGGGGTAAGCCTCCAGGGCTAGGCTTTTATGCCCAACCCTCCACCAACTGCCAAAACACACACTGTGCATTGATTTCATCTGTCCACACCCTGCCAAAAACAATTCATGGGTGGCAAACCTATCATCCTATTGCCAAGTGCAGTAGGGTTGACCTCAAGGACTTTGGCCATGATAAGTGAAGTTGGCTATAGCGCCTGGATAGAGGCCATCCCCTACACCCAGCTCTCCTCTGGTGGGTTAACTCCACTGTATATGGCCATTGGCCATATGCAGTGTGGTGTTGGATTAGGCCCCAGCTTCTGGCCAACTTATGCGTCAAACTCTCCATGAATAGCGTACATCCACAGGCCAGAACCTTTGGTCATGCTCACAGGAGGTCTTCAGCCCATCTCCATATCCCAATACTCTGTTGGTGGGTGGCACCTGTTGTGCATGGCCAATGCCTAGGTGCAGTGGGGATTTGGCAACAGCCGATGCACCCAAATCTCCAAGCCACCAACACCCACAACCTGTGACCTTTGGCAGTCCAAAGAAGGGATTGACCACAGGCCCTTTACCTAACACTCTGTGGTAAACCAACCCAAGCTGTACCTTGTTTAAGCCCCATATAGCAGGGTTGGCTGCAGGTCCTGAACTTCAGCAATGCCTTGCATCTAACACTCCATGGGTCAATAACCACATGTGCAGCGGCATTGGTCACAGGGCCTGGCTAGAGGTTAGACCATGTGGCCTACCCTCTACGGCAGCCAACCCCTGCTGCCTATGAACTTTGTCTTTGTACTGTAGAGAGTTATCCACCAGGCTCTGGTCTCACCCATTCTGGTTTGACCATTAAAACTGGACATTGGCCAGTAGTGCTCTAAATACTTTATTTATTTTGCAAGATTAGTGAATCCACAGGGGGATCCATGAGGCCCAGGGAGAGTTCAAGGATTGTGAATCCAGCGCAGAGTTTGTGAATTTTGTAATAAAAATATATTTTTTAATTTTAATTTTAATACTAAGGAGTTCCCTTGGGGCTCTAACACATGGCCTGGTGTTCAGGATGTACTTACTGTGCTCCTTTATGCCCTTTCTTTTTTGATCTTTCTGAACACGGTATTCGGTTCACCATGTTGTATTACGGCAGCCTAACAGACCTTTTCTGTGATGGCCAGCCAATCAGAATGCAGAAGGCTTGCAAGTCTGTAGTAAGATTTGTGCATCTGCACTAGGTGATGGAAAAAAAACCCTTTTCCAATGGCCTGCCTTCTTTTTTATATTTCTGAATCGGCGAATTAAAGGTCCAGATATCACTAAAATGTAAAATGTTCATGCACAGCCCAAGCCCCTTTTAAAATGCTAATTTCTCTGAAACTACTGAACAGATTTACACCAAATAAACAAAAAATCGATGACTAAAGTTCTACATTTCTACCAAATTTGATGTAATTCTATTCTGATGTTATTTTTTTAATAAATAGTAAATGATCCTATAAAAATTCAAAATGGAAATGGCCCTTATGGGACCCTCCTGCCACCGCTTTCTGGGCCCCCATTTTATGGATCTGCTCAAAACATGTCATAAAGAATCGAAAGTGGATGTACTTTTTTTTTGCATTTCATGTACACTCGTCCAAAGGTTATTAGGAAAACCAAGAAAAAGGCCTTTCTTATGAAAACTCTCAACTAACTATAACTACACTGTCACGTTTGCCACTGTTGCCACTGCTGTATGGAATAGAGAAAACCTAGCACTCTCCCCCACATGCTAGATTGCAGGGTACTCATATTCCATTTAGTTTGTACACTGATATAAATTGGATAACTTCCGTTTTGCTGTAATCTGATAGAAATAAAAACAAACACATGCCTTTGAGACACTGTGGATGGCTCTTTAATCTGTTAATTAGCAACCAGCCCTAAAGGGGTGGCTCATAAAACAGACTGTAGAAAAACAAAATAACATGACATTATCTGCATTCCAAGCATTACAATAATACAGCTCCTTCCACATTATGAGAATCACAAACAAAATACACATCTCTGGATTCAATTAGTGTTTTACCATAAGCAGACAGACCAATTCTTGCAAGAGGCGACTGGTGCCATCATATTCTGCTATGGAGTCTAAAATTTAGAGAAAATTACGACACAAGTTCCTTTTGAATCAGAGACATGCCAAAGAATGCATCAGATATGATAGGTTGGATCCAATGAGGTTCAGCCAAGTTTATATAAGCACACAACGTTCGTGTGGAGACAGGAAGAGAGGAAACTTACTGAACTTAAATATTAAAGGTTCTGAAATGAGCTTCCTTGACAGGTTATGGTAATGCCGTCTTTCTACTGCGACTTTTCTCTCCCAGACCAGAGGAATAGTGCTGCTCTAACAGAACTCTGATGTTCTCATTGTAAGCAGATTTACTTTCTAACTAATGGTCAGCCGAGGCCTGTGCAGGTAAGAATGGTGGGGCGGTGGGGACGTGTGCGGGGGAATTTCGACAGGGAAAAATATTTATTGATTTAATTTTCCCATGTTGTCGTCTGTCGAATCCCCCCAACCCGGCCCAACTACACTTACCTGCGCAGGCCGTGGCTCCTAATGGTGGTATAGCCCTTAGGACATAGGTAAAAATGCAGATTACGGGGCATGATACAAGTGACTCAATGAAGCAAAAAAGGGAGGTTTCCCTGTTCGTACAAAGCCACAAAACAGCCATAAAAGAGACCCAGTATTGAAATGCTTTCGGGTAAACTCGATCCATGCCCAATGCACATCTCAAGACAGTTGTTGCATGGGACGGAAGGTGTGGGTTACTTACATTTTAGGATTTTGTAACCCAGAAAAAAAGGTGAGAAAGGAAGAAAAAAAAACAAGGAGGTGAGTGGCAGCAAAACATTGAGAAAGCAAGGGCGAAAAAACCTGTAAGAGGGAGATAACAAATAAAGAGGAAGTGTATGGTGGTAGAAAACAAGCATGAGATGGGATCAGTGAAAGGCAGCTTTGGTATTAAGCAACCCTTGACATTAAGAAATGCTGGCAGCGTGTTCTGAAGAAAAACTTTGGGCATCTTCTCTCGTTTTTTTTTTTACAAATTAAGCACTCTGATTTGCTCATCCCAACCCAGTGCCCCTCTCTCGAATACTTACAATCCATTGGTACAAGTGAGATCATGAATACCTTTCCAACAATGCACAGAGTTAAAACAATGTGAGGAAGGACAAAGGGCCTACATAAAAATCAGGGCAGAAACGGGTGTATATAGAAAAAATATTTACTTTACGTATTTTCAAATCAAAAGGGGTACTAAAAGATATGCAGACAATGTAACAAGAAGGTGACAATATAGATTCAAACGCCTTCACTGTAACAATTGTAAACATTTTTCTTCGCAGTTAAAATTAATACAAAATGATGGAAGAAAAAGCGTAAGTCGACGTTTCGGTCTCTACTTTTGTAGTGTTTCAATCTTCGTGGACTGGAGCAGCAATGAGATTTGCAGTATGCGATGATTGAAACACTTTTGGAGATCTGAAGTCGAATCTCTCTAAATTAGAAGAGCAAGACCTACTTTGACCACGATATTAAGATTTACGATTTACTTGATTCTGCTTGACAACTGACGCCGTCATTTTCAGATCTCACTGAGACACAAGAAAACTTCGAATAACCAGTTTTTTGATCCAAATAAGGGGTCAACTATTATAATACTGTTCAGTCCTGAAGATGGTCTTGTCTATGAAAAAGTAGAGACCGAACTGTCGACCTGCGCTTTTTCTTCCATCATTTTGTATTCATTTTAACTGCGAAGAAAAGTGTCTACAATTGTTACAGTGGTGGCGTTTTAATCTATATTGTCAAACTTCTAGTAACAAATGATCTAAGATCACATTACCAACTTTGGTCCTGAAGTAGCCAAAAATAAAAGACTGATATTCAATCTGGTCTTAAACCCTTTCTCATTGGGGTTTATGATGCAGAGCATTGTAAAGACCTTATGATGCATCATGTAGTTCCTTACTGAAAAGATAGTGTCTTCAGAAAGCAATCAAAGACCTGGATTTTCAATCTGCTGGATGCCTATGTAATGGCTGCAATTTAGAATCTGTAAATGTATTGCACACTTTTTCAGCGCCAGGATGCTCCTTTCGGAGCGGCAGTCGCGCTCTACAAATACCGAATACGAATACAAATACAAATACAAATCTCTCTGCATGGTACTACACATTCTTATATACACCTCTTCTTAAATATAAATTACATTGAACTGGTACAAATGTGTTTTTGCAATAAATTTTAACTGCTTTAGTGTTTTTAATTTCAAACCTCAAGTTCCACTTGTATTGTTCATGTCTGCAACCTTAGTATCTATTTAATATGAATGAGCAAGATAAGATGAAAATGTACTAATATATCATGCAATGCAGAGCGGCAATAAAGTAACTACGCTGTTTTGCGGGAAAGGGAAAGAACAGGACGGCGCAATCTACTATATTGAAACAGTAGTAGCCCGTCCCGACCTTGTCCGGGAGGAATCAGGCTTCCAAGACCCCCGCCTGCCCCGACATTGGCCATCAGCCCTGGCCCCCGTCCGCCCCGTCCCCTGGCTGCCCTGACCCCCGCCTGCCCTGACATTGTCCTCCGGAGGCTTACCTCACACAATTATGCCAGAGGCCCAGTGTTGCAGTGGTGGCCAGCAGCAGCGCCTGAGGCACTGGGGAGCTTTCTGGGTAAGTGGGGCTCTGGCGCTCTGTTTGCAGGGAGGCGAGAATGAGCAGAGGTTGCAGGGATAAGAGTAGGAGTTCACAGAGTATGGAGCGGCCGGCGGGAGTCGGGAGCTTGAGCACAATTATGCCAGAGGGTCCCCTGCCTGCCATGACATTGTCCCCGGAGCCTTTTTGTTGTAACTCCCCATCCCCTGCGTGCCTCAACCCCCGCCTGCCCCGACATTGTCCCCCGGAGCCTTACCTCAGCTCTGCCGCTCCTCAGTTCAGTGCTCCTCTCCGCTCCACCGCTCCGCTGCAGCTCACCGCCTGTGTGCCGCTCGTCAGTGCTCCTCCCCCACGCCATGTCCGCCGCTCAGCCGCAACTCCTCAGTTCAGTGCTCCTCGCCGCTCCGCCGGTCTGCTGCTGCTCACCGCCTGTGTGCCGCTCGTCAGTGCTCCTCCCCGTGCCATGTCCGCCGCTCCTCCTCGCATTCCTCGCGCTCCTGGAGGACGTCAGCACGCAGATCTCGGCCGGCGCTACTTCGAGGGGACTACTTTTTTTTAAATGGACATTTTTTAAATATAACGTATTTTTTACATTTATATAGCCTATGTCCATCTGCACACCCTAAGGATTCCAACGATGTATCAGGTGTGTGAATTGGCGCTGTGGTTCCCGAGTTTACCCGCCTCAAAGCCTCAAAGCCTCAAAGTTCTTCCTTTATAATAGTAGTATAGATGGTTCGAAGAGGTCTAACATAGTTTTGTACTGAAAGGGCACCAGCACTTTCATTAGACTAGCTTTTAAACTTTTCTGAGTTAATGTGTGCTGTACAGTGCAGCACACATGCAAATTGAGAAAAGTTTGGAGAATATAAATGTTCTTTTGACATTGCATCTCCATTGTGTAAACACATTTTTTGACACATGGCCATGAATACAAAAGTTATTAGATATGACGTTGCATCAAAACCATGGGTGGTACCATGGGAATGCCCATGTGCCATCTATGGGATGCCCTTTGATGTAAAGTAATGCAAAGCAATACATACTGCTACTTTTTACGAAAAGTTTACACTTGAAAGTAAATCCCAAATCAACAATTTGCACTAGTTTGTGTCACTTTTGGTAACTTTGTACAAGTATATTGTAGTGAGAAATCAGGCCCCAAGTATTTAAACCATTTGTGGTATCAGTGATGGTATGGCCATGTATTGAAAGGAATAAGATTCCCTCTGCCATATGTTAAAAGGATATTGCATGTCACCTCGGAGTTCCATGACCTTATAACGGAGTTCTTCCTTCTGCTGTGTTTCTCTCTAGGCTCACAGCACTTCTCGGGGACCTCCTATATCCTTTTAAACCACAGCTGTCATACAATATGCTATCTAATAGGGCAAGAAGGTTTTGATAATTTTCACAGTACAATTGTTACAGCCCTCCTCTCCTGTTGCGTGTCTGCTCTTAGAAACACACTCTCTTTCAACACAAGGGCCAGGTGGTCGAATCTGCCTCTTCCACCACGCCCCACCCCATCCTCTCAGCTCACACTGCCTTTTAC
The DNA here is from genome assembly GCF_964263255.1 of Lissotriton vulgaris. Lineage (NCBI taxonomy): Eukaryota > Metazoa > Chordata > Amphibia > Caudata > Salamandridae > Lissotriton > Lissotriton vulgaris. The sequence continues at coordinate 245,189,424 of NC_141696.1, read as the reverse complement.
CAACAAACACAATCTAAAAATAGAACAGAGATGTTTTCGGCTACACATGCAACACTGCTGTTCTCCCTCAGGGAACAATTAAAAACATGTTGATGTAGACAGACATGAATGCAATAGATGTATTGGGTTTCAGCTGTTCAGACATTGAACCAAGGGCTACTTTTTCACAGTACTTAGTAAACCACATGAATCAAACCCATACTCATACCTATCAGCACAGCTACATGCTCACAGTCATTCTTTTGAATTCCTTTTCAATCCAGTGAGACAAGAAAAAAATGAAAAAAGCAGTACGGTTTTTGTTATCTTTAGTTCAAGTCAGAGTAATCTGATTTAAGTACTTCACTTTCTCCATAAGGGAATCGGCATGAACACAATCACGCAGTCAGGAAGTTCAGATATAAGTAGAAGAACAAATTCCTGTCCTCTTTTCACGCCAAGCTTACTTTGTTTGCCTTGGTATTGAATGAGACCTCAGATATTGCACACCTTTTGGAACACTTTGCACGAGATTACATTGAAATCTAAATTGCCACTTGAAAATACTTAAATTCTATATCCCAAATGTTTGGCATGACTAAATAAAGGCGTGTAAAGTTTCACTGATTGAAAGCTTTCCTAACATCACTTAATTGCAACAGAAATAGTGACTGCATCTGTCCAAAGCATAGCCATTTAGACAGAGTGCGTAATGCTTGTTTCTGCTAACCAGCTATCAGGTGTGGTATTTTTTTGGGAAAAGTGAAGTGCTTCATAATTGTATGGTATTGTACTGTCATGTTAATATAGACATCATGTCATGATGAGGCCATAATAGAGCAATTTGATTTGCTTTACAATAGCATGATATTGTATTGTCTTTCTTTACTTACTTTATTTCGGCCGATGGCCACACAAGTAATACAATTAGACAATTTAAAAAGCAGATACAATATCATCTAAAAACTGTGCAGATGCCATGAATATATTTTTCTCAAACGAGACCACAATAGCATAGGAACACAAAGACAAGTATATAAGTACAGGCACAAAAACTGTATTGTCACATTAGTGCAGTACTTCATACCTCTTTCAAAGTGTATGTAGTTCGCAGGATGTTGGATGTAGAATGTTGAATCAGAAAGTTGATGGTTGAAGTGTGTGAATCAAAGGCAAGCTCCAAACATGGTGCAGTAAGTATTGCAGCAGTTAAAGAGGCCGCCCAGTGTAGAAAAAAAAAAACACTTCAGCATCACCAACATTCACCAGCAATAAGAATTCCAAAATGTACTTTTACTTGATGATTTCTGCGTGGGGTTTGAGATCACACATGACAACATTCACTTTATGGCTCTTTTAACCATGTAGGGCCCGATTTTGATGCGGTTAGGAAAGCATTCCCACCTATGGCCTGATTAGGATGCGGTTAGGAAGGCCTCCTAAGAGCACTTGCTCCTTCTGAATCGGATCAGGAACGTGCCTTCCCGACCGAGGGCCAGATTAGGTTGCGGTTAGGAACATAGGCTCTCATGGAAGTCAATGGGATTCCAACCAAATCGTATCTGGAAACATCTGGAAGCATTATACTCGGTCGGTCGGGCTCTCCCGATCCGAGTCGGGCGAACCATTTTCACACCGATTCTATCAGGAAGATTTCCTAACTGCATCAGAATCAAACCTGTAGTGTTGCAAAGAGTGTGCAGGCAGACGTGGCCACACCTACCTACTTGTATATTTTTGTTTAGCTCACCTTCTTATGACACATGCCCCTAGCTGCATGGTAGTCTCTTTTCTACCTTTACTAAACACTCACCGAAGATGGCCCCCTAATCCCTTTATCTGTGATGCTCGACACGTCAATTCCAGTTCCTGCCATCGAGTAAGGACTACTGGATACTTACTGCAGGCTGTATACAAGGTACGCACCAACCCTGTTCCTTTCTCTGCCCAGTTTTCTCTCCTGTGTTAGTATAATTTAATTCTAACAGCCTGGTCTCCTTACAGCCTCTCTGGAGACATCGCTGATTTCCGCAAACTCCACCCCTACCTCGATGGCTCAACCAGCTATCCCTCAAGACGCGCATCTAACACTTTAGTTTAGACACAGGTAATGATGCACACCATACACACCGCCTCCGGTTGTTTTGGGCTTCACCCTTGTCCTTATTCTAAAACTACCTCCTGGTTCCCCACAGCCCACCGAGTCCGCGCAGACTCTGACCGGATCTTCTATTCTGAATCCTTGTTCTCATATTCACCCCCAGCTTGGATTCCCTGTACAGACCAAGGTAAACTCTTGCGACCATGACTACCTATTATTTGGGCTTAACGGCCCGTGGCCTTAATTAACCCTGGATTACTCCCTGTTTCCAGTACAGGCCAATGTGCTCATACCAACCCGGACCTGGAACCCCTCAACCCCTTGATTAGAGGATTGTTCCTTACCCGTCACAACACCCTTACACCTTCCGCACCACTTTACCCGTCCCATCACTGATTGCACAAATTTTAGCCTACAAGAACCTTTTATCTCACAGCGCCAAATTAAGAAACTTCACTTGCACCGTACCACCGCAGGATGAACCGTTTTCGTTGTCAAGCATACCTTGCAAAACTAGGTTTTTCATCGAAAAATAATTCTCTCCTTCTTTGCATGTGCCTTGCACAGTAGTACAGTCCTCCGTGACTAGTAATCTCTCCAAAAAACGGGATGCATGCTACAACTAATCTGCAATAGGCAACTCATAGACAACACAATTGTCACTATTGTATTGCTGCATGCTCTTAGAGTTAAGGAAAATACTTTTCCATCTCTCATATGAGATCCCTCAGAAGTCACTGCTCAGATGTTGCATGTTCTTGCTGACAATAGTTTTAAACCCGTGAAAGCTGGTTTCTGACAGGTTCCCCTGTTGTTCTTCTTCCCATGTCCTGTCCCTACAGGCATTGTGGTAAAAACCAGGCAATTCAATTGATTAGTCCTGATGATGATCCCTATTATCTAATGAGCTTGGGATCGAAATGCCGTCGACATGTTAAATAGTGCCACTTATTCTTATTATGTATGTTCAATATGGTCACTATAATTGGGTAGCTTGATTCGCTGTATTACTAGCACAAGCACCCAAAGCTCCAAATTTTGCCTGTTATATTCTGTTGTTGTTATTTTCTGTTTATGTTTTCTGTTGAATGTCTTTTTTGTTCTTATGGTTCACAGATCGGGTGCAGGACTGTGTCCCATTATATTTGTTTCTCCTTCGAGTATCAAAGCAATCTTTGTTCTTATTTGCATATTAAAGTCGCTGTCCGGCTGGACAACGTAATGGTTATAGTACCCATTCAGGTCTATATTGTATTTGTGTTGCTTTATACCTGTCCACTAAGGACCACTGTTTTATAAAATAATTGACTCCCGAGGTCCTTAGTTATCTTTCGGGTTACCTTGTTTGTTTAAAACAGAGCTTCACCGTATGCAGAGAGGAGGCCATCACTGATCTGGCAATAATAAAAGCATTTTAAATATTTTCCATGAAATGTCAAAATTATAGGGAGAAAAGATAAGACCAAATCACAAATTATGTAACTCTCTGCTAATCAAGTGCTAGAAAGTGGTTGACAAACCCGGAGGTTTTAACTTTTCTTCACTATAAATATTATCGATAGGTGTAATGCAATGAGAGCTTTTGGGCCTCAGTGATAAAGGTTTAAGGCTATACATGTGAAAGCAAATTTTGTAAAGTAACTTCGAAATTTGAGCAACTAATGTGGATAGGCTATTCAGTTCTTGTTTTCAAAGAGATATATATCAGGAGTACCTGATAGATGCCACAGTTCTTCCAATAGTAGAAAAAAAGGTATGTTGGCACCAACCAGCATCTTGTTTTTTTATTTTTTTTAAAAAAATATTATGTCAGACAAGATCATGAAAGCACAAGACTGAGTTCTAATTCTGGTATTGACAGAATTGCATTCTTTGCTCTTATTTTCTGCAATCAGTATTTCACCAAATGAGGTACGGAGACAGTGATTGAGGATACAATATGTCAACTAAGTGCAAGCAAATCACAAACGATATCCTTTGTGCAAATTATGTAAAGTTCTGGCACCCACATATCCAAAATGGACACAAAGGCACATTGAGTTAAATAGTGTAAAATGGCGCATGACAAGACACGCTGATCAGCAATTTTAAAAGGGAGCAATACTTCAGACTCTAGCCTGCGCCTGTCTACCTGTTTCTCTGCCCCTCTATGTCCAGTTTGACCCTTTCTCTGGCCACCTGTGCTGTTTGGTACTTTTTTTTCGTTTATTGTCCTGTTTACCTGCTCCAAAGCTTTATTTTTCATTCTTTTCCCTGTCTGCCCGCTTTCGGGTTTATTGTCACCGCCAACCCCCTGTCATGGCAGAGTCGGGAACCAGTACCAGCAGCTTCCAACTGCACCACACGTGACTGACTATGCACAATATTTTTTCTGAGGTAAAAAGTGGCAATTCTATTACTTTTCATAAAAACACCAGTTTCCCATCTTCTTGGCAGCAGGCCCAGCAATGGGTATAGCCATGCTAAGTGCACACTCCACTGGGGATAATTGTACCACAAAATATGTCACTATACCAATATCACTCAGGGCAGGGCTGCACGATGGACAGGTGGGCTTTGCAGCGAGCAGGACCTGCTCAAGGTAGAGGTTGGTGGAATCAGATAAATAATGGCTAGCATTTTTTATTTTATTTGTATTACTTAATGGGAGGAATTACATGTCAGGTTAGTATTTGTTTGTATATCTATTTAAGGTTGTTACCCACTGGCGAGTTTCAGCTTTTAAACACTGATTCAAATCTTATTTCAAAACCACACTATAATATCATATACACCTTTGGTATTTTGATTGAATTTGCAAGTGTTTTTATTAACATACGATAAAATATTAGGACCATTCCTAACTGTTGCTTCATGCTGGACTCTTTCTGGACTCAATTCAATGAAAAAACCATAGGTTATAGACCATATATAGTTAGGAATTAGCATTTACAAAACCTTGAACATTCACTGAAAAAACCATAGGTTATAGACCATATATAGTTAGGGATTAGCATTTACAAAACCTTATTTTACTCACACAAAACCATTGAAATTCGCATATATAGTTAGTTGCACTAACTATATATCACGCACCCGCCATCCACTGCTGATGATGTCACATATTACATCATTCATGACATGGTCAGTGACATCACTGATGACATCACTGATGACAACTCAAATTACATCACTGATGACATCATCCAGTGACTGTATGTTTCTGTAAAGTTAAAATATGTCTTACATATTGATAATGAGTGGATGTATAAGTGTCTGGATGAAGGATTTAGTAGGTGCATGACTGACTGTATGAGAGAGTGATTAAATGTGTCTCACTGAGTGCATGGGTTAGTGACTAAACTGTCTTAATTTGTGCATCATTATATCTGTTGTTCTGTAAACTGCTGCATGTGTTGATCAGTAGCTATATGAGTAACTATATGGGTTATTGATTGGTTGCCCAAGTATTTGTATGGGAGAGTGAGTGTGTGTGTGGGGGTGGCTGGGAGGTGTGTGACTCTGTGCATAGATATGTGAACAGTTGATTCACTAGATGTATGGGTTCAAAACTGCATGTGGAAACAGCTGTATGGGTGGTTGACTGTGTGCATGAGTGTATTGGTGAGTGAATGGATATCTTAGTGCTACATGTCAAAGTTAGTACATATGTAAAACATAGTACATGTGAGAGTTGACATATATAAATTACTGTGTATAAGAGCCAGTGAATGTGTGAGTGGCTGCATGGATCATTGAAAACTTGTATCAGTGATTGTATAAGAGAGTAAATATGTGTTAGAATATGTTTGAATAAGTACGGTGTGTATGACTGTATAGTTGAGGAAATGGAGGTGTGATTGATTCTTTGCATGACTGACTAGGTGTATGAGTAACTCCATGGATGAGTGACAATCTGTGAATGTCTATTACACTGAGTGTATCTAAGGTTATATTAGAGTCTGAAGAGGTTGATCGTATTATCACATGAATGATGTCATCAGTGATGTTGTCAGTGATGTCATTTGAGTTGTCATCAGTAATGTCATCAGTGATGTCACTGACAATGTCATGAATGATGTAATATGTGACATCATCAGCAGTGGATTGCGGGTGCGCGATATATAGTTAGTGCAACTAACTATATATCCGAATTTCAATGGTTTTGTGTGAGTAAAATAAGGTTTTGTAAATGCTAATCCCTAACTATATATGGTCTATAACCTATGGTTTTTTCAGTGAATTTTCAACATTTTGTAAATGCTAATTCCTAACTATATATGGTCTATAACCTATGTTTTTTCATTGAATTTCAATGGTTTTTAAATAGAAAATATCAAAAGCTGTAAAATGTATTATTCTTTTAAAGGAAAAATATATTTTATATGTTTTTAATATAATTGTTTTATGCATCTGCCAAACCCTGAACCTCTTAATAGTGCACTGTGGTGGAAATGATTTGGGCACTACTATGACTGGGGTTGGTCTGGAAATGCTTTTAAAGGACACCTTTCATCAATTGATGACACTTTTTCCCCAAACTGCCTTGATATATTCCAATAAATGCCAAAGACAGAAATGGAACTGGTCCAACCAATTTTGTCCACAATTTGAGAAAGCACAGAAACATGTGAATAAATCTGTTTCTGCTTATATGAGAGACTTTAGAATGGTTTTAATATTCAACAATAACTTGCGTTACAACATGCAAGACATCTACAGAGGAGATGGTAAGCACTTGTCAGATGAGGGGAATAGAATATTCCTCCTGAATTTAAGACTGTGCATTGGAACATACTTGTAGGTACCTAAATCAGCCACAGAACCCAATAGCTCTTTTCAGAGCTACCCTACCTCTGATCATTCTAAACGTTTATCTTTTTCTAAATTTTTTCACTATGTTTCACCAAAGTACGCTCCCCGGTACGCTTACCGGTGCGCGTACCGGGTGCTCTCCACGCGATTTCTTTTTTTTTTTTGCCTATATGAGCGTCCTAAGCCCCCCTCAGAAAACCTAGAGGGTCAGGAAGTGTCTACCGTGCCCCCTTCTACCCATTCCGAACATTGTTTGCCCTCCATCTTGTGTCTCAATTCTACCGAAACACAAAATGGAGGACTCCCGTAACGCTGCCGGTACGCGTACCGGGGCGCGCACCGGTAAGCGCTCGATAAAAAAAGGTGGGAAAGTAATTTACAGAAAAACCACTGGAGACTCTTTCATCAAATATAGAATAGGCCCTACTACATAGCAGTCCCTACCATTTACCCAAATTTGATGGAATTCCATTGAGACATTTATGCTGTAGGCCTGACTAAATATCCTGAGGTAAATTACATGACAAAAATACATATGAAGTGTTAGAATTGACAACCAATTAAAATGTTACTTTCATTTTCTACTAATATTTCATGACGTTTGATTGGTTATGTACCTGAATATATATAAAGAAAGAGAGAGAAACACAGCCATTTTGACTACTACTTCCTGAAGTACATTTCAAGAGCATTTTCACTGACAACTTAAACTTCTTTTTAAAAGGTAAGATGTTATTTTGAAAATTTGAAAGCAGAACTATGTTATGCTAATTTGGGCTTTAAAGTTTTCAGATAGTTATATACTGTCCCTCTGTAAGAGATAGAGATTGAGATAGGCTTCTCTGTTATAATTATGGATTGAGTTAGGCTTCTCTGGTATAATTATGAATTTACTTAGGCTTCATCACAGGCACTTTTTAATAGTTCTACTTCCTGCCTGAAACCATACAGTGCCCAAAGATAACTTCACTGTTAAAAACTCACAAGTACCTGTTTGAACTTAAACCCTATCTCTACTGATATATTTATTTTTTATGCAATTTACAGCAAGAAAATGGAAGCACAACAGAAAGAAAATAATATTTCCTTTCAAATTAAGATTGAAAACACTCCTAAGGAAGAAAATGAAGAAACTGAGTTTTGGGATGACACTTTAGACCAAGACTTAATTAAATGTGTTGAAGAATGTGAATCATGGAATGAAAAGGAAGACATTCCAGATGAATTAATGTTACAAATTCTTTTAGATTTTGAAAAATCAGAACAATAAATTTAATTTTTAAAAGTTAAAATTGTTTGACACATTATTCTTTTTATATGAACATTATGACATAGTACCAAAATAGATATAATATAAAGTGAGACCTAAAATATACTGTGCAACTTTTTTGTGTAACATGGTAAGTTTGCTCATAGTTACTTCCTTTCTCCAACTATATTATCTCAAATGTGTATTTATCATCTCTTTATCATCTCCTGCCTCCATATTGTTTCTGCTTTCCTGACAGACTATGGTATGAATTCCATATACCACAATAACTTCTGAAACAACATGCAAGATATCTACAAAGGAGACGGTTTATATTATTTTTTAGACTCTGCTTTGGTACCTACATGTTGCTACTTAAATAAAAAATAAAAAAAAACAACAAAAAGAACAATCAATTAACATACAATATTTGAAAAGTCTATCATTCTTTTTTCCCCATATTACGCTCCCCGGACCGCTTCCCGGTGCGCGTACCGGGCGCTCCTCCCGCAAAAAAACAACATTTTTTTTCCCCCCCGCGGGGCCCTTTTAAATCCCCCACATCAAACCTAGGGGGTCAGGGAGGATCTACTCTGCCCCCTTACGGTCAATTCCCCCTTTGTTTTGGCCACCTCTTGTGTATCGATCCTACCGAGACACAAGATGGCGGCCATTCCTGACTGTTTAGAATGTTTACAGACACCGGGGAGCCAATCAGCTTTCTGCGCACAAGTTGCGTAGCGCGCCCGGAGCGCTCCCCGGTGCGCGTACCGGGGCGCGCTTACAGATATATATATTTTTTTTAACCTAAATTACTCAAAATCCACTATTGCACATATCTTGAGACCTAGCAAAGGCACATCGGGCTACCAGTCCCTACAATTTTGCCAAGTTCTATAGAAATCCATTCAGCCGTTCGAACTAAAAGTGAGTCCAACCGCCCTATGGAAAACTCAATGTTAAAAACACGTTTTGGGACCCCCCTTTTTGCTCGGCCCCCACTTCACGAAACCCCCCCAAACTTTCAGGGGAAGCTCAGAAACAAAATGTGCCATTTTCCAGAAAATTTCAGCCAATTCCGTCCTTCAAAGCCAAAGTTATTCAACATAGAATTTTCAGAAATCCCTATTCAAAAAAATCCTAACTATATATACCTACTGGCGACCGCCAGTATGTAATGTATATATATATATATATATATATATATATATATATATATATATATATATATATATATATATATATATATATATAGACGAATACTCCACAAAACCTCCGGCAAGCAGCTCAGCAACGCCGGCGAGAAAGGAGACGGACCACAGGCTCAGGTGCGACAGTTTATTTGGCACAAACAGAAACAGCTACGCGTTTCAGGCTACACGAGCCCCTGTTCACACTATATACAGAAACCCCAGCATATGGCCTCAAAGATCTTGGCAGTAGCAGCGGTCCTGTGGTGGTCCCACCGCCTTAGTCATAACACAGCAAGTGAACCACCAGTCTGGTGGTCCAGGGACCACCACCATGGGTTCGGCAGTCCAATGGACCATCAAACTTGTAATCGGGCCCATAATCTTTACCTGGATTTCATAACTTACCTTCTTTTTTAGAAGTTCCTGCATTTTTCAGGACTTCATTGCTGAATCCTTCTGACATATTCAGAACTCAGCAACTTGGTAGTGTAGTAAGCTTGTTCACTTCACCCAGTGTTTGATCAACTGAGTTCCACATTCACTCAGGCTGCACTGTTTTAATACATTTTTCTATTTTTGAAATAATGATTAATTCTTATCCACTCTCCCCCTTTTTAAGACTCTTCTGCGTGCACTGTGATCTGTAAGTAAACAATGCATTCAGTAACACTCCCACATTATCTTCTCTCCTTTTTATAAATCTTATTCCTGATCCTTCATTTTTTGGGTTTCAGACTGCTCTTGGTTCTATAGTTATTAATTCGTCCTGATGATGACTCTTAAGTCAAAAAGTTTGTTTACACCTTAGGCTGTGTGAACCTAATACATCTATCACTTGTCCCGGAGTCTTAATATTTGAGACCCTGGAACTGAACAAGCTTGTATACTATATATTTTGCCGGTTGTTCCATTGCCACCTTGTTTTATTCACACACTATTTCAACAGCTTATTGCCATCACCCGTGTGATCACTTGAGCACAGAGCACTATTCTTTAGATGCTATCAAATTGTGTGAATTAATACAAATATTTATGTAAGTCAACCAGGTTTCTCCAGCAGATTTTTTTTTTTACTATCGTTTCAATCACGTTATAACTGTTTTTTGAAATATCTGCAATTTTAAATTTATGGTCCATCCAGAACCATTCTCTGTGTTACAATTAAAAAAATTTAGGTTTGCTAATTCATAATTTTAAAAAGAGAATTGTAGATTGAACTGAATATCATTGGAGGAAATTGGAGATTGAACTGAAGGTCAATGGAGGAAAAAAAAACTTCAGAAAATGCAACACTAGTGGATCGACCCAATGGAGTCTGGCCATTCTACCTGAAGGGAGACAGTCATCTCACCCTGGCTCCTTTGGAATCCCTGACCTGGTCTTATGGTGTGTATTATTTTTATTTGAAGAGGATGGAGAAAGAAAACATTGTGCCCATGTCCATCCAGAAAACTGCTCCAATTATTTTGATGTTTGAGATGGCACTAGATGAGACTTTGATTGACTAGCAGGATCTGTTTCAAAACTGGATGAATTTTTTCTGAAGACATTTGACCCGGAAAAATATGGTGCAACATCCCTGGACTTATTCTGCATGCTACTGGAAAAAGTGCAACTTTGAATAATAGATCCTGGATCATCTGAGGTAGCCTGTGACATAGAATCTGACAACAACAAGATGGGTGTAAATAGGAAGAAGTTCATTAGCGTCTTCCAGAACTGAATTTGATAGCAAGACTTGACAATCGAAAAACCCAATTATCTGAAACCAGACTGGCATAGTAAAGACTTTGAAGGAAGGAGGTGCATCAGACACTGCCTGGACCTAGGATTTGTCAGCATTTTGTTGAACAAGATGGACCATGCTACTTGTTGATGTATATTTGGCTTGAGGAATATTGTACAAGTGCTCAAGACCGCCAACAAGCTGAATGGTGGCTCTCGGGCTGGGGCATATGCTCATGTTTACAATTTTTAATTGACAGACACAAGCACTTTATAAAAGGCTTCTGTAATGGATGCCCAGTGGGCTAGAGCTTGGGCTCATTATGCCCGGCATTGTAAATTGCACATATACTGCACATGCACTTTAATAAAGTTGGTGGGATTGGACTGACTGTAATATAGATGGTCTGTGTGTTACATCTAAGTGTTATACATGCATTGACACATAAAGAATGCATTTCCTCTTATTGTTTTATTTTTTTAATCGAATGAAATGTATGTTATTGTATATATACTTTTATGGTCAAATTGGCCGAAATAAAGTTTGATTGATTGATTGATTAATGGAGTTTAAAATATGACTGTGCATTCTTTCGTGTTATAAAATCTTGTCACAAAAACACCGATCCATGGAGGAGATATGCTATTTTGTCAAATCTCTTTTAGCTTGTAGCGTTTCATTCTGCATAGCTCCTGGTTAATAATCCCGTCTGCAGCATTTGATGAAAAAAGTGCAATCAGGACATCTTTTGTTTTCTTGAATCTATGTTCCTGCAGGCATACGTGTGTAATGTAAAGATATGTAATGTATACATCCGTGTGATGTAAAAAAAAATCTGTGTTTTATGGAATTACTTGGCCCCATTCAAATCTCCTTCTTAATCAATCACAGGCTTCTTCTTGATAGGGGTGCAAACGGACACCACACACACAATCCTGTTGTACCTTGTACAACTTGCGTCTGACATAAACTATACAAACAATATGCACGGTGAAGCACAAATTAAGGCCCAGAAGACTCGTTTTCTAAGTACTGTAAGTGCATTCTTTGTACATGATGCATTTTCACACATGCGTCTGCAAATAATTACTTTTGTTTTTGAGTTGAGGTGCAATTCCCAAAAGACTCGCTCGTAAGCATTTCAGAACACGCCCTCTTTAATAAAAGTGCATCTTGTCTCACAGCACACATAATGCGAAAACGCGACGATACTTACATTTCTGGCCTCCAATGGCAAGATCTGGATTTATAGCAGTTAAGATTGAAACGACGGCAAGCTTCAAAGTGTTGAGGGATTCAATCTGGTTCTTTGTTGCAAACAGGAAGTCGCATATTGCAAAAAGTAACCAAACATGTTTGTGAAATTGGACGCTTGTATTTGCTTCCCTCGAATGTTTTCAGCAAGGAAATGAATGTTACAAAGGACAATTATGTTTTCACCAAAAGGAAACGGTCGAGAAAAATATAAATAAACACGTTCTTATGTTTACAAGCAAAAATTACCATCTCGGACTATACAAAGACGAAGGGAGTATGTAGGTGGTGTTTTCGCCATGCTTCTGGCCATTGGCAAGTTGTTTTACTTGGACCTGCATAAGTTCGAGCCTCTATCATACGCCAGCCTGCTTTAGACTGGTATTCCCTTTTCAAGGTTACTATTTACTCTTCTCCTTAGGATGTGGTATACATGGTATGCATGCACACGTGTCAAGGGTATATATACATGGTATGTAATATCACTTAGAAAGAACTCATTGCTTAATTAGTTAAAAAAGAAAGTACATGAAAAATCTCTGGAGAGCGCTAAATAATTTTTAGAAGCCGCTGCCGAAAGATGAATATCAAGTTTGCCACATAACTATTAAATCTTATGCATCTGTCTTCCACCATCCTACACTCTCCGTGTTATTATCTCCCTTTTGCAGCAGTTTAATTTTCATCACTGATTTCTTCCTTTGTGGCTGTATTACCATGTTTCTCTCCCTCCTACTTTCTCTCTTTTGATTTTCTCTCTTTTGCTCTGCATCAAACTTAGTGATCACCACCCTCAAAATTACTGCCAGCAGTGTCCATCTCTTGCAACATCCAACAGAAAATAAGTAGGTGCCCCCATTCTTAAAGTTTTTTGCTGTTTGTTGGATAGTTTGTAAACCTGTATTCATGGTTGTATGCAGTCATTACATGGATTTGATGCGCTGTCTCTCTGTTTTTTAACTGTTTCTTTTATGGCTGTATCTACTGCCGTATAAAGATTGTTATTATTATTAGAGTTATAAGAGACCAAGGAGCAACTAGATACATTTGCATGTATATTTAACACAGTCACCAAACCTAACCTAGACAACACTGAACATTTCTTCCATTGACGACTGCCAATGATGTGGTTCAAAACCTTTCACTAGGCAACGACTGTAGAGTCTGGAAATGTGTTGCTTAAGTATTTTATTGCCTGCCATACAAAGATTTTTCTTCAATTCTCAGTGGTTCTTAACAGATTCAGATGCTGGCTGCAAAGCTGTGATGCCTTCTCAGAGTACTGGTGCTGCTTCAATACACTGGTTAGTATGCGGTCTCAAACGAAATTGTCATGTGGGCGGTAGAATATAGGAGTACTGACAGAATAATGGAGCAAAATGCTGAACCTTGCTCAGGTGTGTGCCAAACCATGAATATTAAAGTCCACTTTCTAAATATTTTGCTAACATTGGAAAGATTATAAGGAACGTTCTGCATGCATACTGGGCATGGTGGACGCATTTCCTGCTTTAGGTCCATGGACCATCAGCGATCGTCCTGTAGGGTTGTGGCGTGGAGACATATTAAAGACTACCTCATCTCTCCTTCCCCCAAGCACACATATCTTAGTCCTAATTGGCAGTGGCCAGCTTGCAGCTACTATTTTAAAAAATGCAATGGGCTACTAGCATTTTTACAAACTTAGGAGAACATTGTGTATTTTGAATCATACTTGGCCTGCAAAATTGGCTAAAACCTGATAGGATTTAAAGTCTATTTTATAGGGGTTTGCGGGTTCTGGTATCCATAAACTTTGTGAAAACGGGTCCAAAATTGTTCGGTGTAAAGCACACTGGACAGTGTATGCTTGTCAATAAATAGAACTTGGATAACTCTACAGCTGAATCAGGATAGTGCTCTTTAGCATTAGTAAATAGAAAATAATTAACTTTATTGCTCATTTGGCCAGTAAAATTGCCAGTTTTCATAATGGCTCCCTTCCTTCACTAATGTGCTGCTCCCATTGCCCTCCTCATTTTCTCTCTTTCCATCATCTAGTCTTCTCTGTTCTCCATTCCATTCAATTCTACTAAACCCTATCATATTTGATCTCTCATTTCCTCGCTCTGTCGTTCCGTGGCTTTCTCTCTTGGCCCCCCCATCTTCTCACTATTTATTATTCTTTCCTCTCCTCCCTGTTACCCGATCTTACGCTCTGCTGAGTCGTCCCTACACTTTCTATTGCCCATGTGCTTTGTTAGTCTCTCCTGTCCCTACTCTCCTTCCTTCTTCTACTCTATCAGCACCTTTACTCATTTTTCTCTTGCACATTCATTCTCTATCCTTTTACTTCCTTCCATTTTCCCTTCCACTTTCTCTCAGTCTTTTGTTGAATATTCTAATGTTTTCCTCATTTCCCATTGTCATACCTTTCGACTTAGTCTTTCTTCTAATTGTGTCTCATTCGTCCTTTCTCAAGCTCTCACTTTTTCTAGTTTAATAATAAATAATAACAATAAAATGATTCATATAGCACCTGGTTACTCCATCTGGAGTATCCCCACACTAATCAAGAACAACTGACGGACAGGATGTTCAACAATGTCAAACCTTTATCCCAGTACAGAGATATGGGCCTAAATTTATTGTTTTGTTGATCCCCATGCCATTCCAGTTTAACCCCAGCCAAATTTAAATCATTCTTGACCCTGCTCTCCATGGGAAGAGTCCTGCCTGAGC
This sequence comes from Lissotriton vulgaris, assembly GCF_964263255.1. Lineage (NCBI taxonomy): Eukaryota > Metazoa > Chordata > Amphibia > Caudata > Salamandridae > Lissotriton > Lissotriton vulgaris. Next base: position 245,174,407 of record NC_141696.1, on the reverse strand, counting down.
TGCCAGATCTGTCTCTTTCCCGGACTGCAAACAAGCATTCTGGGACCGGTTTCAGGGTATCATCCCTTATCAGCCAGGCTAGCTTTACTCCAGTGGCATGGAATGCATGGGACCCACATCTGGCCTTACACATCCCACTCTCTTACTCAACTCTCTTTCCTTCATCCCTGTCAGACTCTGGTTTTTGTCTTCCACTTTCTAGTACACATGTTCTTCACTTTCGTCTTTGCTCTTCTCTCTCACTCTCTCCTAGCCTCCTTTTACTCTCCCCTTCTTTCCACAACATTGTTTTCTCCAATCTGTCAAATTGCCCTATATATTTTCCCCTCTTCAGATCGTCTAATGTAATGACCAGGTTCTTACCCCTTCAAAAACTTGTTATTCAACTCTATCCCTGACTCCACCTCACTTCACTCTTTCCTTACTTTCCCCTGTCACCCTCTCATCTCCTACTTCTCTCCTTTTGCCCCTACCTACAGGACCTTGGCCCTATTCCCTCTCTTTTGTTTAGCTTTCTCTTTTCCACCATGATTCGTTTTCCTTCCCCTTTCTCCTTTAATGTCTCATAAACTCTCTGAAATCTGATCCTTTTTTCAACTCTCCCCTTCCTACTTGTCACGTACCTCTCCTTTACCATCAGGTTGTAAGTAGTCTGGGTTCATACTTGAAATTTTGTAATAAGGTAAAACATGATCTTAAGTAGTATGGTGAGGAAGGCTATAAGTGATCCAAGAAACCCCAAGTCTCTAGACAAGGCAGAGGAAATTTGGACCTTTACTCTTTCACAACAAGCTTTTAGTAGAGTTATAAACACAACTGAGAAAATGATGTTATTACTTGATAATAAAGCTGCACTGTCTAAGAGAACTCATACTTGGATGGTGTAGGAAGCTGGCTCTGTATATACTATATGAAAGTGAGGTATAATGGGCACAGAGTCCAGTGGACCCCCAAAGGTAGGCAGAGGCAAAGTTAGATAGCACCTCACTCTCTATTTTTGGTAGTGTGGTCGAACAGTAAGGCAGTATCAGAGGACAGTGTTAAGCATTTATTGTACCCACTCAATCAGAAAAAGATTTCACACACTCAAAGAATTGGTTTTGTATAAAAATATTCTTTTAGTTATTTTATTTCTAGAACCAAGCAAGCCTGGCACAGGTAAGTTGATAAATACTTTGCAGTAAATAAACAGTTTGAAATGTAATTGTAAATGGTCTTTGAAATGGTTACAGTTTGAATTACTGGTAATGCAATACTGTGAAATGCTGTACATATAGTATGTATCGATTTTGCATTAAGAATCACAGGAAAGTTACTTTTACGTTACTTTTGAGATTATTTTTTATACTCAGTGTGATATGCCTAGATATCACACAGGGACATTTGCTAGAGAAAAGTTGAGTAAAATCAGTTTGCACAGCTGTTATTTTTCAGGTTTCCATACAAATCAACTCCACACTTAAAACATGTTTCAGAGAAAAACAGTCAATAGGTTCCTATGGAGAGAAATGAAGTTACTGGTTACCAGGTAAGTAATCGGGCTTTGGAGTTGAGCTTCTGGGGTTAGAACAAGGGTTCCCCCAGGGTCAGGAATGCACTCTCGTTACACCCTCAGCGGCACTAGGGCGGCCGGGTGCAGAGTGCTGAGGCCCAATGTTATCCAATGGGGAATAGGGGACCCACGGCCTTGTGTGCCCCTATTGGGCACACAAGGCCGTGGGTCATCAAGTGCAGGGGTGCCTTTTGGGGTCAGATCTTCTTACAAGCTCCTGGTCGCGGTTAGGGGGCCCTTCTGGATTTAGGCTGCAGGCGTCAGCTGGAGACTTGAGGCAGGTCAGGGGTCACCAGATCTTGGGTCAGGATCACAGGGGTGACCTCCTTGTGGTGTTTGCCCACTTGAGCTCGGGCCGTGGACGGCGGGTGCAGAGTAGGGCGAATCCTCAGTGTCCGGCCGGAGCCTGAGGGTGCAAATAAACAAATCCAGTGTTCACAGGAGGCAAAGTCTTTGTAGTTGAAGGCAGGCAGGCAGGTCCTCCGAGGATTTTGATGTTGCTGGCTGTAGGACACACCAGGATTTCCCAGGAGCAGGTTAGAGGTGAAGACAGGCCGGTAAGGCTTGGGCCAAGTCAGTGGTTGTCTTCCTCGTGTTAGCTGCTGCAAGCTGTTCGGTCCTTCTTCTTCTTCTTGCAGGTTCTTGTCTGAGGAAAAAAGGTTCAGGGTTGCTGCTAAAGACTAGATTTAGGGGTGTTACAGGTAAGTAAAAAGCAGGGACCAATGGGTCCCTTCCCTGGGGTGGGTACACCCCCATTATGCCACCCTCCAGGGGGAGGGGGGGAATGAGCCTGTCCCTGGTTGGCTGAGTCCCCCCCATCTTCAAGATGGCATGGACACCTCTCTTCCTCACTTGCTTTTCCCACTTGTTATCCTGCCCAAAGTGGGGGTCAGAAACAGTGGGGACCAGTTGATGAGAGCAGCCAGTGGCCTGGGGAAGCTCACTAAGGCGGCAAGCCTTTGAAGCTTCCCCTTCAAGAACCCTGCCCATCCAGGGGGAGGAGGCTTGGCAACTCGTCCCTGGATGTGCATTGTTTCAGGCCCCAGAGAGCAGCAGGCTCTCGACCCAGGGGTCCAGAAACATGTCTGTTGGTGGCAGCTGAAAGCAGCCACTCAGCCTCAACACTAGTGGTAGGTTAGTTTTTAGGGGGCATCTTTAAGATGCCCTCTGTGTGCATAATTTTTCATTAAATCCCACACTGGCATCAGTGTGGGTTTAATGTGCTGAGAAGTTTGATACCAAACTTCTCAGTTTTCAGTGTAGCCATTATAGTGCTGTGGCGTTCGTAATGACAAACTCCCAGCACCATATACTCTTATTGGCAGCACTGCGCTTACAATGTGTAAGAATGGACTTAGACACTGTAGGGGTACAGGGCTCATGCACCTGTACCATCACCACTGGTATAGTGTACCCAGCTAGAGGGGTGACTGGTCTATGTCAGGGCAGTTGGTTGTAGGCATGGCACACAGGGAAGTGTGCCATGTCGACTCTTCACTTTGTTCTGCACCAAGACATGCAGTCTGCAAAGGCTGTGTTAGAGTGTCAGGGTACAGGACCTCCAAGGGAGGCACAATAAGTGCTGCAGGCCTTAGAGGCCGTCTCTGGTCACGGTGCCTTGGGTACCTGTGGTATCATTTACCAGGGGCTGACCTTTGGCCAGAGATGCCAATTGGGTTTAAGCTTCAATGCAGTTTTAGGGAAAGAACATAGGCTCTGGGTACCTGATTAGCAGTAGCTCAGGGCACACTCAGTCAATGCACATCAGCAATTCAGCAAAAAGTGGTGGGGGCAACCATGCAGAAAGAGGGCACTGATGGTAATAGGTTCTTATGGCCTCCTAAAGCCAAAACCATATTTAGGGGGAACTGTTCGGGTTAAAATCCAAGCTCAGACTGCTGAACTGAGTGGGCTATCTCCAGACCCATTATAACTCACCTGCTTGGAGGTGGTCCTCCACCGAGATCTCGTGCTGGCTTTGCAATTACATAAAGGAGGACATTTCCCATATTTTATGTACTTGCCCAGCTCAAATGATAGAACAAAAAAGCCTGCTGAGACAGTACTTCATTAAGAACAGCATACACACTTGTTGGCTAGTGATAGTAACCTGTTTACAAGGAGGGAATGTGATGTTCAGTGGAAAATGTCTTACGTTTATAGGTATAGCAGACTCTAAATTGGAAAAGATAGGACTATAAAGAAGCATTTGTTTACCATGATTATATTCTGCTGTCTAAGTATTTACGGTAAGGAAATGATATTAAGCAAGCACACTAAAGCACTTTTAACTAGAAATTTGAATTATAAACAGAGTGCGTGTTTATTATGATTAGTTTCTGCTGTCCTCCTCGCCTTGATTTAGTATCTACGGTATGTGGTAATGATATTAAGTCAGCGCACTAAAGCACCTTTTGTCAGAATATTTGCACTGCTATAGCTATTACAATTTTTTACTTGGTTTTAGTATCACCTGTAAAAGGAAACTACATTGACTTAAAATACCAAGCACTTTTCTCCAGCATATTGGCACTTTTTAAGTAATTGCACTTATGCTAGGACACCTCACTCTGGTTTTGCACTTTCCACATGATGACTATTAATTAAAACAAAGCACTAGTATTTTCTGTATGATGAATAGTAATACAAACACTAGGCACTTTTTTTGTCCATTTCTGAACTAGCAATGTTTTATGTATTTTTTGGGCACGTTATTACATGAGTGATGACCATGACACCAATTTTTAGTATCCAGTCTTGTATACTTGAGTAATTACGCTAGTAATGCAATCTGGTTTTATGATTTTATAGAGAAAAAATCAGGATTGTAAATTAATCAGCACTTTTAAACTGGGACATGCTAATGATTGTAACTTTTAATTAACTGTAGAGTAAGATTACATTACATTTCAACAGAAAAGTAAGCTGCAACCTCATGCAGGGCATGCTACTTGTAGAAACACAGAGACACAGCATAGTCACTCTTGTATGGGTACATTCGTTGTACTGCCTTTCCTATCTTTGTAAGTGTTTCTTATCAATCAGAGATTTCTTTTATTGGACAATTAAATGCTTACTTAGCATGTAAACGCTCTGGTGAGCTGTGGAGCAAGTGTTGGTCTCTGACAGCATCCTTCTATGCTCATTCTTCACAGATACATTGGTATTCTAAAGCAGAGAATGTGCGGTCTAGGAGGTTGTTGAGTACAGGGTGAGCATTGAGCGAGCAGGTAAGAAAATAAAGTTGTGCAAAGTACAGATATGAGGCATAAGAGAGATAAAACCTTTTCCATTTTACATTCAAGTATCTAAGATTATTTAGACCATGCACACTTCCGATCAGCTGTGGAGCCAGTGTTGGTCAGCTGTGGAGCCAGTGTTGGTCAGCTGTGGAGCCAGTGTTGGTCAGCTGTAGAGCCAGTGTTGGTCTCTGACAGCATCCGTCTATGCTCATTCGTGACAGATACATTGGTATTCTAAAGCAGAGAATGTGCGGTCTAGGAGGTTTTTGAGTACAGGGTGAGCATTGAATGAGCAGGTGAGAAAATAAAGTAGTGCAAAGTACAGATTTGAGGCATAAGAGAGATTAAACTTGTTCCATTTTATATTCAAATAGTTAAGATTATTTAAACCATGCACACTTCCTGCAGCCTTGTTCTAATCCCTGATTCAAATGTAGAGTGCAGATTAAAACTGCTAGATAGTAATGGGTAGAAGGGAGTATCATAACCAAATTCTCAGTGCTTAATTTGTGATTTATTGATATTTGATGTTGTTAAATATGGATTGATTCACATCAGCTGAATGTTTTGGCACAAGACCATTGCCTAATGGCTAGGGCGGTCGACCTCGAATCAGGGGAACTGGGTTAAAGTCTCGGCAATTACACTGAACATCCTGTGAGTCTGGGCAAATCACTTAATCTCCCCGTGCCTAATAAAAATTAATGTTACCTGGCGCTATGTAAAGCGCTCTGATGCCCGATTCAGGTTGAGTTTGCACCATCTATATCTCTGGGAAGAACACAATTAGATTCTGGCTCACTTTTATTATTCATGCCAAATCATCGACCATTGATGGACAGCCACCAAACGCTCAAATGAACAACAAGCCAGAGAAAACTGAGAGTAAGAACCTCCATGCTTCCAAGATAACATCTGCTATTAAATGGGTCTTCCATCACTCACATCCTTTTACCTGGGAAACTACTTAGACTTTCAGATCCAAAATCCGCATGGTGCCCTAGGCAGATGGGAGCTTAGTGATAGAGGTTTTCTTTGTTCCTTGATAAGAGTAACTGGATTTGAAAAGATTAAGTTTGCAGAAGGGAAGAAATAAATGCAAGTTGTGGGGTCTCTGTGCTCTATAGTATCCTTTGCTGGGTGTTGGTCTTCACAGTATTTATATAAATCTCATAATATGAATACATTAAACATTGATTGTTCATAGTTTGCAGCAGGGTACAATCAACACCCCAAGGATGTTTTCTGTCTTTTCATTCCATTCAATTCGACATTTCCCACCAGACACTTCTAATCCAGATTTCAGTGTGGGCTTGGAATGCTTTCAACTTCATTTTAATATTTGCTGTAACAACTAAACAATTTGTTATTTGTGTTAGGGATTGCTTGCTTGGACCTCTCCCATCGTTATCTCTAGAGACATTTGTAATTTATTAATGTTCCAATCTTTGGGTATTATTTTCTGTTCAAACTCAATCCATACAAGTTCTATTCTCTCTAAGCAGGGAACATTCTTCATTCTCTATGTACTCATCTCCATCTATATATTTATTTATTTACTCATCTACTTATTGCGGTCAATATTTAATAATCTTAAAGTGATACTTGCTCTGAAAACTGCTGCCATTCCTATATTCAGGTACAATTTATTCAGATCATTCCTGTTTTAACATGTAGCAGGTTGATTGTCATTTGTATTTGATAGTGGCATGATGCAGGACCCTCCTAATCTCTTTCAATAACTGTTTCTGAAAAGTGATCAGCCTGCTGCAAGCCCTTAAGGTAGCCACTTTCCTGTTCCCTATTATTGACTAATTAATAACTCAGTGGTTTGCAAGGAAGGCAAGTTTGATTATTAAGGAACAAGACATTTGTTCAAGATATTGATTTCATCTGGCGATGCAACCTCACTGGTCGGCGTAGTGGCTGGGAGGTGACCCTTCACATGAACCTAGTTCATCCAAAGTAACATTGACTGAAGGAGGTTTGGACAGCCAATGTATTAGGCGTGTGATCTCGTATGGGTAATTCCCCAGATTGCTCTGAATGTTTTGAAGTGTTGGAGGAAAGCTGAATTAAAGCCAACAAGACAACAGCCCAAACTCCATCCTTTTGGTGATGGGGTAACCGAAGATCCCAGGAAAGTTTATGCCAGGCAACTCAAGCTATGGACGCGGGTGGGTAAGGAAACAGAGAGTAACTGATACTCCTCAGCAACATTGAAACCATTTGAGGAATTGATGGAAGCAGACGGATTGCCAGCATGCTCATTTCGACTAAACACAAACCTGTCTAACCCACCACATGAAAAGTCGGGGATTAGAGCTACATAACCACAAAACATGACATGATACACCAGCTGTTCACACAAAAATAGTGCAGATGGCCAGACTCCTGGTTGCTCAGAGTCCTAAATTCCATGACATATGCTAGCCATACCAGCATTAGGCACAAGTGGGACTTCCATCTGAGCAGAGAAATGGAAGAGAGTCTTATGATTTGCTCTTAACATCCCCGGAAATGATCAATTCAAGTGTATACCATTGAACTCTACTTTACTTTATTTCAGTCATAAACTACCATAAAAGTACAGTACAATCACATTAAAACAAAACAAAGCACATCTTGTTCCATAAAGTAAAAGCTTGATTACAAATATATGAGTTTAAACATGGTCGAGTGATCCACATGTACCATTGAATCACGTATATGGGACATACTTGACACTGAATAACCTTTAAAAGATGCAGGCACTAAGCTCATTGTTGTGCCCTAAATGCACCCTCTCAGATACAGGACACTTTTCATGTAGTGTGTGAACATCCTATCATTAACAGATACATTAAGCAAATATCTAACATGCTGGAAGAAACATTGTGAAAAACAAGCCTACACATGTCTGCTTAATGCTTTTTACTACAATAAACAAAACTAAATAGGTAATAAATTCCTTGGTATGGCTCTTTCACTGGGAAAAAGAGCTATATCAATGGTGCAGTTGTCTTCAGAGGCCCTCCTCCTTTGCGGCTGGCATAAAGAAATGATAGCATGGGCTTGAGAAAAATTGTGGCCCTACATGGAGAGGAAAAAAGGAGATACACGCATATGCCCAATTGCACATTTATGGGATGAAGTATTATCAACCTTTGAGGCCACTGGAATTAGCAGTGGAGTTTAGACTCTGTTGTTGTATACATCTAAGGTACCTGGCACTTGGCCAGCTTCAGAAGTATATTGCTGGAGAAGTGTGGCTCACTGGTTAGAGCAGGCAGACCTTGAAGCAGAGGTCAGACCTGGGATCAGGGTTCAATTTCCGATGCAGCAGGGTCTTGAGCTCAAATGTCCACGGACTCGATAATTCTCGCTTCGGTGCCTGACCTAATCATGGGTTCACACTCTGCAACTCTGGGCATTAAGCTTGCTTAATCTCCACAACGGCCCCCGCGGCGGGATGCCAGGCTTTCACCTTGGGGATGCCCTGTAGGGGCTATCTCACAGGGAAAGCCAGGACGGGTTCCCAAGGCAAGCGCTTAGAGACCCCTGGGTGATAAGCGCTATATAAATCCAATATGCAATACAATACAATACAATCAAATTGCTCAAAATCGTCTCCATGTGCACTACTCCGTAAGCAAAATATTTAACATGGGCCTAGGGACAAACCTATGAGCCACACGATGACAAGAATCACACTATAGACTACTCATTTACTGTGTCATAGATAGGGGATTTCTTCCGAACCCTGAGGGTAATTCTCTGTATCCAATTAATCCATTGTGGAAAATTTGGCACCAAGACACATGACCTGTGTTTACTGCAATACCATATATTGTCGATAGTTATACCATAACAAGCAAGTTAATGGAATTTGTACTGTGGTGTTTCATTTCACTAAGCAACAATTATGTTCCTCTTGTATGACTACTTATTGTAAATTGATCTATCAAAGTTGTTGGGGCATATTATCAAGGGGGTTTATCTCCGCTTTTTTGGCTTTAAAAGCCAAGAAAGCGGAGATAAAATTATCTCCCTATTACCTAGCTGTCGCTAACACCAGTTAGCAACAGCTAGTAGGAGATAGCGACCATCTTGGGCCCCACTTTGCATGTCAGTGATATTAATCACTAATGACATGCAAAGTGGGCGTGCCCAGATGTTAGCGACTGAAAACAGTCACTAACATCGCTATCTCATATTACCAACTTTTGGAGACATTCGCGCTAAGCGCGAATATCTCCAAAAGCTAACACCTGCCCTGAGCAGTTCTTAGCCATGTTATCCAATGGGAGGTGGATAACATGGCTAAGAGCATTAGCTCGGTAATGCATGAATTTCGCTGACTTTTCAGCGATATTCATGCATTGCGATAAACCTTGGTAATACCAAGGTTTATTTGCGGTAAAAATCGCCGCAGCTCAGCGGTAAATTTGTCATGCTAACCAAGCAATAGCGTTTATCGCTATTGCTTGGTAATATGCCCCCTTGTTTTAAATAAAACAATAACAGTTGTTAAAAAACAAAGGACTTGAGAAGCCTACCTTAATTCGAGTTAACCTTGTATTACTTCTTCAAGGCACATCGATAAGCATGCCTTGTGCACTGTAACACCACCCAGCAACTGTCCTAGAAGCTGTATTAGGAGATCGACCTATCATTAGGCCCCGGTAATCCACATTACAAACCTCTCAGAGAAAACTGTCCCGTGCTACAGGAGCCAGGGATTGAGTATCGATCTGGCACTCAGCTGAAAATGCCTAATTAAGCAGTCAATCGCTGCAGCCACCAAGAATAGGAAAGATACCTCAGCCCAAAACAGCACCACTAAAAAATAAACGTAAGAAAAGCTTGTCTGTGCATGAGGCAAAATGCCCTAAACAGGTTGCAGCTGAAAATGGACTGCAGTTATTGCTCTACAATCTATCTGTGCTCACCATGGAAGTGTAAAAATGGTTCAGTCCAGCCATTGGACAGCTCACTGGCACCTCTTAAACATACATATAACCATAGAGGCCGGGCAGAAGTCACATGTAGAAGGGGATGGTGGAGGGCACAAGATGGGAGGGGAAATTCGTCCAGGCATCAGTGCCCCACCATAACCCTCAAAGAGTGAACAAAAATATAGAAACAGGGCGATATGAGCTGCCCCTTCCTCTAATGAAGAAGCTCTGAACCCACTGGAACCTAGAGCAATACATTTGAAGACAAAAAACAAACAGCAAGGGTTACAGGTGAACCTGTCCTGTACAGCACATACAGAAATCAGGGATTGAAAGGCAAAGGGAAACCCCCTGACTTTTAAAGTTGTAAATGGCCTTTGCTAGGGGTTTCTGTCTCGAGGAAGTGAATCCTCTTAAAACATGAAATGAACGCAATATGGACATGGATGAGAAAGTAATACACATTGTGCCAGTAAAAAAAACTTACAGCATCCATAACATTCGACTCAGCTCATGTTCATCTCAACTTGATATGGGTTGTTTCAGCTGGTTAAGATTCTCTGCTTACGACGATTGGTTATTCTAACTAAAGGAGATAATTAGCTCAAATGCATCAAAGAGATGTGACTATTGGTGAAGGTGTGGTTGTCATTTCTCCTGCTTACCTGTCACCAGTTTTCTATAACACCTTCACCTGTCTTTACAACCATGCTGCTGTTGCCTATTTTCTTTTTCTCACAACTCTTACTTCCTAATATGTTCTGATTTTGGACAGTGTTTCATTCCGAGAGGGGTTCCTTTCACATACCAATGATAAATCATGGGTGTTGCTAACTGTGAGTCATCAACCATTCCAGAATGCTGAGTCTAACTTGGAGGCGAAAAGCACCCAGCTGGATTAATGACAGAAAAAATGCATATACATTGTTGATGTATACTACTACGAAGATGTTGATGAAGTCCCTTAAGACACCGTTTACAAAGTGCTGGAACATAGCCAGGGTGTTGCATAGACCAAAGGGCATCCCCTGGTTCTCAAATAAACCACATTTAATGTGACAAATCCTTTTTCCATTCATCTTCTTCCCTTATTCACACCAGGTGATAAGCAGCGCACAAGTCAAGCTTGGTGAAAATTAATATGGTCTTAACTCGATCTAGCAGCCCTAGGTTAATGAAGGGGATATCTGTTTTTGATAGTTTCGTATTTTAAGGCCTCAACCCCTTGAAAGGTCCTTAGTTTGCTGCCTTTCTTGGGTACTAATAATAGAGCGGATGAAACTGGAAATTTGACTGATAAAACCATTGGCTAAATACCTTTACAGAAAACCTCACAACTGATCTGTGTGCTGTTCATTGAAGGCATAGGGCCTGCTACATGGCAAGTGAGATCCAGGGTAGAGATCCATATGACAGTCAAGTTGCGGTGTGGTGGTAAGGTCTCAGCCACCTTTTCACTGTATATATCTGTAAATTCTTGGTAATGTTCAGGAAGTTCTTCTTATCTTACGGGTGGAAGCGTTTGATTTCTAGGAGATGGGAAGGCCTTGCAATGGGTACAGATGGAAACTGAAAGGAATCCTGTTCCCAGTTTATCAGGGGTTTTGCCGTCTTAATCATGGTAACACTAAGATAATATGATAATGTGGGACATCAATTAAATTGAACTGTAGTTCTTCCTGGGAACCCTTGGGTCTAAACATTTTGGCGCTGTGAGTGTTCTGTGTAATTGGACTGGAGGACAGCATCAAACTGTTCACCACTCTTACTCAGGTACTCCTTTGCCTATCACAGGAATTTGATTTTAATGAGCATAGTGCCAATCACAAAAATGGTGGTGGCCCCATAATCAACCACCACAGTCATGTGTAAACAAGGTAAACCTACAAAAAATAAGGATACTTCCATATTAAGGTGTTGTGTTGGGTCATGAATCGTCTACCCTCCATTAGTTGCCCTAGTTGTTGGGTTGGAGCCCTGCCGTTTCAAATCTTTTTAGGCTTTTAGTGTACTTCTTTACAAAATGCCCATAAAGACCACAATATAAGCACGAATAACCTGATGTCTCGCTTCCCTCTCATGTTTACTATAAGGAGGTCTAATGATGCCAATTTGCATAACGTCTATCCCATTCTCTTGAGTTTGTCGAGGGCATTTCTACCTAACAATTAGTTTGGTTTCTGTCTTTCTCTTTTTGCTCTTCCAATCATTTAGTCGGTGGTACAACTGCTAAAGAAGATTGTTTAACTCTTCACAATTATTGGGTCAGCCCACAGACTCTGCAAGCATGTCCTTCAATTCATCCCTTAGTCCTCTGTAAAACAGTGAGGCACTTCTTGCATCTGACTTCTCAGTTTCTACCACTACGCGGCTGAAATAAGCTAAGTAACTCAATAAGTCACAGGTGTTGTTGTGTCATTCTAGCAGTTTGTTATCAACTGTGTGATGGTACGGTGATTGGAAATTCTCTGCAGTTCTCTTTCAAAAGCGTCCAAAATTATGCATTATTGGGCTATCCTCGCCCACGAGCGATACAGTACATGAAGTAGCATCCATTGATAAGTATGATAACACAAACCATCCCCTTTATTCCATAGTAGGGAAGAAATTGGGCCAATTTACGTGACTCATTTAAGGCCTGAGTCACATTATACCTGTGTCAGGTATAATATATGCAGGGTGGCCATTCCCACGCATGAAAGCCTTGTAAAAGTGACGCCGTGAAATCTACAAGATTTCACTGCATCAATAATACGACGCCACTGCGTCAAAACCTTATGCCTGCTTGAAGCAGGCTAAGGAGTGATGCAGTGTAGTGGGAATAGGCCTCAAACTGCATTGCTGGAGTTGCATCATGCTTGCGACATGACTCCAGCAATGCGTGACTTTTGCCCCAACAGATGCGTCACAATTTCTGACACACTTGTCAATCCTTGTGCCATGGTGCGCTGTATTGTAAATACGGCCGCTCCATGGTGGCGGAAGGGTTTCTCTGGGTGGCGCAGGGAAAGTGACGCATCTCTACAGATGCATCCATTTCTTGTAAATCTGCCCCTATGACTGGTGGATATATGCCACAGGAAACACCACGAGGAGTGGGTACCGGGTATCTTTTGAGAGGATACATCCAGGAAATCTACGGTTCTGATAGCAGTGAACTGGAGAAAGTAATTTCTCAATAGATGGGGTTGACATGTTGGGCCCAGTCAACTGCATGGGCTCAGATGAAATACATTTTCTGGTTATAGTACCAGAGGTCCATTCTTAGATCCATCAGGTCAACTGGCAGATTACCCAGCCATCCTTCATTTCTTTACAAACAGAGGACCATATTTATAATTGGGAAAGTAAGGGTGTTTTAGGTTCCAGCTGCTTTATTGTTACCACTTTGAATTTATTTACCTGTATGCATGACTTAACTATTATAATATTGTTTTTGGTAACCAATTAAAGACAGTGATAATGGAAACATTATCATAGATGTTACCACCGTGGAAATGAACATGATGTTTGTAATGATAGGGAGCAATACACACCAAGCACTGGCGTTGCCAATAGGTTTCGCATTTGGAAAGTTGGAGCTATTGGTTTTGTAAATGACATTTTATATTTATATATTGTTATTGACAATGCCAATAACGATATATAAACATAAAATGTCGTTTACAAAACCAATAGCTCCAACTTTCCAAATGCGAAACCTATTGCCAACTTCAGTGCTTGTTAAATGGGTCTCCACCATAATGCTTTCTGCCCACATTACATGCTGTCCTGGCTGAAAAACCTCCGGCAACATGGTCATGAGAAGAGCAGGACCGGGTTTAATCAAAACATTCCTTTCCCCATGAAGCAGAAGGAGGGCATCTGGGGTGCACATCACAAATTGTCAGCTGGCCAAAACTCTGGTGATCATAGCCCCCACAGTGACCTTCGAGCAGAAATGTATCAAGTTAGCAACATTAAAAGAAAATGTGTGCATCCTCCCGACAGATTAAAACTAGATCTCACACAAGTATTTCTCACCCATATCCAGTCTTTGCAAAGAACTCTCCCAGCTTGGAAGGATTTGATTGACAAGCCCTCAGTTCTTACCACCTATCCAGACACACACGTGGACAATTCTGGAGATTGCAAGTAGCCCAGGTCTCACCTGTGGCCATGAGCGTGCAATAGGTGAATATAAACAAGTGCCCACTTCCCTCTCTAACACACATCTCATAATTCAGAAAGGAAGCGGAACAGAGGAATAAAAAGAACTCGGGGAAATGTATTATTTGGGTTTGGAAAGTGTTTGCTTTTTAAAGAGTTAACATGGTTATTTTGCCATTGAGATGATAAAAAATATAATTATAAAGGACATGAAAGGGAAAAAGAGGGAGAGAAATAGAAAAGGAAGCGGGGGGGGGCTGTGAGAGAGGAAGACGCCGCTTATCGTGGATGTGGGAGGGTGCTGGCGGGCCTTATCATTTAATTAAAAGCTACAGTCTGAATATCCCGGCTGTTTCAGTCTAATCAGAAGGGACACAAACCGAGAGGGGGACAGGGAGACAGAGCGGCAGAGGACCCCACAGATTAGGCATTCATCTTTCCAGCAATTAGAGGGAAAGGAGGGACAGAGGGATGGACAGACAGGGAGAGATGGATGGAGAAAAGTCAGGAGACTTCACAGAGAAACTATTCATCTCCACAGCAATTAGAGAAGAGGGAGGGAGACTGACTGAGGAGGGAGAGGGGCTGTGTAAAGAATAGTAAAAGGGGGCAAGTAAGCAAAACGTGAAAAAGGAAGAAAATAGGATGGGACGGCGGGAAGACGACATACATGAAAAACAAATATCAAAGGTAATTAAAAAAACAGAAGCAGTGACTATACCGCACTTTTTTTTATGAAAAGGTTTTCTCAAGCTTCGGAAAAATACAAAGAAAAAGTTGACATGGCAGCAGGGGACAAGCTTTCAAAGTGATACAACTTTGACAACAGCAGTGCAAGATATGCCCCCAACTGAGCACGGGCACAACACACCTATTACAGTTAGTGACACCCGTTTCCCTCATGCTGCGTGTGTGTGAGAAAGAGGGGTTGTATGTCTAACAACACAAGCATTCGCAAGGCAAAGAGCAGGCCATGCCAGCCTATCCTTCAGTCACACACACAAAAAGCTGCAGTAAAGGTAGGAGTGGTGCAGGTCCCATGTGAGGGTGGGAGTAGCCTGGTATGCAGGATGATGCGGCCCCATATGGGTCTGTGATGTAATTACACAAAGTCCTGTTGGCTTTAATTGTCATTTCAGATTCATGGGGCCTGGCCATTCAGGGACAAGAGCATCCCACTCAAAATATCATGGGGAAATTGGACATGATTTGCATTCAGCCAAAAATCGCAGAAACTCCTTGGGTAAAAGAGCCACAGGTGTGCCATGGCAGGGCTCATTATCACCACTTTAATCTGGAGTGGGGGGGGGGATATTTTGCAGGGCACGTAACATATCCAGTCATCCTAGAGGCGAGCAGGGTCAGTCCATGTCACAAGGACACATTTTTCAGATCTGGGCCTGTAGTCGGGTTAAGCTATATTAAAGAAAGTTCTGGTAGCAATGCCGTCCGGCTGCAGGTTTGCTAGCAGACCCGTTCATTCGAATAAGGGACGCCCAGGCGCCTTGAAGCCACAAAGTCTCTATGAGCTTTGCAAGTCAAACAAAAAACACATTACAACGCAGCAGGTACGAGGTGAGAAAGACAGAGCAGAGCGCAGAAAGACAGAGCAGAGCGCGGGAAGACAGAGCGAAGCAAATCACTCGAAGGGGGAGTGCGACGAGATGAAAGAGGGAATGAATGCGCGAGAGCAGAGTGAAAGCAGGGAGTAGGAGGAGAGTCTTGAGGGTGATAAAAAGCTGCGCAGATCAAATAGGAGCCATGTCCCCTTTCCCTCTCGTTCTGTGTAAAAGGATGAACAAAATCACAGAAGATAAATGGTGGAGGGAAAGAAAAGATGGGTGTGGGAGTGATAACTGCAGAGGAGGCAGAGAGTGGGGGTGGAAATAGTGAAGACAGGCGAGAGGTGAGTGGGAGAAAGTGAGATTGTGAGGCAAATAGCAGCATAAGAGAAACACTGGCGCATGGGAGGAGCGAGGTGAGAGTCATGAGCAAGAGACAACCTGGTGTTTATGAAAAATAAGAAACGCAGGGTATTCTGGGGGGTGAGACAGAAGCAGGAGAGGCAGTGGGAGATAGGAGGAAGAGACAGCTGGAGAAAGGAGGAAGAGACAGCGGGAGCGAGGAGGAAGAGACAGCGGGAGAGAGGAGGAAGAGACGGCGGGAAAATAAATCTGCATACTGCCTGCTTGTAATTTACTGGCTGCCCAGCTGCGGGTGAGAGAGCACTGCGTTTCGTAGTCTGCTTTCCATGTGAGCCTACGAGGCAAAGGAGCTGACATCAGTACTCCTGGTTTCGTTTCTTTAGATGGGCTTTGAGCCGGCAACTTTTCATAGGCAGACAAGCTTCACTGCAGTTCTGCTCCAGAGTTGGCTCGTCTCTGCAGAAAGCAGTCAGCCTCTCCTGTTGCTGTGTCGCCAGACAGTGCCCATGGGCTCTCACTGCGTAGGAGGATGCTTGTTTTTTATTTTGTTTGTCAATGTTCGTTTTACTGTTAATGGAGTTACAGCTCTAGTTTATGGCAAGGATTAATAACAAGACTGAGAATGGAACGACGGAGAAGAAATGGACTGTTCTAATTAGGGCCTCGCAATGCTGGCAAATGGCCGGAGGGAAGCCGGATGGGGGCGGGAGAGCCTGGTGGGGGGGCGGGAATGCGAGTGAGGGGAGGAGAAGTGTGGCAGGCGGGTTAGGGAGATGCATGGAGGGAAGCCGGATGGGGCGGGAGAGCCAGGTGGGGGGGCGGGAATGCGAGCGAGGGGAGGAGAAGTGTTTTAGGCGGATTAGGGAGATGCGCGTGCTTGTGTGGTCACGTGACCCGCTTTTGTGGTCACGTGACTCACATGCACTGTGAGAAAACCGCAGTGGTTTGACTAGTCGATTGAGTACTTGAATTTTCGCCTATTACATTCGCAAGCGAATGATAATAGGCGAAACCTAAAAATTTATTTGATTAACCAATTGGAGGCTGAACTCCCAAGAGACAACCCCGAATCAAGACTTATCACTGCACCAATGAACAAATAAGTAGAGAATAGATCACAAAAGGATTGACTAATAATCTAGGCGTGGTAAAAATATCAAAAGTTATATTTCCATGTAGATGTAAAGGAGGGATTGTTGCATTTTATAAGAACAATGTAATTGTGAGGGTCTACAAGAAAAATTGGCTTTATCATGAGATCCCCATTGGTCATGAGCATAAACCACCCTGAAGATGTTTCCTTGAGACAATCCACTTTCGAGTTTCTGTAAGTGAACGTTGCTAGTGTAGGACATGTTGTGCATGGGATTCATAGGTGCAAGAAGGCCTTTCTGCTCAAACCTACTGTCCCACAAGAGAAAGATATGCAGCTGGTGTAAACATAAGACAGAAGAAATGTATGTTAGCTACTTGTAACACACACTTGCAATGTGCCACACAGGCTTGTCAGAGGATGTAATAGGCTCTGATTATAAAGGTGATGTGCTGGGCTTCTTTGGTTTTATGGAAACATCCAGTGGTGGCTAAATATACCTGCCTAATCGAGAACGTATTACAAACGCAGGCTAACCTGCTTTTGTCACATAAATAGATTTAGCAGTGGCAAACATGGGACCATGAAAAAAGCAATCCCTGGAGCAAATAATCCGGCTAGCTTCCCACAGTGACTCTCTCACTGCCAAGTATAATCTCTCTGTTAATGCACTACATTCTTACTAACACGCGGTTCTAAAATATCGAACACTTCTGCACTCATTTCTACACTTCTACAGTTCTAAACTAATTTTAGTATATTTATGGTGCAGGAACAAGTTGGGTGTCTCAGCATAGCTTTTAGATGCAGTGGTTTGAATAATGGAAGTAGACAGAGTGCCACCTTTTCTTTAAAAAATACATAAATGATTGACATTATTTTTATTGTTTGTTAAAAATAGCCAGGCAATGTTAGCACCTACTTTTCAATACCACGGTCCTCACGACTCGTTGACTCAGTCGCGGCCCGTGCAGGTAACAGTGGTGAGGCGGTGGAGCCATGTGAGGGGGGATTTCGAGGGACGATGCCTAGGGAAAATTAATTATTTATATCATTTTCCCTCTACATCGTCTCTCGAAATCCCCCTTCATGTGGCCCCACTGCCCCAGCGATGCTACCTGCATGGATCGCGGCTGCATTGACTTGAAATTTCTGTGGAGCTGGTAACATTGCCGGTCCCATCACAGTTCCGAGATTCTCTAATCCAATTTGTTTTTCTGGACATTTTGGCTGCTAAAAGCAGGTGAAATCCCTGGCTGGACTCCAGATTAAAAATAGACATTTTCAGGGAATCAGACGTCGAATAAACAATTTTTCTGACAATTCTTCACTTATTAGGTGATCTCAACCCCAAGCACATCTGCACCCTCAAATTCACCAGTATCAGGGGTGCTCATAATGATGTCCCATGTCAATGAATGGTTCTGGTAAACAGATAATAATGATTGGTTGAATTTGAAAGGGTGTGAAAAACATTGTGTAATTAGTATAGAGTTGTGCATATTAGCCCTTTATCTTCGTAATGATAGTCATTTAATCTATCGCCCCTGCTCTCGACCAGTGTTTCTGTGCTTTAGTTCAACGAATGAAGATGGAACCTTGCATGAATATCCATCAAAAAGCCTGATTGCAGTTAAGCTCTAAAAATGGGTTATAATAAAGTCAATCTGCCAACCAACGACAGCATGATCTGTCCTTGACTTTTGCAACACCAGCGTTTTAACAAATTATGTAAACAGCTGCGTGAGTTACATGAAACAGGCGAATGTATCATTATTTACTTTGGCATGCAAACGTGCCAAATGACTGAATGCAACACGCACACACAATTGCCTGGAGATCCGGAAAGCCATGTAAACATTCCCAACTTCTTTTTATTTACAGATATATTTTAAGAAATCTTCAGCTGTGGTTCGATAGCTATCAGCTCGTTCAATGACTTGTTTATGCATGTAGGGACAGAACGACCAAGCTAACCTTACCATCCAATAACCAACCAACTTTTCCTTTTCTAATGTTTGAGTTCCATGAACCAGTAACAAATTATATGGTGTACTGTAAATTTGAGGTCATGACCAAAAATCATATAGTATATTTGCAGGTATATATTTCTGAAGAATTAGAGAATTTTAAATGCCTAGATTATTTATTATATAAAATGCATACTTTAAGAAGGTGCACCATGTGCAGACTGCGGCAGAGCCGCCATCACAGTCAATATGCTACTCCCAGGCCATTGCAAACCCACGTCAGCTCTATGGGCCGCGCATTAGTGTAATTCAGAGCATCTGTTTGAAGCAGTCGTTCTGTCTTTCACAGTGCAGGCAGAATCTAGCCTGCATTTTAAATGAGGGCAGAGATTTCTGTGTAGGTGAGTGCAGTGTTTGACTGCACTCACCTACAAAGTGGTGTCTGATGAGTACATGAGACCCCTTTTATCCCCTCTAGATGGCTGTCCTCTGGAGGTGCATGTGCTCTCTGCTACATTTTGTATGGCCCACAGTCACTGCACCTCCTGACGGTCTCTTTACCTCTATGCCTCCTCCGATAATACAGCAAGGGAGCGTGGTAAAGTATTTCCCTAAATGATGGGGCCACACCCTCATGCAAATGAGGCAACACACCCATAGATAGCACTAGCACAGTATGTGTGCCTGCATTACCAATATTTCCAAAGGAAACTGCTCTAGCATTTTAACTACTTTCTGTAATAACAAAGTGCCCCAGGGGTGCAGAAATTGGGTGCACACACCTGTTGCTCCCGTAGGGCACTTAATGCAACATGCACCAAGTGCACACAAAATGTACACATATATGAATAAAATGGAATAGATGCAATTAAATACAATGACATTTTCAATTAGATGAAAATACATCCCAGTGTCAGATTATAAAATCAAGAAAACCAAAGGAAATGATGGACGGAGCGTTGACAATACAAGCACTCACCCCCAGTCAACTGATCTGGGTTTAATCCATCACCGTTCTTTAGCCCACTCTGCCACCCCAGTCCAGACATGGCCATATGCAAATCAGTCTGACCCTGTGCCCCATGGGAACAGTCCAGCCCGAACTGCCAAGCCATGCCTTCCCTGGACCGGAAACAAGCTACCAAAGATGGGTTGGCATTTCAGCCTTCTTCAGCCCGGCTTGCTTGAATCCAGTGGCAAAGTGAGCAAGGGACTCACGTCTGTGCATACCCTGCCAACTTATGGCGAACAAAGAAAAACCAAAGGAAATGATGGACGGAGCATTGACAATACAAGCACTCACCCCCAGTCAACTGATCTGGGTTTAATCCATCACCGTTCTTTACCACACTCTGCCACCCCAGTTCAGACATGGCCATATGCAAATCAGTCTGACCCTGTGCCCCATGGGAACAGTCCAGCCCGAAATGCAAAGCCATGCCTTCCCTGGACCGGAAACAAGCTACCGAGGACCGGTTTCTGGCATTTCAGCCCTCTTCAGCCCGGCTTACTTGAATCCAGTGGCAAAGTGAGCAAGGGACTCACGTCTGAGCATACCCTGCCAACTTATGGCAAACAAAGAAAAACCAAAGGAAATGATGGACGGAGCGTTGACAATACAAGCACTCACCCCCAGTCAACTGATCTGGGTTTAATCCATCACCGTTCTTTACCACACTCTGCCACCCCAGTTCAGACATGGCCATATGCAAATCAGTCTGACCCTGTGCCCCATGGGAACAGTCCAGCCCGAAATGCAAAGCCATGCCTTCCCTGGACCGGAAACAAGCTACAGAGGACCTGTTTCTGGCATTTCAGCCCTCTTCAGCCCGGCTTACTTGAATCCAGTGGCAAAGTGAGCAAGGGACTCACGTCTGAGCATACCCTGCCAACTTATGGCAAACAAAGAAAAACCAAAGGAAATGATGGACGGAGCGTTGACAATAGAAGCACTCACCCCCAGTCAACTGATCTGGGTTTAATCCATCACCGTTCTTTAGCCCACTCTGCCACCCCAGTTCAGACATGGCCATATGCAAATAAGTCTGACCCTGTGCCCCATGGGAACAGTCCAGCCCAAACTGCCAAGCCATGCCTTCCCTGGACCGAAAACAAGCTACCGAGGACCGGTTTCTGGCATTTCAGCCTTCTTCAGCCCGGCTTGCTTGAATCCAGTGGCAAAGTGAGCAAGGGTCTGAGCATACCCTGCCAACTTATGGCGAACAAAGAAAAACCAAAGGAAATGATGGACGGAGCGTTCACAATACAAATACTCACCCCCAGTCAACTGATCTGGGTTTAATCCATCGCCGTTCTTTAGCCCACTCTGCCACCCCAGTTCAGACATGGCCATATGCAAATCAGTCTGACCCTGTGCCCCATGGGAACAGTCCAGCCTGAACTGCCAAGCCATGCCTTCACTGGACGGGAAGCAAGCTACTGAGGACCGGTTTGCATATAGCCAGTGTCTGACCTAGGGTAGTGTGAGTGCAAAAAAACGATGGATTTAGGCCCAGATCTTTGTACTGGGGTGAATGTAAGATATTGTTCTGCATTCTGTCCATCAACTGTGTTTTTTGCAATTTTCACCCCGAGTGGGCTGGGTATGCTCAGACGTGAGTCCCAGGCTCTCCACATCACTGGAGTCAAGCTATCCAGGCTGAAGAAGGCTAATAGCCAGAAACCGGTCCTTGGATGCTTGATTCCGGTCTAGGAAAGACTTGGCTTGGTAGTTCGGGCTGGACTGTTCCCATGAGGCACAGGGTCAAGGCTGATTTGCATATAGCCAGAGTCTGACCTAGGGTGGTGTGGAGTGCAAAAAAACGACGGATTTAGGCCCAGATCTTTGTACTGGGGTGAATGTAAGACATTGTTCTGCATTCTGTCCATCAACTGTGTTTTTAGCAATTTTCACCCCGAGTGGGCTAGGTATGCTCAGACGTGAGTCCCAGGCTCTCCACATCACTGTAGTCAAGCTATCCAGGCCGAAGAAGGCTGATAGCCAGAAACCGGTCCTTGGATGCTTGATTCCGGTCTAGGAAAGACGTGGCTTGGTAGTTCGGGCTGGACTGTTCCCATGAGGCACAGGGTCAAGGCTGATTTGCATATAGCCAGTGTCTGACCTAGGGTGGTGTGGAGTGCAAAAAAACGATGGATTTAGGCCCAGATCTTTGTACTGGGGTGAATGTAAGACATTGTTCTGCATTCTGTCCATCAACTGTGTTTTTTGCAATTTTCACCCCGAGTGGGCTGGGTATGCTCAGACGTGAGTCCCAGGCTCTCCACATCCCTGGAGTCAAGCTATCCAGGCTGAAGAAGGCTGATAGCCAGAAACCGGTCCTTGGATGCTTGATTCCGGTTTAGGAAAGACATGGCTTGGTAGTTCGGGCTGGACTGTTCCCATGAGGCACAGGGTCAAGGCTGATTTGCATATAGCCAGTGTCTGACCTAGGGTGGTGTGGAGTGCAAAAAAACAATGGATTTAGACCCTGATCTTTGTACTGGGGTGAATGTAAGACATTGTTCTGCATTCTGTCCATCAACTGTGTTTTTTGCAACCTACTTTATGATGGGGCACAAATTGCCACCAAGATAAGTTGTTGCCTCCCACAACTCATTTTCATCCTTATATTCTATCCCTGGACACCAGTTCATGACAAGATCTATCTCATTAACCTATTATGGAGTAGGTCAAGAGTAAGGACCAGGAGCATCTCTTCCACAAAGACGGAGGAGCGTCGCCCCACTGGCTAAGAACCAGCAACTAAAAAATAAAATAAAATTCAAATATTGTTTTCTTTTTCAGCTGCTGGCTCTGAGCCAGCGTATGCAGAGAGGGGCGGGCCCAGGCATGGTGAGGAGGAGTGATAGCTGTGCACTTTTAACTGCACATGTCAGTTTGGCTGGCCGTCTCAGGCCGACTAGACAGCCGGGTTGGAGAAACAGCACATACTCCCTGTGCCTGAGAAAGCATTGATCCTGCCTGCTCAAGCCATTCCCCACAAGAACAGAGTTGAGATTGGATGGGGAGTCTGTGATGCTGGCCCATGGACTTCTGGGAGCAGGAAGTGTATGCAGAGGAGCACACAGCTCCCCCCATGAGCTCCCCCAGGACCCTCCACCCCCGCACACACTCCATTCACCCTACCACTCAAATTCAGTGTTGGACACCACTGGTAGGAATCACATAATTGTGTAGACAATAATAATAGTGAAACTACTAAAGAAAGAAGAGAAATAAACGAGTTGTTCTTCCTGGAATATCCACTGTTTCTTCCAAAATTACTAAGAGGGCTTTGTTCAAAGTCTTTTATTATGCTTCTGACACACCAGATATAGTTAGATTTGTGTCATTCCTCCGCTTTAAGTCAGTTTACCTAATTTTGTCAAGGGCATTATAATAAGAATTAAATCGCTTCCAGGAGCTCAAGCACCCAACATTTATTTTGTCGCCATTGTACCATTAGGTTACACACTGTATGGGACAGGGAGAAAAAAGGCAACTGATAAAAAGCAGCTAGGCAGCACCTAAAGGTACCAATCTACCGTCTAGCACTTTTTGCTAGTTTTTCCCAATATACTTCAAAGCCTTCGCTAAGCCTACTCTTCCAGTGTCTGTTGTCTCTATGTTCCAGAATGTTTGCTCTTACTCTGGCCATGTCACTGAGGTGAGGACTGACGTGTAAAGAGACTGTAGTTTAGAGGCGTTCACTAATTCTGGAGCCAATAGCTTCATACTAGCATTGTACAATCTTATTGTTCATACAGAGGCTAAACTATGCATAGATCCTGGGTTCAAAATCTACCTTCACCCCCTAGTCCAGCATCTCATATGTGAGCTCCACATAGAAAAGTAAAACACCACCCATGTCCTATTTGAACCGGGGACCATGTGTTTCGAGAACACAGCAGCCTCTTGCTATGGGCCTTCCACCTTCTATGCGAGAGACCTACTAGATGAGAACAGGGTAAGGGGAAAAGTAAGGTTTGGTAGTGTGACAACATAATTACTCTTTGGGAGGTGGAAGTACATACTTTAGTAGTGAAGGACTGTGAGGAGAAAGAGGATGCGAAGGTGATGGACTATCTCCTGTGGAACACACACTGCCCTGAGGATTTACATGCCTCAGTGCTGATATATTTGGATCGGAAAAAAGGGCAGAGGAGAAGAAATGACTGCAGTATTATTCCTAGCATCTCAAAATCTGAGGGGCCGATTCACAGAACTAATCTTAGGTGAAATCCAAAATGTACTTCTTTTGGTATTCTCAGAAAGCATCTAGTAGTAGTAAAGTTAGGACTCCTAACTTTGCTACTACTAAATGCCTTTTGTGAATTACCGAAAGTCACAAAGTTAGGATTTTGTCTCCGTTTAGTAGTAGTAAAGTTAGGAGTCCTAACTTTACTACTACTAAATGCCTTCTGTGAATACCAAAAGTAGTAAGTTTAAGATATTATCTCAGATTAGTTATGTGAATCGGCCCCTGAGAAAATTAATATTTAAGAAGCATTACTACAATACCATGCATTACCACCCAATGAGAGTGGGATGCTTAAGCCGGAGGTAGGCGCCTTGAGTCAATACACTTACACTTGAACTATTCACCAGCGGTGCAGGCTTTTTCAGCAGATGCTGCATGAATCCCCGTCTTTTCCCTTTGCACTGGCCCGAAGTACCATGTGCCTTTCAGTTGATTAAAGTTTGTGTACGCAGTTAAACTTTATAAACAGGCGTGACAGTAATATCCACAGGAAAAGGATTTGGGAAAGGTGCCTGAATTTGCTGTTTAGAGTGTTGATTGGAGTTTATAGTACTTACAAAAAAATCTGGAAACGTTTTTTCCTGCTCCGTTAGCGGTGGCTCAGGGAAAATTCCTCCAGGCTGCCAGAAATGTATAAAAATGATGTAAGTTCTGCACCTGCTTTCTTCAGGATCTGCATATATTTTTCTGGGGAGCTCACTGTTTTGACGCTACGGTCGTTTTTTCTGTAGAGGCAGGTGTACCTTCCTTGGAGCAGAGCTTATGTGTATTGATATTCTGAACTTTTTTATGCCTGAAAAAATATGGCACGTCCCTGTCAACCGGCTTGAGCAAACTTTCAATCTGAGATTCTAAAGGGAGTCAATATTATGAGTAAAGCTATCAGTGCAAAAAACGTTTGGGCATGAAAGAGATGTGTGTGATGTGTTCACTTGTCATATTGTTTGCTGTTGAATTTGTTCGAGGTAATGCATTGCCATCTTTTTGGATTTGCAAGTATAATTTAATCCAATTATTTTACACAGAATAGTGTATGTTGATAACTTTTATGACTCGAATCCACATTTAGTTTATTTTTGACTCACATTCTTCTCCACTGTGTCACTTTCTCTGTTTTCGTGTGTTCACTCTGTTGTTGTCATTGACTTCAATTGACTTGCAACAGAACTATTGGTTACTATTCCACAGAAAATAACAGAAGGCGCACCAAAGTTCAGTTCAATTCACAGGCTGGTTGCAGTAAAGCAAAGGATTGCTGCCCAAAACCGTCTGCGTTCTACTTCGCTGGAATTTGTGACATGCTAAGGCTACCAACCTAGAAAAATACTTCAAACCCTCAGAAATAAATGGGATTTAGAAATTATGAAATTGGAACTCTCCACGGATGTAACTGGAAGAAAGTGGATTACTTTACCTTGAACCACCTTACTCACATTAAACTCCTGGCTGGTGCATCAAACTTCTGAATTTTCACAGATTTATAAAATGACGTCATTAATACTGTCCAGTGCGATAGCAACATTTTACAGCAGTCAGTCTGTCTAAAAGTCAGTGCCCGATGCAATGACCTTTGGTACTGATATAAATTGACAGTTTCAGAATGCCACAAAATGTATTTTGTTAATTTTCAGACATGTGTCCTCTTAAGGGTGCATGTACCCCAGTTCCTGCACAGCATTGACATGAGTCCAAGCCGTGGCAGAACTGTTTTTGACTTTCCCATTGCAGTGCCCATTTTCAGAGCACCGGCAAGGAAACTGCTGAGTTCTGGATGTTGACAAGACCCTCACAGAAGAGCCAGCATCAACCCCCTCCTGAAGACCCCCCCACTGGCTACTTGACCAGAAGAGATGCCCTTTCAAACTCCTCACACATGCCTACAAAGCCCTCCACAAGATTGGACCCACCTACTTCAACGCCGGCTGACCTTCTACCAACCGACCAGACAACTCCACCACCCTTGCTTTAGGTCATGTGCCTCACATCCATTGCAGCCTTTGCGGTGGCTGCTCCTTCTCTTTCCTCACCACCAAGTCCTGGGTCTTCTCTACCACTGACATTAACTTGAGCTGGTACTTCTCCAACTCCCTTGTCGGAAGCATCCATTTGCACTATATAGAGTTGTCTATAGTAAAGGGTCTTCAGTGCAGGCGTATTCCAAAGAGCTCTCTTCAGATCACAAAAAGCTTTTTGACATCTCTCAGTCTATATGAACTTCTTGGGCTTCTCCTTGGATATCAAAGCTGTCAGTAGGACATCTAAAATCCCATTGCTAGCTACAACGTTCTACCTGCAACCTGTGAGTTCTAATAATGCTCACACTTCTGTCTGGGTAGTGGGCACCTCCCACTTTAGTATAGACTGATGTCAGCATCCAATAGGTAAATCTTCTAGTTACATGCCTGATTCCCAAGGTAGGCTTTAGTGGACTGCCCCACCTGGCACTTGGTTGTCTTGATGGTCAGTTGCATCCCCTGCTTTCAGACCAACATATGTTCTAGGTGTTTTATGAAGTTCTCCAGTGAACTGGTGAACACCACAATGTTAACAGGCCACACATGACTCGTCTATGCCTAACTGAACATAGCTCTCCAGGCACTGAAAAGCAGGCAGAGCATTTTTTAACTCAAGGACATTACTTTGAACTGAAATATTTCCTCTGGCGTGGAACATTACATCTTCTCCTTGGTACCAGGTTCTAAAGCAATCTGCCAGTAGCCACAAACCCGATCAAAGGTACTCAAGTACTTTGAGGCACACAGCTGGTCTACAAGCCCATCAGCTCTGGAGATCGATGTACATTTGTTTAATTACTTTATGGAGCATTTTGTGGACCACATAAAAGCCCAAGTCTGTGAAACCTTGATTGAGCGCCAACAACACTAGGCTGGCTCAAAGACTAAAGGGTTGCACAATCACACCCAAGCCCAACATTATGGTCACATCTGTCTTAATTCACTCCTGGACTTGGTCAAGCATGACTAGCACATTGTCTCTTGTATCAATGTCAAGAACACAGAAATGTGGCAACCCTGAAATTAGTGGGAAAAAAAAAGGAAAATCATTCCAGTGCCTATCTACATTCGTTTTACAGCTCAGGCATCAATTTAGTGGCAAGCTGTACCCTTTCCACATATTCATCTTTGATGCCACTGTGTAAGTCAAAAAGAGACTCATTGTCTTCCTCGACTTCCTCTGCCATAGCCATTATGTTCAAATGTAATCTCTCTGGAGGTAAGACTTAATCTGCTTTACATGGAACACCCTCCTTGGTTCCATTATGGCATATGTGTCCATCAAGTAGTTCACACCAGATACCTTCTGACTACCTTGTATGGCCCACTCCATTTATCCTCCAAAGCTCCAGGACAAATGGACCTCCCATAAACATCTCTTAAATCTTCTGGTATCCGGTCAATCACTTTCTGTTTGTACAATTTCTTCATCAGCTCTTGGCTAACCTGAAAGGTTTTCTTTGCTTGAGCCAGGTGATGTGGCATCACCTTCCTGAAGCCAACCTCAAAGTTTACAACATCTTCTAAGGTAAGTCAGAAAAGTCTTCTCACCTTTCTCTAATCTGGGTAAAATGGTGGGTGTTCAAACAGAAGTTCAAAGAGAGTGAAACCCACTCCCTTCTGTGAAATGCACCTGTAAATAAATCAGCAGCATGATATAAGAATATTCAATATCTTCTAATGTTTCTCTAGTAGAATTCCCATTATGCTCCTAAGGGCCTTGTTAAACAATGGCCCAGATTCCAATACTTGGTCTGCTTTTGATATTTCCTCTTTTTCTCAAACAGGGGCAAGAGACGCTTTCTTAGAGTCTGCCCTTGATCTTATCTAGGCAAATGTAAAATGGCCCCACTCTCTTACTGAGAATGAAGTACAATGTGTGCTGTGGTCAACACAGCTGAAGTAATCTAAGCCAGGTAAGCTTATGGTTCTGGTACTAAACCAGGGACAATCAAATAATTTCCAAAGAGACATTGAGGACCTTACCTCTCCCTCACCCCTACGTTAACCATGACCAACCTGCCATAAATTACCTCTTCAGCATGGGCAATTAGGTACTTCATGGCCTCTCATCTGGTTACTAATCCTGTGTCATTGGCTCAAGGGTGAATCACCTTGGGTTTAAGATGCTTTTTTCTTAGCCATAACTCTGTACGCTCTAGCATCCCTCATGGCAGTAACATTCACTCCCTTATGATACAAGCTTTCAAAACAAACCCCATCATGTTTGAGTGAATATGTTTTAGAGCATCTAGATCTCTTTCCAAAATGTCCATGGCTATTAGATTGAGTGCAACAGGGCCCTCTTGGGTCCCTCATCCACAGTCAACACATTCGCTATGCATGGGTGCAGCTAGTACAGAGTCTTTCATCTAACAGTCTCTCGTATAATGCCTCACCTTTAAAAGCATATCACGTTGGATTTGGAAGAATGTTCTCTTCCTCTCTTCTCTTTGTGTCATTCCTGATTCTAAAACCAGTTCCCTTTCCGACTGTGTCCTCCTTCAGAACTGTGGAAATTGCCCGGGACCTTACCGTATAATTTGGAACTAACCTGTTGATTGTTCCACAATCCCTTTGGCATAGAGCCATGCTGTTATAGCCCCTTGTAAACCTTGTTAGCTAACCACTTACCAGCTAACACTGCAAGCTTCTTTGGATCCTTTCCTGTAAGATCTGACAGATATTGAGCCAGTGGGATATAGTACACCTCTTTGAGCCTCTCTGTCACCATCAACTAGTTAAAGGCATGACAATGCTTGAACCATCCATCTCATCCTCTCTTTGGAGTCACTC
Organism: Lissotriton vulgaris; assembly: GCF_964263255.1. Classification (NCBI taxonomy): domain Eukaryota; kingdom Metazoa; phylum Chordata; class Amphibia; order Caudata; family Salamandridae; genus Lissotriton; species Lissotriton vulgaris. The sequence goes on along the minus strand of NC_141696.1, from coordinate 245,145,467 downwards.
AGCACACCATGACACCATGTTGCAAACAGACACAGCCTGCTCACTTGCTATCTTCAAACCATTCGGGGCGCTGTGCAGACTTCAACCCAAAACTGATGATCAGACCTTTCTTCATTCGATCATAGTTCATCTGCTAAGCCAGAGGCTTTCAATAACTATTGTACCTTCTGTGACAAGCAATTTATTAAAGTGGTTTCCTTAGACACATCATTAAAAGTATGCATTCTTAAATGGTCACAAACCATTTGAAAATATAGTGTCCCTTCAGATACATGTGCTCCTGCTATTTTGGAATCTTGTCAGGTAAGCAGGTAGTGTTGGAAGTGGAATTGCTTTTTCCAGATGTAAATGTCTTCACTGGCATCCAGAGTTCTTTTGCTCTAAAACTACCATATTTCTCTCTAATTCTCGCTGCTTTAGTGAATATTTATTTTGTGGCATTTTGTTGTGGTGATGTGGTGAGATTTTCAGTTTTTTTGGTGCTGCTGTGTTTTTGTGCTGCATTATTGCAATATGGTATTGTTGTGTTGTACTCTGGTGGTTGTTTTGTGTTCTGCTTTTTATTGTTATGTTATGTTAAGTGTGGTGTTAGTTTTCTTTTTGTATGTTATAGTATTATGTTCTGCTGTTTACTTTAGGTATGCCAATAAATGCTTCTATATTTCTAACTGAAAGGAGAACAAGTTAATGTGACAAGCAACCGTTTATCACTGTTCAAGGTGGTAAAACAGCATTCCAACTATTGAAGACAAAGAACAGCCCAAAGGTGCATGAGAGACCTGTTTTAGTTTAGCACTTCAAAAGTAATTTTATGTGCTATCTGAAATTAAGTGATACATACCATCTCAAATTAAGTGTTATATAACATACAAATGAAAAGAATATCTATTTATTTATTTCATGATTAACTATTTATTTTTGTTTCAGATGTGTCTCCACACAACAGCTTCCATTAGGGCTAAGGACAGCCCAGAGTGGGAGTGGAGATTGGTTTTATACAGTCTGTCACACCAGAAATCTCCATAGGTACTACAGCCTACAAGAAAACAACCTTTATATTTACCCCACAGACCTGGGGTGATGTTTACCAAAATATTGTTTCAAAATGATTGTGGGTCACAACATAGAAGGTAGGAATATTATATTTTTAGATACATATATATATTTTTTAAATAGTTGTATATACTTCAATATAGCTGTATTAAATATATTTTGTATTAATTTAATAAATATTGACGCATACCATAGCATGCAAAAAAGTACTTTGATTATTATTGGTGAAACCAAAATGCTTGTAAAGAAGAAACAATAATTTAGGGCCAATAGGCCCAAAAATGAGAATACAATTCTAAGGAAAAACCATCCTGTCAAAGTGGTTTCCTTTTTTTACATAATTTAATTGCATTCAATACCTTGTCTAATGTCAAATTATCCTACAAAGGAGAGAGGTCTAAATGAGGGTATTAATCTCTTGATATTTCAGAGAAATATTTAGCAATAGCATTTAAAGATTGAGAGGAATAAGGAGCATGCAAGTTCGAGTCAATTTAAGGAAAATTTCAACAATGTTTTGATGGGCTGTCGTAATACTTTTAATATTCTCAGCAATGATAGCATCAATATTAAATCTTTTTTTTTACATTTAGATATTTAGCCAATATTGTATCCTTCTAGTTTTAGCCTCCATAATACCTAGCTTTGATTTTGAATACATTATTGCATGCTTGTTCTGCAGTAAACCTATTAAAGATAAATAAAACATTGCTAATATTAAATTAATTGTGAAATAAAACAAATAAGATTCAAACAAATAATACATTTTGATCTCTTTTTCAAAAGGTTATAATCAATTAATTATTAGTAAAAACTACTAAAATAATAAAAATGTATCTACTGAACAATTTACAAAATCAATTAGCAATTAGAATTTTAATTAGCATAACATCTAAAAATACAAAAATAATTTCAATAGCTTCCCACGCTAACCCCCTACAAACTCAACAAGCTAGTACTAAATTAAAAATGAATAATTAACTTTAACAAACATCAAATTACTCGTTAAAAGTTAAAAAAAATCACAACAAATTCTAAAACGATCGAATTAACAAATTATTCGAAAAATAACATAATGAATTTCCAATTAATTATTTAATTAACATACAAAATGTATTAAAATTAAAAAAAGATATCTATTTGAAATATCTTTTCCCCCTAATCTTCTACAAATTAAAAAAATATAAATTAGACTTTAAAAATGACAAACTACACTAAAATGATTAAAATATATAGTCAATTAAAAATGCATAATTAAATAACAATTAATAAATGAACATATATATTAATATACATAAAAAATATATAGTTGTAATAGCTTCTCAACCTAATTGCCTACAAACTCAACAACTAGCTACTAAATAAAAAATTACTAATTCGATTTTAAAAAATACATTACTATACTAAAAACAGATAAAACAATTATTATCATAATACCAACATCTACAAAGTACATAATAATCTATTACTAAACCTGGAAACAACACTTTCTATTGTAGAAACTACCATCCAGCATCATTAATTAATCATGATTGTGTTCTGCTGCATTTAGCAATATTTAATTTAATATCGAATGTGAGGAGGTATTTTTGTGCTAAGAAATAGCGCTAAATGTAGAATTATGCTTCTTGCATAATTCCACCTAATCTTGCAGAATTCGTGGGTAATTCTGAATGATTACGCTCCACTTATTTAAGCAAGTTATGCCCACCCCTATTTTTAAGCATTGTCTTTGGATGCCGAAAACATTTTTGACCACCTAAACTAGGATTTTATGTTAAAGGCCTTGAATTGGCATGGTTTATTCCCTACATTTTTAAATATGATTTCTTTATTATATAATGCTCCCTGTGCCTTTATTTCTGTTAATGATATTATTTCACCCCTTTTTCTCATTAAAAGAGGCACTCGCTAGGCTGTCCTTTGTGTTTTCTTCCCTATATTTGATCTCTTGAACCTGTTTTAGCTAGAGTCCAGCAAACATTTTGTTTTGAAAGTTTTCAATATGACTCTAGGGAAGTTAGGTACTCTGCTTATGCAGACAATGTCTTGTTGTATATAACAAATCCTGAGCATTCTTTAATAGACTTTTATGAGGAAGTTGAAACATGTTCTTATGTTTCTGAAACTAAACTTAATTCAAACAAATCTGAGGTTCTTCCTTTAAAAATAAATACTTCCACTATAGGTTTAAAGATTAGGATTTAATTTGGTGTAAGGAAAAATATATATATTTAGGAGTCTGGTTCTCTAGGTCAGTTACTCACACATTAAAATATAATTTACAATTTGTTTTAGAAAACAATTGAATCTTTAGTTAGCAAATGGTCTCTTTTATATCTACCTTGGTGGGGCAGATTGGATTCTAATAAAATGATAATTTCACCAATAATGTTATATTCTCTTTCAATGTTACGTGTTATTTTACTAAAGACATTCTTTATTTACATTTTTATGGTAACATTTCTCTGTGTAAATTAAAATGACATAAATAAAGAGGAGGGGTAAAAATCCCAAAGCTTTCTTTTATCATGATGCTTTTTCCCTTAAGCAACGTTGGTTTTGGTTACAGAAACTGCATTTTTATGAATCTCCCATCTGGATGGAGTTGGAATGCCCAAACTTTATCTGCAGAATATTTGAAAAGAAAGGCATACATTCTTGCTGATTGCATTTCACCTTAATACCGTAAATCTTTTGGCAATCCGATGCACCTGGTTACCAACACTCCCTCTCTGTCCCTGTGATGCTTCTGCACACCAAAGCACTAAGCACGTTATCTTATTCTGCACTTTTTACACTCAGCAGAGAAGGCAGTTTCTTTGCCAAGTGCTAGAAGTACTGGAGACTAGGGGCCTGATTACCAGTTTGGCGACAAGCGAACCGCCAATGAAACAGCATCAGAAAATACTGCAGCACAGTTCACTCTCTGTACTATAATGTTGGTGGTTTGCTGTACGAAAGACTGCCGGAGCACCAACACCACCACCACCACCAGCCATTCACTTACCACATCGATGGTGGTAGGGGTGAAACAGCTACCAGAGGGAGGTAAAGAGAAGTTCACTGCCATCCGTGTTTTCTTTCCGATGAGCCAACCATGGCAGGAAGAACACCTGCTTCGAGTTGGTGGAATCAAAGGAATTTGGGTGCAAGCGTGAGCACCCTATTTTGAGCAGTCTGATCGATAAAACTCTGTAAGATACAATGTGCTCACATATTTCTCTCTTTCTTTTGGGAGATTCGCCTATACCATTGTTGTTCCGCTAACTACTGAGAGGTGGTGATGTATGATAAGTAATATTAAGTGATAGATGGCAGTCAGGGAAATTCCGCTACTTAATCTAAGAGTGCATATGATTATGGTATAATATAGAGGTGGATTTCCCTCTACACCTAATCAAACTTTTTTAACAGATGAGAACATGAGTAGTGTTTTGTTTGGTGCTGTAACTGGACTTGTGTTATAGACTTATGTTATGTGTTTTTCATTCTAGAAGTACACAAGTGTGTCTACAGAGAAAGTGAAACTAATACTGTGTGAAGTGTCTAAGGGAGGTTTATAGACCAGCCTAGGTTACAGTCCCCAATAATACTATTTGCTACAAAAAAACCTAGGGGTCTTAAGAAGAGGAAAAAGGGGGACCTCTATTGAAGGGTAACGATAGCTGTCAAGTCTATTGAGTACCAGGGCTAACTTATTACCAAATTAAGCATTCAAACAATACACACAGAGCCAAAAGTGATTGTGGGTGAAACCAGTAAACAGAAGTAGGATTCCCATCTAAGTCTTGTTCTCATCAATACTATCATCCGGTCATCCTTCGGGGATCGTGTGTCTCTAGATCATTGAGACGTTTCTACCAACCACCGGTCGGAGTTGGGTACTGACCCACAATCACTCCAGGACCATGTAGATAATTATGTATGATGGGAACCAGTGCAGTGCAAAACCAAAAGAGTGTATTGGAGTGGTGAGTTAAAAAAGGATAGAGGACAAAAGGAAATTTTAATGGAAATTGGCCTCTTCCTAATTAAAACCAGGAACAGTGCATGCAAAAACAGTTTCAAACAAATAACTGTATAGGGGCCAACATGTTTCAGCCTTCAGGGCAGTACCCTAGGCTTTCTTCAGGGCCTCTGTTCTTTAATTTTTGATGCTACTGCAAGTGTAATTCAAATGAGTGAATAAAGTATACAAAAAGGATATATTTGACCGGAAAATAATTAATCTTTTCTTTGTGTCAATCCGAAATGTCTCACACCGGGTAAACCGGAGACTAGACCTCACCTCTACTGGACCAGGCTCAGGAATTTAGGTTATGGGAGACGCGATGAGCAGCCTCGAGACCCCGTACAAGTCCTAGTGATCCGTCTGATTAGATACGGGCGGCTGAATGTTCCATTCAAGCCGTTTTTCCTGACAATAAGAATGTCTACAGAGCGAGATTGGCCCCATCCGACGCCTTCCTACCTGTAAATTTGGCAGGAGGTCAGCCCATCAGCCCCATCCCCCAACCTCCTTTAACCCGTGTGTCCTGATGAAGACCCATCCTGTATGGGCCATCCACCCTACATACCTTTAGGGTCGAAACGTCAACTGCTGCCTACCCTATCAACTCCTATCATCAGCAGGATATATACAGCGTTTAGGAGCTTGATTGTATATAATTTATTGACTTTTGCATGTAATGTGTGGCCCCGATTTAAGGGGACCATCTTAAAGAACATATACATGAACTTTGACGTATGTTGCTTATGTTACATATTATTGAATACTGAGTCACAACTATTACACTCAAATCCTCACCCAGCACAACCCCTCTTCCCCCCCCCCCCTCCCTCTTCCTATGTGGGCACAAAAATCATTGAAAAATAACAATGTCTCTTTTGATACATAACGTTTAACCATAAAAAGGTTGATATAAGTGCGTTGTGAATAAAAACTTTGCACTTGCGATTTGTTCTTTCCTCCCTTTTCCATTTGTTAGCAAGTACTCTTTTGGTATATATTATATACTGATTGCTTTCTCAGGTCCGGTACCCCTCTGTCCATAACAATTATTCACCCAGGTCCCTTTGACTTTATGGTTAAAACCCTGTTGGTTGTAACAGGAATTTAGGAGGCCCCACTCTGTCCGTCGTTGCCTCTGTCGGATCCTAAGTCAGGGGGAGGCTGAAACATGTTGGCCTCTATACAGTTATTTGTTTGAAACTGTTTTTTTCATGCACTGTTCCTGGTTTTAATTAGGAAGAGGCCAATTTTCATTAAAATTTCCTTTTGTCCTCTATCCTATTTTAACTCACCACTCCAATACACTCTTTTGATTTTGCACTGCACTGGTTCCCATCATACATAAATATCTACATGGTCCTGGAGTGATTGTGGGTCGGTACCCAACTCCGACCGGTGGTTGGTAGAAACGTCTCAATGATCTAAAGACACACCATCCCCGAAGGATGACCAGATGATAGTATTGATCAGAACAAGACTTTGATGGGAATCCTACTCCTATTTACTGGTTTCACCCACATTCACTTTTGGTTCTGTGTGTATTGTTTGAATACTTAAATTGGTAATAAGTTTGCCCTGGTACTCAATAGACTTGACAGCTATCGTTACCCTTCAATAGAGGTTCCCCTTTTTCCTCTTCTTAAGACCCCTAGGTTTTTTTGTAGCAAATACAGAGAAAGTGACACATAAGGTCACTGTACATAGAAATACATTTTCCTAAACCTTATATTTCCCTGAAGAGTTGGAGATTGGCCAAGGTATTTGTAAAAAAAGAGATTTCCAGTCCTGAAGAAGGCCAAACGACCCTTTATGGGCAACAGAAAAGGCTAAAACATGTTGACATAAAAGCAGTATAGGAGAGAAAAGGGGTCCTAACTCTCCCCAAGACCATCTATGTTTTCTAAATTTTAATCCTGCCCCAGGACCACATGATTAATACAAATTTTGGAAGGGTATCTCAGAGGTAATTTTAAACTCACACAATCACAGTCTGTATATCTGTCACTCACTGCGTAGATCCCAAACTATTTATGTTTGTTTTGTCTTTCTCCACCCTTTGCTCCGTGCCAAGCGTTGGTTTGTACAGGGATGTTGTAGCAGCCCTATGATGAAGAATGCCACTACATAGTGGGTGAGGGTAATTTTAAACAACCTCACATGTTCCAAGAGATGAGTGGAAATTTGACCACCGATCTCTCCCTTCTTTTCCTCGTTTTGTGTGCATAATGTGTTCTTGATAGGGAGGATGGAAAAGGAGTAGTACCTCTCTTCCCTCTTTACATGTGTGATGATAATATATTTTAATGTAGGTACAGATTTTATTTACATTAATATTTAAAACTATTTTTAATGATGACAATATTTTGTTTATTATTTTAAATAAATGATAATTAATGTTACAGATATGTACATTTAAATATACCTACATTTTTTGATGATAGTCTGTTCTACAATATTTTTGGCATGGTATGTTGGAAATTTAAATATAAAGTATGCAAACATTTTGTCTTTGTTTACAAATGTTTTGCTGCAATAATTGTGTCTCACAATATTGTTTACAATATTTTGTCATGCAAGCAATCTACTTCAGGGATTGGTGTTTGTCCCCTTTTGCCAAGTTGGAATTCACGTAGGTTCCCTTTGCCTTGGAAGCTGTTGACGTTGTTAAAAAGAGGGCTGCTGTGTGTAATGGTTTGTTCTGAGACAAACATGGTAATGCTGCCTATTTATTGGTGGGTGATACCCTGTGATGTTAAACCTAATAAAAATGTTATTAAAAAAAGGGGGCTTCTGAAATGGATACAAATAAACATCTGTTCTTTATTCAATGCCAAATACCCATGGTAATGTGCTCTTTATAAATACATGTTAGATTATGTGATCTCAGTTATGTAAGTTTCACATGATATCTGATACAAAAAAAACCTGGGATTGGTTTGTATACAGATCTAAAATTAAAGTGGGTTCATGGCTATTGGGTAAAAAGTAGGATAGAGGATACGCTTGCTAAGTTATGGGTTCTCCTCACCATTTCACAAAATTTTCCTTTTCCACATCCTCTTATACTGATATCACTTTTTGGGATCTACTCACCATCACTTCGGGATTGTTTTTCTATTTTTACATGCTTGGGGTTTTTTAATAATGTTGATGGTTCATGGCTGAGATGTTTATCAATGTTATGCTGGTTAATCTTCAAGGTGGGACCTGAACTTTATGTCTTTCATTGTTGGATGTTCACTGTAGTATTTGAGAATGTTCCCTAGGCTTGTTTTACCATATAGAAAGAATTTAGGGGCTTAATGGGATGGCGAGCAGACTTGAGTCCGCCCGCCATGCCCGCGGTGCTGGGACCGGCACCAAACATGCTGCGGTCCCGCACCCCGAATTAGGATTTGACTGCCACACTGGCAGTCGCATTCTGCATTTTAACATTGCGGCGGGTGCTGCTTACAGTAGCACCCGCCGCAATATTAAACTTGCATGCCTGGTATGTCACTGCACCACATGGCAGGCACCACACGGTGCCTGCCACTTGGTGCAGCAACATGTGGGGGGTACCATCGGTACTCCTCAAGTGCACCCCCACCCTCCGGGGGGCCCACAACGGGCCCCCAAAGCCAATCCCCATCCGTTTCCATGGCGATGCCGCTATGGAAAGGCCTTTGACAATCTTTATCCTAATATACCATATTGGAGCCCCTGCTCCCCCCAGCAAGCAATCATGACAATTGCCTGTCGGCGAAAAAGTGGCAGACTGACTTTCCGTCCGCCACGATACCCACCACCATCATAATACAGCAGGGGTATTACACGTTACGATGGTGTAACGGTCACCACAGGCGATTGTTACGCCATCGTAATAAGCCCCTTTGAGATTACTATGTTTAGTGGTTTCTCAGATGCCAAAATCCTTTCAAAAGAAGAGTTGATAAAAAATGTTTTGGGTTTTAGGGAGAACATTACATTTGCCTATCAATATGCTAAAAGGATAAGTGGAAAGCATGCGAGAAAGTCTGCACGCTTTTGCATCTGCTGACCCGATGAAATGGTTAGTAGTCAGAGTATGAGGACGAGGTTTTAGCAATGCCTATTTTAAATGAGTAATTTTAATTGTGGTAATATAGTCTGAGCTGCAAAGCATACTAGGAGAGTTGATTTTACTTTTGTTCATAAAGGCAAATAATTATACAATATTTGTTCTGCTAGGCCTGGGACTTATTGACAACCTGGTTCTTTTTGCAAGTTGATCCTGAAGTGGTCAATTTCTTTGATTTTGCCTGGAGTTTACCTACTAGTTTTTGATAGAATTTTACTATATTTTTTTGGGGCTCCTTTCTCAATGTGTTGCTCTGTCCGTTCCACCCAATCTATTGTCGCTGCTCTTTGGCACCAATTGATATAACATGGTGCCTCTGGATATACCTAGTGCCTCTATATAGACTGTTTACACTTGCTTGGACATGCCCAATACATACCTTATGCAATACCTCCTTTCTTATAGTTTTAGTCCTGTATGGTTATTGCCCAGCATGGAGTGTGTCTTTTGCTCCAATATTCAAAAGAGTCAGCTATTCCTATTTGATGTATTTTGACAATAGTGAGAAACCCTTCAAAAAAACCTCTGATTGGCTACTTCCACTGAACTTGGCCTCCCACTGATTCCTCCCTCTTTTGGTGGAATTATGAGGATTGGCTTGTTAGAGCAATACAGGGGCAATACAGGGATCTCAGTGGTACCTGGGATACAAATTTCTGGGTCACCTCTGGCTCTTTGGGAACTGTTTCTGTCTCTGAAGATGCTCCTTTATGTGTAGGCTTTCCTGACATAAAAACTATCAATTTGAAAGTCAACACCTCAATTAATAATTTTTCTGACCCCTGGACATGGCCTCTAGTTCTGTATGCTGGATGATGGAGGTAAATATGCATGGGGGGAGAATGTCCACCCCCTAAGCTTTTCAGTCCCACTAAAAGCAGTCTTTGCTGTCTGTAAAGAAAAACTTAAAGCCTGTGGTAACTCCTAGGCAAATTTGTGGAGTAATGAGGTCTAACCACTTCATGGTTTGAACCCGGACAAATAATATTAATCACAATAATCACAACAATCATAATAATAATAAAAACACTAATAATAATAAGAATCATCATCATTATTATTATTATTATTATTATTATTATTGTTACTATTAGTATTATTATTAATATTATTATTATTATTATTAATATTATTAATATTAATATTATTATTATTATTATGTCGCCACAAATCCCTACTGCTGTTTGATAAAATGAAGGGTGACCATAGAATACCGGTTTCATTTGGATCAGTCGTGACTGACACTACAGGTGCAAATTACTGGCCCTTATCAAGGGGGCCCCCACACCACTGTGAAGCGACACAGCCAAGTGCGATTGACTCCATTTCCAGAACAGGGTGCGTACTAGGTTGGGCCCGCTGAACCCACGTTCTCCATGCACTAGTCACTTACCAATCCTTCCGCTACTTTGCCCTGACGAAGTTCAATCTTTAAACGAAACGTGTTGGCTGATATGTTTTATTAACCGCATGGATTTTTTAAAATAAAGATTATTGCAATGAAGAAACTGATCAGGCTTCCTTATTGACGCAATACTGACTTGAGAGTGCACCTCTCCATTGTCCTTACAGTTCTGTCTTCCTGCCTGGCAGGTGGCATCCCACAACAGCGGGTGCAGGAGCTGAATGTGCACACCGATTATCAACCTATACATAAAGTACTACCTGGGGATCACATAGAGGAAAGTGAGGCAATTGAAGTCCGCCATTGGTTCTTCATTTACCTCACCTATCCTTATTGATATAATGCACAACTTTATTAATTTTGCATTTTCTTCTCAAAGGCTTGCTGAGGCAGTAAAGTGCAGAACCCACAACTATGTCATAATGCAGCAAAACTACTAAAGGGTCAGGCTTCTGGGGGTTTATTGACTTTATAGGAGGATCAAGTATCTCTTCCGCAAAAGCGGAGATTATAGTACACTCTCTGTCATCCTGTACATTTTCCTGGAAAACTCAAAAACTGGTGAATAAAGGTCAGAACTACAAGTTTTCGTATGCCATCCTCTTGTCTACACTTTTGCCCACATTCTCTTTTCTCCACATTGCCTGCCCCATCATGGAATATGCAACTTGTAAATGTATCACTTGTAAATGTTTCACTCACCTAAATATAGGTTCAACCAACCAACTATGCATGTAACTAGGCTATTACCTATTTAGTTCATTTCCTTTATAAACTATATTTTATTCAAATAAACAAAGGGTTACATGTTTCAAATAAAAGGTGTTAGTTCTACATACAAATCATAAATACATGTGATAGAAAATGATATGTGAAGTGGTTTGAAAGCACGTTTTCTTAAATCATATTAACAAATGTTAATGTTTCAATGTGAATTTGCAAGCGAACTGAAGGGAACTTAGTAAAACTTAACATAATTTGTCAGAGGACTGAAGTGTCACCTCTTCTTAAACACATATATCTCAGTGAGTTACCTGCCCTTCTACTCCATATCGATACGCATCACTGAATTTTGTCTTGCCAACCCCTTTATTTTCCATTCAGTTGATCATTGTGTTGGTGCAACTCACATGACCACTGCCTCCTGACCCCCCTACTCATGCCAGTGTACAACCATACATTTAAGGTTTTACCATCATCAAAGCAGATGAAGTCAGTTGTTTAAATTAACAACTTTTACATGCCCAACTTCATTAACTATGTTGTGCATAGAGACAAACACTTCCATTGCTCCTTATCTCCACGAAGCCTGAAAGTGATGCAACATGCTTTACAAACATGCTAAAGTGAAACAAAATATTATCAGCTTAATTAAACACAAGTATATACCAATGACTATTTCAATGTTAAAGTTGGAGAGACAGACCCTGGGATCTATTTCCTTTATCGACAATGACTTGTGATAACAATTTTGCTGTAATTATAAAGGACAACCAAGTAGATATGCCCCTTTATTAGTAAAGAATATGTATTATAAAAGGAGTGCTTCTTAACTTCCTAATCATAAACCATTTGTATTCACTGTCCTTAGCTTTAAGTAGGTATTTCACAAGGTGAGGTGACAAATTAGGGGAGGGTGTTAATTGTGTAATTTGAGTTTGTATAACCACACACGTTTTATACATTATACAGAATTACACAAGGAGCTTAACTTTGGATATATATGGATATTTTCTCAGTACAAAATGTACCCTTACATCCAAAATTAACCTGGAGATGCATTTTGCGAAATAGTCCTAAATGCAACAGAACACGAACAGCTGCAGCTAACAGATTTGTTCCTGTGCTCTTGCGGTAGTCATTTCCCAAAAATATTACATGAGTGAGTATAATCTCATAATATTTGGTTGTTTCAGATCACAAGAATGCAACATTACTCTGAATACTCTGGCATGATTACAATTTCACCCATTCCTAGTAACAATATACAATTTCCTTTGACTCCATTAAAACATTGAAACATTTGACCTTAGTAGGCACTATATTTATTATTTGATTCCAACAAGGTGAAGTGCCAGTATTGTAAAGTTCGAGGAAAACATTGGTCCTTTCCAAACAAAACAAAATATCTTAATCCTCTGCTGTTCAGCATTCACCTGTAAGTTAAACACTTATCAGATGAGGGGCAATTTCTCCATCTTTTAACAAAGCTTCCCATTTTTGTCTACACCACGCTCTCCCTGCTGGCTTACCACCTAAACTGTCTCCAAGAATTATTGTTATAAAGTCTCTAAAATACGCAGAGTGATCAATGGCTTTGCCCAGAGGAGCATTTCTCTCTCACATCATGTTATGGGCTATTTGGTGTATCATTTTGCCTTCTCTGGAGCGCAGGAGAGACAAGTTTACATCTAAAATGTATAGGAAATCTTTACACACTGCATTCAGATACATTGCACACATAAAGGAATCATTTTTTATTTGTTTTTTGCTGCAATAGGCTCTAAAAAATATTTTAATGTTTTGGGGCCCGATTACGATGTTGGTGGCGGTCCGACCAACATCTAGGGCAGTGGTCGGACCGCTGGATTGCAATACCGGCAGTCGGAGTGATTTAGGTGGGGGGAAAGACTGTGCTTCCGACAGGCTCAGGAAGCCCTTCAGGGGAGCGGTCGGAGCCTAAGCCCTACAATGGGGGTTGTGCTTGCTGAGGCACCATCGTAGGGATTAGGATGTCAGGTTCCAAGTGCAGGTGCATGAATTAACAGAAACTCCCATTTCTCTTTGGGAGCTTGTGCTACGGCCAGTTTACAGGAAATTGGAATATCCACCGTACCATGTGCGGCCGCATTGTAATACTGCGGTCCGGACTGCCGACCGGAGGTCAGTAGGTCCCGATTCCACAACGGTGTTGGGCGGACGTAAGTCCACCCTTCATCATAATAAGGCCCCATGTAGTAAAATATGGGCTGTATATGCGATGTTTGTAACAATTTGAAAACAAAAAGAATGGTAATTGATCCACAAAAACAATACTTCCTATTACACCATGTGCAAGCACTAGCTGATCATTTTCCCTAGGAAAATTATATGAAGCATGCAGTATGTAGAAAGCAGCCAATGAGGAAAGAAAGCTAGAGTGTAGCTCTGTAAAATCAAGTTTGCCTCTTGGTTGAGAAATAGGATTATACAGTATTTTAAAGATGAATGTATATTGTGACCCCAAGACATTAGCAATGCTAGATCATGCTAGATCAATGGCTTCATGTTCAGGAATTGGTTTTAAGGGGATGTCACTAGGTGGGAAAGAAGCAAACCTTAGCACATCTAATAGAGTCAAAGGATCTAATAGGAAAGCTTTGGACAAATCTTCTGGTATCCAGTGTACTGAGGATGGGAATGGGCCTGTGCTCAACTTCCTGCTGGACAGAAATGAGTGGATACCAGACAAGGGACAGAGTAGGGTGCACAAACAAGAATAAGCAAATATTCGTGCTAGGCAAAATTACCCCTCAGCTCACCTATGCTAATAGGGTTATCTTCGGCAATTCTTCTATAATCTGTCATGAAAGTTAAAAAGGGCTTCTTGACTCTGTGTTCAGATTGCTAGACACCTCGGGCTACTAGAGGCCTAACACACATTCCAGGTAATCAGTGCAAGCCAGGAGAGCTTTGCTGGGTGAGAAGCTTTGTCCTAGCCGAAAGTAAATTGAAATCGTATGACTCAACATTCAGTTAACCCTGCAGCAAGGTCCAAGCAAGTCTGTCTTTGCTGTAAGGGTGTGGTAGCGTATATGGTCAATTATTTGCAGCTGGGCTACAAAACACTGACAGTCATTTCAGATGTAAAGGCAAGTACACTACTGACAATGCAGTTGCATTCTGCAGCTGCCAGCTGCTGTGGGATATCTTGTAAATTTCCTTCAGACTGGTGTTGCTAGAACAAGCAGAAGTGAGAGATTGTCTGACACCGTTTTTTTCTCTGACGTCAGCAGCCTTCCCCCATCTTATCTTCACTGTTCATGCAAATATATGTTCAAGATCATCTAAGAGTAACACTAATGACAGGCGCATTGAGACTGGGAGCAATTAGTCTTCCATCAACATTTACATATATATGCAAACCTTTTCCCTCTTCTATCCCTCTGCTATCGCTATCAATCCAAATAACTGACTAACATATTCACCACTCAAATGAAGTTCATATTTCACTATACTAATTCCCCAATAATCCTTTATGGTTTGTTTATTGTACAGTTAATAAAAACTCACAATTATAAAACGTACAAATTTTAAAAAAGTCGGTGTCTTCATTAAAACTAATAAAGCTACTAATAAATCTCAGCTATTGTTGTATATGAGACTGTGGAGTTTTCGTGTCCTTACTGCTTCCACTTCGATGACCGTGGTAGCCAGGGGTGTTTGTTTTGTTGTTATTTGACTTCTGCTAGAGAAGACGTTCTGGTTTTTTCGTTTAGTCTTTTGGCCACTATCTCAAAGTATTTTGTTATTCTGCAGTTTAGCTGAGTTTCATCAGGGTTAAAACAGAGCATCACGGCCTGCCTGCAGCTCGTTATGCCTTTCTGGTTCCATAATGTTCGTAGCAGTGAGCGCCTTATGTCCAGGAGTTTTGTGCAAATGCAGATTATATGTATAAGGTCCTCTTTCGCAGAAAGACAGAGACGGCATTGATTTGCGGGGTTTTCCCTTGCCCATGGTGCCAGGTGTGGAGCTATAGGAATTCTGCCCATGCGCATGGTAAGAAACTTCTTTTTTGTCTTTTGTGTGAGGCCCATCATTAGGTAGTCTTGTGGTTTTAGAGCGCTGTAACCTTTCAGCACCGCCCAGCCGTGCGCTCTCTTAGCTAGGGTGGCTTTGTCCTCGATTAATGAAACCATCTTAGTGACTTTTGACACCACTTTTTTGAAGGTACGAGGGTCAGTTGCCGACTCCCATAGGTCTGTGAGTCCTAAGACCTTCAGTGAGTCCATTAAGTAGGTCCTTGCAGGTGAGTTGTCTCTAATCGATAGTTCCGTCCATAGATGGGCGTTTAAGGACCCTTGGTCCGCATCTCTGATTTTCCGCCAGCTTTTTACGTATGCGCCTCTTCTCTCAACCGCTTGTTTCTGCAGGCCGAATTCTAGCCGAATTTGTCCTGGTGATGAGTTGTTGGGGAGATGGAGTATTGCCCTGTATGCTCGACTGATGGTATTGTCTAGTGTTGTTGCGTCTTTCCCTCTCATGGCCTCGCTGCCGTAGGTGAGCATGGACTGTAAGCGAGCTTTTATTACCTGTAGGAGAGGGCCCAGGGTCCGGTCTGGGAGTACTTTCTGCAAGGGTCTTATCGATAGATGGAATGTCGTACCCTTTCGGCGAATGGCATCTAGTTGTTGTTTGAAGGAGCCATTGCCGTCTATTATGACTCCTAGATATTTGTAGGAGGTTACCTGGTCTAACCTCTGTCCGTTCAGGAACCATGCAGGTTTCCGTTTTTATGGTAGTTTATTGTCATTACTTTTGTTTTGTTTAAGTTGATAGTTAATGAGTTGGTTTTTGAAAATGCATTGGTTTTATTGAGGAGATGTTGAAGACCGATAGGGGACCGACTGATGAGGACTAGGTCGTCAGCATATAGAAGATTTGAAAGCGTGATGTTGCCTAGTCTTGGGGCGTGGGATTTGACTGTCTCCAGGTCGTCGGGGAGGTCTGCGAGAAAAAGGTTAAACATCGTGGGGGCTAGGACGCAGCCCTGTTTCAGGCCTTTACTGGTCTTGATTTGTCTCGAAAGATGCGTGCCAGAACCTAACTTGATCCTAACCCAGGTGTCGGTATATAGCATTATCAGCTGTTGTAAAAGTGGGCCTGGAATTCCCCATCTGTCCAACTTCCGCCAGAGTTTTTGCCGATCCACATGGTCGAACGCGGCACTGTAGTCTATGAAGCACGTGAAGAGTGCCCCCTTAGAGGTTTTTGCAGCGTCGGACAGAAGTGTTAGCGCCATGATGTTGGTTGAGGTGCCCTGGCCGCTGCGGAATCCAGTTTGAGTTGCTGCGATGATATTTTTTCCTGTTGCCCAAGATGTTAATTCCTCCAAAATGAGGCCTGCATAGTATTTGGCCTCTGTATCGATGAGGGCAATAAGACGATAACTACTTGGGTCGTTCCTGGCTCCCTTTTTGTAGATTGGGCTAATTATTGAGCCTCTCCAGGATGTTGGTATGCTGGCCGTTCCTCTTATTGCTTGAAATACTGGTGTCAGAGTATTGCACCAGAAGGCTGGGTCTTGCTTGTATAGGATCGGCGGTATCCTGTTGGGACCGGGGGCCCCCTCGAGTTTGCCTTTCAGGATTAGTTTCCTTAACCTATCTGGGTTGACCTGGGGTAATATTTCTTCTCGTGCGCGGTTGGGTCCAGAATGGGTGAATGACCTCTAGCCACGACTGGGTTTTGGTCCTCGATTGGTTTAGACCTGCCGGCTTGGTTCTCTTTGTGGGGGAATGTGCCCAGTTTGTCCAGGCTCTGATACCCTGCGTCTGACCTCTCTCCCCCTGTTGGCTTGATCACTGCTGGGTCCGCTGTGTTAAAGTGAGCTGATAGATGAGTAGCCCAGTCAGATTCGGAGATGTTAGAGTCAATGCCTTTGTGGCCTGGTTGTTGTAGACTGTGGATGATCTTCCAGAAGCCGGAGCTATTCTTCTGTTTGGAGTTGTGGAGGATTTTTGCCCAAAGGTCCTCATTTAGTTGCCTTTTTCTTTCCCTATTCTTCTTTTTTAGCAGTGCTTTTAGGTTGCGGAGGTGCTTTTGGGTGCCCTCGATGTTAGGATGTTTTCGGAGTTCTTTGAGGGTCTTTTTTATTTCTTTCTTTATGTTTTTGTCTCTGCAGTTGTTATTTTGCCGTATGTGATCCTGGCGATGTTTTTGCCTTTTTGGATTTTTATCTCTGTTGCGTGTTTGACTCCTATTTCCGTGACGAATCGAGCCCAGGCGTCGAGGGTTTTTTTGTTTGAGCTGAATGTCTGATGTAAGATTATTTTAGCGCTATTTAGGAGTTTCTCAGGCTCGGTGGGTTTACATCTTATTCTTCTTTAGTTGATGGTGTGTTCTGTAGCAAAATATCTTCTTGGGACTGCTTTATTCACGCTGGTCAATTCAAGAGTGGATTCTAACGGCAGGTGGTCGCTTTGGGTGCTGTATCCTATCTTGAACGAGCTTATCTTCTCGTACAGTGGGAGAGATACGAGCATGAAGTCGAGGTGTGAAAAGGTGCTTGATGAGAAATAAGTCGGTGCTGGAGGAATGTCCTCAGTGAGTCGTCCGTTGAGCACTCTCAGGTTTAATTGCTCGAGATCTTGTACAAACTGGGTTGCGGTTTTGGTGTATCTATTTCGGGGGGGAAGAGATTGGCTTGGGATTTTCCAGATGGTATCCATTTCCTTTGTCATATCGTCCGTGGTTTTTTCTCTGAAGAGGTTAAGGTTAAAATCTCCTGCCACAAGTACGTTTTCCATGTCCCCCTCGGCCATGAGCCTTGTCAGTTCTTTGATGAGTTCCCTTGACCCTGATTTTTTGTGCTTCGGATGGATGGATGTGTTTATGACGTGTAGCTGTTGAATGACCTGTTAGTTTTTAACTGCAAATGATATACACTGTATTCCGTTTGGTGGGGTGATGTTTGCTCTTTTTGTTTCTGTTGCACCGATGGTAGGTATTGAGGAGAGTATTGCGAGTCCTCCTGAGCATCGGCCATAATGGGAGCCTCTGGTTGCCGGATGGGTCAGGGTTGTATAGCCTTGTAAAGGGATGTCATTTGGTTCCCATGTTTCCTGAAGTAGGATCAGGTCAAAACTGTTTAAGCAATTTTGTGTGTCTGGGTCATCCAGTTTGGTTGAGAGACCATTAATGTTCCAACTGCATATTTTGATTTTAGTGAGGGTGGCCGTTGGGTCGGGTGCTAAGGGTGGCACTTTTTGTCAGTTGGAGTCACCTCCAGGTATAGTACGTGTGATTTTAAGACTGCGTGATGTTGTTTGCTGAGTGGAGGGCTTGTGAGATAGCGGCGAATATTTGTCAAACCCTGGTGAATGACTAAGCGCTCCTTTTAGTATTGATTTGACCGGTTGGGTGAGTTCTTGATTCCTTTCTTCAAGGAGCAGAGTGGGGTAGGGTGGCTTTTTTTCTGCTTCAAGTCTAATTCCCCACTGTGAAAAAATGGGAGATTCTTCCATAATTAGGTTTCCTACCTCCCTTGATGACCATGTGGTCTTTGTTGTTTCATTTCCTTGTGGGTTGGGGGTTGATTGAAATTCGAGTGTTAGCAGATCGGTGGTTTTTATGTTTTTTAATTTCTCGATTGAATTAATGAGCTTTAAAATGTTGCCCCTGTTTAGAGTGTCCACTCTTCCTCTGGAGATGAATTCTGGAATGAATAAGATTGTGTCTGAGTCGTTTTCCCCCAGGGGAGATGTTTGCTGGTGCTTTTGTTGCTCGGTTTGGGTGTTACCGTGTGGTTTATGAATGTACGCTGTTGTTGTTCTGCTATTCAATAATCCTTTATGGGTTCTCACTGAAAAAACACTTTGATGCCTCGTCAGGGGTAGTAAGCTCTATATAAATGCAATTACAATCCATACAATAGAATTATTGTGATGCTCATTATTGTAAACACAATTCACGTAATGTTTGCAACCATTTCTGTTCACTTAAAATAAATACAAAGAGACATAGTTAATGTCCATGGGGATGCTAGTAAGCACCAGTCCTGTTTGCAGCTGCTGCAATGCTAATAATGCATCAACACTACCCAGCAGTCACCACCTTGCTAAAAGTATTGAGGGATGTGCACCTTCTAGAGACTAATAGGTGAGTTGTCTCTTTTAGAGTCAACCTTGACCTAGGATAAACTAATGGTGACACTAGGGAGCACTAGTTTTTTGGAATCATGTGGCATTACTAGCCCCTAAAACGCTGCATAAAGACATACAATAAACGGGAACATTGGACACAAAAAGCAAAAAAAGTGTGGGTGGTACACTTGATACTGCGAGACATTCAAAATTGTACTTAAGCATCCACTGAAGGTAAGGATTGATTCGAACTGTGATGGAGACGTTTACATTCCTAAAGGTGGTAAACTCCATCAGACAAGACATTTTTAGTGGATGACTACTACTAAAACTAAAGGTTACGAGAAGAAACAGAACTTAGCATGTTCACTAAATATTTTGATGACATGTGTTAATAACATTATAACAGTTACACGCAAAAACATCTTGTTAGAGGAGTTGAAATTAAAACAAACAATATAGTCCAAGTAGGAGCAGACAGGACATAGCAGTATGATTCAACATGGGAATGTATATCAACTGTTACATTTGCCTGTCGGCTTCTATATAAACATAAGTAGTGTTCAGTACAGTTAGGATTTTTCTCAGTTTAGGGGTAGTAAAGTTAGGACTCCTAAATCTACTACTCCTAAACTGAGAAAATCCAAACTTTAAGACTTTCGATATTCACAGAAGGCATTTAGGAGTCCTAAAGTTAGGACTCCTAACTTCTGTGAATACTAAAATGAGTAAGTGCCTTCTGTGAATACCAAAATGAGTAAGTGCCTTCTGAGAATACCAAAATGGTAGTAAGTTTAGGATTTTGTCTTAAGTTAGTTCTGTGAATCGGGCCCGTTATTCTCATTTTACCATAATCTAGTAGCATGCAACATGCGTTTCCTCATCAGCCAGGGTTGTTGTTCATCTCGTCTGCCAGTTTGATGCAGAAGGCCAACAGAACCCTGGTTTAGGTGAGCAGCATATTACATGAGTATGTACATCAGCCCCATGCTGTCAGTGTTGTGCATCTCCTTACTCCAGGAGACCACCGTTATTGCAACAGTCTTTGCAGAACCTTCCTCGTGAAACCGCACCTTTTTGTTTGCTCACTCCTTTGAGCATCTCGTCACTGAGAACATTTAGCGCGTTGAGACAGACGTGTCTACTACTGCTGCAATATTAAGCAGTAAACAGACCTAATAGCCTTTCAAACGAATCAATTGCTGTGAAGGCTGCAGAGATAGCATGCTGGTTCTTTCCACAACGTGGCACACAGCTGTAGGAAGGTGGATACCTGACTTTGGTTACCCCAGACTTTTTTGTCTAGTGTTTAGGTTTTCAACTTAGTTGGCCTTGGATCCTGCTAATCAGGGCCCCAGGCTATCTGCTCTCTCTTTAAAAAGGACTCCATGTACCCTAGGTACATCTCCAATTGAATACTGGGTCACCTTATGAACCTCTGTACAGTGTACTATAGGTACCCAGGGCATAGGTGCATCCAAGGCCTACCAGGAGCAGCAGCATATCTTTTGCCACCCCTGGCTGGCCATTCAAATTGACACAACTGGCGGATCACTCAGCTGGGGCAAGGTGGTGTAATCACCCCTTGCTTAGATATAGTATACCTATATCTAACCTTATGTCTGGACACATATACACCTATAGGTCACTCCTATGGCAGGCCTTAACAATCCTGGAGGCAGAGTGCTTGGTTTTATGTGAGATGGTGCTCTAGCATGAGCTGAGCCTGTCTGCAGCTTTCGGAACCATGTCCTTTAGCTGTTCTAGGATATGGCTATACTATATACTCTTAAGTGCATTATAATCCTCGCGGTTAGATGCTAACTTTGGTTTGGCTTTATCGAAACATGTCGAGTAAGGTGTCATACATTTTGGAATACTACCCTCTCGCCAGTCCTGGCAACGGGGGTAGCATTCCACCCTTCTAGAGGGAGAAGTCATGTTGTTCCTACTATTCCCGGTTAAAGTTAACCAGAGCCTCAGCATCACAAAATGGATGCTGCTGCCACAGACACAAGTCTGACCTCCTGCTGCTGGGTGTCCTTCCAGCGAGGGAGGCTTGGACAATAGATTTCCTGCCTTGGGAGGTGCTTGCTCCACCCCAGACAGGACTTTGTGTATTGGGACAGGGAGGGCTGAAAGAATTGAGACACTGCCTGGGGCACACAAAGTGTCCCATGCATAGTCCAGTTCAAACCGGTGCTGGGGCTTCCCTGCCCCAGCTCTGACGCAAAACTGGACAAAGGGAAAGGGGTGTAACTGGCCCCTTACCTGGTCCCACCCATAGGAGGGACCTAGCAGGAAATCCAGCCCCTAAGATTGGCATATAGGTAGGAGCTGAGTCACAGGACTTTAGATTATCCTGACTGAAACTTTGAAACGAAACTCTGGACCTTCATCACTCTACTTTGAAAGAAGAAGACTGAAGAATCTCCCTTGTGGTCAAGGAGTGACCACCCTGCACACGCAAGGAAACATCCAGCGATCGACGACTTGCTTTGCCGCTGCCTCCCGCCAGAGCCCGAGCCCAGAGCCTGACAAGAACCAGATTCTCAGACATCCAACAGCCCGATTCACAGTCCCTGCAAAGCTGAGACCCGTGGAGGCGACGAGAGACGTGGGACTGGCCATCTTGAAAAGTCTGCAACCTGCTAACTGTACAGCCCCTGAGGCCTCCTCGAAGCTGTGCATTGGGGATTGAGAAGCCCCAGCCCCGTGCAGCATCTGCACCAAAGATCCGCCCTGCACACTCCACGAGTTCTGCGTGGGGGCCTTTTCCATTTTTCTGCTTGACGCGTCTGCCCGGTCACTTGCCCATTGGCTAGTGGCCATCTTGGCAATGAGACCGAGAAACTACACTGCTGGTCTGGTTGCTCCAGACTGACCCTTGCTTCCCTCAAAAGAAGCAGCCCCTCAGACCTTGCTAGTCTGAGTAGGAAGCCTACATCGTCTCCTGCGTGGGTTGCCTTTGCCAAGGCTTGTTGCCTCTAATATCGAAGCCGACACCCTCGACAGCGAGAGCCTTTGTGGGACAGTCAGTGCCTCCATCCTGGTCATCGTCGACGCCTCCTGGTCCACGTGGCTCCAGAGACAAGCTTGATTCGTACGTGATTCAAGTGGGTCACTGGGACCATCCCTGAGGGAACACCTCTATGTGAATAAGAGGATTCCACACAGTTTTATCAGTACTGTTGAAAAAATATTTTTGTTCTTTTTGATATTCTTCAAAAAAAGTGCAACATGCGACACACCTAATGTCATATATGCATTAAAATGCCCATGTGGCAAAATGTGCATTGGAAAGACTGAGCGTCGCATAAAAGTCAGAATAACATTTGACTTAAAAACACCAAATCCTTGGTAGCAATGCACTTTATCGAAGAAAAGCATAACATTGCACAACTGAAGTTTCTGATTTTGGAAAGCGTCAAGAAAACAGAAGGGAGAGATAATACAAAATATCTCCTACAGAGAGATAATTTCTGGATATATAGACTATGTACCCAAAAACGGACTTAACGATAGGATAGAATTTTCGTGCTATCTATAAATATGCTCCATGGGTGCCACTTGGCACAATTGTGATTGTGCTCACCGCATTAAAATACACACTAACTTTTTCCTCTCACAGGGTTCGATTCTACCCATTACCTTTTGGTTTATTTTTATTCGCTTCTCACTTTGACTTATTTTTTAATCACCGAAAATATTCTACTAATTACCCATTACCTCTTCACTGTCTCAGTTGAGACTAATATTGATACATTCGGAATTCCGGCACGAACGAGTGAAGCTTTCAAAGATTAGTCTGTTTTCAGTTGCATTACACCTCGTGACCGCAACCAACCCTGAGCAGGTAAACTTAATGGCGAACACTCTCCCGAGTGGCGTCTTCAAAGAGAAGGAACCCATATCGCTGCAACAAAGTTACCCAACCATGCGTGACAGGTTAGTTAATCATGACAAAATATTAGATACCATTTAAGTGATGGTATGCGAACTCTAGATAGTTACAAACTTTCATTTTTCTAATTTGTTTCTAGCGTTTAAACAACCACGAACAAGGACAGGCATGTAAGTTTTCAGTTTTAAAGTATTTTCATTCTGACATGATTTTTACTGTGCTTTTCCGTTATAGAGACCTGACAGCAAATACAATATAATGCATTTAACTGTTGCGTGATTTCACCATAATGTAACACAATGACCATAAGCAGGATTCTTACTGCGTTTTTTGATATTAGAGACCAGATGGTAAATATTATTTGATATTAGAGACCAGATGGTAAATATTATATAATGCGTTTTTCTGTTACATGATTCTACTACAATGACCTTAAACATGTTATTTTTTCAACAGTATTATTCCCCGATGAAGGGCTGTGTATATGCCCGAAATGCATTGGATATGATTTAATATAATAATGCCTCATTTATGGAACATGGAATAACTCAAATGAACTTTTTTTTGAAGAATATCAAAAAGAATAAAAATATTTTTTCAACATTAGTGACAAAACTGTGTGGAATCCTCTTATTCACATAGAGGAGAACCGGGTGTTCCCTCAGGGATGGTCCCAGTGACCCACTGGAATCACGTACGAATCATTTATAGAGGTGTTTTAGGGGTAATAACGCCACTTGCGGTGAACCCACAAAACAAACAAATTAACGAATAAACACATCAGCTGTGCACCCATCCAAATCAATATTTTCCAGAGACAAGCTTCCCATCAGCACCTGATTGCAACGCGACATCACCTGGTTTCATCCTGGTCACTGGCTAGTGACCCAGACTCTGTCCCTTCTGCTTTCAGGTCCTCTACATCTTCGATCCACCCTTGGATCCACCCGGACTCTTCTCTTCTGGTCGCCTGCAGCATCTTTACTCCAAGGCTCCATAGATCTCGTTCTTTCCACAATAGGGCACACAGCAGCCACAGAGATTGACTTCACGCACAAGAATAGTTATACCATAGAATTTGCAACATAAGTTGAGAGCTAACGTGAAGAAGTTGAATGGTGTTAGGTCTGGTGAAACTGTCACTGAAACAGGAAATCTCCAGTTTATACAATGTTTTGAACACAGCAGTTTGAGGCAAACCTGTTGGTTCACAGAAAGCCAGTGCAGATGTGGCCTTATATATGACACACAATGAAACTACCGAAGACCTTCTATCTTCCTGACACTCAAATTCTGAATATTATGGAGCTCGCATAAGGCAGAGTATGGGACCGCACACTAAAGCCTTTAATAGTAGTCTAGCTGAAACGTGATACACTAAAATCACTTTGGAATGAAGGCTCTTCAGCATAAATGAAATGACTATCTCACGAGTGCATGGAACAAGAGGAGGTCACAGCATTGATCTGCATCTTACAGGAGAGGTTGGTATTATACAGGCCTCTCTCGGGGACTTAAGGTTTGTTGCATTTTTAGAGTATGCTATAATGCGTACAGAGCTATACATTGTCATGTTGATGGGGTTCTGTATCTCCTGACCAAGAGAAATGTACATTCATAACTGTTCAACTTTGTAAAATTGTTACTCCTCAAATTTGCAAAGCCCGGTAGGAACTCATGAAAATTTGATACCGAACCTGGGGTACCTGTGCAAACAGCACAATCATTTGTATTTCAACGGAACACAAGTAATGAGCAGGCATAAGACCTAATCAACAATGCAAGCTGCCTAACATAAGCCTTAGAAAGAATCGGTGAGCAAGGGCAGCATTGTGACGAAGTAGAAAGAGAAGAGGGACAACGAATTTGTAAGCTTCTCCAAAAAATGAAAATATTGTGGCCTCCATTTTAGTGATTCTTTTTGGATGACAGTAGGAGTTTATGGTGTCAGCAAGAATCCTCAAAGATTTGTATGTTGAAAGAAGGGATGGGCAAACTCAGAAGGTTCTTCGAAAATGTTTCCTACCATTCTGAGTCACAGTTTCAACGCAGAAACATCCAAAGGGATCAAGCCAGACATACCCTCTACATTGCTGATAGTTCTCAGCTCATTCTGTTCAGATTAACAACTGAGAGCACGATTCACCGAAATAATTTAAGACAAAATCCAGAACTTACTACCATTTTGGTTGTCACAGAAGGCACTTACTCATTTTGGACTCCTAAATACCTTCTGTGAATACCGAAAGTCTTAAAGTTAGGATTTTTCCCAGTTTAGGAGTAAGTGCCTACTGTGAATACCAAAATGGTAGTAAGTTTAGGATTTTGTTTTAAGTTAGTTCTGTGAATCGGGCCTGAGTCCTTTCTTCAGCCTGGTTGGGAACCAAACTGCAAGGCGTCCAGAATGTAGATTCTTCTTAGTATGCAGGCAGTTTTGGCAACTGTTCTTTACAGAGTTTGTCTTAATGCTTGAAGTAGTGTAATTGGATGATAGTTACCGGTGGTTGTACACAAGTGGAAAAGACACTGTACATAGGAAAAAACTGAGGTTCCTGTGAGTCCAGGGATAATACCCAGAGCAAATGCATTACCAATGAAAAAAAGGCCAATATTATCCAGAAAGTCTGACTTAATATCTAAAAGATGTTCAAGCACTTGTTTTTGTGTATAATGTGAGAAAAGAAGACCAACAAGCATCACTGGAAACTGGACTTTAGTGAAGCTGAGCTCGTGCTGTGGATTCTTGGGATATTTTAAATATTTTATACATTATCTGGTTTTTAGAGGCAAAGAAATGCTGCCAGATCATCTCAAAACCCATATGACGGTAGGACTTTTTGACTGTGACTAGTCGTGAGGTGGCATGACTCGGGGGTGAGGCGCAGGGTGGGGATCGCGCGGTGTTTAATTTAATAACAAAAATGACAACTTACCTTCGCATGCCTTGTCCGGTCCTGCATCGCGTCACTCTGAGTCCCAGGAAGCAGACCAGCCTCTCTCTCCTTCCCTAAGTCAATCACAATGCTACAATGGCAGCATTGTGATTGGCTGGGACGCCGACCACACAGGCATCTATGGGGAGGCCGTTTTCTCCATGCAGGCTGCATGCAGTCTACATGGAGAAAGCGGAGAGTGCGTTTGACTAGTTTGGTTAGCCCTGGGGCCGACTAAACAGTCAGCGCTCACAAAAGTGGGCAAGCCACTCCTCCCCTGCCCTGCAGTAGGACAGCCCACCTTCCACCCCAATTAATCCCTTCTGCTTCCCCAGCAGTAACATAAAATGATATTCATAATACCATTATATGTTTCTTCTGATCGCACTGAGAGAAAGCAGTGGGGCAATGCTCCTCCACCCACATGGAGGAGCAGCCCCTGACTGTGACAAGAGGGTTTTTCAAAATCAGTCAGACCTTCCAAAAGGATATGGGAAGAGTTGTTTGCCTCCAAAATGTGCTTAAGCCAAAAATATGATTTGGCTTGTGCAAGGGGTGTCTAAATGTTTGACACCCCTTGTTGTGTCGATGGTAAAGGTTGCTCGACGTCTTCCTTCGAGTTTATGACCCTCCTTTGCTGAGATCCCCTATATTTGCTTTGTAACATGATGGCCTGAGAGCAGCCCCTCGTCAAATACGTCCCAGAGTACTGTTGTTGAAATTCTCCAGCATATTCACCACTCTGCAAGTTCATTGAAGCACAAAGTATTTGGAGTATTTTTTACAAATTGATTTTCAGCCTGGTTTGCGAGGCGCAAATAAAATAAACAAACAGATAAATATTTATATTTAGAGTCCCCCTTGTGCATGGGAAATGTACTATAATGTGCCTTAATACCTACAACCATAATCTAAAATGCTTTTGTGGTCATCAGAACAAAGGCATTTCATCAAAATATAACTCCAAGCCTGGTTTTCACGCTTAAATGTGTAGGGAGCGCAAGGGTTAAGGGCACTATGCTGCTTGTGTGCCATTGTTAACAGCAGAAAGTATCGGGAAAACCATGTGGGAAACCAATTTGCATAAAAGTGCCAAAGAAATGTTAAGTAAAGGGAAACCTCCTAGAAAGAAGAAATTAAGGTGGGCTATCCTCTTCCATGGATATCATGCATTCAATGTATTGAATTTCAGGTATTTTATGTTAGAAATGCCATAGATATGAACTACTTATTCAATAACAGATGTGCACTCATTGTCTGGTAGTGGAAAGGATGCACACCATTATTTCCACATTTAAAACCTCTGTTGATTCATTTCTGAAAATATTTAGAATACCTCCTTCGCTGTAGCATTGAATGTAGTCATGCAGAAACAACCTTTCAAGTGCGTTTCCAGTTCAAGTTCATGCTCTTTTCTAGGCAAATATACAAGTTCTCTCCGCTGACGTAATTCAGATGCCAGTCTCCCTGAATACACTGTTTTGACTGTGAGGAAAGAGGCAGCTTGGGTGATGTTGAATTTAGCGGACTACCAACATTACTACAGGAAAAAATGTGATTTGTTTTTGTACATTCAATTTTATCCAGTTTTCAGAGCTACTTAATTCAAGTATGAAGATTGTTGTGGCACTAAATCCTTTCTGGAATAGCTACTGTATACAAAAAAGTCATAAATATGGTTCACAGCATATCGATATTTTTTTCTTGATTTTTTAAAACTACCTTTATATAAACACGGCTCATTTAGTTTACTGCACAATGCTCACAAACCATTAAGATTGATTATAATTGTACAATGGGATAAGTAAAAAATAAGGAAAATAGTAGTGCATAAAAACTTATGAGTAGTTGTTAGTGAATTATCAATTATAGATACTAATGTATAGATACCTAAATGGAAGGACAGCCCATCGTTTCGGGCGCAGAGGTTCTGCCCCCCCGCCACACCGCCTTTTTCAAGTCATGTTGAGTGTCTGTCAGGATGAGTGAAAGGTCAGACTGTCAGACACTCACTATGTCAGGCATTTAGGGGCTTCTGAGCCAAGTTTTGCAGAGCAGTGCCCTAGGGAAGTGTTATCATTAGTCGGCAAGATCCTGCGAGGATCTTCATGATGTGGGGAAATATCACTAATATGATCATCTATTGATGATTCAGGTTTAAGGCCTGAAGTGGCCACAGCTGATAGTATATCAGTGATGTCTCACATCACCCTTTCCTAACTTGTTACAGAGTAGAGTGGGATCACCAAGTCTCATTGACCCTGCCCTACTTTGTGGAGAGTTTGGGAAGCCCTCCTCTAATTGGCTACCCCATCACAAGGTTAGCCAAGGAAAGAAGGCGTTGGATCTTCTGTTGCCTGCTTTCCCTCCAGAAGTCTCCAGCTCCTCATGAGTTGTTGTGCTTCTCCCACCAACCATTCACTGATCCGGGTCTTCAAAGCTGAAGCCCACTGTGTCTTATTGAATGTTTGGGTGCGTGTGGGAATATCTGTGTATTTGCACGCTTTTGGTGTGAACGGGTGAGTGCAAGTGTGTGCGTTTAGATGCTTGTGAATGGCGGGGTGTGAGTGTATGTGTATGTATGTGCTTGTGAATGGATGGTTGTGAGTATGTGTGTTTGCGAATAGATGGGTGTAAGTGTATGTAGATTGGTGAAAATGCTTGCATGGTCCATACTTTCTAGTGTAAAAAGAATTAACATTGCTCTTCTCACACTGTGTGGATTTTATTGTGTACAAAGGTCTATGTTTTCTTGATTAGGACAGTTTTAAATCACCTAAGCTACCTACGGTCAAGTCAGAACATTAAAACTGCACATTGAAGAGCAAACAACCTTGAATTGTGTCCTGTGCTTCACCTGTGTTTGTCACTCTCCTGCTTCCTAGGTAATTGCACACTGTTCAAATACCTCTATATTCATACATAAACATGCCTGACCTCAGTGCATTTCTAGTAGAACAGCTACTTGTGCTGCTGTAACTGAAATCAGCCAGGACACCACTGCAAATACCAGAGTGCCAAAGGTGAAGAACATACAGATGAAGACCTAGAAGGGGAAAGAGGCCCGTTATTGCTCTTCACCATCCCGGATTAAAATATACGGGAAATGTGTTTCAAGGCTGCAAGGAGGAAAGGAAATCGTAAACAAGACAGCATGCTGGAAAACCTGTTGCCCTCTGCTATCCTTGTTACAGAAATAAGAAGAAAGGAATTCAGAGAAATCCTTAGAAAAATGGAGAAAAACAATGAAAGAGCATACACTCTATTTCTAGCAAAACTTAAAGTATGCGTGAAAGGAAAAATTCTATCTGTCCGGAGATTTTTATGCTGCACGAAGACTACTGATGTTCCTGGAGGATAAACTGACCTCAAAGAGCAAATTACAAACTTTTTAAATAAAGATGGCAATTGGCTGTGAACACTATGATGTTCCAAATTGAGGGGCCGAAGCCTAGTCAGGCACCAAGATGGCCGCTCTGTAGAGAGGCTGTTCCAGCCCAAATTAATATTCGGAAAATATCCACTACCAACAGGCTCATTCAGTCAAAATGCCCTCTATCCAGTTGGTTTAGGTTCTGGTGTACTCAAGTGTGCTGTCCTTGGGCATCGATGGAGCCGGGGAGGTCGTGGGGTGGCTGGCCTCGTTGCGGTCTGGGCTGCCATGAGTGCTGCCGGCCCACTGAGTCAGCGAGATCCATGCACCTCTGCGGCGGTACTGCAGGGCTTCCTACCCCTCCGGCACACCACAACGGAGGGGTAGGTCCATGCACCTCTGCGGCGGTACTGCAGGGCTTCCTACCCCTCCGGCACACCACAATGGAGGGGTAGGTCACTGGACCCTGGTGCTGACAGAGCCTGATCTCCTTAATAGAGGGGTTGGGGATATGTACCTACAGTAAGAGACTCTATCAGCGCAAGGACGCTAAACTCCTTAAGAATAAGGTATTGCAGGCTCTTTCTTTCCTGGAACCTGTTCCGTGTTGTTTGTTTTTCATTTCACACTCCGGTCCTGAAGAAGCGCCACAGAATCCTTTAGGGACCACTTGAGAGCGCGAAACATGTTGAACTTGTTTTATGTATGATTTCTTCACTACAGCACACATCTTGAGAGCAGCGGTTAGTCACACATCTACCGTCTGTATTTGTTCTTAAGAGGAGCTCCAGGATCCACATCCTTTTCATTTTCCATATGGACCCCTGAATAAACATAGGTTCTGGGTACCATTTGGTATTATTAAAATACCCACTCACCTTTTTCATGAGGCCCATACACCTGCATGCACAACTGCGGCGTCTCCTTAAAAGATCTCCGCCAAAGAGCCCTCTCGCGGGGCCGATGAGGGACTGCAGGGCCACCCCCACGAGGAGCAGCGCCCGATGATGAAGCATGACACTCGCAAGGCTGTGTGAGGGCACTACATTCAAAAGGAGAAATTCCCCCCATCGCTAATGTAGATCCAACCTGTCGTGAGTCTTGGAAACCATAATTTGGTTACAACTTTCTGAGTTCCGAGGAACTTTTACCCCCCCCAGTGTATACACTTCCCCGGATGAGGCCTGCTGCTGTCGTCAAGAGGATAAGTCGTAACTGTGCTACGGGATTGAGTTTGTGCCCACACTGTCTATACTGGCAAGACACCTGCACCCTGCCAGATGCCGTAACAGGCAAACAA
Organism: Lissotriton vulgaris; assembly: GCF_964263255.1. NCBI lineage: Eukaryota > Metazoa > Chordata > Amphibia > Caudata > Salamandridae > Lissotriton > Lissotriton vulgaris. The sequence continues at coordinate 245,114,542 of NC_141696.1, read as the reverse complement.
ATTACACAACAATCGAAGCTTTAGTTTGTAGGCAAAAGGCACACCTGGAAGGTGAATCAGAATCTTTTGCAGGAGCAACAATTTGATACCTCTAGGGGGGGCCACTGGGCACGATGTGGACCATAAAGATATCCTATAGGAAGGCAAGTCTATCCTACAAGTGAATGATGCTAAACTAAATCTCATGGCCAGCCATCTAGACCTCATGAAAGAGAGGGTCAACAAACATGAGGCCAGGATACATCACCTCGAAGCTAGAGTTTCTGACGTGGATGCTGCACATGCTACGACTAATGAGCATCTTTTGCAAATGGACAAGGTCCTTGAACTTATCAAAGCAAAGAACAAGAATCTGGAGGCATGCTCAAGGAGCAACAGTCTGCGAATAACCTGAGTCCTTGAATCCAGAAACATAGACAAAATGGGAGACTACGTTGAAACTGTGCTTCGAGAGCTCTTTGGGGCAGCCTTATCTCCATATTTCATCTTTGAGAGAGCCTATCGCACTCTGGCGCTGCAGCCACTTTTGGGCTCCACACCCCGACCTTTAGTTGCCAGGCTGCTTAACAGAAAAGACTGTTGCACAGTCCTTCACACGGCTAAAGAAAATCAGCAGGGGAAATATCAGGGGAATGCACTCTCCTACTACCCAGATTTCACGCCTACAGCGAAGGCGGCACAGGGAGTCCTGTCTCGCCAAGAGAATCTTGCAAAAAGTAAACATTAATTACGAACTTCTCTACCCCGCAAAGTTACGCAAACCACACGAGGAGAAAACTCGCTACTTTACTGACCCAAGGGCTTCCCTCAAATTCGCCAAAAGCATTGTGTGGCAGATGCAGGATTGTCTACGAGCATCCCCACAGAACAGCAGAGAAGATTTTTTTCTAGCCATGCTCGGGGGCTGAAATGGATGGGGATGGGAAGTTATCTAATTGCTTTTGTTTGCTGTTTTTGTCTTTTCCTGTGGCAGGCCACACATACAACACATGACACTATATTATTTCCCAAACTGGCTCCTTGTTGAATCCTCAACATTTCCCACTATCTTCCATGCTTATTGATAGCCTTCACATCACCGTCCCCATAGGTTTCTGATTCAGTTCCCGTAAACTAGCCTAGCCAGTCTTAGCTACTACTCCCTAAACGACATGACATGCACCAATGGAGGCCTAACTTGGAGAGTGAGGGATCTCAATGCCAGGCACCACATTTATGTATTCTTCGTCCAGGAGGTCCTCCTCACTCCATCAACATCCTCCCAGCTCAAAGCGTGATGGTGTGCGGAAATACATGTGACTCTTTACATTAATTATGCATGTGGGACATACTCATAAGTAAGGACCTACTATGGTTCCCGACCCAAACAGTAGGCGGCATAAAAGGTTTATATGTCATACCAGCTGGCACACTACACTGACATATAGTTATAGTCGTCTTAGTTTATGGTCCAAACACTGATTGCCTGGAGTTTTTCGCAGATGTGTGGTGCAGAATTGCTAATATAGGGCCAGGCACGGTGATGGGGGTGGGATTTAACGTGGTTTTGGACCCGGGGGTGGCCCGCTAGGGCGCTTCTTGCTGACTCCAACTCAATGTGGTCACACAGCTACACACTTTAATAAATTATAATTGCCTGGAGATGCTTACATGGGCAAAGCAAGGAGGGTGCATGAATTATGTTAACAAATGCACATGGTCAGGTTTAGATCACTGGCTAACCGCCCAGGATGTCCTCCGGTGCACCACTACAGTCTCCAACCTACCTCAAACATTCCCAGACCACACTCTTGGTGCTCCTGGACCTTTCCCTGCTACTGGCTACTCCACAAGCATTTGCATTGCAACTGCCCTCCAGGGCACTTTGGGACTATGTCTTCTGAACCGAGGTCGGTCCTGCTGTTGAAGACTATTTTAATATCAATAAAGGCTTGGTCTCTTCTCCATCGATACCATGGGAGGCCTTTAAGGCTGTGATACATGGAGTGTGTATTGCGAAATATGCTGGCATCTTCAATACGATCAGCAAGCAGCGGTGGAATGCCAGCTTCAGATAGTGGAGCTAGAGTACTCTAAGTCCCCTACCACTATGGCAATCTTTCAGGAAACACTCACTGAATATAATGAGGAGGCAGAATTAGAGCTGAGTTTTATAACTCACGAAGGAGTGGTGCATCGGTATGGAGAAGAAGACCGACCTCGTAGGACACTTGCTAACATACTCTGTAGGCCAAGAGCCATGGACTATGTAGTGGACCTGCTTCACGATCAACTGAGACAGGAAATCCACTCCCACTGTCCTGTTACACACAATTACCTCCTTTTATGTTTATCACTCTCTACCTGGATATGGCGATCCTGAGCCAGGAGGAGCTTACGGCCTACCTGGACAAGATACAGCTGGTCTGGCTTGACCGTTCTCACCGCTCATTTTTAGACTTCCCCTTCACGGAAGACGGAATACTGCCAGTCATGAAAAGCCTCCCCAGTGGCAAGGCACCGGGCCTTAATTGGCTTACAACCTCTTTCTACAAGAAATACGCTGCCCTACTGATCCCACATTTACGATATGTTTGACGCCTCTTTGACATCCAGGGAACCACCCTCATTGCTTGAGAGATGGTCATTGTAACTATACTTAAACCAGACAAACCAGTGAATTGATGCAACTCTTACCAGTCGCTTTTAATGCTAAATGTCGATAACAAAAGACTTGTCAAATGTATTTCCAACCGCCTCCTCACAATCCTACCTGACATAGTATGCCTAGATTAGTTGGGCTTTGGTCCGGACAATTCACTGCACATAACTTACACATGTTGTTTTCTGTGCCTCATAGCATAGAACCTAGCTTGATCACCTGTGCTGCTTCGCTAGACACCATGAAAGTCTATGATTCACTGGAATGGCCATACCTATTCTTCCTCTTCTCTCACCTGGGTCTTAGTCCGAAGTTTGTGCACCTCATTCGGCTGCTATTTACCTTTCCAACCACCCAACTCTGGTTAAACAGGATGATATTGGAATCATTGCCAATAGGGCGTGTCTCTCGCTAGGTATCTCCCATATCCCCTGTTCTTTTTACCACTGACGGACCATCTGAGACAATTCCATGCTCAGCGTGAGCTCGACATTACGGCGTGCAATATATTAATCTCAGTGTACATAGATGATATTGCTCTCTATGTTCGGAACCCACAGGTAAATCTTGAGCCAATTATTCGAGAAGGTATCCAGTTTAAAGGCCATTCTTTACCTACTTCCAGACAATACGCCTCAGGTTGGTTTGGAGTTTCCCTTGGGATGGGTGCTGCAGCTGGTGCGCTATCTCAGTATCTGGCAGATTCGAGAGATTGATGAACTATGGGAGAGCTAAATCATGGCTGGAGAAGAAAATTCCAGTTTGGAAAAGGCTCCCTCTGTCTTTGACAGGACGACTAGTAATAGCCAAAATGGTAGTGTTGCCCAAATTTCTATATCTTTTCAAAAATCTCCCCAAGTGCTCACTTATACTTTCCTCCGGTTTCAGTGGTCCAACTTGATATTGCTGGCATGGGCCGGGAAACAACTGCGACTTGCATGGTATACACTTACACTTTCTTTGCGACTTGGCTACCTTAATGTAGAGATTCCACTATAAGCACTCTGCTTGCAGGCTCAATCCCTTCACTACTGGTTCTATCTGACATGAATCCAACCACACACAGCAGTAGAGACAGATGTGGCATCTCCCTGGCCACCAACCACTGCTCTATATCAAACATACAAGCACCCATGCAAAGATATTGATGCAGTTGAATGTGTTAGATGGGCGCTGGATGGATTGTACTGCCAAGCTAGACTGAATTGCATACATGCCCTGTCCATTCCGTAGCTCGCAACCCCATACTGCTCCCACTACAAGATGATGGACCAGAGCACAAGCTCGTAGGAGAAAATGCATTACCTTTGCTGACCTTTACCCTGAAGGCCACTTTCTTTCTACCTTTGCTCCGGGCGACTCCCCAGGCCCACAGCATTAGATACCCTACTTTACCACCATATATGCACCACATGCATGGCACTGCATGACACGTTCCGTGAGCCACCTCCACTTTGCATGCTCTTGAGCACATGTTGACCAACACTTCAGCCCATAAATTAGTCACCAGACTGTGCACCATAATACAGGATAAGGAACCCAACTGTGTCTCAACAACTCATGATATATGGGAGCGAGACAGAGACCCGTCTATCACAGGTGAGCAGTGGATATATTGCTGTGAACAGACCGCAGCTCTCCCGCCCAACTACATATTCAGAATTATTTACTTCAAATTCCTTCACCAATTATACCATACACTGACTCAAATACAGCGCATGGAACTGGTGTGGAAGCAGTTTGTGTGAGATGCCTGGACCCTCAGGCCTCTTTCAACACCTTGTCTGGGACTGCCCGCAGGAAGTGTTATTTTGGCAGAAAGTACATCATGATCTGCAACAGATCACAGGTCACCCAATGCCACAGACCCCATTAGTATGCCTCTTGGGAAATGTGAAATGCCTCCCTTCTGACAACCCACACCTTGCAGCTATGCTTCTGCTCCTGGCAAAGCGCTGAGTAGCCTTGCACTGGGGAAGGAGACCTGTGCCCATGGTTAAGTCATGGCTACAAGATGCGGCCTACTGTCAGGAACAACTAGCAAATTATTGGGAACAAATGTCACCGACAGCTCACCCCAAAGATATCTGAAAACCACTGCTATTATTCCTATGCCTTCTGGACTCCCCTCCTCCATCGCTGGTGGAGGTGAGTCCTCCTTTGGATGCCTGCACCCCGAAATCTGCAGTGGAAGAACTCCTCTAAGGGTAAGTACATCATTGTGGACTGTCTGACTCCCCCTCCTGAATAAGGCTGAGCTCATATCCTGCAACAAACCCTAACATTTGGAATTGGCCGGAGGGCACAGATGTCTATCTTTTCTCTGTAGGCTTAATGAGTTCACACTGTCAGTTTTCCAGTTTTTGCCAGTATTGGATATAACACGGCTTCAATGGTCCTGCCGTGCCACTCCCTCTCCCCTCCTCCGTTCCCTCCCCCTTCTCCCCTCCTTTTCTCCGTCCCCGCTCATTGTTGCTGTAGTTTTTCAATGTTTACTCCTACTAAGGCCATGTCCTCAGTGATGTTACTTACTCTAAATGGCAATATACAATGCAAAATTGAGGCTAAAAGAGCCATTCAGACGCTTCAGAATTCTCTTCCTGGAAGGTATTATTATCAACATGTAGTTGATCTCTCACAGCAAAATAAATACTTTTTAGTGGAGCAGTAAAAGGGGTTGAAGGCATGTCCGTCACATTACTGATCTTAGAACTGGGCAATAACACTTGTTATTTTCCATTACTCACTCTGTGTTCAACCACCTACTCCAGGTGAGATCCACTACCATGATATTGACTAGCTCTGCATACAATACAACTTTATGCCAGATGTGTTCTATTATCAGTGCCAAGAAACTGACAGATGTAATGCAGAGCTTTCTTATAATTTCTTGCCACTTGGTCATGTGAACCATCTCTCATCACTGCAGCAGACCCTGTCACACTACCATCTAAGGTGTGTTTTAACCGAGTCTTGGAAGGCGGACCTGCACTGCAGACCCTGACAACAAATACAAGTGTAATTAGAAATTCTTGCAAATTCGCCAGCTTTATAATGTGATTGTACGGAATGTCTTTCCTTGCATGAATGAACAATTATTACATTGTAACAGAAACGTCGGCTGGACCTTGTGTCAATTTCTAGGTCGGTTTCTTTATATTCTTCCGGAAAACATGCCTGCAAGCGTAGCACGGGTCTCAATATGTTACGCACATCCTCATGTTCTACCCACAGCGCATGCCCCCCGTGGCACGAAAGTGACCGGTTCACTGTGGGGTTAATGTGAGAATGTGTTGAAAGACTGAATGAATGTGTGTTCTACAGAGGGCACAACGAGGGGGCGGGAGGATATTGCATTAGCATTAGCAGGGCTGTCATCAATCCAACAGAGGGTGACACTGGACTAAGTGTCATGGGAAAAAAACTTTTGTTTATGTCGTGCTGAAAAATGAACACATTGGAAGCTCTAATGCTGTAACATTAGTTACAATATTGCATTGTTATTTCTCACGACGGTATCTCATTCTTTGGTGGAACATCCACGTGACCACTTACAAATTGTTTCTTCTATATACATTTGTGTTACATGTATTTTTTTTGTATGTGACAATTTAAATTCAGCAGAAATAGGAACTATTTCAGTGGAAACGCAAAAATACCAACTGAAACTAATAGGCACCACTAGATACTAAAACGAAATACCAAGAGGCATCTGGAATCAACAGTTTTTTTTTTTAATGTTTTACCATAATTCTTGAATAGATGTACAATAGCCCTATGAAAAGTGGATGCATAAGAAACTATTGGTAAGTGGTCAACTGCAGTTTCTACCAGAGGTACATTTAAAACAAAAATATATACACTTTAAAATGATTATAAATATTGTTAACATTATACTTGGAAGGAAGTATCCCCTGACGTCCATTATAAGGATATTTCAAGTCACCAAGGAGTTTTGTGACCTTAAAAAGAAACTTGTCATTCTGTGACCCTACAGAGGAATGAGGCTGAAATCTGAGTTCCTTTATAAAGTTATGAAACTTTGACGAGACTTGCAATATTCTTATCATGTAGAGCATAAACCGTTTTGTTCTGTATAATACATGGTCATATCATCATCACCAATCTAAGGGCCTGATTAGGATTGCGGTTTTCCCACATCATCCGGGCCGGCGGAAGCCACCGCCGGCCCGGAGGATGCGGGAAAACCGCTGCAGAGGCACAGAAGACCCACCGCCAAATTAGGATGGCAGTGGGTCTCAAAATCCGTCCGCTGCTTTTCCGCCGCTGTCGCCTTCCGACCACGGCGGAAAAGCTCCAACATGGCTGGCGGTGTCTGTCAGACACCGCCAGCCATATTGGGATAGCGGAAAACATATGCTTTTCCACAGCGGCTTTTCCGCCTTGGAAAAGCATACGGAGATTAACTTCGGGGGCCCGTTGCAGGCCCCCTTGGTGACCTGGGGTGTGGGGGGTGCACATGGGGGGTACCTATGGTACCCCCCTGCTTTTGCATGCAAAATGCGGCGGGCACCGCGCGGTGCCTACTGCTTTGTGCACGCAAATGCCGTGCATGCTTTTTTAACATTGCGGCGGGTGCAGCTTGAAGCTGCATCCGCCACAATGTTAAAGATTGAGGATGTGACCGCCACCCTGGCGGTCACATCCTAATCTGCACGGAGGGACCTCCGCAGCCCCTGCTGACGGTCCCTCCTACTCTATGGTGGCGGACGGACTCAGGTCCGTCCGCCATCATAATCGGCCCCATAGTCTTTGGGTTCCTGCTCCTTCATATGAAAGTGGTAGTATGGTTCTAGGCATAAAGAGCATAAGTAGAATCTGCAGTGTGGAATTAAACACATGAAAAAGAAATTCGTATTTTTCTGCAGAAACATGTTGGAAGCTGCTTAATGTAACACAGTTTGAAAAAGTACAGTATCTCAGAATCAATTGCAACATGCAGGGAGATTTTCCCTTTCCTGTCATGATCTAAATACAAATAATAAAGTTTGCATTAAATCCCTATTGTACGCAGATCTCATTTTTGTTATTTAAGCTGTAGTTAAGCTCAATACCCTGCCTTTCACCTTGGCTGCTGGCTCTGGCAGCAGGGATTATGATATCACAAATCAACTGTAATAACATATTACAGCCTAAGCAGCTCCTTAGTTTAAGCAGGTACCTATCCACACCCCTAGTACTGTGCCTTCTTCTCCGACCAAAAACAACAAAGAGCCAGTACTGATAAACAATTCTCATATTTCTAACAGCGCATTGAATTGAAACAATGTCACCAAAAACCTCTTTTTCTGTATGAGTTAATCAATATTTCTTCAAAACATCACATATATGAAACAGATAAACAAAATCTAATCCATTTAAATATTTTTGACAAACACAGCATTACCCACTCCCACAAAGACCATTTTTAATACATCCTTCACCCACAACATCTTCTCTTTCATACCCAAAACGCTCAACCACTCTCAATCAAAATTCTCACACTCCTCAATTCCACTTCACACACATTTCAGCAACACCAACTCCTACCCACATTTAAATATTACATATTCATGATAAGATAACATCTATACACAAAACAAAAGACAAACAAGAAACAATTGACAGATTAGAAAAAATCAAAACATTTTAAAAAACATGTATACACTTGATTGGCCACAAAAAAGGTTGACGCGTTTCGAACCCCTCTAATTATGGGGTTCTCCTCAGGACCAAAAAGTTAATAGTTGCTGCGACCAGGCAAAGCCCCTTTTGGACCTTGCCCCTGTTCATGCGAGGCTCCGGCCTCGCTCGTTCTTCTGGTGCACTCCTTCTCTTTCTCTCGCTCCCCTCTCTTTTTCTCTCAGGTTTGCCCTTGTCTTGCCTTCTGTTCCTGTTTTGGTTTGCTTTTCTTACTGTTTTTGTCTAGTTTTTCATTGCTTTTCAAATTGGCCTTTGCCTTGTTTTCAGCATTTGCCATTTGTAGCTCACTCTTTTCTGCCTGTTTGCTCTTTGTCTCTCACTCATCTCTGGGCCCTTATACTCCACTCTCACTCTTGGTTTGCATTGCTGTTTGCTTTGTTCTTACCATTTGCCTTTTTGTAAGTCGCTCCTTTCTCCTTGTTTGCTCACTCTCTCTCACTCATTCCAGGACTCTTTCAACACAGCAGTAAAACAGGCACAACAAGCACATAAACACACACAGCCCCAAACTGACATATCCAGCAGATCGCCCATCCCCCATGTGGTGACCGGAATCAGTATAAGCACGCATGGGGACAACTCCTGCATAGACCAACCAACCCGCATGACAGGTGTTGCTATGGCAGAGTCTCTTTTCTGGGGCGTCATTAACGTCATCCATCAGTCCACGGATTGCCCTCCATTTCCACCAAACGTTTTTGAATTTTCTAGGGCATCCCCAATTTTTGTACACCTCTCTCCCTGCCTCCATGCATTGATTCATGCCCTTGTCATTTTTCTTGTGGGTGTGTTGTACCCCCCCCCCCTCCCCCCTCCCCCTCCCCCCTCCCCCCCATACAGAACTTGGCCAGATCTCACTAGACTATGACAAAGCCCAACATACAGAACAATCGATGTTTCCTTGGAATGACCACTTCATTAGGTATATGTTATATCTGCTGCTCAGTGTGTGAGTGGGGTGTGGAATGTAGAGGGTTGAGAGGTCAGTTTGAGAATGAGCTGAGTAGCAGGAAGGCTGCTACTGGTTGGGCTCTTCATGATAACAACTTAATACATCTTCTTACCTAATCTACATGTGGACTACTGAACTTCATTTAATTACAACATTTTTGGCGACGATTTGGTAAACAAGAATCTACGTGGGTAAGCTGGAAAAAAAGAAGAAACTATAGAAACCGAGGTTACAAGAGGTTTATTGTCTGAAGAAACTAAAGAAGAAAATTAGGTTACAGATGATGTTAACTTCAAGGTTACAGACCACACTGCAGCCCCACCAGAGCCCTGTTCCATCAACAGCCCATTAGCAGGACATGTGTGTTTGCCTCAAATGGCATATAATTACAAGCTTATATGTTATTCACATGTTATGGGAGATAGATGTGCTTACAAGTAAGTTTTGTGCCCAGCAGTTTGTTTCATCTTGCTTACATGCAGGAAATTACCTGAATGTGTTTGAGGAATTGGAAACTTGGCATCATACTGTGGTGCACAGAGCCGACCAGCCTATGATTCTGTTACATCGAATGGCAGGGGTGTGGGTCATTATTTGAGGATGAACTGTGAGTACTTTATTTTGTTACTGTGCATTTACATTAGACACTGCGGTTGGAATGTGGAAACAAACCGTTCCTGCAGCGCAAGAGATGCACAAGCCTTACTGTAATTGAAAAGTTGCTGCAGCATTCATTTTAGGTGTGAGACAAAGCGTGCAGGCTGTTACTGTCATCAACATTGGAGGAAGGTCTAATCTTCTTCAGAAACTGATGCAAAACAACGCACTGGCGGCCATCTTTGATCAGTGGGAAGAGTTACATGTACTTTTGTGTTCGTTACAACGTTTGGGGAAGACATTTCAGTGTTGATTGTCTGTCTAAGTACCACGTAATGTCATCATGCTGATGAAGACTTGTAGAAAGCACTGTGGGTCTGCCCATTGCAAACTTATTTACTACCAGGGCGATTGGTGAGGCATTTGGAGGAAGATGGAGAAGTCTGGAAAATTTGAAGAAGTGCTAGTCGATAAACTGAGTTGTCTCCTGCTCTTCTCTTGATGGAAGGACGTCTGGTGAGAGACCCCTCTCAGGTGGGTGATAAACTTTCAATCTGCATTGGAGCTTGATTTTATAATTTTCTCCACGATGCAGTACACTCAGGTGACAGGTCGCTCACCAGATACTTCGACAGGGTGATCAAAGAAGAATTGTTATGCACATTTGTTTGCAGATATTCTGTGTTTCACTTATTTCAGATGTGGATATTTTATTGAAAGATGAAGGCTACTTATTTATATTTGGCTCCAGAGGTATGTATGTGATATTGCTGAGTGTGGGGTGTCATGTCTACTAATATTGTGTGGTGGTGGGATGTTATAAGTTAATCACCCACATGCATAGGTGTTTGTTACTGTATCGAGATGACTGGCTGCATGTGTATCAAGTCACTTATTTTAAAGGGGGTTACAGTTAAGATGACTGCTGTCTTTGAGTTGACTCCATGCGTTAAGTCACTCAAGTTTACCAATATTTTGTGGTTGTGGGTTAATTGGAATTAAATTGCTCAGTTATGGTGTTGTGTTTGTGATGGCTTTATTAGGATAAATCACTTAGGTCTACCACTATTGTGTGGGTGTGGGATTATGTAGGAACATCACCCACTGATGGTGTTGTGTTTGTGATGGCTTTATATTGTTAAGTCACTCAGGTCTACCACTATTTTGAGGTTGTGGGTTGATTTGAGTTAAATCGCTCATGGTTGGTGTTGTGTTTGTGATGGCTGAACAAGAAGAAGTCATTCATGTCTGCCACTACTATGTGGCTGTGGGCTGTTGGAGTTATGTTTGAGATGACTGGTTCAGAAGAAGTGAGAAGTTTTTTACTCACTTCTACCACCTGTGGTGGTTGAGGGTGTATTTTAGCGTAACCACCCGCACAGATAGGCTATGGCTGTGATGACTATATGGGAATAAGGCCTTCTTGGCTACCACTGTTTTGTGGTTGTGGGATGGTTGTATGTGAACCTCCCTCTTACAATGTAATGGGGATGTTTTTATGTGGTTGTGGGAGCGTCGCAAGTGAATCTCCCACTTGTAAGTGAAATGGTGATGCTTTAGTGTGCTGTGATTGAGAGGGCTTCCCTTCTGTGTTGTTTTTCGTTTTACTATGGGGTGGTCTCTACTGCACCTTTGGTGGTTGGTTCCCTTCGTGTTGTCTTTCATGTCGGCCTGGCCAGCTTTCATATTTGTGGCATTAGGGGTTTGCTAGAGGAGCTGTGGTGTGGAAGAGTGTATTGTGTATTTTGTTAATGGAAATGGAGAAGATGTGTTTGTTTTATTTATTGAGTGTATGATCATAGTGACATGTTGGCATGTACCATCTCCCTATATTTATAATGGCAATATACTTGCACTCAACTAGTTACAAGCATGTTGTGTACCACCACTCTATATTTATAATGGCAATGTGCTTGTACTCAAATTACTTGCAAGTATTCTGAATATATTTATATCTTTATTTGTATTTATTTTGATTAGCATGAATAGTCTGTTACAATTACAGGAATGCTCTTATTACATTTGATATTGTGACATGTACCATCTCTATATTTAAATCTGCAATATGTTTCTTACTGAGTTCAGCAACATGTGTGCATCTTCTTTCCACCTAATATTTCCATGCACTTTTTTCCTTGCCTTTCGTTTCGGCTATTTTGTAGACATGAATGAAGTAGTCGCTAATGTTATTCTAGAGTGTGTAAAGAAGAAAGATATGTTATACCTGCTGCTCAGCCAGCGTGACTGGGTGTGGTGATGCTGTGGAAGGTGGAGGTTTGAGAGGTCAGTTGGAGAATGGGCTGAGCAGCAGGAAGGCTGCTCCTGATGGGGCTCCTTATGATAACAACTTAATAAATGATCTTACTACACCTACACCTGAGCTACTGGGCTTCATTTAATTACAACAGTATACCTAAGATAATGAGGTGGGGTGTTTTGGTAATGTTAGTCTCCATAATTGATTCTGGCTCATCAAATATTGCCTCCCAGTATTTTGTCACCCTCTGGCAGTCCCATATCGGATGGTCGAACGTGCCCTTGCCTGTGTGGCAACTGAGGTATGCCGGGGTTACTACTCTTCCCATTTTATGGAGAAGTAACTATTGTAGTATGCCCTGTGGAGGATGTTGAACTAAAGTAAATGCAGCTAGGCTTTAATGGACACTTCTCTAGGGTGCATCAGGGCGACAACCCTGTGTCTCTTAGCCTCCTGCCTCCCCCTCACTTTTCAGGATCCTCAATCTCTTCATTTGCACCTCTTGCACTTCTTGACCCATTTTGCTTGCACTCTTTGTGCCACCTTTGTCTCTTTGCTCATTCCTGTTTCCTTGTTTTTCTGCCACATTTCCACGTTGTCACTGTCTCCATTTCCTTTTCGATTCCATTGCCACCCTTTCCACTCTTTTATCTTCCTCCCATATCTTTATGTCCATTTGCACCTGTCCACAACATGCCCATGGCCAGCACCAGGAAACCTGGTCCTACACCCCCCACTGCTACCCCACAGTGACCCTCCATGTTCTCAATGCCAGGCACCGCTCACTGTGCCGCTGACCTGCTACACGGCTATGTCCTGAGACACAAGCTAGGAGTCACCACCATCCACAAGATTGCCATCAGCAGTACCAACCTCATGTCATCCACCAGCATGAAACACCTGTAGTTTAAGCTTTATGTCATGGCTAACTTCACCGTGATCATTCTCATCTGCAGACCACCTGCGCTATGCATCAACTTCACTGACACAATTGTAGACTTTGCTGCACATCTCATATTTGATGCAACCTGCCAAATTCTACTTGGAGGAAACTCCGACCTCAACTCAAAAGTACTAATCAAAAACTTTGACACCCAAGACCCCCCTTCACCAGCTTTGACAACATCAGAGTCAATAAACCCACACAGGTCACCTGGACACCTGGACAGAACACACTGTCATCAATTTTAGCATTCCCATCCCGTTCCAACGCACATGCACCTCCACTAGACCCCCCAGCCGATACTGGAACAGCATCTTAGAACAAGCTCTTGACATTGCTGTGGGGAGGGGGGGAAGAGAAATGCACGGCCTGCGAGCCGTGAAAGTGAAGTGAATAATTAGGGGAGGTGAAATGCATGCCTGAGGCTGAGCGCATGCTGGGGGAAGCTTCAGATGCCAGTGGGAAGGAGGCTGGGAGGGAGGCTGATTGCTTTGATGTGGACGCACAGATGGTGCCTGTGTTCTTGTTCACGTGAACTGATGAAAATCCGCCGTTGGTTTGACAATTATTTTGCTTACTAAAATTCTCCCCTATCCATTCTTTCGGAATGGGACAGGCGAGCCCTAAAAAGGACTAGAGCACTGCTCTCAACACCCATGGTATCGAACACAGCAACTTCTTCCTCAAAGTCATCAAGAATTTCAACAACTGGATCACCACCTGCATCGACTCTCTGGGCCCCATCAATCACAACAATAAATCAAGATCCAGACTCTCAGCCGATTGGTACATGGATGAACTCAGGCTGATCAACTCAGGTTACAAACTACTGGAGAACTGATGGAGAATGATGGAGAACAGATGGATAATGAATCAAGACAACACAGACAGGAGCACATTCAAATCGCTGAGCAATACTTTCAACTGATCCAGATCACTAAACACCGCATCTTTGCAGTCAGCATTGATGAAAGCACCAACAGAAGTAAATAAATCTTCGCCACTGTGTCAGATTTCACATCACTAGCTGCCACCTCCATCTCACCCACCCCTTTGAAGAACCTGACCCTCTTCAACACTTATATGATCCTTCTGGTCAGCTTCATTCACTCTTGTGACATCAGCCACCTCTCTTATACCGATGAAAAACAACTCATTCTCTCCACCGCCGACAAGACACTCAACAGCTAGAACAAGTTCATGGCCTGCATTACCCTACTCACCAACTGGATGAAGGCCAACTAACTGAAGCTGAACAATGACAAGATTGTGATCTTGAGAAGTGTACCTTGCAGAGGAACACCATGGCATGGCCAACAGAGCTAGGAATATCGTGGTTTATAGAGCTATTGAGCCATTCTCCCCCATGAGAGCAGAATGTCCTACTTGAGAAAGCAAAGGCTTCAGAGACTGAGATGGTTGGGATCCCCTGCAGCTCTGAAGCCTTTGTTTCTTGCTGTGAATATTCAACTGCTGCCACAGCTGTTAACTGTTGATGATTCACTGCAAGGGCTGTGTAAGCAGGCTGTCGGAAATCAGCCCCTGGTACTCCACAGTTCGGCAAAACAGCTTTTTCTAGGTCAGCCAAAACAGTACACTCTGAACCTGAGCAGCATTCAACCCTCCCTTCTTTTGAAGGCTAGGTGACGCTGAGCTTCAGGAGAAGGGAACAGTGAAGGCTCTGTGTGTCCTTCTGCATGGCCTCTGACTTTTCCTTTTCCCTTCCCGATCCATATATTTTGGAGAGGCAAGGTAAAGAGAAAGGCAGAGGCCATAGGACATTGAACATTTGAGAGCAGCAGGCTAATCTCATATGTGAGCCCTAGAAAGGCAGCGCTGTTGGACTGCCACAGCATGTTCCAGCATGGAAAGATATGCACCATGCTGTGTATTTCTTTGCGTACTGGGGGGGGGGGCTGACATATAGGGTGACAAACCATGTTCCACCCTGCATGCATACCCATGCACAGAGGCACCAGAGGGCCCTCTGAAGCCCCCTTTTATGCCTCTCCACCACCCTTTTAATGGCAGTCTCACTGCTATGAAAAGGGTGGTGGTGAGGCAACTCATATTATGCTCAGCGGTGCCAGCTGTGGCACCGCCATCATATTCTGCCCAGGGAAAGACCGTCAGCCCAACAGGATGCTTATCCAGGCGGTGCCAGGGGTTTAGTGTCGGCCTGACCAGTTCAGTTGTGATACCGTAGTGCGGTGGTCATCGGACCGCGACTACAGTGGTCCTATGGACCGCGGTAATCGAAATAATGCCCTTAATAATGTAACCTCCTCATACTGCTCTGTATAGTAGTGGACGTTTAGAACTAAGGGCCATATGTATCAACACATTTCCCCATAGACACAGAATGGGCAAAACCCTTTGATACATCTGGCCCCAAGGTTCCCCAAATATGCTACCCAGCCTTTTGTAAAAGCTTAAGCATAAACAGTTGCAGCCTTTGAACACTGCCATGTTAGCAACACTGGTCTTTAGAGCAATTTTACTCATCAAACCTGTATCATTTTAATGTGGCTAATGCCTCACCTACTGCTTTCTTCTTTAGTGCACACACCGAGGACACATTCTTATAAGAGAGCATGTGCAGAATGCTCATACTTATCATGCATACCCTTTAGCCATTGACCAGTATGATTACAATTCTCAATTCTTTCCAGTCTGACTGGAAGTTCTAACTTTTAATATAGAAACATTCTTTTCTGCATTGCCCTAAATAAGAGCCAACTCAAAGCACGTTTCGTAAATAAGGAAGCAACGAGGCACACTGCCTACCCCAGCTGAGCAGGATGCTTGGCAGACTCGACTGATACATTCCTGAAATGTGATCATTTATTTTTCCGCATCAAGCAATAAAGTCAAGTCATGTCCCCAAACTGGCCGAAGTTCAGACCCATAAACGAAACAATATGCCCCTTTCCCCTCAGTTAGATCATGTTCTGCCAGAAGTGCGTTCCTCTTTTAGAATACATAATGCCTATAAACACAGCAAGGCCTGTAAGGACATCCATGTTGACATTAAGCAGATACACTATCAGGTGAAAAGAGAATGCAACCAAAATGTACTTTAGGCAGCCCCATCGTGATAAGCTGAGCACCATATGTCAACTGTGTTCTTTGCTGTCAATCTCCAGTGCTGTTTACGGATTGGTATCCCTCCAATGACAAAGTCATCATGTAGGGATGCAAGATGGGTTTGCCAACAGCATTCCTGCGTTTGTGTGTTTTTAAGTAGATGATTTATTGCACTGTAAATGAGTTTAGCAGCTTTATTTCTCTATTTCCATTTACTTTGGAATTGTGAGCCAAAGCTGCACAAACGCAAGGCTGTCTAAATGCAATGGCTGGCAGTTTCAAAGCACTGCTAGTCATGTAATGCGTTTGTCTATACATCACTGCTTTGAGTTTTTTTATTTGCAGAGATGTGTGCAGTGTAGGTGGCTGCCCTTTCCATGACAAGGTAGTAGCTCTTCTGCATTTATATGTTTGTAAGTCTAGGGGTCAGTTGTATTAGAGAAGAGATATTAAAGTGACAGCACAGTAGCACGTGAAGTGCATGTTGGTCTATAACGTGAACATTATAGGTTGGTATTGTAGCGTCTCCCTGTTTCATTAGCGAACAGTGCCACACTAGTAAATGATAACAGTGTATAAATATAAAACAGCATAACCCTTCAACTGGAATGCAATTGCTTTGAAGGCATGAATTAACATTACACATTTTGTTCAACTCTTAAAGGAATGTTTTCAAAAAATCAAGAGAGTTAGAAACAGGGAACTGAGGTATGCAAAAAGGATTGGAGCTTTACGTAAATTTACTAAAATCTGGAACGATTACTTTGACTGAGAAAAGCGTGCAACGCTGGATATTTGGGATCTGGGACATTATGTTTTTGATTAAATACAATCTTTGGATTGATCTGTACCTATCTTGGGCGATTTCAATGTATTTTTAGTTCAGTATGTTTAGATTTACATGTCGTATATTTGGTAATCATTATGTCATTGATTCTCTGCCAAGTACTCAATAAATTATTTTTTTTTTTAAAACTCTTAAAGGACACATCTCTAAGTTCAACCGCTCTTTCTGGAACAATTGTTGCAGCTTCTGCCCCCAATATTCCACCATGAGGGCTTAATCAAATCTTATATTCTGACCTTAAACAGAACAAAATGCCGGAAACAGAAGCTGAAAAGAAGCTACTCCTGCACCCGAAGCATTATCTGAAATATACATTCCACTCTACCTTAGTGACACTCTCATCACAGAAGAATTACTCCTTTATGACAATAGAAATAGTGACAGAAGGATAATTATATTGTGCAATACAACCAACCTACTATCTTTAAAACAAGGCAATATTTGACCATTAAATTGGATATTGAAATAATGCCCTCACCTCTTAGATAAACATATATGGTCTGAGTACAATAGCCCAAAATATTATACATTTAATATTTTTTCTTCTCCCAAACAACATATCGTCTACTATGAATTTATGATTATAATACAGCAAACAAATAACAAATATACCCCTACAAAAGTCATAATAACTTTTGAACATTCAGTGATCTAAAAAGTTAATAAAATCTATCCTGAAACAATAACACAATGGTCACTTTGGAGATGCCTGAAATGAACCTACACCTAAGGGCCCAATTATGAGTTCCCCATTATCTCTACAGGACGATACCTGGGCTGGAATTTGTGATACCAGTCAGAATCTCCTATTAGATAACGAGAAATACTGGTTCCAAATCAGCATGTTTTTCTCCATCCAAGGGAAATAACATACCCAAATTTGCAAATATTTACCACATGCTTGGAGCCCATGACACAAAAGGTCCACAAACTGCAATTTGGAGATATTGACAATATATGGGTGTTTGGACCCAGTCTCAGCCACCACCAAGATAAACCTGCCAAACCCAGATATGTTTAAAAACCAGAGAAATCAAGGGTGCTGTAACTTGCATGTATTCCACAACGTTTCCTTACCCTCAAACTTTGCCTACAAATCACACATTTTCCTCACATTTTGGTGACAGAAGCTTCCTGAATTCCAACCACTGCAAAGGGTCAGAGCTATACTAGGCCAGCACAAATTATCACTACTAGTGTTGCCTATCTTTTTCTCTTTATTCTATTCCTTGTGCGAAAGATTCTGGGATGTGACCCATATACACCCCCTAATAGTGATTAAAAAATCACTTGCAAACACGAAAGAAAATACCCACACCAAAGTACATACGTATGTGATATATATCAATGTAGCAATCCACAAAATACTCAAAGAAACAGTCCAGTGCAACAATAGACAACTTCCCAAGGATAAGCAACTCCACCTGGGACTTTTTCAGGGCTTGATTTGTAATATTCTGGCCAATGGTCACATCAACCTTAATAGAGTATCTGCACTGGCGGTATCATATATTTTTCACAAGTTGTCTGGGTTCTCGACAAAGCTTCAATATATCACCCACAGGTAATGTCCGTCCTGCGCCAAGTAACCTCTAACCGTGATATCATCCAGTAGTAAACATTCAGGCATCCATTGTCGCTCGATCCCACTCCAAAATCCGGTCCTGTCAGTGCAGATACTGTGACCATTGGCCAGAATATTACAAATCAAGCCCTGAAGATGTCCCAGGTGGGATGAAACGCGTTGGCGACTGGCAATTCTGTATTCTTTTTAATGAATTGACGAATAATAAAGAAAGCAATAAACCTTCAATCAAGACTTTTGGAATTGCTTATCCTTGGGAAGTTGTTCATTGTTGCATTGGACTGTTTATTTGAGTATTTTGTGGATTGCTACATTGATAAATATCACATACGTATGTCCCTCGGTGCGGGCCATTTTCTTTCCTGAATTCCAACCACTCAGCTTTCCCAAGTGTGTCCCGATAAAAGTACTACCCCACTTGTGTGGCTGGACCTAGTGCCGGCAACATGAACAGATCAAGCAAAGCACAACAGGAGTTCTCACAATGGACACAAGGGGGAAGCTTTTTTGTCAGGTCAAGTGTGGGAACACTGAGCATTGGAATTATGATACCCTGCCATACATAAGGCATGATTGACACTTTGAAGGATGGAGGGTACTTTGTCAAGATGGCACATGACATTACCTTTGCCGTCCCACAGGACTTCGCCCATAAAATTGAGAGCTGTTACATCCCTGAGGACAGCTCTCTACTTTGACAGGAACCAATGGCACAGAGGCTCCTTTCAATGTATGCGAAAATTGACAAATGGTACCATCACCCATGACGACCAATCACAACATCTTTCAAAAGCTTTATGTTTTCCAAAAACAAGCTCCTAAAGTGGGAGTTTCTTTTTGAAAAACAGAAAACGAATGGCCCCCATATACTCTGAGTTTTTTGCCAGCATGTTTGAGGTCATTATTGTTTCTTCCTTTCCCGTACCAACAGGTTTTTCCTGACAGTGATGGACAGGAAAAAAAGCCTTTATACTGTCCAGTGTAAATAGGGCAGATGGTGTAGAAACCTTCTTCAAGCAGACCCATCTCAGTCAGGCTCTGTCAAAGGAATACTTATGGTCTGCCCAACTCTATATAGGATGGGCAGACCGTCGGTTTGGTGGACAGGGTACTTCATTGCGTTTGTCATAAGCGGCAGGGGGTTGGCCATCTTCGAGGCGTGGTGGGGTCAAAGTGCCAGGTCATGCACTTCTGCTCTCGTCATGCATTGCCATGACTTAGTTATGACCTCACATAATACAACAGTAAAGTCATGTTCTTTGACATCATTGATAACTTCACTGGTGAAATCTAAAATGTCATCATGGATGACACCACTCTGCATGGTAAGGACATAACATAGTTACTTGAGTTAACTGTAAGTAGTATGTTTTGGTATTTTTTTTTACTCTAAAATGTTACGTTTTAACAGAAATTTTCACCTAACTATAATGTCACTTTAACCTTTGTTTTTTTCATTGAATAAATATTTGTATATATGAGTGAACCAAAGAATAACCAGTTCAAGTGTTGTTAATTAACTCAATAACACCAGATAATTTAATTCTCATTATGCCTCTTATAACACCTCGATGACAGTTTAACACATATATTCCAAAAGCAATACAGAGGCTGTATCAAATGAAGTGAGCACAGGTAGCGCTAAGCTAAGACATGGACTCTGCCACAGTGTTTGGCTGATTAATGTCTTAAGTATTTGAAGAGCTGGAGAAGCCCTATTTTACTACTCTAGAGAATAGTTAATGGTAGCTTGCTATATGAAATGTCAAAGCATTTGCTGCTTTAGGCTAGAAATGTAGCATTTGTTGAGATATCTGAAGTAAACAACAGAATATAACAGAATAACATACACAAAGTATCATAACGACACAGTTAAAGTATAACAGGGCACATCACATAAAATAATTTGAAACAGAATGCAACAGAACATTCACAGTACAACAAAATAGCATTACAATAATGCAGCACTAAAACAGCAGTACAATAACAGAACACATCTCCACATACCCACACACACACACTGTGCACAACACATGCCCTGCATCCAGCCCCTCTTCGCAATCCTGAAGACCATGTGCAGCTGGGGTTGTACACCAGTTATTTATGCTGTGGTTCACCTGCCTTTGGGCATGTGCTCACAGGGCTGCCCATCAGAGTTGATAGTAGCTCACAGCGTTTCACACTTGTGAATATCCAAAACGCAATGTCTCTCCTTGCCCTGTTGCATACACATAGAGCCTGGTCTAGGGTTCAGTGAAGAAGTTACTCCATCACAGCTGTGACTGATATTCCATCCACCTGATTACATGTGCATTGTATCCTATTGTACAGGGAATACTGCGGAAGGGATATCAGTCATGTTTGTGATGGAGTAAGCTATGTGCTGAACTCTAAATCAGGCACAAATTCAGGCTCCACCACTACACTGTTGGCAGTGTTGAAAGATAAGGTAAAAAAAAGTCAAAGGAGTCACTGGTGCATCACAATGCACTCATGAGGATGCTTTGTGAAGTATACGTGTGCATGATTTCCGAAGCATGTGCACCTGTACATACACATAGCAGGATCTTGGTTTTGGTTTATTTTACTATTGCGAAATGGCCATCCTTTGCAAGCATGCTTCATGACACATGCTCACCTCCACATCACGATTTTGGAGTACCAATGCTAACTAGCATGGGCAAAGCCACTAGGCCAGCTTTCTCCTCTTAAGGGGGAGAACTGTTGACTTTGCAAATGCTTGTTTCTTACTGGGTTAGATTGCTGCAACTGCAGAGTACTGATTTACATTTGCGATTAATGTAAAAAAAATTGCTATTTTTTCATGCCCTGCTGTCTGCATTGGCTATAGGTGGCCCAACATATTGAGTTCAACTTGCTATGCACAACTGATGGGTCCTTTTAGAAGGGGAATTTCCATTATTGATCAACAAACACTACAATTCCACCACAAACCTATATTTTGCTATGACAGTGTTTCCTCGTGTTACAGTCTTTAGATGTAAGCACTATACAGACATATACCAAATGCATTAAGCTGCCATATAATAACAGGACCATACATGTTTATCTGTTCTTAGGTAAAGAAGTAAAAATAATGTCGTTTTCCTCCTGGATCTTTCGTAGAATTACTTTATTTTGAAGTCTCTTTCAGGTAGTAAGAATCAAAATGTTATGTAAATAGGGTAAACCCACTCTAAAAAATGTCACATTACATCACAACTCAACTCAACACGAGGAAACACAATATAAGCCAAAACACATGTTTGTAAATATTCATGCCAAATTCCTACTTCAGCATAATGCTACACATGGGCACTAAACATTCATTTTTGGTAACAACAAGTGACAAGAGAAATAACATGATATTCATACAAGCTATTACGTTTGAATGGAATGTTAAAACAAGCCTGTTTTACTGAGAAGGAACTTTTTATCCTTTTTAGGTTTCGCCTGGGGCCGGAGCTCCTAGCTCCGCCCAGGAGAAATCTTATGTCCCTACAGTGTGGGACTTAGTCCCGCCCTCTGTTCCATTGGCTAGCTCCATAAATGGAGGCTAGCCATTGGAACAGAGATCTGTCCGTCATGGCCAGACCAGATTCGTGGGCGTTCCTGCATTTTTTTCCCTCTCCACCCCTTTTGCATCGTCATCGGGCAGTGGGCGGAGTTTCGTTTTTTTTTTTTGGTGTTTGTTTTCGTCATTATGCCGACCACGGGCGCCGGAAGAAGTCCAGGTGAGTGTCCGTTCCCGCCCCTCCTCCTGCTGACCGTATGCCGGTTCCCGCCCCCCTGTCCGTGTCTGCCCCCCCCTCCCGCTGAACTTGTGCTGGAGCCCGCTTTGGTTCCCCGCTGTTCACTCCTCCTTTGGCAATTGCATCTTTCTGATTACTGCACAGCTCCCGCCTCCCACGCTGCAGGTTTCTCGGGTACATCCCCCCTCCCCGGATTACGCTGGCCCCCCAAAACCCACTACCTGACTGCACTGCCTCTCTCCCAGCCCTCGCTGCACGTGGTCTCTGAAGATCAACTCCGCAGGGGGGTGGGGGCGGTCCGGATGCGAGAGATTATAAAGCTTTAGGGCAATGACGTATCGTGACCTGAAGTTTGAGGCTGCGAGGGTGGTTTTGGAGAATGCGGTAGTGTAGAGCAGGGAAAGAAATGAGGCTGTAGCAGATAAAAGATTAAATACAGGGGCATGCGGGCACATTCCAGGAGAGCAGAGACGAAGTAGGAGGATGTGGTGGGAGACGAGGAAGTAAGGAAGGGGGGGGGGGGGCGAGGAAGAGGCAGAAGGCACAGCTGGACACGAGAATCGCCCCTTGAGGGCGAGTTGGCGCACATACGCGAGTGGTGAGGTTTCTAGACTGCACGAGTCCTTGGATGTAATCTGACAACCCGGTGGGTTCTGGGAGCTGTAGTGATCGTTTCTTTAATGGCACCAAATGGACTACAGCGCATCAGGACAATAATTTACAACAGGATAAAGTCGGAACTTAAAAGGTTAATGTCCTGGCGACGTAGATTCCAGGCCCCCAGCGCCTTGAGACCCTTATGGGTGATCAGTTCGCGCTTTACAAATACCGGGTATGTAGATGAAGGTGGCACCCGCAAAGGAGGGGGGGGGCTGTGGTTCGCTTTAGTAGGGTGTTGTTAGGGGTTGTAAGCGCTATGCATGCATTCGGTACAACCCTGAGGGAAGTGAGTAGGAGAAATGATTGAAATGGGGGTTTGACAGTCGTGCAATTGTCGAGCTGACAGTGGGGAGGCTGGAAGGGTGATGGATGGGAGAGAGACGGTCAGACTTCAGAAGTGGAAAGTGAGGGGTCGAACTAGCGGGGTGATTAAAAAGAGAGGGGATAGGCCGAGATGGTGAGACCAAATGGCACCGGGAAGCGAAGATTGTGATCCTGGACAGATGGAAATGGGGTGAGGGGCACGAAAATGGGACGTTCACAGACGCGCTGATGGGGTGGGTGGCAGGTAAGACCCAGAGGTAGAAAGTGATGTGGTGTATAGAACGTGCAGAGCAGGCAAATGGGAGGATGGAGGCGAGAGACGGAGAGGAAGCGAGAAGGGGTGGGCAGGCGGCAAGGCGGGGACAGGTACAGAGTCACTCTGGAAGAAGGCGAGAGGATGGAAGGAGACGGAACAATGGGGGCAGAGAGCCAGGGAGAGGGCGGAGAAGGAGAAAAAGAGAAAACTCCTGCTTGGATATCAGTTAAAAGCAGATACATGGAATGAGCGGGAGAGAGTGAGCTAAGGGGGCGGATGAAACGTCTGCAGGGGAAAAGAGACAGGAGAGAGATGCGAAGAGACAAAGGAGATGAGAGGAAAGGGAGATTAGGGGGGAGGGCAGAATCGGACGTGGGAAGAGAAGCAACAGAGAGCAGGAGACATGGGTAGGACATTCAAGAGAGAAAGGTGAGACTAAAAGCAAAAGGCAGAGAAGTATCGAAGGAAGAAAAATGGAGGGAGTGGCAGCAAGAGAGGCGGCGTGTGAGATGGGCAGAAGAACACATGGTGATGGAAAGAGGCAGAAAAATTGGTATAACATGAGTGAAAGCAGCGAAGAAGACGGGTAGCAACAACGATGGGTAGAAAAAGAGCAAGAGGGGACAAATGGAGTGAGAGGGTGTGCTGGGGACAAAGGAGTGATAGTGAAAGGGGTTGAACGTGATGGTTGGAAACAAAGCCTTGTGGTAGGAGTGGGGGGAGATGGTAAAGCGGTGGAGGGGAGGCAGTTGCCCAGAAACTGGTCAAACCAATTAAAATACCTGGCCATGCGGGAACCTTCCAAAATATTCTGGCTTCAAACTCATTAACAGCTCCACCTTAACCGTCAAAACTAAGAGATGGCCACGAAGCCAGATTTCTACCAAATCTACTCGCTCCCAGGTCCATCATCTCAAAACAGTACCTTCAAAATGGCCGTCTCAGAGATTACAGAAAGCGGTTCACGGTGGGTGTGCTCAATCACGACTTGCAATACCAAGTATTTCAGCACGGTTTTTAAGCCCAACTCACCGGTCTACAATCCCAGGATGGCTTCCTCCTGAATTCTGTTCACCCTGTAAAACCGTATGCGTTACGTGCATTCTATCTTCCTTACCGCTAATAAATCCATGTGTCAGAAACTTCAGATGTGTGGCAAAAGCTGAGGCCTGAAAAGCAAGGCAGTGCTCAGGTTGTGTGGGCTGTGAGGGCTGTGAGGGCTGTGAGGGTTGTGAGGGCTGTGAGGGCTGTGTGGGCTGTGAGGGCTGTGTGGGCTGTGAGGGCTGTGTGGGCTGTGTGGGCTGTGAGGGCTGTGTGGGCTGTGAGGGCTGTGTGGGCTGTGAGGGCTGTGTGGGCTGTGTGGGCTGTGTGAGCTGTGTGGGCTGTGTGGGCTGAGAGAGCTGTGTGGGCTGAGAAAGCTGTGTGGGCTGAGAGAGCTGTTGGCAATGTAAATAACAATGCCATTTATTTATAAGTTAAAAAAAAAGAAATGTCATGAGCAATGCCAATAGCTCTAACTTTTCCAAAGGCGAAACCATTGCATTGTAAATGCTTGTTACGCTTTAGAGGCATCTGTACTATGGTGAGTGGGAAACCCAACATCATTCATTTTATTGAAAAGTGTAGCACACTACCTGGTTTTCACTGGGTCCGGGCAAGCCTGCTAATATGTCAGCATGAACAAAATGGGTTTCTGCACTCGTACACATTTTTAATTTGTATGTGCGAATGCTGCCTTAATGGCCATCCATCAAAGTGAACTAGCACATGTATTGTACAAGGCTTATTTATGCTGTTTGAAATAGTTTTGGGTATAATATATTCCCTCGCCATAAATCACTGACTGATTTCACACTAATGAGTCATTCAGCAGGCCTGCTCCTGGGATTATTTCGCCAACCTTTGAACAAGTCCTCAAAGAATTGTCTTTTAACTAAACATTGCATTTCCAAAGATGCTAAATGTTTCATGTACTCTAGCCATGGTATGAGGCCCCCAATTGACTCTTACACGAGGGGCATGAAGGGCAGAAACAATGCACTAATCAGATTACAGTGGCAGACGGTTCTCCTTTATAGTAGAGCCAAAAACATACTATGAAGTAGGATAATCAAGGCTTTGTAGAAAATCACAGAAGCACAACTGATGTATGTATTAAGATACTAAGAGAGAGCCTGCAGTACTAATGCTAACTGATAGACATATTAAAGGATTAAACCAAATATTTCAAAGAAGAACATTGCTATCCTGTATGGTTATATTAACTACAATACCATGCTTTCATAAATTTTCAAAGGATTCCTGAAAGCACTGTCAAAGCTAACTATCTGAAGAATGTATTTATTGTCTAACACCACCATGCAGATTATGGGACATCACATGGTTAAATCATGCTCACAATTTAATGATGGATCTCACCTTTGCTGGAAACTTTTCTGTAGTTCAATGACTGGACGTTGTTTCATAGAAGTCCTTCTCTATCATGCAATACAAAAAGAGTTATCCGCACAGATAACTTAATGGTCATGGTCAGTCTGGCCATGCTGCCCTTACCGTCCACATTCATCAAATATGCATTGTGTATGTATGTTTTACTGGAAGGATATACTACTAGTACAAAAAAAGAGTTTGTTTATTCATAGTATAAAAGATTTCAACTTTATATGTGTGCTGTAGAGTAGAGCCAACATGCAAAATTTGAAATGCTCGTAGAAAAAAAACTTGTCGCCAACTTCACAAGTCTTGAGAAAGAGTTAATTTTTGGAGAGGGCTTTTTTTAATCAACATCTACTGTGAGCAGCCTGGGCACGCCCATGTACCACCAATGGGATGCCCTCTGGACGCAAAGAAGTGCAAAGAACAAAATAGCACTACTTTTGTTACTTAAACCTACTTTTGAGCACAAAAGCTGCAAAGGTAGATCTCAAGTGAACATTATGCGCCGGACTGCGTTACTTTTAGTGATATTGCACGAGAGCAAAGTGTTGATACTTGTTGGATGGGAAGGGTTGATGTTGTGAAATGAGCAAACACCAGTAGGAAGATCAGACAGCATAATCACAATAAAATGTGCTGTAAAATGGCCCCGTCGGTTAATGCTGTTAATGCATAGAGGTTTGTGTAACCTTCTGGTGAAATGACCTCATCTGTGTAAATTATCTGTGCTGGTTAAGTCACCATCTGCAAAGATGTCTGTGTTACCTGCAGATCATTGAATCCCCATAGAGCACATAGCTTAGTGGATTTAGTATCTGCAACAGAGATGTGTGTAATCAGTGGATCACAACATTTATTGCCATTGAGTAGGTTTGGGGTTGATCGGGTTACACACCTGATGCAGACACCCATCGGTAACATGCAAGGTGCAAGTTAAAATGCAGAGAACGACAACTCAGTTTTCAACCTTCTGAAATTGATACAGTTAGCACCATTGGAAATATTACCAGCTTTTAAGTGGCAAAATTAATTCAATTTTCCTGCACATATTCTAACCTGTGTTGCACCTGGCCCTCTCCACAGGGTCACCCGCAAACGTTTTGCCTCTACCCCTCCTGTTTCTCAACCCGTTTTTGTTGGCTTGATGGACTCTGTGGACTTTGCCACTTCTAATCAGTGCTAAGGTGCATGTGCTCTCTGCTTTTAACATTATGAAATTGGCTTACACCCAATTTACACATTTAATGTACTTATACGTCCTTAGTCAAGTGGTACTAGATGTACCCAGGGCATGGTAATCAAATGCTACTAGTGGCCCTAAGCACTTAGTGTGCCATCTACTTAAGTAGTCCTTTAAACTGGTGTCAGGCCTGTCATTGCAGCCTATGTGTGCAATTTTAAACTACTATTTTAACCCAACAAAATAAACTTTTGAGATGCCTAAACTTTTTTTTATACATATAAGTCACACCTAGTGTAGGCCCTAAAGATCCCATAGTGCAGGGTGCCAAGTATTATACAAGCTGTGCTGATGCTTTTTAGTTTTACATGTCTGGAGAGTGAAAAACTCTCAAATTCATTTTCACTATTTTAAAGCTTACCTCTCCCATAGGATAACATTGAGTTAACTTACTAATTTTAACAATTGATAACTTTTGTTTGAGAGCAAGTAGGAATGTCATGTTTGGTATCTGAGGAATTGTAATTTAAAACCCTTTTCAATGGTAATGTAAGATTTTAAATCACAATTTGGAAAATTCCAGTTTTAGAAAGTTGGTATTTTCTTCTAACTATTTAGTGCCTACAGATTGTTCCTGGGTCATATGAGTATGGATAGCTGGCAGTTAGCATTTCTGTATTCTTCCCAGACAATCACACAATATTGGATCTGTGTGTTGGCAGGATGGACCATCCTGATTTGATGAGTGAGGGGACCTGTCACACTTACACTTCTGAGGCACTTCCTTAGCTCACACACATTGGACTTCATACTAGACTATTGTGTCTGCAGACAGACTGGGACCAGGGCAGGTATGCAGGAAATTCCAGACAACTCTACAGTGGGCAACTCTTCAGTATGCTCCTGGACCTGAGGATACTCAAGACTATGGACTTCCAAGATGACCTGCTGTGCTGGACCTGAAAATGAACCTGCCTGAGGTCTGACCTGCTGTCTGAGAAGGAGGTATCGACCTGCACCCTTCTTACTAGGCTGAAGTGAATCCAAGAGTCAGCTGACTGACCTCCTGTTCTGAGCTACAGTGGCATAATAAGCCCCAGATGCCCCCTGCAACTGGCCAGCTGACCAGCTGCACTTGACCTGCCAGAGCCAAGAACTGGACCTGCCTTAGCCCTGCTGGACTCTACAGGAGTGAGTTCCTGATCACCAAGAGGTGCCTTCTAGATCCTGGGCTCATGGTGTGACATCAGTTGAGCTCCTCCTTGAAGACGTTTTGATCTATTTGCCACTTCGAATGGGCTGTTTGTGACAATATCTCACCACCTGCGCTGACCACCAATGCAAAGCTTTGATGAACCCTATTATTAGTGCTACAATGCCCACCAGTGATGTCTGACAATGCGAGATCTGAACTTTGTGCTACAGCATCAACAGCTCACAGTGATCCCCAATGTAAAGCTCCAATAAAAAAAGTTTGTGACACCAAACAAGATTTTTGTGCTACAGAGTCAACCATCCACCACACTTGGCCTGCTCTTGGCACTACAACAACGACCCTCTGCAGCACCTCCCCTGCTCCTCGTAGCCTCCTCCACCATGAACAAAATTCTTGACGCTAGACTTTAGAATATTTATTTTTCAACAGGACTAATATGGTCCCTGTATCTGGCCCATGCTCCATTGCAGTCTGCCTGAACTTGTCCCTTTCACTTGCTATCACACATCCAGATAAGCTCTAGGAATTATGATCTTCTCAATTCAAGCGGTGGCCTGCACCGGTACGCATGGTGTGCGCGGCAGGGCGCGGCAGAGGGGAAAACAACAGATGACAGAATAGGTGTTATTTATTTATTTAAACATATCTATTCCGTTGTCTGTCGACTTCCCCGTCCCACCCCAACCCACCGCCCCATTGTTATTACATGAGCCGGCCTTCGATGCTCAATTCTCTGTACACTTTTAATCAAAATTGAGATCATTTAATTGAAGCCTGGTTTTTAAGACTGTCTGTGGTCTGCCCTTCTCAGGTCAAGATAATGAGTTTCATCTATTGACAGTGGTTTCAGTAAATTTCGAAGTGGCATGACCACCACTGCCCAGTCGCATGCTCTCTGACTCTCTGACTCCCTGAACCCAGAATCACAACCTAAGATACACAAAATGGGTTAGAAAAAGCAGTGGTGCTCTTAGACACAGCTTGGATTTGTCCTCACACTATGAAAACCTATTTGCGGCATAGGGCTAATTACAAGTTGCAGGGTGCAAGGGTACCAAACTTTCAAGGACTGGAATCGCTGATTTGCACTCGACATTGCTATCTGGATCACTCAAATACAAGTTTGAATTCCTAGAATAGGGAATATTCATGAAGACACAAGATTACTGGGTTCTTTTCCTCATGGTTATCCCTGTTTCCAGGGGGTATTTTATTCCCGTTTACCAAGTGCTCTATGTTAATAGTAAATGAGTGTTGGTGGCAATATTGATTAAACAGTGGTAGGTCAGGAGGGTATCAGGGGCAGAGCACAGTCTGCGGTATGCATGGGGGCGTTCCATGCACTCACTGTGGTGTTGTATGCAGCTGTGCTTTGCATTTGCCCACAATCAATGACCTAGTCCCCGCCCCCTGTGCTTTTAGAGGGTCAATGTCTACCCTGGAAAATTGGGCTTAGTGTTTCCACATCCAGCAAGCTAGGGTGTGGGAAGGTTCGATGACTAGAGCACTGTAGCAGTACACACAGTCAATATTTGTAACTGATTGTCTGCTCTGATATGTATCACTCACCACAAATGCCTGGATCTCTGCCACCTTGTTTGTAGATCCTATAGGAGCATTAAAATCTCAACAATGGCATCCACGAAGAAGAAAAGGGAACAGAGGGAGACGGAAGTGGGACACGGGGGTTGCCGTCCCCTCTAGGAGGGTTTGGGCGGGGGGGAGGTGAAGGGGATGTTGCAGGGGGGAAAAACAGAGTTCATATCCTAAGAAGCTACATGGTCAGGTAGGGGTACAGTTATGGTATGGGAGAAATTAGTAGCAAATTAGTACCAGTACCTTGTTTTATGCTAATGCACTTTTTTCTTGCACTAAAAGGCACCTTACGATTCGAGTTTGGGGCGACATTATAAGTGCTGATCGGAATAATGCTTAAATCTATGGCAGATTGTCTTTGTCTGATATTGGAAACTGTTGCAAGGTTTAAGTTCTATCAGCCTGATTCATGAAAGACCCGTTTTGCGAGTCTTTAATAGCGATTCATAAGGAAACGCTATTACAGGCTCGCAAAACGGGATTCATGTAGGAATCGCAAAATAAAATGCGATTCCTACATATTCCTTATTTGCGATTAGCAAATTGCTAATCGCAAATAAGGAATAACTCCCCATTCATTCCTATGGGCCAAAAGGCCCAAAGGAATGAATGGGGAGTTATTCCTTATTTGCGATTAGCAATTAGCTAATCGCAAACAAGATAGCGATTTAAAGGGTGCCAGGGGTGTCCAAAGGACACCCTGTAGCACCCCTTAAATGGAAATTGAAACAGATGTTGCGCACACACATGTCCAAAGGACATGTGTGTGTGCAACATGCAACTTAGAAAAATGCTTTTAAAAGCATTTTTCTAAGTTTTCGCTATTTACCACGAGGTTTCACCTCGCGGTAAATAGCGGGCCGAAATTTCGAATTCGCAATTTTAAAATGGATGATGAATTGCATTTAAGGAATCTCAAATAGAGATTCCTTAAATGTCATTCATCGCAAAATAGCGAAATCGCTATTACCGATTTTTGCATTTAGGATGATGAATCCCAAATGCAAAAATCGCACTCGCAAAGGGCCAGATTCTGAGAATCTGGCCCTTTGCGAGTGCTATTCTGCATGATGAATCAGGCTGTATGTCATTTGCACTTTAATTGCTGACTTTGCACAGTGGCCAGACATAGGAGGTTATATATATATATATATATTTTTCCTCTTTTTCTCTTTATTAGAGATGTTTTTTTATACTTGCTTGCCTCTAATTTTAGATCTCAGGGTTTGCATATCTTGCATTTTACTTGCACTTTAAATGCTGATTTTGCACAACTGTCTGCTGCTTTCTGGAGTGGCTGTTTGCGTATTTTGCACAAAAGGTTGTTCAAATTCTTACGACCTCTGAACTATAGGCATGTATTTTGCACATATTCCCCGGGTCTCTTTTTTTCTTTTATTCTAGTGTTTTGTGTACTTTCTACACCATTAATGGTCTATTTCATGAATGAATATTAATGAGAAATAATTTGAAGTTTTTGTCTTTTAATAGAAATGGTTTGAATAACGTTCGTAAAAAAAACGCTATTGAATTCTGGTTAAAAAGCCTCAGCCCACTTGCTATTTTTTTTAAAGAAACCCATCACAGAGTCCTGGCTGAATCCGATAAAATTTTAAAGGGCTGGGTGGGGTATAGAATCTCATCAGTAGCTGGGCTGGCACAGAGGGGAGTAAGCATTTTAGTAGGAAGGCATGTAGGCTTCTTTCCGGAAGGGTCACTTACAGACCACAGCGGTAGATGGGCATTTGTGTATGGTAAATTAAATCAGGTAAATATAATATTAGCTACAATATACGCACCGGTGATAGATGACCCACTTCCAATCCTGCAACTGAAACAAGCATTGACGGGCATACCTGGGCAAATAATATGGGGAGGGGATTGTAATTTTATACAGAATCCTTTAATTGATTCATCCAAAAAAGACCGGTGCCAGAATAAACCCCAAGTTGCCATTGCCTTACAAAGTTGTAAATCAGATCTTGATGTTATTGATTATTGGCGATCTCGTAATGTATCTAAACTTGAATACTCTTGCCATTCCACATAATATAATTCAGCATCTAGGTTTTAATATCATATGGGTTAGAAGTGCATAAATATGATCATCTACCGAATGCATTTTCAGACCATGCAGTACTATATATGCAGTTAACGATAGGAAACCAAGAAATAGAGACACCTAGAAGATGGTATTTTAATAAACTGAACCTTTCAGAGGCACAATGGTGTACAGACATCGAGGAGGAGATTGAGGAGTTTTTTATGCGGAATAGAGGATCAGCTCCAATCAATGTGAGTTGGGACGCATTTAAGGCCACTTTGAGGGGAATAATTACCTCCAAAGAAATACCGAGACAAAGGGCAAAAAGGGAGGAGAAAATTAATTGACAGACAAATCCTGTGCAGTCGAATCAAGAGCATTTTAGAGTGAGATCTCCAGTCTCGGGGCAAAAGGTAGTGGAAGCAAAGAGAAAAATGAAGGAATTCTACTATGGTTTAGGTGACACAAATAGCAATCTTTATGCCCAGAAGATTTACGAGGAGAGTGAATACACAGGCAAACTCTTGGTGTGGTAAGCTAAAGAAAATCAAGTCCGCAACAGGATAGAGCACCTCTTTGACCCCATTACCAAAGTGCAGGTGAAGACTACAGCATCCATAGGTGAGATGTTTTTAAAACATTATAATGGAGTTTACCAAACTAGCGAAGGGGTTGCAATAGAAACTATTTGGGAATTTCTAGGGGCACACCAAATTCCCAAACTAGGTGACGAGCATAAAAAATTGATGACTGAGGAGTTCACAAAAGTAGAACTAGATGAGGTAATACCATCATTAAAAAATTCAATGGTATTCTTCGTAAAGAGTTTTTGCTACTAGCGAATTACAATTTACAAGGAGGGCTTCCTCCGGACTGTTTTTGCACTGCAGTGGTCGTTAGTATTTTAAAAAAAGGAAAGGATAAGGAAAACACAAATTCATACAGGCCTATAAGTCTTTTAAATACAGACTACAAAATCTTTACGAAACTTCTTGCGAACTGGCTGAATAAAATAGTAGGATCTCTTATAGGCCCAGATCAGTGCGGTTTTATAGCAGGAAGGCACCTCCATACTAACACAAAATTCTTAATGGAGGCATTGGATTATTTTAAGATTAATAAGGTGGAAGCACAGATTTGACTTTTAGACGCTGAAAAGGCTTTTGACTAGTATCATGGGACTATCTTTTTGCGATTTTGCACAGTTTTGATTTCCCAATTGATTTTATTTCCCTCCTGAAACAACTTTACGAGAACTCCAGGGCATAAATTATTATTAATAACATAAATGTAGGGACATGTCAAATTAACAGAGGCACGCGTCAAGGTTGCCCCCTATCAACATTTTTATTTGCCTTATTTATCGAACCCTTTGCGATTCCAATCAGCGGGGAAAATGACCGACACAGTACCTGTAGCCAGAATGACAAACATAAAACTATATGCCAATGACATTGTCCTTTTTTTAAATTCAAAACCCACAAGTCAAGTAGAAATTTTTAAAATCTTCTCTGACTTCCAAAAGCTAGGAGGTTATAGGATAAATGTTAACAAAACAGAAATCATTTTAGCTAACTGCAAGGTAGACACTTTATTGTCAGAATTTAGGCAGATCTATAATACCCATCCTAAGAGATATTTGGGAATACTTATCTCTGAAAATTTGGAAGACCTATATCCGTTAAATTATATACCCCCGTTAAAAAGGGTTGGTTCGCAACTAGATCGCTGGAACCAACTACCTTTATCAATAATGGGACGTGCTGCCCTAATCCGTATGTCTATCCTAACACTTTTTAATTTCCTTTTTAGTGCAGCCCCTTGTGCAATTCAGGTCTCAGTTTTCTAAAAAAGAGGATGCCATGTTCTCCTATTTTCTATGGGCAAATAAAATCCAGAGATTAGCACTTTAAACCTCCCGTCCGCACAAGGAGGGATGTCCCTCCCAAACATTAGAGAATATTATTATGCTACTTTTGCACATCACAGTTTTAGTTTTTTTTTTTAGACAAGCATGAAGCAGACAATTTTTTTATGAGGAAGATGTTGTTGGAATCCAAAATTAATGATCCACTAAGAATCACGAAATACCCAAAGAAGGTACGCTATAAGTTTTTACAGTGGCTATTTAAGCAGAAAACCCAGCTCTTGAAATACTATGATATTTTCGTTAGACTAGTTTATTTAATTTAAATATAGGGGAGTGGGGTTGTCTGGATAAAAATATTGCGAGACATTGGAAGAAGAATGTCTTTGAGAAAATCGAGGACTTTCTTTTAGGGAATAGATGGAAATCTTGGGAGGACATCACTGGGGGGATCCTCCACTCAAACACAATCTTGAATTGGTCCTTTATCACTCTTCACGCTGAGTTCAGAGAGCTAGATATATGTAACTTATTTAATAAAAGTGACATAACTGAAGCATTGAATAGTGCGACGCGAAGGAAAATTAGCGTCTGGATAAAAAAATTCAAGGAGGATAATTCAATTTTATTGTATAATAAGGTTAGAGACAGGTGGAAAAAGAGGGAAGACATTAAAATTGATAAAATAACGTGGGATAAAATTAATTAATTCAACAATTCCATCTTTCGTGGTGCCAACTTTAAGCAAATGCAATTTTATAGCAAATGGTTAATTTATAGAACGCCCTCGTTTCTCCATAGTATATATCCCCAAGTCGAGGATAAGTGTTTCCGTTGTGAAGAAAAGGGTACTTGGAAGCACATAGTTTGGGAGTGTCCCAAAATACAGGAGTTTTGGAAGAAGATAGGAAAATACCTCAGTAATATGATCAAAATCAATATCACATTTGATGAATTAACTTCAGTCCTTGGTTGCTCTTCGAGCCCCACTCCCCAAGACGAGTCCTTGTTCATAGCATCATTGGTAGCAAGATCGCTTATTTTGCAGTGTTGTAAATCGGAGAAAGTACCAACCTTACAGGCATGGAAGGTAAAAGTATCCAGGATTCAGGGAAGGGAAAGAAAGTATGCATTGAGATCAGGGGCCCTTAGGAAACATGATAAATACTGGAGTGTGTTCGAATGTTAGACTTTTTATGCTGGACATTGATTTTAACTTCTTTCTTAGTCTATTTGATTGTCAGTATATTGCACTATGCACATTGCACTTTATGAGTATTTTTAAACTGTCCGAATTTGAATATGATTCTATAATTAAATGAAGCTATTGTCAGTTTGCTCACTGGTTTTCTATATATATTGTACTTTGCACTTTATCAATTTTGCTGCGTAAAAAGAGAAAAAGAAAAGAATGCCATGTAATGTTTATCTATTGTCTGTGAACTCTCAATAAAAAATTTAATTAAAAAAAAAAGGGTTTTGTGAATGACTCTGAATTACATTTAGATGGGGCAATTTGGATACAGGCGGGATGTATCAATGGTTTATGACCATAGATGCGCTCTGTGATTTGTGTTGTTTACCTTAGAGGAGAGGAGACAGAGATCCAAGGAAAGGCTGTATGCTCACCTGATATCGTCCCAAAAGGGAAACATTTTCCTTCCCTTAAAGGAAAATGCCTGCTTTAATAAACAAGTTTCCCATTTTGGAATGGTTACGGTGGTGGTCTGGTACTCCTTATAAGACAATGGAGAAAACTACCTAGGCAGTCAGTTAAAATTTAAAAACACAATAAGAAAAGGACCAGAACTGAGAGTGAACAGCTTCCAGTTAAGTACATAAGTTTATTACAGTTTATTATAGTCACAATAACAAAAGACTCCTTATAAGACACCATCCCTTTTCTGCAACCATTCACAAGGAGTTCATAAATTGCAATCTAGCCAACTGATATTTATTAGGCAGGTCGTTCTGCAACCCCCTGCAACAGGACATTTTGCAACAATGGTTGTAATACAAAATGAAAGGCCAGACACAAAGATTTGGGGCCAGATGTATGACCATTCCATTTTGCGGGTCCCAAATTGAGATTTTTTGTGACTTTTTGGTAACTGCGATTGTTTGCATTCGCAAAACAATCGTACACCCCCCTGCAACTTGCTGTTAGGAAGGGACGCCCTTGGCACACCCCTTCCTCATATGACTCACAAGCCCTATTTTATGAGTTGGTAATAGGTTACTGACTCACAAAATAGAGTTTGTACATGCGATAACCCTTTTTAGCGATTGCAAACGACCCGATTTTCTGTTTGCGACCGCTAAAAACGGTCATACATCTGGTCCTTGGTGTATAATTCGCACCCACTATTAGTGACCTCCCTTTTCGTACATCAGGCTCTATATTCTTTGGCCTCAAGAACAGCCCAAAGCCACAATGTGTATCTTTCAAGTCTACGAGAAAAAAAAATGTGGGGGTCTCTTGGAGAACTACCAATGCCAAATGAAGTTAAGAGAGTTGCCAAAAATATATTTTTCCCCTTTCACTTTTGAGTAAGGTGCTTCATTCTATTCCTCCTGAATATTGACAGTTAGCGGTGTGAGCTATTGCGACTTCTGGGGTAAACCCTTCAAACGGTCTTTATACTGAAATTTGCACTTTTGCACTTTTGCACTTCTCTGATTTGTGAACTGAAAAAGGCTCCCAATGTTTCGCTTCAGAAATTTGCTTTCGCATACATTTTATCCGTCAAATATGTAATTACATCAGATGTGGTTGTGTTCCCATCGCAATTAGACCCTTTGTCTTCATTCGTAAGCAGAATCTAGCCAGGCATAACTGATGCTTTTTATGGCACTTGTCTTTGGCTGTTTCTCAGAAATAACTGGAGACTTTCCAAGCATCTTTGTTGCTCACTTAACTTAACAGAGATTTTTGCAGTTCATAAAACTTGCACAATGGAGGAACGTATGTCTCCGTGGGATAATTACTAGGGGATGTGTTGCCATACGGACATACATCCTCAGTGTAACTATCCCTTTTTTGTAAAATTGTGATCACTATGATATTCGTACTAGCTAGGCCTTTGACAGGATTTGCTCACTAATATGGGCATTCATTCTTAGCCTACAGCCCTACAAAAACCCTTTGCTAAATCCGTTTTGTGGAAATTTTTCCTATTTCCACAAACAATATGTACAAATGTAAATGTTTAGATTTACAAGTGGGAAATATTTTTTTATGCGTTGGCCATAATTGTGCTGGCAAACTTCTAAAATTAATTATGCGTATAGTTTAGCTTATTTGTTGTTTATCATTCTCACTATCAATAATCGTGTTTGCAAATGTGCAAATCTCTTTATTTAACATCATGTTTTCTAAGGATGTGACTGCTGAAAACTCTGTAATCAACAGCTCCCGTTCTTGAGAATCAATGTTTAAACCATACATCGATTCCCCTTTTTATGCAAAAAAATATTTACATGTTCAGTCATTCAGTCAATTAATGCTCTGTGTCATAGAAGGTTGACAGTGGCTATGCTTGCATAATAAAATTGTATGCTTGTATTTTGGCAAAATGCACTGGTTGTTTGCCATATTGTCTGCTTTGTTTGGTTGCTGGTGAAATACCCTAGGGCGGCTCCTCCACTAAGGCGGACCAGCGTCGCCCCATCGCACGCAGAGGCTAATGAAAGATAAAATGATCTAAGTGCAGATTATTTGATTTTTCGTCCTGCGGTTGTCTTGGCAGTGGGGCACCAGCACTGCAGCAGGGCGAGGAGAAGTGGCGGTCCCTGCTGTCAGTGCACATGACGGATTGGCCGGCCTTTAAGACCGACCAAACCGTCATGTGCACTGATATCTCTCCAACTAAGCTGTACTGCTGGGTGGAGAGATCAGCATGCACAGGGTCCCATGGGCTAATGGAGGGCTAAACCAGTGCACTCTGCCCAATCCCTACATCGCTCTCATGGCCACTGAGGGAGCTGGAAGTTTCAGCCTGTGACAGAGAAGAAGCCCTCGAAGTAGCGCGGCATGTATGTTTTTATTTTCTGGCCCCCTTGCGTTGCCCCTTGTGTTGCCTCCCTGCGACGCCCCACTCCCCATGCTTCCCTTCCCATGCTGCCCTTCCCATGCTGCCCCTTCCTCACTGCCTTTCCCTTACATCAGGCACTACGTGAAATAGCATCATGTATCTGACTATAGTGAAAAAAAAGAGGCCCTGTTTACGATGCCGGTCGGATGAGTATCCGACCGGCATTGTGTCGAATAGGAAACCGACTTACTAGTAGTCGGTGTCAATCCGACAAATTAGGATGCAACTGGCCATGAGGCAGTCAGAAACATCCATTATTCATTTGCAGCTTGTGCAGCAGTCAGAAAAGGCCGCAGCAAAACCCACATTGGAAAAATGGATAATCGCAAAACATCCATTCACCGTGTGCCAGGCACCACATGTCAGTCAGACCATAACTGACAGGCC
Source organism: Lissotriton vulgaris (assembly GCF_964263255.1). Taxonomy (NCBI): domain Eukaryota; kingdom Metazoa; phylum Chordata; class Amphibia; order Caudata; family Salamandridae; genus Lissotriton; species Lissotriton vulgaris. Next base: position 245,076,118 of record NC_141696.1, on the reverse strand, counting down.
ATTGCTTGCGATCTGACCGACATCATAATGAGGACCAAAGAGTGTTTCAAAAAGAGGAATAGCTGAACAATAAACTAATCACACGTGTATGATATATGTATTGTTATAGTATATCCAACCAACAGGAGAGTTAGGGTTTAAGAAGCCACTCTTCTACCCCTATCAATTATAGCTAAACAACTAAAGAGTGACTAACATTTACATGTAATATACATGAAGAAAGTGCAAAAAACGAGAACGTGAAGGAACAACTCTATTAATTAAAAGAACCCTCACTCACCCTAGTGGTGACATGCTTCATCATTGGGTTCCCACAGGGGAGGCCGAGTGTCCCCCCTGTGTGCTACGACGCCTGCAATTGCAGCGGAGCTGGTTTTTTGAATCAAGTTGTGTAGTGCTCAAGTGGTGTGAGTGCAAAATTTAGAGATCCCAGCAGTACCTAAAAAAACGTTATTAATGGGCCAGCTGGTCACATTAAAAACAAGTGTGGACTGTATGGTGATTTTGTTGGAAATCACTATGTCCTAATAACAAGAGGTCGACATGTTTCTGCTGTTGCGTGCCACATTTAGCTCAGCTTTCATCAGGACCATAAAGTGAAATCCCCCGGGGGGTCCACGCTCACTAAGGTGTGTCCACTCCGTGAGGATATGTATGTGAATTTTTTTTTTTAAAAAGGTTATTTTTCAAAAACTAACGGTTTTACCCGTATTAATGTACTCCTAGAAGTCACCAGGAGCCGACTCTGTAAATAAACAGATTGAACAGGACAGACAATAAGTGTAAGTAACATGCCATGTGAATACTGTCGTCTATCAATTCCTTATACCATTATGTGCAGAATTGTTCTCTAACACCATGGTTTATTTCTAAACCCGTTCTAAATACCCCTAAAGAGTATTATGCTGTTTGGGCAGAACCCTTGTTCACCCTTTCAAATTATCAGGGAGAGTTTCTTATAGACCAAATTCAGTCCCACTGTGCGCACTACTGAAACTTAGGTAGATTTAAATTACATCTTACCCAAGGCGCCATGTGTCTAAATGTGTTATTTAAAATAAATGCAACATCCCTCATTAAAATGAACGCCCCTCCATAGTAGGACGATGGATTTAGATATTCAGACAAAAGGAAGATTCATAATATGGTATACAATATCATAGAATTGCCAAACACTTACAACACACACAGGTCGGGTGTGCCACATGGATTAGTAGCGGGGCGCCATCTTCACGCTGCACGTCTATTTGTAATAGTAAACAGAAAACGGGCATGGAAAAAAGAGCCGTCACTAACCCCGACCTGCAGAATCAGACAAGGGGTAGGGACCAAACGCTGGCAGACTTACTTCGTACACAGCGACTCGCCGCCGTCAACCTATTCCGGTCTTCGCTACTATTGTTATAGTGCCAACCTGTCCAAAAAAGGCAGAAGAGAACTGTATAGGGACACCATCCACAAATCATTGAAGAGGTGGCTGGATTCAGGGCGCAGAAGTGGTTTGTTGTAGTATTTTCTTTTAAAAGATGCCTCTTCAGCATCTCCTTAATAAACTGAAGCAGGGTTGGAGTGGTTCTGATGGATACAGGTTTGTTACACTTTTGTTTAGGTTACAAATTGCTTGATATTTTCTTTTTCTAAATATTTTAGCCAAAGATCTAAGGTGTTGGAAATATATTTATTATTGTATTAGATCTAAACTCACTATATTTCATGTTATGGAAATAGGTGGATAAAGCCTCACTCCTGAGAGAGGAGGAGCAGGAGGTTTGATGGTAGGAGCTCTGATATCTGAGATTGGTGGATAACCCAAATAAAGTAAGCAGCTACTGAATTTACAAAGTTTTAATTGTTCGTCTTAGATAATGGGTTGTCACTCAAAGTCAACATTAGAAGAATGGTCTGAAAGAATGTCAAATTGGTTTATTTATTTCTTACTTGATTTTGAACTTTAATTGTTCTAGTTCATAAGCCAAACAAACAAATAACATCACAGTTACTGAATATGCAGCTATTTATACGAGTATATCTTCTAGGTAAGTGCCTCAGTTTAGCTAAAAACACTTTGGTGGTTAAGGTTCCACAGTTAATAACTAGCTTGCTCATTTTACAATGTTGCCATAGCCAAGAGATGATGAAAGAGATGTTATTCTGCAGTCCATTCTCTGCCGAAACATTGTATTGTTAGTTGCACCTTGATTTCAAAGCATAGCTGCTAAGCATTACAGTATGTTGAGCTGAGTTGTTCCATTATATATAAATGGGCAGAAGTACTTATTTTCTTTACAGAACTACCTTTTAAAATATTCTAGTAAACATGTAATAACAAGTGGAGCAGAAATGGAATCAAGTTGCTCGAGGTTTTAGTTTCATCTTGCTGGTGCCAAATGACTGCCATTGTGTCCACAGATCTCCATGCTGCCACAATGGCGTAACCCAAACCTTGCTCACGGGGCAAGGCGTGGGTTACGCTGAAATGTGTTGTTTTTTTGGCATTAGTATGATTAAAATATTATGAAAATTATCGTATTCGGATATTCTGTGGCTGATTGGTGAGTGCACAGTTCTATACACTGGAAGTGTCTGTAATTCATAAGAGTTACTCAGCCCCAATGTACACCGGTGAAGATTTAGGTCCTGGCTACTGGAGGATCTGTGGGCATGTGTATTTGTGTGCGTGTGTGTGTGTGAGTGTGTATATATACATATATTCTTCGTACTTCAGGCTCTGTATTCTTTGGCCCAAAGCCACTATGTGTATCCTTCAAATCTCCGAGAAAATAAAAAAAATGTGGGGGTCTCTTGGAGAACTACCAATGCCACTTACAGTTGGGAGTTGCCAAAAATATATTTTTTCCCTTTCACTTTTGAGTAAGGTGCTTCATTTTATTCCTCCTGAATATCGACAGTTAGTGGTGGGAGCCATTGCGACTTCTGGGGTAAACCCTTCAAACGGTCTTTATGCTGAAATTTGCACTTCACTGATTTGTGAACTGAAAAAGGCTTACAATGCTTCGCTTCAGAAATTTGCTTTCGTATACATTTTATCTGTCAAATATGTGATTACATCAGATGTGGTTGTGTTCCCATCACAATTAGACCCTCTAGGCCTGTTCAGGGGATCCCACAAGAACAGGGGGCCCAAAAAAACATTTTAAAAAATTGGCAGGAAATGGCTTTTTTAAAAAGAAGTTCCGCCCCGTGCTTATTTAATTAGGCCACCGAGTGGGCCAGGTCCTCGAGGCATTATTATAATCATTATTTGGGAGCCTGCGTGGGTTCACACGCAGCCCGAGGGACTTCCACCTCCACGAGCCACATATTTTTCTAATTTTAAAAAAAGTGCTAGGAAGGCCCTAAGGCCTACCCCACCGCCCTAGGGACCGCCACCTGCCCAGGCTAACATAAATATTAAAGTGTGAGGGGTTCCGGCCCCCCTCGCATCCACGGGGACCGCAACCTCCCCAGGGCACAAACACAAACATGTAGGGGGTCTGTTGTGGACCCCCTGCCCTGGGAGCCCCTCCTCCCTGGGGCTTACTTAGAAGGGAGACAGTCCCCCTCATAGAGCCTTACATGGCCATTGAGCCACCACCTCCGAGGGCTGGCTCCAGTAATGTCCCGGGTTGCCCACTCCCGGGACATTGCAGCTTGCTATGGCATGGTGGGAGCACCACTCGTGGAAGGGTTACAGCATAGTCTCTCATTGAAAGGTTCAAAGCACAGAATAAATAATCAAGGGCAGTCATCATCATCATCAAACCACTTTATCCGATTATTAAAAACCATAAAAGTACCATAAAAACTGATATATAAGTCACATATAACACACAATAAAATGTCATATCCATATCGTCAAGGATAAAGGCGACAAAATACAGTGCTGGAGGCTATAAATCAGAATTCATGAGATTAAAGATCTTGACTGTAAATAAAACAGTTAAAACAGGGCGTCATGCTATATATAATTCTGTAAGTGTCTTCAATTTAATAATAAGCTAGCCTTTACAAATACACATTGGATAGCATAGGGAGGCGTTTTTTCCTTAGTCTAACAGCTGCGACGATGGGTCATTAAGTAGTTGCATGTACAGTAAAGCAGGTTTGACCTGAGTAAAGCCTTTCCCCTTAAATATTAGAATGAGGAACCTCCTACAGATATCATGATAGTAATCACAAAACTTTGTAAAATGCATTGCGTCCTGTGTCGAGAAATTGTCACAAGTACAAGGACCTAGGTCACTTGTCCTACTCCAAACTTGCGAGTTGCCCAGAAAAAATGTGAATCAAGTTAAAATGAAATCTGGTTAGATGTAGGCGGTGGAATGGCTTTGTAAGAACCCTCAAGTAAGGTTCGATCTATGGTTTCGTTTTTAACAGAAAATGGGCTTTAACTGATGGTTTCATTAACTCAGTATCCTCCCGCTCTGCCGATTTCAGGTTTAAAAAGTGTAATTTTATCCAGGCCAAATCATCTTTTTTTATTTTATCAGGGAAATCAAATAGATCTGAATGACCAAGCTGAGTTCAAATGTTCTTAACGTATTTAAGCCATATTTAAGCCATGGAATATTACTAGCTCGGTCCAGGGTGACACATTTCCTTATAATCATATGGTTCAGTGTTAAATGCAGGTTGAGCCATGTTTTAAGCCAACAAAGCATCGGGGCCAGCCACAGCCTGTCTGCCACCTAACCAACACCTAATTCTTGATGGATTGCAAAGGTAGGAGTCGATTGAGGGACAGACAAGAGGGAACAAAGGCACTTATTTTCAACTATCTGAATCCCCTCCATTGGCTTAAAGCCCCAGATGGCCAAGCCATATAATGCAATGGCTAAACATTTCAACTTGTAGATATTAAGCCAGGCCTCTATTGGTTTGGCCCATAGTCGCTGTGCAAAACCATTCACTGCGGCCGTCGACCTAGCCATGGCACATATTTTTACTTTCTGTTGAGGAACCCAGGAGCCCCTCTCATCAGAAAATACACCTAGATAGGTAAAGGAGCTCACCCTAGTCAGTTCAGCACCTTCACAAAGGAATGTTTTAGATTTTTATGTTTCAGGCCCATGGTCATTATTTGTGATTTGGCTATGCTAACCACTAAGTCCAGAGATTTCATAAAGGCACCAAAGGAGTCGAAAAGCCTCTGGAGCCCTACAGCTGTGCGAGCTAATAGAACTGCACCATCTGCGTATAGGAGCACAGGAATAGACCTGTCTACTACCCACGGTACATCCAGGCTAGCCAAATCTAAAAACTTGCCTAAATTATTAATATAAAGGGTAAAAAGTAGTGGTGCTAAATTGCATCCTTGGCGAGCGCCTTTGCCAGATGTAAAGTACCTGGTGCATTTACCATCTTGGTTGACCCTCACCCTTGCAGTGAGATCCCTGTGTAGGTCAGCCAAGAAGTAAATTAAGTTTGAGTCGAAGCCCATGTCAAGCAGAGAATGCCAAAGCTTGGATCTATTTACCAAGTCGAAAGCTGACAAAAGATCCGTTAATGCCAGCTGAAGTGTACCCTCTTTAGCTATAATATATTTACCTGCTAGTAAATATAAATTGAGGCACTGATCTAGGGTTCCCCTACCACTTCTAAAAACATATTGGAAATCTGTTAAAACATAATTTTCTTCCAGCCAATTCGATAGCTTGTTTAGAATCACTTTCCCAAGGACTTTTACAGCAGAATCTATTAGTGAAATTGGCCTATAGCAACGTGGGTCCCCTCTCTGGCCTTTTTTAAAGACTGGTATGATAACAGAAGATGCCCACGATGACGGGAAACCCTGGCAACTCGACACATTAAAGACGTTAGTCAGGATTTTTGCCCAAAAAGAGGGATTCTGCTTATATAAATCAATCGGGACACCATCTGTGCGGGGTGCCTTATTGCTGGTCATCTGTGTAATTGCCGATTCTAATTCTCGTTCTTTAAAAATTATTGTTGGGGAGGCCATCCTAAGTTCACAGCTGGTGGTTGCTTCCTGGCTATCAGTGGCCTTATATATGGCTTCAAAGTGGGAGAGCCATTGGTCTTCTGTAATATTACATTCAATAGTTGTGTTTCCTGCCCCAGTGAATAAAGGTTTATTTACAATAGCCCAAAATCTAGAGCCTCTTCTTTGATTTCCTTTTTTCATAGAGAGAGAACAAACTTGTACTCCTTTTGTAGCCTAACTATTTGGTGACTATCTTGTGGGACCCTTTCTAATTCGCCTATCAGTTTACGATGCACTTCCGAGCATTTACTGTCAAACCATTTCTCTCTTATAGTACAGCTAGATATTGTTGGAAGGGTTAAGTCTGACACTACTTGTGTGCAGATACCTTCGCTAAAAGGACACCTGATCCCTGTTTGGTGTTATCAAGACAGATTGCAATTATATCCCCAGTCTTCTCACAAAGGTCTTGGAAAAATAAGTCCGGAAGTACTTTGGACCATTTTAGCCTCTATCCTTGATCGGATATTTTAGGGCAGATTTCACCCCCTGGTTCTTCTAATTTCCCCTTTAGACCGCAACCTCTATCCAAGACAAGAATTACCGGATTGTGGTCGATAAAATGAGACCACATAACAATAAAGGAGATTACGTGGGATGAAAGAGTGGAGGAGATAAAGATAAAATCTATAATAGTATCCCTCCCCTGCAAGGGCAGTCAATCTTGTTTGATCCACAATGTAAATTAAAGAATGGAGAGGATCAACCACTGGTAACAACACACATTCTGGGATTCATGTACAAAAATTGATATAATTTATGTAAAAGAGTATGCCATGCACAGAGGAAATACATTAAATTTAGCCAAATCAGGGTTACAAAGCCTCTAAAAGTTATGGCAGATTTAAAAGCTTTGTGAGACCTGTTCGTGGCATATTTGTATGTAGACTGCTGTCAACAAATGGTTCTAATAATGATCAAAATCTCCACCTAAAATTAAGTTATCATTGGTAAGGTTAGCAAGTATATTTTTAAAGGATAACTGAAAAGCAGGTTCAGAAATATTTGGACCTTAATTGTTAAATAAAAAGAAACATGATTTACCAATAATATTATCAGTTAAAATCTATCGACCCTCAGAATCACACACCTGTGAAAACAAGTTAATATTAGGTGACCTATGATAATGAATTGCAACTTGTGACCTAAAGTCAGAGACTAAAATATGTTCCACACCGATTGCCTCTTGAGTTTTGAAGATTCTATATCATTACAGTGTGTTTCTTCCTAAAAAAGCAATATTAGCATTCAATTTAGTAAGCTAAGATAATACTTTAGTCTTTTGACAGGTTTACCAAGACCAGGAACATTCCACGAGGCAACAGTAACCACAGACAACAAAAATTATCAGGCTATGGACACCAGACCATTGTAACCTGCAAGTATAATGAGAAGACAAAAAATGAGAAATAATTATATACAGCATGTAATAGGATGGAATATGCACATGTGAAGCAGTTGAAATGGATCTATGAGGAAATCTGAGGAAACTGATATATACATTAAGGGAATACTGAAAGAAGTGTTAGATAAAGCTCTGCGACTAGAGGTACAGTAGCAGATCTAGTGAAAGAACTCTGATTTTAAAGAAACGTCCAACAACAAATGGAATGAATGTTAAAGCAACATTGTCCAGCAGAGAAAATAATTCGATTATCATATATTTATCACAAATAAGAGAAATGTAAAATAATAGAACTAGGTATTAATGGCAGCAGAAACGTGTTACAATATATTCTCTATGCTTGTCATGGGTAACAAAAGATTTAGAGGTGCCAATGTGATTGGTGCCAATGTGTTGGTATTATCCAGTCATCTCCCTTTCAGAAAAAGATGAGTGGATAATAAAATTCTAAAAATAAAGGCTCTTGACAAAGTTTCTCATGCTATTTCCAAACATCACATGGAATAACCAAATTTACCCAACCATGTTTAATAAAACAAATTGAGGAAATCGTTGAAAAATTAGATTTGGAAAGCAAAAAGAGAATATAAGGAAGGCTTGTGCATAAAATTGCACCATGTTAGCACGACAAAAAATCTAAGAGCATTTTGAGGTATAATTAACACTCTGGAACACAGCAATATGAGAGCTAGTAGTGCCAACATTCCTGCAATAGCCTGGGGGTTTTCTATTCCTATCCTGATTGGGTCTAATACTGTAAATGGGCCAAACCCCATTAATAACGCATGTAACCCGTTATCAATATTTAAGGTACATAATGAGAATAGAAGGCCCGAAAACTATGACGATCAATTATTAATATTTGAGTCACTGCAGGTGGCCATGGTAAAGTCACTGATAAGTAGGATTAAATCAAATGGTGCGCCTGGTCCAAATGGGATCCTGAATGCTGTCTTTAAAGCAGGAACGGACATATGGTCAAAATTTCTTACTAAAATGTTTAAAGACATTGTAAAAACCAAATTGGTCCCAGAATCCTGGCAAGGCAGCATAATACATCCTATTTATGAAAGTGGTCCTCCTGATAACCCAGCAAACTATAGGCTATTTGCCCTAATGTATGTAGAGGCGAAAATGTTTGCAACATTATTACTCAAAGATCTAGAGGAATGGGCAACTACAAGGAAAGTTATCCGACATTTTTAAACTGGATTTCATAAGGGTCAATCAACAATAACAAACCTGCTGATACTTACCTTGTTGGCAGAGAAAACCAAATATAAAAAGCAAAAACTTTTTATTTGTTATGTAGGTCTAAAGGCAGCTTTTGAGTCTGTTGCGCGTAATCTTCTTTGGGCAAAGTTAACAGCATGGGACGTAACAAAAAATCTTTTGGAAATGATTGTACTGATGTATACAAATAAGTGGGTGCAGGTTAAAGTGGGGGATGGAAGCTGTACCACTCGACACCTTGAAACATGTAGTGACCTTAAACAGGGCTGCGTACTTGCCTCATGTCTTTTTAATCTTTTTATGGCCGACCTGTCACGTCATTTACATGCTGTCAATGCACATTCGCCATTCCTTGCAGACCAAAGTATAAAATATTTGCAATATGCATATGGTACCATCCTACCAAGTCACACGCAAATAGGACTGAAAAGATTTATAGGGTCATTTGATCAATATATAGTAGCGAATGGTTTACAAATAAATACAAAAAAAAGAAAATATGATAATAGGATCAACAAAAAAAGATAAGACATTATGGAAAATAAAGGATTTATCTATTGAAACAGTAAAGCAGTATAAATACTTAGGAGTTACGCTTGATGATAGTGAGGTTCCGTGACAATCGTAAGTGGTGTTTTTGACTCGCACAAATATGGTCGAGTCTGGTATCTATGAACCGCAAATGACGAGTTTAGTGGGTGTACGCGTTTACGCTGTGCTAACCTGAACCGTTCGTTTGTTTCGTGGGTTTCTTTATCTGAACCCACGGGTTCCATCTTAGATACGGCATCCATTTTGTTTTCTTGCCCTCAAGTAGCCAGCGAACGGACGCTGTCCGCTTCGCGACCCTGGGATTCCCAAACTCTTGCGGAAGACACGTTTCCTTTGCAGGTGTCTTTATGATGAGGGGGATGACACTGTAAGGCAGATGGCCCCGCTCGAGGCTCATCTTGCCGTGCCGCTCTATTGTCTCAGTTGTGCATTCATTAAGCACGTCCCCTTTGATGCCTGCAACTCGTGTTTCCTGACGCCACCCCTTTTACACCCTTTTCGATCTGTTCACTGTCCTCGTCTTCCTCTACACCTGTTTCTGTCTTTTCCTCGATTCGTTTACTACTGATTGGAATGTACTAATGGTGGGAAGATGCACTTTTACAGTTGGGAACTACCAAATGTTACTGTGATTATGTTCCGGACTCTGAATACATGAAAGCGACCCCTTATGACTTTTACGATGGGAACCAAGTTGTAAACCTTTGTGCACCATGTTATCCTATGCTTGAAAACTGTATAAGAAGAGCGATCCACAGATACAATTTGAATCAGACTCCTCGAACCTACACGTGTTGTACTTCTTGTGACTTCTGTGTTCCCTGCAGTAATAAACCTCGAATCTTTGACGCCGAAGGAAGTGTCCCGTGTCTCTGTCATTTGTACGCCGGAACAGGTTACCCACGAAGGTTTTAGGTGTTATCCCTGGCACCGCTGGGTCTTAGGAAAACCCAGTCCTTCAGTTGGCGCCCAACTAGGGCTGCATCAGTGGTACCGGTCCAAAGCCCGACGATCGTGAGGAACTTCGTGTGAAATCTCCGAGGGAAGGTGCACCCCGCTTCATCGATCCTGTTGTCGAAACAAGTGGCCCGACGACTTTTCCCGCGAAGATCCCCGCCTCCTGACGGCTGCGACGGACTGCTGCCCTGACTGTAGACCTGTTTTGGCGCCTGGCGTAGACCTTGGTACGATTGACGGGCCTTCCTGGTGACGCCATTGATCTTTGAGTTAAGTATTTGTGGGTCGCTCCCAGAGTCCTTTGTTGTGGGTGCTTAGTTGTTGCATGGTTCCATTGCATTTGTGGTTCTTGGTACTTTGTTCTTTGTTGTGATATTTGACGTCTGCAGTCGCCAAAAACCGAGGGTTTTGCTCTTTGTAGGGATATTGTGATCCTATAACCTTTGACGTTTGTGAAACTCGGTTTGTGTGCACGATGCCTGGCCGTAGTACTTTGTTCAGTTGCTTTAAGAGTTGTAGAGCGGACTCCCGATTGGAGGACTCGTGTCCGATACCTCCGATTGGAACTCCAAATTATGAGTTGTACAGCCGACACGGCTTAGGTCCAATTACATTCAATGAGTGTTGGGTTCGATATACTAAGAAAGACGGTGTCCTTAGTTGGCCACCTCATGGTAGTTTTGACACTCCGATTTTAGATAATCTTGAAGCTAAATTATTTCAAAGGAAAGCAAGGCCGGCCATGTTTGATTCCTTTCGGTTGTGGCGTAAAGAAGCCAAGCAGAAAGAAATCAAACAGATCAAACGTAATAAGAGAGAAGGTATTGTTACTACGGTAAGAAACGCAGAGCAGTTCCAGCGAGATAAGAAGGAAAAGGAAGTTTTCGATAGATTGCAGCCCATGACTATAGATAAGTGTTACCCCGCTTTACCGACGGGTACGGATAAGAAGGAGGAAGTAGCAGAGGACCCCTTGTTGTCCTATCTTTTGAAATCACCACCTCCGTATGCGCAGGGTACCGCAGCTCCTGTGGTTCCCCCTGTCCCTGTTCCCCAACCTGCTCCTGTTCCTGTACCTCCAACTGTTCCTGCTCCTCTGCCTGCTTCTGTCCCTACTGCTCCTCCGCTTGTACTTCCTCACACTCCTGTTCCCGCTGCTCCTACTGTTCTGGTTACTCCTGCTGTTCCCTCTGTTTCTGATACTTCTCTTGTTACCCCGTTGTGTTACCCTACTACCCCGTCTACTGCTGCTAACTTTTTCAATTCTCTTGGACCGATTCTTGAGTCTGCTGGTTCTGATGGTCCCCAAAGACGAAGTCAACTTCCCGGCAGTAGGGAACGTGACTGTCTATATAATATGGCGATGGCTTGGATGAAATATCCCCTTAGGAATCCTCCACGTGTGGTGGTTAATACGTTCTCTCAGTTCAACGTACCGACACAGAGGTTCGTGTTTGAGGAGATGTGCAAGGTTTTGCGTGACCAAATATCGGTTGATGCGTCTGATGATACAATGACTGCCCTAACTAATCTTCAGCTTCAGTTTGCGAGCGGAATGATAGTGGGTAGCAATGTTCGACGTGCTGTCGAGCAGTTGCTGTCTTTCCGTCCTTCTATAATGCCTCGAGCATTGTTTGTAGAAGATATTGAGGGATTGCCAGCAGCGCCTGGTCAGTATCCTATGCGCGAAGTTCCACCAGTGTGGATGCCGGGTGATGCTACTCGAGCTCCGCCGATCTTGCCACATTTCCAGAGAGTGTGGATACACCTCCCATGGAAACGATCGGAAGTTTTACAGGTAAAGCAATCTTTGCCTGACCCTCCCAAAAATCCTGCAGGGTACTATAAGGAATTGTCGCAGCTTGTGGATGCTACGATAATGAATCTCGCTGACATCGATATGTTGTTTGGTAACGTAGTTCCGCAACCGGTTTGGGCGACAATTCGTCAAGAAAATCATGCAGTAGAATTAGGTGGTGATTGGGCTGCTCTTATAGCGGTGGATACACGACAAATTGGTGGGGCTACGCCCGAACAGTTAATTGCGGATCTCCCTCAGAGAATAATCACTCTTATGAAAACGCTTATGCCAGCTATGAAGGTGAATTGGGACAAGTTGTCCGCTTGCAAACAGAAGAAGGACGAGAGTGTCTCTGATTTCTTTACGAGATTTGAGGAGGCATTCATCGATCATAGTGGTCAGGATATGGGCACTGAGGGAGGTCAGAGGTTGTTCGTGGACAAATTTGTGTCTAATTTGTTGCCGGACTTAAGCAACAAATTAAGAAATTCCGAGAGTGCGTGGGCTGTTTCCACGTCTGCTCAAATATTGGCTACAGCCCAATATTATGAGAATAGAGAGAAAGAGGAAAATGATTGTGCCGATAAAAAGACAAAAGAGCTCAAAACTAAAGTGTTGTTGCAACAAGCGTATCCTCCACGTTCGAATCAGAATGATTCGCAACAGCAGAATCGATCGCAGTCTCAGTCGAATAGGTCACAATCACGAAATGATTCCTCTTCAGAGAGATCTTCATTGGGGTACAATCAGTGTGCCTATTGTAGGAACGAGGGTCATCTGAAATTCTATTGTCCAGTCTTGCGTGATCGAAACAGTGGTAACTCACCTAGAGGAGGTCGTAGCGGTCCCCAACAAGCATCACGTGGTAGAGGTCGTGGTGTTCAAACTGATCGTTCCAATAATTCTTCCGATTCTAACAATTGTTTTGATCAGCGTGGATCATCGCAAAGCAGATCTGCTCAGTACAATGTAGACGATTATTACGTCGATCACAACACTGATGACGGTAATTACTAGGACAGCCATAGACAAGGAGAGGGAGTAGTATCAGTTCCGGTTGATCAGAGAGGGCCTTACGTCGCAGTTGCCACCTCGGGCGTCGTTGAGCCTTTTCTGTTGGACACTGGTGCAGCGAAAAGTTCCATCATGCATTCGAAACTCCCTGGCGCACCTTTGTCTAGCTTAACAAATGTTTCCGTTGGATTCTCTGGCGCCCCCGTTAGCAATCCAGTTTCGCGCCCTTTGCCCCTTACAATTGGGCCTCGTGAGCTGAAAGCTCCTTTGTTTTTGACTACTGGTTGTGGTGAAAATCTCTTGGGCCTGGATTTGCTAAAACGTCTATATGCGACTTTGTATTGTTCTCCTGCGGGAGTAAAGCTTACTTTGGGTGAGAGCGTTATCTCTCCAATGTACTTGTCTCTCGATAAACTTCCACCGGAATTGAGTTCTCTTCCTGCATCTTTGTGGGCAACAGGTCCCAATGATGTGGGCCTGCTTGATATCTCCCCTTATGTCGTTCACTTGAAATCTGATGTGCGATTGCCACGTATTCCCCAGTATCGTATCTCCCTTGATGGTGAACGAGCGCTGTTAGCAATTATCTACGATTTGATTGAGAAAGACGTTATTGAGGAGACTCGGGGAAACATGTGCAATAGTCCTGTGCTGCCCATTCTGAAACGTACTGATCCATCAAAGCCTCCTGTTTATCATTTTGCTATCGATTTACGAGAGGTGAATAAAATTGTGATTCCTCAGTTCCCTGTGGTGCCTGACATCACGGCTCTACTGACTCTGATCCCAGCTTCCGCATCTTGGTTCTCAGTGATTGATCTGAAGAATGCGTTCTTCAGCATTCCGATTGCTGAGGAGAGTAGAGACCTTTTCGGTTTCTCTCTTGGTGGTCGCAGCTTTAGGTTTAAACGTGCTCCTCAGGGCTACTGTGAGAGTCCATCAATATACAGTCAAGCCTTGAAGAGTCAACTTGATGCGTTTGTGTTGCCGGCTGGTGCGGCCTTGATCCAATATGTCGATGACTTATTAGTGGCTGCGGATACTCAGGACATTTGCAGAATTGCTACGGTGTCGTTGTTGCAGCATCTCTGTGACTTGCATCACAAGGTGTCACCTTCTAAGCTGCAATATTGTTGGCAAGAAGTAACCTATCTAGGTCACTTATTGTCAAAGGAGGGAAGAAGGTTGACCCCAGAGAGAATTGCAGCAATTGCCCGAATGACTGTGCCAACAACTCAGAGAGATGTGCGTGCCTTTTTAGGTATCACGTCATACTGCAGGCAATGGATTCCACATTTTTCATTGCTAGCGAAACCATTGGTAGCTCTTACGTGCAAGGATGTTCCAACTCCTTTACCATGGACGGAAGAATGTCAGAAAAGTTTTTCTGAACTTCGTGATGCGTTGTGTTCGGCTCCTGTGTTAGGTACCTCTGACTACAGTAAGCCATTTACACTATACGTTCACGAGAGGGAAGGTTGTGCGTTGAGTGTTTTGACGCAACAATTCGGTGGTAAGCAACGTCCATGTGCATATTTTTCCTCGACCGTGGACCCGGTAGCTAGAGCATTGCCGAGTTGTTTGAGAGCAACAGCGGCAGCTGCGGTGTCCATTCGACAATCTGCAGGATTGGTCATGGATAATATGCTTATGGTAATGGTTCCGCATGCAGTTGACACTCTCTTGAATCGTACGAAAACCCAACACCTGACGAGTGCAAGGTTGTCTGGGTACGAGTTGACGCTTTTGGCAAGTCACATTCAGATAAAGCGCTGTAATGTCCTGAATCCGGCAACGTTGTTGCCGATCAGTATGGAGTCAGACGAAGTAGCGCCTCACGACTGCTACTTACGAACTGAGGAAGAAACAAAAGGTCGTGTGGATTTGAAAAATACTCCATTGGAAGATCCCGATGGGACCCTGTATGTGGATGGGTCGTGTTTTAAGTTGCTGAATGGCGATGTGACGACTGCGTATTCTGTGGTGACATTGAGTACGGTTGTGGAGACTGCGAGATTGAATCAGAATTCTGCCCAGGCGGCAGAGTTGATTGCCTTGACTAGAGCGTGCGTGTTGTCGAAAGGGAAGCGGGTGAATGTGTTTACTGATAGTCAATACGCGTTTGGTGTTGCACATAGTTTTGGACGATTGTGGCGAGAGAGAGGTTTTATGACATCGCATGGTACGAAGATTCAGCACGGACAGCTCGTGAATGATCTTTTGGATGCACTTACATTGCCTAAGCAGGTGGCGATTATTAAATGTAGTGCACACCGTAAGGTGACGGATGATGTTGGTCGTGGAAATGCGTTTTAGGATGAGATTGCTAAGGAGACTGCCCGGAACCTTAGCACTAAAATGTATGTGACGAGTTCGGTAAGGTGGCCTACAGAGACTGGTATGTGTGAGGACACTATTGAGAGTGTGAAAGTGATTCAGAACGAGGCCACCGAGACTGAAAAGGCGAAGTGGAAAGAGAGTACGGGAAAGTTGGATGCGAATGGCTGTTGCCGGATGCGTATGTGCTGGCTGTTGCGACGATGGCACAATGCTTGGCACATATTAGTGCAAAAGGTATCTGCAAGTTGTTGTCCCCTGTGTGGAAGAATGATGGTATTACTAAGTGTGCTGAGAGATTGGTTAAGAATTGTATGATATGTATGTTGTACAATCCTGGTAAGGGAACTCCTACACCCCCTGGTCATTTTGCTCCCCCTTCATGTCCCTTTGAGGTGATTCAGCTAGACTTCATCCATATGGAGCGATGCAATAACCTGAAGTACGTTTTAGTGGTGGTTTGCGCGTTCTCCCGATGGATTGAAGCCTACCCTCTCAAAGACAACACTGCTCTGTCCACTGCAAAAATCCTACTGAAGGAATACTTTCCTCGGTATGGAATGCCACGAATTGTATGGTCTGATAACGGAAGTGAGTTTGTGGGGAGTGTAATGAAGAATGTGTGTAAGGGCCTTGGAATTACACAAAAATTCCATAGCGCCAATCATCCTCAGTCAGCAGGTTTGGTTGAAGGGTACAATGGCACCCTCAAACTGAAATTAGCGAAGATTCAGGCTACGACTGGTCTCTCGTGGCCTGACGCTTTGCCCTTAGCTCTTCTGTCAACTAGGGCGACTGTACATTCTCGAGTAGGGCTCAGCCCCTACGAGATTGTGTTTGGCCGCCCTGCAAATGTTTGGGGGGTCCCTAGACCCGGTGTGTTTTCTGATCTTGAGTACCCAATGTTGATCGATTATCTTCATGATCTGACTGCTAAACTGAGGTTAATTCACCAACAGGTCTTTGAAGCACTGCCGACGCAGACGGAGGGTCCAGGCCACCAGCTCCAGCCTGGAGACTGGGTTGTGACGAGAAACTTCAGCCGGAAGCACAACCTTGAGCCTCGTTTTACTGGACCCCACCAAGTTCTTCTTGCCACGAGGACTGCTGTTCGTTTGGAAGGACGCAAGAACTGGGTGCACGCCACCCATACCAAAAAGGTACCTATACCTTTACCAGCAGACTCGTGGGTGAAGAAGTTCATTGCATCGTCTGAAACAGAAGCTGCTTCGAACTTTGTCCCTTTTAGCGACGCTCAGCCTGTCGGAGATACCTCAGTGCAGCAGAACGATATTGTTGAACATTTGTCATCACAAAACTCAAGATCTGAACAATTGACTGATCAACAGAACTCTGTCTCATCATCGGACCAATTGTATGACGAGCAGACACGTACTGGGAGAAGCCGATATTTTCTCCGCTCCAACCCTAAAGACTAATAAAAATTAGAATATTTGCTCTCTCCCCTGGACATCTACATTACCCCATTGTCACTGACCAGTTGAACACACCTATATATATATATATACAATTGTGATTTTTGTAAATTTGAGTCTTTTCCACAGATGTGTTTTGCTTCCACAGCTAGCAGACTTTGTATATATTGTTGATTAAAGATACCTTACATCCGGGTGGACCGTAAGGCCGCGCGGGTACTTCCTTCTGGTTAGTAGGTCTTGACACTAGGTCAGAGACCGTCGATTCCTAGGAACTCCTGGGGATTGACCATTGCTACACAGAACGAAGTGCGTCAAGAAGGTAGTGGACGGTTTTAGAGGATGGCCTTCTCGAAGCTGATGGACATGGAAAAGGCTCAGGCTAGAAGATTCAAGTTGCGCAGAATTGCACACACAAAATGCTTCATGTTTCAGGTGTTCCTTCTATTCTTAACTGTTTCTTCGTTATTGGTGGGTGGGGTGTATTACATGATACAGTCATTTTTGCCTTCTGCCTCACCTACCCCTCCTCCTGAACTTAAACTTACTACAACTGTTTCTCCTCATTCCTTCCACATCTTACCCCAACACGAGCAGGTTAGACGTGCGGAATTCATGAACAATTCCTTCATTCAGCTCCTTCATCAGCATCAGTTAGTGGTGAACACTACCAATTGTTGGGTGTGCGGGTTAATGCCACATACCACCGATAAGGGAATTCCATACTTGGTCCTCCCTTATAGTTCCCAGGGTTCAGCTCGAGCATTGCAAACAATGTTTCGAAGTGCACTAGATTCTTACCCCAATCGAGAGCCACGTTCTCCACACTTTGGTCCTGGTCCGTACCATAAGCCTTTGGCAATAGCGATTGCAGACTTAGATAGGGATATCTATGAGCCGTCGCTCATCCCAGAGGAAGAGGTGCGAGCCTATAGGGATCTCAGTGAGGTTGAGTATAGTGCGCTCGTGGGCGAGAGACAGTTGAGGAGTTCGTCTCCAATATGGGTCGTACCCCACCTTGGTAATTTCTGTCTAAAGGGCCGTGGTCGAAATCAGAGGGCCCACCTTGGAGAGAGTGCTTGCTCTGAGACGTATGTCTTAGCAATGCTCTCTTTCCCTGTTCTCCTGACTGCCAAGGGTACATATTTTGTCTGTTACGACCGTGCATATACATGGTTGCCCCTTGACTTTGCGGGCACCTGTTATATTGCAAACTTGTTGCCACCGACTTTCACAGTCGCCTCCGATTACCACAAGACCAGAGTTGTGAGGGGCGTGATTAGCAAAGAGGACACTGCCGGTCAAGAGGCAGGAGACTTTTTCAAGGGTTTCTTTCCGTTTTGGGGTCCTATGATCAATAGTAGGAACCTGAGACAATTGACTCGAGTGGTGGAATCGACAGCTAATATCACTGCCAGTGCCCTTGGCAATATTACAGCAGAGCTTCAGGCGGATAGGTTGATGACGTTGCAAAATCGTATGGTTTTAGACGTTGTCTTAGCAGATCGAGGTGGAGTATGTAGAGTGATCCATTCGAGTTGTTGTATATTCATTCCAGACAACGCTCCGACTGTCTATCAAGCCATCTCGAAGTTGCATAAGATCTCTGAGTCCATACACGTGGACGTAGGGGATTGGACGCTACTCGGGTGGTTTTGGGGCCTGATGTCGACTTGGGGTTGGAAGATTCTGATGATCATCAGGGTTGTTGTAGCATTCCTGTTCACGTGTTGCCTTTGTGTACAGTGTGGTCCTGCCTTATGTGGCCTCTGTGCTACAGCGTGTATGAGACAGCCGCCTGTTACCAAAGGAACTCTGATGGATAGAGTTATGTTGCAGCAGCATCTAGATGGTCTGATGAATATCGAGATCGATTATGATTCCGACTACTGCTTGCCTACATGAGGGCAAAAGGAGCGTCTGAGGTTCCGTGACAATCGTAAGTGGTGTTTTTTTTTTTTCATAACCAATTTTATTATGAGTTCAAGCATAGCTCAACACAGCCCTCCACAGTCAGGAGGAGACTGTCAAAGTCCGATAAAAAAGAGACATATCATTAGTACAGCATCAAACCCATCGTTATACAGTAAATGGCATCGAACTACCCCACCCACCCAACCCCAAAAACACCAACCAGCCCCGCCCACAGCTACCCACCCCTTATCCCACCCTAACCCAGTGCACGCGATCACAGTCCAGCAACTTGGGACAATCTACACAGGTGGAGCCGGCCAGCGGCCTAGAGTGCGGGATCCACATCCAGCTGTAATGCATCATCAATGTCCACAGGGGGGTCAAGGAGCAGGCCCCGGTAATCCGCCCACCGCTTCCAGATTTTGAAATGTTTGCGGGGACATCCCCGGGCTTCAAAAACAGGCTGTTCTAGACCCATGAGGAAATCCAGTCCCGCCCTCCAAGCCCCGAGGGGGGGGGCGCGCTCGCTCTTCCAGGCCTGCGCCAGGTCTCTCTTCGCCACCACCAGCCCCAGCAACAGCAAATGGCGCTTGTAAATATTGCCTCCAACATTCTCTAGAACATGAAGAAGGCCCAGCCTGGGGGTACGGGGCAGGTCCCAACCCAACACCTCTGAAAGGCAGTCCCACACCCCAGCCCAGAATCGAGTCAGTCTCTCACAGGACCATACTGTATGAAACAGGGTGCCCTCTTCAGAACCACACCGCAGACATTCGGGAGACGCGACCAGGCCTGCCCGCCATAGACGGTGTCTAGTAAAATACGCCCGGTGGAGGTATTTGAACTGGATGAAGCGAAGGCGGATGGCTATAGCAGTACCTCTGGGAGATTCCAAGGCCTCACGCCAGTCGTCATCATCCAGTGGACCTACATCAGCCTCCCAAGAGGCCCGCAGCGCTGCGAGTGAAGGGGTACAGTGAGTGACCAGAGAGCGATATATCTGCGAGACCTTCTTGTCACCCAGGTCTCCCATAAACAGTTTAGCTTCGATAGGACTAAAATCAGGGAGCTGTTCCAGGCCCGCCAGACTTGGGGTAAGTGCGTGGCGGAATTGAAGGTAGCGGAAAAACTGGGTCTTGGGCATGCTAAATTCGGAGCTAAGCTCCTGAAAGGACTTCAGGGTAGTACCAGATAGGACATGACCTAGGGACGAGATCCCAATCGCATCCCAGCCGTCAAATCCGGACAGGGACGCCAGCGCCGGTAACAGACCATTTCGCCACAACGGGGTTTTGGCTGTAAGCCGACCCCACCAGCCCACCCGATGCAAGGCCCGCCGCCAGACAGTGAAGACCACCTGGGTGACTTGCGGAAGCAGTCGCCTCCGCCTAGCCGAGTACAACAGGGTGTGAAGGGAGGCGCCACCCATCAGGGAATGCTCAAGGGCATAAGCCGGGTCACTACGGTCGCCATACCACCACTCGTTGAGTACAAGAAGATGGGAGGCCTGATAGTAAGATAAAATATCCGCGGCCGCCAAGCCGCCGCTGTAGGTAGAGAGGAAGCAGGTGCGCAGCGCCACCCTGGTGGCACCACCAGCCCACAGAAACCGGCCCAGCACAGAATCAACTGTACGGAACCACTGCGGGTCAACCTGGAAGGGATGATTCTGCAGTTGATACAGCAGACGGGGCAAAGCCACCATCTTGAAGATGGCCGACCGGCCGTAGATATTAAGTGGCATGCGCGACCATGTCTTGACGTCTAGTTGGACCCGATCCCATACAGGTAGAATGTTCCGGTCCCATGCCACTGTAGGCGAGGCAGAGAGGAAGACACCTAGGTACTTCACACCCTCAACCGCCATCTGAAGGGATGCAGCCCACGGGCAGTCCACTGCGGCACCCCCCAGCACCCACATGGTCGACTTGCGCGGGTTAAGGAAGAGCCCTGATGCCCGACCAAACTCCTGCATCAACTCCAGGACACGAGGACCCGTACGCTGCAGGTCGGTCATGAAAAATAGCACATCATCCGCATATAAGGCTATGCGGTCCGAGTGAT
This sequence comes from Lissotriton vulgaris, assembly GCF_964263255.1. Classification (NCBI taxonomy): domain Eukaryota; kingdom Metazoa; phylum Chordata; class Amphibia; order Caudata; family Salamandridae; genus Lissotriton; species Lissotriton vulgaris. The sequence continues at coordinate 245,055,398 of NC_141696.1, read as the reverse complement.
CCGCACCCCAAACGAAGCCACGGTAGAGCTCATCGCGGCGCACCCTGGCGGCCAGCGGCTCCATGGCCAGCGCGAAGAGGTAAGGGGAGAGCGGACACCCCTGACGCGTGCCCCTGGACACCGGAAAGCGAGCAGACGTCGTTCCCGAGACGCGCACCGAGGCCGTGATCTCAGTGTAGAGCAGCCTGATATAGGAGAGGAACACCGGGCCGAGATTCAGCAGCGGCAACAGGGTAAAAAGAAAGGTCCAGCTGACCGAATCGAAGGCACTATCAATATCAGCCAGCAGAAGCGCCGCCGGGTCCTCCGAAGACTCGATCGCCTGCATCGCGGCCTGCGCCCGTCGTATATTGTGTCTCGTTGCCCTGCGCGGCATAAAGCCCGCCTGATCTGGGTGGACAAGGGCCGAAATGTGTGGGAGTAAACGGTTCGCCAGCGCCTTTGCCAGGAGCTTAGCCTCGAAGTTGATGAGGGATATGGGGCGATAAGAGTCATGGCGATCGGGAGGCCTACCTGGCTTCAGAAACACCACGATTTCGGCGTGACGCCAGTCCGGTGGGAGGCGGCCACGCTCTCGTGCCATTTCCAGGGCCCGCAAGTAGTGCGGCCCGAGCTGCAGATGGAACTTCTTATAAAATTCGCTGGGGAAGCCACTCGGCCCCGGTGCCTTGCCTACATTCAACTGGCCCAGTGCATCACCCAGCTCCTCAGCCGACAGGGGAAGGTCTAGGGCCTCGCGTACCTCATCAGATACAGCAGATGGGGGAACCGAAGCAATATAGTCTGCGATGATGGCAGGGGAGAGAGTCTCCCGAGAGGCATACTGGTGCCCATAATAGCGCGCAAAACTCGTTGCAAGAGCCGCCGGATCAGTGATTGCCACTCCTGCACCATCAACAAGGCCCGGCAGCGTAAGAGGCTGTAGGTTCTGTTGGCACAGCCTATGGAGCATGGTGCAAGACTTGTCGCCCCACTGATAGACCCGACTACGGGTGGCTAGCCACGCCTGACGAGCCTCATCCAACAGGACCGAGGAATAAGACTGTTGCGCCTGCAGGAGTAGCCGCAGTGCCACATCATCGGGTGCCTCGCCGTGCCGAGCCTCGAGCTCCTCCACCCGCTCCGCGGCCGCGGCAATGCCCCCCAGTCGAGTCCGGCGAGCAGCTGCACACCAAGCAATATCTGTGCCCCGCAGGGTGGGTTTCATAGCCTCCCAGACTGTCACCGCATCCATCCCCTCTGTAAGGTTGTCCCGCCAATAGTGGGCGATCGCGCTGCGCAAATGTTGGGAATAATCAGGGCGCTGCAGATGCCACGCGGACATTCGCCATCGGAAGGGGGAACGTGCTTTGCACAAGTCAATTTGTACCGCCACTGGGGAATGATCAGAGAGCCCGCGGGGCCGAATCGCTGCCCCCTTCACTCTATCAAGGAAAGCCCTCGGGACGAACACACAGTCCAAGCGTGAAAGGGAGCCATGGACAGCCGAGACAAAGGTGTACTCTCGCCGTCCCGCATGCATATGCCGCCACACATCCACCCAGCCCAGACCATCAACCATAGCCCCCAACCGTGTAGGGGAGGAGACAGGTGCCACTCCTGGCCTCCTCTGCCGGTCCAAAGCCACATCCATCACGTCGTTCCAGTCTCCGCCAATCACAGCCATGGAGCGGGGGAGCTCGGCCCATACAGCAAACAAACGTTCAGCTAAGGCCCACTGCAGGGGGGGGGGGGCATACACACAGCCAAACACAACCGGCTCCACTCTGACTTTCCCCTGTACAAAGACAAAACGGCCCTGGGGGTCAAGCCACTGACGCTCATGTACATACGCTAGCCGTCTATGAATAAGAATGGCCACACCTCTGGAGCCCCTGGTAAATCCGGCATGGAACACTTGATGGAAGCCAAAGCGCTGCAAGCTCAGGGCTTTTGTACCTAGCATGTGCGTTTCTTGAAGAAGGAGCACATCCGCCAAGTCCCTCTTAGCCCATCGAAGCACCGCTCCCCGTTTAATCTTGTCCAATAATCCCCGTACATTCCAGCTAAGGACACGCATGGAAGCGCCATTAGGCGCCAAGTGAGGGACATCAACCATGATCACAATGCTCCCAGCCCCACACTCCCCGACCCCCGGCCCACCTCCCAGACCCCACAGTTGCAAAACACACAGAGACCACGTGCACCCCCAGAACCAGAACCCCAGACCCCACAAATCCCGAAGCCCCAAACCCTACTACCCCTCCGAACCCGACCCAACCCACAAGTAACCAAACACCCAGGTTCCCCCCACCCCCACCCCCATACTTCAAAGAACAATGAAGTACCTGTCGCGGTATGCGGTACATCAGGCCCAAAACACTGCACCCAAAGCCAGCCATACCAATGGATCCCAACTAGTCCCCCCTTTAACTAATCAGACACACCCAGAACCACCACCCAGTCCCAGCAGGAGGAGGCAGCCCAAAGTACGTGCCCTGAACCCCAACAAACACCCATTAAAGCCATAAGCATAGCACCACTAGAAGGTTATAGCCCATGACGGCCCCGGCATTCGCCAAGAAGAAAGCAATACTGCACCAGTCAATGTATGTCCCATCGACCACAGCTCGGCCCTTCGCCAGGGATAGTCACATAGAGAAGGCAACCAGCAGACAGTCCCTGTGACGGGCGATCAGGATCCTCCATCAGATCGGTCCGCATCAGGCTGTGTGTCCCCCAAGAGGGGGTCCCGGGACAGGGACCTCCGCCGGGAGCGGGACTTGCGATGACGTTTCCCTTTGCCAGATGGGTTGCTCCTGTCCTGAGACGAGCTACGTGACGATCCAGAGTGCAGCCCCGGTTGGACGTGAGGTCGAATCCTGACTGTTTCATCGGTCCAGTTGAAGACGGCCTCCGGCGTATCAAAGAAGATGGTCTTGGAGTTGAAAATCACCCGAAGGCGGGCCGGGTAAAGCAGCGAGTATTGAATTTTCAGGCCACGCAGCTTGGCCTTGGCGTCCAGGAAGGAGTGCCGCTGTTGGTGGACCAGTTTGGTATAGTCCGGGAAAATCATTATTTTATGATTGTCATACAGCAGGGTGTCCTTCAGCCGCGCTTCCCGGAGGATGACGTCCCGGTCGTGAAAGTTGAGGAGCCTGGCGATGATCGGGCGAGGCCGCCCCCCGGCTGGTGGCTTCTGTGTCAGGGCGCGGTGGGCACGCTCCACTATGAAGCATCGCGACAGGGCGTCCGGGGGTAGCCAGCTCTCCAGCCACCGGGACAGGAAGGCGTCCATAGGTCCATTCTCGCAATCCTCCGGAAAGCCAACGAAGCGCAGGTTGTTTCGCCTCGCCCGCCCCTCGGCATCCTCCACACGAGACGCCAGGCCCCGTTGGATCTGTTCCATGTCGGCAATCTTCTTCTGAAGGGCACCAACATCGCCCTCCACTGCCGTGACCCTGGTCTCAGTTTCGGCAATGCGGGCGACTGCATTGCGAAGATCTTGACGCAGCAGCATCACATCGGCCCCCACCGCGCCGATTTTCGCATCCAGCATGTCGCGGGACTGCGTAATGGCCGCCATCAACGCCGCGTTGTCCGGTCCAGCAGGGTGACTCCCACTAGCCGCCCCGGCTCCTCCACCATGGCCGGTGAACTTGTCAATGGGTCCTGTCTTAGTGGCAGCCGAGCCCCTCGTCATGGCGGCCGTGAGCAGTGACACGCACCTGTATCCGGGCCGCTTCTCGCAATAGTCCACCAGCCAGGCTCCGGCCTAGGCGTCTCGAACACACCAGGCCGCCCGAGAGTCCCTCACCACCGGCCCACAGATCGGGTTGCACCCCAGGCAATGCTGCCTCGCCAAGGTGTAGGAGATCGTCTTCGCGCCCACCGATGCTCCTGGCACGGCGCAGATATGGGCCACCCCAGTGCGGACTACCAGTTCTCCAGCCACCGCCGCAGGTACCACAGGAGCAGGATAGGGCAATAGAACCGGGCCGGTGACTCCGGGTGGGGACCACCAAACCAGCAGTCCCGGCTACACCAAGGCCCGGCAGGCCGCAGAGCTTCCGACACCCCCACCAGTCGCAGCGAGGAAGGGCTGAGGATCCCACTGTAGGTCGTCAGGAGCAAGGAACCCCGGATCGTGGCCAGCCCAGGTTGCGAAAATCAAGGTCCCGACTGCGCTCGGGCCTCCAGGCGACCCCTGCTGCTCCGGCCCCTTCGCCGCGTCCACACCACTTGCAGGTCCAGCCAAGCCCTGGGAGGATAATCACTGGTCAAGGGTCCAAGGTACGTCGCGACCCCCTCTGGCACAGCTCTTCGCAGCAGACCCCACTGCGCCGGTCAACAAGAGTGGAGGACACAGTTCTCACCGGTAATGGAGCCGCTGCCAGTCCCAGCGGAGGGTAATGCGCCAGCCAATAGCGGGGGACAGCAGCAGCAGAGTGTCCGGACACCAGTGCGAATGTCCTCGGGTGTCGCCAAACTCGAGGCCCCGGCTCCAGCAAGGCCAGGTAGGCCGCCGCCCCTCCGAGGGCCCCCACCGGCCCAGGTCCCCGCCACCGGCAATGTATGGACAGGCTGGGCACTCCGCTGTGAGCCGCCGGCAGCAGACAGCCCCGGATCGCGGTCTGGGAGCGGCAGCGCCGGCTCCCGGCCAGGTCCCCCCGTCAGGAACGCCAAAATCGAGGCCCCGGCTCGTCCGGCGGGCACCAGGCCGCTCGCTGCAGTCACTCGCCCCACAGCCGCAGGTGGTCTCGGCGCGGTATCTCCCGCAGCGGACGGCTCCCGGAGTCCTCCGCCAGCACTACCCTGGATGTGGTGCACTTTCTGGGGTTCAGGGCCAGGATAATGCCAGGATAAACGGCGGGCCGGCGGGAGCTCTTAGGCAGCCACGTCCGCCATGCTCGCCCGCTAAGCCACGCCCCCCGTAAGTGGTGTTTTTGACTCGCACGAATATGGTCGAGTCTGGTATCTATGAACCGCAAATGACGAGTTTAGTGGGTGTACGCGTTTACGCTGTGCTAACCTGAACCGTTCGTTTGTTTTGTGGGTTTCTTTATCTGAACCCACAGGTTCCATCTTAGATACGGCATCCATTTTGTTTTCTTGCCCTCAAGTAGCCAGCGAACGGACGCTGTCCGCTTCGCGACCCTGGGATTCCCAAACTCTTGCGGAAGACACGTTTCCTTTGAAGGTGTCTTTATGATGAGGAGGATGACACTGTAAGGCAGATGGCCCCGCTCGAGGCTCATCTTGCCGTGCCGCTCTATTGTCTCAGTTGTGCATTCATTAAGCACGTCCCCTTTGATGCCTGCAACTCGTGTTTCCTGATGCCACCCCTTTTACACCCTTTTCGATCTGTTCACTGTCCTCGTCTTCCTCTACACCTGTTTCTGTCTTTTCCTCGATTCGTTTACTACTGATTGGAATGTACTAATGGTGGGAAGATGCACTTTTACAGTTGGGAACTACCAAATGTTACTGTGATTATGTTCCGGACTCTGAATACATGAAAGCGACCCCTTATGACTTTTACGATGGAAACCAAGTTGTAAACCTTTGTGCACCATGTTATCCTATGCTTGAAAACTGTATAAGAAGAGCGATCCACAGATACAATTTGAATCAGACTCCTCGAAACTACACGTGTTGTACTTCTTGTGACTTCTGTGTTCCCTGCAGTAATAAACCTCGAATCTTTGACGCCGAAGGAAGTGTCCCGTGTCTCTGTCATTTGTACGCCGGAACAGGTTACCCACGAAGGTTTTAGGTGTTATCCCTGGCACCGCTGGGTCTTAGGAAAACCCAGTCCTTCAATAGGATGACTTTTAAACCACATTTTGATAACTTAAAGGCCAAAGCAACTTCATTGTCTTTTGCCTTTAGATCATTGCGAGATTAACTTTTATGTCCAAGTTACAAGCACCTATTAAAAGTAATGAAGGCAAAACTTATCCCCGTGCTTACATATGGGTCAATATTTTTCTGAGGTAAAGATAGCCAACTGTTGGATTAATTACAAATAAAAGTTTTAAAGTAAATTTTTAACATTTCAAAAAATGTTGGACATGCTATATTAGGTGCTGTTAGATTGGAATTTGTTTGGTAAGTCAAGCTGCATTTTTAAAATGTCCATTTTCACTCTAGTTATCAGAACCTGAGTTCCTTGCATACATGTGCTCGCAAAAAATGTGTAAGATGGAGTATACCAGCCCATGGAGGTTATATTTAACGGAAAGTTTGAATACTTTTAAGCTCCTTCCTTTTGATGATATGATTAGAAATAAGACCATTTTAAACAGATTTTAAATCAATCAACTAAATTGGTATCATTCATATTAGATCAGGAGATGACTGCCAAAAAAAAAGCCTGCCTGGTTGGTTATTAATTTGTATAATAAAATTGACCCCAATCCTATATAACCTCTTTTTTGAAACCAGCGGTAAGGGATATATTGCTTAAACTTAGGTTTGGCCACTATCCAACAAAAGATGGGACACCTAGGTGGGTACAAGTTTGGCAATCACAAAAGTGTAGATTATGTGGTTATACTAATGAAACATTACTGCACATTGTATGTATTTGCCCCAAATTGCGTCATGAAAGATTAACACTTTTAAAACCAATATTCAAGGAACAAGGGGCGAGAACGATAATACTGTGCCTTCAAGGGCGAATTATCAATTTACCAGTTTACTTTGTTAAATTTATCCTTATAGCTGAGAAACAAATGGCTCAGGACGATGTTTTGGTCATTCAATAAGAATAGAAAGTTGCTATGATACTAACTATATTGTTTTTCCTGTATTGGCAATGTAACTGGACAACTATGTCTATCTTTTGCTGATGATATAGTATCTAAGGTATAAGGAGATCTTAAAAATCACGGATGCACTTTATATATTTAGCATTATGATTATAATTGGATTGAATATTTGCTACCTTATGCATAGCTTCTTTTAAGGGGCTGTTTAAATACCAGAGAGAGGATTCAAAGAATATTTGAATGGATGGTTTTATTAATATGCATGGTTATTAATAAGGAAATGTAATGTTTATATCAGGTTATGAATGAAATATGTTTCCATGATACTTTGTGTACTTCCAACGGTTCTAAAGGTATGTTAACACTTCCTCAATAACTTTAAGGGACGTAAGAAATTGTTTTGTTTTATGAATTGTGTTGTTTTTATTGTAATGATTTTAATTAATTAATTGGACAATAAAGAATTGTTTATGAGTGGATAATACCATAACGAATGTTCAGTTGATGTAGGGTAGGTCTCATCGAGAGAATGTTTTTAATACTGACATTAGTGGGATTGGATAACTCTTCTATCTTTAGCCACTTTAACAACACAACATGAGTCAGTATATTCTAGGAAAAGCACAATTATTCCAAGTGGATTTGAATTAGTGGAATCTTTTCTACCCAGTCTGTTGGCTCTTTGTTTCTTGAGAACAGGTGCTGGGGATAAATCAGTCAAATCATGGAGAAACTTTTCTAGAAAAAACACTTGATCTTGACCTACAAAACCTTCATGCAGGCTATATAATCTCAATGTATCGAATTTTTGTGATTCTCTAAAACTTCAGTTTGTTTTTGGAATACTTAAACATGTTGTTCCATTTCAATCAGTCTATTCTCCAAAACTGCACATCTATCTTCAATAGATTGAAGCTTCTTCTTGGTTGTTTTCTGAAAGGTAACAAAGCTCTAATTTTCTCTAGATGTTTTCCAAATTAGGATTTGTTGAGGTTGCAAAAGGATAGGAAGCATCAATTGTAAGCTGTTGACTGTATGCCAGTTGAGATAGAATGACATTTCAAATTAGAGATAGTATCCGAAGCAATGGGAAAAATGTGGCTTCTGCTTTTCAGTGCCATGAAAACATATTTGCCTTTTATAATAAAGTGTTAGGACTTACAACAGAGGTCTGATATTTTAACTCTTAAAAACGCAGGACCTTCATAAAAACAATATTGAAAACATGAGAGGGGCACAAACTAATCAAATGACCTTTGCTGAGGCACAGAAGCAGATAAAGAACGCCAGAGACAAGCAGCCAGTAAATATAATATTAGTCATCCCCAAGAACAATGAACTTTTTTCATCTGTATGTACACAAGGACATGAGTTAGGAATGAAGTGGGACCATATCTTTTGCAAAAAGGCAACTTTGCGAAAAGCTGAGATGGGTTGTGAAACACTCCATTCTATGTTTTAACTGTACCACGGTAAACCAAATGGCGGTGACAACTTCAAGCGGCGTTCATCTTATGACGCAGAAACAAAAAGTCCCAACGAAAAAACAAGGAAAACATTCTGTTTGAGACTTGTAAAACAAGAGCATCCTTATATAAGTACCAGGCAAAAACATGCATCTATCGGTGACATTTAAAGGCAAAGCCATTGATGATGCCTCAACCATAAAGTGGCAATTATGTTTCCTCACTAAGGGGCTCATTAGGATGGCGGGCAGACTTCAGTCCACCCGCCATTCTGGCAGTACGGGACCGCCCGCCTGCCATGCAGTGGTCACGCACCCCTGATAATGATGCGACCACCACCGCGGCAGTCGCATCTGGAAATTTAACACTGCAGCGGGTGCTGCTGGCTGCAGCACCCGTCGCAGTGTCAAATGGCCATGTTGTGCATTCCCATGCAAAACATGGCAGGCACCGCAGAGTGCCTGCCACCTTGCGCATGGAAATGGAGGGGGACACCATGGGTTTCCCCGTGCACCCCACACCCTGCCCTATAGAGGGGGCCTGCAACGGGCCCCCAAAGCAAATGACCACCAGCCTTTCCATGGTGGCATCGTAGCCATGGAAAGGCATGTGCAACACCCACATCCTAATATGGCAGGCGGTGCCTGCCAGGCACCGCCACCATATTAGTGGCCAAAGTCTGCCCGGCAGGCAATCGTGACGATTGCCACCAGCGGAAAAGCGGCAGACGGACTTTCCATCCACCGTGATAAACTCCACCATCATAATCTGGTGGGGGTAAACGCCATTATAATGGGGGAACGATCACCACTGCCAGCCTGGCAACGGCGATCGTTCCGCCATCGTAATGAGCCCCTTAGCCACACCCCTTTGGACAATGTTTCTCTTTTTGCTTTTTTAACTTGCAGTACAACTACTGTTAAACTTAAAGCAGTAAATGTAGTTATGCTTTATACAAATGTTTGTTTTTCTGAATGAACAGGCAGTTTTGGTTTCCTGTCTAGATATCACATATATTACATAGGCCATTATAAAGAACCCCATTTAATAGTGTATAAAAATGTGCTGTTTTTTGCAGATGTCTTAAAAGATAAAACAAGTGAACCTACTGACATCCATTTGGAGACTAGAGTCTTATCATGCACAATTAAATTTGAAATACATTTAATGTTCTTAAGTAAGGTTTGTTTTTTAGAATCAGGTGTCACATGAATACTTTGAGACATTGAATACTCAAACATTTTTGTAACTGTGTTAGCACTATCTAAATTATTGGGAAGGCATTTAATTATGGATTGAGGGTGTCTACTTCAAAACCTGCTTTGGATAACAACATTTATTTCAACATCAAGAGATTTCAAGTTCTAATTGTATGGCACAGCAGCAATCTGAGGGACTGAGAATCAAAGCGCACAAAGCTGAGAACATTCCACTAATTATTATCTACAGCGCCACGACGCCTCAGGGCAGCAGTGCGCTTTACAAGACACATACATTACATTACATTAGATTATTAGTGTGCTCAAGATATGTTGCCATTTGTTTGTACTGATCTCCAGGGGCCATCATCCATTTAAACTATGTTCATATTAATCTGCTGTATGACCTGCCACATCTATCTCATTATTTATATGATAACAGGGCATAGTAGTAGTATGTGTCTTGAAATTATCCCTGAGGCTCCATCCTGCAGGCACTTCCAACTACTTTATTCCATTTTACCATCACATACAGCACTACACTCAAGGTACTCACTTCTTTACTCATTCACTCACACATATTTTAAAATGATCTTGCTTTTCCTTCTTATGGCACTCTTGACCTTCTCCCCCGTCACCCCATTGACGCATACAGCACTTATTCACATTCCCTCCCATAGTAGTCTATGATACTGAAACCCTACAATGAAAGGGACAGGGATCTCTGTTCTGCTGTCTGTCACGTTGTAAACATTCATGAACGTGGCCCATGGCCTCATGGTCCATACCCTGGTTGGTCAAGAGCGCAGGGACTCCTCCGGACACCTTAAGCTAGCGACATGCCAGAACAGAGCTGCGGGCATCCTGGGGAGTACACCTTTTTAAACCTGACACCTCTGTTCTCATAATGGTCAGATGGTAGTCTGCATAACAGCAGTGGTACTGCCTTCCAACGTCAGCCTTTTCAGATTGAGAGCTCCACTAGAAAATGCATTGAGCAGGCAATAGCAGAAGGCTGGTCTGCGTGCAGAGACTGGCAGAGGGGAGCAGTTGTCAGTCCTCCCCTGGGATTCTGCTGTGCGTGTTATTCCTTTAACAGATTAGCTACAACCTCTCATCCTCTGGCATATCCAGATTTAGTCATGAGAGAAGCAATCAGGCATGCTCTGGCACACTGGTGTACCCCCACCCCACACACAAACATATGCATACATGTCCTTATTTCATATCTCCTTCTGTCTCCCTCTCTCTGTCTTGCAATCTTCGTGCCAGCCTATCTCAGCTAACTATGGGTAAAATTTGCGAATTCGCGGTCCGCAAATTCGCGCGAAAGCGAATTCGCAGTCTGCAAAATTCACGAATTCGTGCAAACTTGCAATTTTTTTTATTTTGGCATGTTCGCAGGGTTTTTTTTCAGTGTGTCTACCGCAAACTTACCCATGCAGTCGTTTTTGGGCCCGGCCATCTTGTTCCCGGGAAGAAAACAACTCGGCAAACTCAGAATCAAGGTAAGTCAACGCAGCACACACGAGAGTGTATTTTTGAAGCTCGAACAAGCAAAAAAAATTCTCAAACTTGCGAATTGCAGATTGTTTGGCAATTTCGCGCGATTCGCGGATCGCGAAATTGCCAAAAATCCCCAAATTTCGCGAGCGGAACGAATTTTTAGCCCATGCTTAATCTCAGCCTCGGCACTTCTGCTCCTCCTCCTATAGAGTTCAGGCAACAACATGTCTCACATTTTCCTTATAGTTAGATATCTCTATGCTACACATGTCATGCTAATCCAAGACCCACCTCACAAATATCCAAATCAGTACAAAATACACAAAACCACCACAACCACCAGATTTACAATATGCCATAATAAGCTACCACAAGAGCCCTTTTCGTCCAACAGCACTCCCTCCAAAACATTTTTAATTAAATACAATGTGCCTTCTTCAAACTTAACATGTTAGACAGACCCCTTGCACTCTTATACGTACACCATGTCCCGGGGATCTCACAAGATTTTTATATTTGAGTGCATACCTCACATTTATTTGCCTCCTGACTGACTGGACATTCAATAAAAATAATAATCCTGTATTTGTGAAGCGCAAACTACTCACCCTTATGGGTCTCAAGGAGCTGGGGGCCTTTGTGGAAATTAAGTGAGCTATTGCCCAGTCACACGGCGCTGAGGCTGCCGCCGGAGCCGGGGATCGAACCGCAACCCCTGTGATCCGAAGCCAGCTGCCCTGGCCGCTGCACCACACCTCTCCACAATTAGCAGCCGTACTGGATAGTTACTTGCATTTATTTATAATCACAAGAAGATGGTGAATAGAGGATTCTTACAGTACAAAGCAATGGTGAAGTTCTTGTTTTCACATGGATGTTTGCAGCTACGTAGCATGGTACAACCTATATTTCTTGCAACAATTACACATGCTATACATGGAAAAAAACTATGCTGTGTCACCACCCCCTCATACCATACACTCTAATATATTACATTGCGTCATTGCAATTTAACCAGTAAACAATAATGCCTAGAAAACGATGTGAAAAGGTTGGCATTGGAAACTTACCACCAAACCCAATGGATGTTTTCCCTCCATGGGCCCGGAAGCCCAAATTCCCCCTTTAATGGCCCAACCTTTCCTGTTCATTGTCCAACCTTCCTTTTGAGATCTTAGCCTGGAAATAGGGACCCAGATTGTACTTCTTTCTCCAACTGCACAGGATCACTTTCTTTCTTTGTTGGATGGAGTGGCATGGCTGCTGTGGGGTTAGCTTGGTGCACCATCATCCATTCTGGTTCTCTAGCTATATAATGGGAGGTGTGAATAGGGCAGGACTGTTATGGGGCCATAGAGGCATGTTTGGGTGATGACAGCCCTTCTCAATTTGAAAGCAGAACCTAGCCTGCAGAGTACCAGGAAAATACAGCAGTAGAATGACTATACTTGGCCTGGAGGTTGGTTATCTTGTAAAATATTGTGTTCCAAAGTATGTGATTGACCCATTTGCTCGAATATGAAAATATAACTTTTGCAACACTATAATTAAATATTGAAAACATTAAATTATTAACATTATTATTATTATTTTGGGTGGGTGGTGAACTCCACTCCGCCAGCGGAGTTCGTGGAGTTTTGCCCACTCCGCTCTCCGAATAGGGCATAGAGTTCCAAAAAACTCAGCTAAGTGGCGCAGAGTGAAGTTTTCCCTCTCTCATGGCTCACCAGTGTTAAGTTGTCTAGCGAGTGCGAGGAAAATCTTATGTTAGACCAACTGCCAGCGAAATTTCCCAATGCGGGCGGCTTCGACCAGTCCTCACAGCTCGCGCTGATAAAGCTGCTGCTCATGTTGAGGAAGCTACCGCTCTAGTAGAACATCTACTCGAGTGGCAGAAAGAAGCAGCGTCCTCTTGCGTTGCACGTGATGCCTTTTGTAACGATTTTACTGTGCTGAACAAACTCCAGGAGCTAAAAATCAGCACACGCAGGGCAACTTAGAGGCACTCAGCAGCTTGCAGAACTCCACGGAGCATGGTAGAGATTTTCAGGCACTTCACAGAGTTCCACATAGCAGAACTCAGCGAACTCCACCCAGGCCTAATAATTATTATATTGTAAGGCATTGTAGATTAAATATTATAATGCAAATTACTTGTTTCAAAATCACAAAATCACTTCTTCTATGATGTGCGTGCTGAAATTTTAAGGGTGAAGGGAAACATTTAAAAAATGCACTGACCTCTGCCGACAATTACTTTCACCCTTGTGGCTCTATTTACTCAACAGTACACACTCATAATTATACCTAAGTCAATGAGCCGTTTCAGAGTCACCCTCTGCTTAAAACCGCTCGATAATAAAATGAGCATGGCCATAGGAGCATTCCTTTTCGGTGTTTTCTCAAAAGCAACAGGACCAGCATTGATAAAATCAAGAAAATGCGCCTAGAATAGTTTCTGAAACTAGGGGGCAGATTTACAATAACTGGCGCATTCCCAGGGATGCGCCAGTTATTGTGCACCGCAGCTCCGCCACCCATGGTGCGCCGCATTTACAATGCGGCGCACCATGGGGCAAAAACAGCACAGATGCGTGACGCATCTGTGCCGTAAAGGTGGCACATTGCTGGAGTTGCGACGCAGCTCCAGCAAGGCTCGGGGTGCCCTATCTGTCCAATGCTGCGTTAAGCCTTATGCCTGCTTCAAGCAGGCGCAGGGTTTTGACGCAGCATTGGTCTAAAAGTGACTGAGTGAAGCACTTTTGCGAGGCGCACCTGCCCCGGAACGCCCACCCTGCCCCGGAACGCCCACCCTGTCCCGGAACGCCCACATGTGGCGCAGGGCTTTACAACGTGACGCATCTGCCTAGATGCGTCACGTTGTAAATGGGTCGCAAGGATGCGCCACATTTACGCCGCCGTTGCGTGACGCAAACGTGGTGCAAGTCCAACATAAATCTGCCCCTAGGTGATCTGAAGAGTGACATCTTATTAGAAATCATGACCGATTACATGGCATGGAAGTGAACATTGCAAGGTGTAGAATTTACTCCTCACCTTTATACTTCACGGATAGCTGTTACTCACTGTATAGCGTCTGTTTTAAAGGGCAGTGAAAACTGGCACATTTTTGGAAATATTCTGGGCAATTAAAAAGGTGTCGGCAATAGGAAGCAGGACGTCGAACTTGCCACCATTTTAACGCATGCAGTCGAAATCCTCCACAAAACACCCAACACGTGTTTAGCCAAGATAATCTAGGCGCTCCTGTTCTAGGCTGAGTTTGTTCAGAAAGAATTAGCCTGGTCTCTTTCAACAGCTGGCTTCTTTCTCAGACTCTCTTTGTCCTGCCAGAAAACGCAGTCTACTAAGGCCTTTCACTAATTGGCACTGTTATCAGGCTTTGGGTAACCTTGGGTTTGCATTTCAGTTGTGGAACTGGCGCTATTCTCTGTCAGACTTAAGAGTCTGTGCAAAGGTACACAATGGAATCCTGTGTCAGTCATTTGAGCTCCTCGCGCTGTGCTTCACTTTAGTAAAGACAGTGATGATTGTGTGTTAATGTTTACTGCATTCCCAATGTTTAAAAGGGCTATTTTTCTGAGTATTTCTAACCAAATCACAACTTTTAAACTGTTTCAGTTTCCTGGCACTGCCCTAAAGAAAAATAAACATCCAGAATGTCTGAGGACTCTTTTGTTTTTCGATATAGGTCTCGCTAAAGAAAGCTTTAAATCATCACGGCTTGATTTTACCTACACATTTAAAAATTGCAGTGATGGTGGGCAGTCGGTCAGCCCACGTCAACCATTAGCTTTCATTGGTTTCCCACAGTTTGCCATTGTTTAGATGGGCGGTTCAGCAAAGCTATGGCATTTGTTGATTGTTATATTGCCCCATTTGTGTTCTCAATAGTTATGGTGCCCAAGTAGTTATCTTATTAGACTGAAGAAGTAACATGACGTGTAGAAAATATGTTTGTCACTGTGTGTTCTTTGATATGTTTACTTTACTGATACGATGACATTTTAATTGCTCATTTGATTTTATTTTGGTGAGGAAGCACCTTTGTCTTTATAGCAAGCTATGGCAATTCACTATCACTGTTGCAAACTCATTTGTTATATATTGCTATTTTACATGTTGTTGGATGTGCAACTTTTTGCTAAAAAAAGTAAAAGATGCACATTCACAGAAGCTTTCCCATAGCTGCACTGAAACTACTAGCCTATGGTTAAAACTATTTACTATGCAATATTTTGCTTTTTATGCAGGCTTCATCACCTTAGGCCGTTTTATAACACTCTTCTTCTTTTAGGGTGCATCTCTTTCAATGCAAGCTGTTTGACAAAGGGCCCTGATTTCAGCTTCTATAAAGTTGGAAACCAGTGGAATTCAGATCT
Organism: Lissotriton vulgaris; assembly: GCF_964263255.1. Classification (NCBI taxonomy): domain Eukaryota; kingdom Metazoa; phylum Chordata; class Amphibia; order Caudata; family Salamandridae; genus Lissotriton; species Lissotriton vulgaris. The sequence continues at coordinate 245,040,072 of NC_141696.1, read as the reverse complement.
TGTGATGCTGTGCCTCACACTCACGTGAAATCATTTTATTGGCAGACCCCACTGAAATTCAAATCGCTGAGAATCTTCTGCAGCCCATATTTGAGCTTGAGTTGGCAAGATTACCCTCAAGAATTATAATGAGACTTGAAGATACAACCCCTAACAAATATAAATAAAACTGATGTGCAGTAGTATTTTAAATTTTGCATAATTTATATGTGTATTTCAATTGTGATAGCAAGGGTTACAGGTATACTAAAAGGATTGGGGCCATATTTATCAAGTAGTTGCGTCACACTTTGCACTATGATACCGGGTGCAAGTGCGACACAGCTACTCAGTCTTATTTATCAAACCACGCAGGGCCACCTTGCATGGCCAGGTCTTGATAAATCCAGAGTAACGCAATGCAGCTCAAATCACTGGGTTGTATTCCTCTCCCCCAGGGAGGCGCTTCCTGGGTGGTACGTGGGTGTTCCCTTGCAACATTAATGGATTTTGGCGTATTCCCAGATTTACCATAAGACTTGGGAATGCACCAAAACAGTTATGCCTCCCAGGTGAGGTGCAACAGGGAGAAATATGTTTAGTTCTCCTTGTTCCTGCCTCTTTCTATGTGTGCGGTATTCTGCAGCACACATAGAAAGAGGAAAATGTCTCTAGGGATTGTTTTTGTGCAGGAAGATCCTTTTCTGCACACAAATAATCCTGCTTACAATGCAGTCACCCTTTCACCATGCATTGGCGCCAGGCAGCACACTGCGCACCAGCACAGACAAGAATGCGCTGTATAATGTTAAATACAGTGCACTCCTGCCCTTTCTCTGTCACTTAGAGCAGCAAGGTGACTTACTGTGCTGGGCTGTGCTGTGTTACGCTGCTTGACTGGTTGATAAATATGCCCTCTGTTCTGTTCTAAAGCAATGATATATCATATTTATCTTACAATGCATCCCATAAATGAAATGGAAAATTCAATATTATTGTTTAAGCCAAGAGTGTAATGAACTTTAAAGAGCATTAAAATTATTTTGCCTAAAAGTTATATTAATTTTTTTTGTCAAATCTGTTTATTGGCATTTAAACGTTTAACGATACAGTAGAAGCTTCAATCTATACAGCACATCAGCTTGGGCATGTCAAGTGGTCCTTCATTTACAAAATAGCATGACAATTAGGCGCCACAGCATTACAGATATGTATCTCAAAGACAAAGAGTAAGCACCTGGAACTGGCAGCAACGTGGGGTACCTGTACAGCCCAGGCCTAAAAGTTGTATTCATTCTTGCCTTTCATTTTACACAATGTCATTCCTAGCTGGCAATTCGGCTGGCAATTAGGCTTCATGCAATGTATGATGTCTCTAATTTCCTCGTGCTTTGTAAGCCCTATGCATGTTGGAATTTCTGATCTCATCTTTACAATGTCAAATCTGAAACTACAAGTTTAAAAATGCATTGTGCTGTTGGCTAAAATACCAGGACTGGCTGAAGGTGTTTCACAAGAAACAGGGACACTTGTCAGCTGTGAACATATTTGACAATTTGAACAGTGATATCTGGTTATAACTTTTTTTAAATGTGCTGTCAAATACATTATGAAATGAACACATCCTGTAAACTTTTCAGTAAAGAGGGGGTGGGATTTTGAAGGTTTCTTACAGACCTTGCTTTGACAACTAGTCTCAGCAAGGACTTGACTGAAAAAAGAACTTAGTAAAAGCCATTACAGACTGCCTCAGAACCACTCTGTTTTTTCTCACTAAAATTACAGTGCTTTTCTGCATGATCAGTGTGTGTGTTCCCCAGGGAACACTAAATGTTCCTGCGGGCCAAAGCCTGGCACCCCCAACATTATTCATGTCCTCCCTTGGTGGTCTGCCCACAGCTTGAAGACCTCTGTTGTTGTAGACAATGTGATATTTTCTTTGTAGAACATTCTTTCTAGGACATTTCTTTGCCATGGCATGTTTTAAGAAAACAAGAAATGTTGTTTTTGCCAGTGCTTGTGTTTCTAATGAGGCCTGCAGTCAGGTTTGGCATTATGGTTGGACTCAATGTCATGAGGACAGAGGTTTGTACTTTTCTTCAAAAATAGTTGAGATCACACATTAATCTGCTGACTACAATCTTAAATTCATGGTATTGCTCTCTAGTTGTACCCTGCACAAAACAAGACAATGCCAATATTTGCAAAACATTTAAAAAGTATATTGTTTAGTCTAAAAGATGAAATTTCTTCAAAAGTGGATAGAGTAAGTGACTGGTAACCACTCAGAAGCCTAAATATAATTGTGTTTAGACGTAGTAGTACAGTGAGTTCTATTAAATGAGTAAAATATTACCAGTTCCAGAATCCAATGACATTGTAACACAAAGCCTATAACTGGAAACAAGATGTTGTCATCTTGCAGTAAAATAAAGCCATGTGACATCAATAGTAAGGTTTCCTTCTGTTTCACATAAAATGATTAATCTCTGATCTTGGTGCATTTAGACCATGACTACCAGTGAGTTGGATGGGGTGATGCAGTTACTGCACCACTAAAACCACAATCCATTGTGTTTTATGGTTGTATATCATGTTGCTGCTACTGGTACAGCGGTGGAAGCTGTATTTTTCATGTCTGATTTATGGACATCATTTAGGTGTTGCCGCTGTAACCCCCTGCTTGCTCATTGCGACCCCTGACACTGCCTTTGCAACCCCTGGCATCAGAGATCACAAAGGCAGTTAAAGGAATTACAGGAAAACGTGGCTCACATGAGCCCTGTTTACTTTGTTGCTCTGAAATTTTAATTAATTTATTTATATCTATCTATCTATCTATCTATCTATCTATCTATCTATCTATCTATCTATCTATCTATCTATCTATCTATCTATCTATCTATCTATCTATCTATCTATCCGTCTGTCTGTCTGTCTGTCTGTCTGTCTGTCTGTCTGTCTGTCTGTCTGTCTGTCTGTCTGTCTGTCTGTCTGTCTGTCTGTCTGTCTGTCTGTCTGTCTGTCTGTCTGTCTGTCTGTCTGTCTGTCTGTCTACCTACCTACATATATATATATCTATATATATTCACTGAAAAAAAAACATAGGTTTCAGGGACGTTATAGTTAGAAATTAGCATTTAAAAAACCTTAGAAATTCACTGAAAAAACCATAGGTTTCAGAGACGTTATAGTTAGTTCGATATTTCACTCGTACAAAACCAGAGAAATTCAGCCGTTATAGTTAGTAGAGCTAACTATTACTCGCGCCCCCGCAATCAACTGCTGATGATGTCACATATTACATCACTCATGACATGGTCAGTGACAACACTGATGACATCACTGATGACATCTCAAATGACATCACTGACGAAATCACTGATGCCATCATCCAGTAAATGTGTGTGTCTTTACAGTTTAAATATGTTTTATATATATTTATGCCAAGGTGTATTGAAGAATGAGTGGGTGTATAAGTGTCTGAATGGTTGATTTAGTAGGTGCGTGACTGATTGTATAAGTGACTGATTAAGTGTATCTTACTGAATGCATGGGTTAGTTAGTAAACTGTAAAAATGTATCAGTCTGTCAGCTGGTGTATAAGTGGCTGCATGGGTTGGTGAGTAGCTACATGACTGTCGATATGGATTATTGATGGTTGTCTGAGTATCTGTATGGGTGCCTGAGTGTCTTTGTGAGTGGGAGGAGGGTGGATGACTCTGTGCATAGTTGTGTGAGTGGGTGATTCATTGGCTGTATGGGTTCAAGAGTGCATCTGTGAAGGGCTGTATGGGTGGGTAAGTGTGTGTATGGGTGTGTTGGTGAGTGAATGGATGTCCCAGTGGTATATGTGTGAGTAACTCCATATGTGAAAGGCAGTATATGGGAGTTTTGGGGTATATTAATGACTATACGTGAGTGATTGTGAGAGTAGCTGTATGGATGAGTGTCTGCTTATATGAGTGATTTTATAGGAGAGTAAGTATGTGTTAGTATTTGTATATTTAAGTGAGGTGGTCTGTGTATAACTGTATAGGTAAGTAAAGGGGCTTGATTGATTCTTTGCATGACTGAGGAGGTGTGTGAGTAAGTCTATGGATGAGTGGTGGTGTGTGAGTGTATGTATAAGTGTATCAGAGCATATGATAGTGCTGTATTGATGAGTGACTGCATGTATGAGTTACTGTATGGGTGAATGAGGGGATGTATGTGCAAACCTAAGAATCAGTGAGTGCGTATGTAGCAACTGGTATTGGTGTGTCTATGGATCCAAAAATGGTAGTCTGTATTTTGCAGTGGGTGTATCAAAGGTTATATTATTGTGTGAGGAGGTGCATCAGATTATCACATGATGATGTCATCAGTGATGTCATTTGAGATGTCAGCACTGATGTCATCAATGATGTCACTGACCACTTCATGAGTGATGTAATATGTGACGTCATCAGTAGTGCATTGCGGGGGCACGACTTATAGTTCGCTCTAGTAACTATAATGGCCGAATTTCTCTGGTTATGTACGATTGAAATATCCAACTAAATATAACGTCCCTGAAACCTATGGTTTTTAGTGAATTTGCTAGGTTTTTTTAATGCTAATTTCTAACTATAACGTCCCCGAAACCTATGTTTTTTTTGTGAATTTCAAAGTTTTTTTAAATTCTACTTTCTAATTATAATGTTTAATAAATCTATGGTTTTTTCAGTAATTTTGAGTCTCTTAAATATTTTGTAACTTTAACATCCTACAAATAGTTTTTGTAATTTTTTGAGTTTATATCAAAAACATATAATGTCTTCTTTTTTATTAAACACTAAAATATATATTTTTTTTAGAAAAAAGTGGAGTCACGCACCCATCGTGTACCTATCTCGGTGGGTGTACGGATTCAAACCGCCATATTGGTGAAGTCGTGAATGATGCGTGTTTCAGCCAGCCCACTCCGCTTACGCTTACATGGAAGGAACGACTACGCTACATGTCCCAGATCTTCCCTGTAGTGACCTGCTGATCACAGGTCAAGTTGTCAGCATCCCCCAGCCACTCCCTCACAACAGGTTTACACCCACACCCATGCAGCACAGGCGTCACAGAACGTGTCACCCTGCCAATAAAAAGGGCCGGTCGAACATGCTCGACGCCATTTCCATTCTCTCCCATGACTTGAAGTGCACGGAGTTGGTGGCAGCCGAGGCACTTTGGCCGCCACGGGCCTCCCGCCATGTGGCGATGACTTGAGTTTCACTGAGTTAGTGCCACCAGAGCTGAGCGGGTGTGCAGCCTGCGATAATGCGTAGGCCTCGATACACCATCCTGGCAATCAAGACCCGATTTAAATTGTGAGTTCAGCTGGACCGCATGTACGCCACAGAAAGAAGACTCCTCGGTGCGGTGCATTGATATGTTCTCGGCCATTGCGATGTCAATACCCAGAATCAAATGTGTGACCTTCTGGCTGCCAAGGATGCGGGCCCTGGCCTTGGATGTCGCTTCAGCATGTCGTGGGCCCTCTTGAAAACACGCCGGTGGCAGAAGGTGAGCAGAAAGGCTTGTTTGCGCAGCGGCGGGCAGTCACCTCTGGGCGGCAAGAGTAGTTGAGGTGTAGCAGCCTGGATGCGCAGGGGCGGGCAGACACCTCTGGGCGGCGGGAGTGGATGGGGTGCAGCAGCCTGGGTACGCAGGGGCGGGACAGCTATGAAGGCATGTGCAGTTGTATGTACTTAACTGATTCTATACTATCTTTCAGATTGAGCTTGAGGGCTGCAGTATGTCTCGGCATGTGGTTGGAGACACACTGGTGGCAGAAAGGAGAGCTGTGAGGGTTTTTTCCGCAGTGTCGGCACTCACTCACCCTCTCCATCTCTTCCTTTCTCTCTCTCACACTCTTTTTATTTTTCTCTCTCTCTCTTCCTCTCTTTCTCTCTCTCTTGCTCTCTCTCTCACTCTTTCTCTCTGACTTCTTCTCTTTCTCTTTCTCTCTCTCTTCCTCTCTCTCTTTCACACAATCTTAGATTGTCGAGGGACGACACGCCATGGCTGTACCTATTTTTTTATTTAGTTGTTTTGTGGAAATAAAATGTTTTATATGTAAATCCATATATGACTGTGATTCTCATTTGTCCAATCTCACATGTATCTTCATTGCTATAATTGTGTAACATTAGCCGATTTGTTACGTTCCAGATTTCGGAAGGTTGCCGTTACATTTGTTTGTCAGGAGGGTGTTAGGGGAGTTGGCGGACAAGGGGATGGTGTCGGGGGGTGTTGGGGCTCTCTTGGGTGTCCGAGCTGCATGATCGTTGGGTCCATGGCATCTGTTGTCATTCAGGTGTGGCTCTGGGCTGGGCTCCCTTTCATGTTGCAGTCTGACTTGACACCAGGTCATAGCAGGTGTAAACTTCCTGGTGCTAACGTACCTTATCGCCTGTTTAGTGTTCTCTTGGCCGAATTTGCTGGTCGTTGAGAATGTTGCGAAGTGGTGTGTTTGCTGCGTTTTGCACGGGAACACCTACTCCGCATCTCATTAGCGATATTTGTCAGGGTCATCCGTGATGATGTTTTTTGAGGCTGCTATCGCTGGTAAACTGGTAATATGAGCTGTTCGCACCAGCTTGTGAATGGTGCGTTAAATGTATCACCATTTTGGCTGCGATAAAGTGCCGTTTATTCAGCGATGTGTCCTTGACTATATGCTTCTCGGTGTTTTAAACACCTGAAAAGTACTCGAGTGCTGCGCTGAGAGCCACGCACTCAGCGCGTTCTCACTAGGGGGCCGCGCTGAGAGCTGCGCTCCCAGCGCATTCACACTGGGGGCTGCACTGAGAGCTGTAAACCCTTCGTGTTCACACTAGGGCGCAGCGCTGAAAGCCGCACTAGGGTCGAGACTTCAAACTTTTTGAAAGTAAAAACGTTCACTTTCATTAATTTACATCCGCCTCAGGGACCCCATCCCCCGAAGCATGCCTACATCTAAAAAATGTTTTTTTTTTTATTGGGGAGGGTTGCCGCGTGGCCCCCTCCCAGACCACTTCTGGTCCTGGAGAACCCATCCCCTGGTGCTTGGCCTCTTTGTTGGGGACCGTCAGGGGAGCCCCACCTGCTCCCCGCCTCCTCTGGGTGCCGGCATTGCTTTTGGGCAAAGGGAGCTGCTACCCTGCAGCTTCCCGTGCCCAAAAGCAATACTCCTTTCCTTTATTGAAGCGAGAGGAGGTTTTCCTCCTCTCGCTTCAACGAAGCAAACCAGGGTTTGCTATCAGAGGGTGGAAGCCATGCTCCCGCTTTGTCATAGCAAAGAGCAATGTCCCGGGGGTGGACACCCCGGGACATTGCAGAAGCCGGTCCTAGGGGGTGGCGGTCCCCAGGGCCATCATGCACACCAGGAGGGAGGCCGCGCTGCCCCCCCCTCTATTTTCAAAGCCCCGACATGGTGGTGGGCCCCGGGGCTGCGGGAGGGCCGTGTGCCCTCTCGCACCTAATTTACTTTGCGCTGAGGAGGTGGCGGTATAATTATATGTTTGCCCCTTGGTCCTGGCCCACCCGTGGGCTCATTTAAATAAAGTGGGAGAGCCCCCGCTTACTTTCTTTTTTTTTCACCCGGATTGGCACACCCAGAATGCTTTTGGATGTTTTTTAAAATTAAAAAAATTGGGGGGTCCTTTTGTGACCCCTTGAGCAGGCTTAGGGGGTCAGGGTGTTTCTACCCTGCTGCCTTTTCTTTACATTTTCAACTTTTTTTACTGTTTTCTTGTGACTCTGTACTAAATCGACTCTATCTTGGCCAAAGAATAGACTGTCCACAATAGTGCTTTGACCAATGAATTTTGTTTGATTAGTGTGTAGTAATGACAAAAAAATTAATGTCTATTATTTTATTCCATTTTATTATATGTATTTACTTTGATTCTTTGTATATAATGTGCATGATTATGTGAAAAACCATGACCTGGCTCTCTGTATGGAGAGTTATTCTGCTTTGTAGAAATCCATGGTTTCATTAAATATGTACTTTTTAATATAATTTGTTTACTGATTTTTATAGAATGAATATTCACATATTGGCTTTCGACAGCAATTAGCATTCTTTGGTTACACCAGCATGATTGGGATGAATGGTGCATGATTTGACATCGGTTTGTTCAAACATATAAAAAGGGAATGGTTTATTTTTGATCAGCTCCACAGTGGTCTTCAACGTGTGCTTTGTGGGCCCCCAGGTGGATCTGGGACACCCACCTTTAAAGGATGCGGGCTCTGGGGGATGGGGTCCCAAGGGCCAAAACAGGATTGTGGAGGGGGGCCACATGGTCCTGCTCCCCTGTTCTTCTTGTCGTAATTTGACGATGGCCGAGTTAGCGCTAGCTGTAGCTACACGTTTTCCGTTTAAATTGGCCATACTCGGAAACGCCATTTTGTGTGTTACGACGGCCATCTTATATCATAAGCGGCCTCGTGGCCAGCATGGCCTTTAGTCCGTTGTCCGTGCCATTGACCACTTGAGTTTGCCCAGCAACAGGCTATTTTTAGTACTGGTCAAGCCTGTACATGCGCACTCCCCATTGACCAGTCACCCCTCTGGAATATGCCGCCTAAACTGACCAGCGGAGTTGTAGCCCCTCCAATGAGCTGGCGGTGTTCCAAAGATGACCTTATATGTACATAACGCTTGTAACTTTGTGCCGCCCATTGTTTTATTACCTGTAAACTGTATTAAAGAGTAAGTCGCACCGATGTTCGGTGTGATACTTCTTGCATTACCGAAGGGTGCTGTAGGAATGTACCACCACCCCATGGGGTTTTAATAAACTTGTTCTTTGCATTTTTCAGTTTCCGTGCCAACAGTTCTTTCGGTGTAAGTGGGTTATCTTCAGAGCATGTAGGCCTTGGGAACCCAATACCACAAATTGGCGACTCTGGTGGGACTCATCGGCGACTCGGATGCCCGAAGGAGAGGTCGTGACGAATGTCTGGATACTCGCCATGGACGCGCGCTGCCACTGAGTGACCCGAGTCTTGGCACCCACGGTGTTTTTTCCTTTCCTTCCGATCTGACCTTCCAGGTGGCGCCGGTCTCCGACTGAGTCCTCGATCGTTTGTGTTGCTGGATAAAGTGCCGTTTGGCTGATTCGATTACAAGACCTTGGCAGTTGGAAACTGGACCTTTGAGGCTTTGGGTAAGATTTGTGATCGGTAAGGTAGTCTGCGGACGCTTACTGAAGTTCTATGATTTGTGATCGGTAAGGTAGTCCTCGGATGCTTGCCGAAGTCCTATGACCTATGATTTTGATTTGAGTTAGCTAACATTTGTGAATTTGTGAATTTGTGATCTTTGAAAAAAATATATGTGTAGTGCACTTCACATAGGCAGGCATGTAGAGATGTTTCTCTAATTTTGTTTTTTTTCCTTCGAACGGCACGTTTGTGTGAAGTACTGTAAGTGCCATTTTTCTACGGTATCGCGCTTTCGTGGTACCCTTTTGAACATGCCTGTTTTAAGCACACTCCGAGGGATGTGCTGTCTTGGAAATGGTACCACAATTAGGTTAGCGGAAGCACAGCCGGCTCCCCCAGAGGGAACACCAAATAGGGACATGTATATAAAGCATGGCCTTCCACCTATAATGTACAGTAAATTATGGAATAAGTACACCAAGTCCGATCCTGAATTGCAATGGCCTCTACATGGGTCGTTCGATTTACGAAAAGTACAGTTTGTGGAGCAATGTTTGTTTCAACGAAGGTCTAGACAGAACATGTTTGATTGTGTACGAATGTGGGAGAAAGCGGTGCGTGAGCGAATGAAGCGTGAAGTTGCCTTGGTGGACAAAGAGCAGCGCAAGGCTGCTCGGGATAAGGCTTTACAGCTTGAGGAAAAAGAGGAGCAGGAAAAGAAAGAGAGGGAGGAACGGGAACGTAAATTGCAAACGACTGGTCAATTCCCTATTCGTCGACCGCTTTATCCTGTCCTTAATAATGAAATTGATGATTTTTCATTACTAGATCGATCACCGCCTCCATACGTTTCGCCTACGGCTCCACTTGCAGAATCGGATGAGGACGGACAGGATAAGTCGGGAAAGAAGGGTGTATCTGGTCTCAGGTTTTCGGCGGAGAGATCCGCACATTTACGTAGTTGGGCTCGTAGAGTGAACACGAAGTATGTTTCTCAGGCTGAGGTTATTTCTGAAAGGGGTACTTGGACAGACCAGGAGTTACTGTATTTTATGGCTACTTTGGCAGATGAAGTCGTTACCTCATATCGTAAAATTTCAGATACGCTAGAACCTAAGGCTGTGTCAGTTCATCGTGAGAATCTAGATACAGGTGTATTTGTTCTTGCAGATGTCGATACCTTTTACAACCAACTGATCCAGCTGCCAGATGAGGCTATCAGATTGCAGGACGAGCGGAAAAGGATTAAGGAGTCCGGGCCGGAATCTGACGGGCAATCTAAGGAGTGTTCTCTCCGGGGTTCAGATAAGAGTTCTGCAATGCATGTTATGCCTATGCGTGAAGCTGCACCTTTGTATGTTCCACCGAAGGGGGAAGGTACAGATGATGATAAAAGGTCAAAGGATGCGAAGGGGTATTTTGTATATAATTGGGTGTATACGCCTTGGAATAGAGCGGATGTTATGGCGTTGAAAAATTCTTTACCTGACCTTCGTAAAAATCCGGCAGCATTCTATGAAGGGGTGGAAGGGGCTATTTCGTCTTGTGTGATGACTCTTGTTGACATAGATTTGTTTTTTGGGTTAATACTTCCGCCTGACATGTGGAGACAAATTCGTAAAAATAATGATGAGACAATACTTGGGGGTACATGGAAAGAGATAAATCAAGCTGACTTAGAGAGGAAACCGGCATGCAAGCCTTGCCAGTTGATTTTAGACCTCCCAACGGCTATTTTGGTTAAATTAAAAACGCTCATACCTTCTAAAAAGATATATTGGACCATGTTAGCTTCGTGTAAACAAAAGCCAGACTTCTTTACACGCTTTGAAGAGGCGTTTCACGATTACAGTGGTCAATCTTTAACAGACGATACAGGTCGGCATTTGTTGGTAGATAAGTATGTGGCTAATCTCCTGCCGGAGATTGCAAAACGATTGAAATTGAGTGAAAGTTCCTGGGCCACGGCGACCCCTGCGTCTTTGTTGACCATGGCTCAGTATTATGAGCGGCAAGAGTTGGAGGCTAAAGAAAGTGTTGATAAAAAAGCGAAAGAATTGAAAACGAAGGTGATGTTGGCACAGGTTCGTGGAACACAGGGTAGAGGGAATGATAGGGGTAGACGAGGTGGAGGAAATACGTTGTATGGTCGTACGGATATTGCGGAGGATCAATGTGCTTATTGTAAAGAGTTTGGTCATTGGGCTGAGGATTGTCCGGTACTTCGGGAACAACGTAGCCAGCGTGGTCGAGGAGGTGGTAGGTCGTGGGGCGGTTATACGGGGGCGAGAGGTGGCGGAGGTGATCGTGGAAGGGCTGAGCAAGGGGGCCGTGGCCAGGATGAACGAAATACTTTTGATAGACGGAACCAATATCAGATTTCAGAGGGTGAGAATGTGGAGCATCAGGATTATGTGCATGCATAGGACTGCGTAGGATGGGGTGCGGAACCAATTGAAGTGCCGGTAGATCAGGAAGGTCCATATGTAACAGCGGGCATTTTGGGTTCTACTGATCAATTCCTAGTCGACACCGGAGCTACTCGTAGCGCTTTGTCAAAGAAATTGGTTCCGAGGGCTCCCCTGTCTGGCGAAATGATAACATGTGTAGGGTTCGATGGCACACCCTCCCCTAGCCCTTTGTCCAAACCCCTTGCACTCTGTCTTGACAAATTTTTTAGTTTTGGTCAATTTTTGTTATCTCCCTATACACCAGATAATATCTTGGGCCTTGATTTGCTTAAATATTTTCGAGCAACGATACGGTGCGCTCCTGAAGGAGTGCGGGTTATCCTGAATGATAATTACCCTGACCCGAACAGGTTCTATACCATATCAGACATTCCAGCTTTGGCCTCTCTCCCGCACACGTTATGGGCGACCTCAGACACGGATGTGGGGGAGATGCGTATTCCACCTATTCATATTACTGTTAAGGAGGGGGCCTCTTTGCCACGGGTGCCACAGTATAAGATTTCGAAGGAAGGTGAAATTGCCCTGACTCACATTGTCCAGGATTTGATAGCTGCTGGGGTGGTGGAAGAGGTTCCTTATAATGTTTGTAACAGCCCTATTCTCCCGATTCTTAAGAGAGATACTGACGACAAAGTCTATCGCTTTATTATTGACTTGAGAGAGATCAACAAAATTGTCATTCCCCAATATCCGGTGGTGTCCGATATTACGACCTTGCTCACATTGGTACCACCAACGGCCACGACTTTTAGTGTAATTGACTTGAAAAATGCGTTCTTTTCCATCCCTGTCCATCCTGATAGCAGATATTTGTTTGGCTTCACGTTAAATAATAAATCGTATAGATTTTGTCGTGTTCCTCAAGGTTACACTGAGAGCCCGAGTATCTATAGCCAGGCTTTGAAAAGACAGCTTGATTCCTTTGAGTTGCAATCGGGGGTTGTTTTGATCCAATATGTGGATGACCTTCTGCTTGCTGCAGATTCTTACACGCAATGTGAGGAGAGTACGATTGCGTTGCTTTCCTTTTTGGCACAGAATAATCACAAGGTTTCTAAGAAAAAGCTACAATACTGTAGACCCAAGGTGACCTACCTCGGTCATCTTTTGTCTAAGGAGGGGCGTGCATTGACATCAGATCGTATTCAGGCAATATTAGATACACCAGTCCCCCGCACACAGAGAGATGTATGCGCCTTCATAGGGTTGACGTCCTTTTGTAGGCAGTGGATCATGGGGTTTTCGCACATTATCAAGCCTTTGTTAGCGTTACTGTCCAAAACTACACCAATGCCCCTTGAATGGACAGATGAATGTCAAAATGCTTTTGATCAACTGAGACAAGCCCTTTGCTCTGCACCCGTATTAGGTACACCAGATTATACGAAGATTTTCACATTGTACGTGCACGAGAAAGATGGGTGCGCGTTATCAGTGTTAGTGCAGACACACGGGGACAAGCAGAGGCCATGTGCATACTTTTCGGCTATTCTCGATCCTGTAGCGCGAGGGTTACCTGGGTGTTTCCGAGCAGTTGCAGCAACAGCAGTAGCGATACGGCAGAGTGAGGGAATAGTGTTATCGCACAAATTGTTGGTGTTAGTTCCTCATGCAGTAGATGCCCTGCTAAACCAAACAAAGACCCAATATCTCACGAGTGCACAGTTAACAGGATACGAGCTTACACTGTTGGCGCCACATATCACACTAAAAAGATGTGCTACTCTGAACCCTGCCACTTTATTGCCCTATCCGGTCGAGGAGGGTCAGGAAGAAAAACATCATGACTGTGTTTTCCTGACCGAGGAACAGACAAAGGGTCGTGTTGACCTACAGGATATGCCACTTCCAGATGTGGATGGGGAACTGTGGGTTGATGGATCATGTTTGAGGCTGCCAGATGGCACAACTTCCGCAGCCTATGCAATAACGACACTTAAGACAGTGGTGGAAACAGCTAGAATACCACAGAAATCGGCTCAAGCAGCGGAGCTGATAGCCCTGACAAGAGCCTGCGAATTGAGTGCTGGCTTATGTGTGAACATATACACAGACAGCCGGTACGCCTTCGGAGTAGCACATGACTTCGGTCTACTTTGGAGAGAGCGTGGGTTTTTAACTTCTCATGGAGTACACATTATGCACGGAGAGTTGGTGCGTGATCTCCTAAATGCGTTGCTTTGTCCAAAGAAAGTAGCGATCATAAAATGTAGCGCCCATAAAAAGATCACTGATGAAGTGGGAAAGGGAAATGCCTTTGCGGACAGCATAGCGAGACAAACGGCTATGTCCCGAGCTGACTCCCCCATGTACGTGACAAAATCCCAAGCAGAGCGATGGAATGATGCTAGAGCGGAAATATTAGACATTCAGAAATCAGCCACTGAATCAGAACTTGCGGCATGGGCAACTGATGGGGTGCTAGACGATGAAGGGTGTTGGAGAAGCAAGGACATGGAGAAATGGAAATTGCCTGCAGCTTACTTGCAAGTGATGGTCCAGATGACACATGGGTTAGCGCACGTGGGGGCTCTTGCAATTACTCGATTGTTAACGCGAGTTTGGGAGCATCCCGAGATTGCTAATACAGCTAAGAGAGTAGTGCAGACCTGTCTGATATGTTTGCAGCACAATCCTGCTAAGGGGACCCATACTCCGAAAGGAGGGTTCGTTCCACCTTCTGCACCATTCGAGGTACTCCAAATGGATTATATCCAGCTGGAGCGCTGCAATAACCTTAAGTATGTCTTAGTGGTGGTGTGCGCTTTTAGCAAATGGGTTGAAGCCTTCCCCACGAAAGATAATACAGCTTTAACAACAGCTAAGGTGTTGCTCAAGGAGTATTTTCCTCGCTTTGGAGTTTGCAAATTTTTATGGAGCGATAATGGGCCTCATTTTGTTGGGAAAATTGTGGAATACGTGCTGAAGGGGTTAGGGATCCAACAGAAGTTTCATGCTGTGTTCCACCCTCAGTCGGCAGGTCTTGTCGAGCGGTATAATGCCACGTTGAAACTAAAATTGGCTAAGATCGTGGCGTCCACGTCATTGAAATGGCCGGATGCCTTAACGCTAGCATTACTCTCTCTTAGATCAGTGCCCCACTCTCGAACAGGCCTCACACCATATGAAGTGGTGTTTGGAAGGCCTATGAATATCTGGGGGGTGCCTAAGCCGCGATTGATACATGATGTGCCTTGTATAATGATGAACGATTATTTGGCACGATTAACAAATGATTTGCTTTCTATTCATCAACAGGTTCGAGAAGCGCTCCCTGATAATTCTGCTGGAGAAGGCCATGATCTACGCCCTGGCGACCATGTTATGATCCGGTCGTTTGAGAGGGCGAACAGCTTGGAACCGTGGTGGAGAGGCCCCGAGCAGGTCCTCCTTGCTACTCGAACAGCTGTACGAGTGACCAATAGGAAGCGGTGGATTCACTCAACACATTGCCGTCGTGTCTCTCCTGATCTGGTGAATCCTGCTGTGTTGACCGACTTCCAGGACATTTTGGAAAAAGAAAAGAGCCCAGCTGTGACATCGGCCGAAGCTGAGGGAGCCTTCCCGGACCACACTGTTTCTGGACGAGAGCACTACAATCTGCTGCCACGATAGGAAGATTTTTGTTTTTTTTCAAGACTGGTTGGTTACCGCACTGGGGTTTGTGAAACGGAAACCGGGAATCTCAAGGGGGGGGATCAGTTTTACCAAGAGTAGCGACACCCATCTTGACCCCGGAGAAGAAAACAACGGCTACCTCGGAGCTCAGCACTGTATTTTTCCTTTTTAGGTGTAATACACACATATGTACATTTGAGAACTTGTGAACTTTCTGAACTTTTCTGAACTTTTAAGACTTTGAACTATAATTGAACTATGGCGTCTTCTGCATCACGGGATAAACGAATACTTGGTGCCATCCTCTTTGTCCTAACGATTGTGGTGATAGCAGTAATAGCCTGGGTAGTTGAACTTGTGGTGCCTGCACGTAAACATTTGCTGCCGACTACCCCGGCTCCATCTGAACATTTTCACTTCACCTTGCCTTACCATGAAGAACGGCACCGACAGACTTATTTGAACAATAGTTTTATTCAGATCCTGCATCATACACATAATATGACAAATACCTCTAATTGTTGGGTGTGTGGGATGCTGCCTGGGCACCAGAAGAAAGGGGGCACTCCACTCATTCCACTCCCGTTCTCACATAATGGATCCTGCAATGCCTGGTACACTCTGCTCTTCACTTTGAGATGGCCAAAAAAAAGGGGGGTGCTTTTCCGTTTGAATAAAGTATGTTATCACGACCGGGATGGGTATCCACGAGCTGAGGGTACTCGATTTGAATGGGAGGAGTACCGCCCCGACAATATATCTGCCCCACGTGTTTACAGCAATCAACGTAACATTAATGTTTCCAGCTCACATGTTATAAATGTCATTGCCCCGAAAGCTGATTTGTGTATACGCAATAAAGGCATGATCTCGGTTGGGAAAAGCGAATGCAATACCACAATAACGTTTGACAGCCCGAATGGCATATCGTTTGTAGCATCACGAAATACGTATTTTATTTGCGGAACGAAGGGTTATCATCAGCTCCCGTTGGGATGGTTAGGTACTTGCTATGTATCTTTTGTACTACCTCCTGTATTCATTGCCCCACCAATGTACCATAATGATTATATTTTGTACCATGATTTCATACTGAACCGTGTTAAACGTGCCGTTGTCTTAGATGACATTGACCAGACAGACACTGCTTTGCAACAGTATGTGGATTTCAATTTTGGACCGTTTTCCTTCGTTGGGGCTGCTTTGAATAGTTGGAAGATACGACGACTGACTCGTGTAGTTGAGGCTGTAGCGAATGATACTGCTATTGCATTGGGGAACATTACTGAGGAACTTCAGATTTCTAGGATTGTCATGCTACAGAACAGGATGGTTCTAGACGTAGTTCTAGCTGATCGTGGGGGGGGCATGTAGAATCATCGGAAGCAGCTGTTGTGTTTATGTACCTGACAATTCACCGTCCGTTTATGATGCCATTTCGAAACTGCATAAGATAGCTGCGGAAATACATCCGGATAATGGAACTTGGACTCTTTCAGGGTGGTTCTGGTCAATGCTTACCACTTGGGGTTGGAAATTGCTAACGATTCTATGTATTATTGTGGGGATACTGTTTGGCGTATGCTTATGCATTCAATGTGGTCCAGCTTTGTGTTCTATGTGCCTATCGGCTTGTATACCATCAAGACGAGCTCTTGCTCATGACAAAATGATGCTTCATAAAGAAGTAACCCAAATAATGTCGATCGATATCAAAGATGAACACCCAGATTATGTTCACTATGAGGTAGCTTCAGCTGAACGCTAAAAGGGTCGTCTGTCGTAAATTGACGATGGCCGAGTTAGCGCTAGCTGTAGCTACACGTTTTCCGTTTAAATTGGCCATACTCGGAAACGCCATTTTGTGTGTTACGACGGCCATCTTAGATCATAAGCGGCCTCGTGGCCAGCATGGCCTTTAGTCCGTTGTCCGTGCCATTGACCACTTGAGTTTGCCCAGCAACAGGCTATTTTTAGTACTGGTCAAGCCTGTACATGCGCAGTCCCCATTGACCAGTCACCCCTCTGGAATGTGCCGCCTAAACTGACCAGCCGGAGTTGTAGCCCCTCCAATGAGCTGGCGGTGTTCCAAAGATGACCTTATATGTACATAACGCTTGTAACTTTGTGCCGCCCATTGTTTTATTACCTGTAAACTGTATAAAAGAGTAAGTCGCACCGATGTTTGGTGTGATACTTCTTGCATTACCGAAGGGTGCTGTAGGAATGTACCACCACCCCATGGGGTTTTAATAAACTTGTTCTTTGCATTTTTCCGTGCCAACAGTTCTTTCGGTGTAAGTGGGTTATCTTCGGAGCATGTAGGCCTTGGGAACCCAATACCACATTCTCTCCCCTTTTATTTGAATTGTGACCCCGTAGATGGGGTCCCCAGGGCCTTATAGGGCTCAACGGGTGTGCAGACCCCTCCCCTTTAAAAAAAATATGGTCTTGGGGGATGGGGTCCTGGAAGCCTAATAAGGCTTGGGGATGTGGGTCACATGGGCTCAATCCCCTTTATAAATTAACGTGGCCCCAGGGAAACGGGGTTCCCCAGGCGAAGTAAGGCTTGGGGAGGAGGGCCACACAGCCGACTCCCCTTTTAAAAAATTTACTGCTTTGGGGATGGGTACCGGAGGGCCAAAATAGGGTTGGGGAGGGGGGCCAAGCAGCTCGCCTTCACTTTTCAACAAATGATCGGCCCTTGGGGGATTGTGTCTCCAGGGCCTTTTAAGCCTCAGGGAGGGGCCAGGCGGCCCCCATCCCCTATCTTATTGCATTTAGCCCCGGGGATGAGTTTCCCGGGCCTGTTGGAGCTAGGGAGGGGGGCTGCATGCTCCTCTCACCTTATATTTTGGCCCAGGGGGTTGGGTCACTGGGGACCAAGAAGACGGGGAGGGAGCCACGCTGTCTGCCTCCTGTTTTTTATTGTAATTGGTCCTGGGGATGGGGTCCCCAGGGCCTTTTAAGGGTCGGGAGGGGGGCAGTATGACGCTTCTCCCATGCTTAATTGTATTTTGCACTGCAGGATAGGGTTCTTTGGCTTCTTAAGGCTTGCAGAGGGAGGCCATACAGCCCCCTCCCCTTTTTACTGGAACTGGCCCTGGATATGGGGGTCCCTGTGGCCAATTAAGGGTCAGCGAGAGGCTACACACCCCCTCCCCTTAATATATATGATTTCTCCCAGTGGTTAGAGTCTGCAGGGCCTGAAGGCCAACCCTATGTTGTGCAGCCTGCTCGGGTTTGGCCACAGGGCCTGGTGGCATGCCAAACCATGTGGCCAACACCCCGCTGCATACTGTCAAAGGCTGTGTGCAGTGTGGGGTTGTCTGCCTGCAGAGGAGAGTTGGAAAAAGGACCTGGCTGAAAGATAGGCCCTGTGACAAACCCCACACCATGCATGACCAAAGAGCATGCGTAGAGTGGGTTTGGCTGCCTCTGCCTGTGGGAAGTTGCCCTATGTCCAACCCCCACGCTGGGCGTGACAAAAGGACATTCACACCGTGGTGTTGATTGCCACTGGGTGGATTGACAACAGGGCCTGTGGATGTTTGTTGCAGGACCTGGCTGCAAGTCTGTCTCCACGGCCAACTCCGCACAACGCAGAGCCAAAGGTGGCACAGGGTTGACTGACTGTGGAGGTGTTGGACGCAGGGAGAAGACCTTGCATAGTGGGGAGTTGCCTTTACATATGGTAAGTGAACATTACTTTCTGTTAAAAAGGCCCTAGAAATTTACTGACAAAACCAAAGATTATTGTTATAGTTAGGTGAAAGTTTCAGTGAGAACATAACTTTTGTGAGTAAAAAAACACAGAAATTCAACAATTATAGTTACAATTATCTCAATTAACTATAACTCATGCCCTAGGTTTACTATAATGTGTACCCTTGCCATGCACAGCTAATTACCCCTCATATTACATCACTCATGACATGATCTATGACATCATTAATAATATCACTGCAACATTTACAATAAAATTATGGAAAAGAAAAACTGCCCGGCAGGGGCGTTTGTAGTTCAGGAAATTTGCTCAAGAGACAGAATAAGGATCTACATCTTACCAAGCAAACTTACAGTTTTGTCTTCCTGCAGGCAGTTTATAAATCTCACAAAGTAGACACAGACAAATTGCTCTATCTTCTATAGCATAGATGAGGAAGGGTAGAAAGACTTATTTAAATCTTTTAAGTTTAAGAAACAGTGAGACTTCATCTGGTCTATTCTGAGTGACCAAGTTGTTCCACACTGAGGGGTTATTTTGAGCACCTGCATCAATTTAGAGCCGCCCTTGCATCTCTTTTTGTGACGCAGCGACGGTGTAAAATATGTGCCATGTTGCACTATATTTAGGAAGTGATGCATCTAAATAGAAGCGTCACTTCGTAAACACCTGCACTATATTATACCTGCGTCAGGTATAATGTATGCAGAGTGGGCGTTTCCCCACATGAAAGGGTCGTAGGAGTGGTGCAGTAAAATCTATAAGATTTCACTGCACAACTTCTAGGATGCCAGTGCTTCAATATCTTACGCCTGCCTCATGGAACGCCAGTCGCAGTCTTACTGAGTCTGAGAGGGCATACTCACAGCCTTAAAAGGAGAGCCTGGCAGTTGTGTGGTTGTACAAACATTTTCATCTGTTTGTCTATGGAAAGCATGCCCCGCTAATCACGGACCATCAGGCCCTAATAACGATCTTCGGAAATCCCTGCATGAAAATGCCACCAAGGATCGAAAGTTGGGGGATCCGCCTCCAAGACTACACGTACACCAACATTCACAAACCGGGGAAGGTGGAGAACCTGGCAGGCTATATATCGCAACATCCACATGTCTCGATGCGGACGAGATGCTCGCTGGCAGAAGAATATCTCCATTTTGTCATTGATCAAGCGCGACCATCTGCTGTCCCTCTGGAAGCCATCATAGAAGCCACTGCCAAGGACGCAATGCTCCAGAACATCATGCATCACATCCACACGGGCTCGTGGAGACACCTGGAGAACTCACCAAATGACGACACTGTCAACATGCAAGAACTCATGTTGTTCCAACTCGTCAAAGACGATCTCACAATAAGCACCAATGGACTGCTATTAAGAGATAGGAGAATCGTCATCCTCCAACAACTGAGGCAAGAAAATGTCAATCTAGCGCATGAAGGACACAGAGGCATGGTGGCAACAAAGGAGGCGTTACGGGAGCGAGTCTGGTTCCCGTCTCTTGACCAAATGGTAGAAGCCACACTCCAAGACTGCCCTCAATGCCAACTAGTAGGGCGTGAAGAACTGCACTCTCCGCTTCAAATGTCTGACCTCCCAGAAGGTGTGTGGCAACAAGTGGCTGTTGACTTCTTCGGTCCATTAAAGTCTGGGAAATACATCATCGTCATCATGGATGAATACTCCAGATTCCCTATTCTGCAACAAGTCTCAGCCACGAGAGCTGCCGCTGTGATACCTGTCATCGACAAAGCGTTTTCCGCAAGGAGAAGCCCCACAGTAGTGAAAACAGAAAAAGAACCGCCCTTCAATGGGCACGAATTTGCAGAGTTCGCAAGTCACCTGAACCTCAGACATCGAAAAATCACTCCCATGTGGCCTCAAGCCAATGGGATGGTCAAAAGATTCATGGCCACCATAAAGAATACTGACCCACCGCGACATTCCACCAGCACTCAATTAAGTACTGCTAACATACAGGACCACGCCACACAGCACCACTAACCAGTGCCCGGCTACTCTGACGCTGTTAAGAACCCCACGCAACAGAATACCAACTGCAGATATTGTCAGACAGTCCAGATCCCCAATCCCGGACCACAAGACACTAGTGAATTTTAATAGGACCAAGGAAGCGAAAATGAAAGAGTATGCAGATAACCATCGACATGCCAAGGCATCTGACATTCAAGAAGGAGATTGGGTGTTGGTAAGACAAGACAAAGGACCATGGCTGACAGTCATTACAGTACTCAACCACTACGAGCCACAAGACGGAAAGAAACTATGATCACAGCTGCCTCTGAGACCAAGAGAACAACACGAAATGAGTCACACTTCAAGAATTTCAGTCCGGCAGTGTACACCTGAACAGAAAAACCAGAATGGGATACGGATGAATCAGGCCGAGAATAGGAAGATCAAGAAGAACCTAAACCTGCGGTGAATCCAGGCAAGCCAAAAGAGGAGCCTCTCTCACTGACCGCAAAGGACTATCAGGAGACCCACCGGTTCATCGAAGAACTCTGAGCCAGTAAATATGGGACACTTAAAATAACAAGCATTTAAAATGCAATAGGTCTCGCCTTTTATTATTGCTTTGCTGTACAATATAATTAGAAAAGCAAATGGCTTTAACTTATTCAAAGGCGAGACCTCTTGCATTTTCAATGCTTGTTCTAGAAGACTTTACTATTGTACCTACAATGCATACTTGTCAGAAGCCGTGAAGTGAGCCTGTCACAATTTGGTCGTAGTTACCTAAAAGAAACGTATTGCTTCAACTTTTACTGTGATCAAGGCGGGACTGGACATTGTGCCTCTCTGGCATTTTCCCACTGGACCTCAGGCTAAAGTGCTGCATTATGAGTAGAAAGTGCTGCCATGGCCCAACCATGCCACCAAGGCCCCATTCAAGGCTAGTTTGAACCATTTGACAAGGCTGATTTTTGTTTCTAGCTCAACATTGATGCCTGGTGGGCCTTATGCTAGTGAGATACCTGTCTACCCTTCGAATAAGTCTGCAGTTTGAAAAATGCATATATGCTGTTAGTGCCTAATGGCTGTTAATTCAAGGAAATTTAAAGTACCACAAAATTTCACTGAATCTAATTTTAAAGGTCCAATTCTGATTTAAGGCAATGACTGGGCATTCTAAATGAACACTTTGTCCTCCCCTTTTAGTGGAATGTTTGGTGGGCGCTACATTTTGGGGACTTATAAAACTGATTATAAGTTAAGAGCTATTATGATATGGCTCACCCGATGACACCTATTGCGAAAGTGGCAAGTATTAACTATCTTCAAAAATCCACCCCATTCTCGTCCTGCTGCTGTCAAAATGCATCACCCCAACAGACCAGAATCAGGTAGGAGTGTCACGATGATTTTTAGAACCAAAAATGGCCCTAATATGTTAGCTGTCTCCCGTCCAAAATTTCCTATGCTTCAATATAAGTCAATAGGGAAAATACATTCCTGTGAATTTTTTTTAAAATCTCCCACTTTACAGTTTTTAAATGTAATGATTGCCTCAAGTGCAGTGTTTAAACACGATGCTCTATTATACTACCATGACTGCCGTTTGCCAGAGGAAGCATTTCTCAGAAATTGGAATATGCTGTCAGAGAGGGAGGAACGTCAACCCTTTCCCTACATTCCAAACACCGCCCATCACCAACGCTCTCAACGTTAGGTAGTTTGAAAAAAAAATGGCATTTGGGAAGTGATTGAGTGCTGCTTTGCACATCACTACTTAAATGGAGCAGGCTTTTTGCTGGTTAAAATCACAATAGTATCAGAGTGCCAGTCTGCCATGTTCTTTTCAGCTGGGCTGGGGCGAATTTGAAAAAAAAACATGAATCGAATCGAGAGACAAGGATAATGCTGTCCTATGTTTCTTCCCTCTGTCTCCTCTGGTCACCGCCCACCCTCGTTTGCTCCAATACTGTGCCAGCTACGCCCTCCTCCACCACTTCCTTGGGGACATGGAGTGGATCTGATCTGTCCCTTGCCCTCCTCCTCTTGCCCCCCACCCAACACATACGTCCATGGCTCCCCCTTTTCCAGTATCTCGCAATCTTAACCCAGAGTTGCCATGGAACCAGCTCATTGCTAGCCTGGGAGGAGAGTGGGACACATGCAGAGCTGCTGCATGTGTGCAGAGGCACCGTGCATGTCAGACCCACCACTGCAGAGTCACACACCATCATGAGATGCCACTCGGGCATTAGCTGGACAACTAGGCCGCCCTCATCTTACACAAACACTTCTGATGTTGCCACACTCTGTTCAAGAATGCCAGTGACTGACAGTAACGCGTCATGCACAGTTTTCAAGCAGCTGATACCATTTAAAAAATAGTTGAATCAAAAATATATAGCTGTGGTTTAGCCCATAAAAAAAACAATGAGTAGTCTAGGGAGGCACGCCCATCTGGAAAGCCCCTTGCCCAAGCCGGCATCCTATAATAGGGCGAGGGGGTTGCACGTTTACCCCCCCCCCCCCCCCCCCCCAGTGGTTTCTGTCTCGCAGCCCGTCTGGCATTAATTCCAGTGTCTCCTCTCTCCCTCTCGTGGTCTGTGTCTCCCCCTCCTTCTCTAATGGCGGATCAGTGGGCAACGCGCTGACACTCACCGAAGCCTCCACGCTCTAGCAAAGATGGAGCCATCCTGAGATCTACAGACATCTACACCGTGACAGTCCACCCATGGGGCTGACCCAGGTCTTTCAGGGACAGACATCTCATGCACAGCCCTACCCAGGACTCTCCCAGCCTTACTGGCAGAGCTCTCTGTGAAACCACAAACACACACATACATCAGGGCAACCTAGAGACCCAAAAAGCACTAACACAGTCCTGACTAGGAATTACTAAGACACACACAGAAACAGACATCAGCACACTGGTACAGCCCTCCCTGGAGCCATACAGCTTTAATAACGGACAGAACTCTCTCCTGAACCAGAAAGACATCAGTCCCCTGAGCAGCCTTCAGCAGAGAGCTGACACAGACATCACAAGCAGCCTTGCCCCAGAAACTGACCAGGCGACGACTCACACAGCCCTAACACATGACACTCACAAACCAAGCCAGGGGCCATCTCCTTGACAGTCACTTCTGTCCATACTACCAACCTCTGCACCAACATAAGTGCAGAAACACATCCTACCTCGATGCTGGCACAGATAACAAGCAGCTGTGTCTCTGAGAGAGACTGAGGGAAGAGTCTGCTTGGGGAGACAGAGGAAAGGGGAAACAAATAAAGGCCATAGTGTAACGCCGCCAGTAAATGATCCTATCCCGGTGGGCGGGTCATAAAGGAGACAAGGCGGCAATAAGGAGGGACTAAGAAGCCTCCTTTACAATCAGAAGCCAGCGTTTTGCATGGAAGATGAAGCCAGCGAATGAGGAAGATGGGCGGGGCTTCAACTCCGCCTCCGAGAGCTTCGAAATCTGTATTGATTCCAAGAAGCCCTCGTATGACGAGAGCAGCACATGCACTGCTTTCGCCAGCCGAGACCTAAGAAGGGGGGAGATGTAGTGTCGCTATGCCTGACCTGGCATGTGATGTCAGGGTCAGGCATGGCAGGAAGCGGAAAGGTAGGGGAGGGAAAGGAGGAGTTAGTTAGGAAGAGGCAGTGAGTTTATACAGTGTAGCACATTTTGATGCATCTCTGCTTTGAAAAGGGTATTTAACCAAAACTAGAATGCAAATACTTACACTCATGCTGCGAGTTAAAATCACTTTAAAGTAGAGTTGTCTCCCTTTGTAAAACCTTTGTAACATACTATCTTACAGGCAGCAAACAGTATTTTTCTCATGTGAGTCTCACGATAATGTGGTAATAACTGGCATTTTTCATCTGTATTGCACTAATAAACATGTGAATGAATGCTTATTATTACACTTGCTCTGAAATGTAGAAACGCGGCTAGTGCATGTTTAATGGGACCAGACGCCCGACTGCTAGATTTAAAAAATGCATGACAATTCCAGTAACAAAATTCAGTCAGCCCACATTGGCATACAAACTGATTTTAAGAGACCTGTAATGTATATACACATTGAACATGGTCATGCAAACCAAGCTTTTTATTATGTTTAACAATTGTAATGATCTTGACTAAATGTGATGATTTTAATTAATTGTACAATAAATATGTATCTTATCAGTTGTATACAAGAGCACGTGAAGCATGT
The DNA here is from genome assembly GCF_964263255.1 of Lissotriton vulgaris. NCBI lineage: Eukaryota > Metazoa > Chordata > Amphibia > Caudata > Salamandridae > Lissotriton > Lissotriton vulgaris. The sequence continues at coordinate 245,014,898 of NC_141696.1, read as the reverse complement.
GGGTAGAGTGTTGGCAGCTGCGCTTTTTCAAAGAAGCGTCTTTTGTTCGATAATCTTTACGTTTACAGAAGAAAAACCCTTTAGACTTAATTATTTACAACCAAGACAAACTTTCAAGCAGTTGAGTCACACATGCACTCCGTTCTGCTTCCTCTCCAAATCCTTACTTGTGGAAGCACTTTAGTAATCTAATTGTGCACAGTGCTGCTGCGTAAAGTGCTGAACAATGAAGGCCTGCAACACTAAAGCCCTGTTCTTAGCCCTTTGACCACAACGAACAGTAAAGGAAAACACCCAGGAAGCTTGGCCCAGACCTCCCACATCCCCAGGCCAGACCCCTTCTCTCCATCTGATTTTGTCTCCCTTTGCTGTACATATATGTTCCCTGGATCAGAACCCTAATAACTGCTGAGCTATTCTCTGGGTTCATGTTGCACTTAGGGGAGCATATTCAAGTTTAATGTTCTGCATTTTACACTTATAATGTTGTGAAGAGACCCTCCAAATTAAACAATACGCGAATATGTGTCTGGCATGAAGAAAGGACAAGCGCAAAGAGCAAGGCCCAGTGTGGCTTTACAGCATTCAGTTTACGGTGGTTAATGTTAAAAAAGGACCCCCCTGACTCACTCTACCATACAGACCAGAAGGGTAACTCAGTAAGGGAGACATCAGCTGAAAAGTGCTATGATACCAGATCACAGGTTTGAGTTTACAACCATCCGTCTGAGGTTGGTAAATTAAGTAACTTTAAATGTGGTAATAGGAAGTACAGTGTCAAACACTATTTTTAAAAAACACAAATTACTGTTAACTGGGTGAACCACTAAGTAAATGTAGCTTTTATTTTAGCATAAAGAAATAGAACAGTAAGCTCCATAATGCAAAGAATGAGCAAGTCATGCTTGTAATAAGGAACTGTGACTGCGCTGTGCAGACAATAGGGTCAATTTACAAAAGCATTTATGAGTACGGGGAGTAATTCTATAGGAGTACTCCATTACGTACTCTTACATGCCTTTCTGAATCAGCACAGAGCCGTCCAACTCCATATTTGCAAAAGTGCAAAGAGGGCACAATCCTTTCTATTTGTACCAATTGCATATGGAGAGACCACATATTCCTATTTGATGACTTTTTAGAGACACTGTGGCTAATTCACAAAGGTAGGTAAGAGTCTGTACAAGAGTACCACAAGTGTTTTATATGCCTCTGTAAACTAGCCCGAACGGCTGCAAGTGGAGGATAGCACAAGTAGAGAGGAAAGGCCCATAGGCAGACAAGTACAAATATCAAGTTTCTTCTGAAAAACAGACTTAAATAATTTTGTGTGCAGCTCTCTGTGCGTTTCTGCAAATAGTTCTGTCTTTTTGCAGGGAGTGCTTCTGTTAGCAGCGTGAGGTAAAGCAAAGAAGTTAGAAGTCAGAAATAATTGAACAAGTGCTGAAATCCTGGGGGAAAAAAACTATCACGTGTTGAGAATTAGGTAAAATAATAACATGAAGTCAGCTTCCCTTGACGATGAGTAAAAAACAAAAAGGAATTCTCACAGGAGGGACATTCTGTTGAGGCCATCTGTGGTTTCTTAATGTATTTTGCACATTGCAAACATGAAGTCTATTAAGTCTTAAAAAGTTTCACGTGTGGTTTTATGTGCTTTGTTTTGCACATTTTTGCCTGTTCCATCCGGGCAGTGTGGGTGCATCACCACTTGCAGATGATTTCTTTTTTTTTTTTTGCAGAATGTTCATGGAAGTGACCTCACTTCATACTAAGAAAAGGGATGGAATCATTCCCCACTTGTTTCGAATTAAAGTGAAACAACACTCCAAGAATGAAATCATATTTACAGCCGTTTTCCAAAGGTTCTCACGAGATAAAACCACAGGACCTTTTCTGTAGCAAAAAGTTAACAATTCCAGCAATAAGCTGAATGCACTGAAGAGGCTACATTTTAGGTCAAGACACATAGACTGCAGTTGTGCATTTAGCTTTTCCAAAGACAGGCATCATCTTAAAAAGAAGACAAATGGAAGTGAAGAGCTCTACCTTTACAATCCACCAACAGGTGGTCCTTATGTATCAACTAACCAGGCTAGCTAATAGTGGGCAGTGGCCCACCTCATCCTCTGTTTTGCTGCTGGCAATTGGTGAATCTAAGTTCTAAGGCCTCCTGAGGAACTTTTGTGTTGCTGGATCCTCACTTTTTTGATGCTCCGGTGGCGCACTGTGCAGCAGTATACTTACAGGGCCACGCAAAGCCACTTTACGTGGATTTTCATGGTCTTGTAAATACGTGCCTCTTTCACGGAGAACCCTGCATGAAAGGGGCGTTCCATTGGTGTTGCTGTGGGTGTTCCCACACAACACCCATGGAATCTGAAGCATTCCCAGATTTACGAGAAATCGTAAACCTAGGAATGTGTCAGATTCCTACACCTTCCAAGGGGAGGTGTAGAAGTGGTGCACCAAGGAGAAATACTCTGATTATTTCTCCTCGCTTGGAAAGAGGAAAATGCCATAAATTTTTGTTTTGTACAGGAAGGTGTCCCTTTCTGCACAAAAACAATCATTCCCGCAGAGCAGGCAGTATTGCAACATGACGCAAGGGTGTCTGTGTTGGCACACGATTGATGTTTGTGCACCTGTGCAGGGGAGACAGACAAGAAAGCACCGTATCTTGCGGATACTGTGCATTCCTGCCGTTTTCTTTGACGCACAGTAGTGTAGCAGGAAGGTCTGCTGTGCTGCCATGTGTCAAAAGTTTGTAAATGAGGCCCTAAGTTTTTTTCCTCACATCTTAGTTTGCTAACTAATATTTTGATTCACGGGTTTCATAACATGGCATGATTAGTTTAACTCTGATGAAGAGAGATCCTCTAAAGAGCATCTGTATGGCAACACAGTCCACCAGTACCTCTTTTTTCAGAAGTCACAGCATAATTGGGGTTGACTTTCAAATGGGCGAGGCTGTGGGTTCCGGAGGTGAATGAACAGCATGTATGGCCTTCAAAAAGAGGACTTGTTGCAGGACTCTTTTTAGATGTGTGAGAGAGTCACTGTCCCTCTCTTTCCCAGGTGACTCTCAGTATATATGCTCTCCTATTGATGGAACTGTTGAATGGCATGCCATTTGGCATTTTCTGTTCAGACAATGATGCTTCACTTGAGTTTTTCATGGACTTTAGAATTTCCCAGTTCAACCTTAGGAGTTTGTAAGTGATTATATATACATATGTGGGAGAGGATGTAGCCTTGTTGCTAGGGCAGTCGACCTCAAAGGTGGGCAACCGTGTTTGAGCCCCGGCAGCGACGCTCAACCTCCAGTGGTTCTGGGCAAATCACTCAATCTATCAGTGCCTAACAAAAATGAATATGTCCATCTGTAGCACAATTGGGGCTCATGTAAAGCGCTCTGATACCTGAATTTGTGCTATATAGAACACCAGAAAACCCAAAAAAATATGTATGTTCTTTTTTGGTTTGATTCTGGGGGTCAAAGTGGAGTATTGACATTATTTCTGATATGGAGTCAACAAATGGTATTCCTGCCAAAATGTGTGCCGTTATACCCTTTTTACTAACACCTCTTGTTACATGACGCAATTTGTTATATACATTTATTGATATGGAGATACAATAAAAAATAAGAAAGGAAAAATGCCAGCATAATAAATCAGTCATTCGTTGAATAAATTGCTCCTTCAAACACTATGAGCCCGATTCACAGAACTAACTTATGACAAAATCCTAAACTTCCTACCATTTTGGTATTCACAGAACGCCCTTACTCATTTTGGTATTCACAGAGGACACTTACTCATTTTGGTATTCACAGAAGGCATTTAGGAGTCCTAAAGTCACGAGTCCTAACTTTAAGACTTTCGGTATTCACAGAGGGCATTTAGGAGTCCTAAAGTTAGGACTCCTAACTTTAGGACTCCTAAATGCCTTCTGTGAATACCGAAAGTCTTAAAAGTTGTATTTTTCTCAGTTTAGGAGTAGTATAGTTAGGAGTCCTAACTTTAGGACTCCTAAATGCTTTCTGTGAATACCGAAAGTCTTAAAGGTAGGATTTTTCTCAGTTTTGGAACAGTAAAGTTAGGACTCCTAACTTTAGGACTCCTAAATGACTTCTGTGAATACCGAAATGAAAAAGTGCCTTCTGTGAATACCAAAATGAGTAAGTGCCTTCTGTGAATACCAAAATGAGTAAGTGCCTTCTGTGAATATTAAAATGGTAGTAAGTTTAGGATTTTGTCTTAAGTTAGTTCTATGAATCGTACCCAATGGAATTTGCTAGATCTGCCATTTCTGTAATAAGGCATCTGCTTGCCATAACCTGTCTGCTTGTTGACCGAGAAATTCTTATACACAGCTGCCTTTCTTGCTTGACTGTAGCTTTCATTTTGCCAGTTCCCCTTAGTACAATGTAGGGTAACCAACCTTAGTTGCTAATGTGTTGTGAGAAGTAGCAGATCACTTATTAGTTATCGGAGTCATTATTTCTGTGTGTAATGAGTCTAGTTATCATGCAAGGAGTGTATGACCAGTTGCCACCACATTGATGAATAATGAATAAACTAACTGCAGAGAAACCTTATCCACACCAATAAAAAGGTAACTCAAGTTAGGTGACAGTTTTGCATAACAGCATTAGTCGAATGTCGAAATGCACTTACAGAACACAGCATCACACCAACATTATTCTATCATGCGAAGAAGGCGAGCAAGCGTAGCATGGCATTCTCAGACGCCGCCTGGAGAGACCACGGCGTATTTTGTTGGAGCAGCGCCCGACTACGAACTCGAAAAATGCGAGCCCGCACTACAGTAAATCCCTACCAAATACTTTACTCCAAGTTTGATACCTCACTTGGATTCATTATTAAACAAGTGCTTTTCACTAGCCTTCCCCCCAGAGTTAGCAACCAGGAAGATTTCACTGATTACTGAATTAACCAGGATTACATATTCCACATGAATGCTCATTAGGGTCGTTCAACAACTTTTAACTCATCGTCCTGAATATGGTCTGAAGGATACTTACACCAATAAGACCAAAACGTCGACAACCTCGTCTATTTCCTTATTGATTAATTTTCCTTTAGGAAGTGATTTCTGTATTGATCAGACTCACTGTTCTTCTATTTACATGCTTTGTTTTGAATAGATGTTCACACTAATGACTCTGAGGTAACTTTTAATCAATTGTAAACATCAGTCATTTCTGTGTTGTTTCAATGTTTTGTACCCTTTCTATTTCACATTATAAACATGTGATTTCTGAAGAATCCACACCCGTTCCAAGAGTATCATTTATAGATCTATTGTGAAGAAATTAACACATTGAATTGTTGATGGTATAACTGTAGGTATAACTGTAGGTTACCAGTTGGAACCGATATATATTGCTGTATATTTTTATCATTTCACTGAGTGTGCTTAAATAAATCCCTTGTAGGCACAGTTACCTGTTAGTACAAGCATGGCATCAAACGCTTTCAGTTCTATCTTTAATATTAAACTTATGTAACAGGGCCAGAAGTAAAAAATAGTTTATAAATGGCATTTATGTTTGGACTTCATTTGGGCTAAGATAAGCTGGTTTGGTAGATGAGAACTGACATGTTTACATGGTGTTGAGTTATATAGATATGTGTCTTCTTGTAGAAATCTCACAGTATTAGGGTATTAAAATTCTATTTAAGTTGCGCCAGTAGCAGTATGAACTCGTGAATACCTGAAGAAGCTTTTGTATGGAAGACGTTTGGCTCAATTTAGAGCTTGGTGGACAGAAACTCCATCACAAACGTGACAGGCATCATGTTCACCTGTTTACAAGTGCAGCAGGATATAATGCACTTGTAATAAAGTGTAAGACAGTATTTTCATCACGTTTATGACTCAGTAATCCATCCACCAAACTCTAAACAGTGTCTTGTGTTTACATTGTATTACCTAGTTTGATATGGGTGCCATCTAATAACATGTCCCTATAGACAGCACAATCCACTTTACACTGTCCCTCGGCTTAGAATGTATCTGTTAAAATACTCAAGTCAGGATATTTCCAAAGTAGTGTGTTGCAGAGAAGGTGAGCAGCGGTGGCTCTTCTGCTATCTTGGAGGAGCATAGCCCCTACCCCCCGCCCCCCTCCGCTTTTGTGCCAGGCAGCAGAGAAAAACGGGAAAAATAAAATGATAATAAACCAATTTTATTATCATTTTATTTTTCTTTCTGCTGCAGGCAGCCAAGTCTGGGCCGGGTGGGGCCATGAGGAGTTCAGGGGCAGGAGTGCACACTGTAAAGAGCGCATGAGGGTTTGTCTGGCTGTTTAATTCTGTCCAAACTGTTATGCGCACTTTCATCTCTCTCCACCCGAGCTGTGTTATACAACTGGGTAGAGTAGAGGCACAGGATCCTAGGCCATAAGCGAGCAATAAACAAACCGCTTAGGCCAATCCCGGCGCAGCTCTCATGAGAGCAGCGTCTCGATTCGATTGGCGTCTAGGAGCCTGCACAATATGTAGGGACCCTGAGGAGAAGAATCCAAAGAGGGCGGCCGAAAGCGTATCGGCAGATAAGGGTGCCCCTACCCCACCCCTCACCCCACCCACCACTTGTTAAGAAAGCGAGCCACTACTGAAAGTGAGACAATTTTAACTTACATCAATTCGGATACGGCCCCAACAGCGCTAAGATGCCTGGCTTCACCTTGGGGGTCCCCCGGAGTGGGCACTTCACAGGGAAAGGTCAGGAAGGGTTCCACAGCGGTATGTGTACAGCACCTTGAGACCCCTTCAGGGTGATACGTGCGCTATATAAGCACTACATTTACATTTTTTTATCTTTTATGTTTTGACAAGATGAATCATTTGGACAGCTTGTGTTGACAAGATTTTTTTTTCGAAGTACTGTAGAATATGCTACTTAGGTAGATCTTTTCAGGAGGGAATCAGATAAGGACTGAGGTAATATGGAAATGGTGGGTACCAAAGTCAATTGTGCTTCTGCATGTTGACCTGCCCTCAGTGATGCCAGGTGGATTATGCAAGAACCGCTATGGGGGCACTGTCCTTGTTAAGTCTGGTTATGACTGGAGCCTGGATCTCTGAACTACAATATGATTCTGTAATAAAATGTTTAAGGTTAATTAAAAGGGAGAATTAAAACTGAACACGTTTGACTGGGTTTCCAGGGGAGGGTGTTGGGGGGGGGGGGGGTGTTCAAGTGGATTGGGCATCCAGATTGGAATTTTGCTGACAGGCAGAAAATTAGGATATGACATATATGATTGTTACCTTGTGTTACAGCTATTATTGTCCAATACTGAAAGGAAGTGTCTAAGGTCACTGTGTATATGATGAACAAAGAAAGGAGGATCTAAAAGTGACTAAGCTCTGTTAGTGGAATTACTTCTTGGAACAAAATGTGTTGTGCCAATATTTGATGGCATAAACATGAACTGCACATTCCCATCTTTGATAGAGGTGGACACTGATAGTGATAATATATCAGCCAGTTAAAAGTTAACTCTCCCTGTCAAGTGTGAAATGTGAGACATTATATCTCTGTTCCTCTTATCTGGCCATCATTTCTCCCACTATTCATAGGTGCCAACTCAAACAACAATATTTAAACAAGTTGCAATAAAGCAGTGAAAGCTAAAGCTGGAAGTTTTCTTCTAGATCTCCTACAAAATTAGGGGGGGTCAGTCTTCTGTAATGAAAAAGTTCTCTCTTGTGAACTTTCTGTCTCTTTCCTCCCATGGCAGGTACATCTCTCATTCACAAAAGTTAGGGAAAGCACACATTCTGCAATCCTGATCCTCTGATACCAACCATTCACAACTAACAGGTTCTGTTGGAAATGGGTTCCACCCTCTTCTGCAAGCTTAATTGTGACCCGTGTAAGGCTAAGGGCACAGGGCCATGCTCATGCATATTACAGTACATGATTATGCAGAGGCCTTACTGTGATTAATAAGTCCTTTTGTTCCTGCTCCCTATGCAAGCAGCTGAAATGTCACTCCATGGAGCTGCTGACTTGCCACGTTTCACTCTCTGTAATGCAGACCTTCCATCTCATCTACATACCATGTGGGCAGAATAAGAACGTCATTAATTAATTTTCATATCTCCTCACTAATTCATCCATCAAACATGCCGACAACACCCTCCTTGGTAAATGCAACCTTCCAGTCAACACAAGCTATTAAAAATAAAATACACCCTCTTTAACCTAGCCAACACATTCAAGGCGCAACATGTCAACCAACCAAAACTGCCGAAAGGCCACATCATCGACTTCATCTTCTCAAGATCATCAGCAATCCAAATACAAATCAACTATTCCTCCAAACTGGACAGACCACCCTGTCTTTCCTATCCTCTTGGTCAATGTCTAACCAAACACAGTGGTCAACCGAAAAGAAACACCACCCCTTCTGCTCGCTCAGTGGTTTCTCCATCAACAAAATAAGGGCTTGACATCATCTTTCACACTGCCAACAACATGTCCGACATCAACACCCTTCTAAATGTCATGAATGCTTTTATAGAAAGCCATGTAAACACCCACATCCCAACTAAATTTTACGTGTTCAAGTGGAAAATGTATCAGCCTGGTATTCTATAGACGTTGCCAACAACAATCGCTCTGTCTTCAGGCAGTAAAGAAAATTGAAGAAAAACAGAACCTGTAATGACAAGACAAGATAGAACTGCTACAGAAGCAGAATTCTATTCAAAACGGTCTAGCACTGAACAACCCCTGCCTAATCCACTAAGGCTGCTTCTTCTCTTAAACACACTACTTCTCATAGCATCCCACAATGGTTGTCCTATGAAGTGATATTTTTTGCAGATCTTGCTGATACAATCAATTCCCTCAAGCCATCTCCTACAAAAATGACATCTTACCATCAAACTTCCTCAAAGGTCTCTCTGGAGAAGAGCATGGCATCTTCCCAGAAGCTCTCAATGTAGACCATATCCTCCTACTCCTAATAAAACACTACACTAGACCCTGATGATCTCGACAACTACAGACCTAACAGCAAATGCATAGAAAAATATTTCTAAGCTCAACTCCTCCAGAAAAACCATCTCCTGCATGACTATCAATCTGGCTTCAGATCACATTACAGGACAGAGACAGCAACCTTACACATCATAGATGATTACCTTTGTACCTCTGATGGAAACAACCCCTGCCTCCTGATACTGCTGGACTTCTCATGTGCTTTCAACACCATCGAGCAGCCCATCCTCATCCACACCCTGATGTTCTGACTGAGATTTACTTACAACATATTTCAATGACTTTCCTACTACATTACCAACCAACACCAGTTGTTCCCATAGGCACATCCAACTCCCAGAAGATACCTATGAACTGTAGAGTGTTGCAGGGTTCCATTCTTCCCCACTTCATCTTCAAAATTTACATGGAGTCACTTGATGCTCTACTTACTAATAACAGCAGAGACATTCACCAATATGCTGGCAATACACTATTCTAACAGAATTTCACCTCCACTCAAGACATCCACAGTCTAAGAGACTTTGGATGTCTAGAGAGGCTAGAAATTCTGATACACTGCCTGCACCACCTCCAGACCGCAGCACTTACCTTAGGCGCAAATCAGCCAAGACATAATTTTGTTTTTTTCCAAGACAACAAGCAAGAAATAGTACAAACTTAGGTGAATGATATAAACCTTGATGGCCATCAACCTCAGCTTTCACACAATGCCACATAGCTTGGACTCACTTTACACACCAACCTCACACTAAAAAACACATTGCCAAGAAAGAAAAGATGGTCTTGTAACACCTTTCTCTGCTTCAGAAAGTAAAACTGTTCCTCTCACAAAGACTTCTCACAAAGCAACTTCATAACTGCTGCTCAAGCCCATTTACTCCCACTTAAGGATGGTGGAATTACCCAGCTCCAAGGCTTTCAGACCCCTCAATGGCCCTCCTTAAGGGCATTCTACTAACTGCAGCACATCCCTTCCTGGACCTGATGAAATTGGAGCCCATCACCTCCATCCTGATGGAACTCCACTGGCTCCCTTTGCCACCCTGCACCATACTCAAACTTAACTGCCTCATTTTCAAAGCCATCATGACCTGAACCCCCGCCTATCTGGCTGACAAGTTAACCATATCTGGTGACTCTTAGCATCCTGAAAAAACAAACAGGTGTGTGAAGGGTCGGGGGGAAATATTTACTGACCTTACTGCTCGCTCCCCTATACCAAGATAAAAAACACAAAAGAGCAGACAAGGTCTACAGATGGTGTGTAGCTGCAATAGCAACCGTGAGGCACTGGTGGAGAGCGCATGGGACAAAGGGTTGTTAAAAATTGGAGACTATTAGTCACAAAAAGGCTAAAATAATTCCCATCAGACCACCCATGTGGTGGAATTACGTCATATGGGAATCAATGATCATCCCTACCCAAATCTGACCATATAGTGTCGATCCGGGAAGGGTTGTCAAAAAATAGTCCTGTTGTGACACCATGAAGTGTTGTGAATGGACAAAGTGTAGTGCTAACAAAAAATGTGTAAAATAAAATTAACTACCAGGACACCAAAGAACATTACAATAGGAGTCCAAGTGTCAAAGATTAAAAACACACCAAGTAGTAAGACTACTCAAAGGCGCTGTGCAGTACGGTCGACATGTTTCAGCTATAAGAGCCATTAGCTCAGCTTTCTTCAGGACCTTAAACAGGAAAACAGCTACTGCAACTACATTTGATATGTATAAGTGAAGAATAATGTAAATGTACTGATACAGAGTTACATATATACCAGGAACTAGTATACTTAAAGGTCCACTGGAGGGAAAGAGAAGTGTCTTCTTCCTAGCAAGAGAGAAGGAGAGAACACAAAAGACAGTATGTCACAACAACACCGAATCTCACACGCTCACCCACCGTACACACACAGAGACCGTGCAGACACACCTGCAGGAATAATTTATATTCTGCATTCTAACAAGCATATTAGCTATAATCACTCAGAGGCATTTCCTCTGAGTGATACTCACTCAGCTTTGTGTGGGTGATGACCTCACCTCACCCGGAAACCGCTCGGGAGTATGAGGCCCGCTCTATAGTATAGAAATAAAAGACACAGTAAGCACACAACTTTACAATGTCCTACTCAATGGTTCTATACATATAACCCAACTGACGTGTGATAGTACACAAGATGTCACACCCAACCCTGAACACCACAGAGATTCATAAGGGGTACATAAAAATCGCACATACTGCGATCCTTAACATCACACAGAAAACTGGTATCTATGTGTATCTCAAGGAAACTCCTTTGCAAGGTATTGTATGCCCTAAACCCATACATAGAGTATTGCATATTATGGAATGTCGCGACCTATTGGGGACTCCAGCGTTACTGTATGAGAGAGACATAATTTTGTTTTTTCCAAGACAACAAGCAAGAAATAGTACAAACTTAGGTGAATGATATAAACCTTGATGGCCATGAACCTCAGCTTTCACACAATGCCACATAGCTTGGACTCACTTTATACACCAACCTCACACTAAAAAAACACATTGCCAAGAAAGAAAGATGGTCTTGTAACACCTTTCTCTGCTTCAGAAAGTAAAACTGTTCCTCTCACAAAGACTTCTCACAAAGCAACTTCATAACTGCTGCTCAAGCCCTTTTACTCCCGCTTATGGATGGTGGAATTACCCAGCTCAAAGGCTTTCAGACCCCTCAATGGCCCTCCTTAAGGGGATTCTACTAACTGCAGCACATCCCCTCCTGGGCCTGATGAAATTGGAGCCCATCACCTCCATCCTGATGGAACTTCACTGGCTCCCTTTGCCACCCTGCACCATACTCAAACTTAACTGCCTCATTTACAAAGCCATCATGACCTGAACCCCCGCCTAGCTGGCTGACAAGTTAACCATATCTGGTGACTCTTAGCATCCTGCACCAAGACATCAGTCTAAAGATAGAGAAGTGCAAAAAAGAAACCACAAGGCAAAAAGCATTTTCCATCTGCATTTCTGCGGTCTGTAACAACCCCATATCCATCAGGACTGAAACCGCTGAAGAAGTGTCTCTTAAAAGAACAGTACCTCATGAAACAGTACCACAAACTATCTACTTCTCAGATCACCTGTTGACTGTATCCTTGTCTATGATCTTGAAAGCAAAAAGGGAGAACATTCAGTTGATCATAAAAAACATTCTACCATTCTGTGTTCCCACACTTTCCCCGATATAAACAGTATCCCAATTGTGTGGATGAGCTTATCAGCATCACCTGCAACAGGCAAAGCCCAAAAAAGCGATAAGGAAACATCAAGATTATTCAGTTTTTATTTCACACATTTTGGCAATGTGGTTAACCATAATATTTGGGCCCAGGCACAGTCAGCACCCATGGAGACATGCCAACCAATACATTTCTGAAAGCTAGACATCCAGTTAGGTCCAGGGAGGTGTGACTTCCATGGCTCCCACTGTCTTCTAACCCAGAACTCTTTTTAGCCTTCAGAGTTTGGCTTATATCACAGATTTTCTTCATAGTTGCTTGAGAGAAGGTTCTGGAATTTCCTGGGATCATCAAAATTCCTACCACTCAGAATTGCCACACTTCTATCAATAAAATGCTTCCTCATTTGCTTCGGTGGCATTTTTGCCGGCTACAGAAAATGTACCAACATGCACCATGGGATCATCATGATTTTTTCTTTCAAATATATTCATTGTGGCAATATTGCTAGCTGCAGTACTTGGGCCCGGGCAGGGTCGGCACCTAGGAAACCTACCCACCGCAGATGCACCTATAAACAAGACACTCAGGAGAGTGTAGTGTGTTGTTACAAACATGGAACCCACAAAGTTTTCTTGCCCATAATTCTCTGCAAGCATCAGATTGTGGCTACTATAGCATAATTTCCTCACATTTCTGTGACATAATAGTCCAGAATCTACAGGGATTGACAATATTTTAACCAATAAAGATTTCCACACTCTGCCTAATAAAAATGGTACCCCACTTTCTGGGTACACCTATCACCCGAGAAACTAAAGGCCTCTAAATATTATGCTGAAAGATCAAGATTTTTCTAAAAAATTAATTCATTCTAGCAATGTGGGTTGTTCTGGTATTTAATCTCAGGCTTTGCCGGCATGCAGGGAATCCTTCCATCCCAGAAATTCAAAAAAATTAGACACTCTGAGGAGCCCATAGTGGTATTGCTGGCTTGGCTCCCACTAAGTTTTCTTACCTGAAGGCTCTGCAAATGTCAAACTTTGGCTAAAATCATGAGTTTTCTTCACATTTATCTGAGGGAAAGTTCGGACCCTGTACAGTTGACAAAATTCCTCCCAACCAATGTTCTCACACATCCCTTCATAAAAATCATGGCCCTCTTCTGTGGGTAGGCCTTTCGCCCATAGCAGGAACCAGTCAACACATGGATTGCGTGAATTCAATGTATTGTCAATGTGGTCTTTGCATGGTTACAGACTGCCCTGCTCACATGACATGAGTTAAGCTTCCCACACATGAGAGGCAGTGTTTCAATGGCGAAATGTGTGGCAACACAGCATGATAAGACTTTGACCATTGAAGTGCCCAAATTTCAGTCACTTAATTATGGGGGAAACAATCTTTTTTGACCTGTTTGTAGGGCATTCAGGGTAAGAAAACTTGCAAGGGTATATACAACAAAATGACCCTGCAATCCCCTGGGTCTCTAGGTTTCAGAAATGCCCACAGATGGTAGGGTTTGCTGATTGTCGGCTGACCCGAAGCCTGAATAGTGTAGCGATTCACCATAACAAATGAGAGGAAATTTCGATTTCTTTTGGTGTAATTTTAATACATGAGCTTGCAGAGAGGAAGATAAAGCCCCGTTCTGCCGCACCTGGGGTACAAAATACTGTGTGGTGCCCTTGGAGCCTGATGCTAAGCAGTCCAGCACGCCGTCTTATTTCTTTTGTCACTTTTCCCCAGATAGTCAGGTGTGCTTTCAGACCCCATGGATGGCCACATTGGGTTGTTTACTATCAGTCTATCCCAGTGTATCAGAAAATCAACCAGACCATCAAGGCAAAAAGTCAGAAACAGAATGGTGTGCGGGCCCATCCTGGTCCTGCACTGAAGCCCCCAGCACAAGACAGTTTTTCTGCCGCCCAGGGGAGGTAGAATGGGTGGTTAATCCCCTCACTGCTGACCTATTTTTTAAAAGAAAATCCAAAAGAATTAACATTTCCTCTGCTTGCCATGGGGATGGCTGCAGTATTCGGGCTGTATGTCCCAGAGGGACAAAAAGATTTGAGGCTTCATGGGTGGGGGTATGGCTCAATGCCAGGACAGGCCGGTTTCCACCCCACTTTTTCCCTCTTATCCGGTGGAATTTCTGACTCACTGGGTTACGGCTGATTTGGGGTTATCCCAAAATCTGTCCCAAAGGAGCAGAAAGACTGTTGGGAGTAAGGAGGTGGGGTCTAAGGAGGTGGGGTCTAAGGCCCGATGCTGGGATTGGTCAGCCCTCATCCATTCTTAAAAAAAACCCAAATAGTCTCTATTTTACTTTACTGCCCACCTGGGGGGCAGGTTATGGATAACCCCTTATTCAGTCCCCCCAAGAAGCGCAGAAAGACTGTTGGGACTTAAGGGGTGAGTTGTAAGTCCTTGTGCAAATTGTGAAAATGGGGCCTCTACTGAGATTTCATCCTACCTGGGGAGGCAGATTAGGGATATAGGGCCACATGCATCAAGCGAAGGAATAGAGGTTCCTTAATAGCAATTCTTAAGGAATCGCTATTAGGAATCGCAATTCCTTATGCATGTAGGCTTTGCTAAAATAGTGGCGATTCCTACACATTTCTTAAATGCGAATCGCAATTTGCAATTACCAAATAGGTGATCACAAATCGCACATGCAATTTCAAGGGTGCAAGGGAGTCAAAAGGCCACCCTGATGCACCCCCAACAAATGTAAATATGCACATGTGATGCACACACATACCCTTTGAAAAATGCATTTTTTGTGCATTTTTCAAAGGAATCGCAAATTACCATCAACTTGAAGCTGATGGTAATTTGCGATTCCAAATTACGAAAACCCAATTTGCAAATGCATCGCAATTAGGGAATCGCAATTTGCGATTCCCTAACTGAATTCGCAAAAATAGATAATCACAAAAATTGCGATTACCTATTTTGCCAATGCCTTTGGGCATGATGCATCGCAAATAGCATTTTACCAGTCGGAAAAGGGCCGATTCTGTGAGTCGGCCCTTTTACGACCGGTAAAATGCTTGCTGCATGTGCCCCAAAGCGTTGGCTCAATACTTCGATGGGCCAGTCCACCACCCTATTTTTTTTAAATAAATGTAAACTGCCCTCTTCCCACTTGTGTGGATCTATGCACATTGATTACTCTCTTGCAACGATGCTCGAGTAGGGATTCCTTAGGGAGAGGTATCATTGGAAAACTGTCATTTTCCCCTTTCCAATGGTACTCCTTCTCTGGTATTCGGTGATCAGACGCAAGTCATGCCCGAGCACTAAGGGTGAGCGTAGTTCGCGAAGTAGCGCTACGCGAAGCTACGCGAACTTCACGTAGCACTAAGCGAACTTCACGTAGCACTACGCGAACTTCACGTAGCACTACGCGAGCTGAGTAGTAGCATGTTCGCACTGTGCAAGATGTGTTTTCAATGATTGCACAGTGCGGACAAGCATCCCGCACTGTGCAATCATTGAAAACTGCATCTTGCACAGTGCGAGCTGTAGTTTTCTGCTGCTCGAGTAGATTATTACTCGAGCTGCAGCTTTCTCAACGCGAACTGGTAGTTTCTCATTGAGAGCGGTTGCGAGCATGCGCAACCACTCACAATGAGAAACCTTACCTCCCTGCGTTGAGAATCTCGCCGGGACGTCATTTTGCTTGCTCGCGGTCGTGAACATGACGTTCAGGACCGAGAACAAGCAAAAAATGAGCGCTGCACTATGCTACGCTGCACTAGGCGTGTTCGCACTGTGCTACGTGCAGCTCGCGTAGTGCGAAGTTGCGCAAACTTCGCAAACTCCGCAAGCGTAGCGTAGTGCTTCGCCCAGGGTTACCGAGCACCTATCCCTGTGAAAGCAGCCAGAGCCTAAAGGAGCTTCCGGCTGCTTTCACTTTAACTATCAGCATGCATGAATCTCGGACCCTTCCCTTGCAGCTCGAGATTTTACAGAAAACAGAAAGTCCGTCTGGTGCGAGCACTAGAAGGATTTTCTACATTCAGTGTCAGGACGAGACGTACAAAGGCAGGGGTAGTGCCGAGGACATGAACATCTTGTATTCTACACTGAAGTGGTTATGACCTCAACCATTAGTCCAGTTTCAATATTTTTATTTGCCCATTTTTTTGCTTTTTCTGACATCTTGCAAATCTAAAAGTTAATAGAACAGGACACAATGTATTCCAATTAATAAGCTCAAGTGCAAATTTGGCTACCTGCGGTGCAATAACACGTTAGGGAACCCCCTGCAAGGTACACTGAAGGGACCTTCATGAGACCACCCTGCCATCCCTTTCCCCCACCTCCCGCCTTCACGATGCAACACAGGGCTGAGCTATCCCACTTGTTTTGTCTTTCACACCTCCCCTGCTCTCTCAGTCTCTCCATTGTCTCTTGGTCTAGGCTTGTTTCTCATTTTAACCATCACCTCTGTCCTTTCTATCTCTCTTTTGAAACGTTCTTCTCTGTTCTCTTGTGTGTTTCCTCCATCTAGTCACCTTTCGTCTCAGTCCTTTTTATTTCTCTTATCTTTGTGTTATTTGTATTTCTCTTCTCAGTTGTTTTTCTCATATTTGCAGCTCGTTATCACCCCTCCCTCATATACGCCCCCTCTATATATGCTTTCTTGTTCCCTCATCTTTAAAACCTCTCTCTCCCTCTCTGATTCTATCTAGATTTCTGTCAGCTGCCCTTTTCACTTTTTTCTGTCTGCCTGTCACCTACCTATCACCTGCCTCCCTCAGATGTCTCTTTTTCACCTCTGTCCCTTTATCACTTCCCCACACTCGCCTGTCTCCTCTCTCAACTCTCCTTCTTTCCTGTACTGTCTCCATATAACAACTGCTCCCGTTCGCCCTGATGCTGTCTTTTTATCACCTGGCACTGACCTGCCCCCACCAGTTGTCTCTTTCTCACCTTTCCCTTTTCTTCTCGTTTCTTTCTGACTCCTCTTGCATAATGTTAACTGTATTTTTCTTATCTCTATTAACTGTCATTTTTTTTCTTATCAGTCCCTGATTCTTTGACACCGCTCTGTGTGTCACCTGTCTCTTTCCAGTGTCCGCTTTCATGTTAACCCCGTCTTTTCACCTCTCTCTCAGCTACCTCCTCATATCTCTCAGCTGTGCCCTTCTCGCCTACCTGTCTTTTGTCACCTTTTTCACTCACCTGCCCCGCTCTCTCAGTTGTCACCTTTTGACCTCTCTCTTTATGTCTACTCTGTCTCCCTTTTAACCCTCATCTCGCTTTCTGACCCGGCCCTCTCTGTTTATTATCTCTTTAACAATCGCCTGCCTCTCAGTGACCCCTCTCTAACCTGTCTCTTTCTAAGCTGTCTCTGTTATTTTGTCAAGTAATGTCTTTCACCTGCTTTCCCCATCAGTCTGTCTCTTACATGTCTTTGTCTTAACTACCTATCTATTCTGGCATCTCTTACTTCCTTTCAGCTCAATCTCAGGTATCACCTCCCTCTCATCTAAACACTTTTTCTCTGAATCTCTTTCCCCTGTTCTCTCTCTCTTGTTTCTCACCTGTGCCCCTATGGTGTCCACTTCCTCTCCTTTTCCTGGCCTTTCTATATATAGCCCGCTCTTTTCACTGCTTTATTTCTGTTTTTTCAGTCTCAGCTCAAAGACTCATTGTAAGCAGAGACAAAGAGGCTCCTTTTTTTCTGGTGCCCTTTCCACCATCACAGACTAATTAAATAGAGTACTGCAGTCTGGAGCCAGGCGGTGGCTGCTGTCCATTGTTTTCAGTGCCTTTGCACACAGCACGTGGAGGTGACAAAGGGGTCTCCTTTTGGATGGGGAAACCTATGTAACTTCTCAGGCTGTGAGGGGAGGTGGGGGTTGTGTTGCACCTAGAGTAACCACCTGTTCTCTGAATGAAATACGAGACAGTGAGTTAAACAATTCTGGACAAAGAGTCAGTATTACAGTTTTTTGGGACACAAATTTGCAGAAAGTACAACTTTTACACACACTAAATTAAACAATTAAATGTATTCCACCTTAAAACGAACAATTGAGACACATTAAAACATTAGGGAGGGCCTGCCTGTAAGAGTGTTGAATATGTGTTTTATCATAGTATTGGAGTAACGAAAAAATATTTTTCACAGTAGAGGGTTGCGTGATGGGCGTAGACCCCACTGAATTTTGGTGAAAGACGAATACCACTTGGAATCTGATAATTAAATAATCTGATGACAGAAGGTAGATTTCAGAGAAATCAAAAGGGGGAGTGAAGAGGTAGTGCTAGAAAGCACTCTGGTGGATGCACCCTCCTCCAGTCAATGGTATCAATCGGAGTTAGATCCCTCTGTCACTCACTAAGGTTCATGGGGCACTGACTCCTTTCTTTTGCAGCACATGATTCAGAAATATTGACAGGGCTATAACTAGAATTATTTCCATTCCACATAGGTATTGTACTTTTACTTTCACTTGTATATACACATTGCACAATTTGATGGCAACCTTAGTGAGTGACAGAGGGATCTAACTCCGTCCTGATGATGAGGCATGCAAGGCCTCGAAACATGTTGACATCACCAGGAGAACTAGCTCATTAATAGCTTTGGCTTCTCCGACGCACATCCTTTTAATAATACTAGCCTATGACCAATAAAAAGGTCTTTGTTATCAGAAGGCCAGGTATTTTTTAACCTCACTTTTTCATTCACCCCTGACCCTACTTGCACTCACTCAAATACACCTCACATAGCACTTACAATATTCAAGTGCTCCGGCGTAGTCGCCAGTCGTAGCAGGCCCGTCCCGCAGCGGGGCTGGAAGACCCTGATGATGAAGCATGATACCAAGGTCCCTTTTGGTGTGTGAGGGGTATTTTAACAAATACTGTTTATGCCTCTTACACCCTGGCTCACAGATAAACTCTTAGAGGAGAAGGTAGATTTCTTCAGAAAAATTAAATGCAGCACTTAGGTAGGTCAACAGGCATGCAATGTGACTAAATTGAGTAGAACACCGGGGGAACCTTAGCCTGGTGGGGCATTCTGCTATACAGGGCACGTTTACCTGACCAAGCGTTGCGTCTTCCAGTAGCAGCTGTTAGCGACACTGTACCTATTATCCCCGGGTAGGTTTCCACAATAACAGGATAAAAGCCTTCATTGTAGACAGCATTTAGCTATGAAAACACTGCAGAGTTGTGAAAAGCAAGAGGCAGGAAAAGTCACCAACTCATGAAGTGAAGGTCACACCTACCAGGAAGTACGTGTTAAAGTTAAAAGAAGGCTGAACAGTGTTTCAAAGCCCTGGGCATATTTATTTGCATGCCTATGCAAAAAACGGCATCTGATTGGACAGCTGGGAAGGGCATGCATTTCTCCATCCTGTTTTCAAGCTGTGAATATGTCCTGCCCAGCCATCTAATCAGACTGCAGTTTGCTTGTAATTAATCCTGGGCGAAGTACTACGCTACGATCGCGTAGTTTGCAAAGTTTGCGCTACTTCGCAAATTAGACGTAGCACAGTGCAAACACGCGTAGCGTAACAGTAATTTTTTGCTTGCTCGCGGTCCTCAACGTCAGGTTGGTGACCGCGAGCGAGCAAAATGACATCCCGGCGAGACTTTTTCCTCGTTCGCGATCAGCAACATCAAGTTGCTGATCGTGAGTGTGGAAAATAAACCTCCTGGCAGGCAATGTGGGGAGGTCAGGTTTCTCAATGCGAGTGGTCGTGTATGCTCGCGACCGCTCGTGATGAGAAACTACCAGTCCGCGTTGAGAAAGCTGCCGCTCGAGTCGAAATCCACTTGAGTGGCAGAAAACGACCGCTTGCACTGTGCAAGATGCGGTTTGCACTGATTGCACAGTGCGGACAAGCGTCAGGCACTGTGCAATCAGTGCGAACAGCATTTTGCACAGTGCACTACGCAGTTCGTGTAGCTACGCGTAGCTCGCGTAGTGCAAAGTGCACTTCGCGTAGCGCTACTAGGCGAACTAAGCCTAGGGTAATGCTGACAATTATGGACAAATGGCAACAGTAATGG
Organism: Lissotriton vulgaris; assembly: GCF_964263255.1. Taxonomy (NCBI): domain Eukaryota; kingdom Metazoa; phylum Chordata; class Amphibia; order Caudata; family Salamandridae; genus Lissotriton; species Lissotriton vulgaris. The sequence continues at coordinate 244,994,576 of NC_141696.1, read as the reverse complement.
GTGCCTCAAGGCTTTACGGACATGGCACTATAGAATTGGACAGGTGGTCAACCTAGTTACACCCAGGTGGCTTTTTCAGAAGGCAGAACGACCATTCCCACAATACCTCTGAATGTGACTCACCATGACTAAAAGTACCAATGAAAATGAGATCAATGATGTAAGTATGCTATGCTTAGATGAACAACACGAATGTCTAGAAAATGTAAAAGCTCTAATATGGCCAACAGGACAACACAGTGGTCTTTTGCATAGCTCCATTCCTTGGCAACAGATGTTGACGGCAAATTAATTCGTTTTCTATGCAGTAAAAAATAAAACTCTTTTTATTAACATTGCACTCAATGCACAGTACATTTGGGAAGTTATGAAATACAGAGAGCTCAACCACGGGAACTTAGAGGATGTGTTCAATAAAAACAATTTTGTAAAGAATATTCTAGGCCTCTTTTCCAGTTATATCTACCTTACTCCTATCCTATACATTTTAACAGAGATCGCAGGAGAAAGACAGGGAGAGAGTGTCACTGCCCCTTCTTTAAATTTGTTTTGCATTTCAATACCGGAAGACAGTTAACAAAGAGTAAAGATAATAATGAGCCAGAATCGACCCGCATCTGCAGAGGGTAGACAGTAAACCTATCTCCACTTAGAATTGTTGCAATAAGAAGAGTGATCTGCCCATTGATCACCATCCATGATGTCCCAGTCACTCCATGGTGTGATATTAAGCAGAGAGTCCAAATGTCCCATCCCAATAGGGTTTTATGGAACCAGAGAGGTCAAGAGTCTACCCTTTAGAGTATCAGAATATTGATTCTTCAAGACTTGGAAAAACATGACCTGAACAAGGTAGAGCCACAGGTTAAAAGAGAAGCCCTAAGCCAAGATTCATTACCAAGATGCATAAGAAGAAAGCCTGGATCCGGACCTATGGGTAGCACATTCTTCCCCTTTAGCACAGGCCACAATCTAGTTACTGTAAAATCAGTGACTCTGGTCAGAATGTATGAGAGAGATAACGCTCAATGAAAATTACAGGTATTGTATTGCACCATTTATAATGTGGAATTTATATAGCACTTACTATCCCTATGTGGGGCGCTGAAATGCTTGAACGCATCTTGGATATAATTTGAATGAAATGTTGTAGGAGTGACGGTAGAAGACTGGAGAAACTAGAAATTATTTCTAAGAATATTGTAAACTATAGTAAACGTTCTAACTTACTGTGAAAGATTTGCAATTTTTCTTGTTGAGAATATGAGGAGTGACGGAAAGAGAGTTTCCCATAACTCCTTAAGGTGATGGGAAACTTTACTCAAGAGAGCAAAGTATAAGAGAGTGTATGCACTAAGTGATACAACTCTGGCATGAAATTCCAGAAAAATAGGACATGGGATAGTGAAACTAAATTATGTAAGAACAGTAAAAAAAAATCAGGTTATATTAGCAATGCGTTCTGCTTGAGACAATTGAAGACCAGACCAGGAAGTGGCCTGTCATAGGTAATAAAGCATGATGGGGAATGAATCCTGTATCCGAAAGCAATAATGCGCCATGGGGCATGAAGAAATCGATTCAGTGTAACATTGTTTTAGACACAGGAGTAGTTCCCTGTCAGGTTACAAGCTGTTAGAAATTGAGGTATCTGGTTGGTAGAGTATACACCCTGTTCAAGCAAGAGCCACTATCCTAGTCAGGTTATGTCAGATACTCAACCTAAATTAACCTGTGTTCACCCTCCGGTAGCTTGGCTCAGAGCGGTCAGGCTTAACTTAAGAGTCAATTTGTAAAGCATTTGTGCACACTTTAATTACAGTAACACAAAGAAAACATGATTAAAAATACTCCTAAGAAAAATAGAGAATATTTATCTGAGTAAAACAAGACCAAAACGATAAAACTCCAATAAGTAGAACTTGAGATATTAATTTTTAAAGATTAAATACAAAAACAGTGCTTAGAAGTCACTAGAGCTAATAGGTTTCTTGAGGTTGGGAGGGAAAGGGCTAAATCCAAAGATCAGGCTGACCATGATCGGTGGCAGGCCAGCTATAGGACACAGACTGGTCCCGCTGACAAAGTAACTTGGATGTAGGAATGCATCAACTTCGAGAACTTGAGGCGATGAGTCGAGGAAGTGCCTTATCGTTGTCAATCCATAGGCGAAGCCAAGGGTCAGCGCTGGTCCACGCAGTTGATGGAAACTTTGTCAACAAACCACTGTACGATGCAGGCACTGCGTCATTGTCAAGCCGCGATGTCCGACATCATCAAGCCGCTCTGGCTGTAGAGCCACTGTCATCGAGCAGTCGCTGTGTCAGCATTGAAAGGCAATGCTTCAGTTCCAATCAATGCAAAGATGCTGCTGCATCATCAACAATGTAAGAAAATCTGCAGAAACCCACTTCTGAGGCTCAGGAGGAGCACCTCAGGCAAGCGTAGGACTCACAGATTACGGAGTCCAGCAGCACCAAGAGAGTTTGAAAGAAGTTGTTTGTGTCACTGAGATTTCAGGAAATAGGAGGCATGCCAGCAAGCCCTTGGAGAAACTTGGGTTCAAGGCAGTAGAGAACAGGTCCAGTCCCTGTCACTCCCATGCAAGAAGCAGTAGGCCAACACAACAATGCATTTAGCAAAGTGACAGTTCCTCTTACAGCACAGCAGCTCTTCTTCCAGGCAGAATGTTCTTGGTTCCAGCAAAGTTCTGATTTGGTGGTGTCAGGGGTCCAGGACTTATTCCCAAATGTGCTTTTGAAGTGGGGGCGATATGAAAGAGGCCTTTGAAGATCACAAGGCCCTGCCTATCCTGCCCTGTCTCCAGACTCACTGTAGGAGGATATGCAGCTCTTTGTGTGGGGACAAGCACAGCCGTATTCAGGTGCAAGTATCAGCTCCTCCCTCCTAATTTACCTTTGGAAGGCCCATCAGCCTGGTGATGGGCTGGTAGACCTGGCATCTTCCGGCGTGTTTGTTTCCCCAGCCTTTTGCTTTTTGCCTTGATGTTTTTGATGGTATGCTGGGCTTTGTTTTTGCTGGTTTAGTATCTCTGTGCAGTTTTCACTGCTATCCAGTGCTAGGGTGCAGGTGCTCCTTTTCTAAAATGTGTTATGAGTGGCATATTTGATTTACTGGTAAGTGCCTAGTAATGTTCACTGCGAGTGCCCAGGGCCTGTAAATCAAATGCTACTAGTAGGCATGCTGCACAGCTTGTGCCACCCACACAAGTACCTTTCAAAGGTGTCTCATACCTGTAAATGCAGTGTCTGTGAGTGCAGTTGTTTACTGCCATGTCGATCTGGCTAGGGCACCCACTTGCCAGGACCTAACCTTCCTTTTTCTTAACAGTCAGACGCCCCTAATGTAGACCCAAAGGTAACCCATGGGCAGGGTGCAGTGCATGTTAAAGGTGTATTTTACATGTCCTGATAGTGAAACACTGTGCAATTCGTTTTTTCACTTTTGTAAGGAGTAGCTCTCCCATTGGCTAACATTGAAGCTACCTTGTAACATTTTACAAGTGTAACTTTCATGCAGGAACAACTAGAGATTTGGAGTTTAGGCTCTCTGAACTCAGATTTAATATCACACCCTTTAGTACAGGTCGTTCTTAAATTGTGTGCTTGAAATTGCCACTTTTAGAAAGGGGGCCCTTTCTTGCTTCACCATCCTGTGTGCCTCTGTTTGTTAGTGGATTCATCGTCTGGTTTTAGATTGACAGGGGCTTGTGCCACCCACACAAGTAGCCTTTCAAAGGTGTCTCATACCTGTCACTGCAGTGTCTCTTAGTGCAGCTTTATACTGCCATGTTGATGTGGCAAGGGCACCCACTTGCCAGGACCTAACCTTCCTTTATCTTAACAGTCAGACACCCCTAATGTAGAGCCAAAGGTACCATCATGGGCAGGGTGCAGTGCATTTTAAAGGGGCTGGTGTATTTTACAGGTCCTGATAGTGAAACACTGTGACTCTCTGAACTCAGATTTAATAACACACCCTTTAGTACAGGTCATTTTTAAATTGTGTGTTTGAAATTGCCACTTTTAGAAAGGGAGCACTTTCTTGCTTCACCATCCTGTGTGCCTCGTCTGGTTTTAGATTGACAGGGGCTGTTTTTACATTCACTCCAGACATTCACACAACAAGAACTGAGGTGTGCCCTGCTGATGGGCCATCCTGAGCCAGCGTGGCCGGAGGAGTTGTCACTGACATTTCAATAAACTGTAACTGCTCTGCACAATTCTGTTTCCACCCCCTGTAGTGAAACTGGACCAGGGAGGACAGAACTGGTTTTACAGAGCAGAGATACTTTCAGAGCAAAGACTACAAAGGGAAAAGGGGGTATAAATATAAGACGTAAAACCCCAGAATTTTAGAACACTTTTGAGCTAAGATCCCTGCCAAGATAAGCTGGAAGAGCTGCCAGGAGGAGTAATACCTCTTTGCTGTTTGCTGCTTTGTTGGGTTGGCCTGCAGTTGTTGCTTCTGTCTTGGGCGGTTAAAGGACTGGACTGACCTTTCTTAAACCCTGCTGTTAAAGCTTCTCCAAGAGCTTGAAGTATAGCTTGCCTCCTGCTGGAAGTCTCAGGCACACCAAAGACTTCATCACCCTTTGGGTACCTTCTGCACCTGGACCTGCCTGTTTCAGCCACCACAGAGGCAAATGCAACCTGACACTGTCAACGATGCCACTGCCAGCTCTGTGACCTGTTGACACTGAAACGAGCACCACCGTACTTCGCATCACAACCCTGGTCTCACCAACGCTGTCCGATGGCATCACCGAGCCGCTGCTTGCACTGTGACCTGTGGGCACGCAAGGCTGCACCTCCTCACTTCACTATGCCACCCTTGTCTTAATAAAGATGACTCTTCAAGCTGACGAGGAAAAAGTTGCCTGCACCGTGGCGTCATTTTAGGAACATTGTAGAAATGGTCTATTGCTCTTTATTGACGCTATTCTTATAGCATTTACTTTGAGTACCACTTACTTCTAGATATTCATGGGTATGTTACATAACCCTGGGTGTAGTGGGTGTAGCGGGGCTACGCGGAGTGCCACGGAGACAGCACTAATCTCTGCACAACCCACGTAGCTCCGCTACGCGCCACCCGCCTCCCACCCGTGCTAATAAAACGTTTTAAAAATCTATTTAAAAGAGCCAGAAAATTCCTTACCTTATCGGCGGCATCCCCGGGCTGCCCTCTTCCGCTATCCCGCCTTCTTCATGAAAACGGCGCATGCAAGGGCGTCTGCTCATGTGCAGTTTTCATGAAGAAGTCGCGATAGCCGAAGTGGGCAGCCCGGGGACGGCGCTGATAAGGTAAGGAGTGTTCTGGCTCTTTTAAGCTGATTTTTAAAACATTTTAATAGTGCAGGTGGGAGGAGGGTAGGAGGTCAACTCCGCTAAGCCGCGAGTGTGCGGAGGTTTGCCTGATCAGGCAAAATTCTGCACATTTCGTGGGCGGAATGGAGTTGTCCATTACACCTCTGTCAGGTTAAGTCACACAACAAGTTGAACCTTTGTAAATCTGGCCATTTGCGTGCATGTTAGTTGACCAGAGAATAGCTGGAGGTGTTTCTGAAAACGTTTGCGAAATGCCAAGGGACCTGGGGCATATGTATCAAGATACCATTTAGCGATTCTGTAATAGCGATTTTTAAGAAATCGCTTTTTCAGAATCGCTAATTGCTATGTATCAAGAAAATCGCAATTTTTTTGCGATTTCTTGATATTCCTTGATTGCGAATTCGCAAATTGCGAATTCGCAATTAAGGAATACTTTGGCATTCATTTCTATGGGCTCCTGGCCCATAGGAAGGAATGGGAATTTATTCTCAATTTGCGATTCACAATTTGCTAATCGCAAATTGAGAATCATTTCAAGGGTGCAGGAGTGACCAAGGACACCCTGTTGCACCCCTGAAATAAGTATGGGTGCACATGTGGTGGCCTATATGCCTCACATGGCACTTTGAAAAATGCAAAAGTGGGCATTTTTCAAGAAATTCGCAAATTACCACCAATTTGAAGTTGGTGGTAATTTGCTCTTCCTTAGGGACAATTAGCACATTTTTTTGCTTCATACATTGCATTTAAGAAATCGCAAAATTTGCGATTCCTTAAATGCAATTGCAAAATAAGGAATCGCAAATTTTGCGATTTCTTATTTTGCACCGAATTTTCATTCATACATCCCATTTTGCAAATTCGCATTGGTCCGCTTTGGAAACAAAAAGCTCTTTAAATGTACACTTGCTTCCTTTAAATGTGTACTGCGAACAGATAGATTCACTTGTGAGTATTACACTCGGGTTCAAATCTGTGACCGTGGATGCATTACAGACTTTTCCAGTCAGAAGAAATCTGGAAAATATTTCTGAATTGGTTCATGTGGTTTCAATAAACAGTCGTTCTGGGTCCTATATGCAATGCGGTTGTATGCAAAAGCGATAGCATCCGCTGTCTACATTCCTTATGCAAGATATACATTCTGCCATGCTATCAGAAATGCTAACAAATAAAATCGAAGGTGACAGAATTACACTGTTGGGGGAACTGCCAGGAGCTGATATAAAATTAATAAGAGTGAAAAAAAAATCCAGGACTTGTTTCTGTGACTGCACCGCTTTGAGACCAGGTGCTTTATGTGCAATTAATGTTGATCACTTTGTTAATGATCTCTATTTCCGGATCAGTCCTTAAATATATTAATATCCCGTAATAACCACTTCCTCACATTGCTAGGTTTTTAGAGTGAGTACTTTCCACAGGTCTGATCTAGTGGTAGCTCCGTCCAGACGGAAATGAAAAATAAAGCCTCTGAAAAACTGTATTTTCAGCAACTTGGTGTTTTTCAGGGTTTCATAATGGTTGGTTTCCGTTTCAATTACGCATTGATAGAGCATGCGCATTTGTAACGACTCGGGTACGTAATATGTATACTGCAACCCAATCCGCGTGTGCCTTTCCCAGAAAATTAACTAATTCTGAAGTCATGCTTGGCCTGAAGTCTGTCAAAACATATTTACCGGCAGTCACTTGCCAGTGAGTGTGGCCACAGGCCGCTTGAGCAGTGGGCAGGTCAGTGTAAACACTTTAAGACATTCCTGAGGTGTGAAGTGCGTGTTTGGTGCCCCTGCAGTGCTTGACCACTTAAAGGCGAAGTGTTGTGGAATGTAACATCATGTAGGGTGGTAAGTGACCAGACAGCACGCCATCGATGGAAGGGCATGACTGTGCTGAATTAAAGGAAATCGCCACTGCTTTGAAAAAAATGGCATTTTCAAACCAGCCCAGCATTTCCCGTCGTCTGGGAATTGCTGCCACTGCATGATTCAGAGGTGTTGCTTTTTTAATCACTTTATTTATAATATTTGGAAGCTCTTTCCGTTGGTATTCTTTTTCATTGTGAAATATATAAAGCTTCGGTCAGTTTATTTGACCTCAGACTTAGCAAACGAATAAATGCCAGTAATCAACAATCTAAACAAGAATGATAAAAATAGAAAGTAATATGAAGACTATTCAGTGGCCTAGTAGTCCTTTTGCAACACTCCATCACTTAAACACACCAAAACACACTCCTTTCAAAACGTAATCACTATGGGCCTCATTTATGAGGAATTGGCATAGGGCAGCACCACAAATCTTCTTTGTACGCTGCCCTACACCAATCTCAAACGGTAGGAATGCACCATATTTATGAAATACGGTGCATTCCTGTCCTTTCCCCTGCTCTGCCGCACAATTTGCTGCCTTGTGCCATAACAGACACCCTTGCATGCATCACATGCAGGATTGTTTTTATGCAAGAAGGAAAACCTTCCTGCACAAGAGCATTCCAGAGAGTCGTTTTCCTCTTTCCATGCAGCACACAGGGAAAGAGGAGAACAAGGAGAAAAACAAATATTTCTCCTAGTTACGTCTGCTCTGGCAAGGGGTAAAGTTTTGATGCTGCCCCAGGTTTACGTGAATAAATAAATCTGTGGCACAACAAAATCCATAGGTGATGCTTGGGGAAACCCTCGCAACACCCATGGAAGGCCTCTCTTGCTCAGAGGGAGGCAATGCAGTGACATGCACTGCCTCGCCTTACTCTAAATCGTTGAGGTCATGCTCAGCCACACAAAGTGGCTTTGCGTGGCCTTATTGATGTGGTAGAGTGGTTTGCGCCGCCGGAGCGTCAGAAAAGGTGAAACTCCGGCAGTGCAAGCTTCTCATGAATAAGCCCTCGTGTTCGTAGAATTCCTGAGGACACACTCATTTTAAAACAAGCACTGGAAATGCAATAGGTCTCGCAATAGAAAAGTTTGAGCTTTTGGTGTGTAAAATGTTATTTTTTTTTGCAAAATATAAAAGTATTAAGTTTTTAGAAATGGCAATAGTTATAAAATTATCACATGTTACATGTATAGCATTAGTAAAGATACAATATATAGTTTACCCCTGTCTTACATGTATTGACCTGACAAATAAAAATGTTTTAACATGAACAGAAGTGAAAACCTTTAACATATTTTTCTGACATTTGTAATAAAGTTTGAAACATTGCTAGAAAATAATTGAACCAGTTGTTGTTGAATTGTTGCACAGATTGATGGTGTTGTGGCGCTGAGTGATGTTGTTTTGGCTACAAGTGATGCTGTGGCGTTCAGTGATGCTGTTGTTGCGCATAGTGATGTGTGGTGCCCCTGAGTGACGCAGTGGTGGTGCTGAGTGATGCTATGTTGATGTAATAGATAGAGTGAGTGAAATAGATAGATAGAGGGAGGATGTTAGATAGAGGGAGGGCGATAGAGGGTGGACGGTAGAGGGAGAGCGATAGAGGGAGGTGATAGAGGGAGGGCAATAGAGGGAGGGGAGGGTGATAGAGTGATGTAGGGCGTTAGAGTGATGTTGGGCAATAGAGTGTTTGAGGGTGAAAGAGTGCGATAGAGTGAGGGTGGGTGTTAGAGTGATGGAAGGGCGATAGAGTGAGCGAGGATGGTAGATGGAGGGCGGCAGAGTGATGAAGTTCGATTGAGTGAGGGAGGGCGATAGAGTGAGGGAGGGCGATAGAGTGAGTGAGATAGAGTGATTGAGGGCGGTAGAGTGAGTGAGGGTTGTAGAGTGAGTGAGGGCGTTATAGTGATTGAGTGCGGTAGAGTCAGTGAGGACGTTAGAGTGAGCGCGCTAGAATGAGGGGGATAGAGTCAGGGTGGTAGAGTGATGGCGGTTGAGTGTGGGTGGTTGAGTGAGGGCGGTAGAGTGTTAGGGTGAGTTTGGTAGAGTGGTTGATTGAGGGCGGTAGGGTGAGGGCGGTAGAGTGGTAGAGTGAGGGGGATAGAGTGATGGTTGTAAAGTGGTAGAGTGAGGGTGCTAGAGTGGTAGAGTGAGGGCGGCATAGTGTTAGAGTGAGTGCGGTAGAGTCTTATAGTGAGGATGGCAGAGTGAAGGCAGTGAAGGCGGTAGAATGAGTGCATTAGAGTAGTAGAGTGAGGGCAGTAGAGTGAGAGCGTGAGGGTGGTAGTGAGGTATAGTGTGTGTGGTAGAGTGAAAGCGCGAGGGCGGTAGAGTGTGAAAGTGAGGTCGGTATAGTGATGGTGTTAGAGTGAGAGTGGTAGAGTTAGGGTGTTAGAGTGAGGGTGATAGAGTGATTGAGGAAGGGCGTTAGAGTTGTAGATTGATGTTGGTAGAGTAAGGTAATGAGGGCAGTAGAGTTAGTGAGGTAGAGTGAGGGCGTGAGAGCGGTATAGTGAGTGCGGTAGAGTGGTATTATTATTATTATTATGTTTGCACTTGTAAAGCGCGCTGCTACCCGGAGGTTTCCTGGCGCTGTGCAACGCTGGGGAACCCGTCCTGGTTTTCCCTGTGGGATGGTCCCTACTGGGAGTCCCCAGGGTGGAGCCAGGCATCCCCGGCGTTGGGGGGGGGGGGGGCGTTGTGGAGATTAGGCAAGCTAAAGCCCAGAGTTGCCGAGTCTGACCCCAGCTTAGAGTAGGCACCGAAGCGAGAATTATCGAGTCCGCTGACCCAAGTCCACGACCCTGCCGCGTCGGGAATTGAACCCTGGTCCCGGCCGACTTCTGCTCCCGGGTCTGCCGCCTCTAACTGGTGAGCCACACCACTCCACTGGTAGATTGTTGTCGGTAGAGTGAGGGTGTTAGAGTAGTAGAGTGAGGGCGGTTGAGTGACAGCAAAATTGAATTTTTTTCTCCGTATTTAAAAAAAAAAAATTATTTATTTATTTGTTTTTTGTGTTTCTGAGTGATGTTGTGGTGGTGTTGAGTGGTGGTGTGTTGATGCACTTGTTCACATTGTAAATGTTGTGATATTTATTCTTAATGTTGTTCTGCTGATTGTTTCAGGTGTTTTGCGGATTAATGCAATTTTTTATTTCTTTTTGTGTGGTGCTGAGTGCTGTTGTGTTGGTGCGGAGTGCTGCTGGTGTTGCGGTAAGTAATGCTGGTGTGTTGCTGGGCTGGTGCTGAGTGTTGCTGTGGTGTTGGTCAGTGATGTTGTTGTGTTGTTTAATGATGCATGTGTTTTTCTGAGTGTTGCTGTGGTGTAACTGAGTGTTGCTGTTTTGATGCTGAGTAATGCTGTATTTGTTGTGAGTGGTGCTGTGCTGTTGCTGACTGTTGATGTGGTGGTGCTGAGTGTTGGTTTGGTGTTGCAGAGTTGAGTTGGTGTGTTGCTGTGATGGTGTGTATTAATGCTGTTGTGTAGATGTTTGTTATTAGTGTATTATATGTTGTGGCGTTATGCTTTGTGTGTGATGTTTTATTGTATTTGTCAGATGTGATGTTGTGTGAGTGTTAGTGTGTTGCATGTAATTTTTTTGTAACATGTGTGTGCATTTATATATTTGTTAAGTATGTGTTATGTGTGTTAATGTATTGTGTTGTAACGTTTATCATTTTTTTTGTTTTAAATGGCCGACGCTATGTGTTTCCTTTACGTGATTTACGTTTTGTGTTTAGCGTTCTAGTGTTTTAGTGAACTTTCAAAGTGTTTGAGGTATGACATTATCTGTAGCCAATCGCAGCGCTACGTTTTGTGACGTAGCGTTGCGATTGACGTGCATCAATTGGGAAATTCCCAGATCTTCGGCAACTTTCGTGTGGGAAAGGCATGTTGTTGTTCCGGTCTTCTTCCTGCGTCGTTTGACAAGTACGTTTATAATGTAAGACTATATAATGTATTATGTGAATGTATTATTGATTTTGTAGAGATTATTTTTCATTTGTATGATTGTTTAATAGTAATGTTCGACATTTGTGTATCGCACCTTTTTTTGGCTTTAGCGGATGTACTTAGTATATAGTTAAATACGTATTGAACTTTCTAAATTGTGAATGTGCAATGTTTTAATGTACTTTCATGTAATTTATAGCAATGTATTGATTTAAAGTTATTGTTAATGTGTAAATATCATACATTTATTTATTTTGCTTAAGTATTTTGTGTTTGTAAATAGTATTTACCTTTATGTATGAGCTGTTATGTTTTAATAATTTAATGTATTACAGTATTGCCATGCTTATATTGAATCTGTATGTATTTTGTAGGTGTTGGGTTATTATTTCAGTTATCATGATTGTTTTACTTCCGTTCCTCTTTCCATGTTTTATTTTTTTGGTAACTTGATCATTTTCTTTGGCGTATGTACAGGATTGGCCTTTTAAATAGAATTCCATGAGCTGTTTATTCGTTAGTAAGTTATTATTGAGTGGGTTTTATTTTTGGCGTGTTATTTGGTCCTTCATTGCATGAATTCATTGATTTTTTTTATTAGTTATTAAGTTTTGGCGTAATTGTATTTTTTGAGTGTTTGTAATTTGGCCCTTTTTTTGGGGGGGTACTGTTGGTGGTACTACATAATGGAGATATTTTATTTGTTTGTTAATTTTTCATTTGTATTCTCGTCTACTGTTTGAAATGTAATTGTTTCTGGAAATATTTTTTTTCTTGCTGAGAGATGGTGTAGTGCTGCTGAGTGTTGCTGTGTGTGTTGTGAGTTATAATGTGGTGGTGTGTAGTTATAATGTGGCGTTGCATAATTATTTTGTTGTGGTAATTTGTGTTGCTGAGTGATGTTGTGGTGGTGTGTGGTGGTGCTTAGTGATGCTGGAGTTGTCTTGAGTGATGCTGTTGTGTTGATAAGTGTTGGTGTGGTAGTGCTGTAGTAGTACTGAGGGGTGTTGTATTGGTGCAGAGTGTTGTTTGTGGTGTTGCAGAGTGATGTTGTGTTGTTGTTGAGTGATACTGTAATGGTGCAGAGTGATGGTGTGTTGGTGCTTAGTGATAATGTGGTGTTGTTAAGTGATAAGGTTGTGCTGATGAGTGTTGCTGTTGTGGTGCAGAGTGGTGCTATGGTGATGCTGAGTGATGCTGTGCTGTTGTACCCTGGTACTGTGGTGGTGTACTTACCCCCACCACAGCACCAGTGCAACACCAGCATCACTCAACGCAACACTAGCATTACTCAGCAACATATCTAGCATCACTCACCGCCACCAGAGCAACACTCATCAACACACTAGCATCACTCACTAACACCATAGGATCAGCTAGCATCACCACAGCATCATGCAGCACCACAACAGGAACACTTAGCACCACAACACCATCACTGAACATCACTACAGCATCATTAAGCCCCAGAACAGCAGCACTCAGCAGCACAACAGCACAACTTAGCATTGTTTTGTTGCGCATTCTTTTGTAGTGGTGCTGATTGACGCTGTTGTGCTGTTTGTTACTGTGATAGTTGAATTTTTTCTTGTGTTGGTGCATAGTGTGAATGTGTTTGTGCTGACTGATAATGTGGTGGTGCAGAGTAATGTTGTTGTGGTGTTTGGTGGTGCTTAGTGATGCTGGAGTTGTCTTGAGTGATGCTGGTGTGTTGATAAGTGTTGGTGTGGTAGTGCTGTAGTGGTACTGAGTGGTCTTGTATTGGTGCAGAGTGTTGTTTGTGGTGTTGCAGAGTGATGTTGTGTTGTTGTTGAGTGATACTGGAATGGTGCAGAGTGATGGTGTGTTGCTGCTTAGTGATAATGTGGTGTTGTTTAGTGATAATGTCATGCTGATGAGTGTTGCTGTGTTGGTGCTGAGTGCTGCTGTTGTGGTGCTGAGTGGTGCTATGGTGATGCTGAGTGATGCTGTGCTGTTGTACCCTGGTACTGTGGTGTTGTATGTAGCCCCACCACAGCACCAGTGCAACACCAGCATCACTCAGCGCAACACTAGCATTACTCAGTAACATATCCAGCATTACTCACCGCCACCAGAGCAACACTCATCAACACACTAGCATCACTCACTAACACCATAGGATCAGCTAGCATCACCACAGCATCATGCAGCACCACAACAGGAACACTTAGCACCACAACACCATCACTGAACATCACTACAGCATCATTTAGCCCCAGAACAGCACCACTCAGCAGCACAACAGCACAACGTAGCATTGTTTTGTTGTGCATACTTTTGTAGTGGTGCTCATTACTCATTACTCAATAACGCATTTATTTCTTTGTAAATTTGATGTATGGATGTATGGATACAGTGGTTTGGATGTTTGGATGGATGGATTATTGTAGGTAGATGAATGGATGGTTGTGAATGTATAGATGGATGAATGGATGGATGCAGTGGGGTGGGTGGCTGTGGAATGCATGATAGCGTACTGGAGGGATGTATGGATACAGTGGGATGGATGTTTGGATGGATGGATTATTGTAGGTTCCTTGGGTGAGTGCCGGGACTCAATAAAGCATTTATTTCTTTGTAAATTTGATGTATCGATGTATGGATACAGTGGGATGGATGTTTGGATGGATGGATTATTGTAGGTAGATGGATGGATGGTTGTAGTGAGAGGATCGATGGATGGATGGATGGGTTGAGAGGATGGATGTAGCATATAGTAATGTTGTGGTGGCTATAAGTGATGCTGTGGTGATGCAATGGATAGTGAGGGTGATAGATAGATAGAGTGAGTGAGTGTGAAAGATAAATAGAGGTAGGGCAATAGAGAGACAGGGTATAGATGGATGGATGGAGTGGGGAGATGGACGGATAGAGTGGGGGGATTAATGGATGGATGTATATATTGAAGGATTGAGAGGGGGGATGGATGAAGTGAGGAATGGGGGTATGGGTGGAGTGGGGTGACAGATGATTAAGTGGGTTGCTGGATGGATTGTTGGAGTGTGTGGATGGATGTATGGAGTAGGGGGATGACTGGTTTGATGGATGGTTAGATGAATGAATGGATGCAGTGGGATGGATGGATGTAGTTGGATAGATGGATGTAGTGTGTTTGTTGTATGAATGGATGGATGGATGAATGGATGGATGCAGTGGGTGTGGGCGGCTGTGGGATGCATGATAGCGTGCTGGAGAGCAAGGGGGGTGATCAGCGCGAGGCGCACGAGTAAGCTGAAAAGAGCGTGTACTAAGTGGAGAGCCAATGGGAGAGAGGCTGTGGAATGAGTGTGGTGGCTGTGGGATGCATGATAGCATGCTGGAGAGCAAGGGGGGGTAATCAGCGCGAGGCGCGCGAGTCAGCTGCAAAGAGCGTGGACTAAGTGGAGAGCCAATGGGAGAGAGGCTGTGGAATGAGTGTGGTGGCTGTGGGATGCATGATAGCGTGCTGGAGAGCAAAGGGGGGTGATCAGCGCGAGGCGCACGAGTCAGCTGAAAAGAGCGTGGACTAAGTGGCGAGCCATTGGGAGAAAGGCTGTGGAATGAATGTCGTGGCTGTGGGATGCATGATAGCGTGCTGGAGAGCAAGGGGGGGTGATCAGCGCGAGGCAGCTGAAAAGAGCGTGGACTAAGTGGAGAGCCAATGGGAGAGAGGCTGTGGAATGAGTGTTGTGGCTGTAGGATGCATGATAGTGTGCTGGAGAGCAAGGGGGGGTGTTCAGCGCGAGGCACACGAGTCAGCTGAAAAGAGAGTGGACTAAGTGGAGAGCCAATGGGAGACAGTATGTGGAATGAGTGTGGTGGCTGTAGGATGCATGATAGCGTGCTGGAGAGCAAGGGGGGTGATCAGCGCAAGGCGCGCGAGTCAGCTGAAAAGTGCGTGGACTAAGTGGAGAGCCAATGGGAGAGAGGCTGTGGAATGAGTGTGGTGGCTGTAAGATGCATGATAGCGTGCTGGAGAGCAAGGGGGGGTGATCAGCGCGAGGCGCGCGAGTCAGCTGAAAAGAGCGTGGACTAAGTGGAGAGCCAATGGGAGAGAGGCTGTGAAGTGAAGAGCCAATGGGAGAGAGGCTGTGGAATGAGTGTGGTGGCTGTAGGATGCATGATAGCGTGCTGGAGAGCAAGGGGGGAGTTGATAAGCGCGAGGTGCGCGAGTCAGCTGAAAAGAGCGTGGACTAAGTGGAGAGACAATGGGAGAGAAGCTGTGGAATGAGTGTGGTGGGATGCATGATAGCGTGCTGGAGAGCAAGGGGGGGTGATCAGTGTGAGGCGCGAGATGGAGAGGGAGAGGGTGGGAGGACTTAAAGTGACGAGCCAATGAAAGAACTTTACAAAAGTGCAAGGGGGTGTGATCAAAGTGAAGTGCGAGGTGGAGAGGGAGAGGGTGGGAGGACTTAAAGTGACGAGCCAATGAAAGAACTTTACGAAAGTGCAAGGGGGTGTGATCAAAGTGAAGCGCGAGCTGGACAGGGAGAGGGTGGGAGGACTTAAAGTGACGTGCCAATGAAAGAACTTAAAAAAAGTGCATGTGGCGAGAATGCACGTACTTGTGTTCACGTGCACTGCATCAAATCGCCAGTTTGGTGAAACTCTGGATATGCCCATATATCTCTCGCCAGCTCGAATGCGCAAGCGCATTGGCAGTCGAGACCTAAAAAGGAGGGTGAAGATAGGCATTGCATCTCCAGCACCATGACAATTTACGTATCAAACATGGCGCAACCCTACACTAGTCAATTTGATAGACTATTCGATATTTACCATTAATGCAAGTACATGTCTGCTGTAAAGGAACTGAAAATGAATTAGACCTATTTCCCCCACTTTTACATTATCTTTGTCAAATATTTCCTGACACAACACTTTTGCATGTTAGGTCTGGCATAGAGCCCATTTTAGCTGTCGGCCGGAGCTCTTGTAAGAAAGCAGAAGATTTGCAGTGAAGGGGGTAGGATCAGCTACCTTTAGCCAGGGCACAAGTCATAAAAAAAAAAAAAGAAAAACCAAGTTCAGCAGTATTCAAGTGACATTAAGGTGCATGACATTGCTGTGTGACATCACAGGAAGTAACATCAAAAAACAAGACGTCACAGGAAGTGACATTACAAGAACAAGAAGTGACATAAGAACTTAAGACCGCCAACATATGCTTAGCAGTTCTATGAAATGAAATGAAAAAGATATTTAATAAAGCGCACTGCAGCCAAGCGGCTTCCTGGCGCTGGGGACCTGGTCAGGGCTCACAGAGGGAATCTGGGGGACCTAAGAAGGAAAAGCCTGGGTAAAAAGAAAGGTTTTAAGGGCCTTTCGGAAATGGGTGTAGATGGGGATGGAGCGAATGTGAAGTGGAAGACTGTTCCAGAACTGGGGGGCCAAAACAGAGAGGCGAGTGCCACCAGTTCTGAATTTGCGGAAGCGGGGATGTGCAGAAGAGAGAGAGAAGAAGAGCGAAGGATATGACTGGGGGCGTGGGAGGAGATTAGGGAGGAGATGTAGACAGGGGCAGAGCGGGAATGAGCTCGAAAGGCAAAGCAGGCTAACTTGAAGAGAGATCTGAAGCCGATAGGGAGCCAGTGCAGAGATTTAAGAACAGGAGTAATGTGAAAGGATTTGGGAAGGGAGAGAATGAGGCGAGCAGCTTGATTTTGAATGGCCTGTAGACGTCGGGACTCGTAGGCTGGGATGCCCACGTACAGGCCATTCCCATAGTCAAGTCGAGAGATGACTAAGGCCAAGACTATGGTTTTGAGTGCATCAGTGGTGAAAAAACGCGAGATTTTCCGGATGAGACGGAGGGATAAGAAACAGGAAGACACAACAGAACTAATCTGACTGTGCATTGTTAAGTCAGAACTAACTTTGATGCCGAGGGTGCGAACAGAGGAGGAAGGTGTGGGAAGGGGACCAAAAGAAAGGGGCCAATGTGCTGGGGACCAAGGGTTAGATGGACCACCCGTGAGGACAAGTTCCGTCTTATTGGGGTTGAGCTTAAGGTGGTTAGCGCTCATCCACTCGGAAATGAAAATTAAGGTGGAACTGAACTTGGGGAGAGAATCAGGAGAGGAAGAAAGATCAAAGACGAGCTGGAGGTCATCTGCGTAGTTATACACCGAGACCCCCAGCTCAAGAAGAAAAGTGACAAGGGGACGGATGTAAAGATTAAAGAGAAGAGGAGAGAGAGACGAACCCTGGGGAACACCACAGGTGACCGGACGGGGGGGGCAGAGAAGCCGGAGAGATGAACCGCCTGGTACCTATCCCGAAGAAAGGACGCTAGCCAGGAGAAGGCCACGCCCCGAATGCCCGCTGCGCTGACACGGTCGAGAAGAATGGAATGGTCGACCGTGTCAAACGCAGCGGACAGATCGAGAAGGACCAGGGCTTGGGGGAGGTTGGAATCTGCCTTCCCCTTGAGTTCATCCAGAACCGCGAGAACCACTGCCTCCGTTGAATGGCCTGGGCGAAAGCCCGCTTGGTGGGAGGCTAGAAGGCTGTTGTCCTCGATATACGAGGAGAGGCAAGAAGTGACATGGGTCTCGAGGATCTTAGCTAAATAGGGAAGCAGGGAGATGGGACGGAAATGAGCAGGTAGGGAAGGATCCAGACCGGGTTTTTTGAGAATAGGGAGAACAACGGCGGATTTAAATGATGAGGGAACGGAACCAGAGGCCAAAGAGGAATTAAGCAAAGTAAGCGGGGGAGCAGAAGAGTTAGTGAGAAGAGTTTTGAGAATGCGCGCCGGTGCACAGTCCATAGGGAAGCCAGATTTAACCTTGAGCAGGTAGTTGTGAAATAGGTCAGGAGAAATGGGGGGAAAAGTGACGAAGGAGGAAAGAGAGGGAGTAACAGGACAGGTGGGAATGGGTTAGGGCACCGTCGGAATGTTAGCTTTAATCTTCACAATCTTGTCTATAAAAAAGTAATTAAGTGACAAGCAGAGGGACTGAGAGGGGACCAGACAGGGGAAGGAGCGATCGGAATTGGCAAGATTGTGAACTAGGGAAAAAATTTCACGAGATTTGTTTGCAGAGAGAGCTACTCTCTCAGTGAAATAGGAGGTTTTGGCCGCAAGGATGGCTTTTTTATAATCGATGAGGAGTAGTTTGTATTTAGCGCGCAGAGAGGGAGAGTACTGCAGTCTCCAGAGACGTTCCGACCGCCTGAGGTCGAGTTTTAAAGCTTTGAGCTCTGGAGAAAACCATCTGTGAGCATCGTAAGGGCGGACCGCCTTGATCTTTTTTAGCGGGGCCACTCGATCACACAAAGAGGAGAGCCATGTACTGATAGCATTGACCTGAGACTCAAGAGAGAGGTTGGTAAGATCAGGAGCGGAAGAAGCCAGAGAAAGTGAAAGAGAGTCCAGGTCGGTCTGATTCCAATTGCGGACCAGGAGATTTTTGGGAACAGAGGGCTTGTCGACCACACCCAAGTGAATAGAAAAGGAAATGATATGGTGATCCGACCAAACACAAGGGGAAATAGAGGGAAGTGAGGCGAGGGGGCAAGAAGACCAGATTTGATCAAGGATGTGACCTTGAGCGTGGGTAGGGGCTGTGACATAGGGAGTGAGATTCAAGCAGTGGAGAGTGGCAGAGAAATCTTTGGAAGGGAGATCTTCCTTGGGATCTCCCGGCCAGAAATTGAAATCTCCGAGAAGTAGAACGGAGGAATTGTTAACCACCAAGGTGGCCAAGAGGTCCTGGATGGAGGCTACGAAAGAAGGCATCGATTGGGGGGGACGGTAGACAAGAACAACAGTAAGAGGAGAAGGAAGATTAAGGGAACGGGCCACGAGGTAGTCCACGTTGGGTATGGGGGAGTGAGGGAGAAGTTGAAATTTGAGTGCCGACCGGATGATCATCGCCACCCCTCCACCGGCCCTACCATCCGAGCGATCAGCTCGGAGGGCGTAGTAGGTGTCGGGGAGGATGGCTAAAAGATCAGGGAGAGAGTCAGCAGAAAACCAAGTTTCGGTCAGAAATAAAAAGTCAGGGGAATCAGTGGTCAAGAGATTAAAGAGTGCTGTCTGATGTTTAACTGCAGACCGGGTGTTAAGTAAGCAGGCAGAGGCCACAGTAAGAACAGGGGGGGGGACGAGAAACCGGAAATGATTTAATAGGAGAAAGAGAAGAATTGAGAGAGATCGGCATCTGGTGATGCGAGGGAGACGAAAGAATACCAAGTGTGTGTAGCTGATGTAGGGGATGAGGGGAGGGGGAGGAAAAGGCAGAGAGTGCTATGAGTTGGGAGGAGGTATAGGCCAAGTGAGGAGCATGGTGTGTGGCCCCTGGTCCCGGCCCGTCGCGGACGGGCGCAGACGGGCTTGACTTAGGCGCAACTTCGGCGCGCCTTTGTCGCGCCCGCTGCGCCCGCCCGCTGCGCCGCCGGAATACAGGGGCTGTTATATAGGGGCGACACATGAGGGAGGAGGGTCAAGGGGGCGTGGCAGGGGGTGGAGGAGCCAAAGAGCTGCAGCGCCGAGGCCAGACCCGCCCACGATGGTGGAGCCGCCCGTCCCCCTCCGAGAGTCAGGCGAGGAAGGGGCGATCAGCGGTGGCGGTCTGGTCGCGTGCAGGAGAGGGGCAGCCAGGAAGGATCAGAGCGCCGGGTCCGAGGCGCTTTGCAGCAGTGCAGGTAGGTGGCGAGATAAAAAGTCAAGAGATTCTAAAAGTAACGTTGCTCCCGGAGAAGCCTCGGGAGATCTGGCAACAGGTCAAAGAGTACAGGCAGGTGTGCGCCTTAAGTGATTAGCCAGGGGGGGAGGAGCCAAGGAGCTGCAGCGCCGAGGCCAGACCCGCCCACGATGGTGGAGCCGCCCGTCCCCCTCCGAGAGTCAGGCGAGGAGGGGGCGATCAGCGGTGGCAGTCTGGTCGCGTGCAGGAGAGGGGCAGCCAGGAAGGATCAGAGCGCCGGGTCCGAGGCGCTTTGCAGCAGAGCAGGTAGGTGGCGAGATAAAAATTCAAGAGATTCTAAAAGTAACGTTGCTCCCGGAGAAGCCTCGGGAGATCTGGCAACAGGTCTATGATGAGTATATTTGAGCACATTATTAGATTCCAAAAAGGAAAGCTGATCACTACTTAAGTCTGTAACTTGAGATTTTAACAAAAAAAACTGTCTCTAGTTGAAAGGACTAAGTGTTACTAACAGCTTGGTGCAATGTGTCCTTGCACAGTGGAAGGCCCTTTTAAAAGGTTGACTTGTCATCTTTAAGTTATTGCTGTATTTGGGTGTTAAACAGGTTCTAACAAAGGGAATTATTTTACCAGACAAAATAATGGTTCACAAAATGTGCTACATTACTCCACATAATTTCAATTTTCTTGCTGCATAATTTAGTCAACCCTGCTGCATAATTTGGACCTCCGCTGCTATATTATTCCAGTAGCCCTGGTTTAGACCTTATTGTTTTTCTCAATCTTTTGTCATCACAAGGCTTCTAAAAAAGAGCTCTTTGGGTAGTAATAAAGTCCTATTAATACAGAATACCGCAAGCACACCTTTGCGTTAGAAATCCGGACCTTGTTTCCCCTGTCCATGAAGTCTTAACACCTAATGCCTACCGTTAAGGGTGATATGTAACTCCTACAACTTTGTAACCCACATTGCCTTATGTAGCGAACCCTGTACATTGATTTACACACTTGAGTGATTTATTGTCAATACAAAATTTGCGCCTTGAGACCATCACAGGTGAGTAGCCGCGCTAAACAGGCTCTTGTTTGATTGATTGATTAATGTAAAGTGTTCTAACACGCTAAAGTGGGATGTATGGTGTGATAAAATAACACAATTATTAAAACAGTGGTATTAAAATTTTAATTTGTGTAAAGCTCATACATACTGATACATCTGACATTGGCACAGTGCATGCATATCAAATTTATACAGGGGCTGAACAAAATTAAAAATACGTCTCCAGATGTAGTTTCTGTTAGGTGCTTGTACAATGATAAGTAGTGTGCCTTTTGTGGTGTTGAAAAGGTGCCCCCCTCCCCAGAGAGAGGACAAGACACACAGGTGGGGTCAACTCTTTATTTATTCCTCAAAGGGAGAGCCATCCGTTTCTCTTTCGCGCCGCAATCGCACTGTCGTCCGTGTCATGTTACTACCACAATACCTTGCGGCAAGTCACGTGACGGCGAAAGACTGGACCGTGACACTACACATCTACCTCCTTAACAACAATGAAAACTTAAGCACTAACAGAGGGGCCGGACGACAGGGAGAGAGAGGGAGAACGAGAGATAGAGAGAAAGAGAGAATAAATAATTTATAAGTGAAATTTACTGAACCGTTTCGAAAGCTTCACTGTTAGGCCCTTGCGGGTGTGCGTGACGGGTACTTGGATCCCCTGCGCCCTTCCTCCACTGGATCCAGCCATCCTCACACTCTCCTCATGGCCTCTTTTTTGAGTATCAGAAATCTCTTGCGAGGTACCAGCACTATCTGTGTTCTGGTTTGGTGTACACAGTGTTTGCCGCTTGGCTGCCAGTTTATCAGCATTGCCGAGGTACAGGTCTCACTCATAGTAGCATTGTCGATGTCTCCTCTCTCTGGTTCTGTGGTTGGTGCTTTCTCCTCGGTGGCGCTGTTGGTCTCTTCACATGATCGCTAGTGTGTGTGTTGTTACTGTCCATGCCCCAATCAAGGATTTTGTTACACTTGGCCATTCTGGATTGTGACCACACCTTGCCGTCGCTCAACAAGGACGAGTGTGTTTACAGGTCCACAACTCGTAGGGGCTTACTGAATTTGCTTTTACCCTTTTTTCCTCGATGGCCCCGTTTGACTCAGACCCAGTCACCCTCTGCCAGCATGACTTCTCGCACATTGTGCCTCTTGTCATAGTTGGCTTTGTAGATGCGCTGGGCTTTCTCTATGTTGCTTTGGACGAATGCCGGGGACCATTTGCTCTGGAGTTGCATCTTCATCCAGGCTGTGTTGTCTCTGGTGAAAGGTTGTCTGCCTCTTCGGATTTTAAACGGGCTGTAGCCTGTGAGGGTGGGGGTAATGCGATACGCCCACAGTGTGCTCCTGACTTCTGTCTCCCAATTCTTCCCGGCACTGATGGCCGCCTGGACGGAGCCCATGATCACACGGTTAAAGCGTTCTACTTGGCCATTGCCGGCTGGGTGATAGATGGGGGTGTGTTTGGATTGTATACCATTTCGGGTGTTGAAAGCTGTCCATTTTTCCAATGTGAACTGGGGTCCGTTGTCACTGATTCGCAGATTTTGACCTCTGGCCACTGCGAGTATCGATCCACGAAGACGATGCGGTGTTTGGGGCGTGCCCCAGGGGTCCAGGATGGGGCTCACAATGTCAACAGATACTTCCTCCCAGGGGTTGTTGGGGGTGTGGAACTCATCCATGGGGGGTCTTGTCGTGGTGAGTGTTTTGTCAGCTGTGGCACAATGCTCGCATGCTGTCACAAATCTCTCCACTTGGTTGTCCATAGCTGGCCACCAGTACAATAATTTAACTCATCTTTTCGCTTTTACAGTGCCCAGGTGGCCTTCATGCGTAATGTGGAGTATGCGATCCACCAACCCATTTGGGGGCACAACTCTGTCGCCTCGTAGCAGGAACATGGTGTCATCGCTAATGGAGAGTTTGTCGCGGACCTCCCAGTACTTCCTGAGGTTATCCCTTGTGTTCTTCTTTTCCAGCCAATCTTGAGTAACGTACAGTTTAACCTGCAAGAGTTCTGCATCCTGTGCCTATACTGCTACCCAGTCCTGGGCACTGATGGTGTGTAAGTGATCCGTCATG
This sequence comes from Lissotriton vulgaris, assembly GCF_964263255.1. Lineage (NCBI taxonomy): Eukaryota > Metazoa > Chordata > Amphibia > Caudata > Salamandridae > Lissotriton > Lissotriton vulgaris. Next base: position 244,971,603 of record NC_141696.1, on the reverse strand, counting down.
AATGCAACGCAGTACTCCTCCGAGTCAGACTGTGTGACTGCCCCATCCATTGCCGCCGCCCTGCTGAGGAAGTCCGCTACCCTGTTCTTTGGACCAGGGATGTATTCAACATTGTACACAAAGTCCAAGAGATGAAGTGTCATTTTCACGATGTGTGTGATGGCTGTCACGTTGCCGCTGGATTTGAGGACTTTGATCAGGGGTTTGTGGTCATTCGAAGCGTGAATCTTGACTCCCACAGGTATTGTCAAATTTTTTTTATCGCCCAGATGGACGCTAGCATATCCTTTTCAATCATGCTAAACTTCTCTTTACTGGGGGTGAGGGATCGCGAGGCAAACCCCACTGTGGTTTCTGTGCCATCCTCTGCTATCTTGGAGAGGACTTCCCCCAACCCTTTGTCACTGGTGTCCGTGGTCAGGATTCTGGACTCGGAGCTGTCAAATCCGTGCAAGGGAATCGCCCTGCAAATATCTCATTTGATGGATGCAAATTCTGCTTCAGACTCTGCAGTCCAGGAAAAGGAATTCTTTACTTTCAGCAGTTGACATAGGCTGTGCGTTTTGGTGGCAAAGTTCCTGACGTATTTACTGTAAAATTCCGCCAGTCCCAGAAATGAGCGGACATCGTCTTTGTTCTTTGGGGAGGGAGTGGACATAATGGCTTCCGCGTTGGCTGTTTTTGGGTAGATGCCCGTGTCGCTGATCTTGTGTCCCAGATAGGTCACCTTGCGTAAGCCAAACTTGCACTTCTCAATCTCCGCCATGAGGCCGTTGGCTGCCAGCGTGCGCAGTACGGTGCACAGAATGTTGTCATGCTCAACCTTGGTCTTCCCCATGACGAGGATGTCCTCCTGGAAGTATAGGACTCTGTGGACGTCTTTGAATAGTGTTTGCATGAGTTTTTGGAAAAGGGCCGCAGCGGATGCTAGGCCGAAAGGCAGTTGTCGGAATCTATAGAAGCCGAAGGGTGTGATGAAGAAGGTGACCTTCCTGCAGGATGGATGGAGCCACACTTGGTGGTACTCTGCTTTGAGGTTGATAGTAGAGAACCATTTCACCCCCTTGGTCTGGGCCAGCATTTCGTTGATTTTGGGCAATGGGAACTTGTCAACGATGATGTTTTTATTCAGCTCACAGAGGTCTATGCAAAGACGTATTTTCCCGCTCTGTTTCCGTACCACTACTAAGGGCGCCAGCCATTCAGCGCATTCTATTGGGTCAATGATGTACTTGTCCTCCAACAGTTGCAGTTCCAGTTGTACAGCCTCTCTACAGTTAAATGGGATATTCCTGACTATGTGGAAGACTGGCACTGCTCCTTCCTTGAGCATGATCTTGTGGGTGAACTTGGACATCCTCCTGATGTGGTCTCTGAAAACCACTGGGAACTCTGCTTTCAACGAGGCAGGCGTGGATTGGTCGTCCATCATGAGCACTTGTCTGTCATCACCTGGGTTGAGTTATATGCCCAGTGCCCATTGGTCCACACACCCTAGGACAGATGGTGCTTTCTGTGTGACATACAATTTTCCTGTTGTGTGCTTGCCCTTAAATTCGAACCGGAGCCACTGGAGCCCCACCATTGGGATCTTCTCTCCTGTATAGGTGATGGGGTGAACGTCTGTGGGATGAAGGTGGTCCCTCACCACGGGCGTAAAGTCCCCGTCCCTTATCGTTTTTTGGATAACCGTTTATGGAGAACCGGAGTCTGCCACCATGGCTATCTGTACGCCCCCAATTATTAACAGGCAGGACGGCTTTTTCGCGGTGGTGCTGCCGACGCCCAGGTCTTTGATGCAGAGGATGCAATCTTGGTCGGTTTGGTCCGCCCCCTCTTGGTCATCGGATTCATATTAAACATACTTGACTGCAGCACTTCTAGGTCTCCGTCTGCAGACTTTGCCGAAGTGTCTGGTGGCTCTGCAGAAGGAGCACTTGACATGAAATGCTGGGCACTTTCTGTCATTCGTGGCAGTGACATCGGCTGAAGGCGCCCGTGGTTACGAGTGAAATCTCTGCGCACAGGTCCCAAAGTAATAACGACCAACCAGTTGGAGCCGCAGAAATCACATCACAGCTTCTAACTCAAACCACAGATGCACTCTGTGGAGCCATAACTCTGCGGAATTTATCCACACAGAGAGTCAAAAAAAGATTGCCGACAAAGTCTATATCGCTAAAAGTGTCTAAATAGTGGCATCATAGATACAGATAATGAGAACCCCCTGGTTTTAACTGTATGTATGCACCTGCGCAAGGTTTCGCCCTTTCTGAGTGAGTGTGTGAGTCCCTCCTGAGGCGGAAGCCGGGAGGTTGTTGTGCACTGTGACTCTGACCATTTTATATATTTTAATGCCTCTATTTTCGCCGCATTTTAAATAAAGCGCTTGATTTCTTTGCACATTGCACATCGTTTTTATCTGCTAATAATTACAATCTCGAGGTGGTATCCTACCTAAATTGTTTTTCCCCACACTGCCTTGCTCCCTGAGCCTACCTCGGTCGATTTTGGGGCTGGGAGGCTCTCCCTCGAATCGGCAGAAGCGCGGCGGCCATTTTGGGTAGGGGAAGCGTCCAGTCACCAGCATAAAAGGCACTCCCCTCGCAAGGTTTCGCCCTTTCTGAGTGAGTGTGTGAGTCCCTCCTGAGGCGGAAGCCGGGAGGTTGTTGTGCACTGTGACTCTGACCATTTTATATATTTTAATGCCTCTATTTTCGCCGCATTTTAAATAAAGCGCTTGATTTCTTTGCACATTGCACATCGTTTTTATCTGCTCATAATTACCATCTCGACGTGGTATCCTACCTAAATTGTTTTTCCCCACACTGCCTTGCTCCCTGAGCCTACCTCGGTCGATTTTGGGGCTGGGAGGCTCTCCCTCGTATCGGCAGAAGCGTGGCGGCCATTTTGGGTAGGGGAAGCGTCCAGTCACCAGCATAAAAGGCACTCCCCTCGCAAGGTGTCGCCCTTTCTGAGTGAGTGTGTGAGTCCCCCTCCTGAGGCGGAAGCCGGGAGGTTGTTGTGCACTTTGACTCTGACCATTTTATATATTTTAATGCCTCTATTTTCGCCGCATTTTAAATAAAGCGCTTGATTTCTTTGCACATTGCACATCGTTTTTATCTGCTCATAATTACCATCTCGACGTGGTATCCTACCTAAATTGTTTTTCCCCGCACTGCCTTGCTCCCTGAGCCTACCTCAGTCGATTTTGGGGCTGGGAGGCTCTCCCTCGAATCGGCAGAAGCGCGGCGGCCATTTTGGGTAGGGGAAGCGTCCAGTCATCAGCATAAAAGGCAACGGTCATGTCTCCGCGCAGCGTACGCGGTCAGCGGACGCGCTGGATCTGCGCTGGAGTCGTGCCAGAGTCCTGCCCGTCTGCGCCCGTCCGCGATCAGGACGCAGCCGAGGCTAGGTACTCTGTGGAAACCCCAACATCTTGCTTTAAAACATATAGTAGGGAGTCTCTTCTTTCGATACAACACAAATGCTGTGCTCTCACTGTCTCTCTTCAAAGGGACTTAGCCCTATATCCAGAGTTGGGCATACCTTGCATTATGCTGAATGACACATTGGTCCCGTGCCCCTTTGATCAGCTGCCGCTTCAGGCCCCTAAAGACACCAGCAATTTCTCTATTAAGGCTGGCCTAATTAATTGTCGCTCCCTGCCTAAACATTCTCTCGATATTGCCCAGTCTCTGATGGACAATCACTGGGATTTACTTTTTCTAACAGAAACATGGCTGGAGTATGAATCTAATCCGTCTTTATGCCTGGCCATTCCCCCAGAATATAATATCCTATGCGCCAATAGAGCTGGTCGCAATTGGGGAGGTGGGGTAGCTATTATTTATAGATCCCAATGGACGATCTCTTCCTTCCCTTACAAACAAATTGAACTGATTGAAGCCCTTCCCTTCTGTATTAAATTAGCTGAACATACCACATTGACAGGGCTACTGGTCTATCGCCCTCCTAAATCTAAGGCTTCCGACTTGGCTACATTTTTGGACTATGTCCTTCAGGCTAGCTTACGCTATGCCAATTTTACCTTACTAGGAGACCTAAATTTACACGCAGAGGACTCTTCTGACAAGCTTTGCCTTAACTTTCTTTCTACTTTAAAAGATGCTGGATTAAGCCAATTGGTTTCTCAACCTACGCACAAAGCTGGTCATTTCTTGATCTTGTTTGCTCGAATTTCTCAAACATCCTGATTGAGGATCCCTATCCGGTGATTTGGTCGGACCACTTTTTTATCCCTTTTGCTATTCATTTTTGCCAGCATGTGAGACCTAGAATTCCCCCTAAGGCGGTAGGACGTAACTGGAGTAAGATCTCCCCTGACAGTGTTGCCCTACATCTTGTAAATACCACTCCCAAAGACGCCCCTGATTTAGATTCACGCCTGACTAACCTCAACTGCTGGGTCACCTCTGCTATTGACTCGCTCGCTCCTATGCGACCGATTAAAACCTTTCGAGCAGCTCCCCATGCCCTATGGTACTCCGACGAGCTTCGGAAATATAAATCTTCTTGTAAGCTGTTGGAGCGCCGGTGGAGGTCATCCTATTCTATTGACACAAAACTTAAATATAAACTGGCCCTCAAAGAATACCGTAGGAAAATAATTGAGCATAAAAAATGTTACCTGGAGGAGAAAATTAATAGAGCGCATGGCTCGGCCAGGGAAATTTTTAACACAGTGAAGACTTTCACAGATCCCTTGGCTCTTAAACAGTGTCTTCCAGTCTCTCAGGCCCTTTGCTCCCGCCTCTCTGACTTCTTTGAAGACAAGGTCGCGAAGATCTATGACACCTTCCCCAAGAATAATGATCTTGGGAGTGATACGCCTTTACCTGACTGCATCGAGTCTTCTTCCATCTTTTCAGACTTTGAGGCAATCTCACTGGAACACTCACTGATGGAACTGTCTAGATGCCGCTCCGGCTCACCACTTGACCCTTGGCCAGCCAAGCAATATAAATCATTGGCCTCTTTTCTTAATCCCTTCCTCAACTACATCTGGAATGACTCGCTCAAAACCGGAATTTTCCCGGAGTCTTGGAAACATGCCCTACTGGTCCCGATTTTAAAGAAAGCTAATACAGATCCTAATGAGCCGGTGAACTATCGACCCATTTCTCTGCTCCCAGCCCCTGCCAAGGTCCTTGAAAAGCTAGTGCAGCAACAACTGGCAGGTTTTCTTGAAACCCACGGCCTACTTCATAAATCTCAACATGGTTTTAGAAAGTGCCATAGCACTGAGTCTGCCCTTATAGAAATGGCCGACTCTGTGCGGTGGAAACTGGATGGGGGTTCCAGAGCGGTGCTAGTGCTGCTCGACTTGTCGGCAGCATTCAACACTGTCTCTCACCCCATCTTGATTGACCGTCTTCGGTCGAAGAGTATTCAGGGGAAGGCCCTGGAGTGGCTGACCTCTTTTTTGTCTAATCGCACCCAAGCAGTCTATACTCACCCTTTTACCTCTGTTAGCCGTACCCTGAAATGGGGTGTCCCTCAAGGCTCGGCTTTGAGCCCACTATTGTTCAATGTTTATTTTTCTCCTCTGGCTGAACTCATTGCAAGGTCGGGCATCATAGCTACTTCCTATGCAGATGATATTCAGCTGCTTTTCTCCTATGAGAGTGCCACGCAAACTACTTTTGATCCTTTGAAGGAGTGTCTGCGGGACATTTCAAAATGGATGGACCATAACTGCCTCCGGATGAATGCGGCGAAAACGGAGGTTCTCTTTTTCCATCAACCCTCCCCTCTTGATTCAACTCTCTGGTGGCCACAGGAACTCAGCCTTCCCCCTGTCCCTAAGGACTCTGTAAAAAATCTAGGGGTCAAGTGGGACTCTAATCTTTCTTTTAGCAACCAAATACAGACCGTTTCAGCCGCTTGTTTTTCCAAGATCAGGATGATTAGGAAATTCATCACCTATCTCCCTAGTGATACCAGGAAAACCATAGTCCAGGCATTGTTTACATCTCACCTGGACTATGCGAACGGCCTGTATTTAGGGTTGCCCGCGGGCCTCCTACATCGGCTCCAGACAGTCCAGAATGCGGCTGTTCGGCTGGTCTGCGGGGTTTCCCTACGCACCCATATTTCGCCACATCGCAGAGCATTACATTGGCTTCCAATCCATCAAAGAGCTGCATTAAAAGCCATGACCTTAGCCCATCGAGCAACTAGGGGTAGGGGATCGGCCTACCTCTCTGTTAGTATCCGTCCTTATTGTAACTCTCGGAACCTCCGTTCCAACTCCCAACATCTGCTTTCCATACCAAGATTCAGGAAAGCACGTTCTGGAGGTAAAACCTTCCAGGTCTGTGCCACAACTCTCTGGAACAAACTCCCGATCGCAATTAGGATGATCCAGGAAGAATTACCCTTTCGTAAGGCACTAAAAACTTTTCTCTTTTGTTAATTCCCCCAGGACTATCACTCTGCTTTCACTCAGAAGCGCCGGGACACCCCGTTGGGGTAGCTGCGCGCTATATAAATTACACAAATAAAATAACCTGTCTGTTGTCCAGTTTCATGTTGGCCCCGAAGAAGGTGAAGCAAATTAATGACATCACCGAAACGTACGTAGGCCATACGCATCAGAGACCCTCACATTAAATTAAAAATCAAAGTTCGAAGAAAGAAAGGAAATGAGTACTAAAGACTGCTAACCCTCAAAATAAAACGGAAGACTCAATACAACGGGTTCTAGCCACATTCTGAGGAGTCTATCGGAGGACACTATACATGTTTTTCACTTTTTTCACTGAAGATATAAAATAAATGAAAGAAATCAAATACAAATTCTACGTCTAATTGAATTACTTCATGTTTTATGTAGCATCCTATATGTAATTTTTTAGAGACTTTAATGCTCAGACGTAAAGGAATATAGGTCATCCGGAGGTTCTTGAAGGGGCTTCGACCTCCGACTCCTCCTCCTTCTCCTCCTCCTTCTTCTCCCCCTCAGTGACCTGTGGGTTGGTCTGGATTTTGTGAGCTGTTCTTTGATTGGGGTGAGTCATCCCCGTTGTGTGATCTGTGTGCTTCATATGTCTGAAAGTCCTCTTTATTGGGACTGTGGCTTTGTAGGCTTCTGGCCAGCCCTTCTTATGTGTGTGTTTTGTTGAAGGTTGTTTACACCAGGTTGGCACTGAGATTAGGCCTCCTGTTCTTCTCTTGGCTGCTTGACAAGCCTTCTGCAGGGTTTTTTCCCCGTAGCTCTTTCAGTTGTCCTCTGCTGCTGAAGTTTCTTCCTAAGAGGGTTCCCATGTTTGGGACTAACATACTCTATGTGGGGTACTGGTAGCTGTTATATAGCTCGTTATGTGCTGGGGAGTTGTGGTCGCTTTCGGGTCTCTGCCCCCATGGCGCTTTTGTACTTGCAGGTGTAATTTCCTTGTGCTGAATGTGAATGCCTGGGTGGCACCCCGAAGTGTCCTTCTCCGGGGTTGCTGGGGCTGTTCGTCAGGCCTGACCTGCTGTCTGCGGCCTGGCGTCGTGACTCTGGCTCTGCTCCTTTGGGTCATGTGTGCGTGCCCCTCTCTGTGGTGTGTCCAGGCCTTCTTCGCCCTCACATTCACTGGGCTGGAGGTTGGGAAGGTTCTTGTGTTCCTCCCTCTTTTGGTGCGCTGCCTGCCGGTCTTCCTGGGTGCTCCGGGCTGCTCTTCCTTCTTTCACCCTGTCTCCTTGGAGCCTCTGGGTTGCTCTTCTTCCTCTTCCTTTTCCTTGGCTGTGGATGGCGGTTCTGTGGCCCTGTAAGGACATGGGGTGCTTCGGCCTCCCTTTGCCTTGCTTCCTTTCCTCTGTTGAGTGGAATGGGCTTCCTCTTTTCTCCTTCTCCCGCCCCCCATGGTATTAGTGGCGTTCTGCTATGGGGGTTCCCCTTGCCTGCAGGAACGAAGCTCCTCGCCTTGTCCGTTGGCCTGGTCCCCTGTGGGGACCTCTGTTGTGTCCATGCCGGTGGGGCCCTTTTGCAGACCCTCCTTCCCCATGGGTATGGCTAGGGTATCTATTCTAGGTTAAGGAATCTGCGGCTAGTAGTCTCTATCAGATGTACGAGTTACTTACCTTCGGTAACGATGTATCTGGTAGAGAAGATTCTAGCTAGCTGCAGATTCCTTCACGACCCGCCCTTCCTCCCCGTTCTGCGTGGGCCTTTGACTTGGTCTTCTGCACTCGCCTCCTGGTGGTGGCTGTTTCTTCTGTGAGTGCATTCTTTTGCTCTTTTAACAGGAAGATTTGTTCTGTTCTTGTTCCTTCCTCCTCTTGACTCTTTGGAGGATGGAGTTCTATGTTCTCCTGTGCCCCTCTGCTCTGGTCCAGGTTAGGGGCTTGCCTTCCCTTCTTTCCTCCCCTCCCTATTCCCTTGGTTACTAAGGGTTATGGTCCATCTGCTACCTTCTGAGTTGGGGTCCTCTCTTCGTGCCCTTGCCCTTGTTCCTTGGGGGCTCATCACACTCTGTGCTGGGGTTCCCCTGGAGATTTGTTGTTCCTGTTTGTCTCAAGACCAGTTTCCCCTTCAAGTTCCTGATTGGGGTTGTACTCCTGCTCTATGTTTTTGTGGCAATTTTGCTTGTGTTCCTTGTCTCCAGAGGGGGCTATCTAAATCCTGGCAGGGTGGCTGTTCAGGGCTGTACTCTGTTCTTTTTCTTTACCTGCCTTTGGCTGCTGCAGTGTGATCACTGCTTCTTATGGTGTTGTTCGTCACCATTCTTTTTCCTTTTTTTTTCTGCTCCTTCATACACTGTTCCCATATTCCCACAGTTTTGTCTGGTGGCTCCGCATTGTGGCTCGGAAAAGTTCTCAGAAGAAAACTGACTTAGGCGCGCCGCAGTGGGACTTATGTGACCTCGCTGACATTATGTACACGGAGGACGCCTGGGCGGAGCCACGTGATACCATCCCCCCGGCACACAGGGATGCTAGGATTTTTTTTTTCCAGATCCAGCCTCACACCTGGGGATAATTCTGCGTAAGGAATCTGAGGCTAGCATCGTCTCTACCAGATACATCGTTAACGAAGGTAAGTAACTTGTACGTCACGTCACTCCCACAATGCCTTGCGGTGAGTCACGTGACGGCGGAAGACTGTACCGTGACACTACACCTTTGTTTCCTCTCCATTGCATAGGCATGTAGGTGTCAGGCCCCAGATAGCCCCTAGCCAGGTTCCTACTGGAACCAAAGGAGGTTTAATGGCTCCTTAAACTGGGCCTTTGCTATGGGCCCAGCTGGAGTCTCAGATCAGAAAGTCCCTTCACCACCTTCACTTTGCTGCTTAGAATAGAATGCCGACAACATGCAGGCGCAGCTGAATGTGTCACGGTGTCTGCAAATTACATTGGGTCACATTCAGCATGTTTCACTGGGGCCCAACATCGTGGCAGAGGGGACGGCGTCCATCTCGTGAAAATCGTGGGTGGATGCTGTCCAACCGCATATACCCCCAACTTGTACCCTACCTTTAGCCATTGCCTGCTTCATTCAACTATCATTCACATTTTGGAACTGCCTAGCTGATGATGGAGCAAGGTTTCGTAAGTAAAGAGATTTGCTCGGATTCAATCCTCTCGTAATAACACATAATGTATTAATAACATGTTTCGTATTACTAATAATGCACCACACATTTCTAGTAAGCTGGGGAAGCTTGACTATGTGCTTTTACTTACAGTAACTCAAGTGACCTAATATGGCCGCCGCAATATGGGAACTTTTCTGCGCATGCATCTGTCACACTCACGTGACATGACGTACTCTCTGCTTTGGTAGGAAAACTTTGCTTCTGCGCATTAGAACTAAAGATGGCTGCTCTATGTTTCACATGCGAATGGTTGCACTGCTGCTTATATTAAAACCCTGTTTGTTCTGCCTAATCACTACCGCTATAGTTAAAATAAAGTAATGGGAATAGAGTAGAGATAATTGGTATACAGTGCATTCATTTATTCTTTGTTCTAAAACTGTTTCTCTTTGACTTTGCTATTAGCTCGTATTTGGGCCTGATGTATCATTGATGAACTCCATCTATAAACTCTCATCGCGCATGTGCTGAATTCTCTCAAGTCCACCAGCCATGGCATTGAATCAGTGCCAGTGACAGTCTTGCCTGCAATGCGCCTGGGAAAATGAACTTTTAACGCTCAGAAAGGAAGACGACTTACAAATCTTCATATACATTGTATTTGTTATTGAAACATCCATTGTCCGGTGGAATAAAAGTGCATGGGAAAATAAAATTATGGGAGGGAACATTTATTTAAATATTTGAATGAAATGATCTCATAACTGGTATGGTGTGATGACCTCTCCTCGTCTTTTGACCAATCAAATTGAGGGAATGCATGAACTTGCAACATTGGGGGTGGTACACTGCCCCTGGAAAATGGTATATCTAAGGTAGGCTTAGTTAGTTAGATTGTCCGACTTGTCCGAATAGCTGGCCTGTCACTGACCAAACATACTCAATAGGCAATCAAGAGCAGAGGTGCTGGCGGAGCACTCTGTCAGAAGAATCGATAACCCAATCAGGGTTCCGAGGGAGAGGAATCGATAACCCAATCGGGGTTCTGGGAAGGAGTTCGATAACCCAATCGGGGTCCGAGTGTTAGTTGCAAAGAGGGTGTGATGCTGGCATTGCACTTTAGCTGTGGGTGGTCCTGTCCTGATCCAATTTGATCCGTTCTTGTCCTGATTCTGGTGTGCACCTGTCCTGTCCTGTTGGCACCTGAACTATCGGGGGTCCTGTCCTTTATCCCAGCCCGTGGGCAGGGTTGGCCTTCACATCATTCTAGGTAAATATAAAATAGTGTGGGTATGTCATTGTACTGTTTCCCTTTTCTTACCCTTCCTATGTGTCAATGCTTAAAGAAAATCTCGTAATAATTTTCACATCATCTTGCTTTGATCATATTCTTTCTAATTGAACGAGCTTTAATTGAATTCGTATGGACGCTGACATTTAAGAATTTACATAGATAAACCTATCCCGAGTTTGTGGTTATTTTATTAATTAAATTATTTTATTACTGCCTATTCTGCTAACACCCTTGATCCCTTAGGACTCTAGGTACCTGTGACAATGATTGGTAAGTCAATGTTACAGGTCCAAAATGGTTAATTAAAATTATGATTAGCGTAGTTTTACCAGTTCAAAGTGTGTATGTTTTTATGGGCCCAGGTGAGTATGGTAAAACGAGCAGGTGAGCCCGCGCTCTATCATTGACAGATATTCGATTTCTAAAATGGTAGACAACGACTATGTAATTTACTGTCTTTACACTACTTGAGTATGTGATTGGGCAGTAGTGATGAGTCCACAGAGGAAGAAAGCTTTTTTCTTTAACATTGTACACAATTGTGAACTCATTCCTCAAACTGACATAGGGAGAAAACATTGAAGACCATCTTTTTGTTCATTGTTTTTGTTTTACTTATTTTATCTGGAGTGTTCATAAAGTGCTGCAAACAATTGATTAGTAGCCTTAGAGTTCCTAAATGGACGGATCTTATTAGTAGAAATTCCAATATGGTCCCAAAAGGGAAAGTGGCTATGGTACAAGACAAACTGCAGCAACGAATGGTGCAGGACTAAGGTCACCAACAAAGCCAATCCCAAGGAGGTATTAACGCATTGAAGGGCAAAAATCCAAAGGCTCTGGTGAGAATGGAATGCCAGTCTTAGTTGTCTGACCAGCGGGTCTTAGGAAACACCTGACATGTGTATCTGGTGTGGAGAAGATCATACAAAAGTCAATGTGAACGATTAGTTTTTAAGTAACTTGTAAATATAGATGACGAGGCTGTGAGGAAAGAGTCCTGGAAATAGAATAATTGACTTTCAAACTTTCTATATCTGAATAGTTGGATCAACACTAAACTCCTCTTGGCAGATCTAAGTCATCTAGTTGGTTGGTAAAAACAAAATAGTTTTGCAAGGTAGTTTGGTGTGCAGTCATATAGGGCCCGATTTACAGAATGAACTTAAGACTCAATCCTAAATTTACTACTATTTTGGTATTCACAGAATGCACTTACTACTTTTGGCATTCACAGAATGAACTTACTACTTTTGGCATTCACAGAATGAATGTACTACTTTTGGTATTCACAGAACTTAAGATTTTGTCTTAAGTTTGTCTTAAGACAGACTTAAGACAGACTTAAGACAAACTTAGAACAAACTTAAGACAGACTTAAGACAAAATCCTAACTTCTGTGAATACAAAAAGTAGTAAGTTCATTCTGTGAATACCAATAGTAGTAAGTGCATTCTGTGAATGCCAAAAGTAGTAAGTTTAGGACTGAGTCTTAAGTTCATTCTGTGAATCGGGCCCATAGTGCCTTATGGATTAAGCAGAGAGTTTTTATGGACGGTCATTCTTTACCTGGAGGAAGTGGTGGGATTTCACATGAGGAGAAGTGTGGCTTTAGCCGTTGAGGCCAACCGGTAGGGAAGCTGGATAATTTTGGACTCTCACACAACAGCACAACAGCCTTTCAAACTATAAGTTGTACACCAAATGCAATGGTTATGACCGCACAAAAAAAATCAACACCTACATTCAATACACTTACTCAAACCAGTAAATACTACTACATTCATGGTAATCTCCTTCAGAGGAATAAGGGTAATGTTATATGTAATCACAACTGTAAGAGTATTTGCATCTGTAATTGCAACTGTCACATTAAGACGGAGGTCATGATCATTGCATTTGGTGCATGAGTTATGGTTTGCATGTTTATTGTGTGAGTTATGAATGGGGGTGCAAACCGTAACTTTCCAGTTCTAATTTGTAAACGTATCTGAACTTTGTTTAAATGAATTTCTCCGTTTTTTTAAACTTACATACATACATTGATTACTGGAAATCCCTATTTCAATGACATATTAGATCGTTAACTTGTTTAGGAGTTATCGAAGGGTAATAATTTTTAACAAAGGAGGGATGGAGAGGGAAAAGTGGATTCTGTCTCCCCTGGCAACTATCATAAACAAAAGGAATCCACTAGGTGGACGGCGGTTGTTACCACAATGGTGGGGAGCAACCAGTGTTGTTAAAATACCCCTCACACACCAACAGGCCCCTTGGTGTCATGCTTCATCATCGGGGTCTTCGCAAACCTCTACGGAATGCGGCGTGCTACGACTTCACGACTACGCAGGAGCACTTTATGAGTGAACTATGTGTTTGGTGTGTGAAGGTACCAATAATGTGAGTGGTGAGGTGAAAAGTGAGGAATTAAAAAATACCTGGCACGTGAGTGCTGAAAAAAATTTTTATTTAGTCTCCGGCTGGTATTATTAAAAAAAGTGCTAGAGTGGTTGTGGTTTACTAATTAGGGTAACCCAACCAAATTAGTGCGTCGACATGTTTCGGAGTACTGGAACTCCTTCTTCAGGACGGGAATATGCACTACTTATCCCCACCTTACTCACATGTGTGTAGATATTAAAAATTGTGCTCTACAAAAATAGATATGGTGAATAATGTACCTATCTATGTTGGATGTACGGTCCGTTGCGCCCAGTTGGCGGTTCAGGATACCTGTAAACAGAAAGGTTATGTAAAACAAGATGGCACATATTGTTGTGTCCATACTGTGCTAAAAAACACAGAAGGGTCATAAGGAACAAAAGTGAAGGTCCAGGAACCCTAAAAAAATTTTTTTACTACTAAGCAAGATAATACATATTTTTATGTTACTACTGTGTAAATACACAGAAGGGTAACAAGGAACAAAAGTGAAGGTCCAGGAACCCTAAAAAGAAAAAAACGAACTACATATAGATTGAGACACACACACACATTCAAAATATCAGATAGGTCTTAGAGGGTATGGTTTGTGACCCAAATGCGTAGCTTACTTATTAATAGAGGTCCAATGGCCTCATGAGCCACAGCGTGTTGGGGCGTGGTCCGTTCTACCCGATATGGCAACCTGTGAGGTATTTAAGGGAATGGATCAAAAGGTAGTAATACCTCGGTAAAAATAGATCACACACCTTCAGGTTTGTTCATACATCCATACACACTCACGGTTCTGCACAGGGCTGTCTGGCTTGTTCCCCCTCCACGCGGCTCCGACGAGTGAGGTGGTGAACTAGGGAGCGAGTTTAAATAGTCTCAAAAGACCTCAATTAGCCCCTAATGGAAAACGGAAAAAGCCCATACTTGGTCCGGTCCCCTGGTTTGCTATCCGCATTTGCGTGCACCGGGAAGGGTGTTCCCGTGTGAATGCGCATGTGCGGAGGAGCAGTGTTGCGCATGCGCCCATGCTCTTTCGGTTAGTGGCAGCACTGAGTCGCTTCGCGCATGCGCGAAATCTAGATCCAGTGTCTGCCACCGCGCGCATGCGCAGTGACGGTGTTGTGGCCTGTAATCGACTCGATTTTGCTGAGAAACCTCATGTATTACCAAGGGGCGAGTTGTGATCCCTATGGTGACAGCGAAAAGTATAAGCCGCCTATACCCGGGGGTCCTGATAAAATTATGACCACATGCATTTGGGGTAAAACAGCAAATATTTAAGAAATATTAAGAAAAGCCTGCAAGCCATGAGGTAGGCAAGATTAAAAGGCAAAAACCTGAACCCCTATCAGCCAAATAGGAACATCATGGTTTTACCTGGATGTCCTCCAGTGGAATGAATAAATGGTATGGGGAACTGATTGAAGGGCAAGATGGTTTACAGATCTAAGGGTGCTGGTTTTATTAAACGCAGTTTGCTTCATGCAATGGAGTTGATGGTTGAAAGGTCTCTGATTTTTTTGAGCAGAAAAAGGGGGTTATTATTTAGCGTAATTGGCTCCATGGAATGGAGTCATTCAACCCGGTCACATCTGAGCCCAGACGGAACACCCATCTTTGTTCCTTCTCAAACAAACCTCTTTCAGATTTTAATTGCTCAATAACAGTCCAATGTATGTCATTCACACAGTGCTGTGCCTCTAGGAAGTGAGATGCCATTTTCGTTGTCTGTTTTTTGCATCTCACATTGCTCTTGTGTTCATTAATTCTGGTTTTTACCGCACGCGTGGTCATTCCTACATACTCCTTACCGCAAGGGCATGTGATAAGATACACCACATTGCGGCTGTTGCAATTCGTGACAGCGCGTTGTTCCCATTTCTCGCCATTACTGAATTCAAGGGACAGGCTTTTCTTTGTCAGGTGGCAACTATTACAATTCCCACATGGGTGATGCCCATGCAGTCCTTTTAGCCTCGTCTGCTGTGTTACATTGGTTTGGGGTCTTGTATGGACCAGAATATCCTTCAAGTTTCTCCCTCTCCTATGTGCAAAGATTGGTTTTTCCAGATCTAGACTCACACTTGTAAGGATGCGCCAGTGTTTGTTTACCAGCTTGGTCACTTGGTTTGACACGGGGCTGAAGGTTGTGACACAGACTGGTCTGACAGATTCCTCTTTCCGTGGGTTGTCATCTAAAAGAGCTTCCCGGTTATTGTTCCGTGCTCTTTTCATTGCCTGGTTAATGATCTTGTCAGGGTATTTTCTCTGTTGTAATTTTTTGCTCAGATCCAGTGCTTGGATTTTGTACTTGCCCACATCGCTGCAGTTCCGACGTAGGCGGAGGAACTGTCCATATGGTAGGTTCTCCCTCAGGTGACGTGGATGGAAACTGTCGAACCTGAGGAGGCAGTTCCTTGCGGTCGGTTTAAAATGTGTCTCTGTCTTTAAATAACCAGCCTCGTGATAAATGTTAAGGTCTAAAAAGACCATGGACTCATTGGACATTTGGTGAGTGAATTTTAGGAATTCGTTCTGGCTGTTGATCCATTGCATGAAATCCATGACAGATTGGTTGTTGCCTTCCCAGATGACCAAGACGTCGTCTATATAACGTTTCCATGACAGGATTTTGCTCCTGAACGGATTGTTCTGGTGAAGGATCTTGGTAGTCTCCAGGTGGTGGACATAGAGACCTGCCAGGCTTGGAGCAAAGGTGCTCCCCATGCTAGTCCCATGGCGTTGTAAGTAGAGGGTACCTTCATACTCGAAAAAGTTTTTGGTGAGGGCCATTGAGATGCATTCCATTACCACACCTCGTGCAAAAAACAGACAACGAAAATGGCATCTCACTTCCTAGAGGCACAGCACTGTGTGAATGACATACATTGGACTGTTATTGAGCAATTAAAATCTGAAAGAGGTTTGTTTGAGAAGGAACAAAGATGGGTGTTCCGTCTGGGCTCAGATGTGACCGGGTTGAATGACTCCATTCCATGGAGCCAATTACGCTAAATAATAACCCCCTTTTTCTGCTCAAAAAAATCAGAGACCTTTCAACCATCAACTCCATTGCATGAAGCAAACTGCGTTTAATAAAACCAGCACCCTTAGATCTGTAAACCATCTTGCCCTTCAATCAGTTCCCCATACCATTTATTCATTCCACTGGAGGACATCCAGGTAAAACCATGATGTTCCTATTTGGCTGATAGGGGTTCAGGTTTTTGCCTTTTAATCTTGCCTACCTCATGGCTTGCAGGCTTTTCTTAATATTTCTTAAATATTTGCTGTTTTACCCCAAATGCATGTGGTCATAATTTTATCAGGACCCCCGGGTATAGGCGGCTTATACTTTTCGCTGTCACCATAGGGATCACAACTCGCCCCTTGGTAATACATGAGGTTTCTCAGCAAAATCGAGTCGATTACAGGCCACAACACCGTCACTGCGCATGCGCGCGGTGGCAGACACTGGATCTAGATTTCGCGCATGCGCGAAGCGACTCAGTGCTGCCACTAACCGAAAGAGCATGGGCGCATGCGCAACACTGCTCCTCCGCACATGCGCATTCACACGGGAACACCCTTCCCGGTGCACGCAAATGCGGATAGCAAACCAGGGGACCGGACCAAGTATGGGCTTTTTCCGTTTTCCATTAGGGGCTAATTGAGGTCTTTTGAGACTATTTAAACTCGCTCCCTAGTTCACCACCTCACTCGTCGGAGCCGCGTGGAGGGGGAACAAGCCAGACAGCCCTGTGCAGAACCGTGAGTGTGTATGGATGTATGAACAAACCTGAAGGTGTGTGATCTATTTTTACCGAGGTATTACTACCTTTTGATCCATTCCCTTAAATACCTCACAGGTTGCCATATCGGGTAGAACGGACCACGCCCCAACACGCTGTGGCTCATGAGGCCATTGGACCTCTATTAATAAGTAAGCTACGCATTTGGGTCACAAACCATACCCTCTAAGACCTATCTGATATTTTGAATGTGTGTGTGTGTCTCAATCTATATGTAGTTCGTTTTTTTCTTTTTAGGGTTCCTGGACCTTCACTTTTGTTCCTTGTTACCCTTCTGTGTATTTACACAGTAGTAACATAAAAATATGTATTATCTTGCTTAGTAGTAAAAAAATTTTTTTAGGGTTCCTGGACCTTCACTTTTGTTCCTTATGACCCTTCTGTGTTTTTTAGCACAGTATGGACACAACAATATGTGCCATCTTGTTTTACATAACCTTTCTGTTTACAGGTATCCTGAACCGCCAACTGGGCGCAACGGACCGTACATCCAACATAGATAGGTACATTATTCACCATATCTATTTTTGTAGAGCACAATTTTTAATATCTACACACATGTGAGTAAGGTGGGGATAAGTAGTGCATATTCCCGTCCTGAAGAAGGAGTTCCAGTACTCCGAAACATGTCGACGCACTAATTTGGTTGGGTTACCCTAATTAGTAAACCACAACCACTCTAGCACTTTTTTTAATAATACCAGCCGGAGACTAAATAAAAATTTTTTTCAGCACTCACGTGCCAGGTATTTTTTAATTCCTCACTTTTCACCTCACCACTCACATTATTGGTACCTTCACACACCAAACACATAGTTCACTCATAAAGTGCTCCTGCGTAGTCGTGAAGTCGTAGCACGCCGCATTCCGTAGAGGTTTGCGAAGACCCCGATGATGAAGCATGACACCAAGGGGCCTGTTGGTGTGTGAGGGGTATTTTAACAACACTGGTTGCTCCCCACCATTGTGGTAACAACCGCCGTCCACCTAGTGGATTCCTTTTGTTTATGATAGTTATCGAAGGGTAGTCACAGAAGACCGACATGTGTTTCCCTATGAGCAATAACTGCTGAACAACACTGTATGATTAGCGAAATACATTTGTGAAAGGAGCACAATGATCCCAGTTCCATCCTCCTCATTCAAGCACTTAGAACCAAGGAGAACATTCAAACCCCTCTGATGTACAGATTCTCCAACCAGGAACTGACTGGGATGTCAGGGGTGGTTGTGAAGAAGGAAGTTGTTCCTTGATATCTAGGGTTAAAAACCTAGCCCCAAAATCTGATCAACAAATGGAGGCACATATGAACAAGGATGAATGCAGTGCCCACATACTTTTGGGAAAGAAATAATTACAGCTCCGATATTCAGGGACTTAAACATGTTTTTCAATAAGGACATTCTCTGCATAAAAACTGAGGGCCATATTATAAAGAAAGGGCGATACATTATCAACGCTTTTATCGGCAGGAAACTGCAGCTAAAGTGGCGATAATGGGCTTGATAATATGCCCTTGTGAATTCCCATAGAAGCCCAGATTCACACCAGAACATGGGCTGCTATGGGAATTCACAAGGGCCTATTATCAAGCCCATTATCACCGCTTTATTGGCAGTTTTGTGCCGATAAAAGCGGCGATAATGTATCACCTTTTGTTGATAATATGGCCCTGACTTCCTACAGAATGAATTTGGAGAAGCTGTTTTTGATTCATGAAAAAACAAATCAGCCCAATGGAGTGTTAAATGTTAACATTTTTCCCAAAGCGTCTCCCACTTGATTTGGGTTCGCTATAGTTGTGAAAACAGTGCAGAATGTGGCAGTTATATAAACCATTCATAACTAAATTGAATACAGCTATTCGAGTGTAAGCTCAAGAAGGGAAAGCCACAGTAAACGTTTCCCACGTAGCATCACCAGCAGTGCATTCCGCAATATTCTGCTTGGGATTGATGACAAATTTAGCCGGTAATAAGGATGCCATGGGGCATAATGCAGGTACGAAATATGGGCCCATCCACTCAGCTGGGTATTAATAGACAAACATACTTGTGGAGGAGCAAGCCTGTCACCCTCCTGGGACCCGGTGCCACAGTGCCTCTGCAATAATGATAGCTATGCCCCTCAACAGATGTTATCTTGCTCACCACTTTACCCATGTTAATGATGCTTGTTTTTTCTATTGCGTGCACTGGCGCCGATTGACCAAAGTATTCCGAGTATGAGAAGTAGTTCTGCACACGTACTCATTTACCTACTCGTACATGCCTTTGTCAATTAGTAAATATACGAAGACGGCGCAGTCCTTTTTATTTGTACTAATTATATATGAATATTCCATGAATATTTCCATTGTATGCAATTTTTCGTTATTTTGGGACCATTTCACAAAGGCATGTATGAGTATGTCAATTAGCGCTATTTTACATGGGCACCGCACATCTACGCCAGTAGTTACAGATTCTCCATTTTGGTGTGTGCATTAGATGTTTACATTATTTAGCTCCTATTTTCACTCGTGTTGCTTCCATCACCAAGGCATAGCTTCATTCAAGCACAGCCAAAGGCTCTAGAGTTTTTATTTTATATGTGTCTAACCATTACTTGCGCTCGCCCCCACTGCCCCGGCTTTCATTAATTCCCTCATTAGTCCCTACACTCCCAACCGTGCCCTCCGTTCCTCCAATCAGTCCCTTCTCAATGTTCCGCGTTCCCGTAGATCCAAAACTGGAGGTACTAGATTCTCTGTATTGGCCCCTCGTTTTTGGAGCAGCCTCCCATTATCCATGAGATCTATCCCAGTCTACTTACAATTTCGCAGGGCTCTAAAGACCTTCCTGTTCTCCCTAGCATACTCCGGCTAATCCCCTCCCGGCAGAATTCCATTCTCCTCAGTCCTCTACCTTAGCGCCAGGAAGCCGCTTGGTCGCAGTGCGCTTTATCAAGAACTTTCAACTTCAACTTCAACTTCAACTACGTTATGTTTATAAATCCTGATCAGCTGTCCTTGCTGAAATGGTGGTCTTGAAGTAGCCTGGCATTGGACTGACTGGCTGATTCAAGGGCCGAAAAGTCACATGTCCGCCTCCCACTAATGCTCATAACTAACTCCTGCTAATGTACTCCACCACAAAGATACAGGAGTAAATGCATGGAATGGTCCCCTTCAGAACAAACACGACACCTACCAATCACCAACAACAATCAATAACTTCTGGATTATTCATTAACCTTGGGTTCATGAGCAGCTTGGTGCATTGCGTAAAGCACCTCAAAGCTTTGCCAAGAGTAATATAATTACAATTACAATATGCGAGTTATAGGTGACTATTTTATCTTGCATTGCTTGTTCTCTATTTATAATAAAAATGTAGATGAAGAATACTTTTGAATCTGTGTTCTTCAATGTATGCTTATGAGTACTTAAAAATATGTGGGCCTCATTTATGAAAAGTGACGCATCGCTGCGTGAAAACAGCAATGCGTCACTTTTCATTGTGCCCTCCTTGCGACACCAATGATGCGTCATATTTACAGTATGATGCATCATTGCGCAAGGAGTTACAGATACGTCAGTATTTCTGATGTATCTTTAAGCGCAAAAGTGACGCATTGCTGGAGTGTGTCACAAAAGTGACGCAACTCCAGCATTGTGTCCTTTCACACGGGGCAAGCTCATGTGAAAGGGTTGCGTCAGTCTTACGCCTGCTGTGAGGCAGGCGCAAGATTTTGACGCAATGGTGTCCTAGAAGTAACGCAGTGAAATTCCATAGATTTCACTGCGTCACTTCTACAACCCTTTCTTGCGTAAATACGCCCCTCTTGCATACATTATACCTGGCGCAGGTATAATGTGGCGCAGGGGTTTACAAAGTGACGCATCTAACTAGATGCGTCACTTTGAAAAAATGGCGCAACAGGGCGCATTTATTACGCCATTGGTGCGTCACAAAAAGTGACGCACCGGCAGCGTAAAAGTGACCCACAGCCTCATAAATGAGGCCTGTATGCTTTTGTGTAGTTAAAAACACATGCTTCCTATATGTACTTCTACTATATCGACGGTGCAGGAACACACACTTTCCTTGAACACCATTAAAAACAATATGGAGATTGTGGATCAAGAAGCACATTTCCATATAGTGTTTACCAGTCAGTTTCTCCTATATCTGCTGAACTTGTAGAATATTTAACCACCAACCCTGCAGATACTGCTCAAATCACATGCCTTCTGCCTTCATGGCAGATAGCTTTCCGGCTCCTAAATGCAGCTGTCACATTCCAGCACTGGGAGGCTTGTGAACAACAAGTTTAGGCAATGTTCAGTGACACATTACCTCACTCTAATGAAGCGAGATGCCAGGATTGCTGAGAAATAGACTCATAGTTCTGTTACTGATGCCAGGGGCAGCTGATTGGTGCCTAAGCCCATCACATCTGGCCGCATCTAATTCAGCCCTAATATTGGCAGAGCTGGGGTTTTGGAGTCTGAGGAGTGACATATTCCTCAGGAGCACCAGTGGAAACAGTCATGGCAATTTCACTACTCAGTCAAATTAAGCGACTATATATAACCAGAGAATGTCACTGCATCCTGGAACCAAAACAAGCCAGTTGGTGTTACCACGCCATTGAAAGAACTGGCTGTACTGACTGCTTCAGAGTGCTAGTATTTACTTCTCACTTGGGGTGGGGGGTTGGGACAGAGCTAGGGTGGGCCGAACAAAAAAGCAATCCAGAGGGGGGCATGCCCCACTTGCACCTCTTTCAGCACCTTCCCGAATCCCATAAATGCTTACTCGTGATTAGTTTCAACAAAGTGCAATGCCTACTTCCCATGAAGAGTCTGCAGGTATCACTTGCACCACTGACCATTTTTCAGATAACTTGCCCTAAAAGAGAGCCAAACGAAAATGGAGTCCACTGCCATCTGTGGTTTGCATATATTTATGGTAGGGTACAGTGATGAGGCTATACAAGGTAAATGCTCATTAGAATTAATAATATTTAAAGTTCAATGTTTTGGCTATACACAGTTTTCATCACTGTTCTCCTCTTCACTTTACTTTTAGCCTGCTACACCCATCAAAACTACTTTTGTAGAAGGAAGCAACTGCAATGCAATGTTATCACTACTCACCAGTAATAATGTATTATGGCTAACCAATGGTTCACAGCACCTCCTTCCCTGCACTGCCACCAATCAGGGTTAGGGGCTCACTTTCCATCCTGGCAACTCGCTTGCACAACGAACGAATCCAAGCGGAGTCCTGTATCAAGAGCCCCACAATTCCTTCAGTGGACAGGCTACACATGCTTGAGCTCAAATTCAATGCTTCTTGGTAACACTCCAGAATGACAGGGCTAGCTGAGGTTAGGATGACATTTTTCCAACCAGTGTTGTAGGCATAGCTAGGGCACACTCATCCCAAAACCCTTGCACAGCCTCTCTCTCCGCAGCGTGGGGAGAGTATTGCATTCCAGCAATGGAGTACAGCCGATGCCTGCGGTATCCAACACTCCACAGGGTAACGCATGGTCATAATCAATAACGAAGGTGGGATTCTTCTGCATAGACTTATCAATCCCACAGGCCACTTGGTTTTGCTCAAAAAAGAGCCTAGGGTGCTCTCCCTGGGGTTTTGTTTGTTCACATCCTTTTACACCTGAGCAAAAACAGAGAACAGAGAATCATGACCACCTGATTCCGACCAGGCCAAGATGGGGAAGCTAGGAGACATGCTCCAAAATTTGTCAGAACTTCAGCAATCCAAGCACATGCGCAGTAAAGCAGGACCCATCTCATACCCCAGGCATGAGATGATGGTTGAATGAGGCAGGTACATTCAACAACTGTACATGGGAATTCCACTTCAGTTTTTTGTGATCCGATAAAGAGACTCAACCATTAACCTCATCCTATATATGGCCACACAGATCACAATCAGTGAGGGACTTGTTTGGTTTCTACAGTTAACAAATTCAGGGATTCATTTAATGAAAAAAATGGTGCAATGAAAAGTTGGCAAAACTCTAAGGGGGGGCCAGCAAATACAATGAAGATGGACCAAGACATTAACTACAGTGGGCAAGATATGTTGCAAGATACACACAGGGCGATACCACACAGCAATAAATACAGCAAAACTTGATGTATTTCAAGAAAAACACTGATGAGGCATCGAAGAAATTAAACAAATTTAGAAAGAGACTTGGTCAACCCAGATGTCTTTAAAAATATTCTGTGTCTTTCCTTGCAAGGATGCAACAACCGCGTGTCACTCTTTAAATGTTACAAATGTGAGAGAACATCACACCGTGCAAGCCACATGAAAAGAGGTTACTGAGAATTAGACAAAAAAAATAAGCATTGTTTCGATGCACTTCTATAGATATTATACATCCGTGACTAGGTCTCTGTTTCAACTGCTGGACTGGGATCAAGGTGAGAAGCTCCACAGGTCTGAGCCGATACTACAGTAACCACAGCCAACACCCTATACCCAAATCCCAAAAATGAACAGCATCTTAACCCCAAGTTCAGGGGTGGAGCTGATTGGCACAAAAGTAAACTGGAGATTTTTTCGAATTCATGGGTGTGTGGTTAACGGTGGCCTCTGACATCTCATGATTAGTGAAAAGGTACAATCTTTAGGTGAATGTAGTGACTAGTCAAGGTGTCACTGAGCCACTGCTACAGGCTCGCAGACTGACACCTACATTGGGATTGCATGGTCACCAAATTATAAGGCATGCATCTTTTAAATGGTTGACTGTGGTCAAAATTGTCTTGTGGTGGGGGCTCCCTTGTAAAGCAGGGCACCCCCAGTACCCACTGGTAAGTAAGGGCAAATAGCAATGTCTTGGTTTAGAGTTTTGGACTAACAATAATACCTCTCCAGAGGTCTTGCTCAGTTGTAATTGTTTTGGATTCAAGATAATCAACCAATGAAATTAAGGACTACAGGGTAAATGGGAAAACCCTTATATTTCTTGTTAGTTGACACACGCTCTCATAAATTAAGTGCATTTAGGGGCAATGCAGGCTCACCAGCAGGTGCAGCCCTTAGATGGTTCCAGAACACCCTGTACCTTCATTTGATGTAGCTGTAGCTCAGAGTCACCGTGGCCAGCTGAGATATATATTTTTGTTCCCCTAGGCAGGCACACCACTTATCCCCACGCAGGTCTCTCTTCAGTACTCTGTGCCTGACATCCCAGTAAAGGCAGCTACTGTCTTCTCTTTGGAGGGGCAGCAACTCCTATTCCAGGCTGCCACATGAACATGTCTCAAGACTGCGTCAGCTACACTAATTATAAAGCTTTGGTTGAATTTGCATTTATAACATATTTTTGTTGTGTACGTAATTTATCAGACTTCATCACTTTACATATTTTTAGGTGTACCATTCAGGCATGCCCCTTACTTTTTACACCCCAAACCAATTTGAACCATAGTCCTATTATCCTATTAATGTGATGCATTATTATGGGAGCATCAACGTTTTTGAAAATATATTGAATATAATGGAAGTCATTACCTTTATTCAAATCGGCATGCAGGTATAGTTTTTCGACATTTTTAAAATGAACATTTGCTATGAAAATAAAACCCAAATTTGTCATCGATTTGGAATGAGAAAAATGCACCTGGAGCTGGTGAAAAGCTGCTGGGAGCAATGTATATATAAAGTTGCTGAATATGTTGTGCCCCCAACACGACACGTATATACAGGACAAGATCAATAGTTTTAACATAAACTCCCAAAAAGTACTGCCAGAACACGTCTGGGTGATCAAAGCATCGTGGACATGTGGAGTGAAATGGAAGCCTTGAACAATCATTTGAACTGATGTCACTCTAGTGACGAAGTTCCTGTCTGTTCTCCACTTTTATGCAGGTAGTTACTCTTATCCAATGGGAGCAACCGGAAGTGGCTTGCAGGTAGGTTTCTGTAAGTTGTGGTGTTCTAGTAGGGTGCTAGTCATGTCGTGTAAAGCCCTTATTACCAGTGACCCTGTTAATTGTGTATTTTGTAATACTCTTATTACATTAGCTAATGTTACAATGTGTTTATTTCTATTTTGTGCAGGTGTGGTTATTAGCACTCTAGTCTATATACCATGGGTGGTGTGTGGGAATGAGTTTTATGGACATTTCCTCCATTGAATGCAGGTTTTTGCATCTCAAAAATTGATGCTATTTTAGTGCATATGATCAATCACTGAATGGTAAAATATTGTAATGATAAGTCAGGTAGTTCAGGTCGTCAAAAGCAGCATTGATATTATCCAAACGAGTACATGCTCAACTTTAAATGGTATTCTCATTAGTTCATGTTATTTGTGACAGTACAAACAGTGCTTTAAATGGGCAGTTACTGTTCGGTACTGCACTTTGATATACATATAGCACCCTACTTGTAGTAGTGCATCATACTCATAGTTTAACGCGCCAACGTATATTTTCAGTATCATTCTGTATTATGTTAAAATGCATGTATTCCTCACATTGTCAAAGAAGTGCAATGTGCACATTGTATATGTAATTCACATGTAATAGCATATCATTATTTTTTATGTACCTGTTTATGAAGACACTCTATTCATATTAAACTAATCGTGTGTTTTAAGTTGTTTGTAGTCTAGGCCCGAAACTGCAAGTTGTTTACGAGTTAGTTTTACTCTCAGCTTTTGAAGAAAAAATTAAATGTATTTTTGCATGTGCAGAGACAGTGTGCTTCCCTCCCATTGCAGCTATAAAGAATAACATAATTATTTTCAACTAGGGAGCTACTTGGAATGTCTTTGAACAAGCCTGAGAAGCGATGGGGAGTATATCTTCTGTGCCTGGTGAGCAGCCCAACACACAAGGCTGGCCATATTCTGGACGGGGTATTTTCCAGTGACTCGAGATTATCTACTGGCCCCCCCCTACCGCTTGTCTGGTCAGACCATCTTGCAGTGCCACTAGAACTTGCTCTCCCTGCCTCTGCATCGGCTAACCAGGTTGCCACCACATATGCTCTCAGGAGAAATTATAGAAACATCACCGACGAAGCTCTTGTCCCTTGGGCCACAGAGCCCCTCTCCTCAAGGGAGACCGGTGAGGCAGCGCAAGAACTTGCTGACTCCATCGCTACTGCAGTTGAAAAGCTTGCCCCCGCTTCTCTCTGCTATGTGGCGCGGCAGAAGCCCACAGCTCCCTGGTTCTCTGAACATCTTAGACTCTTGAGACAGAGCTGTAGGAGTAAAGAGAGAAGTTGGCGGAAATCTTGGGATCTTAAGGACTGGGAGGAACACAAGTCCGCTTTGCGGGAATATAAACAGAGAGTGATCATGGAAAAGCAGGAGTATTTCTCAAATCTTACAAGTTCTCTAACTTCATCTAGAGAACTTTTCAAAATTGCTGACTCCCTTTGTTCTCTCCAACTTCCAGATCCAATGGTGAGCTCACAAGATCTCTGCAACAACATCTCGGATTTCTTTTATAGTAAAATTGCGGATATCTACATCTCCTTAGAAGCTCAACGTAATTCCCTGGATGATGATGTTTCTCTCACCATTTCCAATCTCGAAACTGCGGTTGGAGGCCCTCCCAAATCCTTTACCCATTTTCCAGCACTCTCATTGGAAGGTCTCAATCTCCTGCTAGACAGGACTAAATCCTCCTCCCCATTGGATCCTATATCGCTGAAAAAGCTAAAGAAATGTAGAATTAGCATTCTTCCGCCTCTGCTTGAAATTATGAACGGGGCTATTGACCAGGGTTCCTTTCCGACGGTTTGGAAGAAGGCTATAGTGAAGCCTCTCCTCAAAAACCGTCCCTGGACCCGGGCCTCCTGAAGAATTTTAGACCGATTTCTCTACTTCCAGCCCCGGCGAAGATGTTAGAAGCGCACCTGAATACACATCTTTCCACCTTTCTGGATTCTAGTGAGTATCTTGATGGCTCGCAGCACGGATTCCGAAAACACCATAGCACTGAATCCGCACTCACTGTTGTGGTGGATAACATTCGCCGCAAGGTTGATCTTGGCCAAACTACAGTGCTGGTCCTATTGAACCTCACGGCTGCGTTCGATACTCTGTCTCCCGCCATTTTAACATCTCGGCTTAGGGAGGCAGGGGTTACTGGACCAGCCCTGAGTCTTCTCAACTCCTTTCTCCATGATAGAGAACAGAGAGTCATGCTCGGAGATTTCCTCTCCCCTGCCAAGTCATTGCAATGTGGGGTGCCACAGGGGTCGGCTCTTAGTCCGACCCTATTCAACATCTACGTGGCCCCCCTTGCTAGATTAGTAAGATCGCAGGGGATGGAGGTGGTGTCTTACGCCGACGACACCCAGATCATGGTGTCGCTGGCCCACTCTGTCAATACATCCGCATTCAGCTTTAGGTCATGCATGCAACACGTGGCAGAGTGGATGATCCTAAACTCCCTAAAGCTGAATGGCGACAAGACAGAGGTCTTGGTCTTCGGTAAAGACCAACACGCCTGGTCGAGCGATTGGTGGCCTTCATCTCTTGGCACCTCCCCACTCCCTCCCAATCGGCCAGAAACCTCGGCGTCATCTTTGACACTTCACTCGCCATGACTCTCCAAGTGAATAGGACAGTGGCCACATGCTGGGGTGTTATCAAGATCCTAAAAAGAATACTCCACTATCTCACTTTCCAGGCGCGCAAGCAGATTGCGATTGCTCTTGTTGGCTCCAGGCTTGATTATTGTAACTCTCTCTATGTGGAGTCCAACAAGGGACTCATTCATCGACTGCAGACAGTACAGAACGCCGCAGCGCGCTTAGTCCTGGCCCTTCCCATAGCATCTTCTGCCACCACTGCTAGGAAAAATCTCCATTGGCTCCCCATTCAATTCAGAATCTCCTTTAAGCTCCTATGTCTTACATATAGAGCACTTGCGGCTGGTCCGGCGGATGCCCTTGGTGCTCTGCTTACCCGCTATGCACCCACTAGGTGCTTACGATCGGCCGGGCTACACCAATTGGTAGTGCCTCGTGCTAGGAGGTCCAGATGGGGAGCGAGAGCTTTTTCTGTTGCCGCCCCTCAGCTTTGGAACTCCCTCCCGGTGGAGATCAAAACCCTACCATCCATCGATCTGTTTAAAAAGGCCCTCAAAACCTGGTGCTTCATCAGAGCTTATCAATGAGATACTGTTGCTTGACCTGCCTAGTTCCTTGGTGTAGGCGCCTTGACGCCCATTGGGCTAAGTTTGCGCGTTACAAGATCCAATTCATTCATTCATTCATTCATCTACACTCCAACGTCATACGAAGCAGGACTATTTACTTAAAGAAGTCACAGAAAAACATTGAACCTTTGGAAACTTTGGAGAAATGAAACAAAATTGTCATGTGATACTCACCGGAGGGGGCTAAATTATCCTCTTTTGTGTTAGGCACAGGGACAGAAACGCCAGACTTCTAGATTTTGGAGAAGAGAGGGCACCTCAAAACGAGCTCTATAGCTTGAAGCTATTTGACCCATTTTGAAGGGAGTACATCTTACGAAGTCTACACGTACTGACACCTTCGAAAGCTGAGACAGGGGAGCCACCTAGAATCATCATTCATGAGAGTAGTGTAGGGAGAGATATTTCATGCTTTCTTTCCTAATGAAAAGGGACTTAGACTCTGCCTCCGTCTTGGGTTGCATGCTAATCTTGGAATTCATAATTTTGTGCCTCTTTTGCCGAATTAATTATATCCGCAGACTTGGCTCTGTATTGATTTTCCTGTATCTATATTAATTGATATTACAGTGTGTTTATATACAATTATTTTTGGCCTTATAATAAAATCCATAATTGGAATTCGGAGTTTGTGGTCCTTAAAGCATAATGAAATTGTAAGTATAATTTGGATGTGTTGTGTTTCCCCTCGACAAACTTTAGCAAGCAAATAAAAGACCATCCGAGCCAAACTCGAGTAATAGGACAAGGTCTAAGTTTGGCTCTATCAAATGGTATCAGAGGATGGTTTGCCTCTAATTTGAGGGGAAATTGAGGGATTTAGGGAAGAAATAGGGAAAATTCTAGCACTGGACTCTGCGGCGTGGAAGATTGTAGAGGAGCGACGACCGATGGAGTTTGGCAGACATTGACGGCGCGACGGAACGAAGGAGAAGCGGTGTGAGTATGAACGAGTGCGTGAAGAATGTTAGATTGCGGGGTATTTCATGGGTATGGTGTCTTGCAAAGTGAGAATGTATGTTGAGTGATTGTGGGTTCTGCGGTTTACTGGTCTGGACACGTGCAGATCAGGACATTTTGGTGAGCGGACTTAAGTGAAGTCCAAGATCCCGGAATAGTTGTCTCTGTAATTGTCCCGTTAAATATGGGCGTCATGAAGCGCTATTGATGGTCCACTTGTGGTAGGGAACTTTGTGTGAATGTGTGAGTGAAGTTGCGGTGGTAAGCCTCAGGTACCGGGGGTGAATCACAGCGATTGGGTGATCAACGCGGGACAGGGGTCACAGCGGATGTTCTTGTGTGAGTGTCCTATTGATCTGGTAGAAAACGGACAATTACTTGTTTATGTGACTGTTAGTTATTGTGGCTGTAGTAGGAAGCAGCTACTTGGTTAATAACTTTGGTTATACAGTTACTTGTGTATGATTGTGTGAGCGAGAGAGTGCGAAGAGGAATTGTAAAGGAGGGTGAGCCGCTGCAAGGAGGGAGCTGTGACGTCAGAAAAAGCTGCGCTGGGATTGGTCGGTTGGTGTAGCGCCGCGCTGGGATTGTTTAAAATCTGTTCCCACTTTTACTACTATATTTGGAATTAATTACATTTGCAATGGGATGTTTTAAGGTATTACGCAACATGTGCAGAGGTGATACAGGAGTAGTAACTCAGGTGGGAGAAGAAGCTCCACTGGAGGATACCCCAGCTCATTATATGGCCACCAATGTAGGACTCCATACAATAGTGTAGTTACAGAATTGGCACAAGCTTACAGAGAAAGAGGGTGACTTGGCTTTTCCTCGTTATGGGTCATTTAAGATGGAGGTGTTATATCAGGTCAGAGGAGTAATGAATGCTCTGAAGCCTCCACCCAGACCAACCCAATTTGAAGCTTTAGATGCCTGGATGAGGGCAGCAATGGCAAAAAGAAGGGAAGCAACGCAAGGAAGGATAAAAAGAGCAACGTAAGCATATCAAGATGCTAGGTGGGACGCGCAATTGAAAAGGTGGAGAGTAGACACTAAAGAGGGAGAACGCTTATATCCATTTAGATTGTTAAATGGAGGATCTTAAGGTCAGAGCAAAACAGGAGAGGAAATTGATACAGATGATAGTTTTCTAGAGAGACTATTGGCAGATCGCCCTCCACCTAGTGAGTCTAGATCAGAGCAAGACAGAATGCAGCAACCTGGGAAAGCAGTAAAAATAGATCAGACGGGTCCGGAAGACCTGATAACTGGAGTGCGAGGAAGAGTGTCAGTGGGAGTCAGAATCCCAGGAGCCTCTGGAGGGCCTGGATTCAAAGGTATCGAGCACAGTGGAAGTGTCAGTGCTAGACAGTTCACAGATTAATTAACATTACAAATTACAGTAGGACCTGTAGTTTACAATTATAACCCAATTGAAGGAAAACATGAAAGACAAACTCAACAATACAGGGAAAGGGAGGAGACAATAACAGGGGGAAGCCTTACTATGAGTGGGACAGGCATGGTTCAAGGGCCAGTAGAATCTAGTACTCCATTACCAGCTACTGCCGATCCGTCAAGGATAGATAGTGGGTCAGAACGAAGACGTACCAGAACGTTGGCAAATTTAAGATCAGATTTTAGAATGTGGTTTCAACCAGTAAGAGAGTCAATGCTACCTAGAGAAGAACGGGAAATAAGACATGAAGCCCCTAGAGTAACATTTCCTCCCATATCCACGTGTGAGGGAAATCATTGGAGAAGTCGGAGTTGTGAAAGAGAAAGTCGTCCAATAGTGAGAGAAGAGGAAGGTGCCATGCCAAGAAGGACACAGAGCTGGGAAGGGGAAGAGTCTGGGAGTGAACAAAGTCAGAAAAGGATACAATTGGCAATAAGGGAACCACTGTTAGATATGGTTAGACTGAAAATTGAAATAGATGAGGTGATAGAAGGGAATCTACCAATAGAAAGGATTGAAACATATGATCCTAGTGAGTTGCTATTTTTAGCTAAGGATGTTACGAAGAAAGCAAAGCGCGCTCATGAGGCATTGGTGCCATTAGCAACACGATATGAGATGGATTTGGCAAAGACAAAATTGATGCAGGTACGTTGCAGATTAAATTACACTGATCAAGATTTGGAGGAAAAGCGAACTACAGGACTAAAAGCGCAAATTAGAGATCTGATAATAGCAATGAGACCATGGAGAGCTTTGGATAAATGGGAAGAAAGATGGGCCAAAAAGAAAAGTACCAAGAAAGTGTTAGGGGATACTCCACCTCCAGGTGGAGGAGTAGGAGCAACAGGACATTTCCCTCTAAGAGAAGTGCAGAATGGAGGGTATGTACATGTACCATGGAGCAGGGGGGATTTAGCAGCTTTTACTAATGACTTTCCTCGGCTGAGGGAAAAGCCTGCCGATTGGTATAAACAAATTCATCGGTTTGTCAAGATTTCGAAAGTGTTGTGGATAGATTTGAACACATTGTTTGATATAGTGGTTCCGGGTGATTTGTGGACTGCATGTAAGGTTGCTGTTGATTGGCCTACTGCAGAATCTGCTAAAGAGATGCATTGACAAATGGTCCTTCGGCAGAGGTGATGAAGTAATATGAGCAAGTAATAACTTGGTTACAGTCTAAAGTTGCGTCACACACCACTCAAGACCCTAAGGACTCTGTGCATGATTATTAAGAAAGACTATTAGTAGCATTTAAACAACATAGTGGATTGGATACCGTGGAGCCAAAAGACATGGGACGATTTGTGTCTAAATTCGTGTTAGGATTACGATCTGATATCAGTTTGATGATACAGCACCACTTGATATGTTGGCAGAACAAGTCTGTTGATGAAATTTTGAGATATGCAAACTATTGCAGTGAACAAGTGGGGGCAGCACAGAAGAAAACAAAGGAAAAGTTGATGTTAGTACAGTTGAGAAATGCTGAATGGCCAGATTGGGGGCAAGGAGGTCGAGGAAGAGGAAGTGGTAGAGGAATGAACCAACAACAACTTGTGACACAACCCGGACAGGGTAGGCGGAGAGGTGCTAAGGTTGGTATGGGAGCTGAATGGGTGGCCAATCAAAAACGTGTGACAGCATGTCATTATTGTCACAAAATCTGGCATTCGAAGCGCGAGTGTAGATTGAATCCAGAAACCAGATGCAATATGAAGGAGAGGGACAGATGACAGAGAGTGTGAATACTGTGACAAGATCCAGATCTATATATAGGGGTAGTTGTGAGTCCCAACTTCAAATACCACAACCACCCAGAATACCTATGAGCAATCAGACATATAGACAGATGCCTTATTTTGAGATCAAAAAGAGACTAGAGCAGACACAAGATCCCTATGAGTATAAGAGGGGGAGCAGGGAGAATGCACTTTGAGTGCTGCCCTGGAAGTAGATCAAAGTGGACCCTTCATAGATGCAAGGGTAAACGAACATTCTGTTACTTTCTTGTTAGATACTGGAGCTGTACGTTCCACGGTTCGGACAAAGTTGGTCCCAGACTTAACACTGTCAGGAAAATCAATTCAAGTAGTAGGAGTACAATCTGAAAATGACTAACCCTTTCACCCTTTAACTGTGACTGTAGGACCCTTTCAAGATAAACATCAATTTGTAGTGTGTGATTCTAGCCCAGTTTGCCTCTTAGGACGAGATCTTTTATGTAAACTAAATTGTAATATCTCCTGCACTCCAAGAAGTGTGGAGTTGCATACCTATGATGATGATGCTGATTTTAAGATGGCAAACATGAGCCTGTGCGCAGAACTGTTTGTAATTCTCACAATAGAAGAGTTTCCCCATGATTTAAGGGATTCTGTATCACTAAAGGTATGGGATTTTACTGGTGAAGACATCGGATTGATAAAAGGCGTTGAACCTGTGAAGATACAGGTCAAACCCAACATCGAATACGACCTGTGATTGAGTCCATGATCGCACAGGGTATTTTAAAAGAAATAAGAGGGAGTCCCTGTAATTCACCTTTAATGGGACTACAAAAGCCTATCGGCAAATACAGAATAGTGCAGGATCTGCATCGGGTTAATGAAATCGCGATTCCATGTTTATCTTGTGGTACCGAACCCATTGTCATCCTGTTTCAAATACTGTGTGAAGCTGAGTGGCTCACAGTCAATGACTTGTGTCAAGCTTTCTTTTCTGTACCATTGCATGATGATAGCCAATATATTTTTGCATTTAGGATAGATGATTGTGTACTAACATGGTATCGTATCCCTCAAGGGTATACAGAAAGCCCCTCTATCTTTAGCCAATGTCTGAAGAAGAATCTTGAAGGATTAATAATGTCCCAAAACTCAGTTCTGGTTCAGTATATAGATGACCTGTTGGTCGCATCAGAAACTGAAGATACTTGTAGGATCAATACAGTGGCTTTGCTTAATCATTTGGCAGGAAATGGACACAAGGTGTCTCCAAAAAAGCTCCAATATTGTCAACAAGAAGTGCAGAATCTAGGACATCGCATTGAGAAAGGAAAACAAAGGGTGTCACCAGATCGCATTAAGACGATTCTGCAAATGGGAACTCCAAAAACACAGAAATAAGTCTGTACGTTTTTGGGAATGGTCGACTATTGTCGACAATGGATGCCAAACTTTTCTTTACAAGCAAAGCCACTTTTGAGGTTGACTCGAAAGGATATTAGTGATCCGGTACCATGGGATGATGACAGCTTGAGTGCCTTCCATGAGCTAAGAGAGAGCCTATGTCGGGCTCCGGCACTTGGAATGCCAAATTATAATAAAGCATTTTCGCTCTTCTGAAGTGAAAAAGAAGGATGTGCATTGGCTGTTCTCGTACAGACACATGGAGGTGCCGTAGACCAGTTGCTTATTTTTCAGCCACATTAGATCCTATGGTTTCCACGTTGCCCGGATGTCTCAAATCCATTGCTGCAATGGGTGTCAGCATTGAAAGGTGTGAAAGTATAGTTATGGGTCATCCACTTGTGGTGCATGTGCCTCATTCAGTGGAATTGCTAATGACAAGGACAAAAATACAGCACCTCACTACAATAGACTTACAAAATATGAACAAGTCATATTAGCTGCTGAAAATGTTACCTTGAAGCGTTGCACTACCTTAAACCCTGCAACATTGTTACCACTTCCACAAGAAGAAGGAGAAGATTGTGAGGAGCATGACTGTCTAGATGTCACTGAACTGTCTACCAAACCCAGACCTGACATTGTTGATGAACCATTATCCGAACGTGATTTGATTCTTTTTGTAGACGGTTCATGTTTAAGAGACAACGAAGGGTAGCTGCGTGCGGCATATGCTGTCTGTACTATTTTAGTAGTAGTCGCAGCTGCCTGCCTAACAAGAGTATATTCTGCTCAGGTGGCCGAAGTTGTTGCTCTGACACATGCCTGTATTATTGCTGATGGAGTGCGAGTAATCATTTATACAGACAGCCAACAAGAGACCCCAACAGTCCCTGGGACTGTAGACCTATCTGTGTCCATTGACCTATCCACAACCCAAATATCTCAAACCTCTGTATTTCACCTTCCCCCATCACTTGAGCGAACCCCGACCCTGTTTACAAACCCCCCAGAGGAAGACCTTCCATCCCCCTCCACGAGGGGCCAGAGAGAAGGTGCTATCCCGAAAAAAAGCAAGGGAAAAAGAAAAGGAAATAAGAACTCCCCCCAAAATACCAGCAAAGCACGACAGGATCTTTTGATACAATCAGATAAAAATTCCTCCTTATCAGCAGCTTCAAATCACTCGGCCATGTTCCAACAGCCAATTGTTATACCTGCTTCAGAAACCATAAATCTCTCATCTGACACCCATAACCTGTTCTCGAGTGGCAATATGTGCACTGGGCAGGACATAGCTATACATGATACCAACTTGCTAAACTCAATCGAGGCACTAATAAACTATCACCTTCAACCTTTCATGGTATCATTAACTAAGATTGAAAAATCCTTAGCTACACTAACCTCTGACCTTAAAACCAAGAAAAACTTACCTTCTACGCATCCACTACCTGCAGCCTTAACTTGTAACTCAAAACAAAAAACTGCCGGGGGAACAAACCCTACACAAACACACAAAGCACCCAAAGCGGCTAATGCCACAACGGTGGTCCAACAGAAAACAGTGACCCAACAAAAACCAGCAAACACAATACACTCTAATTCGCAACAACCAGCAGTCATCACATCTGCAAACAAACCTACCACCTCTGCCTCTTCTTCCCTTCCTGTTCCATCTCTACTAGAGGGCCAATCTACCAACCACCTTCCTACCCCAATTCCAGCCAAGACACCAGCCCCTAAAAAGACGACCGTACCTAACAAGACACCCGCTGCAAAGAACGCAGCATATAATACTAGACGCAATGGTGCGCGCCCAGCTTACCTTCCACCAGAAGCAACGCCGTATGTCATTATTATGACTGGGGTCCCGGAGCTACATATTAACTCCGACGAGCCCGGATGGTCCTTAAAAAACAAGGTTCTTCACTGGTTGTCAATGAATCGTCCACTTCCCCCCTACGCAAACAACAGAGTTGTATCGGTCCGTAGAGTTCCGTGGGTAGGGAAGGAGCCAAAACTGATCCCAGGGGATTGCATAATAATAAACTTTGAAGACCCCCAAACCGTGGAACTTATTTCCTCTTGGGGGCCTCAAACCTCCCCTGAAGGAATTTCAACAAAAAGACTAGCTTTTTTCTACCCACCAGCCAAGCCCCTACTATCAGGACACGAATGGAACTGGACCCAGGTTGGCAACTGGAACAATAAAACGAACTGGTCAACTTGGCAAGGACAAGGAGGCAGGGAAACTACGTCATTTCCGGACTGGAGGGGTATCTCCACCTACAACAGGTTTGACGGCCTGGAGATGGTGGACTGACCATCAGCAGTACAGGGTCTGGAAAATGAGACCTTATCTCTATTTGATCTACCACCCCCAACCCCAGCAAATTTCCCTCAATCCCGAAGTCCGCAGCTTAATATGATGCTTTTATCTCCCACAGTAGACAAAATTGCAACAGCTATAAACATTATCGAGGCGGAAGGCTCACTCCACCCAGCCCCGTCTCGGTGTTCTACCAATGCAATCAATGTTACTAACCCCAGCAACGGTGTTTCCCAGTTCTCCCCCCTTAAGAACATCAACTGTGCATCTCTGGATCCATCTGCACAGATAAGAAGCCCTTTATCTATTAATGAAACGGAGCCGTTCCAGCGAGTATCAATATTGTTCTGGAACGTGGCAGGTCTCCGAACCAAGATCTTATCTACTGCTTGGCTGGACTTTGTTACCGCACATCAGATACTTTGTTTCCAAGAGACTTGGGCAACTGTCCCACTGCATATACAGGGTTACCTAACGTTCCATTCTCCGGCCTGCCCATCAACTCACGGTAGACCGATGGGGGGCCTTGTTATATATATTTCAAATAAACTTGAAGTAAGAAAACTTTTTATAAAACGTACTTCTTCGAATTATCAAATTCTTGTGATCATCTTTAAAAACGGTACATCATATAGTATAATCAACTTTTACAATAACCTATCTCCGCTAAACTGTATGAAAATTGTGTCAGAAATTACTATGTCCATAAGTGAACAACGTGCTAAACATTCACCCACATCGTGTAACGTAATATGGGGTGGCGATTTCAATGTACAATTGTGCCCAAAACATAGGACAACTGATTGTGGCCTTTCAGATGAAAACGACTGCCCACTGACTCATTTTACTCATTCAGCGGTAGGAGACTCTATTAACGAAAGTTTAATGTTTTTAGAACTGTTGTATGCCAACGAACTAGTTGACCCCCCAGTGGAATTTAAACCTACGTTCCACGGCAGGGGCTGTTTTAGTACTATAGATTTTATTTTGTGTTCATATTCTTTAAAGGGTACGCTTATTCAATTCACTACAGGAACAGATGTATCTAGTGATCATTTTCCCAACAGCATTGCACTGAAGCTACCTACTAATACTCCCCACCCTTCACTGAAGAGTTTATTGACCCAAAATGCACTAACTATGGATAGAACCAATGGTTATTCAGTGAAATGGTCCCGGGTAGACCCCCAAATAACATCAACCAAAATTGTAACCAAAGCACTCCCCTGGATAAATTCATGCCTTGACGAGGATTCTACCCCCGAGCAAATCATTTCCAGTTTTGGGGAAATCCTCAAAACTATTCAGAGTGAATTAGTCCGAACCCACAAAACAGCTACCCATCCAGGTCCAAAATGGTTCAACACGGCATGCCGAAAAGCTTTAAATGCCCTTAAGAAAGAACTCCACAATCCAGTCAGAGATAATGCCAAAATAGCTAAGCTAAGATCTGAATATAAGCAGGCCCAAATTAGTTGTAAAAAAGAGACCAAGGTAAAACTATGGGCACAGCTACACGAGAGCTGCCTAATAAAGGACAGTTCCCAGTTCTGGAAAGTTTTAAAATCTCCTTTCTTGCTTGAGGCCAATTCTCACCAATACCTAGACGTAGTAGTGTCCGCGGATGAGTGGGTGACTCACTTTTCTAAAATCTTTAGTGATTTCCCCTCGGACAGTGCGGCACAATACAATCAAGACCCTGGATCCCCAAGAAAAGGAGTGTATCCAATTGATCTATCCTTTACCCTGGGGGAGGTCATAAGCGCACTATCTTCTTCAAAAACTGGAAAGGCTCCCGGCCCGGATGGCGTCCCATTAGATATATTTGTCTCCAATATCGACCTATGGTCTCCAATTATCACCCAGTTAATGAAAGCAGTTCTTAGCACTGGCCTTCTGGATTCTTGGTCCTCCTCCATACTTCTTCCTATTTTTAAGAAAGGGGATAGAACCAACCCTGCCTGCTACAGGCCCATCTCCCTCCTGGATTCATTGGGAAAAGTCGCGGGTCGCCTAATCCTTGACCGTTTGCAGGATTGGGCGGCTGAGAACAACATCTTTACCGACCTCCAATATGGATTCCGGGAGGGACTGGGCACTGTCGAACAGGCTTTAAATCTGACACTTTTAATGGGGAAGTATGTGGGAGCTAAACGGGGAAACCTATACATGGTCTACGTCGACCTTAGTGCGGCGTTTGACTGTGTAATTCACGCCAAGCTATGGCCCATCCTGGAGAAACTGGGGGTTGATCCGCCGCTAATCAAATTCTTGCGCGAGCTTTACTCTGAAGCTTCGGCACGCGTAAGGTTTGGCACAGGTGGCGAACTAACATCTTCCTTTCACATAACACGCGGAGTTAGGCAGGGCTGTGTCCTGGCTCCCTTCTTGTTTAATTTATACACCAATGGTCTGGAAGCAGCCATGCTTGAAGGGAGCCAGGATTTACCTACCATTAACCATCGCCCTATCCCAGCATTGCTCTATGCTGATGATTCAGTTATTTTTTCTAGATCTCTGGTACAACTGCAGAAACAACTGGATAAATACTGCAACTTTATGCTTTCCCTGGGGTTAAAGGTGAATAAGACCAAGACCTTTGTCATGAAATCGGGGCCCAAGGTGACAAGCTCGAAGTACCTTTCTATCGAGCAATCAAAATTAGAACGAGTCAGGGAATACCCTTATTTGGGTATATTAATAGATGACCAGCTAACATGGAAAAGGGCACTGGTAACTAGAAAATTGCTGTACCAACGTGCTACATCTGCCCTAATCTCATTTTCTAGAAAACTGGGCAAGCCATCTCCCACCCCACTACTTAAAATCCATCAAGCTAAGTGCCAGAGCATCGCCACATATGGGGCGGGTGTATGGGGTTATGTAAATACGGCTGAACTCCAAAAAATCCAAAATGGCTTCGTAAAATATTTGTTGGCCCTTCCCCAGAGTGCCCCCACATACGGATGCCATATTGAGCTTGGGATTGACTATCTAGCTGATTACATCAAGTGTCAACCAATGCTCCTATGGCACCGTATCTGGTCTAAACCTGAGTGTCACCTTACTCGTGCCCTGATCTCGGACTGTCTGGGGCTGACCTCTTGGAAAAAGATCCCATGGTTGGCATACGTTGTCAAATTCCTGGAAGATTTGGATTTTAACCAATACATAACGGAGCCCTCACTAATCAGTGAGCTAACTAGAAAAACCTTTAAGTACCATTGCCTTAACCATCTTAGGGAACTTCGTTTGAGCGGCGAACTACCCAAGCAATCTAATGCCCATGTCATGATGGTACAAGTATCCCCAGGCTTACAGCCTTATCTCACTTATTATTTGACTAACTACGAAAAATACCTCCTAACTAGGTTTCGTTTTAATTTGTTTTTCCGATTGATAACCTTTCCAAATCCACTAAACTGGTCCCACAATCTAGAGAAATGCCCATGCGATAAGGTCTCAACCCAAACCACCATGCATACAGCTTTTTTCTGCTATTACTATGCCACACCCCGTAAACGCTGGGTATTGCCCGTGTTGCGTCAGATGGGGTTGAGGACCTGCCGACCAGCGCTTCTTGCACTGCAACAGCTAAACTCACAACACGAGGCTAAAAGCCTGGCAATGTATCTGAAATCATGTATAATAATGCGTAAAGCAATAGGGAACGAGGAACTAACACATTGAAACATCGAGCAAGGTAGTTGATTGAAAGTGTATTTTTCCCTTTTCTTATTCTTTTTTTTTTGTAACGTTATAGGCGTTTTAAACTGTATTATAACATTGTAATACTATTATATGTCTTGTATTCATGTGAATATGTATTTTTTTAAATTATGATGTACTTTTTATGGTTAACTAACTGTCTAACCGAATAAAATAATTTGAACTGAACAGACAGCCAGTACTGGTTTGGAGTGGTTCATGATTTTGGACAGTTATGGTCCCAAAGGGGATACCTGATATCCTTGGATTACTAGAGGCTTTACAAAGACCAGAAGCCATAGCAGTTGTTAAATGTTCAGCCCATTGGAAAGGAGATGATTTTGTTACCAAAGGCAATAATTATGCCTCTTGAGGTTGCTCGTTTTTGTGCATTACATGTTTGTATTTTCAATGGTGGATTTGTAGGAGAAAGTGCAGAAGAGACCAAGCTCAGCATGTTGGTAGCTATAGCCGATACATGGGATGAGGTTAAGAGACTGCAAGATGAGGTCCCAGAAGAAGAAGCAGCATCCTGGGTTAAAGCAGGTTGTCAAAAGAGAGATGATGGCATTTGGGTGTCAACAGATGAAAGGGCAGTATTACCAAACTCTTTATTAAGTCAAATGGCAAGGCAAATTCACGGAGCAGTTCATCTTGGAAGATATGCCATGGTGCGAGTGTTTAGACAAACATGGTTTAACCCTCAATTCCCTGTGCATGCTGAAGTAGTTTGTCACAGGTATGTTACATGCCAACAAATGAATGTGGGAAAGAAAACTGTGGTGGCAATGTGTCACATTGGGAGATCAGTAGGTTCTTTCAACAGAATGCAGCTAGACTTTATTGAGATGCCCCGATGTAATAGGTTGAGATATGTCTTGGTGGTGATCTGTATCTTTTCACAATGGGTTGAGGCATTTCCCACAAGGCGATGCGACAGTCTCACAGTGGCAAAATTGCTCTTAAGGGAACTGATACTGCGGTTTGGAACAGACAGAGGAACACACTTCCACAACGAACTCATGCAATTGTTGTGTGCAGCTCTGAAAATTGATCAGAGATTACATTGCAGCTATATGCCCGTGGCTTCAGGTCTAGTGGAACAATTGAATGGTACCATCAAAATGAGGGTGTCTAAAGTGCGTTCATCAACTTCTTTGAAATGGCCTGATGAGTGTGTGTAGTACACCTAATAGGAGAACAGGGCTCTCTACCCACAAGATATTGATGGTAAGAGCGATGCAACTGCCTATGGTGCCAACAACAACATTAATAAACATCACTGATTATTTGGTTCAGGATTATTGTAAGGGACTGGCTGATATAATTACTTCTGTGTCTCACCAGGTTGCGGCTGCGACTGCATCCACCTCGAGTGACCTGCTGCATGATTTAAGCCATGGAGACTGGGTCCTGGTTTGAAAGCACATGAGAAAAAGCTGTCTTGATGCCCGATGGCGTGGACCCTATCAAGTGCTTTTGGTCACAAGTACAGCAGTGAAGTCTACTAAATTGGATCCACGCTTCACATACTCGCAGAGTCCCAGAACCTGTGGACAGAACAACATCTCTGATTTCCAGAAGAGCAATCAAGAGTGTAACTGAAACAAAGAGAACTCTTGATGAAGTGGAACAACCGGCTGAACAAGAAACAATACCTCCAGCATCTTCGGAAGCGAATACAGAATCTGAAATTGATGATATTGTAGAAGGGAACTATGACCCAGAACAGAGTGAATTATCTGGCGCTGAAGGATCAGATCAAGAGGAAGGATGGAGAGCAGATGTAGCCAAAACAGCAAGGTGGCCAGCAAACAAAGACAGGCTGAATTTATGGCTTGCATCCAAGGAAGATCTTGCTCCAATTCCTGAGACATCTGAATCTGATCAAAGTGATACCGAAGAAAAAACGGATGGTCTGAGATGATCGAGAAGGGAAAGAGTGCCATCTCAAAACTACGCATCTCCTGAGTGGACATACCTGCCTGCACTGGGAAAAGGCACAGTGGTAATACCCTGACAATCCATCTTCAGTTAATAGTTCCTGGAATTGACGCATTTGGAATACTAACTTTGACAGTTCCAGATCCTCCAAGGCTGAGTGGATTGAACTTTTTGATTCTCAACCAGGTGAATTTTCCAACCTTTGGTCGCCAGCCAACTGCACAAGAAATGGGAGAAATTTGTGCTGAAATATTACAGCTTGTTCTTACTATGCTTGGATCAAGTATCATAAATGATGAAGAGTGAACTTTAAATAGACATTCATTAGCCTTAGAACGAAGATAACCTAGCCCTGAGACGAAAGAAAATATAAATATAGGGCCTTTCACTAGAGAGAAGAGCTGAGTGTTGGGTTGACTACTTCTCTTCAATAGGCTTAGTATTGTTGAACTGAACATTGAGAAAAGAATGAAGTGACAAGGACATTAAAGACATTGTAAATAATCCAGTAAATAGCAATTCGGTCAAATTTAATCGAAAATCAAGACAAGAAAGGAAACAAGATGGGGTCCGAAAAAGCAGGACGGAAAAAGAAATGTCTAATTGGTACCCTTATTATATTGAGGATTATTGTCATAACAGTGGTGATTGTTGCATTACTGATGGGGTCTCCCGATTCTGCAAAGAAAGACATATCGCCTACCTCTTCTACTACAGACTTAAATGAGGGTGCAACTGCCAAAGAGAGGGATATGATTAGGGAAACCAGCCGAATGCTACATGTAGATCTATCAAAAGGAGATTTTACACTGAATTCCTTTGCTCAATTGTTGTATGAGTATGTTGACACCATGGAAGCGAAAGACTGTTATGTGTGTATGCAATTACCCGCATCTGTAGAAGAGGGCATTCGATATAACCACCTACCTTTGACGTATGGCATTACGTGTAGTGTGTTGCTAAGCATGTTTTATAGCAAAGCCCACTTTGAGTATTACTTTTCTAATTATGATGTGGTACTCTCAGAAGTCCCCCTTCTCAAATATATGAATAAATATGACTATTACAAGGAGGTAGCAAGAATGTCTACATACTTCGAGCCCACTATTACACTAGATACTTCGTACGCCCATAAGCATAATCTAACCTGCATGCTGACTGACATTGAGAAGAAATTCATAGATCAGATAGAAGATCAACATTATTTAGACCATATCCAAAGCAAAAGGTTATTCCATAGACGCAAGAGGAATTAGATCATAAAGCAAAGGGAAGTTCAGGTCCTATAGCCTTAGACTTTAAACAAAGAGGGAAATTATGTATTAGATCTCCGTCCACCTATTATGATAAGATTTTTGTGGGTGAGAGTGTATGTGAGAGGCAAGATGGCGTCGGTGTGAGAGGTCGTCTGCAGAGCTTGTTCCTGCTGCTGAGGGTTTTGTCAACCTACCTATCTACCTATGAGCCTATTCATGAGTCATGAATTATTCACGGTCCGAAACCTAAAGCTCAAAGTTTTAAAGACTAAGAAAATCTTTCTCTTTCTCTGACGGCATTGCTACAGTGCTATGGTGATGATATGGAACTGCAACTACTCAGGCGGCCTGAGTGATGAAATGGTAGCTGATCTTTGATCTTTGAGCGGCTTGGCTCATAAAACTCTACGGGTGTGAAGGTTGCTGCAGCATGAGCTCTAGCACTACTGCGATTTATACTGCGGGCTCACGCTGAGGATTGAGAAAGTGCGGAGAAGCTTGAGGAGAACGGAAAATAAAAAGCAAAATGTGATGCAAAGTGAGCAGTATTTCATCCCCACGCCGAGTCAGAGCTCAGGGCTTTTAGCTCTGGACTTAGACTTTTGTCTGACACTGGGTCAGCGTGTCAGCGTGTTCACGAATAAACGCTTAGTTCTGCTCAGTTTCTGCGTGGCTCCGTGGAGGCTCTCAAGGTTTTGCTGCACTCTCTAGTCTGATGTTTTTCTACTTTCGCAATCTGCTCTTTGCTGCACGGCTAACCAGCGCTACGATATACTACGATATTCAAAAGAGAAAAAAAACGTGAGTAATGCGTGTAATGTGTGTTTACATGTATCTACACTCCCGTTTCTTGGGCCATAGACTAAAGCTCTAAAAACTCCGAAACTCCAAAACCCGCCAAGCTGTCTGCGCGATCATAGCAGAGGCTTACGTGACGAGAGACAAGCGATAAGCACAACACAAACAAACACAAGCAAGACACAAGTGGGGGGAGCGCTCGATATACGTGCCTGCCGGTTTATTGCACTTTTGACTGCTCTTCTCTCTCCGCATCTGCCCGTACATGCCAGCTCCGG
Source organism: Lissotriton vulgaris (assembly GCF_964263255.1). Taxonomy (NCBI): domain Eukaryota; kingdom Metazoa; phylum Chordata; class Amphibia; order Caudata; family Salamandridae; genus Lissotriton; species Lissotriton vulgaris. The sequence goes on along the minus strand of NC_141696.1, from coordinate 244,927,429 downwards.
GTCCCACGCTCTACCCCCTCTCCTCTCTCCTAGCATTATTATCATCATCTGCGAACACTGCAGGCTCTGAACATAAAGGGCATTTGAGCGCGGAGCACGTAGAGCATACGCTGCACGCATTGCCAAGGAAATGGCGCCGAGATTCAGCAGTGGGGTCAGCGCTTGTAACTTGTAACTCAGGAGATGCAGGAGACAAAATGAGACAAAATGAAACTCTCATAGCTGGAGTATAGCTGGAGTATAACTGGGGTATAGCTCGAAAATCAAAACTTAAACCCAATTGAAAACATTGAGAATACTTGACACTGGTCACTGGATATTGGCTATGCTAAAATAAAAAAATAAAAATAAATAAAAAAAAAAAAACTTTGTCGGTACTTTGACAGCACTTTGATGCATTTATTTGAACCAAAGGCAATAAGGAAGGAGATTACATATGGGTCTATATATGGGACATCAGACAGTAATCCGAAACGACATATGGCCTCTGTGGTAGAGATAGAAATACATAAAAGTGCCAGGATCTCTCGGACCAAAGGAGAAAATTTAGGGGCTTCGTGTTCACTCACTGCTCTAAAAAGAACTGGGGGAGCTGGAATATTTAAAACTAAAACAGATGCCTGGACATTACAAAGAGCTCCCACACGAGTGTTAACCATAGCTGGAGCTAACCTAAGACCTAAAGGATACAAGGTCCGAGCAGTGCAGCCCACAGGGCAATCTATTCAATTACTACCAGTAAAACAGACCCGACCCTCAAAGATATTGCTACTTCCAGTATTTGCAGTCTTTATATCGACAAGAAATATGGCTGGCAATAAATCAAAGACAGGTGCCACAACCTTTAACAGCGATGATAATGGCCCGAAAGCTGCCGGAAATGGAGCATCTGGGGTGTTTGATGAGTCAGTCGGACTGAATATCAACATGAGTGAAGCTACATTGAATACATTAAATACATTAGACTCCTCAGGATCACTAAGTATAGCAAAGCAAGCGCAAACTCAAATTCAAACCCAAGAAATAAAAGCCGTGGCTCAGGGAGATCAAGAGAAATCTGAAAGTCAAGAGAGCTCGAATGCTAGAGGAAATCTTAAAGATAATCCACAAGGACTGCAGAAAGTGAAAGAGACACAGCGACGGCCCGAAACCAGGGGTTACAAGGCAACGGAAAACTACGATGAAAATGACGAAGGCAACATGAGAGCAAGTAAACCAGATGGGAGAGCTAGAGTCGTCAATGAACAGAAGCCCCATAGGGAGACCGAAAAATCTAAAAAGAAAACAAAGGAAAAGGAGATAATAAATATGGTAGAAAAAGAACCAATATGTAGGGAGAACCTGGATCTCCTGGAAAAAAAGGCAAAAAGATTACAAACAATTAAGAATTTAAAAGCTGCAGCCAAAAATACTGGTCACTCAATGGATTCACAACCAAGAATCTCAAACATATTCAGTCCAGCAATTAAAGATAGATTACAGCCCTACTCTCCTAATGAAATAGCTACAACCATGATGGACCAACTTGGTGCCCAAAAAGATGCGGATGCTATTGTAGCCCGATCCAGTCAAGCATCACTTTCAACAGTATCATCAACAGTAGACCAAGAGCAGACCGACACAAGGAAAGAATTCAATTCGGTTTCTGTAATGGTCTCTGTCTCTAATACAAACTCAGCGATGGAGGGGTATCTCCCAGCAGAAATTTCGGATGGCTCTGAGTCCGAGATCTATGAGACTGGAGTGTCAATCTCCAGTGAATCCAGGGAATCAAGTGAAAAAAGTGTTCCGAGTGAGGAGCCGAGCGTGGAGGAAAATCCCACAAAGGAACCGTATTCACCGGACATTTTAACTAAAAAAGCTCTGATACATGACTCTACATCACTCAAAAAACAGGGAAAAAAAAGAAGTAGACATAAGAGACACCCAAAAATAACTAACGACGAAACAACTGACCCTGGAAGCAACCCAGAATATTTTATAGGGAGAGCTAAACTATCACGCAAAAGTCCCCACCAAAAAGCAACCTTGGAATCCGAAAGGAACAAGAATATTACTGACACTCCGGGTGAAGATGAGAATTTGAGGCACAGGGAGCCCTCACTGAGTGAAGTCCTCAACTCAATTAGAACTTTTCACCATGATGTGAAAAAAGATAGTGAAAAGAATCATGCCGCTATCCAAAAATTGGAAGGTGCTATCAATAAAGTAGGGAGTACATGTTTGGAGATCTCAGACAGAATGAGCTCTATGGAAGTTAGGGCAGAAAATCTGGAATCAGACGTTAGTAATTTACAAATGCAGGCTAAAGACCATGAAGGACTAATCAAGGACCTAATGTCAAAGGTCGAAGATCAAGAGAATCGAGCAAGAAGAAATAATCTCAGATTTCTTGGAATTCCTGAGGGCTCAGAAGGAAGCGACCCAAGAGGCTTCATGTCCAATCTCTTAAAATCATCTTTTCCGGAACTTAAATCTTGGGATATGGACAAGGAAGTGTGTCGTGCACATCGCTTCCCTTTGTCATTACCTAAACGTTTGGATAAATCACCTCAATACCCCAGAGCATTTCTAGTCAATTTCGGAAATTATCTAGTACGCGATACTATATATGACCTGGCTAGACCCACAGCTCAAAGAGAATACAAGGGATTTAAATTTTTCACAAGACCGGATTTTGCGCACGCTACTGTAGAACGACGATGGAGAATGAGACAACTGTTCGCTCCCTTTGAAAAACTAGGAGCGACGGTCTTTTTGCAAAATCCGGCACGATTAAAAGTAATTTATAAAAGTATAACAAAGAGCTTTACAAGCGAAATCCAGGCAGAGGCCTACCTCAAGGATGTCACAGAGAAAGCAAAACAAAATAATGGCAAGTAAATGGAAGAAGAGGATTAGAACGGATTGGATATGATTCAAACTATCTAGTAAAAAATATATGAACACTTTATAGATCAAATATGACTTAAATAATTGGCAATTGAATATAAAGAATATGATAGTACTGATAAGTTATTCACATTTGCTATATGGTTGACTTTTTTTCTAGGATTGTAAAATAACAGGCAAGGTTCAAGCTCAGGCGTACGGACCACACTGCCATCAACAACTGGGTGAGGCAAAACCCAGGTTGCCTCTAAGGGCGGTAAGGGGGGGGGGGTTAGGGGTTGGGGTCAAGAGGTAGGGTGGGGGAAGAAAATGCAGAAATATGGTGATTAAAGTTCCAGATGCATTATGAGGAACATAAATGATGACACAAATGTCAATGATGTTAAGGATTTGTCTGATTTACTTCTATTTTTTTTACCGTATAACAAATGTGTCAATGATGTTAAGGAGTTGATTGATCTGTTTCTACTCTCCTATATGCATAATAGATGTGGAGCTAAATATAATAACACACTGATATGGCTAAGATAAAAATGTGCTCCTGGAATGTGGCAGGACTTAATGATAGGAGCAAAAGGGAAAGAATGTGGGGACTAATAAGGGCAAATGCATTCGATATAATATGTCTTCAGGAGACCCACATCCCATGGGCAGAGCGGGATGTATTGAAGATCTCAGGGTTTAATTTACTGGTATGTACTAGCCAAACTACGAGGACAAGGGGGGTCGCTATAGTAGCAAGATCCTTTTTGGGGGAGGCAACTCGTAAACTAGCTGATCCACTAGGCAGGTGGGTGATTGTGGAGCTCAAGTGCGGAATTACTATATGTTCCATCTACGCCCCTAATCAAGATGACCCCGCAATCTTTAACGACTTGGAGATAGAATTAGCATCCTGGCCTCAGGTAATGATCCTATGTGGGGACTTGAATATTTCTCTACCCAGAGCTTGTGCACCACAAAAACAAGTGCGATTTAAATATACTGGTCGTAAGCCTAAAGTTTTTAATGCTGTCTCCCAATTTAAAGAAAGTTTAGGTCTGGTTTATTTATGGGATCTAAAACAGGGTCAAGACCCTGGCTATACATATTTTTCTCACCCCCACAATAAATATGTCCGTATCGATTATATTCTAATGTCGAATAACCGGGCAAGTTTGGCTCAAATAAGTAAACTACCAAAAATTATATCGGACCATAATCCTCTATCTCTCACTCTTTACTTAAATGATATGGCCAGACCTCGCTCTAGTTGGTCTTTCGACAAAAGACTGCTTGTAAATAATGAATACGTACAACATATGAAAAAATGGTCACAGGATTTTTTTGACTCTACCGATATAGCACATCCAGAAATATGGTATGGGATTGCTTTAAAGCTGCAGCCCGTGGGGAGACAATCAGTTACGTAGCCAGACAGAGGAAGGAGGTGACAAGGCTTAATGAACTACAACTACAAAAATTAGCTGAACTAGAAGAGAAGCATACTAGGCTAATAGCACAAAATGCGGATGGTGGCTCAATTATGGATATGGCGATACTAAAAGCAGAGATAAACAGTAAAATCTCCCAAATTACGGCCAAATTATATCAATCCCACCGGAACAAGATCTACGAAATGGGAGATAATGTGGGTAAACAATTGGCACTTCGAACTCGCCAAAGTCAATCTCTTAATTCAATTATGCGCATTGAATCAGAAGGCCAAGTATTTACAACACCTGAAACTATCTTAGAAGTGTTTCAAAATTATTATGGGAAATTGTACAAAAATGAGGACTCTCTAAAATCAAATGTAATCGAAGAAACACTATCAAAATGGGCAAGCGAGCACGAAGACGGTCTAGGATTGGATAATGCTACTAGGTTTGATCTAGAAAGAGAAATAACTCAAATAGAAGTGGAAACTGCTCTCGCAGAGTTAGCCGCGGGAAAAGCAGCAGGGCCTGATAAAATACCACTCGAGTTTTATAAAATATTGGGTAATATAGTAACGCCTCTACTCCACGATTTATTTGTTGGGATCCAATCTAGTGGCATTCCACCAAGGTCTTGGCAGGAAACTAATATTGTAATTTTTCAAAAGAAAGATAAACCTCCTCAGCTGCCCTCATCTTATCGACCTATCTCTCTAATAAATTCTGACTCAAAACTGTACTCAAAGATTTTGGCTAATCGGCTCAGGGGGATCATCGAACGTCTGGTCTCCCCCTGGCAACACGGTTTTATTCCAGGTAAGGATACTACGGACCATACCCGACGCGCTATTGCACTATTTGATGCCGCAAATGCTACGGGGGGCCAGTTGTCGATGGTCCTCCTGGATGCCGAGAAGGCTTTCGATAGGGTTTCATGGGCATTCCTATGGGCAATATTAGATCAGAATAATGTTGGACCTTGCCTTATGAGATCAATTAAAGCAATGTATTTCTCACCCAAGGCTAAGGTGTTGGTAATGGGCCAGGAATCTGGATTTTTTAACATATCTCGGGGGACTAGGCAGGGATGTCCTTGCTCTCCGATTCTTTTTGCCCTCTACATAAATCCACTTATTCTTAAACTTTTACAGGCTGAGGCAATTAAGCCAGCTATACTGGGCCCCTACAAAACCAAAATATTAGCTTATGCAGACGTTGTGGCTATAATAACACCACAGCCAACGGAGGCTATATCAGAAATAGAACACATTACTCAAGCCTTTGGTCAATTATCAGGATATTCCTTAAACAGGGATAAAACAATGGTAATTTGCACAAATAATATCCACTTTACTGATCCTAGAAGGGTAGAATCTGCTATGTATCTGGGAGTTCGAATATCGGCCAAAATAGAAGAGATTGTAAAAATTAACTACGAACCACTGCTCCAAAAGATAAAGAAAGAACTCAAAAGGATTGATGGACTACATCTCTCAATCATCGGAAGAGGCAATTTTCTCAAAATGAATGTTCTACCCCGGGTTCTATATCTGTTTCGAGCGATTCCTCTTCTTGTGGAAGACAGTATTCTAAGGGGATTGGAATGTCAAATGGGTAAATTTGTGTGGGGATATGGTAAGGTTAGGAGATCTATCCGGAAGCTCTCCCTACCCATCACTAGAGGAGGTTTGGCTTTGCCTGACTTAGGATTTTATTCATGGGCTGCCTTTCTGCAACAGATGATGGTATTATTTCATGTTAAACCACTGGGATATGAGGTGGGGGGCAATCACATACCTTCAATCTAAGAATTGTCTATCGGTGATATTGCTAATGGCTTGCTACTGAAACAGATTGAACCCTCATATTATAAGAAAATTAAATTTAAGGTTATAACAAACGCTTGGGTAGCGTGGAAGAAAATCTCGAGATATATGAAAATTCCCAAATACAATAGATATATCTCATTGTGGCACTCCTTAATACTACCACCTCAAACATATGACGCTACTTCCAGACGGTGGGAAACTTTAGGAGTATTAACAATAGGAGATTTTATGCTCCCCAATAATGGTAGTAGATTCCAACAACTTCAATCTAAATTTGCTATCACTAATAACAGTGTATTCAAATTTATACAAATCAACACAATCATAAATTCAAAACTTGTTAATCTGTCTGGATAATATTCCTCTAATCGATCGTCTGTCTAATGCCTCAACTAGGATAGGTACCATCTACGACACATTAATTGAAAACCAAAAAGATGACTTAGAATCTACCGAAGTGGGCTGGTCAAGGAAACTAAATAATCCCAATGTAGACGTCGACATGTCTCTTATACTATCGTCACAGCTATTTATGTCCTCCAATTTGAAAGCCCAACTATATAAAACTATTTTTGATTTGTATTTCACTCCCGCTAAACTTTTTGCTTGGGGGATAAGGCCTACTTCAGAGTGTACAAGGTGCGGCAAAGCAGCGGCAAATCTATTACATATGCTCTATGATTGTGATAAATTGCTAGCACTGCGAACAATGATTGCTGAGTTTTGGCAGGAGGTGTTTGGGCATCCAGTAGCCGAATCTCCAACCCTCTATATTTTGGGCTACGATAACACTCTGAAACATACTAAGGCGGAAGAAGTATCACTCTTCTTGAGTACAGCTGTATATAGAATCATATTAACAGCCCGCTGGAAGGATGTTGATCCCCCTAACTTTCAGATTTGGTTGTCTAGGGTTTTAGGTATGTACAATCAAGAAAAGGCAATTTTTGCATGTAAAGGGATAAAGCTTAGAGCGCGTGGTATTGAGATTTGGAAACCAATTGAAAATTGGAGTAATGATAATAGTGATTGTGGCTAAAAGTATGTAATCAAGATTATACTGCCTTAATCATCTGCTGTATTCTTTATGTTTTATCCTTAACATCTCTCTTTCTTTGAAATGTGTATGATTTTTTTTTATGAACCATTGATATAATACTGTTGTATTTTTTCTTTTTTGTTGTTGTTGTTTTTATCTAAATCTTTGTTCTCTCTTTCTTTATGTATCTGCAATTGTAAATCACCAAATAAAAATTGAAAAAAAAAAAAAAAGAGAGTGATTGTGAACACATTTTCTTGATTGAAGAAGCAAGAAGAAAGCCACTATTGGATAAATTGACCATAGTGCCAAATGTGTATTTTGTTTGTGGACAAAGTGCTTATGTGAAGTTGCCTAAGATAAAGATTCACAGAGGAAAACGTGGTATAAGTGATGGAGAATTTGTTGGTGATATATTTTGAGCTATGATACCAAGTATGGGTGTGATTTTGAATGATGTGAAGATTAGAAAACTGACAACTATAGTTTATAAACTCTATGTGAATACGGCCCAAATGTTGCTGCTTGTAGATGGGGATAGGGTTTCGATAAGGGCTATGGTTCTTCAAAATCGACTTGCTTTAGACGTCCTTTTAGAAAAAAACAGAGGATTCTGTAAATTATTGAAAGTGCAGCAATGCTGCACGTATATTCCAGACAATAGTCTGAATATACGCAAATATATCAGTAACATCTCAGAAATCCATCAAGATTCAAGTGATTTAGCTGCAGATGGTCCGTGGGAACAAATTGGTAAGGGATTTGGAAAGATTGGGAGCTGGTTTGGAAGCTGGGACAAGGAATAGTAGGATACATCCTGAAACCCATCGTAATTGCAGTCATTTGTGTTATTGTGTTATTGGGAGCCATCAAAGCTTACAAGTGGCAGAAAGCACGTCATGCTGAAAACTTCTTGAAGAAACGAGAGCAGCAGTTAGAAAGACTACAGGACAGTCATTATCTGTATCTTAAGGGGTTAGAGAAATACAGACAAGGACGGCAAGATACAACTCCCATGTAAATCGCTCTTTTGTAAGGGCAAATGACAGGAATGTGTGATGTTGGTGTTATGACACTAGTCATAAGAGGGAGGGACTGATAGAGGCCATTTAGCACTCTACTTGTAGTAGTGCATCATACTCATAGTTTAACGTTCCAACGTATATTTTAAGTATCATTCTGTATTATGTTAAAATGCATGTATTCCTCACGTTTTCAAAGAAATGCAATGCGCACATTATATATGTAATTCACATGTAATAGCATATCCTCATTTTATAAGCACCTGTTTATGAAGACACAATATTCATATTAAATTAATCATGTGTTTTAAATTGTCTGTAGTCTAGGCCCGAAACTGCAAGTTGTTTACGGGTTAGTTTTTCTAAAATATAGAATAACATCATTATTTTCAACTAGGGAGATACTTGGAATGTCTTTGAACAAGCCTGAGAAGCGATGGGGAGTATATCTTCTGTGCCTGGCCTTCCTACACTACAAGGTCATACGAAGAGGGATGATTTAATTAAAGAAGTCACGGAAAAACACGGAACCTTTGGAAACTTTGGAGAAATGAAACAAAATTGTCACGTGATACTCACAGGAGGTTGCTAACTCTTTTGTATTATGCGCAGGGACAGACACATCAGACATCTAGATTTTGGAGATGAGAGAGCACCTTAAAAGGAGCTCTATAGCTTGAAGCTATGTGACCCATATTGACCTGATTTCTTCTTAGGAAGTCTACACGTGCTGACACCTTTGAAAGCTGAGACAGGGGAGCCACCTAGAATCATCATTCATGAGAGTAGTGCAGGGAGACAAATGTCATGCTTTCTTTCCTAATGAAAAGGGACTTAGGGCTAGATGTAGGTAGCCCAATACTGGTCGGTAACGGACGAAATTACCGAATTTCGTCCGTTACCGATGGCTATTAGGCTATTGAGATGTAGGTGGCTACATTTTAGATTCGGTAATTTACCGAATCGGTAATTTAAGGAATCGGTAAGTTAGCGATTCCTTAAAATACCAAATCGGTAAATTACTGAATCTGAAATGTAGGGAGCACTCAAATGAGTGCATTGCACAGTTAAGGATTCGGTATTCACCACCAAATAAAGGTTGGTGGTAAATATCAAAAACCTTAAAAAAAGCAATTTTGTGCTTTTTTAACTGTGCCATGTGGCAGACATACAAGCCATTAGGGCATGTATGTGTGCCACATGTGCACCCATGCACTATTCAGGGGTGCAACACGGTGTCAATGTGACACCCTGCCACCCTTGAAAATGGAACCCCTATTACCTATTCAGTATTTACTGAATTGGTATTTACCGAATCGGTACTTCCCATAAATTCCTATGGGCCTCCAGGCCCATAGGAATGAATGGGAATTACTGATTCGGTAAATACAGATTATTACCGATTTGGTAAAATGTACCGAATCTTTATCTACATCCCATTTACTGATCCTAAAATACCGAATCAGTAAAATTCAGTATTTTAGAATCAGTAAATGGGAATTACCTATATCTGGCCCTTAGACTCTGCCTCCGTCTTGGGTTGCCTACTGAGCTTCGAATTAATAATTTTGTGCCTCTTTGGCCGAATTAATTATATGCCCGGATTTGGCTCTGTATTGATTTTCCTGTAGCTATATTCATTGATGTTACAGTGTGTTTATATACAATTATTTTTGGCCTTATAATAAAATCCATAATTGGAATTCGGAGTTTGTGGTCCTTAAAGTATAATGAAATTGTAAGTATAATTTTGGTGTGCTGTATTTCCCCTCAACAAACTTTAGCAGGCAAATAAAAGACCATCCGAGCCAAACTGGAGTAATAAGACAAGGTCTAAGTTTGGCTCCATCAACTTCTTTATTTTAGAAGGGAGAGTATTTCTCAGCACTGCTGCAATACTTTTAATGGGAGGGTTCAGGAGCAAAAAGGTACTCTAAATAGTGAGTACATGCACTTCTGTATTTCCATTTAAAGCACAGAGTACAAACCTCAAAAATAGGGTGTAAGCACCCTCGAGGGATCTAGTCAGGATATTACAAGCAATAGGTGCCCGCGAAGATTATTTGGTTTGCTAGGTACGCTAGGAGGGATTTGTATTTCTCATTTATACTGTACTATGAGGTATTATTTTTAGGGTATTTGTCAAATGCAATGATAGATATATTAAAAATCTATCATGCATTCTCGTCCATTTTGAAGTAGAACACGGATCCTACTTGTACTTCTGGGACATTAGTTTTTATATGCCTGAATAAGTCATTTTGAAAAATAATGTCTGTCTAAAATAATTTTTGCTGCATCAGTTAATGGAAGTTTGCTATGATTAAATATTACGAAGTTGAGACACTGAGCAATCAGGATATTAAAAGTGGCTGCCTCTGAGACAGGTTTAATGGCACCCTTTAAAATGATTGGTGATTTTGCTTTTAAACATGAAAGCAATATGCAAAATGTGAACTAGACCAACGAGCAAGAAACTTCTCAATAATAGATGGTGTTAGTGGTGTACATTATTTTAAATGATCGTTTCAAAAATTAATATCTAAATAGGGGATGTGAGAATGGCCATTAAAATTGAATATTATAACGAGAAAGATATTTGATAGACTTAAATTCCAGGAAGAGTGCAGAAATTCCCTTGTTCCATTTTTTAGTTCTTTGTTTAGAGACAGCACTAGCTGACAGTCGCAGACTTATTGGTTCCAATAAATAACATATACCTAGATTGGGCTTTTGGTCATCCCCTTGCTCATTACTGGATGGCTTTGTTGTCTATTTGAAACTTTTACTTTTTTTATGTCTTTCTTCCATATTCTTAAGTTTGTCTGACCCAGGGGTATGCTGGTCTCACAGTGCCCTGATTTAAATAGTTGCACCATTCCTCTGCTGACTTGAGGGGACTCTTTTTATTTTGCATTTAGAACTCCGATGGTTTGTGTGTGTTTCCTTTCTTTCTTCCCAGCTTGTTCCAATGCCCCCAACTATGCACAGTCTCTTTACGCTCCCCGCCTCATCCCCTTCTTCCCTGATTCTCTCCCCATCCATGTCCCATCACACCCCACTCACTGTTTTAACAAAATAAATATATAGCTCTACAAAACATTTTTAAAAAGTGTACATTTTTGCCCAGTTTGTGCATGGAATGTTCTGGGGCGATTCATCAAGCGGGGGCTGAGAAAACATCCCAAAATACCGAATCCCCATGCATTTTCCATGGACTTCTATAGGCAGCCTAAGTCACCTTGCTGCGCTGCCCTACGCCAAAGTCAAAAGGAAGGAATGCACCGTATTTACACTCAGGATTTATATAATGTTTGCACTATTGAATTGGCCATGTCCTCTATCCAGCTCATATGATTCTCCTACAGTATGTTACCTGCTTTTTTCAGGGATGCCACTTTCCTCAAACATACAAAGTAGTACAAAATCAAAGTTGAAACGTTATAGAGAATTAATTTATCTTGTGTTGTAATCACAGTTTCTCTGTGTTAGAAATGGGGGTAGCTAGTTGGCAGAGGTAGGTACCTGTGTCCAAATAGGGACCCTTGCTTCTAGTCACCTCTGCCTGGGTCTTTGGGGGGTGCTCCTAAGCTGGAAAAATGTTGATTGTATACTGTAGGGGAGCCACCTGGCTGCTTTTTACCTGATGCCCTAAGAACACCACAGATGTCTGCTCTATCTGGCACTTATTGTCTTTCATAGTGAGTCCTGCCTTCTGCAGAGCATTCAACACTTCAAAGAGGTGTTGCAAGTGTTTCTCCCAGCTGGAGCTGAACACAACAATGTTATACAGGTAGGCAGTGCTGAATTCCTCCAGCCCGGACAGTACCTGGTTGACCAGTCTCTGGAATGTGGCAGTGGCGTTCTTCAACCCAAAGGGGATGTAATGAACTGGTAGTGCCCCTCTGGCATTAAAAATTCAAACCTCTCTCTTGCCCCATCAGTCAAGGGAGTCTGCCAGTACCGGGCAGCCCCCAGCCGAACAATGAGCTCATCAGCTCTAGGGATGGGGTGCGCGTCAGTCCTAGTGATGGCATTGAGCTCACGGTAATCCACACAGAACCAGAGTTCAGGAGTGACATCGGGTGCAGCTGCTTTCAGAACCAAGACCCCTGGGCTAGCACCGTGGCTGCTGGAGTGCTCTATTACCCCTAACACCAACATCTTGGAAACCTCTTCCTTGATGCACCGTGGCTGCTAGAGTGCTCTATTACCCAGTTGGTGATTCCTGGAGTCAGGGAGACCAGAGAGGCGAACTGCCCCAGCACCTGGCAACAGTCCCTCTGCTGCTCTGGGGTCAGGGTGGGAGAGAGGTTGACTCCATCCACTGACCTACCATGTCCCTTGGCTGATAGCAGGTCAGTAAGAGGCTCACTCTCCTTTCCATTCCATCATCTGTTGCCTGGAGCATTGTCACTGCAGACCTCTCAAAGTGAGGTTTGAATCAGTTCAAGGTTACAACCCCCAAAGGGGTCCTGGGAATCTGCCAATTGACCCAGTATCTCACTTTACTCTTGCACTCCACCACCTCAAATGGACAAGTCTAATTGTCTTAGAGCACACCACACTCCACTGGTGTCATCACCCGTACTTTTTGGCCAGGCTGAAACTCAACCAGAGTGGTAGTCTGTTCGTACCATCGTTTCATCTACTCCTGACTGGGTTAGTCTGACCAATTATCCTGAAGCTCAGAGTCTTGTACCTGAAGGCCAACATGTAGCTAAACACATCTTGTGGTGTCTTACCAGCAGTTTTCTCCCAGCCCTCCTTTACCAGACTCAGAGGTCCTCTCACAGGGTGCCCTTGCAGCAATTCAAAGGGACTGGACCCTAAGGATTTCTGTGGTACTTCCCGGTAGGCTAACAACAGACATGGCAGGAAAACGTCCCATTCACATCTTCTGGGTTCTGCAAGACCCTTTATCATGCCTTTCAGGGTTTGGTTGAATCTCTCAAACAGCCATTTCCTTCGGATTGGCAAGGAGTGGTGAATTTGTACATTACACCACACTCCTCCCACAATGACTTCATATACCTGGATATGAACTTGGTACCACGGTCAGAGACACCTCTCTGGAGAAGCCCACACAGGAAAAGATCACCATCAATGTACCGCTCACCAAAGGGGATGTGATTATCTTGAGAGGGACAGCTTCCGGGTACCGGGTGGCATTGTCCACCAAGAGCAAGATTAATGGTTTGCCTAAGGCTCTCTTGGGTTCCAGTGGCCCCACAATGTCAATGCCCACTTACCTTAAAGGGGTGCTGACCACAGGAAAGGGCTAGAGGGGAGCCTTACACTTCCCTCCACTCTTTCCACTTGCCTGGCAAGTCTGACAAGATCTACAATGTCTGCCAACATGCCTCTGCATTTGGGGCCACTAAAAGTGGGTGAAAAGCCTGTGATAAGTCTTGTTGCACCCCAAATGTCCTGCCAAAGGCACATCATGAACCAGACCCAGTAAAAATGTAATGTAGCATGCGGGTACCATCGGCACACAAGCTGCCTCGGCCTCAGCAACCTTTGGCTCACTTTTGAAGAGACCATTCTCCCAATAAATCAAATCTGATCCAGAAGGCCCACCTGTTGCATGGTTTACAACCTGCTGCGACAAACCAACAAGAGTGGGGCATTCCATCTACGCCTTGCAGAACTCCTTCCTAGAGGGGCCTCCTTCCTCCTGCCAATGGGTCAGTTCAGGTAGGTCTCCCATTTCGGCCACTTGCTCCCATGAAAGTTCTAGGGCATCTCCATCAGGGTCTGCCTCTTCCAGGACCATGGGAACTTCTGGGGAAGGTTTCCCACACCACCTGCCCATTCTTTTTCTTGCAGGAACCTGGGCCAATTGTTTCAGGCTCCAGGTCCTCTTGAGTCCCCCTGTTGGTTGCCATTGAGTGAGTGGTCATACAGGCCCACTCAGGCAGACCCAACATCTTTAAATGAGCCTGGTGGTCCACCTCTTTCCAAGGGGATGTCTCCTGGTCATTGCCAAGCAGACAGTCAACAGGCATGGACAGACTTGCAATGACCTTCAGGATACCTGAGACCCCACCCACTCAATGGGAACCTGCACCACCGTACACAGGCGCTTAGAGTTGTCTGCATCAACTACAGGGTGATATACTTTGGGGATGACCTTCTCTTCAGACACCCATTGACAGCGGACATTTGCCACACTGGCTCCTGTGTTTGTCACAGCCTCCACCTTCCTCTCATTGATGGTCACCCACTGCAGGTACTTTTTAGTGTTATCCTTCAGGCAGACTTCCTGGACCATCTCTCTATCTCCTAATGAGATAAGGGTCATCACAGCTGGCTCCCCACCCTCACTCGGAACCAACTCCTCCACTAACACTAACTAACCCCGTTGACGATGTACCAGTGGGTGATAGTGGTGCCTTGGGGAACTTGGGATCATTCTGCGTGTGACCCTCCTGACCACATGCATAACACTTGCAGGGACCATCGTTGTCTGGTTTACCCTTACGGAGCCTTGGTTTCATAGAACTGGGGGGCTGGGAATCTTTACTCTGGGAACCATTTTGGGGCCCTTTAGAGAACTCCTTTGTTTCCCCACTCTTCTGCTGGGGTCCTGCCCACCTTTGGCTGGGTTTCCCACGTACCACCTGTGGACCCTGGAATTCGTACTGCAGCAAGCTTCCCAGGGTCAGTCAATTTACTATCCATCAGAAACTAGCACAGCTCTGAAACACAAACACTACTCAGATTGTACAACCCCTGGTAATCAGTTACCTTGCTGACCTTTATCCAACCATCCAGTGCTCTGCAATAAAGGTTCACACACTCAACCAACATATTGGATTCAAGCTTCTTAAAAGACCTAAACGTTTCCCGGTACTGCTCTGGTGTGAGCCCATACCTGATGCATTAAGCCTCCTTCATGTTGGATTAGATCAGAGCACCTGCCTCCTCCTAAGGTGTCATGGTGTTCCGCCCTTTGGCCTCAAAGTGTCTCCACAGGCTCACCCCCCCAATTCTTCTCAGGCACCTCATTCATACGCAGTGCTGCCTCATAGGATGCAAACCAAGCATAAATATCATCCCCCTTCTGGAAATTTTGTAGTAGGTCCTTGGGAATGTAAAGCTTATCCCCTTCAACTGGCTGTACGCTGCCACCATTTGTGCTGGACTCCACCTGTTGGCCCTTGAGGTCCAGCTCTCTTATGCTTAATTCATGTGCCAAAAGCAACTTGCGTTCTTCCAAGGCACACTTGTACTTGCTTTCATCTGGCTTTAGTTTCATGACCGCCAAATCATGCTTCCTAGCCCTTTGCCTTTCCTCCTTTTCCTCTGGAACCAAAGTCATGGAAGAATGATTGCTGCCAGCAATAGAGGCTGCTCCCCCGGCAGGCAAATCCTGGGCTCTTAAACCGCCTTCTGGCACACCCCCATCCAAATCTGCACCATCAGGACATAGCACACACACCAGTACATATCCTACCTTTCATATACACTGTACCCTGTCCAGGTGGTTACCTTGGCCTTACCATAGCGGTGCCTTACATGTAAGAAAAGGAAAGGATAGGGCCTGGCTAGTGGGTGCACTTGCCAGGTCGACATGGCAGTTAAAAACTGCACACAAGACACTGCAGTGGCACGTCTGAGATACCTTTTCAGGGCTACTTGTGTGAGTGGCGGAATTAGTGCTGCAGGCCCACTAGTAGCATTTGATTTACAGGCCCTGGCACACTCAGTGCACTTTACTAGGGGCTTACCAATAAATCAAATATGCCAATCAGGGGGAATCAATTGTAATCACAGTTTACTCAGGGAGCATTTGCACTTTGACAGTGATCAGCAGTGGCAAAGTGCCCTAAGCATCTAATCCAGCAAAAACAAAATCCAGCACGGCATAAAAAATACAAGAGGTAAAGGCAAAACGTCAGGGAAAAGCACACCAAAGATGCCAAGTCTAACACTCTTACTTTACAAGCAAAATCCTTGAGGTTTGCAGTTTAGTGTTATTTTAACTCTTATCCCCCTAAGAATGATGGTAGGCCTTAATTAAATAATTAATTAATAGTGACTAGGTCCAGACTAGACTGTTGCTCAGCGCACCAATCCATGTGGCAATGCCCTGTTGTATGACGACCCAGCAATACAGAAAATATGGTGCCTCTCTAGCCACAGACCCTCCTCTTAACTTCCGCAACTGGACATCAGTTACTGAGGAACTGTAAGCAACGGCGAGCTGGGCTGCATATTTTAACAGCTGCAATGGCAACAATGATCGTTCTTTAGCCCACTCTGCCACCCCAGTTCAGACATGGCCATATGCAAATCAGTCTTACCCTGTGCCTCATGGGAACAGTCTAGCCCGAACTGCCAAGCCATGCCTTCCCTGGACCGGATTCAAGCTTCCTAGGACCGGTTGCTGGCATTACAGCCGTCTTCAGCCAGGCTTGCTTGAATTCAGTGGCAAAGTGAGCAAGGGACTCATGTCTGAGCATACCCTGCCAACTTATGGCGAACAAAGCGGTACAAAAAAGGGGTGGTGATGGACGGAGCATCTGAACCAATAAAACACTCACACCCAGTCAACAGATCTGGGTTTAATCCATCACCGTTCTTTAGCCCACTCTGCCACCCCAGTTCAGACATGGCCATATGCAAATCAGTCTGACCCTGTGCCTCATGGGAACAGTCCAGCCCGAACTGCAAAGCCATGCCATCCCTTGACCGGATTCAAGCTTCCTAGGACCGGTTTCTGGCATTCCAGCCGTCTTTAGCCAGGCTTGCTTGAATCCAGTACAAAAGGGGATGATGGACGGAGCGTTTGAGCCAATCAAAAACTCAGCCCCAGTCAACTGATCTGGGTTTAATCCATCACCATTCTTTAGCTCACTCAGCCACCCCAGTTCAGACATGGCCATAAGAAAATCAGTCTGACCCTGTGCCTCATGGGAACAGTCCAGCCCGAACTGCCAAGCCATGTCTTCCCTGGACCAGAAACAAGCATCCTGGGACCGGTTTCGGATTCATAATCCTCATCAGCCAGGCTATCTTGAAGCCAGTGGCCAAGTGAGCAAGGGACTCACGTCTGAGCATACCCCCTTTTGTACCGCTTTTGGCCACCATAAGTGTGGCAGGGTATGCTCAGACGTGAGTCCCTTGCTCACTTTGCCACTGGGGAAGACATGGCTTGGCAGTTCAGGCTGGACTGTTCCCATGAGGCACAGGGTCAGACTGATTTGCATATAGCCATGTCTGAACTGGGGTGGCAGAGTGGGCTAAAGAACGGTGATGGATTAAACCCAGATCTTTTGACTGGGTGTGAGTGTTTGATTGATTCAGATGCTCCGTCCATCACCACCCCCTTTTGTACCGCTTTTGGCAGCCATAAGTGTGGCAGGGTATGCTCAGACGTGAGTCCCTTGCTCACTTTGCCACTGGATTCAAGCAAGCCGGGCTGAAGACGGCTGGAATGCCAGAAACCGGTCCTCGGAAGCTTGTTTCCGGTCCAGGGAAGACATGGCTTGGCAGTTCAGGCTGGACTGTTCCCATGAGGCACAGGTTCAAACTGAATTGCATATAGCCATGTCTGAACTGGGGTGGCAGAGTGGGCTAAAGAACTGTGATGGATTAAACCCAGATCTTTTGACTGGGTATGAGTGTTTGATTGATTCAGATGCTCCGTCCATCACCACCCCCTTTTGTACCGCTTTTGGCCGCTATAAGTGTGGCAGGGTATGCTCAGACTTGAGTCCCTTGCTCACTTTGCCACTGGATTCAAGCAAGCCGGGCTGAAGACAGCTGGAATGCCAGAAACCGGTCCTCGGAAGCTTGTTTCCGGTCCAGGGAAGACATGGCTTGGCAGTTCGGGCTGGACTGTTCCCATGAGGCACAGGGTCAGACTGATTTGCATATAGCCATGTCTGAACTGGGGTGGCAGAGTGGGCTAAAGAAGGGTGATGGATTAAACCCAGATCTTTTGACTGGGTGTGAGTGTTTGATTGATTCAGATGCTCCGTCCATCACCACCCCCTTTTGTACAGCTTTTGGCCGCCATAACTGTGGCAGGGTATGCTCAGACATGAGTCCCTTGCTCACTTTGCCACTGGATTGAAGCAAGCCGGGCTGAAGACGGCTGGAATGCCAGAAACCGGTCCTCGGAAACTTGTTTCCGGTCCAGGGAAGACATGGCTTGGCAGTTCGGGCTGGACTGTTCCCATGAGGCACAGGGTCAGACTGATTTGCATATAGCCATGTCTGAACTGGGGTGGCAGAGTGGGCTAAAGAACGGTGATGGATTAAACCCAGATCTTTTGACTGGGTGTGAGTGTTTGATTGATTCAGATGCTCCGTCCATCACCACCCCCTTTTGTATTGCTTGAATCCAGTGGCAAAGTGAGCAAGGAACTCACGTCTGAGCATACCCTGCCAACTTATGGCAAACAAAGCGGTACAAAAAGGGGTGGTGATGGACGGAGCATCTGAACCAATCAAACACTCACACCCAGTCAACAGATCTGGGTTTAATCCATCACCATACAACCAACAATTACCTGGTCCGCTTCGGCAGTGTTTTATACTTTCTTAGACTGTTGTACTACGTGTTGCACTGATTTAAAACTATCTCCCCTTCCCTACAGATCAATGGGGTAGAAAGTACATTGTTACCACGCCAATTTAGAAAGGCCTCTATCCCTTCTGAGACAGCCGTGATTAATGGACGAAAAACAACAATGTGTAAGGTGGAAAAATTGTGAGAAAACTAGATGACCCCTCAAGGGCGAACCACCAACGGGGAACCTGGTAGGTACTCACCAGGGAAGCCCTGTTCTCATCATCGGCAGTCATCAAGCTTTAAAAAAATGTGTCCAAATAACATAGAAGTGTAAGTGCAATTAAAGTGCAGTGGAAAAAAGTGCAAAACAAACAACAGACAGTGTAATGCGACGAGATAGGGAACTGCAAGTATTTACGACCTTTAATTTTTTTTCTTCGTCCAGCCTATCTATTTAAAAAGCAGGGAGTGGCTATTATTTATATAACCACAAACCACACAGGAACATGTTTCATTGCCTTGTGTACTTTAGGCAATTTCTTTAGGGCATTAACTTTCTAGCCACTGCAGCAATGCTGGACACACCATTCTTCATGACCCCATGATGCCAAGGTGTCTCCTACCAGCTGTAAGTGTATAGTTAAGAAAATATAGGGTGTACCCCTCCTGTGGGCCATCCCAAGCCTCCTGGCGTTTTTCTGACAATATTCTGGGACCTATGCATGTTATCTCCGCTGCTCCCTGCTTTTTAAATAGATAGGCTGCATGAAGAAGAAAAATTAAAGGTCATAAATACGTGCAGTTCCCTATCTCGCCGCATTACACTGTCTGTCTGTTGTTTGTTTTGCACTTTTTTCCACCGCACTTTAATTGCACTTACACTTCTATGTTATTTGGACACATTTCTTTAAAGCTTGATGACTGCCGATGATGAGAACAGGGCTTCCCTGGTGAGTACCTACCAGGTTCCCCGTTGGTGGTTCGCCCATGAGGGGTCATCTCGTTTTCTCACAATTTTCCAACTTACACATTGTTGTTTTTCGTCCATTAATCACGACTGTCTCAGAAGGGATGGAGGCCTTTTAAAATTGGTGTGGTAACAATGTACTTTCTACCCCACTGATCTGCAGGGAAGGGGAGATAGCTGTAAATCAGTGCAACACGTAGTACAACAGTCTAAGAAAGTATAAAACACTGCCGAAGCGGACCACGTCATTGTTGGTTGTAAGACTTTACGAGTGGAGGGCGACCTGGGTCCTGTGTTTCCCTCTGTGCTCCTTATTGTGTTTTTAACCCATCAACCACATGGATTTGAGTGGCAAAGTGTGTGCCGCTGTTCTGTAGTGACATTTAAATCACAGGTCTTGGGTACTCTTTGCCTATATACTAGGGTTTTATAACTAAATTAAATATGCCAATTAGGATTATAGCCAATTTTGTCATGTACTTGGGGTCAAAGCACATGCACCTGGCCCTGGTTAGCGGATTCCCACTGCACAGAGTCAAACATCCAGCAGCCCAGAAAATGGGTATAATCATGCAAAAAGAGACATTGTCCTACAGTCACTCCACCACCCATCCCACAAATAAATTACATTGTTTATGTCTTGCTTTCTTATGTTCATTGCAGATCAGACGAGTAAAAGCTTCATCTGCACTATAAAAGTAAAGACACCAAAAAGCTGTTAGCTTTCATTGCAAAACGATGTTAGAATTTTGTTTAAGGTAAATTAGATTAAATAGATGTTGAGGCTAAGATTTTGAAGAAACATTCAGAGTCTATCTTCCCTGGAATGGCCTATAATGTAGAAAAAATAAACATGTTTCAATTTTCTTTTTTGCTCATCACTTTTTCATTTTAGAATAATATATCAGAAGTTAAAAGCCAGTTTATGTTTTCCTGGTTTTAAACTGGAGCTATAATTATGCTTTGTGGCCTCATTTTCACCATGGCTACCGACTCTGGCAGCAGGCAGTATGATGTCAGAATACAATTGGAGTGCCTTATTACAGTTAAGCAGATACTTTACTTTTTCTGTTACAGGTGACTGGAGACATCAAAATATGACTGCAAAAAATATTAGAGATGGCATGATCTTGTGTACTTTCTATTTATATTGGAAAAAAGTGTAAGCCTGTTTTATTATATGAATTTTTTAAAATAAATATTTTATTGTAATTTTAACTGTTTTTATCCTTACAAATTGTTTTTTTTTACAATATTAATGGTCATATTTTTCATCGAATAAAGATATATAATATTAGAGATGGACCTTTAAACAGGAATTGCAGGCTCCCAAGTATTATAGCAACATTTTAATAATTTAGGAAGATAACACAATTCACCTCATCAACTAAGGGGTCTGGTCTCACAAAGGTACACATCACATGCTAGTTCACAGTGCATAGTGGGCTTCCATCATGCAGCCTCTCAATCAGAGCCCCAGCATCACCACAAAGGCTTAGGACGAGCTTGTTAACCTAGGAGCAAGCTGTCAAACACTGGAAGCATCTTAGCCCTGAAATTCCTATGCACATAGAACATCCATATTGTAGACATATAGACTGGTAAATTTAAATTAATCCCCTCAGTGGTGTTTTTGTCTAGTCTCTGAGTGCACTAATCAGGAATCTTCCTGAAATGGGCCAATCTACGTGTGGATTAAGATGGGACACTGGAATTCATCTGAATGTTGCTCCTCAGACTAAAGGTTTGGTATCACTGGTTTCTTTCTTGGGATAATCTTCTTCACATCTTGGAAACTGTAGTTCTCTTTTCATAACTCTTACCTGTAAGATAAAAGACACCTATCCCCTAGTTTGAAAGAAACCGTTTTTGGTCATCCTACTGTAGACTCCTCTGGATCATTGCAAGTAGAATAAAAAATCAACATAACACTTTCTAAGACCACACCGAAGGACCTTAGCAAAGACAATTGCAGGCTCTCAGACTCAACAAGCTTATGCATGTCTGTCCAGGCTTGCATATTTGTAGCCAAGTATGACAATGCAAAAATAACAAAATATATATGCTTGCAATTGACAGTAGGGTACAAACTTGAGTACTTTTATCTTGCACTTCTTAAAAATATTCTAGAGCGGATTGATTGGGCATTTTAGTTGCTAGCAACAATTTAGAAATGGTTTTCCCACTAGCAACATACCTACCTCAATCTTATCAGTAAGACACTCATTTGGAGGGGCTCGAATAAGTTTGGTAAGATTTGTTACTACAAGTTCTGGTAGTTATGAGTTTGATGGCTAACACCAAACTCCCACAGTTTTACTAGGATACATTTCAGCTGGTCACACCTGTGGGGGAGGTGGGGTAATGTCAGGTAATTACCGGGATGTGCAGATTTTGTTGCTCTTAACACTAAAATCCACATTTTATTGCCCACTATGTTGGACAAACTCGTATTTGGAATCTTTTGATTGCACCTAATAAATTCCGACCCAGATAAGTTAAATTTAGTCGGGTACGTTAACTATTCGTCCAAACACCGGGCCACTTGTAAGGAGGGTCTAATTCTCTATTTCTCTCTAATCCTGGAAGAACGACTACCTGATAATCTTTAACACTAATACTGAATGCAACCAGAAAAGAGTATAAATCACAAGCAAGGTCATCCCCTGCCATCAAAAGTGCAGAAGAAAAGTACAGAATAAAGGTTCCTCTGACTAGATGATGCCAGCTTCCATATCCTTCAGTTCCCCATAGTCATCCGCTGACAGTACCCTGAGGCTCTTTTTGAGGCATTCTGTCATAAAAGTTTCGGAACTTTTCATGATGTGGTTAATCTAAATGTACTGGGGACTCATTTAAATTAATTCTGTCTCACCCGGTCGTATATTTGTCTTTGTCCCTGGATACACCAACCAGCTACCTTTTTGACACAGGCCAAGCTGTCTGTGGCTCAAGATTAGACATTTAAAGAATCTGAATGTGCCTCCAACAAAGTAATGCTTCGTATGAATGGTTTCTTTGTTCTTCATATTTTGAAAACTGTAGTGTTATTTTCATAACTTCTATCTGCAAGAAAGAATCCTGCTCTCTTGAGAAAGGAAATGATTTTTGGTCGTCCTGTGTGTTCTAGTGCATAATTGCAGAAAACATCAACTATCAGCAGAATTATTTTTAAAAGCACACCGACGTCCTGAGCAAAGGCATTTTAAGACCCTCCCACTTATTTAACTTAGCAAGGACTGGGCAGGCTTTAATATTTGTAGCTAAAGAGGAGAAGCTCAAACAGGGACTTATATCTGTAAGGCAGAACCATTTCAAACTCACAAGGGAGAACCAACCTCTGTACCTTTATCTCGCTCTGCTTTGACTGTGATGAAGCGGGCTTCAGAAAATATTTTATTCTGACTTGTGGATTCAATTCCCCATAACATGAACTAAAATAATTAATGAGCTGTTGCATGATTTGTTTAATTAACTCAACCTAGATTAAGTTTGCACCACACATATAGACGCGGGAAACTAATTACATGTGCTCTTGTTGCATTTGCAAGTCTGTTTTGTAACACATGATTAATATTGTCCTGTTTGTTATGTCTGTCATATTGTCTTTGTCACTATTAATATGCAGCTGATCATCCATGGCATGTGCTTTTATATGTGCTTACATGTTTGTTCTATGTTGTGTTTGTCTGTCTGTGTATCATTTAATCATCTTTTTACTCTTTCAGAAACATAAAGCTGGATTACATGAAGAATGGTAGTTATTTTATGTGTTGCTT
This sequence comes from Lissotriton vulgaris, assembly GCF_964263255.1. NCBI lineage: Eukaryota > Metazoa > Chordata > Amphibia > Caudata > Salamandridae > Lissotriton > Lissotriton vulgaris. The sequence continues at coordinate 244,903,955 of NC_141696.1, read as the reverse complement.
TATTTGTTTGCTTTTGCTAAATGTCTTTTATTAAGTGGGATAATTAATAATTAGCAAGGGCTGGGTGGTACAGAAGGGTTTGTTTTACCTGTATTAATTATTCTTTTGTGTTTGTTTAAATAATAGTTTTCTGAAAAAGTGGCGCAAGCTAAAAGTGGCGCAGTGACGCAATCAGAAGTGGCGCAGAAAAGGCCTGCTGTTGTTGAAAGCCACATGAGACAACTTTATTTTGAAGTGGAAGAAAAGCCTTTTATTGTGAAATGGTTTAAAAAGAACTGCTAAAGACAACTCTGTGGAGTGGGTTTGGATGTGCCACGGAAAGCTCAGAACCGACAGGCTCAAGGTTGAAAGGAAGAGACGTGACAGATTTCATATTGCTTGAACATCTTTGCTACAAAATGTAGCAGACTAAGGAACTGTCGCCAGGATTCTGTGCATGAACAATGGCTCTGTGTAAAGCCTGGTCTTGTGTAGGAAGATGTCACAGTTTACTGTGGCGTGAGGTGGTTCAGCCAATGGAGAGCCAGAATTCAGCTAATGGAATGTGGAAAATAGTTAGCTCAGCTTAATTTAGGGTATAAGAATAGGCTTTAGCTGCAGATTTTTTGGCTTACGCTTTTGATTCCAGAGGGACGTGTTCTGCTGTCCGATGATTACACGTAAGGAAATGTAACTTTTAAGACTTTGTTTCCAGGCGATGAGGGTAGAGACAGAGAGTTAGTTAGGTTTTGGAAATGCTCTTTTTCACTTATTTCTGCTAATGAATAATATTATCTTGAATTAAGCTCTCTTTATAAAATGCTGAATAAAACTTTCTTATGATTTTTTCTAATGCTTGCTTAATAAAGTTCCAAACCTAAGTTTTCCTGAATATGTTTGAATAAAACTTTTAAAATGACAAGCTGGTCTTGTTTATTGTGAATGTCTTAAACAAACATACTGATCCATTCACCTCATTCTCTATGTTTTTATGGGCCTGGTATTGATTGGTAAGTGTAAGTGTGATAGTGGATTATGACATCATTTATAAAGAATTTTAGTAGCTGCGCTTCATCAATTTGGTAGCAGAGGATGGTTATATGTTGTTTATGACATGTATGTTACATATATGTTGGTATAGTCATAGGATCAATGTTTAACAAATGTTAAGTTTTTGATTTTGTCAGATTGTTATATGTAGTATGTAATCTTTAAGGGTTTTTCCAGCTGTGAAAAATTCCTGGTTTGCCATGGCAAGAGTAGTGTGACTAGAAGAGTTACACAGTTAATTTGTCTGTTTCAAAATTGTGGTATAGAATATATCACGTGTTGTGGACGTACAACACAAGTTTAAGGACCTTAGATTGAATGGTTGAATGTATAGTGAGGATTGCCTATGAAATTGTAGCATTAAGCAGAGGGACCTGGTGAGCCTGTTTTAAAACTTTCTGTGAAAAGAGTAGTAGAATTTATCCAAGCTTGTGTGAAGGGTAAGAGTTATTTTTCTTCTAGGGTTTGAGTCCAAAGAAGGAAGGTAGGCGTTGTTTCTTTCCTAAGGTTAGAGTCCTAAGGAAGAGATAGTGTTGTTTTCTTACTGGCGATCCTGGATTACTACGGTTGGTTAGAGTCCTACCGAAGTTTTCATGTATGTATGATCAGGGTTTTCTGTTTGAAAGTGTGTGAATGATTTTGTAATATCAACTGGGTTAAATTTTGAATTGCTAAATATATTTGCATTCAATTGGAGACACAATTGGTTATTACCTGTTAGAAGGGTAGGGTAAGAATTACTCTATTGGCAATTGAGACTATTTTGTGAGAATAGCGTCGTCTATTCCACGCTGAGAATACTTGAATGAATGTTTAAAACTATCTCTTTGTTAGAGAAGCAGACAAATGGTTTCCTTTATGTAGTTATTAATTGTGTTTAAAAAAGTAATAGGAAAACGTTTCTGGAGCCTTCAGGGTAAAGAATGCGCTAATTTGAAGTATTGTAAGGCGTTGCGCGTTATTTAAATTCATTTTTAAGCATTGCACGCTATTTTAATTAATTGAAAAGTGCCCCGATCGAAAATTGTGAGGGAGGGGCTGATTTAGGAGTGGAAGTGTGTGGGGAGAGCCTGCAGCCGCAGCTGCTGTATACGTCAGAGCCTGCCGCGCTCTGATTGGTTAATATGCCTGGAGTGTCTGAGCAAAGCAGCGCTCTCATTGGTTAAGGTGATCATTAATTGAAATACTGTTTACTGTCTTTCTCTTGCAAATTGCGCTATTTTAGAAAATACTGATCTGATTAGTGAAGCGTGGTTTTGTGGGCTTGACCCCATCCTCAGATTCCCTGTTAGTTGTGTTGCGTGTACTTTCCTTTCATTTAGCTCACACGCTTGCGCGCTCCCTCTTATGATAATTTCTTTAAGTTTCTTGACAACCCACCTAACTACAAGCAAGCGCTCTTCTCGAGCCTATCTTATGTATTGCTCGTTTTGTTTTGCTCGTTCTTTGTGAAGGAGGAAGGGGGGCTGCTAGGAGCAAGTGGGAGAGAGAGGAGAGCTATCAGCTGCAGCGGCTGTTTACGTCAGCCGCCGCGCTGCCATTGGTGAAGACGCCGACGTGTCAGAGGCAGAGCCGCGCTCTGATTGGACGAGGCTCCGTGAGCTGCGCTCTGATTGGGCGAGGCTCTCCATTGTATTACATGGTCTCGAGTGTCATGGAGGAGCCGCGCACCGGTTGGTCGTGACGTCTGCAGTCACGGAGGAGCGGCGCACCGGTTGGTCGTGACGTCTGCAGTCACGAGAGAGGAGCTGCGACCTGATTGGTCAGAGCTCCGTGTAGTTAGTTAGACTTCCTTTCCTTTTTTATCATAGGGAGTGCTGGTGAGCGAGCGCTGATAGCGAAATTGCGCTACAATTTGTAGAGTTTAGGCTGGCTGGTTTGAGGATTAATTTATTATTCCTTAAGTAGAGTAAGCTGTGTCCTGATTGGATTGGTTGTTGACGCGCATCCCTGATTGGTTCCCGGCGCATCCTGGAATGGTTGGTCGCGCACCCATTGGTTGATGACGCGTAGCGTCACACAAGGGCCGCGACCTCATTGGTTGAGGCTTCGTGAGCCTCGAGGTTGTTTGTTATCTTTACAAATATTGCCTGTGCTGTTCTTGCCGATTTCCTAAGTAAAAGGCAAGCTTGGATTCCCACTGTGTGACACGCTGAGCTGAGCTGTGGTGCTCTGATCAAATGTGCAGTGTCAGTGTCATAGAAGAGCTGGATTGGTTGAGGCTTGGATGAACACTGTGGTTGGCTGAGCACTGTGCAGCCACACGCTGATTGGCTGAAACACTCGTGCTGATGCACATTGTTTACTTTTGTTGAGTATTTAGTTTTCCCACGTTATTAATGCCCAAAACTTCATTTTTATTATTAATTATTTCAGACATTTGCTAATAATTAGTGAATAATACAGCAACAGATACCCTGATTAGGACAATAGCAGCAAAGGTGATTAAAGCAAGGACATTAATTATTAAATTAGTACAAAATTAAGTAAAAATAATTGCCATTAGGGTTGCAAATAAAATTATAGCATTAACAGCACCGTACATTAGAAAAGCAAGCACATTTAGGCTTAATTTTTACAGGTATATGTTGCAGAAGGTGTGTAAGTAAAAAAAAAAAGTACATTTAAAACACATGTGATTATATGTTGGTATTTATTGTTGTAAATAAATATTTTGCGTTGCTATTGTTTTTGCAAATTTATGTTTTTCTTTCCAGGTTTATTAAAATTAGTGATATAGGTAAATTAGGAGTTATATTAAATTGATCAGGTTATAAAGTTATACTTCACCTGACCTTGTTAAATTAATTAATTAATTGATCAGCAAACGCTATTAGGTCAATTAAGTGGATGCAATTACTTATTGTAATTATTTTAAATTGAAATTAATTTTAATAAAGGTAAGTATTTTAAATTATGGATAGTCATTATTTGACGAAGAAAACGTTTTTCTGCTATCAGAAAATGGAAAATATATTCAAACAGGTTAAAAGGGTTGTTGCTACATGTGAGAGCAAATTAATGAATAAACAGGTGAGTAATGAAGTAACTAGTAAGCATAATAAAAATACAGATGCTACCACAAAAGAAATAATTTTTAATGAAAATCCAATTTCTGAATTAGCAAATGTAAATAATGAACATGACAGAGAAAGATTTATTGATCAGTGTAAAAATGATGTTGAAAATACAGATCAGGACAGAAATTCAGGCAAACCGCCAGAGCAGATTAATGTGTGTTATCAAAGTGTCACAACAGGTAGGTATGATGAGATGCTTAGTACTTCTGGAATTAATATTCCTGATCATGTAAGTTCTACAAATGATTTATTGGAGAAGTTAAAGTCAGACATGGAAGCAGTGACGGTTCCTGTGACAATTGGACCTGTTCCCCCAGTAGTTAGAAAAGATGAAACTAGTCCCACAGCTTTAATGGTCACATTGAATTGTGAAATTCAAAAGTTTTCTGAAAAACTTTATTCTAATGTACCTGAAAATGAGCTAGTAATGATTCAAACTCAGCAAGAGAGAGTGATGACTCTAGTTTCACATAGTGAAAACTCTGACGTTGACCTGCCTGGTGAGTACAAATTACTTGATAATACAATCAGTACGGACAGATTAAAAAGATTACAGGATGATGAGGACATTGAAGGCTTGAACAATACAGGTAGGATTGCCTCTGCCCATATAAAAGATTTAATTTGGGCTTTGAGAAAAAGGGGTAGTCTGAATAAATGGGAAACAAAATGGACAAAGAAAAAAGAGAAGAAAAAAGCGACTTTAGCTTTTGTAGGAGAGTGTAAAAATGCACAGATGCAGAATAAGATAAATAAGCAGCAACAGTTACTGAATGAACAGCTACAAATTCAGCGACAGGTGGTGATTCAGCAGAATGAGATACCTTCGCCGCTATTTCTAAATTATGTTAATGAGCAGAAATACAATACAGATACAGGATTCAGTGGAGTTCAGGAAAACAGACCTGATCCAGTTAAAATTGCAAACAAGCAGGGAAACTCATTTCCTATTGTTCCACAGTACAAGATGAAGCCAGAAACAATTCCTGTTATTGAAACATTCATTAAACAGGGTGTCTTAAAAGAGATTGAGAATAGTCTTTGTAACTCACCAGATATGGGAATTAGAAAGCCAGATGAAATGTACAAAATAGTACAGGACCTGAGAAAGGTTAACGAGATAGTTATCCCTTGTTGTCCTATTGTGCCCAATTCAGTAGAGATCCTTTGTCAGATACCACATGATACTGAGTGGTATTGGGTCTCAATGCACCCAGAGAGTCAAATAATTTTTGCTTTCAGGTTCCAAGAGAGAGAGAGAATTCCCAGTCAGGTAACTATTGAGAGAAATAAAATGATTCAGGTAATGGAACTCCCAAAGATGCAAAAACAGGTAAGAATGTTCCTAGGCATGGTTGGTTACTGTTGCCAATGGACTAGTGCTTTCTCAGTATTTGCAAAACAATTGCGGAGACTGACAAAAGCAGATATAAAAGGCCCAATTGTCCTGACAGAAATAAAGCTCGAAGCCATTGACCAATTTAAAAAGAGTTTGTGTGAAGCTCCTGTTCAGGGCATGCCAGACTTCAACAAAGAATCTGAGCTTCTAGACCAAATAGCAGAGATAAAATGTGATGGAGAGAAAAATAATTTTGTCTCAAAAGGCAATGAGCATGCAAGTACCATTGTTAAGTTTTGTGCTCAGGAGAGGGTTGCAATCAATGGGGAAAAATTCAATGAACATGTTTCAAGCATCCTCATACTAATCTTTGCAATTCAAACATGGCAAGAGTTAAAACAATTACAAGATGAGGCACATGATAAGGAGAAAAACACATGGCTCAAAGAAGGTTGCAGACAGCGAGAAGAAGATGAAAGGGTTTACAAAGATGGCGGACCTGTTATGTCCAATTGCATGATTGCTGACATGGCACAGATGTACCATGGTCCAGGTCATTTAGCAAGAGACACAATAATTCAACTGTTCAGAGAAACATATCTGACATGCCAGAAAAACAATCCAGATCAAAAGACATTTGAGAATTTGGGAACCATAGGCCGGGAGGGTGGTTCATTTACAAAAATTCAAATAGATTTCTTTGAAGTGCCCCAACATAACAAACTGAGATATGTCCTAGTCATCATTTGTTTATTTTCAAAATGGTTAGAAGCTTTTCCAACAAGAAAGAATGATACAGTTTCTGTATTCCATCAGTTGGGAACAGATATGGAAAAGGAGCAGGCTCATGATTTATTGCCAAAAGACTTGGTCAGAACAAAGGTTCATCGAAGGAGAAACTGTCTAGTACCCAGGTGGCAGAAAGCAAGTCAGGTGACAACAGATACTGGTTGGATGCATATCAGTAATACCCTTTGTGCACCTGCACCTGATAACACTGATGAAGTTAGTGAAGACACTTCGACTGATTCAGACTCTGAAAAAGAAATTCCTGAAGAAAATCCAGATCTTGAAGATCGACAAGGTGGTCGACATCTGGATGATGATGTCAAAAATCCAGATCTTGAAGATCGATAAGGTGGTCGACATCTGGATGATGATGTCAATGTGAATGTAACATTGAATGAAGAAGATCTAGAGATTGTGATTCTAGATTCAGAAAATGATGAGAATCTGCCAGAAAAAGAATCTCAAGAAAAAGAAGAAGATTCAGAAGCAGAAAATTCTGAGCGAGACAAAAATCTAATCCAGGAGATTGAAAGGCAAAGGAGTAGCTCTGTGTGCAGGAACAAGAATCCTGAAACTGGGAAGCTGAAGGTGATCCCTGAAGAAGAGGAAGAATTACCAAGTACCAGCTGTAAGGATGATGTTCCTAATGGAGTGAAGCTGCCGAGTAAAGAAGTTCCTAGGTACGGATTTGAAGTCTCAGAAACAAATACAGATGGGAGTGATGAAGAGTCTGAGATAAGAAAATTCGGAAAAAGGGCTTGGAAAGCTGAATGTAAAGAAAGCAAGCCTAAGAAGAAACTCTTGAGAAAAGGTGATGTCTGGCCTAAAGATTTAAAATTCAAATATGAAGTGTCAAGCCAGAAGAGTGATTCAGACAAAAAAGAGCAAGCTGAAGTGAAAATTGAAATGATTACCAGGAAGAGCAAAAGACCATTGAGACCAAATGTAAAATACAAGTCTCCAGAATGGGCCTACATAACTATCCCTTCAATAATTGAGCAGCGCAGTAGCAGTCAAAATGGTGACAATGACTAGGTTTAGTTTTCTTTAAGTTGAGGTTTATTTTTGGCATAAGGCTGAAGAAATTATGTTAGGGTGACAAAAGGTCGAAGAAATTGTGTTAGTTGGAAACACTTTTATGTAAGACGCAAGGTCGAAGAAAACATGTTTTAGAATTTGAAAAAAAAAAAAAAAAGAGGGGGTATATACTATACTATATACTAATTTTTCAAAAAATTTCAAAAATTTACTTTTTTTTTTTTTTTTGTTTTATACTACTCAGATTGATATTTGTTTTGTTGGTGCAATTCAAAATGTAGTTATGCAATTTAAAACTTAGTTTTTTTATAAATTCATTGGGGGTTGGGGATTCAAAGGTGGAAAGGATCCAACTTAGCTGAATAAAGAAAGGGTAAAGGATATAGAATTAGTAGACTGTAAGACTCAATACTAATTATGAGAGTTGTAGAAATATAGATGAAATTAGAGCTTAAATACTAATCCAGAGTAAGCCTGAAACATGTTCAATAGATAAAATTTGTAATTAAAAATTTTTTGAGTGTTGTTTGGTGATTTTAAAATCACCAGATGAGGGAGTTGATGAAGCGGGCTTCAGAAAATATTTTATTCTGACTTGTGGATTCAATTCCCCATAACATGAACTAAAATAATTAATGAGCTGTTGCATGATTTGTTTAATTAACTCAACCTAGATTAAGTTTGCACCACACATATACACGCGGGAAACTAATTACATGTGCTCTTGTTGCATTTGCAAGTCTGTTTTGTAACACATGATTAATATTGTCCTGTTTGTTATGTCTGTCCTATTGTCTTTGTCACTATTAATATGCAGCTGATCATTCATGGCATGTGCTTTTATATGTGCTTACATGTTTGTTCTATGTTGTGTTTGTCTGTCTGTGTATCATTTAATCATCTTTTTACTCTTTCAGAAACATAAAGCTGGATTACATGAAGAATGGTAGTTATTTTATGTGTTGCTTTATTTGTTTGTTTTTGCTAAATGTCTTTTATTAAGTGGGATAATTAATAATTAGCAAGGGCTGGGTGGTACAGAAGGGTTTGTTTTACCTGTATTAATTATTCTTTTGTGTTTGTTTAAATAATAGTTTTCTGAAAAAGTGGCGCAAGCTAAAAGTGGCGCAGTGACGCAATCAGAAGTGGCGCAGAAAAGGCCTGCTGTTGTTGAAAGCCACATGAGACAACTTTATTTTGAAGTGGAAGAAAAGCCTTTTATTGTGAAATGGTTTAAAAAGAACTGCTAAAGACAACTCTGTGGAGTGGGTTTGGATGTGCCACGGAAAGCTCAGAACCGACAGGCTCAAGGTTGAAAGGAAGAGACGTGACAGATTTCATATTGCTTGAACATCTTTGCTACAAAATGTAGCAGACTAAGGAACTGTGCCAGGATTCTGTGCATGAACAATGGCTCTGTGTAAAGCCTGGTCTCGTGGTGGAAGATGTCACAGTTTACTGTGGCGTGAGGTGGTTCAGCCAATGGAGAGCCAGAATTCAGCTAATGGAATGTGGAAAATAGTTAGCTCAGCTTAATTTAGGGTATAAGAATAGGCTTTAGCTGCAAATTTTTTGGCTTACGCTTTTGATTCCAGAGGGACGTGTTCTGCTGTCCGATGATTACACGTAAGGAAATGTAACTTTTAAGACTTTGTTTCCAGGCGATGAGGGTAGAGACAGAGAGTTAGTTAGGTTTTGGAAATGCTCTTTTTCACTTATTTCTGCTAATGAATAATATTATCTTGAATTAAGCTCTCTTTATAAAATGCTGAATAAAACTTTCTTATGATTTTTTCTAATGCTTGCTTAATAAAGTTCCAAACCTACGTTTTCCTGAATATGTTTGAATAAAACTTTTAAAATGACAAGCTGATCTTGTTTATTGTGAATGTCTTAAACAAACATACTGATCCATTCACCTCATTCTCTATGTTTTTATGGGCCTGGTATTGATTGGTAAGTGTAAGTGTGATAGTGGATTATGACATCATTTATAAAGAATTTCAGTAGCTGCGCTTCATCAACTGCTATTCCAGATGTGCTGATTTGTTTAGTTGCTGGTCACTAGTTCATACCAGCAGCATTCCTTCCTCAAACTAAACAGTGACAGTCTATTGCTCTCTGTTCCTTGAGGGACTATTCTCTGATCACTTTTAAGACTAATGCTGTCATGCTGTCACAGAAGAGAACTAAACACAAGTCAGGCCGTCCCGTTGTTAAAAGACACAGAAAAAGTAAAGAATGAACGTCTTTCCGACTAGATTGTGCAAATCTTTTAATCCCTTTGATTCCTCATCCTCATCAACTGACAGTAGCCCTGGGGCTCTTCGTGATGCCTTCTGGCATAAAATCTGCAAAAATTGCAAAGCAGTGGTCAATCTTTACCCAGAAAAGTACAAGTGACAATGGACCTGGTAACTAATTCAACTTAGCTGCCAAGCATGAAAGGATTATGCAGAAAATTGGAAAGGCAGTGGAGCAATCCTAAGTGTAATTTGATAATGAAGTGTGTAAAGCTCCTAGGAGAAAAAACCATGGAGCCACCCAGAGAGCTAATAAATGTCGCTTTGCTGTTTGACACAATCATATATCTAAACAAATTGAATTATTTAAGATTTTCCATGAAATTGCAGAACCAGAGGTGGCAAGGAATGTCCTGAAGGAAAACAAAAAAACAAAAAAAGATGGAAAAAAGTGAGGATGTTACCCGAAAACATGTATTGCATGTATTTTCCAACTGTGAAGTTAATGTAATTTATCCTACTGCACCGTGTTGTTGCAGCCTTAAACCGTCCCTGTGAAGGGAGCTGCCTTTATGTCCCTAGCTCCTATTGTTGTAGGTTCGTGTTCATGCCCTTTATTTCGTTAGTTTAATGCAACTTGAAAAAAAAAAAGAAAAATTAAAATAATTGCACAAAAGTTGATGCCTTTTGCATAGGAAATCATTCAGATCTGGGTAGAGATGCAGAGATATTGTTGTTACCAATCTGCATGCTTATTGATCAACCTAAATGCATGCCACCATCCTCATCTTTTGCAATGCAACACCCTGATAAATTGTACAAAGCTACTAGAGAACTACTAACCTTGTACAGCTTAGTCATATATTGAACAGTTGAAATATTGGAATGTGGCTACCCCATAGTCCTAGGATACCTATCATCAGCTATCTACTGCATTGCAGACAATCTAGTTTCATGTTACAGAGAGGGAATGAAACCACAATTGTTGGCATCCAGGAGGTTCTGCTATCTTCAGTCAACCAAGTTGATCAGTAATCGTAATTCTCCTTGATGTGTCCCAGCATACACTATTGTGGGTCACAAAACTTTACTGGAGTTCTTGGAAAAATGGGAAGGAGTTACTATAAATCCGAAGATGTTGCTTCTTTTTTCCAAACCCTGGCCAACAAATTAGAATTAGCTCTCCTTTAATTCAACATATGCATGAAGCCAGTAGCTCAATTTGTGTCACAGTATCAGCTACAATTACTACAAATGCATGCCACAGGCGTACACTTATAGTTTCATGTGAGTAGTTATAATGGTCCCTGTGAAAGAATCTCCACCAGCTTGAAACAAGTTTACCATTGGATAAAGGAGGGCCACCTATATCTGAACAGTTCAAAAAAAGAAAATCCTTAGAGTCAGAAATAATGCTTTGGAGTGACACCCATCCCCCCACTAGTCTAGCCATAGAAATTAGGAGCCTTGCAAACTCCATTCAACGCATACAAAATATGGGTTAATTTGGAGGTTTCCTTGGGTCAGCAAAGTGATGAAAAATGTCAGGTTTCACTTTACTGTGCTTGGAGGGTTGGTCCGCCACTATAATTGTCCCATTACATTGAACTGATCAGAGCTTTGGTTTTATCAAGAAAGGATGACTGTATTGGTGATTATGCAAGTGCTCTTATGAATGAGATTGTTAAACTCTACACACTTTAGAATGAAGCAGTCAGAATAAAGTTCAGCCTCTTGAAATCCTCTCACATTGCACCACCCCTCACAAAACTGTGCTGGGACAGTAATGTCCCCTACATGGTATACAGGCATGTTTCCCTACCCATAGTTGCATACTGATTGTGAATCTCGTATCCTGATTTTTATTTTGGCCTAGGTGTCACGCTAATCTAGCATGTGTGCCGAGATTTTGGCCTCTCCCTGACAATATGAGGGCCAGGAACATTTCTTTAACCTGGAGCGGCACACAAAACATACCGTCAGGGTGGACGACTATTGTCCCAGTCTTGGAATTAGCAAATAAAGGGTAGTGGGGCAGCATACCATGTTTAGTTACTTCACATAGTTGAGCAGATCTATTTATCTCTGTTAGTAACAGTATGGCCTATTGTGCCCTCTTGTGTAAAGTACAGTGGTTATGTGAAAACAAAGAACATTACGCTGACATCCTGTGCACGTGCGTAGTAATGAGCGCAGCACGTACTGGTGAAGTACTCTCTGAGTACTGAGACCACAGGGTCACAATTAAGATTCCCCTGGTTTGCCCTGTCACAATATGGAGGATGAGGACAACTTCATTCATGTTTAACGTTGGTACACTGTGGAGAAAACAAAAAATTAACCACCTGCTTCTACATCTGTATACAAACACACTAGTCTATTTACCGTAGAAATTGTATTAGACTTCTGTCTGCTCTAAATGCCTGCAACCCATAATGCTATTACTAGGATAAAAAGAAGTTGCCCCCAACAAGTGTGGATCTCACTGCATCAAGTAAGGTGTTATTTTAATAAAATCCATGTCACCCTGTGTGTACTGCATTCCCTGGCAGGCCTTAAAATGATACACATGTATAGGTTCCTGATTCAGGCATTTGGTTTGTGGGGGGAGTTTGGAGATCCAATTAATCTCCCTATAGTCCACTAGTATTTTCACGTTAATTCAGGGACATCAGGGTCATAGTCTAGCTGGTATACTGCAAGACAAATAGCAAGGCAGCACACAAATGGAGTCTATACCAAAGATACCTCGGATGTGTCTGGGATTGGAATATATGAAATCAAGGTGGATGTGCTCTCTCAAGGGGGCACTTTTTGTACTGTCACATGAATATGTCAGCCATCACAGATGTGTGTATTCAGAAAAAAAACAATAGAGGCCTACTATAATCTATAGACCCCTATGATGTTCCATCATCATGCAATGCTCTTTCCTTAATCTTGCATGCCAATTTATAGAAGATATTCTACAGCACTTTTATCTGGTTCTGGGTAGTTTCATGGGTGGCTCAAGAATCCAAAAATGTTAAACTCCCTCCACTCTTTCCACTCCAGTGGTATACCAAAATATAGGTGCCAAATTAGAGCTCCAGTCTGTCTTTGGGTGGAACTCACATCTTAATCTGTCATGCCATGGTTCTAAATGTAACTGGTGCTGAGAACAGCAGGTAGACTTCAAGGCTCTGCCTTCTACACAACCGCTTCTAACTGCCATGAGTTACCTTTGGCTCTGAAGAACAGCTGTTGACCACTGCTGTGTGGTGCACACATCTTACACAGCTTCTGGTGAGCGCACTCCCAGCAGCAGTCACTCCTAATTTTTCCTTGACTTCACAAACACTTTTAACTCTTATAATTATGTATTGAGTGATCTATTGAAGACTATGGAGGAGGTCAGAGCCAATAAGGGCTAAAATAAGTCTTCTTCTCAAAGATTCCAATGTTTGTTTTTATATTTCTCCCTTTTTATTTTGACCATTATCCCCTCACCGGGTGGAGTGTACTAATAGCCTTACAGTCCTTCTGCATGTATATATATATATATGTATGTATGTAAGTATTTATGTATGTATTTAGGTATGTTTGTACTTAGGTATGTATGCATGTATGTATGTATATGTTATTTCTACAGCACAAACTTAGCCAAAAGGCAATAGGTCACTGCACAGATTCAACAATGAGTACAAAGTCAACTAATGATACCCAATGTAGGTGGGTTATGGAGGGTTACTGTACTTTAAAAAGGTGAGACTTATACACCTATGTAGGTAGCCCTTTAACGGTCAGTAACGGCCGAAAATCAGTATTTTCGGCCGTTACCGACCGGTATTGAGCAATCGGGATGTAGGTGACCGAAAATCAGCTAAATCGGTAAATTTACTGAATCGCTAAATTTACCGAATCGGAAAATTTACCGAATCGGTAAATTTACCGATTTGGAAAATTTACCAAATCAGTAAATTTACCGAATCGGTAAATTTACCGATTCGGTAAAATACCGAATCGGTAATTAAGAAGTGGTAAAATTGAAGATTGAGATTTGCTTCAAATTCGGTATTTAAGAGTCGGTATTTACCATGGATTCAAATCAGGTGGTAACCAGGTGCAGCCTATAAAAATGGACCCAAAATGCAATTCTGTTAGCACAATGGCGGCATTTTATGTCATTGCAAGACGGCTACGGCTACAGGAGGAAGGATAGAGGGAATGGCAGAGACAGGAGCGGGTCTACAGGCAGAGGGTTACCTTGTTCATGCTCACAGAGACAGAGATACTGCAGAGGTACAGGTTGGCCCCAGACACCATCTTGGAGCTCATCAGGGACCTCCAACCACTGTTGCAGCACACTACCCCAAGGGCACATGCTATTCCACCCCATGTGCAGGTGCTGTGCAGCCTCCACCTGCTTGCATCTGGGAGCTACCAGAGCGTGGTTGCTGCGGTGGGTGGGGAGACCCAGTGCAGCCCCTCAAGGTTTTTCACAAATTCCTTTACGCCATGTTACAGAGGATGGACCATTACATATATTTTCCTGCTACCCATGCTGAACTGGTCCAAACGAAATCTGACTTTTACCAGATGGCTCGATTTCCAAATATAATTGGCTGCATAGATGGCACACACATTCCCATTTGTCCTCCTGCTGCCACAGAATATATCTACAGAAATAGGAAGTCCACCCACACCATCAATGTGCAGGTGATTTGCAATGCAAAGCGCGCCATCACTGACATTGTGGCTAAATTTAACAACAATGGAGGAGTACCCCCTATGGGTGAACAAAATACAAAGAAGTAAATCCTTCTGTATCAGGAGCTTAAGGCTCTGGTTAGCAAAACATTGCCCCAACCTTTATATAGGACAGTAGTAGTCCTTAGAGAAGACCCCTCACTCACCAACCTGGTTGGTGACATGCTTCATCATTGGGGTCCCACCCCATAGGCAGAGTGCCCATACGGTGTGCTGCGACACCTGGTTACAGTGGAGCGGGTTTCTTTGTTTTTATATGTGCAAAGTAAAACTGTGAAAAGTGTTTTAAAAAGGGTCAAGTCTACTCACACCAAGAATTTATTCTGGAGTGCTTGAGCCCTGTTAAAATATATGTGTGGCACCAGTGCCTATTTAGGAAGGTTTTGGTGCCTCGAGACGTGTGAAAAACTAAAAAATAGCCAAGTGTGCTATGTGAAATAGTTAAAAGTAGGTCTACATGTTTCAACCATCTGTAAGATTTTTTGGTTTTCGTCAGGACCGTGTGTTGAACGGGGTGGTCCACGCACGCTAAGGCGTGTCCAGCCCTCGTTCAAATACAGACCATAAATAGTGGTCTGATGTAAAAAAGTGCTTTTTCCTGGGTCAGGAGAAAAACCTGTAATAGAAAAACATATAGAAGGTTGGGTCTATGAACTGGGGTGACAAAACAAGGGTATATACTTTGACAAATATTGTGCTAGGTGAATACACCAACACTCAGGTGATTGTAGAGCACCTAACGTATCAGGTCGTACCCGTGGTCTGTCTAAGGAATTTGCATTTGAGGATCGTCAGGGGGGAAAAAGGTTAAAGGACGTGGGAATGGACCAGTTGGCGGGTCAGAGTCTAGAGAAACGCGGCCGAGAACAGCAGCAAAATGGCGACCAGAACAAAGGAAGAAGTAAAGAAGTCCAGGAGAGTCTGTGGTGTAGTTTCTTTCATTTGAATGTGGCTACAGGGCTGCTGCCTGCATTTGGTGATTTCCCGGGCCGCTGCTTTGTTTTGCGGAGGGGTGTGTGTGCTCCGAGTGCCGCTCCGCACCGGCCCTTTCTGCTGGCCCAGAATTGCGGGGGCCGATGCAGACATGGGGCTCTGCTTGCGCTGGTTGCTGAGGCAGAAGGTGCAGATCTGCTTGGGCTGCGAGTTATCACCCTTCCAGGCCAGGCTGCTGCCCTGCTGGTGGTGGTAGTAGATGGTGGTGGTGTGACACGGCTGCCCGTCGCCCACTAGCAGCACGTTGCCAAGGTGGGAGATGAAGCTGGAGGCTAGCCGCAGGCGCGTCTTGATCTTGGAGAGCTTGCGGTCGGTGGGCTCAGTGGGGATGAGGGAGCACAGGGCGGTGAAGGCCGTGTTGACGCTGTTGGTACGGTCATGCTCCCGGTGCAGCCGGTGGGTTGTGTGTGGGTTCATCGGCCCTGGTTGTTGTGTGGGTTCATCCGCTCTAGGCAAGGGTGGTAAGTAGCTACTGCGCTGTAGGCTTCCGGGAGATGCAGAGCCTGTCTGCTGTGGTAGCCTCTGGGCCTCTACCCTTGATGTGACCACTCTTGCTTTACGGCAATGCATTTTTGGGCTACGCGCTCAGGATGAACTTATGCCCGCCATTTTAGAGTCAGGCAAGCATGTTTATACCGATATTGCCGGAATCAGCTCCTAATTCAAATATTACCTCACCGGAGCTTCAGATGTGTGTCGGTTCCCTGCAAGCATTCAAGTGCTTCACGAAACATGAGTGCTTGTATCACCTGGTAACCACTCTCGGTGGTCGGCACTTCTCCCGCTCCCCTCAGTAGTTTTTCAGCGCTGGGAGCACGCTATACTGAATTTCGGAGGATCTGTCTCTCGCGCTCCCCCTGCGGGTTTTGGGTTTCCCCCACCTTCTAACCTGGCACCGGGTACTGCAGGGCTGCGGGTCACTGTTGTTCGTGCCGACAGGACGCGCTAGTAGTGGGGCTCCATTCCGTTCATCGCGACTCTCTCTTGGCCAGTTTCGGATTCCATGGTCGCCATCTTGTTCCGGTCCCTTCTTGGCGAGCCTCGCTCCTTGAAGCACTTTTTTTGTCTTATTAGTGAGTGCCTCTGGCATCTCGGGATGACAGCGTTGTACAGCACTGGTGTTCTGATACCCAAATCTTCCTTTCATCTTATTTTCCTCAGGGCGGGCTGGCCCCCTCCGGGGCTCGGAGCCCCCTCCCTTCCTCTGGGGCTCTTCTGACCAAATTGTCAGCGATGTGCCATGCTTTGTTGCTGGGGAATCTGGTGTCCGGCAGTCTTTCTCGTGTGGATGGACGTGAGTGTGGTGGCCAGCGCGGGTCATTCCTCACATGTGGGGCATGAGGCGTGGCTGAGGTGGACTTTTCTTTGGGTCTGCTGATCGCGGGGTGGTGTGGCCGCGTGGCCGTTCCTCTGCTTGGGGGTCTCTTGGGGGGGAGTCGCGGTCTCGTGCGGCCCTGTTAATCCAGGTGCCTTTCCGTCCCCCTTTCTGGGGCAGTGTCCCCCTGCCCCACCTGCCCCCCCCACACTTGCCTTGTTGTTCCGGGGCTGGTGGGTGCGCTGGTGCTCCTTTTGTCCGTGCCTTGCTGCCTGTGCTCCTTTTGCCGGTCTCCCAGGGCTTGCTTTCCCGGGCCCGTTGTGAGGGAGGGGGGCGGGCTCCTTGCCGGCTTGGGCGGGGGTGGGTCGGCGTGGCCTTCCTGCATGCATCCCGAGGAGCCTCGACTTGTCCTTGCCTTGAGAGGCTTTGAGAGGCGGTATCAAGGTGATGTTGAGAAGGAGCTTCAATGTGAGGTCTGGGTCAAGGTGCATTGTGCAGTGGGAACTCAATGGCCATCAATGAGGAGCTGTGATGCAAGGTCGGTCCTATGTCTTTGTTGAGGAATCTGGAGGGGCTTCCAGAGACTTGCCCTGCGTCTTTGCAGGGTATGAGATGAATTGCCTTGAGCAAGTGTTGGCATTGGACTGCATCAGTGTCAAATAAGCCACTGGTGCTTGTGAGAACTTACAATGGGATGCAAATGACTATTTTCAAACCTTTTGTGAGTGTCCTGAGGCAGAACCTTTGTGATGTGAAAGTGTATTAGGTGACAGTTCAAGTTAGAGGTTGCCCATTCTGCCAACATCTGTTCTCCCTTTGTCTCACTGTCTGGGAGCAAAATATAAAGACCAACTGCCAGCTACACCAAGTCATGTGACCATGGACACAGGCTGCAGGCACCAAATAGTTAGGACAAGAAGATGCCATCTTTCTAAGTAGAATTTTCAGAATCATGACTTAAAATCTGACTTTACCATTGAAGTGGGTTTTAAATGACAGTTATGTAGACACGAAACTAGACATTCCTACCCACCTGCTCCCAATTAAAAGTTATCACTTATTACATGTTACAAGGTAACCCAATGTTATTCTACGGGAGAGGCAGGCCTTGCAGTAGTAAAAAATAAATGCAAGCGTTTTTCACTACCATGAAATGTAAAAGTTACAAATACATGTACAACTATTTAAATGCACTGCACCTTGCCCTGTGGGCCCTTTAGAGCCTACCCTAGAGGTGACTGGATGTATTAAAAAGAAAGGTTTACGCCTCAAAAAGGTTTATTTTGTCAGGTTGAAATGGCAGTTTAAAACTGCACATGCAGGCTGCAATGGCAGAGATTTGCAGCTACTTAGGTGTGTGGCACAATCAGTGCTGCAGGTCCACTAGTAGCATTTCATTTACAGGCCCTGGGCACATGTAGTACCGCTTTACTATGGACTTACAAGCAGATTAAATGTGTTAGTTGGGTGTTAGTCCCAGTGTTACCATGCTTTAGGGAGAGAGTACAAGCACTTTAGCACCAGTTAGCAGTGCTAAAGTGAGAAGAGTCCTAAGGTCAGAAAAAATGAAGTTTGCAAAAACAGTAGAATGGATGGCAAAAAGTTGAAGGAAAATCACCCCAGGGAAATCAGGTCTAACATCCCCTATGCGGGATGTCACACAACTTACTCTGCTGCCTGCTATCTGGTACCAGCACACTCATGCTTTTGTCTTTCCCAGGCTTGGTGAATGGACAAACCTTTCCAAAACAACCACCATGCATGCATGCATTAGCAAACTGGCCAATTTGCAATGGATTAAAAGATTGCCACATTTTATACTCCTGCATAGTGTGCCATCTTATAGTGAATAACCCTTGTGTACTACTTGAAACAGCAGTCAGTTCAAGCTTCAGAGTTCCAGTCACAGTAGTGTTCCAATTCTGTTTATAGAATTAGATTATTTCTCCACTCTAGCCAACACATGTTTCGTTATCTCTGACTTCATCAGGGCTCTTCACAATGCAAAATTATTAGAAATTTTATTTGCTGTTGTACTCCACATACATGTTGCACTATGGAACCAAATGGGTGTCCTCGGACGATAATGGAGACCGTATTTGGGGTGTAGCCTCATACTTGCACACCTCACTTTGGATATACTCGAGTCATTAGATTTGCAGTAGAGAAGCTTGAACTTTGATTTAGGGATGGTCTTACACAGGTCTAAAATGTATGTTGGGGGAACATGCAATAAGATTTGGAATTATTTTGCATTGTGAACTGCACCATAGGCCAGTTACAGATACAGCCCATTATAGTGAAAGTAGCTTTTTGGGGCTAGTCACTGTATGTAAATGTTATCATTAAAGTATTCCATGTACCACTATTAGGTATTATCTACCCTACCTGCAGGGCTACAAGTCACATGTAGGGGTGACTAATTTATCAATAATTACAAGTAGGGTTTTTATTCCTGTTAAAACGTTTGTTTTTACAGATTTGCCTGCAGATTGAAAAGCTTCATGAGACCTGTAGCCATGTTTCCTTTGTCTAGTGGAGGGTACAACAAGTGCTGCAGTCCATGGGTGACATTTAGCTTTTCCAAGCTACTAGGGTATGCCATATACAATGGACTTAATGGGAAGTAAATTATGGTAATTAGGTGTTTGCCAACATTACCATGTTTTAGGGGTCAGAGCACATAAATTGGGAACTGCAGCAGTCCATAGCATGCAGGTACTGCCTTTGAGGTTCCCATTGTGGTGCCTATTTCATAGGGCCGTCCTGGGAACGCCAAAGACCCACCTACCAAACCAGGAGAAAACTCCTGACATGGCAGGAGGATCCTAGGCAGGTTTGGCGGTGCTGGAGCATAACAGTCCCACTCCTGCTCCGCCAAACTCATAATAAGGCCCATAGACTGGGGCAACTGATCCTACGGTGGATTCACAGTTTCAGAGTTCTGCGAACTGTACAAAGCCTCATCATTGGGTGTTATGTAGGGGTCAAGCCGGATACTGCGCATTGTAGAATTGAAGCTATGCAGTGCTTCTGCAAGTCAGATGCATCATGCACTACAAGGTTCAGTCTTTCAAACAAACTAATCAAATAATGGATTTCTACCAGCCCATGTACATCAGGATCAACAATTACTTTGTTCCCCAAAAGATTTCTGAAATCCTAATGGTTTCTACACTTGTTAATACTACAGGTCTTCTAGTGCTCTGCACTGACACCATGTTTTGATTACTTGATTGGTCTTTTATTTGGGTCCCTTCCAAGGTGTTTCCTCTGCTGACCTCCTGATTTGCATATAAAAAAAATCTTGCATTGCCACCGAGCCCATGCTGGCCAGCTGCAGTTAATGTGTCCCATTGCTCATAATTCCTACCCAGGGCTATTCAGAGAGCTGTTGCTCACCTCTCTGGTTTATGGGCCCTTTTCCTAAGCAGCTTGAACCAGACAATCAGCGTTGACAACCATGACCTAAGGAAACATGGAAAATTGAAACTAAGCAATTGAAAGTAGGGAAAAATAGGTGGTAAAATACGAGAGTGAGATTACAAACACTGAAGATAGTTTCGTACCCATGCCTGATATAGATAGGCAGATGTAACAGTAAACAGGAATTTGAGTAATTTGGATGAGCTTGTCAATCTAAGATGAACTCTGTTTATGCCAGTGATTCGTTTTGTCTTTTTCCACTTGCCGTCTCTCTGCTCACATTTAGAACATTTGACTAACTTGGTTCATAGCTCCAATAATGCCCCGGTCACCCCTGGGCAGGGCTCGTTACAATGTATTACACTTGTTACACCCCCCCCCATTCCAACGATGTGCTTTCCTCTACCACAGGTACAAAAACCTGAATTATTTTATGTCCGCCCACACCTTCGCATACTTATTTGCTTTCAAATTTCAGTTTTGTCTGATTAGATAATAGTGATAAAATGAAATTTTTCTTTATCCAATAAATATATTATTAATAATAACATGTGCTGCTACTACTACTAATACTAATATAATAACTATTAGTATTACTATTATTACTGTGAATAATAATATAGCTACTATTATTTTTATTCTAATAATTATAATTATTATTATTACTGATGTTATTTGTTCATTGAGCCCTCATGCCTGGAATTTTGAGGCATTGAAGCACTGTATTATTGGTAGTTAATTTTACCTATTAACATTGATCTCGCTTTATCCACAACAGAAAGATTAATGTCTGAGATGGCCCTGTAGGCTGTGCACTGATTGCCAGTATGTTACGTCAGATGTCATGAGCGAGCACTGAACTCACTGTCTCAGTCAGTCTCTTCGCACAGCATGCCTCTTAAAATATGGGTGTTCCTTCCACTGAAAAGTAAACTATAAACATGACACACACACACATATTCAAGTCATAGAAAACTTTATATGAAGGTTTAAACTTTTTAACAAATGGAATGTTCCCTGCAAATAGCACAACTGAACTAAGAGTTCTTGGATACATTATTGAAAGCACTGTAGTATATTATCATTGTAACCAAAGAGATAAACTTGCTTATATGACTTGGAAAATCCGCAGGCGACTTCTAAGGGGAGTGTTTTTCCATTGCCTTAATTAGATTTATTCATTAGGTAAATGTCGGAGGATTATTACACTTGTTTCAAGGGCTATGCCTTAAAGGACATTTATATTGCATCCGCTTGTAAAGGATGACTGTTTTGAGCTCGGTGTGTCATTTATTTCTTGCTTGAGGGTTGGATGGACAGGATATAATAAAGGAAGAATGCTGTTGCACACATTTTTCATGGTTATTAAAAATGGACTTCAGCACAAAGAAGAAATGTCTACTCTGAAGTGAGACTATTTTTCTTACACAGTGTCAGGCCAGGATCACTGCACATACATTTTACTGTCATGGAAAGTCAACTTTAGCAACGTTCTGCAGCTCCTGCCTACAGTGATATATGTTCATTGTGGCTAGCTGTAATTAATTGACTGGATGATTGAATGAAATACTAGGCTAGTGTGCTGGTAATAGTCCTCCACTTCACAGAACGTAATGTAGTTAAAATATAGACTTGAATAAAACCCGGTCAAAAAACTTTTTACTGCCTGGGCAACCGCCAGAAGGGCCCACGTTGAAACCGGGAAAATATCCGTTGTGGCCCATGGTTCACTAAAAACAACGCCTGGAATGGAACCATATCTAGCGGTGATGCACAACACGCAGGAAAGATTTTATATGACTACATTCCGACATGGCTCGAGCCAGCATGGGCTCGAGGGGATACAAGAATTTTTTTTATATGCAAATCAGGAGGTCGGCAGAGGAAACACCTTGGAAGGGACCCAAATAAAAGACCACTCAAGTAATCAAA
Source organism: Lissotriton vulgaris (assembly GCF_964263255.1). Classification (NCBI taxonomy): domain Eukaryota; kingdom Metazoa; phylum Chordata; class Amphibia; order Caudata; family Salamandridae; genus Lissotriton; species Lissotriton vulgaris. The sequence goes on along the minus strand of NC_141696.1, from coordinate 244,882,022 downwards.
ACGGGGTATCAGTGCAGAGCACCAGAAGATCTTTAGTATTACCAAACAAGTGTAGACACCATTAGGATTTCAGAAATCTTTTGGGGAAGAAAGTAATTGTTGCTCCTAATGTACATGGGCTGGTAGAAATCCATTATTTGATTAGTTTGTTTGAAAGACTGAACCTTGTGGTCCATGATGCACCTGACTTGCAGAAGCACTGCATAGCTTCAATTCTATCATGCACAGTAACCGGCTTGTCCCCTACATCACACCCAATGATGAGGCTTTGTACAGTTGTCAGAACTTTGAAACTGTGAATCCACCGTAGGATCAGTTGCCCCAGTCTATGGGCCTTATTATGAGTTTGGCGGAGCAGGAGTGGGACTGTTATGCTCCAGCACCACCAAACCTGCCTAGGATCCTCCTGCCAGATCAGGAGTTTTCTCCTGGTTTGGTAGGTGGGTCTTTGGCGTTCCCAGGACGGCCCTATGAAATAGGCACCACAATGGGAAGGTCAAAGGCAGTACCTGCATGCTATGGACTGCTGCAGTTCCCAATTTATGTGCTCTGACCACAAAAAAAACATGGTAATATTGGCAAACACCTAATTACCATAATTTACTGCCCATTAAGTCCATAGTATATGGCATACTCTAGTAGCTTGGAAAAGATAAATGTCACCCATGGACTGCAGCACTTGTTGTACCATCCACTAGATAAAGGAAACAGTGCTACAGGTCTCCTGAAGCTTTCCAATCTGCAGGCAAATATGTAAAAACAAACATTTTAACAGGAATAAAAACCCTACTTGTAATTATTGATAAATTAGTCGCCCCTACATGTGACTTGTAGCCCTGCAGGTAGGGTAGATAATACCTAATAGTGGTACATGGAATACTTTAATGATAACATTTACATACAGTGACTAACCCAAAAGAGCTACTTTCACTATAGTGGGCTGTTTCTGTAACTGGTGTAAGGTGCTCTTCACAATGAAAAATAATTCCAAATCTTATTGTATGTTCCCCCAACTTACATTTTAGACCTGTGTAAGACCATCCTTAAATCAAAGTTCAAGCTTCTCTACTGCAAATCTAATGACTCAAGTACATCCAAAGTGAGGTGTGCAAGTAAGAGGCTACACCCCATATATGGTCTCCATTATCGTCCGAGGACACCCATTTAGTTCCATAGTGTAACATGTATGTGGAGTACTACAGAAAATAAAATTTCTAATAATTTTGCATTGTCAAGAGCCCTGGTGAAGTGAGAGATAACGAAACATGTGTTGGCTAGAGGGAGAAATAATCTATTGAATAAAACAGAATTGGAACACTACTGTGACTGGAACTCTGAAAGTTTAACTGACTGCTGTTTCAAGTAGTACACAAGAGTTAATCATTATAAGATGGCACACTATGCAGGAGTATAAAATGTGGCAATCTTTTAATCCATTACAAATTGGCCAGTTTTCTAATGCATGTATGCATGGTGGTTGTTTTGGAAAGGTTTCCCATTTTCCAAGCCTGGGAAAGACAAAAGCATGACTGTGCTGGTACCAGATAGCAGGCAGCAGAGTAAGTTGTGTGACTTCCTGCATAGGGGATGTTAGACCTGACATCCCTGGGGTGATTTTCCTTCAACTTTTTGCCATCCATTCTACTGTTTTTGCAAACTTCATTTTTTCTGACCTTAGGACTCTTCTCACTTTAGCACTGCTAACTGGTGCTAAAGTGCTTGTACTCTCTCCCTAAAACATGGTAACACTGGGACTAACACCCAACTAACACATTTAATCTGCTTGTAAGTTCATAGTAAAGCGGTACTATATGTGCCCAGGGCCTATAAATGAAATACTACTAGTGGACCTGCAGCACTGATTGTACCACACACCTAAGTAGCCCTTTAAACATGCAGAAGGCCTGCCATTGCAGCCTTCATGTGCAGTTTTAAACTGCCATTTCAACCTGACAAAATAAACCTTTTTGAGACGTAAACCTTTCTTTTTTAATACATCCAGTCACCTCTAGGGTAGGCTGTAAAGGGCCCACAGGGCAAGGTGCAGTGCATTTAAATAGTTGTACATGTATTTGTAACTTTTACATTTCATGGTAGTGAAAAACGCTTGCATTTATTTTTTACTACTGCAAGGCCTGCCTCTCCCGTAGAATAACATTGGGTTACCTTGTAACATGTAATACATGATAACTTTTAATTGGGAGCAGGTGGGTAGGAATGTCTAGTTTCTTGTCTACATAACTTCATGTGTCACATGACTAGGTGTAGCTGTCAGTTGGCCTTTATATTTTGCTCCCAGACACTGAGACAAAGGGAGAACATATGTTGGCAGAATGGGCAACCTCTAACTTGAACTGTCACCTAATACACTTTCACATCACAAAGGTTCTGCCTCAGCACACCCAAGGCAATGCACCTCATACCCTGAAAAGACAGAGGGCAAGTCTCTGGAAGCCCCTCCAGATTCCTCAACAAAGACATAGGGCCTGGCATCACAGCTACTCATTGATGGCCATTGAGTTCGCCACTGCACAATGCACCTTGACCTGGACCTCACACTGCCGTTCCTTCTCAACAGCACCTTGATACCACCTCTCAAGGCCTCTCAAGGCAAGGACAAGTCGAGGCTCCCCGGGACGCATGCAGGAAGCCCACGCCGCCCGCCCCCCCACCCAAGCCGGCAAGGAGCCCGCCCCCCTCCCTCACAACGGGCCCAGGAAAGCACGCCCTGGGAGACCGGCAAAAGGGGCACAGGCAGCAAGGCGCGGACAAAAGGAGCATCAGCGCGCCCACCAGCCCCGGAACAACAAGGCAAGTGTGGGGGGGGGGCAGGTGGGGAGGGGGACACAGCACCAGAAAGGGGGACGGAAAGGCACCTGGATTAACAGGGCCGCACGAGACCGCGACTCCCCCCCTAAGAGACCCCCAAGCAGAGGAACGGCCACGCGGCCACACCAAGCCCCGATCAGCAGACCCAAAGAAAAGTCCACCTCAGCCGCGCCTCATGCCCCACGTGTGAGGAATGGCCCGCGCTGGCCAACACACTCACGTCCCTCCACACGAGAAAGACCGCCGGACACCAGATTTCCCCGCAACAAAGCATGGCATAGCGCTGACGATTTGGTCGGAAGAGCCCCAGAGGGAGGGAGAGAGGGGGATCCGAGCCCTGGAGGGGGCCGGACTGCCCTGAGGACAATACGACGAAAGGAAGATTTGGGTATTGGAACACCAGCGCCGTGCAACGCTGTCATCCCGAGATGCCAGAGGCACTCACTAATAAGAAAAAAAAGTGCTTGAAGGAGCGAGGCTCGCCAAGAAGGGACGGTAACAAGATGGCGACCATGGAATCTGAAACTGACCAAGAGAGAGTTGCGATGTACGGAATGGAACCCCGCTAGTAGCGCGTCCTGTCGGCACGAAAAAACAGTGACCCACAGCCCCGCAGTACCCGGCACCAGGTTAGAAGGTGGGGGAAATGCAAAACCCGCGGGGGGAGCGCGAGACACAGATCCTCCGAAATTCAGTATAGCGTGCTCCCAGCGCTGAAAAACTACTGAGGGGAGCGGGAGAAGTGCTGATTGCCGAGAGTGGTTACCAGGTGATACAAGCACTCTTGTTTCGTGCAGCACTTGAATGCTTACAGGAAACCAACACACATCAGAAGCTCCGGTGAGGTATTATTTGAATTAGGAGCTGATTCCGGCAATATCGGTATAAACACGCTTGCCTGACTTCAAAATGGCGGACATAAGGTCATCCTGAGCGCGTAGCCCAATAAGGCATTGCCTTAAAGCAAGAGTGGTACATCAAAGGTAGAGGCCCAGAGGCTACCACAGCAGACAGTCTCTGCATCTCCCAGAAGCCTAAAGCGCAGTAGCTACTTCGCACCCTCGCCAAGCGCGGATGAACCCACACAACAACCAGGGCAGATGAACCCACACACAACCCACCGGCTGCACCGGGAGCCTCGCCAGCGCCACCCAGCCAACGTACTGGAGCGCGACCCTACCAACAGCAACAACACGGCCTTCACCACCCTGCGCTCCCTCATCCCCACCGAGCCCACCAAGCTCTCCAAGATCAAGACGCGCCTGTGGCTGGCTTCCAGCTTCATCTCCCACCTGGGCAATGTGCTGCTAGTGGGTGACGGGCAGCCGTGCCACACCACCACCTTATAATACCACCACCAGCACCAACAGCAGGGCAGCAGCCTGGCCTGGGAGGGTGATAACTCGCAGCCCAAGCAGATCTGCACCTTCTGCCTCCAGCGCAAGCAGAGCCCCACTTCTGCGGCATCCCCCGCAATTCTGGGCCAGCAGAGAGGGCCGGTGCACAGCGGCACTCGGAGCACACACACCCCTCCGCAAAACAAAGCAGTGGCCAGTGAAATCACCAAATGCAGGCAGCAGCCCTGTGGCCACATTCGAATGAAAGAAACTACGCCACAGACTCTCCTGGACTTCTTTACTTCTTCCTTTGTCCTGGCCGCCATTTTGCTGCTGTTTTCGGCCGCTTTTCTCTGGACTCTGACCCGCCATCTAGTCCATTCCCACGTCCTTTAACCTTTTTCCCCCCTGACCATCTTCAAATATTTCTTCCCTTTTCTGATTTGCCTTTTCTCCATACCCTTGTATTCCTCCCACCCTCCCCTGGTGCTGTGACTGCATCCCCCCTCCGACCCCACTTAATGGAACTCTGCTTTTCTGTATATAGAGATAACTCTAATCACTACAATATGCAGTACACCTTTGTCCTCTCTACCATTCCTATGTGACTCTTAGAGTATATCCAGTCATATCCCTTCCCTATGTATGTAGAGATAACTCTAATCACTAGTATATGCAGTAGACCTTTGTAGTCTCTACCATTCCTATGTGACTCTTAGAGTATATCCATTCGTACATCTTCTTTTTGTTTGTATCTCTTCCGTGTGTGACTCTAAATCTTGTAAATTTGCAATTTTTTTCTGTTTGTATCTTTTATGTAACACATGTAATCCTTAGTTCTTATGTTTTGCAACTGGTTCCTATGTAAAGCGCTCTGACACCTTTGGGTAAAGTTTGCGCTTTATAAAATCACATTAAATAAAATAAAATAAATAAATAAAATAAAATCTCAACGTCCAGGCACAAAAGGTACTTTGTCAGCAAACAGAACTATATCCAGCCCATGCTTCATCGTGGTTGGCCTGAACTTGTGACTTGAACACAGTCTGATGCAACCAGATACCTGCGGTTGTCGCTTTTTGCTTCTCAGCGTTTGATTTTCACAATACCTTTAAAATTGCATCTTTCTTGTTATGGCTATTGGATTTTTTTTTGTCTTACATACTTTAATACATTTGACTCTATTTTTCTAAATTGGTGTGGATTTTTCTTGTGTTGTACTTTATTACTGCTTGAAGTGCTGCATAAATACTTTTAGCAGGGTTGGGAAAGGGCGCACTACGTATTTGATAAAAGTCTCTGCGGTTGTATGGTGCTCCGAGGTATCACTCTCCGATACTAGTGTGAAAGAATAATTCCGTGGTTGCACCCCCATATGTTTGGGGTATGTCCCCCGGGCTCCAATTGGTCCTCCTATGTAGAGGTTCAATAAATTCGTACCATGGTTTGGTTGTGAAACTTAACGTTTTATTTCTTTATATATCCATCTCTTGGATGTCAAATTTATAATTGTTCATTTTATTCATGAGCAAACATTTCCATTTTTCCACTGAACATTTCAACTCTCCCAATGCATTTCGGCATGTGTAATGCCTTCTTCCAGGGGATATTTCTATGAATCAAAACAGAATAACGCAACATTTAATGTCTGTTCCATAAAATATATATACAAAATGTATCATGAATACAGCATGTTAATTCTAAACCTATACTGTTGTTCCTTAGCTCATAGCATGGTATTTACAACTTTGTATCCTCCAACATAAAACTGACTGGAAACGGTATATAATTCGTATCAGGAGGTCCTCCTTCCATATATCTGTGTGGTGTGTCAGGGTTAGATTATGCTTTACGGAAATCGTTTTCCGATAGTTAACTGTGATATGAATGTTGCGAAGAGTGCTCAGAGGTGTTAAATTAAACTACATATCTCCGCATAAATAAACGTTGCTATTCAAAATACCGAGGCTGTTATGCACTCACCGAGAAATGTCTTGTGTCACCCGCGGCTCCTCTCCTGAACCGGAAGTGTTCAGTGTTGTGCTCCGGAAGCTTACTCTATAAATGACGGCTGTTGCTAAGCAACGCTTGAACAATTCAAACGAGACTATTATGTGTACTGCGTCTAATAAATGAAACTCTAGTGCGTGTTACATGTTGTGAATACAAGCGGTCTATCGGCTGAATGTGTGTGAAAAAATGATGTGAAGAAACATGATTACCGTGTTTCAGTGTGTCTCAATAAAGTTGGATTCTAAAAAAACAGGGCTATGAGATGTAGTGTGATTTCTCACAACTAGCGTTTCTATAAGATTCTATACTGAATATATAGGTTATTTGTACATCAAGACTGATTGTTTTAATAGTCACGAATCAGATTAAAGGAGCAACAAACATGTTTATAAATAGCAGGTAAATTCCATACGGTCATTGAGGCTGTATGGGGTCATGCTAGTCAATAAAGAAATCCAATAATTTTCTCTTTGCAATAGTCTTTTTTTGTGATCTTGTCCTTCTATTTTGTGTACATTCTCAAGAACACAAAATCTCAATTGGCTGATGTTGTGGTTCATTTCCACAAAGTGTTGAGCTACTGTTGATTTCATTTGTTTTGTCCTAATATTTGATTTATGCTCATTTAGTGTGGTTTTTATTTTGCGATCAGTTTGTCCCACATATATCTTTCCGCAAGGACATTTCAACATATACACTACACTGGTTGAATCACACGTCGCTGTTGCTCTTATATGAATTTTATTACCCCTCATTGGGTGGTTGATAGTTGTTCCTTTAATAACACTATTGCAGTGATTGCAGTTCCAACAGGGGAGTGTCCCCTTGTATGTCATTGGCTCAATGTGTGATTGTTTCAACCGTTCTCCTAGGTTTTTGGCTCTTGTGTAGGCAAAGATAGGATCCTCATAAAAAATATGATGAAAGTCTTGTTCGATTCGCAAAATTTCCCAATGTCTCATAATGATACTGCTGTATTTTTTGCTTGCTGTTGAATATTTTGAGACTACCGTGATTGATTCTTTAGTCTTTGGTTGTGTTTTAGTCAATAATTCAGCTCTGGTTTTAGTCTTTGCGCGTTCTTGGGCCTGTTGGAGAATATGATGAGGGTACCCAGGTTTTTGTTAATCTGAGTATCATGTCTTTTGACTGTTGTTCCAGTGTGTTAGGGTCAGACACTATTCGTTTAGCTCGTAAGAGTTGGCTGTATGGTAAATGTTCTTTCAATGGCTGAGGACGAAAGCTCGAATAGTGTAGCGTGTTATTTCTGTCCGTGCTTTTTCTGAACAGATCAGTCTGGAATCCTGTTGGAGTTTTTTTGACTCTCACATCCAGGAATGATATCGACTCCTCTTGTATTTCATAGGTGAATTGAATGCGTGGATCTATGTCATTTAATTGCTTGAGTTGTGTTTCCAAGGTATCTTTGGGACCTTCCCAGAGTAGAAAAATATCGTCAATGAATCTTAAAAATATTTTCATGTCATTTTTCCAAGTTGTTTTGCTCAATATATTTTCTTCTTCAAATCTACTCATGAAAATATTGGCATACGCTGGGGCTGCCGAATTTCCCATTGACGTTCCTGTCTTTTGTTGATACCATTGTCCGTTCTACATAGGAGGACCAATTGGAGCCCGGGGGACATACCCCAAACATATGGGGGTGCAACCACGGAAGCATAAATACTTTTCACATTGCTTCTTGAGCTAAGCCTGTCTGCTTTGTGGCAAGTTATCAGAGAGTTGAGTACAGGTTGGGGTATGCTTGTGTTTCACACGGACAAGAATTTTGGCTACTGTTTGAGTAGCGTTTCACCCCCCTCAACCAGTAATGCAAGTTTCTACAGGAGAGCACAGAAACAGCAAGAGTTTGGCAGGCTTTAAAACAGTGTAGAGGTTACCACATGGAGCTTCCAAGAGGCCCATGTAACCTTCCATGAAATATCATGGCTCTAATTACAGCCCTCCCAGCGAATTGCAACTCTGCAAATAAAGACCAATACACACTAGCTGAAAGGAGAGGGCTAAAAGCCCTATTTTCTGAACTGTATGCATGTCTACATGCATGCATATATATATATATATATATATATATATATATATATATATATATATATATATATATATATATATATATATATATATATATATATATATATATATATATATATATATGTTTGTATATATCTATATATATACATACATGTATGTATGTATTTTGGTAACATGAGGTCTGTTACAAACAGCTGCAGCAGTGTGTGACAAAGACTTAAATAGGCAAATATTTCTTCAGTGTAAGAAACGGACATTAGCAAAGTTTGGATTTGCCTTGAGTTGCAAAAATTCTTCTGCCATCCCCGGTCGATTTCTCCACATGTTTCTAGTCTGTCAATGTTTTCCCTTTTAAGAAACCACTAAGGACTCTGCGCATATTTATCATGGTTTTGCGTCACCCTTGTGCGAGGAAAGGGAGTAGTAGGCTGACTCAAAACCTAGAATGACATTCTCCAAGTGACGCAAAGCCACCTGCGTGACCCTGTGGGGCTTGGTAAAATGGAGTAACGCAAGGCAGCTCAAGTCACTGCCGTGCATAACTCTACCCCAGGGAGGTGTTCCATAGGTGGAGGATGGTTGTTTCTACGCAATCACCCATGGATATTGTGGGCATTCTCAGTTTTACCAATAATGGTAGACCAGGGAATGTGTCAAAATGCTACACCTCGCCAGAGGAGGCATAAAAAGGAGAAATATGCGTATTTCTACTTGGTTTTTTTTCATCTTTCTATGTGAGCTGCATTATACAGCACACATAGAAAATGGAAAAAGCCTCAGAGGATTGTTTGGTGCAGGAAGGTGTCGCTTCCTGCACAAAAATAATCCCACCTACAATGCAGGCACGCTTGCACCATGGTACAATGATGCCTACATTGTTACTAGGCAGCAGTTTGTGCACCTGCACAGGAAGAGAGCAGGAATAAGCTGCATAATGTTAAATATGGCACATTCCTGTCCCCTGCGTTTCACACAGTGCAGCACAGCAAGTTGTCTTGCTGCGTTGCGTTATATTTGACAAATGTGCCCCTTAGTTTTAGGAGACTACATAGGATTCAGCCTTTTGGCTTACATATTCTGGTAGCCAGGTGTGTTCCCAGTAATGAGGTGACTTTAAGCTTCTGTTAGTTAGTGCCGTCTTCACCTAATAAAATAATTTTCAAATAAGAATCAAAGAATACTAAAAGGAAAGAGTGAGTTTGAGAAGAGGTTAAATACACAGCATCCAGAGCAACCCGTCAGAACTGAATTATTCAGAGAAGGAGTATTATTCACAAGGAATAACACATAAAAAGTAGACAAAACAATGGCATCCTATTTATGTTGGCTCATTCCTATGAATATAAGAAGCCATCCAGACTGTAAGGACCAGATCAGGCAGATCATTGTGGCCTTTGAAAAATATTCAACTTCCCATGCAGTTAACATTCTATGAAACTATTTTTGCCCTTAGGTTTGGTAAAATACTGCCCGTGGCTTGCTATTTATTGTAGTGATGTTGAAATGCAAACATAGGAAAAGCTTTTCCCACATTTATCACATCTGTTTTTTGCAAATCCAATGAGGCATATGTTTTGGGAATGTCTGGGTCTGTATGAGTAGAATTATTTAACATGTCTGTTGCCTAAAATTGTAAGGGGAATCACTACGATACTCTATTCAAGTTGTGTAAATGGGCGCCTTATTGAGAACAGGCTGGGCTAACACATAGAACCTTTGGCTGGGCCACACAGCTATTATACTGTAAACATTGTCCTAACATTATTCCTAATCCTCCCCACTCCCCTAACAGTTTCCCACCCCACCATACCCACCGCATGTCTTCCCAACAATGTTGACCATAGCAAAACATTTGATTTAACTTCCTCATGTGCTTTCCATTCCATTGTCTGCCACTTTATCAGTGGTATAGCCTGCCCACTCCAGGGCCAAGCACTGTTCTTGATTCCATGAACTCTTTCCAACTTTCCTATGTCCCCCTTTTTCACGCTTCTCCATCTCTAAATTATTTTGAACCCAGCCGCAGTCGGTAGTGGGAGTACCTGCAGGGTGGTGACGTGGGGAGGGGCAGGGTGGGGGGTAGTAATCTATGGATTACGGCGGTTTACAGGTAAGTAAACATATAAATAAATCAAACGAATTTCGTTGAGCGCACTGCATCAAATTTGGGGATGCAGTGCACGCAACAAAATTAGTTAAATTTATATGTTTACTTATCAGTAAACCTCCGTAATCCATAGATTACTACCCCCCACCCGCCCCTCCCCACGTCACCGCCCTGCCGGTACTCCCACTACCAACCGCGGCTGTTTGAAACCTCACTGCCACTAGAAATGCCCTCCCAGTAGATGTTATTTCAATCTCCCGTCATCTATTCCTTTCATTTCCCTGTCCTCTCCATTGGTGTTTCAAGGTATAATCTGTTGCTGAGCTCTGACAAATGCACTGCATCATGGTGGAACCACATAGGTGAATCAAAAACAATCTCTCTATGGTTAATAATTGCCAGCTCATGTGCCTCATTAAACCCCAACATTTCTCTTTTAATTTCCTTGCAAACTTTGTCTATTACTGTTGTTTTCCTAGCCCCTCTCCACAGACTTCTGGGCAACAGTTGTCCCTAAAAAAAACTGTACCGATCCACCTCTCCTTCAGAAAATTCAGATCCTTTTTGCCTCCAAATCTGTAGACTATCCCAAATCGTTCTCCTAGGTGCAAAACCACCACATCCAGTCTTGGCCACTTTACCCCTAATTCCACACATTATCAGCAACGGCTGGCCCCAATGCATTCACCCGAGCTATGCTAGCATATTATTACCATTTCAAATTCCATTTACAGATGTTGAGAATAGACTGCTTTCCCACATGTTTGCCAACGTATTTCCCTATGGAATGCCCACATTTCCTAATCTACCGCTTCCTACCCGTTCAGTCATCTGCACCTGCAATATGAAAATAAAGGCATGAACACATTCCTGCTTCTCCTATCATCCCTGACTTCAAATAACATCACATCAAGTTACTCCTCCATCTCCCAAAACCCTTCAGCCAATTCCCACTCAAATCCACTCGAATCCCTCCAGTTGCAGCTTGTATTCTGAATGGATATGTGTAGAGGTCCTTCACATTCCACCCCCCACTTCTCAAACACTTCTGCAACAGCCTTAAGACTTCCCTGTCTATAACCCTCGATCTGTCCTTGTGTACAAACAATGGGCCTGGCCACCAACCTCTAACCGTCAAAAAATGATCCATCATCATGACCAATCAAATGTTGTTCTCCCCAGATTGACGCAGCTATACCATGTTCTCCTTCCCCTCTAATTGATTTCACTACACCTCAGTTTAAAACCCACTGTACTGATCACAATCACTATGTCTTCTGCTCTCAAACCCTTTATATTCATTGCCCCAGACATTTAAGATGTTTGAAATGCCACGAAAACAGCACTGAGACTACAGCCACATACAACTAGCCTTCCCAAGTGGGTGCACACCCAGATCTCGCCTTTGATATCAAAACCCTGACAATTCCTACTGTGACCAGCTTCCACTTCTCTTCTTTTATTTTACCTATTTCAATTTTTGGATCAGCCTTTCAGTAGCCTTGTGCCTATTCCCCCCACATGGATCATACCCTCAAACATATTTGCCTTAGAAAGCAATCCCTGTCATTTTCCCCCGATGGACACTGGCGCCAACCTCTTCTCAATCGGTTCTATCCAAAAATTCCATGTATTGACTAGTCGCTTTGCAATGTCCACGACCCCAAAAACACAGTTGTCCACCCAAGCCTCTACGACTTCCCTGTTGGCTAACCTAGAGAACTTTTCACCAGTTGCATAGTTCTCACACTCCAATATCCCACAGGACTGGTGGCCAAAGCATGCAGTTCTCCTCCATGTTGGAAGTCAAACTACAGAATCTTGCCCACTATGAAAGAGATAACGCATGGGATATCTTGTTGCCTACTCCAGCAATACGCCCTGCTCTCAAAGAAATGTTCATCTTCAGACACATCAGCATCATCTGTCTCACGAAGCAAACAACATACTCATCTTTCGTTGTCATCCTGTGGATCATGTACACCAACAAGGTATTATCAATCATGAAAGTCACGTTTTTACGTCTCAGTTCTTGTCCCCAGATCTGTACTGCTGCCACACCTAGGAAGAATTCCAAGAAGGTTATTCTGTGCCTCTTATTCTTCCAAATCAGTGACCATTTTTCTGCTATCCACTGTCCCTTCTATTATACTATGAATCATCCTGCACCCAAATCATCCAAGACATCAGGCCAGTTTGGAGCCACATTGTGGCACTTTTGTACTGTTCCAAAAATGTTAACCATATCTGCAAGTATCTCCTCCCCCATCCTGTCACTCTCACCCTGTGATGCATTTTTGGACCCATCATGGCAAAGGCCATCTGTCTGCAGACAGCCCCCTGCCAAGAGTGACCACCCTGCACACAAAATCCAGGTGTCCGAGCACCTGCTGCAATTTCTGTGGTTTGCACTTGTTCTTCCTAATCACCTCTTGTAACAACCTGATCAGTAGTCTCATCTTGTCATCAGGTAGTGCTGACATCGCTGCAACTGAGTTGAATGGACCCTCTGTATTCTCATCAGCCAATTGTATGCCAAACTAGTCAGCCACCCATTATAGTGTTTCCATCAATATGCCAAGATTACGCAGTGCAACCGCTTGACCGACCATCAAGCAGTCATTCAAGTGTATTACCTGCTCACTTCCTGCCACCAGTTTGAACCACCCAGTTTACAAACGTGTTGAATTTATTGAATACCACACATCAGCCTTTGGGCATTTCCTTGGCAACATAATATTGAGATTGAAAGTGCATGCACAGTAGTTTAAAGTCATCAGCATGAACTGGTAGAGGCCGAAACCCCACATTTATACCAGCCTTACTTGTCTCAGCACCTGCACCACACTGTCATATCATCTTGATCACCTGGTCAAAATTGGCATAATGAACTGAGAACTCCCTTGACTCAAAGAATTCATTTATGATGTTCTCTCTGACCAGGAAAGGAGATGTATGAAGCAGAACTTGCCCACTCTTTTCTTCATCACTGTACCAAGCGACAAAATTATCAAATCCGCTATTTAAGGCTCTCGTAAGGGGCCTGACATCCTGTCGCTTTCTACCTCCTTTTGAAATTTTTATGTAACCACTTTTATTTTTTTCTTGCAAGAGCGAACATTGTCAAAACTCCTCCACCTCCTTTTTCCTATGTAAGGAATTCTGACACCCTAGCTAACCACTTCCCCCACACACACTGTCTGATGGCTTCATGCTTAATTGGAGTAGATGCCATTCCACATCACATGTCTACACTCTTCCCAGCTTCTGCCAAAATCCTGCTGGCCTTGTTCCCCACTGCACTGCATGCAGGGTGCTTTCCTTCACACTTTGAGCAGTCATGTCAGAATCAGCATGTGATTCGGTGATCGGCATCTTTGTTGAAATTCCAGCAGGCTCCCTCTAGTCCCATTCTGGATGCACCTCCCAACGATCCACACCCGCAGGCACGGGGCACCCTTGGAATGGCATGTAGGGCAAGGGCAATTCACTCACGATGTGTACCGACTCAAGAAGTCAGGGAGTTTCATGAAATGTAGCCACAGCTCATTATCAAAGTTTACTTAAGACTTTATATGTGTTTTGCACTCACTAAAGCGAAATTCCTCATCATTTTGAAGCCACACAAATACCCAACACCTGACCCTAGTTGACAATTGCCACATCCATGTGTTTCCTTAGTGCTACATGATGTTCAGCGAACTTTTCACAGGCATTACTGGCAAATATGATAAAGGAAATGGTCCAGATATTTACGTTCACTGGTACCATTGGTCACTTGACCAGTTCTGTCTCTTCCCCTTTGAACCCTTGTTGCATTTAGGCTTTCTGTAAAATAGTTTGAAGATTGTAATATATATTCGTTTGCCCAAATATTTTCTTTGGTGCTCAACAAAAGGTGAGCACCTGAAGGCTCTGACCCCCTCATACAAGGACGCTTTGTCATCCCTTCAGCACCACCCCCCCCCCCCACACTTCACCTTTTCCTGTACCTCCCTCAATTGCCTTTCTGGATCTGCTGACTGCCTTCTATACCTCCTTAGAGGCCAAGTCACCCACCTCCCCTGCACTCTTATTCACTGCTCCTCCCCCAGATTTGAATCAGTTTCTCTCGCCAATTCCTGGCCAATCTCCACCCTCCTGTGGCCCACTACATATGCACTTCTGTTCATATGGTCTGTTGTTTCTGTGTCAAAAAGTATTTCCCATCTGCCACCATGCTCTCTGCAACTCAGTGCTCTGTGAGCCTCCTCCTAACAGCATCTCTCTCTCTCTCTCTCTCTCTCTCGCTTTCTCTCTCTTTCTCTCTCTGTCTCTCTCTCTCCTGGAACTGGCAGTCGCCCTATGCATCCTACCAATTTCATCCATACTCAAAGTCCCCAAACTCTGTTTCAAACTCTCTGATCTCCTAGGCCATTTGCCCATGGCCTCCCAACTTCTATGCTTTCAAACAAAGCTTGATACTTGACCCTGTACCCAACATATCCTTCTGGGTTGATGACTTTTTCACCCTTAAAATGTACCTTTTTCTTCCATGACTTCGTTGTCCTCTGATGCTCCCCTGTTTTTCTCTTGTCTCTCAAGTCATCTGACCCCTCCACTGGCATCTGCCCTTCCTGTCAGCTGAACTTCCACTGTCTAAGGAATCATCTTCCTCAGACAGTGCCTAACTTGTCCTCGTCCATCACTCACACCGTGTGTCACCACTGCCTCCTGCTGTCCCTTCTTTGTCTGTGAACTACTGCCACCATTGTTCTGCAGCAGCACATGCTCATCACCCTCTAACGCTCCCTTGCTTCTCACTTTCATCAACCATATCCCCAACCTCACTTCTTGAACCCTCATTGTCCTAGCCCTCTGCCACTTGTCCTTGACCATAATCCCTTCAGTGCTTTCTGGGAGCCACACTCTGTTATCCAGCCTCTGGCCTCAAGTTGTGGAAACTTGGACGAGTTTGCCTTCCCTGTAGGATTGGGCTACTAGAAAGAAGCCCTTGCCTCGCAGACTTCTATGTATCTTTTTTAACGATCATGTCCAAGCTGACTGCAGCCATCATGTGCTCCGTCAGGCTGTTCCAACAAGGACCCCATGCTACAGTCCCATCCCGATACCTTGAGCGCTCCCGCTCCCGACCACTTTATTTCTGGGGATTGGCCTTCACTGCTGGTGCCTGGTCCTCTATTCCATTCTGCTCCAATGACCTCCTCCTTACAGACTCCTTCAACCCTTCCAACCCTGGCACATTGCACGTTGGTGGGACCCAAGCCCCTTTTGCGGAACACCCTGTGAGTCCTTCTGTTCCAAGGGGCTGCCTCCCATGGTATTCTCACCTACATTTCTGTGTCATGTCAGTGTAGTTTCGTGAATATCAGACACCGCCATCTAGTGTACTGGATTTGCCTGTGTGCCCATTGCTGCCCCCGCCTGGCCTGGTGCTCTTCGTGCCTCTGCTGCTTATTCTTGATTCTGGTCCTCACCATTTACTAGCCTTTTTCTGATGGAGGGGACTACTGTCTCACCCCCTCCTTGTCCCTCATTCTGCTGTGTTCTTTCACAGCTCCTCAAACAAAGGCTCCTGCCCCTCCTTGAGGGGGAGCCACAGACTATGATGGCTGTACTTACTGTAGCTGATGCAGTTTTTTAGGCCTGGGGTCTGTTGTGGCCACTGTAGGCAGCTCTAGTATTGCAGGCAACAGCCTGCCTCAAGCCTATAGCACCTCAACGGCGAAAATCCGCATCCTCTTGGGGTGGAGCATGTCTCCCAATAACATATTTGTTTAGGTCCAGAGGAAACTGCACCTACGGAAGGCAGAAGAGTGATGACAGGATACACTAGCCTCACAACTGCCTGCTTTGTTCCGCTCCCCCTTCTCACAAACTTCCTGGCAACGAATGCATTTCTGGCCCCTCGCCCTATTGCCCATAATACATTGCAGAGGGTTTGAATAAATGCCCTAAAGAGCATATGGGTGAGCACCCAGATTTTTTTTTTACATGACTCTTGTAGAAGAGTTTAGGCCATTTGTAATTTCATACCTCTCAACTTACCTGCACGTTGGAGCGTCACCCATCATTCACTTCCTGTCACCTTTTGCTCCAAGGTGACATGTTTTCCCCACTGGCAGAATACACTCTTAGCAGTTCCAAGATGGTTGCTCTGTTTATCAAACAATGTAGTGCCTGTGTTGTGAAATCAATGACCCCGAATACTGAAGCCTATGAAAAACCGTCTGCAGTTGGTGAACCCCTACCCATTCTTGGCCCATGAATGGAATTCCTCATACCTCAGCCTTCATTCATAGGAATTACATTTAGCAAAAATCATTAACAAACAAAATCGCTGACAGCGAACACACCTTTGGTACAGGCATCTGGAGACATATCACAGTTTGTATAAATCCATTGGTGGAAAGACCACCTTATGAGTTAAAACTATATTCAAGGTAAGGTAGGAGGCAATGCATCAGACAAAACACGTGTTTGTGTTTATAGCTTAATGGCAGCGCCAGCACTAGAGGCGGATGCTACTCCGATCTTAAAAGTAAAAAAAATTACGAACTCTTTTCTACTGCGACACATAAGGAATTCCTCCTTCAGTTTCTGTACTTAACAGACTATAGAACTTGTCTGTTATTTTACTAGTTAAACTTTGCTACTTTCCAAGTGGTGCAGCCCTCAACGAGTGTCAGTTGAGTTACTTATCCGGAGGATGACCTCTTATGATTTTTGAAAAGTGAGAGTGAAACGTCGACAAATCAAAAAAAATGACAGATTTGTATTTCCGAACTCTCAATCTGTATGTTTTAAAATGTTGGTTTGTTTATTGCTGTACAAAATAGTGTGCAGTTTATTTAATGGAAATATAATTTGATTTACCTCAAATTTACTCACAAATTAAGATTTCTTAATCAATTCCCACGTGGGACATTTTCCTTTGAAGATGAAGGCAGTTAAACGAGCCCACTTTTTACTTTTTTGACAGACCTGTGAAAAATGTTGTTTTGGCGCTTTATTAGTATGATTTGTAATAGAGAGCAACTGTAATTGCCATTCAATGGAGCAATAGCACGTTTTTTTAGGGCTCGCGCCTGTGTTGCAGTGTGCAGCACTGCTCGCGTTGCGAGATCGCTTTTGTATGGGGTTTTAAAAGCTGACCACACGCTTGTGCATGTGATCAAGCTTTTGCTGGCAGGCATTGGCTTTCGCGTGTTTTTTTTTTAAAAAGGCACGCGATTGGGCAAAGGCGGGCACATGTCCTGCGTTTGCAACGCCCATTCCCGACCGTGTCTAGCACGCGCGTTCGCCTTGCTGCCCCGCTCCCTCCCCGCGCTCCTCTGTGGTGCGCGCGCACCAATGGTTCCCCCACTGCTCGTGACTGGCCTGGTCCCTTACCTGTATCTGCGCGCACACCACAGAGGAGAGACCGAAGTAAAGATTGTGACCCCCATGCCCTGAGGGAGACACAAGGAAAGCATATCGCAGCCAAAGTAACAGCAGGCAGTGGGCTGCGGAACCATGGCTTACGCGTACCTTTTCAAGTATATTATCGGGGACACAGGTGAGCATCGCCCAGCCCTCGGGGAGGTGTGGGGTGGCCTTATGGACAGTGCAAGCATTTCCGTACTGTTGGAGCTGATGACGTGGGTCAGAGCGGCCCCCGCACCGCCTCCCAGACCCAGGCCTTCCTGATAGCGCAGGAGGGATCTCCTCTTCTGTGTAGGGTACCCTTTTCCAAGGCTTGCCCCCAACAAGAGAGCACATTGCAGTTCCAGGGCGGGCAGGTTACTCTTCTACACGTTTAAACTAGAACAGGTGTTAATGGGTGCTTGCAAGGCATGAAGGATGTGAGTGATGAGCACAGCAAGGGGTTACCCTTGAGTGCATCTAGCACTGCACAGATCTCCCAGGGTGCTTGTTCCTCTGCGTGCACAGAAATCATTTATAGATTATAACTTTGACTCACTTGGGGAATCGGGTTTGAGTTCATTGGTTCGTACTGGGACACAGATAGAGCATGCATGCAATGTTTCGGAGCGAGGTGCCCAGGATACTTGCACTATCGCTGATCACATGAACGTTTAAGTGCCTAATATCACTGGTAGTGCATATGAGTCATAAGGCATTGATCGCCTTGGGAGGGCGTGGGGGAGCGATAGGGACAGAGAGCATTCTAGTCCTGACTTGGCAGGGCAGGTATGAATGAACATGAGAATACTACGTTTAACAAGCGTTTCACTCAGATTGGAGTCCAGTAACTAGTTACAAACAATAGAATATTTTAGTAATTGTTGGTAAATCGAAGCCCATTAAAATAGTTCGGACCGTGCAGATGGTTGTGTTTTTAATGGGGGGGGTGGGCGGTGGGTGTGAGAGGGCGTTGTTATTATAGTCCAGATTAAGATAGTGGCAATTACCAGTAGTAATACCTTCCTTCGTGTTATTCCTGTTAAAGAATCTGTGTCCTACATAATGGTTTCTGCAATATCACTTTAAGTTGAACTCTTACATTGAACAAGCATTTGCAATGCAATAGGTGTCGCATTATTAAAGTTTGAGCTATTTATGTTACATTATTTAGCAATGCCAATAGCTCAAACTTTAATAATGCGAGACCTATTGCATTGCAAATGCTTGTTTTAAACTTCTTTCTCACTTTAGTGGGCTTCTTTAAACAAGTTGCTCTGTCCTGTTTTGTCAGCACTGCAGCCAAGGACATCTCGACCTACACTGTCTCTTTTGTCTGAATGTTGCCAGAAGCAGTGATTTGTCGGATTTCTTGTTTTCAGGTTTTATCATTTGTGTATCTGTACAAGTCAGTGACTCCAAGCGTTCGCACTTTTTGTGCGCATTAACAAATAATGACAATATGTTTTTGGCGCTTAAAGACAATTTATTTCTGCATTGGGTCCCTTCCGAGTAGATTCTCAGTCAAAGGAAATGAAGGAAGGGGAAGGATGGAAAAATGAAAGGAAATGGAATGTAAATGTGACTAAAGTTGCTATTCCTTCCCATTAGTATCTCCAAAGCACAACATATGTTTCTACTGCTGTTTTTGGCAGGACGTCTTCTGGGCAGCAACCACTCCCTCTCATTTACCATTTAAATAAATGCTGTCTCCCAGAATTGCCTCTGAATATCTTTGTAGGACTCCCTGCCTCTTATTCTTGAGCAGGAGCCCCCTTTCATCCCAGCATGGGATTATGAGCATGCACTCAGTTACAAAAGTAGACAGAGGTGTAACCTAGGATCCATGATTTGGCCTTCTTGAACCACTGATAAATGGCATTTTATGACAATGGTACTTTTTTCTCACCTGAGAAAAATTAATTGCACCATCAACAGAGGTGTATGTACAGGTTTGGGGATGAAGGGGTAATAAAAATAATCTATCCTGTAGAACTGTAAGTGGATCAGTGGCATTGCCCTAAGCTCACACGAGGTCGGAGTCAATGTTTTGTCTGTATACTAGGTATTTATTCATGCACTTTTTTACAACACCTTTTAAACTTCACGTAAATTGGCAATTTGAAGCCACCTGAAGCAAAAGGACAGAAATAACATCCTGAATAACATTAATGTTTTTACCACTGCCTAAAAGTTGATTTATAGTTCTTGGAGCAACATAGCTTCAAAACGTATAAGCATAGTTTGCTGTGTCTTTCATGCTTTCAATATAACTCAGTACTGTGAAGATTTGGTGTACTTTATGGTATGGCTACTCCAGCTCGAGTTGGGTGACCAGTTCTGACAGGCTGAAGATCAGTTGGGTTAATAAGGGGTATTTGGACAGTTATCTGGTCACCAAAGCTGTCTCAAGTCCACTTTCACACTTTGCATCAAGACTGCCATGTACTTCAATGGAGTGGTCTGTAGAATCCTACCTGAAATAAATACAAAGTCAGTTAGCACATATGATGATAAAAACAATGTATTGTACTACGTGAAGCTCGGTGACAGACAGCTAGTAGAGCCGAGTATCCAACAAGAGAACGTCTCACAAGATCTTTTATTGTCTAAAACCACAAAAGAAGGCTTTGCAATATTTGCCATACATGTCCAATAAAATCACATGAATAAGACAATTTTTTCAAGAACGATGGACAGGGGCGCCACCTGCCCATCACCAGACTCAGAAGGTAGCATAATTATTAAACGCCAGGACAATCAGGATAGGCCAACACTGCGTGATACCTGCATGGTGTAAGGTGGTGGGGTTGTTGTTACCCACGTGTCTTTTGATTGTGACAGTTGAGAATTTCAAAGCTAATGTAATGCGCTAGTAATGGTAAATGTTGTCTTGAACATTTGTAGCGAGCCTTGCATTGTGATACCAGCTTACTTCCAGTAAAAAGTAGATTAGTTCACCTCAGGTCATTTATCTTCTGTGCACATTCTACAGGCCTTCACGTTGAGTATTACAGAGCTGGCCAGTCTGTTGGCATTAGGGAGAGAGGAAAAATGGATTCCACGTCCTGATACTGGGAATGCAGGATGCTGAAAGATGCTCTGGGTGCTGTGCAGTTAATGGGGTGTCCTTGCGGTTGTTTCTTGGTCCACGGGTAAGGTGGAGCAACTTTGGCCACAGGGGTTGATGTCCCTAGAAGTCCTCTTTGAGCCAGTATAAGGCCAGCTGTGACTGGGTTATCGATCTCTGTACACAGGGGGTTCAGAAGTTCCCTTTCGTGATGGTGGGTGTCCGTCTTTAGTGACCAATCTGGACTCAGATGACACTTCCAGATTAATCAGGTGCAACTTTTGGCTAGCGAGGATTAGTATCTTCTATTGCCCATCGTCGTTCAGCAGTGATTCCAAGAATGTGGCCACTGACTTGTTAGCATGGGTTACGTCAGCTGTAATTACCCTGGTGGTGGTTCCAGGGAGTCAGCCAACTGACCCTTGAAGTCACTTATTTGGTATGGGGCTCTGGAGTGACTTCCCGAAGCCAGTAGCCACAGGCCCAGTCCTCTCTTTGCTAGTCCAGGGTGCGTAAGGTACAGTCCAAAAGATGGCGCTGACTATCTTGCGAGCTCCAGGGGTCAGCAGGGCAGCTTTTCTTTGGTCCTTTCTCCAGGTCCATTGTGATCTGAGTTTCAGGGTGCTAGGAGGCCATATTTATGCCAAGATAGTGCCCTGGGGGAATGATGCAGCCATTAGCCAATGGACTACCAAGATCCGTCCTTCCCTGTGATGGCTGTGTGTGGCATCTAGCAATTCCTTAGTGCACCATTCTGCCCATTTTCAAGATGTCTGAACTCTTCCTGGGGCCGTATTATAGAAAGTCCACCGGGGATGCAACGGACATGTGCACCTGTTTTGCCCACCCCACAGCACTGGTGTTACAGGGGCCGTAGATGCTTGTGCAGCCCTTTCTATAATACAGATAGTGCTGGCGGACATATACCACCAGTGCTATCACCAGAGGGTGTACCCTCATTTGCATGGGAGAGTGTCCCAATGAAAATGAGGGAATCCTTTTGCCAGTGCACTGCGTTGTACTACCAACAAGTTGGCAGTGTATGCCCAGATGTGGGTCCTTTGCTCCCTTGCTCCCTTGCTCACTTTGCCACTGGATTCAAGCTAGCCTAGCTGACGACGGCTGATTAGCCAGAAACCGGTCCCTTTCCCAGGATGCTTGTTTCCGGTCCAGGGAAGACATGGCTTGGCAGTTCAGGCTGGACTGTTCCCATGAGGCACAGGGTCAGACTGATTAGCATTTGGCCATGTCTGAACTGGGATGGCGGAGCGAGCTAAAGAACGATGATGGATTAAACCCATATCAGTTGACTGGGGGTGACTGCTTGCAATGTTCAACACTCCGTCCATCATCCCCTTTGGTTTTGCTTTGTATTACCGACAAGGGCACAGAGGCAAAGAAGCTGTCAGGAGGTGAACTGACAGTGAATGCCTTGATAGCAGACCTCTTGAAGAGGGAAAGGGGACTCTCTGGACATTCATGGGCACGAGTTTGTGGCTGCCCTGGAGGCAGCACATTTGATGTAATACAGTACACTTTCTTTGTTTGCACAGACGGACCTTTTGAAAAGGGTCCCAAGCGCTAACATGAAAATGCACCACATTCCATAATATGGCTCTGGGGATGTTAGGAGCTTGGTAGCCCATCCTTAAGGTGTAGCTACCTGCAGAATACATGCCTACGAAAAAACTCATTTGGCCACTGGTTTTCCCTCTCTGTTTCCGCCACCAGCCTGTCTACCTGAATAATGGGTCAGCCCTACATATGTGTGATCCCCACTTGCCCACCAAAGGAGGTTTCCACCTCTGAAGCTTGACTTTTAGGCCAAACACTGTGTGGCTTCCTGCATGTGGTAGATAACATTTCCTTCTGGAGCAGGTTTCAATTGTTTCTGAGAATCATTCACCCTACTCCTCAGGAGGGCAGAAGGCTGTCTGGTGACCAGCAACTGGGAAATGCCACCGGATAATGTGGACAACAGAGCGCCAACTTCTAAAAGTTGTTTATCCTTAAAAGTGACATTAATTTTGCTTTGGCATCAAGTCAGGTTTAATGCCACGATTAATTTGATAAGTTGAAGTACCATCTTAAAAGTTAAATTAGCTAGGGTGATAAGTAACTCTGTAATAGCCAATGGGGCTACTAACATTTCCATAGCAAAAAAGACAATTCAGGGGCTTTGCTATTTGAACCTATTAAAGTGCATATCCTACTTAATAATATACAGCTCCCTGCCTTAGGGTTCAATAGAACTTTCTCAGGGGACTCTTACACATATTGTTAAGGGAAGTTGGGCCTTTGCCATTGGTTTAAACAGCTAAGTCAAACTAGCAGTTTTAAAACCACTCTTCCAGGCTGCAGTGGCAAGCAGGGAGACATTTTGTACTTTGTCACGTGCAAGGTGGAACAATCAGTGCTGCAGCCCTGAGTGGATACTCTAACTTACATGCCCTGGGTACCCTTCAGCTTAGGCCAATTGGGGGTAGCCAATTCAACATAATTTTTTAATGAGTTAGAACACTGTCACGGAGGTCTGGTTAGTAAGCTTCAGTGCACTCCCAGAGTCTAAAAACTAGCAGCATTAGTCCAAATTGTTGTGGTGATCATGCAAAACAAACTTTTACTTACAAATACAATGAGAATCACACAGGGGGTAATTGTCAGGCATATGTTGTTACATCCTTTTCGAAGCTATGCAGTAAGGAGTTTAATACACAGAAGCCTGCAATCCCTTCATAAAAGCCTAATGTACTTATTATAGGTGATTCATAACTTCTCCAGTCCCTTGTAATAAAGAAATGGCATATCTGCTTAACTGTAATAAACTAATACAGTTGAGTCTTTAGGCCACAATGCCTGCTGTAGGCAGAGAAGGTGAATAGCAGGCCATGTAGAATAATTACTGCTGACGTTAAACAAGAGCAAGCATTTGCAATGCGATAGGTTTCACATTCACACGTTTTTGAGCTATTGGCATTGTAATGACAATGCCTTCTATTTATGTTTTGGGTTTTAAAACATAAACACAAGGAATTGTTATTTCCAATACTAACAGCTTTGAGCCCTCTGAGAACTGAAGCAAAGTTTGGCAAATTCCTAAGTGACCTGTCCCTCCTCCTGCTGCGCCCCTCCACACTAATTAGAAACAGATGGCTCCCTAAAGATAAGAAATTGCTTTTTTGGTAGCATAGAATGTGGAACAACATGCAGTATTACTGTGCTATCCCCCATTTGGAAGTGTACAACACAGATTGACTGTCAGAAAAGTCCACACCTGTTGATATCCCGTTGATGTACTGCGTGCAATATTACCTCACGAAATGCCACAGCACTCTGAGTGGGACCCCCCAGTCGTAAAAACGTGGGCCGCACACAGTGGTGCAGTGCACTTTGCTTTGGGATTGGTGGCATTCTGTATCCACACCAATGTCTAAATGACCCCTTTTGTGTAATTTGTGTTTTTCCCTTGATAAACAACCTTGTAGGTCGTGCTGTCATGCCAGTAAGGAAAATGTGCTGAGCAACAACACAGGGTCCTGACTCTTTCCCAGCAAGACTGAGTCAATTCAATATAAACAACAACACAAGTGCCAATACTGGACTACAATCACCACTTTTTATATCAGGTAATGGTACGAATAAAGCATACCAAACCGCTTATTACTTACGTCAGTAATTTATTTTAGTCAATTTGAGTCACTAGTTGAATTATTTTCATTCTGTTTCACAAGACAGGTTTTTTGTGCATATATACATTATATACAAAAAATACAAAAACACGATATTTTAACAATTAAATGGACTTTTTACAAATTTACAATATACCAACACATATACATATCACTTTCGCTCTTCAAACATACATCTTTCAAACCCAAACAAGAAACCTTAAGTCTTTTGGAATAGAGTCCTTTGTCACTGCCTTATTAAATCATATACAGTCATGCATGATGTTTGTGTAGTCATTTGAATTTAGCATTATGAAAAAGACAAAACCATTTATCAGTGACAGAGAGACTGAAGTGGACCACTTCAGTCTCTCTGTCACTGATAAATGGTTTTGTCTTTTTTTAAAAAATTGTCTAGACAAGATAGGATTCAAACCTTGACTGATTTAGTTTTCATAATGCTAAATTCAAAAGACTAGACAAACATCATGCATATATATTGTATAATATATATTGCATATATATATATATATTGTATATAATGTATATATGCACAAAAAAACTGTCTTGTGAAACAGAATGAAAATAATTCAGCTAGTGACTCGAATTGATTAAAATAAATTACTGACTTAAGTAATAAGCGGTTTGGTATGCTTTATTCGTACCATTACCTGATATAAAAAGTGGTGATTGCAGTCCAGTATTGGGACTTGTGTTGTTGTTTATATAGTAAGGAACATGTGGCATGCACACTACAACCCTCCATTGTGCAGCCACTTGACTCTCTGCCTACTCCAACATTGTGGTGCATGGCCATGCCAAAGTGGAGCACGGAAAGCACCTGCCAGGCATCGCAGCCAGTGCCAGACCCTGCGCTTCCCTTCACTTGAGATTTGAAAAAGAGGAAAGAGCCTATGCACAAAAGGAGTGTGTGTTGCCAAATCGGCAGTAGTCCCCAGCGCCTCTGCCAATAGTCTGGCCAGAGTGCGGATACCATGGCGGCTGCCATCTGCTCCCTCCCTCTAGGAATGTGCTTATTCACGATGTGCCGGTAGAGGCGCGTGGGCTGTGGGGAGCCATCCGCAGTGAAGTGTGCCATGCGCGCCATGCTTCCCGGGCTGCCTGACGGGGGGACACTTGCACGAGGGCCGCCTGCATCAAGGCTGCTGATGACTCCCACCCAAGGGTCAACGGGGGAGATGCTTCTCGGTTCTTTGAGGTCAGTGCCATCCTAGGAAGGCGGAGTGTCCTATTTAGCGGCAGCCACTTTTTCAAAAGAGATGAAGATGTGTTGTTTTGTAAATAGAAGTAACAAATGCAGCACAAGACAGATGGCACTGCACTGGCTGTGTTTGAAGGGGTGTGTTATTTGTCTGAACTCTGGGATGTTGTCATTAGTCATAGCACACAAGCCAGTCAGGGGCTGCGGCGGGGAGGGATGCTGAGTTTTCATTGTGTCACTTTGAGGTGTTCTTCCCTCCACGCTAATTAGAAACAGATGCCCCCCTAAAAATAAGAAATTTCTTTACAACAGCCGTGAAGCAGATTACCCAGTCTGGATGGGCCGGATGAAAAGGAGAAAGGGCGGTAACAAAAAAGCATCATTTTCAATGGGAAGCCAGCATTTAGTATAAACGCTGACGCGGCCCAATGAAAATGATGGGCGGGTCTTCACGTCCCCTTCTGAAATCTCCTCATAAACAATATGTCTCGCAGAGCGAGCAGCACAGCAGCACGTGTGCTGCAACGCTAGGCGAAACCTAAAAATGAGAACTGGCTTTTCCTACTTTTGAGATATAAAAAGAAAAAGGGATAAGCAGTAAGACATTTCATGCAACACAATTATATTTTTGCACTAGACAGTCTTTACAAGAAATTTAGAATATCTTTATGTTCCTACACAATCTGAGCGACGATTAGTCAAAAATGGATGTGTGCCCAGACTGAACAAAAGGAGTAAACTCACCACTGAGAATACCCTTATTCCCATACCCTTTACAAAAAGGTGTTAACAAATATGTATTCACAACATTGTTAGTGATGCAATTCAACAACTGAAACACACAATATATAACAATACACAGATTTGGAAATGGTACGTGAGTGAGTGGGTCATTGCAGTACAAAAACCATTGACACAATCTGATTGAAACACTGCGGCAACAATTGAGGAAAGTTATAACAACAGCAATACCGTTACGATAATGGAGCAACCTCAAGATGTTTTAGCTGGATTCTGGGGCTTGTTGCTCACCCACAATGAAGAAAGGAGCCTGCTTGTGATTTCAAGAAGTATTGTATTATCTGAAATTCCTCTCAGAGCCATGACCAAGCACAGGATTATGTTAGTGTAGTCACACATCAGCATCAGGAGATGCCATCAACATCACTTGAAAAGAATCATAGAGATGGGAGAAAGGGCGGAAGTGGGTTTCTCCTCAGCTTGGTTGTGGAGACATGAGACAATGCTGATGATGTTCAGGAAAACAGAGGCACAGGAACGTGCAGGGGCTAGATGGGACTGGTGGGACTGAGTCTTAAGAAGATCATTTGAAGTGGCCTTCTCAATGCTGCAATGGGTTTTCTTTTTTATTGTGAAATCTTGTCAACAGCAAACAAAAAAAATCTGTGGCAGCTCAGCGGATGGTTAAATACTCTAGGGCCAGATGTACAAAGCCTTTTTCAAGTTGCAAACAGCCTGATTGGCAGAATTGGGCCCTTTTGTGACCAGAAAAAATGCTTTTCCTGATGTACAAAGTGGAAAATGCGATTTGGTAACTTGTTACTAATTCGCGTTTTACATTTGCGATTCGGTATTTGGAAGGGGCGTGCTTAGGTCAACCTTTCCAAATACTGATTCAGTATAGTAGGTATTACTGTTTTGCGACCGAATCCAGTAGCAAATCAGTAACACTTTTCCACCAGCTTCAAACTGGTAGTAACCCATTGGCAAAGGGGAAGGGGTCCCCAAGGAACCCTTTCTCTTTGAGGATGCAGATAATTATATTTTTTAAGAGCAAGCAGTGGTCCCACAGATTTCTGCCTACTCTTAAAAAATGAAACGTAAATGTTTCATGTTTTTTCTTTTTAAATGCTTTCTGTTTTCCTTATCCCATTTTCCTTTAAGGAATGAGCTTAGTAGAATGCAGTCACAGACATGGCTGTCTGCTGACCTCAGCAGGCCACAATCCCTGTGATCACTGCAATTCCTAATGGTTTTCAAATTGCAACCTACCTCATTAATATGCATGAGGTACGTTTATTTGCAATCCACTAGGAATCGCTAACACATTAGGATTACCGATTTCGTAATTGCGATTCGGAGAGAATAGCAATTAGGAAATGGGTATTCCTAATGTTTGTACTTCTCGCCCCGTGATTCTTCCAGGGGAAATCACTTGCAACTGGTTCAATGTTATATCAGCCAAGGACGTCCTGTACATACTGCTCATGACAAACAAAAGGAATAGTCCACCTGTCGGACTCGGAACCCAAAACAGCCCTGGCAATTTTGTCTGACCATCCCTCATGGGGGAAGAGGATGCAAGTTTAAAGCACTACTGCTTTTGTTACTGGGGGCCGATATTGCAGCAGAGCTGCAAAACCGGCCCCCACCACTGTAAAAACCAGCCCACCCTTCCATCCTCCCGGGAAAACGCCCAATGCCTGCCACGACCAGTCCGGCCCTGCCGCCTTCTATTGCTCATCAGAAGCAGAAACATCTGCTTAAAACAGTACCATCCGAAGTTCAGCTTTGTGAAGTTTGCAAAGAAAGGGTGTCCAAGTATCCAAGTTATATTTGATTGTTGAAAGCTTTAGTGTCATCTCTATGTGGTGCGGATACTCAGGGGGGAGAAGTTATGAACTGGCTGGTTCCAGGCAGCCTTCATGTCAGATTCAAGTTATGAATCACATCCTTACTTAGTTTATGTTAAATGACCCCACCCATAGTTTTGATAACATTCGTTCGCGTGTACTTTACTATTTAGCACAGAATGTTCCATCGCAGGCAGCTTTCCACCTCGTATAATTTACGAATTTGTCATGTTCTACACTAGGGGATTGCTAACTTTTGTAGTTGCGCAAATCTTTCAAAATCTTTCTCAGCCAAAATAAATCCGAATTATAATAGGTAAAAATTAAAGATGTGGTAGAGGCTTAACACTTTTAATGATTTGCACGTTTCAAGCCATTCATTGTAAATGGATGCCAAACATATGCTTTATAAATTGAAGTTTGACATAAAAGTTTGGAGTATTAGGCCATTGCGAAAGTATTTTGGGGAAAAGTGCCAGGTAATTAAATGCACAAGCGGCTCCCACTTGCATCTGAACGTAAGTGTTCAGGTAAAGGAGGCGCAGTGAAATAGTTTGTCCTGCTGTAAATGTGTTGTTTTGTGTTGTGTTGTTTTGCAGCTCCTAGAGTTAATAGGAGGGCACTTAGCTGTTGCTACATTTGTTCTTTGAGGGTGAAAAACTATTTAGCTTTTTTGTTTTGCTTTTCATTTTTGTCAAAATTGTTTGTGTTGTTTACTGTTGTATATAGGTGTGTATATAGATATGTATATAGTGTTGTATGATGTAGTAAGCGTTGGCTAAACACTTCTTGTTTGGTAAGAGAAAAAGAGAATAAGAAATAAGAGAAAAAATGTATGCTGATTACAAAAAAATAAAAATGTTTAATCATGTCCCTGTGCATGAGTGATGAAGTACAGAATGTTTTAAAATCGTCTTTTAAAAAATGCTGGGTAGACTGTTGAATTGCTTTATTTTTAACATTGTTAATAATGTTTGATGTGGATCTTAAATCATGCACTGATGTTTTATCAAATCTGACACAACTATGTGATTTTTAATTTATGTTTATCTTTTATGACCAAATGGTCGAAATAAAGATTGAAAATGAAATGAAATGATTAATTTCATAATGCACATTTGGCATAAAATGGGTGAATTAGTAGTCTCCTATTCCTAAAGAGCGTAGTATTTGTTCCTCCTTTCTCCATTGTTCTTGTTTTTTGCGTTTTGTGTTCTATACACATGAAAAACCACATTATAAACAGTAAGTAGTTGTCCATCCTCTGCTCCATGTTTGAGCGCGTAAATAGTCATAGACCGCACCGCTTCCCATGCGAAGCTAGGGTGCGTTGTTTCCTTACTGGAATATTTCCAGTGAAGCTTCTTCTGAAATGTTAGGGCCATATTTATGGCAAAGTGGCACAGTGCAGTGCTGCTGCGCTGCACTAAGTCACTGGGAAAGGGCAGGAATGTGCCATATTTAAGGCATACAGCACATTCCTGTCCTTTCCCCCTGTGCTGACACACAAAGGATGCATAGCTCCAAGGCAGGCACACTTGTACCAAGGTGCAAGTGTGCCTGTGTTGCATGCACAATTGTTTGTGCACAGGAAGGGCCACCTTCCTGCACAAAAACAATCCCCTGCAGCATAGTCCTCTAGCTAAGAGGCGGTAACAAGGTGAAATCAAGATATTTATTTTCGTTACACCTCTCCAGGGGAGACGCATTTTTTTGGTGCATTCCCAGTTTTCACCAGGTTTGGTAAATCTGGAAATATGTAAAAAAACAGAGGAGTTGTATCCGGAACACCTGTGCAGCACTCGTGGGACGCCTGTGCTGCATTGCATTACTCCAGATTTTTTAAGCCATTCAAAGCCATGCAAAGTGGATTTGTGTGGCTTCAAAATCTAAGGTAAGGTTTGTGTCACTCTTGCACCACATTGCTTGCTGCACGAGCAATGCAAACCGGGTCCTAAATATGGCCCTGAATGTCTACACAAGTAAAACAAAAATGTGAAGAGATGAATACTTAAACTGAGACACTACTAGTTACTCAGTGCTGTTTCAATCCTTATTGTTTTTCTCACTGTACCCACATAGACCAGATACTACCTTATGCAAATCTGCCTCAGCCCATCTCTGAAAGGATATGTACAGTGGCATAGAATCACTATCTGTCACTGTGTAAACTCAAAGATACCCTGAAAGTCCCTTAGACCCCACTTTCATCCATTCCTCTGGGCATTCGGAGGTGGGCTGCATGCATTTCAACCTCCTGTGTGACAGCCAAGTTGTGCCTTCATTAGAATATGCAGCATGCGCCATGCAATGTGTATCACAGAAGGTGCAACAGAGAGAGAGATGTGGTCTCTTCTGAACTGCAAGACTGCCGGACAGCAAAGAAATGGAGCAATGCTCATTACACACAGACACTGATTCATTCCGTTATAAAGAGTCAATTTATTGCAGAAAAATTATCTTTATGTTCTTGTAGTTTGTTCACTCCAAGGAAACTAGTTTAACTGGGGACAACTGACACCCTTGGGATTCAGTGTAGGCTAACAGGCACCAATCGTTTTAAACTTTTAAATGCTTGTCACCCATGCACAAGAATCTCGGTAGTGATGTAATGTTTCATTTAGGTAATACACACAGAAAAAGCAAACTACTATCATGAGCTGTGGGACATTTCAATTTGAAAAAACTTGCAAGGACAATGATTTCCCTACTGTCAGAATGTGTGTAACTCCAAATTATCTGTAATTTCCTGGTGGAATTTCATATGTGATGAGCATAGGATTGCTATTGCTTCATCCTCCTCTGTCTCCCTAAAAATTAAATCTGATCTTCTTTGGCTTCCTTTTACTTCCTAGCTCTCATCTAAATCTCCTATTTGATTACATCGTTCTCTTTTCCTTCACTGCATATCTTCTCCTTATTCCTATCATAGATCCCTCTTTTTCTTTTTCCTTTGCTTGCCTTTTCACCTTTTCTTTTCTTCCTCTCTTTCTTCTCCTTCCAGTCTTTTCTTTCCTTTTCCTATACTCTTTCTTTGTTTTACTTTTTATTTCACATGTGCCTTATGTTTTATATCATTTATGGGTTTTTTTCACTTGGTCCACTATAAGGCTTTGTATTGTGCTTCTTAAAATCTAATAAAAATTTCTTAAACTAAAGAATGTGTGTGTGCGTGTGTGAGTTTTTGTGTTTCATCAACACCATGACTGATGTGACACCCAGGTCGCAAGATACATCAACATTCAAACCACACACCCCAAAGGCCAAGAAACTACCATGAGAAGCAGCCATTACATGTAACATATCAGGAACATACAACTCACTCCCACTCATAACAAGTGGTCATAGAGCTGGTTGCAAAATGACTTACATACATAACAAACCCTACCAATGTTCAGCATTGCCGCTATAAAAGCATACCAGCTGTCTTCCAAATTCGAGCGTGGACGTGGTGAGCTCTTACGTGAACCTGTAGTCTCGTGAGAACTCAGCCAGTCATTCGGAGCACCAGATATGAAAAGTCTTTCCTCGGTCTCCCTACGGATTGTCAGCCCTGCTGACAGTAATCCCCACGTCAGTGTTGTAAAAACGTTTCGACTACTGTGAAACGTTTTAGTGATCACCTCTGAAATCAACTTTGCAGCCGTTTTAATTCTTGCGCGTCCTAATAGTAATACAATGTATAAAACATTTCAAGCCAAGGTCAGTGCCATTGTGAGGGCATGCATGCTCAGCTGGCACGAAATCCAAGCCAGTGTGCGTCAGTGTGAGCCAGCCCAGGGACGTTCAGAGAAAACTGGCACTGAGAATGCAGAACACAATGATACAGAACACATCTGTCTGCATTTCAAAGTAGGCTTTTCTGATAAAAAAGACCCTCACTGTCCAGTCCCACACTCCTTGTTGGAGACAAAAGGGTCCATGGTCAAATCATTGTGTATTACACCTCATGCTGACTTATAAATACGAGTTACAATTTGTGATATGTATTTATTTTAAACAAATCATTAAGTGCAACCGGTGACCTTGAGGAGTATCCCAGCACTACCGGGTCAATCTACAGCAGCTGACTATGCAGCAGCCAAGAAAAGCACTGAACACAATCTTTAGATGCAGAGTGAGCGGATTTTCATAGGTTTCCTGAATGTAGCATGATAGCGTTGTGATCTCCCCCACAAGACCTGCCAGACTGTCTACTTTCCTCTTAGCAAGGTCACTCCTATACCATAAGAAATTATAAGAATCTGATTCTTTTTTAATCACCATTTGAACGTTTATAAAAAAAGAATATTTGAACTTAGACATATTAAATTCCTTCTTTTTTTTAAAGCCCTCCCACCTTGGTTTAACCCAATGTAATAGAATAGCGCAGGTTGATCACGAGAAACAATTGTGTACTGCAGAATACCCAAAAGCCACTTTAAGGAGAACAATGCACTTTACAGAAATAAGGGGCTTTTCTGTTGTATGCGCTTTTTCTCTTGGCCGTGCATGAGTGCATGCGGTGAGACCATTTCAGCTTGCATGCTTCACTCTTTCTAGCATCTGCCTAGCTCACTTTTACTTCTTGTGAGCCGTTGTGCTTGGGAGCGGTGGCTTGGTAGTGCAGCTCAGCAATTGTGCCAGTCCTGAAGGACAAACATGTTATCTTGTGGGGGGCTGCGGCCCTCGCCGTCCTTCAGTCCCTCCATTTCGCTGATACTTCCAGGCATTATGCAGAGATGAGTGCAAGATTGCGAGACTGGAGACTTGGCTTGATTCCAAAGCATGAGGATTTTCTTGGTTCCTCAATTTGCAGCCGTATCCTAGCTGGGTGAATGAATGTGAAAGGAATAATTGGTTGGGGAAACATCCATTACAACGCAGTCATTACAATTACCTTAATTTACAACGCAACTGTTACAACACAACTGCCTTTACATCGCATGCCATTACAATGCATGTCACTTCAAAGCATGCCATTACAACGCATACCATTGCAATGCATTATAAGGTAAGTAATGGAGATTTTTTTATTTTAGTATTAGGGTGGGTATGGGTTTTGGGATAAATGAGAATAGTAATTTTTACCCCTACACTATCCTACACTTTCCCTACTGTTGCACTCACTGGACTGGAAATAGTAATGCTTACCCCTACACTATGTAACACTTACCCTACTGTTGCCCTAAAAGTATTATGAGTTGTAATGGTATGCGTTGCAATAGTATGCGTTAGAATGCGTCGTAATGGTAGTTTTAAAAAATGCATTGGAATAGCATGCGTACTAAAATCATGCAATCTAATGGTAGTTGTGATGTAAAGACTGCGTTGTAAAAAGCATAAGTTGTAATTGCATGCATCGTAACGTCATATATTAATTGGTTGGCAGGCCATGATATGGGTGGCATTCAATACGACAATTGGGTCATCTGATGTGACTCAATGCGAAACATATGAGTGGTATGGATCCAACAGAGGCGTGGGATGTCTCAGATTATGAAATTCTAATTCTGGGCAAACAGCAGGCTATTTTTAATGCCACTAGTGTTATCCAGTCATCGCAGCGTAAAAGCACAAAATGCCAGGGCCAAGTCTACATCCAATGTATTACATACCTTCCAAATATACTCACATTTCCCTCTAGCTCTAAGGGCGAACATTTTACTCTTTTCAGTTTGGATTTGAAAATTTTGGGATGATTTTAGGAGATGTTAATGAGTGATATTTCCATTACAATGCATTATTATGTAAGTAGTGAAGATTATTTTAGTATTAGGGTGGGTATGGGTTTTGGGATACTTGAGAATAGTAATTTTTACCCCTACACTATCCAACACTTTCCCTACTGTTGCACTCACTGGAGGGGAAAGACAGCCTGATTCATCAACCATATTTGCGCTCGCAAAGGGCCAGATTCTGAGAATCTGGCCCTTTGCGAGTGCAATTTTTGCATTTGGGATTCATCATCCCAAATGCAAAAATTGCTATTTAGAAACTCGCAAATTTGCGAGGAATAGCATTTAAGGAATCTCTATTAGAGATTCCTTAAATGCTATTCTTGAAACATTTTTAAATTGCGAATTCACAAATTTCGGCCGCTATTTACCGCGAGGTCAAACCTCGTGGTAAATAGCGAAAACTTAGAAAAATTGCATGTTACACACACACATGTCCTTAGGACATGTGTGTGCGCAACACCTGTTGAAATGTGCATTTAAAGGGGGCTACAGGGTGTCCTTTGGACACCCCTGGCACCCTTCAAATCGCTATCTTATTTGCGATTAGCAAATTGCTAATCGCAAATAAGGAATACTCCCCATTCATTCCTATGGGCCTTTTGGCCCATAGGAATGAATGGGGAGTTATTCCTTATTTGCGATTAGCTATTTGCTAATCGCAAATAAGGAATCTGTAGGAATCGCATTTAATTTTGCGATTCCTACATGAATCCTGTTTTGCGAGTCTGTAATAGCGATTCCTTATGAATCGCTATTTCAGACTCGCAAAACGGGTCTTTCATGAATCTGGCCGATAGTGATTTATACCCCTACACTATCCAGCACTTACCCTACTGTTGCCCTAAAAGTATTATGAGTTGTAATTGTATGCATTAAAATAGTATGCTTTGGAATGGAATGCGTTGTAATGGTAGTTTTAGAAAATACTTTGTAATGTCATGCAACATAAAATCATGCAATGTAATGGTAGGTGCGATGTAAAGACTGCATTGTAAAAGCATGTGTTGTAATTGCATGCATTGTAACTTCATATATTCATTGGTTGGCAGGCAATGGTATGGCTGGCATTTGATACAACAGTTGGGTCATATGATCTTACTCAATGCAAAACAGATGAATGGTAGGGATCCACCAGAGGCGTGGGATTGTTTAGATTTTGAAGCTCTAAATCTGGGCAAACAGCAGGCTATTTTTACTGCCACTAATGTTATTCAGTCATCGAAGCACAAAATGCCAGGGCCAAATCCGCACCCGATTTATTACATACCTTCCATATATACTCACATTTCCCTCTAGCTCTAAGGGCAAATATTTTACTCTTTGCAGTTTGGATTTCGAAATTTTGAGATGATTTTGAGAGATGTTAATGAGTGATATTTCCCACCAAATTAAACCCTGATGTAAACAAGTCATACAAAGTACCAAGTACTTGGCACCAAGTCAGATTTAGCTTCAAGCACATCTTTGGGACCTGAGTGTGATCCAGTGGTATCCAAGGACAAACCCAAGGAGGAGACTATAAATACATACAGATTTCAGAGCACTGGGTGTGGGCACGTATGAGTGAATGCACAAGGTGAAGGAGAGAAATAGCCCCTAAGCAGACCTCTAATGCACAAATGCACACGGAGAAAAATTTCTAAATTTCCACCATTACCTGTCCAGTGGTCCAGGAATGGGTTCCCAAGATATGTTCCTTAAACTTGGCACAAGGCACTTAAAGGAGCAGAGATCGAATCAGTAGTGTTAAGGAGAATAAAGTTACAAAAGGACCGGTGCTTACTCTGCAAGCCCCCCTTTGAGAGCTGATTAAAAAATCATTCTCCAGTGTGTATATCTGAGGAATGCTCCGGAACATGCGACTGGGGCTTAATTTAAGAGCTCTGATTGATTTGTGCCTCAATCCTTCCTTCCATCTTCTCCATTCTTGCCATCAAACATGCAGCATTCAACTTTATCTATTCCTGCCTGTTACCAGTAGGCTGCCTCCAGGCATGGTGATACTAGTGGTGTAGAATATAAAGGCTGAATAGGGTCCATATAAGTAAATTACTTGGTCCCTTGAAGGAAAAGATTTTAACCAAAAGGAGCCAATACAAAATCACCTTATACTTATCTATACTACTATTATAAAGAGAGAAGTCTATCCTTTGAGCCAGGTAAACTCGAAAAGTACACCACCAATCTAAATACCCAAGACATCTATGAAAACCTAATAAAAAATATACGTTATTTAAAACATTTACAAATAAAAATAAAGTAGTCCCTAGAAAGTAGCGCCGGCCGCTACGTCTGCGTGATGACATCGCGAGCGCGGGAAGGAGCGGCGTTCAGGAGCAACAGGAAGAGCGGAGGACATGAGTGCGGGAAGGAGCTGCGGAGGACAAGCGGAGAGGAGCGGCGAGAAGCGGAGGAGCAGTGGCAGCGCGGGGAGGAGCAGCGGATGAGGTAGCGGACAAGCGGTCAGGAGCGGCGAGAAGCGGAGGAGCAGTGGAGCGGTAAACACAGCAGCGCAGGGAGGAGCGGCGGATGAGGTAAGTCAAGCAGCCGCGGGTGCGCAGCGAGGGACGTGCGGGGGCCATGAACAGTGAGTGATAAAGGGTGCGCAGCGAGGGACAGGCGGGGGCCATGAACAGAGAGTGAGCACAAAGTTGGGACGTCGGGGGAAACAAAGCTTGGGCAGAAGCAGCCGCTCTGCTGTGCCTCTCCTGCTGTGATGCTGCCCTTAGCCCCTTTCTGCCCCGGGCAAGGCCGGGCAGGCTGCTAGTTAGGAATAAAAGTATTAAAAGAAAAAATGCTAGGACCTGCAAAGGAGCAACTTAAGAAACTAAGATCCCTAAACCCTACTACCAGCTCCACTGGTGAGTGTGATAATTTGGTATGGTCACTTAGTAGACGAGCCATCTTTATCAACAGCAGGTGTAGCCTATTCATCCCAACATCCTCTGCACTGCTACAGAGATGATATGTCCAGCAAAATCCATTTCTTGTGCAGCCTTGCCAACCTGGTCATCCGACCATCCAGCATCACTTTGTCATGCACCTTATAGCACATGATATGCAAGAGGGTCAATGTAAGAGGAGTAGCTAGAAGAAACAATTTGAAGGGTTTGATAAACATAGAAGCAGATCTACAACATGGAAACATTGCCCGAAGACTATCCAAGTGTAAGATCTTAGAGCAAAGTTGCAGGAAAAAATAGAATGCTCTTCAGTGTAAAAAATCACTGCTACACCAGAAAATAAAAAAGAAACATCAATCCCATAACAATCCAAAAAATGGACCAATAGCCACCAGAAGCAAGCACCTCAGAAAATGTCCACAGTAAGCTGAACAAGATTTACAGTCTTAGATTCGAGTCTGGGCCTACGTTAAGGTCCATTCAGTATGGGCAGTACAAACAGCTGCAGCTCTAAATCTCAAGAATATCATACATACAGGGAATAGGTAACAAATCCAGGAATTCCATTCATTTATCTTGATCATTCTTTGCATCAAGATAATTGAAAGTGCACCTGCTGCTAAAGCAGCTTATACACCCCTGGCACCCTTCAAATCGCTATCTTATTTGCGATTAGCAAATTGCTAATTGCAAATAAGGAATACTCCCCATTCATTCCTATGAGCCTTTTGGCCCATAGGAATGAATGGGGAGTTATTCCTTATTTGCGATTAGCTATTTGCTAATCGCAAATAAGGAATCTGTAGGAATCGCATTTAATTTTGCGATTCCTACATGAATCCTGTTTTGCGAGTCTGTAATAGCGATTCCTTATGAATCGCTATTTCAGACTCGCAAAACGGGTCTTTCATGAATCTGGCCGATAGTGATTTATACCCCAACACTATCCAGCACTTACCCCACTGTTGCCCTAAAAGTATTATGAGTTGTAATGGTATGCATTAAAATAGTATGCTTTGGAATGGAATGCGTTGTAATGGTAGTTTTAGAAAATACTTTGTAATGTCATGCAACATAAAATCATGCAATGTAATGGTAGGTGCAATGTAAAGACTGCATTGTAAAAGCATGTGTTGTCATTGCATGCATTGTAACTTCATATATTCATTGGTTGGCAGGCAATGGTATGGCTGGCATTTGATACAACAGTTGGGTCATATGATCTTACTCAATGCAAAACAGATGAATGGTAGGGATCCACCAGAGGCGTGGGATTGTTTAGATTATGAAGCTCTAAATCTGGGCAAACAACAGGCTATTTTTACTGCCACTAATGTTATTCAGTCATCGAAGCACAAAATGCCAGGGCCAAATCCGCACCCGATTTATTACATACCTTCCATATATACTCACATTTCCCTCTAGCTCTAAGGGCAAATATTTTACTCTTTGCAGTTTGGATTTCGAAATTTTGAGATGATTTTGAGAGATGTTAATGAGTGATATTTCCCACCAAATTAACCCTGATGTAAACAAGTCATACAAAGTACCAAGTACTTGGCACCAAGTCAGATTTAGCTTCAAGCACATCTTTGGGACCTGAGTGTAAGCATGGGCGAATTTTGCGAATCTCGCGTTCGCGAATTTTGCGGATTTGCGAACTCGCGATCCGCAAAATCCGCGAATTCCCGCGAATTTTGCGGATTTGCGAACTCGCAATCCGCAAAATCCGCGAATTCCCGCGAATTTGCGAATTTTTTTTTTTTGTGTTCGCGCGTGTTTCTGCCAGTTCGCGAGGGTTTTTACAATTTCGCAATTTGCGAACTTACCTGTCGGGTCGCAAGTTTTGCGAACTTGTTGTTTCTACGTGTCCAGCCTGTTTGGGACACTCTTCTTCATCACTGCCACTCTCTGTCACCACTGCCACTCTCTGACTACTCATGCCACCCTCTGGCCCACCCATGCCACCCTCTGTTTCATCACCACACCCTCTGGTTGTCCAGTGTACATTATTTTCGGCAAAGCAAAGCACACCTTCCCTGCCTCAAGTGACCTGAATTAATTTGGGGCTGATTAATGTGTCACAGAATATTTTTTTAGCTGGCACCTGCTTCCTTAGTGCTTCCTGATTAGTGATCTTTTGCACTTGCTAAGTGCTTTCATTGTTGCAAAATTAGTTACAACACCTGCCCTGCCCCAACTGACAATAATGAATTAGGGGCTGATTAATGGATTTTAACTTCCAGCCTGGCTCCTGCTTGTCTCCCTTAGCTGTAATTCAGGACCTTTGTGGCATATGTGTAACTATTCTGAGGTTCAGAGCAGGGTCACATAATAGTTGCAACTGGCAACTGAACTCTGGAGGGGCCCCTCAGGAAGCACTACAGGAAATGGCTACTAATGATGAGACTGAACTTTTGAACCTGGTAAGTAGTTTCAGTTTTGCTAAGATCGTATTTCTGCAATTTAGCACTTACTCGCGGGGTGCGAAGTTGTACTGGCAAGCCGCGAACTCACGCGAACAGTGCGAGCAAGCCATAAAATCCGCTGCTCGCGGATTTGCGGATTTTGCGGGAGATTCGCGGATCTCGCGGATTGCGAATTTACCGAAAATCCGCAAAATCCGCGAGCGAAACGGATTTTCCACCCATGCTTACCTGAGTGTGATCCAGTGGTATCCAAGGACAAACCCAAGGAGGAGACTATAAATACATACAGATTTCAGAGCACTGGGTGTGGGCACGTATGAGTGAATGCACAAGGTGAAGGAGAGAAATAGCCCCTAAGCAGACCTCTAATGCACAAATGCACACGGAGAAAAATATCTAAATTTCCACCATTACCTGTCCAGTGGTCCAGGAATGGGTTCCCAAGATATGTTCCTTAAACTTGGCACAAGGCACTTAAAGGAGCAGAGATCGAATCAGTAGTGTTAAGGAGAATAAAGTTACAAAAGGACCGGTGCTTACTCTGCAAGCCCTCCTTTAAGAGCTGATTAAAAAATCATTCTCCAGTGTGTATATCTGAGGAATGCTCCGGAACATGCGACTGGGGCTTAATTTAAGAGCTCTGATTGATTTGCGCCTCAATCCTTCCTTCCATCTTCTCCATTCTTGCCATCAAACATGCAGCATTCAACTTTATCTATTCCTGCCTGTTACCAGTAGGCTGCCTCCAGGCATGGTGATACTAGTGGTGTAGAATATAAAGGCTGAATAGGGTCCATATAATTAAATTACTTGGTCCCTTGAAGGAAAAGATTTTAGCCAAAAGGCGCCAATACAAAATCACCTTATACTTATCTATACTACTATTATAAAGATAGAAGTCTATCCTTTGAGCCAGGTAAACTCGAAAAGTACACCACCAATCTAAAC
The DNA here is from genome assembly GCF_964263255.1 of Lissotriton vulgaris. Taxonomy (NCBI): domain Eukaryota; kingdom Metazoa; phylum Chordata; class Amphibia; order Caudata; family Salamandridae; genus Lissotriton; species Lissotriton vulgaris. The sequence goes on along the minus strand of NC_141696.1, from coordinate 244,841,726 downwards.
ACCCAAGACATCTATGAAAACCTAATAAAAAATATACGTTATTTAAAACATTTACAAATAAAAATAAAGTAGTCCCTAGAAAGTAGCGCCGGCCGCGACGTCTGCGTGATGACATCAGGAGCGCGGGAAGGAGCGGCGTTCAGGAGCCACAGGAAGAGCGGAGGACATGAGTGCGGGGAGGAGCTGGGGAGGACAAGCGGAAAGGAGCGGCGAGAAGCGGAGGAGCAGTGGAGCGGTAAACACAGCAGCGCAGGGAGGAGAGGCGGATGAGGTAAGTCAAGCAGCCGCGGGTGCGCAGCGAGGGACGGGCGGGGGCCATGAACAGTGAGTGATAAAGTGTGCGCAGCGAGGGACAGGCGGGGGCCTTGAACAGAGAGTGAGCACAAAGTTGGGACGTCGGGGGAAACAAAGCTTGGGCAGAAGCAGCCGCTCTGCTGTGCCTCTCCTGCTGTGATGCTGCCCTTAGCCCCTTTCTGCCCCGGGCAAGGCCGGGCGGGCTGCTAGTTAGGAATAAAAGTATTAAAAGAAAAAATGCTAGGACCTGCAAAGGATCAACTTAAGAAACTAAGATCCCTAAACCCTACTACCAGCTCCACTGGTGAATGTGATAATTTGGTATGGTCACTTAGTAGACGAGCCATCTTTATCAACAGCAGGTGTAGCCTATTCATCCCAACATCCTCTGCACTGCTACAGAGATGATATGTCCAGCAAAATCCATTTCTTGTGCAGCCTTGCCAACCTGGTCATCCGACCATCCAGCATCACTTTGTCATGCACCTTATAGCACATGATATGCAAGAGGGTCAATGTAAGAGGAGTAGCTAGAAGAAACAATTTGAAGGGTTTGATAAACATAGAAGCAGATATACAACATGGAAACATTGCCCGAAGACTTTCCAAGTGTAAGATCTTGGAGCAAAGTTGCAGGAAAAAATAGAATGCTCTTCAGTGTAAAAAATCACTGCTACACCAGAAAATAAAAAAGAAACATCAATCCCATAACAATCCAAAAAATGGACCAATAGCCACCAGAAGCAAGCACCTCAGAAAATGTCCACAGTAAGCTGAACAAGATTTACATTCTTAGATTCGAGTCTGGGCCTACGTTAAGGTCCATTCAGTATGGGCAGTACAAACAGCTGCAGCTCTAAATCTCAAGAATATCATACATACAGGGAATAGGTAACAAATCCAGGAATACCATTCATTTATCTTGATCATTGTTTGCATCAAGATAATTGAAAGTGCACCTGCTGCTAAAGCAGCTTATACACCCCTGGCACCCTTCAAATCGCTATCTTATTTGCGATTAGCAAATTGCTAATCGCAAATAAGGAATACTCCCCATTCATTCCTATGGGCCTTTTGGCCCATAGGAATGAATGGGGAGTTATTCCTTATTTGCGATTAGCTATTTGCTAATCGCAAATAAGGAATCTGTAGGAATCGCATTTAATTTTGCGATTCCTACATGAATCCTGTTTTGCGAGTCTGTAATAGCGATTCCTTATGAATCGCTATTTCAGACTCGCAAAACGGGTCTTTCATGAATCTGGCCGATAGTGATTTATACCCCAACACTATCCTGCACTTACCCTACTGTTGCCCTAAAAGTATTATGAGTTGTAATTGTATGCATTAAAATAGTATGCTTTGGAATGGAATGCGTTGTAATGGTAGTTTTAGAAAATACTTTGTAATGTCATGCAACATAAAATCATGCAATGTAATGGTAGGTGCAATGTAAAGACTGCATTGTAAAAGCATGTGTTGTAATTGCATGCATTGTAACTTCATATATTCATTGGTTGGCAGGCAATGGTATGGCTGGCATTTGATACAACAGTTGGGTCATATGATCTTACTCAATGCAAAACAGATGAATGGTAGGGATCCACCAGAGGCGTGGGATTGTTTAGATTATGAAGCTCTAAATCTGGGCAAACAGCAGGCTATTTTTACTGCCACTAATGTTATTCAGTCATCGAAGCACAAAATGCCAGGGCCAAATCCGCACCCGATTTATTAAATACCTTCCATATATACTCACATTTCCCTCTAGCTCTGAGGGCAAATATTTTACTCTTTGCAGTTTGGATTTCGAAATTTTGAGATGATTTTGAGAGATGTTAATGAGTGATATTTCCCACCAAATTAACCCTGATGTAAACAAGTCATACAAAGTACCAAGTACTTGGCACCAAGTCAGATTTAGCTTCAAGCACATCTTTGGGACCTGAGTGTGATCCAGTGGTATCCAAGGACAAACCCAAGGAGGAGACTATAAATACATACAGATTTCAGAGCACTGGGTGTGGGCACGTATGAGTGAATGCACAAGGTGAAGGAGAGAAATAGCCCCTAAGCAGACCTCTAATGCACAAATGCACACGGAGAAAAATATCTACATTTCCACCATTACCTGTCCAGTGGTCCAGGAATGGGTTCCCAAGATATGTTCCTTAAACTTGGCACAAGGCACTTAAAGGAGCAGAGATCGAATCAGTAGTGTTAAGGAGAATAAAGTTACAAAAGGACCGGTGCTTACTCTGCAAGCGCACCTTTAAGAGCTGATTAAAAAATCATTCTCCAGTGTGTATATCTGAGGAATGCTCCGGAACATGCGACTGGGGCTTAATTTAAGAGCTCTGATTGATTTGCGCCTCAATCCTTCCTTCCATCTTCTCCATTCTTGCCATCAAACATGCAGCATTCAACTTTATCTATTCCTGCCTGTTACCAGTAGGCTGCCTCCAGGCATGGTGATACTAGTGGTGTAGAATATAAAGGCTGAATAGGGTCCATATAATTAAATTACTTGGTCCCTTGAAGGAAAAGATTTTAGCCAAAAGGCGCCAATACAAAATCACCTTATACTTATCTATACTACTATTATAAAGATAGAAGTCTATCCTTTGAGCCAGGTAAACTCGAAAAGTACAACACCAATCTAAACACCCAAGACATCTATGAAAACCTAATAAAAAATATACGTTATTTAAAACATTTACAAATAAAAATAAAGTAGTCCCTAGAAAGTAGCGCCGGCCGCGACGTCTGCGTGATGACATCAGGAGCGCGGGAAGGAGCGGCGTTCAGGAGCAACAGGAAGAGCGGAGGACATGAGTGCGCGGAGGAGCTGCGGAGGACAAGCGGAAAGGAGCGGCGAGAAGCGGAGGAGCAGTGGCAGCGCGGGGAGGAGCAGCGGATGAGGTAGCGGACAAGCGGTCAGGAGCGGCGAGAAGCGGAGGAGCAGTGGAGCGGTAAACACAGCAGCGCAGGGAGGAGCGGCGGATGAGGTAAGTCAAGCAGCCGCGGGTGCGCAGCGAGGGACGGGCGGGGGCCATGAACAGTGAGTGATAAAGGGTGCGCAGCGAGGGACAGGCGGGGGCCATGAACAGAGAGTGAGCACAAAGTTGGGACGTCGGGGGAAACAAAGCTTGGGCAGAAGCAGCCGCTCTGCTGTGCCTCTCCTGCTGTGATGCTGCCCTTAGCCCCTTTCTGCCCCGGGCAAGGCCTGGCGGGCTGCTAGTTAGGAATAAAAGTATTAAAAGAAAAAATGCTAGGACCTGCAAAGGAGCAACTTAAGAAACTAAGATCCCTAAACCCTACTACCAGCTCCACTGGTGAGTGTGATAATTTGGTATGGTCACTTAGTAGACGAGCCATCTTTATCAACAGCAGGTGTAGCCTATTCATCCCAACATCCTCTGCACTGCTACAGAGATGATATGTCCAGCAAAATCCATTTCTTGTGCAGCCTTGCCAACCTGGTCATCCGACCATACAGCATCACTTTGTCATGCACCTTATAGCACATGATATGCAAGAGGGTCAATGTAAGAGGAGTAGCTAGAAGAAACAATTTGAAGGGTTTGATAAACATAGAAGCAGATCTACAACATGGAAACATTGCCCGAAGACTATCCAAGTGTAAGATCTTGGAGCAAAGTTGCAGGAAAAAATAGAATGCTCTTCAGTGTAAAAAATCACTGCTACACCAGAAAATAAAAAAGAAACATCAATCCCATAACAATCCAAAAAATGGACCAATAGCCACCAGAAGCAAGCACCTCAGAAAATGTCCACAGTAAGCTGAACAAGATTTACAGTCTTAGATTCGAGTCTGGGCCTACGTTAAGGTCCATTCAGTATGGGCAGTACAAACAGCTGCAGCTCTAAATCTCAAGAATATCATACATACAGGGAATAGGTAACAAATCCAGGAATTCCATTCATTTATCTTGATCATTCTTTGCATCAAGATAATTGAAAGTGCACCTGCTGCTAAAGCAGCTTATACAATCCATGTGGCTGCTACACACACACGCATGCACACACACACGCACAAACACATGCACGCACATACACGCAAGCAACACGTCAATAAGATGGTCATGCCTTTGAATACTCTCACAGAATTCTTAGAAAGACTGAATTTTATACAATCTAACATTGGACATGCAAACATGCTAGGAAAGGATTTTTATTATTTCATATTTAGAAAAGGCCAAAAACACCTTAAAGCCAACTTCTCAGCAGAATAATACTTCTGGGACATAGCCAAGTGAGCATGATTTAAGACCTGTTAAGTGCAGTCGAACAGAGGGACAACTTACAGGAAACATTTATGGAAATTCAAAAAAAGAAATGCACTTATTTGATACCAAACAAGACAAGATTTAGAAAAAAAGACGGGCTACTGGCATATATATCCAGTGAAATGTCGTTCATTGTTATCCTCAAATCTAGCAAACTAGATTTCCACAGGTGTTCGGTTTCAGGCTAATCAACTGAATTAGGGGGAGCAAGTTCATTGATTCACCTCGCTAAATTAAAAAACACAACTGCCAAAGGATACTAGAATAATAATAACATAGGTTTGAAAGTCTCAATTCGAGTGCAACTGGGTGCTCTCCAAGTCCAGATTGGAATAAGCAAGTGGCTTTAGGTCTTTTCCAAAACAAATAGCTGGTGGTTTTTGAAAGATGACAATTATGACAACTGAGCACGACTAGAAAGGGCCAATAATGGGTAATTTTCCTCGCCACAGAAGTTGTGGTTTCAATCGATTTCACAGACTAGGTGCACAACAGATCACAGGAGTGAATTAACCCACTCACATACCATTGTAACTATGACAAGATACCTACCATGAAAACATTCGCATCAAGGTGACACTGATTCTCTATTCGATTTTTACCTTCTTCCAGAAGTAGCAAACATAAACACGCACACAAGACACTTCACATGATAACCACCAAGGGCCTCATTTATGAGGCTGTGCGTCACTTTTACGCCGCAGGAGCGTCACGTTTTGTGACGCACCAGTGTCGTAAAAAATGCGCCTTGTTGTGCCATATTTACAAAGTGACGCATCTAGGTAGATGCGTCACTTTGTAAACCCCTGCGCCACATTATACCTGTGCCAGGTATATTGTATGCAAGGGAGGCGTATTGACGCAAGGAAGGGTTGTAGAAGTGGCTTGCCCCATGTGAAAGGACGCATTGCTGGAGTTGCGTCACTTTTGTGACACACTCCAGCAATGTGTCACTTTTGCGCTTACAGATACGTCAGAAATACTGACGTACCTGTAACTCCTTGCGACATGATGCATCATACATTAAATATGACGCATCAGGAATGTCGCAAGGAGTGCGCACTGAGAAGTGACGCATCGCTGCTTTCACGCAGCTATGCATCATTTCTCATAAATGAGGCCCCAAGTGTGTAAGAAATAGTTGCAAAAGTAAAACTGAATCAAATCGTGTTGCTCAAAATAGACACGAGAACTCCAAGAAAATTAAAACCCACAGCAATAAAAATCCTGTGGTAATGTTCCCAAATACTCTTCTTCAGCTGATTAGGAAAGGGGAGGCTAATGCCACATCTAAAGAGAACCATTGCGCTTGTTGATTGTACAACGAAGAGGCCTTTGTTGTTCCTATTGTATTTTGTCAGGATCCGTTTCAATACCAGCACTGGAGAAGACATCTCCAGGAATGACCCTGTTTGTGCTTCAAAGATAGATTGTTCCTTCTTAGCCTATAAGAATTGGATCTAGAGTCTTATTAATACTTCTCATACATGCTGTCTACGTTATCTAAGTGTTATTACACAGGTATTTTATTGTGAACATGTCAATAATGTCTCGTAAGACACAGTTGATTAGATGATGACATAAAGCTGGTGAGTTGCCAAGCCAAATGGTATTAGGAGCTCTTCATAGTGGTCATATGTGGTGTTAAAAACAATCTTCCATTCATTCCCTTCCCTTTTCCATTCCTAATAGTAAGCATCCTGAAGATCAAGGTTTGTAAAATATTTTGCTTGACGAAGTTGCTTCAATAAGATAGAATTCATAAGTAACAGATGTCAATTGAAAATGGTGATAGCCTTAAGTTGTGATATTCTTTTCAAGTTCTTAATTCTCCATGAGGTTTAGTGGAAAAATAAAATAGGTGCCCCATCAGGGGGTGGGAGTGCTGAATAAATCCCCAAGTAAAAGAATCTTCAATGTAATTCTTCAGTTCTTTATGTACTGTGAGAGCATGTATTTGGCCACAAAGAATGCTAACTTTAGTAATATAATCAATGGGCAATCATAAGGCCTGTCTAGTGGTAAGGTATGTTTTACTCAATTTCCTTCAAATACATCCAGTGAAACCTGATATTTAGTGTAGTAGGGCTCTTCATGTAATTGAAAGGAAATTGTTTCTTACAGTGAGAAAAAGTAAACGCAATTGTATTGTTCACCCAGTCCATCTGGGGGTTATGACCCTGAAGCCATTTGGTACCTAAGTATATTGAAAAAGCAGGAACGTCCATGATTCCACAAACTAACGATGCAACATGACCAGTGAAGGTCTGCAAGAGTAGCCACGTGTTTTTCTAGTGTAAGATAGGATCCCCTGATTTTAAAGCAGTACCATCCACAGCCTGGATAGATTTTCAGTTTTGTTAAAGGACAACAGATCCTTATAAGTCTGAGCAACCTTGGTTTCCATACAGATATCAAAGGTTCTGGAAGCAAGTACAACAGATCAATGAACAGGTCCTCTAGGAAACGGTACCGAGCCTGGTACCAAAAAAATTGCATATTTTTTAGCAAGCTCGTAATGTTTTGTGCTCAGTTCCCACTCACTCCTCTGAAATCAGCATGGGAGATTTCCACCAGATAAGGACAGTGCTTTAGAGTATGACCTGCCCCTCCGCAATACACACACATGTTTTCGCTGAGGCAATATTCTTTCTGAGCAGACATTAATATAATATATTCCTGGTAGCACCTATCTACATAAGTTCTCTGCTAGGTATAGTTACTAAAGGAGTACATGATGGAACTCTGAGAGTATATGTGATTCTCCATACTTCTTGCCATTGTTCCCTTTGATAACTGGTATGCTTCTGAATAATGTTTTCTTCCACATCAATGAATGGTTAAGTTGTGGTTGTTCTACTGACTACCAATGATGCTGAGTGTTTCAGATCTTCACTTAATCCTTGATAATCAGAAACAGGAGCCGTTTTATCAGTCTAAATAGCCTCTGAGGACAACCTCCAGAAGTGCTATATGTTGGTTTAATTCTTGCTTTCCATAATGTTATGTGAACAACAATTTCGGTGCTTCCTGGAAGGGCTATTTCTCAGCAAAAATACAATACTGGGATAAAAGGAAGCCAAGGACTGCAGACAAGGATCCTCACCTGGCATCATGGAGGATGCCCATGTGAAAGCATCCTTAGAAGATAATACAGAGAATACCTTGGTTTTACCCTGTTGGCAGTCACGAAATGTGGCAAAAAGAAAAAAAAGGCTTGTGCAGACGCCTCTGGGGTATAGGGCCCTGCAGTATATGTGCCATTTGACGAATAAAATCTGTCCCCCCCCTAAAATAAAAGGACTATAGATCTCCAAAGTATTTCTTTGGAGGCACTAAACATGAGGCAAATGCCACGCGGTGAGCAGCAAACTGATCCATACAGGCGCCATTGGCTGAAACAGACTGTGGTAATATAACTGGAACGAAAAGATTAGTCTTTGAGGTAAAAGGTGGCAGAGTGACTCTAATTTACAACTGGTTTGCTCAATCATAGAGGAGCGTCCTTTCTGCTCTAACTTATTTTAGTTCCATTGGTATGCTTCTGCAGCATCTGACAAGACAGCAAATACATTTTCATGCATGTACTTTGTGGCCTGGCAATCTGTCATGACCACCATAGAGAACTGAACAGATTATTCACAAGCCTTCCAATTTCCTTAAACCCTAAACTGTGTTTGCAATGCAGCAGTTGGGGATGTAGGTATTTGCACAGCAGCAGTTTGGGACGTACGATAAGGGATACAGGGTTAGGGTAGGTAGCAAAACCAATATTGATCCAGCAGCACAGAAAAGTAAGTCAGAAGCACACCACTTTCTGTAAAGTAAGGAATTAATTAATATCACAATAAACCCAATGACATTTAGGGTAATGCACAGTAGATAGATCTATTCAGAAAAGGGGGTGGTGATGGACAGAATCTCTGAATTAAGCAGAAAACTCCTACCCAGTCAACAGATCAGGGCTTGATCCATCACCGTTTTTTAGCTCACTGCACCATCCCAGCTCAGAACCTGGCTACATGCAAATTAGGCTGTTCCCATGATGCACTGGGCCAGGGACAGACTAATTTGCATGTAGCCAGGTTCTGAGCTGGGATGGTGCAGTGAGCTAAAAAACGGTGATGGATCAAGCTCTGATCTGTTGACTGGGTACGAGTGTTCTGCTTAATTCAGATACTCTGTCCATCACCACCCCCTTTTCTGAATCAGTAGATAGATCTACCACCATTAGCCTTGAGAGCAATTTGACTCGGTTCAAAACAGGAGAGATACTTCTACCGATAAAGCTGCACAAGTAACTTGAGAGACATACCTAGAAACCAACTTCACAAAAATCCAGCGAGCAACCTGAAAACACTAAATACATGCAAACATTGTAAGGGGGATGTTTGAGCCAACTAGTCAACAGAGGAAGAAAGTAACAACAAAGGACATGGCCAGGCATAGGTTAGAAGAAAACGCTAGCTTATATACTGTCAGAGCCAATTTTAACCTGGAAGTGAAGGGTCATCATCTTGGAAGTCAATGATGGCAATCACGGATTCGGAAATCAGGAACTAGCGAAATAGAAAATATCATAAAGTTTTGGCCATTTTGTCTGGCCAAACAATCTCCATCATCGTCCTGGTGACCTTCACTGCCATTATTTAACCCCTCCCCTGCTGATGACGGAACCGCTCCGTCATCAGCCGCGGTGGCGCTGTGCTGATGACGGAGCGGTTCCGTCATGGCCTGCCCGACGCTCCTGCGCGGCGCGAATTCCGCGCCTGCACTGAGCGTTTTATTGAGCGGGCGGGGCCATGACGGAACCGCTCCGTCATAAGCACAGCTCAACCGACGCTGGTGACGGAGCGATTCCGTCACCAGCATGCGCCCGCCGCATTTCCACCCCGCCCCCTTAGCACTGCGGCGGAATAGCCCCCGCAGTGAAGGGGTTAAACACTGGAAAGTGGTGACAGGTAACACCCTCTGGTGAAGATTACGAAGCAGTCTGCAACTTTCGGAAAAATCTGTCCTGACAATGGCACAGTTTATTCATACATTTATTACTTCTAGACACAATATACCCATATATTTGTTTTCATATATATACTTATACATATATGTATATATCAGAAGAAAAATCATGCTTCTTTCTAGCATGATAATCAAGCCCATTCAATCGAGAAATAAGTAAAAAGGATTTTTTGGCAGCAATCAGTCTGATAGTGTTAGCATTACACATTTCAACCCCCAGGAGGCTTAATCATATTGAGCTGTGAGAGTCAGTTGTCTTCAAATTTAAATACACTTGGTTTGATAAACAGTGAAAAGGGACACTGTGTGCAGATACCTGGTTTTAAAATGCACCAGTCACACATAAATACTTGTTTTCATTTCCAATCTGGGACTGAATTTTTATATATATATATATATATATATATATGTGAGCTTTCCAAGCATAAATATGTTGTCTATGTCTATTATTGTTGGTATTGCACATCTGACCATATTCAACCAATGGCGTTTCATTTTGAATGACATTAGCACTTTAAATGTTGCCTCCTCCTTTGCATGCGTCATGTGACCAAGGCCTCTGTTAAGGCCGAAACGTTATGCTGAGGTGCGCCTTTTCTATCATTGAATAAAACACTGCTCACCTGCACTTGGGTCTCCTCTCTTCTTCTGCGCCGACGGTATCCAGGACTGGGCTCCAGGCGAGAGAAAGCTGAGATTGTCTCATCTCTACAAACCGGCATTGTGCTTTGCTGGTTCTTGGATGACCCCTTCCCTTACGAGCGGCGGAGCGGTAGGAAGCCAAGACCTCTGGTGACCCGGAAGTCGTATGTCTTCTCCCGTTAGGGAGTAATTGCTCCAGCCCCCGGCCACTGAGGACGCCGACTGTAACACGGCCCTGACGAGGAGTACGAAGGGCGTATTCTCCCTGAAGACACCTGAAGTCGGCTGCAGTGTTTGTGTTGTGGTTCAGGACAGCGCCGGTAAGAGAAGTCTGTGCCTGGCCATTCGGCGGCGTGCATTTGCTTGTTCCGTTGGGTGGCAGTGAGCACGCATTGCGCGTTAGGAAACTCAGAAGGCAGCATGTCAGCAGACGCAATTAAGGCAAGGGAACTGGCAGCTCTTAATGCGTTTGATGATTTCCCGGCGGGGGGGTCATCTGGGCCAGCAACACAAAATGTACCTGTGAACGAACTTGGCAGCATCCGAGAAAAGTTTAAAAGATTGGAGAAGCTTATGAAGCGTGAACTTTCAAAATGGTGGGAGCACTAACTCCCTGAGCCGCTATCTGGAGGTCAATAGAATACCGCGGGGGCTGCGTGTGATGCTAGCCCCCAGCTACGAGGATCCGGACCCAGATATGCTCAGGGAGTGGGCAGAATGTAACCTCGATTCTTCGCGCAGGCTAGTACAGATACTTGTACGTTATGCGGAAAGCGACCGTCTAAAAACACAGTCTAAAATAGAGGAACTCAATCTGGAGATTGAATCATCCTGTGGGGAGTTTACTACTGAATGTACAAAGTTGCGTGGTGATATGATGGCAAGGCTTCAGAAAGAAGAGGAGGCAATCAGCAAAAGAAAGGCCTTCAAATTCCAGAGAGATAAGGCGGACTATGCTGAGGGGCGTATCTTTACTTTTGCTAAAAAATATGAAGCCATCAAAGCCAGCAGAAGACTTAGGGCTGCATCAGTTCCAGGCCGCTCCACCCAGAGGTTGGGATCAGGGGCAGCACAGCGAGATGATTCTTCAGAGTCTAATCTAAGTTCTTGTATTAACAGTGACTCGGACTCCAACACCTCTCAGACAGACTCGCACTTGGGGTTTACCAAACCCACGTTAGCAGAGGAGCTCGAATGCCTACGGAAGGACAGGCGCGAGACCTTACGCCCAAGAGTCCAGGCGCCTGTAGAAACAAAATCTGCAATGCCAAGCGATACCAACGCCGAAAAGCCAATTCAAGAAAAAAATCAGCAGAAAAAGAAAAAAAGCACCAGGAAATGGAACAGGAAATGAGCGATCAGTTAAAAACACCAGGTACTGCCCCCTCGATCATCAACCTTACTGACAAGGTGCTTTCTCAGTCCGAACTCCGCATCCTATCGATGGGTCTCACATTCTGTCCTCCTTGTGATTTTAATTATGTGGATACTAGGATAGATCCATATAAATTTATTCGCAAGATAAAATTACAGAAGCATTTTGCGGGTGGCAAGACACGTAACACCCCTGTGAGGGCGGATGTGACTAACCAGGGGCTCCTAGCTCGGGATGCCCCATGCTTGGAGGCCATGGAATCACTCGGACTGGAACAATCAATGTCGCAGGATGCTTCAGCACAAACAACAAGTAAGGTGGGGGGCCTTACATCGTTCAAACCACGCTCTACATATTCTCCTGTGATGATATATGACAATATCGACATTTTCCATGATGCAGCTGTTAAGGAAATCAAGGGGCTGCACTCAAAATTGCTCAACTCTAAACATAGGAAATACACACAGAATGATCAATACTTGAAGCTCATCAAAAAGATCCAACAAAATGAAAATGTCATTGTCAGGCAATCCTATAAGGGGGGCAATATAGTGTTATGGCCGCGACAACTATATTTGAAAGAAGCCCTCTCCCAATTGAACGAACCAGATTGTTATAGACACAGTGACATCACCCTGGTGAGGAAAGCTCAGGCAGACTTCTATTCATTACTGATGGGGTGGAGATCTTTTGGTTTGTTAAGCATGGATGAGCTCAAGTACCTAAAAAATGACAACCCGGTCATGCCGGTCCTATATCTGATCCCAAAGGTTCACAATAACCCGGTCAACCCCCCAGGAAGACCAATTATTGCAGCTTGCGGGGGATTGTTAGAAAAGACAACCATCTATGTAGACTCATTTCTGCAAGAGCATGTACACAGTTTACCGTCATTTGTTCAGGATTCTAATGATTTTGTGCGCAAAATCGAGGATATGGAGTGGGATCCTGATTGGTGGCTGATAACATTAGACGTTACATCTTTGTACACCAGTATTAACCACCAAGATGGTCTACGAGCTACAGAATTTTTCTTGGGACAGAGACCGATTTTGATGGCGGATCACAATCGCATGTTGTTGTCTATGATTTCATTCTGTTTGCACCACAATTTCTTTATGTTTAACAACAGATACTACCAGCAGATCAGGGGTGTTGCGATGGGGGCCTGTTTCTCTCCCAGTTATGCCTGCCTGCATATGGGCTATTGGGAGAGACAGGTCCTCTTTGGCGAACACTCTGACATTGCTTTGCGGTCCATTGTACGCTGGTATCGTTATATAGACGATGTGTTCCTCATTTGGAGGGGCACTCGTCAGGAAGCTGAGCAATTTATTGAGATCTTGAATTGTAACAACTACAACTTACAGTTCACTTCCGACATCAGTAAAGAGCAGGTGCATTTCCTAGACATGACAGTATCTAATGGACAGGACAAACTTGAAACCAAGCTATACAGGAAGCCCACGGCGGGTAACACAATACTCCATGCCAGTAGCCACCACCCTTCCCATCTCATACGCAGCATCCCCTATGGGGAGATGTTGCGTATCAGACGGCTGAGCGGCACTGAAGCTCAATGTCATCTAGCACAGGAGGCTAGCAAAGTTAGATTCTTGGCAAGGGGGTACAACCCTGGGCAAATTGATAAGGCCATTGCTAAAGCTAATGCTCTATCACGGAGCGAAACCCTACAACGTAAAGACACTACAGGGCCAACTATCTCCCAAGATCAGCCAGTCAGACTGATCTGGGCCTACAATAGGCAACATAGGGCGCACAGTAAGATCATTTCCAGGCACTGGGGTTTAATCAAATGTGACCCTATCATAGGTGATAAAATTCCAGCTACACGATTCATCACCTATAGAAAAGCAAATTTGATGCAAGATGCACTGGTCAAATCTAGCCCAGAGGTTACAACCATTAAGAACTGGTTAGATAAGAGCAAGGGCTTTAGGAAGTGTTCTTCCTGCAAAGCATGCCAACATGGGCTCAACAAAACAGAATATGCAGTCCCGTTTACCCCCAGTGCACGCAAGATCAAGAAACAACTGACTTTCAAAAGTGAGTTTGTGGTTTATGTGCTGGAGTGTCCGTGTGCCCTGCGGTATGTGGGTAGCACCAAGCTGCAGGTGCACAAGAGGATACTCCAGCACATAAGGGCCATCAACACCAGCGACCCGGCATATCCGGTGGCCCACCACTTCAAAGAATGCCACAATAATGATAGCACCCTTTTGAAATACTTTGCTATAGACAGTGTGGGCCCACTGAGAAGAGGTGGAGATAGGGAGGGTGCCCAAAGAAGGTTGGAGACCAGATATATACTGGAAATGGACAGCAGAGCCCCGGGGGGGTTGAACTCAACGGAAGACTTTTACACCTGTCTCTGAAGGAGTTTTTTGTTCTGGGTCTCATACCTTTCCATTGAGCCATTGTGGTAATTTTGTAGGACTCGGTTATTTAGGCCTGCCCATGTATATAACCAGCTTGGTTGTCCTATTGATCAACTGGACAGGGGCATATGATATTTTTACAATATCCCATGTCCCGAGCATGTCTAGGGTTGCAATTGACCCAGTTGTGAAGTGTAGCCTAGGCTTAAGCTACATGGTTGTGTAATAAACGCATATGCTTGACAGTACTCAAAATGAGAAAATTGACAAAAGGAAAAAACTAAAAAACAAAAAAAAGTAAAAAGCTAACTTGTATCACTCACTTTCACTATAATGCCATTTTTTAATGCTAATTGATTAAGCATGGGCGAATTTTGCGGATCTCGCGTTCGCGAATTTTGCGGATTTGCGAACTCGCAATCCGCAAAATCCGCGAATTCCCGCGAATTTGCGGATTTTTTTTTTTTTGTGTTCGCCCGTGTTTCTGCCAGTTCGCGAGGGTTTTTACAATTTCGCAATTTGCGAACTTACCTGTCGGGTCGCAAGTTTTGCGAACTTGTTGTTTCTACGTGTCCAGCCTGTTTGGGACACTCTTCTTCATCACTGCCACTCTCTGTCACCACTGCCACTCTCTGACTACTCATGCCACCCTCTGGCCCACCCATGCCACCCTCTGTTTCATCACCACACCCTCTGGTTGTCCAGTGTACATTATTTTCGGCAAAGCAAAGCACACCTTCCCTGCCTCAAGTGACCTGAATTAATTTGGGGCTGATTAATGTGTCACAGAATATTTTTTTAGCTGGCACCTGCTTCCTTAGTGCGCCCTGATTAGTGATCTTTTGCACTTGCTAAGTGCTTTCATTGTTGCAAAATTAGTTACAACACCTGCCCTGCCCCAACTGACAATAATGAATTAGGGGCTGATTAATGGATTTTAACTTCCAGCCTGGCTCCTGCTTGTCTCCCTTAGCTGTAATTCAGGACCTTTGTGGCATATGTGTAACTATTCTGAGGTTCAGAGCAGGGTCACATAATAGTTTCAACTGGCAACTGAACTCTGGAGGGGCCCCTCAGGAAGCACTACAGGAAATGGCTACTAATGATGAGCCTGAACTTTTGAACCTGGTAAGTAGTTACTTTCAGTTTTGCTAAGATCGTATTTCTGCAATTTTGCACTTATTCGCGGGGCGCGAACTCACGCAAACAGTGCGAGCAGTGCGAGCAAAATCCGCTGCTCGCGGATTTGCGGATTTTGCGGGAGATTCGCGAATCTCGCGGATTGCGAATTTCCCGAAAATCCGCAAAATCCGCGAGCGGAACGGATTTTCTGCCCATGCTTAGATGTGCATATCTCAATATAGGTGTGTAGGAGGAGAGGCTGCGATATTGTTGGGTATTTCAGAAAGTGATATCTCCTCTCCTCATTTTTCACCTCATGACTTAGACAGACCGTTGGCTTGTGCAATAAAAATATTCAAATTAGGATGCTGCGATTTCAGGGTCTGGTAAATGCATTTATGCATCCATGTGTTCAAACTACCCGAAATCTCATCCTGTGTATATAGTGTAAAGTATAGGTCATTGTATATATATTAACTATTAATGTGTATATATATTTCACACTTTGATTTTAACATTGTGTTTTATATGATACAAGGGTTGTTATTTATTGGATACTTCAATTGTATATATGACACTATTTGCACTTTATTGATACTTTGCACATTGCTTCTTTGCACACCACAAACTCCATAAGAGATTATCCCGGGATGTGAGCTTTCCAAGCATAAATATGTTGTCTATGTCTATTATTGTTGGTATTGCACATCTGACCATATTCAACCAATGGCGTTTCATTTTGAATGGCATTAGCACTTTAAATGTTGCCTCCTCCTTTGCATGCGTCATGTGACCAAGGCCTCTGTGAAGGCCGAAACGTTATGCTGAGGTGCGCCTTTTCTATCATTGAATAAAACACCGCTCACCTGCACTTGGGTCTCCTCTCTTCTTCTGCGCCGACGGTATCCAGGACTGGGCTCCAGGCGAGAGAAAGCTGAGATAGTCATATATATATATATATATATATATCACGCTCACAATCTTCGCCTTCAGCAAAAATTCCATAACTCCGGAGGGTCGGGTCCAACAGTTTTCTTTATTTAGGAACCACACAACAAACGCGTTTCGGCGTTTAGCTTTTGTCAGTGTCGATGACACTATGTTCATGAACTGTAAATAAAGTTAATCAAATCATAGTGGAAACAGATAAGGGACTCCCCCCTCTGAGGAACCACAAGCGCCATATTGGAGTGTATATTCTCCTTTTACATCTACGCAAATATAATATAGCCGTGCATCGGCATTTGTGTAAAAGCAGAGGGTATAAACATATTAACAAATGGAACATACCATACTATCTAGCCATGGATCGGCTGATATCCCTCATCAAATTATCCACTTTGTTGTAAACTTTATCAATCATCACAAAAAACTGAAATTCAAAATTATACTTCCTATTTTTTCATCAGGATCAACAGCATGCGGCTAACCTTCATATTTCCTCAAACAATTCATTAGTTTCTACATCTAATTCATCAATTATATCCCTGTACCTAAATTCATACAATAATGCATAAACAGTACATATGGGATTCACTCTATCTCATATGGAAATGATATTCGCAACATATCAGACAATATGTCATACATTTATCTTCATTTCCTTTTCACTTTCCTAGGTGAACCGCCATTTCCTCACCACTTTTCAGGCCTCTAGGATGTTTGGTCGACAGATCTATAATATACCTCGACTCTAGCCTGCGCAGTCTTCTCAGCCGGTTTGACAGCAAGTGGCCTCAGGGATTGAACAATACAGAGGATATGCACACTTATCTATAGGGTTTCATTATCATTTATTTTTGCCAACTATTGTTAAAGAGTTTAAAACAGTTTTTCTGCCATATTGACTTTTGATATCTTTAAATAACGGCAGTTCCATTGAAGTCAGTACCCTTTCCTTGCCTCATCTTGATTAATATTTTACAATGTGCTCATTTTTAGCAATTAAGCTACTTTCGTATAATTTTATCAATTTTAATGTTTTACCCGGATGGAGTATCTTATTATTGATGAATTGTTATACATGCTTGCTATGAATTTGTATATTGTATTTTATAATTTTTTATCAAGATTTTATTATATTTATTGCACTGCACTTCTTTATGCTCATTTGCACACCACTGTTTTTTGCACTGTCTTATTAGTCCTTTTAATAGGAATTGTTTGCACTATGCACTTTTATTGAGTACTTGGTGCTTGGATTTATCCGGTTATCTTTATAACACACAAGAATAGCGCCGTTTTATTATGTTATATCGTAACATTGATACAATATGGATTTATCCAGATAGAAGTGTTTTGTATCTAAATAATTTGACTTTGTAAAAAACGCTATAATTTATAGAATTAATGTATGTGCAACACACGAACATTTAGAAATATTTTATAAATCATTTTAATAGCAGTTAAAGCATGTATTCATGTCAGGTATAGAAGAAGTACTAGGCATAGTATGATAACATAGTCTTTTTTCACTGCCTTTCAATCTTGTGAATGCTACCATAATGCAGTGATGTCACTGACCATGTCATGAATGATGTAATATGTGACATCATCAGCAGTGGATTGCGGGTGCGCGATATATAGTTATTGCAACTAACTATATATTCGAATTTCTATGGTTTTGTGCGAGTAAATTAAGGTTTTGAAAATGCTAATTCCTAACTATATATGGTCTATAACCAATGGTTTTTTGAATGAATTTTCTTGGTTTTGTAAATGCTAATCCCTAACTATCTATGGTCTAAAACCTATGGTTTTTTCAGTGAATTTCATTGGTTTTTTAAAAGCTAATATCTATAGCTGTAACATATATTTTTATTCTAATTCACAAATATATTTTATATATATTTATATTATATTTTATTAAATCAATTTATATTATAGTTTAAATTATTTTTTCTTGTTTCGTTGCCGGTCCGCGAATCGGTAAACGTTCCGTTAGTGCAAATACCGCGTTAGAAAGGCACATTGTGACGCGTCCCGTAAACGCAACATATCGCGTTACTACGTAATGCCCCTTATGACGTGCTGCGTTAGCGCACCCGGAAGCGTTCTGGAACGCGAACCAAGGCGCGAAACGTAAAGCCCCAGAATTCAAAATGGAAGGACAAGAAAATAACTTGAATATTAAAACAGAAAACCAAAAGGAGACGGAAGTTGACCAGGATTTCTTCGACGATACAATAAACAACAAACTTGTGCAATGTGTAGATGCAGTAGATTTTCTACTGAAAAATGAAGAAAAAAATGATCACGATTTTTTAGATTTTCTTTTAAATTTTGAAAAACAATCTTAAAAATAAATTTTTATTTCTTAATTCAAAAATTGTTTGACACATTATTTATTTTTATATGTATATTGAAAACTAGTAGCAAATTGATTATAACGTGAAGTCAGACTTTAAATATACTATGCAACTTTTTGGTGTTACATACTAACTTTGTTCATAGTTACTTCCTTTCTCCCACTATATAATCCCCAATGTGTATTTAACATCTCTTTATCATCTCCTGCCACCATGTTATTTCAGCTTTCCAGACAGACTATGGTATGAATTCCATATACCACAATAACTTCTTTAACAACAAGCAAGATATCTACAAAGGAGACGGCGTTTATTAAATTATAGACTCTACATTGATACCTACATGTAGCTACGTAAATAAAAAAAAACAAAAAACAAAACAAAACGAACAATCAATAAACATACAATAAGTTAAAAGTCAATCATTCTTGTTTCCTTATAGTACGCTCCCCAGACCGCTTTCCGGTACGCTAACAGGGCGTACCCCGCGAAAAAAACAAATTTTTTTTTTGGCCCCGCGGGGCACTTTAATATCCCCCTCATCAATCCTAGGGGGTCAGAAGGGGTCTACCTTGCCCCCTTTCCTTCATTTCCCCCTTCGATTTGGCCTCCTCTTGTCTCTCGATCCTACCGAGACACAAGATGGCGGCCGCTACGGACTGTTTAGAATGTTGACAGACACCGGAGAGCCAATCAGCTTCGCTTCGCAAAGCTCCGTTACGCGAAAAGTACGCGAACTAGTGCGCTATCCAGGACGCTGTCACAGATATATCTGTTTTTTTAAACGTTAATTGCTCAAAATCCACTGGAGCACATATAGAGAGACCCAGCAAAGGCACATCGGGCTAACAGTCCCTACAATTTTGCCAAGTTTCGTGTAAATCCATTCAGCCGTTCGAGCTAAAAGTGAGGCCAAACGCCCTATGGAAATTAACATGGGAAAAACGCGTTTTGGGACCCCCCTTTTTTCTCGGTCCCCCCTTGACGGAACCCCCTCAAATTTTCAGGGGCTGCTCAGAAACAAAATGTGCCATTTTCCTGAAAATTTCAGCCGATTCTGTCCACAAACGCCAAAGTTATTAGACATAGAATTTTCAAAAGTTCCATAGAGAAAAAATCCTAACTATATATACCTACTGGCGACCGCTATATATATATATCACGCTCACAATCTTCGCCTTCAGCAAAAATTCCATAACTCCGGAGGGTCAGGTCCAACAGTTTTCTTTATTTAGGAACCACACAACAAACGCGTTTCGGCGTTTAGCTTTTGTCAGTGTCGATGACACTATGTTCATGAACTGTAAATAAAGTTAATCAAATCATAGTGGAAACAGATTAACAAATGGAACATACCATACTATCTAGCCATGGATCGGCTGATATCCCTCATCAAATTATCCACTTTGTTGTAAACTTTATCAATCATCACAAAAAACTGAAATTCAAAATTATACTTCCTATTTTTTCATCAGGATCAACAGCATGCGGCTAACCTTCATATTTCCTCAAACAATTCATTAGTTTCTACATCTAATTCATCAATTATATCCCTGTACCTAAATTCATACAATAATGCATAAACAGTACATATGGGATTCACTCTATCTCATATGGAAATCATATTCGCAACATATCAGACAATATGTCATACATTTATCTTCATTTCCTTTTCACTTTCCTAGGTGAACCGCCATTTCCTCACCACTTTTAAGGCCTCTAGGATGTTTGGTCGACAGATCTATAATATACCTCGACTCTAGCCTGCGCAGTCTTCTCAGCCGGTCCCCTCCCCTTACATTCAATGGTACGGAGTCCAATCGGAAATACTGCAGCTTGCTCCTATCCCTTCCATGTAGTTCCGAAAAGTGACGAGCTACCGGATATGCCGGATCTGCCTTATCAATAGCGCGGAGATGTTCAAGTATTTTCATTTTTAATTGGTTGATTGTACTCCCAATGTAGCGTAGGCCACATGGGCAAACCAAGCAATAAACTACATAGGAGGTACTGCAGGTGATGAATTTTTTTATCTTCATGGTTTTCCCCGTATCATATATATCATATGTGAGGACCCTTCTGCTAGCCGCACAGGCCTTGCAGCGGCCACAGGGGAAAAAACCTTTCATTTCCCGTAAGGTATTGGTTCTGGGAGTAGGTTTCTCTAGATGGCTTCTCACAAACATATCCCTCAATGACCTAGCTTTGCTAAAGGTCACATGGGGATGTGGTGGTAGGTCGTTCTTCAGCACATTGTCCGTCAGGAAAATGTGCCAGTTTTTCTTCAACATAGCTCTCAACTGATTTGCCCCAGAAGAAAATGGGGTTACCATCCTGAATTTCCCTTCATTCTTAGAACAGTCACTCTTAGGAGATTTCTTACTCAGAAGTTCTTTCCTTGGGATTCGTCTCACTTTTTCAAGAGTGCTTTTGTAGCAATTTTTTATTGTACCCTCTAAGGCTGAACCTTGCAAGACATTCCGAGGCAGCCGCCTCGAAATCCTGATCTCTTGAGCTGTTTCTACGCAGTCTCAATAGTTCCCCATAGGGTATGCTTCTGACCAACTGGGTGGATGACTACTGCTGGCAAACAGAATAGAATTACCTGCAGTTTCTTTTCTAAAAAGTGCAGTCTGTATGTGGCCACTATAAATAAACACCCGCAGGTCCAAGTAATCCACTGCCACTGGAGTAATGGATCCTGAGAAATGTAAATTGTAGTCATTCTTATTCAGGATCTCAATATATTCCTCTGCCGTATTCACTACCCCATGCCACACAATGAATAGGTCGTTTGAGATGTCATCAGTGATGTCATGATTGATGTCACTGACCATGTCATGAGTGATGTAATATGTGACGTCATCAGCAGTGCATTGCAGGCGCACGAGTTAAGGTTAGCTGAACTAACTATAACAGGGGAATTTTCAATGGTTTTGTATGAGAGAAATGTCCAGCTGACTATAACATGGGTGAAACCTATGGTTTTTTCAGTGAATTTCTAAGGTTTTTTAAATGCTAATTCCTAACTATAACGTGGCTGAAACCTATGGTTTTTTCAGTGAATTTCTAAGGTTTTTTAAATGCTAATTCCGAACTGTAATGTGCCTGAAACCTATGGTTTTTTCAGTGGATATATACATATAGACATGAGAACTTAGGGCTCCTGAGGCGAAAAGCCGGGAGTCAGGGCACACATACGTAGACATAGCTTCCTCTAGCTCCTAGGCTGCTTCTACTTTTAAATCATGCATTTTGGTGCTTTTACCTTACTTTTTAAAAATTACGTATTGTGCTCGGATTCGTTCGTATTCCGATCTTGTGGGTACCTCCTCATTGCTCATTTGGTAACCGGGGGCTGATTTACGGCTCTGCTCAGTTTCAGGTAGCTACCCCACGGGCGCAGACTTCGGGCGCCATCTTAGGAGAGGTAGACGGTAGCGCACTAGTGTTCGGGCGATTGGCGGTCCAGACTCTACAAATTGGACTAGGAAGGCCACGCGAACCATATGAGAACTTAGGGCTCCTGAGGCTAAAAGCCGGGAGTCAGGGCACACACACGTAGACATAGCTTTCTCCAGCTCCTAGGCTGCTTCTACTTTTAAATCACGCATTTTGGTGCTTTTACCTTACTTTTTAAAAATTACGTATTGTGCTCAGATTTGTTCGTATTCCGATCTTGTGGGTACCTCCTCATTGCTCATTTGGTAACCGGGGGCCGATTTAGGGCTCTGCTCGGTTTCAGGTAGCTACCCCACGGGCGCAGACTTCGGGCACCATCTTAGGAGAGGTAGACGTTAGCGCACTAGTGTTTGGGCGATTGGCGGTCCAGACACTACAAATTGGACTAGGAAGGCCACGCGAACCACATGAGAACTTAGGGCTCCTGAGGCGAAAAGCCGGGAGTCAGGGCACACACACGTAGACATAGCTTTCTTCAGCTCCTAGGCTGCTTCTACTCTTAAATCACGCATTTTGGTGCTTTTACCTTACTTTTTAAAAATTACGTATTGTGCTCAGATTTGTTCGTATTCCGATCTTGTGGGTACCTCCCCATTGCTCATTTGGTAACCGGGGGCGGATTTAGGGCTCTGCTCGGTTTCAGGTAATTACCCCACGGGCGCAGACTTCGTCGCCATCTTAGGAGAGGTAGACATTAGCGCACTAGTGTTCGGGCGATTGGCGGCCCAGACACTACAAAATGAACGTCACTTCCCGTCCGTGCCGATGGCGCACAGGAGGCGCGCCAGAGGCAAGCCCGCCTGTGCCCGTCCGGACCAGACCGGGCTTAGGGCCAAAAATTCTGTTGGTTTCCCCTAAACACCGCAGGATATATTCCAGGGACGAGCTCATACAGCTAAGACAAAAGGTAGGCCCGCTATGTGGTCAGCTTGAGAGGTCAGATAGCCAATTCAGGCAATGTAAGTTGTGTCCTAAAATCACCTAGGTAAAGAAAACTGGTGAACAGGCTTTGAGTCAGCTTAGCATGGCACTTTTTAATTGCAGGTCACTACCTAAGCATGCGTTAGAGCTTAGCCTAATGATCCAGGATGGTAATCTCGATATATTGTTTTTAATAGAAACATGGTTATCTCCCAATTCGGAGTTTGATATCACTAGCGCTCTTCCGGATGGTTTCCTTATTCAATGCCAACACAGGTCATATGGGCAGGGAGGTGGGCTTGCCATAGTCCACAAATACAGGTTTTCTTGTAGGATTGAAGATAGTTGTATATCTGACTCAGAAAGTATTCATTTCATTATTCAAATCACCCATAACAATTCCCTGTCAGGTCTCCTTATTTATCGCCCTCCGGGCTGTATGAGACAGTTCATAGGATCCCTTCTAGACACTACTATAGCCGCAGCTGCGTCATCACCTAATTTTATTGTATTAGGAGATCTAAATTTACATTTTGATGACCCTGATGATAAGGTGGCAGCTGATCTTAGGCTCGATTTTAAATCTTTTGAGCTGAATCTTATAAATAAAGAGGCCACTCACTCCAAAGGACACCTTCTGGACCCAATATTTTCTAATATTACTCAGTTGGATTCCAGCCCCATCTCCCTCTCCCATGGTCCGATCATTTTTTAGTCCTGTTTGCATGGAAAACTTGCACGGACTCACCACGTGTTACTGTACCTCGCACCTTAGAGAGGGCTTGGTCTAGGCTACTCTTGGAGAGATTGACCCTGACACTTGAACAAACAGCTCCCCTGCCGGAGCCAGATCCACTAGTGGCGGATATTAATTTTCAAAACTGGCTGATTAGTTCCCTAGATGTGGTACTACCCAGAAAAAGTCTAACAAAGAAGGGTAGTGTCTTTAAATCACCATGGTACACAATAGAACTCAGAGATCTTAGAAAAACATGCAAAAAATTAGAACACATATAGCGAAAAGACTGGGCCTCCAACAATAAAGCGGCATTTTGATCTGCTATGAGGCTTTATAAAACCTCCCTGAATAAAGCCCAGGCGGCCTTTTTCGTCCAGGGAAACTTTCAAGATAGTAAAAGAACTCCTTAAGGTACCCTCCCCTCCAATTAGGCAGGAGAGCTCAGAAGCAAGATGTAACCAATCAGCGGACGTTTTTGACACTAAAATCCAAACAATTTTAGAAAGTCTACCATATAGTGTGCCAATTCCTGATTCTGATGACCACTCTGCCCCTACCCCTGGCCCTTTCCTGGATTCCTTTACCTGTATATCCAGGGAAGATTTTTGCAAAGTTCTGTCCTCTATGAAAAGTGGCTCCCCGTCTGATCCCGCGCCTATGTATATTCTTAAGCGGATTTCAGATGCCATTGCCCCCTTAGCAACTGAACTTTTAAATGCCTCCCTTACCCGTGGTGCTGTCCCTCCTAGCTGGAAGCAGGCCATGGAGAAGGCCCTCCTAAATAAACCAGGGCTCGATTCTTCTGACCTGGCCAACTTCCACCCAATATCGCTGTTACCAGGCCTCAGTAAAATCGCGGAGAAAATGGTCAACCAGCAGCTCTCCTCCTTTTTGGAAAACAACAAGCTGCTGTGTAATTCCCAAACGGGCTTCCGCCCGGGTCAGGGCACCGATTCTGCCCTGATAGCGGTGGCAGAAGAGGCAAGATGCATCTTGGATTCAGGGGGATCTGCTGTTGCGATCCTCCTGGATCTAAGTGCAGCTTTTGACACTGTGGACCATGGAATGTTAATTCAGCGCCCCGCTAGATTGGTAGTATCGGGCATGGCTTTGCAATGGCTCTCATCTTTCTTGAGCAACCGAACCTTTCAGATCTGGGAAGGCAGCGCACTTTCTAAATCTATCCCCCTCCAGTGTGGAGTGCCTCAGGGCTCCTCATTGAGCCCTACTCTTTTCAATGCTTATATGGCCCCACTGGAGGATGTGGTTAATCCTTTTGGGATTAAAATAGTTACCTATGCGGACGACACCCAACTAGTCGTCTCGCTATCCCAACAAGAGAGGTGCTCAGAAAATCTATTTGCCTGCCTCTCTGGAATGCATTCCTATATGACCAGCTCTCGGCTCAAACTGAATGAAGCCAAAACAGAGCTTATACTCCTGGGCCACCAACTAACATCTTTACCCAAGTCCATCTGGCCTCCCTGTCTGGGTGATCTTCCCGCCCGAAAGACTAAATTAAATGCTTTGGGGTGTGGTTTGAGCGGGACCTGACTTTCAGGACCCAAGCGAAGAAAACAGCAGGCATATGTTATGGCCTACTCCGGTGTGTGTGGAAAGTTCTTCCAGTCTTGCCATTCCATTCCAGAAACTGCTAATCCAGGGGTTAATATTATCTAGACTGGACTATAGCAATGTCTTGTTTTTGGCAGCACCCGAAGCAACCATCAACACCCTCCAACGTGTTCAGAACTCAGTAGCTAGGTTGCTTACCGGCTCCTCAATAAGATCCTCGGCCAGGCCTGCACTGAGATCTCTTCACTGGTTGCCTATACGTGAAAGAATAAAATGTAAATCTCTTTGCATAACCCACAAGTCACTTCAGGATAAGGGACCCCCTATTCTTAGGAATTTGATCTGCCCCTACAAGTCTTCTCGGACTCTCCGTTCTGACCTCAGAAATCTGGCCAAGGTCCCCAGAGTGAGGAAGGCGCGCTCTGGGGGCCGTCGATTATCGGTTAATGCGGCAATGCTGTGAAATGTTCTGGGACGCTCTCGGGCAGCCATGCGCTTTATAAATCACATTTCATTTCATTTCATTTCATTTAATTTCATTTCATTTCACGCACTGGAAAAATAAACACCCACTTCCTTTACAAAGAAATGGAAAGTTTGCATCTCTGCAACCTCTCTAATTTTTCACCTTAGTCATCTTCCACACAATCAACACAACGGTATGCACCTGTTACAACGCATTTTTTACTCCGCACTACCACTACAACGCAGGCATTACAACGCATACCGTTACAACGCATGGCGCTGGGGGGCGCTCTAGGATAAGAGGTAAGTTTAATTTACTATCCAACACCTTCCCTAGGGTCCACGGGGACTGGAGTTAGAATAGTAAATTATACTTACCACTATCCAGCACCCCAAAGCGCTATGCGTTGTAGCGGTATGCGTTGTAAATACCGCGTTGTAATGGTATGCGGAGTAAAAGTATGCGTTGTAACGACATACATTCAACACAACAACCACAAATACACGCACCTACTTGCTACCATTTTTGCCTAAGCTCATCAATTATTCTTCTTTAATTCAAATTCAAAGTGCAGCCCTTTATTCAGCCTTCTTGGTAACTACTACCTGTGAATAGCAGTGGGTAATTTGCAAACTTCTGTCCTTTCTTGTGTCTTTTCTACCACACACTGCGGCAGGTTTACAAGCCCCTTGCGCCACTTTTGCATCATTTTTCCCACGACCTTGTAAATCTGCCCATCTGTGTGTACTTTATGCACTAGCTTTCTTCCTTAGTTGTTGTACTAGTTTCTCTTGCTCCCACTGTGGAATCCAACACCCTATCTGTGTAATGACCTGCAAATCCAAAGATCCACTTCACTGACAATGCAGTGGGTAGTTTGCATCTCTCCAACCTTTCTTATTTTTCACATGTTTTATCTTCCACTCAATCTACACATCATCCACACATACACACATCTAATAGCTGCATTCCTTAGCTGTGATTATCAACTATTCTTCTATTTTATATTCATATTCAAAGTGCAAGCCCTTTATCGAGCCTTTTTGTTGTAACTACTGTTCTAGGAATTCTGCTCATACACAGAACTGTGCATAAAGACTTAGGACCTCAGTCAATTACAGTGTACCAAAACCCACCTTACTACACAAACCCCCTACCAAACTAGCAAAGAGTGACTCATTGGTTCTTCGCCCTAGAGCAAAAACACCAATGATCGGTCAACCCAAAACATGCGACTTAGATTACATGAAGTAAAGTGGATTACAAAAACACTCTTTCAATATACTCTTACACCAGTCAAAAACAAGCTTTAAATAAAGACACGTGCAACTTTTAAATGTTTACTTCTAACGCCATAATCTCATCCACAGTACCTTAGAAAATACAACCAAACATATTATCAGAAACAAGGTTGTCAGCATTGTTACTATTCTATGAAATACAAACGGGAAAAGCATCCCATAATGCTAAAGGTAAACACATTTAAAATATACCTACATTTCACCCTCCCTACCTAGAAGATTAGTTTATAACTACAGAAGGCCTCATAGGATTACATGGACAGACCGATACCTCTGGTACTCAGCAGTATTGGATCCCATTGAGTTCTGCACAAACTGTCAGGATACAAATGTTCTCCAACTGTGTGTAACTTTGCCTCCACAATGGATTATGAAACGCGCAAGTATCAGAGGTGGCCATAGCTCCATATGTATTATGGCTCGAACGTGCGAGGATCATTCTGAATAACAGACGCAGTATTCAAGATAACCTTGATGTTCCCTGCTCTCACTATACACACAAAACTAGCGAGGCAGTTAACAAATCTAGCATACCAAATTATTGTCATATAAAGCAAAATACTCAACCTACTCTAAACAATATCACAAGTACATGTCGTGTGCAAAGCAGAGCAGGAAAGAAAAAATAGCGTGTAAGCTTCTAATAAATCCATACTAACTTAACAGGATGTGAGTGTAACGCTGAGCCCCACGGCACCCTTTCTTGATCAAAGCACGTGATATAAACGTGGGCGAATTAGAAACGCAGAGTCCAAGCCTAAAAAGCAGTGTCAAGTTCACATTTCCAAAAAAAAGTTATTCGCTCCTTGATAGAAAGCAGTAACTAAATAATAAAGAATACGTAGAAAAATCAAAGAGTCTTAATCCAACAGCGTGTAAGCACAGTATGTAGCAACAGCCTCCAACAGGAAGTCATTGTTCTCATCTGAAAACATTTCAGCCATCCAATTCAATAGTGGGAATGAAAATACATGTTCCTCAACCACCGGAGTCTCTATCACCATCGGAGGAAAACATTCCAATGTCCCAATATTCCATGTGTCGCTGCTAAAGCCATAATCCCGCCGCCAGAACAGAGCAAGTCATGAACCACTGAGGGGCTCATCAACTGGTCATAATCCGCATTGGGAGACACTGTACTGCAGAGACACAAATCCAGGGCCCAGTCGAAATCGCAGCTCAGGCAATGGAACACAGGTTGAACGCATGTGAAAAAGGAGAATCAAAATGGTAATCCATAAGCTGCACTCAACGTTGCAAGAGGCAGCGCTCCATACTAACTAAGCATTCAGTTGCGGAGCAGCAACAGGCGAGACATATTATCGTCTGCTGAAGTATGTGCCTCCATATTTATGCAAACAAATTAATAAAAGCACACCGGCAACTAATGTGAGTATTAAGCGCAATCCACCAAAGATGCTGGAAAAAATCGAATGGAAAAATCCCCAAAGACACCAAATATACTTTCTACAGAAATCACAAGGCCACTGCTTCTAACTTTAAAAAAGTAAGGTAACCCCGTAGTCAAGGACACATTAAAGATACTCTAAATTAACTCCCCAAAATTCAAGAGCACGTCTGTATTTAATAAATCATGCACTTCTGTGCGGGTGTTTGCGACATAAAGGACAAATGTTTCTGTACCAGATATAAGAGGGACCTCTTTTTGAGACAATAGCGCTCTTATACGACTCATTTAGTTGACTCTGCTTTCAAGGTCGAAATCGACCGCCAGATGGAAACATCCAGCTTCCCATGCAGAGGAGTAAACACAACTTTTTTGTAATCAAACCACACGCTCAGTTACCGTAATCATGTAAGCGATGCCTGCTAACATTGAACAACAGTCTCCATTATTTCAAAGTAAATAAGTCCTGTTTCCAGTAAACGGAACGTTGTTATCATAGCAGGTGTCAGACTACCTTTCAAAACACAGTCCAAATCAGGCGCATCTTGTATACAAGAGCCATGCAATTGTATGTGTCTACAAATTAAGGACTGATTTGGTACTATTGTGCAATCTCACCATTCACATAGACTTCTTTTCCCTCCCTCAGACACCGATATGTAAATGGTAATAACCAAGCTTCATGGACATAAGCGCTGCCAAAACATCCATATCTGCCTATAGCATAGTATTTCATGCAAACCTCAAACTTAACCAGGTTAAAAAATAACATTATTATACTGTGGATAAGCCACACACCTGGATTGGATCGCCAATGACTGACCACTTCTAACCATTCTTATAGTGCGCCCTGTGCTCTGATTTGACAGTGAGAGAGTGATCACACCATAGTTTGTACTGCTAATCATTCTCAGCATACGCTACGAATGCGCTTCGAGGTTACGCGTCGCATCAAAGCCTCCGTGTGACGTCATGTACGGCGCCCGTACAAAAAAGACGCAAATGTTTTTAATTGTTTTAAAACATATATTCATGTATTTAATGAACATACTAACAGAAGACTTAATCTACGATAAGTATGGAATAATTTTTTTGTAAGTTTTAAAAATCCTATATTACCTCTTTATTGTATGAGTCCAGCTGCGTGCCCCTCCGCCTGGTACCCTAGACTCCACCATGCCCAAACCGGTTCATAAGCACGTGTGATCGTCACCACAAAACCATTAGCACGCATATCGCTTTTCCACACATGCTTTTACAACTAGTATGCATTTACCACACATGATAAATGCATAATCTTAACAATGTTTTTTTGTTGACCAACACGTGTTGTAATGCCTGTGCCTTACATCCTTCAAATTAGTTTCAAGGTATACGTGTGACCAGCTCCAATAAGATCAGAGGCCAAGGACAAACACTGTGGTATCTGTGGCACCAAATCTCATCGATCACAGAGAAAATATACGCAGGGTGAAATGAAAGTAACAGGTATAATAAAAATAACGAAGGAAAACTACTAGAATGGCGGTTGGACGGAGTATGTAATCAACGTTTGGCGCCTCAACACTACATTTCAAATAAATATACATACAATATGTTTATTTTATTTATTTATTTTATTTATTTTAATTTCTTCTATAGCGCAGGAATCAATCCCGTAAGGGTATCTCCGCGCTTTGCCAGCTATAGAGTTATCAGGTAGAGCATCCTGGGAAGTTATATGGACAGAAATGCTTCTTGGTAGAGAAGGGTTTTTAATGTCTTTCTGAAGGACAAGTAATTGGTGGTTGTTCTTAGGTCGATGGAAAGTTTGTTCCACAGGACAGGGCCAACTGAGGAGAAGGCTCGGTCTCCTTGTCTAGATTTCTTTGTAGCAGGGGGTTTTAAAAGGGCTTGGTTGCTTGAGGGGAGAGACCTACTGGGCTGATACAATTCCAGGGATTGAGATAGATATTTAGGGCTTGCTCCATACAGGCATTTATGAACCGTGCAGCAGATTTTAAAGTTGATGCGCTGCCGTATGGGAAGCCAATGCAGTTCTTTCAGCAAGGGCTTAGAGGGAGTCCTGGCAGGTGCACCCATGACCAGTCTTGCTGCTGTATTCTGGACTACCTGCAAACGACCTACTGCATCTGCATTTGCTAATGTCAGCAGGCCGTTACAGTAGTCCAGGCGACTGGTCACCAAGGCCTGTACAAGTGTCTTTCTATAGGTGGCAGGGAGATATGGGAAGACACGCCTAAGTAGGCCAATGGTGTGGAAACACAATCCTGCGATGTAGTTGGTGTGTTCCTTCAGCTTTTGGTCCAACTTCACCCCAAGGTTTTTTACATGAGGTTTGGATGTAGGTACTGGGCCGAGATCTATTGGCCACCAGTCAGGGGACCAAAGGATACTTGCTTTGCCAAAGAGCATGACCTCTGTTTTTGTCACATTGCATTGGAGGCAGTTCACTGCCATCCAGTGTGACACCGCCCTCATACCCTCAGCAAAGTTCTCCTTGACTTTGGGGCCAAGGGAGCTGAAAGGGTAGAGGAGCTGGGTGTCATCAGCGTAGGAAACCGGTATGAACCCATATTTCCGCACAATCTCAGCAAGGGGGGCCACATAAACATTGAACAATGTAGGGCTAAGGCATGAGCCCTGTGGCACCCCCTTCGTGAGCACCCTTGAGATGGAACAAAAGGGGCCCAGGCTGATGGATTGCGATCTCCCGGAGAGGAAACTCTCCAAGCATGATAATGCTAAGCCTCCAATTCCTACTCCCTGCAAACGGCTGAGAAGGATGTTATGGGACACGGTATCAAAGGCTGCGGACAGGTCCAGCAGCACTAGAATCATGGAGCCACCTCTATCTTGTGACATTTTGATCTGATCTGTCACAGAGAGAAGGGCCTATTCAGTGCTGTGGTTGGGCCTGAACCCAGATTGAGATTGGTCCAGGCCCCCTGTCACCTCGATAAAGCTGGAAAGGGTGGTGTTAACGTGTTTCTCTACCAGTTTGCTGATGAAAGGAAGGAGAGAAATCGGGCGGAGGTTGGAGAGTCCTGACCAGGGCAAGGTGGAATTTTTACGTATGGGGTTCACTACCGCTTCCTTCCAGGCTAGTGGAAGTTGACCCTCAGCAAAGGAGAGATTGAGCAGTTTCTGAATAGGAGGACCTAATATCTCGTTTAACGGGGAGATGAGTTTGGCGGGTATCAGGTCAGTAGGAGAACCAGTCTTTATTTGGTTGATGAGTGTGGTCAGGTCCTTAGGGGTTATTTCTGGGATGACCTGAAGAGTTTTTCCAGAGGTCAGCAATGGGGAAATTTCAGGGACCTCAGTTTCCAAGGTATCTGAGACTACCGTGATTTTTTTGTATATCCCTTCTATTTTGTCCTCAAAGAACTGGGATATTTCGTCACATAGAGCTTGGGTGAAGGTGTCTGGGCTCTCACACACTTCAGGGTTGGTGAAGGTCTGAATGATTTTAAATAGCTCTCTTGTAGAGTTGCCCGCCTCTGCAATTTGGGTGGTGAGGCTTGTTTTTCTTGCTTTTTTTATATTTTTGTAATAGGAGGTCATAGCCTCCAGGTATCGGCTCTTATCTTCCCCGTTGCCTGTCCGTCTCCAAAGTTTTTCCAATTTTCTGCATCCCTGCTTTTCTGTTTTAAGGGCCTCAGTGTACCATGCTTCCCTTTTAGCTATGGTGGATTTTTTCACATTTTTCTGAGGGGCCAGAGTGTCAATAGCTGTCATCAGTGTGGAATTAAACTTGGAGAGAGCAGTATCGATGTAATCAGAATTGGAGAATATAGGCTGTTCCCATGTTTGAGTAAGCTTAGCAAGAGTAATTTTATGCCATGGTCTACGTTTAGTGGAGTGAGTGGCCGGGCGGTTTATGGAGTTGGATAAGTGTGGTATAGAGAAATCTATCATTTTATGGTCAGACCAATTAATATGCTTAGGGGGATGGCAGTAGACGTTGGGTTGGGTAGTAAGGATCAGGTCCAGGGTGTGACCACCCGAGTGAGTGGGACCACTATTTCTCGGATGTAGCCCTAACAGGGCAAGGTCTGCCAGAAATACATTAGTATCTGGATGATCATCAGTGTCAATATGAAAATTAAAATCTCCAAGTAAAATGAAGTTCCCGTTAGCTTTCATGTGGGGGGGCTAACAATTCAGTGAGGGCAAGGGAGAACCCAGCATTGGGTCCAGGTGGGCAATAGACTAGAGCTCCTTTCCAATGTACCTTGGGATTGATTTTTAGATGAAAGATGAGTACTTCCATGGTAGGCGGCATCACTTGTTCTAAGACTCTAATATTCAGAGTGTCTCTATATATGATAGCGATTCCGCCTCCTACCTTCACAGGGCGGTCTAGGCGAAGAATTTTATATCCCATGGGTATCCCTAAGGTGATAGTAGGGATAGTGTGGGGTTTCAGCCATGTTTCAGTTAAGAAACATATCTCAGGTTGAGTGCTGTAAATGGTGTCCCATAATTGTATATAATGTTTAGGGAGTGATCTGACATTTAACAAAAAGCTTTTCCAACCTCCCTGCGAGTCTATGCTATCTGTGGGCAGACCAGCAGTGATGTGGGAGTGCGTAGCTTGAAAACCGCATTTGATGCAGTAGAAGGGACCCTCAGGACATTTTAGCGTTTTATTAGTGCAGCTATATTTTCCCTGGGGTTGCAACACCCTGAGAGCATGTGGTGCGTACCTGATACAAGGGGTGGGCATGGGGCAGTCCATAGTAGCAAGGGCAAGGTGGGTGGCCCCTGGCCCCGTCCTGTCGCGGACGGGCGCAGACGGGCTACTCTTTGGCTAGTCTTCGGCGTTGTCTTCAGCTCCACTGCGCGCGACCGCTTATTAATATATTACAAAAGTATAGCACCGGATAACACACATGACCCAGGAAAACAAAGCAGTAAATTTGATACCTAAAATCAGGAAAGGTTTGCTTGGCGAACTTGAAGAAAAAGAAAAAAAAGTGCACTTGCAAACCAGGCTGCGCATGCGTAGACAGTACAACTGGTGCAGCAAAAAAAAAAACGGAAAGTTTTACATACTGTCATAGAAATATAGCTCTAAAAATGACCCCCGTAATTTCCCCCCCGGGACCTAATGAACAAAACGGACTTCACGTTTTTTTTTCACCTTTTCCACCGCGTACAAGTACTGAACGAGTACCACACCATTTTTTATTTTGGTGACCAAGATTATAGGGTCAGAATGTTTCTATCCTGCCCCCTTTCCTTATATCTCAACTTTGTTTTACTGTTTTCTTGTGACTTGGCTCTCGCGACAAACAAGATGGCTGCCAAAATTTCCTATTTTGGAGTATTGACAACCAATCAGCATGCAGCTCTTGCTCGTAATTGTACGTCTTTCCAAACGCGTACGCCTCGATTTTCCTTTAAAAAAATAAAATTAAAAAATTGAGCCTAAACATCCATGGACGTCCCCCTGAGCAATCCTAGAGCGTCAGAATGTTTCTAGCCTACCCCCTTCCCTTATTTCTCAACTTTGCTTTACTGTTTTCTTGTGGCTCGGTTCTAGCGAGGCACAAGATGGCCGCCAACGCTTCCTGGTTTCGAGTGCTGACAGACAGTTCACAGCCAATCAGCATACAGCTCGCGCTCGTAATTGAACAGATTTCCGTACGCGTGCTGAACTCCGTCTCTAGATATTGCTATGATTTTACTTGCAATTTTCTCAGAAACTACTGAACAGATTTACACCAATTAACAAAAAGCACAATCTGCGAACAGAACTCTACCTCTCTGCCAAATATTGTGTAATTCCGTTCAGCCGTTCGGGCTGAAGCCCTGGCTAAAGGTCCCTATGGAAAATTGCATGGGGAAAACACGTTTTGGGACCCCCTTTTTTCTTGGCCGCCGCAAGACGAATCACCCCCAAACTTTCAGGGAAGGAGCGGAACCAAGCAGGCCATTTTCTTGGAGTAATTTACGAAGATTGGTCCACCAGCGCCGAAGTTATTCCAGATAGAATGTTGTGGATTTCCTATGGAAAGTAGGACCTAACTATAACTACCTACTGGCGACCGCTAGTAGGTAATATATATATATATATATATATATATATATATATATACATATATATGCAACAAATGAGGGTTGTTGGACAGACCTCGTGGTAGGCCCGACCACTCCCCGCATGGCGGGTCACGGATCGCTGCTGCCCCTGTTCCCCGGACAAGAACCACCCCTGCATCCGCCGGGTCAACCCCCAGCTCTTCCCCGACGGGGCCCCGGCCCATCACAACAACATTCTCTGCTGGCACAGGTTCCTTCCCGAACCACCGTCCCCGGCCCAGCCGCCATCTTGGAGCCGCCACGACCGGGCCTCGTGGCCACGGGTCGACCTCAACCACAGGCCCAGCCAAGCCCCGACATCGAGGCACCACAACCCACCCAGGGGGTAAAGAGACCACTTGGCGAGTCAATGGAGGAAGGAGTGTCGATGGCTCCCCTCCGCCAGGTTTCCATCACCCCCCAGCCTCCCTGGGCGATGGCTCCACCCCCCTGCTGGGTGTCTGGACTCTCTCATCCCGGACCCCCCGACCTCCAAGTGCGAGGGTCCGGACATCAAAGGGCGCCAGACCTATAACTGGGGTAGCTCCAGAGCAGGAAGGCAGTTGTATCCTGGAGTCGAGAGACACCGAGACAAACTCATCCTTGGAGGCCTGCTGGCGCTGCCGCTGCCCCTCTTTGTGAACCATCTTCGAAGGCCTGCTGGCGCTGCCGCGGCTCATCCTCTTCGTGAACCATCTTCGAAAGCCTGCTGGCGCTGCCGCGGCATCCTCTTCGTGAACCATCTTCGAAAGCCTGCTGGCGCTGCCGCGGCTCATCCTCTCCGTGAACCGTCTTCGAAAAGCCTGCTGGTGCTGCCGTGGTCCATCCTTGTGAACCATCTTCGAAGGCCTGCTGGCGCTGCCGCGGCTCATCCTCTTTGTGAACCATCTTCGAAGGCCTGCTGGCGCTGCCGCGGCCCCTACTTGCGAATACCCCAGCTCGAGGATTGAGAGCTATACACCAGCTACCCCTGTACCGGACCGGTACTGAGACTGTCCCCTACCCCCTTTCCCCCAGAGACTAGAATTGACGAGATCATCGTATCCTGGTCTTGCTGTATCGTCAAGTTTACCCTGCCTAAGAATACCTATAAAAGTGTACAGAACCTACCTTGGTGTGGCGTCCATCTGTGGGGGGTAGTTGCTTGTCCGTACAATCTAAGGAGAGGGCCCTCGCTAGGAGGCCTCTCCCCCTTGCTCGGCCGACCCTCCGGGTCTCCGTCTAAAATTGGTGGCAGCGGTGGGATCCGAGCCGACGCATAATCGTACGGAGAGTAACTCGCCCCACGACGCACAGCAACAATGACGACAAAAGAGATTGGAACAACCGCAAAATTCCAGATGGAACGGCTGGAAGAATACAACCACAAGGAATTGAAACAATTCTGCATAGACTTGGGCATCGCTACCACGGGACTGAGCACCAAAGATGACCTCAAGCACGCCTTGGAGTCTTGGGTGGAGACGGGAGCGCCCCCACCCCAAAATGAAAGCATTGAGACCAATGAAACAACGGCAGCCCCCGGAGAAGAAAGAAGAACGGGCCTCTCTCCCGAGGAGGCCCAAGGACGGGAGAGGAACCGGCTCCACGAGTTGGAACTGGCTCGACTCCGCTTAGATGGAGAACTAAAACTAGCAGAGAAAAAAATAGCCCTCGAACACTTACGGCTATGGGAAGAACGGGAGGAGAAAAAAGGCCAGAGGGAGCTGGAGGAGAAGAAACTAGCGTACGAACACGAGCGCAATTTAAAAGAGCTAGAAATTCGACGACAAAACAAGGACCTCGGCGTCCCCGAGAACCAGAACTCTGCTCCCCCTACGGACACCAAGGTCCACATTCCCAAAGACGTCGTCTGGGAGTACTACCGGAACGATGATATCCAGCAATGGTTCAAGGCCTACGAAGTAGCCATGATCTCCCACCGAATTCCACGGAAAGACTGGGGGGCCGAGTTGTGGGGGAGATTCGTCAACGAAGGAAGAGATGCCCTGCTACAACTCCCCGACGCAGAGATGACCTCCTACGACCACATGAAAGCCGCCCTGCTCACTCGCTACGGGCTCACCCCCGAGATGTACCGGCAGCGATTTCGAGACTGTAAAGGAATCCCCGGTACCACCTGGGTAGAATACGTGAACTTTTTTAGCCGAGCCCTAGAAGGATGGATCAAAGGCAGCCAGGTCACCACCTACGAACATTTATTCGATCTCATCGTGTGGGAGCACCTCTCCAATAATTGTTTCGTGGAACTCAGGCAGCATCTCCTCGATAGCAAGCTGACCGAACCCCGGAAACTCGCCATTGATGCGGATCGATGGGAGAGCACCCGGGTCCCCCGGAGTTGGCCGGGCGAACAAAACAGAACCTCCCAGGGGTCCCACCATCCGCGAGGAGGAGGAGGAGGCCAGGGTCGGGGCAGGGACACCGCTACGGTGCCCCCCACTAACAACCCCCCGTCCCCGGCCGGAAGAGGAAGCCTTCCGACGCGACCGGGATTCCGCTCCAACGTTGTCTGCCACAAGTGCCAGCGGCCCGGCCATTACGCCAATGATCCAAACTGTCCGGGAAACCAGTCAGTCCAGGCCCCGGGTCCAGTGAGCCGTCAGATCACTGCCGTCGCCCTCGGAGAGGAGCAAGGCGATGAAGAAGCCGAAGAGTGTGAACACTACCAGACCGAGTGGGAACCCGCAGCCATGTCCCTGGTATGTCTAGGAGACAGGGACATGGTCCCGCGGGCCCCCCTCCCCGCCAACACGCAGAAGTACAGCCAGTGGGTCACCATTAATGGACACCGGGCTGAAGCCCTCCGCGACACAGGGGCCAGTGTGACCACAGTCCGTTGCCATCTGGTGACCCCCGATCAAATCCTGCCCAACGTACTTTGTCCAGTACGATCTGCGGACAATTCCGAGAGCCTGTGCCAGATGGCCCGCGTCCCCTTCGAGTGGGGGGGAGTATAGGGCATGCTGAAGGTGACCGTCCGAGATGACGCCCCCGTGGAATGCCTCCTGGGGAACGATCTCGAGAGCTCCCCCTGGGCAGCCGTGGAGCGAAGAGAGCACCTGGGGATGCTTGGTCTCCCTGAATGGGTCTGCGCCACGACCCGATCCATGGCCGCCCGCGCCATCCCATCCCCTGAAGAACCCGAGTGGCCCGAACCTCCACCGCCGGTCGCCACAGAAGAGACCACCCCTGAACCGGGTCCACTGGGGCCCAGCGACGAAGACCCGGACCCACTGCAAGACCTCCCGGAGCTGGCCCAGTGGCGCCAAGAAGGTGGCCCCACTCAGGAACAATTCCACCGGGAACAAAGAGCGTGTCCCTCCCTCGAGGGGCTCCGACAGTGAGCCATAGCCCAGAGCGCAGGGGATGCCTCGGGGGCCCACTGGATCTATTGGGACAACGGGCACCTCTACAGTGAGCAAAAGATTGCTGAACTGGGGGCCAGCCGGGTGCTGGTGGTCCCCCTCCAATTCCGAGACTTCCTCTTGAACCTGGCACACGATGTGCCGCTCGCCGGGCACCTGGGGCAGGACAAGACTTACAGCCGCCTGGTGACCCATTTCTACTGGCCTAAAATGCGGAACAATGTAGTAAACCACTGCCGGACCTGCCCCACCTGCCAGGCCAGCGGGAAGAGCGGCCGGAAAATAAAAGTCCCCCTACAACCCTTTCCCATCGTCACCACTCCCTTCGAGAGGGTGGGGATCGACATTGTGGGGCCCCTGGAGCCCCGGACAGCGCAAGGTCACTGGTTCATACTCGTCCTGGTGGACCATGCCACCCGCTATCCAGAGGCCATCCCTCTCTGAACCGTGACAGCGCCCGTGGTGGGCCGAGCCCTGATGAGGATCTTCTGGCGGGTGGGCTTCCCCCGAGAGGTCGTCAGTGATCGAGGCACGAACTTTATCTCCAGATACATGAAGTCCCTATGGCAACAGTGTGGGGTCACCTACAAATTCACGACCCCTTACCACCCACAAGGAAACGGACTAGTGGAACGATTCAATCGCACCCTCAAGGGTATCATCATGGGCCTGGAAGAGCCCCTACGCTGCCAATGGGACGTGCTGCTCCCCTGCCTCCTGTTTGCCTACCGAGAGGTCCCACAGAAGTCCCTGGGATTCAGCCCCTTCGAGCTCCTGTATGGGCACCTCGTCCGGGGTCCCCTCAGCCTGGTCAAGGAAGGGTGGGAGGTGACCCCCCAGAAGACTCCCCCTGATGTGTACAAGTACCTCCTGACCCTCCGGAACCAGACTCGGCGGTTCAGGGAACTCGCCAAAGCCAACCTCGAAGCCAGCCAAGAAGACATGAAACGATGGTACGATCGGAATGCCTCATCCATCGAGTTCGAGCCGGGTCAATAGGTCTGGGTCATGTCCCCGGTCGAACCTTGCGCCCTCCAGGACAAATGGACAGGACCCTTCAAGGTGGTGGAGCGAAAGGGCCCGTCACCTACCTAGTAGACCTGGAGTCCCCCCGGAACCCTCTCCGGGTCCTCCATGCCAACAGACTTAAGCCTCACTTTGTGCGCTCTGAACTTAGCCTTCTGATGGCTACCGACAGTGGGGCTGAAGATGATTCCGAGCCCCTTCCCGACCTCCTGAGGACCCGCGAGAAAGACGGCTCCGTGGAAGGAGTCCACCTCTCCGCTGCCCTGTCTCCAGCACAGCGCCAAGACTGCCGAGACTTGCTACAGCAATTTGCCGACCTGTTCTCCCTCATCCCTGGGGTCACCCCCTGGTGCCTCCACGATGTCGACACCGGGGATAGCCCCCCTATCCGACACAGAGCCTACAGAGTACCTGATCGGGTACGCGCCTGCATCCAGTCAGAAGTATCCAAGATGCTGGCCCTGGGAGTCATCGAGCCCTCCGACAGTCCCTGGGCCAGCCCAGTAGTGCTGGTCCCCAAGGCCGCCGCCCCTGGTGTCGCCCCAGAACTCAGGTTTTGCGTAGACTACCGGGGCTTGAACGCCGTAACGCTCACCCCATCCCACGAGCGGATGAACTGATCGACCGCATGGGGGCTGCCCGCTACCTGAGCATCTTTGACTTGACCGCGGGCTACTGGCAGATCGGCCTCACCCCGGGTGCCCAGGAGCGATCCGCCTTCTCCACTCCGGATGGCCACTACCACTTCAAAGTGATGCCCTTCCGAATGAAAAACGCCCCCGCCACCTTCCAGAGACTCGTAAACAAAGTATTGGCGGGGCAGGAGGAGTTCAGCGCCGCCTATCTGGAAGATATTGCCGTGTACAGTCACCACTGGGCAGAACACCTCCAACACCTCCGGGAGGTCCTGACCGCCCTCCGGCAAGCAGGACTAACAATCAAGGCCAGCAAGTGCCAAATCGGCCAAGGGTCCGTGACCTACCTGGGGCACCAGGTGGGAAGTGGCCAGGTGGCCCCTCTCCAACTCAAGATCGCTGCCATTCAGGCTTGGGAGCCCCCGGTCACCCAAACAGAGGTCCGAGCCTTCCTGGGGCTCACCGGATATCACCGGCGCTTCATAAAAGACTATGGCAGCATTGTGGGGCCCCTCACCGAACTCACGTCCAAGAAGAACCCCCCGAAAGTACACTGGACTCCTGAGTGTCAGGCCGCCTTTGAGAACCTCAAGTCCGCAATGGGCACTGCCCCAGTGCTCCAAGCCCCCGACTACAGCTGGGAATTTGTAGTACAAACAGATGCCTCCGATCACGGCGTTGGGGCCCTCCTCGCCCAAATCAACACCGAGAGAGTTAACCAGCCAGTGGCCTTCATCAGCCGACGCCTGCTGGCCCGAGAACAACGCTGGAGCACCATAGAGCGAGAGGCCTTCGCCGTGGTGTGGGCCCTCAAGAAGCTCCGGCCCTATCTCTTCGGTACTCATTTTCAGGTGCAAACAGACCACCGTCCTCTGCAATGGCTGATGCAGATGCGGGGAGAGAACCCGAAGCTGTTGCGTTGGTCCATCTCTCTGCAGGGGATGGACTTCACGGTGGAGCATCGCCCCGGCACCGACCACGCCAACGCAGATGGCCTGTCCCGCTTCTTCCGCCTCGGCGAGGAGATTACCCAAGAGGATGGGTGACTCTCCCTGCCTTCAGCTGGGGGGACGCATGTTGGACAGGCCTCGTGGTAGGCCCGACCCCTCCCCGCATGGCGGGTCACGGATCGCTGCTGCCCCTGTTCCCCGGACAAGAACCACCCCTGCAGCCGCCGGGCCAACCCCCAGCTCTTCCCCGACGGGGCCCCGGCCCATCACAACAACATTCTCGGCTGGCCCGGGTTCCTTCCCGAACCACTGTCCCCGGCCCAGCCGCCATCTTGGAGCCGCCACGACCGGGCCTCGTGTACACGGGTCGACCTCAACCACAGGCCCAGCCAAGCCCCGACATCGAGGCACCACAACCCACCCAGGGGGTAAAGAGACCACTTGGCGAGTCAATGAAGGAAGGAGTGTCGATGGCTCCCCTCCGCCAGGTTTCCATCACCCCCCAGCCTCCCTAGGCGATGGCTCCACCCCCCTGCTGGGCGTCTGGACTCCCTCATCCCGGACCCCCCGACCTCCAAGTGCGAGGGTCCGGACATCAAAGGGCGCCAGACCTATAACTGGGGTCGCTCC
Source organism: Lissotriton vulgaris (assembly GCF_964263255.1). Taxonomy (NCBI): domain Eukaryota; kingdom Metazoa; phylum Chordata; class Amphibia; order Caudata; family Salamandridae; genus Lissotriton; species Lissotriton vulgaris. The sequence goes on along the minus strand of NC_141696.1, from coordinate 244,800,689 downwards.
AGAGCAGGACGGCAGTTGTATCCTGGAGTCGAGAGACACCGAGACAAACTCATCCTTGGAGGCCTGCTGGCGCTGCCGCGGCCCCTCTTTGAGAACCATCTTCGAAGGCCTGCTGGCCCTGCCGCGGCTCATCCTCTTCGTGAACCATCTTCGAAAGCCTGCTGGCGCTGCCGCGGCTCATCCTCTTCGTGAACCATCTTCGAAAGCCTGCTGGCGCTGCCGCGGCTCATCCTCTCCGTGAACCGTCTTCGAAAAGCCTGCTGGCGCTACCGCGGCCCATCCTTGTGAACCATCTTCGAAGGCCTGCTGGCGCTGCCGCGGCTCATCCTCTTTGTGAACCATCTTCGAAGGCCTGCTGGCGCTGCCGCGGCCCCTACTTGCGAATACCCCAGCTCGAGGATTGAGAGCTATACACCAGCTACCCCTGTACCGGACCGGTACTGAGACTGTCCCGCTACCCCCTTTCCCCCAGAGACTAGAATTGACGAGATCATCGTATCCTGGTCTTGCTGTATCGTCAAGTTTACCCTGCCTAAGAATACCTATAAAAGTGTACAGAACCTACCTTGGTGTGGCGTCCATCTGTGGGGGGGTAGTTGCTTGTCCGTACGATCTAAGGAGAGGGCCCTCGCCAGGAGGCCTCTCCCCCTTGCTCGGCCAACCCTCCGGGTCTCTGTCTAACAAGGGTCCTTCCAGGATCGCTCCCAACACGAGCAGGTGCATCAGCCGGCAGGAGCCCCAAGCCGGTTTCGTCAATTCCACTCGTAAAAAATATAATAATGATGCACGCTCAGGGTTAGATTACTTCAAACACCAAGGTTTATTTTCTGTGTACCACTACGCGTTTCAACACGTAAATGTGTCTTGATCACACGAATGCCATAGTAGCCCACAGCCGTGCATAAATAAACAATCAACATAAAAGAGGCACTTCATTCTCATTGGTATCTGAGCATGGAAATAAATTTCGACCATCTTAGAGTGGGTATACGCTTGTAATGCATACATATCAAAGGAAAGCTCTTTGTAAATACAAATGTACTTGTGCATCCAGTGATTACCAAATTAGGGTAAAACAGTATATTCAAACTCTACTGTGTTCCTATATTGGAAATTATATTTGTAGTATGCAAGACACAATTTAATGAGTTTGTACTGAGACCACAAGTTTCCCACATAGTGCATGTTCACATTACAGCTCCCTCCTTTATTTCTACTCTCCATGCAGGGGGAAAAGGGGAGAAAAACCTATACAAGATATACGTTTACCGCGGTCTAGTGCCAGTAAATCTGTATTCTCCTTACTTAAATGATTATGCCGGACTAGTGCCACATAAGAATTCCCTCCCCTCTGTTCAGATACTGTGAACTAAGAACAGTGAAAAGCCAAGTGGCCATAGCAAAAGAGGGCCTCTAATCATACGAGTTTCAACATCATAACAAAACTATTAACGACAGTTCCAAAGAATAATACAAATACAAAAATAATATAAAAAAATAGTGCTTGTATCTTATTAAAAAGTCTCTTATCTTAGTGGAAGTGCAGTGCTTGCCCTGATGAAGAAAAGGGTAGGGAACCCATGTGCAGTCTTAATAGTGAAGGTGAAGGTTCCATTTCTTTCCTCCTGTGAAAATAACAATATAACAAAGAGACAAATTTAAACCAATGTACTGACTAGTCATCCGTCAGTCAACTTCAATACATGGGATCAATATACACAGTCTGAAAACTACAAGTAAACAGTGATCAATTTTCATAAAGATGGGTTGCAAATTCCTCATCCAGATTATGACCTCCCGGGAATTTGGTCTCAAGCTTGATGATCCACTTGGACTCTTTCTTTCTCAGAGCCAGTTCCCTGTTTCCTCCCCTCTTGCCTACATTTACTTGTTCAATTGCATTGAATCTAAGCAGGGAGTTATTGGATTGGTGTTTAGCATGAAAATGGCGAGCTATAAGGTAGTGTAGATCAATGTTAGAGATGGCCCGTAAGTGTTCCTGTATGTGTTTTTTCACCATGCATACAGTACTACCAACATACCACAATTTGCACAGACATTCCAAAACATATATTGCATAGTTGGTACTGCACGTGAGGAACTGTCGTATTGGTCTATTCTTGGAGCCTGGTATCTCTATCTCCTTGACCATGTTACTAAATTTACATGCTCGACAATGACCGCATGGATAGTAGCTCTTGAGGTTATGAACATTTCTGCCTCAGGTTTCTGAGATATACCTCTTAACCAGAATATCCATAAGGCTCCTACCTCTGCGGTATGTAACAAGTGGTCTGTTGCTTAGACTGGAACCAATGATGTTGTCTGATTTAAGTATTCTCCAGTTGTCTGCCAGTACCTTCTTTACTATCCTTGAATCATGGTTAAACGTGGTGATAACCCTGGTCATCATTACTGATTCAGGTAGTTGTTCTGGGGGGGCTGTGACAAGGCAGCATGTACTCCTTTTAAACCTAAGTCTATTTTCTGTCCAGTTCTACCCCATGATGCTATAGACACCTTCCATGAGGTAGTAACGCGTGAACTGACCAAACAGAAACACAGAGCTACACAGGGCAACAACGTGATATTCAATCTATCTAAGAGTCAAAGGTATTTTATTTTTTCATTGGCGAAGATAAAAATGTGATCATAAGACCTTCAGACAAAGGGGGCATTATTGTCCTGTTGGCATTTATTTGTATATCGAGGAAGTGTACAAACAATTGAGTGATGTGAATTGATAATACTGTTATTAATCTCACAGATCATGATTTGGATATTGCAGAAACCCAACTTTTAGCTTTAGGCTTATCTTTCTGTCCCAAAAAGAATTTTAAATACATCCAATCTCGCATTGACATGTTTAAATTTATACGTAAATTGAAACTTAGGAAGTTCCACAAATTGAATAAAGCTGGCAAAGTTGCGAATACTAGTTACCTCATTACCTAGTAAGAATTTGTTGATCTCAGATGTACCTATCTTGAAAACTATGCATGTGATTGTTGATCCTGATAATGAACCTGCTGCTGCTACTCAGGTTGTATTGCAGTCTATGGGGGCTGTTAGTAACAGTGCAGCTATCAGTCCTTTTTTTCCCGGCTCGACTTTTGTTCCTATGATGACCAGAAATGCGATTGATGTTTTTAATGATCGGATGGTGGAGGATTTGAAGGAGTTAAATAGATCTATAGCTCTGAAACAAAAACGCAGAAGTTTTGCTGAGATTAGATATTCCGCCCTCATGCGTAAAATTAACGATCATGGTAAAATCATCGTAAATAAGGCAGCTAAAGGGGGCAACATTGTTTTGTGGCCCCGTGATATGTACATCCAAGAGGCAGAAAGGCAGCTAAATGACCCAGTTTGTTATAGGAAAGCATCATTTAATGAACTCAATAAAGTTAAGGACTTAATACACACTCAGTTGGTGCAATGGAAAAGGGTTGGTCTTATAAGTAAGAATGAATTTTTGTACTTGAAGAATGACCATCCTATAACTCCAATATTATACCTTTTGCCCAAAGTCCATAAGGGGTTATCTCCTTTACCTGGGCGTCCTATTATTTCTGCCCAGAATGGTTTACTTGAACCGATCTCTAAATATGTTGATTTCTTTCTTCACACCAATATGGAATCTTTCTCATCTTATATTAGATACAGGTCATTTTTTATCTAAACTTAAGGAGGTCACTTGGAATCCAGATTATCAGTTTATTGTGATGAACATCTGTTCACTATACACCTCGATCAATCACCTTGATGGTTTACCTGCTATTCAACACTTTTTGTCAAGTAGAGACATCAGATATTATGAACACAGTAAAATGTTAGTAAGGATGATTGAGTTATGCCTCTACAATACCTTTTTCCTTTTTAACAATGAAGTCTATCAACAGCTTAGGGGCGTGGCCATGGGAACGTGCTTCTCCCCCAGCTACGCGTGTTTACACGTGGGCTGGTGGGAGGAGCATGTCTTTGGTCGCGCCTCGAGCTGTTTTGGGAACTCTGGCACAGGAATCATCCATCTTTGGCGGTTCATTGATGATGTGTTTTTAATGTGGCAAGGATCTAAAGAAAGTGCTGAGCAGTTTGTGAAGAGTATCAACAACAATATGCTTAATCTAGAATTCACTGCTACTATTAGCAAAGAGAGAGTTGAATTTCTGGATGTTGAAGTATATATTTCTGATAACATAATTCACACAAAACTTCATAGGAAAAGTACAGCTGGCAACTCAACTCTCCATGCCTCCAGTGCCCATGCCCGCCACTTAATTAAGAGCTTTCCCTATGGGGAGTTTTTAAGAATTCAACGTATTTGCAGCAATGAGAAAGATTTGGAACAACTTTTGAATGATTCATTTAAAAAAATCATGAATCGTGGTTACAAGGAAAGTGCATTGAAGAAAATGTTTTTAACATCTAAAGTCTCGCCACAGATGACTAGTAGTAGTAATCAACCTTCTACTGGTGATGTGGTGCCTGTGAAGGAAGACTTGACAGTTACATTAATTACTACTTATAGTAATCACGAGAAAAAGATTTGTAACATCTTAAAATTCTAACTGGCCCATCCTTAAGACGGATATTACGTTGGCTCCACTTTTAAGCGAGGTCCCTTGTGTTACTTTTCGGAGGGCACCCTCTATGAGAAGATGCTCTGGTTAAGACTAGTCCAGAGGTGATGAAATCGTCTTATTGGCTCTCCAACCGTACAGATTATTTTTAATGCAGTACTTGCAGAGCCTGTAAATTTGGGTGTAACACTAGGGAGTACAAGGATGCTTTTAGTCCAGAAAGATTTAAGATTAAAGATTTCCTTTACCTGCAAAACGGAATACGCCGTTTACGTTTTGAAGTGTGCTTGTAATTTGCAATACATTGGGAGCACTAAGCTCCAAGTTTATAACAGTATTTTGCAACACTTGCGAGAAATTGTCAACTCTGATCCCAGCTACCCGGTGTCACGTCATTTCAAACTAGTACATCAAAATAATCTCAAGGATTTGAGTTATTTTGTGATTGACGCAGTCCCAAGTTCCAAGAGGGGTGGAGATAGAGAGCGCAAGCTGCGACAATTGGAAAGCCGTTATATCTTGCTTCTGGACACCAAAATCCCAAATGGTCTGAACACAGGGGATGATTTGTATAATTTTTTAAGAGGATATAGATAACTATTCATAAGTATTTGGGCAATATTTATATTTATAGTGAATATCCTTTATTCTGTATCCACGTTTTTAGGGCTCGGACTCCTTCCCAGTGAAACTGGGAGGAGTTTCGAGAACTAATGTTAAAGGAGAAAAAAAAGAAGAAGTATCTCCTAGGGCCTTGGTGAGAGGAATTCCACACATTCCTTAGCGTTTTCTGGCATCTGGTCAGTGATTCGTCTTCCCTGTGCTGTGTATGTAGTAGCCTTGAAGTGATAGGCTGTAAGTAATGTACGCGTGCCCGATGTGGCATTTTGTGTGCAAGAACGAGCATGGCAGAGTGATTCATCTTAATTACGAGCTGTCAGAGTGCCCGTGTAATGCAAGCCAGATGATGCGAGCGCACAGCGGTGAGCGCGTTCAATGTTAAATGACGAGAGGCAGCAGGCGAGGCTCACAGAAGATGACTCATACATGCTCGTCCACACTGTAGTTCTTGTTTATTTCGTAGTCGTTTATGTTCTGCCTTAATGCATTGCCATTTAGACCGGCTTTAAAATTATATGAAAGGCCCTCCTCTCCGCCAGTAACAGCTTCCTGTTGTGTTCTCCCTAGTTTTCCGGTACGTTTGTGCTGATTTTATTTTAAAATACCTTTACATTTGTACTTTTGCCACTCACTTCTGTAACTTTGTTTGAAAAGTAAAGCGCTCTTAATAAAGGCCGTGTTCGCAACTCATAAATCACAACGAAAAGTTAAATAAAATACAGATAATGAAGTGCTTCGAAGCCTACCAGGCGAGCCGTGCTAGCGCTGCCGGTTCTTGTCCGGGCCGGGCGCTGGGACGAGCCTGACAGCTGCCCGTTATTGCAACATGCCTGCAGTTGGCCACCTCAAGGCGCTGTCTGTCCGTCCTCGGCAGGCCATGCCTGCAAGGACGTGCCTTCGAGGCCTGAGGCCGCCCAGTGGCCCGTTTCCTGCAGCACTGCAATGCTAAAGTTGGAATGCGATTTACAATTCTTTATTCATTTATTTATTTATTTATATATTTAATGCGATTTTCTATAGCGCGAATATTACCCGAAGGTGTTAGAGCGCTTTACAAAAGAACCAGTTGCGCTACATAAGGATTTAGGATTCCAGGTACTTGGCTCACACAGGGATGTGAATTACGGCTCCAGCTGCTAATTTCACCCCGCCAGTGACGCGTGCCAGTCATCCCTGAGCGGAGGTGGAAGGCAGCTGAGCGGGCGAGGCGCCTGCTCCGAACACCTCGGCAAGATACTTAACGCATTCCAAAACGCATTCCCAAAAGCACTTTCCCACAGGACATGGAAAGCGGCCAACCATGTCTGGTCTCGAATTTATCGAAATGTCCGGACTGGGTTCGTCTAAACCTTGTGCTGGCCAGTGGGAGCACGGTACAATAATTCAATCCAGGATAAAAGGTATGGCCAAGACCGCATCTTCTCCAGAAGTCATCTTTACACCATCTATCTATGCCTTGATAGTATGAGGATTGTGCGCACACTGGCTTCAGTAAGAAAGAAGGGTGTTTCAAGTCACGCGGTTTTATTCTGATGCAATTTGCATTTTCTTGCAAAAACTATGAATAATATTAGAAACTCCCTAAATGTTATGCGAGTGGCGCTTTTGCGTGAAAGCAGGAACTTTTTTGAGTATCTTGTCCGCGAGTTTAATTTGGTGGACTTTCCTTCGTGAATGCTGTGTTTACACATGAAAACAAGTTGTAAAGTCACACAGGGAAGAGATACAAATATAAAAAAATGCAAATGTACAAGTTGTAAAGTCACTCTATGTATCTCTATATACATATTGTTAAAGTCTCTTATGTAGATAAAGCGGTTTTCAGTCTCCTTGGCGAGAGTGCTCCAGAGCAACCGGTTCCGGACAGGGGTGAGGCAAGCTCCAGGGGGTGAGCCGCTGAGTGAGGCTGTGCCGGTGTGTTCAACAAAGAATGAGGGTGTGCACAGGATCAAACTGTTTATTCAAGAGAGCAGCCAGGATCGGAAGGGAGGTTTCCTGGCCACATACGGCCCGGTGATTCCCCAGCGACTGCTTTGAATTTTTGATTCTTGATGATTCAACACCTCAGCAGCCTGTGCATTCACCAGCAACAGGCCCCTCCAGGATTACAAACCTGCAGTTGGGACTGCCGCCTCCATTGTAGACAGGCAAAAACGCATGAAACACTGCTGTTGAGTGCTGAGTGCTGTGTGCGGTGTGCTGGTGAGTGCTGTGTGCTGGTGAGTGCTGGTGAGTGTGGTGTGCTGGTGAGTGTGGTGTGCTGGTGAGTGCCGTGTGCTGTTGGGGGCAGAGTGCTGTTGGGGGCAGAGTGCTGTTGGGGGCAGAGTGCTGTGTGCTGTTGAGTGCAGAGTGCAGAATGCTGTTGAGCGCAGAATGCTGTTGAGCGCAGAATGCTGTTGAGCGCAGAATGCTGTCGATTGCAGAGTGCTGTTGAGTGCAGAGTGCTGTTGAGTGCAGAGTGCTGTTGAGTGCAGAGTGCAGAATGCTGTTGTGTTCAGAGTGCAGAATGCTGTTGAGTACAGAATGCTGTTGAGTGCAGAATGCTGTTGAGTGCAGAATGCTGTTGAGTGCAGAATGCTGTTGAGTGCAGAGTGCTGTTGAGTGCAGAGTGTTGTTGAGTGCAGAATGCTGTTGAGGGCAGAGTGCTGTTGAGTGCAGAGTGCAGAATGCTGTTGAGGGCAGAGTGCTGTTGAGTGCAGAGTGCAGAATGCTGTTGTGTGCAGAGTGCAGAGTGCTGTTGAGTGCAGAGTGCTGTTGAGTGCAGAGTGCTGTTGAGTGCAGAATGCTGTTGAGGGCAGAGTGCTGTTGAGTGCAGAGTGCAGAATGCTGTTGAGGGCAGAATGCTGTTGCGGGCAGAGTGCTGTAGAGTGCAGAGTGCTGTTGAGTGCAGAGTGCTGTTGAGTGCAGAGTGCAGAATGCTGTTGAGTGCAGAATGCTGTTGAGTGCAGAATGCTGTTGAGTGCAGAGTGCTGTTGAGTGCAGAGTGTAGAATGCTGTTGTGTGCAGAGTGCAGAATGCTGTTGTGTGCAGAATGCTGTTGAGTGCAGAATGCTGTTGAGTGCAGAGTGCTGTTGTGTGCAGAGTGCTGTTGAGTGCAGAGTGCTGTTGAGTGCAGAGTGCTGTTGAGTGCAGAATGCTGTTGAGGGCAGAGTGCTGTTGAGTGCAGAGTGCAGAATGCTGTTGAGTGCAGAATGCTGTTGAGTGCAGAATGCTGTTGAGTGCAGAGTGCTGTTGAGTGCAGAGTGCAGAATGCTGTTGAATGCAGAATGCTGTTGAGTGCAGAGTGCTGTTGAGTGCAGAGTGCTGTTGAGTGCAGAATGCTGTTGAGGGCAGAGTGCTGTTGAGTGCAGAGTGCAGAATGCTGTTGAGGGCAGAGTGCTGTTGAGTGCAGAGTGCTTTTGAGTGCAGAGTGCAGAATGCTGTTGAGTGCAGAATGCTGTTGAGTGCAGAGTGCTGTTGAGTGCAGAGTGCTGTTGAGTGCAGAGTGTAGAATGCTGTTGTGTGCAGAGTGCAGAATGCTGTTGAGTGCAGAATGCTGTTGAGTGCAGAATGCTGTTGAGTGCAGAGTGCTGTTGTGTGCAGAGTGCTGTTGAGTGCAGAGTGCTGTTGAGTGCGGAGTGCTGTTGAGTGCAGAATGCTGTTGAGGGCAGAGTGCTGTTGAGTGCAGAGTGCAGAATGCTGTTGAGTGCAGAATGCTGTTGAGTGCAGAGTGCTGTTGAGTGCAGAGTGCTGTTGAGTGCAGAGTGCTGTTGAGTGCAGAGTGCTGTTGAGTGCAGAGTGCTGTTGAGTGCAGAGTGCAGAAGGCTGTTGAGTGCAGAATGCTGTTGAGTGCAGAGTGCTGTTGAGTGCAGAGTGCTGTTGAGTGCAGAATGCTGTTGAGGGCAGAGTGCTGTTGAGTGCAGAGTGCAGAATGCTGTTGAGGGCAGAGTGCTGTTGAGTGCAGAGTGCTGTTGAGTGCAGAGTGCAGAATGCTGTTGAGTGCAAAGTGCTGTTGAGTGCAGAGTGCTGTTGAGTGCAGAGTGCTGTTGAGTGCAGAGTGTAGAATGCTGTTGTGTGCAGAGTGCAGAATGCTGTTGTGTGCAGAGTGCAGAATGCTGTTGTGTGCAGAGTGCAGAATGCTGTTGAGTGCAGAGTGCTGTTGAGTGCAGAGTGCTGTTGAGTGCAGAGTGCTGTTGAGTGCAGAATGCTGTTGAGGGCAGAGTGCTGTTGAGTGCAGAGTGCAGAATGCTGTTGAGGGCAGAATGCTGTTGCGGGCAGAGTGCTGTAGAGTGCAGAGTGCTGTTGAGTGCAGAGTGCTGTTGAGTGCAGAGTGCAGAATGCTGTTGAGTGCAGAATGCTGTTGAGTGCAGAATGCTGTTGAGTGCAGAGTGCTGTTGAGTGCAGAGTGCTGTTGAGTGCAGAGTGTAGAATGCTGTTGTGTGCAGAGTGCAGAATGCTGTTGTGTGCAGAATGCTGTTGAGTGCAGAATGCTGTTGAGTGCAGAGTGCTGTTGTTTGCAGAGTGCTGTTGAGTGCAGAGTGCTGTTGAGTGCAGAGTGCAGAATGCTGTTGAGTGCAGAATGCTGTTGAGTGCAGAATGCTGTTGAGTGCAGAATGCTGTTGAGTGCAGAGTGCTGTTGAGTGCAGAGTGCTGTTGAGTGCAGAGTGCTGTTGAGTGCAGAGTGCAGAATGCTGTTGAGTGCAGAATGCTGTTGAGTGCAGAGTGCTGTTGAGTGCAGAGTGCTGTTGAGTGCAGAATGCTGTTGAGGGCAGAGTGCTGTTGAGTGCAGAGTGCAGAATGCTGTTGAGGGCAGAGTGCTGTTGAGTGCAGAGTGCTGTTGAGTGCAGAGTGCAGAATGCTGTTGAGTGCAGAATGCTGTTGAGTGCAGAGTGCTGTTGAGTGCAGAGTGCTGTTGAGTGCAGAGTGTAGAATGCTGTTGTGTGCAGAGTGCAGAATGCTGTTGAGTGCAGAATGCTGTTGAGTGCAGAATGCTGTTGAGTGCAGAGTGCTGTTGTGTGCAGAGTGCTGTTGAGTGCAGAGTGCTGTTGAGTGCAGAGTGCTGTTGAGTGCAGAATGCTGTTGAGGGCAGAGTGCTGTTGAGTGCAGAGTGCAGAATGCTGTTGAGTGCAGAATGCTGTTGAGTGCAGAGTGCTGTTGAGTGCAGAGTGCTGTTGAGTGCAGAGTGCTGTTGAGTGCAGAGTGCTGTTGAGTGCAGAGTGCAGAATGCTGTTGAGTGCAGAATGCTGTTGAGTGCAGAGTGCTGTTGAGTGCAGAGTGCTGTTGAGTGCAGAATGCTGTTGAGTGCAGAGTGCTGTTGAGTGCAGAGTGCAGAATGCTGTTGAGGGCAGAGTGCTGTTGAGTGCAGAGTGCTGTTGAGTGCAGAGTGCAGAATGCTGTTGAGTGCAGAGTGCTGTTGAGTGCAGAGTGCTGTTGAGTGCAGAGTGTAGAATGCTGTTGTGTGCAGAGTGCAGAATGCTGTTGTGTGCAGAGTGCAGAATGCTGTTGTGTGCAGAGTGCAGAATGCTGTTGAGTGCAGAATGCTGTTGAGTGCAGAGTGCTGTTGAGTGCAGAGTGCTGTTGAGTGCAGAGTGCTGTTGAGTGCAGAGTGCAGAATGCTGTTGAGGGCAGAGTGCTGTTGAGTGCAGAATGCTGTTGAGGGCAGACTGCTGTTGAGGGCAGAGTGCAAAATACTGTTGAGTGCAGAATGCTGTTGAGTGCAGAGTGCTGTTGAGTGCAGAGTGCTGTTGAGGGCAGAGTGCTGTTGAGGGCAGAGTGCTGTTGAGGGCAGAGTGCTGTTGAGGGCAGAGTGCTGTTGAGGGCAGAGTGCTGTTGAGGGCAGAGTGCTGTGTGCTGTTGAGGGCAGATTGCTGTTGAGGGCAGAGTGCTGTTGAGTGCTGTGCAAGCTTGTTACACTCACAAGAAGGACATCACAAGCAGCAGTGGTGCAAGCTTCCCTTACACACTCACAGCAGGTACTGTGCCAAGGCAGTAGCAGCAACAGAGCAAGAGTCCCTTACAAAGAACAGGCACAGCACAGAGATGCACAATGCAACAAGCTTCTCACACTCACAAGAACGACATCACAGGCAGCAGCAGTGCAAGCTTGTTACACTCACAAGGAGACCACAGGCAGCAGCAGTGCAAGCTTCTTACACTCACAAGGAGACCACAGGCAGTAGAGGTGCAATATTCTCACACTCACAATGAAATCACTGGCAGTACACACCACATGAACACACTCCATAACACATAGCAACAATACATTGCCATTTACAATGCCATTAGCTCAAACTCAAATAAATCCGAGCCCGATTGCATTTCTAATGCTTGTTTTGATGAGGGGCAGGCATGCTCCTCAACTCATATAACTGTTTCTTTATTGTTCCACTCTATTTTGCTGCTATCTGACATATGAATTTTAAGCTCGCATTTTATATCAATGGATTTTATCTGGGTCCTATTTTTCATGTTTTTATCAGATTTTTAACTAGTTTTTCTAGTGTCCCTAGTTTTACTGGCTTTTAGTCTGGTGGAGATGTGGTGTGGGTTCTTGGAGATTTTTCATTGATTATCGATAAATTTGTGGCACTTCAGATACATCAGTGAAAGTTTTATCACCCTATGATGAAATAATATTGGGTATTATTGATGTATTTATACATACATTTGTTGTTTACAAATATGATTCCTCAACACCAGTTCCTAGGTTCGTTATTTATTTTGCTTTTGACTGTATACATTTAATTTTGTTAGGCACATGCACTTTATTGTCGCTACAGGCATCCGCCACTTGATTGGACTGAAGATTATTCCAGATTCAATAGTGGATTTAACAGCACTTTTGCACATCATTATTGCGAGTTTTGCACATTCTCCTCTTTCCAGAAGTTCATTATTCATAGCAGAATGAACGTTTTGAAAGTGTCTAGTTCAGATAAAATGTGGGCACTTGCCCTTGATTTTATTTCTTGGACTATGGCTTTTTGCAATTTATAATATTTATTTGTAATTTGCCTGTACATTTAAGTTTTATCCATGATTGAAATAATTGTCATTGGATTTGTCATTAGACTTGAACTTACTGCTTTTTGTAGTATGTTTTCATTGTTCATGGCAAGTTGGGAGGAGCTTATGTAACACTATCTACATTTAAACTCGTTGGTCTCTGTATGCACCATGTGATCAAGATCGGGTTGCCCCGGTCGAAACACGTCATGCTGCCAGAATAAAGGAGGAATAAAGCACTTTACACCTGAATCTGCATTGGAGTGGTCTGTACCTGCTGTCCGTGGATTTTCTGTCTGCTGCAGGAGTTTGGTATATATATTTATATATATATATATATATATATATATATATATATATATATATAAATATATATACCAAACTCCTGCAGCAGACAGAAAATCCACGGACAGCAGGTACAGACCACTCCAATGCAGATTCAGGTGTAAAGTGCTTTATTCCTCCTTTATTCTGGCAGCATGACGTGTTTCGACCGGGGCAACCCGATCTTGATCACATGGTATATATGTATATATATATATATATATATATATATATATATATATATATATATATATATATATATATATATATACATATTACCTACTGGCTATCGCCAGTAGGTATATATAGTTAGGATTATTTGTCTATGGAACTTTTGAAAATTCTATGTCTAATAACTTTGGCGTTTGTGGACGGAATCGGCTGAAATTTTCAGGAAAATGGCACATTTTGTTTCTGAGCAGCCCCCTAAAATTTGGGGGGGTTTCGTCAAGGGGGGGCCGAGAAAAAAGGGGGGTCCCAAAACGCGTTTTTCCCATGTTAATTTCCATAGGGCCTTTGGCCTCACTTTTAGCTCGAACGGCTGAATGGATTTGCACGAAACTTGGCAAAATTGTAGGGACTGTTAGCCCGATGTGCCTTTGCTAGGTCTCAATATATGTGCTCCAGTGGATTTTGAGAAATTAACGTTCAAAACAAGATATATATCTGTAACAGCGCTCCGGGCTGCGCTCCGGTCCGCTTACTTTTCGCGAAACGGAACTTTGCGCGCAGAAAGCTGATTGGCTCTCCGGTGTCTGTCAACATTCTAAACAGTCCGGAGCGGCCGCCATCTTATCTCTCGGTAGGATCGAGAGAGAAGAAGAGGTGAAAAACGAAGGGGGAATTTAATAAAAGGGGGCAAGGTATACCTCTCTTGACCCCCTAGGAATGATGTTGGGGTTATTAAAGGGTCCCGTGGGGAAAATAAAAAAATATATATTTTTCACGGTAGAAGCGCTTCCCGGGCCGCGAACTGGGCCGCAAACTGGTAGCGAAACGGGAATTCGCCATTTTGTGTTTCGTTTTAATTAAATTACTAGGTATAAGGGGGTGCGGGAGACGTATCCTGACCCCTTATGTTTTCTGAGGGTGGCTGAGGAGGCTCATATATGTTGATACATGTCTTCCAGCGGCTGTGCGTGAGCTTTTTTTTTTTTTTTTGCTGCGTGACGTCTGTTAACGTTCGATTCGATGGAAATCAGGAAGTGTTGACCGCCATTTTGACACTGCGAGTAAATATTTTGTTATAAATGAATCCTTATTTATAAACATTGTCTGCGCCATCTTGCCTTTTTGTCCAATGCCACAATTTTGTCGTGCACGGCAGCCATTTTAGATGCCTTGACCAGACCCACTCTCTGCACGCTGTCGATTCTCAGCACGGCTCCCCACCCTCGCAAGCATCTCCCCCACGCACTGGTCACCCCCGCTCTCTCTCTCATGCATGGGCCATATACTTCTCCCCATCTGCGCTGCTCTTCCCTGAGAATCACACCCTGTGCCCGCCCGACACCTCCCTTTCACCCTATTCACTACCGCACCCTCTGACACTCCTCTTCCTCTGTGTCCGGTTGTCCAGGCCGGACCCAGGCTATCACCTAGCCCTGCGGATGTAGTTTATGGCCCCAGCTGTAGAGAATCCAGACATACCAACCCTCCCGATTCAGGCGTGAGACTACTGATTTCAGTGCTAGTCTCCCGCCTCCCGATTTCTGCAAGCAAAAACCCGGGGGCATATTACCAACAACTAGCAATAATTTTTGTCTCTAACTTGTTTAGAGACAAAAATTATCGCCGCACATCGGCGATTTTTATCGCAGATAAACCTTGCTATTAGCAAGGTTTATCGCAAATGCGATAAAAAACGGCCGCAATGCATGAATATCGCTGAAAAGTCAGCGATATTCATGCATTATCGAGCAAATGCTCTTAGCCATGTTATCCACCTCCCATTGGATAACATGGCTAAGAACTGCTCAGGTCAGATGTTAGCTTTTGGAGATATTCGCGCTTAGCGCGAATATCTCCAAAAGTTGGTAATAGGAGATAGCGATGTTAGGGACTGTTTCCAGTCGGTAACATCTTGGCACGCCCACTTTGCATGTCATTAGTGATAAACATCACTGACATGCAAAGCGGGGCCCAAGATGGTCGCTATCTCCTTTTAGCTGTCACTAACTGGTGTTAGCGACAGCTTGGTAATAGGGAGATAATTTTATCTCCGCTTTCTTGGCTTTTAAAGCCAAAAAAGCGGAGATAAACCCCCTTGATAATATGCCCCACGATTCCTCGGGGGTTTCAGCTGACAGTGCTTGGTATTGTGTTACGTGGTAATTTTTCCAGGAAACGTCAGAGGGTCGATGCAGGGGTTCTAGAAGGGGTGATAAACCATTTAAGCCTCATGAACAAGCGCATGGTCTTTTAATGATCTGTGAAGTACTCGGGGCGGCGGTGTGTGTGTGTCCTCTTTCAGGAGCGGGCGGGGGGGGGCACTGCCAGCAACTTGCCAGGCCAGGCAGTGTTCAACACTTGCATCACCCTTTCTCTGCCTGCTATGCGCTCCATGCTTCGGAAAGGAAAGAAAAAGAACGTGCATTTGAGTTTGAAATGTCCGATCCTGTAGCAGTACACTTGCAAAGCCCACACATGACAATAACCCGATTCAAGGCCCCATTCACCCGATTTTTTAAAAATATATAGCACTCCAATAAAGTGGGATTATAAAACTTTATTAACTTTTAAATATAACGAACGGAACAAAAACTGTAACAAACATTTAAACATTTTTGACAAAAAAAGCAACAATGGTCAGAAGCTGTCTTTTGTGCGAATAGTCCCAAGGCAGCACAACGTGCTGAGTTCTGGACGGCACCCAGGTGATGTCACCTGGGTGCCGCACTGGTTTTTGGGATCCTACAATGCAGCAAAGAAAAACAGCGTGGGGCGTCCCGGGTGGTGCGGAGGAGGCCTCGTCAGTAGCGGTCTGTTGAGCGAATAGTTCCAAGGCAGCAGAACGCGCTGAGATGTTGATGGCACCCAGGTGATGTCCAGTAAACTGCTGCACTGGTTTTGGTATCCTACAATGCTGCTCCGAAAATTGGCGTGGGGCGGCCCGGGGGGGGGGGGGGGGGTGAGGCGGCGTGAACGGGCCTCCCCAGGTGGCGGCCATCCAGCTGAGTTGCGCCCGCTCTTGCGGCTACAGCGTCTCGCTCACCATGTTGTTGATTTGCTCCCACTCTTGCAGTGCAGCGATAGGCGGCTGCCACATGACTCTTAAAATGGCGGACGGCTCTTCGGTTTTGGGCCTGGTCCACTAAAATGGCCCTGGGACACCTTGGAACTCGGATGCTTGCCTGCTAGGGCTTGGGCTCCATTCTCGAAAGCGTCCCCTCAGCCGTGAAGATTCTACAAAAGTCTTGGGGGCCCTCGACTCCTGCAGGCTTCCGGTGGGGAGCGGCTGCCATGATTGCTCGCGGAATGACCACGACGGAGCCACGAGATGGTGGTGCTCTCATGCTGACGCCAGCTTCAGTCTGAATCATCCAGAAACAAGGTGGGGCTTTCATCGTTTGGGAAAAAAAAATGTTCTAAACCAATGAAAAGTGTTATTTTTAGGTCATATGACCAAGCCTTCCATCTTAAGGAAACCAAAAGTAAAATGAACCAATGAAAAGTTTTATAAACAAGTCACATGACCTGTTATGCGGCATAGGGCTACAAAAAGCGTAGAAAATCCGTTGGCACGTGAGGCGGCGTCAGTAGCGGACCGATGTGCGAATAGGCCGAAGGCAGCACAACGCGCCGAGATCCGGATGGCACCGAGTTAGTGTCCAGCAAGTTGCTGCACTGGTGTGGCTATCCTACAATGCTGCGCCGAAAGTCGGCGTGGGGCGCCCCGTTGGCCTGTGAGGTCGCGTCAGTCAGTGGGGGCTGTGCGTCTCCCCCAAGATGGAGGCTCCTCGGCTGCAGTGCGGCGCCCCTTAGCGTTTCACTCGCCGTCCAACTGAGTTGCGTCCGCACTTGCGGCTACAGTAGGCCAAAGGCAGCACAACGCGCCGAGATCCGGATGGCACCGAGGTGGTGTCCAGCAAATTGCCGCACTGGTGTGGCCATCCTACAATGCTGCGCCAAAAGACGGCGTGTCCAGCTGAGTTGCGGTCACTCTTGCGGTACAGTGACTCGAACGCGCAGAGATCCGGATGGCACCGAGGTGGTGTCCAGCAAATTGCCGCACTGGTGTGGCCATCCTACAATGCTGCGCCGAAAGACGGCGTGTCCAGCTGAGTTGCGGTCACTCTTGCGGTACAGTGACTCGAACGCGCCGAGATCCGGATGGCACCGAGGTGGTGTCCAGCAAGTTGCCGCACTGGTGTGGCCATCCTACAATGCTGCGCCGAAAGACGGCGTGTCCAGCTGAGTTCCGGTCACTCTTGCGGTACAGTGACTCGAACGCGCCGAGATCCGGATGGCACCGAGGTGGTGTCCAGCAAGTTGCTGCACTGGTGTGGCCATCCTACAATGCTGCGCCGAAAGTCGGCATGGGGTGCCCCGTTGGCTTATGAGGTGATGTCAATAGTGGACCGATGTGTGAATAGGTCGGAACCAGCACAAGGCGCCAAGATCCGAATGGCAAGTCCTGGATGTTCAGTGCCATAGTTGAGAGTTCTGAGCAGTGCTTGTAAGACTGTCTGAAGCTTATTTGCACCTGCTGCAGCTTCACTATTGCCCTGGTGTGGCCAAAGGTCGCACATGACATAGGCGGCCGGCTCCCGAGGTCCGACGGAACTTTTTTCCTTTTCCTTTTTGCTTCTTGTCCCACAATCGGTTTCATCTGAAGACATGACCAGGTCCCTGAATGTGTGCAGGGGGACGTTATTGATTGAATCAAAATGGCGGCTTGACACAAAGCTGACTCAAGCGTTGCTGTTGATGCTATACAGACAAAAATTGGTTTTCAGTTTGTACATTCTTCAGGATTTTTTTTTCCATCCAAGGCTGATTGAGAGTTTGTAGAAAAATGGCTTCAGATTTTCCACATACTACTCTTCAACATTCTTCCTAAATGTAACAATGTGAGACTCACTAGGAGAACGGCTGTTTATGTTTCCTTTCAAAATGCTGCCAACAATATTTTCTGAATGGAAGACACCATCTTGTAGCATAAAGGGCCGAAAGGGGTTCTGGTCTGGCCGATTGTTGGTGGAGACATTTTGACTATATCTTGGACCTGCCCGGCCTCGCCCAAAATGGCGCCGGTATAAATGGGACTCGTAACTCCTTGTTGTGTACTGGTTGAACAACCTTGATATCACGAGATATGAATGCAGTTTTGATGCTCATGGCGGGCGGGGACGAGAATTGATTGAATATTTCGACATCCCTATTGATATTAAGTTCTGATGTGTTATTGATTACTGTACTATTGAAAGTTCGAATTTCAGTTTGCTCCGTGGCCGGCCCACGTGGTTATAGGCCCGTATTTGTATGCTGACATTTTCACAATAAAGGTTTTTAAAACAAAACATGGTAGTAGTATTTACATTGGTAAAGTTTTTACTTTTAGTCACTGTTTTCGAATCAGTAAAAGGCAAGTGAAATAAAGCAGTCCAATTACATGACGGATAAAAGGTATAATATGTAGGAACGCAGTAAAGATAAATGGTCAAGGGCAGTTGTGTTTTCCTCTCCTGCAACATAAAGTGATCGATAAGAATCTGATAATCAGGCGTATCGGCGACTAAGACAGCAGGCCGAGTCTCTTTTACTCAACGGCTCCATCATGGAACGAAGAAACGCCCTTTTTCTCGAAAAAGGAATATATTTTACTTGCAGGACAGTTGTAAATTTTCCGGGAAAGTACATTAGCCTGGAATATTATAACATATATGTTATAAAAAAAAAGTTCGAAACCAATAAAAAGCGTAATTTTTAGGTCATATGACCAAGCTTTTCATCATTAAAATAACAAAAGTAAAATGAACCAATGAAAAGTTTTATTAACAAGTCACATGACCTGTTATGCTTACGTTACGCGCTGCGCGCCGCGCCCCGGATCACTTCCGGGTGCGCTAACGCGGCGTGTCATATAACGCATTACGCGACAACGTAGGTCAAGAATATAGTCAAAATGTCTCCACCAACCAGCGTTCGGAACACAACCCCTTTCAGCAGTCCAAAAAGTTCTGTTAAATGACAACAGAGGGGACAGGCAACAAGAACCATCAGTCAAAGAGGGGAGGGCAAGTTCTTCTCTACCGGGTCATGTTGGGGCGCTACCGGAACTGATCGAATTGGTAGTCTACAGTGTTTCTGGATGTTTCAGACTAAAGCTGGCGTCAGCATGAGAGCACTACCATCTCGTAGCTCCGTCGTGGCCATTCCACGAGCAGACATGGCAGCCGCTCCCCACCAGAAGCCTGCGGGAGTCGGGGGGCCCCCAAGACTTTTGTAGAATCTTCACGGCTGAGGGGACGCTTTCGAGAATGGGACCCAAGCCCTATCAGGGAAGCGTCCGAGTTCCAAGGTGTCCCAGGGCCATTTTAGTGGACCAGGCCCAAAACCGAAGAGCCGGCCGCCATTTTGAGAGTCCTGTGGCACCCGCCTATCGCTGCACCGCAAGAGCGGGAGCAACTCAACTACATGGTGAGCGAGACGCTGTAGTCGCAAGAGCGGGCGGTAAACAGCTGAATGGCGGAAGAGGCACAGTGTAGCAAAAGCGGGCGGAATGGCAACTAAAACGGTAAAGGGGCGCCCCACTACAGCGTAGCGTGTCTTCAGGTCAAACGGATTGTGGGACAAAGTCCAGAATAGAAGAGTCATCAAAAGGCAAAAAGTTCCGCTGGACCCCGGGAGCCGGCCGCCTATGTCGGGGGCGATCTCAGGCTACACCAGTGCTATAAGACTTGGGGAGGGGGTCGGAGCCAAGCGTCTTCTCCGAGTCCGTGCCATCACACCGCCCCTCGGGGGCCTCCGTCAAGCTGTTTAGGGAGGTACCATATAACATTGTTTTCAAATGCAGTCAGGTCCACAAACGACCCTCACTTACTTTGAGAATAGTGAAGCTGCAGTAGGTGGAAATAAGCTTCAGACAGTCTTACAAGCACTGCTTTTCTAAACATTTTTTGATTTTTTTGTATTTTTGCACAGTTTTATATATTTTTTTTGTTTTTGATGGAGGGGAAACAACAAAGCACAGGCATTGAAAAAGGCTCAAACTCAGAACTCTGAACTATGGCACCCAACATCCAGGACTTGCCATCCGGATCTTGGCGCCTTGTGCTGCTTCCGACCTATTCACACATCGGTCCACTACTGACATCATCTCATAAACCAACGTAATGTAAATAGTTATTTAATAAAATGTTTTACCCTGTTTCTTTGCTGGTGTGTTGTCTATATTTTTAATATTTGCATAGGGTTTGTCGTTATTTTGGGCGGGGTGGGTGACGGAGCTGAGCTGTCTTGCAGCCCTCATGGTGTGGAGCTCAGTTCATCTCACTATTTTCGTATTTCTCATGAAGGGTTGTTCCTAATATTTCTATTTTAGCGAGGTCAAAAAGAGATCCAATTAGTGGCCTACTGATTTTGCTCGATTACTTTTATTTTTTAACACGATTTTTCACGATTTTTCACTATCTGCAAAGACTAAACAGAGTATTGCGACTTTGTGCTTGTTTGTAAATAGAGAATGAACCAAAGAGAATCAATTGTAAAACAGTAAATGCTTGGATAACAATCAATCAAATGGAGAGACAAGCAGGCACGACGGATTACAACGGGGGTAAAGGCCTGCGTTAACTACTCTTCACTATCTGCAAAGAGAGAGTACTACTAAGAGAAAAGAGGGGGGGGGCAGCGTTCAAAGCACATCAGCGTGCATAAACACGAAAAAGTTTTTACCTATCACGTACTTGACATTTTACAGCTTTTGATATTTGCTATTAAAAAACCAATGAAATTCACTGAAAAAACCATAGGTTATAGGCCATATATAGTTAGGAATTTGCATTTACAAAACCTTGAAAATTCAATGAAAAAAACATTGGTTATAGAACATATATAGTTAGGAATTTGCATTTACAAAACCTTATTTTACTCGCATAAAACCATTGAAATTCCATATATAGTTAGATGCGCTAACTATATATCGCGCACCCGCAATCCACTGCTGATGATGTCACATATTACATCATTCATGACATGGTCAGTGACATCACTGATGACATCACTGATGACATCTCAAATGACATCACTGATGACATCACTGATGACATATCAAATGACATCACTGATGATATCATTCATGTGATAATACGATGAACCTCTTCAGACTCTAATATAACCTTAGATACAATCAGTGTAAACAGACACTCACAGACTGTCACTCATTCATGGAGTTACTCACACAACTAGTCAGTCATGCAAACAATCAATCACACCTCCATTTCCTCAACTATACAGTTATACAAACTTTACTTATTCAAACATATACTAACACATATTTTCTCTCTTATACAATCACTGATACAAGTTGTCAATGATCCATGCAACCACTGACACATTCACTAGCTCTTATACAGTTATTTATATATGTCAACTCTCACATGTACTGTGTTTTACATATGTACTTACTTTGACATGTAGCACTGAGATATCCATTCACTCACCAATACACTCATGCACACAGTCAACCACCCATACAGCTGTTTCCACATGCAATTTTGAACCCATACATCTAGTGAATCAGCTGTTCACACATCTATGCACAGAGTCACACACCTCCCAGCCACTCACACACATACTCAGTCTCCCATACAAATACTTGGGCAACCAATCAATAACCCATATAGTTACTCATATAGCTACTGATCAACACATGCAGCAGTTTACAGAACAACAGATATAATGATGCACAAATTAATACAGTTTAATCACTAACCCATGCACTCAGTGAGACACATCTAATCACTCCCTCATACAATCAGTCATGCACCTACTAAATCCTTCATTCAGACATTTATACATCCACTCATTCTTCAATATGTAAGACATATTTTAACTTTACAGAAACATACAGTCACTGGATGTTGTCATCAGTGATGTCATTTGAGATGTCATCAGTGATGTCATCAGTGATGTCACTGACCATGTCATGAATGATGTAATATGTGACATCATCAGCAGTGGATTGCGGGTGCGCGATATATAGTTAGCGCATCTAACTATATATGGAATTTCAATGGTTTTATGCGAGTAAAATAAGGTTTTGTAAATGCAAATTCCTAACTATATATGTTCTATAACCAATGGTTTTTTCATTGAATATATATATATATATATTTATATATATATATATCCAAAGACCCAAGTAGCTCCTTCCAAAGTGCAGCGACCCGAGAAGGGTGACGTACACGCCGGCAGAGCGTACCGGCAAACATTATCCAAAATACTTAGTCCAATAAAGTACGCTCTCAGGACAAAGGGCAGGACACCAATCTAATAATCCTAGTTTATTCCACAACACCTTTCGACTGAAAACAGCCTTGATCACGTGAAAAGTGCACATCAACATCGTAACTGATGAAGTTTCAATCGAGTAAAAGAAATTAAGAAAGGACAACGTTCATTGCCAGAAACATGGCGGTCATGATGTAATGGTAAAATGCATATTACAATGCATACAATCAACGGTAATGAAAACATGTGGTACCCTGTGCAAGTGGGGTAATATCCCAAACATATGCACATGAAAACACTCTACAAATGAAATAACTGTATGCAAGATTATACTTAATCCAAAATTGTTCAATGTTATAAAGCACTGTCAACATGTTTGTGGTAGCTAAAGTGCAAGTGCACACGCCGCCAGAGTTAATCCGTAATGCGACTGCTGGTAAGCATCACCAAGAAGCCTCTATGAGTGTGGATATAAAAATCTATACCACATCAATGCTAAGGGGCGGGGCTAAAACACTCACCGGTTGCCATCCCTGCAGACATGCGTTATAGCGTACGACCGCTGCTTGCCATGTATTAAATTGGAGCTCCTAAGTTGGAACCAATACCAAACAGTAGCGGGAGCCGCAGGGTCATACCAAGGTGAGTATAATGCAAAAAAGTAAAACACCTCAATCATAATAAAATATTATCTAAAGGTTGGCCAGCGGCCACCTATCCAACAGTAGACAGCCGTGGACCCAAATGCGCATGCTGCCCAGTCTAACTAATAAGGTGAAGTAATACGGGAAGGAAGTAAAGGGTCTAGTCAGTTGCAAGCCCTCATAATGATGGAAAAATGATGAGTTGCGCAGTGTAGGGCAAGTGCCCTGCCATCACAGCCGCAACCATAACGCATGACTCGTGCTCCTACCAGTTACCTGCTAATAAAATATTGACTCTGACTAGGTGAAAATGTGTGAGGAGTGAAGTGATAGGGGAGGAAAAGGTGAAAAGGGTAGGTTGCCTGTGTAGGTGAATACAAGTGGATGGGCCACTTCCTTTCCGCCTGCAAAAGAAACCAAAGAAAAAAAAGGTTAAAATCGTGTAACCAGATCTAATGAACACAAACATTGTCACAATCAATTGTAAAAACCATAAAAAATTATTTCTGATGCACATCCGGACCAGGAGGAATTAGAAAAAATGGTGAGAAGCCTCTTGCCACAGTAAACGATATATATATATATAGATAGAATACAATTCTAAAGGTCAGCAGATCAGTCTACAGGAAGAAGTTAGGAGCCCACCCTTAAATGTATACATAATTCCTCATCCATATTCAAACCTCCTGGGCTCTTAGTCAACTTGTATGTTGAACCTCTCACGGAGATTCTTCGAAAATCACAGATATCCTATCACATGTATGCAGATGACACGCAAATATACATAAAGATCGCCTCCCTTGATGACATTGACCTAATGAACAAGACACTAAAGAAAGCTCTGCAATGGTTAACTACGAACCATCTGAAACTAAATGCCCATAAAACAGAATTTCTACTAATTTCACCGACAAGGAACCAACCCGAGGTAAAGGAATGGACTAAACTGGTGACTGCGCTGAACTGCACCCCAACCCTAGTTAATTCTGCTAAATCACTAGGAATTACGTTAGATGAGAACCTCGACATGAAAGACCACATTAACTCAATGGCCAAGAGCGCCCGTTTCCACTTGAACTATTTAAGAAAACTGAAACCGTTCATCTCAGAGGCGGATCTAAAACTGGCTATACAATCCCTAGTTATCTCGAGGATCGAATACGGTTGCACCACGTTAGCTGGTCTACCGAAAACATCCACAGCACCACTAAAAGCCTGTCTCAATGCAGCGGCAAGACTCATCACGGGATCGAAGAAATTCGATCACATATCTCCTCACCTGAAAGCACTAAACTGGCTACCTTATGAGGCCAGAATTTAAATGAAGATGGCTTGTATTACCCACAAAGCGGTTCACTACAACACGCCGAGATACCTTGCCAAGAAAATTAAGCTATCGGAAGGTAACAGACCAACTAGAAGCGCTAAAGAGTTGCTATTGATGCCAGCCTTTTTCCGTAAGAAAAAGACCTATGACCGGGCGTTCTCGGGAGCCGCCCCTAGAGTCTGGAACTCACTACCTCCAAACATCAGGAAGATTCAAAATACTGTAGCATTCAAACGTGAACTGAAGAGCCACATGATGAATAAATACCTTACATAGAGAAGCTTACTGATCACTGATATGAACATTTACGCCAAAAGAAGGATGGCCTCGTCTAGAATGTCTTGAAGATCAATATCTGACAAATGACTGATTCCACATTTAAACCTCGGCTATACCCTTTACTACTACCTCACAGCTATGTGATCTGATAACTGTATCTCACAGACAAAACTATATAACCTCTACCTCACTTTTGTTTATCTCTGTGATCCTGGATACAAGTTAAGCCTTATTCAATTCTTAATGCTAATTGCACATGTTATTGCACTGTTATGCTATATAACCCTACCTCACCGAGCTTGGCTATATGCCTATGACTCAAGCTAAACCTATTCACCTCCTAATACTAATTGCATAGGCTGAAGAATACATATATATAATCACCCCTTATAGCCTATCGCCTTCTACCTCATATCTGTTTGTTGTTACAATTGCTATTATAATGTCTGTAATCTATCTTATATGTTAAGCGCTCTGATACCCACGGGTCTTGTCCGCGCTATACAAAACACTATAAATAAATAAATAAATAAATAAAATATCTCGATTCACGTTGTAGAGTGTGAGCACTCTGTCTCCTCCTCTAGAATTCTTAGGAATTTGCTCAAGAATCAGATAGCTTGAATTCACTATATTGGAGAAGTGTTTGTCATAGAAATGTCATGCCACCGGATATTTGGGGTCATTGTTCGTGATGGCCCTAAGATGCTCAAGGACCCATTTCTTCACTGTACACGTAGTGCTGCCAATGTACCATAGCTTGCAGCTACATTCGATTGCATAAATGATAAAGCTAGTACTACACATGAGGAATTGTGTGATTTTCTTGGTGACACCACCATAATCAAATACTCCCCTAAACATACTGTGTCTACACCCCTTGCAATGGCCACAAGGAAAAAACCCTATGAGGCCATGGCTGGCGGTAGTGGGGTAGTTGGTAATGTCATTCTTGACCACCAGGTCACAGATGTTTCTATCCCGTCTGTATGTTATGTTGGGTCTCTCATTTATAGTTTCACCTATAACCCCATCAGTTGTTAAGATATCCCAGTGTTTGGCAAGGATGCGTTTGATTTTATGTGAGTCGAAATTATATGTGAGAATCATGCGTTTGCTTTTACTCTCTCCTTCATCTTTTACCTCCGGCTTGTTATGCAGGGTGAGTGTTCTCTCCACACACTCCGCTCTGTCCTTAGCTTTGTTTAAGACCCAATTAGGATAACCCCTGGTTTTAAACCTACTGATGATAGTCTTACTCTCCTCGGTATAGGCTGCAGCGTTGTTTCAATTCCTTTTAGCCCTCAGCAGCTCTCCATACGGTATACTCCATTTGAGTGACTCTGGATGACTGCTGAGGGGATGCAGGACACTTTTGCCTGCCGTGGCCTTCCGAAAAAAAGAAGTACATATTTTCCCCTCTTTAATCTCAAGGCAAACATTGAGATATTCTGCTTTATTAGCATCGATGCTACCGGCGAGGAGGATGTTGTATCTGTTGGTGTTGAGTTTCTTGCTGAATTCTTCAACCTCACCCTTAGAGTCCCTCCAGATGATGAATACATCATCAATGTAACGAAGCCACATGATGACTTTCTGGAGGTCCTCTTTGATGGTGAAGCTGGCAAAGATTTCTTCCTCTCAGTAGCCCATAAATAGGTTGGCAAAACTAGGAGCAAAGCAAGATCTTGCCTGTAACCTGCTTGTAGAGGGCACAGTTGAATGAGAAAATATTATTCTTCAGGCAAAAATCTGTCATTTCTATGATCATGCGACTATGCTCCCGATACCTTAATGGTCTATGCTTGAGAAAATGTTCACATCCCTCAAGACCCTGCTGATGATCGATTATGGTGTATAAGGAGTGTACATCAAGGACAATGAAGAGATAGTCAGGATTCTATACCAAAATTTCCATTTCACACAAAAAATCTTTCGTGTCCCTTATGTAACTAGGCAATTGTATGACAAAATCTCTCAACATATAATCAACATATTTGGAAATATGTTCAGTGACGCTCCCTATAGATGATACAATGGGGCGCCCTGGTGGTCTAGTGCTATCCTTGTGGAGTTTGGGCAGTAGATACATTATGGGGAGTTTGAGATGATCCTTCTTCAAATAGCACAACTCCTCCCACTCCAGGAGACTCTTGTCCCTTCGGATTATCAGCTTGTCCAGTATTTCAGTGATGCTGTGGTTATAAGTCTCATAGGTCACGGGCATGTAGAATCTATTATCTTCAAGTTGG
Organism: Lissotriton vulgaris; assembly: GCF_964263255.1. Classification (NCBI taxonomy): domain Eukaryota; kingdom Metazoa; phylum Chordata; class Amphibia; order Caudata; family Salamandridae; genus Lissotriton; species Lissotriton vulgaris. The sequence continues at coordinate 244,774,219 of NC_141696.1, read as the reverse complement.
CATAGGACCTCATAGATGTAGTCATTTCTTTTGAGGATGACTACATTGCCACCCTTGTCCGATGGACGGGTGACAATGTTGTAATCCTCAGTTAGAGCCTTAAGTGCATGTCTCTGCAAGGGAGAAAGATTGTTGTTGAAGTATCTCTGCTGTTTTCTAGTTGTAAGTCTCAGATCACTGGGTGCCTTGATGGTACAATCATGAAACGTGTCGATGTTATTGTGTGGATGTAAGGGTAAAAAAGTTGACTGCACTTTAAAATCAGTGCGTGCAGCTGCATTGTGTTCTATCTCCATGCCCTCAAATGTTTGCGTGGCTCTGAGACGATCACTACTCTCCCCTCTGTTCTGCTCCAATTCTACCATAGTGATTAGAGTGTCTACCTCACTAACTAGGAAAATACTGTCTGTCCCACTGCTATAGTGTCTCCTAACATTACTATGTCCCAATCTGTCCAATTTATGCCATTTTTTAAATGTAAGTTTTCTCACGAATTTGAAGAGGTCAATACGAGTGCTAGCATAATTAAAAGTGGATAAAGGACAAAAAGACAGACCTAAACACAGAGTCCGTTTTTCCACATCAATCATAAGTCTTTCTGAAAGGTTGACTACAATTCTGTTTACCATTTTCATATCCATTAGTAGTTCTTGTTGGGGTGTGTCTTGCAATTTCCCATTATGCCCCTTCCTCTGCCTGCATTGCCAAAGTTGTTGGAGTCTCTTTTTTCAGTTTTGGCGTTTGATTGTCCTCTGCCCCGTCTCGTCCTCGTCCCCATGATCTTGGTGATAGGTTGTCCCTCAATATTTGTCGGCCCTTCTGTAGGACCTAAAACTCGTCTAAAAAAATGACTTGTCTTGGGTTGGGCTCTTCCCCTGATGTGTTTCCTCCAGAAATGTCAGATTCCGTGTCACTTATGGTTGAGTTTTCTGTGACTGTCTGAGTTGTTGTGTTTGGAGTTACCCCATCATTGGAGTTTTGAGTTGTATGCAAATTATCATATTTCTTACTGAAGGTAAGTATCCTTCCAGACTCATAATCTGCATAATCTCGGTTCAGTTTTCTTTGTTTCCTCGCTTTGATTTCATCTTTGTATATCTTGAGCCGTTCTTTCATGGGTTCGAGAGTTTTGTTGAGTGTTTCAGAGTCCACCATTTGCTGCAGTTCAGTTATGATTTCTTTGACCTGTTTAAGTATCTCCTCTCTGTCCAACCAGGCGTAAATAATCAGTATATTTAACATCTTCCTAGAGCTCAACGCCGAATGCTTAGACCATTACTCAAGCATTTTGGTATTTTGCACCTCATAGGTTGTGGTGATGAATATCCTTAGTCCCCTTGGTGCCATATCGACATAGTTCTGGTGCGAGATTGCCTCCCACCACTTTGTCGTTTCAGTTAGTTTTCATTTCTCAAGTTTTTTTATTTTTTCTTCCATAGGCTGTGTAGATGGATTCGAATTGTCAGGTTTATTTATAGTCCCAGGCTTTCTGCTGAATAAGGTTAGAGCAGCCGCTCTCCTTTCCGCCTCTTCCTCCATGATGTGCTTCACTTGGACTGAAATTCCAGAGTCTCTTGCCTAAAGTCCCCTTTCCATAAAGTGTATTATGCATTTTACCATTACATCATGGCCGCCATGTTTCTAGAAATGGACGTTGTCCTTTCTTGATTTGTCTTAGTCGATTGAAACTTTATCACTTACCGATGTTGATGTGCACTTTTCACGTGATCAATGCTGTTTACAGTCGAAACGCGTTGTGGAATAAACTTGGAATATAAGATTGGTATATATAAATCACCACAAAATGTTCCGTGAAAGAGGCCACATACTTAATAAGGCGGCTTCAATGTAGCAGGCACAGAACTTCCTGCTCATAAATCCAACACAATCTTTCTCCTAAGTAGAAAAAGTCATTGAGCCATGATTCCATAAAGTTTTCAGTGCTTTATTAAACAAACAAGTTTTATCAGTAGCTTGCAAATGTTCTCTGTCCCAACGAGTTTCAACTCCTTACTTGAGTCTTGTACACGGGAAAATAATCACATCACTTGCTTTACTGAAATGACTATGTTTTATAGGCCCCTGATTAGATAATTCACGGAACCTGAATGTCATTTACTTTCAGCATGCGCAATGAATGCAAATCGGCCCTTGGTATTTTCATGCAGTGTTTTAGGCATCTTGCACACACTGCTGAGTGTCATTTTTAAAAGCCAATTCAGTGCGCAAAAAATAAAACAACAATTCGTCAGATTTGCAAGCTCACCCAGCATGATATTCCATATTGCATTTTACTTCATTTGGAATCCGTGAGTTAGAAAGGTATTTCTCCTCACCTCCTGCACTCGTGCTCTTTGATGTTATTATTGGGAAGTTCCCTCTTCTCCAAAGAATAATCCGAGTGAGTCGGGCCTCTTTTTAACAAATAAATCGCCACAAAATGTTCAGTGAAAGAGGCCACATACTTAATAAGGCGGCTTTAATGTAGCAGGCACAGAACTTCCTGCTCTTAAATCCAACACACTCTTTCTCTTAAGTAGAAAAAGCCATTGAGCCATGATTCCATAAAGTTTTAAGTGCTTTATTAAACAAACAAGTTTCATCAGTAGCTTGCAAATGTTCTCTGTCCCAACGCGTTTCAACTCCTTACTCGAGTCTTGTTCACGGGAAAATAATCACATCACTTGCTTTGCTTGCTTGCAAGCAGGTTATCTTCGAAGAGGGATATCTGGATATATATATATATATATATTTATTCACAGAAAAGAACAAAGGTTTCAGGGACATTATAGTTCAGAAATATCAGAAATAGAACAAAAAAATCTTAGAAATTCATTGTAAGAAATAAGTTTACAGGGATTCACTCATACAAAACCAGTGAAATTCAGCAGTTATAGCTTGCTGAGCTAACTCTAACTTGTGCCTCTGCAATGCACTGATTATCAATTAATCAATCAATCAATCAATCAGGGGTTTGAGGAAAAGTGTTATTCTAATCGGCATCATTTGTACCGAGACTCCATTGCTTTTTCATTGCCATCTCTTGTCAAACACTTCCACATGACCCACCTGGTTGTTTCTGCTGATGCCTGAGGAAAATCTAACTAACACGACAACAGCCATCTTGCAGCCTGCATTTCTGCCCAGGAACTGTCGCACACCCAACCCCCCCACCCCCCCCCCTGTTCTTGCAGTTCAACAGAAAGCCATGAGACACTCACACCCTGTGTAAATTATTTGTTTTCCATCTCCTGCTCCCAGCCTGGTAAACATCCTTTACACATTCATCAGGTTATCTGCACAATGGTCTGACTGCTGGGCCTTGCTCAGGAAGATTAAAAAATGACCTGAAAGACCGGGCTTTTATCAAGGTGATTAAACAATGACCTGAAAGACTGAACCTTGATCAAGCCGAGTGAACAATGATTTTTGTACCAAGCCATGACCAGTTCACCATCTACAAACGTCGTCTGGATCTGGTTATCAACTACAAACACTGCCCTGATTGAACAATGAACTAACAGCCAAAAGACTGAGATGAAAAAGTATAAAAGGCTTGTAAGCTGCGGAGTAATGCAGCAGCCTCCTCTGTCTTGTTTCTGATGAACATGGGACTCTGTTCCATAGCCAGGGCTATTTGAGTAAATCTGGGTTCCTCCTGCAGACGAAGGCTCCTGTGTCTCCTTTTACTACGTATGAAGGGTATGGAAGGCTTGGGCGGTTCCCCCGCCGCCGAGACCCAGTAAGTGTGTTAATCCGGTTCTTCAGGTTTATATAGCGCGCTACTCACCCGTGAGGGTCTCAAGGTGCTGGGGGAGGGGAAAAACGCAGCTCCGGATCAGTCGAAGAGCCAGGTCTTGAGGTCTTTCCTTCCTGAATGTGTGCAGGGTCAAGGAGAGTCTGATGTTCCAAGGGAGCTTGTTCCAGGTCTTGGCTGCGATGTAGAAGAAAGCTTTCCCACCGGTTCTGCTTCTGCAGATGCGTGGGATCTCTTCTAGGGCGAGGTCGGCGGAGCGAAGGTTCCTCTTAGGTGCGTGGAAAGATAACCTCTCATTGAGGTATTTGGGTCCGATGTTGTTTAGGGATTTATGACCTCACATATTACATCACTCATGACATGGTCAGTGACATCAGTCATGACATCACTGTTGACATTTCAAATGACATCACTGATAACATCATCCAACAATTCACTAACGCACCCACTCACACCCCATAGAACCTTTTATACACCCACTCCCACACAACCATTCACAAACCCATTCACAGATCCACTCCAGTACTTACACTCCAACTCACTGATTCATAGAGCTACACAAAAATCCACACACTCACCCATACAGCCACTCATACATGCCTGTACTTACTAATACAGCCACTGACATATCCACTCATTACCCATACACCCATGCACATGCTGAGTCGGTCACCAATTGAGATACTCACAACCAATCACTCACCCATACAGTCAATCACACAATCAATTACTCACCCATACAGTTACACACACCTACTTATTTACTCATACATATACTAACACATACTCACTCACCTATACAGTCACTGAAACAAGCACACACTCACCCATACAGCCACTCTCTCACTCACTCACCCATTCAGTCACTCATATACCCCTTCACTCACCTATACTGCCTTTCACATAACCTTACCTTTAATACTATTTCCCAACTATAATGTCCTTGCAACCTCGTGTGTGAGTGGGCGTGTGAGTGGTGGTGTGGGTGTGTGAATGGTTTTGAGGGTCTGTGAGTGAGTGTGTGAGTGCCTGTATGGGTGTGCGAGTGGACTTTTGAGTGGTTGGGTGGTAGTGTAAGTGGGTGTATGAGTCAGTGTGGGAAAGCTGTGTGACTGTGTGAAGGGTTTTGTCATGTGGGTGTGTAATTGAGTGTGAATAAGTAGGTGTGTGGATTTATGAGTGAGTGTATGTTTCTTTTTAATTTGTTTCTGTATCCACATATCCACCTAAATCAGGGAGGGTCCATGGGTTCTTGCTTGGTAAAAAAATGATTTTGGAGGATTTCGTGCACATAAGGGGTCTCTCACTCACCCCTCTATTAGACCCATGCGGCCAGTGTACCTCTAATCTGACCTCTTCTATCATTTTTTTACTTTATTTTCCTTGCTGAGAACCGAGTCCCAATGAACAAAATGGGTTGTTGCCAGCCAATAATGGCATTGCTGTTGGTATGGATTTGCCAATCCAAGGAGGATTCGATGAGGATCCGGATCCCTTTATATCCAAATTTGGATTTCAGTTAATATCTCAAAAACAAGGGATCTTTCTGGACAGAGAGCTAACTTTCTGCCAAATTTGGTGTAATTCCGTCCAGTGGCTCAGGCTGTAGTTGCGTCTAAAATCTGCATGGAAATTGATAGGGAAAAAACACTTTTCTAACTCCCCTCTTTTTTGGCCCCCGCTTGATGGATCACCCCTAAACTTTCCATGCACAAGAATCACAGGGCACACTCTTTTGGAAACTTTCGTGAAGATTCGTTAAACGTCGCTAAAGTTATAGGCAAGACAAAAAACACTTTTCTTGTGTAAGCACGGTCCTAAATATAACTGCCTACTGGCGACCACCAGTGGATAATATATATTATGTATATTGGACATGAACATATCAGCTTCATTTTACACATTAATATTGTGAAGATAAGCAGTGTGTATCTACTTTAAGATATTTAAAACTACTTCTATCAAAATGTAATTTTAAAGAGTTTGTTCATCGGCGTATACTGTAACAATCCATGAAATGTCAAACTAGTTGGCATGAAACGTTTTGATAGAAACTATTTAAAGTTTCTAAATAGGGTCCAAATTTGAATACAGTATCGACTTACTCTTTCACTGTACATATTGAACTCATTAGGCAGCTTGCCATCAATTACGCATGTTGACTATGGCTGAGTTGAATTATTGCATCAAATTGAAAGTATATTAGTTTACTTTATCCAGCATCATAGGTAAATTAAAAATTGCAATTTATTTTAAATGTTGCTTTTTAATGTTAGCCGCGTGGTCCCTCGCATAAAAGTACAAGGCTGGTTTTAATTCTTAATTTAAAGTGCAAAGTATAACTGTTTGCAACATAATAAACAAATAAAAAAATATAGGGGCTTACTTAGAAACTCCTTGTGCCGCTGGTGCATCACGTTGCATGATGCATCGACGGCGCACCCTGCTGCGTGATATTTACAAGCACACGTAAAGCCACCCTGTGTGATTTTACATGTGCTTGTAAATATCGCTCCTTTTCACACAACAACTTGCATGTTAGGGTCTTGACATGGGTGTTGCTGTGGGTGTTCGTACGCAACACCCTTGTCCACTGATGCATTTCCACAACTAAGAGCAATCGTAAACCTGGAAATGCGTCAGAATGCTACAACCCTCCCATTCTACAGCACGCATTGAAAGAAGGCATCACCTCCATTGATTGTTTTTGTGCAGGAAGGTGCCCCTTTCTGCTCAAAAGTAATCTCCCCACGACACAGGCATCTTTGCACCATGGTGCAAGGGTGCCTGCACTGCCGTATATCAGCAGTTTATGTGCCAGCGCAGGGAAACGAAGAGAGAGATGCAACATGTTTTAAATATGTTGCATCCCTTTGCCTCGAAACAAATGCAACGTGTCGCAGCAAAATGACTTGGGGCCCATACTTTTTTAATATTTCTTTTTAGTCTGAGCTGTGTGGTTTCTGCCATACAAGTACAAGGCTTGTTTTATTCGTATTTCCATCCATAGTATGAATGAAATGATGAATTATACTGTATGCCGATGCTTTGATAGAGTGTGTAGAGCTTCATTAAGCACGCTTCGTGAGTTCTCAATTTGAAGAATAACTGTTTGATTTTGATTATACTGCCAGAAAAATAAATATGAACTTATACTTAAAATGTGGCTTGCAGAAATAAAACATTTTGACAGTTTGACAGGTGTTATTAATTAGTGATTTGATTAATTTTGCCATGATGGGAATAGGGAAAGAACAGAGGAGCATATTACCAAGAATAATCGATAATTATCGCTAAGCTTGGTTAGCGGCTATAATTTTATCGCTGTGCTTCGCCTATTTTTATCGCTTAGAAACCTTGCTATTATCAAGGTTTATCTCCTAAGCGATAAAAATCGGCCGAAATGCATGAATATCGCTAAAAAGTCAGCGATATTCATGCATTACCGAGCTAATGCTCTTAGCCATGTTATCCACCTACCATAGGATAACATGGCTAAGAACTGCTCTGGGCAGGCGTTAGATTTTGGAGATATTCGCGCTTAGCGCAAATATTTCCAAAAGTAGGTAATAGGAGATAGCGATGTTTCCAGTCGCTAACATCTTGGCACGCCCACTTTGCATGTCATTAGCGATAATTATCGCTGACATGCAAAGTGTGCCCCATGATGATCGCTATCTCCTACTAGCTGTCGCTAACTGGTGTTAGCGACAGCTAGGTAATAGGGAGATAAAATTATCGCCGCTTTAGCGGGACAAATTCCCGCTAAAGCCGCGGTAAGGCCCTTGGTAATATGCCCCAGAGTTGTTTAGTCAAGTCTTTGAATAAAGAGACACTCTAAAACTCCATCGTATGATAGCTAAACTTGAAATACTAATAAAATGATTGTAATCAAAACAGTGTCTTGAACTGTAGCCTCTTTGAAATTGGGAATGTACCAGCTTCCTGAAACTGAACGACAGGAATACAATCTATGTGGGCCTTGTGTAACTAAAATCCTCTCTTTCCATCTACTTAGTGCCATTTCAAGATTACAGAATGTTCCTTTGTAATTGCAAACTTCATAAAGCATCTACCATAAGAGACTCACACATTGAAGAGAAGAAAATGCAACGCCGCAACATCCATACTGTCCTTTCTCACTCAAAAGGCTTTTCAGCACAACTCACGCCCTTGTCACTCGAAAACGCATTTGAATGTCAAGCAAAACATAGAGTTTTTGCTCCATCATTAAACGTAAGAGCTCTTTTTCAACTTTTGTCCCAGTTTTCTTGGTAGCACCACCTATTGTAGTGCCTCTTTCACTCCAGCATAGCTTTGTTATTTGCACATCCCCAGTTTCCCAATTATAGGTAACATGTACTTCAAATCTTATGAAAGATGCTGAAGTATGCTTCATATCTTGAGTCTAAAAAAAACGTTTTGAAGAGGAATCTGAAAAAGTGTTTGACTGCATGTCTATTGCACAGTGGCTAGAACCTGAACTTCAGGGACAAGTAACTAATGAATCCGTAACCTATCTGTCACAATGAAGCAGTCTAGAGTTTGCATCGCCCTCACATCAGGCTGACATTCACTATTTTTAAGATTGGTGTTAGCCAAGACCGTTTGATTTTACTAAAATGATATGTATACTACATTTACTTAAAGGGGCCTTCAGCCAGCTGTTTTCATACATTGGTCTGATACTGTGTCATTAACATTGTTCTTCTGTCTGCTACAACAGACAGCATGGATAATGGGTCAGCCTTCTTCTGCTATTGGCTAGCTTCACTTTGAGTGACGACTTAAACCGATGGATAAATAAGAACCAGAATAAAGCTTTGTTACTTGCTATATGGAGAACTCAATATTATTTGATGGTTCTTTTCGTATTGACATTCTGTGAATGAAGGAAGTGGTGATTTCCTTTGATCTGGTTTATTTAAGTCTAATCCTACTTGGCAGCGAAAAGGTGGAATGAGCTCCCCACTGACCTGAGACATACCACAAACTATCTCCAGTTTTGAAAAAAACTGAAAACCCACCTCTTCCCCAAACTCTAGCTTCTTAGCATCCGCCATCAGTAGTTGCTATCTGCATAAGCGCCGTGATATCCCTTGGGATGAGTGTTGCGCTCTATAAAAACCGCAAATAAAATAAATAAAATAATCCCTCTACACATTGATGAACAACCGAACCCTGGTTTAGTTCTAGTCCTAAACCCGTTCTAGGAAGGAAGGATAACCTTAACCAATCCCAACCAGAGCCTGTTAGGTATGCAAAATAATCAATGAATTGTATACAATATGTAGTCTCCTTTTTTGAATACTCGGGACATAACAAGGATGAATCTGAAATTAATAACTGTGGAGAAAAGAATCCTGCCAGTTCAGTTTAAAAAAAGGCCAGAGCATAAAACATCTGTTTGATGGAAATTGTGAGTGTGCTTCCAACTTAGACATTGCTCTGGCTTTAATTCTTCAATTTAAAACACTCTTTGATATTCATCTAACATTTGGTTTAAAGGTCAAACTCTCAAAGAAAGCCCTAGGTTGGTTAGAATGCAAATCATTGCAAGAAATTGAAAGATTTTACTAAATTACTCAACAATTATGAGAGGATCAAAGCTATGAAAAATGTTCCAAGACCACAACTACCACCACAAGCACAAGAAGGAAAGGCTGACTTAATGCACTCACACTTTCACTAAGTTTCAATTGGCATTGATCTTGCTGACTTTGCAATACTCACTTTAACAATGGATAATGCTGAGTTTGACATTATCTACTCTTTAATAATTTGGTCCCTCAAAATGTATTTGTTAAGAAAGGTCAATTTAGCACTTTTGTATATATAAAGGTTCAAGGAAACCAGTAGAATTGTAAATGCACTAATTCACCCTAGAAATTCTACAGTCCCAAACACTTTAGAATACTGTGGTCCTTACAGGAGCCGAAAGGGTCTTTGGACCACTTAGCGCAGGGAGTTAGGGAGGAACTTCTCACAAGGTCTAGAGTTTAGTATCCAGATGGTTGTCTGGTGGCAGCAGTGCTGTTTGTGACTAGGGATGGCCTCTGTTATTATCTCCTTTGCTTCTACTGGGCCTTGTCTGTTTTTCCAGGTGTCAACAATATGGGTATATATATAAAATTCCTAGCTTTACTACTACTAAATGCCTTTTGTGAATACTGAAAGTCGTAAAGTTAGGATTTTGTCTCAGATTACTTTTGTGAATCGTGTCCACTGTGTATGTTCATGCTATGAGTCAAGTAACCATATAGAAGGACAGTAGGTCTCCTCACCATTGACACAGATACAAAGTTTAAGCCAAAATTATAAATTCCGAAAACACAGAATACTGTAATCCGCTCTGTATGTGCTTCAAGCATGACAGGGACAGTAGTCCACCATCTGTCAATGTTGATGTCACAAGACATGCCCAGAACCTTACTCACTGATGTGATGGGTGGCATGCTTGAATTAATCTCCGCCACTGGTAACAACTCAGGGTCACATCACAGTTCATCTTTTTTTTTCTCACCATTTCAAGTCAGATTAGACCCAGCGATATGCAAATCCGCTCTTGTACTGCTCCAATAGGAACAGTCTAGCCAGAACTGCAAAGCTATCATACTTAAGGCCTTGTGCTGGAGGAAACAAAAAAGTGTTCACTATGCTACCTCAGATTAGACTCAGCACATTATTGGGTCAAATCTAAGTCGCATGGTGGCAAAGTAGCCAAAAAAATGATGGACTAGGATGAAACTCTGAGAAACCACTGGACGGGTCGCTGCCCGTGTACAGAATCAGGTCGGCAACCACCATATTTCAGGAGAGGGACACTGTGAAGGTTGCTGTGAATGAAGTGCCGTACTAGGAGCGTGAAGCCCATACCTCACTATTGCCAGGAGAAGCCACTGTGGAAGTGAACACAGATAGCAAGTGCTGAGACCGTGGATGGCCTAGCGGTGGCCCCTTATGCCAGGAGGGGCTGCCATGGTGCGGGCTGCCATACAGTAAGGGCCGATGCCTTGTGCACAAGTGCCACAGCAACCCTGTATACCAGAAGGACAGGCAATACTTATTAACTTTGGAGTTCGGGTTGACACCCATGAATTGAAGTGCCACCCATGGGTCTAATTTAAGCATTGAGGAACTTTCCCCTGACTTGCACCGTGGAAGGAGGAGGACACTGTGAGTGCATCAACCCCACTGAGACCAGATTAGGGGAAGCAGGATCACCCCCCTTTTCCCTGGGGTGGAGCAAAGAACCAATCTAGAAGGAGGAAGCACGGGAGCACCCCCGATTCCTGCTCGTTCCAGCCAGGCAAGCTCACAGAAAGCTGCACCTGCCAGGTGCTGTTGCACCTCCCACGTGCAGCCTGACTAAACAAAGCAGGAGTGGAGCATTGCAAGCACCCACCTTTGGGGCACCCGCTGAGATGCAGAACAGTTCCTCACTGCTGTAGTCTGTAAGACTTGATAAAGGCCTACAGGGCCCCGGGAAGCACGTTGCTATAGATGCTGTGACACCAAAAATACATTTGACTACTTTCTATTAGTCAACGTGGACACCTGAGTAAGGCCCCAACCTCAAGGTATAATTGTGTTATTGCATATGAGTGTCGTATTATTTCTTTGAATGTGTAGAGTTATACAATACTTTTTAATATAAAAATAAGTATTTGCCTTGACATTGAGTCATTAATACTGCTGAGTGATCTTTAAGTTGAGAGTCATGTTCACTAAACTGTATCTACAATTCCCATTGTCAAGGAAGCCTTAGAGTACTCTACCACAGCCACCACTGAGAGTCAAGTTCAGAAGGGGTAGGCCCAGTAGCTGAGGATTCATTGTAAGTCCCGCCCATTGACATCAATAGTAAAAAGGGGTTGAGCCCAGTAACACCTGTGTGTCTTGTGGTCCTTTGAAAGGGGATCTTACAAGTACATAACAAACATTATCCGTACTTTTGGTAACCAGGTATAACACCAGCTCAAGGCTCAGTACAGGTGGTGCTGCTAGGAAAGGAAGGGTCGGTCATCAATACATCCCCAATTAACCCTTCAAAGAAGGGAACACAATCAGCAACAAAACCCCAATCTGAGCACACAAAGAGGCCAAATTCAATAATGTTGTCCAGAACAATTGCTTGTTGTTATCTCCTTTTAATCCAGAGAATTAAGTCAGGGTTAATCAGTATCCAATTCCTTTCCAACCAATCCTGATTCATTACAAAAATTCCACATTTGTCTAATTCACGTACTCAGTATATATTTCTTCAGTTTTTGCTACTGGATACAGCCAACACATGTTTTGTCATTCGGTAAATCTTACCACGACTTCTTCAGGGCTGCAAATTATGAATACATAGCATCAGATTATTCATCCCAATGACCGAGAAGGACCAACACCCACCACAGTGCATTATAATCAAAAAAGTGGAAGGTGCGGTGACCTTTGACAAAGCCAATACCCTTGCTTTGATGACTGCATGACAAAGCCTATAAGCCTGCTTTATTTAGAGTGGTTCTCCCCCTTTACATTGTCATGTTCAATATGATATAGCTATGGGATTGGGGGCGGGGGTACTGTGAGTTTGTGTAATAGGGGTACATTGTACAATGTCTAGTTGCACAGGGTGTCTCTGAGTGTGGAGGTAGATGAATACAAGATGTCATGCTTTGACTATGCAAACAATACATGTCCTCTTCCACCCAGGTCTGTCTCAAGTTCCAGGGCAAAGTCAGGTGCTAGAGTAAACTAGGAATCAACAGCCTGCCTTCAAGAAACACTACCAACAACCCGCCTGCATCCCCTCAAACCTATGCGCTCCCACTGCACAACCAGATCCTCAATCCAATGTGGGCCAGGTATTACACAGTCACACATGTGGATGACCATCCCATTTGTATGGACAGCAACCATTACCCCCATGACAGTAAAAATAAACGCTCAACTGACTGACACATCTTCATACATCACACCACATCTTTTGATACAACCCATCCCACCAATATTTGTATATTAAAAATGTACTTTATAACGATTACTGAGTAAACACCCCCATGAACTCCAACTGAGCCACAGCCATTTGGAGGCACATGCCGGCAGGACATACTAGGGCAGGTTTAAGTTCATTGAAAAAAGCATACTGAAGACACAACAATAGATAGTTAGGAGATTTAGGTCACTGGAAAAGCTGAAATGACTGCAATCCAGTAGGATAGGAGGCAGCAAAACTATCTGTACTGTCAGCCTGCACCTTTCAGTATGCCTTGAGGACTGCCATCACGTTTACACTTACAGAGAGATCACCTGATGATGAGAAATCAGCTGTCTCATGACTTCCAAGATAGCAGCCATGGCAGTATTCTGAGAGAGCTGGGGTGGGATTCCCTATGAGAGTTCAAGGTTGTCAGGGGTGAATGTTCCCTTCGGAATGCTGATTTTGAGTTTGGGACATGGAGAAGGAGAAGAAGCAATAAGGGATGCAATGGGAGGCCCCATTGTTTTGGGGTCCCCTAAATGGTGACATGGGTGGCTTCAGGCCTCAGAGGACAAGTAACCTGGAGGGACACTATCAGCCGACTTCGCCTAATGTGATGTCTAGTGCTAGCAACCACTGGGAGTTCTCCACAGCCTCCACCCAGATTTGTGAGTGAGTGACTCTCTGGTTGGGCGTACCTTCTCTGCTGATGCATTCCCCCTCCTCCTCAGTGGTGGTGTCATCCTGGTTTTTGCGGGCTGGCTAAAGTCTGAGGTCCTTCCTATTCTTTGACTCTGGTAATGCTCTACCCAATTTTGGCTGCCCTGTGAAAGGAATAGGTGAAAAAGAAAACAATCACAAGTGCATTTGTACCCTAATTCATGTACATAAAAAACATCTTTCTTCATTACAAAATTGAATGTGACAATATGCACCCTCACATCTCCCCTTTGCCATGCAAGATAATAGTTTTTACAGTGGCTGACTTTTAACAGTGGCTGACTGTTAGTCTTGACATCCTTGTTGTGGTCATCCCCCAAACATTTTGCCTTCACCCCTCCTGTTTTCTGATAATTGCTTTGTTGACGGTTGGAATCTGTGCACTTTGCCACTGCTAACCACTGCTAAAGTGCTTGAGCTCTCTCCCTAAAACATGTTAATTTGGCCTACACCTAATTGGCACATTTAACCTACTTATAAGTCCCTGGTATATGGTACTAAATGGTACCCAGGACCTGTAAATAAAGTGCTAATAGTGAGTCAACAGTCACCCACTAAAGTAGCACTGTAAACTGAATCTCACACCTTCCACTGCAGCCTTTAGAGTGCTTTTAAATTGCCATTTCAACCACGAAAAATAAACCTTTGCCAGGCCTAAACCTTTCTTTCTATTACATATAAGTCACCCCTAAAGTGGAACATAAAAAGTCCATAGGGAAGGGTGTATTGTATTAAAAAATTAAGACATATGTTTTTAAGTTTTATATATCCTAGTACTGAAAAATGCCTACATTAATTTTTTCAATTCTAGAAGACCTACCTCTCCCATGGGTTAGCATTCTGCTACCTTATTACATTTAATCAGAGTTAACCTTTGAGGACATGTAGATATATCATGTTTGCACTCAAATTAATTGTAATATAAAATGCTCTTTAATTGTAAAGTCGGATTTTGAGACACAATCCTGAAAATAAATGTTTTTGTCCAAACAGTTTGGTGCCTGCTGCCAGTGCCTTGAACCACATGAGTGTGAAGAGCTTAGATGTTGGGCTTTGAGTATTCCTACCAGACAGTGAGACAAAGGTGACTTGCCGTTGGCAGGATGGGGCATCCTGCTTGGATTGATTTGGGGAGAGCTGTTCCCTCCCCAAATAAATTTCAAAGGGCTGCCTCCAACACACAAACACACACACAAAGGAACCTGACGCTAGTCTTTTGTCACCTAAGACTTCTCAGAGCCTTGAAAGGAGCTGGTTCCAGGTATTAGTATTGGACTTTCAGAGCAACTCTTCTGTACACTCCTGGACCTGTGAAAGTCTTAGGAAGTACTGACTGGAACTCAGAGGACTGACCCACCTGATTGAGGCCTGCCTTCTTTCCCAGAGGACTGCCCTGCTGCTAGTGGCCTCCTTGCTGCTTGAACCCAGGACACCCAGAGTGACTCCATGGGCAAGTTAGCAGGCCTCCTGTGTGAGCTACTGGGATAATAACCAGCTACAGAGACCTTGAACCCTGCAACTGGCATCTACTGGAGCGAGTCTGAACACCCCAAGTGGTTCCCCCCCAAGTCCTGGACCCTTAGAAGTAGTTATTAGTCCCCCAGTAAATATGCCTGAGTGTGTGCTGCACATAAAAGGCTGCCTTCCAAACACACAGCTGCAATTTAAGAGATGCCATGATATTGTGTGAATGGACATTGACGGTAATGGTAAACAAGGAATATGGACAGAGACAGATCTAATATACTGCACAGTTGGGATTGCTTTTGACAGACGGATGTAATTTAAGAGATGCCATGCTACTACGTGGACTAATTCTGAAGATAACAACAATTAAGGAATATGGATAGTGACATATGTGAAAGGCATATAGGTTCATAACAATATCATGAGCGTATGCTATCTAAATTTAGCTACAGCGTAGTACACAGTACTTATATCATGAAGCCAAATACTAAAGAAGAAGCAAGCCTGCAGTGAAGAGTTTATGTTGTTTGGATTGATTATGTCTACATGTGACCTTTGAATTATTATAGTGATGTAATAAGATACTCCTTGGGTTTTGTATATAATTCTCATATCATGAAGCATACATTTGATGTGGTGACCATATACCAGCGGTAGGCACATTGAGCTTTTAGGCACTATTTTGCACTATAAAGTTTGGTTCTACTGATTGGATCTAATTGGTTGTGGTGGCATTGTATTCATTAAAATATTTTCTATTTTTCTAAATTGGTTTGCGATTTTTTTGTTGTGTTTTTATATTATTACTGTTTGTGTGTTGCATTAATACTGTCTCTAAATTTGTGCCGAACTATCCAGGGCTAAGCATATGTTAATTTAGTTACTCCAAAAGTATATATATGTTGCACATTTATATAGCACAAACACAGTCTAATGACATTGGAGCACTTTGCATGAGCACCAGATTTCACTACACAAGGTCAGATTTGTTTTATAATAAACACGGGAGATTAAAAGATTTGCCCAGAATCAAAGGATGTTGAGCGCATGCCAGATTTAAATGTGGTTCCCCCAGAGCCAAATTATGCAGTTCTGGCCATTAGACCACATCCATAATTCTCAATGTATTTATGAACGTCATTCACAAGTAGTATAGCTGTGAATGATCATGTATAGTGAGCACATTCTCTGTTGAAATGGCTCTGTGAAATAAGAAAAAAGTAGCATAATATACTTGTTCACTCAGAGTTTTGCTTGGGTTTGTTTTAAAACTGGACTTAGGGACACTGTTGAACACCTTTGCACTAGAGCACAAACAAAGATAGTCATTTTAAATATTACTTACATGTAGACCTGGACTTAGGCGACCCAACAAAAATCAGCTTGTATCCCACTAGTGAGTCCCGACCCAAAGTTTGGGAAATATAATTTATCACAACTGTTAATTTTAGCAAACTTGTCAAAGAAAGGCCTATCCATCACCTCCTCCATGAGGCTGAGGGAAATACCTAATACATAGTGCTATGATGACAGAGATTCAGATGGTAGATAACAGCGATTCAGATGATAGTGAGGAAGATGGAGTCAGAGACAGCAGTGGAGAGTGTCAAGAAGAGGAGGGAGAGAGGGTCTGCACCTGGATAAATAGCTTGTGACAATCAGAGAGAGATATGAAAGAGGTAGAAACCACCTTAATCCTTAATGCTCTGCTGAAACCCACCTGCAGCCTTACACACAAAGAGCCATTCACTACCAGTGCACTGTAAGGTCACATGCACTTAGGCCTGTTTGTACCTGGTTCTTTCTTATCCACTTTATCAATAGAGCGCTCGATCCACATCTTAGAATAACATCAGTGTATCACTGAGGTCAAGTAGAGGGCTTGTTGGAAGTGGAACTCACATACAGGCATCATTCTTTCAGGCCATCTTTTGTATTTGGATTTATATTGACTAACTGGATCAAATTATATTTGTGTTCCTTAATTTTCTCCAGAAGCTGTGCTGCTTGCATTTTAGGGCTGCTCTGACAGGCTCTCAGAGAGAACAGCCAGGGCAGCCCAGAATTCCTTCATGATGTAGCAACAGTGGTTAAGAAATTCTGTCATCCACTAGTGCTAGGTCATAACAGTAAATTGTTGGATTTAGAATCTGTCATTTGTGCTAATGGCTCTCTGTGAGAGTTACACATAATGATACACTAGTACTAATATGACATGTGATATACCTTTTAATGATCTTTGTGTATCCAACTCTGTATAGTTTTTAAAACTCTGTGACTTCTAGATCTGAAAGGTAAATGAATCCTGTCTAGTAGATTTACGAAATACCATAAAGGATAAAACACATTTGTATGTAGCTAACTAATTTCTGTAAATTGTAAATCAAGTCTGTGGTCTGAATGATTCTCAGTGTAACTAGTTCATCTGCTGTACCATAATTAATACATTATTGTTGTGCTTCCAATATACATTTGCTTCCCCACCACTGACAATACTGTTATACAATAAGTGATTCAAAAGTAATATAAACAAGGGGCCCGATTTAGAGTTTGGTTGAAAGGATGCTCCACTGCAATGGCAATGGAGTACCCTCTCCGCCAACTGAAGGTCTGCCCACCTGATGTACAGTCAGCCCATCACTATGTTGATAATGGAGACTACTCTGTCTCCACTGTTGACATGCACCTTTGATGTCCCAACAGATGAAGGGCTGTTGGTGATTTTGACATTTGTCTGCCTGCATTGTTTACAGTGGGCAGACATACGGCAGGTTTTCATTGTCATTGCAGGGGAAAACCTGGCAGTAATGGCCAGAGGAATCTGCAAATTGACCCTCACATCTTGGGAGAAAAGTCCCATGTGAGGGGGTAGTTTTTTTTTATTTTCAAAAACAAAATCTCCCCTTGCAATTTGTTTTAGGAAATGAAAAAAAAGTTAAAGGTTTGATGTACATCTCCGTCATATTCATGGAGCCATCTACCAAACGTTCCAAGCATTTTCAGGAATCGCCATGACAGCAGTTCCTGGGAATGCAGGAGAAGTCCACTCGGCTGGAGAACATCTCTAAATTTGGAAGACAAAGCACCCTTGTCATGGCAGGAGCAAAGTTCTCTGCCAAGGTGACAGTACTTAATCTATCTGATAAAGTATAAATCAAGGCTCTAAACCTGTACAAGGTGAGAATTCTTCGTGAGATAAGTGCAAAAGAGTTATAGTTGGTAGGATGACTCCAGCTTGCATACAAGTTGAAGTCTAAGTAGTTATCAACTAAGGTTATCCCAGAATACATCTCTGAATCCAACAATTCTTTGATAATCCCTGATAAAAGAGTGATGCTTTCCAATCTGCTGGCAACAAGTTTCAAGCACCAGCCACTAAGGGGCATATTTCTGGAATTGGTGGGGCAGGGCAGTGCAGCAAGATACTGTGGGAAAAGGACAATAATGCACTGCACTTATCAAAAACGGGGCATCCTAACGTCAATGCAGGCACCATTGTACCATGGTGCAACGGTGCCTGTCTTGTCAGCAGGATTGTTTTTGTGCAGGAAGGTGCACCTTCCTGCACAAAAACAATCCATAGAGGTGTTTTCCTCTTTCAATGTGTGCTTTTCTGCAGCACACTAAGAAAGAGGAAAAACAAGGAGAAACAAATATATTGTTCCATGTTAAGTCTCAACCACGGGAGGTGTAAGATTGTGAAGCATTCCCTGGCTTACAAGTCCTTGTAAATCTGGAAATGCGTAAAAAAACATGGGAATTGCATGGGAACACCTACCCCAACACCCATGGAATGCCTCCCTTGAGCATTACCGAGTATATGTAACACTCTGGTAATGTCCTTTTTCAATATCAGTCCTTGATAAAATAAAATATTCGCAAATACAATAAAGTCGAAATGGGGGGATATGTCCTCCAAAAGTATCTGCAACAGTTAAGATTCAAGAATCACTATGGTGGCATTAAGGAACAGAAACCTAACTATCTAACTGCTATCAACTATCTTACCCTATATTAGTGTCAAGTGATCAAGCCGTTCCTCGTCCAAACGACCCCCACCTGTTAAAGAAATGTAGACGCATATTTATCTATAATCTGTTGTAAGCGTCAAGGCAAAGCAAGTCCGAACCATCTAACACGCAAAGCATACCTGCGATACGGCAGCAAAAGTCCTCACTGCTCTTTGGCATTCAGCGTCGGCGCCATATTGGAACGCTTATTTTTAGCAAACGGCGATGGGCGCCATCTTGTAGTGGTAAAGGTTATATAATGAACCAATAATAAAATATCCATAAAGGAATACTTTTCATAATTCTTAAGAACACTAGTACTAACGCTGTACACGATATATACGCGTCATATCCGTCATATTTATCTCGAGTTGTAACGTTACATGTGTCAGCGAAACTACGTGGTAGTCAGAAGGACAAATCATCCGAGAATTATACTATACGGTTTCTGGCCAAGTATCCAAGGCTCCGCTTTATTAAAAACTTGTGAACTATTCATAATTCAGTAAACTAATACTATTCATCAATCCTAAGGTCGCCAATATTGATGCTATTCACGATATCTTAGCATCATATCCATATCACTTATTCCGATTTGTAACGTTACTTGTATCACTGAACCCATGTAATAGCCATAAAGGCAGATCATTCGAGAGGTATGCTATGCGATTTATGAACGAATATATAAAGCTCCACATAAGTTCCAAGCCTGGTACAAAATCAGTCAGTTCACCGTTGCAGCACTTAAGGTCCACATTTCTCCTCCATATAAATAATATTGATGACAGTATGCATACCAATAAGTCCAACAGTTAACTAAGGAGTAATAATTAGTATATTGTTAAGTTATCACAGAGTACTAAAAAGGTATAGATAAAGGGTGGATAAAGAAGTATGTCCATGTGTGCCATATTAACCTCGGTACCCATACAGTACTAGCAAAACTAATACATGTCGTGCATATGTATAACTAATTTAACTGTTAAGTCTTCAATCATTAACAGTATATCAATATCATCAAGGGTCAAAAACATAATATAAACCACAATTTTTTCGGCAATAAAAGATAGCATTCAATTTCCATTTACATTTCCTACGAGAATAAAGCACATTTTCAGAAACAGTACAATCTAATTCTCATCAATTATTAATATTAGTATCAATGCTCCCATCTAATCATCAGGTGAATACCAAATGCATGTTCTTATAGTAATTAACATAACACTTATTCATCTAATGCAATCAGTCTAGTTAATTCATGCCCTCACTCTTGTCCTAAGTAGTATTGATATTCATTGTCAATATTAAGACCCCTGTCCGCTGCTTTCAATTTCATGATCCAGATCACTTCTCTCCGTCTCAGTCTCAGTTGTCTGTTACCACCCCTGGGGTCTTGTACAACATGGTCAATCCCATGGTAACTAAATTGATGTTGGTGCTGTTTATCATGATTCTGCACACTATGGGCAGCAATCGGATAGCTGGTGTCACCAGTCTTCCAAGCTCGAAAGTGCTCCATCACCCTGTCTCTCAACCTCCTTATTGTGCTGCCCACGTATATCTGACCACACGTACATGAAATCACATAAACCACATAAGTGGTTTCACAATTAATAAATGTGTCAATCTCAAATGTGTCAGAACCATTATAACTGAAGCGTTGGACCTTTTTCTTTGCCCATCTACATGAGTTACAACGTCCACATTTATGAAAACCCTTAGTAGCAGATGTCAACCAAATGTTCTTATTTATAGCCAGGGTTATGAATCGAATGTGATCAATAAGGCTAAAAAGAGAGCATTGAACCTCCAGAGGTCATATACTTTATCAGAGAAGAAGAAAATAGAGAGAAGTGCAGAGAAGGTTAGGCTCATCACACAGTATAATATTGAGTCTAATCGATTATTCTCTATTGTCAATAGACACTGGCACTTATTAAGAGCAGACAAAGACCTATTGCCCTATATTAGTGAGAGACCCTCAATCACTTTTAGAAAAGGAAGAACATTAGCCAATGATTTAAGCCCGAGTTACCCCACCCAGAATAAGAAAATTTGGTTGACATCTGCTACTAAGGGTTTTCATAAATGTGGAGGTTGTAACTCATGTAGATGGGCAAAGAAAAAGGTCCAACGCTTCAGTTATAATGGTTCTGACACATTTGAGATTGACACATTTATTAATTGTGAAACTACTTATGTGGTTTATGTGATTTCATGTACGTGTGGTCAGATATACGTGGGCAGCACAATAAGGAGGTTGAGAGACAGGATGATGGTGCACTTCCGAGCTTGGAAGACTGGTGACACCAGATATCCGATTGCTGCCCATAGTGTGCAGAATCATGATAAACAGCACCAACATCAATTTGGTTACCATGGTATTGACCATGTTGTACAATACCACAGGGGTGGTAACGGACAACTGAGACTGAGACAGAGAGAAGTGATCTGGATCATGAAATTGAAAGCAGTGGACAGGGGTCTTAATATTGACAATGAATATCAATACTACTTAGGACAAGAGTGAGGGCATGAATTAACTAGACTGATTGCATTAGATGAATAAGTGTTATGTTAATTACTATAAGAACATGCATTTGGTATTCACCTGATGATTAGATGGGAGCATTGATACTAATATTAATAATTGATGAGAATTAGATTGTACTGTTTCTGAAAATGTGCTTTATTCTCGTAGGAAATGTAAATGGAAATTGAATGCTATCTTTTATTGCCGAAAAAATTGTGGTTTATATTATGTTTCTGACCCTTGATGATATTGATATACTGTTAATGATTGAAGACTTAACAGTTAAATTAGTTATACATATGCACGACATGCATTAGTTTTGTTAGTACTGTATGGGTACCGAGGTTAATATGGCACACATGGACATACTTCTTTATCCACCCTTTATCTATACCTTTCTAGTACTCTGTGATAACTTAACAATATACTAATTATTACTCCTTAGTTAACTGTTGGACTTATTGGTATGCATACTGTCATCAATATTATTGATATGGAGGAGAAATGTGGACCTTAAGTGCTGCGACAGTGAACTAACTGATTTTGTACCAGGCTTGGAACTTATGTGTAGCTTTATATATTCGTTCATAAATCGCATAGCATACCTCTCGAATGATCTGCCTTTATGGCTATTACATGGGTTCACTGATACAAGTAACGTTACAAATTGGAATAAGTGATATGGATATGATGCTAAGATATCGTGAATAGCATCAATATTGGCGACCTTAGGATTGATGAATAGTATTAGTTTACTGAATTATGAATAGTTCACAAGTTTTTAATAAAGCAGAGCCTTGTATACTTGGCCAGAAACCGTATAGTATAACTCTCGGATGATTTGTCCTTCTGACTACCAAATAGTTTCGCTGACACATGTAACGTTACAACTCGAGATAAATATGACGGATATGACGCGTATATATCGTGTACAGCGTTAGTACTAGTGTTCTTAAGAATTATGAAAAGTATTCCTTTATGGATATTTTATTATTGGTTCATTATATAACCTTTACCAGTACAAGATGGTGCCCATCGCCGTTTGCTATAAATAGGCGTTCCAATATGGCGCCTACGCTGAACGCCAATGAGCAGTGAGGACTTTTGCTGCCGTATCGCAGGTATGCTTTGCGTGTTAGATGGTTCGGACTTGCTTTGCCTTGACGCTTACAACAGATTATAGATAAATATGCGTCTACATTTCTTTAACAGGTGGGGGTCGTTTGGACGAGGATCACTTGACACTAATATTGGGTAAGATAGTTGATAGCAGTAAGATAGTTAGGTTTCTGTTCCTTAATGCCACCATAGTGATTCTTGAATCTTAACTGTTGCAGATACTTTTGGAGGACATATCCCCCCATTTCGACTTTATTGTATTTGCGAATATTTTATTTTATCAAGGACTGATATTGAAAGAGGACAATACCAGAGTGTTACATATACTCGGTAAGTTCTAGGTTTGATAGCTGGACAGGTATCTTTGTGTCTTGGAGTGGATATAATTAGAAGGAACTTAATGCACATAATTTTTTATTTTTACAGTATAGATCCTCAGAATTCATTTGTGATCACTTGTTTTGGTAAGTGGAGTGAAGCTACGTGTATCGAAATATTGCCATGCTTTAGATAATAGGTGTTTACGCCCACTTGCTTTGTTAACAGTAGTGATTCACATTTTACCGTAGCACTTGTATCGCTATTTGCGTGACCTGTAAGAGAGTCTGTTTATTCACAGTTGTTTCTTAAATTACGAATTTAGAATTACCAAGAACAAGGTCTATAGGCCGTCTTGTCTTTATAGATACTGCCAAATGAGGAATTGGATTCCAAGTGATGTTTTATGGAACGAATTTTGAGTATATTGGTGAGTGCTACTTGATATAGTGTGTGATTACAAACCAATATGATGCGTTTTTTGTGAGTTTGTGACTTTCAACCAGTATCATGCGTCTCGATTTGTTCTTGCAGTTACTAGGGGTTTTGGAGATATAGTTTGCAATAGATCAAAATATGATATTGCGATAATTTATTATAATTATCGTATGTTGTGGAAGATATTCAGATTTTGGTTGTTAGATTTCTGATGAGGTAGCTCGCAGATGATTGAATTAATATGAATAAGTTTTAGATAGGACACAATTGGTGATTCGGTTTATGTTTATTTTGTATAATAGAGCCTTAATCTGCCACAAGACAAGGAACCTTTATCCTACTGGATACAAGTATATGTCCGAGGTAACTACTCTATATTGATTAGTTGTTGTCAGTGTCTGGGTTGTAAGGTACCCACGAAACATGGGCGTCTCTATCTTTCTCACGAATAGTGCCTACATGGACACTAGCTGGTGGTGGTAAATCTTGGTGGAGGTTACTTTACTTTTCCTTCATTTCTTAAACATATAGATGGTTTATGTCATAATATGGATATTGTTTATATATGTTTTGGTTACAGCCCTGAGGAAGTCTAAGAGCTGCCATATGCTGGCGCAGACACCCTTGCACCGTGGTGCAAGGATTCCTGAATTATGGGGAGATTGTTTTTGTGCAGGAAGGGGCACCTTCCTGCACAAAAGCAATCACTACAGGCATTTTCCTCTTTTAATCCGTGCTGTAGAATGCAGCACGCATTGAAAGAGGAAAAACAAAGAGAAATTAAAACATTTCTTCTTGTTGCGCCTCCCTGAGCCTCCCCTGGGGAGGCGTAGCATTCAGGCGCATTTCCAGATTTACGATTCCTCATAAATCTGCAATTGTGTCTAGTTCCATGGGTGTTGCGTGGGAACACCCACAGCAACACCCATGGAACACCCCAGTGCTGCTTGAAAAGGGGCCATTTTTACAAGGACAGGAAAAGCCACGCAGTTTCAAAGCTTGGAACCAGGCCCTACGTTATTTTTACTGCATGACTTTTCACCTATCTTTCCCAAACAGAGACGTTCTTAAACTGACTCTAACCAACGCAATATTGGTACGTTGTGCTGCTTCTTATGCTCACATATTTAAATATGTGATGAATGTGCGAAGAAAATAATTCAAATCCTTTGAGAGCCCCACACATATTCCCAATCTTTCAGAGATTCAAAACAAATCAAATTAGAAGGAGAGAAGAATACATATACATTGTTGAAACCCATATGCTCCAACAGATTCTAAATAGCAATTACTAGAGCTGCGGTTTGCATTAAGCAAATTAAGCTAGCAGTAAACCGTAAAGTAAATAGAAACCATGATAAAAACAAAATCTTACGTTTTTTTCATGAAAACATTTTGAAAAATATTTTTGTCTAGAAATGCTTTGAGGAGCTTTCTGCTTCATTGTAGAAAGACTTAGCAAGGCAAAAAAAAAAGAAACCGATTAAAAGAAATGAAGCAAAACCATGAAAAAAGCATGGAACAATTAGAAGGAGATATAAACTAGATACAAATGGAATGTACCAGGGTTGGAGTTTGGCCCACACAGAACATGTGCAGATGGATATTAAGTGAAACAGACACCATAGTATAAACAATTGTCAAAAGATTGACAAAGAAAATGTACTTACAAATGATAGCAGACTTCATGTCTGCATTACAGAGACCTTAAAAACCTTCGCAAATATATTTAAAGAGATTTGTTTATGTTGTCATCCTGCATGCCAAGTCAGCAGATCTTAAACGGGTCTGGTTGCTTTGTGGACTAATGCATTCATAGCAGGAATTTTGTTTGACCTCATGGTCACAGGTTCGGTTCTCTGCCCATCCTCTCCCTCTTATGATGTTGATAGAAGGAGTGTCATTGAGTTAGGTTCAAATAAACACCTAGGGATCTATTCATAGGCTTCTTATTTAGTTTTTTAGTGCATACAGAAGTATTTCTCTATACAAAATGCTGTTCACTAATCTACGCTACAAAAGGGTATGGTGATAGACGGAGCATCTGAACCAATCAAACACTCACACCCAGTCCACAGATCTGCGTTTAATCCATCATCGTTCTTTAGCCCACTCTGCCACCCCAGTTCAGACATGGCCATATGCAAATCAGTCTGACCCTGTGCCTCATGGGACAGTCCAGCCCGAACTGCCAAGCGATGCCTTCCCTGGACCGGATTCAAGCTTTCTAGGACCGGTTTCTGGCATTAGAGCCGTCTTCAGCCAGGCTTGATTCAAGATTCCTAGGACCGGTTTCTGGCATTACAGCCGTCTTCAGCCAGGCTTGCTTGAATCCAGTGGCAA
The DNA here is from genome assembly GCF_964263255.1 of Lissotriton vulgaris. NCBI lineage: Eukaryota > Metazoa > Chordata > Amphibia > Caudata > Salamandridae > Lissotriton > Lissotriton vulgaris. Next base: position 244,748,543 of record NC_141696.1, on the reverse strand, counting down.
AGTGAGCAAGAGACTCAGGTCTGAGCATACCCTGCCAACTTATGGCGAACAAAGCGGTACAAAAGGGGGTGGTGATGGACGGAGCATCTGAACCAATCAAACACTCACACCCAGTCCACAGATCTGGGTTTAATCCATCACAGTTCTTTAGCCCACTCTGCCACCCCAGTTCAGACATGGCCATATGCAAATCAGTCTGACCCTGTGCCTCATGGGAACAGTCCAGCCCGAACTGCCAAGCCATACCTTCCCTGGACCGGATTCAAGTTTCCTAGGACGGGTTTCTGGCATTACAGCCGTCTTCAGCCAGGCTTGCTTGAATCCAGTGGCAAAGTGAGCAAGGGACTCACGTCTGAGCATACCCTGCCAACTTATGGCGAACAAAGCAGTACAAAAGGGGGTTCACTAATCTATGGGCAGAGACCTCCAATTCTGTTTCTCATATCTTTGTGTGTGGAGATTTCCAGCATGGTGAGGGCGAGCGCCCCTATTGTAAGCCAATGTTCTAGGAGTGAATGTGAGCTGGACAATGGTCAGTGGTTGGAAAATGGCAAGTATGTACTACAAAATGGAGGGGTATCAGGAAATGTAAGAAGGAGTTTATTAGGATCAGGTTGCTACAAATACACACAAAATTGTATGCCCATTACTATTCACAAACTCCACTTCTAAAGCTGCTACAGGCCTCAAGGTGATAATACAGTAGTAAACGTATTTCAGCCTCCTCCGGTAGCAGCACACATGGCTACTCACTGGTACTACAACACACTCCCATAGACTAAAATGGTGCCAGATACTTAAAGTAACACTCCTTAGCATAACATGTCTTCAGTATAAATCATGAGTGATGCAATATGCTTCATGGTGGGGGTGCAAGGTATGGTTAGTTTACTGAACCACAACTAGAGAATTTCAGTGGTTTTTAGGTTTTGCTTTGCAACCATATCTGCACGCTTACTGTGCTTTTAGTGAATTTCAGAGGCATGTGAAACATTTATTCTGGTGTTATGACCTAATCTAACCATAACTCCACTTTAACCTTTATTTTTTAAGTAAATTACCATATGTTGCATGGTGTTTTGTCATATTCAATTTGGAATTGCTTTTTGCGCCTCAACGTAAGTTAGATTCAAACTATTTCTGTGCACACATTTTGGCTGTGGCTAGTAGGGAATATTTAGCTGCAGTCTCTGTATAATATGTTTGTAGACAACCTAACTGTTACAGGAAATGACTTGAAAAACCCACCCCAACAACTAATCTACACTTTGTACTTCTTTGATTGTACACACTATGGGTAGACCGCAGGCCTCAAAGGTCAGCCCTGAGCATCAACACCAACAAGCAACATTTGGCTGTGCACAGAGGAATGTGGGGTGCAGGATCTGACTTCTGGCCAGTCAGTGCAACTCATTCTTTGGGGGTGTTTAACCCCTTCCACGCTCATGACGAGCTCAGCTCGTCATGAGGTACACCTCTCGTACATTCATGACGAGCTGAGCTCGTCATGAACAATGGGAAACATCAAAGGTCAGCACAGGAGGGGAATACCATCAGCATTGATGGTGTTAAGGTGCGCAGTGGATGGTCAATGTACTCTGCAGTGAGGGTGCGGCCAATGGTTCAAAGATGTACAAAGCATATGTGGGTTGAAGGGCCAATCATCTGGTGCCACCCTTCAGGGCCGTATAAACCTCACTGCAGACAGCCTTCGGCCATATGCAGTGGAGAGGGTGGCAGGGCTTTGTATTTTGTCAGGTATTGCACCTCACCCTCCTAAAACCTCTGACCTCCTTTATTCATTGTCTTTGACTGTACAAGCCAGTTCAGTCGGTGAAGCTTGTCCTGGTATTATACTGTGCTTCCAGGTCATAAGTAGCTCAGAAACGTTCCGCTAGTGGCAGTGTACCAGGCAAGTAGAACTTGCCTTTCCACAGCTGGGCCCCTTGAATCCATGAGGCATGCACCCAGTGGAGGTGTACCAGATGGGTGGTCCTTGACCCTCCACAGCCTGGCACCTTGAACCTGTGAGAATTGCACCTGGTGGTTGCATATTGGATGCACAGTACTAGCCCTTCTGCAGGGGGGGGACATTGGTTTGTAAGGTGTGCTCATAGTGGTGCTGTACAGGGTGGGCAATACTAGACCCACCACAGCAAGGCAACTCTAGTTTTTGAGTCTTGCAACCAGTAGTGGTGTACCAAACAGATAGAACTTGCCTCTCTGCAACTAACCCCACTGCACATAGCCTGTGCAATGGCATTTTCTCCCAGGGTGTGTTCATTGACCAGACACTTCTGGCTCTCTTTAAAAAAAAGTGGATCTGTAGGTCCCAGGTGGAATCCTTAAATCCACACAAGATGTTTTTGAAAGGATCTGAGAATGCAGTTGCGAATTGGGACCCCACATAGGGTCCTGGGGATAATGGTGTACTCATCCTGTCTCCTTCTGTCCTCTTTCATCTTTTTTTTAACTCAAAAATTGAGTCCTGCAATCCTGTAATGGCTGTGCCAACAGTTTTTTTTCAAAGTTGCAGAAGCCAATCAGATCCATTTCACTTCCACAGATCCATCTAAGGACCCACAGATCTGAAATTGCCGACAGGAGAAAAAGTTCCTTTGGAAAATAGTTTGTTACATTTTTCAGAATTTTGGGGTTCATGGATACCCACAGATCATCAGCTATCCAGATATCAGTTTTTAGGTTCTCGTACACGCAGCACACATGCGCTAAATAGGAAAAAGACCTTTAGCAAACAATTCCGTTTCACTGCCAAAAACGAGCAAATTGTATTGCTTTCAATGGCAACGTGTGCACGTTTGGTGATTCCCTTGTGGGAGCGAGCTTTAAAACCTTCTGTTTGTAATTAGCAGATGGTTCCATGGTCGCCCCTGCAAGGGAAACAGGCGCAGGCCCCCTCCTCTCTTCCCTCCCTCTGCTGCCTCTTTTCAGCGTGAGGCGCACACGCTTGTTTTCTTGGCTGGGGCTTCTCGGGTCAGTAGCTGCACATTCTTTGAGGGGGTCCGCTTTGATAAACGTGGGTTACGAACTACATATCCCGGGGATATCCCAGAATACCTTAAGACAAGAAATGGACTACTCGGTGGGGACTGTTCTTCCACCCGAACCAATACACGTTACCTTTGAACGTCAGCACAGTTACAATATGCTGTCTACTGTGCCTCAAGCTCCCCCATTCTTCATAGCTCAGTGGATTCTCCCGCCGCTGTTACCGCGGCACAGTCTGATGCAGTCGCCATAGTGACAGACGCTGAACGACCCTAACTGCCCGATAGTGATTGGGACTTTACTTAAAAACATAGGCAGTTTCGCTTGTAAGCATAATAAATAAATCTTATATATCTTGGATAGGGGTGTGAGGGTTCTAGAAGTTCTCCGACCCGCCTCCCAAAATACCGATGATCCCTCTTACCTCTGCCATTTGGTGTCTCCCAAGGTTGAACCATGCAGTGCGCATGAGCGACAGCAAACTGCTGCTTGATGAGTCTTACAGACTAAAAGACAAGACTAGCGAAAGGAGGCGGAAGGGGGGGATGTAGCTACTATAATGCGCCGAAAAGGGAGTGGGGAATAGTTTTATGTCTGTGAACTAACGGATGAGGGAGCCTACAAAATGCTTCTTAGGAACACTGCTAAGCTGGAAGCCGCATTTGAATACTGTCCGCTGTCTGGAACACATCGCGCTGAAACCGGTTGTGGCTTCCAGACGTTCTAACCAGGTGACGGAAGTACCGGAACTTACTAAATAATACAAACCTAATATATACCAAGAGGAAATTGACTACTTCCAACCACATTACCACCGGATCGCCCGTGGGGGCACCGGTAGGACCTTCCATCTCCTCCATACCTAGTGGACACTTTATCAAAAAGAACCTACTGACCAGTCTAGTGAATCCTACTGACCAGTCCAGTGAATTTTACTCCAGATCACCCTCAAATCATTAGGTGAACTACCCCCTGGAAGCCGGGACGAACCTTTTTCCCTGGCAAGCTTCATTGGTGTTCCCAGCCAGAGTACGTGCCTGATAACGGCCAAGGTCCCCCCACCCCCTTCATGCGCCCCTTGTCCTGAAGAAGACCCGCAGCCGAGGCCTCAAACATCCCTAGAGCACCAGGGTCGAAACATCGACGCCTTTTAATTTGTGTGCCTGTACCCATATTGTCCCACCTCCTTCCCCTTAAAACCGTGTGGACAGGCCATCCTGAAAGCGGAAGGTTCCCCGCTTTTGCTTGTTGTGGAATTGTACAGTTTAATACGCTTTCCTTTCCTCTTCCTAAACACTTGAGCACCCTTTTCTTTTCCTCACTGTACTTGCGCCGTTTATAACTATAATTTTTTCTCATAAAATTGTAAATAAATGTGTAAATTCGGTTAAGAACAAATATTTGAAGTGTGGTAATATTCCTTCTTCTTTAATCTTGGGTACTACCTTTTGTTTTGCATTTATTGTGTACAAAACCAGTGTGAAATTGAATATATGTCTCCCATTTGCTTGAGTCAAAGCATGCAGATTTAATTGCATCCCTAATTATAAAATAATTTCAGACAAGTATTTTCTTTTATCAATAGTCAAGGACCATTGTTTTTCTTTATTACAATAATGTTAACCACTAGGAGTGAGCATGGAAGGAAAACAGAAAAAGTTCTCTCCATTTTTATTCAAAGGCTCGGAATTTTACACCATATAGTACTAGCGTGACAAGCAAAGTTTTATTGTTATTGGAGGTATATATACAGCATGCACCTGTTCATAAGGAACTTGGCTTGTTGATGATATAATAGGGACCGTGATATTAGGCAGTAATTCACATCTTAATATCAGGGGCCACTTTTAGATATTACAGGGATCAGTGCTGTGTTTTCATCACTTCTAATAGTGTCAATATGTTGGCAGTAGATAAAGGTAGAAAAGATGGCAGCTGCATGACTTGCTAAATTGCTTTAGACTGGACTGGACGGGAAACCTAGGAGTTTTGTTGTCTAAAAAGTGGTAGATAAATGGAGCAGTCTTCCTTTCTTTTATTTTTCTTTACATTAATTTCAGTTGGTGATTTATAGCACGTACAGACATCCAATATGTGTTTGCTTTACAAACATATGGAACTTAAATTATACCAATGTTTGCACGAAACCTCTCACATAACCAAAAAAAAGGTATATATGTATTATTTTATTTTCCACTACCAGCCTACACATATCTAAACCTAAAACATCGTGTTTTAATGTAAGCATGAATAAATCCTGGATTAGAAAACTGTATTGAAGTTGATCCAACCGCTTATCTTACCCCTTTACATAGTTGGTAAATATATTTTTCTAATCTTCACCAAATATAAGAGGGGGGAGTGCAGACTCCTAGATGAATAGGTGAGGTATATCATTAGTCTTCTGAGAGCTAGGCGATCTCCATGGTATATAGTGCTGAAAAGGACTGTGGCAAAGTGAACGATTTCTGCTCACACTTACGCCGGTCTGAAGTCTGAGATGGACAGAAATTGTATCCTTATAAAGGTAATATTCATTTGTCCTCTTCTGTGAAAGGGGAATATGTGGCTGGTGCTTGTAGTTCGAAAGCTTAAAAGGTGACAAGAATGAAGTTCAAAAGAATCAGGCGTCTTGGAAATGTTGTGGCAACTAATGTTTCTCCTTTCTTCATGTTAAGATGCTGGGCTCTGGTTGTCCACTTCTACATGCCACATCATTGCAGTTAGTAGCCTTGCCTGGGGTAGACATTCCTTTTCACACTGGTCAGAAGCACCAACCTTCATTATGAATCTTCTGCAGTTGGAAGCCTTCAAGGAAGCAGTTTGAGACCTTTGTCATGGAGCAAAGAGGGCACCGTTTATGCCTATAATTCTTCAATGCCAACTCAGGTGCATATGGACATTTTCATTGTGGTGGCAGAGTCTTACAATGGGTGGGGTAATGAACAGTCGTCCAGCATACAAGCATTGGGAGTACTTAGGTGTCCAAGCAGTGATCTATAGGTGCCAAGTGAACCCACGCCAGCATCAAACATTGTAATACATGATAAACTCAAAATAAAGTATGCAGACCTAGGGCCAGATGTAGGTGGCCATTTACCGGCCGGTAACGGCCGATTTCGGCCGTTACCGACCGGTAAATGGGTTTTTGGGATGTAGGGGGCCAATTTTACCGATTCGGTAAATTTACCGAATTGGTAAAATACCGAATCGGTATTTTTACCGATTCGGTAACTTCTAGATGTAGGTGGGACTCTTCTGAGTCCCAAAGGCCTTTCAGATTTGGTATTTTACCACCCAATCCAATTGGGTGGTAAAATACCGAATCCAGGTGTGCATGCACATGTGTGCATGCACACCTATGCCATGTGACAGACAGACATGCCCTTAGGGCATGTCTGTGTGCCACATGGCACACAGGCCTGTATTTGGTGTGCTAGAGGGTGTCAAAGTGACACCCCCTGCACCCTTGCTGGAATCGGTATTTACCGAATCAGTAAATACCGATTCGGTAATGCCCATTGATTCCTATGGGCTTCAATGCCCATAGGAATCAATGGGCATTACCGAATCGGTATTTACAGAATCGGTAAATACCATATCTTAACTTTTCGGTAATTACCGATTCTGTGATACCTACATCCACCCCCCCTCTATTTTACCACTTCTTAAATACCGAATCGGTAAAATTCGGTATTTAAGAAGTGCTAAAATAAAATTACCTACATCTAGCCCCTAATCTTAATTAACTGAGAAAATGTTATTTAAGAGCTCAAAGCTATCATTACAAAATTATGATTCTGGAGCAAGAAAAAGTATTTTCCTGAATTTAAGACTGAACATAATAGGTGAACCAGAATCATTGTAAAACAAAGTCAAGAAGTTTTATTTTTATTGGAGACACATGTCCATCGAAAAGAATTTTTTTACATTCATACTATTAATATCTAACTTTAATTCCTCGACAGAAGAAAGCATGCTTCTTTCTGCCTCCGAATGTTACCAACTCAGGTCTCTATTAAAGAAACCCAATCTGGAACGCCCCGACTTTCAAGATGCAAAGTTAATACTTGAAGTTATTTTAATATTTCTCTCGAAGGGTACTCTCGGTCTGTCAGTTCTACTCGCTCTTTCTGCAGCTTTCAGCACTACAGAACAGAAAACATCCTTTCCCTGAGAGAGGGGGTAGACTATATATAGAATGTGAAATACTGAAATAGTCTTCTTCTTGCATATAATTTATATAACGATAAGTTAAAAGGAATGCTTTCACATCTCCCTCCTTTCTAGACAACTATGTTACACAATAAGGCTGTATCATTTCACCCACAACCTTTTACACGCTGTAACCTGTACAAGGAGCCTCTTAGATCAATAATTTAAGATACATGTTTTTCTCATACATGCAAATGCAGGCAATTCACAACTGTAGCATAACATATAAAACCCGTCCCTAAGCCTTGAAACCTACCAGAAAAACGTAGAAATTGGATGGCCTGGGTCGCCTTCGACTAAAACCTATGGAAAACCTTCCTATCTCCAAATACCATCTCCATTCAGTTAAAACATGTCTGTAAATACCTTTCGAATTCGATGTCTCACCATCCCTGATTTCATAGTCGAAATCACTTGGATACATCATAAACAAAACAGCTCCCTTGCAACTTGTTCTATTAAGAAAGATGCAGCTCTCCATCCCTTCAAAATTCTTCAGGACTGGTGTACAGACACTGGTGATCGCCCACCTTGATTGTAGTAATGCTACTGTATCTGGACTAGCCAAAGAGAATTGCGGCTGTGCTATCCTGCATACCCAGTGGCGGTCTGTGGCATATGAAACAGTGAGGCTGTACATACTTGACACCAAACACATACATTTTGAAACCACATTTCATGAAAAATGCCAAGAAAGAAATAATAAAACTTTCACTTACCTTATCCTGCAGCACGTCCTCGATGCTCTCAGACCCTGACTCCAGACACCTCTGACCGAAATGTGACGTCACACAGCCAACTACTTTATCCAATCAAGATGCTGCTCTCATGCTGTGAAGCTTCTGGATTGAATGGAGCAGGCTGCCTCTGTGCTCCAAAAGGCAACTGGAGGCCTTGCCTGCTCTCCAGCCCAGCTGTTCAAGAAAGCTAGGTTGAAGAGGTTTAATTTGCGCTTGTCAGGTTGACCGTAGTAAGATAGCTGGCCAAACTTACATGCGTACAAGATAGCTGGCCAAACTTACATGCTTACAAGATAGCTGGCCAAACTTACATGCGCACGTCGAACGAAGGGGTCAATCCTCATTGGCAGCAATGATGCACCGGCCCCAGCCCCATACTCCATTCGGCAGGGGGTAGAAAATAAAATGGTACAAAATTCATTAATTACCATTTTATTTCATACTTTTTCTGCAGCACTGTGTGGGGTGCGACGCTCTTCTGCTCCCATGGACGAGGAAATGCGACCACACTACACCAATTGTAAGGTCGGTGGCTGCATTCTGGGGGGTGGGCGCCAATACCACAACAGCTACGTGTGATGCCCTGAACGAGCTGGCATGTGTCCAACTGTCCTTATTTACATACAGCCCTCGAAGCGCTTAAAGAAAACTAAGAGAAATGTGATCGTGAGTTAAATAGTGCAGCCTTAAAAACAAGGCTAAGAAGAACACAATATTTTGTAGGTGTCTTGTTTTTTTTATATTCAATTACATGCATGTAAAATAATGCAGAAACCTTAATTGAAAAAAAAATACAAGTGAAGCTAATCATGAGTATTGCACTCTTTTATGTTATGACATTTTCAATGGTTAATGCAATAGCTGAGAATGTAGGGGATAGTGGCATGTGCATTTATAATGCTACGTGTCCCAGACTGGAACAGAGAGCACTGTGAATGTGCAAGTCGTTGTTTTAAAATTGCATTATAGATAGTGTACAGAAGGCTGCTGCAAAATGTTTCAGTGTTTAAGTTAAACACATGGGGCCTTATTTATGAAGGCCTTGCGCCACCGGTGCGTCACTTTTTCCCATGTTAAAAGTGACGCACCGGCGGCGCAAGACCTTCATAAATAAGGCCCATGGGCTTTTAAAGTATATATTTTTGTAATAGGTAAACTATACCAAGTGCAAACAAAGTGTCTAACCCTACCGTGCTCATGACGAGCTGAGCTGGTCATGACCACACCCATTTCTATTATGGCCCAGCACAGCAGAAGATCATCTCAAGCAGCCAAGGTGTTAAAAGTATACTTTTCAGAGTTATGCTTATAACACCCTACATTTCCTACCCAACACAATAACTCTGTCACCATGAAGCTTCAAGTAACTCCCTCAATTTAAGCCTATATTGGTTGAGGGCCACAGTAACTGTTCAGAGACGGTTGTTTAATTAACTAAAGGTATGGGAACTGCCGTTGTAATACAAAAAAAAAAAAGCATGGGCACGTTGGTCCCCTTAGATTCCGCCCACTTCAACCTGTGTTTAGATGCAGATGTCCTTTAAAGTGAGTTGAGGGGGTGGCAAGACGAAGGCCAGCAGGGTCACGTTCAGTCACAGTACTCTGAACATTCGGACAGTTGGGACCTTAGACTAATGTCCTCGGAGAAAAAGACAAGTAGTAAGATTCTTGAATAGCATCAAAGAGATGGCCAAGACAAAGGGGCACTACATGTGGGGGTGCATTTTTTTGTTTACAAATGGACAGAGACAGTCAGGGTCGGACTGGGAACTGAAACCGGCCCAGGCAAACTGCTTGGCCTGCCCCCCCAGGGGGGATGAGGGGAGTGCGGCCGAGCTGTTTGTTAGGGCCGGTTTCGTCCGATTCTGTTACAGGGGGCCAATATTGCCAGGCCCCGGTAACAACAACGGCCCCGAGAGGTCTAAAACCGGCCCTCAACCTGTCGGCCCACCAGGGAAACGCCCGGTGCCCGCTGTGGCTTCTTTGGCCCTGAGACAGTTTATTCTGAGAGATGCTGTGAGGAAGCTGAGGAGTTATTGGGGCTTGTGTTTTAACGGGCCATTAGTGCAGCAGATGCAGTGGCATTGGGGGTCACAGTCCTGAGGGGGCTATAACACCTCAATTCAAGCTGTCTTACTAGAAAAAAGAGACCGGGAACTCTTTTTTTGTTGCTAGCATTAGGGCCAAGGTCACTCTTGTGCACAGGGAGCAAAACCCAAACAACACGAGCCAAGAGATGAGACTTCATCACCTTATTCCTTTTCATACAAAACGACAGACACTCTGCTCAGGCCTAGGAGTGATGGCCCAGTGGAGTGGGCAGAGGAGACAGCTTGCTTCGCCGTGCTGGATGCATCCCTAGTGCTGCAGGTGTGGTGGCACCAGGGTCCAAGGATGTGAAGGGCCAACTAAACTCCACTTATGACTGTTTTACTATCGTTCCTTGCTTGCATTAGTGCCCAGTTTTGCTGTAAAAGTGTTGCTTTGGACCTCAGACCAATGACCCAAGGGAGGTGAGAATTGAAGAAGAGGAGATATCTTAGCTGGGCCGCAGAGATGGCAGAAAGGGGGGTGGGGCAAGCTGGGGGGCCCCTGTTTTCAGCAAAGGGCAGAGGAGACTCCCACCTTGCAAGGCAGTAGCAACCACTAGTGAAGCAGGAGCAGTGGCACCAGGGCCCAGGATTGTGCAGGACCCACAGCATCACAAGTATGACTGTGTCTTTACAAAAGGGGGACGGAGCTCATGTTGCTTGCTAGTGCTAGGAGGGCAGCCTTGCTGCATACAGAGGGCAACACATGGGAGTTCCTTGTTTCTGAAAAGAGACAGGGAATCTGTTTAAAGATTGGAGTGATGACCGGGCATAAGAGGATGGGGTGAATGAGGCAGAGGAGACAGCCTGCTAATCAAGGTCACAGCTACCATCAGTGCAGTAGGTGAAGTTACATTCAAGACCGGGCTTACAATACCCCAGTTATGGGGCCGAGGGCCATATGTATCATCAACCTGATTTGCGATTCTTAAAAAGAGATTTTATAGGAATCGCTATTTCAGAATCACAAATAGGGATGTATGTACAAATTCACACTTTTTTTTGCTAATTCTTAGTATTCCTTATTTGCGATTAGCAAATTGCGAATCGCAATTAAGGAATACTTTCCTATTCATTTCTATGGGCCAGGAGGCCCATAGGAATGAATGGGAAGTTATTGTCAATTTGCGATTCGCAATTTGTGATTCGCAAATTGAGAATAATTTCAAGGGTGCAGGGGTGTCCAAAGGACACCCTGTTGCACCCCTGAAATAAGCATGGGTGCACATCTGGCGCACATACATGCCCTAAGGGCATGTATGTGCGTCACATGGCACTTTGAAAAATGCAAAAATGTGCATTTTTCAAGGAATTCGTAAATTACCACCAACTTGAAGTTGGTGGTAATTTGCGATTCCTTAAGGACAATTTGCAATTTTTTCTGCTTCATACATTGCATTTAAGGAATCGCTAAATTTGCGATTCCTTAAATGCAATTGCAAAATAAGGAATTGCAAATTTTGTGATTCCTTGTTTTGCACCAAATTATCCTTAATACAGACCATTTGGCAAATTTGCATTCGCAAACACCGAAATTCTGCGAATTTCGGCGTTTGCGAATACGAATTTGCTTGATACATATGGCCCCTAGTCTTTTCTGAACAATTTCTGTTTTTGGTTGATATATTTGCACTTTTATAAGCCCCATAGTTAGTGGTGATTATGAGCTACAAAAATATCCGTGAAATGATCTCATAAAATCTGTCCCCTGTGCTCAGCCCAGCTCAGCCATTCCCACTTTCCCTATTCATGTCATACATTTTTGGAGGGGACGTGACTTCAAACCTATTTGCTTAGGATGGCTCAGGGCTAAGAGATTTCAGATGACTCCAAATGTCATTCATAAATCACAAACCTCACAGTGGACTAAGAGATACTAGACGTTATTATAGCTCTCTCTTGTGCTAATTCTGAATAGTCAAAAAGGGTGTTTACTTCTGCCCACATCTGTTCTGAAAAAAATCCTCATATCTAACTTTATCAATGACTAAACCATTATTACTATGATATCTCCCACATCAAACTCGCCAAACCTTTCACATTCATACTTCATCTTCTATGAAAGCCAAGTAATTCAGCTGTGGGAACAAGTGAGGGTGAGATCAATCAATCAATCAATCAGTAAATTTATAGCGCGTGCTACTCACCCATAAGGGTCTCAAGGCGCTGGGGGGTGTGGGGGGTGCTGCTACCGCTTGAAGAGCCAGGTCTTGAGTTGTTTCCTGAAGCTGAGGTGGTTCTTGTTCAGTCGTAGGTGTGTGGGGAGGGTGTTCCATGTCTTTGCTGCTAGGTAGGAGAATGATCTTCCTCCGGTGTTGGCTCTGCGGATTCGTGGGATGATGGCGAGGGCGAGGTTGGTGGAGCGGAGCTGACGGGTGGGGGTGTAGAGCGCGAGTCGGCTGTTGAGGTATTCCGGGCCTTTGTTGTGGAGTGCTTTTTGTGCGTGGGTGAGCATTCTGAAAGTGATACTTTTGCTGACGGGGAGCCAGTGGAGATTTTTCAGGTGGGCTGAGATGTGGCGAGGAATGTTGAGGATGAGTCGTGCGGAGGCGTTTTGTATGCGCTGGAGACGGTTCTGGAGTTTGGCGGTTGTTCCAGCGTAGAGGGCGTTCCCGTAGTCCAGTCGGCTGGTGACGAGGGCCTGGATGACTGTTCTTCTGGTTTCGGTTGGGATCCATCGGAAGATCTTCCGAAGCATGCGCAGGGTGTTGAAGCATGAGGATGAGACGGCGTTGACTTGTTTGGTCATAGTGAGCGAGGAGTCTAGGATGAAGCCCAGGTTGCGTGCGTGGTCCGTGAGAGTCGGTGCGGCGCCCAAAGCCGTGGGCCACCAAGAGTTGTCCCATGCCGAGGGGGCTTGTCCGAGGATGAGGACTTCAGTCTTGTCCGTGTTGAGTTTGAGGCGGCTATATGTCATTCAGCCTGCTACCTCTTTCATTCCTTCCTGGAAGTTAGATTTGGCGGTGGCTGGGTCCTTGGTGAGAGAGAGTATCAGCTGGGTATCGTCGGCGTAGGAGATGATGTTGATGTTGTGCTTGTGTGCAATGGTGGCGAGGGGGCTCATGTAGATATTGAAGAGTGTTGGGCCGAGTGAGGATCCTTGGGGTACACGGCAGATGATTTTGGTTGCCGTGGAGCGGAAAGGGGGGAAGCGGACTCTATGGGTTCTGCCGGTGAGGAACGAGGTGATCCATTTCAGGGCCTTCCCTTGGATTCCTGTGTTGTGGAGGCGGTGTATTAGGGTGCGGTGGCATATGGTGTCAAAGGCTGCTGAGAGGTCCAAGAGGATGAGGGCTGCTGTTTCTCCGTTGTCCATCATGGTTCTGAAGTTGTCTGTGGCTGCGATGAGGGCGGTCTCAGTGCTGTGGTTTGCTCAAAAGCCGGACTGGGAAGGGTCGAGTGAGTTGTTATCCTCGAGGAACGCGGTGAGCTGTTTGTTGATGGTCTTCTCAATGACTTTAGCCGGGAAGGGGAGAAGAGAGATGGGCCGGAAGTTCTTGAGGTCCCTGGGGTCTGCGGAGGGCTTTTTCAGGAGGGCATCAACGCCTGCGTGCTTCCAGCTCTCCGGGAAGGTGGCTGACGTGAAGGAGTTGTTTATGACGTTCCGCAGGTGGGGTGCGATGGTGGTGCTGGCCTTGTTGAAGATGTGGTGGGGGCATGGGTCGGAGGGGGAGCCGGAGTGGATGGTGTTCATGACGTGGATGGTGTCTTCACTGCTGATGGGGGTCCAGGCATTGATGGTGTTGGTGGTGGACGTAGGGCTGGTGTCAGGCGGTGAAGGTTTGGGTCCAAAGCTGTCGTGTATGTCTGCAATATTGCGGTGGAAGAACGTGGCAAGGGAGTTGCAGAGGCTTGCGAAGGGGTGATGTCATTGTTGCTGGAGTTCGGGTTCAAGAACTCTTAGACGATGCTGAAGAGTTCTTTACTGTTGTGGGCGTTGTTGTCTAGTCGTTCCTTGAGCGATGTCCTCTTGGTGTTCCGGATCTGCTGGTGGTATTCGCGGGTGGCAGATTTGAGGGCTGCCATGCTCTCCGTTGTCCGTTGTTTTTGCCAGATCTTTTCGAGAGTTCGGCAGGCTTTATTAGTGGCTTTGAGCGTGTCCGTGAACCATGAGGGTTTCCTTGTGGTGGTCTTGCTGTGGGTGTTCTTGAGTGGAGCGAGGTTGTTGGCGCAGTCGGTGATCCAACGTGCGAGGTTGAGCGCTGCTGTATCGGTGTCGGGGGTGTTGGTGTCGACAGGTGGGTTCTGGCTCAGTGATGTGGTAAGCTGGCCCGTGGTGATTTTGCTCCAGCACCTGCAGGGGATCCGCTGCGTGTGGTGGTGCGATGTGTTCCTTTTGAATGTGAAGTGTATGCAGGTGTGGTCGGTCCACTATAGTCCTGTGGTGTGGTTGAAGGCGATGTGGTCGCTGGTTGAGAAGATGGCGTCGAGGGTGTGGCCGGCGAGGTGTGTGGGGGAGTCCACTAGTTGCTTGAGTCTGAGGCTGGCGAGGTTGTCGAGCAGTGTAGCGGTGGCGCTGTCGTTGTTTTCTACGTGAAAGTTCAGGTCTCCTAGGAGGATGTAGTCTGGTGAGGCTAGGGCGTGCGGGCTGATGAGGTTGGCGATGGTTTCGCTGAATTTTGCGCGTGGGCCCGGGGTCTGTAGATGAGCGTTCCTCTGAGGGTGGTCTTGGGGTCGGTGTGGATCTGGAAATGTAGGTGTTCAGCGGTGGGGATGGTATCTTCGGAGTTGGTCGAGATGCTGATGGTGTTCCTGTAGATGATGGCGATCCCTCCTCCCGGTTTGTTGATGCGGTCCTTCCGGGTGATTTTGTAGCCGTCCGGGATGGCTATGGCGATGTCGGGGGCCGAGGAGGTGTTCATCCAGGTTTCTATGAGGAAGGCGACGTCTGGCGCTGTTGAGTTGAGGAGGTCCCAGAGGTCGATGGCGTGCTTGTGTACGGAGCGGGTGTTGAGGAGGATGTACTTGAGGTGGTTGTTGCTGTTAGGCTTGACAGGCGTGGAGCGGTTAGGGTGGCAGGTGAATCTGCAGGCTTGACAGGTGAAGGGTCCGTGGGTGCGCTTGGGTGTGGCTTGATAGCAGGCGGGTGGTCGTCTGGTGTTGAGTGCGTTGAGGGTGGCGGGGTCGTATCTCAGTTGGTTGGTTTGGGCCCGGCGAGGTCCAGGGGTTCTGGCGCTGGGCGCGGTCCAGGCGTGGACGGGCGTAGACGGGCTTACCTTTAGCGTGCCTTTGGCGCGCAATCGGCACGCCCGCTAAGCGTGACCACTGCGCGTACGCATGGCCTCCACCATAAATGGCGAAGTGGGAGGGAGGAGCAGCTGGGAGGCGGGGGCGGGGCGGCGAAAGGGAAGGGGTGCGGGTACAGAAAGGAAACAGGGGCGGGCCGCAGAGGAGCAGCGGTGGGGAGAGTGCTGAGGGTGGAACGGAGGCGAGGGGGCAAAAATAAGCACAATACATGGCTAAAAACAGTACAAAGCGAGATCACAGAGCACACAGGGCAGCGAAGTCACAAAGCAAACAGGATACTATGGGTACGAAGGAAAAAGGGGGCGCGGGCCGCAGGGGAGCAGCAGCGGGGAGCGGGGGATGAGTAGAGCGTAAAAACGGAGGCGAGGGGGCAAAAGGCACAATACTAAAGTACAATACGAGCAGGATCACAGAGCAAACAGGGCAGAAACAAAGTCACCGGCAAACAGGATACTTAGCTGCAGGAGCAAGATGCCAAGGTCAGAACATTTACCAGCAATATTTGGATTGGGTATGTGGAATCGCTGGAGTACAGGAAGAGGAATCCAGTTGTTGTGGGAATCGAGTTTAGATAGAAAGAGCTTATCTCTTTTAGGTTTATCCAGAACCATTTTAAAATTGATATTTCGGAAGAATTATGTATCTGTCTGCTTTAGTCCTTCTTACTGATATACGGTTTGTGGTCATATGTTTTAATTGTCACTGTTCCATTTAGATGGTAATGTAATTTGGCTATACTGTCTAATCTAACTCATCCTCCTGTCATAGACCATATCCCAAGATCTCTGAAAATCCCGTTTGGCACCTCATTACATGTTTTTGGGGAATAACATGTAAAAATTTGCATTTTTGTGTCAATAGTCAAATGATTGTCCCCGGTATTTTCCACACAGAGATTTAATGGGGTCAGTAAACCCCATTACTGGCCCTATCGGGATTACCACGGGCACTGGTAATGCGACATTAGGGATGAGCTCCTAATTTCTAACTCAGTCTACGTAGAATGCTCTTGCATCGCTTTTCTGTTCTGCATCAAGAATTCCTTTTTGCTGGATGTAGCACATGGTGTGCAGACGAAAAACAGAGCTTTGGATGTCAGCTGGGTGTTGATACATGGATACTCAATGATTGCATACTTGCATACAGCTGATGTATGTTTCATATTGACATTTAATAACCTGTGACTAGTTAGTGAACAGACTTTGCAGTTGTCCAAAGTTCTTTGTGCACTTGTTCAGGGTTTACAAGTTTTTCATTCAGCCTCCTCTACATGTGTGCCTCTGTTATCCTTCTGACATTATTTCCCCATAAAACCCCAAAGGTGCTGCATTCGTTATCCTATTCAGATTCAAGACACATGTTTGATTTCACGTATAGAAAATACTTTTATTATTTCCCGAGGTTCCCGAGGTAATCAGATATGCACTCTTCTCAAACTGGGAGGGTTGTTACAATTTAAAAAGAAGCAATCATTGTAAATGACTTTAAAGTGGAGGGATGATTTTCTAACATTTCTCTAGTAGTGACCTTTCCCATTTCTATTTGACCTCTAGTCTACAAAGCTCGTGTCTATGTGCACCAGTGTGTAACATGAGCAGGCCTGGTTATTCTCTCAGTTGTTGAATTAAGTGCTGAACTGTAAAAGAAATAGCGAAGGTCAACGTGCTCCAAGCAGAAATATGTGTCCTAACATAAACAATGTGAACTTTGGCATCGCGTTAGAGTTTTGACGATCAGAAGGGGAAGCCGCTGACAATGCGGAAGACATTGGATATGTCAAACTGTGTTTGCGTTAGGACATAATCTTGTTCCCTATTGTTCGCTTGACAGGATTGAACGTATAGGCAGCTGACACTGCTTCAGTGAAGAAGATAACACAATGCACGGGAACCTGGCTGCTTGCTAAAACAACGCTCAAAAAACAACAAAACAAGCATGGGGACTAAGTCAAACAGAGATACTTTGCAGATATTCGTTGATGTAAATTAAAATAATATCGATTTTGGATATGTGGGGGGGAACAAAAAATGCAGCTAAAACACTATGGGGCACATGCAGCAAGCGATTTTGGAATCGCAAACGGTGCGAATCCCAAAATTCGGCCGTTTGCGATTCCAAAATCACGTTTTGGGATGCATTTATTTTTCAATTTTCGCAATTCAAGAAATCTCAATTTTTTGCGATTTCTCAAATTGCGATAGCATTTAAGAAATCGCAAATTTTGCGATTTATTAAATGCTATGCATGATTAATTTTAATATGCGAATTCGCAATTAGGAAGGGGAAAATTACCATGAAGTGAACCTTCATGGTAATTTTCGAAAAGTTTCAAAAATGCAAAAAAATGCATTTTTGAAACTTACATTTTACACACACATGAGTAAAATTTACTTACATGACATTTCGCAAAATGAGAATGCCTTCCCATTGATTCCTATGGGCCTTTAGGCCCATAGGAATCAATGTAAACCGATTCCTTATTTGCGATTCGCAATTAGGAATCGCAAATAAGGAAAAGTAGGAAATCGCTAAAACTTTTGCGAATTTTTGATCCATAGGAATTTGCAATTCCTAAATTGCGATTCCTTAATTTTTGCAATTTAGGAATCGCAAATTCCTACAATGATGCATGTGCCCCTATGTGCATATATTCAGAAAACATCTTTAGTGTTGCACCTAATTAAATTTTGTGGCAAATTTACTACATTTTGGCACAACGCAGCAACGCCACTCCACACAAATGGGCACAATATTAATCCCAAACAAGGTATTTATCATATAAAATTAGTACTTGAGTCATTTGCATCTATTTCTGAAAAATGTAAACTTCAGGATCAGGTCTGAGTATGAACGCTTGCGCTGGTGGTGCACAGAAGGGGCGGCCAAGGCACTAGCTGCACTGTAGAGGGCTACCACAGCCTTTAACAAATCATGTGTCAGTCTCCTCCTTACATCTTCTTTTAATGGGCAATCAACATGTACACTGAGCTCAACATTAAGTTAGGGTTATGAGATACTAGAGGTTTGTAGGCAAATACTTTCACAGTTCCCAAGTTTCATTTTACAGTTCAGTTTTATATAGTCTTTGCATTCATTTATTTGGTTCAATTGATAGAAACAACTAAGACTTCGTATAGAACACCAAGGCCTAGAATCTGCTCCTCAGTCCTACTACCTGTTAAAGTGGCACACCTGTAACCAACAATGAAGGCAAATGAATAGCACATACCATGTGCCAAAACAGCAAATAGGCCCCTTCATGGTATGAATACAAACAAACACATTACCCGACAACATCAGTTTAAAAAAAATAATTTATATTAGCGTCATGTGAGACCTACATCAACATTGGAATCGATTACTCAACATAACCACACAATATCACCTACCACACATAGCCAACCAGAATGTGGAACACAATTGAAACTCCTCACTCTAAAAGAAATATAGGCACTACAGTAGACCATTACCAAAAGGAAATCATACCTTTGCAATGTTGGAATGATCAACTTACAAGAGATACACTGTTTGGGAGTACACTAATGTACACACAATCACAGTGATAGAACAATGCACTTCGTTCATCTGCTAACACATGTCTAGGACACACAATCAAATTGGAAATATATTTACAGACTAATATACAGTGAAATGTCCATGGTCAATTAAGCCTCAAAATCTACTCATAGCTACACAGACCACCATGTGTTCAACAATACATATGAGAATAGCTCATATACAGACTTCACTATGTGGATTAAAAACTCTCTGAGCAAAGCCAAAGATGGAAAAGTATGGATGCCAACAGGCCATTTCGAAACATAACATTTGTGGCCTCTTCATACAACATGCCACACACTATAGTTGCAGCAACTTCATGAACAATAATTTGTGATCTGTCATGAGTGGGATCTCTGTCAATCACAACATCACAGAATTGTGTGCATCACGACACATTACTAAGCCATGTGATGGCAATAATCGGATGTTTATCAATCTCCTCTAAATACGGATACCAAAGTTATATGTGTGAATCCTAGTAGAATACACAGTTGTTCTATCCATCCATGGTATAACACACCAGCCTTAAGTGTGGAGTATTCCATCATCCCTTCTGTATGAAGATCAGACTAGAAAGGGAGTAAAATGTTAGAAAACGCTAGGTAGACTCTGTACAATACTCTACCCCTCCTAGCTGCCGTTGGGGCCTCAACTGCAGAACAAGCTCTGGATAGGCCACCTCCAGGAGATGTCAGGGGTGTCATGGGCTGGCTCATGCCCCTGCGACATGTAGAGGAGCTTCCAGCTGGTACTCAGTGATTTTGCGTCATCTACATCTGATGTTCTCCCACCTCTGGCAACAGTGGAAGCGGTGTTGCATATAGACTCCCAGGGCCCGCACTTTCCAGGTGATGGCATTCCATAATGCCTGCTTCTGATGAGTGTTGGCCGGCACATAAATACAAGATGAACCAAGTCAATATCAACTTTATAGATGAGAAGAACAAAGCAACTTTCAAATTGAACCATTGCTGACACCTAGCCACAATACATAGGTATCAATAACTATTTTACATTAGTAGACCTCACATCAGTGTCAGCAGTGTTTAAGCTACAAAGACATGTGTATCGCCCGATAGCCATTAAGGAACATGCCCGGACACAATGTCCTGGTACACATTCCACAGTAAACATACATGTTCATGTTTATAGTCATCGTTGCCTGCTGTGTGTCACAGAGGCAGCTCCAACACCATTACAAATCCATGATGGACAAGACTTTTAGCCATGTCTGGACACACCCTGTATTAATCTGGCATATCATCATCCAGCTAATGCCACATGCTGCCTGACAGTCAATATGATGTACTACATCCAAAAGCTGCAGTGCAGGGTGTATGTCAGCATATGCCACATTGTCATCTGACTCAGTGGCAAAGGTCATGTTGATAAAGATCAGTTAATGTCAGACATGTGTAACATGATGTAAGGGCTATACACATGTACACACTACCTGCCATCAATGTCAAATGGAAGACCACACCAATTCACTGGAATATGCACATACAATGCACACATTTGAAGTAGTATGACAACTGGACATGTTTGGTTGGGCACACATGGACTAGTTGAAGATAGGTCAAATATACAAATGAGCAACAGCACATCCCATCCTCACCCTGAATGTTGGTTAGAACACAACAAAGACCATTCTGCCCTAACCCACTTACAACACTTGTCTACACAGTGTGGGACTACATGGAAAAGTCTATGGTCAGGAGCAGATATTTGTATAAAAATCTATTATCCAACATGGACATAAAGAATGGAGAGAGCAGTGTGGTGAGGAAGTCTGATTGAGGACAGTCACACAATGTTGGTCACACCAGGTTCTTACAATACACTCACATGGCCTGGATTAACATATCGTGTAACCATGCTTATGTCGAGTCACTGCAACCTCCTCCCCTTGCAGGATCCCTTTTCACAACCACACAGTCTACTATTCACATCACATATTTAGCCATTAAGTATTATGTACACAGACTGTTAACATGGACAAATGTCAAACAATGTGACCAGTGACATCTATGTCGTCATGGATATGTTGTTAGAATCACTGCTCTCAAATGCATTAACATTCATGTAACACATGTACCATCATTAATTCAAAGTCACATGAGATATACACATGACATGCAGAAAGCCCCAACACCATAATTGATTAGATACATGTCCACCTAAGGTAAAACACAATTTCTCGCAGCATTCATACTCATGATGCCCATTGTCAATGAAAAACAGTACAGCCCATTCCGCATGGACATTGTACTTAGGTCTCTTTTAATGAATATTGTAGACATCCTCCATGTACAGGTTATGGACAGAGAGAGCAAATACTGTCAGACAATCTCATGAATCATGTAACATACAGCACACTTGTAAAACTGTTTTTAACGAGGATCTGGAAGGCTTGCACCCTGAAAGATGTTCGAATTGTCGTACACACACCTGTTCCTCTGCTGAGCCATACAATTGTCCATACATGGGAAGGACCCCTTCTACCTGCTTTTTAAGTTCTTCAGGATAGAAGGCATCCATTATGTGCCGTTATGGCCAACAGAGTGGGCAAATAGCAGCTATTGTTGAGGAGGTCTGTTCGCAGCAGTGTCAGTTGCTAAGTGACGAGGTTAGGTCACTGCCACCTACATATACAGCTCATACTCAAAGTGCGTCATGCACATACACCACCATTGGGCCGCAATGTTCAAAACCATCCAATCCCATACCAAATAAGTTCAATCTGCGGTCAAGACTGCCTACCGTGCGTTGAACATCCGCTCCCAACATTTGAAAAAGAAATGATCGATACGCGAGGCACCACATGCACCATCAAACATACACAGATGCTTTAAATAATCCATATTTAACATTTAATTCCAGGACTGATCTCCCCTCCATGGCCTCCTATGTCCCATCTACTAAACAACAAACAGTATCATCTTGTTTATGGGAGATATTTTCATCAAAGCAACTTAACTGAGACAGGTTTTTTTGTTCTATGAATCTGCACCTCCACAACAGATATCACGCTGAGAAGTACTTTACAGGAGATGAAATAGGCAAGACATCGACTGTAAGGATTACATTCCACACCATTTTGATTATACTCCATCATCTAGAGCATGGGTATGCACAAACATTTTCGCAAGGGCCACACAGTTTGGTCAGTGATGTGACCAAGGGCCGCAGATGCTAGCAGGGTGGTGATCGGGGGGAGGGGTGGACCCTTTTGATGCAGGATGGCCTTGTAAATGAAGGTGTACAACCTAGTTAGTTCTTTTCTTTAACTTGAGGCTTCCCTGTAGATGTAATATCTTTTTACAGATTGTGCTGAGTCGAGGGAACAGCATCCCAGTTCTGCTGTTGATCAAGGGGCAACATGTAAAAGTCAGGAGTGCCACATGCGGCACCTGGGCCATAATTGAGTATCACTGATCCAGAGTTTGCTGGTGTGTCAGTGTACAATATGGATATAATGTCTGTGTTGCACTGATGTAACAATGTAAAAAGAGGCACCAAATGTAATATCATCAGGGAGAAAACGACAAGTATAAAGCACAAAATCAATTAAAAAGTACAACATTTTGTTTATTAAGTATATATACTCAGGATAAAAACATAACATTTCTGACACATAATAAAATCAGACTTATGACCTATTCTAAGCAATCAACGTAATACAAAAAATTAAAATGACACCATTAATTCTTAGTTCATAGAACAGTGGCGGACAATTATGGTCAGGACTATAAATGTTTTTTTGTGATTTTGTGCTTTATACTTGTCGTTTTCTCCCTGATGATATTACATTTGGTGCCTCTTTTTACATTGTCTAATTTTCCCTGTCAAACATATTCAGTTGCTCAAACAGGGGGTCCTTGTTACTCACGCCATTGCACTGATGTAACAACATCTCACCACCATCACAGGACGTATGTAATGCATTAAACGTCAAATCCCAGGTTTGAATTCTCCATAGTCATAACCTGATTGGCTCAGCATGTAAGTGAGCTTACTAACAAACCATGACACATATGACATAGGAAAGTAGTCTGTCATGTTACTCACTTAAGCATAGGGATTTACAATGGCTTTGACCGTCAATGCCCAATATTGTTTAGAAGCAATATGTGCCTATGTAGTGTCTTCGTCCAGTATGCAGAGAGGAGACATCTGTAATGCATCTTCGGACCTGCACACCAAGTTAAGTGTGAAACTGTACATATGATCTGCATACCTTTCTGGTAATGCCTTCATACATTATGAATTAAGGCCAACCAAAACTGCATAATACATGTATGTAGGGAATCACATGTGTAGCCTGTCATCGACAGCCGTTCATACATTCCACCAAATAACTGGATGCATGTTCTGGACATCTCACATCTTCAACAAGACCAGCACAGACATACATCTGATTGTTGAAGTATCAAGTTTTCAGAATAGTACATTTAGATAACTGGACCTGCTCCTGTACTTTTCCGGCATTTGGCGAAAACAATCCCGTCAACATGTAAGCTCATCACATGTCACAAAATCATAAAATCAAAATGTGAGCTTTACAATTGAGATAATAAATGTTGGTAAGACTCAAATTGAAAATGGGAAAAATTGCTTTAATAAATGAAACATACAGCAGGTACACTTAACAAGGCCTTAGGACAGTCCATTTGACAACATTTTTGTATGCTGGGTATCTGTGCTTACATCATTACCTACTGTTCGCTGCAAAAGAAACCTCATCACCTCAGGAGGGGCAACAGATGAGCAAGCCAGACACCTCAGGGACCACACATGGGAGGGGCAGATTAATGTTCAGAAGAGGGGGGCTGAGGTGTTGAAGGTGGTGGTGGGGGAAAGGGCATTGCCCTTGAAGGGTTTTTCTTTTCAGAGAGCGGGTCTTCCTCCTCCTCCTCCTTTTTGGGGGGCTGATTTGGAATGGAAGGGTCTGGGCATGGTGGTGTATAGAATGGGGATGGTAAAAGCGGACTTGGGTGGTGGGTTGGAAGGGAGGTTTCCTTCAGGGCAAAGTCAAATACACGTGAGGAACTGGGCTTGGGCAGAGGGTCCAGATAAAACAAGGTTGGGAGGTACAGGAAGTGAAATTAATTGAAATGTTTAAATGTTTTGGAAGTGGAGGTCTGGTGGGTTGGCTGACTGTGGGTGGGGACCGCTGGCTGTTTGGAGGTGTGGTGAGTTGGACGACTGTGGGTGGGGCTGGCTGGCTGTGTGGAGGTGTGGTGGGTTTGGGAATCTGGGTGGGGATGGCTGGACTAGTGGAGGTGCAGTGAGTTGGACAACTGTGGTTGGGGATGGCTGTAGCACGTTGTATGTGTCTGTCTGGGGGCATGCATGGATGTGTGTATTTGTGCTCTGGATAGTTACAGTCATAGGGATGTGATGACATCATCCACAGATCCGCTCACACACCCACTCACACCCCATAGAACCTCTAGTACATATCCTGACACACCCACATAACAACTCACATACCCATTCACAGACCCATACCAGTACTCATATAACCACTCACTCCTCCATAGAGGCAGTCACACACCCATACAGCCACTCACATAGCCACACACTCACCCATACAGCTACTGACACACCCACTTATTTACCTATACAGTTACTCACACACCCACTTACTCACCCATACAAACACTCACACACTCACTCACACACCAACACAACCACTTACATACCCATTCACACATTCATACAAGCACTCACATATCTGCTCACTCACCCATACAGCCATTCACACACACTCTCCAATACAGCCACTCTCACACCAATGTACTTAACCAAAAACACCCACTCAAACAGCCACTCAATCACACACGACCACTTACACACAAAGCAATATAGTCACTACACACCCACTTACCCTCCCATAGAGCCACTCACACAGCATGTCACTCACATACACAGGTACTCACACACCAACTTATACATCCATACTGCCACTTACACACTCATACACACAAGGATACATACAGTCACACAGGCATTCACATAATATATGTTTGAAGTAGTATCACTCAATAGTAGTGCACTTAGTATACTAAATTTAACTTTTGTAGTACGTTAGTATATAACACCCGTAAACTCTTGAAAACACTTACACGCACCTTATGATGTAATCGGTGATGTAATTTGAGATTTCATCAGTGATGTCACTGACCATGTCATGAATGATGTAAAATGTGAGGTCATAAGCAGTGCCTTCACTTGTGTCTGATTGTGCTTAGAAGTGAATGACTTCACATTCCCACCATTTGAAGTGTTACGCACATATATTTTCATACTTCATTGTTATATTTACCTAGCACAAGAAGCATATCACATGCACCTCTATATGTTCTCACTAGCGACAGTGTTAAAGAGAATTTTCGCACACCAGAACATAGTTTGCAAATCGAGGCATACGAAAATTGACCTATCCATAATTTACATATTCCATTTGCGGGAGGTTTGTAGTGAAAGTAGTACAACTTACTTAACTTTTAGTACTGGTGTGCTGGTACATAGGAAGAAAATGTTTCTCGTATATGCCCTCTGTGGGACAGCTGTGAAATATTGGGACTTTATTGTTTTCTTTCACATGTGCAGGTTTTGTTGGTACATTGAGTCAAATATTTGTATTAAAAAATCCGTGAATGGTATGACCAACATGCTTTTCTAGAACCAGCTGTTTTTTAGGTTACCATTTCCTTACTGAAAATGTATGCACTTTAGGGAACATTATATGTGATCCTGGACATCCAAAACTCATGAGACAGACTATGAAAGGAAGTTGTAATCTTCCAATGGGCTGTCATTGTCGGTTCTTTGACTGTAACAGTGTTTATATTTCCAATGGAATATAAGGATACAGGACTTTTTCTAGCTTCCCAAGGGGACTGATGGATACATTTCCAACATTGCAGATTGTTTGAAAGTCGGATGTAACACACTTCAGGGACTGATTTGTGCCTTTTGATTTAGAACAGCCATGTAAAGAAAAACGTCCAAGTGGAAGCTGGTTAAGTGCAAAAGAAATGAGAGGCTTGCTGACATTTCCATCATCTGTCCAGAAACAACAACAGACCCAAGATAAGAACACATTTGCTGTTTAACTGTATGTGTCTGGAACACTTTGCCTTCATCATCAAAATGTTGTTTCGTTATCAATCAACGTAAAAATACAGGTATTCAAATGTGATATAATAATGAACTACTTTACCAGTGATAGAACAGAGGCTGTTTAAAGTTTTTTAACTTATGACTTTTTTTTATATCACTGATTTTCAAAAAGAATACTACAAAGAGCCCTTGATTCTAAACAGGAGTAGAGGGGGAGGGGAATATTAACACATGCAACACATGAGAAAGAGAGGGGTTGGGAATACAAATGTGTATCTTTCAATCCAAGTGTGCGGTTTATTTGCGATCACTTAGGGGCCTTATTACATGTGGCAGTACAGGAGCTCCATAATACCCTCCTCACTGAGTTACTGATCCTGGGTGTATTACTAACTCTAGAAGGAGAAGTAACATGGTAATCTGAGTTGAGAGAGAGAAAACTATTTATTTAGACCTTAGTCTTTAAAACCAAATCGAATAAAATTCAAGATATTATACATAATTAGTCATTAGTAAAACAGTGTACAACTTTTGTTAAAATCTTTAAAAGGTATAAAAACATACAGAACATTCTACTTAAAATCAGAGTCGTCTTAGACTTTTAAAATCAAGGCTGTTCATTATCTTCAGCTGTCCACCATTGCTGTTAGGAGATTAAATGGTAATCTGAGTTATAGCTTGAGCATTCTCTCAGAACAGAGATTTCCTGAATAATTTGGAATACCAATTCAGATTTTCTCAGTTACTCACCATATGGGAATGACCACTGCTATAAGTATTTGAAGTATGTAGGACAAAAGGGATGTTGAGTTGCAACAATCTATAAACAATTTGTTATGGAAATATCTGTTTCAGATATCCATGATCAGAAAATCTTAGTTTTGTGAGTTACTTGTTAGGAAATTAACATGTATGCTTCCTTTCGACAAACATCTTCTTGTAATATAGGTTGAGTCACGGCTGGATGTGGAACTCAAAGTCAAAGTTTGGAAGATAGAAAAAGTCCTGTATCCTTATATTCCATTGGAAATAAACACTGTTACAGTCAAAGTCACCTTTCCTGTACGAGGCATTCATTGGCAAAAACATTGGATTGCATCTCCGCTGTAGCTGGTAACGCATTTGCGCTGGTTAATTAGGGTGCGCTGCTTCCAAACTGTGATTTCTAGGCTGAAGAGGTGGATCTGTTTGATTTAAAGGGAGGTGCCCGGGTGGGGCTGACAGTTGGGAAACAAGCTGCACCACCTGTAGAAACATAAAAAAATAAACACAAATGACTAGGGAAAACATACTTAATGTTTCTTGGTAGACATCTTAGTTAAGCCTGTAGAAACATAAGAGAGCGAGCCCAAACACCCAATGAAAAGTGACAAGGGCCTAGATGTATCAAGATTCCATTTTGCGAATCTTAAATAGCGATTTTTTGCGAATCGCTATTTAGAATTCGCAAAATGGAATGTATGTAAAAAATTGCATTTTTTTTGCGATTCTTTATTTATCTTTATTTGCGAATTCGCATTTTGCGAATTTGCAAATAAGGAATAATTCCCCATGCATTCCTACGGGCCAGGAGGCCCATAGCAATGATTGTGCAGTAATTCTCAAATTGCGAATTCGCAATTTGCTAATCGCAACTTGAGAATTATTTCAAGGGTGCAGGGGTGTCTCATGGACACCCTGCTGCACCCCTGAAACTTACATGTGTGTGCATATGGCACACATACATGCCCTATGGGCATGTATGTGTGTCACATGCCACCTTCAAAATAGTCATATTTTGTTTTTTAAAAGGATTTCGCAAATTAACACGAACCTCAAATTTGTGTTAATTTGCGATTCCTTAACCCGAATTCGCAATTTTAGAAAGTTTCATACATGCCATTTAAGGAATCGCAAAAATGCGATTCCTTAAATGCATAAGCAAAATAAGGAATCGCAATTTTTTGCGATTCCTTATTTTGCTAATTTCTGATACATCCCAAAAGATGCTAAATGTCCGTTTGCGATTCCTTAAGGCCGAAATTCTGCGAATTTCGGCCTTAACGAATCGCAAAAGGCTTGATACATCTAGGCCTAAGTGTTGTTCAGCTGTGATTTTGCATGCTTGGGGAGACTTCTTTTTGCAAGACTTATCACCTATAAAATCACTCTAATTGTGCTATGTGGCTGTCATCTTTGAAATTTGGGAAGTCTTCTAGCACAGCTCAGAAGCAACATGATTTTCAGCTCTGCAGTAGTATAGTCTGAGATTGTGCAACAACTTATCTTCAGTGAAAGGTACTCTTATACCAATGAAGAGGAGTATCCAACAACAGTTCAGAACAAATACGGTGACACATACACACACCTTCATGTACTTTGTGTGTCACACAGTGATTGTTCAGCCCAAACAAACACGGAGACACATACACCTCTATTTAATTTGTGTCTGTCAGACAATAAAGACAACAAAAGTACAGCACTGACACTTGGTTGATAAAGTCTTTGGGGGAGATTTACAAAAAAGTCATGCATCGCAATGCAGCCCCCATGAGGCTCTCTCCTCCCCTTTTCCTTGTGCCGATGCAGATTTCAGCAGCCGTGCGCCATGCACACACCTTAGCTTCATATCAATAGGGTGTGTGTATGAGTGTAGCGTAGGTTTTGTGCAGGAAGGGTACACTTCTTGTAAAAAATAAACATGAGGACAGGCATTCCTTTTTATTCTTTCTTTTTCCAATTCCGGTTCTTTACATCTATGCAAAACATCCAGCCAATGCGTTTCGTTCAGTTAGAACTTGAACTTCATCAAGGCTTTCAAATATTAATTCACCGGATTGTCAAGATAGTCCCAAGATGCTTAATGTGGAAAGTATGGCATTCGTTTATTCCCAATGCATTGCTCCTTCATGCTAGAGCAGGCAAACTTCGCAGATTTCTTCCTGGTTGCTGAGGTGACGGGTTGCCGCAATCTTACGGCACATTTGACAGGCTATCAAACCTGTGGCCTTATTATTGGGCCATGTCTCCTTGAAGTTTGCCTGCTCTGGGCGTGAAGGAGCAATACATTGGGAATAAACAAATGCCATACTTTCCAAGTGAAGCATCTTGGGACAATCCGGTGAATTAATATTTAAAAGCCCTGAAGAAGTTCAAGTTTTAACTGAACAAAACGCGTTGGCTGGATGTTGTGCATAGATGTAAAGAGCCAGAATTGAATAAAGAAAGAATAAAAATGAATACCTGTCCTCATGTCTACTCTGATTGGTTGTGGACAAGAAGCTTAATTGTGCACTATTCCAAAAGCCCAAATTTCTGTTCTGCAATGCAGTTGCACCAAACGACAGCAGGTGCAGGAATTGTTGTGCGCATTTGTATAGAAGGAAAAGAAAAAGAAACAGAACAGTAGAGGGCGGATGTGACAGTGCGCCGTCGTGGTTTTTCTTTTATTCTTGTACAAAATACTTTGCCTAGACACGATGGAAAGCTTTTCCCACTTTGTATGCGTGCTGTACAGTCCATCATGCAGGCAAAGTCAGAAAAGCCCAGAGAAATTAAAGCATTTTTCCTGTTAAGGCGCCTCTTTGGAAGGGTTGTTAACTTTTGGCTCAAAAACATGTCTAGAAATCTTTGTAAATATGGTTTTGCATCAAAAGGCATGAGTAGTTGCATGGGAACGCTCATGTTCTACCCATGTAACTTCCTCTCAGCATTAAGTAATGTTATGTTAGGGGGCTTTTATATAGCGCTCGAATCAACCGGGGGCATCTCGGCGCTTCTCTTAGCGAAAACAATGAGGTCAGAGGGGGGAACCACAAATTGATAATGGAGTTAGAACAGGAATGTTTTCAAGTGTTTCCTGAAGACCAGGTAGGAAGTACATTTATGCAGGGCTAATGGGAGCTGATTCCAGTATTTTGGGGCAACATAGGAAAATGCTCTACCCCCAGTGCGTACGAGACGTATGCGTGGGACCTTCAGTGAAGCTAAAGAATTGGACCTAAGGTTGCAACCCGAGGTCTGTTTGACAAGCATCTTTTGAAGGTACTGGGGGCCCTTGCCTTCTAAGGCTTTGGACGTCACACAACAGATCTTAAAGAAGGATCATTTTTTTATTGGCAGCCAGTGTAGTTCCTTCAATAGGGGAAGTGATGGGGAGCCAGGGGGACGATTTAGTGTCATCCTAGCAGCAGTGTTCGGAATGACTTGTAATTCGGCTAATAGTGTCTCACCCACTTCCGCCAGTAAGGCATTTCCGTAATCAAGACGACTGATTACCAGCGCCTGGACCACGGTTCTACAATGTTTCTCTGGCAGAAGAGGTATTATTCTGAGCAGGAGTTGAAGGCTGTAGTAACAGGAGCTCACTGTAGCTGAAATGTGGTCCTTCATAGTAAGAGCTTGGTCCAGTTTTAGGCCCAAGTTTTTTACTGATGACGTTGGAGCAGGAGGCCTTCCTAAAAGGTCAGGCCACTAGTCATCAGTCCCGATGGCGGATGCTTTGCCCATAAGCATCAGATCCGTTTTCTCTGGGTTAAGCTGGAGGCGATTTTCCCGCATCCATTTTGAGATGGCCAGCATGCCCGCTGATAATCGCAATTTCTCCTCTTCAGGATTCAAACCAATTGGGAATATGAGCTGAGTGTCGTCAGCGTACGAGATGATTTCGAACCCCAGTGGTTCAACAATAGAGGCCAAATGGGCCATATAAATATTGAAGAGGGTAGGGCTTAAACATGAGCCCTTGGGCACCCCTTTGTCTAAACGATATTTATTTGACAAGTTAGGACCAAGCATGATGGTTTCCCATCGGTCTGTCAGAAAATCTATAAGCCATTTTAAGGCCAGTTCTCGTATGCCACAGGCATGTAATCTTTCCACGAGCATTTCATGCGAGATGGTTTTGAATGCTGCGGAAAGATCGAGAAGGATCAGAACCATAGAGCCACCTGTATCCAGTGCCCGTCTCATAGAGTCGGTCACTGCTAGGATGGCTGTCTCTGTGCTGAAGCCTGGGCGAAATCCTGATTGGGATGAATGAAGGACCTTATTTGCTTCCAGGTAGGAACTTAGTTGTCTGTTTACTTGTGTTTCTAATAGCTTACCGAGCAGGGGCAGCAAAGATATAGGTCTATAATTGCTGAGCAACTGAGGGTCCGCTATGGCTTTCCTTAAAATAGGGTGGACATAAGCTTCCTTCCATACTGCGGGAATACTGCCTGATTGAATCGAACAGTTGAATATTTCTGCGATGTCCAGCGCACAGCTGGAAGAAAGAAGAGCCATGATTTTAGGAGGGCATAAGTCCCTTGGCGAGCTCGATTTTGTAAATACCAGAAGATTCTCTATCTCTTCTGGCAAGATTGTATTAAACTGATCGAGACGCCCAGCAGATGATTTTACCCGCTCCTCCACAAGACTAGTAGCTGATTCTAAGTTA
Organism: Lissotriton vulgaris; assembly: GCF_964263255.1. Lineage (NCBI taxonomy): Eukaryota > Metazoa > Chordata > Amphibia > Caudata > Salamandridae > Lissotriton > Lissotriton vulgaris. The sequence continues at coordinate 244,717,131 of NC_141696.1, read as the reverse complement.
AATGAGGTAGTGGTGGGAAAGTTGGCATAAATAAATGAAATTTTGTTATGGAAGAATTCCGCTATTGAGTTGCAGAGTTCCTGCAACTCAACTGGTATTTCCTTACAAGCTTGGGGTGCTACAAAATCTTTAACTATGTCGAACAAAGTTTTAGGAGAGTTGGTCAATTGTTCGATTTGGTTCAGGATGTAAGTACATCTCGCCTTCTTTATATTTTGATGATAGTTGGAGAGTGCAAGCTTATAGATACGCCTATCTTGAGGGCTTTTAGTGCTTCTCCAACATCTCTCTAGGCGCTTGCAGCCGAATTTATCATTTTTTAGCTCCCCTGAATACCAGGTGGCAGATGGTCATCGCTGGGCAGTATTGTGACTAGTTTGAGGAATGACTAAGTCAAATACTGTTGTCAATTTGGAGTTGAAATTGTCCAGCCTGTCAGAAACATTATCGTCAGTTTTGTCCTTTTTTCCACTGTATCGTGGAATAGCTTTGTTAAAGGACTCTAGTGTAAGTTTATGCCAAGGTCTGCCTCGTTGTTTCTTTTTCTGTTGTGGATAGTCAGAAAAGGTAGGGACAGTCTGGAATTGGTACGTGAACACAATCATGAAGTGATCTGTCCAAGTGAGTGGGGAGGCAGGATGACAGCTTAGATGTTCCATATTGGTGAAAATTAGGTCCAGCATATGCCCATCTTGATGTGTAGGGCCACCCACCTTTTGGACAAGGCCAATAAGGTTGAGGCTGGAGACCAATTTATTCACCTCTGAGTTTGCGAGATCTTCACCGTGGAAGTTGAAATCGCCAAGTAGGATAAACTTTGTGGAGGCAAGTACTTGCATAGCAATAAGTTCAATCAAATAGTTAGCAAAATGTACTTTTGGTCCTGGTGGTCGATAGATTAATGCTCCATTCCAGACCTCCGACGGGGACCTAGTGATTTTAAAGATCCCTAGTTCCAAGATGTCATTAGTTACAGAGGACAGCCATTGAACCTTGGTTTTTAAAGGCAATGGCGATGCCCCCTCCAATTTTTCCCACTCTATCAAGATGGATAATTTTGTAATCCTCCAGAATGGCCAAATTGATCGACGGGAGATTTGTGGATGTCAGCCAAGTTTCAGTGATGAAACAGAGATCAGGGGAGTGAGTGGAAATCATGTCCCATGCCTCTACCGAATGTTTAGCCAAAGAGCGTACATTACATAAAATATGTTTAGGAGAGTTGGACATTTGAGGGGATCTATTTAATGAATCATAAAAATGTCTATAGTATCAGAGAAGGTGTGGAAGCTGCAGATGCTGCAGGCAACCGGGCCTTCAAGGGCTCCCGGGAACTTCATAGGGCAACAGATGCTACGCGTGAAGTCTGTGAGAGCTCTCGTTCTAAATTCATGTAAAGCAGTACCAAAGTATGTTAGCCGGGCTGCATCCGGGGCAGGGGGACTGTTATGTATAGAATTTCTGGCATCTGCGCTCGTCCGGATGCGGACGGGCACAGACGGGTGCAGACGGGCGCAGACGGGCACAGACGGGCTTGCCCCTGGCGCGCCTTTGGTGCGAAAGTGGCGCGCCCACTGCGCATACGCCCTGTCGGTGTCATATATAGTGTTAAGGGGAGGGACAGCTAGTAGTAGGCGCGTGCGCACTGGCGCTGCATTTTATTTATTTTATTTATTTATTTATTTATTTATTTATGCGATTTTCTATAGCGCAAACTTTACCCGAAGGTGTCAGGGCGCTTTACATAAGCACCAGTTGAGAAACATAAGGACTTAGGATTACATGCGTTACAAAAAGGATACACACGGAAAAAAATTGCAAATGTACAAGATGTAAAGTCACACAAGGAGGCGATACACGTGGATATACTCTAAGATGGTATAAAGGTCTACTGCATATACTAGTGATTGGGGAGCTCTATATACATAGGGAAGGGATAGACATAGATATACTCTAGGAGTCACATAGAAATGGAAGAGAGCACAGCGGTCTACTGCATATACTAGTGATTAGAGTTATCTCTATATAGATAGGGAGGGGATACACATGGATATACTCTAAGAGTCACATAGAAATGGAAGAGAGCACACAGGTCTACTGCATATACTAGTGATTAGAGTTATCTCTATATACATAGGGAAGGGCTATGACTGGATATACTCAAGGGTCACATAGGAATGGTAGATGGTACAAAGATCTACTGCATATACTAGTGATGAGTTATCCCTATAAACAAAAATAAGCACACATAGTAGAAATCCTCAGGCAGAGTTCCTTTAAGTGGGGTTTAGGGGGGACAAAGTCATAACACCAAGGAAGGGTGGGAGGGAATCAAGGGTAGGGAGAGAAGGCAATACATAAAAGGGAGGAAACATTTGAGGAACATCAAGGGGGAAACGAGGGAAAAGGGTAAAAGACGAAGGAATGGGCAAGAAGACAAGCCGGGGACAAGAGAAAAACGGCTGAGAGCAGCAGCAAAATGGCGGGCAAGAAAAGTGAGGAAGTCCATGAGAGTCTGTGGTCCACAAATACAGTGCCTCAAGTGTTTCCCGTACCAGGGTGAATAGTTAAGGTCATCTGACACTCCGATACATCTTATAGGAGTGCCCCTGGCCAAAATGAAAGAGCCCTGTTCGGCCTGATGCCTGCTTGTAGACATAGATGGTTGGTATGAAACATTGTCCTGCAAGGCTTCGATATTCCCTATCACAGTCATGGTGCAGGCATGTGGTATTCCTCAGCACGTTGTGTGGTAGGCTGGCGCGTGCATACCACCATGCAGCAGGTCAGTGGAAATCCAGATCAGTCTTGCGTGACCCCGGGGCAGTCTATTGATGTCGACAGCCTCAGCACTCCAAGTGGAGGAATGCAGCAATTCTTAAGATCAGGGACAGCTTTTGGTGTGTGAGGGCAGTGAGAGTTGGGTTCAGAAGCTCAATAGGGGGAGCCGATCGCCAGTTGCAGGTCGCCGCCAGCCGCCATTTTAAGGTCAGGCATGCGCGGGAAGGAATATCGTTATGAGGACCGCCTCCACTGAAATGCCGCTAATGAAGCACCTGTGGTTTTGTTAAGCTTGTGTCAGCCTCTGTGCTGTGACCTTCAACCGTACCTCCTGTTGGGGATTGCAGCTGTCGGCGCTCTCGGCAAGGTTGCGACCGCTATTTTGAACGTCGCCGCCTTCTCCCCCGCACTGCAGATTTTCACAGCTCTCATGGCACCAGCAACGATCGGAGCAGCCCTGCAAGTGCCCCACACTCTCCGGTTCAGGTAGGGAGCATCGGTGTCGAGGAGAATGCTCTCCAGTGGCCAGGAGCCGGGCAGGAGCAGAGCGTGGACCGGGAGCCGAGGCAGACCCTGCTGGTTGCTCCGCCCCTCAGCTTAGCGCCCTCGCCCGCATCCCGCTCCCATCTCACTGCAGGCACCGGGTGTTCCGACGCAGTATGCAGTGCCGGGGGCCCAGAATAGAGATCGGGATCGGCAATTAGGTAGGGCAGCCGCGGAGGAGCTCCGGAGCTCCTGCTCCTCCGCGGCCGGAACCACCCCTGCCTCCAAGTAAAACAACTAGCCTGCAGACTGTGCATTCCCCAAGATGGCAGCTCCAAAAAGGAGTCAGCGTCCTTCCCTGATCCCTTGATCATCACCTACTTGGCTGAGAAGGTAGGGGTGTAATCTACAATTTACAAATAAAAAAATACAGAGTGCAGTTTTAAAATCAAAGCAAAGTAACAGTTTCAGTGGTGAAATTCCCGGCTTCCGCCTCAGGAATTCGCTAGTTGTAATGCAAAGCAGGGCTTCGCACTACTTTGAGGGTACTTTCCAGTGCAAAAGTACACTGAAGCTAAATAGAAAAAAAAACATTTTGCGCAGGTTAGCATTACTTTTGTGACTCTAACCCAGCGCAAAATGTTTGTAAATCTTCCCCCGGGTGTAAAAAAGGGGATATTGTAGTGCAAGTATGCAGTCAGTGGCTCCTCCACCTCCATTTTTAGAAACAGCTGGACTACCACCTGTGAAGTGGAAGCAATCTTTCCAGGAATTCCAAATGTACTTCTGCACAATTGGGGCATCGCTTTTAAGACCTGAAAGGAAAAAGTTATTTTAAGCACATTCATTAGGGTTTGAAGGTAGAGAAATGTTTTACCTTCTTCCTGCACCAGAAGTCATGGAGGGTGAGGAACTTGATGAATTCCAAGAAGTAGTGAAGAAATTGGAGACAAGGTTTGACATTCAACTGAGTTTAGTGGTTTTAAGCCACAAGTTTTTTGAAAATGTCACAAATGCTGGATGAACATGTGGCTATATTTGTGAGTGCTCTTCAGCAGCTGAGTTTTCATTGTCGTTTTGAAAATTTCAATAATCACTTGATTAGGGATCAATTTATTGGTCACTGTTATGGTCAACATATCCAACAGAAGTTGTTCACCATGGATAACCCTTCAGTTGAGTAGGTTATCAGAGTCCCAAAGAGTATTGAGCTTTTAAATGTTTCCATAAAGGAATTCCATGACAAACAGAAAAGTACAGTATCGGTTGTACATGAAAAAGAGCCTACTCAAAAGAAAGAAATGGAAATTGACTGTTAGAAGTGTCTTTAAATTATGCAATATGTGTTTTAGGTGTGGTAACTCACCAAATGTCAAAGGAGGGAAACAGTGACCTGCTGGAAATGATGTGTATGTTCTGTTCTGGATTGGGAAATGTTGCCAAAGAATATCAGAGTTCTCACAACTTCAGTACGAAAGTCGATAGAATTAAAGAAAATTCTGTGGGTGTTATCTCAGAGGATCCGCTCACCCAGGAATTTCAGAATGTGGTTGTAGTAGTATCAGAGAAAACCATTGTTTAATGTGACCTTGCTGAATACTGTTGGACTTGGTACTTTTTACAGGGTCATCCCTGAACTTTTTGCCCTCCTCCTGTATTTTTCTGACCTGTTGTTGGCTGTTTTATGACTCTGGGCACTCTTGGCACTTTACTACTGCTGATCAGTGTTAAGTGCATATGCTCTCCCTATTGTACATTGATGTATGGATTAGTGACTCCATGATCGGCAGGTTTGGTTTACTTGTCAGACGCTAGTACAGTGCACTACATGTGCCCAGGGCTTGTAAACCAAATGCTGCTGGTGGGCTTGCAGCACTGGTTGTGCCAAGCACAGAAGCAGCCTGTAAAGTGTGTCTCAGGTCTGCTATCGCAGAGCCTGTATGCAGTTTGGTACTGCCATGTTCACTGGGCAAGGGCACCCACTTGCACCTGGGACCTGAATAGGGCTGTGCCTGCCTTCCACAGTGCTGGCTCCACCTCCTGTGGTGCGTCTGATGTGCCTGGCCCACACTGTCAGAGGAAAGAAGGAGTCTTGCCAACAAAGTGCTCCAGGACTGCACATAACTGGTTTGGACTGGGTACAGGACCCTCTGCCTTCAGAGTGCAAAGGATTTGCTAGTATAAATATTGGGACCCAGACCCAAGAACTTTAGATCACTTTTGGGAAACAAGAAAACCTTTGCTGAAGAGAGGCTCCAGAGAAACTGAGGTGGAGACTATCCCTAAGCTGAGTGTTGTTTGGGGGATTGGCCTGCAGTGGTTTCCTGACTGCCAAAGAAATGAAAAAGGACTTTGTGCTACTTTCAAATCAACTTGTAAAGGATCTCAAAGGGCTTGAGATAGAGCTTGCTTCCTGCTGAAGTCTCAGGGACATCAGACTTCACCAACCTGCTCCCCTGCCTTCCCTTGCTGGGAATTATAGTGTCTGCTGTTGAGCTGGGCCTTCTGAGAAACTGCGCGTCGCTGGGAGCTCAAAGCGCGACTCAATACAAAGAAGCGTGTCCCTGCTGCAGCCGCTGTCGTACCATCACCAGAGAAGAGTGTTGCCGTTGCAGCAGATGCCGTCACATCACCGGAGAAGCGTGCCGCCGCTGCTGCTGTTGCCATCGCATCACACAAAGCGCCTCGCATCACCGGAGAAGAGTGTTGCCGTCGCAGCAGACTCTGTCACCTCACCGTAGAAGCGTGTCGCAGGGCCTGTCGCGGCTCAGGAGATAAGTTGAGTCGCAGCACGGCCATTGGGCGCGCATGCATCGTTGTTGCATCAAGAAGAAGATGCCATTTTGTTTAATTTCACTGGATCTTAATTGCATCACGGCGCTGCTGGTCGCATCGCCACGGAAGCGCAGTAAGAAACTGATGCATCACCTCCCCACGTGGAGAAGAAGTAACCTATCCCCTATGTGGCAGTAGGGACCCGACACATCACCGTTCTTGCGTGTAAGGAACCGATGCATCACAACCTCACAAACACTTTCATTGTGTAGTGTTACGCATCCCAAGGTACAATGAACTCAAAGTGTCACATTTTACATCTAAAGAGAACTAAGCTATTTCTACCATTTTTGAAGTACAGTATTGTGGATTTTTGTCATTTGTGGTCTTGTGTTAAGTCTATATATAAATACCTATTTTTATACTACGACTTGTGTGGTGTCCATCTGTAGTGTTGTCACTGGGTTACTGTATGTGTTCACAAATTCTTTACACACTGCGTCTGAGATAAGCTTGTTTGCTCGTACCAAGCTACCAAGGGGGTGAGCAGGGGTTATTTTAGGAGTGTACCCCTTACCCTGACGAGACGCACGGGTCCCTATTTGGACAAAGTTACCTACCTCTGCCAACTAGAGACTTCCAAATCTAACAATTACATTGATCCGTATGTTGACATTAAGGTTGGTGATAAGTCTCTACATTTGTTTGTGGGTTCAGGAGCACAGATTACTATGATTACTTCAAATCTGTTCCACGAAATTGGGGAGATAAGGAATTATTCCCACCAGATACATCTCCGGAGGTAGTACAATTCCGTTAGAAGACTATATTGAGGAAATTTTGGAATTAAGGGAGTCTTAGGATTCAAGGAAAATGTGACGTTGCAGTCAAAGGTCCTAATATACAAGGTTAGTTTCACCAAGGGTGGTTTGGAATGGTGGTGGTAGTGAAGGACCAGACCGTTGTAGAGGATTTAACATTGAAATTTCTGTCTCTATTAGCTGAGACTCTAGGAAAGATAAAAGGCTTTAAGTATCAGATTAGGGTAAAAAAGGAGCAATACCAATCAAACACAAGGTACATACCATCCAGTTCAGCATAAGCGAAGATTTGGAAAAGCAGCTAACACAGTTACTATTTAAAAGAATAATTGAGCCTGTAGAGTCTTCACTGTGCTTTTGCCTTTAGTAGTTGCCTGAAAGAAGGGTGGAGATTTAAGAGTATCTGTGGATTTACACAGACTGAATGTCTTTCCTAATATCTGTAAATTATTAGGAAAATTGGGGGTGGGTTCAATAGTTCTCAAAAATTGTTTTGCCTCAGCATACTATCAGGTTGAATTAGATGAATCATCAAGACATTTTACTTCAGTTATTCGCCCTTAGTTGCATTTTAGTACTGCTATGGGCTTTTTGGGCTTGCATTCGCAGCATCGGTTTTCCAAAAGATTATGGGGCATATTATCAAGAATGGGCGTTACATTATCGCTGCTTTTATCGGCAGGAAACTGCTGATAAAGTGGCAATAATGGGCTTGATAATATGCTATATGAATTCCAATCGAAGCCCATGCTAGATGTCTTCACATCTATTTTTCATAGAATTCATAGAGCATATTATCAAGCCCATTATCGCCGCTTTATTGGCAGTTTTCTGCCGATAAAAGCAGCGATAATGTAACTCCCATTCTTGATAATATGCCCCTTTGTGTCAATTGTTGGGAGTTATTGATGGTGTGGTGGTTTTCAAAGATTATGTTTGGTTTATGCCAAAAATCTCCAGGACCATGGCAACATATTGTTCAATGTACTAATGTTTTTTGATGAAAAGGGCATTGTAGTCAAGAAACAGAAAGGACAGTTTTAGATGAAAGAGATTGATTATTTGGTCATGTAGTCTCTGATGGGGGTATGGTTTATGGTACCATGATGCAAAGGAGCAAACTTTTCTGGGAAGTGGTGCAGTATCGGGCCACACCCTTTCCCCTGCCCAAATTGATTTTCTTGACATCCTCTACCATTTTCTCACGTTCTTAATATTCCTAATGTTCCTAATGCTCCAGCCCACTGATTACACTTCATCACCCTGAGACGGAGATTCTGGCCTGTGGCGGAGAGTACGGCTTGAAACGGAGGGTACGAATTGAGCTGGAGATTCTGGCCCAACTGCGGACGTAAATATACGACTTGTAAATGACCTCTGTGAATATCAAAAGTCGGAAAGTTACACTTTTGTCTCAGATTGCCTTTGAGAATGAGGCACATAGACTTGAGTCAGGGTAGTTTGTTGCTGCTCAAAATATTTATTATCTATCTAATTGGATGTATAAATTTGCCAAATTCAGTTTATTATATTTTATCTTCAGTATTTTAGATTTGTTGCATGTGTAATTTTATGACAATTGAATTTGTTTAAAAAAAGTAAGTGATAATGTTGTAATATAAGTTGAGCTAATTGCTTTAACCTCATAGCTGCTCGTCAACATCCCTCCCCAGTGCTGCGCTGTCCATTCGAACTAGTGCTGAATGGACGTCCAATGGTCGTGCGCAGCACTGGGGAGGTAGTGCTGGCGTCGGCCAACGCACCGAGGCAGCACTTAAGGGGTTAATAGCTTTGCAGTAATGTCTGTAGTAGTTCTAGAATGTTAAGGGGCAGAGCTGAGGGTATTGGCCCTCCTGGGCACAATGGGCATGATGTAATCGTTGCACTTGGTGCCAGTCACTGCAGAGCTGAACAGCTGTGACTTGTTAGAGGTTTCATGAATAAACAAGCCTTTTCTACTTACCTGGTGTCAACTGGTGATTACAACACATCTTTTTGTATGATAAAAAACTGTTAAAAGCATCTTAAAAACCTTTTCAACAAAGAATCTACTTAGCAATGTTGCACGGTGGGGGCATACCTTAGTAACATGTGTTTGTCCAATCCTCATCATTACAATCAGGAATGATAATGTTAATAAATAAATGGTTACATGCTTGCTAAATAAATATGGTCTGTAACATCATTGCATAACAAGGACCACACAGGGAGGGACACATATGAACAACCACAGAGACTCATACATATTAGTAAAGATATATCCACAGTGACTGTCATAGACTACTCATCACAATGTAACAATAAAAAATGTCCCTGCATCATAGTAAATGCTCAACCAAAGGTCAACACAGAGTTAAGGAAAAGGGAAAGAAAGAGAATGAATGAAAATTATAAAAATATAAATAGAAGTAAGAGCAGGCAATACAGTGTGTGTAATATTGGTGACAGGTGTGATCTCCATATCCAAATGATCTCTACATGCCGTATTCAGATTCTATTGTATAATCATGTCCAGTCAATAAGACTTTCAATCAATCAATCAATCAGGGATTTACATAGCGTGGCTACTCACTGGTAAGGGTCTCAAGGTGCTGAGGGGGGGGGGCTGCTGATCCATCTGGCAATGGAGGTTCGGTCTAGGAGCCAGGTTTGGAGATCCTTCCTGATTTGGGTCAGCGAGGGTGATTGCTGAGGAGGAGGGGAACGGTGTTCCAGGTCTTGGCAGCAAGGTAGAAAAAAGATCTTGTGGATCTGTGGGACAATGGCCAGGGCAAGTTGAGTGGAGAGAAGCTGTCTGGTGGATGCATGGAACGAGATGCATTGGTTCAGATATGCTGGACCTGTGTCATGGAGAGCATTGTAGGCATGTGTGAGGGTCTTGAAGGTGATTCTCTTGACTGGGAACCAGTGGAGTTGCTGGAGGTGTTGAGTGATGTGGATGCGGTGGGGGATGTTGAGAACCAGTGTGGCTGCAGCGTTTTGGACACTCTGAAGTTTCCTGAGCTGTTTATGAGTGTTGCCAGCTTAGAGTGTGTTGCCGTAGTCTAGTCTTCTGGTGATGAGTGCATGGGTGACTGTCTTTCTAGATTCTGTGGGGATCCATCTGAATGTTTTTCGGAGTAGGAGGAGTGTGTGGAAACAGGATGAGGATACATCACTAATCTGGCAGTTCATTGAGAGTGAGGAGTCGAGTACGATGCTGAGGTTGCGTGCTTGGCCCGTGGGGGTGGCAGAGGTTTCCAGAGTGCGAGCCACCAAGAGTCGTCCCAGGCTGAGGGTGCAGGTCCTAGGATGAGTATTTCAGTCTTGTCCGAATTGAGCATGAGGGAGCTATCTTTCATCCAGGTGGCCAAGGCCTTCATCCGTTGTGGAAGTTTGTTCCAGCGGTTGTTGGTTTGCTAATTGGACAATTTGGGATTTCATTGACTAGAACACGGTAGAGGTGTGTCTATTGCTGGCTCGCTGCTTAGTTTTAATGTTTATTATGGCAGGCTTAAATATGTTCATTGTAGTGCACCCAATAAAGACTACTAACCCTTATCTCAAGGGAGCTATTTGTTCAATGGAATGATAACTAAACACAAATATTCTTTTAAAGAATCACATCAGCCAAAATGAAAATAAAATAGACACCAAACAGATACCAAGTGACGAGGACTTACAGCCAAGAATTTTAGAAAGACCACTAGCATATGAAAGTGAATCATATCAAATGGAAATTAAAGTGTTGAAAGTATTTTTTTAAGAAAGATGAAAAAATATATTATTAGTAGGAAGGTGTTACACCTGTCATCCTCAGGGTTTTCTTTCCCTAGACTTTTAACCTCCCCATTTTGCTGACTCTTTTTGATGGCCTTAGGACTCTGAGCACTTTACCACTGCTAACCAGAGCTAAAGTGAGTGTGCTTTTCCCCTACACATGATGACCTTGATGTATACCTGATTGGTATGTTTGATGTACTGATAAATCTCTTGGAAAGTTGTATGCTATATACCCAGGGCCTACACTTCAAATGCTACTGGTGGGCCTGCAGCACTAATCGTGCCACCCACATAAAGTAGCCTTTCAAACCTTTCTCAGGACTGCCACTTCGACTTGGCACTTTAAACTACTTGTGTTGGCTTTGTTTGCCCTAAGTTGTCAGGGTATGCCCAGATGTGGGTCCCTTGCTCACCTTGCCACTGGATTCAAGCTAGCCTGGCTGATGAAGGGTTTACCCAGAAACCGGTCCCAGGATGCTTGTTTCCGGTTCAGAAAAGACCTGGCTTGGCAGTTCGGGCTAGACTGTTCTCATGAGGCACAGGGTCAAGAATCATTTGCATATGGCTGGGTCGAACTGAGGTGCAGCAGTGAGCTAAAGAATGATGATGGATTCAACCTAGATCTGTGACAGGGGGTGAGTGTCTGAAATGCTTCAGTGCTTCGTCCATCATTGTGTGTTTACATAAGACTACTTGCCAAACTGTCAACTCCCCTTTTATTTCATATAAGTTACCCATGAAGTACGCCTTAAGTAACCTTAACGGGAGGGTGCCATGTAAGTAAAAGGTAGGAAATATATGTTTATGTTTTACATTTTATGGTAGTGACAAGCAGCTTATTTCGATTTTCACTACTGTAAAACCTACTCCTCTTATAGGCTAGCAGTGAGAATTCCTTAATTCACTTTTAAGCAGTAATTCCGGATTAGAGGAAATAGCTTTTTGTAGTTTCATTTGTTTGCAATGGTAATGGTAAATCTTCCTTACTGGTGAAGTTCGATTTAACCTTACTGTTTTAGAAATGCCACTTTTAGAAAGTGGACATTTCTCTGCACATACTGATCTGTGTGACTGATAGCATGTCTCCAGTACATGTCCCAGGTGGATGTCAGCCACACTTTGCGCATCCCCTATAGACAGCCACAACACAGGAAGGATATGTGTCTGAGTACCCATCTACATTCATCTGCATTCTGATGGCCTTGCCTGGGCAGTATGGAAGGGAGGTGCTAACACTTCCTTTGAATAGGTTTCGTCCTGTCCCCACACAAAGGACTGATTACCCCCTACAGATAGTCTGGCAGACAGGACTGAGGTGAAAGGGATACTAGTGCACTTCAGAGACCTGCTTTGAAGTCATTACTCAACGTCACTTTTGGGTATAAGTACTGGGTCTCTGACCCCTTAAAATCAAACACTACTGGACTTGTAACTGAAGCTCTGCCAGAAGAACTGCAGAGCTGATTAAAGGACTCAACTTGACTGCTGATGTGGAAAGCCTACTTTTCTGTTTATTGCCCTGCTGCCTGCTGCTTTCTGACTTTTATGAAGGAGAGCTGGACTCTGCTTTCGCTCCAAGTAATGTCCAAGTGCTTGTTGGCTTACCTCCTTTGGCTTGAGACACTGGGATATCAGAGTCTGTGCACCTGCTCCTGTGCCTGGCTCTCTGGAAGTGGCTCAGATACTTGCAACAGGGATTGATTTCAATCCATCTGTTGATTGCGTGTAACAGAACCGGCACATCAACCTAGTTGCAGGAGTAAAATTGATGCATTGCATCAGAACCAGTGCTTTGCTTCTAGAGATCTATGCATGGGAACAACGTAACACCACCACTGCAGCTTGGTGAGATGGAGCATCCCCTTGACTGCGTGGCAGAACCTGGTGCATCACTCGACAACTCTCGACTCTGGCACCTCTCGACTTCAACACCTCTTGACTGGCACCCGTCTTCGTAACTAACGCATCGCCTTCGCTGGCTGGAGAAGATCCACATATCTCGCAGTTTGCCACAAGGAAAGTTACTTTGTTCACCGGAGCCTGTGTGGGTCCTGTAGCTGGCAGGTGTTCCATCACGGTCGGACCGAACTTTGGCTTTGCCCCGGTGCATCTTTGACCTAAAGGACATTTTTTAGCCCAACTTGCTTCTAAGCGCTTCCCTGCATTTATTCCTTTAAAATTCAATATCTGAAATTCTATACATTGAATTTTTGACATTTTGGTCGTTTTTTTCTTGAGAATATGGTAATCTATTATTCTATACCTCTGTGGAGTCTTTTTGTGGTGTATTCATTGGGTTCATTCCACAAATACTATACACAATGCCTCTTTAAGTATTGACGTGTCTGGTGCAACAATGGACTAAAGCATCCTCTACAGGTTTAACCTCATGGTCACTGGTTCAAATCCCGGCTGGTCCACTCAGGCTCTCATCCATGTGAGGTCAATAAAATGAGTACCATTGAGTTGGGTAACAATAAGCATATGTTATTCATCACCATGATACCTCTGAGTGAACGTGCGATTTATAAATACACATGATATGTTATGTTAAAGCCTCATGTCCTGAAGAGGATCTTGTGTACATTTGATAAAGTCATACTGAAATGTCAACACTGGTTATTGTTATGTTTGAAAATGTTGTTCTCTTTCTTACTTCAACGGAAACATTTATTTAGAACGTCATACCTATATCTAGAAAGTAGAACTTTTCAATGTAATATACATTTTTAAGTCTGCTATGTTATTTATTATATGTGTATTGGCATCTTATTCCCTTTGGTTATACAAGATAGTATATGTATCGATGATTAAAACTAAATGATTATTGTAAAAACATTTCAGGCCTGTATTAGTAATGTAATGGTATATTCATGTATTACATTAACTGCAATTGAAACTGGAAAGATTGTTGGTTTCGTTATACTAAAAGCAACTTCAGTACTGCCGTTAAAGCCCATTCCAAGTGACTTGGCAAGTTTCATGCCATTAGGCCAGGGCTAAACTATACTTTTTTTGTGTTATTCTTTGCAAATAACAATAATTCTGAGCTTGTGCCATTGAACTTGAGATAGGAGCTAGACATTCAGGACATTAGTTAATATGAGAGAAGGAAACTTGCAAGTAAACTTCCAAGCAGAGTCGTACAACAGAAGCATTTTGGTGAACTTTGATGGTGTTATTGGTGTATAATCACTTTTCGGGGCAAAACCGTTTTTAGTTGCAAAATCACACTTTGTATAAAGATGCAAAATCACATTAAAATGCAAAATCACATACATGTCCAAAAATCAAACCTTGATGCAACATTGGCAAGCATGTGGTTTTTAGGAGCACTAATCACATTATGAGTTTAAACACATATAGGTGCAAACTCACAGTTTAAACAGCCTGGAAACACATTTGGGAGCACAAACGAGCCTGCATTGAAGTGCATTGATGCGTAGTTCCACTGTTTGCCCTGATATGGAAGCACTCTTTAGTATGTGGGCTAACAGTCAGTCTGAAATATTCTATATTCCTCTGAAAAAATCAAAAATGTGGATGACTTTTTCTTCAACCAATGGCTTAAGGGGAACTGCAGAAGTAAACCAAAGAATGAAAGGGGCTCACTTAAAACCTCATGCAGTGCATGTTTTGGTGCATGAGACATGAGCTCCTGGTAGGCAGCCAATGCTGTGTGCAACCTTATATGAAAATGGATCAAAACAATTCTGTCTCAAATATTTTTCCATATTTTGTACAATATACACAATAATGTGAACCCAGCTTTCTCCATGTTTTGCCCTAGATGAAATATTGTTTATTACATTCAGTATCACAAATTAAGCCAAGAATGTGTGAAAATGGATTTTACTTATTGTTTTGCAGCAGTGAACATTTTCCAGAAAAGGGCTCTTCAGTGGCGTAGCAGGGGGGACGGGGGTGGCAGAAGTTTTGGGGGGCAGTAGGCCCCCCTCACTGCCCTGCTCTTACTTGCCACCGGCTGCACATGGTCTAGCTACACCACTGGGGCGCTTGGCCACCCATGGCAGTCACTAATGTCAATGTGTGTTGAAATGCATAAGCATCCGCATTCAATTTAAAACAAATGTGCAACTGCACATGGGAAAGTTAACATAAAATATACTTTTTTCTCAATGCAAAAAGAAAACCACTTTAGAAATTGTTAGTGGTTTCTGTTCCTTGCGCTAACCTTGGAAAGTCATTTACTCTGAATTTTGACAGGAGTCCAATTTTGTCATTACCTGGCTGGGAAACTACCTGCAAATCATTTGTGAAATGGCCACTATCCAAGATGGTTCCTGGATGTCAATCTAATTTGTAAGTATAAGGAAAGCCTGATCTGATTACTTGATGAAGCAGATCATAGGTGAGGCACTAAAAATGACCTTATACAGACGTACCAGCACAACCCTCATATTTATCTTCTGCTACAGATACACAAAAACACACCTTTCTGGCTATTTCAAGCCAGCTCTAGCACTTCAGAACCCTGTAAAATACATTGATAAAATTTTACATCCTACGTTTAAAAATCAACAAACAAATGATAATGGGTTTATCTAATGAACCACAAATAACCCTTTGCACACTGAATGTCAAAGCACTCTATGCATCTTTACCCCACCTAGACAGAATTGAAGCAGCAGAATGGTTCTTCTTGAGAGACCTAGGAACTGGGGCTAATTCCATTTTTTAATAACGTTGCTACAATTCTTACTATGTTAAAATTATTTGAGTGCAAACTTCTGTTTGTAGTTAACTTGAACCTCAATGGGATTAGTCACAGGCCCGGGTGCTACAACCTCTCCATGATAAAACTGAGAGAATAACATATCTACAACAACCACTGAATTACATTTTCTGTACTAAACCCGAAAGATCTACCAATGAACTCTGCTTTTGTAAAATTTTTATCGGTGATTGTGAAAAATCTTAAGGAAAATTTTAATTAGATTTCGTTTTTATGAAATGCATGACGTTTTTAAAAATCTGATTACTTAAAGATATTTTAAATATATATCTGTTTTGTAAGATTTTAATTAATCAAACAAATAAACATGAATTGAATTGAATGTCATATCTACAACAACCACTGAATTACATTTTCTGTACTTCACAACTGATTTAGCAATGATACACTGCTATTGTCGCAAGGCAATCCAAACTGTGCCATAATTTATTTATTGTGTTTTATAAAGCGAAACATGACCATCACGGTATCAGAGCACTGTACAAAGAGAGAGCTAATTAGCATTGCAGTACATTAAGAATACCTGTTACTTGTAAAACTTTGTACATAGACTTCAAAGAGCAAGGTACAAACAATCAGAAACAATATACAGAAAGTTGAATGGCATTTTCACAGAATTCTCTTATGTCAAGTGTTTTTAGGTCTCGCGCTTGCGCTGCAGTGCGCAGCACTGTCGCACAGCGCAAGACCTCTTATACGAGCTTCAGAAAGCTACCCACACGCTCGTGCGTGCGGTTTTGCTTTCCCTGTGTGCCATTGGCTTTCGCATCCTTTTTTTAAAAAAAAACATCACGCGATTGGGCAAAGACTGGCGCATGTCCCGCCTTTGCTCCGCCCATTCCCGTCTGTGTTTAGGACGCGCATCAGTGCGCGGCACAGATGACAGGCTCCCTCTCCTCCCCGCTCCTCTGTGGTGCGCGTGCACCACTAGTTCTCTGGGGAACCAGCTCAGACATCCCCACCGGGGGCAAGATGGCCGCCGAGGGTTTGCAGTAAGCAGTCGCATCCTACTCCTCCTCCCCCTCTCAACTCCTAGATGAGCAGAGTGTGACCCCCCAGGAGATGAAAGTGGGTGCCTGGTCTATTGGTCAGGAGGTGCAAGGCAGCAAGGCCGGTCGCTGGGCAAGCATACTGAGACACACCGGGGACATTATCCAGAACTTACTAATACGGGCTCAAAGGAAGCTCACGGTTGGGTTCGCTTTAGCGAACAAAGTAACTTGCAGTATGCCACCACGAAATGCAAAGAGTAACGAAACCAAAGAAGTAGGCAAGGAGACAGCAGGCTTGAAAGAGCGGAAAGAGAACGACAAGGATAAAAAAAGAAATGACCCAAAAGCGCTGGCTGGGGCCGGGATACAGAAAGGTGCAGCTGGCAAACTTTCAGGCAGAAAAGCAGGCTGCGAGGCATCTCTCACCTCGAGTGCACAGCGAGATAACGCCTTGAGTAAACCCATGCCACCTAACAAAAGATCCAAAGATAACAACCTGCGCCAGCCCACGATGGGGGAAAGTTTTGCCAACATACCTGCGGGAGTTGCTGTAATCGGGAAGCTGAAGCGAGGAAAGGGCTCGGCTGGTCTGAACGGCGATCTGAACGGCGGCCTGAACGTCCTCGTGGACGCCGGCTCTGCAGTTTCCAAGCAACCAGCGATGGCGGCAGTGGAGCAGAGGCAGGAACCCGAGAGCAGCTCAGAAGCTCGAGTGGCAGTCTCCGGCGAAAATCGTACCAGCATCTCTGTAATTACCCCTGGCCCCGAGGGAATGATCCGCAGCCCAAACAGTAGGGGAGAAGAAGAAGAAGGCTCAGGAGGAGGGCCCGCAGTACAGACAAGAGGGCATAACGAAATCAAGGGGGCTGAAGGGGGAGAAGAAGAGGCTGAAGCACCAGGGGACTGGGGTAACTGCGCAATTCGGGGAAATACAGCAGTAACTGATGCCCCACAATTAAGCATATATCAGGGCAGCCTCAGTGAGTGGGAGGCTAGTCGTGCTACATCACCAGACCGGTTTTTCTCAGTTAACAAAGACTCTCAATCTATGGATAGTGTGGAGGACTGTTCAGGGGAATCCACGGATTCAGAAAGTAGCACCTCAGCTCAAAGAAGCACTAAAAAAAAAAGCGAGTATCCAGAAGGTGACACACCCCCGCAGATAGCCCCACAGACCCCACAAAGAAATTAGACTGGGACTATTCAGCCACATCACAAACTTACCTGGAGCAGGACGGCGCCACTCCCATGCCTGGAGCTCAAGCTTCTCCTCACTTATTGCCCCAGCCAGTCTCTCTAGAGTTATTATTTAGTACTCTGAAAACCATGCAGAGCGAGGCGAGAGTTGAGAGTCGGAGGGCAAGGCAAGAGTCAAGGAAAATCCAGAATACTTTGAGCAAGATGAACAAGCGGTTTGACGAGGTAGATGAGAGGGTTACCCAAGTCGAGGAAAGGACTGGGAAGCTGGAGGATGACCTTAATAATCTCAGGACTCTCAAAAAGGATCCGCAGAAAGTGGCAGATGATGTTCTGTGGAAGCTCGAGGATTATGAAAATCGCCAGCGGTGGAATAACATTAGACTGCTGGGAGTGGCGGAGGGTTTGGAAGGGGATGACATTAGACTCTTTGTTGTGAACCCACTAAAGGGGGCCCTTCTGGAGCTAGCGTCATGGCAATGGGAGATAGAAATCCAGAGGGCACATCGCTTCCCATTTGTGATAAGGAAAGGCCAGGCAGGGTCTCAAGAGGGTAGGCCAAGAGCCATCTTGATTTATGTTGGCAACTTTTTGTTGAGGCAGTTAATTCTGGAAAAACCCAAGCCAGAGTCTAAGCACTCTTTTATTAACATAATTTTTTTTGCCAGGCCCGACTTCTGCCACGTTACCTTTGAGCGCAGATGGAGGCTCAGACAGCATATTGCTCCCATACAGGCTCTGGGGTCAGAAGCTTTTTTTACTGTACCCAGCAAAATTGAAAGTGGTCACTAAAGGGGTGGTGAAAATGTTTTTTTCGTAGATTAAGGCCAAGGAGTATATGGTGGATGTATTGGGTTTCAAGGGAGGGTGAGGCTCAGGGGGGTTAGTCAGGGGTAATCTCCTCACTATCCTGGGGTGGTCATACACTATTTCTAAAAGGTTTTGGAATCAGTTTGAGAGGGGGAGCGGGAGGCGACTACTGCACTTCCTAGCGTCCACACATAGGCCATGGGTGGCCTATTTGCCTCTGGGAGGGGGATAGGAGGGGGGGTTAGAAGAGGGGGGAATGGGGGAGTGGTAAAAAGGGGCACATACAGCACACACGGGAGCACCATGAATTTAGTATTGAGAATTTTGAGAAATTGGTTGGGAAGCTGGATCAACCTTTCATAGTTTTCTAATGTATTGCAGAATTGCTTCTCTTAACGTGTGTGGGCTTAATGATGCACAAAAAAGGATCCGAGTTACAGCATTTCTGAAGATAATGAAACAGGACCTGGTGTGTTTGCAGGAAACAGATGTGGAGGGAGGGAAGGGTTATTTACTCAAACAGTTAGGTTTTCTGTTTTAGCCCATACCAAACAAGGGGTTAAGACAAGAGGGGTAGCTATTTTGGGACGAGATAGGGAATGCAGAGTGGGGAGAAAGCTTGAGGATCAATGGGGGAGGTGGGTGATTGTTGAAGTCGTTTTTAAGGGGGAACAATTTACATTGATTTCTATTTATGGCTCCACAGGGGACGACCCAGATGTATTTGAATTTCTTGATTTAAAAATGGCGAATTGGTCCGAGCGAATTATATATTGTGAAGATCTTAATCTTAATAGTCCCTCTGATATGGAGATTCAGAAGAGACAGGGCTATAGCCCCGGTGATGGCCCCCCGCTCAACATCGAAACGTGTTTCGGCTCCCTGGTTCACTGCGGCATTGTCGACCGCTCGGCAGCAGTGTAAGGCAGCTGAAAGAGCCTGGCGATCACAATATGACTCTGCTGTGGCAAGGCTGACCTACAAGACAGCGGTCAAGGCCTATTAGCGGGACATTCGCCTAGGAAAAAAAGCCTATCTTGCAGGGAGGATAGAAGCCGCCTCTAACTCCTGTAAGGAGATTTTTACCATAGTTAGAGAATTTATGGCCCCTCGTTCCAATGCATCCCAAGGTGTGCCCTCTAAGTCCTGGGCTTCTGATCTCGCAAATTTTTTCACCAGCAAGATTAAACTTATCCAGGACTCTTTTCCATTGGCGGCGCCCGTGGGGCAGATCAACCCCGAGGACGACTCGGGCCTCTCGGCCCCGCTGGGCCCGGTGCTGGCCGTTTTTCCATCCATCTCAGCCCCTGCTTCCTTAGCGCTTATGGGCAATCTTAAATCTGGGTCGCCCTTGGACCCCTGCCCTGCCAAATTCCTGGCAAAAATGGCGGAAGTTATAAACCCGCTGGCGAATCCACTCCTGAATCTCTCGCTGAGCCAGGGAGTGGTTCCGCAGGCCTGGAAGCAGGCAATGGTCATCCCCTTGCTGAAGAAGCCTGGTCTCGATCCTGAGGCTCCGGTCAAATATAGGCCTATCTCTCTTCTGCCTGCTTTCACGAAAATTTGGGAGAAGCATGTACACACGGTGCTCTCCAATTTTCTGGAAACACATGAGATTCTGCACGCCACCCAATCCGGCTTCCGCCCAAACCTAAGCACAGAGACCGCGCTCCTGCAGGTGTCAGAAGCCATTAAAGGGGTACTGGACTCCGGGGGCAAAGCCATGCTGGTTATGTTGGATCTGTTGGCGGCCTTCGACACCGTCCCCCATGAGGGCCTTCTCGCAAGACTCTATGAGATTGGCCTACGGGGGACGGTGCTCAGCTGGTTTTCATCTTTCCTAACTGGCCGCCGACAAACGGACTGGGCCTCCCCAGACTCTGCCGTGATGCCACCATTGGGAGTCGGGGTTCCGCAGGGCTCTATATTGAGCCCAACCCTTTTTAACATCTTTATGACCCCTCTGGCGGCGTTGGCGGAGTCGTTCGGGGCCCAGATCGTATCCTACGCCGACGACACCCAGCTCCTCTTTTCTTGTAAGAAGGGAGGAGACTTCGATGGAGAGAGTATCCGGGATTGCCTTGGGGCTGTTTTTAAATGGTTCCAGCTGAACAGCCTCAAGTGTAACTCAGATAAATCTGAGGTACTCTTCTTTGGGTGTGCTTCGGATCCAGACTGGCAAGCTTGGTGGCCCATTAACATGTTTCCTCCGTCCTGTTCATCCCAAGTAGCTAAGAACCTAGGGGTCAAGATGGACAAGGGTCTGACGCTGAGATCCCAGATCCTAGGGGTGACGGGTACATGTTTTGGCCTCCTCAAGACGCTGCAGAGGTTTTTACACAGGAAGCTGACTGTGCAGGCTCTGATCGGCTCTAGATTGGATTACTCCAACGTCCTCTACCTGGGCCTGCCAGAGTATCTGCTGCAGCGGCTCCAAGTTGTGCAGAATGCGGCCGCGAGGGCCATTTATGGCCTAAACAGGCGAGCCAGCGCTGCTGGCCTTTTGCAGACCCTACATTGGCTGCCTATCCGTAAACGGATTGCTTTCAAGGCATTGACTTTGGCCTACAAAGCTCTTCATGCTGTAGGAGCTAAGTATCTCTAAGGGAGACTCGCCTTTTACCACCCGGCCCGCTCTCTCAGATCAGAATCTCTGTTTCTGGCGGCTGTGCCGCACGTAAAGAGAGCTCGCAATGGAGGCCGCTCCTTTGGACTGCTGGCGCCACAGCTGTGGAACACCTTGCCGCTGACACTCCGTGGAGCTACTAGTTTACTTGTATTCAGGAAAGGCCTTAAAACCTGGCTGTTTGCCCTCTAGGCTGTTTTCTTTCTTTTTCTGTTCTGCTTTCCACTTTGCCTTTATCACTGTGTTGTGTTATTCTGCTGTAGGTCTCATTATTAAAAGCGCCGGGACACTCTTTTTGAGTAGCCGTGCGCTATATAAAAAATAAATATAACATAACATAACATAACATAGCGGGAGGAAAAAAAGGTCACATAGAGCCCTAGTGGATGTGGCACAGCATAATACTTTAATAGACCTATGGGCAAATTTGTGCCCACAGACTGACGGTATGACTTATTTCTCGGCCCCTCATAAGACTACGGTAAGGCTGGACTACTTTTTGATATCCCATTCCTTACTCACCAGATCCCAAATAAAGAAATTCCCCCGTGTAGTCTCGGATCACAACCCTCTGGTGTTGACAATTGAATTAGGAGGAGTAGCCGTTAATCCATATTGCTGGACATTCGAGGGGGCCCTTCTTAATGATAAGGGGTATATAAGTTACATGAACAAATGGATCAAAGATTTTTTGAGGATCAATAGGGGGAGTACATCATCGGGCATTGCTTGGGATGCGTTTAAAGCAGGGGTCCATGGGGTAACATTTAGTTATTCCCTTCATAGACAGAGGGATGAAAAACTGAGGGTGGAGGAATTGATTAAGACCTCAATGGAAGCAGAGGAAGAATTGGCCTTCCTGATTCAAGCGGGTAGCCCTTTGGAACAGCATTTACTGAAAATGATGGCATTAAAGTAAAACTGCGGCTAAATATTTGGCTAAAAAAGAGGAAGTGTGAAATGAGTGAAGGGTGGCCATATCCTGGCGGTTAAGAAAAGACAGAAAATAGCTGCAGGGGACATTAAGTGCATAAAAGATAAGCAAGGGGGTATGATTGTTGATCCTGTGGGCGTTAGGGAGGTTTTCAGGGAGTTTTATTCAGACTTGTATGATATAGAGCAGGGAGGAGAAAGTACAGACATCAAGGATTACCTTAAACAAGCTACTACAGATGGTCTCTCAGTGGATGAGAGGGAAAGACTTGATTTGCCTATTATCCTTGAAGAAGTGTGTGAGGCGTTGGCAGAGCTCCCCTCAGCAAAAACCGCAGGCCCAGACCAGATACCACTGGAGTTTTATAAAACGTTCCAGGAAGCTCTGTTGGCAGATTTATTAGATACATTCCTTCAGGCACAACAACAGCTTTCAATCCCAGCATCCTGGGGAGGTGCAGAAGTTATTGTACTATTAAAATAGGGCAAGTCACCTATAGCCCCGGGGTCTATCACTCTAATGAATTCAGACGCTAAACGTCGCTCTACAATTCTCGCGAAAAGATTGGCTAAGGTAATAGAGGGTTTCGTTAGCTCAGAGCAGCATGGATTTATTCCAGGGAAGGGTACCACCGAGCATACTAGGCAGGTCTTCACCGGATGCCACCGAGATCCCGGGAGACCCTGTTGCTGCTCTATTCCTGGATGTTGAGAAGGCGTTCGATAGGGTCTGCTGGGATTATCTATGGGAGTTGATGAGATGGTTTGGCTTGGGGGAAGGTTATGTTAGAGCGATTCAAGCGCTATATACAGCCCCTACGGCCAAAATTAGGATTAATAGGGGGCTCACTACGGAAGTGCAGATAAGAAGAGGTACACGGCAAGGGTGCCCTTCATCTCCCCTTCTGTTCGCAATCTATTTGGATCCCTTATTGCGCAAATTGTCCGGCAACCCCAATATCCCAGCTTTACCCACAACAGGTATGCAAGTTAAAGTGTTAGCATACGCAGGCGATGTCGCGATAATAACCCCTAATCCTTCCCTGGCAATAATAGAAATAGAGTCCGAGGCACACAGGTTTGGGAGAATTTCGGGATATAAGCTCAACAGTAACAAGACACAAATTGTGAAGAATTCTCACGCCGTGTACAATGACCCACGGGTGGTTAGCGCAGCATTATACCTGGGTGTTGAGATTACAGCAGACTTAGACACGGTTGTGGAGCGCAATCTGACACCATTAATGAATAAAGTGAGCCTGGATTTTGTTAGGATGAATAATCTTCGGTTGTCCCTGGTTGGCCGTACAAACGTTATCAAAATGCTGATACTCCCTAAGTTTTTATACTTTTTTAGGGAAATCCCCTTATTTTTTGAAGCGCATTGATTTAACGAACTAGAATCAATTTTGAACAAATTTATCTGGGCGCATGGGAAGACTAGGCGGGCGTTCAGGTTCATGACATTATCCAGGGAAAAGGGTGGATGGGGGGCCCCTGACTTTAGGCTTTACTATTGGGCAGCTGTGCTGCAGTTTAGGCAGGGCCTAATTGGAGGCGGAGGAGCTGATCCTAAAATAACGGCATCATCTACTAAGATTTTTGAACATACCTTGGGAGCAAGTACAGAGAATGCCTTCCTGAGTTGCACTGACTCCTCATATTTTAAGAGGACGCGATTCAAAACTATTAAGGCAGCCTATAATGTATAGACAGCATCTGCAAAGAAAGCTAGTCTGGGGAGGTTCAACAGATATGTTAGATTGCACAGGAATCGTTCCCTGCTGCCTTTGATTTTCGCGGATACAACTGTGGCATACTGGTCTAGGAAGGGTATAGTCAAGATAGGAGATTTGTTGGGACCCGATGGGGGGATTTTGCAGTTTTCATCTTTACAAACAAAGTTCCACATCAACAGAAGGAGTTTTACAAGTACCTTCAGGTGAGGAGCTTCCTCAGTAACAAAATAGGTGGGGCGGCTGGATTTGGCAAAAACGACATATTAGAAGCAATAGAGAGAGGGGGGGAGTGTTCTATTCACAGTTTTTATGCTGCTTTGATGGATACCAAACCAGATGATCTTGGGAGGCAAGCTGCAAAATGGGTTACGAAGCTGGAAACAGATGTAAGCTATTTTGAAGCCTCCTTGAAACTAGGGTATTCAGTGCTATGCTCCGCCCATCTCCAATCTCAACACTACAAAACGCTCTATGCACTTTATTTTACCCCGGCGTGAATTGATCAGTGGGGAGGGACCGCTGGGATTAACTGCCAGCAGACAGTATTCATATATTTGCTACTTGCTCTCGACTTCAGCCACTGCTTAAAGGGATTGAAGGTTTTTTAGTAGGAGCCTTAGGGATTATGGGCCCGATGTAGGCAAATCTACATTTACCACTTCATAAATACCGAATCATACCGAATCGGTATTTATGAAGTGGTAAATTAGAGGGGGGGAGATGTAGGTATTTCAGATTCGGTAAATACCGAATCTGTAATATTCGGTATTTACCGATTCTGTAAATACCGAATCGGTATCCCCCATTGCTTCCTATGGGCCTTGAAGCCCATAGGAATCAATAAGCATTACCGAATCGGTAATTACCGATTCGGTAATTACCGATTTGTGCAAGGGTGCAGGGGGTGTCACTTTGACACCCTCCAGCACCCCAAAAAAAGGCATGTGAGCCATGTGGCACACAGACATGCCCTAAGGGCATGTCTGTCTGTCACATGGCATAGGTGTGCATGCACACATGTGCATGTACACCTGGATTCGGTATTTTAACACCCAATTGGATTGGGTGTTAAAATACCGAATCTGAAGGGCCTGTGGGACTGAAAGTAGTCCCACCTACATCCCAAATTTAAAAAATCGGTAAAATTACTGATTCGGTATTTTTGCGATTCGGTAATTTTACCGAATCGGTAAAATACCGAATCGGACAAAAAAAGGTCCCCTACATCTCAGTAGGCCAAATACCGGTCGGAAACGGCCGAAATCGGCCGTTTCCGACTGGTATTTGGTACCTACATCGGGCCCTAAGACTATTCTAAATTCTCATTTGATTTTGTTGGGGGTTAGCGGGGATTCTGACAATGAGTATGAAGAATTTGTGTTTATTGCCATGGCAGTTCTCAGATTGATTATAGCCAGGGTATGGTTGGATAAAATTCCCCCTGCTATGCAACAATGGCTGGCCACTATGCTGGCAGTTTATAATTTAGAGAAGGGTATATATGAGAGAAAGGGTAGGAGAGCGAGGAGGTTGGGGAAAAAAATTTGGGAGCCGATCCAGCGTTGGATAAATGGTATGCGGGAAAGCTACATTTCGATGTAAACTTGTCGCCCCCTTTTACTTTTTACTGATCCCCTTTCTTAGGTTGTTGCACAATGTGTAGCATAATGGTGCTATTGTTTAGTCTGATGCAATCTATTGCATGTACAGGGAAATGTGATATATAGTCATTTTTTCTTTTATTTATTTATTTCCTTTATTCTTAGGTTCTTTTTTGTGTGGTTCTTTAGTTTTTTTGTGCAAACTTTTTGACTAATTTGTTAAACGCTGGATGCCATTTCTCCTTTGTTGTGCTGTTTGTACGCTCCCAAAAAAGTTCTTAATGAAAATATTTAAAAAAAAAAGAGAATAACATATCTACAACAACTACTGAATTACATTTTCTGTACTTCACAACTGGTTTAGCAATGATACACTGCTATTGTCGCAAGGCAATCCAAACTGTGCCATAATTTATTTATTGTGTTTTATAAAGCGCAAACATGACCATCACGGTATCAGAGCACTGTACAAAGAGAGAGCTAATTAGCATTGCAGTACATTAAGAATACCTGTTCCTTGTAAAACTTTGTACATAGACTTCAAAGAGCAAGGTACAAACAATCAGAAACAATATACAGAAAGTTGAATGGCATTTTCACAGAGTTCTCTTATGTCAAGTGTTTTTAGGTCTCGCGCTTGCGTTGCAGTGCGCAGCACTGTCGCACAGCGCAAGACCTCTTGTACGAGCTTCAGAAAGCTACCCACACGCTCGTGCGTGTGGTTTTGCTTTCCCTGTGTGCCATTGGCTTTCGCATCCTTTTTATAAAAAAAAACATCACACGATTGGGCAAAGACTGGCGCATGTCCCGCCTTTGCTCCGCCCATTCCCGTATGTGTCTAGGACGCACATCAGTGCGCAGCACAGATGACAGGCTCCCTCTCCTCCCTGCTCCTCTGTGGTGCGCGTGCACCTCTATTTCTCTGGGGAACCAGCTCACTCCCATCCTGGGATTCCGATCGTTCCTGCCCCAGAGTGTGAATTAATCCAGTCGAGCACCTGATCCATTTCTACTCCAATTTCCAAATAATTTCTAACCTTGAGTCAAATAATTGTTTCCCTTGAATCGGATACGTTCCCATGTCAGGACCCAAAAGCTTCCTACTTCCTGATCCTTCCTATTAGGCAAACTAAATCATCCCTATCCAGGGAACCCAATACCCCCTGCCCCTGACTGGAATCTTTTGGCATCCGATCCACCTCTCCCAGGATCTGATTGTACTTACCCCAGGAGGTGAAGACAGTTCCTGTGTAGCTGAAGGGAAGCTGAGCCGCAGATTCCAGCAGCTGCCTCACACTCTGGTCACACCACCTACATGCGCGAGGATTCCTCACCAGACAATGTGCAGATGTGCACTCACCTCGCTCAGCCCAGTTTCAAGTGAGTTACTCGTGATTCAGTACTGCATGAAAACACTGCCTCACCCAGTAGCCTGCATGTGGGTTACTCTGTGAGGGGCTGGTATCAGCCACGACCGGGAGGTGGGGGAGGCAACCGGGCATGAAACGGACACGAAGAGGCCTCTGGGGTCTGTGAGATGCCTCGCCTTCATGCCACAAACGAGGCAGGGCAACTTAGCGTGACAGTGAGTGGGCTGATGTGATTTCACCCAGTGCCGCAGCTCACACAGTGCATCACTTACTGGTGAGGTCAGCGTGCAATAAGCTGAAGGAAATGTCGGCCCATTAATTAGTGACAGCGGAACAGGAATCCCGAGTTCTAATCTATAACCGCAGTTCCCCTCTATTATTAAACGTGTGGGATCCCACGCAAATCACTTTAGCATATAAACAATCATCAGGATAAAAATAGGCAGTGCACTAAATCTCGAGTAGTTACTTGTTCGTGCCGCACGCCATACAGGGAAAGGTTTTAGTTCCTGAATACAAAGAAGAAACATGCCAGGACACGCTACTTACACACGACCTGCGCTGGCAGCTTAAGACGTCAGTTTTATTTCTCCAGATTTAGGCCAAGTCTTCAAATGTTATATATTTCTAAAGTAGAAAATCTGCCTCCTGGACACTTTTTTGCTCGAGTTGATTTGGGAACTGATGCCAAATTACAGCATAACTCCACATCATAGAACAGGTGTTCAGTGTTGGAGATTTCGTGTTGAGATCATTTTAATAAGGCGTGTTAGTTAAATCGCTTTAAGGCAAGCAACCCATGACTACAACTCCCAGAAGACATTGGGGTGACAAGTGAAAGATCATGACTGGAAAATATGTGCTCTGCTGACATGGAACAAGGATGCAACATTCTCTACGGCAGGCTCACGTCCTGGTCCTAAGAGTCTCTTTCACACTGCAGAAGCAGGTCAGAGTACCTACAGACATCACCGCATAATTCTATTTGTGCTAGCACTGACTACTCTGCTCAGGAAGTGATGTAATGTGACACAGATGTACCGGCCAATAGTCCATTCTCCCCAATCTCCAGCTTCCAACCAGTTAATCGTAGAGACGTGTGTAATGCCTTATTGAGTGGTTAGTGCGGGGAGTGCATCAGATATTGAGGTGCTTTAACAGTCATGGTAATATATATGTAACTTCCGGGCTTCCTAACAGACAGCACATTTAAAGAAGCATCTTTCGTCCTACAAAGGCTCAAAGGGAGGTCCTTAAAACAACAGAGGCTGATCCAAGAAAGACATTAGAGGTGTAACCCATGCTACGTAAAATCAAAACCCAAGAGCAATCTGGAGGCATCATCGGCAATGGAGACCAATCCCTAAAGCATTCAGGTAATCCAAGACAGTGGCAAATCGAATCACCGGAGATTAGGAATCCGAACTCAACTGGAACCTGGCCCTACGAAAATCAAGAATGTGCATGCATCGTATGATATTGGGGAGAAGCCAGGGCTAAAATGACTAGAAGGGGCACCAGTGCTCTGAATATGCTTTAAAGGGGGAAGTGTGTTTGGACTGTTGTGATGCTGGAATCCATTACAAAGACTCTTCCATTCCTAGCAAACCTATACATTTAGCCTCCATGTAATCCGCCTGCATCGATTAAGATGTTGGAGACTTAAGGAACACCAAAGGAGGGGAGAAGGTAACAAAGGCAGGGTCTGCTCTGGATCCACTGCCAGAAGATGGAGCTCTGGGATCTAAGAATGCCATTCACAGTCAGGAGATAGCAGAATCATTACCACACCCTCTCTCTAGACTTATTGGGTTACCCCAGAGAGAAGGGGGAAAGAGGAAATGTAAACAGACCCTGTAGCCACGTCAGGAGCAGAGAATACATTCTAACAATCCCTCTGTGCCCCACCCTAAGTCCAGCAACTGACAAGGGAGCTTTGCCTGGCAATGTGAAGGGGTAGACCTAGCTGGGACACTATGTCCTGGAAGATGGCAAAAAGCACGTTAAGATCTCACAAAAGGGGAAAAAGACCATAGATTAGTCATGGCTGGCAGCTACATGGCCTGAGTTGGATGCAGATAGAACTCTAACCAGCAGAGAACATCATGATGTAGTCTCCAGAGAGAATGAGACTTGGTAGCTCTAAGCCAGTTCATATAAGATTTGGCCAGTATCTTGTCTCCACACCAATAGGGACTTCGCCTTGTGAAGGGAAGCTGTGCTGCAGCCCATATTGTGCAGAGTTCCTTCTAATTGAATGGGACAGAGGTTTCTAGGGGAGACTACAGGCCTTGGTCACTCTCGATATCCAATGTAGCCCCAACCCCTTCCAGTGAAGGACAGGGAGGCTGAAGACCCTCCCACCAAGGGAAGGATTTTCCAGATTGAACAGCCATTGGAGACAAGGCGCCAAGGATTTCATAGAATCCAGGCTCCAGCATGACCCTATGTTGCACTAGGGCCTTTTGTGTTATCTGGACCAAGGCACCAGAAGTTCCCAAAGGCAATGTGCCCATGGGACTAAAACCAATGGCTTGCAAGAACATCACCTCAACTGAGAATTCTTCTAGGACGAGACCTCCATTTTATTACTGTGGGAAAAGGATGGAAAACCCTGCCCAATATAGTGTCGAAAAGAGCTACACTGCAATACTTCTGGTAAGGAAATAGGTTTCACCTAGAGGACATGAGCATGAAATGGTAGCAATTCAAGTACTGGTGAACCTGAATACTCCTGGAAAGTAGGCGAGCCACAAGAGGAGCCAGCAGCTTTGTGACCGACCTAGGAGATGATATTACTGCAAAGGGGAGGGGTAGAGTTGTCTCTAAAACTCAAGGCAAAACCACAACCCAACTTAATGAGGATAGACAAAATGGAGAAAACAGACCAGCACCCACACTGCACAGGGCCTTAAGGCTGCACACCACTGCAGTCGCACCCCAATGAGCTCTCTTGCCAAGCCCACGCCTGAACCTGAGTTGCAAGGCATATTGAGAAAGTTACCGAATCTTTCAGTAAACACGAAAGAGCGACAACATGAGAAATGCAAGCACATACATGCAGGTACTTGCAACGTCCATCTGTTGGGACAGTAAAATAATAGGAACTGTTTGGATTTTATAGCACGACCTCCTGGGTTTGAAAAGTATTTTTTTCTTATGGTTGCAAGGTTCCCATCTCTTGGATGGGACAGCCTTGTGGCGAGGAAAAGAAATGCAAAGTTAAGGTTTATTCTACATTGTCTTCTTTGGAGACGTGACCACAGTAATCTGTCATTTTTTACAAAAATGAAAAACGATGAACGTTAGCCTGACGAAAACAAGCTGAAATAATTTCATTTTAGAGAACGGTAAAAATAGCCAAATGCATTCTTCACAAAAATATATTTTATTGAAAAAGATTAAGGTATCAATAAAAAAGCATTTGCAAGGCAATAGGTCCCCCATTATTAAAGTTTGAGCTATTGGCATTGCTAAATAATGCAGCATCAATAACTAAAACTTTAATAATGCGAGACCTATTGCATTGCAAATGCTTGTTCTAGTAGTAAGGCGTTCACTTCTTTCTTGAACACCCTGAGTGAGGTAATCTATCTAGTAGCTGGTGGTAGTGAGTTCCATATTCTTGGGGCAGATCTAGAGTAAGTGCGGCCGTGTGTTTTCCTTTTGTTGAATCTGGCTAGAATGAGGGATTTAGAACTTCTGGAGACCCTTCCGGAGACTGAAACTCTGCAAACCATCATCAGAGCATTAAGGCCCTCATTTATGGGGATGTGGAGTAGGGCAGCGCAGCAAGTCAGGTTGCTGAGCTGCCCTGTGATAAAATGAAAGGGCAGGAATGCACCATATTTATGCAATGCAGTGCTTTCCTGCCCTCTCCCCCTGTGCTGGTACTGGTTTGGTAGCCTAGCGTCAATGCGGGCACCATGGTGCAAGGGTGCTTGTGTTGTCGTCAGGATTGTTTTTGTGCAGGAAGGGGCACTTTCCTAGACAGAAACAATCCTAAGAAGTGGTTTCCTCTTTCTCTGTGTGCTGCAGAATGCTGCACAAATAGAAACATCTCACCTGCGGAGGCGTAAGGTTTTGGCACTATCCCAGGTCTACATGCTCTAGGAAATCTAGGGAATAGTCAAAATCTATGGGTGCTGCATGGGAAAACCCACTGCAATGTCCATGGTACGCCTCCTAAACACAGAGTAAGGCAACACAGTAACTTGCGCTTCCGAGCCTTACTCCTTACCAATGAGGCCATTCAAAGCCACGCATAGTGGCTGTTCGTGGCCTCATAGATATGATTTTGTGATTTGTGCTGCCGGAATGTCAAAAAATGATGATCCGGTGGTGCAAGGGGCTCGTAAATATGTCCCTGAGTTTACAGCCAATTCTGCCTAAGAATATAAGGTTCCTGAATGTTAACCTTTATTTTCTAATACAGGATTCACAACCAATCTGTAAATTAAAGAGACAGACCGACGTAATTCATTTTGTTATCTATTACATGAACTCCTATTAACATGCCTTAATATACAATCTCCTATTGAGTCACCTAATAAGAATAAAATGGATTACCAGCATTTCAGCATAATATTAAAAACTGGAACACAAAACTACATGGCACATTTTAGCAACGCGGATATATAGCTGATGGCCTGAATACAGTCCAAAAGTAAAGCAGCCACCATGAAAAAGGGAGAGTTACTAGTCAGCCTTTCCTAAAAAACACAAGCCAGCAACCAGTTGCCAATGTCAAGTATTCCAAAGAGTGATCCAAAATCGAATCAGTAATCTCGAAACATTAGCCAATATGGGAAAATGCAGCAAGATGTGAATGATTCGTTTCACAGCAAAACAATATTTGCATATCAAAGAAATGAAAACTACAAAACAGTCCTGACCACCAACAACTATCCTCGAAAACAACAAGGAGGAGCTAGGCATTACCGCAACTCAGCGTTCAGTAGTACAATTATTTGAGGCAATGACCTGTTTTAATCATACACTAGTCAAAAATATAAAATCCAGGACAAATACACTTGTTGACCATCCAATCTTGTTATATCTTCTCAAATGTCACTGCAGGAACACAAAAACAATATTATTTTCCTACTTGATTCCTTATAATAAGGAATCAAGTAGAAAAATATTCCGCAGCCAAACATTTCCAAGGATATGGTCATCATTTTTTTAAATCAGTGTCAAGTAATTGCATAAGTAGCGAAAAAAGCCAACAAAGATATTAACATGGCATTGTTATAAAGGAGACATTTTGGGGCATATTTACAATAAGTGGCGCATCCCTGCATATCAGCAGGGATGCGCCACTTATTGTGCGCCATGCCTCCGCCACCATGGATGCGCCACATTTACAATGCGGCACACCATGGGGCAAAAACGGCACAGATGCGTCACGCATCTGTGCCATAAAAGTGGCGCATTGCTGGAGTTGCATCGCAAGCGCGACGCAGCTTCAGCAATGCTCTGAGAGGCACTATCTTGTTAATGCTGCGTCAATCCTTACACCTGCTTCAAGCAGGCGCAGGGTTTTGACGCAGCATAGGCCCCAAAGTGACTGAGTGAAATCTTGTAGATTTCACTCAGCCACTTTTAGGAGGCGTTCCTGCGCCGGAACGCCCACCCAAACGCAGTAACGCCTCCTTCTGGCGCGGGGCTTTACAACGTGATGCATCTGCCAGATGCGTCACATTGTAAATACCCCGCACCATGGCGCATCTTTTGCGCCACCGCTGCGTCACAAAAGTGACACAACGGCGGCGTAAAAGAGGCGCAAGGGGCTTGTAAATCTGTCCAAATGTATTTAAAAAAAGATGAATTTTCAACCAACAATATTAAATGACCTTATTAAAAAGTGTTATCAACATTTGCAATTCTTCTTGCAATGTTAAGTGGGATTGAAAGCACCTTTTAAATGTGAATGTGCCATTTCTTTTTTTTGAGATTTTATGAGATTTGCGACAAGGTGTTTTCGATCTAAAATAATTGGGTCTCAGCCTCTTGTCCATTCTCCAGATGCTGACCTTCCAAGTACCTCATGAATTTTTGGATCATGTGCCCATGTGTCATTTATCGTTTCTACTGAGTCACTACCTCTTGTTCATTCTTTAGTTTTGAGCAGGATATATCTACCAATTCCATTGGCTTGATCTAAGCCTCATTCACTTACTCATCCTCGCCAATGGCATATTTGACATTTCACCCCAACATGATTGAGAATTTTTATTGGCTCCCATTGCATGTATGAGCTAACAGGTCTTTTACCACGATACCTTTTGGTTTATCCCCCCCAGCATGGTACCGCATTCACCGACTTAAGTCAGGAAGACTCCAGATGTATTTTCAAAGTATACAGAAGAGCCACTGTGAAATGATGGTGGTGCAGTTAGTAGTGGTTTATGATAACGTAATAGTACCAGGCTGCCATCAGCAGTCCAACACTAATACCTTGTGGTTGAATCAGTATAATGGAAACCCAAATACCATGCATCCACATTGGAAATTTCATGGGTAAGCCCTATCCATGATCTGCCTGTCAGAGCACTGGGAGACATTTCAACTCCTAGAATGTACTTTGTTTTCCAAGTGAAGTTGGTTACATTCCTATGTTTGTCTGCCACAATCTAATGATTCACCAGGATCCATGAGTCCATGATTTAACCTGGCTTCTACTCGGTCAATTTTTGTGACCAATTTAACATCTACTTTTGACACACATTTTAGCTCAACTAAAAGCTTAAATGCAACTGATTTATAAACATACAATATAATTATTTGACACATGCAGTGAAATAAATATACTTTCCACACGTACAATAAAGATGTTTCTTACCAGTCAGCCAATCTGTCCTTGAAATCTTTAACCATATCTGTGATAAAATAACTATATTGTATGAATTTTACAGCTTAACTTGGATGCTAGTGTGTCAAATTCTTGTGCATTTCAACATGTCTGTCTTCTGAACAAATGTATTTTGTGAGTAACTGATTAAAATATACCATCTGGTGTTTTCATAGCCCTGATAAATAGTAGAAATCTAATATAAACATCTTTTTTTCCTATTATTGCATTTTGCATTCCTCTGCGAATGTGGTGCGTCCTTTACAATGACTTACAGTACCAGAGCATCTCATTATGCTTTTTTTTCGTTTGCTGTCTGGAGGGCTGTGTGGTTTCCTATTTTTTACATTGATTGGTATTTTGTTCTCACTTCAACATGCATATGTATGTACTTTCCATTCCCTGGTATTTGTTATTTTTGCATTTACTGGCTCAAGCTTGTTTTTCGTATTACATTGTGTATCCAACCTTCTTGTTTTTTTATGCCACATTATTTAAATAAATCTTATTCAGAATTCATCTCCTCAGATTTGAAAACTATTATTATAAGTAGAGTGTAGGCAAATTTTGCCCTTTGTGAAGGTGGCCTAAATTTTACTAACTATCCTGAGGCAAAGATTTTCCCCTCCAGGCTGACAGCGGTGACAGTTTCCTGCTGCAGGATGCCATGCCCAGGAGGACCGAGACTTCCTGTTGCAGGAAGTTTTTTGTTGAGGATGGACATCCCAGGCACTATTTACCTGACATCAGATAGACGTATCAAGTAAATGGTGCTTAGAAGAGGGGATACGATGTAATTCTTCTGTCCCAGACAGACTCCCTGTGCACTCACATCCGGTTCCATCTGTCAACAAGAGTGTTAGGGTAAAGCAAACCCTTTCTTGTCATATGGTTATTACGTTTCCATAGATTGTGTTAAGTTAGCATGTGCTTATTAAATGTTTAAACGCCATATTTTCTTTCTGCTTCGGTTTGCACACGACACCTAATTGTTATTACAGCTTTTAACCTAGACGAAAGATGTGATTTATTTCAGAATAATATATTATTGTACTGGTATCAGTCGTGCCTGGAACACTTGGTACAACTGTCTGCACACTGAGAACTGCACACTCTAACACAAGGTTGCTGTAGGCCTGATCCTCGCACTACGTTAGTCATAACACAAATAATGTTTGTGCCAACTTTGGGCTTTACGTGAGTTCAAGATACAGTTACAGGGAATGAGAAAACACACTTGATGCTGGACATGCTGAGAGCTGGTAGCTGTTGATGTGATCTCCTCCTACTGAGAATTTGAGGTATGGGTTCGCCCAGCTAAAGCCCAGATGAGACCTTCTTAGATATAATATAATATGCTAATTAGGGTGCGCGAAATATAGGTGA
Source organism: Lissotriton vulgaris (assembly GCF_964263255.1). NCBI lineage: Eukaryota > Metazoa > Chordata > Amphibia > Caudata > Salamandridae > Lissotriton > Lissotriton vulgaris. The sequence goes on along the minus strand of NC_141696.1, from coordinate 244,682,246 downwards.
TACAGAATTTTATAGATTTTTGCATCATATTATGTTATCACAATTTGCTTACTATGGATTAGTGACTATGCTGCTGACTCTGATTATTATAATATGTATGTTGATATTATACAAGATACTGCGTTTGAGAATGCTGCATTGAAAAAATAAACATTTCAAACTAGCACGTGTTTTCATTGCCTCCCAGTTTCGGTTTGTAATGATAATATAACGAAAGAGTGTTCATGTGTTCCACGATACCTGAGGTATTCTAAGTTCATGTTCTGGATTGTCTAAGACATCGGGGAGTATTTACTGCCGATGAGATACTGTAGCTAGCTTGGTAAGGGGATTTCTGAAACATAGGTGAGTTGTGGGTCACCCTGACTCACCCAGGTTCTAGGTCTCTGTGCACAGTTCTGTGAGAGAACGGAAACCCTGCGACATGGCGCCCATACGTTGGTTGGCCTTATAACATGACACTCGAGTAGTATATCATTCAAACCTTAACGCCTTCATTCCCGTTTCCGGAAAACGGCAGTGTCGGAGAAACCTACCTATTTTTTAAATAGGTCTTTTTCAAGCTTGAATCTATCTAAAACGGTTTCTTTGAATTACTACCCAGTTGTGCTACAAAGTATACTTTGTTTTTTCTCAATCCTGTGCTAACATGGCTCTAGCCGTGGACATCCCGCAGCATAGTCGCATTGCGGTGCGTGACCATTTGCGGATGTATGAAGTTCCTGTGGAAGGCTCGGCTGTGGTTCTGGTGGTGAGTGCGGAACATGCGTACCCGTACAAACTGTTTTATTCGTGGGTGACATTTCCGGCAGTGGACGCTAATACTGGTGTGTTCCACTCATACACTGCTTCAGATGTACCGGCTGAATACGTTCCGTACAGAGCACTGGAGGTTCCTATTGACGCTTGGCAGCATGGAGTTTGGTTTGGTGGCGCCCTACCGCACGCTTTGACCGCTCCGAGGTTAGGTCCTTTGTCCATTCCGGGCACTCCTTGGCCTGCTTTGGCTGCATTTACTCCTCACCCTCGACGTAACGCTTGTAACGTGGCGGAACTGCGGCGACTTCATGAAGTCGCGGTGGGAGTGATTAGAGCGCTTGTTCATTACATTGGCCGTAATGTTCAGGACGCGGCCCCTAGAGGCGCACAGCTTCGAGCAGAACATGCTGGTCTGAAAATCAACCCGGTCATGGTTAATTCCGTGATGGGTAAGAAGCCCCAGGAAAAGGACGATTTTCCGTTCTGGCTTGCTGAGAAATTCGGCCAGCTGGAAGCTGTGTTTCCTAATACGAGTCCGGGTGATAAACACCGGATTCTTACACTGAGTTTGCCGAAAGATCTGGCTCCTGACCTTGCTGACTGTGAGACCTGGGGAAAAACTTTTGCAGCGGTCTATTCGAGGTGCTATGGCTCCCCGTCTGTGACCAAGCTAGGCGGGGTCCTTAAACGTGTTCAGGACGAACACGGACCGGAGGCGGCTGTTGAATTGGGCATGCGCCTGTGTGGCTCCTTTGAAGTGGTTTGCGGTGTGATCCTTGCGAATGTCAAGGGAGATGCAGTGAACTTTCAAGTTGCTAACGCATTAGCGTTGGTTCCCGAGCCCGACCGACCCCGACAGTTAGCAAAGATTATTGTGAATGCTTACAAAATGGTGGGCCGCAATGCAAAGGGGGTTAAATCTTTTCCTGATAAGGAGAAGAAACAGCCCCAGGGTCAGACATCGGAAACTAGTGGTCAACAAAAGTCCAAGAAACAAAATTGGCCTAAAAAGCAGAATCAGGGTAAGCAACAACAACAACAAATACAGGTTTCTGCTCCTGCGTCTCCATTGCCTGCGCAGTCGGATCGTGTTTATGATTTGCGCGACCGCGCGATGATTAAATCGCCTGAGAGGTTTCAGGCTTCTGACCAACGCTCTCCTCGTCCCTTTCAGGACTCATCGGCTCCGTCAACCGGTGGTGGAGGGGGCGGCAGGGGCCGGGGTGGCCAGCAAGGACGTGGTCAGCCCCGCCCGCGTGCCGGTGGAGATCAGCAGGAAGGCTCTACGCCCAAGAGACCTCAGTTTGCCACGAAGAAAGTCGCTGCCCTGACCGTGCATCGTTATGCCCCAGATAGTGAGAACGCGGCTTCGGAATCTGACGTGGGCTCTGACCTTGCTGGACAGCGCAGCAGAGATTACCATAGTGAGAGAGGCCCTCCGTCCACTGTTGAAGGTGACAGCGACTGAAACTTTTGTTGTGATTGAAACTGCAGATACGCATGTTGCTCCCCCTGAACGACTTTTTGAAATTGTCCTGTTAATTGAAGGTGACATGCAGCGAACTGTAAAAGGGGTATTTTGGGAGAATCTCTCGTCTACGTATGACATTTTGCTTTCGGAGGCTGACTGGCCCCCACCTTTTGTTCTCGCAGCTCCACGAGGGGAGGAGGTAATCCTACCCAGCTTCGCGCACACAGTGCCGAGGGTGGAGGCGCTGCATTTTGCAGAAGAGTGGGCTCTGGCGCTTGCGCCGGCTGTGTACCGCAATTAATGTGGCTGGGATAAATTGTCACCAAGCCATGAGATTCCTTTACGGTCACAGCCACAGCCTCAACCACAATATCCCATACGGCGTGAAGCGAAAGCTTCAGTCGCAGCTATCCTTGAACAATTGGAATATCAAGGTGTAAATGAAACGTGTGTGTCACCGATGAATAACCCCCTTTTTACTGTGAACAAGCCGGACGGCTCATATCGTTTGGTTTTGGATTATAGGCATTTGAACTCGCATTGCCGTAACTGTGCAGTACAGAATACGCACGGCTCTGCGTTAGTGAATAGTCTTGAGTGTAAACGGTTCAAAACCACGCTTGACATTTCCAATGGTTTTTATGCACATAGATTAGACGGTCTAAGTTCCCAATGGACCAGTTTTACGTGCGCCGGAGTGCAAAAAATGTTTAAACGACTCCCAATGGGCTACAAAAACAGTCCTGGAGTTTTTTCCGCACGCATAGTCTCTCTTTTGGAGAGCTTCGACCCAGTTGCTTGTTCGTATGTGGATGACATTTATCTCACAGACGACGATCTTTGGGAGCATCTGTGTCGAGTAAATAGCATAATTTGTAACTTTGCTGACATGGGTTACAAGTTTAACTTTGCAAAGTCACACATTGCAGAGTACACAGTGTTGTTTCTAGGTTACGAGCTTAACCATGAAGAGAAGGGTTTAGCACCTCATTTCCTGGAGAAATGCGCACAGTTGTGCTCTCCGACAACACTGAAAAAATTACAATCTCTTCTGGGCTTTCTGAATTTCGGGAGGACTTACATTCCGGAATATGCCCAGCGTATCAAGCCTTTGTATGCTTTGATACAACCATCTTTTTCCAAATCATGCTGGCTGCCTGAGCATTCGGCCATTCTGCAGTCTTTGCAGGCTGATTTGCTCGCTTCTGAATATTTACAGACTCGTGATAACCAGACCAACCTGGTGATAAGAATTATCCCTGGGGCGGTGGGTTTCACGTACCTGACTTTTAATGAAGGAGATACAGTACCTATTGCTTACAAGTCACACTTGTACACTTCGGCTGAATTGCGTTTTTCCACTGTGGAGAAAGTTTTAACGGCTGTGCAGATGGCAATTCTTAAAGAACGTGCCCTGTCACAAGGAAAGCGCATGTTGGTTGTTACCCCGTGTCCTGCCTTAGAGGCGGTTACGAAAGCCAGTGTACCTAATTCCAAAGCTTTGCACCCTCGGTGGATTCAATGGCCTGCGTCCTTGTCGTCCCAGGATGTCACGTTTATTTTTTACGCCACCTTACGGTCACAGGAGTATTTACAGTATGAATTTGTTCATCCTGCTCCACTAGCAATGCGGCCGTTGGAGGATTTCCATTGCATCATTTACACTGATGGTTCGGCGCAGGTTGCGCATGGCTCTAAACATGCCTACGTTTCCGCTTGCGCCATTGTGGTCGGTGCCATGATGAACGATGAGTTCAAGTCCAGTGTCGTGCACACGCAGACGCTTGGGGACTGCACCGCACAATTAGCAGAGCTTCGTGCTCTGATGCTTGCATTAGAGTACGCAGATCCTAATGTGACGACTTTGGTCGTAAGTGATTCTTACTACTGTGTCCAGTCTTACAATGAAAACTTGTTCTTTTGGATTCAGAATGATTTTCGTGACTCCAAAGGTAGCACAATAAAACATAAAACGATCTGGGTCCGAGTGGCGGAACTTAAAGAGAAGCTGCCACTCGTGTTTGTGATTCATACTCTCGGTCATCAGCGCGTGGGGGTCCACGCTGTTGGCAACTCGCTTGCTGATGAAGCAGCGAAGTCAGCGGTATCAAAATACTTAGTTGCAGCAGTCACGAGGTCCAAAAGCAAAATAGATGATGATATCTTGGCAGCTGTAGCTGCAACAGAGAAGGGAAGTAAATATCCTGCGGGATTCCCTTCTAAATACACATACCACTTAAGTCCCGATAAGGTTCCTTATGTGAAAATCCCTGAGGTTGGCGAGCGTTTAGTTCCCAACTCGGATCGCAGAGCTGCTTTGATTACAGCGGCACATGAAGGTGTGGCGTCTACGCATGCGGGCGTCTCGGCCACTGTAACACAGCTACAACAGAGATTCTGGTGGCGGGGACTGTACAAACAGACGAGTGAATATGTTCTTCAATGTGACATTTGCCAGCAGATTAAGCCTTCTACTGCTGCGCGTCCGCCTCAGACACAGTTGTACATCTCTAATAAACCGCTTGGTTGCGTTTATTTGGATCACTGCGGTCCTTTTTCTTCTGATACTGCGTTTAAATACATCTTAGTAGCAGTTGACTCATGCACACGCTTTGTATGGGTATGGCCGCATCGAAGCGCTGATTCGCAGACTGTCATTAAGGATTTGCGTGTCTTTGTGGGAATTTTTGCCTGTGGTACTTTCCATTCGGACCAGGGTCCGGCTTTCGCCTCTAAGGCATACAAGGCTGCTATGGTTTCGTTGGGAGTCCAAGTCAAGTTTTCAAGTCCCTACAGGCCCGAGGGCAATAGTGTAGTAGAACGAATGAACCGCGACTTAAAGCAATCTTTGACAGCCCGAGTTATAGGTACTGGTAGAAACTGGCTAGCCCACCTCATAGGCGTGCAGCGTGCGCTTAATAATCTCCCTAGAAGGTCTCTGGGTGGGCGGACCCCATACAAAATGCTCTTTGGTATCAAGATGTATGTACCTGACCTTGATGGGCCGGACTACAAGGCCCAGGCCGGGGCCTTTGACGTAGATGAACATTGCAATGTTTTACAGAATCTACAAAAGACCAGAGACAGTCTTGCAAAGGAACATTTGCCCTCCACATCGGATGATGCGTTGCAGATCCCGGTAGTTGGCTGGCTACCCCAAGTTGGAGAACTGGTTCGAGAGAAGATCGATAACAAGAAAGAGTTTGGTCCCTCATATCGAGCACCAGTTCGAGTCCTTGGAGTGAAGGGCACAAGAACAGTCATTTTACCACCACTTCCAGGTCGTAAGGAAAACAGATTTATTTCTATTGACAATGTCAAGACACACAGGGTGGCCGATTCTTCATAGCATGACACCGGCTGTATCCTGTCCTTCCATGGTGAGGCACTCTGTGCTGGCTATTACATCTGGTGCAGAACAGGAGGTGTCCCTCGAGATGCCTGCCATATCCAGTCCTTTATTAAATACTATTCCTGATACTAACATTGATGAGCTAAACTACACTTATCCTGCTGATTTATCGATGCCTGATTTACAGACCCGTTTGGCAGGCCAGTCCAGATTCTCTTTTGACTCTGTTTCGGAAACTTCAAATAAACCCACAAACATTGCAAGATATGCCACGTTGTTTAAAAAACATTTTTTAATTCCGCCTTGGACATACATTTGGTTGATCCTATTTTCATTCTATCTTTTTATGTCAATTGGTTTTGTGTTTTATTTTTTCCGCCTGATTGATGGTCACTACGTTAAAGAAAGAACAGGAATTCGGTACCTTAATGGAACATTGGCCCCTCTTTCCTCTTCACATTCAGCGCACAGACTGAAACGAAACTTAAATACAGTTAACATTACTGCTTGGCCTGTCCTTGATGGGATTGTGTGGGATGCGGTTAGGTTTAAGATACATGGGCCTACTGAAGTGATTAATGTTCCAAATGTGCTTAGAGTAAACATGGGGGATGTGATTAAACAAAATGTACGTTCTGATGATTGGGATATTCAGGCCGTAGAAGCATTATTCTCGGATTTGAAGTATTATGCTGCCTTCGATGCTGAGGATCTGTATACAGATTCTATTAATTATGGTGATTTATTTTGTTTTCAACACTATGGTAATCATTTTTTACATAAGACAAATTCCAGGAGGGTTGCTGTAAATTATACACAATGGGAACATTGCCCTGCTCCATTCAGTGGCAGTTCCAATACATTTCTGAAAAAATATACATATTTTACAGACTTTGATCAGTCTAATCCCGAGTCATTTTATTTTAAAATGACACAAAAGCCCATTTCCAAAGTTAGACTTACCGATACAAAATTGCTGTATTCGAAGTCCTTTTTAGACAGGTTGGCTGTAGATGGCTACGAGTTCTGGAAAGGAACTATTGACCTTAAATCGGTTAGGGGTACAAAAGATTGGCAGGTACAAGGCACTGAGGCTTTGCACCGTGCATGTCTCATCCCGAATCACATGTTGTTTTTAAATTCGACCATTTTCCAGACAACATGCTTTGGATTGGCTACTTCTAAAAAATTAAATACACCGACCATCCCAGATTTAAATGAATATACAGGTTGGGGTAATTTCACTGGTTCCTCCATTCAAGAGTTGCAAACTCTTTTACACAATTCGTCCTTTAACATTTCCAGTTTGGATTCCAAGGGTTGGCTGGTATGGCAAAAGAGTGCTGATTCTTGCCAGCGCCATTTTATGGGTTTGGCTGAGGGGTTCACAAAACTCAGGCCCGATCCACGTTTTGAAGAAGACTATACTGTCACGACTTATTCTGTGGGGAAACTGTGTCAAAATTGGCTACAGCATTCCACTTTAGCTGCAGTTAAACTACATCTGTCTCAATTACATGATAATGTGGATTTGAACGATTTTATAAAAGGCCCGGCTAAAGGTAGATCTAAACAATGGCTGTATGCGATTTACAATGAAATTCGGAAAGTTAACCAGGTTGAGGCTGCTAAACGCCTAAAGGCTATTGATCAAGCTAATTTAGAAAAAGTGCTTGCAGTGGTTGATAACAGCATTAACACGCTTTCTTCCCGAATTTACACGTTGAATAATATTGTGTCTTCTGTTGTTGACATTGTACATGATGAAGTGTCCGTGTTATATCATGGTCAAAATCAATTGCGTTCTGTGATGCAGTTTGCGTGGACACTACAGACTCTTAAGTCTGGTCGAGTGCCATGGACTTTTTTGAACGTATCATCATTATTTGCCCCGTTTAATTTGACTGAAAAACAGCGCATGTTGTCAATGAGAGATGCAACATTTTCTATGTTACATATTGAAAAATTAGAATCCTTGCCATTTTCGGTGGCTGAAGTGACTGCAGCAACATGGCTTATTCATGGTGTTATAACATTACCTTTTGCTTTGTATAAATTTACAAATTGTATGAAATATATAGCCATTGGGCGATATGAACCATTAGGCAGCGCTTTCCTCCATGAGACATGGTCCTTACCATACACTTACAGATGCCTTAAGGAGGGGAATGAAGTGAATCTGAATGGTGAAGAATGTACACAGTCGCCTGACCGCTCACTTATTTGCAGACACATCCGGTTGCATGGTTCCTGTAATCAGGACAAACCTAATTTGGCCTGTGTTTTGAAAGGGACACCAGTTCCTGCAATAGTTCCCACGTTCACGTTGTTGTCCAACGGTAGTTATTTACTTTTGAATAACGAGTTTTGCTGTGGGTTAGAGGCTGGTATCGCATATGTGGTTACCGTGTCTGAAAGGGTCGTTTGCTGCAAGAATGTGTTGTATCCACCCACGCATGAGAATTCAGAAGTTTTAATTTGGCCAAGAATACCAACGTTGAGAGCTGAATTCAATGGTTTAGGCCGTATAAGAGCCCTTTTGTCTCAAAAACAGGTGGCCCTGAGTTCTGCCCGCGAAACTTATGTCCTTCACACAGCTAACACACGCACAGAAGTACAAGCGCTTTTAAGTACTGATTTGCCGTTTCATTTTTGCGAGCTGGTTCATCAAATCTTTAATGCCTCCTCCACATCCAGCCTCGCTCATTTTTTTTAAATGATTAGCAGTGGTCTCGTGACTACATTTGAAAAAGTATTTGGTATTATCCCTGCGTTCTTTCATTCAATATTCGCAAGTCTATTTGGCGGATTTCCTGTTTTGCTGGCTTTGGCTGCAGGCGTTCTGGTGATATTTTATTTCATAAAACATGGATGCCCATCCTGCGCATGGAAACGCACAGCACCTGCTGATGCAGTTTCGCAACCGGATGCTTGATTATTATGGATCGCTGCCGCTTGCGACTTTAAGCACGGCTTTTGGATTATCTTTCAGATTTTCCTATTTCACCTGTGTCCAGCCTGTGTTTCATTGCCTGAGCTGTGATTTCGACTGGGCCATTGATTTGTGTCTCTGTTTACCGACTTCTCCTGACGTCGACTTTGATCAGCTGATGTCCCCCGTAGTGGCTCATGAGTTGGTCTGTTCTGGCGAAAGGGTTATGGCTGTGGCAGCGATGCATGGACTAATGGGTCAGTGGGACATATTCGCAGCGGCGCATGACTTTCTGGCACAGAGCGTTCTCGAGAACCCACTGAGTTGTCCTCTGATGTTGCTAGAGGATTCAGTGCTGGAGGAGCACGTATGTTCTTTCCCATTGCTTAATTGGATGGCTGAACTGTTTTCGGATGATGACAGTGATTTCATGTTGGAAGCTGTTGCTACATATTTTGCATATTCCTTCAACGAGGGATGACTCTGAATACTTCCATCTTTATGGCACGTGACTTTTTAGTAATTCTGAATGGTGCCAGTTTCAATACGAACATTCGATTTTTTCATATGTTCTAGGCCTATTTATTATAGTTAGGCCTCAAGTTCGACTTTTTATATTTTTTGTGGCCACTATAGGCATTCATACATGTTTTTTGTATTTTTTAAATTTTACATACATTACATACATTTAGCTTGGCTCAATATCATTGAACTCTGCTTTCAAGTCTTGCCTCTCATAGAGTATTGGCTTATATATTTGTCTTTTGACCGTCCTCGGATCATTGGGGGGGTGTCATATGGTTATTACGTTTCCATAGATTGTGTTAAGTTAGCATGTGCTTATTAAATGTTTAAACGCCATATTTTCTTTCTGCTTCGGTTTGCACATGACACCTAATTGTTATTACAGCTTTTAACCTAGACGAAAGATGTGATTTATTTCAGAATAATATATTATTGTACTGGTATCAGTCGTGCCAACACTTGGTACAACTGTCTGCACACTGAGAACTGCACACTCTAACACAAGGTTGCTGTAGGCCTGATCCTCGCACTACGTTAGTCATAACACAAATAATGTTTGTGCCAACTTTGGGCTTTACGTGAGTTCAAGATACAGTTACAGGGAATGAGAAAACACACTTGATGCTGGACATGCTGAGAGCTGGTAGCTGTTGATGTGATCTCCTTCTACTGAGAATTTGAGGTATGGGTTCGCCCAGCTAAAGCCCAGATGAGACCTTCTTAGATATAATATAATATGCTAATTAGGGTGCGCGAAATATAGGTGATACAGAATTCTATAGATTTTTGCATCATATTATGTTATCACAATTTGCTTACTATGGATTAGTGACTATGCTGCTGACTCTGATTATTATAATATGTATGTTGATATTATACAAGATACTGCGTTTGAGAATGCTGCATTGAAAAAATAAACATTTCAAACTAGCACGTGTTTTCATTGCCTCCCAGTTTCGGTTTGTAATGATAATATAACGAAAGAGTGTTCATGTGTTCCACGATACCTGAGGTATTCTAAGTTCATGTTCTGGATTGTCTAAGACATCGGGGAGTATTTACTGCCGATGAGATACTGTAGCTAGCTTGGTAAGGGGATTTCTGAAACATAGGTGAGTTGTGGGTCACCCTGACTCACCCAGGTTCTAGGTCTCTGTGCACAGTTCTGTGAGAGAACGGAAACCCTGCGACATTCTTAAGCTTTGCAGAATATGCACTTACAAAGCTTTAAAAACGAAAATATGCAAAGTTGAAATGTATCCTATTTTGCAACTTTTCACTTCCCTAATCATACGACTTTCAAAATTCATGTTCCATTGGTATTTCAGGGGTGTCTCTTTATCAGACTTAACTTTTTTAAAGCTACTGTCTAGTTTCCAACATCCTCTATGGGCTGTGTTACAGCCCCTTTAGGCTCAACGGGCATGTGTGCCCACTTTGTGCGCCCTCAGGACCCTTTGGTATTGCAGAAGAGGCCAAAGACGCTTGGGCGGCCCCTTCTGGAATACAGATAGCACTGGCACACATGTATCAGCAGCGCTATCTCAAGAGGGCATTCCATTATTTGCATGGGGGCATGGCAAAACCACGAAACCACCTTGGGTATCTGCAAGCGGGCTTTCAACAGCGCTGATGGCACATGCCTAAGAAATGTTGTGTGTGACTGACCGTATTACTATTAATATTATTCATGTTATTATTTTTGTTACTGTTATTATTGAAGGACGTGGCCCTCTAAGGGCCCCGCAGGTTATATATACAACCACCTGCTATGCCTTCCCAAGTGAAGAGTCGGTCAGTCAGTAGAGAATATAAACAGGCTTTATTTGTAGTTCTCGGCAGAGAGAGCCCCGGTCAGACCTGCGCCCTAAAATGTACACTGAGGGGACTGGCTTCCCAACAAATTACAGTAGGTAAAAAGGTCTTCCCAGCATCTTCAACCCCGCCCACTGTGGAAAAGTACTGGCTTGAGCCGGACCTGAACAATGGAGCACAGAGATGAGCTAACACATGCCAGATGGGAATATTTAATCAGTGATACAAGGCCACCATGCTGGGTTTCAGCACCTCCTAAGGTGGGGGCAAAAGCTACACATTCAGCTAGTCATGTGATGGCAGAAAATCTTATTTATTAGCAAGTCAAGGAAACAGCCTTGGACAGCAGGAGAAGTAATAACAAAACACATAATAGAGGGCCACGTCCTTCAATAATAACAGTAACAATAATAATAACATGAATAATATTAATAGTAATATGTTTATTGCCTCAAACGAGCGCTGGGAAGACCACAAGTACCTCGCTTTGGAAAAGACCATTTCCCCCCACCCGGAGCAGGACACGCCCACTCCGAGGCCACACCCCCTAGCATTTTTAGTCCATAAGAATGTGTATGCACAGGAAGCGCAGCGGACGAGCGCAGCGGGCGCGACGAATGCGCGCCGAAGGCGCGCATAAGGCAAGCTCGTCTGCGCTCGTCTGCGCTCGTCCGGGACTCGGGCCACCCCTCTTACCCCCCAACAGCCAGCACTTATACGCTACTCAGCAGATTGCCTTTATCAACTCAGGCCTCCAGTCACCGCATACCTGTGGCACTCCCTCCAAGCTACAGATCTTCCTTCTATCTGCCCTACCTGCTCTGCGCCTCTTAAACCTCACCAGCGCACTACAGCTACGCAGGAATTCAAAATGCTCCTGCTAAACTGCCGCTCGTTGCCCAAACACAGCACAGAATTGACCTTACTGATAGAAGAGTACACCCCGGACTTGCTTTTCCTCACGGAAACTTGGCTTACTAGCGAATCCAACCCAGCGTTAGTTGAGTCCCTCCCCACCGGCTATCAAATAAGGCGGCAAGACCGGCCAAAAGGGAGAGGAGGAGGCCTTGCTATTATTTTTAAAGACCAATACCTTTGTTGCCTCTCCCTAGACTCCATCGCGGACTGCGAGAGCTTGGGCTTCAACATCAGCCTTTCACCCAATATCTGTTTTTCAGGCACTCTCATTTATCGTCCGCCCGGCCTTCTAAAGCAATTCCTCCTATCCCTTCCATCGAATGTAGCTGGTAGAGTTAGCACCTCTTCTAGTTACACCGTGTTAGGTGACTTGAACCTGCACTTCGACTCTCCCTCTGATCAGGCAGCTGCCATCCTACTGGATGATTTAGCAGCTTTACAATTAACACAACGTGTCCTCTCTCCCACCCACGAAAAAGATCATTTATTAGACCCTATTTTCTCAAACTGCCCGGAAATCACAGTGGACCCGGCCATCACCCTACCATGGACAGACCATTTTTTAATTCCCTTTAAATGGACCACACTTAAACCGCCTCCTTTGGCTCCCATCAGCAAACTCAGGCGGGCTTGGGCGCGCCTTGAGATGGATAAATGGTGTACCAAACTTTCCAGCTCTCGACCAGAAATCCAGGATGATCCCGCCTTAGCAAATCAGGCATACACCAACTGGATCTCCCAAACCCTTGACTGTACGCTCCCAATGAGCAAAAATGTACTGAAGCGGCCTCAGAAAAGTGCCCCGTGGTACACCCAATCCCTCAGAGATAAAAAGCGCCTCTGTAGAAGAGCGGAAAGACGCTGGCGCTTAGACCGATCAGTAGATAACAACAAGCATTTACAATGCAATAGGTCTCCCAGCTTTAAAGTTTGAGCTATTGGCATTGTATATTACAATGTGTTACATTAATTTGTTATCAAACTCTGAATTGTTGTATAAAGATGGTAAATGCTGCAAGAAAAAGCAGCACTGAAATTGATAGCTTTCGCAATCGCTATTGTAATGAAGCTGAACAGGCAGGGACAAAAGCATAGTCATAACAATCGATTTAAAAAATAAATGAAAAAAACACTCACTGAAAGTCTGCTTTCGATTCTGCGAGTGTCCGCAAAACCAAAACTACGGCCTCCTCCTCCCCCGAGGGCACCTCACCACGCCCTCGCCCCCCCCCAGCTACGCGGGTGCTGACGCATGCAACCGTCAGGGAGGACACCCACGTGTGAGGAGGAGCGGCCGGGGATCGAACCGCGGGCGCACGCGCCCACGGAGAGAAGCCGCGCCCACGGAGAGAAGCCCCGCCCACGGAGAGAAGCCCATGCCCTAGAGAGAGCCCCGCGGTGGCAGCTGAAGACCGGAGTAGCGGTAAGTGGGGGGGGGGGCGCTTGGTGCACGTGTGTGTGTGTGTGTGTATGCGACAGCAGGGGTGAGTTCTCTTTATGTGGGGGTGCATGCGTGCATGGGCGCTCGTGTGTGTGTGTGTGTGTGTGTCTCTGCGTATGCGCATGCATGTAGGGTGTTGGAGCTTCCCAGGAGACGGCAGCTGAGCGTGTTCGCGCGCGCGTGGCCTACGCCGATCGCCTTTGCGCGCGGCCTGTGCTGTCTCCCGGGAAGCATAGTCAGCAACACAAGCATTTGCAATGCAATGGTCTCGGCATCATTAAAGGTAGAGCTATTGGCATTGCTCATGACATTTTTTTTCTTTAAATCAAAAATAAAACTCTGCCCTCACCACTCTGCACTCACCACTCTGCACTCACCACCACTCTGCACTCACCACCACTCTGCACTCACCACTCTGCACTCACCACCACTCTGCACTCACCACCACTCTGCACTCACCACCACTCTGCACTCACCACCACTCTGCCCTCACCACCACTCTGCCCTCACCACCACTCTGCACTCACCACCACTCTGCACTCACCACCACTCTGCACTCACCCACCACTCTGCACTCACCCACCACTCTGCACTCACCCACCACTCTGCACTCACCCACCACTCTGCACTCACCCACCACTCTGCACCACTCACCACTCTGCACCACTCTGCACCACTCGCCACTCTGCACCACTCACCACTCTGCACCACTCACCACTCTGCACCACTCACCACTCTGCACTCACCACTCTGCACTCACCACTCTGCTTGGTCTCTGTGGAAGTTTGTACTCCCTCTCAGACAGCACACAGCGTAAACTTATAGACACTGTTGGCTGATAAATCGGCATGGTGTGTATCACTTTCACCTACCGAATTAAGTGATTTCTATGGTCTTTTCTCTTTCTGTTGCACGAACCGGTGATACTAAGTGTCATCTTTCAACCTTCCGTGAAGTGAGGGGCGCTAGGTGATGGCCGCACTGTAGTGAGGCTCCCGCTGTACTCCGAGAAACATGCATCATAAACCCCATCCCGGCAGCAAAACTTGGACCCCCAACATCACCGATCGAAGCAGGATACTGGGCTGCATCTGTCCCCCGACATTGACGCCGATCAAAGATAGCGGAGGGAAGCGACGAGCAGCGGAGTCTGGTGGCGAGGTGAGGGGAGGATTGACTGGAGCGCCCGCCTGGGAACATCACGCGAGCCCGAGGAGGTGTAGGCCGTGCCACGAGGCAACCTGCGGCCTGGTGTGCCCATCGGGTGAAGTCGGAGCTGCTCGCTGAGGTTGGTGTTTCTCCCCCCCACCCCCCCGTGGGGCACAGAGACCTACCCGCAAGCCCTGAAAGAACTGCCCAGGGTGCCGATTGCAAATTCGGCCCGAACTGGTAGATGGAGCACGAAGCTAGCTGAGGCCTACTCTGCAAAGGAGGTGAGAAGTGGCGGCGGCTAGGCGTGTGGAGAGAGCCATAAAGCGAGGCAAGCTACCGCGAGTGGGTTGGGCATGGCGAGTGGTGGCACGAAATAAGGACCTGCTACAGGCCCCTGGGACCGGACATCAGCAGCGCAGCTTTGAACTCGCGGCCGCCCCGGAAGTCAGGCACGGTCGCCTGTTACGGGGGCGGGGCCACGTTCACACCGGAAGAGGAGGCAGGCGGAGTCGTAGCGTCTCGCGGCCCGGGGCTCCTGTGAGCGGTGTAGAGCCCCGGGGCCGCGCCAGCAGGAGGTTGGGCGCCGCGTGCTGAGGTAAGGTAAGTTCTGGAGCGCGATTGGTGCACTTGTGTGTGTGTATGCTCGTGTGTGTGTGTGTACGTATGTGTGCGACGGTGACGGCGGGGGAGGGGGAGGGGGGGCCTCGGTGCACTTGTGTGTGTGCGCGCGTGTGTGTATGAGTCAGGGGTGGTGTCTCTGTATGTATGTATGTGCGTGCGTGCATGGGCGCGTGTGTGTGTGTATGCGCATGCGTGTGTGGTGCTTGCGCTTCCCAGGAGACAGCGCCTGGCCACAGCGCGCGTTCCAGTTACAAATCGCCTGGAAGGATGCGCGTGGCCAGGACTGTCTCCTGGGAATGATAGTCGCTGACAAAAGATCTCCTGGCGGACACAGCGCTGACGCGCTGTTAAACGCCAGGAGACCTAAAAATCAGTACCGTGCAACCTTGAATGAGTACAAACTCCAAATAAAAACAGCACAATCGACCTTCTTCGCCGAAAAGATCCTGAATTCTAGATCAAAACCTAAAGAGATCTTTCAAATTATCAAAAAACTTACCAATCCATCCCCTACAGCCCATGTCGAGAAATCGGTCACTCAATGCGACGACATCGCCGAATTTTTCTACCAGAAAATAAACAAAATTTATTCAACCTTTTCTTCTTCAAACATCGACCCGCCCACTCAACCTAATAAGCCCCCCAGCCCACCGCCTCCCCCTCCCCCTTACAAGTTAACTCATTTCCCTCCGCTAGACCTCTCCACTTTAGAATCACTGGCCCTCAGTGTTAAGTCAGGCTCCCCGTCCGACCCTGCCCCTCCGGACATCCTAATGGCAGCTTCCCACACTACCCTGCCTGTCATCAGAGAGGTTTTAAACTCTTCCATCTCCTCTGGCACTGTCCCACCCGAGTGGAAACGGGCCATGGTCAGATCTCTGATCAAGAAACCCAACCTGGACCCGGCTGATTTGGCGAACTATCGCCCCATCTCCCTCCTCCCTTGGCTGAGCAAGGTATTGGAGAAATATGTAAACCAACAGCTGGTGTCCTATCTTGAGGACCACCATATACTGGATCCCACTCAGACGGGTTTCAGACCCAAGCACGGGACAGAAACAGCGCTCCTCATGGTCGTAGAGGAAGCGCGAAAAATTTGAGATCAGGGAGGATCAGTGGCAGTGATCCTCCTTGATCTAAGCGCGGCTTTCGACACAGTGTGTCATGACACCTTACTCAGCCGCCTGTCTAGTGTGGGGATTGTGGATGGAGCCTGGGCCTGGCTTGAATCCTTTTTGAGGAACAGGTCTTTCAGGGTTTTTGACGGTGATTCAGTTTCCTCTAGTAGACCACTAAATTGTGGAGTTCCTCAGGGCTCCTCTCTGAGCCCGGCCCTGTTCAACCTATACATGAGACCACTGGCCAGCGTCGTCCGCCCTTTTGGAGTTAACATCATCTCATATGCGGACGACACACAGCTGGTGGTCTCACTGGCGCAAGATTCATCCCCTACAGCGTCAGGTGGGCTCAGAGAATGCCTTGAGGAAGTAAGGAGCTGGATGACGGCATCAGCCCTGAAACTAAACGGTGACAAAACCGAGCTAATGGTCCTAGGACCCTCAGAACCGGCTCTCCCCCCTCCCTTTGGCCCACCAGCCTAGGACCGCCGCCAACCCCAAAAAATGCAATTAAAAGTCTTGGAGTATGGTTGGATAGCTCGCTCTCATTCAGCACCCAAGCCACTAAACTCTCAGCTACATGTTTCTCCATTCTGAGGGTATTAAACAAAATCTTCCCCATCCTTCCCCTAGAAGCCAAACAGGCAGCCATCCAAGGACTCATCCACTCCCGGCTTGATTTTAATAATGTACTCTACCTGGGTGCACCGGAATACACCCTTCGTAGGCTACAGACGGTTCAGAACAGCGCTGCCCGCCTCTTACTTAAAATCCCCCACAGACACTCAGTCAGGACTGGCCTGATAAGCCTTCACTGGCTACCAGTCCGACAGAGGGTTCTGTTTAAGGCGCTATGCACAGCCCACCAAGCCTTCTGGAACCTGGGTCCCACCATCACCCGTAACCTGATCTGCCAATACACCCCGAAGCGGAATCTCCGCTCTAGCCAGACCCTCTTGGCAGTTGTCCCAAGAATAAAGAGAACCAGAACAGGAGGCAGAACATTCATGTACAACGCAGCTAAGGCCTGGAATGCTCTACCTTTTCATCTGAGAGCCATCCAGAACCTTAATATATTCCGCAAACAACTGAAAACTCATCTCTTCACATCTGTCTGCTAATTACTCCTCTGTCCCTTTTATGTGCACTGTAGGTTTACGACTTCCCCAGCGCTTGGACGCCCATGGGCAACAACTGCGCTCTATAAATCCCCAAGTTTACAAGTTTACAAGTGATCTGCTGAGGCAAGCAATATGAGCACTGAGGCCTAAGCCAGGCACAGTCTAATATGGATTGCTAAATTTAAAATGGATGCACACTGGCTATCTAAAGCTTACATGTTGCGAGGATAACTCAGTGGGTTGCATAACATGAATACAAATGCATGTCTTTTAGCCACACACTGCTAACCTAAAAGAGCACAGCAAAATCATTATGGTAAGGGAATTTCAAATCTAACATTATTATTATTATTATTATTATTATTATTATTATTATTATTATTATTATCATCATTATTATTATTATTATTATTATTATATTATTATTGTTATTATTATTATTATTGTTATTATTGTTATTATTATTATTATTATTATATCACCATCATCATCATTGCTTATTGTTAGTATTATTATTATTATTATTATTATTATTATTATTATTATTATTATTATTATTATCATGTTTATTTCGGAGACAAAGCCAATCATATCATCAAACATTCACTTTAATAAATTGATGAGTTAAAAACATTAAAAGGATTTATGAATTATTTTTAGATCATTAGAGCCATAAACCTTCAACATGCAATACCAATGTTTTTCTCTCAGGAGGGCAAAACGTTTCCATGCTTGATATAAAAATGTCCATAGACCAAACACTATTATATCATTAGTGTCATATTTAAAATCAGGACTGGAGAATGGTAGTTCCTAATGATTAAGGATCTGCAGACTGGTAAAATCCACTTCTTTCATGATGGCTGGTATTCAGACCAAAAGAGCAAGAAGTGCTCGTCTGTTCCCCAGTGTCGATCTTCTTTTTTATCTTATTATTATTATACAAACTAGGGGGCATATTACCAACAACTAGCGATAATTATCGCTATGTTGGCTTAGCGGCAACATTATTATCGCCGAGCCCTGACAATTTTTATCGCAGATAAACCTCGCTATTATCAAGGTTTATTTCAAAAGCGATAAAAATCGGCCGAATTGCATGAATATCGCTGAAAAGTCAGCGATATTCATGCATTACCGAGCTAATGCTCTTAGCCATATTATCCACCTACCATTGGATAACATGGCTAAGAACTGCTCTGGGCAGGCGTTAGCTTTTGGAGATATTTGTGCTTAGCGTGAATATTTCCAAAAG
This sequence comes from Lissotriton vulgaris, assembly GCF_964263255.1. Lineage (NCBI taxonomy): Eukaryota > Metazoa > Chordata > Amphibia > Caudata > Salamandridae > Lissotriton > Lissotriton vulgaris. The sequence continues at coordinate 244,663,766 of NC_141696.1, read as the reverse complement.
TAGGTAATAGGAGATAGCGATGTTAGCGACTGTTTCCAGTCGCTAACATCTTGGCACGCACACTTTGCATGTCATTAGCGATAATTATCGCTGACATGCAAAGTGGGCCCCAAGATGATCGCTATCTCCTACTAGCTGTCGCTAACTGGTGTTAGCGACAGCTAGGTAATTGGGCGATAAAATTATCGCCGCTTTAGCAGGAAAAATTCCCACTAAAGCGGCGGTAAGGCCCTTGGTAATATGCCCCTAAATACTTTATTTAAATCTGTACATTAGCCGACTTTTTTCTTAAAAATCAAAGTTTTCACATGGTTTGGTTTATTTTACATCTAATCTGATTTCTGTTAGAGTTGTTATAAAGTCTATGATTTATGCATTTCTGTTAAAGAGGCATAATTAGAAATGCTCACTTGGACTAAAGTTTATTGACATACCATTACATTTATGCAGGCTGCCTTGCATTATATCGCATACACAAGGTTAGCACATTTAAATGAGCAGATTCATAAAGCCTATATGTACTTCTAGAAAATTGATGCTCCTAGGTTAATAGTACCCTAATGGGCACCAGATTGGAATATCTGCATATATAAGCAATGTAGAGAAGTACATTTGCACATATTTTATCCAATGCAAATATATTGAAAGGCCCCATCCTTGCACCCACTGGAAAATAAAGCCCAATATAAGAGTATGTTCTTCCATTACTAATGTCAGAAAAGAAAAGTATTATTGAATTGCCAGAAATCTTCAAGGTTGTAGGTGTTCAGTGCATTCTGAAACACCCATGTTGTCAACCCTGCATTAAAAGTGTGTTTGTAAAGTAAAACTCTCCTGTAAATCTTTAGGAATGTCTGTGATGAAATAACTATATCTTGCTGTCCTGTACAAATTCAGAAAGTCCACTATAGTTGTGTATTTTCCACATTACAAGTGGAATTTCCATGTACCTCTGGGAATCATATGGTGGAATTTATAATTATAATGTGTTTATTTGTGTCCACCTAAGTGGTACGTAGATTAACAAAATATTTTGTGAATCAGTCTCAGTTTCATTACAATGAAATTGGATAAGATGAATATTGTTTAAAACACTGGACTATATCCACAAAATTAAAATGCTCTATATTGCTCTATAGAACAACAGATGTTAGTGATATAAGTTTATAGTAGAAATTCTATCTCTTGCTAAAGTTTCGACCTCCTGTTGTCAATATATAATCTAGAACTATATTAAATTGTCATATGTTAATGCACAAGATTGTTCATTTGCCATGCATTAATCTTCCACAAATGTTGTAAATGTACTCAATTCTCTGTACATACAGGATTAAATCACAGAAGGAGGTGCACTCGCCCTTACATTTATCCTACTGAGGCAGAGGAATTGCGTGGCTTTTAGTGAGATAATGCTGACAGCTTGTATCTATATAGACTTGCTGAATGGCAACGTCATAGAATCAAGCACAAGTAGTCGTTATTATGTAGCAAATATGTCAACATAACAAAAAGAGACACAATGGATGACTGTATGTTCTGAATGCATACACATTTTTCAGGGACACCCAAGATACTGCACTATTATCAATATCAAATTTCTTTTTTTTTTGAAAAACTTTATTCATAAAAGAAGGAGGTACATGCGCAGGCCCACAACCATCATGGCCGGCCGCAAAAACAGTCAATAAAACAGGAGAAACTAGAGCAAATAAGTAAGCAGGATATATCGAAGTACATAAGGAGTGGTTGTGGGGCCCGCAAACAGGATATGAGGTTTTCATTTTAAATTTTAGATGAGAAGTAGGGGCTGCAACAACAAGGACATCACACCTCAAAGGATAGAAGCACCAAGGAGATGAAAGGGATTTTACCCCGAGTACTATCGGAGATAGGCAATGACAAAGCATCTATGCAATCTGGGCAGCCACGGCGATGACATTGGACAATAAACCATATTACAATAATCCACATTTCTAAAATCACCCCAGAGAGCCTACCCCCCAAGAACAGAAAAACAGAGGCTCATCAAAAAGCCGGAATAAGAAAGAAAGGTGCGAGACCAAGAGACAGCCAACCCACTAGAGAGGAAAGAACCCTCCCAAAGACGGAAAAGAGCGATAGGGACCATAGAACAAAACAAACTAAAACAACAAACCCCCCCCCCACACCCGCCACCCTGCACCCCTGTAATGGCTACGGCCTAACCCACTAACAGCGTGCCTGTCGCCCCGAAACTGCCCCACAGAAGGGAAAATATAAGAAGAAGCGGAGGAGGAGAAAAACAAACAAGCCCCCGGACACCTGGCACCCCCCACCAGCGGCGACCCCCCCATAGCACAATCATCATCAAGCAATACTAAACAGTCAGCAATATTACGGGAAGGATAGTCACCATGAACCCCTCCCCTACCCCTAGCTCGGTGAAGGATTAGGTGCAGTCCCAGCAAAACTAAACGGAGCAACCCCGGGGAAACAGAAGTCAACCCTGCAAGCCTCGTGAGGAGATCCATTACCAAAGGCATATCAGTTGCAAACAAAGGGAGCGTCTCAGATGGTCCGAAGCAGTGGCAAGGGGCAAATAATCCTCAAAGTCAAAGTCAGCCCTGACCAGTGCGAATCCGTTCCGGAGCACATCCCGACCAAGTCACATCCGACCAGAGGCAGCCAAAGCGTCCGTGGCAGATCAGGGCATTGGAGATGGAACAAAGTCCGGTCACAAAATGGCGGTATCCCTTATGCAGACGGGCTGAAACAAAGGAAAATGGGGAGACTCGACAATGAAGTGCAGGACAGCCAGCGACGATACACCATCGGATAGGAGATGTAGAGGGAAGACCGTGCACTGTAAAGGATGAGGGAAAAGTGAGGCTGACTCTCAGAGAAACAAAGTCGGGCTGCCGCACGGGCCCCTTGAGATGGCAGGTCAATTCACTCGACTGGACCGCAGATTTTTGTGCAGGCGCTGTAGCGTCTGTGGCTGGTCTCGAGCAGAGATCATCCAGTTTCGCCGCCAGGGAGACACATGAGTCGGTAAATTGCGAGCGGAGCGTCCCAATCGCTGCCATTACAGATTTCAGTGAATGTGGGCCATCCACCCCCTCCATCCCGGGGTCCAGAGGACGGAGGGGGACACAATCTCCAGCCCACATCGCCGGGCTCCGGATACACATTTGGCGATAGTAACAACACGGGCGCCCCAGACTAGCAAACTCAGCACACACAGGCCGTGGGTGCAGCCCGTCAGCCCCCGGAACGGGAAACGAGGGTCAGGCACACAACCCACAGTCATGGTGCGGGGGGATCACAGCACAGCACAGTGTCTCTACTCCGGCATCATCCATCAACGAGGACAAGGGACTCAAAGGTGTAAAAAATATTCAGACCTGGAAGACCGGCCACAATCGCGGTCCCACAGCCGATGTAGATCAGGCCCCTCTCGGGTAGTTCAAAAATCGAGGTCCCGGCGGCAGCCCGGGAGTAGGCCAAAATTGGAACACGACATAACTTCGTCGCTGAAGTGGACAGAAAATCTGGGAAAGCACCGTTGGCATCAGGCAACCTTCATACATCCAGGCTCAGGGCGTGGGTAGAGGATAGATAACAGGATAGACAGGCCGCCGGTGGAGGTCGGCGGAGCCGGGAGCTTATGCAGCCATCTTGGTTCACGGCGTAGCTCCTCCATCAATATCACATTTAATGGCAATATGGGAAATGTTTGTAGTTGTTTTTGGATCTACTCATATATACAATTTTCATAATATATTAGAGTACCAGCTGCTTCGATTTTTAAGGACGTAAGAAGTATCTAAGGAGTTTTATGATTGTTTTTATGTTTGTGAATAATGTTGTGGCCTTTGTTCAAATAAACTTTTTCATAGATTGACTAGCACATGAATGGGACATTCCACAAACATCTCATAGTGTATGCAATTTGAAACATCACAAATCTGACTATTTCTGTGCTGCATGTTTTTTGTTACATTGAATGCAAACTTTCCCCCATCCAAATACAATTTAACGATGTTGATTGCATTTCGCCATGCCTGATTACCATTATTCCTTTAAAAAAATCACAATACATTAATTGTTCACATCATCCATGCAACTAGAACTGTATTTCATTGTCTTATGTGATGTACTAGGTCCTTCCTTTGTTAGGCATTGATCTTCCACAAACATTATAAATATACTCCATTCTCTGTGCACCCAATACTAAAATGTCAGAAAGTGTTGCAGTGTTCTTGAATTTAACCAATCATATATATTATGGATTTGTGTTTCAGATGTATTCAAAGATGAAGTGGTCAGTAATCAAAAACCTTTCCAAAGACAAGGCCAACATAATTTGACAATACAACCACTTTACATGCAACAATGCTCCAATGCCAATTTCATGCCCTATTGGACTACCTTCGACCTCATCTCTGTGAATTATCTTTGGAAACCTTTCCAATATTTAGACAGGATATGTATAGATTTTGTTTACCTAACTTCACATATTCGTACCTTTACAATACATATTTGAAAGTTACATAGATGTGGCCTTAAGAAATGGAAATCTATACTTTGCTATATGTACATAACTTTTGATATTTTTATACTTAATAACTTGAGAACACTATTACGGAATAAATATACTCCCAATCTGATATTACAGACTACAACCCTTCCAGTCCGGATCTAGCAATACCACCCCTTCTCCATTTCAAGATAAATGTAAAGATCGTACCCTTGAAACAACAATTTTCAGCATTATATCCACCCATCCAACAATCCCACCCAAAAAACTAACTCTCCAAGCCCTGAAGTTCCCCATTTTAATCTCCGAACCATAGTATATTCCCATATTAGATTTTCCCCATATTTTCTCCACCTCTACCTAGTCTTGAAAATTGCTGAATCTTAGATGATGAATCTCACTACCACGTCCCTCCTATTTCAACCAGGACCAAAATGCACTGTCTTGCATTCCCCTCCATTGGCCCCTTCACCATTTATAACTTCATATATCCTCTCAAGCAATGCACCACACACTGATCTTCCTCCCTCATACTAACATTGTAAATCCATTAATTGTATACTAATCCTTTGTTTTGTAACTATGCACTAGTTATATACATCACTAATATAAATATAAGCTTCTTTAAAAGGGATGGAAATTAAGGATTTTGCCATCTGTCTCTTCTGGAAAAAATGCATTGACCTGGGTAAGGCAGTACAGAAAACACACAGGGAACCTTTATGACTCAATCCAAATATTAGATATACCAAGATATGTCTTGGGCAATATTTTACATTTCAAACCAAAATACTAATAAAACATGCAAATATGGTGAATCAAGAATGTTGAGGACTATAAATATAAGTTGAAAGGAAGGCATTTATATGGCTCAAGCTATGCCTGAACAGAGGCCAAAACAATTCCCGCCAGCAGGTAGAACACAGAGAGTAGGGAATGGTAGGGAGAAAATAAAAAAATAGTAACTTTTACTTCATTCCGATTAAGGGAGTAGAACAAAATATATAGCATTAAGATGCAGAGTACCATCAAACTAGGGCCAACATTTGCTTTGATCAAATTTAAGAGCATGTCCAGTAAATCATAATTGAGTAATTGAACTAGAATGTTCGTGTGGCTAAGATAAAAGCCAACAGAAATTTGATGCTATAATATTTGATGGGGAAAAAATATGGAATGAATCTACTCCAACAGAACCATATTCTTGAATTAGTAACACACCATTTGTTTAGACTAAACTGAGAGAGTGCTGGCATTCTTTTACATCTTAATATTAATAGACTTGATGGGTAGATGTCTTGGTAGAGTACGATTAAGGACTTTACCTATTTGAGGGTAAAATGGACCGTAAAGGAGGATGCACCATTGCAAAATGCAATCACAAAGTCTGTAGCATACTTTCAACACATGTGCTGAACACAAATGAAGCAAATCACTTTCATTCATTATAGGTTAGGAGGGTATAGAATAATTGAATGAGACGTAATCAAATCTAATGGACAATATAATAGTGAAAGTAGAAAGAAACAATTTAAAGTCTCTTAAAAAAGTCAGAAAAAGGAGCATACACATTTAAACTAAAGGATGTATTTTTATTTATCTAGTGTACTCCCACTTCTGCTAGGCAAAGAAAAGAATGCAGACTACTCCACAATTCACGTTTTGAGTTATGATCAAGTTATTTTAATTAAGCGAGTAGTTGGAAAAAAACTTTAAAACATGTTAATAAAAGAAGGTCTGAAATAGTATTTCAGTATGAAAGTATTAAATTTTTAACGGCACAACCAAAGATCAACTTCTACAGAAATTGTGTGGGATATCTCCAATGCATATTTGAGGTAAGCACTAAATGTGGCAGCATTTTGCAAAGCAAGATAAACTAGTAATTCAAGCTGCCATGAAAAATATGTTTGTAAATCTGCAGAAAATGACTAAAGCCACAGGATATACCATCATAGCAATAGGTCATATCTCTCAAAGATCTAATTACAGTGAGAATTAAATACTGGAATATCTTTAACAAGATTATAAAGGAAAAATGTTGACCAGTATTCTAAAGCTAATTGAACAGAGATATTTATAGTGACATTTTAACTTGGAAAAAAGGAGTATCATCGTCACAATTTCATAAATATTGAAAAAGTAAACACATAAAGAGAGCAAAATATGAAAAAAGCCTTGGAAACTTTTTATAGTTCGAAATGCTTAAGTGAAAAGGCTGACCTCCAAGAGTGGGCACAATTCCTAATTAATTGTAACTTATAAATTGATCTTTCACACAAAATGTACTGAAATATGAAAATCTATTTAAAATGTTAGGAATAACAAAATAAAATGGTAACGGGATGCAACCAACAGGTATACTTAGTTTATTTATGGTCCAACTCATTAACGATGTTGCAGGAAAATACACTTTTTGCATGACCACCAAAGTCACATCTTGCTAGATTTTATTGCTAGTGTATAGACTCCTGCTACTGGATTCCTGCTGTACAGCTTCGAGTGTCTGTGCTTCTACTCCTAAAAACATGTCAAATATATATGATTGGCTAAACTTTTCTATAAGTTTATATAAGGGGAAGGAGGTTGAGTGCCTCCCCTCAACAAGTAATGACAGGCCTGGGAAGCTATGCCCCGGGGCTGAACATTTTCAAAATGGGAAGCGGTTGGAACTGTATGGGCGCTCCATGTCCCTCAAAAAGCCCTGCGATGTGAAACACTGGGAATGATTACTTTAATTAAGGTGGTGAGGCTGTGCAGCTCTCCTCCCTTAGCCATGAATGGCCCCACCTGTAATATTCCGAGAATCCCACTCCATGGACATAGCAGTTTGCCTCCCTCCACATGTGTGGGTAGGGAAATCTGTGTTCCCTTCCTCTCGGTGGGTTTCATTTTATAATCTCCCGCTGAGCAGAACTAAACACAGCCGACATGAGTATACTTTTGATCTTATTCCCTGTCGGAGTAGACATTTGATCTTTTTCCCTGCCTGCACTGATGTCGGCAGGCAAACAGATACAAATCTTGCTCCCAGCTGGAGGGAGCAGCATTAATAGCTGCTCCCTGGAGGGGAACTAATGCTTTGTCCTACTGCATGCAGGGAGCTAAATGGGGCCTTGTGGGGACTTGGTGCTCCCCTACACATACCCCAAAGAGTATATGTGGCACCCTGAGTGGGCACCAGGCCACCAACCTTTAATACTGTGGACCCCAGGGGATACGGTCCCCAGGAACAGAGAAAGCTCGGGGGCACTGCGCGACACCCTCCCCTATAATTTTCATAGTGGCCCTGGGGGCTGAAGTACTCAGGGCCTAAGAAGGCTAGGGAAAGGGGGGGCCACGAGGTCCCCTTCCCTTTAGTTATAGTAGTGGCTCTGGGGGTGGGTCTCCAGGGCCTAACACGGCTCCAGAATGGGGGCTGAGGGGACCCCTTCCCTTTTATTTTAAGTTGTGGCCCTGAGAGATGGAGTCCCCAGGTCCTTATAAGGTTCAGGGAGGGGAGCAGAGCTGACTATAACTTGCACACCCACCATGCACTGCTTATGACCTCACATATTACATCACGCATGACATGTTCCAAGGCATTGTTGATGACATCATCCATCCTTTGTTTTGTACACATAGCTTTATAAATGGGTATAGAATTAGTGCTATGAAAGTATGTGCAAAATAGCTCAGAATAATCTGAAGCATCAATACTGCTATCATGCATACTATTTCATTAGGTAAAGCAAGCTTGTGTTATGTACACCATTGACACTATACCATGCACTTAATGGGTAGCCAAGTTCATATTGACTAAGAACCACAGATTAAAGAGTCACCTATCCTGCAAAATCTGTATACAGATGATCAGGGAAAACCAAGTTCCTCAAGATACTGAAGCCCTGTTACATAACTAATGCCCTACTACGGACAGCCTTTACTTGTACCAACCACCTCATAGTCACTGAACCTACATTGAGAATAGAAGTAGATATAAGTAGAAACTTGGGTATTGTTAACACTGTTTACTCTATGGAGAGAGTTTATACTATACCACACTATTTGCAGACAGAGAAACCCTCATGAGAAATAAACCTCAGAACATTAAAAAGTGTTTACTAAATACAGTGTACACTTAATGCAAAACTTGCCCACAGAGCAACTATTCAAATAAAATAACCAAGGTCTGGAAGTACTATAGATCATACTACCTGCAGCTTTCATACTGCGGTGAAAACTCATCTTCTGAAACAGAACAAGCACATGTACATTGGTTAGTACCTGGTGCACACAGTCTTCTATGTTAAGTAGAAATTGTCCTACTGAGACGATTCTGTATAATAACTTAAGGCTGCTTACAATACTTAGTATGTAGTATATCAAATCTTTGCCCTGCTGAAAACTTTTTCTGCAGTACCAATAAACTTGCGTAGAACGTAATGAACACAAGTCGTCAACTGTCATATGCATACAGAGTTACTCGTCAATGCAAATATTTATAATGTGTTCAATACCTCTCACACCTATGGTGCAATAGGAGCACATGTGTTTTGTAAGCACTTAAACCAATTAACTGGGCACCGGCTGTACAAGATTAGATAGAAAAGTAATGTGGTAGTTATCCACCACTAGGTAAACTATAAAACAATCTAACACACTCATTGGATGACATGATCAGTTATGTCATCAATGATGTCATTTTAGATGTCATCAGTAATGTCATAAATGATGTCCTAGAACATGTCATGAGTGATGTAATATGGGAGGGCAGAAGCAGTGCATGGCGGGGGCGCAAGTTATAGTTAGCTCTGCTAACCATAACTAGTGAATTTCTGTATATTTATGTTTCTATAAATATGTATATAGTGTAAATGTGTACTTATATGTGTTAAAAAATGGTTATAGATTAAATTGTGGATTTCAATTAGAATAAATGTGTGAACTATTATCCCTTTTTAATGTACAAATCTTTTCTTCTCTTCCCTTCGTATATGTTCTTACACAATCTCATTGATGCTTTAATACACTGCAGTTTATTATGATATTTTATGATTTACACATTCAGGTGATAAGACTTCCTGGTACAAATACCATAAGAAGTCTACAGTCCTATCATTTTATGTGCAGTCGCAAAATACCTTTTGTAAATAATAGGAAATCATAAACCTACATAAGTTTACTTTCATGAATCAGCCCAGAAAGTCCATATGAAAAGGGGCGTTGCTTGGCAGCCAAAGATGGTGGCCACGTGAGCTTGTTGCTCTGCGACAACCTGTAAAATATCCTGCTCACAGGTGGACGCCGGAACTCGGTAACCGGGTGGAGAATAGTGCAGAAGTACGAGGGCTCCTCCCCAGGTCACTTTCAAGGAAGGGGGCTGTGCAGGAGAAGGTCGGTGACCGAAGTAGATGAGAGGTGCTTCTGACGGCACAGCCCAAGATGGTGATGTGGCTTCAGGCCTGGCTCGTTGGCCTGCCGTGAGCAGTGAAAGTTAGGAGCCCAGGTGAGCGTGGCCAGGGAAAGCCATAGCAGCCCCCACGAGCTGAGAGGAAGGGTGGACCAGTGGTGGTGTGTGCCTGAATGAGGGCACAGAGTTCCGACCGGGGTCAAGACTGTGCCCTAATGGTGGAATGGGCCGGAGTGCCGTAGAGGTACGGGACCAAAGCCTCCGCAAGATGCAGCTCAGAGGCGAGAGGCACGCTAAGGATGCTCACAGCTGGTGAGAGCAGACAGGGGCGCCTCGGGGGAACCAAGTGAAGCACAGAGGCACCACCCGTGAATGAGAGAGACTGAGAGATCGCACCCCTGGAACTGGTTTGCGGAGCAAAGAGGGAAAACGGGAGTATCTGAAAGTGAGTCGGGTGAACGGAGAAGAGTATTGCGTTACTGCTTAGCCAGTGGTGGGGTATGCTCTAACATTCCTTGACTATTTCTGGAGAGCAGCAGTGGTGGCTTTGGGCAGTCAATACATCGGGACCCGGGAACAGAACTCACTGAACAAAGGGGTAAGACCACTGAGCTGAAGAGGTGCACAGAACTGAGTTGGATCGCCCCCTGCTGGGTGGGGTCAGTGGTGCTGGGCCTGCCGCGTCGTCACCCCACCAACGTCTATATCTTGTTGACACCCAGCAGGGGGCATGACACGGTACATGGAGAAGACTCTGGGGTGGCCTGTTAAGGTGAGGTGGTGAGAGGAGCAGCTGTACACAATACCTGATGATACTCAACTGTCGTCTAGATCCTTCTCTGGCGGGCAAGAGGGACTAATTGGGACTAAATGCACAGGACCCTATCCAGGCAAGGCCTGAGAGTTCTCTTAACAGAGGAGCAAGAGATTGGGGGAATACTGCAATGGGTGGACAAATAGTTAACCAAACAGAGCAGCCCCCAGCGCTGAACATCAGACAAGGGGAAAGGAGTCTGTACATGAATCGTTGGCGCGCACATTGGATTAGAACTGAGGGCGAGCACACTGAAAGAGAGAATTGCCAAGGAGAGCCTGAGGGCAGTGTTCTCTAGAGGGAGAGTGGTATGCTCCACTTGAGCTGGTACTCGAGGCCTAACCCGGTCATTGAATAGCTGACAGCACTTATCCAGACCCACAGTGTGAAGGGAGGGACTTGTGAGACAGAGTCCTCTCAGCAGTGTATACAGGATGAGTACCAAGGCGGGGAAGGTCCCTAACAAAATGGGTAAGTTCAGGTCTAGACAAACAGAACCTCCTCAGAAAGAGACCTCACAGGACGGGATACTGGTCGTGGAGATGGACCCGGTGCAGCTGCAGCTGACTAAGACACTGGAGGCAATTGCAGACACAAATGCCATGCTGCACCAGGATATCCACACAGTATCTTTTGGGCAGAACACACAAAATTATCAGAGAGAGTGAAGACGGAAACTAAACTAGTTGAATTGGAGCCATCACAGCGGGCACTGACTGTTCAGGTGGGAGAGCTGGCAGAAAGGGTCTTCGTGTTGGAGAAACAGGCCTACTATGCTGAAGGCAGAAATAGGAGGAGCAATATTCGGGTGCTGGGCCTACCTGAAGGAGTAGAAGGCAAAGACATGGTGGTGTACCTGGAGCAGTGGCTACAGACAACAGTTGTGCCGGAGGGCCTGTTGGCTTTCTACACCCTGCAGAGGGTGCATCGTGTGCCAACCAGGCCCCGGCCCTAGGGTGACCCCCACTTGGCAGAGCAGTCAGGCTTATCCCAGAAGCAATGTATAAAGCAGTTGTGCAACACACTCAAACAGCAGCGATATACAAGGTACACAACAAAAAGAAACTCCACGAAAGTTATATAAAAGAAATAGCCTTTGTATTTTCCATAAAACACATCAGAGCGTAATCACACATATACATTGTGCCACCTGGCACTAGGTATCACTTTACAGGGGATTATATACATTACAGGGCCAATCGGGCCACTGTTATAACCATTAGCACCCACCAGTAGAGAGAAATCAGCCCAACCAGAAATTACTCATAAAGGCACTTAGCATAAACACATTATGCATAACATCTTAGACATACATCCTGGATTTACTAGTGCACCACAGTAACACTAAGGAGGTGCACATCTCATCCCAGGGCCTTACGCCCCACCAAAACACAGGATGACCCCCAGGCCGACTGGCCTTACTCGGGCCCGTCTTGGGCTCCTTCACAATGCCTTCTGTCCCACAAAGTCAGGGCTCTACTAGCGCTGTTTGTCCCTACCTTTCATACACTAGGCTTCAACTAGCCCCTGGCCTCAGATGCAGCCGAAACTATGCCACAAAAAGGTCCGCAAACGAATTGGGGGCGGGGTGCAACTCACTCTTGTCTCCACTCAAACCGGAGTGTCCCCATGTTGCATCAGCCCGCAATCTTGCAGCGCAATTGTGCAAACCAACAGGCACCCACCGTGTGCCTTGTAAGCCCCCCTTGCTGGGGCCTATGCTTGCAGGGAAACATGCACACACAGACACCAACAGGGTGCCTTGTAAGCACCACATACCGGGTCTTCTCGTCTTTTCTCAGGTGAGACCTCCACAGTGCAGCCCGGAACAAGGGACACTCTGAGGCATTTTAATGGGGCCCCTGAGGACGGTTCCGGTGGAGGCACCATGCTTCCAAGGAGGATCCTTTGGCTGATGCTTCCCGCCCAACAGGAGCAGGACCCGGTGCAAAGTCTCTGATGTTGTAGTCTGTGGAAATTAGCTACGCCCCTTCATTATTGTCTTGCTTATTTCGGTGGTAGGTTCCTCCCACCACCAGGCTTAAGTGGCATGCAGGGCTCGCCCCTTCCTTCCGGGAACCTGTCCATGTCCAGGCGTCTTCGGTGGTGCCTAGCACAGTAGCTTCCACCGAGCTCGCTAATGAGTGGCCTTCCCTCCCACGCTCTCTCTCCTTACGTTGTGGTGGTAATTCCCGGCCAGGATTCCTTGCCGCTTCCCCCTTCTCACAGCCCGGGACCACATAGCAGAGCCCCGGTTGCAGGAACAACGTTTTGAAAATGAAGGAGAGGGCAGTGCAAGGCCAACAAGCGCTCCTCTCATGCTGTGCCGAGTGAGACCCCCTTCTGGGGCACTCAGCCTCACAGCACTCTCACAGCGTGCTCTGCACCAGGAACAGAGGCAGAGAGCATGAAGCACTTCACCAGCGCTGCTGTGTGTCAAGCACACGCCAGGGGCTCAACACCTAGGATTCCTGCAACGCCCCAAGTCCCAAAGTCCAGAGGGGCAGAGCTGAATACAGCCAGGCCAGCACATAGAGACCCCAGGAGACAGAAGATGGGTCCCACTGTGGTTCCTCCTTGTACAGCAGTCCTTCAGCTTTCTGTCAGCATAAAGTTCACCAAACATGGGGGCACAGCCCCAATTTTTATACCTCACATGCCTTTGTTTTTCCCCTGGCATAGGGCTCTGTGCCTGGTTTAACCCAGATCTGGGGGGCACTTGAAAACACATATCCAGTATAACAAGCACAACATCACTTTTGTTTCCCTGCTCTGGTTTTTTTACAGGGCAAAATCAAATAAATAAAAGAAAATGGAAATCCATAAGATTTGAATTAAGGCCAAGCAATTGTAATGCTTATCCAGTATTTTTAAGTACATTCAAAGCAAACCTGGCATCTCCTTGCAGTATATGAAGTAAACATCCAACGGATTCCTTCACAAAATAGAAATATAATACGAGTAGGCATAACGAATCCAGATTCTATGCTCTTGTATAATAATTCACTTTGTTCTGTTTCATTTTTCATGCATCAACTGCAATAGTATTATGTACTCCCATCTCTTTAGCTCAACATAATTTAGATGCAATTACAGCTGGCTCCCTCCCCAAACAATGGTACATCTGTGGCCTCGTGAAAGAAGTGCCAAAAACGGGGCCAATATGGGGCTACTGAATACATAGCTGAACAAACTTTTTTAGCACACCGCCAGGCAGGGGAAAACTCCAGTTGAGTTACACATTATTTTCAAAATGTGTATTTTGTCTTGGCTAACTCTGTTATTGTGCTCAGTAGTTAACAATGCCGATTTACAAACAGATACATCATATGTGTAGCTATAGTCAACACTAAAACTGTAAACAATCTAGCCATGCCTTTTCTTGAATGCACCGGTAGTCATAGCTCTGCTTGTAACGTCATACGTAAGGTATGCATGTTGAGTAAGTACAAATGCTGTTGTACATTTTACAATGCTTTCTGGAAGATTTAGAAATTGTTTTAGCATTAGAGATTCTGGTTTTACTAGTTTTAGGCATCATAGCTCACGCAGGAATACAGGCAATGCTGCATTCAGATTTATATCACAGATACGCAAATACATGCCTCAAAATCCACTTGTGTGGAAAATGTATTCCGAGTTATTATTGATGGGCCTTTCAGTCAGTTTACATGATTCAAATAAGCGAAGAAATACTTTTCTTTATGCTGTATTGTTATTCTAAGTTCAATAGCTAAAGACCCAGTTGAAGAAGATTTTAGGAGAGAATTCCGGTGAAGCTGCCCTCACTGCCTCCCTTGCGGCCTTCTGTTTGAAAAGAATTGCTTACTAGTTTTAACCAATTTACCTCGTAGTTTGGGCTCCAGGGGCCTAGGGTCCAGGATGGCTGGGTCAGCCTGTTAATTTAAAGGGCACTTTGTTCCTCAGAGCTGTTGTCTGGAGGGGCTTATGCTATTCCGGTGGGAGCTCTTTGCCCCAGACGATATGATATGTCCAGTAAACTAGGATTGCTGCAATCCTGAGTGAAATATAAGATGCTTGGTGGAGTGAGCTGGGTTATACCCACTAATCTCCTGTTAAAGAAAACACCAACATGTATTACCAAGAGGACTGGATCAGTGGAGTCCTCCCCTTGGAACTTTCTCGAAGATCTACGAAAGGAGAAACATCCTGTTCTATTTTTCATAAATTGCTATATTTTCAAAATTGGTTGTGGCTGAACGTTCAGGCTGTTAAGCTTGAAGATTAAAAAAAAAGCTGGAGATATGGTCCAGCAACATAACATCAATTCGAACCCATCTGGCCAGGCACCATCTCTGACAAGTGGTAAATAGAGGTGAGGGGGTTGTGCAGGGCTTGAGGTGGGTGTGGGGAGGTGCTGGGATCAGATGAGCCTGTGGGCTGGCAAGCTGGTGCATTCTGTGCTTCCTCATGCCATTGTACGGATTTGGCAAGGGTTAAGGAGTCTGATCCTCATGTGATTTTAATGCCCGTATTTTCAAGCAGGTTAACTCGAGACTGGTGTTGCTGAACTCGGGTGCAGAATCACAGGTATAGTTCTCCTTCCAATTTACTACTGGAATTAAAGACTTGTACTCTATTGTAGATTATATAATCTAGTTGTAAATCTTTAGTAATGAGAGGTCCTGGGCTGGCAGCCTTCTCATCCACTATTTTGGACCCTTCGTTATGCATAAGCTTTTACTTGAATGAATATTGTGATTGTACGCTATTGCAGAACTTGTACAAAATTTCACACACATGACAAGGTCCTGATGTGATTTAGCGATATCTAAAATCTACTCCTTTTATTGTGCAGGTTGTTTTTGATTTAGGGGCAGATTTACAAGAACAGGCGCATCTCACTATATTATCCGAGATGCGTCAGTTTATTTGCGTCCCGTAAATAAAACCTTGCACCACCATTGCTGCGTCGCATTTACAATGTGGCGTACCCTGGTGCAACGATAGACAGATGTGTGATGCATCTTTTAGTGTAAAGGCAACGCATTGCTGGAGTAGTGTTGCAAGCTCGACGCAACTCGAGCAATGGTTAGGAATGCCTATTCCTAACATGCTGCGTCACTCCTTATGCCTGCTTGAAGCAGGCGTAAGGTTTTGACGCAGTGGCATCGTAAAAGTGGCGACTCAGTGAAATCTTGTAGATTTCACGAAGTCATTTTTAAAGGCTTTCTCACAGCAGAACGCCCACCCTGCATACATTATACCTGAAGCAGGTATAATATAGCACAGGTCTTTACAATGTGACACATCTCCCTAGGTGCGTCACATTGTAAATATGTTGCAATGTGGCGCATTGTTTACGATGCCGCTGCATCACAGAAGTGACGCAACAGCAGAGTAAAGTTGTCGCAAGGGGCTTGTAAATCTGCCCCTTAGTGCTTACAGAGTTGCCTCTGTGGGAATAGTTTGGGTGTTGTGGGTAAGAGTCCACAGTGTATTCTTGTTACGTTGCAGCAAACCTATGGCTGTGCTAATGCATGGAGTAAATGAGAGAGCTGTGATGGGGTAAATATCGTTTGTGTATCTATATTTTATGTAAGGGTGTGTGTTTATAGGGGGGCCTGTGTGCAAAATATGGCGTCGATTATGATGGCGGACGGACCTGCGTCCGTCAGCCACCCCCGAGGTGGAGGGAACGTCCGCAGGGGCAGCGGCGTTCCCTCCATACCAATTAGGATGTGACCGCCACCCTGACCGCCACATACCGTATCTTTAACATTGCGGCGGGTGCTGCTTGAAACAGCACCCGCCGCAAGGTTAAAAATGCATGCTTTGCATTTGCATGCACAAAGCGGGCATCATTTAAATGCAGAGCACACATAGGGGGTGTTTCTAGATGTATACTAGAACAGTACATTCCCTGAAAAGATGATTGTGGGTCTCCTAAATAAAGAAGTGAGCGTGTTGACTGTACCAAGGTTGTTGCAGTTGACTAACAAGGGGAAACCCTACCCTCTTTGCATCCTGACTTGTGTTTGGAATCATCACTTTGCCTGTGGATACTTAAAAATGCCTTTGAAACATGCTGCTACTAACAATTAAAACATCAGCTTACTGAAGCCTCTCAAATCAGAAAAAGACTGAAAAGGAATAACTAGAATCCAGCTGTGAAAAAGATCAGACGATATCCTCAGTGAGGGTTCAAGGCTAGAAAACATCTAACTGTGATGGGGGCGTGGCTTGGATGCCACGCAGAATGGCCGGCTAGGTGCTGAGCTCTGCCGCACCGTATCACCTCAAAACAGTTTTCCCGATGTGAAGGGGACTGTTCCAGTAGCTCTTCCACGGATATCGTCACTGAAATATGCGGAGAGCAAGCAGAGCGGTTTTGCGGCTTCCAGAGTGCCGCCTTTCATCTTAATATCTGCAGCGTGTGTGTCGCGCCTCACGGACCCGCCATTTTCAGTGCTCCTCACGCTACCGGACCTCCGCCTACGCAGTCTGTCAGGATTTATTCCTCTCGCCATTCATTCTCCTGCATCAACGGACTTTGTGGTGAGCAACCGGGCTTTTCATAAACTTTTCCTGTGCCCTTTGCTACTCTGTCTTGTCTGTGGGGCAGCTGCTTGGAATCTACGTCATGGCGCCGCTTGGGTGAGAGTCGCCATTTTAGTAGCTCTGCTTTTTCAGCGCTGCAGGCTCTTCTTGTCTATATGCCCTCCTGCTCGCTTACGGTGCTTGAGTGCCATTCCTAATGGATTCCTCATGACTTCATGTTTTAGAGCACTGAGCCTCATGGTCCCCATGCTATCATGCCTTAGATTACTCTATTTTCAGCATTCACGCGCATTGCCGCCATTTTAAGCGTTTCAGCACCTTTGGCTATTCAGCTACGTTGGCTTCCCTAACGCACAACCTACGCAGACAACAGAGGAGTCCCTAGTGCAATTTTAAGTTTATCCTGTGGAAAATAGCTTTTAATTCCTGCACCTCATGTTATTATATCTTCAAGTACTTTACTCTCAATGTATGCACTCCTGACTTTCAGATATACGCAAACCTTTAACCTTCTGGAGGTCTTCTAGCACACCCTGCTATGGTTTCCTCACGCTTTCAACACCCACATTTCTCTTCCTCCTGAAGTTATTCTTGGATATTTAAATGTGCTACGTTTCCGGGCATCTTGCACTCGCATATTGCTCCTAATTGCGCTGGGATGACCCTTTGAATCACATTTACTTCCACTATAAAAGCGTGCTTTCTGCGCACTCTGGTTTGTCTTTCGGGGTATTGTGACTGATCAATTGACTAGAGTGCACACTTCCTATGGTGAGACTACGTAAACCTAAGCTTGTTTTTGCTCCATCTGTGATCACCCCTGTGAGCCTCTCAACCAGTGCATCTACCTCTAGTCAATCTACTTAGATGGCGACTTCTTCTTCTCAGCATTCCCCTTCGGGACATTCGTCGTCCAATAGATCCTCCCCTCCTGCCACTTCCAGCAAATGACCTAAACAAGATTCTCCTCCACCAGATAACCCCTCTTCTTTGTCCTCCATTGATCAAATTTTAGAAGAAATTCGTGCAATGCGTCCTTTCATCGAGGAGACAAGCAAAGATATGCAACTTTTAAAAGATAAATGGGAGTCCATGGATGCTCGGCTCTCCTCAGTTGAACAGCAGATCCCTGAAGTTCAATCCAACACACAACGCATTGTTACATTGGAAAAGACTGTCCTTTCTTTACAGCAACATACGGAGGATTTGGAAAATCGCAACAGAAGAAACAACCTTCGTATTTATGGTTTACCAGAGAATCTTGAGGGTGACGACCCGGTGAACTTCTTTACCTCTTTCCTCCCGAAGCTTCTTGACATGCCTCCTTCTACGTCCATCAGCATTCAAAGAGCTCACAGGCTGGGAGCACGAACATCTTCATCTACAAAACCTCGTGGTGTTATTATTCTCTTTTTGAAGTTCACAGATCTTCTTTCAATTCTTTCAGCAGCAAGATCCAAGCGACAAATCTCTTGGCTGGGTCAACGAGTCTACTTGTCTCAAGATGTCTCTAATGCTACTGCCTCCAGGCGTAAGGAATTTCTAGCTCTCCGCCCTTCATTGCGCTCAATTGAGGCACGATATGGCCTATTCCATCCTTGTACCTTCCGAGTCACTCATCGGAATAAGACATGGTCATTTCAAGATCCTGGTGAATTACGTAACTTCCTTCTTTTACAGGGTGATGAGGGAATGGAAGCCTCTCCTTCAAACAGTGGCTGAAATATTAATGTTGTTTTTGTGTAAGGCTCTCTACTTGTTTTCTCTAGTATCCTGTATTTCTACCTAATCCTTTTCTTGTTTTTTCCTCTCTTTCTTTTGTTTTTGCACAGGATTCCACGTTGTCACCTTACCTACTTCTTCTTCTTGAATCTTCCCAAACATGCTCTCCACTGATATTCTCTTTTTTTCAATTCCTCTCTATTCTTATCCTTTCTATGGTTATGTGTTCTGTATTACATGTTTCATAGTATATTAATTATTTTCTTTCTTCCCTCATGCAGATACGTGTTGGCTGTTCCCTTCATCATCATGTTCCGTCCCTTGTAATTTTTGTGACGTCTCGGTGCGGTTGTGCCTCTCCTCCTGGTCTACCCGTCTTGTAACGCATCACCACTTCCCCACCTCCCCTGTGTATTTCCCCCCTTCAGGTATGTCTTTTACAGTCATCCTTACGGATTTGTACTGTCTTCTATGCCTCATTTCTTTTCTTTCTCCTCCTTCCTTTGCTGACCCTCTTCCCTTTACCTTCCTCATTTTCCTTTTTCTTTCCCCCTTTCTTCTCCTTCCTCCTATTCTTTCTTCCAAGCCTTGAATGGTTCATTTATTTTCTAAATTACGTAAATTTGATTTAGTGCTTGTGCAGTATATTTTTGCACTTTTCAAGTTTGAACAGTTTAATATGTTTTCACTTTCAAAGTTGTTTCATGGAATGTGAAAGGATTTAACCATCCTATTAAGCGGCAGAGAGTACTTTTACAACTCTCCTCTTACAATCCTGATATTGTTCTCATTCAGGAAACCCATCTTTCAGATGTTGAATCTATGAAATTAAAAAGATTGTGGGTTGGTACTGTCTTGTTTTCTCCAGCTTCTCATAAAAAGAATGGGGTTGCTATTTTAATTCACTAACGTCTCAAATGTAAAGTGATTCTTGAAGAAAAGGATGATGAGGGTCTTTGGATTTTAGCTAAATTTCTTGTTAATAATATCCCAATCACTCTGTTTAATGTTTATGGTCCTACATCCTTTGATTTCTCTTTTTGGCCCTCGATAACTGCAAAATGTATCCAACACAAAGATGATTCTTTCTTACTAGGCGGAGACTGTAATCAGATTATTGACCCCTTTTTAGATCGTAAGTCCTCTGTTCGTTTTACCCCACACAAGCCACATAAACAGTTTCTTGATACTATTACTCAGGTTCATCTTGTGGATTCATGGAGACTCACTCATCCAGACACTATAGATTTTTCTTTTTTCTCTCCTCCACATGCCTCTTTTTCTCGTTTAGATTATATTTTTCTCTCCTCTTCTTTATCTCAAAATCTTTTATCCTCTTCTATTGAACCTATTGTTATCTATGATCACGCTCCTATTATCACTGTCTTTGATCTTCTTCCTCCTATTCCTAAATCTTCTCACTGGCGCTTTAACTCTTCTCTTCTCACTGATCCTCTTTTTTCTCCTCTTTTCGCTCTTTCACCTCTGAATTTTTCCAACTTAACTCTAATCCTGATACCCCGCCCTATGTTCTTTGGGATTCTTTTAAGGCCACAGCCCGCGGTTTTATTATCGACTTTGTTTCTAAAAAAAAGAAAAAGTTTCTTCAAAAACGTAAGGTTGCTCTTGCGCATATTAAATCATTAGAACATCAATTCTACACTTCCACTACAAATCACATGTCTCCTGACCTCCTCCAAGCTAAAATTGCATTTAACAAACTTACTACAGATTCAGCATCCTCTTTTCTTCTCCGGAGTAGTGCACGTTATTATGGAGGTCGCAATAAATCGGGCAAACTACTTGCCAATTACTTGAAATCGCGTAAAGAGCGTACCATCATAGACTCTATCTATTCCCCTTTTAATGTCCTCTTACATACCGATGCAGAAATTTTGGACCAATTTCATTCTTTTTATTAGTCTTTATACTCCCCTGAAAATCCACCTACCCCAGATCTCCTCCAATCATATTTTGATAACCTACCTAAGCCAAATACTTCCCAACTCAATTTCTCGAGCATTAATACCGACCTCACCCTTTCTGAATTGTCCAATGCTTTGTCTTCTTTAACCAAAGGTAAGACTCCGGGGCCTGATGGCTTTCCAGTTGAATTTTATTTACACTTTTCCGATCTCCTCTTACCCAAACTTCTCTTTCTTTTTCAGTCTTTTTGTTCTACTGGTCTGGCCCAAGGCTCATTTCAAGATGCTACCATATGCCTCATCCCTAAAGAGGGTAGAGATCCCAAATTTGGAAAAAATTATCGACCAATTTCTCTAGTTAATGTAGACTATAAGATTTTTGCAAAATTATTAGCTCTTCGTCTTGACCCACTCATGCCACATCTCATTGAGAAAGAGCAATGTGGTTTTGTTAAGGGCCGCCTCACCTCAGACAACTCCAGACTCCTCCTTAATGTTCTCAGTAAGGCCCCCTCTCTGTCTATTCCCCTGGCAGCTATCTCAGTTGATGCTGAAAAGGCTTTTGATCGGGTTGACTGGTCCTTTTTAATGGCTTCCCTGAAATGGCATGGCTTTGGTTCCAAATTTATCTCTTATATTTCTTTAATATATTCCATGCCCAAGGCGTCAGTCCTTGTCAACGGTCAACTTACTTCCCCTTTTACACTTAAACGTGGAGTTCGTCAGGGCTGTCCTCTTTCACCCCTTTTATTTATTTTAGCTCTTGAACCCTTCCTATCTTCTATTCGTACCAATCCTTCCATCTCTGGCTTTACGTACGGTGAGCACCATCTTAAACTATCTGCCTATGCTGATGACATACTTTTATTCATTTCGGATCCAGTTAACTCAGTTCCTTCCTTATTAAATGAATTTGAGAAATTTTCCCTGGTTTCAGGATATAAAATAAATTCGGATAAGACGGAGATTCTTCCTATAACTAAATGTTGCCTTCCACATTTTTTTGCTTCCACTGGCTTTGCTTGGAATTCTAAGAAAATAAAGTATCTTGGTGTTCTTTTTTCTAACTCTATTTCATCTTCTATCCAACTTAACATGAATGCAGTTATCTCCAGGATTGACTCTTTACTTTCCTCTTGGAATCCTTTATATCTGTCCTGGTGGGGTCGTCTTGATTCCATCAAGATGATGATTGCACGAATCTTAACATACTTACTTTCCATGCTCCCAATTCATATCCCAGCCCTTCACTTCCGTCGTATTGACTCTGTTTTATCTAAGTTTCTGTGGAAGAAAAAGAAAGCTCGAATTTCTCTCTCAGCTCTCCGTAAGTCTAAATCAAATGGTGGAGTTAATTTCCCAGACTTCCGCCTTTATCATAAGTCTTTCTCTCTTCGCCAAGCTTCTCGCTGGTTATCAGATGACATCTCTCCTTTTTCTCCCCTTTGGCTTTCTGTTGAGCATGAATTGTTACTACCCTATTCTTTTCAAGAGGTCATTCGCTTCACAACTAAAGCTCCATGTCTTAATCCTCCATTATTCAAGCACACTTCTTCCCTTTTGCGACCCTTGACATCTACAGTTTCTGTTTCTCGAGAAGCCTTCTTGTTACTATCCATTTGGTATAACTCACTCATTTTGATACGCAATAGACCTATTGCATGGCCTTCGTGGAGATCAAAGGGTATTATCTGGGTTCACCATTTTTTTGACGGTTCATCTCCTTGTTCCTTCCCCCAATTTCAATCCCAATTTCACTGCCCTTCTTCATTCTCAAAGAAATACTTAATTCTTATGGAAATTGTTCTTGATCGATACTATTCCCTTATTTCTGCTGTATCACCCGCATTGCCTTCCTCTCTACTCGCCATTCTTTCTACTACTCCTAAAGCCTCTCTTATTTATCGATACTTCTCAGACCCTAATCCTGATCGCTCCAAATCAAAACTGGAACTCTCTTGGGAAAAAGACTTAGGTCTCTCCTGGCCGATTTCTCTCTGGGAAAAACTCTGGGCTAAATCCTTGAAGACTTCCCGCAATGCATCTCTCACTTAATCCCTATTTTTCTTCCACCATAGACTCTATCTTTCTCCCCTCTCGCTTTCTCGTTTTCTTTCTTCTTCTACTGCTAATTGCTGGACCTGCAATGCTCCCAATGCTGATCTCTTTCATCTCTTTTTTCTCTGTCCTTCAGTTCGACTTTTCTGGACACAGATATGGTCTCGTCTTTCCCGTATCTTTAATCTCTCTATTCCTTTTTCTATTTCTTTGGTGTTTCTGAGCAGCCTTTCAGAGTCTCTTGACCTCCCTCCACATTCACATGGTCTTTTTGACCTTATGCTAGCCCTTGCACTACAACATATTGCTTCTAATTGGAAATCCTTGACCAAACTCTCCTTAATTTGTTGGTGGAACTTACTATGTCACTCTCATAGACTTGATGTTGCTTTTGCATCCTCCTGCAAACCTCCTCGCAATGTTGAACTTTATTGGTTACCTCTTACACTATATTTAGATCAATTCACCAAGAACAAATATTCTCCATCTTCCTCTGAAAATTTCAAACCCCCTTGAACATATGTACTCCTGCTTGTTATTTCAGATTATGACTTTCACTGTTGCAGTTTCTTTCTTTATTCATGTTTTCTCTAATGTTCTTAATCCATATATTGTTAGATTTTTGTGCATTTACTGTACTTTACTGCCATCATTCATTACGCTTCTTTCTATTTTACTCTTATATTGTATTATCATGGTTTTATTTCCCTCCCTTCCCTCCCCCTCCCTTCCCCCCCTGTAAAATTCAAAATGCTTTGATTTTTTCATTGTGCCATCGGCTGCCTATGTTTTATCTCTCCCATAATCTCCCTTTCCTTTTGTTGCTCTGCTGATGTCACCTTATTGTATTGAACACTTTACTTCAATAAAGCTTTCAAACATAAAAAAAAAAAACATCTAACTGTGATTGAACAATAGCCTTTTTAAGACTTGTTGGCTGGAAGGTCCCAGGGTAGACAAGGGTATTGTGACCCAATTTTAACCACTGGAGTATTTTGGCACTGGTGCCTTGAGGCCTCTGTACTGTGGACTCCTCAACTGGGAACCAAGTACTCCATTTTAGAACTCGGTATCAAGGCAGAATAGTCCAAGGGAACTGTTGCTCACTGTAGACTTGGGACTCTAAAACACAAAAAATACACTTAATAATTCAACGTTTTTTCCAGAGCCTTTTCTTATGAAAAGTAAATGAAGTTCATAGCACACACGACTACATCTAACACCCAAGCATTTAAGAAAAACACATGGAAATTACTATAGTGACCTCCCTCTAAAACTCCTCACAAACATCAAGGGGCTTATGCTAACAAAATATCTCACATGTCAGGTCCTTGCCTTAATGTACCCTGAAACTCCTGCACCTGAGGCACCTTTAACACCCTCAGCTGTAGAAACACAATACCACCCTCATGAAACTAACACAACCTGAGGAGTGCGTTAAACACTTCACACTTTGTCAGGGAGTCTCCACTGTGACTATCACCAAAAAAAGCTCAACACAATTTAATCAACATTGAAACACCTCTGAGTGGTAACAATTTTTAATGAGATAAAAAACAGTATGTGATTTACTGTGAGTAAGATACATGTCATTACATATGCAGTGCTCAACATAATGCAGCATGAGGATACTTCTTTTACCATTAACCTGTCAGCAAAACAAGCGCAGGACTTACAAACAGAAGCCCAGGCACCCAAAAAACTTTAAAACAGAAATCCAAGCTCCAAGAGTGCTTTCATTTATGAAACAATAACTCCCCCTCAAAATACTGTTTTTGGAACCTAGGAGACTTGAAAGGCTCCGGAAGAGATTTGTTGCTTCTCTGGCATTTCTAAAATCCAGTGCTACTCATTGACGGCTGTTTATCCTGGGGCATTAGTTTGGGTGTTATGCACATCTTAATAGCCAAAAGACCCTGGGATTATGGTTTGCCAGTCACTTTATTACAGCTGCATTATGGCCCAGGAAATCTTTATATTTTATTTGATGTTTTTAAGTCAAGCACCTGCCCAGACTCAATTCCTCAAGTTGTCCTGGCCTGTAAAACTGTTTGCCACCAGGAAGCCCAACAGCCATAACTATGCCGGCCAGCTCCCCATCCACTAGACACCTCTCCTGCCAGCAGCGGAGCCAACAACTGACCTCTTGTGTGGCTTGGCACAGGACAGGCAGAAAACTTCCCCCTTTGTTATCCCTCCTCCCACAAAACATGGAGGCCCAGTGGGGTAGAGCCAATATTGATTCAGATGCATACATTCTTCAAGGTTACTGTAAAATTAATGTAAATTTCGAGTGCTATTCTCTCAGTATTATCCCCTCCTGCAAAATTGCCCCTACCCGAGACAAAAACCCAAATGGGCTGAGCACTATGCTCTTAGGTTGCTGTCACCTCCCTGGAGCCGTGGCCCTCTCCAGGGGTATTTTTATTGAAACTGCGCGACACAGTATAGATGTCTTTGCCAGGTGGCACTGGAAATCCACTGGGTAGTCTTCCTCATGAGAAAGGGAAACAAACACTGCTACCTGGGACCCTGGTGGGCCATTTTAGGTTAGATGTGCTGTGTTTTGCTTTTGATGACAGACTTCCGCCACCTGAAGGTTTGATTTTAGGCCTGCTGGGCTCTCAATTTGTGGAATCTTCTTGGAACTTTCTTTTAAATTTGGAGCTCAGCTCAGAAACCTCAGTGCCTGTTCTCCTGCCGCTTTAGCTCCTCATTCTAATTTCCAAGGCTCTTTTGCAGTTCGAGAGCACAGTTGCTTTCTTCCAGAAACAGGGAGCTACGAAGAACCCACAGCCTGCTTTTATGTTGGGACATCTGATAATCTCTTTGTTCAAAGGACTTCCTTTCCCAGGACAGGACCAACTCCTACAATCTTCTTTATCCCAGGAGGAATGGGGAGTCTGAAGCTACTGCTACTGGCCCTGATCACAGGAGTCCAACAGCACCCTTAGAAGTCCTCTTCAGGCAGGGGTTTGTCAGCAAGTACATCCAACCTCTCTCCTCTGTAGTTCCCTGTTCTTCTTAGAGTTTCTCCATTGTGCCAGGGTTTAAAAGTTCAGATTGAGAGTTCTAGAATGCTGGTGTCTCTGCCAAATTCAAGGATGCCAAATCAACCCTTTATTCCTTCTTCACTTCCGGCACAGCATCCTGGGTTTTTTCGAAGCTGGGGAATTCAAGCTAAGCTTAATCAGTCTCATCCCTCCCAAAGCCTGTAACTCTGTCTTTAAGTGACTGAGCAAATTGGATTTTCCCTTCAACTCTTCAAAGAGAGCCCTTCTTATGAGTAGTGCTAGAGGTTTGCTCTTGTTTTGACCCTGTTTGCCAGTAACTCTGTTCATGCAGTTATGCAGAGTCCGTTCTCCTCCTCTCCCTTTAGCAGGCTAATCTCCTTCAAATCTTCCCTCCTGATTTCTGGGTAAAGACCTTGAGGTACCTTTCTTGGCGAAGCAGGGTTATTAAAACACCTATCTCTTTAAGAGCTAACTCAAGACAATACTGAAAGGCCCATTACAGATCAAGGAGTACAGGTATGAACAAATTAATATTATATTTGCACATGTAATCTCTTTAAACATAGAAATTGTTTTTTAAAAAAAACTTTTCTCTAGGCTGAGCCAATAGTAGTTAGTACTATGCCAGCTTACACCTACAGTGCAAACGCAGCAAAGCTCTACAGATCTATAGTGCAGCACTACAGTAAAATACTACACACCTACAACATAGTCAAATTAGTATGATATGTTTTACTTTTTAGAACTACTTAAAACAGTTCCAATATAGAAGACCCTCAATAAAAAAAACATAAGAGGCAGGTTCCTCTACAAATGTTAAGACAGTCAATAGACTCACAAATAACATATAGTGCATTAATGAATTTATGAGCCAATAATACTTTAACATAACCCATATTAAGTTATTACTGAGATTCTTTCCTTTAATAATGTTTTAAGAAATTTTACAGTACCAGATGTCTTAACTTCTCACATTTTTCAGTGAAGCAGGGTAATATAAATAGCACCCAAGAGGACATTAATTCACCATGCTTAGCTTCTCAGATCACTTTACTTTCTTTCACGCTTGTATTAGTTTGCTAAGTTATGTCTGTTTACTACCATTCATTCTTTTGAAGACAATGCTTGAGAAGTTTGCGGAGCTTGCCATTCAAAAAGAAATGGTGATATTCTTTTTAGATTTCCAATTAAATGATGAGCTCTGCAATGTCCTAATCATTTTATTCAGTGTCCCATTTGTGACAAGCTACCTGTGTGCACGTACCAGGCTGAATTAAACAGTAGTCCCACTTGGTCAGGCTGCACAGGCATGTGCATACATGTTCATGTGTGACCAGCATAGAGCCTCTTACCCTAGTTGCCCAGGAGTGGACCTTATCTTAAAAGACACACACTGGCCGTTAGAACTCAAATCCATTTTACCAAAGTTTACAGTGAGTGAGACTCATTCACAGCAGAGGTACTAAAACCAGGTGGCTAAAACCCAGAAAATCTCGAGGCTTTATACCAGTTCAAATCCACTCTCTCAAAGCACAAAAGAAAGTTAATAAAAACTGAGAAGGTTTTCCAGCTTGGCCTTGCTCAAATACAAAACATACACATTTAGATATGATTCTCTTTCATATCGCCACTTAGGGAATACATGACCCTTGCTATCCTTGACTATATTTGGGGGACATATATAACACGGCTTTTCCTCCTTGTCACAAATAAATCTAGCCCCCTGCCACCCCCCTCACTATCCTCTGTGCCTTCCTTAGGGTGACCAACTGGCATGGGTGCAAATTCAGGAAAGTGAGGGTAAAAATTCAGGTTAAAAGGGTCAAAATTCAGGACAAAAATTCCGGACAGGAGATCAAAATTCAGGACAAAAAGTACGTTTTACAGACACATCAGAGGAGGTTGCGCAATAGTATATAAGTAAGTAAATAGACAACCACTTAAGTACAAGTGAAAATAAGTTTATATCAGGTTGAGACAATTGTGCACTTCATGTTTTTTCAGTATGCTTGCAGCTTTAAGCAAATGTGCAGGTCTTTTTGTGGTAACAAAACCACCCCTCCCCACCTTTCCAGCTCCCAGAGAAAACGCCTGATGCCCGGTCAGGCCAGTCTGGCCTTGCTACCACCCTCCAATGGTGCCCCTCATCTTCACATAGAGCCTCTCTCATGTGTATTTAATTTCTTTCATAGTGCTACTCATCCCAAGTATGTAGGGCAGAGTGTCGGAGTGCGTTACAACACACACATTATATATATTGACAATGACTCATATAAATGTGAAAGTCAATGTATAGAAAATGTTGCTTAAGATAATGGGGCTTACAATGTGAAATCATACTTTCATCCATCATTCAGTCTTTCACCATTCATTCTGTCCTTCCATCTGTGTGCCCATCCATGTCCATATTCAACCATTTACAAACCTATCATCATGAACCCTTCCATCCATGATTTCACTCACCCATCCCTCCAACCCCCCTTTTACTCATCCATCCATTATCTATCCATCCATCCACCCTTTCACCCTATCCATCCGTACACTCGTCCATCCATCATTTACCTATCCA
The DNA here is from genome assembly GCF_964263255.1 of Lissotriton vulgaris. Classification (NCBI taxonomy): domain Eukaryota; kingdom Metazoa; phylum Chordata; class Amphibia; order Caudata; family Salamandridae; genus Lissotriton; species Lissotriton vulgaris. The sequence goes on along the minus strand of NC_141696.1, from coordinate 244,635,231 downwards.
GCCATCCTTTCACTTACTCATTCATCCACCCAGTCACTCATCCTTTCACCCATTCAGTCATCCATTCACCCATCCTTCCTTTCTCTCTATATCCCCCTTTCACTTAGCTATCCATCCTTCCATCCACCCACATATCCATCTACTCATCCACACATCCATCCTTTCACTCATTCATCCATCCTTTCTCTCATCCATCCATCCTTTCTCTCATCCATCCACCCTTTCACTCATCTATCCATCCTTTTGTCCATCTACCCGCCCTTTCTCTCACTCATCCAGCCTTACATCCACCCTTTTACCCATCCGTCCATCCATTCACCCTTTCACTTATCAATTCAGCAATCCATCCACCAATTCACTCGCCCATCATCAAACCTTTCACTCATCCATCCATCATTTCACACATCCATCCATCCATCCATCCATCCATCCATCCATCCATCCATCCATCCATCCATCCATCCATCCACCCATCCCTTCACTTACTCACTCCCCTTTTCACATTAATTATGAGCTGAGCCTTTGTTTGCAGACAGAAGAGACCCATCAAAAACTCCACCCTCGCTGTTGTTCCTAAAGCAAGGGGTGGGGCGGGGCAGATTTCACTATGTCCCTGCACATAGGCAATCTGAAAAAGTGGAAGGCATGAGTCGTGCATGATGCACAGTGCCTGGACGTGAGGCGACTGTGACATGATGTTGTTTCCGGAGCTTTAAGTGGAATAAAAGAACTAGGGGGGTCTCTCCAAAGGGGGGGTTCGATATAATTAAGGGCGTGGCTTAAAACCACTAAGCTAAAAATCTGTGCTTAGCATAATGTGCCGCCCGACTGGTATCTTTGATGCTTCTTTCATTGCATCCAGTTATATAATACAGGTAACATTACACCTAGAACAAGTAACGTTACACCTGCAACAAGCCAGAACTATTCGCTTTGTCAATGGTTGTTAGTTGCATGAAATAAAAAAGCAGCAACTATGGCTTCTTTGAATATAATATTGAAAATGTGAAAGTTCTAAAATGAAGAGAGACTGAAAGAACAATGGGGCAGATGTACCAAGATTCCGTTTTGCGAATCTGAAATTGCAAAAATATGTGATTCACAGTTGCAGATTCGCAAAACGGGATGTATAAAATTAATCGCGAAATTTTGGCGATTTCTTAAATGTCGCTAAAAAATCGCAGAATCATGGTTTGCAATTCCTTAATTGTGAAATTCGCAATTTAAGAAATCGCAAATCCGAGAATCTGCAAAGCAGGTGCAACTTGATGACATCACAACCAGCAAGAGGGAGTGATTACCTGCACCTGCTTGCCTGAGCCACACCCAGTGGCAGTTAGGAGTGTGTCTGGAGGCTGCACAGAACTGCTAGCTCTACAATGGAGTCACAGAGGCCACAGGAGGGCATGGAGGCAGAAAAAAGGAAAAGGAAGCACACATTTTCAGAAAAGGAGCAGGAGGTTTTAATTGAGAAAATGGTTTGCAGCCATGAACTGCTTTTTGGGAAGAAAGCATTGAAGGTTCCAGAGTCAAGGAAGAGGAAGATCTGGCTTGAAATTCAACAAAAGGTTAATGCTGTTGGAGTCACCACACGTACCATAGAGGAATTAAGAAAAAGATGGTACGACATGCACCAGAGGTCCAAAGAGAGGGTGGCAGGTTGAAGGAGGCACAGAAGACTGTTGGTGGGACTTCAACTGCTGAACAACCAACACCACATGAGAAGCTTGTGGAGGCCACTCTCCTGCCTGAGAGTATTAGTGGAGTGGCTGAGATTGACAGCTCCGACCCTGCTTCCAGTTCTCAAGGTAAGATGCATGGCAAAAAGATAGAATCAGCTAGGTGTTGCATGTACACAGTGTAGATAGAGGGACATTAAGTAAACATGTTTGACTTCAGGTACACTCCTTACTATACACATACAAATGCATCATGGGAGTTGTAGTATGATGAAGGATAGTTTGTAAATGAGAGCAATGATACACATGCTTAGATTGTGAATCGCATTGTAGGCAAAATGAGAGTGTCAGGATTGATAGGACTTCAAAATTGAAAACTTTATTTGTTCTAACCGCAACAAAGATCACGCACATACGAGCACAAAAGTCCTTGTCCAGGAGTAGTAGTGTAAATGTAGAGGCGCCCACTGTATTTTCAGGACTGGAGCAGGACATGCTTCAAGTGCAGCGCCTGCAACACAAGGCACTGCGGTCAATAAACAGGCAGATGTCCAATTTAAACAGAAATCAGCGTAACATGGGTGAGGGCATGATGGCGATGGCAGGTGCAATAGAAAAATTATGTTCTACACTTGAGCGCACTGAAAGTGCAAGAAACAGGGCTGCACAACGTGCCCATGCACGTATACACAGCTATACAAAGGCCGTAAACCGCCTCTGCACAGCAACATCCAACTTCACACAACGCAGCATCACCATGCAGATGCAGATGACCCACTGCAATCAAGATATTGCTGAAGGCCTAGAGCAAGTCACTAATGCTGTGGAACTTTTTCAAACAGCCACCTCTGGTGCCAGCACCCTAATGGTCTCTGGAGAAAGTGAGGAGACCTCCAGCAGGAGCAGTAACACTGCCACTCACTCAACGCCGCAGTGCCAGACATGGTGCTGCTAGTAGCCATGGAATGGAGAGCACACAATCTGAACACCGCCCGGCGCCCATCCACCACCATAAGAAGTGAAGTGCTTTAGTACACTACTATATAAAATGGTGAAGCAACCAATTTATCATTTTGTAATTACTTTACTTAACAGTGCCATGACTGTGTTGTAGCATGTTATGGGTTCTAATATCAAAAAGGTGTGTAAAGTGTGAATAAACACAGCACCTGTGACACAGATATTTTGTTACACTACATTCATTTCTTACCTAAAAGTAATTCCGTGCGATCTCAGACCGTCTCTGGCGTCCAGCCGCTGCCCCCACTCCTGCTGCTGCCCTGCCAGGGGGAGGTGTGCAATCATCATCCGATGTGTTTGAGTCGCTCACTTCAATTTCAGTCCCTTTCCTCATTGCCATGTTGTGGAGCATTGCACAGCTTGTTACTAATTTACAACATGTCTCAGGGCTGTACTGCAGTGCCCCTCCACTTATATGTATGCACCTGAAACAGCTTTTGAAAATGCCAAATGTGCGTTCTATGTCGCTGCGCGTTGACCGGTGTGCCCTGTTGTACCTCCTCTCACTGGCATTTGCTGGATTAAGATATGGTGTTAGGATGAAGTCTTGCACGGCATAGGCACTGTCACCTGCATGGATGGAAATTAAAAGTAAGTGAATGTTCCCCTGCAAAATGAGTGATGGATGGATGGGTGGATGTGTGATATTATTTTACCTAGCAGGTTTCCCTCTTCAAACTGTCCAGCACTCAGACGTCCATGTATCCCATTATGTCTGAAGATGAAAGAGTCATGTGTGCTGCCAGGGTACTTTGCCACAATGTCATTGATGATGTATTTTGCATTACACACAATCTGGATATTCAGGGAATGATAGCTTTTCCGGTTCCTGAAGACATATTCTGTAGCTGCTGGCGGTGTGATGGCGATATGGGTCCCATCAATGCAGCCAATTACATGGGGGAAATGTGCAATTTGATAAAAGTCTAATTTGGTTTCTTGTAATGCCTGTTGGGTGCTTGGAAAGCAAATGTGATGTCCTAGCCTGTTCAGCATTGCATCCAAAAAGGCACGAAAAAAGTGTGAAAGAGTACTCTGGGACACCCCACCAACCTCTGCTATGACTCATTGGAAACTCCCTGAGGCCAGAAGGTGCAGTGAGCACAATACCTGCACATGGGTGGGAATTGCTTGTGTCCTGGCTGTTCGGTACTCCAAATAGGGTTTCAGCTCATCTATGAGGTCCAAGGTGGTGTGTGAGTGTAGCCTGTATTTCTCATGGATGTCCTCCTCAGTCTGCTGGAACAGCGTGATGCGTAGTCTGATTATTCTTTCCTGTCTCAGTCTCCTCTGTGCAAGGGCACAGATATGCAGCCTCCTGGCTATCACATATAGGCCTGCCATTGTGGAAGATTATGTTCCATTGTGGGTTGCTTTTTATACCTTCCACCTGGTTTCCACCTGCATCCACTTGGTGGTAATTGCGATTTCTTAAATTGCGATCTTCATGATTTCGCAATTTGTGAATTTTTCATACATATCATTGCGCTTTCTTATTTTTGCAATATCAGGTTTGCGAATTTCGCAAACTTGGAATATCGCAAAATAAGAAATCACAATTTTTTTCGCACAATTTATGTTCTCGCAACGTAAGAAATTGCAATTCATGCGATTTCATATTTTGCGAAGCAATTTCTTTCATACATACCCTTTCCCTATTTTTTAGTCGCAAACGCTTTTTTTGCGATTTGCTGCATTTGCGACAAAAAATAGGTTTATAAATATGCCCCTACAATCCTTTCCTTTGAACTTTTTTCACCCCTTCCTTTGTTGAACTGGATTCTCAGATAGAAGCAGCATGGGCCTTTTTACACTTCAATGGCTCAGAATGCCCTGCCCTGGACCGAGGCTGGAGGAGGCCATCACATGCTGTGCCAGCCCAGACTGACCCATTGTCATTCTGTATGTGGCAATCAGTCTGCATACAGAATGACAAGGGGCGGAGTGGGGCTGCTCTTGTGCTCACAGGAGTGCAAGGCGCCCCATCACAGTAAGGGAGCTGAGGTCTTTCGCTGGGGAACAGCTCTGATCACTGAAAGGCCTAAAATTAAGGACAAAAGGTGTCCGTAAAAGGGATCCTCACGGACAACGGACGTGAGGTCCATTTTATGGACGGTCCATGAAATTTACTGACGGTTGGTCACCCTAGCCTTTCTTCCCAGCCACGGCAGGTGGAGGTAAGATTAGTGGGGTGTGGGAGAGGAAGTCGACAGATGACGACGAGGGAAAATAAAAGAAAGAAAAGAAAAAAAATTACATTGCATGCGCTGCATCGCCGAGCGGAAACGTGGCGAGGGCAAGTGGTTTTCTTTTTTTCCTATTTTATTTTCCCTCGTCTGACGACTCTCCCTCTCCCCCACCCCGCCTCACTGCTCTTACTTGCACCGGCTGCTTCTGTCCTTTTCCCCATCATCCCACCCGATACTGACATGCTCTCTGCTCCTCCAGCCCTGCACTGATAGGAGAACCATGTCAGAGTTTTTGTTCACCACTGTTTCTACCTCAATGCAGTGAATTAACCGATTTTGAACAGGGCCGGACTGACTACCAGGCAGTTTGGAATGCTGCCGAGCTGGGGGCTGATTTCACTGCGGTGGGGGCTGATTTTGTTTATGTAGACCTGCGTGTGCTTCGAAATAATTAAAGCAAAACGAATTTCGTTTAGAACACGCAGGTCTCCATGAACGAAATCAGCCCCCGCTCAGCAGCATTCCAAACTGCCCGTAGCCAGTCCGGCCCTGATTTTGAATCTTCACATTCACGGCAGCAGGGCTCGGTGAGAGTGTTGCATAACAAATACAGTCATGATGGTTGCAACGTTTATGCAGTGGAAGCATACTTTGATCCAATGTAACTATGATCTGATGGGTGCAATTAGTTATTTTTGGCATACTTTCACTTCCTAAATTATAACACTAAATCAGGAATAAATAGCTAATCTCACATCTAAACTCATCAGCAGTAGTCTCTCACTATGCAGAACATTAGCATAAAATGACAGATTCTCTTCTAATATATCATTTCATCAATCTTGTATCATTCTATCTTTCCTGCCTTTAGGTTTTATTCTAGAAGGAATAGTTGCTAACAGAATAAAATAAAATTAGGGAAGTGGCTGTTCAAATAGCAACACTTATTCATTTATAAACTTGCTAAGGTACTGGGAACATATTTCAGAGCAAGCTACAGTGTAGCGATCCTATCTTCATAGACTTAAACGACTCCAGAAGGTGGCCATGCTGTTTTTGCGAATTATGAAAATGAATGGATGTGTAAATATTCATAGTGTCTCTGCACAATTGTGCCAACATTAAAAATGCTGTATAGCAGCTGCCTTTTCGACTTCAGACAGTGCATTATAAACAAATAATTACAAATAAATTATGGAGCAGGATCATGCAGTTACAAGAAGCTACAAAAGAGAGGGTTTTGTGATAGAAAAAAATGCCACAGCTCCACCTATTGTATTCTTGTAAGGTTGTTAATACACCCGCTCTTCACCTCAAATTTGATTCTGCATAATTCCTTTTTCCATGTAACTTCACTATCCCTCTGACTCGATGCCCAGTACATCCATTAAGGATAAAATCTCTTTAACTACAAGGTTCTTATCACGGATTAATAGTTTCATATCTCTATTAACAAGGGTATTGGCTCCTAGATGCTATGTAACTAAGAGTCTTTGCCATCTTTGCCATTGTCTGCTGTAAGGCATTGTTTAAATTATTTGGGAAATTTCCAATATTGAAATTATATGCATTTAATTAGCAAATGGGTCATATTCTTTTCCGAATAACCAAAAGCCTGCAACAGAGAAATTGTCCAGACCCGATAATTTTCCAATATTTAATCTCGAGATTACATTCTTTATTTCTTTCTTTAGTATTTGACATTTTTTGCTCTTTATTGTCATATTAAAATAAAAGATTGGATTTGCAAATCACTTAAAGTTCGGTAATTTTTCTTCCTGGTTGCATTAATTTGCCAAAGCAACTCTTTATAGAAAGACAGGAAGGCTTAATTTGCGCCTTTATTCTCTCAGAGGGGAGTGAGTGAATTATTTTTCAGTTTTTGTTTTTTCTTTCTATAATTCAATATTTTCTAATTATAGTTATATAGTTAAATCTATATAGACTATAGACCTGGGTGATATTACCGCCGGGTCTGGTGCCTCAGTGGACTAATGCATCCACTGCAGGGGCTTGTGTTCAATCTCATGGTCATAGGCTCAAATCCTGGCGGGCTCACTCAGCCTTTCATCCATCTGAGGTCCATACAATGAGTAACATGAAATTGGGTAAGAATAAACATGTTATTCAGCGCCAAGACACCCAGGGGCATATTCACAAGGAGCTATCACTGAATTAACGTCACTTTATCGCAGCCAAAGTCGTGATAAATTTACCCCAACAATAACAAGCAGGTGCTAACAGCCCACAGCACCAGTTCACCCGCGATAGCAGCTGCAAAAAACATTGCCACAGAGGACCCCCAAAACTATCGCTAATGAGATGCAAAGTAGACATTCCTGTGCAAAAACCTGCGACAACACCACAGCTCAACATTCACAACGACCAGATTGGCGATAAGAACACAAAACACGCAATAAGGCACGTTAGCAGCAGGAATTTTACACCTGCTCTGACATGGTGTAAAGTCAGACGGCAGCCTGCACCACAATAGAGAGTCATGCCCAGGCTGTCATTGGAAGGGCAGCAGATGCCATGGAGCAACTGAAAATGCAGCGCAAACACCCAAGAGGGACACGGCACCCACCCGGCACACCCCACTCCCTTCCCCGGACCACCACAGAGGCAGCGCAGACAAATACAGTGGCCTCCCAGGAAACACACCTGCCTCACAGGCACAACAGCTGACAATGTCACTGTCCACTACAGGCTGAGAGGGAAAACATCCTGGCCATCATCGCCTAACAGTCCTACGGCACCAACAAAGCAGACAACCAACATCCCACCCTACACCAAGCTGCAGGCTGTGCATCACATGTTGGTGCCTGGCACACCCCAAACAACACCCACCAGAGTCAGCGGAGTCTCACAGCCTGCCACATCCAAGCCCTCCAAGCCTGTCCTGGACATCACCATCATCCTGGCACCCCAGGCCCCATAGGGCCAACACAATGCGCAGGAACCGCTGGAGACCAAGCAAGGACCATACGTCGTAGCCAGATGCATGCACGTGTAGGGGGAAATCCACTGCACACATGTCCCACCTGTGTCCCATGGTGACACAGCACACAATCAGCACAACAGGAAGCACACATCACTCATCAATGTGTAGGCAACATCCGAACAGCGTGGAACCTTCACCAATGTTGACTCAAAATACACAGCCAGTGTGCATGATCCCTTCACCCTCTGACAGTCCAACAGGAACCATCTGTCCCAGGATGGCACCAAGGGAAATGCACAGACCCATGGCAACTTCCCAACTAACACCCCACTCACCTCAACTCCACCACCATGCAATCCAGAACTCTAGCAATGCACACGTCACAAGTCAATCAATCAATCAATCAAGACACTTGTAAAGCGCGCTACATACCCGTAGGGTCTCAAGGCGCTTGGGGGGGGGGGGGGTGCCGCTACTGCTCGAACAGCCAGGTCTTCAGCTTCTTCCTGAAGGAGAGGTGGTCTTGGGTCAGGCGTAGGTCGGACGGGAGGGAGTTCCAGGTCTTGGCGGCCAGGTAGGAGAAGGACCTTCCTCCTGTAGTCGCTCTTCGGATGCGGGGGACGGCGGCGAGGGCGTGGTTGGCTGATCGGAGGTGGCGTTTGGGAGCGTAGAAGTTGACTCGGCTGTTGAGGTAGCTCGGGCCTTGGTCGTGTAGGGCTTTGTGTGCGTGGGTGAGGAGGCGGAAGGTGATTCTCTTGTTGATGGGGAGCCAGTGAAGGTCTCTCAGATGTCCGGATATGTGGCTGGATCGTGGGATGTCGAGGATGAGTCTGGCTGAGGCGTTTTGGATCCGCTGGAGTCTCTTCTGGAGCTTGGCGGTGGTCCCGGCGTAGAGGGCGTTGCCGTAGTCCAGTCGGCTGGTGACGAGGGCCTGGGTGACGGTCTTCCTGGTCTCTGTGGGGATCCACCAGAAGATCTTTCGTGGCATGCGTAGGATGTTGAAGCACGCCGAGGAGACGCTGTTGACTTGCCTGGTCATGGAGAGGGAGGAGTCCAGGATGAAGCCCAGGTTTCGTGCATGGTCTGTCGGTTTGGGTGCGGTGCCCAGGGCGGGAGGCCACCAGGAGTCGTCCCAGGCGGAGGGTGAGGAGCCCAGGATGAGGACCTCCGTCTTGTCCGAGTTCAGTTTCAGGCGGCTGGTCGTCATCCACTCGGCTACCTCTCTCATCCCTTCGTGCAGGTTGGCTCTGGCGGCGGCGGGGTCGTTGGTCAGGGAGAGGATCAGCTGGGTGTCGTCGGCGTAGGAGATGATGCTGAGGTGGTGTTTGCATACGATGGCCGCGAGGGGGCTCATGTAGACGTTGAAGAGGGTTGGGCTCAGGGATGATCCTTGGGGGACGCCGCAGATGACTTCGGAGGCCTCTGACTTGTACGGTGGTAGGCGGACTCGCTGTGTTCTTCCGTCGAGGAAGGAGATGATCCATTCCAGCGCCTTGTCCTGGATTCCGATGTTGCTGAGGCGCTGTATTAGGGTGCGGTGGCAGACCGTGTCGAATGCCGCGGAGAGGTCTAGGAGGATGAGGGCCGCTGTTTCTCCCTTGTCCATCAGGGCTCGGATGTCATCGGTGGCGGCGATGAGGGCGGTCTCGGTGCTGTGTTTGGCTCGGAAGCCGGACTGTGAGGGGTCGAGGGATCCGTTCGTCTCGAGGAAGGCGGCCATCTGCTTGTTGACGGTTTTCTCGATGACTTTGGCTGGAAACGGGAGAAGCGAGATGGGGCGGTAATTCTTGAGGTCGGTGGGGTCCGCTGTTGGTTTCTTGAGTAGAGCGCTGAGTTCGGCGTGTTTCCAGCTTTCGGGGAAGATGGCGGTGTCGAAGGATGTGTTGATGATTTCTCGCAGGTGGGGTGCGATGACAGTGTCGGCCTTGTTGAAGACGTGGTGAGGGCAGGGGTCGGTCGGTGATCCGGAGTGGATGGAGTTCATTGTGCGGATGGTGTCTTCGGTGCTGATCGGGGTCCAGGCGTGGAGGGTGGTGGTGGGGGGGGGTGGCTGGTCGGTCGTGGTGTGCGTTGGTTGGTTGTTGAAACTGCTGTGTATGTCCGTGATCTTGTTGTGGAAGTATGAGGCGAGGGAGTTGCAGAGGTCTTGCGATGGGGTGATGTCGTTGTTTCCTGCGCTGGGGTTGGAGAGCTCTTTCACGATGTTGAAGAGTTCCTTGCTGTTGTGTGTGTTGTTGTCCAACCGGTCCTTGTATGCTGTTCTCTTGGCGGCGCGGATCAGCTGGTGGTGTTTCCCGGTGGCAAGTTTGTAGGAGGTCCTGTTGTCCGGTGTCGGTTCCCTTTTCCAGACTTTCTCGAGGGCTCGGCAGTTCTTCTTGGAGCTCTTGAGTTCGTCGGTGAACCATGGGGCCTTCTTGCTGCCGGGTCTGCTAGGCGGGGTCCTCAGCGGGGCGAGTTCGTCCGCGCAGTTGCTGATCCACTTCGTGATGTTCTCGGCGGCCTGGCTGGGGTTCGCTGAGCTGGCAGGAGGGTGCTGGCTCAGGGAGGTGGCGAGCTGGTCTGCTGTGATCTTGTTCCAGCTTCTGCGGGCGGTGTGTTGCTGGTGTTGGTGGGTCGTCGTTCTCTTGAAGGTGAAGTGGACGCAGCTGTGGTCCGTCCATTGAAGCTCTGTGGCGTGGCTGAAGTCGATGTCTGTGCTGGATGAGAAGACGGCGTCGAGTGTGTGTCCGGCGAGGTGGGTGGGGGTGGACACCAGTTGCTTGAGTCCCAGGTTGGCGAGGTTGTCGAGCAGGGTGCTGGTGCTGTGGTCGTTGTTGTTCTCCAGATGGAAGTTGAGGTCTCCCAGGAGGATGTAGTCAGCGGAGGGGAGGGCATGCGGGCTGATGAAGTCGGCGATGTCCTCGCTGAATTGTGTGCGTGGTCCAGGTGGTCGGTAGATCAGGGTGCCTCTGAGGGTGGTGTTCGGGTTGGTGTGGATCTGGAAATGCAGGTGTTCGGCGCTGGTCAGGGTGTTGTCGGTGCTGGTCGTGAGACGGATGGTGTTCCTGTGGATGATGGCGATGCCTCAACAACCAAGATGCACAACAACATGCCTACCCGCCAGACACGATAGAACAACTCACAAAGGTAACCTGGGCTAGCCATGAACATGGCCAATCTATGGCATGGCACTTCAGCCACACTATAGACGAATGTTGGGAGAGGAGGCAACCAGGCATGTGTGAAGGATGCAGTAGAAGCATGATTGGGAAGGTAAACAATGCCAAGAGTGACAGTGGAGTGCTGAACTAACCGCAGTATGCAGAACACATCCATATCCATGGCAACATACACCTCTGGTGAATGGAGTGTAGTGGACAGTGGACACAACCATGTCACCCCAGCCAGTGGGGATCCTTGCAGAAATTTTGCCTGTTACGCCCCACCTATAAGTGTGAACAGAGTGAAATGGGCCGGCGTACGCCAGGCCAGCGTAGGGGTGTGAATAAAGAGCACATAGCCCTGGACGTTGTCCTCTTCTGGAAAGCCCAACGCCTCATACAGGGCGGTGCCTCCCACCCTGCCACAAGGCCAATGCCATCCTTGTTAGCGGAGTTGCTTGTGATCCTGTGTGCCTGCCATACCACGGCCTCCTGGACCACAAACCCGTCAGGGCTGACACTATGCAGCCACACTAATCTGCATCCGACACTGGCGTGTGTCATGGAAGGCCCAGCACATGCCAGTGTAAGCTCCAAGCCCGAGGCCCACGGGCCAGTCAGCCTTTCAGACCACTGTTGTACCCCGATGCTGTCCCACATTACTCCTTTCTCATTTACATATTAAACCTCTGTGGCCCAGTGGGTCCCATATGTGAGACTGCATCCTGGCTCCTGAATGGCAGTGACCACAAATCTGGGACAGCGGCCACAGCACCTGACTCCCTTCGATCCATGAGGCATAGAGGCATATGTGCATCTTGCAACACATCCTGCCGCAAACCCTCTCCAACGCCATCCGGCGAGCCGTGCTGCCACAAAACCTGTCCGATGCCATCCGGCGAGCTATGCTGCCACAAACCCTGTCCAATGCCATCCGACGAACCGTGCTGCCACAAACCCTGTCCAACGCCATCTGGCGAGCCATGGATGAGGGACCAGGACCACCCTGTGGACCAGTGGGTTTCAGATCCCACACTTAGTCACAAATCACAAATAGCTGAGTCCACACCAGTGGACACACAGAGAGGAGTAAGGCGAAGATGCGTCTCAGTCCGGGCGAAGGCCAGGTCACAGTCACCGAGGTGACCAAACACGTGGGGCCACTGAACATCAACCTCGCAGGCCGGTGGGGCCACCAACCTATGCCAGCGACACTCGGTGAATGGCCCGTGCTAACCGCTGCCTCTGGCCCACACCGCCTTGCATCTTGGCGGAAAGAAAAGGATCATTGTTACAGAGGTGGTCGTACACTACTGACAACTGCTCTGGTGTCACTAGCGCTGTGCAACGCGAGCCAAAGACACATGGCTCTGGGCTACTGCTGACTTCTGCTGCCTACGGCCTACACTGCGGTCCAGTAGGTCACAGGGTCATGATTCAACAATGGTGGAGTCCATATCAGTGTACCGGCATCATCGCAGTCTGTATCCCTGCTCAGCCCCGGTGCCACTAAGTTTGTTCTCAGACATTCATGGACCCTCTCCTCCATTTTCTGTTTACTGATAAAATCAAACCTTTAAGCATCTTGCCCTGGAGGACACCTTCTACTGTCCCCTGAAACACTCCAAAACATACACCTTGGACAATGATCGTTACCTGCTCAGGTCGCATGGTCCATCTGACTGCACTGCAAGTCACCATCTTGTGGCTGGGTGCCTGTGCCGGCCGCAGTGCATCCGGGGCCACTAACTCTGTGCAGGTCAAGTCTGGGACCCCTTCTCCGGAGACATAGGCTGGCCTCTGAGACTTGGGCCTTGGGCTCATGAATGCCATGAATCGGTGGCATTGCGCTGTACGCAGCCTCCGGGCCCAAATACATCCCACCAGGGCTCACACACCAAAGCGAGTCCAGACCAGCCTGGATGACGCATCACTGCAGGAAGCACACTCCACCACCGCAAGGACCACCTCCAAATGCCATCTGCCAGAGTTGAAGCGGTGGTCCTGACAGACTTCGTGGTTGCTCAGGCCTGTCATGGATGCCATCATCGGCCTGATTCCATGCTCAGCACTCCAGGTGACAGTGACTCAGTGCACCGCAGGCCATTGTCCGTAGCTGATTGTGTTTTGTGCTGTGGAGCGGTTGCGCAGGTATGTCACCTTCAAACAGTTTGGGGTCCCTGAGATGCTAATGGTGAAGATGATGCAGGTATGACACCCCCCATTGCATCTGCATCAGGAATAGACTTTTTCTGCACATGAGCGCGCTCATCTCTAGTGTCCACAGCTCAGTGCACTGCGACTCATGGACACTTCTGTTTGCATGTTGGCTGTCCTCTGGACTTTATCCGGCTCATCCCATGTTGCTCAGCAGTTGACTCTGTATTGCATGTGTTTTCTGCTTGTGTTGCACTGGTGTCCAATGTCCAAGTGGTTGCCTACACCAGACATTCTGTGCGGATTGGCCCACACTCACCCCACACACATCCAGCACAGGCATCACTGTACATGTGGCCCCGCCAATAAAGGGGCCGGGCGCATGTGCCCATAGCCAGTTCAACATGATCTCTGCGTGTGTCCCTGTGGCCTTGTAGTATGCATGAGGGCCCTGGGCCCTACAACTTTACATTGTGCAGTGCACATCAGATGCAAACATGTCACCAGAGGCAGCCGGTCGGGGCTTGGACATGGTGCTTTGTCGTCACCCACTCCATTCGTGAGGGGAGTGGCCAGGACTGTTGTATGCATAGCCAACATGGGTGTGTGACTGCTAAATGCGTGCCCCTGGGCGTGGTTCTGTGCTGTGTGATGCTGAAAGTTGCTTTACTCTACTCTTGCGGTAGTTATCACACGTTCTTGTAAATATACCCCCCAGTTTGGGTTGAACCTGCGCTTTACAAATACACGTTATGTTATTTGAGTTTGATTACTTAGTCTATCCTGCTTTCAAAATATATTTTCTATTGTTTTAGGCCTGTTTCCTTCTTTAATATTGCTTTTTTGTTTCCCAGTTTTGTCTTGCTGGGATTGTGAAATTCCTCGTAGATATGTTTTTAATGACTGCCACAATGCACTTAGATTAACAGCAGAACATTTCGGGTGATTTACTAGTATGTTGTTAGTTAAGAGAGATTCATTACGTTATCAAAAATGGGGTTGGACATGTAAAGCCTTTGGCAATGCTTTATTCAAGATAAGGATACTCCTATAGGACATTGTGGTCTTGTTTTTCAGAATTGTTTTGCTTCTAAGATAATCATTTATTTTTTTTAAACGGTTGTGTGTAGACTAGTAGAAAGTATATAATCTTTTTCTCGTTTTCCCATCTCCAAATCTGTGTTAAATTCAGTAATTTCACTAGCTTTTCTACACTTTTCCAAATAGGGTATCATAATCTAGCACAGATTTGGATTGTCGAAATAGTAATTTTGGTGAAGGTTCCCTGCTACAATATACTTTCATCAGTAACTTAAAACAGCAATTACAGTTTTTTGAGCAGCAGAAAATGGAAAGTGAAATAATCCGAAATAGTCTTATATATTATGAAAGCAATCTTAACAGTTGTCATAATTCTGTTATATTACCAATACTATATTTCTCATTTCTATAAATGCAGACACGATGTTTCCCATACATAAGAATATATTATGTATAAAATATGTATTTTGTTTAACAATATTTACAAAGTTTGAATATACTGTTTTTGAGTGCTAATGAGTTCTCTCTTCTGAGAAGCTTGGTAGGAGAATAGGTTGTCGTTAAGTGCTAATTTCTCAATAGCACACTATCATCAAGGTGAAACATTCTATTGAACTAGAAATTATGAGTATACTTATATTTATCCATTGAAGATGTGTTATGGAGAATGTGTGATTGATCAATAAGCAGGGAGTTTCCTCACTGAGGTACTGCAGATTGAAGAATAGGGCACACTGGTCCTGAAAAAATGTTTTATACGACATAGGTTTTTGGAAAGGCCCTTCCTCAGGCCTAAACTGTCGATATTTGTATTAAGCTGTTCAATCTTTTTAATAAAAATGTTGCTGAAAATAATTTATTGCAGATATTAAATACAATCAGAAAACACTGTTTCTTGAGCAGGCTTCAAGTTTAGCAAATTCTTTAGTGTCATGCACTCTGAATTGCTTATAAGCAAGTTGCAGACCATTAGAGATGCCTCGGGTGGAGGATGTAGACACAAATCTCAAATCCTAAGAATAGAGTTTCTATGTCATAGAATGAAAAGTAGGAGTCTCTTGGAAACTCTTCTCTTCCTTTCCTATTTTTGTTTTCTATATCAATACCTCAAATCTCATGCTTGAGTTATGCATCGGGAGCTAAGAATGAAATATGATGTGAAATATTCCATTCCAATTCCATATCCTACCTGAGCACAATCCAAGCCGTAGCAGAACATTTTTGAACGGGACCAGCTAAATAAAATGATTAAACCAGAACAATTTTAGTGTCCCATCCCAAGTACAGAAGACATGTGTTTTTCCACAGGTCTTTGGGGAGCCTTTTCAAGTTTTAAATAAGTGAAATGCAAAGGACCTGACACACTCTCTTAAAAGTTTTATCTTGGAAGATGGTGACATTAAATTTTGTCTCTGAGATACTCAGCCCTGAACCACAAATGACATGGCAAGTTTTAATTAGGGTTCTGAGCAAATAATTTTTTTTATTTGCCCAATCAATAGACTCAGTACCTAAGAGAATCAGTGATTGGACAGTTATTATGCATATTTGACACCTGGGGGTGGGGAGCATTCTCAAAATTAATCTGTACTCTCGCAATGTCGGTTTTTTTGCTTCGAGACTCGGACATGGAACTTCTAAATTTAAGATGTTATGATTGGTTTTGCATTGTTTCAATCAGCGCAAACTACATGCCAAGTTATTAATGTCTCTCACACAAAAGGGTAGTTTTACATGCCCCAATGTAGTGCTCTATTGTTAGATCTTCCATTGAGCATGCTAAATCAGTAGATTAAAAATGCAGTGGAAAGGATGCTGATTCTGATTGCCCGGGCAAAAGGTGGTAGAGTCATGTCCTAAGTAAACACAAGGAGATGATGGACAGAGCGCTGAAACGTTTCAGACACTCACTCCAGTCACAGATCTGGGTTGAATATATCATCGTGCTGTAGCTCACTTTGCCACCCCAGGTCAGACCCAGCTATATGCAAATCAGTCTTGATCCTGTGCCTCATGGTAACATTCCAGCCTGAACTGCCAAGCCAGGTGTTCCCTGGACCGGAAACAAGAATCCTGGGACCCGTTTTCGGGTATCACCCCTCATCAGCCAGGTTAGCTTGAATCCAGTGGCAAAGTGAGCAAGGGACCCACGTCTAGGCATACCCTGTCAACTTAGGGCAGACAATGCAAATACAAGGAGATGATGGATGGAGCGCTGAAACACTCACCCCAGTCACAGATCTGGGTTTAGTCCATCATTGTTGCGTCATGGTGCAAGTGTGCTTGCATTGCAGGCAGAATTATTTTTGTGCAGGAAGTGACAACAGTTCTTACAGGAGTGTCCTCTTTCTAAGTGTGCTGCAGAATGAAGCACACTTAGAAAGAGGAAAAAACAAAGAGAAATAAAGATATTTGTCGTTGGGGCACCTCTATCGGGAAGTCATAGCATTCTGACGCATTCCCAGGTTTACCTGTCCTGATAAATCTAGGAATGCACCAGATACATGGGTGGATGTGTGGGAACACACATTCTCCACCCATGGAACGCCTACCCTGTGCAGATTACCGTAAGGCAGGGACTGACACTGCCTTGCGTCACTCCAGATTTACAAAGCAGTGCAGCGACACCCAAGTTGGCCTTGCGTGTCTTGGTAAACTTTGCTTAATGATTGCGTTGCCCCTGCATCACCTTGTGTGACACAAGGGCAACACAATCCTTTCATAAATCTTGCCCCAGTTATGTAGCTTCTTGCAAAAATCAGGAAGGCAGGAGGAGGCTCTGATGTGTTGAGGAAGGACATTTAGGCTTTAGAGGCCAGGTACAAGAAGGTATTGCCCCCAGTGCTGCTTTGTATTTATAAGGATTGTGTGTTAGTGAGAGACCTTCAGAATAGAGGTGTCTGGAAGTTTGGTGGAAGTGAATTTGGCTCTTTGGATTGACATGGCTAGTGTTGTGGAGAATTTTGTAGGAACGGGTGAGGAGTTTAAAGTGTTTGGGATTGTGTATTGGAAGCTAGAGGAGTACTCTAAAGTATGTATGTGGGAGGTTAAAGACAAGTCTGGCTGCTGTGATTTGGATGGTCTGCTGTGTTGAGCTGGTTGATAATCCTTTCATTCAGGGTGTTTCCATAGTCTAGTCTGCTGGTGATGAGGGCTTGGATGCTTATTTTCCTAGTGTTTTCAGATAGTGACTTTAAGCTTTTCGACAGCTTTATTAGTGTGTTGAAGCAGCCCGAGACCACTGCATTGACTGGGGCTGTCAAGTCTAGTTTGCTGTCTATGATGATTTCAGGGTTTCTCTCTGGAACAAGATCACAGCAGACCAGCTCGCCACCTCCCTGAGCCAACACCCTCCTGCCAGCTCAGCGAACCCCAGCCAGGCCGCCGATAACATCACGAAGTGGATCAGCAACCGCGCGGACGAACTCGCCCCGCTGAGGACCCCGCCCAGCAGACCCGGCAGCAAGAAGGCCCCATGGTTCACCGACGAACTCAAGAGCTCCAAGAAGAACTGCCGAGCCCTCGAGAAAGTCTGGAAAAGGGACCCGACACCGGACAACAGGACCTCCTACAAACTGGCCACCCGGAAACACCACCAGCTGATCCGCGCCGCCAAGAGAACAGCATTCAAGGACCGGTTGGACAACAACGCACACAACAGCAAGGAACTCTTCAACATCGTGAAAGAGCTTTCCAACCCCAACGCAGGAAACAACGACATCACCCCATCGCAAGACCTCTGCAACTCCCTCGCCTCATACTTCCACAACAAGATCACAGACATACACAGCAGTTTCAACAACCAACCAACGCACACCACGACCGATCAGCCACCCCCCCCACCACCACCCTCCACGCCTGGACCCCGATCAGCACAGAAGACACCATCCGCACGATGAACTCCATCCACTCCGGATCACCAACCGACCCCTGCCCTCACCACATCTTCAACAAGGCCGACGCTGTCATCGCACCCCACCTGCGAGACATCATCAACACATCCTTCGACACCGCCATCTTCCCCGAGAGCTGGAAACACGCCGAACTCAGCGCTCTACTCAAGAAACCAACAGCGGACCCCACCGACCTCAAGAATTACCGCCCCATCTCGCTTCTCCCGTTCCCAGCCAAAGTCATCGAGAAGACCGTCAACAAGCAGATGGCCGCCTTCCTCGAGACGAATGGATCCCTCGACCCCTCTCAGTCCGGCTTCCGAGCCAAACACAGCACCGAGACCGCCCTCATCGCCGCCACCGATGACATCCGAGCCCTGATGGACAATGGAGAATCAGCGGCCCTCATCCTCCTAGACCTCTCCGCGGCATTCGACACGGTCTGCCACCGCACCCTAATACGGCGCCTCAGCAACATCGGAATCCAGGACAAGGCGCTGGAATGGATCATCTCCTTCCTCGACGGAAGAACACAGAGAGTCCGCCTACCACCGTACAAGTCAGAGGCCTCCGAAGTCATCTGCGGCGTCCCCCAAGGATCATCCCTGAGCCCCACCCTCTTCAACGTCTACATGAGCCCCCTCGCGGCCATCGTACGCAAACACCACCTCAGCATCATCTCCTACGCCGACGACACCCAGCTGATCCTCTCCCTGACCAACAACCCCGCCGCCGCCAGAGCCAACCTACACGAAGGGATGAAAGAGGTAGCCGAGTGGATGACGACCAGCCGCCTGAAACTGAACTCGGACAAGACGGAGGTCCTCATCCTGGGCTCCTCTCCCTCCGCCTGGGACGACTCCTGGTGGCCTCCCGCCCTGGGCACCGCTCCCAAACCGACTGACCATGCACGAAACCTGGGCTTCATCCTGGACTCCTCCCTCTCCATGACCAAGCAAGTCAGCAGCGTCTCCTCGGCGTGCTTCAACGTCCTACGCATGCTACGGAAGATCTTCTGGTGGATCCCCACAGAGACCAGGAAGACCGTCACCCAGGCCCTCGTCACCAGCCGACTGGACTACGGCAACGCCCTCTACGCCGGGACCACCGCCAAGCTCCAGAAGAGACTCCAGCGGATCCAAAACGCCTCAGCCAGACTCATCCTCGACATCCCACGATCCAGCCACATCTCCGGACATCTCAGAGACCTTCACTGGCTCCCCATCAACAAGAGAATCACCTTCCGCCTCCTCACCCACGCACACAAAGCCCTACACGACCAAGGCCCGAGCTACCTCAACAGCCGAGTCAACTTCTACGCTCCCAAACGCCACCTCCGATCAGCCAACCACGCCCTCGCCGCCGTCCCCCGCATCCGAAGAGCGACTACAGGAGGAAGGTCCTTCTCCTACCTGGCCGCCAAGACCTGGAACTCCCTCCCGTCCGACCTGCGCCTGACCCAAGACCACCTCGCCTTCAGGAAGAAGCTGAAGACCTGGCTGTTCGAGCAGTAGCGCCCCCCCCCCCCCCCCCCCCCCCAGCGCCTTGAGACCCTACGGGTATGTAGCGCGCTTTATAAGTGTCAATGATTGATTGATTGACTTGCAGGCAGTGAAGTTGGGTCTGAGGTCTGTAGGCAACTATTTTGAATCCCATGGCAAGGTGTTCTTTCTAAAGACTACAGCCTCAGTCTGAGTTCGATTTGATGCAACTGGATTTCAACCAAATCGTTACTTCTGCCATGCATGTGGTGAATTTGTTCACGGTATTGGGTGTTTTCTCTAAGAGGTACAGTGTTAGTTGTGTGTTATCAGCGTAAGTGAGAATGTTTATGTTGTGGGATCGTATGACGTCAGCCTGGAGTCTAGTAGATGTTGAAGAGTATTGGACTGAGCAGCGGCTAAATAGACATTAAAATAGTGCTATTAGCAGTCAAAATGTTAGCAGCTAAGTCGAAATCAAGCACTACACCAAATATTCCGCAATGATAGTTCAGAATTTGAGAAATCTTGGCAATGGAGGACAACATTTGATTTACAATTTGAAAATGATCACTTCTTGAATATCTGACAACCACCGATAAACAATTTGGCCAAAGCATCCCCACTGATGGTGTTACCTTTAAGACTGAGAGTCTTATGTGTGCTTGAGAGTAACTGAAAGTGACTACTTTATATCTATAGAAACACATATTGCCTTTGAGGGCCATTGAAAACAGAATAATACTTTTACATTGTTCTATTTTTCTTTGGTGTGATGAGTCAGTTGTCTCATCACACTTGTTCTTCATTGTGCACCACACTGGGTGTGGCTGGCCCTTCTGTTGACAGATCTTCTAGTGGGTCTTCTTGTGGTGATTGCTCCTCGCATACAGCACCTATAGAGGACAATGGGAGATATCTGCCCTTGGATGACCCTGCTTTCCCCAGTGTCGAAAGGGACGATGTCGGGGAAACTCACCTTTTCCAAAGTGATGCCTAGCACAAAGGGCAAGCTGCAGACTGGAGCTATGTCTGAGGAGCAGGCTATGAATATAGAGGAACTTGTGAATGAACTGAAGGACATCAAAAGCTTCATACATACAGTGGAAAAATTCTCAAACTCTACTATAAATAAATTGAAATCAGTACACTCTGAATTAAGCACCTTTCAGGCCAAACTGGACCCCATAGATGCCAAGATAACAATGCTGGACAATAAATTCCACAACTATCCTGATTGGGGGAAGGCAATTTGCATCATCCAGCGTAAAGTCGCAAACAATGTCCGGTTGCATGGAGTGACTGAAAAGGAGGAAGGCAAGACATTGAGGGCTTCCTGCATAGCTTTCTTTCCCATGTACTTGACACAGAATTTCAACTCCCTTTGAGTTTTGAACAGGCCCCCAGGCGAAGACGCGATGTGCCAGACATTTTGAATCATCTTCAACAGATTATATTATGCCTGTTGCGCCATAGCAGATACACACAATAGCACACCAGCATGCCCTGTTTCCTATAAAGAACATTCCTTCACATTATCAGCAGACTTTGCTTATGATGCCCATGTGCATTGTCCCGAATTTATGTCTCTGTGCCCCCAAATCAGACACAAGTGGATTTGAAACAGACTACTTGATTCAGCCACAATGATACTTATTAATGACACATCCACTTGAGAATTTATGGACCCTGAGCAAAAAGAGGATTTTTTGGATACACTAGACCAAGCTTCCATGGATATATCGCTGCCTCTCCCGGAGGTGTCACTTGGAGACCTCACCATATTGAGAACCCACCCCACTCCCACCACAATGGTGGGCCAGTCCCCTGCAATCTCCAGACAGAAGCACCATGCCCATCTGCAGACTGGGACACCACCAGGGCCCAATATAAATATCTATCGCCTCTCAAACCCTAATGGACCAATGTTCACAGAGGATTGCCATGGATGTCCTTCCCAGCTGGTACACCTTGGGCCTTTGTGCCATATACTTTGTTTGCTTCAATTGATGGCAGAAGAACTTGTAATGTGGAACAATTTCTTTTAGGCAACACACCAACCTTCATAACCCCCTCCTGGGATTCCTTCTGACAATAGAGCGTTTGTACAAGTTGTCTAATAGCTGATTCCACAACTAATCTCCTTACAGGGAGGTCATTAAATGTACATGACATGATCCTGAATTATCTAGGATCCAGGAAACCAGACTTAGCACTGATCCATGAGACACACATGCCCCTAGCGGAAACAGACAAGTTATAGCAAGACTAAGTTGGGAAGCTGAGTACTGCCTCAGATATCGGACCCCAGAAGCCAAAAGCTACTGCCTCTCCGATGGCGGCTGAAAGGGATAGTTTACTGTTAGAAATGGGATTCCTGATTGCCGGAGGTATGCATCCTGAAACCACCACTTTAGTCAGAGTAAGCTAGAAATACAGTAAAAGATAAACTGTGTTCTCACCCTCTGATAGCTTGGCAGAGAGCAGTCAGGTTTATCTATAGAATCAATGTGTAATGTATTTGTGCAACAAATAAACAGTTACACAATGAATGCACCCCAAAAAGACTCTACACACGTTTAGATAAAAAAGATTATTATATTCTGAACAAAAGAAGACCACAACGGCACAGATCTAGTGTATAGAAGTTGATGTATGACATTTTAAAGGAATAAATGCAATGAAGTGCTTAGAAGCACATAGCACTAAAAAGGTTACTTTAGCTTGCACTGCACTGGGACAAAGTCAAAGATAGGGCCGACTGTGATGAAGCGCTGGCCTCGGTGAACAAAATACTTTTCCTGAGAACAAACAGAGAAATGTGTCGATGTTGAGGTCCGCAGGTGTAGGCTGCTTCGACCTTCTCCATGCAGTGAAGGCGATGTGTCATTTCCGAAGATGAATGCCGAAGTCGAAAGGTATCGAGCGATAAACTGTATTCTGCCACGCAGTCGATGGGATGTGTCTATCTCACTAAGCTGCAATGGCTGCAATACTCTGTCTGATGTGTCGATCTTTGGAGGCAAAGTGCTGGTTCTGATTGTATTCCTGCAACCAGTTTGTTACACGCAGACAGGAGATGGGGCGAAATCCTTGTTGCAAGTATTTGGACCACTTCAAGAGAGCCAGGCACAGGAGCAGGGGTAGAGACTTTGATATCCCTGGGTGTCAAGCAGCAGCAGGCAAGCCAACACGCCCGTGGAGATTAACTGGAGTGAAGGCATAGCCCAGCTCTCCTTCAGCATAGTTCGAGAGGAGCAGGGAGTAGGGTAACAAAAAGAAAATCAGGCCTTCCGAATCAGCAGTCCAATTGAGTCCTTTAAGCCTCACAGCAGGGCTTCAGGCAGTGCTTCAGTTACAAGCCAAATAGTGTCTGATTTTAGTAGATCAGAGACCTAGTACTTAAACCCAAAAGTGCCTTTGATAGGGGGTGACTTCAAAGTAAGTCTATGAAGTGCACAAGGGTCCCTTTCAACCCAGTCCTGTCTGACAGGCTAACTGTGGGGGGTAATAAGTCCTTTATGTGAGGACAGGAAACAGGTTATTCAACAATTCTTTGAAAATGCACAGACGGGGCCATTAAAAAGCAGATGTATGTAGATGGGTTCTCTGACATGCCTATCCTTCATGTGTTTTTCGCTGTCTAGAGGGAATGCACACAGTGAATCTGTCACCCACCCCAGATGTGTATTGGAGGCAGGCTGTCAAGCACACAGCACAGTAAGTGTAGAGAAAGAGTTCATAAATGTGCCATTTCTAAAATATTAATGTTAAATCCAGCTTCACCAGTGAGGAGGATTTATCATTACCATTTCAAAGATATGAAACATGAAGAAGCCTCCGAGTGAGGTAGTGAAAAACGAATGTGGGCATTTTTCACTTCCAGGACATGTAAAGATTAAACACACATGTACTATCCTTTACTTTAGGGTGACATATATGTGATAAAAGTGGGGTTTAAGACTTGTTGGGTACTTTGTTTGCCGATTCAAAGTTGCAATAAACTGCACACACAGACACTAGAGTGGCTGCCCTTATACAGGTTTGAAAGGCTTCTTCTGTGGGTGGCACAATAAGTGCTGCAGCCTGCTAGTAGACTTTAACTTACTGGCCCTGGGTATATGGAACACCACTTTACAAGGGACTTACAAGTACATTTCACATCTCTGGTTCTACTGATTTCATTTTTGTCATTTTGATCTCAAATCATTTATTACATTATGTTATAGTTTTTCTAAACTGGTGTGGGATGTTTCTTGTGTTGTGTTTTCACTTTATTAATGTTTGAAGTGCTGTATAAGAACATTACACTTTGCCTCTAAGTTAAGCCTGACTGCTTTTGTGCCACGTTACCAAAGGGTTAAGAACAGGTTAATTTGAAGTTTGCGTGTGTTTCACCCTTAAGGTGGTTGCTGCTTGAGTAAGATTTCACTCCCCCCCAACCAGTAACTAATTTTCTAACAATTCTTTTTGTAAATGATTGTTTGTTTTGATTTGCTTAAGTGATAACGGAGAGCGTCAAAGACTCTAACTTCATTTGAGAGGATGAGGATTTAATTTTTGGTGTTT
Organism: Lissotriton vulgaris; assembly: GCF_964263255.1. Taxonomy (NCBI): domain Eukaryota; kingdom Metazoa; phylum Chordata; class Amphibia; order Caudata; family Salamandridae; genus Lissotriton; species Lissotriton vulgaris. The sequence goes on along the minus strand of NC_141696.1, from coordinate 244,611,118 downwards.
TCTATAGAGCTCGATATGGTGAATGAGGCCAAATATAATATATCCAACATGGTTTCCTTATTACACCTGGCATCCTTGCTTTTGGATTGCGGTTTTGTGTCAAGCTACTGGTTGCTGATGTAGATGTATTGCTGTGTGATTGCTATTGTGGCTCCCAATGGAGTTACATCTAGCTACTGAGAGCATCTTTCCTTGTCTCCTCTCTCCAATTCATCTGTTCTGATAGGTTATATATTCAAGTATTTTGCATGATGACAGTGCATTGAAGAAAACATGCTTTTCCTCTGCTTTTTTTAAACATGTGAAGAAGGAAATGTCCTTATGGGGCAAACCTACTTTTATACGAAGGTTACTTAACTTAAATGTTCTATCCTGGTTGAACCTCAGGCCACACATGTTCCTATGTGGTTACATATTCAGCATTTAATATTTACATACTAAACAGAATACTGTGTGTCAATATGTTTTATCTAATTCAGAGGAGGACATGTTCTATTTACTGGGAACATCAAAACTATACACTTATCTGCTACTATATTTATATTGCAGCAGACAGTATTTTATAGACTATGTTAAAGTGAGGCTATGCATTTACAAATTTTAATCCACCTAGTCTGTCCTTGCATTAATCCATATGCTAGGTTATGTTAAAAGATTTGTAAAATACTCTACTGTCCCAGGAGGACGCCCTGCTGCTGTATGGCTCGTTTCCTAAGAAATGGTTCTCCTTCCTTTACCATTTCAAAGGTAAGTAGGTAGTTTTGCTTTGTCTAGAACTGAATTAAATAAGCATAGAGGATAACCGAAGGTGTACATTTCATAGGGAAACTTTTATGAACTGTCCAAATAGAATCTGGGGTTTCAATTACTGACCTTGAAATCACAGAAGATCAGTCCTTTGTAAGTATGATACCCTGTCCCCTAAATGAGAAGGACTGATATCTTAGCAAAAGATATTCTTTATGATGATATTTGTTGTCTCAGGCACCTATTCTGTGAATGTGTAGACGACTGATATTGTAAAGAACCATGCTGCTTCAATGACAGCTCCACGGTGTGGGACTTTGTCATTTGGCAGATCAGTCCTACAAGCCCCTAAGTGGGCAGAGTGGGCACCATGCTACATGCACCGGCGAAGTTTGACAAAGAGTCATGGATTTCACTGGAGCAACTGGAGCCCCTGCAACAACTGCAATATTTACAACAAGGGGTGGTGAGGGACAGAGTCTCTGAATTAAACAGAAAACTCTCACCCAGTCAAGAGATCAGGGCTAGATCCAACACCGTTTTTTAGCTCACTGCACCATCCCAGTTTCAGAACCTGGCTGTATGCAAATTAGTCTGTTCCTGTCCCAGTGCATGATGGGAACAGGGCAAACCAAACTACAAAAGCCAATTCTTACAACAACTGCAGCATCTGCACTAAAATAGCAGATTCATATCAGGCAAGTGATGATCTGTAATCTGTCCACTCTGCAAGGGCCTTTAACCATCACTGGCTACAATTTCGGCATTGCAGCACCAATATTCATGACAGGCAGGTGGGGCTTTGTAAATCACTCAGTGGCCTTCCACCAGTGGAGTAGAGGCCATCGTCTCTGCTGACCTGGATGGCCAACAGACCATCTGCCAAACTCTAAATGACCCCCTAAGAATCGAATCAACAGAGTAATTTGAGTCTTCAGTTTGCCTTTAGTAGAGATGAGCTAAAGAAACCCACCGCCTGTGCTCTGTTTCCACGTTGCCAGCCAGCTCATGCTTATTTTTTTTACCTAACTGTTACTTTATCTAAGAGCTCGTTCCAAGCTGATCCAGAATAAAGACACTAACATTGTATATTGCCTTTGTCTATGCTTACTTCAGTCATCTAACTTGATTCTTTGAAAATTCGAATGTAAATGTTCTATGTATAAGTGTAATATTTTGTAGTGGAAGGGTGCCCTCCCAGTACAAAACCTATGCTTTACATCACTCACACATCTCTGTACCAAGGCACATGTGTGCCTGGATGGCGCAAGTGTCCCTAACATGTACCAACAGAGGGAGCGAGAAGCAGAGCAATATTTTAATAGCAATGGTGCTTGTGAGAAAGGGCCATCTTTCTTGCACTGGTATGCCCCCACTTTTTGTCTGAACTGCTGATGTGCTTTGACTGGGTGTGCCCTGGGTTCCTGCCAACCAGGTACCCAGGGCCTGTGTTTCTTCCCTAAAAGCTGTGTTGAAACTAAAACCAAATTGGCATCTCTGGCCACCTGTCAGCCCCTAGTAAATGGTACCCTAAGTACCCAGTGCATGGTGACCAGAGAAGACACCTTAAGACTGCAGCACTTATTGTGCCACCCTCAGGGGCCCTGTACCCTGACACCCTCACACTGCCTTTGCAGGCTGAGTGTCTAAGTACAGAACTAAACAAAGAGTCGACATGGCACACAACCCTGTGTGCCATGCCCACAGAACCCACTGCCCTGGCATACCGGCAGTGCAGAGGCTGCCGCACAGCGGACATGTTGCTGGACCCCTGGGTGGAGAGCCCCCCGCTCTCCTGAGCCTGCAACAATACACATCCTGGGTGAGGTGCTAGGTCTCCTCCCCCAGGATGGGCAGGGAGAAGCTTCAAAGGCATGCCGCCTCTGTGAGCTTCTCCAGACCATTTGCTGTACACAGCAACTGCCCCCCACCAGTCCTGATCCCCACTCTGGTGGGAAGACTGGCGGGAAAAACTATGTCAGGAAGAGGGGTGTGCCAGCCTGTGCCAACCCCACCCCTCAGGTGGAGGAGACGAGGTGAAGCACGACCTCGGGCTCCCGCCATCTTGAAGATGGCCGGAGCCCTGCCCAATCACAGCTAGAATGCTGCCCCCTACCACAGGAGAGGAGCAGGCTAGGGAGTGTATTCACCCCAGGACAGGGACTTATTGGTCCCTGCCCTTTCCCTACCTGTAACACCCCTAAATTCAGTATTTAGGGGCTCCCTGAACCTTCCTTCCTCAGATCCCGATACCAAAAGAAGAAAGAAGATCAAGAAGAAGAAGACCCGGCGTGCAGCTGCTAAACAACAGGACGACAACAACTGACTTGGCCCCTGCCCTACCGGCCTGTCGATCCTGGAACCTGCTCCTGCCTAAATCCTGGTGACTCCTGCGGACAGCAACCTTGGGACACCCAGAGGACCTGCCTGCCTTGACCCTCTTAAAGACTGGGTCTCCCATCAGCAGAGGTTCTGCTACAACAACCCCCCTTGTGCCAGGCAAGAAGCTCCGGACCAGCCCACTCCGCACCCACTGAGCCCGGTCCGTGCCCAAGTGATCCAAGACCACAAGGACCTCCCCCTGTTGACTTGGATCCGAGGTCCAGTGCCCAAAGACCCTCCTCGACGAACCAGACGACGCCTGCAGACTCAGAACCAGGGGCCCCCAACCGTGACCAGCTGAGGGTATGCTTTTCTGACACCCAAAGACACCCCTGCACCCAGTGCCCTACAGCCCTCTGTGCCTCCCTTTGGGGTACCTACCTGTGCTCCAAGATCCCAACTTACCTCTCGATGTGCTGGTCACCCCTGGAGAGTCTCCGCCCCCGAACCAGCAGCCTTTGTTTCCTTGTTACCTTTTCCTTTGGATAACATTGAGCGCTCCACGGCTCAAAAGCACCTTGCACCCAGCCGCCCGAGTACCGCTGGCTGTGCCACCTTTGTCCTATCCTGTTTCCCATTTGCCCTGAGAAAGTGACCAGGAGCCCATCTTCCACAGCCCCGTGGCCTGCTAGCCAGCAGCCACCAACCGGAGGTCCCCTGACCCCCATTGGATCACATTGGGCCTAACTACCTCCTCACTCGGCTGCCCCTGCGCTGCTGAGGGTGAACCATCTGTACCAACCGGACCCTGGGGGACCCCTGAGTCTATGCCCAGAACCCCAACTTCACCAGTCGAGTACTCACCAGAAAACAAGTAACTCACTTACCTGCCATTAAATAACATTGACTGGTTTTGAGTCAAATAATCTTCTGTCTACTTTCGAAAACTTAAAATATTCATATAAAGTCATCCGAATTCCGAAATACTCACCTGTGATCAGGAGAGGAGCTAGTGCTGTACCTTGCAGCCCAGTACTGAACCTCAAAAGTAATCCCTAGCGGGGTTACTAGTAACTTGTTTTTTCTCCATAGGAATGCATTGTCTGCTTTTCTATGAACTTTCTTCTAAGTGTCTACTTTTGAAAATTAGAAATATTCATTAAAAATCATACGAAATACTGAAACCTAATTACTTACCTGCTTTAAGTTGAGACCCCAATGCTGGCCCCAGGAGCCCAGTACTGGATTACAAAAGTAACAAGATCGTACTTTACATGCAACCTGAATTTTCTCCCATTGGATAACATTGCCAGATTTCTGTTGAAAAGTTGCTAAGTGTGAACTTTTAAAAATAGCTTTTTATTCCTGAAAAATCTCTGCAATACCTAAACCGTTTTTGCTAAACTGTTTCCAGCTTAGACCCCAGGACTGAATCTAGAAGCCAGTCCTGGAATTACCAAAGTAATCCACAAAGTAATCAATTGTGTTTATGCAAGAAAATCCATTGTGCTCAAGCTAAATTGTGTGTAGAATTGTGTTGCCTACTGCAACCCCTGTACCTATTGTGTTTACCAAGTTTATGGCCTTTCTGAAAAGTACTCACCTGAGACTTCTCATATTGAGAACAATATATCTTGATGCTTGTTGGTTCTAGAAATAAAATAACTATATATTTGATATAAAAACAATTGGCCTGGAGTTCAGGCTTTGAGTGTGTGAAACCCTTTGCTGACTGAGTGTGTGCAACAAATGCTTTACACTGTCTTCTGGTGCTGCCTTACTGCTCGACCAAGCTACCACTTTAGAGAGTAAGGTCACACCTGGCTTTAACCTCTGGGGTTGGTGGACTCTATACACGCTGTACCTTATTCTAGTCCAGTATATATAGAGCCACTTTCTCACAGTGCTGTTCTGCTCTGTCTTTCTGACATAATGCAGCATAGCAACTTCGGTTGCTGAGCTGTGCTGTTTTGCAGCAAATGTAAGTAAATCTGGCCCTGGGATTCTTAGTTCACCTCTGATATGGGTGTTTATGGATAGTGGATCACTTCTGTTGCAGACACCTTGTTACTAAAATCTATTCCCCTTCCCCTTTCTCTTCCCCTCCTTCCTTCCTTCCTTCCTTCCTCCCTCGCTCCCGAGTTGCTTTAGAAACTCTGGTAGACTGTGCTTTCACATAATACGGCACCAGTATCATTTTTAGGCAAAAATAATGTTTGCACGTATCTTGCACAGAATATACAATCTCTAGACGTATTACATGGGTGGTAAAAGGAATATAGAACAAATAGATTAGTTTATGAGCATTACAGTGACTTGTTTCTTTAACAAACAAGAACATCTATAAAAACACCTGAGTTTAAATGCCCTCCCAAATGGATGCTTGTTGTGACGAACAGCATCAATTGAATAGTGGCACAAATTTTAGGAGAAGAAAATAACATTATGTCTTACAAACTGTATTTATTATATAACGGTAGAACAAATGTATTGTCATCTCATATTAGTTGTATAAATGTATAAAAATACTCTTGGAATGACATCTATCAATTTTGAGTAGTTGGAATGCTCAATTGGTGGTGAAAATAAATGTTGAAAGGAAGTGTGCTTTAAGTTATGCTACTGCCTCATTGTATTTATATAATGTCTTATCCCCTGACAAGGTGCTGATACACATTTGGCCAGGAGACCCTAAGGAAGACCTTCTGGCCAGGAGACCCTAAGGAAGACCTTTCTTCAAAAGACTTCTCTGTCACTCTTCAATGTCTGAACCTCACCTCTTATGTCACAGCCCCGACCCACGTGCATGGTCATATACTTGACCAAATCTGGTCGTCTTGTCCCCTTGCTTTACCTCCCTCCATCTCTCCCTGTGTCTGGTCTGATCACTCTATTATCTCTTTTTCTGTTCACTTAGGTATGGTTGTCAAACCCTCTCCCCCTAAAAACCTTCTAGCCCGCAACTGGAACCAAACCGATCTTGATTCCCTTTCACTCTCTTTGGTATCCTCTGCTCCTGATCTTACTTGTCTCCCCCTTGAATCTCAGGCCAAAGCCATAAGTACATGGCTTGCTGCTTCGTGTGACCGTGTGGCCCCGCTTAAAAAGATCAAAGCGGTTCGTCCATACGACGCGCACAAATGGTTCTCCACTGATCTCAAGGCACTAAAACTTGATCTCAGGCGGGCGGAACGCCTTTGGAGACGTCAGTATTCCCCTCCTCTGCGAGTTCAGTACAGACAACTCCTTACCAACTACAAAAAAGCAGTCCTTAATGCCAAAACCTCTTACTTCACGGAGAGAGTATCGCTCTCCGTGAATAAACCTCGTGAAATCTTCTCTTTGGTTCGCAATCTTGCCACTTCTGATCGCTCCTCCCCCAGCCTGGTTCCCTCCCAACCCCTCTGTCTGTCACTTAATAACTTTTTTATCGACAAGATTGCGAAAATTAAAGCTGACATTCCTACTGTGCCTCAGCCTACCCTCACCAGCCCTGCCACTCCCCCTTCCTCTTCCCTCGACACTTTCCCCCCTATCTCCCTTGACTTGTTTCACAACTACCTGTCTAAAGTTAAATCTGGCTCTCCTTTGGACGGTGTTCCTGCACGGATCCTCAAAATCCTCTTCACTAATTGTCCTGGTCCTCCCCTCTCTTTTCTCAACTCCTCACTGGCCTCCGGTGCTGTCCCCTCTTCCTTCAAATCTGCTGTTGTCCTCCCTATTCTAAAAAAACCAGGTCTAGATCCTTCCCTCCCCGCTAATTTCCGTCCCATTTCCCTTCTTCCCTACCTGGGTAAGATCCTAGAGACCCACGTCACCTCCTGCTTCTCCTCATACATCGAGGACAATGGCCTTTTAGCTTCCCACCAGGCGGGCTTCCGCCCTGGCCATTCTACAGAAGCGGTGGTTCTAGCGGTCTTGGATGAACTCAAGGGCAAGGCAGATGTTAACCTTCCCCAAGCCTTGGTGCTTCTCGACTTGTCCGCTGCGTTTGACACGGTCGACCATTCCATTCTTCTCGACCGTGTCTGCGCAGCGGGCATTCGGGGCGCAGCCCTCTCCTGGCTAGCATCCTTTCTTCAGGATAGGCATCAGGCTGTTCATCTCTCTGGTTTCTCTGCCCCTTCCTGTTCGGTCACTTGTGGTGTTCCTCAGGGCTCTTCTCTTTCCCCTCTCCTCTTTAATCTGTATATCTGTCCCCTTGTTTCTTCTCTTCTCAAGCTGGGGGTCTCTGTATATAATTACGCAGATGACCTCCAGCTTGTCTTTGATCTATCTTCCTCTCCTGATTCTATTCCCAAGTTCAGTTCCACCCTTATCTTTATCTCGGAGTGGATGAGCGCCAACCATCTTAAGCTCAACCCCGATAAGACGGAACTTGTCCTCACGGGTGGTCCTTCTAACCCTTGGTCCCCTGCACATTGGCCCCCCTCCTTTGCCCCCCCCCCCACGCCTTCTCCCTCTGTTCGCACCCTTGGCATTAAAGTCAGCTCTGACTTAACCATGCACAGCCAGATCAGCTCTGTTGTGTCTTCATGTTTCCTCTCCCTCCGTCTTATTCGGAAAATATCTCGCTTTTTCACCATCGACGCGCTTAAAACCATAGTCTTGGCTTTAGTCATCTCACGCCTCGACTATGGCAATGGCCTGTACGTGGGTATCCCCTCCCACGAATCCCGACGTTTACAGGCCATTCAAAACCAGGCTGCCCGTCTCATTCTCTCCCTCCCCAAATCCTCTCACATTACCCCGGCTCTGAAATCCCTTCACTGGCTCCCCATCCGCTTCAGATCCCTTTTCAAACTTGCTTGCTTTGCCTTTCGCGCCCACTCCCGCTCTGCCCCTGCCTACATCACTTCCCTCATTTCTTCCTATGTTCCCAGTCGCACTCTCCGCTCTTCCTCTCTCTCCCTTCTTCACATTCCCCGCTTCCGCAAATCCAGATCCGGGGGCACTCGTCTTTCCGTCTTGGCCCCCCAGTTCTGGAATAGTCTCCCACTTCATCTTCGCTCCATTCCTATTTTCAGCCATTTCCGTAAAGCCTTAAAAACTTTTCTTTTCTCTTTGGCTTTCCCTTCTTAGGTCCCCTGTGTCCCCCTCCGTGAGTTCTGACCCAGATCCCCCAGCGCCAGGAAGCCGCTTGGCAGCAGTGCGCTTTATTAAATATTGTTTTCATTTCATTTCATTTCATTTCATTTGCTTCCTGAGGGCAACCCACTGGATAATAGTGGTATGTATATGAGCGTGGGGCTTATTTATAAGCCTTTTGCGCCTCTGTTGTGTCACTTTTTGTGATGTTGAAGCTGTGTAAAAAATGCGCCATGTTGTGCCATATTTACAAAGTCACACAACTAAGCATATACTTAACTTTGTAAAGCCCTGTGCTACATTATTCCTGAGTTAGGTATAATGTATGTTAAGTCGACGTTCCCTCGCAAAAAAGGGTTGTAGAAGTGATGCAGTGACATCATTGAGATTTTGATACTCCACTTCTAGGATGCCACTGCATCAACATCTGACTCCTGCCTCACAGTAGGTGTAAGACTGTTGCAGGCGCCTTTAAAATGGGACTTGCCCATGTGCAATGACCCATTGCTGAAGTAGCATCAATTTTGTGACACACTCCAACAATGCGTCATTACTGTGCCTACAGATACATCAGAAATACTGACCCATCTGTAAATCCTTGCGACATGGAGCACCGTACAGTAAATACGGCGCATTCATGGTGCTTCAAGGAGGGCGCACTCCAAAGTGTTGCATCGCTGTTTTTACACAGCGATGCAACACTTTTCATAAATGAGGCCCTGTGTGTTTACATGTGGCCTATATGTGTAGTGTTTCCTTTCCATTTTTTTATATTAAATGATGTATTCAAAATCCCAAAAATGTGAACTAATTGCAATTAATTATTATAGCGCAAATGAAATACATTTTTCAGCTTTTATTATTACTTGACTAAACATGTATAATCAAGCATACAGAATGCTTCCTAAATTGGCATAGGAGAAATAATTCATATTAAGAGTGTATGTATATAGGAAATTAGTGGTTCCCAGAAAATCCCTTAAATTATGACGGTCAGTGCTATTTTCAATATTTTCAGCTCCAATCCACAAATCTATTAATTGATACCAACAGCCGTTCACAACAACCTTCCTTTATCAACTCGAGCAACATGATTGTAACTTCTTCTCTCCTTGCCTGACTAGTAAAACAAAGATATTATTCTAACTAACAAGAGCACTTCTTTAACCTGCAACACAAACGTGAGAAAGAACGAATTTCATAGCACACATGAAATTCGACTTGTTAATTCTAAAGCGAGAGTTTCCAAGGAACTGCATTTCAGGCCTACAAGATTCAGCTAACATAAGAAACCATCATATGAACTTTACGGAATTGCATAGAAATAAGGCACTTTCAATTAATGTATTTACCTACATGTAAAGCAATGCAATTAATAAGCACATTTAGTACATAAATAATTGTTAATTTCACAACACGGGTTCTGTACATCAATGTTTTCTGCTAAGTACATTCACTTTCTACATTAATTTTCCAGGATACTTTTCAAAGGCTTGAGCACATCACGTTTCATATTAATACATTTCAGAATCCCAACACTTCATGTTAGTACAACAAAAGATTATAGATTGGTGCACTTTACATATGTGATAATAATGTACCCCTATGAGTAAAATATGATATCCGCTACATCACGATTATGAGCCCAGCCAATTATACCTTTGTGTTTTGTGTAGGTCAAGCCATCTATGTATATGACTGAGTTCATCTGTAAATCAGATCCAGATATATTCATAAAAAAATTGCAAGTATTTGAAGAACACTGTATTAAGAATTAAGTAGGTCGAAGACAATGTGGTAAAATAATGGAAAACAGGCTTCTCAAACACTTTTTTAAAAGTTTGCAGCGTTTTGTGTGACCAGAGTTGTAAAAATGGATCATGAGAGAAGCTCGAGAAGAAATGGATTGTACCATTAGGAGATTTAACAAGTCTATCTAGGAGTCTGTAGCTTACATAGCATGGTTGACCGTATCTCTGAAAACACAAAAAATATTTTAAATCTTGTTTTCTTAAAGTATGCTTGTACAAAGAAACTATGTGTACTGTGACATCCTTGATGAGAAATATGCCCATAATAGAATTTAAATCAGGGCAGGGCCAACCCACGATTAGCTAGAGGTTGTTGCTATTGGGTGATAGTCCTGTAAGGTTTTTTAAACTACCAATTGAATTGAGACCAAGATGCTTCAACCTTATGAAAGAAAGACTTTCGCAATATAACCATTTTGATGGTATTGCATTGGCCTTGTATCCACATAGGTAGTGTATTATATTTTTGTAAACTAGAGGTTATAATACTCAGAAGAGTTACAAAAACATTTGCATGATACTGTCAGAAATGTAAACCTCTAGATATGTGGATGATGTAACAAAATGAATTGTCGAATATGGTGGCTTCTGATTATACAAGATTTGAGTTTTATTAACATACCAAAGATACTTTAAAACAGCACCAAATCACTGACCTTTATATTAGATAGATGGAAGTGCAGCAATGTGGTTAGATGTAAACACCACAACATAATCAGCAGTATTGCATATTGCATAATTAAGGAGCAGGGGAGGTACACTAAAAGGGCCAGGAGCTTTTCCTGATGATAAGTACCTAATTGCCATAAGCCATTTCTTCTCTGTTATAGATGTTTCCATAAGTAGGCATTGTGAAGACTGTGTAGTCAGCTGTTCTTCTTGATACCACAGAATATACTACTCGCGGAATGCTGAAATTATATTTGGTTTTCTTAAAATATATTACCCTTGAGATTGTGAATTTCTGCTATATGACTTAGAAGCAAGCATGGGGCACACATTTTCATCATTCTCAAATAAAGTTTGTGGTAGCCGATGGGCTACCCTATACCGTAATTTTTGTTTTATGAGTATCTTGACAGTAGTGAGATGGTTAAACAAGGTGTCCTGAATAAACTGTTTACTGTGCATAGCCAATGAGAGTGCATATTCGAATTCCAAACCGTGTCATAAAGTTCTCAATTTATTAGCTGTAGATCAATTGTTCCTGTATGTTGAAGTGGTATTAGTGAGGTATAGGCTCTCATAATAGCTTTGATACAATCCCAAACTACACTTGGGGAGGCAATGCGCATCTTATTGACAATATATTCCCTCCAACACTTTGAATATACATGAATTTGAAATATATATTTAGTTATTTATTAACTATTACAACACTACAACATGAATTTCATAGATATGTCTGCAATACAAAACTAGCATAAGACAATGTAATAAAGTTTTGAAAATTGTATACAATTTTATAAATTTACTTTGTTCATTAGATGCCTCCCAGATGTTACACAATTCTAAGTTCCATTTGCTGTTTTCTTTAAAACATATTGTGGGATATTCTCAAGAACGTGTGATAACCATTGCAAAAGTAACTTAACGCAACTCCCAACATCGCAGTCCACCGCGGGAGAAAAATTACCCTGTGTCAACCAAGCATTCTCAACATGGCGGCAGCATGCGATATTCCCCAGATCATCAACTGACCGCGTTAAAAGCAACGCCACACAGCAAAAATGTGAAGCGCGAATGCAAAAAAAGCTGCGATGGGCCAATCACGATACAAAAATCTGTGAAAACCAGCTACAGGCCTGCAATCTACACGTGTAAAGCAGGTACAACCACCATAAAAGTTGGAAAAAAACAGACAAACAAATGCCAAATAACAGCTAAGAACCGTGGATGTTTCCGGAGCAAGTACGGAGGAGAACCAGAACCCCCACAAGCCCCCCTGAGGACCTGACTGGGACCTCGGGTCAGGGAAGGCCAAGAAGAAGAAGAGTAGGAAGAAGCACTTCAGTCCATAGGAAAACAGGATCCTGATAACAGAGGTGGTCGAACACCATCAACTACTGTTCGTCACCTCCACTGTGTCATTGCCAACAAAAATTGGACTATGGCAGTCCATTGTGGACAAAGTGAATCCAGTCGGAGTGCTGAAGAGGACAGTGGGAGAGGTCAAGGGGCACTGGAATGGCATCAAGCGCAAAACCAAGCTGAAACTCGCCAACAACCGGAAGGCAGCAATGCAGACTGGAGGTGGCAGTTCAGCGCCACAGAAGGAGCTGGATGGCATGGAGGAAATGGTGTCCACAGTCATCAGTGGGGAGACGTGGGTAGGAGTTGGGGGACCGGACACTGCTCAACAGAACCAGATACAACAGCAACAGGGTGAGTAGCGGCCAGGGATTGGGGTGACGGGGGGAGATGGGCACAATGGCACACATGCACAATTGAGCTGAGCACATATGCAGAGAAACCATGTCCCAGAACCCAACTCCCACCAAGAGAACAATGTACCCAAGTATGCAACATCTCAGCACTGTGTAAGCACAGAAGTCAGAGGCACACTGCATGTAAAGGATAAGGGGCAGCCAAATCCGAGCTGCAGGGGCGACTCCCCCAAAATGCGGTACACCCACATTACATGCAGAGCACATCAACAATGACAACAATATGACACAAGCAGCAACACGTCCACACCAGAACACCAGGCACAACTGGTACTGACTGGGTGTAGACACTGGCCTATTAGAAATGGGATTGCAGGGAAATGTGAGTTGATAATGTACAAGTACAAACACACATCTGTGATGTTGTTGCAATGTCCACTGTCCTGCAGCAAATGGGCAGCCCCTCTGAAACAGCCACGATGTACACAGCCATGCAGTCTGTATGTAAACATGTACAATGCGACAACACACATGTGAACACATTGTTAAACTGCATCTTCCCTTCACATTGCAGAGGGACAATCAACACCTCCTGCAGAGCAGCCTGAACCTCTCTTCTCTGATGACACAAGGGACCACCACACCTTCGACTCCGACGCCCTCAAAGAGTTGACTGACAGTCTCTGCAGCCCACCTCCAGGAGCAGGGCAACCCAGCTGCAACGAGGACACCCCACCCCCTGCACAGGTCACACAGCAGGCAGCACCCACCACCATGGCTGCCTCCTAGGACCCTAATGAAGAACACATGGCCTTCCAACGCTGTGTGTTAGGATGCCAGGAGCAGCTGGCTGGACAGGTGCAGGTGGGCTTTGACCTAATGGTAGACAAACTAGATGCCATACGTGGGTGTCTAAGCCCCATCAGGGACCACTCACAGTCCCTAACGGATATCCACAGTCCGCTCCATGCACACCAAAGAACCATGGCTGACATCTTCAGAGTCTTGACTCAGAGATAAGAATGACTGCCTGGTCAAAGTGGCTCCAGCGAGCTGGCCCGGGAGTTGGGACTCATGTGAAGGCTCATGGAGAACATGGAGTGAGCCATTGCGGAAAGAGCGGCTGACATGGCTGCACACCAGCGAGAGGTAGCTGGGTGCCAAAATTACCTCAAAACCATCCTCATGGCATTGCTGCCACAAGGCCTGGCGCTGATGCATGCTGCTGCTACCACTATATCCACATCTCTGCCCCTGAAGTGTCAGTGCCACACAGTGCGGCAGACATTCCACCTCCGGCCCCTGAGGTGTCACTGCCACACAGTGCTAGAGAACGGCCAGCACCACCCACACATGAGGCACATGAAACAACATAGGACAAAGATGCAGACGAAACCTTCCTTACTGGTACGGAGAAAACTGTAGGATTCATCTCTGCCTCATGGCCGGTTTCAGCTTGGCTCTGCCCTCTGCAGCATCACCTTCCACTGTCCCCGATGCACTCTGCGACACTCACCTAAGACCTCGCAATGGACTGCCATATTCTGTTTGCTCGCCAATGACACAGCTATCAGACTGCAGACTGAACTCTTCCACTTCGTTTAGACTTTTCATTTCTTGAATGACTCTGGCTGGCCCTCCACAGGCGAACCTTTGAAAGTGGGGTTTGCACGGCCCTGTACTGCTCCAGATTCAACACTCCACTGAATGTGAATTAAACATTCCGAATCACACAGATGTGTTGTCTCTATGGTATTTCAAGTGTGGTAGTATGGATGAATGTGGGGTCAGGGAATTCCTCTTACGTCCATAAGGCTCATGTAGTTTAGCTTGGGTCACAGGGTGACACATTGCTGATTGCTGCCCGGGTGGCGCCGACGCAACAACAGCGACACACGCAGTTTTTACTTCCTTGTCCAGCCCAGTATGGAACAACGCTCAGAGCCCCGGGGTCATTGTTCAAACCCTTACACAGGACTGGCATATGTCAGGCCAGCCCACTCCGCTTACGCTCACAGGGAGGACGACAACGGTACATGTCCCAGGTCTTCCCTGTAGGGATCTGCTGCTCACAGGTCTAGTTGTCAGCATGCAACAGCCACTCCCTCATGGCTGGTGTACACCCACACCACACCCATCCAGCACACGCATCACAGCACATGTGACCCTGCCAATAAGAAGGGCCGGGCGCACCTGCTCTACACCACTACCAACCTCTCAATGGGTGTATCCGTGTGGTGTGCATGTAGGCATGGGAGCCCAGGGGCCTGCAACATCACATTCCGCAGGCACAGACTTGGTGGCACTGGATATACTGCGACCAGCACAGGCACACCGCCATGGAACGGTGAATTTCGGTGCACTGAGGTAGGGGCAGCGTAAGTGCTGAGCGTGTGTGCAGCCTGCGATGAGGCCGGGTGCACTGGTATGTCTTCTGCCATGGCAAGATCAAGACCCAGCACCAAAAGTGAAACCTGGTGGTCTGCAGAGCGGGCTGCATGTTCTGGAGGGTGCCCTGTCAGCGGACCCCGGGCTTGTGGCTTGCAGTGGCACGTGGTGGGCCCTCACTGCTACACGCCAAAGGCGGAAGGTGAGAAGTGAGGCCTGGGTGCGCAGGGGTGGGCATGCACCAGTGGGAGGCGGCAGGGGCTGGGGTGCAGCTGCCTGGGTGCGCAGAGGCGGGCATGCACCGTTGGGAGGCATGGGGGGCTGGGGTACAGCTGCCTGGGTGCTCAGGGGCGGGCACGCACCGCTTAGTGGCAGGAGGGACTGGGGTGCAGCTGCCTGGGTGCGCAGGGGTGGGCATGCACCGCTGGGTGGTGGGAGGGGCAGGGGTGCAGCTGCCTGGGTGTGCAGGGCCAGACAGGCAATGATGTTGTGTGCAATTTTATGTACTGTGCCATTCATGTACCAGGACTCTTGTTCCGGATGACGGGTCTGTCTCAGATGTGAGACCTGGTGAAGTACACTACATACCGGCATGTGGTTGGAGACACACCGGTGGCAGCACGTGAGCAGTGTAGCCTGGGTGCACAGTATCGGCACTCTCTCTCCCTGTCCCTCTCTTCTTTTCTCTATCTCTTTCTCCCCCTCTCTGTCCATCTATCTCTCTCCCCCTCTCTGTCTGTCTAGCTCTCTCCCCTTCTCGGTCCATCTATCTCTCTCTCCCCATCTCTGTTTGCCTATCTCTCTCTTCCCTTTCTGTCCGTCTATCTTTCTCTCCCCCTCTCTGTCCATTTATATCTCTGTCTCCCCCTCTCTGTCCGCCTATCTCTCTCTCTCTCCCCCTCTCTGTCCATCTATCTCTCTCTCCCACTCTCTGTCCGTCTATCTCTCTCTCCCCCTCTCTGTTTGTCTATCTCTCTCTCTCCCCTCTCTGTCTGTCTATCTCTCACTCCCCCTCTCTGTTTGTCTATCTCTCTCTCTCCCCTCTATGTCTGTCTATCTCTCTCTCCCTCTCTTTCTCTCTCTCCCTCTCTTTCTCTCTCTCTCCTTCACTCTCTCTCTGTCCCTTGATGTGCGCAGAACACACCTTCTCATCATGATTTTTGTCTTGCAGGCTGTGACCTATGGATTGTCCCGAGGGAAGCCGCCATGTGTCTTCATTAATGTTCTGTGTTTATTTTAATAAATTATCATTTCTTGCTTCGAAGGTGAATGTGTGATGCTCATTTTTGTGATGACACATGCATGTCACCAGATGTGATTGTGCAACATCATGCGGGTTATTTAGTACATGATTCCGTGTAGTTGATATGGCATGTCTCTTGACGGGGGGGTTGCCGGGGAGGGGTGGTCCCGGGTGTTGTGGCGGTGGGTGTTGTAGCCCTCTTGGGTGTCCGGCACGCATGTTCGGTGGCTCCATGGCATCTGTTGTTCTTCAGGTGTGGCTCTGGGCTGGGCTCTCTTTTCTGGTGCAGGTTGTAGTCCGACTTTGCACCAGGTCGGAACAGGTGTTAGTTTCCTGAAGCTAACGCCCCTTATTGCATGTTTTGTGATCTTATCGCAGATCAGGCTGGTCATTGAGAAAGTTAAGGTGTGGTGTTGTCACTGCTTTTTGCATGGGAACATCTACTCTGCATTTCATTAGCGATAGTTGCCGGAGTCATCCGTGGTGATGTTTATTGAGGATGCTTGTGAATGGGGCGGTAAATTTATCATGACTTTGGCTGCGCTAAATTGCTGATAACTCAGCAATAGTTCCTTGAGAATATGCCCGCTTGTTCATTATATACACTATTTACTTAATTAACATTCACAATTACAAATAGCAGCTCTAAAAACAACACATTTTTAAAACCATTGGTAATTCATTTTTCCTAGTACTTGCAGCATTGACCCTCTTATCATTATTTTTTCATCACATTTCACCAAGCTTCCAAGTACCCAAGAGGACCCTCCGATTCGCCAACCTCACCACACCCCTGCGCATCCATTGAGCAAGAACAGGTGAAAGAACCTGCTCCTACTTCGCAGCAAATGCCTGGAACGAGCTAGTGATCGAAATCAGACGGTCACCCACCCTGCACATCTTCAGGAAGACCCTCAAGACTTGGCTTTTAGACTGACCAGAGTTGCTACCCACCTCCCCCAGTGCCTTGAGACCCTCATGGGGGAGTAGCACACTTAAAACTCCCTAATTGATTGAAGATGGAAGATTATTATTATACCCCTTTCTAAACAATAAAGAAGCTTTAGTGAACTGTGGACCTTATAACATCTAACTTAGGGCAGAAAGGGCCAATTTCTACATAAAAACATCATTAGGTTAATATTAGAATGCAAATATTTGATACCACTAATGAGCACAGTTCTTATTCCTTTAACCCATATATTAGAAATTTCCTTTGGACAAACATACCCTAAAATTTAAACCATTAAGAAGACATCTATCAAGTGTCTAGCTTGGTGGACTTGGTCGTGTTTGAAACACCTCTTTTCCAGACTTGGTGTGAGTTGTGTTCTGATACCATTCGTGGGTATAGTTCAATGAATGTATACGAATGTCTCAGTTCTACAATACAAACTGTGTACAGCTGAACACCTTCCTGTAAAAAAATAATCCTGCTTTTTTCACCCTTCTATGTGTGCTATAGAATTCAAGACATAAATGAGGACAAATAAAGATATTTCTCCTTGTTCCGCCACACCTGGGGAGGCATTTGTTTTTGGCACATTTCCAGCTAAATATGGGAATGTGTCAAAATTTCCAAGGTCCATGGAATGCCTACCCAGGGAGAGGAAAGCAATGAAGCGATTTGCCCTGCATTGCACTACTCCATATTTTTGGAGCCACACAAAGTGGCTTTGCGTGGCTTCAGAAATATGACTTAAGCTTTGGGTTGTTTTTGCATGGTGCAAGAGCAACGCAAACCAGGTAATAAATATGGCCCCAAAACTTAATATTCCAATTCAATTGATTTTGCACATTCATGTCTAGATAAATAGGAAAGGCATAGTATTTCAAGACCCAAGTAAATAAGTTCCTCCCTAATTGTACAAATTAGATTGATGCCTAATAATGCTCCATGTGACTATTCTTATGCCATGCAAGGTAAGTTGTGTTGCCTGTCTAGTCTGTGTCATTATCAAGGGTTATTAGCCTTATGTTGTCACAAATGGTATACATCTTTTGTTATTTCATTTTTTTGTATGCAACTCTGTGACCCCCTCACTTACACCCCCAATATCATCAGCCATCTCCCCCCAATAGGGACATATTGATGTCCACATTCCCAACCCAATATTTAAATATTTATCTCTGAATAGTCAGAGATAATCTCCAATACCACCATTCCAGAGTGCATCGTCAATGGCCACTGGTCAGAATGTCCACTTGGAGAGATTGCAGATAAAAAAGAAACCTTTGAAGGAAAGTGAACACATAAAATAATTGTAATGGTCCCCATTTGCACTAAGATTTCCCCATGTGACTGCTTTAACAGTCACTGAAATCATAGTGGTATGGTGCAGGAGTTATAAGGCATTCATAACTAAAATCTCCTTCATTAACCTAGAGCCCCCCCCCCCTCTTGGACCACCACTCTAACAAAGCATTGGCTCCTTCCTCTTAAGAACAAGTATTTGATCCATAAAAGATTTTAAGCTATGCCATCTTGTTCAGGTAGACCAAATGACACCAAAAATCGAAATCTATGAATCATTTGTCATAACTGACATCAGCCTATGACTGTACGGTGACAAACATTATACCATATAAATAATGTGTGAACACCATCTTGGGAAGGATCTCTGAAATAGGGGACATATTATAGTCACTGACGAAAGGTAAGGTTATCAATGTTAAAATCTTCCTTGGATGTGAATTACTTTGATTGGCTCTCGGTCTAGTAAAGGTGAAGCAATATTTCATTCCGTGTAACTATCCACATTCTCCACTTGGAGACCACAAAAAGCTCTCTGAAACAGTTGAACAATGAAGCCAAATGAGTCATCGCCTTCAGAACCCTCCTCATTGTCTAATACTCGTAAATTATTACATCACATCTGGTTTTCCATGTCTTCCACATTGTCCATCAGACACTGTGATTGCATTTGCTGATTGTCAACTTGCTCTTGAATAGTTAAGGTGGCGCATTCTAGTTTTATTTTGCAAATTCTTCTACATCAGTCATTCAAATGCCAAACAGGGAAATTTTCTAAGTAGTTGTGCACAGACCAACTGTGTGCTTCTAATACTTCCATGATGGGTGCACAATTAACCCTTTCGCTGCGGCGGCTATTCCGCCGCAGCGCTAAAGGGGTGGGGCGGCCGCGCGGCGGCCGCATGCTGGTGACAGAACCGCTCCATCACCAGCCGCGGTTGAGCTGTGCTGGTGATGGAGCGGTTCCATCATGACCCGCCCCGCTCATTAGAACTGCCGCGCAGGCGCAAAATCAGCGCCGCGCAGGCGCGGCGGCCGGGCCATGACGGAACCGCTCCGTCATCAGCACAGCCCAACCGTAGCTGATGACGGAGCGGTTCCGTCATCAGCAGGGGAGGGGTTAAGCATTGAGTTCTACCAATAGAGATTCCACAGGTTGATTGCCTGATTTACTCTGGTGAACAGGTGAGTGCATGATGGTAACTTTAGATTTCTCTAGGACTGAATGAGAGGAGCACAGCATTTTGTGACGTTTAGAGTAGTAGTGAGATAGTGGGCCATATTGTCCCATTACAGAACATTTCTGATATCATTACTCACATCTCTATCAATGTCATTGTCACTCTGACCCTCCTCTTTTACTAGAGACTAATCCATTACATCTCCCGATGATGCCCTGGGATTGCCAATACAGTCATTAGGAGATGCAATGACCCTCATTTCCCCTAATGAATCAGGGTATGCTCTTGGTCCCCCTGGCCCGCTGCTTGAGCTCTTGTAGGTCTCCTTTGGATCTGGATAGTTTGGGACAACAACTCCTTGGTTTGGCAGTCACACACACATGTATGGTCACATTATAGGGAAACACCAATTAAACTTACAAAAGCCTTCTTGGCTGTGATGCCAACTGTTGAGAATCTTCGGAACACTTACTTGAAGGCCGTGCTAAATTTAGAATCTTGGTGGTCATGTTGTAGGTGCGGCTATAATAGGTGACAACCAGTGCCCGGCCTTGCTGTACAATCAGGAGTCCAGCAAGGACGACACTGGAGCTCTTACCTGCAGCAGTTTCTGATTTGATGGTTCATACCTCAAGACTCCGTTCCTCCATCCTCCCTGATGCAACTCCCTTTCTTCTGAATCTTATGCATATCCTGAACATACTGATCAAAAAGGACAGCAAAGTAAATTTATTCTGTAGTACATGGACACAAGCTTTAGAGACTTTGAATAAGGCTTCAGTTGTTAAACCAATAGAAAGTGAACAAAGCTGCATTGTGAGTGAGAGCAAATTCAAACTGAAAGTTCACAAACATAAAAGAGAAGTAATGAGTGAGATTTAGTTTGAGCTAAGACTTTGAACAGGGGAATGTATTTACATGAATGAGATTCAACTGAAGCCCCGATTTGCAACAAAGACAAGGTGTCGACTTTAATAAGATTGACATTGTAACCCTAAAACGTTTCGCACTGTCCGAGGAGACTGGGCCTGTGACAAAACCAAGGTTTGGGCCTTCTATTGGACTCCTTCTATTGTGGGTGAACAAGAGATCCGTTTCTGGCACACTACAACCCAAGTTTGAGCCAAAATACAAACACACAAGCAGTTTGAGTCAAGTTTAAGACACAAAACAAAAACAAAACACTGCTCGGTAAACGTTACTGGGTAGCCACAAGTTCATTGGAAGATGCACATTCCCATGAGAGACCAGCAATAAGGAGGCAGCACCCGAAGCATCAGTCCACAAGACAGTCTCTGCCTCTATCCCTAGTCATGTTCCCCCTTTCCCCTGGGTGCTTTCTCTCTAAGAGGCTTTATTTAAGAACTCACACTGGGGACAGACGCAGTTGGGCATTGGCGGGCTATGCATCTCGACATCGCTCTTACTGGGTTCGACGGCATCAGGTTGGTGAATCTGTTATCTCTTTATTGAGGCAGTCCTGACAGTAGGATTATCAATTTGAGGCTCATAGTCTGCTTTAGATCCCAAGTCAAACACGTCAAATAAAGAAGAGAAATCCTCCTTTGGTTTTGCCATCTGAGACTATAATTCTGCATACAATACGAGTTTGTCCATCTCATTAAAAACAGATTCCAGAATGTTGATAGCAATTTCTCAGTGATAAAAATCATGTGATTGGTTGGTAGAGTGGTCTGATGTTGCGTAAACCAGTGGAATAATCAAGAATGCTGAGATCCTTTAGGTTTTGAGATTAAAAAAGGAGGATCTGCAGTTGTATTAGGCAGTTGGGTATGCAAAGAGGAAAAAGAGGTAGACAATGGCTTGGAGGCAGTGAAGGGAACAGATTTAGGAAAACCTCTAATGTAATCACTTCTGTTGCCTCGTGAATCATTTTTAAATGAAGTGTAGTAGGAATAACAGGGGCCGCATTAAAGGCATTATTATTTGGGCACAAAGTAGTCACATGTCTATTACAATCTATGTCACTTCGCTGCTCCTCTTTAATTTTCTGAAGTACCAAATAGTTCTTGGTCGAGTAAAACAGACAATATTGTGGAGATGGTTGTGAAATTTAGCTTTTTTCAGATGTTCCACTTTTATTCGGGGTCTCTAAAGATCCTTGAGAAAGAAGTGGGTTGACTCCAGTCCATGAGACTACACATGTGTTCTGGAGTCTATGACTGGAGCGGCACTTTAGCCTTTCCTAATTAGCTCTGCTACTTCATTAGCAAGGGGATCCAGTTATGGGACACTCTTGGGTCAAGCAGCAGCAAGACAGAGCAAGTCTTGATGTTCCACATCAACACAAGCACATTTCTAACCTTTCCTGGGAAGGTGGACAAACGATGAGCAGGCTAATAAGGGAAGTACTGCATCTCTCCTATCAGCTGGTGCTCCACTAGAATGTTGCCAGCTTGGTCCCCCAAATTCACACTGGGGTAGTTATTCAAGGGTCTCATTGAGGACTAGAGTTGTTCTTTTTTCTGTTTTTTTTGGCTGTGTTTTGGTGTGCATTGCTGGGAAGAAGAGTGTGCGATGGGAGCCTTAGTCATTAGATGCAAGGGTGTAGATGGATTCAAAGTGTGTGACTGCAATGTGGCCTACATGAGAAATGTTCTGTGTAACACATGCATGGAGGAGACTGCCTAGCACATGTTGCAACTAGTGTGACCGCATACAATTTAATGTGTATGAGACAATTGTGAGAATAGATGCAGTTGTGCATGGGCATAATTACAGCCTTTGGAGAGGCTTGCATCATATAGTTTAAACCACTTATAATAATGCAGTATAGAAGGTTCCAAGAGGAGAAGAGTGCTTTGTTGGGGAAGAGCAATCTTCTATTAACTACAGAAGTCTGCACAAGAGTGGCAGAGGGGAAGCGCGTAGGAATGAGCATTATGCAACTAGTGATGGTATATGCTCAGAGGTCCCGGCATAGATTCTTATCCACTGACCTACCCAAATATGAAATGTAAGTAAAGGACATTGATTTCATTTTTGATAAATGGTAAAGAAATGAAAATGCTACGCCTCGATATTATTGATCAACTTAAATGTAAGTGCTGAATATATACTGTTGGAGGAATATACCAATACTGTGGAGCTAATATCAGCCCTATGTTTCTAAGTATACGTCAACTTTATGAATTAATTTCTTGTGATACTGAATGACATAGTAATACTTAATGTTTGTGTGGTGAAAAACCCATTGTTTTTCAATAAAATGTGAAATTATATAGTATGCTGCATGCAACCAAATAGAGAGAGCTGTCAAGTAGCAATCTCAAGAACAGATATGCATCTCTATGCACAAATGTTCTTGGTTGTCTAGGGAAATTCACTTGAGGACTTATAATGAAATATATGAATGTATTCTGCAGCAAAATTCCATACATTGTTTTTTAAATAGATGTTTGTAAAATAATTTAACATATCATAGGTCAATTCTTTCCCATTTTTGAAAAATAAATGTTAAAAGGGAGTGCACTTTGAGACATGATATTGTATTATAGTTGTATTTATATAGGCCTTTATTCCTCTGATGAGGTGCTGACATGCATTAGTGGAGAGACAGCCTGCTACTCTTTGGAAGCTGTATAGGTTGAAAGGTGTGTAATTGATATGTGGCTGGTATGTGAAGTGTTTCAATGATTTGCTTGAGGAACTGTGTTGTGTCTCTTGATTTTTTGTTGTGTCTTTGAGTCAATTGCAGCAAAGAAGAGTGAGAGACAGAGGGCTTATGCATTAGATACCTGTGCATGGATTGGCTGAAAGTGTAGTGTGGCCCATGTGGGGAACATTTATGCTGTCATGCAGAGACTTTACATATCATTTTGCAGCATGTGTGACTGTGCACAAGCAGAAATATGCGAGAATATAAGTAAATTAGATTAAATTGTGCGTGAGTAGTCTGTATCAGACAGTTTGAACCATATATAATAGGCAGCATAGGAAGTGCTGATCGGTGAAGGATGCTACTATTTGGAATTGTAATCTTCAATCAGCAACAGTATATGCTTTGGAGTCGATAAAGGAGCAGCACAGTAACAGCCCTTTGGAATGGCCATTGTGCCGCCAACGATTGTATATGCTGTGAGTATCATGCTCAGACCCGTGTCTACTGGTGCGCTAGAGTGCAAATATAAACTGTAGACAGTGGTCGAAGTGGGTGGGAAAAGTAGGGAAACTGAGGGCGGAAATAACCTGAGGATTGGGGTAGTGGGCGGAGTCATAGGTGTGGCCAGAAGGAGCAAAATATACCAATTTTTAGTATTTGTTTTGCATTTCACTGACCAGTTACAGCTCATTGCGTTATTTAATTCAAATTGACATTAAAATACATTCATAAATTGGGATATGTATCCAATCACAGAATGTCCCAAATACGCTTCAAAGTGCTATCACAAGCCATTTGTCTCTCAGCCATGCATTTCCTCCCCTTTTCCACAAAAGCGGTTCAAACATGAATGGCAACATATCCTATTTTACAAATGTATCCACAAAATTATGGCTCTGCCATATTTGCTACATAATACATCATCTGCTGCATTATCTCGCGCTTTTAACTAATAAATTATTTGCAGCTCAAACGGATGAAAAGTTACTAAAAATGTGACTTGTGTTGCTGCGAAGTGAAGGGCCTTTTGCAAGGGTTGAGTGGTTACCTTTATCACTGCTACATTTGTATGTTGAACTGGTACTAACGAGTCAAAGTTTTTGCAGAGACTGTTAGTATGTGTAAAAATGTAAAAATAATAATGTATCAGGAAATTTACTGCATTACGCTGCAGCGTTTTTCTTGCTGCATGATTTAGTTAACACTGCAGCATGTCCTCCATTGCTGCATAATTCCAGTTACTTCCAAGCAGACAGCACATGTCGAAAGTGATTGTGCATGAAGCAAAGAGGCTGTTAAGTTTGTGAACTTATTTTGGTGTGTGTGCAAATCTTGCATTGCTGAGCCCTGATGAGTTGCGGCTACTACTGCTGAAACAAGGCCAATGGAGGTACAAATGGGTGAGGCGGACGTTCATCAAGTGTCCTGGGACCACAGGGACAGAGTCACTGTCGCTCTTGGGTGTGCTTCTTCGTATGCCTGCCGACAAGATTGGAGGTAAACTTCAGTATGGATTGCCTTGAAGATTAACCCACACTTGCTACCCCTAGGGTCCACCTGCTGATGCTAAGACACCAGGGATTTTAGGGTCTAGCGGGGCCTTTTGAGGTCTAGCATGGGAATGTGCTCCCTTAGGAGAGTGGTCTAGTGGACTGGTCATAAAGGCTGAACCTGGTTTCCCAATTCCAAATTCGGCATCTCTGACCAAAGAAGTGCCACATCCTCTACCCCACTGGATACCATACAGCCCCACTAAGAGAAAATCGCACTGCCTTCAACTACAACTAAATTGTGCCCCTCTATAAACACCTAGATGAGATTCAATTCAAATTTTACACTAGACAAGAGTAATACGCAGGCTGAAAAAAGTAACAACATTCTGGAAAAAGCAAACACTCATAGGGAATACAACTTAACACTTTTACTCTCATTATTCAGAAATCAATGAGCATTTTTGCCTGAAAAGTTAAGCACATATTTACAGGGCTCGGAAGGGACCCGTTTCAGTGTCCATTGCTTATATTCTTACAAAACATAGGTAGCATGGTTTAAAAAGACCACATCCCTGAACCCAGAGCTGCGGTACACATTTTATGAACTAAAATAGTGAAAACAACTGATATGGATCACATTAAACGTTTTCCAATCTGCTCATCAGGCAGGTATTGTAGTACCTCCATGAATGGCGCACTTCCCCACTTGGGGAAAAATGCTGTTCAAAGAAATATGAGAAAAGAGAAGTAGTGCTTCATTGCCAAATGGCTGCTGTGGCGTACGCCGAGCGGCTTGAAGAAAATGAAGTGAGCAGGTACGCGTGAAAGTGCAACTATCACGAACGTAAGGGCAAGGGTTTAAACAGAGATTAGTTTCATGCTGTGTGTAGAATAATGGGGGTGTTCCCGTCTTGATTGGAAGAGAGGGGTGAACATAGAAGAACGGAAGCACAATGAGGGTTTGCATTCGCATATGCTTAAAGTTCATAGAAAGTTATTCAGTAGATTACGGAGTAAGAATGACATCTAACTGAACGGTGAAATTGGAGTTTAATAGAGCGTATTATGTGCAAGGTGGTTGGTACTACTAAAACAAAGGGAACGTAGGTGTTTTTCTGGGGGATAATCACGGGGTGCAGGTTTTCTAATGGATTTTAAATGATGTTTTCAACACAAGAGTGAATTTCATGAAGTTGAAACGTAGATGATAGTGTATATTGTTGATAACGCTGTAATCAGGCATTGATGGTTTTTTTCGGAATCTATTAATTTGCAGTGACCCCTGACGAAGGGCTGATGTAACAGCCCGAAATGCATTGGGTTTGAAATAAAAGAAATGCTGCCCTGAACTACCGGTTGTACTTGGATCTTATTTCGGAAGAGGCCTGGATGGGAACACGAAAATATGAGAAGTTTCCAAAGCACATTATGTGATGCATGTGGATTTGAAAATGAAAGAAACAACTTCAGATAAAACGCGGATGATAATGGATGAATTTTTGAATAATGTGAAATGGTGACTAGCTGGTTGGATCTAATATCCATTAAGGCAGTGCATCTGGGAGTGGAGTGTGGATCCTGCGCTCCCCACTTTAATGTACTATTTTGAGTGCATTTAGGGCAAAGCACTACCCAGTTTTGCACGCAGGTTTAAAAGGAGGCTGATAATAATTTTTGATTAACTTTTGAGAAATAAGGTGTGCATACCACCTCTTTCATATCTCCCTGGGCATAACATTGACCTTGCGGATGGCCGCATCAATTGTGTTTGTAGCGTATCCTCTGGCAAGGAAGCAAGCTCTACTATCAAGTTGGGCCTGTTTACATTGTTGCTCCGTGCTGCAAATACGTCTGATACGAAGCATCTCCCCGTAGGGGATACTCCATATCAGATGTGCTGGATGGTGACTCTTGGCATGGAGCACTGTGTTTCCAGAGGTCGGCTTGCGAAACAATGTAGTGTTCAGCTTGTTGTTGGTAATCAGAACCCTGACATCTAAGAAATCAATGGATGTTTGAGTCATGTTATGGGTAAATTCCAGATTGTATGAGTTGCTGTTCAATTGTGCAATGAAATCAACTGCCTCCTGTTCAGTGCCCCGCCATATGAAAAAAATATCGTCGATGTATCGATACCACTGGGCTACTGACTTAGCCATGATCAGACCGTGTGTACCCATGAGGACCTGTCTCTCCCAATAGCCCATATGCAAACAGGCATAACTTGGAGAGAAACAGGCCCCATGGCCACACACCTGATTTGTTGAAAATATTGGCTGTTGAACTGAAAATAATTGTTATTTAAGCAGAAGGCAATCATGGCAATTCTGTTGTGTTCCAAAAATTGCACTGATCTGTTACCCAAGAAAAATTGAACAGCTCTTAGTCCATCAAGGTGTTTGATGCTTGTGTATAAAGACGAGACATCAAGCGTGATTAACCAATAGTGTAGCTCCCAAACCATTGTCTCTAATTTTCTCAGAAAGTCACTAGAATCTTGCACATATGATGGTAATGCAGTGACAAAATCTTGGAGAAAAAAGTCAATGTATCTTGTGACATTTTTCAATAAGCCATCTCGGGCGGAGATGATGGGTCTCCCCGGCGTTCTGTTGATATCTTTATGCACCTTGGGGATTAGGTATAGTACCGGCATCACAGGAAAGTCTTTCTTTAAGAACTTGAATTTATCCAAGCTCAAGAGGCCAGCACTTTTCACCCCAACAATAAACCAACCAAGTTATTCTGTGCCAATTTGATCTCCGAGAGGTCACATCGCTTATAACAAGAAGCATCATTAAGTTGTAAATATGCTTTTTCCAGGTAGAGTGTTCGCGGCCAAAGTACAACATTGCCACCTTTATCGGCCTGGCGAACGATGATAGAATTGTCTGGCTGGATTTTTTTGACCAAGTTGTAATATTTGGAGTTATGGGCCCCTCCTTGATGTTTAAATTTGAGGGTTGAAACGTGCAATGTTTTAATGCCGGCCACATCAAGGTCATGGAAAATGTCCAAGTTATCATGGAGAGTCAGTGGTGAAAAAGTAGATTTTGGCTTGAATTTTGTTAAGCCGGGAGCATTGTAAATCTCGACTACATCCTGTGATGTGAAGATTGCGCCTTCCTCACGTAATGCAGTCAAATCCTGGAGAAGTCCCACATCATTCACAGTTACACCGGCAGTGGGAAGATTTTGGGAGGCAGAGCGAGCATTAGCAGTATGAGGGTGCATTAAAAAATGTTTTTTCAACTTGAGTTTCCTGATGTACTTGAAAAGCTCAATTCTGGTTTTGGTGTAACTGAAATTATTGGCTGGACAGTATGTGAGGCCCAACGACAAGATTTCAATGTCAGATTTATTTAGTGCAGTTGAAGTTAGATTAATAACTGCTGGGCCATCCACTGCCAATTGATTTGCCAACATGGGGCCCACTATTTGGCTTTGTTCCAGCGCTTATTCGGATAAAACTTTTTCTTTTTTTGTTGTTGTTGTTCGTCTCCGACAGGCTTTGCGGCGCTGCTGCCGCTTGCGGTTGCTCTTTTGTTTACTTGTTGATTTGTTAGTCTTGGGCTCAGTGTTGCCCGCCTGTCTTGTCTTAGGCAGTTTACCTCCTGGCCGAGGGAAAATTTTGTAAACCCCAATCTTGGGTCTCTCCTATTACTGTCAGTATCGGAGCACTTTCAGGAGCAGAACTGATCTCAGAGCCCAAGGACTGCACATTCATGGTCGATGTGCCAGCTGTAGCTGCAGGATTGCCATTGGAATTTGCATTGATGTTGGCTGCCTTAATAGCGTCATATTTTTGGGAAAAAGTGAACACGCGACCTTGTTGGTAGTTCAATTTGTCGCGTTGAAATTTGTACGCCTTTCTTTTTTTAATAATATCTTCCTCTTTATTTAACCTGGCAGTCATCTCCTCTCTTAATTTTTTAGACTCATCCTCAAATCCTTGCTCCACCTCCAGAATTTCAGTGTTGAATATTTCTACCTGTTGTTGCAGTAGAACACGATCGCTCTCCGCATATTTGACTAAGATTGTTACCAATTTGCGGGACGAATCCAAGTTGCACTGGGCCCACTCGTCCAGCATGTTAGGGTCAGGTTGCTCATAGGACGGGGCCAACATTATTCGTAAACCTTGCTCTATGCGACCCACCTCGAGGTACCTGCTCAAAGAGCGATGCTCCCACCACTTCGAAAGCTTCATAATCTTTTCCAGTTTTTTATATATGTCTCTTAAGGTGTTGCCCGTGTTTGGTGCTGTCACAGGGTCCCCTGCAGCAGTGGACGCCCCAGCCGGGGAGTCATCAAATGACCCAAGCGCCGCCTGCTCTCTGCCCCGTAACGCGTCAGCTGACATGGCGATAAATATATATCTATATATATATACATATACATATTCTTTCCCTCAGAATCCCACACCACCACTGCACTCAGGATGGTTGCCTCCGTTCGTGATGTGAGAACTCACTTGCAACTGCAAATCAAAATACGGAATACTCATGGTGCCTTTCAATATCTTTATTGACAGCAATTAAGTCGGCATGACGCATTTCAGTGTTTTGCCTTCATCAAATGCAATAGAAAATTCATAAACAAAACATGGAGCACTCAAAGGTCTTTCAATACCATTATTGGCAGGAATTATCTTGGGATGTAACGTGTTTTAGCCTTTGCCTTCTTCAAATGCCATCAACTGCTGTCACTTGATTGGTTAAAATACCATATCTGCTTATCTCATTGGTGGGCCATTGGCCAATGACAGGACTAGTTATGGAATTTTTGTTCCATCTACTGGGGCCTGGCACATTTTGTGTGCCCCTCTCCCTGTGTCAATTTTGGACCGTGGGACCTCATCCCCGGTCTTGGTGTAATTTTTAGTAGAGGAGGGTACTTGGCCCTCCTCCTCTGGCCGTTTTTGGCCCCAGGGACCCTATTCCCCAGGGCCCATTATTATATTCATGGGGGATGGTGGCAGTCAGCTCCCCTCCCCGGATGAATTTTGGTCCCAGAGACGCAATTCCCCCTGGCCTGGCCTCAATAAAATGTGGTTAGCGAGGCAAGTAGCCCCCATCTCCGGTCCAATTTTGGCCCGGGGACCGCATCCCCTGGAGCCCAGCCAAATATTAAAGTGGGAGGGGGGCTGTGGGGCCTACCTCCCTGGGATGATTTCGGCCCTGGGCACCCCAACAAACAGTGGGTGCCTTGATGCCCACACAGAGTACCCACCATATGCTAGTTGGGGGCTGTGGGGCGAGCCCCAAGGCCCCCACAGTCCCAGCTGGCTTTCGCATCCTGTGGGAGTAGGCATTGCTCCTTCTGCAGGGAGCTGCAAAAAATTCTGCTCCCTAAAGTTGGGAGCAATATTCAGATCTGTTTCCCTGTCTGCATCACTGAGGGCAGGGAAACAAATCTGAAGTCCACTCCCAGATCGCAGGAGCATTTTTAAAGCTCCTGCCTGCTAAGAGCGGAATACGTGTTTGCTCTCGCTTAGCAGGAGCTATGAAATTGCTCCCGGCAAGCAAGAGCAAACACAAGTTTCCTTGCCCATGTCAGAGCAGGAAGGGAAACTGCTATTTCCCTGGTGTGGGCAACCTGAGACATAGCAGGAGCCGATACTCAGTGATGGGGGTCCCACGTGACACCCCCACCTCCCCTTTGGTATTAAGACCTGTCCTCCAGAGGATGGAGTCCCTGGGGCTAAAGTCAGCATGGTGAGGGGGCTGCGTACCCACCCATTACTATTTCCACCAGGCCCCAGGGGATGGACTTCCAGTGCCAAAATTGGCTAGACCCTGGGGGATGGTGTACTCAGGGCAGAAATAGACCCATGAGGGGGCCATGTGCCCCCATTCTAGTTTTAGGAAGGCCAGGCCCCGGGGCGGGGGGCAGTGCAGTACCCTTCCCTTCTCAATTCTGTCTAGGCCCTGGGGGTTGGGGTCTTCAAGGCTAAAATCAGCCTGGGGAGGGGGCCCTGGGATGCCCCAACTTTATAGGAATAATTCCTCCCAGGACTTAGCCCACTCAGAGGGCAAGAAAAAAACGCAGGAACATTAAAAAATAAAATGTTTTTGGGCTCCCGATGGTGTCCCTGTTGGACCCCACTAACAGGTATCTGGTGTCAGGTATTCCTACCCTTCTCCTTTTAGTGTTTTTAATGTTTCTCTTGGGACTAGGGCCAAATCCTGAGTTCTAAGGTTAATGCCAACACTTCCTGGTTGAAGTGCTGGCAGCCAATCAGATCCCACCATGAGATTTGTCAGATCCGTGGATGGTCAATGTCCCTAGAAATAAATACATCTTTTTTTTAATAACTCCAAAACAACTGAATGGGTTTACACAAAATTACAAAAAGAGATCTTTCTGGACTAAAATCTGTCTTTCTGCTAAATTTGGTGTCATTCCATTCAACGTTTCAGGTTGTAGTCATGTCTAAAATCCCTATAGGAAATTGCATGGTGGAAAAGTGGTTTGGGAACACCCCTTTTTCTCAGCCCCTGCTTGACGAATCTCCCTGAA
The DNA here is from genome assembly GCF_964263255.1 of Lissotriton vulgaris. Taxonomy (NCBI): domain Eukaryota; kingdom Metazoa; phylum Chordata; class Amphibia; order Caudata; family Salamandridae; genus Lissotriton; species Lissotriton vulgaris. The sequence continues at coordinate 244,580,060 of NC_141696.1, read as the reverse complement.
AGTTTCAAGATAACAGTTGGATAGGCTGCTACACTAGTTTTGAAAATGTCATGAAGATTCGTCAAACGGGGCCAAAGTTATTAGCAAAACAACAAATTATTTAGGGTATGCACCTGTTACAACGCATTTTTTACAACGCACTACTGTTACAACGCATCTATTACAACGCAGATACTGTTACAACTCATGTTTTTACAACGCATTTTTTTACAACGCAGGTACCTTTACAACGCATACCATTACAACGTAAGTATTGGTAAGTATATAATTATATTTTAAATGTTATATGTTTGGGGTAAAGGGGTATTTTTAGGGGTTAGGGTCAGTTTTGGGTTTTAGGGTAAAGGGGTATTTTTAGGGTTCAGGGTCAGTTTTCAGTTTTTGGGTAAAGGGGTATTTTTAGGGTTCAGGGTCAGTTTTGGGTTTTAGGGTAAAGGGGTATTTTTAGGGTTTAGGGTCAGTTTTTAGTTTTTGGGTAAAGGGGTATTTTTAGGGTTCAGGGTCAGTTTTTAGTTTTTGGGGTAAAGGGGTATTTTTAGGGTTCAGGGTCAGTTTTTAGTTTTTGGGTAAAGGGGTATTTTTAGGGTTCAGGGTCAGTTTTCAGTTTTTGGGTAAAGGGGTATTTTTAGGGTTTAGGGTCAGTTTTTAGTTTTTGGGTAAAGGGGTATTTTTAGGGTTCAGGGTCAGTTTTTAGTTTTTGGGTAAAGGGGTATTTTTAGGGTTCAGGGTCAGTTTTTAGTTTTTGGGGTACAGGGGTACAGGGTAAAAATAAATTAAAATTAATTTTAAATTAAATTAATTAATTGAAAATAAATTAAATTAAATTACATTAAATTATTTTTGGGGTTGAGGGTCAGTTTTGAGTTTTTTGGGGTACAGGGGTACAGGGTAAAAATAAAGTAAAATTTATTTTAAATTAAATTAATTAATTGAAATTAAATTAAATTAAATTTACTTCAATTTATTTTTGGGGTTGAGGGTCAGTTTTGAGTTTCTGGGGTACAGGGGTACAGGGTAAAAATAAAGTAAAATTAATTTTAAATTAAATTAATTTATTGAAATTAAATTAAATTAAATTACATTAAATTATATTTTTTAAAATTAATTTACGATTATAATATTAATATTAATATATACTTACCAATACTTACGTTGTAATGGTATGCGCTGTAAAGGTTCCTGCGTTGTAAATACATGAGTTGTAACAGTATTCGCGTTGTAAAAGATGCGTTGTAACGGTATGCGTTGTTACAGTCCGCGTTGTAACATCATATATCCATTATTTAGCTAAAAAAACTAGGTCCTAACTCTATCTACCTACCGCCAACTGCCAGTAGGTAATATATGCCAATACCTTGATGTTAGTATCACAGCCTTACAAGTATACATAACCAGTTGATGTTTGTTTCGTAAAAGCCAGAAACAAATTTGAATAAAAGTTCAATAGTATAATATACAAAATGAAATTAATCAGGGAGTGTTGACAATTTCACTAGCATTATACATGTCGCGATGCACAGATGTAGTTCATCATCCAGTGAAAGTCACCTGAGGACTTACGATTAAACTTAAAGAATGTTTATTCTGTAGCAGGAATTCTATCAAAGTCAGAGACAGGCAGATTTACAAAACACATCTGGCCCCAATATTGCTCTTTGAGACAGTCATAACAAAGTTAGCAGTGTAAATAATAATGTATTCCACTGTTCAAAATGCTGCTCATTGAAGGCAGTAAGTTAGACAAGGGAGATCTATTTCTGTTTCTTTTTTCATCAGTGTTGGTATTTTGGCAAGTTTAGGAGGAAAAAATAATGGATGTATACGTTTTACCAAAGGCAATAGTTATTATGCCTAGTTAAAATTTTATATCATAGCATCAATCAGGGATAGCATAGATCAGGCAAATCTACAACAGCTTCGACACCTGAGACCCTACCACTACGCCTGTCACCACCAAAAACAACCAAGCAGCAACCCAACAGACCATGCTCTGCTGAACCCTGCTCACAAAAGAGGACACACTCAAGACCATGAAAAGCATCCACTCAGAATCCCTCTTGGATCCCTGCCCGTACCACATCTTCCACAAAGCAGCCGCTGCCATCGCCACCCAGCTTTGTCGCAACTGCTCCATTGAAAACCGCCACCCTCGCTGATGACTGTAACCATGCTAAGATCAACCCCCTGCTGAGGAAGCCGTCCTCAGACCTAACAGACCACAAGAACATCAGACTCATCTCCCTATTCCCCTTCCCAGCCAACGAAGGCCATTAACGTCCAATTCTCTGCATTCATAGAAGTGTACCACATCCTGGAAACCTCCCAATCGGGTTTCTGAAGCAAACACACCACCGCTGGTGACATCCGCTCTCTCCTTGACCTGGGCAAGACCGCTGCCCTCATCCTACTGAACCACTTGGCTGCCTTCGACATTGTCTCCAACCACACCCTAATCAAGAGACTGCACGGCACTGGCATCCATGACCTGGCACTGGACTGGATCCACTCTTTCATCACCAGCCGGACTCAGCGAGTTAGATGACCCTTGTTCCTATCAGAACCTAAAGAGATCAGGTTCGGAGTGCCACACGTTTCCTCCCTGGGCCCCACCCTCTTCAACGTCTATGTGGACCCCCTTACAGCAATTTTCAGAAGCCATAGACTCAGCATCGTCAGACGACTCCCAGCTGATCCTCTCCCTCACCAAAGAACCCACAACTGTCAGAACCAACTTCCACAGCGGAATGAAGGCTGTTGCTACGTGGATCAAAGACAGCTGCCTCAAGCTCAACTCGGACTAGACCGAAGTAGTCATCCTGTAAACCAACCCTTCAGCTTGGGACGACTCTTGGTGGCCAGCTACTCCGGGACCCTCCCACTCCGAAGGACCAATCACACAACCTAAGCATCATACTGGACTCATCACTCACAATGAGTTGCCAAATCTGTTTCCTCAGCCTGCTTCCACATGCTCTGCCTGCTTTGAAAGACATTTAGATGGATCCCCATAGAATCCAGAAAGACGGTCATCCCGGAACTCATCACCAGCAGACTCGACCATGGCAACGCACTCTACGCCGGCATCACCCAAAGCCGGTGAACAACCTTTACAACAAAGGTTTTACAACGCGGTACTGTTACCACGCAACTTTTACAATGCAAGTCGTTACAACGACTTGCGCTGGGGGGCGCTCCAGGATAGTAAATAGTTTAATTTACTATCCAACTCCTTCCCTACTATCCACGGGGACTGGAGTTTGAATAGTAAATTAAAATATTTACTATCCAGCACCCCTCAACGCAAGTCGTTGTAACGACTTGCATTGTAAAAGTTGCGTAGTAACGGCACGCATTGTAAAAGTACGCGTTGTAACATCGTACATCCCCCAAAGCCAGCTCAAGATACTACAGAACATTCAAAACGCTGCAGCCAGACTGGTCCTCGACATCCCCTGCCACAGTCACATCACCTAACACCTCCATAAACTAGACTGGTTCCCAATCAACAAGAGAAGCACCTAACACATGCCTGCAAAGTTCTCCACAACGAAGAACCAGCATACGTGAACGACTGCCTCGCATTCCACTTCCCCACCAGACAATTCCGTTCCGCAAAATTCGCCTTTACCTCCACTACCAGGAGCCACAAGACCAGAACCAAAGGAAGTTCATTCCTCCACCTCACCGCCAAGACCTGGAACACCCTGCCCCTCCACCTCAGGCAATCCGCATCGCTGACCCAATTCAAGAAGGACCTCAAACCTGACTCTTCAAATTATCCTCCACCCAAAGGAACCAGCAGGACCCCTCCCCCCTGCACCTTGAGTCCCTCACGGGTGAGTAGCCATGCTTTAGATGCTCCTGATTGATTGATTAATAGAATTAGATATTGCTTTGTGGGGCATATCTTCCACCAGGGGTTTCCTCATGGCAGCTATGGCTTGCATGACTGCTGTGTGAGTTATGGCTAATGGACATAACCATAACTGATATTTCACAACCATTACTGTACCATAACTGTGTTTTTAGTGACAATGTAAAAGAAACAATTGAGAGACACATTCATTACTCTCTTTCATTATCATCAGTGCCAAAAATGTAGCTGTTATATTCATATTCAGAAGCACATAATGGCTGACAAAGTCTATACAATTTATTTGTGCCTGGATATGGAATCCATAGTTGCATGTGACACCAGCTATTGGGGCCATACTTCTCTCGTGTAGATGGAAAAGGATACCCTACATTAAAGGACGAATATAGAGTGGATATGAAATGTATGGCATGATTTTTGTGCAACAGGTCCTGTTTTGTTATGATAACTGTGAAAACCTGTGAATAGGCAGCAACAGCATGAGGTTACAGAGGTTGGCCCATGCTTCTAATTCCAGTTACTCTTTATACACAAGAAGGGTTTTATCCTACGGGACCAGGCAAGACACTAGAATTCAATAAACAAACAACGCCTTGAAATATAAATGTACCCAGCCTAGAACTGAGGAAAAACCCGAGAATTTAGAACGGGTTTGGAAACGCGTCGGCTTTTCCAAGGAGATTTATACCGCAAAGTCACTCAGGGCAACAAATTGAATAATGTTCACTGTTTGTGGACATATTAGAACCTATAAATAAAAAGGCCCCTTGTGAGAATAGTCCTGTATTATGAAAGGAAACGAAAACGTCAGGACTATAGTGTGAATAATTCCTGGTGTACCGATATAATGTTTATTTACTACATGTATTCAAAATGTTTATTTACTACATGCATTTAATAGATTGTCGTTTGTATTGATTTGGTTTTGTATGAATCGTTTATGATTTATTGAAATCGTGTTTGGATGTGTCAAACCTCAGACATGCCACAATAAGATATGGAATCTTTAAAACATTAAAAATGAATTTATGAATAAAACATAGGAGCTTCCGAATTAATTAATCGAAGCCCCCAGTCTGCTTTAAATAAACGAGCAGCTTGTTTGAAATTCGAGACCAGGCGTTGTTTATTTATTGAATTCTAATTCCAGTTAAGCAGGTAAATACCAAGTGCCCGAGGATAGATACCATCTACCATCTGTCAGAGTGGAAGAATACTTAATACTCTACTGGTTGTTAGTCCTACTTTAAGATGACCACTGGCCAAGCGGCCATCTCTGCAGTTGAAAGGGCATTCCATTGCTTCAGTTCTCTTCAAGGTACAAAATGATTATGTGGATTCCGGCCTAGGTTCTGTTGGACATCCACCGATCTTTTACCATTTTTTGTTTTTCAATAGCAAACTTTCAAAGTGGCAGTTTGTGATTGCAAAACAGAATCTAATGATCCCCACACCCTAAGCGCCTTCTCCCTGGGAGTGGGGGACCTTATTTTTTTCTGTCCTTCACTATCAGGTTTTTCCTGGTGGTTAGGGACAGAAAAAAGTCAATCAGACTGTCCACTCTAAATAAAGTGGGTGGTGTGAACTTTACTGTGATGGTCGGTACTTTGTTAGGGGTTCCTTTGAAGTAGCCAATGGGGCTCTGCTAATGGAAAGTGTGGGAAATTGGGCTACTGGTTGAGAGGGTGTAACCCTACTCAAGCAGCAACCACAATCCCCATCAGGATGAAACACAAGCAAACCTCAAACAAATCCTGTGCTTAACTCTCTGGTAGCTTGGCACAAAAGCTGCCAAGCTTCACTTAGAGGCAATGTGTAAAGTATTAATGCAGCACTTCGAACTGTAATAAACTGAAAGTAGAAAAATCACACACCAATTTGGAAAAATTGTGTAAAATGTAATAAATATTTCAGAGCAAAATGAAAATAATCCAATGGTAAAACCAAAGCAATTTTAAGGGTGAAGTGTAAATAAAGGCTAAAAGTACAAAGCGCCAACGGTGGGTATCTGGTCATGCCAGAAAGGGACAAAGCCACAAGGTCAGGCCTATGGAAATGGAGCACTGGCCAGATATAAGGACCAGGTTGGGCCCGCTGAACAAAGTACCTTAAATACAGGTTTTAGAGTGTTGCAAAGTCCAGCATTGAGGGTGTATTACACAGCAGGATCAGTGAAGTCCTTCATCTGGGATATGTCATACAGAGGCTGTTCTGAGGAGCTGAGGGTCTGCGATGTAGGGTCCTGTGTTGAGGCTGCATCACACATTGTCAATTTTTAAGGAGCTGTTGAGCTGCAATGAGAGGTTCTGTATCGAGGAAGCATCAGGCAGTGGCAGTTCTGAGAACCTGTGGTAGCCTGTATCAGGGATGTGATACGCTGTGGCGGTTCTGATGCGAGGTTTGCAAGGCAATGTATTGTGCTGCTTCAGTTCCTCAGAGGACCACAGCTGGACTGGTAGAACACCTTCTGGCTCTCTTCCAAGGGTTCTGGACTAGGGTGTCAACACTTGCTGATAAAGGCTCGAACCTAGTGGGGTCCAGGTGCTGGGTTCAAACTAGTTGGAGCGTGGTCTGTCCCTGAGACTCTGATCTGGAGGCAGGCCAACTAGCCCTTGGAGTCAATTTGGGAGCCCTGGGATCAAGCTGCAGATCAAGTACTTTTTCTGAGGCAGTGGAGCAGGCAATAGGGTAACAGGGCATCAGGTCAGTAGAATGGCAGCCCTTCTTGCAAAGCAGCACAGTAGTCCTTTTGAGAATTCCACAGGCCCAGAGGTGTACTGAAGAGTTGGGTATGAAGGTCCAATATTTATACCTGGTGCCAGTTTTGAGGTAGGAGATGGCTCTGGAATTTTCCACCCTCAGAAATGTTAGGGTGTTCCTGCCTGCCTGTCTGAATAGTTTCAGAGCTCCGTCCATCATCTCCTAGTGTTTGCTTCATTTGCGTAAAGTTAGCAGGGTATGCCCAGACGTGGGTCCCTTGCTCACTTTGCCACTGGATTCAAACTAGGCTGGTGATGAAGGGTGTTACCCAGAAACCGGTCCCAGGGTACTTTTTTCCAGTTCAAGGAAGACCTAGCTTGGCAGTTCGGGCTCCACTGTTCCTATGAGGTCCAGGGTCAAGAATGATTTGCAGGTAGCTGGGTCTCAACTGAGGTGGCGAAGTGAGCTAAAGAATGATGAGGGATTCAACCAAGATCTGTGACTGGGTTGAGTGTCTGAAAAGTTTCAGCGCTCCGTCCATCATCTCCTTGTGTTTGCCCTAATTTGGCAGGGTATGCCCAGACGTGGGTCCATTGCTCACTTTACAACTGGATTCAAGCTAGCCTGGCTGATGAAGGGTGTTACCCTGAAACAGGTCCCAAGATGCTTGTTTCTTTCAGGTTCAGGGAAGACCTGGCTTGGTAGTTTGGGCTGGACTGTTCCCATGAGGCACAGGGTCAAAACTGATTTGCATATAGCTGGGTCTGAACTGAGGTGGCGAAGTTAGCTAAAGAATGATGAGGGATTCAACCCAGATGTGTGACTGGGTTGGGTGTCTGAAAAGTTTCAGCGCTCCGTCCATCATCTCCTTGTGTTTGCTTTGTTTGCCCTAAGTTGACAGTGTATACCCAGACATGGGTCCCTTGCTCCCTTTGCTACTGGATTCAAGGTAGCCTAGCTGATGAAGGGTGTTACCCAGAAACCAGTCCCAGGATGCTTGTTTCCGGTTCAGGGACGGCCTGGCTTGGCAGTTCGGCTGGACTGTTTCCATGAGGCACATGGTCAAGACTGATTTGCATATAGCTGGGTCTGAACTGAGGTGACGAAGTGAGCTAAAGAATGATGATGGATTCAACTCAGATCTGTGACTGGGGGTGAGTGTCTGAAAGGTTTCAGCACTCCGTCCATCATCTCCTTGTGTTTCCTTTGCCTGCCTACCCCAAGCTTGTCTTTGGTCACAAAAGACCATTGCTTAACCCCTTTGTGAAAGCACTCAGGAAGAGCCTTTGTGATGTGCAAATGTGATAGGTGGCACCTCATCAATTCAGCGATGGCCCATCCTGCTACCAGCTATATCTCTTTGTCTTACTGTCTGGGAGTAAAGCACAAAGACTAATTGGCAGCTGCACCTAGTCATTTCATCCAGCATACAGGCTGCAACCACCAAATGGTTGGGACAAGAAAATGCCAACGTCTTAAAGTGGCATTTTTAGAACTGTTACTTAAAATTCGACTTTATCATTAAAGAGGGCTTTAATGTGCATTTCTTTAGACACCAAACTCAGTATTCCTACCTGCTTCCAATTGTAAGCTATCAGTTATTAAATGCAATGTTACCCCCATGTTATTCTTTAGGAGAGGTAGGCCTCACAGTAGTGGAAAACAAATTTAGGTGTGTAGGGCCTAACCTAGGGTGACATATATGTATTAGGAAGGGAGGTTTGGGCCTGGCAAGCGATTTATTTTGCCAGGTCAAAAGGCCAGTTTAAGAATGCATACACAGGCTGTTATAGGTGGCCTGTGACATGTTTAAAAAGCTACCCAAGTTGGTGGAACAATCAGTGCTGCAGGCATACAGTAGAATTTAATTTACTGACACAGGGTACGTGTAGTACCGCTTTACTATAGCTTTACAAGTAAACTATATATGCTGATTGGGTTTAAGTCAAATTCACCATGTTTAAAGGAAGGAGCACAAGCACTTAAGCACTGGTTAGCAGTGTTAAAGTGTGCAGAATCCAAAAACCCAACAAAAACGGGTTCAGAAAACAGCAGGGTAAAGGCAAACAGCTTGGGGATGGCCCTGCAGTAAGGGCAAACTTCAACACAACCTTCCCAGCCAAAAGCCAGGATAGACAAGATATTCCATAGTCAAACTCTATATTTTTCCACTTTTGGTTGAAGATCCTTCCTTCAAGAGGTTGTTTGCATGTAGTTAGTGATTCCATTTCAAATGGACTAGTTTGGCCTTAGTGTTTTAACTTCTTTGAATCTTGTCCTACACTAATTGCAGAGTTGCAGACACATTTCTACAGCTTGGTGCAATAAGGGTGGTCTCATTTTCACTCAACTGGAGACAGCAGCAGCTGGTCTTTCAGCTGGCTAAGCCCGTATACTCTTGCATCTGGATGGTAAAAAGCCCTACTTCACTGCTCCCCAAAAGCCTGTATCCATCAGGAACACTGCTACGCTGCTCCAATTTAGAAAGGAGTTGCAGACTCCATTCTTTAAAGACACTACATCACAGTGCATTAACCATTTACAACCCCTGCGTCCTCTCCTATTACTCCTAAATGTTATGCTTTCCTGTGACCATGAACAGCTCTCCACTGTTTTTTGGCTAGGTTAGCACTATAGAAATGTCATATAAATACATGCATTGATGAGGAACATAAAGGGCGGCAACATTGCCACCAAACCAACCCCATAATTCAGCCCTGCTAGAAGTATGAAAACATGATAAAGCTGCAGGAAAAGGAGTTTCTCCTGCTCCAGCTCCAGCTGTCATTGTCCAAAAAGTGACCATCATTGTTAAGCCAAATCAGTGGGTAGGGATTATTTTCTGCTGAGGGAGCACTGTCATTGGGGAACAGAGCACAATTCCTGATTCCATTTATACATGATGGCTGAAGCATCCTATTGCATATCTTTGTAAAAGGGTATATAACATGTTATAATTAACAAAAAGGTACTTCTCTTCCGGGCTCCCACAGTGATTTGGGCAAGCTTTGTCTTTATATCTTTAAGCCCTATTGTCACATTGCCTTCGTTCTGTGCTTATCTCGTGCATATGTGCATTCAAACTAGTGTGCACAAAGTTCTGGATTGTGGGTTTTGGATTAAAACGTGGTATACACTTTTTCTTTCTGATATTATTTTTGTTAGGCAAATTTGAATTTGTTCTCTTAGGAACTGTTGAAGGAACTCTGGTGCCAGTTGGCTGATTGTGAAATTCTGCACAATGTTTATTCGCGGTGTAGGATCGGCTAAAGCTTGCATAATCTGCTGAGTTGCATTGAGATTCTGCCTTCATATGGAAGCAAACAGAAGCCGATACATATGCTGAGGGAGCCCTTTGATCAAAGTAAAGGTCTTAGGGGAAGATGTATCAAACGCTTTTTTCTCACAAATGCTGTGATTCGCAAAATAGCAGCGTTTGCGACAAAAAAATTGGAAAATGCGATATCATTGAAATCGCATCGCAAACTTAAGGAATCGCAAAGTTTGCTATTCCTTAATTTTGCGTCAGCATTTAAGGAATCGCAAATTGCGATTCCTCAAATGCTATGTATGAAGCATTCAGGTTTTGAGAATTTACACCAAGAAATCGCAAATTACAACCAACTTGTAGTTGGTGGTAATTAGCGAATTCTTTTACAAATGCATTTTTTGGCACTTGTAAAGGTGCCATGTGGCGTTCATACATGCCCTCAGTGAATGTATGTACGCCATATGCGCACACATGAAAATTTCAAGGGTGCAGCAGGGTGTCCTTAAGACACCCTTGCGCCCTTGAAATTATTCTCAATTTGCGATTAGCAAATTGCGTATCACAAATTGAGAATAACTTCCCATTCCTTCCTATGGGCCTCCTGGCCCTTAGGAATGAATGGGAGATTATTCCTTAATTGCGACTAGCAAATTGCTAATCGCAATTATGGAATTTTAAGAAATCGCTAAAAAATAGAGATTTTCTACATACATCCCAAATTGCAAATCTTAAATAGCGATTTCTAAAAAATCGCTATTTAAGAAATGCAAATGATGGTGATGATACATCTGCCCCTGAGTCTCTACATAGCTTGAAGAGGACCCAAGCCCATGATGCTACCACAGTGAAACTTGAGATTCCATGAGACATCATGCAAACTGAGATCATGTTGCAGATTGTTAGACCCGTAAGAGCTCACCCAAAATATATATTTTTTTGGTTCTGGCAAGAACATGAAGACTGTGTCAGCCGCATGTTGTCTGAGGAAGCTTCTTATAAGTTTTTGCTACCTTGGGTGGCATATGCTGGGATGGAGAAGCCCCAGATTTGGGGCCAAGTCTGGTTAACAACAAAGATCATCAGGAGCTACTCTTGTTACTGCTATGCATATAACATTGGCAGATTCAAGAAAGAATATGCATTTCCATCTGTTTCTAAAACATATAATATAGTCAAAAGCCAGAGTTTTCTGCAGCTGACTAAAAGCTGACTAAAAATGTTATGTGAATAAAAATATCGGAATTCCTAATTTATGTTAGGAATATGTCAGAAACACAGGAGGCAAGATGGCGGATGCACGCGCATCTAAGTAAGAGGTGCAAGACGCTGCTTGTCGCCACCCGCGCCTAACTCAGCTGACGGCGGCTTTTCTGGATAGCTTGGAGGGAGGTTACCGGCTCGGCCAATAGTGGAACTTCTGTTCATTCCGGGAATGCTCCTTGATTTGCTCCGCTTTAATTGTCGGGTCTCCCGCGGTTCCTGGCGGCGTCCAGGGTTGGTCTCCCGGCGTTCTCCGGCTGGAGTAGGCAGATTACGGTCGGCTGTTCCCGGCCATAACGAAGCAGAGGGGGTGCTTGGCGTCCAGCGCTGTATTACAAAGATACGGAGTGGCTAGTGGAGCCATAGTCTTCTGAGTTGGAAGGCGCCAAAAAATCCCACTACTTTCCCTAGAGGAGCTAGACCGAAGACGCGTGCGACAGTTGCGGTCACAGAACGAACACCGGAGCCAGCTGAAATGCCGGTGGCTCAGGACAGTAGAGTGAATCTGGAGACTGGCAGTACAGGCACGGCTAAGCCTGCTACATCTTTGCAACCAATGAAGGTAAAAGAGACCGGAGGAATGCCGAAAATCCTGGGGATGTTTAAAAAGCACAATCAGTTGAGGGAAAAACAGACATCCCCCGAAATATTAAACTCCCCACAATGTAATATTGTTGATACTACCCTTGTAGAGACTACTAGGGTCCCTACAGCTCAAACAGAGGGGGAAATATCAATTGCACATGCTGATGTTGTTTTATCTATAAGGGGGTCCCCAGAGAAAGTATTAGCCTCTAAAGAACATCTGAATGGTGGAAGTCTTGTGGATGAGCCTGGAACTGTTAATGCAACTCAGAAGAAGGGGGTAGCGGGGCCTCCTAATGATAATGACTTATTGGAGCTTCTTGCTGATACAGACTCTATTGATTCCGCTAGCAATTTCTACTCCATGTCAGATTTGTCTAATGCTCTGGAAACTGAGAGTATGGAGGGAGATTGGAGGGACGACAGAAGTGAAACAAGTGTGGTGAGCTCAGGGCAGTTTGAGGAAAATGATTCCACTCCATCAAGTAGGAAGCAAGAGAGTCCAGAGGGGAGTACTGTGTGTAAAATGATAGAGGAAAAAGGAAACCTAAATTCTAAATCTACTTCTGTAGATCAAGATGTAACTGAAAATCAAGGCTCTCCAATATTGGGTTACATAGCTGCACCTATAGAGGATTATCAAACGTCTGAAGTTACCTGAGATCTAATTTATCAAGCAATGCTACAATACCGTGAAGAAATTAAATTGGAGAACCTGAGAACGCAAGGAGCGGTTCGTAGACCTCAAAACACTGTCAGGCGTGTTGTTAAGACTTGCAATGAAATGGTATCCAGAATAGTGGAGGCAGAAGGAAAAATTTCTGTAATTGAGGATGAAATTGGCCAACATAAATCTCAGATTTCATCTCTAGTGACTTTACGTGAAGACATTAATTGGAAATTAGTTGATTTAGAAAATCGATCTAGGAGGAACAATTTACGCGTCCTGGGCATTCCGGAAGGAAGCGAGGGAAATAATATTCGTAAATTTGTCTCGGAACTTTTCTCAGACGCTTTTCCGGAGTTAACCCAGTGGCAGTGGGAAACTGAACTTCAAAGAGCTCACCGGTTCCCTTTCCAACAGAAGAACACTAGAGGGACTGTAAATGATAAGCCAAGAGCTCTATTAATCTGTTTAAAACATTTCTTAGCACATGAAGCACTTTATGATTTAGCTTGTCCTGATCGAAAACGAAAGGGGAAAGGGTTTGATTTTTTTCTTCGACCTGATTATTGTCAGGCGACGGTACAGTTGAGATGGCAACTCCGTCAGTTCATACCTCTTTTCCAGGCTAAAGGTGCACTGGCATTTCTTTTAAATCCTTCCAAGCTGATGGTGATATATGAGGAGAAACCGCATTTTTTGAACTCAGAGAGTAATGCCAAAGAGTTTTTGGCTTCTTTGTAAAGTGTATACACATCTCACTAAAAATTTCTTGAATAGCTTTCTTTCAAATCAAAGGCACTACCCACTTAATGGTCTTTGTTTAGTTTGATGGTGTCATGGAGCTGGGTGCAGGCTGCGAGACGCTCTATGCCTTTTTTTCCATCACCAAGAGGGACTGTTCAGTCCCTTTGCCTTTTTTGGGTGGGAGCCAGGGAGGGTGATGGGTGGGTGAGGGAGGGTTTAGGGTGGGGATTTGGGTGGGCACTGAGTGGGGTGAGTAGAAACAGAGCATGTGTTACAAATGCAAGCAATTTTTGTGTCTGGCTATCTAAAATTACTATCATTTTTGAGACTAATATTATAGATGTAATTGTAGGCGGTATAACCTACGTGCTACTGGTAAGTAATTCAATAATACAAGATAATGGTTAAACTTAGAGTTTGCTCTTGGAACATTTGTGGTTTAAATGATAAAAAGAAAGGAGGAATAGTGGCCCTTATTCTCAATTCTATGAGAATAGATTTTTTGTGTTTGTAAGAAACACATCTTCCCCAGTAATAACCGATACTTGCTTAATGACTTTGGCATGGAAATTCAGGGTTGTATGAGACAAGGCACTACTACTAAGGGTGGGCATAGTTCGCGAAGTAGCGCTACGTGAAGCTACGTGAAGTGCACTTCGCACTACACGAACTTCACGTAGCACTACGCGAGCTGCGTAGTAGCATGTTCGCACTGTGCAAGATGTGTTTTCAATGATTGCACAGTGCGGACAAGCATCCGGCACTGTGCAATCATTGAAAACGGCATCTTGCACAGTGCGAGCTGTAGTTTTCTGCTGCTCGAGTAGATTATTACTCGAGCTGCAGCTTTCTCAACGCGAACTAGAGTTTCTCATTGAGAGCGGTCGTGAGCATACGCAACCACTCACAATGAGAAACCTTACCTCCCCGCGTTGAGAATCTTGCTGGGATGTCATTTTGCTTGCTCGCGGTCGCGAACATGACGTTCAGGACCGCGAACAAGCAAAAAATGAGCGCTGCACTACGCTACGCTGCACTACGCGTGTTCGCACTGTGCTACGTGCAGCTCGCGTAGTGCGATGTTGCGCAAACTTCGCAAACTGTGACCACTGTGCCTTTTACGAGGCCGGGTCACCCCTCCTGCTGCCAAGCGCCTTCCTTCCTGTCTGCCTGCCTGCCTACGCGACCCAGCCGCCGCTGAGCCGCCCGTCGCCTTCGCCGATTCCCGCTGCTGCCTCCCTGCGGCCCCGCCCACCTCCAGCCCATTGGCTGCCCTGCTACCGGCCTCCCAGCTGACCCGCCCTCCCGGCTACTGATTTATGACGCCCCCAGAGCGACCGCGCAGCGGACGCGCTCAGCGGGAGCGCCGACTGAGCGCCGAAGGTGCGCCAAAGGTAAGCCCGTCTGCACCCATCCGGGCCTGGACCGTGCCCAGCGCCAGGACCCCTGGCCCCCGCAGACCCCTGCCCACCCGCCAGACGTACGACGCCGCCACCCTCAACGCACTAAACGCCGGCCGAGTCCCGGGATGCTACCGAGCCACCCCGAGACGCACCCACGGACCCTTCTGCTGCAACTCCTGCAAGTTCACCTGCATCCGGACCTGCACCACTCCAGCAGTGCCCAAGACCTCGACGAGCAACAGCAGCAGCCACCTGAGATGCATCCTGCTCAACACCCGCTCCGTCCACAGGCACGCCATCGAGATCTGGAACCTGCTCGACACCACAGCCCCAGACGTCGCCTTCTTCATGGAAACCTGGATGAACGCCTCCTCCGCGCCTGACATCGCCATCGCCATCCCAGACGGCTACAAGATCATCCGAAGGGACCGCATCAACCACACCGGAGGAGGCATCGCCATCGTCCACAGGAACGCCATCCGCATCACGACCAACACCGATGACACCCTCGCTACCGCCGAGCACCTGCACTTCCAAGTCTACATCAACCCCAAGACCACCCTCAGAGGCACCCTCATCTACAGACCCCCTGGACAACGCACACAATTCAGCGAAGACATCGCCGACTTCATCAGCCCGCACGCCCTCTGCTCCGCTGACTACATCCTCCTAGGGGACCTCAACTTCCACCTGGAGAACAACAACCACTGCAACACCACCACCCTGCTGGACAACCTCGCCAACCTGGGACTCAAGCAACTGGTGACCACCCCCACCCACTACGCCGGACACACAGTCGACCCCGTCTTCTCATCCAGCAAGGTCATCGCCTTCAGCCACGCCACCGGACTCCACTGGACGGACCACAGCTGCGTCCACTTCAGCTTCACAAGGACCACGATCCACCACCACCAGCAACAGGCTGCACGCAGGAACTGGAACAAGATCACAGCCGACCAGCTCGCGTCCTACCTGAGCACGAACCCTCCCACCAGCACAACGAACCCTAGCCAGGCGGCCACCAACCTCACGAAGTAGATCAGCGACTGCGCAGACGAGCTCGCCCCCCTGAGGACCCCATCCCAGCAGACCCGGCAGCAAGAAAGCCCCATGGTTCACCGACGAACTCAAGAGCTCCAAGAAGAACTGCCGAGCCCTCGAGAGAACCTGGCGCAGAGACCCAACACCGGACAACATGACTGCCCTCAAGCTCGCCACCCGGAAACACCACCAACTCATCCGCGCCACCAAGAAAACTGCATTCAAGGAACGACTGGACAACAACGCACACAACAGCAAAGAACTCTTCAACATCGTCAAAGAGCTCTCCAACCCCAACGCCGGAAACAATGACATCACCCCTTCGCAAGACCTCTGCAACTCCCTCGCCTCCTACTTCCACAACAAGATCGCGGACATACACAACAGCTTCAGCACTCAACCAACGAGCACCACGACCGAACCACCGCCCCCCACCACCACCCTCCACGCCTGGACTCGATCAGCACCGAAGACACCGTCCGCACAATGAACTCCATCCAATCTGGATCTCCGACCGACCCCTGCCCTCACCACGTCTTCAACAAGGCCGACGCTATCATCGCACCCCACCAGCGGGACATCATCAAAACCTCCTTCGGCACCGCTACCTTCCCGGAGAGCTGGAAGCACGCCGAACTCAGCGCTCTACTCAAGAAGCCATCGGCTGACCCCACCGACCTCAAGAACTACCGCCCCATCTCGCTGCTCCCGTTTCCTGCAAAAGTCATCAAGAAGACCGTCAACAAGCAGCTGGCCGCCTTCCTCGAGACGAACGGATCCCTCGACCCCTCGCAGTCTGGCTTCCGGGCCAACCACAGCATCGAGACCGCCCTGATCGCAGTCACCGATGACATCCGAGCGCTGCTCGACAACGGAGAAGCAGCGGCCCTCATCCTCCTCGACCTCTCCGCGGCCTTCGATACTGTCTGCCATCGTACCCTAGTACAACGCCTCAGCAACGTAGGAGTCCAGGAGAAGGCACTGGAGTGGATCATCTCCTTCCTCACCGAAAGAACACAGAGAGTCCGCCTCCCCCCGTTCAGATCTGAAGCCACCGAAGTCATCTGCGGCGTCCCTCAAGGCTCCTCGCTCAGTCCAACCCTCTTCAACATCTACATGAGCCCCCTCGCAGACATCGCACGCCAGCACAACCTCAACATCATCTCCTATGCCGACGACACCCAGCTGATCCTCTCCCTTACCAACGACCCCGCCACCGCCAGAGCCAACCTTCATGAAGGGATGAAAGAGGTAGCCGAATGGATGAAGAACAGCCGCCTGAAACTGAACTCGGACAAGACGGAAGTCCTCATCCTGGGATCCTCACCCTCCGCCTGGGACGACTCCTGGTGGCCCCCCGCCCTAGGCAGCGCACCCAAACCAACAGACCACGCACGCAACCTGGGCTTCATCCTGGACTCCTCCCTCTCCATGACCAGACAAGTCAACGCCGTCTCCTCGTCGTGCTTCAATATCCTGCGCATGCTACGTTCCGGTGGATCCCCACCGAGACCAGGAAGACGGTCACCCAGGCCCTCGTCACCAGCCGCCTGGACTACGGCAACACCCTCTATGCCGAAACCACCGCCAAACTCCAGAAGAGACTCCAGCGGATCCAGAACGCCTCAGCACGACTTATCCTGGACATCCCCCGTCGCAGCCACATCTCCGGACACCTGAGAGATCTGCATTGGCTCCCGGTCAACAAGAGAATCACCTTCCGTCTCCTCACCCATGCACACAAAGCCCTACACAGCCAAGGCCCAGGATACCTCAACAGCCGCCTCAAATTCTACGCTCCCAAACGCCAGCTCCGTTCGACCAGCCACGCATTCGCCGCCGTCCCCCGCATCCGCAGAGCCACCACAGGGGGACGGTCCTTCTCCTACCTCGCCGCCAAGACATGGAACTCCCTCCCCACCCACCTCCGCCTGACCCAGGACCACCTCGCCTTCAGAAAGCAACTCAAGACCTGGTTGTTCGAGCAGTAGCAGACCCCCCACCCCCCAGCGCCTTGAGACCCTCTGGGTAAGTAGTGCGCTATATAAATACGATGATTGATTGATTGAAACTCCGTGAACGTAGCGTAGTGCTTCGCCCAGGGTTAACTACTACAAGAGGGGTGGCAATTATGAGAAGGCGGGGTGGACGGTCTTGTAAACAGGTAAAAGTTTATTCTTTTGGTCGCTGGCTGATCAGTGAAATTATTATGGGAGGTTCTTCATGGACTATCTGTGCTATATATGGATCTAACATAGACGACCCAGAGATACTGAATTACCTCAGTATTGAACTAGCTGTATGGCCCGCCCCATTAATTTTATGTGGAGATTTCAATATCCATCTGGAACCACATTTTGACATAGCTAGTGATTCTCCGTACCTAGATAAAAAAAAAGCAGGTGTATAAGGCTATAAGAGGTTTAGTTAAGGAGTATAGGTTATCAGATGTAGGTCATTATGCAGATAAAGGGGGTTCCTTGTTTTACTTTTTTTTCAGCCCCCCATCAGAAATGTGTTCGCTTAGATTATTTTTTTATTACCTCCAGATTCCTTAAGATTACCAGGTTTGACATTTTTCCTAAAATAGTGTCAGACCATAACCCATTGACACTGGAGATAAAGTTGGAATGTAGCGACATACCTGGTATTCGTCCGTGGACGTTTGAGCGCATGTTACTGGCTGATCCACTCTATATTGAACATATGGAGAAGTGGATAACCGAATTTTTTGAGTTCAATCGTGGTTCAACTTCTATACAGATGGTCTGGGATGCTTTTTAATCTGGGGTGCGTGGGGAGACGTCTTATTCAGTTAATAGTCAAAATAAATTACGCAAGCAACTAGCAGATCAACTGCTGAAAATTCAAGAACTTGAACTCAAACTAATAACAGCTTATAAGTCGTCTCTAGATTTGGAACAAATTAAGGTAGAGTTGGCTATTCATAAATCCAAGCTTTATGAGAACTTTGCAAGAAAAGTAGCTGCACAGATAGCAGTTAATCGCTCGCAAATCTATGAGATGGGGGGAAATACGGGTTGCATATTAGCAAAAAAGATTTGGCAAAGACAGGCCTATAATACTATAGACAGTATTCAAGATGAGAGTGGTCAAATTTATGAAAAGCCTGATGAAATCCTGGAGGTTTTTAGACAATTTTATAGCAAATTATACACAGATGAACCAATACTGTACTCCTCAGTTCTTTTCTTTGACTTCATTGGCAGTATGGAGATATCTAAAATAACGCTAGATAAGACAGCAGATGTAGAGAAAGATATAACGTGGGAGGAAATTGAGGCTGTCATTTTATCGCTTGCAGTAGGGAAGGCCGTGGGCCCGGATGGCATCCTACTGCAATTTTATAGGATGTTTCGTCATCTTTTGAAGGAAGATCTTTTTATAACCTTTCAATCAGCACAAAAGGGCATGGCTCCGGAATACTGGCAACACTCAACAATACTTGCATTCTTGAAAAAAGACAAAATATCTTCCCTGCCGGCCTCTTATAGACCTATATCTTTAATTAATGCTGATAGCAAAGTTTACTCGAAGATCTTAGCTTCTCGAATTGCAGCCATAATCCCATCTATTGTCTCTCATTTTCAGCACAGATTTTTTCCGAATCGTGATACCACTGATCACATTCATCGCTTAATAGCTCTTGTGGATTGGGCTCAGGCAACTGAAACGGCAATAGGAATTACCCTGTTGGATGCCGAAAAGCCATTCGACAGGGTAGCTTGGCCGTATTTATGGGACATTCTCTCTCAGAAGGGTTTTGGTCCAAAAATAATCTCTGCATTAAAGACTCTCCATGCCTATCCAACGGCTTCAATTAAATTGGCCGGTCAGGAATCCGCTTCTTTTTCCATTGCTAGAGGAATGCAAACAGGGTGTCCGTGTTCCCCGTTATTATTTGCCCTTTATATTGATGTATTTGTAAATAAGTTAAATCAGGCTGAGAATATCAAGCCAATCCAAGTTTCCCATATGAATTATAGGGCTTTCGCTTATGCGGATGACATTGTTGTAGAAACCACAGATATTCCACGAGCAACTCCAACTATAGAGGACTTGGCATACCAATTTGGAACTTTTTCAGGCTATAAATTAAACATAGCTAAGACTCAAACACTATATACTGGCCCAGACCCTCCAGCTAATATCAGAACCGAGACAGACGTTACATACCTAGGTATTAAAATTGCGTTACCACTCTCCACTATTCCGGAATTAAACATAAATACTGTTCTGACAAAAGTTAACTCAATGTTGGAGAGAATAGATCATTTTCATTTATCTTTGTATGGGCGTGCTAATCTTTTAAAAATGTCGGTTCTCCCTAAATTATTATATATGTTTCGGGCTATACCCCATGAATTTCCATTCACAAGCTTTAAAGAATTAGAAAGGATGTCCGCTCGATTCTTATGGGGCAATAAGCGTCAGAGGCGGGCATATAAAAAGATGATACTTTCTAAAGATCGGGGAGGTTGGGGTATCCTGCATTTTTTCTTTTATTATCTAACATCTGTTTTGCAATTTATTAACCCTTTGGTGATTGGCGAAAGGGCACGAATTTTACAATCTCACTCCCCCTCTATTTTTGAGTTTGCATTGGGTGAGGAATACCGAGGCTGCTTTCTTAAAGTGATAGAACCTAGCTATTACAAAAACACTAAATTTAAGATCTTGAAATCAGCTTATTTGGCGTGGAAATTTATTAAGCGTCATTTCGGTATTACTAAGATTACTCCCTATACACCTTTAGCAGCACCATGTATTCGTCCTCTGATTTTTTGTGATCCTGTAATCAACAGTTGGCGTAGTAAGGGAATTCAATACTTGGGTGATGTAACGCTTGATGGACATCTAATGTCTTCTACTGAACTACAAAATAAATGTATTCTAGTAGAAAGGGATGTTTTCAAATACTTACCGATCCGCAGTTATTTTAATTCTTTAGGTTCCCAAGTAGAATCTCAACTGCGGAGAAGTCCCCTAATTGAGAATATGTTTAGGAAAACATCAATTGGTCAATATTATAAACTTCTTATCTCTTTATGTCAGGATGATTTAGTGGCTTGTCAAACCAAATGGTCAATAAAGTTAGGTAGGAGTTCAATTAATATAAAAGATTCAATAAGTTGGGCCAATACTATTTTAATTACAGGAAGGGCGCGATCACAGCATTTTATGGCTTTATTTGATCTTTATTATACGCCTGGTAAGATTGCAAAATGGGGGACGAATGTTGGGGTTACATGCAGTAGATGTGGTGAATTTGCGGATGACTCATTACATATGTTTTTTTCGTGTCCAAAATTATCAGATTTATTTTCCTCTATAGAAAAATTCTTGGATACCCTATTGGGAACTTTGATTATTATAACAGGGGAATTGGTATTGATAGGGATAACCGAAGACAGTTGTTCTGAAGACAGGAAAAGATTTTTGTTTGTTTGCATGGCGTGTATAACACAAGACTGGATAAATCCTGCTCCCTCGTCATTTGAGACTTGGCGCGCTCGCCTATTAGCCATGTATAATCTTGAAATGGCCATTTATAAAACTAAGGGTTGGAAAAAAAGATCTATGGGCATGAAGACTTGGAATCCCATTATGGATGGGATATGAGGAGAAATTGTATTTTTGTTTTCTAATTTCTTTTTTTAATTTCTTTTTTGTTGTTGATTTTTCTCTGCAATTGCATTTTGCTACTGTCTCATGTGATTGATATTATTCTCTGCTCTGTTTCCTATTGCATAAAATGGGTGAAAAAGAATGAATAAAAATATATATTTTTTTAAAAGCAAAGCACACGACACGTCATAAACGTCTGCTACATTTGCAAGGCCGTGTTGTGACATGAATTACTATTTTGCGAATTGATGGTGGTGGCTCTCAATTAAATATTAGAAAAACAGGGGTGGCTGGGCCCAATGGGAGAGAGGGTAGGTAGGGCCACACTGAAGTGAAAAAATAGAATTTTTACCTATGCCTCCAAACTGTAAGTTAAACAACACTTGATTGTGGATAAACAATAGTTTATTAGTTTACCCCGACAATGATTTTTGTCTTTGAGTCATACCTTAGTTAATGACAATTATCTTCATTGTTTTACAACAACAGACATGGGATCGCCATCGACCTCATATCTAGCCATATACGATTCAAAAGGTGATTTGTGCGTATATACAGTGCAAAAAAACAATACTAAACATTTAAGGAAAAAACATTCACACTCTATACATGGACAAAAATTGTCATGAACAGAAATCAGAAAGAGGAACAGTTCACAGAAACAAATCACAATTGTAGGGCGAGCGAGAGAAAACAGTTTTTGTCAAAATTCCACCCTCAACTCGTCAACCACAATAAAATTGTGTTCTTAAAGGAAAGAAAGCCCATTTTATGCATCAGTCACATTGACCATTAATGACAGAGAGAATGCCGACGCGTTTCGAATCCTGAAACTTGTTTACAGGATTCTCATCAGGGCGCTGTGATTGTAGTCCATGGGAACTGTTAATGGAAAGAGGAAAAGGGGAATTTTATTTAAGTTTTGGTCCTCTAGCCAATTGTAATGGTAAGCAAAACACGCATCAAAATGCGGGTTACCTTTTGTTTTGGTGCCACAGATGGCTCCTGTTTGGATGAAGGATCGTCTATGCCAAATGGATTTTGAGCTGCAACAGAGCACAATTTGTAAGCATTGCATCTTGGACGGGAGTGCTGACTGGCAGTGAACTGCGTGAAATTAAAAGTTACCTTTAATTCAAGCCGACCTTCGGCAGGTGTGCCGGTACCAGGGTTTAAATCACCATGCTTGCGTATTTTATCTGAAAATGGAGAATTTTGAGAGGGGAGTTGGAATAAATCACAGTCACTGGGCCGAGTGCAAAGGAATTGGCGTCTCGCCGGGGAACTTACTTGTATGCGGTGACGCACTGGCGGGCTTGCCGGTAATGCAAGCTGTTTAGTTATTTATCTGTGGAGCAAAGGGGGAAACGGGTATAACTTGTCTCGTTCATTTGGAGAAGCGTTGCAATCCAGAGACGAGTTACGAGGGTCTAGGTCTTACCGTCTAATGACGCGGGGAGCTCTGTTGTATGCGGTGACACGCTGGCGGGCTCGCCGGTAATGCAAGCTATTTAGTTATTTATCTGTGGAGCAAAGAGGGAAACGGGTATACCTTGTCTCGTTCATTTGGAAAAGCGTTACAATCCAGAGACGAGTTACGAGGGTCTGGGTCTTACCGTCTAATGACGGGGAACTCTGTTGGTGAAACTTGCTTCGAGCCGGCACACTCTGTTTGTGTTTATGGCTGTCCTGTCCTGTGCCTGGCCGGTTTCCTGAACCAAAAACCATGTGATGTGCACTCGTCCAATCAGGGACAAGGCGATTTTTGGTGCCTTATGGGAATTGAAGTCAGAATGCGGGTTTATGCCCGATTAATTTCACTAAGAGTGTTAAGGCTCTTGTTGACGCTGTCAAATTTTAAGATCAAATAAATAAAGCGGAATAGGAATGCTGGCGGGAAAAAAACAACAACAAAAAAAGGAATATGTCAGAAACTGCAAATGTAAATTTGCAGTGCATAGGTAAAACGGTATGACAGAATCTATGGAAGTATTAAAAATTTATATACAGATGTGTAATATTGCCTTCCTAAACTGTGCAGAATGATCACCAAAATGTTATTTACATTTCCTTGATTGGTTCACACATTCTTGTCACTTTACACACCTAATCTCTGCTGGAGCTAATGTGGTCAACTTTCTTGTTTCAAGGACCAGTTATATATGAAGAATGCAGGAAGGGAAGGACATTTGCTCCCTGCTCACCAAAGGCATGGGTCCCTGTGAAAGGACACCCACAATAGTCAACTTATTCGTAAAGGTGATCCTATATCAGCATAGAGAATCCAACTCACAGTTGCGAAAGAAGAATTGATAGGGTGACTGATGGGGATGCTTTCCTTGATCCCCATTGGGAATTATTAGGTAAACTTTGGAAACGTGTACTACACCCATGGCTTTCTTTTTCCACCTTCTATCCCAAAGAGCTCTAACAAAAAGCACCATGCCTTTTTCAATGAAGAGCACGCATTTCAACATTTAGCCATTTGAGACTTTGCCTTACCACCTTATCCCACCAGGCACAAGTAGAAGGTCTCTAGGCAGCCACATAAGTTTAGACATGGTCCATGTATTACACAGGCGTTTTAGGCACCTGGGATCTTGAGTCTTCCCAATGGTGACTTTTATGATTTATAATTGATTGTTGTTCATGTTGTTTTAAATGAAACTTTATATGTAATTTTGTCCCAACTGTTGTAATTAGCACCCTTTGTTATATACGTTCTGGCTTTTTCTTCATTTTTCTGTGTTGTCAAGTATTGTCATGTGGATTTTTATCGTATATATGACATAGCATTTATGTGTTTTATTTATGTTCCTTTTCCATCCCTGATGAAGTTCATTTCCATGAACGAAACGAGTTGACTGATGTCTGTTTTCTATTAATTTGGATCTATTTTGAATAAAGACAATTTCAACAAAGTTACTGATCGTGCTTCATCATTGAATACTACTACATTCGGGTAGTGCACCGCTCCATTTTTCACTGGTTCTGGTTCCCAAGTTAGCGGGTTGCAGCTTCCAAAGGCAGCTGCAGGAGCAGGTTGTGCACACCACCAAACAATTGTCATTTGATTATACCTGGGGTGATTATACTGAGACCGGTGCGGCACTTGGAGTCCGCCGTTGGATCTCTGTTCTCATTCAAACTTTGGAAACGTGTTTTTCCTTTTTGGAGTTAGGTGCATGTCTTACAGAAAAATACAATATACCAAAATTTACTTTGCTTGCAAATTTAGAAAAAACATTAATCTTTATTACTAAGCTTACAATTTCCAGTTTAATTACTGCAATTACCATTAACTAAGCTCAATTCATGACCACGAGATCATTGATCATAATAATCCATCGCTTTCTCGAATTTAGGGGCTGCATACTTTCTAACACAAAATCATTTTTCTAATTAGTGAATTTTAGACATCATTCTAAACTAGCAAACTAGAGAGGAGCAAACTGACTTCCTAGTAGCTTTGGTCAAGTGAGAATGTTTCTCCTTTCAAGAAGCATGGTCTTAAAACCCTAAATGTTCCTTCTATTTTAAACTAATAGTAGGACAGCTATTAATGTTGAAACAGCTAAACCAGAAGTAACATTGATCCACATTTTAGGGGGAAAAAATCTTCTGTCGATAGATTGTCTTGTCAAGGGAAAGAATGAAGTGTGCTGATGCACAGCCTGTAAATTTGATAGTTAATATTTGCATATGGTTATTTGTCTTGTACAACAATTGGCCGGTATTATGTTACCTTCCCTATTGAATAAATATTCTACGTTGAGCATTTAAATGTTGTGTAATCTTTGCACAGACAGAGAATCATGAAACAAAACAAAGAAGACAAATCCACCAATCTCATCAAGCATGTAAAAACAGTCAGAAAACATGGCCATTGTTTAACAATATCTTGAAGGCAAGGGATTTCAAAAGTGTGTGGAATAGTTAGGAAACATCACAGGTCAGTCATTTTATTTTTTGTATCATGAGCAAGGTGAAGGAATTATCAGAATATCTAAAATGTTAGAAACCCAGCAATCATAACATCTGGATGGCAAACAAAGCTTATGATATATCCTAATTTCCAGAAGCATTTTCCTCTTTCCACCAGAGTAAATATAAAGCACCTCAGACTGATGTCATGTTCAAATAAAATGAATTATCATGCCTTCAATTTTTAGAAAAAGCAATTTACAGTAAAAAAAGCAGACGAGGGAACTACAAAAAAAGAACGAACGGGGGTAAATGGATATCTTAATTAGAGGAAAGTCATTTGTTTCTAAGTGCGGCAGTACTCGCCAAAGATTTCTGACTGCGAACAAAAGTAGAGGTTAATTTAGGTCATAGCACTCGAAAGGCTCTTTTCTTACCTTCAGAGAGTCGTTGAGTGCATCTGTGTAGATAACTTTACGGAATCGCAGCAAAACTACCATTACTACTTCAAAAGAGAACCTCTGTTTTTTAATGTTTGCTCTTATGCCATCGTATGCCATCAAAGGTTGGTAAACTCCTACATGCTCTGAATACATTAAAATGTAATCAGAATATTAGTAGACTCAGCAAGAAGAAACAGAGCAACACTGTAGGCATATGGATTAATGGCAAGTGCAACAATAAAGGGATATTTGTGGATCAATGCATTGAGAGGATCCATAAACATCAAGTAAAATAACACAAGTTGGAAATCCCTAAAGCCCAGAGTTACCTAGAACACTCCAAATTCAACATTATTGTTAATAATGTGAGCAATTGAATATGAAGGTGATCAATCCTGCGAAGAGGGAAGGAAAGCTCATGTGGTGCAGAAAAGGAAATTGAAAATGCCAGCTCACAAGACTGAAGGCCTTCTAAGTTGGACAGCATTCATCATTCTATTAGCTTGCATAACTGCTTTTTCTGTTTCTTAAAAGAGCTAGAACAGTCACAGTCTATTTGATACTCAAGAAACTTTGTCAGGTGAAAGCAGATGTTGTACATTGTGAAATAGGCTGGAGGTTCTCTAAACCCAGCAGCTTTGCTCTTGCCTTCACAAAGCTTTAGAACAGATTCCCTGTGGTATGTAATCTCATGCACTGGAAGAACCTGCTTTAGTAGATACCTCTGCAGTTTACAACTTTAGTATGGATCTGAAATTCTACACACAACTATGGGGCATATTATCAAGGGATTTATTTCCGTTTTTTGGCTTTAAAAGCCAAGAAAGCGGAGATAAAATTATCTCCTTATCAGTAACAGGGTCGCAAATTTGCATGTTAGCACCCTTTTTCTCTACGCTTCCCCTTGCATCTCTAATGAGATGCAAAGGGGGCGTTCCAGAGAAAAATAATAGGAGAAATGTTGTTAAGCGACATTTCTCCTATTATCAAGGATTTCGCTAACCCTGTTAGTGATAAAAAAAAGCAGTGCTAACCGCAGTTAGCACTGCTTTTTTTACACCTGGTATTTTCCTGACTTAGCCATGATATCCTATTGAAGGTGGATATCATGGCTAAGTTTGTGAGCCCCTATCATCAAGCCAACGCCAAACTTCGAGAGATTATCGTTGGTTTTCCAGCGATAATCTCTCAATTGGCAGTTAGTGCGAGGATTTTTATCACTTCTGGGAAAAGCCTTGCTAATAGCAAGTTATCTCTGCGATAATTTTCGGCGATGCTTAGCGTTAAAAAATTTGTTGCTAAGCATCGTTAGCGATAAATATCACTAAACGTTGGTAATATTCCCCATATTTCTCCGAATAGGAAGGGCCTTTTTTATGGGGCTTTGGTGTAGGGCAGTGCGGCAATTCACCTTGTTGCACTGGCCACGCCAAAGTGAAAGTGCAGGAATGCACCGTTTTTATCCAAAACAGAGCATTCCTTTCCCCCTGCAATGATGACGTTTCTGGAGCCTCGAGCCAATGCAGGAACACTTGCACCATGGTGCAAGAGTGCCTGTGTTGTAGGCAGGATTGTTGTTGTGAAGTAAGGCGTACCTTCCTGTACAAAAACAATCCATAGAGGTGTTTTGCTCTTTTTATGTGTGCTCTAGAATGCACCACTTAGAAAGAGGTTCCAGAAACATTTAAAAACCTATTTATTCCCGGTATAACTTTAGCTCTTTTGCTCTGCATGTGCAGCTCACTCTAGGTCTCTATAAGCGCTGGGATGCCCCTGGGTAACCGTGCGCGGTACAAAATTCGTTAATAACAATAATAATAATAATAAGATGGTCGCTATCTCCTACTAGCTGTCGCTGACTGGTGTTAGCGATAGCTAGGTAATAGGGAGATAATTTTATCTCCGCTTTCTTGGCTTTCAAAGCCAAAAAAGCGGAGATAAACCCCCTTGATAATATGCCCCAGCATTTCCTGCCATCTCCACTTCTCCCGGTGAGAACCTCACTATAAGTTGTATAATACATCCCAAATGCCTATTTATTAGCTGTCAGAAGACTTCTGGAAATCGACAACATTTGTAAGAGGGGAGAGAAAAACATCTAGTGTAAAACAACAGTTAAATACGAAACCAGGCCTCTTGGTCCAAACGCATAAAGTTGACATATAACATGGCATCAGTAGTTAGACTAACTTAAGTCAATACATTACATTAATTCATGTGTGTGTTTTTAATGCCTAAATACGATTACCTACTACAAATGCTTGCATTTATTTACATGTGTTATTCAGCATTAAATAAACACTTTTCAGTTAATTGTGTTTAAATTGCAAAAATTTGGAAATTTGCTCCATCACATGTGACCTCACCGAGTAAGAGGAATGGAAATGAGCTGGGTACAAGAGATGCACAGAGACATAAAGAGAACAGTATAGCGAGAGATGTGAAGTAGAGGGAAAAACAATTTGAGGCAGAGATGGCATAGAAAGATATAAGAGGTAGGGCGAGAAGTAAAGCAAAGAAAGAAAGGTGAGGTAGCCTGAAGGGAAGATAAGTAGTGGTAGGAAAAGGAAAATCTAAGTAGAAAAAGAGAGGCAGAGAAATAGGTCAGGTTTTAGAGATTGGTAGAAAGGTAGAGAGAGATGGAGATGGAGATGGGGGACAGGAAAGGTAAAGTGAGGCAGACAAGTACAGGACTTCAATGCGGTGCGGTAGAGAGAGAAAAGGAGCTGAAGAGGTGAGATAACGAAATAAGAGTGAGGTAAATTTAGAGGTTAGGTAGCGAGAGAGAGAGAGAGAGATAGAGAGAGCAACGCGGTATAAAGAGATGAGGAGAGAGAAATGAAATACGGAGGTGAGGTAGCGGAGGGACTAAGGGGCATATTATCAACAGCCAGCGATAATTATTGCTGGCCGTGCTTAGCGATAATTATATTATTCCAGGCTATCTCTGGAATATATCGCTCTGGTAGCGCGTTATTAACAACGCGTTTCTCCAGGGCGATAAAAATGTGAACATCAGCAATATTTGCAAGGTTGTACTGCCCAGTGATGCCCACTTTACATCTCATTAGGGATGCAAAGGGAGGCGTTGGGAAAAAGGGTGCTAACATGCGATTATGCATGTTAGCACCCTCTTGTAAATAGGGTGATAGTTTTATCTCCTCTTTTTTGGCTTTTTAGGCCAAAAAAGCAGAGATAAAGCCCTTGTAAATATGCCCTTAAAGAGAGGTAGAAAGAGGTAAGGTACCAAAGACATGGAGAGAGGTAGATATATGAGGTCAAGATATAAATTAGGTTATGTGAGAAGTGAAGTAGATGGAGGAGAAATATAGGGAGGCCAGATGTTAAAAGTGCAGTGAGGGAGAGAGAATAAGTTACGGTGGAGGGAGTGGATCAACTGTGACAGATATAGGCTCAGAGAGTGATAGAGAAAGGACCACAGTCCCAGGATAGAGGGAGGTAGAGATGAAGTTGATTGAGGTATTTTGAGTCTATTGGGAGAGAGACAAGGTATAAATAGAGAGAGCTGAGATAGAGAGAAAGAATGAAGGTACATAAAGAATTGGAGATAGAGAGAGATAGGTTAAGGGACAGTGTTAAGGGAAATGTGGTGAGACTTGGCTTTTCAATGAAGACACAGCATCCTTAGAGCTTAAATACTGATTGATTGATTGATTGATTGAGGTGAAGTAAGGAGAGATATTACACAGAAAGCCTGATAACGCCCACTAACTCCCAGAGAGTGTAAGGGTTAATTCTGGACAAGTCAGGTTGCCACACAAAGGGGCAGATGTATTTTTTATTGCAATGCTGGGCAGAAACTAAAGTTGCTGTGCTGAGTTGTGAAAGGGGGAGAAAGCGGTGCAGAGCCATAGCGGTGGCCGCTCCATTAGAGTGGTGGATGGCCGCTCCACCTGCCACCACCAGAAAATAAAACGATAAGAAAACGGGTTCAAAACCCATTTTATTATCATTTTATTTTAATCCCCTGGACCCGCCCCCAGGACTCTGATGAGTCTTCGGGCGGGTCCCGAGGATGGCACTGCTGGTGGGGGAGTGCAGGCCACTCCCTTGACTGCACATGTGGTGTTTGGCCAACCGTCTCAGGGTGACCAAACCCCTCATGAGCAGTGAAACTCTCTCCAGCCTCAGCTACCTTGCTGGGGCTGGAGAGAGCAGGCACAGGCTCCCAGTCTGCCTGGGAGCACAAAGCTGCCGGCTCTCAGGCCAATCCTGAAGCTGCTCATGAGAGCAGATTCAGGATTGGCTGCCAGGCATGCTGGGAGCCTATGCTCACGGCTAGAAGCAGGAAGAGCCGATATGCGAGAGACGACGGCCACTTTAAGGTACGTTTATTTTATTTTATTATTTTATTTGTTCCCAAACCCTCTTCCCTCCTCCCCACCTCCCTCCTCCAGCCCATCCTCCATTTTGGCCTAGGACGGGCCGCTACTGCAGAGCCATAATATTAACAAGCATTTGCAATGCAATAGGTCTCGCATTTGCGAGAGTTTAAGCTATAAGCATTGTAAATGACACTGCCTTTTATTTATGTTTTAAAAACCAAAACAGAAATAAAAGACATTATCATTTACAATGCAAATACATCAAGCACGCGTAAATGCAAGACCGATTGCATTGTAAGTGCTTGTTATTCATCCCTGTGTGTTTAAACTGTCTTAATGTAAATTAAGTCAAAGCCATTATTAACGTTTTTGTACCAATAAGTATATTTTTCCTGTGATGCATTAAAACTGAAAAAAAGGTTTCTATACCTGTTCTAAGTATGTCTGCTTACCAGGAAACACCAAACTTGTTCTACTAAAATTAAAATGAGATAGTTAATATTTCCTCCAAAAATAAAAAAATCTTCAAATATTTGGCTGACTGAAATGTTTTGGTGGCTTTTTTTATTTTTTTTTATTTTTGTGGTATATGCTTGCAATTTAAAAATAAATATCAACCATAGCACTAGGTTGCTAATGTTGGATCTACTGGCTTAGCCAATAGTTCTTCTCCAGACAAGATCACAACTTTTTTCATGGGGTAGGCCCGGAAAAATCCCCGGCATGGTGACAGACATGGACCTCTGCCCTGAGTGGCCCAGCTGCATGGATATCTGAATGCCTGCTGCTGATTTTTGGTCATGGGCTAATTCAGATCATGCGTGTGTGCCATGATCTAGGCCTGTCTCCTGGTAATGTGATCTTGTTAGAACGGGAAGGGCACACCAATCAATCAATCAATCAGGGAATTGTAAGCGCACTGCTCACTCGTAAGGGTCTCAAGGCGCTGGGGGGCGATCCGTCGGTCTGTCTAGCCAAAGAGCCAGGTTTTGAGTGTCTTCCTGAAGGTATTCAGGGAGGGGGTTCATCTGATGTTTGCCTTTAGCTCGTTCCAGGTCTTGGCTGCAATGTGGGAGAAGGATCTTCCGCCTGCTCTGGCTCTGTGGATGCACAGGGTTTCGGCTGGTGCAAGGTTGGAGGATCGTAGGTTTCTTTTGGGTACATGGAAGTTGATTCAGCCGTTGAGGTATTTGGGTCCGTTATTATGTAGGCACTTTTAGGCGTGGGTGAGGATTTTGAAGGCAATTATTTTCTCCACAGGGAACCAGTGGAGTCTTTGTAGGTGCTGTGTGATGTATTTGTGCCGGGGAGGCTGACGATGAGTCTGGCGGTGGTGTTCTGTATTATCTGGAGTTTGCGGAGTAGGGACTTGTTGATGCTGGCGTATAGTGCATTTCCATAGTCCAGTCTGCTGGTGATGAGTGCCAAGTGCTTCTCTCATAATGATAGAGTGCTACTGTCCTCACAGGAGTTAAGTGACATCAGTTTGGTGTTGGCAGCATACCAGTTTTGTGTTTAGTGAGGATCAGTAGTGTGAACTGGCCTTTTTACCTGTGTCACGGAACTGGTGCCTTCTGGCCCACTCACATACTTGTGTACCTAACACACCCTTGGCCTACAAGGTGACTGAGTGGGGAACCAGGAAGCGTGTGATACTTGTGTGTGTGATGAGATGTATGTGTGCTTGTGCATGATACATAACATGGAGGCCTGTGAGTTCCATCTTGGAAGCCCATGGCCATGGAAAGGCTAGTGGAGGTGAGGACTGCAACCCCCAAACAGGAAAAATGAATTGCTGACATTCCTGAGGGCTTGGTTGGGAACTCAAACTGGAGGAAGAAGAGCAGACCATCCTCTGTGCATGTCAACAGTCTCTTTAGTTTCAGGAAGAGTTACTTGTTAGTGGAGGATGAGCTCATTGTCAGGGAGATGAAAGGTCTCATAAGGTTGGCATTAACAGACCAAGACATTAAGATCAAGAGAAAGACCAAGACATCAAGATAAAGAGTAAGACAAAGGCATTAGGATAAAGAGTAAGGCTTAGGCCTTTGAACCTCTGTGAGTTCGAGATCCAGATGTAATCCCCGGTTACTCCCTTGTCAGGAAGGAAGTGATGAGAGTGCAGGTAGCTATAGGAACCACCGCTTATTATGAATTTTGAAAGGTGTAGACCGGGCGTGGATCAGTGAGAGATCTGGGTTTTAGAGTAGAAATATTGGAACATCCCTCATTCTGAGAGACAGGGGGCACCTCAGAGATTTTAGTAACAACCTATGTCATGTATGTTAGGGTGTGCTGAAGAAATGTACAGTGATGGAGTGTAGAATAAGCGTTTTCAGTTTTGTTGGTCAGAGCGTTGGGAGTGGACGACTAAGTGCAGGAACTGCATTTATTATAACGCTTCATCATGTCACTGGCAAGGTGCCAGAACACATGTGAGGAAGGGTGACATGCTGCTCTGTGGGAGTGCTATGGATGGAGCAGTGTGTCTCTGTCACGTGGTCATGTGTGTCTGCGTGACGAGGACCAGGGGAGTGCTGATATTGTGTTTTGTTGCTGTGATTAATCTTATATTTGAACTAGTGAAAAGAGTAAGAGATAGGATTCTTAAACATTACCTAGTAGTTTATAAAGTGAGTGAGTGACAAGTGCAGACTGGCCTATGTAGGAAGCGTATTGTGTGTGTAGAGCAGACACTGCTCCAACCATGTAACATCAAGTGTGTAAGTGCTCCTGCGCATGGGTGTAGGAGAAAAGGAGTGAAAATAGATGTCCCTTGTAATTGCAGCAGATCTGTATTATAATATAAAGTGCATTTGTAAAGCACACGTTCACCCAGAAGGGTATCCGGGCACTGAGTAACAGATCTGTTTAGAGTTACCTAACAGGACACAATGTATCGACCTCAGAGGGATGAAAGGCTGAGTGGACCCACTGGGATGTGACCCTGTGACCATGATGTCAAGCACAGGCCCCTCAAGTGAACTTAGTTCACTAAGCCACGAGACCGGGCTAAACAGTTATAACTGCTAAACCACCTTGACTATGGGTCTAGGCAATGCCCGGAAGTGAAAGATGCTACCTGGCGGCGCAGCCTTGCATCAAAAGGGAGTGATGGTCAACAGTGCGAAAGGCTGCAGACAAGTCAGGTAAGAGGAGGAGTCGAATTGACAATAAGTAAGATATGTGCAAGTTTAAAGTTAGAATTTGTGTCTGACCATGTGTCTCATGCACCAGTAAAAATAGTTTTGTAAGAGTTTTGCAAGCAGCACAAATGAGTCTTCTGGTTCACAACTACTAGTGTTTTATCTGGAGGCCATTGGTCGAGAGGCATTAACATGGTTCATTTGTTTCCTTTTCGGATTGTTTTTGGCCTCGCTTGACCCTGTGCTCCTTGGATTCTGAGCCTCTCACGCTCAATGTAGCCCCCCAACCAAAAAAACATTTTGAATTGATCAAAACGCAATCTAGGAACCAACCTCAACGGTCACGTGACCTAACTCACCCACAACCATTGTGTGATGACTTTTCTAACCACTTTAACCTAAAGACGGAGAACATCAAGAAAGAGCTCCTTAAGGACCTACTCCCTTAATATTGCCACCTCACCAAATCACCCCACTGCCCCCAAACGCCTCTCAACAAATCCCCTCCAAGCTTACAGTGAAAAATGAGGCAACATGGGCATACTTTCACTCCTACTCTGAAGAAACTATAGGCAAATTTCTCAGTGCCTTGAAACCTTCAAATCACCTTACTGACCCTCTCCCTGCAAATGCGGTTAAAGATCTTACACCAATGCTACTATCTTTATGGACCAAGATCATCAACAGCTCTCTCCAACAAGGCTGCATCCCTGACTCCCTAAAGATAGGGCAAGTGGTTCCCATCCTTAAGAAACCCACAGCTGATCCCATGGACCTCAACAACTATCGCCCTATCTCCAATATTCCCACCCTGGCCAAACATCTGGAAAAATGTGTGTATCACCAACTGACAAAACATATCGACTGCTTCAACCTCCTAAATAAGCACCAATCTGGCTTTCGTGCACATCACAGCACGGAATCAGCCATGACTCACATCATTGATGATGCACTTCAAATCCTTGATCGTAACGAAGCATGTCTCCTCATCCTACTAGACCTCTCCTCAGCATTCGACACGGTCAAACACTGTGTTGAATTTTGCAAAACCGGACTCAAAAAATCAAGATCAACAACACACTGTCCAAACCAGTTCCGGTTACGCTAGGAGTCCCACAAGGCTCCTCACTTTCCCCTACACTCTTCAACCTCTTCATGGAACCACTTACCGATCTGTTACAAACATCCAACATACAATTCCACATGTATGCAGACGATACCCAACTCTACCTCAAGATCAATACCCTGGACAACATTACTTTGCTCAACAATACTCCTAAGACCTCCCAAACCTGGCTGGCAGTGAATTACCTCAAACTGAATGCCTCAAAAACTGAATTCCTCCTCATTGCTCCTCCCGCCAAAGTCCCCACTATGCACAATCTGATAAAACACCTTACAGCACTAGATGTTCAACCAACCATTGTGGACTCGGCGACATCACTGGGGATAACCTTGGACTGTAACCTTAATATGCAGAAGCATGTCATTAATGCTACGAAGGGAGCAAACTTTCAGATCAACACACTAAGGAAGCTTAAGCCCTTCTTACCCTCAAATGACTTCAAATTAGCGGTGCAGGCCTTAGTATTACCGCAGCTGGACTATGGCAGTGTCTCGTTATGCGGTCTCCCCAAAACAGCCTCAGCTCCTCTTAGAGCCTCCACCAATGCTGCAGCGAGACTCATCACTGAATCGAAAAAAAGGGGCCACATATCCCCAGATCTAAAATCGCTAAACTGGTTGCCATTTGAAGCCAAAATACACCTGAAAATAGCTTGCATGATGCACAAGGCCCTACATCATAGTGCACCCAGCTACCTCACAAAAAAACTCACAATATCTGGAGGATCAAGATCAACAAGAAGTGCAGAAAACTTCCTTCTGAAACCCCAAAAATTCAAAAAGAAAAAAAACGATAACCGTTCCTTCTCATGAATGGCACCCAGGATATGGAATGCCCTGCCACCAGAAATTAGACGAAACCCTTTCTCCCTATCCTTCAAAATGGCAGTAAAAGGCATCCTCATGGTGAAATTTACATAAACATTGGCCGACTTTGACAGCTTTACTCCACTCATTTTGACTTGTTCAGCATTAATGCTCTACCATTATCGTTCAATACCGACCGGTTTCGGTCATGCACCTTATTTGACTCTCCCTTCTACCTATGTTTATCCTTGTTGCCAATCTATATGGTCCTGCTTACCCATATTGTTTGATCCCTGTGTCTCATGTATTTAGCATTTTTGACTTTACTCTTACGTTCCTGCTGCTTTTTATTGTTTTTGATATTCCTATACATATGTATTGCAATACGCTCTGTTATAGTCACAATGTTTGAGCTGTGCCCTGTTCCTTTATTTAGCTTTTTGACTTGATTCTTACAGTCCTGGTTATTTTTACTGAGCTGTTACACCTATACACATTTACTGTAAAGCGCTCTGATACCCGAAAGGGTCTTCTTCGCTCTATATAAAACTCAAACAAATAAAAATAAAAAAAATAAAATGAGACCTCAGACTCTCAAAATTTGCTTTGTTGTTTTCGAAAATGATTAAAAAGTTACTTTGCAAGAACTTTCTGTTAATCCCCCCATTGACAGGGCTCTTGGGTCGGAACTGGTAATGTTTTCTGGCCCGGAGCCAGCACCCGAGTCCCCAAACCACCTGAGGCCTAATTGCTGCAGGTGTCCGGCCCTGCTGCCTGCCCGCAACAGCTGCGAGGGGGGCATCTCCTGCGGGGTAGGAGGGCCTTTCATCAGCGAGGGGCCTCGGTGGAGCTGGGGGTCCCAGCGGCGTCCCACAAGCGATTGAAGTACAGCCAACGGCGGACTTAGTGGGCGTCTTCCTCCGCAGCCCCGTCCGAGGCCGCGTCCTGTGGTTGGGAACTATTCGATATTCAACCGTGATAAATCCTCCGCTCCGAGAACCATGTATCTCCAAGGTTGTGTTTGGAGCTGCTTCCAGGCGCACAATAGGACGTCGGCTCCCTTATGGGGCTTAACATCAGTGTTATTAAGGACACGGAAATGTAAGATATAGCCAAAAAGCGAGACCTAAATAGCGAGGGCAGGAGGTGAGATCTGTTAGGAGCCATGGGTTTTTAAATCGGGATTTTTTTTAATGACATGTTCCGTCGGCACTCTTCCTTGTGCATGACGGTTTCCCCCTAATCTTCATTACCTGTGTGTTTTCGTGCCTCGGAGACAGCTATTGAGAGGAGGGAGCGTGATAAGCAGTGCTTAACTTGTAACGGTGGTTGCACGGACCTGGAATTTATTTTTCACAATCTGGTTTTGAAACAGTGGCAAAGCGAGAACGCAGATATGGAAACAGGTATGTAAGAGTGAGATTGTATTGTATTGTATTGTATTGTAATTGCATTTATATAGCGCTTACTACCCCTGACGAAGCGTCAAAGCATTTTTTCGGCGTTACTCCGGGACCCATAGAGGATTAGTGTTGAAATAGTATAGTGAAACATGCAAGTACATTTTAAGTGGTGGACAGGTTAGTCAGTTATTTGGATTTGGAATGATAGCAGAAGGATAGAGGAGGACAAAGGTTTGAATTTATATTGCGCTTGTTGAAGCACTTTATTCAGGAAGCCTACAAAGGATTAGTGGTGAATTAATATGGTGAAATATGAAGTAATTTCAGTGGTGGATATTAGTCAGTTACTTGGAGTGAGAAGGATAGCGGAGGGATAAAAGGTTTGAAAGATTTGCATTCATATAGCACTTGTTACCCCTGATGGGTGTTGAATCGCTTTTCTGGCGAGTAGCACGCCACTCCGGAACCCATAAAGGATTACTGTTGAAAATGAATATAATAAGACATTTAAAAAAATGAAGTAATTTGAGTAGTGGATGTGTTATTCAGTAATTTGGGTAGTATATTAGTATAGTTTAATATGGAATTTGAGAAGTGAACATGTTAGTCTGTTAATTTCGATTGAAAAGAATAGTGGAAGGATAAAAGAGTGAAAGTTTTTTTTTTTTTTTAGGTCTTAGCAATAGGAGGAGGCTTTTGGATGAGTAAAAAGGAGTTTTGGAGGGGAGGACTCAGAGGAAAGAGTTTAGAAAGGTTTGTTTTAGGGGATCGGTATATTAAAAGAGGTTTCAGATGATGCAAGGAGGGGTAGAGTAGGAGAGAGTCTAGAAAGGGCTATTTTGGCAATCATAGTAGTGGTATGGGGGTTGGGATAAATGAGAGAGTGGATATGCAGGATATATTGATAGATTTATAGGATGAGAGATAGGGTAGTGCATTGGAAGGAGTAGTAAAACAAGTTTGAGATGAGTCAGAAGGTTGATCTAGAAGATATATTGAGCGACGTATAAGCTGAGAAATAGGGTAGTGCATTGGAAATGCTAAATTAGAAAAAAGTGATAAATGTATAGATCCATAATTACATTGAAAGTATATAGATACATAAAGGAGGTAAGTATATGTAGATTAAAAATATTGATAGAGGCACAGAATGAGAAATAGGGTAGTGCATTAGGTATGCTTTTTCAGAAGAACAGACACACAGATCCAAGTACATGGAAGGCACATAGATGCACAATGGAAGTATGTACATGTAGAGCAAAGATGATTTTTATTTATTTATTATTATTATTTTTTCTCTCAACAACATAAATATTTTACATGTTTATACAAAGTAATACACAAAAATAGGTACATATCTATAGTGAAAAAAAAGCTTGTATACAGAGGGATATGCTGTAAATTTCTGTTTGTGTATAGTGCTTATGTGGGGAAGAGCCAAATCTTGAGTAGTTTTCTGAAGATAAGGTGGTTGTCAGTGGACCCTATGTTGAGGGGTAAAGAGTTCCATAGTTTGGTTGATTGAACAGAGAAGGATGTG
Source organism: Lissotriton vulgaris (assembly GCF_964263255.1). NCBI lineage: Eukaryota > Metazoa > Chordata > Amphibia > Caudata > Salamandridae > Lissotriton > Lissotriton vulgaris. The sequence goes on along the minus strand of NC_141696.1, from coordinate 244,542,132 downwards.
CCACCCATGGTTTTTTCTTGTATGATGGTATTTTGAGGCGAGAAGCTCCTTTAGAACGGAGGTTCCTTTGTTGAATGTGTTTGGTGGTTTTATTCCTGATGAAGAGCGGTCCCATTCCATGTATTGCTTAGAGGGTGATACAAAGCAGCTTGAACGTGGATCTTCTGGCAACCAGTAACCAATGCAGGGCTTTCAAGGCAGGGGAGATGTGGTCTCACGGTTTGATATGGAAGAGTAATCTGGCAGCCGAGTTCTGAATCGGTTGTAGTCTTTTTATGGTCGTTAAAGGTGAACCGTGGTAGAGGCTATTGGCGTAATCAAGTTTGGACAGAACAAGGGAGATGGTAGCTTGGACCTTGTATGGAAATCCCAAATGAGGGAATATTCGTCGCAGCGTTTTTATAGTAGCAAAGCTTGATCTTGCTAGTTTATCCACTTGGGCATTCATGGAAAGCTTGGAGTCCATGGTCATTCTGAGGTTTCTTACTTCCTTCGATACTTTAGGCAGTGATCCCAGTTCATCAGGCCATGCGGCAAGCGGGTTATAATATTTGCTATCGCCACACATGTGTATTTCAGTTTTTGAAACATTCAATTTGAGATGGCTCAAGGTCATCCACTGATCCACGGCTCTTAGACAGCTGAAAATTGGTGATTTTTCAATGTCTTTGGGGCATTCCAGTTGAAGGAGTATTTGCCTGTCATCTGCATAGTTATAGCACGTGAGGTTACATTTATTGATCAGTACTGGTAATGACTTCATGTAGATGTTAAAAAGCATGGGCGAGATAATAGAACCTTGAGGGACCCCTCCTTTTGTGGAGTATGTTTTGGACGAGAAAGGTGGGATATGGATGACATTATTTCTGTTTCGAAGATAGGACTCTATCCAGTCAAAAGCAGTTCCCTCTATGCCGGCTTCATAGAGTCTTTGTTTCAGAGTGTCATGGTCAACCGTGTCAAAATTCAAATTCAAATTCAAAAAAGCTTTATTTCGATATACAAAGTAATATCATAAAAGCATACATTGTTAAGAACAAGTATAAATCGCAGAGTGCCTGAGTGTTTCCATTATGGGTACTCCATACATTTTTAAAACAGGGGTATGATCAGAAAGTGACAAGTGCATTTAAAAAGCAAAAAATATCAATAGGACAATCATGTACATTAAAATTTGATGGGTTTAAAAAGCTCTAAAATACATAAATACATATGATGTTACATCGAGTTCCTAAACTTTACCAGAAGTTTCAAAAATTTAGCTAAGGTGTTGACCAATTCCATATCTTCTAGCCGTTGTAGTCTATTAAAAGCGTTTCTACAAGACCGGAGGCCCCACTCCTTAAAAATTGGCTTAAGTAAGATCTTTCTTGGAACCTCATAAAATTTACAAAATAAAATACAGTGCATATTAGTTTGGGGGGCGAGATCATCACAGGGGCAGAGCGGTAAATCTCTCGACCAGTCATTACAGGCTGGAAAAGTAATTAAGCGTTCTAGTGTAACAATTAAGGTCACTTGCAAGGTACAATTGCAGTCCCTGTTCTATAGTAATTTGCTGGTAAGCTAAAACAGATTTTTTCAATTTTTCCATGGACCATCTTTTATTTGCTAGATGGTCCATTGCCAATTTACGCAGGACTTTCCTCTGCATCGTTTCCATACCAGGTGGGTTCTTAAAAAACTCGGGGTGGCCAATCACAGTCAACATTGCTTCTACAAAAGACAGCCATTTAATTTGCCTTATACCATCAAGGTTTAGGCAGTCAGATATTATATTGCGATTAAAGGCTGCCTCTGGAGTTACCCACAGTTTATGCCATAGCAAGATAAGCTCAGTCATTATAATATCGGAGATATATGGGAGCCCCAGTTCTATGTGTACAAAATAACTAGCTGTGGATTTAGGGACCCCAAGGAGGTATCTGAGAAAACAATTTTCGGATTGCTGAATTGACACTGAAGTATCAATCTGAAGAACCGGGTTTTAGAACCCAGCGGCGCCAGGGGAAACGCCCGATGTCTTTGAGTTCACCTGTCTTGGCATACAAAGACACGGGATACTTCTTGGTGACGTCAAAGATCAAATTTATTGGCTGCAGCCAGTAACAGAGGTCCTAGAAGTACAACACGATGTAAGTTCTCAGGAGACTGCTCAATTTTACAAAGCAGGTCGTCCCTTTTTATGCCAAAAATTGTGCTTCAGGCAAACATTCCTTATTTACAGTTGACCAATCCCATGTATACACGACCAAAGTATTGCATGATGACAAACCCACATTTCAGTTGTCCAGCCCACCATCAATTACACAGGAAGAGCCCAACATTCTTGCTCGAACAGGCCGAACAAACCCATAATAAAAGACCTCAACCCAAACTATAAATAGGCCATAAAAGAAGGAACAGAAACAGATGAGAAACAAGATAGAAGGGTGTGTGCATGTACCATAAACTCAGCAATGTCCTGCTCTTTGATCTCTATCTTGACCAGCTGCCGAACAAGGAACTGGCCTAACGAGTTTAACTTCGGGCAATGGAGTCAGCTTGCTCAGGTCACACAGAAGTCAGCACAAACTCAAGCTAAGGTGCACGTGTCCCAGAGACTTGTTCAGCCACAGTCATAGGCCTATGTGAGGGCAACCACAAAATGGCTGCCGCACACAAAATGGAACCCAAAGGTTCAGAACGTAATCCCTAAATACGTAGTGAATCCATCGCTCGAACATGACGAAAACACTCGTACATACTACACTCGTCATTTGCGGTCCGCTCTTACCAAAATCGTCACGATACGACGACCTTTATGAAACGGGTTCAGAATCACGGAACCTCAGACCCTCCTTTTGCCCTTACATAGGCAATAATCCAAACTCACGTCAATCTGAATCCAGGTCTATATTCATCAGATCATCAAGATGTTGCTGTAGCATCATCCTAGTACTTAGTAACTCTCTCTGGACAGGTCTCCTTGAACACAAAGTAGCACAAAGGCCACATATAGCAGGAGCACACTGTACACAAAGACAGAACAGGAAAAGAATGGCTAAGACCATCCCAATGATCATCAGAATCTTCCATCCCCAAGTGGATAACGATCCCCAAAACCATCCCATCAACGACCAATCTCCTTCGTCCATATGCACAGACTCGGAGATGTTATGTAGCTTGGAATTGGCTTGGTACACTGTCGGAGCGTTGTCTGGAATGAAAATGCAGCAGCTCGATTGAATCAATTTACATACCCCTCCTCTATCTGCAAGTATGACATCTAACGCAACTCTGTTCTGAAGAGTCATAAGGCGATCCGACTGGAGCTCAGCAGTCACGTTACTAAGGGCACCGGCAGTTTCAACTATGGTGGACTCAACCACTCTCGTCAATTGCCGTATGTTCCTGCTTTTAACCATAGGTCCCCAAAACGGCAGAAAACCCTTCAAGAAATCTCCTAATTCTTGTCCAGCGGTATCTTCCTTACTGAAGACACCTCTGACAACTCTCGTCTTGTGGTAATCTGCCACAGCCGTATACGTAGGAGGCAACAGGAACGAGACAAAACATGTGCCTGAGAAATCAGGGGGCAACCATGTGTACGCTCTATCGTAACAGACAAAATAGGTACCCTTAGCTGCTAGAAACAATGGGGAAGTCTGGGACGGAAAAACATACGTCTCAGTGCAAACACTCTTCCCTAACTGAGCTCTCGGATTCTTGCCATCACCTTGCAGACAGTAATGACCCTGCTGGGGTTCAATCCAAATCGGAGAGGAACTTTTCGCTCGCTGGTTCTCACTCAGACTAACTCCATATCCAGTAACGTTCCATCCAATATACGCTAGCGTCTCATCTCTCGGGATAGTCTCATAGGAATCTATTCCTCTAATCATATCTACTATTCCCTTAACTAGAGCACTATTCTTTGGATTGTCTTTCACAGAACGTAGGGGGTAGACTTCACGAGCATAGATGAACATCGTTCTGTATGCCCACACAGAACCATTATAGCTGAATGGCAGGACCAGGTAAGGAATACCTTTATCAGTAGTATGGGGCATAAGGTCACACACCCAACAATTAGTTGTGTTCACTACTAGCTGGTGTTGGTGCAGAAGCTGAACAAAGGTGTTATTAACGAATTCCAATCTCCTAATGAATTCATGTTCAGGCAGAGGGTGAAAAGAATGCAAAGAAACGGTAGGAGGAGGCATAGGTTGCGCAGTGGGTGCAAACGTCACTTTGAAAGAGAATATAATATATCCCATCAGAAACATCATTAAGGTAAGTAACATAAAAAGACACAATATTAAAAAACACTTTCTGCTCATCACTTTACACATTTTGCTCCTAAAGCTCATTCTTTCAACAGGTCTCTCCATCTCAAAAAACTCCATCCTCTAATCATGCTGTTCGCGGCGGTAGGGTGTTCCATGCTAAGAAATGCGTCTGTCAGTCCAGGGAACGCCCTTAGACCAACCAGAACTGTCGACCTAACGTCTTCGGCTTGCACTCCAAAGTCTTTGCACCGCGACCTTACAGCTGAACCCGGATGGCGGTTCGAAAAACAAAAATCAAAATAGTTCCTCGGAGGTGAGCTTAACCTTAAAGTCAGAAAAGAAAAAATTAAATTTTTTATTAGTCCAGTGACTCTTGGTCGCAAATTATAACGCTCTTTGCCAGGCAATGTCTGTTCTCGAAACAAAAGCTCAGGTTCCGAAGTATCCAAACGATTCGACGGAGGCACAGCTTCTTGCAGAAAATCGTCGCTTTCTCTTTCAAAGTTCGTTCCAATCAAACGTGCATCGCTAAAAGGCAGAAGACGAGGCACGGTTTCAATCTCAGAGTCAGGAAGTCTGTTTTGGACCCACCGGTCGTACGGCAGAGGCAAAGGGGCCCTCTTACAATGTACGCCGTGGATCCAGTTCTTTTTACCGTGCACTCGCACTGCTGAACGTGTGGACAAAAGCACCAAGTAGGGTCCGTTCCAGCGGGGTTGATCGTTCTTGGTCCGCTGGAAATTTCTTACGAAGACCCAAGATCCAGGTTCGATAGCATGTCCTGGATCTTCAGATGCTTGTGGCAGTGTATCATGAACCTGTTGGTGCAAAACACGCAATTTAGCCATCAATTCCTAAAGGTAATCAAGCAATACAGGGTGTTCTATCTCGCTAAATTTTGTCGGCCGCGGCACTCCCCAAATATTTGCCGGGCGACCAAACACCACTTCATACGGACTAAGTCCCATTCGTGAATGTACAGTCATCCTCGTTGACAAAAGTGCTAATGGCAAAGCATCAGGCCATTGAAGACCAGAGCTCGCCTGTATCTTGGCCAATTTTAACTTAAGGGTGCCATTATAGCACTCAACTAGGCCAGCTGATTGGGGGTGGTTTGCAGCGTGACATTTTTAGCGGATTCCTAAACCACCACGCACTCTCTTCATCACTTGACCCACAAATTCACTCCCATTGTCACTCCAGACCATTTTCGGCAACCCATACCTAGGGAAGAATTCCTTGACAAGGGCTTTAGCTGGAGATAAGGCAGTGTTATCTTTCAGGGGGTATGCTTCTACCCATCGCGAAAAGGCACAAACAACAACGAGCACATACTTTAAGTTGTTGCACCTCTCCATGTGGATGAAATCTAGCTGCAGAGCCTCAAACAGATACGTCGGAGGCGAAAAATGACCAGCTGGAGTTGGAGTTCCCTTACCAGGATTCTACATCAAACAAACCATACAGTTCTTGACCAAATTCTCTGCACACTTAGGAATTCCAGCATTTTGCCATACTGGAGCCAACAACTTACAAATCCCTTTCACACTGATATGAGCAATTCCATGCGCCATCGTAACCACTGGAAGCACATATGCATCGGGTAACAACCATCGTTGATGCTCTGACAACTCAACCCAACAACCATTCAAATCCAATTTACCCTTACTTTCTCTCCATTCATTCAACTCTTTCTCTGTAGCTTCAGCTTGAATAGACTTCACGCTCTCTATCGTATCTTCACACATACTTCTATCCGGAACCCATCTCGCCAGACCCGCAACATACATTCGACTCATCACATCTCTCGCCGTTTCTTTCGCAACTTCATCTGCAAACGCATTACCACGACCAACGTCATCAGTAACTTTCTTATGTGTACTGCATTTCAGAATCGCAACCTGCAACGGCAAAGTAAGTGACTCAAGGAGTTCATTCACCAACTGACCATGTTGAATCTTAGTCCCATGCGAAGTCTGGAACCCACGCTCTTTCCACAATCGTCCAAAACTATGAGCCACACCAAACGCATACTGGCTATCGGTATACACAGTCACTCGTTTCCCTTTTGACAACACACACGCTCTTGTCAATGCAATCAACTCTGCTGCTTGAGCTGAATTATGTGGGATACATGCAGCTTCAACAATCGTATGTAAAGTCGTAACAGCATATGCTGCAGTCGTATCACCATTCGGAAGCTTGAAGCACGAACCATCAACCCATAAAGTACCATCACATTCTACAAGAGGAGTATCCCTAAGGTCTATCCTCCCTTTCGTTTCTTCCTCTGTCCTAAGGAATCAATCATGCTGTTCACAAACATCTGTCTCCACTGAAATCGGCAACAACGTAGCTGGATTCAACGTGTTGCATCTTTTTATATGAACATGACTCGCTAAAAGTGTCAATTCGTAACCTGACAACCGAGCACTAGTTAAGTGCTGTGTCTTGGTTCGATTCAATAAGGTATCCACTGCATGTGGAACCATCACAATCAACGTATTGTCCATCACCAAGCCAGCAGACTGTCGAATAGAAACAGCCACTGCTGCTGTAGCTCTCAAACAACTCGGCAACGCTCTAGCTACCGGATCCAAGGTCGATGAAAAATACGCACATGGACGTTGCTTATCGCCAAACTGTTGAGTCAAAACTGACAATGCACATCCCTCTCTCTCGTGGACATAGAGTGTAAAAGGCTTACTGTAGTCGGGAGTACCCAGCACAGGAGCCGAACACAACGCATCACGCAATTCTGAAAAACTCTTCTGACATTCGTCAGTCCAAGGAATAGGATTCGGAGTATCCTTAACAGTAAGAGCTATCAAAGGTTTCGCCAGAAGCGAAAAATTCGGAATCCGCTGTCTAAAGTACGGCGTAATACCCAAGAAAGCACGCACTTCTCTCTGTGTAGTTGGCACACTCATGTTCGCAATGGCTTGAATTCTTTCTGGGGTCAACCTTCTTCCCTCCTTCGATAAGAGATGACCTAAATAGGTTACTTCTTGTCGACAATATTGCAACTTCGAAAGAGACACCTTCTGATGGAAATCAGACAAATGACGCAACAACGTGAAAGTAGCCTCTTTACAAATCCCTTCATTGTCAGCAGCAACTAACAAATCGTCGACATACTGAATAAGGGCAGCACCATCAGGTAAAACAATCGTATCAAGTTGTGTTTTCAAAACATGACTATAGATGGATGGACTCTCACAATAGCCTTGAGGAGCACGCTTGAACCGGAAACTTCGGCCTCCTAAAGAGAAACCAAAAATATCCCTACTCTCCTCAGCAATCGGGATGCTGAAGAAAGCATTCTTCAAGTCAATCACCGAAAACCAGGTAGCAGAAGCTGGAATCAGAGTCAATAAAGCAGTAATATCTGGCACAACTGGAAATTTCGGAACTACAATCTTATTCACCTCGCGAAGATCGATCACAAACCTGTACACAGGCGGCTGTGAAGAATCAGTTCGTTTCAGAACAGGCAAAACTGGACTATTGCACACATTACCTCTCGTTTCCTCAATCAGACCTTTCTCAATCAGATCATAGATGATCGCCAAAAGTGCTCTTTCACCATCACTGGAAATCCGATATTGGGGAATACGTGGCAATCTAGCATTCGCTTTCAGCGTCACAACATATGGCGGAATCTCCAAAAGACCCACATCATTAGAACCAGTAGCCCAAAGAGAATCAGGGAGAGAAGACAATTCAGCTGGAAGTCGATCTTTAGATAAATACATCGGAGAGATCACTCTCTTACCCAATGTAAGCTGTACTCCTGAAGGAGAACAATAGAGCGTCGCATACAATCTTTTCAACAAGTCCAATCCCAACATGTTCTCACCCCAACCCGTCGTCAGAATGAGGGGTGCTTCAAATTTACAAGGTCCAACAGAAAGAGACAAAGGACTAGAAATCGGATTACTAACTGGGGCGCCAGAAAAACCTATTGAAACATTTGTTAAGCCAGACAAAGGTGCACCAGGGAGTTTAGAGTGCATAATAGAACTCTTCGCAGCACCAGTATCCAACAGAAAAGGCTCTGACACACCTGATGCAATCACTTCAACATAAGGTCCACTCTGATCTACTGGAACTGAAACAACTCCCTCTTTTTGTCTATGGCTGTCCTACCAATCATTACCATCCATATTCTCACCTTCGACATAGTAATCGTCCGCATAGTACTGAGTTGTCCTACCAGACGCACCATTCTGCTGATCAAAACTATTCATCGAATTTTGTGGAGGAAAGGAACGTGTATTCTGGGGGAACACACCACGTCCCCTACCTCTAGAAGCTTGCTGAACACCTCGACCTCTCACACCAGAAACACCATTCGCGCGTTGTAACAGAACCGGGCAACCATTTTTGAAATGACCCTCTTCTTTACAATATGCACACTGATTAGGGCCTACAGGAAAACGCTGTTGAGAAGACTCAAACCTTTGCAAGTTTCTCTGATATTGCTGAAGTTGCTGATAATCACGCTGATTATTACGGGGCGGATACGCTTGCTGCAAAAGAACTTTCGTCTTTAATTCTTTCGTCTTCTTGTCGGCTCTATCTTTCTCGTCCTTATCTCTATTCTCGTAGTACTGAGCAGTAGCTAATATCTGCGCTGACGAAGAAACAGCCCAAGAACTCTCAGAATCCTTCAACTTAGTGCACAACTCTGGAAGCAGATTATGCAGAAACTTATCAACGAACAACCGTTGACCACATTCCGTACTCATGTCCTGACCACTATGGTCGAAAAACGTCTCTTCAAACCTAGTGAAGAAGTCAGACACACTTTCGTCTTTCTTCTGCTTACATGCAGACAATTTGTCACCGTTAACACGCATAGCTGGCATTAACGTCTTCATATAATTAATAATCCTACCAGGGAGTTCTGCAACTAAAGGCTCAGGTTTAGCACCACCAACTTGTCTGCCATCTGAGGCACCAATATTAGCCCATGTATCACCTAACTCTTGCGCATGATCCGTATGACGAATCAGTCCCCATAAAGGCTGTGGAACTACATTTCCAAACAACATGTCTATATCAGCTAGATTCATAACACATGAATCTGCAGTCTGTGATAATTCCTTATAGTACCCTGCAGGATTTTTACGTGGATCAGGCAAAGTCTGCTTAAGAGCCAAAACTTCAGCTCGCTTCCACGGAACATGTACCCAGACACGCTGAAAATGAGCCGGCGCAGCTACAATACCCAAGTTAACATTGGCCTGAACTGCTTCCTTCCATCCCGGAGGAACCTCTCTCATCGGATATTGTCGCACTTTTCTCCTAACAGAAGGATCAGGCTCAAACAACGGCTGAGAAGGAGACTCGCTCCTAAACGACAACAATGTCGCAACTGCTCTCTCAACGTCGAGACCCACAATCGTACCTCTCGCAAACTCGGACTGTACACGGAACAACTCAGACGGAGTCTGTCCCAAATCACCATCTTCCCATTCTTCACGAAGGAAAGTACACATCTTGTCAAAAACATATCTCTGCTTCGGTGCTTCCTATTGACGAAAGACATCCATAACAGACTCTAAATCATATCTTAAAGAATTAGTAACCCATTTATGCGCTAAATGATCCAGCACTGTCCGCTCATCGGGACCAGGCAATTAACTACGCAATTGCTTACGCTCTGAAACAGGGGTCATACTCGATGACCCAAAGAAAGGAGAAAAGAGACTAGTAACAGTATCGGTCATTCTCTGTCGAACAGAAGGAGAAGTTGACAGAAGGACAGGGGACAAAGCAGACTGAGAGGAAACCAATGTAGGAGCAATAGCAGAAGAAGCAGCAAGAACAGGAAAAAAAGTCGTAGAAATAGGAGGCGGAGCAGGTAGCAAAATCTGCGGCCCTTGAGAAGGCTGCACCAGAGGAATAGGAGCCAACTGAAGAGGACCTGGCGGCTGTGCAATAACAGGAGGCAAAGCAACCTGAGGTTGCGCAACGAAATGTTGCGGAGGTGCTGTAGCACTCTGCACATAAGGGGGTGGCAAATTCAACAAATGAGACATCAAAGGATCTTTTTCAAGGTCCTTCGCTGCAGCCTGCTGAGGAGGCAAAGCTGGATAACATTTATCAATCGCCAGTTTACGTTGCCTCTGCAACTGCTCACTTGCTTGTTCTTCTTCGTTATCTTTAAACTGTATAGCAGCTTGCATTATTGAAATACCCTTTTCTCTTTTATTTCTCTTCGCTAATTTAATTTCTTTCTGTTTGGCTTCCTTTCGCCATAGGCGGAAAGAGTCAAACATTGCCGGCCGGGCTTTCTTCTTGAAAAGTTTAACTTCTAAATTATCTAAAATCTCCGCATCATAGCTACCATATTGGGGCCATTTCAGGACAAGAAATGTATTGGCTGCAGCCAGTAACAGAGGTCCTAGAAGTACAACACGGTGTAAGTTCTCAGGAGACTGCTCAATTTTACAAAGCAGGTCGTCCCTTTTTATGCCAAAAATTGTGCTTCAGGCAAACATTCCTTATTTACAGTTGACCAATCCCATGTATACACGACCAAAGTATTGCATGATGACAAACCCACATTTCAGTTGTCCAGCCCACCATCAATTACATGGGAAGAGCCCAATATTCTTGCTCGAACAGGCAGAACAAACCCATAATAAAAGACCTCAACCCAAACCATAAATAGGCCATAAAAGAAGGAACAGAAACAGATGAGAAACAAGATAGAAGGGTGTGTGCATGTACCATAAACTCAGCAATGTCCTGCTCTTTGATCTCTATCTTGACCAGCTGCCGAACAAGGAGCTGGCCTAACGAGTTTAGCTTCGGGCAATGGAGTCAGCTTGCTCAGGTCACACAGAAGTCAGCACAAACTCAAGCTAAGGTGCACGTGTCCCAGAGACTTGTTCAGCCACAGTCATAGGCCTATGTGAGGGCAACCACAAAATGGCTGCCGCACACAAAATGGAACCCAAAGGTTCAGAACGTAATCCCTAAATACATAGTGAATCCATCGCTCGAACATGACGAAAACACGCGTACATACTACACTCGTCATTTGCGGTCCGCTGTTACCAAAATTGTCACAATACGACGACCTTTATGAAACGGGTTCAGAATCACGGAACCTCAAATCCCCCAGATACCAGAGCCATAAGTGGCCGTGGATACACATTTAGCCTTGCATATTACGATCAGCTCCTTGACTGGTCTACCCCCAATTTTAGCCGTAAAATTCTGCAAAGCTCCAATCGCCCTAGAAAATGCAAATTTTCTAGCTTTAATTGCAGTATGCCAAGAACACTTCCTATAAAAAGAAATCCCAAGATAGGGGAATTGGTCTATGGTCTCTATCCTTCTACCCTCGAGGAAAATGGGACAAGGTACTTTCTTTGTTCCAGGTCGACAGGACATGGAAAAGGTTTTTGATATATTAACCTTCAGTCCCTTTTGCCTCATAAAAAGTGTAAACTTTGAGACAGCCCTCTGTAGGCCCAGCCTGGTTTGCGACATGATGGCAGCGTCGTCCGCATACAATTACTCACTAATTCCAGACATGGTTGGAAGCTCCTTTTAATTGCTAGGCCTGCCACGTTCCAATTAAGAACTAAGTGGGGGAAAGATTCAGGTATTAGTGTAGGTTTCATGGAAACAACCCCTTTTTTTCCTCCATTAGTAGTAGAACATGATTTGGGGGATAAGACAGTATGATGTTTCCTAACCTCCCCCGCTAAATTAATTTCTACTTGCTGAGAAAACCGGGTAGAGGATTTTCCAAGCTTAGGCTCACCAGATGTGATCGAGATAACAGAACAGTTGGGTGGTGAGTTACACCCTGCGGGACAATCATTTCTCGCATAATCATAACATGAATTTTATACAGTATTTTCCATTTTTGTGGAGTTCGAAAGCACAGGGCCGGCCCCTAAACTCAAAGACAAATCTGATTGTGGTAGGAAGTAGTCCCCCGATGTTGCTTGTGGGGGCAGCTGAGAGGTCCAAGAGGAGTAGCGCAGCAACCCTGTTGCGGTCAACTGTATTCTTTAGGTCATTCCAGATGGCAAGGAGGTCAGATACAGTGCCTCTTCCCAGACGGAATCCTGTTTGGAAGTCTGAAAGTATGTAATTCTCTTCAATGAATTGTGACATCTGGGTGAACGCTGTTCTTTCTATCAGTTTGCCTAGGAACGGTCCATTTGTAATGGGTCTGTAGTTGTCGGGTTCAGCGGGTCCAAGTTTGTTTTCTTCAGTAAAGGGCGTATTTATGACTTTTTGAGTTCTTCTGGAAATATTCCAGTAGTTAAGGAATCGTTGATGGTTCTTCTTACTGGAATGGCAGCAGAGGTTGTTAAAAGAATTGGCTTGAAAGTTTGTGGCGGACAGAGGTCAGAAGGGCTTCCGGCAGGCCTGCTTGCTTTGACCAGGTCCATAAATTCATTGTGTGAGATGTGTCGGAAGGAACAGAGAGGCTTGATTAGAGCATTCTTGGATTGTTGTTTTGTACAAGGGTTAGTGCTGGTGCTTTGTTTCTGTTTTAAGTACGATTCCAATGTGCCTGCTTTGTCCGTTTAATGATTTGCCAGTTTGTCTGTGACATCTTGAGTAACAGGATGAGTGCCTTCTAGGCCATTTGGTTTGCGAAATTCATTGAGTATTTTATGGAATTATTTATTTGCACATTTAGCGTTTTGAATTCTGTCTGAATAGTACCTTTTCTTAGCTTTTTTGATAGCAGACTTGTATAATCTGTTAATTTTCTGTAGGTGAAGTTTGGCTTGTTTGGCTTTTGTTTTGACCCAGGTACATTGCAGCTTTCTAATTTGTTGTTTTATATCTTTTATTTCTATGTTTATCCAAGGCGCTTTTTTTCTTTAGTTTTTTTGTGTGGTTTTGAGTGGTATCAGGATGTCAAAAGCTTCCTGTAGCCACTCATGGATTTTGAACAGAATTTATGCTTTCCAGATTTGTACTGGATGTTAGTTGTGTTTCCAAGTGTTCCAAATTGAGTTTGTTCCACGGCCGATAAGTGGATGGATGTAAGGTAGTTTTAGGTGAGTCGCTTAGCGTTGTTTTATGTTGGAAGGCAAGCAAGTGGTGGTCTGATCATGTGACTGGAGTTATAGTTTGAAAGGTAACTAGTTCAGTATTAGCAAAAATGACTTCTAGGATATGTCCAGCAGTATGTGAGATGAACAGAAAGTGTAGAGAGCTGGAAGAAAGAGGCATACGGTGCAAGACAAGTCAGCCATGGCATTGCAGCGCCGGGATTCGGTTGCTGGGCGACAAATTCAGTAGCGAGAGTTTGGACCCCTGCACTTTTTTTTCCAAAATTATGCACTGAGGGAGCGAGGTTAGGTACAAGCTCAGAAAGGAGGGAGGAAACAAAGGCAGTCACAAGAACATGGGCGTTAACCCCCAAGAAGAGGCAAAGTAAAAGGGGGCAATCGGAAAGGCCGAAATTATGTTTTTTAAGACGAGTCAGAACAGGACGGTACAAAGTGACAAGTGGCCAGTCCCTTACGCGGCTACAGCGAAGGTCTGGGTGTAATCAGAGTGGAAGGATACAATCCCAGCAGGGCCGACTGAGCAATTTATCCTTCTGATATCAATGATGTGAGCACCACTGACTAGTGATCTTTGAACTAGAGAGTGCAGCACTTAGACTCTAGTGAACGTCTTACTGCTATAAAAGCACTAGTGATCGAGGAGAAAGTTGTGTCGGACACTGAGGTTAAAGGAAGCCAGGGCGAGGATCAACGCACCCCCAGAATGACCAACAGTAAGACGGACGGCACCTCCGGGCACCACTTCAAGTGTGGGAACTTCCTATACCGTGCGTAAACCCATAGTAACAGGGTTTGGGGGCCACAGCATTTTTCCTTGAATAAGTATTCCTCATGCTGGGAATTACAGCAGTAAGCCAGACCGAGGTGGGAGTGAGACAGTACTACTCATGAACATGCTGTGTGTGTCGTGCCCCATAGCGAAGTCCAATGGGAACATCTTCCAAATATCCCTATATGAGCGCAGATAGCGCGGGTGCTTTATCAAAAGTTGCTACAGCACATCTTAATGTAATTTTTGGCAATCTGGTTCCACTAAAATAGAAAGAGTCTTTCCTTTGGTCCCTTTATCTGAGCAGGAAGAGCGTCCCGGCGTTTGGCGGTGTGGACGAATGAGGACTTACCACATTTCATGTCTTTCTTTGCTGGAACTTGGAAGTATAGGAAGTAAAATGCGGGCCTGGAGTCCAGGGGCTTAGGTTGACAACAGATATGGATCTTTTCCTGAGGGAAGAATGGTCGAGTCCCGCGGATGGCTCAGTGAGCTATGCACAATGATTTAAAGTGGTTTGCCTGATCACTGGGAGCCACTGTAGGGGGAGCAGATGTGACGTGGCTCCTCAGTGGAAGATTACGCAGCTGTCTGAAAGTTGCATTTTGGATTCAGTGTGGTTTCCAAAGGGTTAGTTGGGGTGCTCTGGGCTATCCAGTGGGTGGTCAAGATGATGGGTACTAGCGTGATGGTACATGGGAGCTTTTGTGGGAACCTGAGGTACAGGAGAGTCTGACACAGACACAGACGTCTCATCATGTGGAAGCATCCCTTGATTGCTTGATTCACTTGTGGGATTATAGACAGATTGGAGTCCAGGATGAGCCAGGCCTCCTAGGTGTCCGACTTACACATCAAAACAAGGCACATTAAAACAAGCGGGCCGAGGCGGCCCCACTCAAAATAACTAAGAACGAGGGAGGGGAGGAACAGCAGAGAGTGGGGTGGAGGTAGAGTAGCGAGGTGAGGGAGGGAATCCCCTGTCCTCTCCGTGAAACCCTGCGCCTGTGAGCTCCTTGCCTGGCAGGAGTAGAAAACAGAGTAATAAATCACGCCACCACTGATAAGAAAGTTAGTTACCACAGCCGTAAAGCAGGCCATGGTGTCCGTAGGGGCTGTCTGAAAAGCGGACAGGGTGGCACCTGAAAACACTCCTTTCCATTGGGAAGCCAGCGTTTATCATAAATGCTGACACTACCCAATGGAAAGGAGGGGCAGGGCTTACAGTCTCTTTTAGAAATCTTGTATTTACAAGATCCCTCGGAGAGGAGGGGCAGCTTCGCTGCCACGCCCAGCCAAGACCTAAAAATGGCCTGCTACTGCTCACAACCCCTATGCTACTGCACAACCTTTGCACAGGTGTGCAGAGGTGTGTGTGTGCTGACTAGTGCTGCACTTGTACTGGTAGCATACCCTTTTGTGCAAAATCCTATGCCTAGACAAATTCTAAAACGTTCCACATATTTTATATGTTCTGTACAATGCAACATACAAGCAATAAGTGGAATGTTTGCAGAAATAAAGACATTTATACCTGTAATGTTTGGCTTACAGCCTGGTCTGGCTATCTTTATTAGATCAAGTTTGGCATCAAAATAAAAAAAAAACTGTAGGTGCTTGCCCAAATCCACCCAAGTAAGGCTTCATTTATGCAAAGTAGCACAAAGCAACATTTGCGCTGGGAAAAGGGCACATTTGCAGGTGCAAAAAAACGTTTACCCTGGAACATATGTAACTTGTTAGTAAACGCGGCTCTGTGTTTCTGTGGAGAATGCTCGGGTACGAAATTTGAAAGGCAAGCCGTTTTTATGAGTAACGCTATTATAGCAAGAATTTTCACTGTCCACTTCTTTATCAGAGGTCTGCTTGGAAGGTGGGGCCTGGGCAATAGCCCACTTTGCCCATGCCTCAAAACGCCTCTGCCCTGGAACCTTCAAGCATGCATTTCCGATCACGACATGAATCGCTGCTAAACTGATGTTGCCAGGCTCCTAAATTCACGTGTAGGACAAGGTAACATTCACTGGCGGGTACTAGGCGTGGCGCAGAGCATGTAAAGTAGTCTAGGTGAGCTTTATGATGAAAATTAGAATAATCGTACAACATAGTAGCAATGGTTTTGCACACATCGGGGCAAATTATCAAGGACTGGTGTTAAAATTATCGATGTTTTATCGGCAGGAAACTGCCGATAAAACAGCGATAATGGGCTTGATAATACACCCTTGTTAATTCCCATAGAAGCCCATGTTCTGATATTAACATGTGCTTCTATGGGAATTAACAAGAGCGCATTATCAAGCCCATTATTGCTGTTTTATCTGCAGTCTCCTGCCACTAAAACTGCGATAATTTTAACACCGGTCCTTGATAATATGCCCCCCGTTTGCTCTCCCTTGCTCAATACACGTGGACATGTTCCTGCTGCTCATCATCAAAGCAGCAAAGCAGGGGTAAATCTATAGTGCACTCAGCTCTTTGTTTTTTTCTTCAAGAGGTCAAATTTTACTAGAATTAAAGGACATTTAATAGGCATAGCAATCAGCAACAGGTGCAAGGAATGCTTTTTTCCAAAGCGTGGTTAAAACGTTAAATATGATACTATCTGGAAAGAATAGTTCACTTTTATTTAAACAATCCTCTATTTGATTGCATTTGAGCAGCCTTCCTTTAGTAAAGTAAATGGGCATTAAAAATACGCGGATTCCAATAAATTACGTTTTTGTGTATAACATAGAAACTGACAGGTGTTTGGGATTCAAAATATGTAAATATAGACACTTTCGTTTGGCTCTTGGTTTAATCTTTCTCGAACAGAAGTTTTAATTCACCCTATTTACATATAAATGCATAGATTTTCGGAATAGTGCTTTCATTAAGGTGCTATTATACAAGTCAAGTCAAGTCAAAAAGCTTTATTTCGATAACATTTCATTATCATAAAAGCAAGTTAAAAAAGTTGGTAGTTAATAATAAAATTGGTAACACATTTCCAGTTAATAGCAAAAGAGTATAACATTTACTAGAATTAATATTGTTTAAAAAAGATTAAACAGAGTATATAAGCTTTCTGGCTCGAATAGCCCAAGCCCAGAATAAAAATTTTGCTAGGGCACAGGCATAGGGTACATAGCTGTCCGAAACAAGTATCCTAATTGCCACAACATGGCTCCTGGTTCCCAATTGCCGGCACAAGTTCTTCAGCCACGCCCTTCTTGGATTGGCATATTCCTTGCAGACAAATAAGAAATGGGCCAAAGTCTCTGGGTGGGCTAAACATGATGGGCACAAGTCAGTTTTGTCAGTGCAGGATTTCCATGTTTTGGTGAAAGTATTCAATGGCAAGGTACCCGTTCTAAATTTAAAATACAGAGAGCGGGCAAACGGTTTCCCGATTATGTCTAGGTAGGGTTCTCGCCTAGGACAGTCTTTAAACATTAAAAAATCCTCTGTGAGCCTACCAATGGATGTGCTAAAATGCCTTTGGGAGCAAATCCAATCCCGGTAAAGGTTTTTAAGTACTTGTTTTGGAGGAGATGTTCTGCTTGACCAGGAATCCAATAGGCCCAAGTTCGACAATGAGGTTTTCATGTCTGTTAGCCATTTGACTCTGGCCCAATGTGGTGACGCCATTATCTCTTCCAGGCCTCTGGCGTAGGCGCTAAGTTCCTCTACCCGCCAAATACGGGCCCATAATAGGAGAGGACGAAATTTTGTAATTTCGCCAATCTGGGTACATCCAAGGTCCAAAAATAAGGGAAAAAGTGGGGTACTTTGAGGGAGGGACATTAATTGTCTACAGAAATTGTTCTCAGATTTTTGTAAAGCTTGAGAAGATGCAAAGCCCCAAAGTTCAGCTCCATATAGTGCAGAGCTGACACCCTTGGCAGCGTAGATCTCTAGGACTGTTCCTATTGGTTTGAACGAACTGGAACGTTGCTCCCTCAATAGGGCACCTGTGATCCTTTTATGGTTCAGCAGCATCTTATCTAGATGGGGAGTCCAATCCATTTTGTCTGAAATGCGTATCCCTAAATAATCAAATACTTTAACCCTTTCCAGGGACTCGGTGTTTAAAGTAGGGGGACGCACTTGCTGTTTGGGGGGATTAAGGACAAGATATTTTGTTTTATTGGTGTTTATAACCAAGCCCCGGTCAGTACAAAAGGTTTGGAAATTGTCCAAGAGTTTCTGTAGTCCCATTGGGGTCTTAGAGATTAGGAGCGTGTCGTCCGCGAAGAGGAGGGTCGATATGCGAACCCCCGCCAGGGATGGTTCGTCGGATGGTGATTTGAGTAGGTGCTCAACCACCCCATTGATGTACAAAGAGAAAAGGGTGGGAGCCAGAACGCATCCCTGGCGGACCCCTCTCTCGACCGGAATACAGCCCGTTTTCTCCCCTCCAGAGCCCCACCTAACTTGGGCAAAGCTGTCCTGATGGAGCCTGACCAATAGGGATAGAAGATACCCTGGAAGCCCCATGTTGGCCAGAACCTTCCACAGCAAGTCCCTGGGGACAAGGTCAAAGGCAGTCTTTAAATCGATGAATGCGAGATAAAGACTGCCCTTGCCTATCACTACCACCTTCCAGTAAATCATCATAAGCCTGAAGGCCTGCTCTATCGTTCCAGTGCCTACTCTAAAACCGGCCTGAAAGTCGGTAAGTATTTTGTTTTCATCTACCCAGTTGAGTATCCTGAGTAGAATAACTTTACCAACAACTTTTTGGCTTACGTCTAGTAAGCTAATCGGCCTATAATTGGACGGATCATCCCTAGGGCCTTTCTTGTGGATGGGAACCACCTCTGCCCCCTTCCAAGACACTGGAATTGGGGCACCCCTACAGATGGCAAGAAGGAGGGAGTGGATTAATTTGCCCCAATTAACACCATCGGATTTTAGCAGGTCCCCGGGGATGCCATCTGGTCCTGCGGCTTTTTGTGGAATGATGGAGTTAATAGCATATTCTACTTCCTTCAGTGTAAAGTCAGGATCGCTAGGGAGAAGAATATAATTAGTGTAGGGAGAGGGTTGGAAAGACCCTCTTCCATTCAGGTCGTTATGGCAGGAATAAAGTTTGGAAAAATGAGCCTCCCATACCTGGCCCGAAATACTGCAGGTTACAAGGTCGCTATCCGGTCTATTTCGTGCCCTTATAGTATCCCAGAAGGATTTAGAGTCTTTTTTCATACTGGCTTCCTTAAGGGTTAGCCAGTAGGCATCCTCCCACTCTCTTTTAGCTACCTGTAGGGCCTTTTTATGGTCTCTTCTGGCAATTTGGATTAGTGGGGGGGACTTCCCTTTGACTGCCTCTATTAGGCGTGATTTGGCCTTCCTGCATGTTGCCGAATACCAATCATGTTTGCCTTTAGGTTTAGGTTTCTGTTTCCCTGAGGGCAGTTGTACCCAAAAGAGGTCCACAATGGTTTTTACTGCAGCTTCAAAAGTAGCAGTGACCTTGTCTGCTGCTATAGTTAAATCAATAGAGCCAATTTCAGCCTGCGTGCCCTTAACCACTTCGTCTATTGTGGATAGTTTGTCGGTGTTACACATAAACTTACTCCACTTTAGACGCCTGCCACAAGTGGCAACAGTAATCCCCTGCGGGCGGCTTAGAGAGACTGGCAATACTTCAATGTGCCAAGGATTTTTTAAGGATAAGGAGAGTGGGTTATGGTCGCTTTCTATGGTATTGGTAATAACCATGTCGTTAACATGGCTCCAGAGGCCCCTATCCAGCAGAATATAGTCAATCCGTGTGCATTGACCAACTCTGTTAAATGTGGGAGCACCCAGGAGGTCAGATCGAGTGCGACCATTGGCAGCTCTTAATCCAAACTCCAATGTGAGTGCATTTAGATGGATTGCACTGCGAGTCCAGCGCTTAATGGGTGGGATAGAGAGGGTAGGGATACCCCATCTACTATCCTCTTCTCCTAGGTCTGATATCCCTTCTAGGGGGAGTGGTTCATATGTACAATTAAAATCCCCTGCTACTAGGATATGTCTAAGTCCACTCTGCTCTCCCAGCTGAGCCTCAAGCTCCATCATTGTGGGTGAAATGCACCCATTTTTTGTTCCCCTGATATAAACATTATAGAGGTCAACAGTTATACTTCCCCGTAAGCCCAATAGGGAAACACCAAGTATATCCCGGGTTCCTGCCTTCTTAGTAATTATCCTGCAGTTGAGCAGGATACTTAACCATATAATTAGCCCCCCCGATGGCCGCCCCTTCCCTGTCTTGGATTTTACTGCTGGTGTAAAAAAGGTGACAAACCCCGCCCGGTGCAGTGGTTCAGTGGCCCATGTCTCTTGGAATATACAGATTTTATGGGCATCAACCAAGGCATTCCACTCCGGGAGTCCTAGTTTCCTTGAGATCCCAGCCAGGTTCCAACTAAGGATTTTTAACTCACCATGTGCTGAGTCTCCGTCTGGAATCACAGTACAATGGGGGTTAAATAAAACTACACTGTCCCTAATTAGTGTAGGTGATGGCACCTCTAAGTTTGTAGGGAGAGATGTGCCCAGCACTTCATCCTTCATGGCGATATTGGCATGAGGGAGGTTAATATCTAAACCTCCCTTAGGAGGAAGTCAATCAACCTCATCCAACACACAGTACCTATTTGGATGGGCAAACTGTGTGTAGGAGGGGTTAAAGGACATGGATGAAGATGGATCCTGCCATGGCTGTTGCCATCGATGATTAGCAGTGAGTGGTGGCTGAGGAGGTTGTTGCCACTGCTGGGAAGGTTGAAAAAAAGATGGTAAGGGGTGGAAAGGTTGTTGCCACTGAGGGCCAACGTGGTGCGGGACAAAAGGTGGAAAGTTAGGCGGCTGCTGCCAGTGGTTGGGGGCATATTGAGGGGGACGTACAGGCCCTTGATTACTTGGGAAAATTGGCCGGTGGAAGTTGGGTCTTGTCGAGTTGGGGAGGAAGTAAGACAAGGGGAGTGGTTTGATCTGGGTGGCAGGACCGCTATTAGGTGCATTACAAATAAAAGTCGCAGCCCCCACATCCCTGAAATTAACAGTAATTACATCCCCTGGTATTGTTTTCTTAATCCTACCCACCCAATCCCCTCTACGTACAGTGAGAATTTCCCCACTCATGCTACTAGGTAGTGGTTTATGTATTTGAGCCACTGGGCACATTTATTTCTTAACTCTACATAGGTCTCTTTAACTCCTTCCTTCAGTGGGGGGACAGCAGTCAACACTACCACAAAAGGAGAAACTTCTGGTGGCAGACTAATAGACTTATAGCGGGTCTGCCTTGGCTTAGGGGTTTCAGAGTTATTAGTAGAGTGAGAGGCTAGGATATTCGTAGGTTTCCCTTTGGGATCCGTGGTTTGGGAAGTGTTGGATTTAGTACCAACGGCTGATTGCTGCACGGATGAAGGATTGCTCACCGCTTTTGTATTGGAAATAGGTAGCGGCTGAGCAGAGTTGTTCCCTGAATGGGGAGAATGTAATGCAGCTTGGTCCTTAGAAGATAAGAAGATGTTCGCTTTATCAGTTGTGGGCTTGGTGACCTTGACTGTCGGTTGGGGGTTGGGTGGTAGTTCTCTGTGCCCTTGCTGCTGGACAGGCCCAAGCTCATTAATCTTGTTGGGCCATTTAGTATTAATGAGCGATGTTAGCCTATCGAGTTTAGAAATCAAGGGTTTGATTTGGGCCGCTATTGTAGCTTCCAGATCATGCTTGAGATCCGTGACCATGTTTTCGACCCAACATGGAATGCCAGGCGCTGTGTGTGGAGTAGGTGTTACCAAATTATGGTTACTAACTTTGGCTTTGGTCTTCTCCTTAGGTTTAGACTCCTTAGTTTTGGACTTAGCCACTACTTTTGTTGGGATAAAAGTAACCTTTCCCCTGGAATCACTAGGCACGTGAGGGGTCGACTTGGCAGTTAACCCATCCAGGCCCGGCTCCGTCTCTCTGGGTGTCCGACAGGCTTCTAGGTCTGGGGTCGCCTCCAGATCCACAAAGGACGGGTCCGACTCCGAACAGGTAACTGACAAGTCGACAGCACTCGGTACTGTAACAGTGCCTATAGTGGTCAAGGGCAAGGGCAAGGAGCAATTGTTCGAAGCTTGCTGAGAGGGTGAATTTGCATTTGCAAGGGAGCCCAGGGAGTTGCGCTTGGCATGCATGAGGTCCAGGGAGACTCTTTTCTCTAGGAGTACAATGCTCTTATAAATTGTCTCATTTACCCGTGAGATGAAAAGGTCAATGGGACCAGTCACTTGTGCTACCTCCGTAGCTTTTTTGGTACAGCTTCTTGTTTTGTGCCGCATGTTTGGCGTTGGCAATGAAAATGCTATACCAGATATTGAATGACTGTGGCCTCAGAGAAGGGTAAGTGACAATCGGCCTACCTGGATGGTGGGTTCAGGGCGATGAGACAGGGATTCGGGGCCTGGGCCGTCCTCTACCGTCCTTGAACGGCCTTAAACGGCCCGCTCTTTGCCCGGTCTTCGCCCCGGCCTTTGCCCCGCGCGCGTCCCGCGTGCGCGTTACCCACGCAAGTTTTGAAGGCAGGACAGGAGGAGGGGGCGGGAAGAGGACCAGCTGCGGCCGATCCACGCCGCTCGGAACGCTGGTCCTCGCAGTCCCGCCTCTACCCCTGTTAGCAAGCTGACAAAGTCCAAAGGACGCGTTGGTGCACAATGCACAGTAGAGATGCAGGAAATAATTTCTCCCAAAGAAGTCTTGCCTACGAGCGGCCCCCGCGAAGCGGGGGCCGCGAGGCGTGGCAGGAAGGTCGGGCAGCAGCACTCAGGGACAGCGCTTCCTCGTGTAAGGGCTCACAGGGCTCACTCGCTCCACGGAGATTTTGAAGGGAGGAGGAGGGGGCGGGAAGAGGACCAGCTGCGGCCGATCCACGCCGCTCGGAACGCTGGTCCTCGCAGTCCCGCCTCTACCCCTGTTAGCAAGCTGACAAAGTCCAAAGGACGCGTTGGTGCACAATGCACAGTAGAGATGCAGGAAATAATTTCTCCCAAAGAAGTCTTGCCTACGAGCGGCCCCCGCGAAGCGGGGGCCGCGAGGCGTGGCAGGAAGGTCGGGCAGCAGCACTCAGGGACAGCGCTTCCTCGTGTAAGGGCTCACAGGGCTCACTCGCTCCACGGAGATTTTGAAGGGAGGAGGAGGGGGCGGGAAGAGGACCAGCTGCGGCCGATCCACGCCGCTCGGAACGCTGGTCCTCGCAGTCCCGCCTCTACCCCTGTTAGCAAGCTGACAAAGTCCAAAGGACGCGTTGGTGCACAATGCACAGTAGAGATGCAGGAAATAATTTCTCCCAAAGAAGTCTTGCCTACGAGCGGCCCCGCGAAGCGGGGGCCGCGAGGCGTGGCAGGAAGGTCGGGCAGCAGCACTCAGGGACAGCGCTTCCTCGTGTAAGGGCTCACAGGGCTCACTCGCTCCACGGAGATTTTGAAGGGAGGAGGAGGGGGCGGGAAGAGGACCAGCTGCGGCCGATCCACGCCGCTCGGAACGCTGGTCCTCGCAGTCCCGCCTCTACCCCTGTTAGCAAGCTGACAAAGTCCAAAGGACGCGTTGGTGCACAATGCACAGTAGAGATGCAGGAAATAATTTCTCCCAAAGAAGTCTTGCCTACGAGCGGCACCCGCGAAGCGGGGGCCGCGAGGCGTGGCAGGAAGGTCGGGC
Organism: Lissotriton vulgaris; assembly: GCF_964263255.1. Classification (NCBI taxonomy): domain Eukaryota; kingdom Metazoa; phylum Chordata; class Amphibia; order Caudata; family Salamandridae; genus Lissotriton; species Lissotriton vulgaris. Next base: position 244,518,352 of record NC_141696.1, on the reverse strand, counting down.
AGCAGCACTCAGGGACAGCGCTTCCTCGTGTAAGGGCTCACAGGGCTCACTCGCTCCACGGAGATTTTGAAGGGAGGAGGAGGGGGCGGGAAGAGGACCAGCTGCGGCCGATCCACGCCGCTCGGAACGCTGGTCCTCGCAGTCCCACCTCTACCCCTGTTAGCAAGCTGACAAAGTCCAAAGGACGCGTTGGTGCACAATGCACAGTAGAGATGCAGGAAATAATTTCTCCCAAAGAAGTCTTGCCTACGAGCGGCTCCCGCGAAGCGGGGGCCGCGAGGCGTGGCAGGAAGGTCGGGCAGCAGCACTCAGGGACAGCGCTTCCTCGTGTAAGGGCTCACAGGGCTCACTCGCTCCACGGAGATTTTGAAGGGAGGAGGAGGTGGCGGGAAGAGGACCAGCTGCGGCCGATCCACGCCGCTCGGAACGCTGGTCCTCGCAGTCCCGCCTCTACCCCTGTTAGCAAGCTGACAAAGTCCAAAGGACGCGTTGGTGCACAATGCACAGTAGAGATGCAGGAAATAATTTCTCCCAAAGAAGTCTTGCCTACGAGCGGCCCCCGCGAAGCGGGGGCCGCGAGGCGTGGCAGGAAGGTCGGGCAGCAGCACTCAGGGACAGCGCTTCCTCGTGTAAGGGCTCACAGGGCTCACTCGCTCCACGGAGATTTTGAAGGGAGGAGGAGGGGGCGGGAAGAGGACCAGCTGCGGCCGATCCACGCCGCTCGGAACGCTGGTCCTCGCAGTCCCGCCTCTACCCCTGTTAGCAAGCTGACAAAGTCCAAAGGACGCGTTGGTGCACAATGCACAGTAGAGATGCAGGAAATAATTTCTCCCAAAGAAGTCTTGCCTACGAGCGGCCCCGCGAAGCGGGGGCCGCGAGGCGTGGCAGGAAGGTCGGGCAGCAGCACTCAGGGACAGCGCTTCCTCGTGTAAGGGCTCACAGGGCTCACTCGCTCCACGGAGATTTTGAAGGGAGGAGGAGGGGGCGGGAAGAGGACCAGCTGCGGCCGATCCACGCCGCTCGGAACGCTGGTCCTCGCAGTACACCAAAGTGCTTAGCAGCGATATGACTGGAGGCGGGCTACACTTCATCCTTTGTTTTCCCTTTACTAAATTAAATGTTCCCATGCTATAGGGGCAGCTAAAAGGTACAGCAATATCGAAAGTGTTGAAAAAGAAACATAAGAATGCACGAGGACATGCTTCATACGCATTTACTTTGCATAAAATACAATGTACATGCACATGGATGGTCCGTACTTTTAAGTAAATCTTTAAATATGCATACACAAGCATCTTTAGAGTTGTTCTGGGGTTTACCTTTCAACTTCTGCCAATAATAAACTTTATGACAGCTTAAACACTGCATTTTAAGATGTACAGTAGGTGGAAGCAATGCTTTCTTCTAGGGCATGTTAAATAGTTCATATTGATTTCATATGATGAATATTGCTTTCCTTAAGGTACTATTACGTTAGAACTCTGAAGGAAAGGAACAAACAGAGCTTTTTTAGATGGTGAAGACTGATAGTGTAAAAAAAATTCCATTATAGGTAGGAAGCTGGGGGCATATTACCAACAAGTAGCGATATTTATCGCTAAATAGGCTTAGCGACGATTTTTTTATCGCTGCCTATCGCTGGATATGTTAACGGAGAAAACATGCTATTAGCAACGTTTTTCTCCATGGTGCTAAAATATCCAGCTATAGCGGCGAAATGCGTGAATATCGCTGAGAATACAGCGATATTCACGCATTAGCGGCGAAATGCTCTTAACCATGTTATCCACCTCCCATTGGATAACATGGCTAAGAACTGGTCTGGGCAGGTGTTAGTATTTGGAGATATTCGCGCTTAGCGCAAATATTTCCAATGCTACGCCTGCCTTGGTAATAGGCGATAGCGACATTAGCGACTGCTTTCAGTCGCTAACTGGTTGGGTACGCCCACTTTGCATGTCATTAGCGATAAACAGCGATGACATGCAAAGCGGGCCCCAAACCGCTCGCTATCGCCTAAAAGCTGTCGCTAATATCAGTTAGCAACAGCTTGCCAATAGGGCGATAGAATTATCGCCGCTTAACAGCCAGAAACGGCCGCTAAATCGGTGATAATTGCCTATCGCCCCCCTTGGTAATATGCCCCATGGACCTTCACTCATTCGCAGATAGCTTACACCAGTCAGACTTCGGCCGTCCAATGAAAGATGAAAATGCAGACCTCGGAGCATTGTCTCCATGTAGGGCACATGCATGCGATCACTTTAGTACAGATACTTAAAACACTGCTTACTTTTAGACATTCCTTGTTTATGTGGAGGGGGCAACTGACTGATCCCCTCCATTACGCATGAGCAGTCTGCATGTAACCAAGGTAATGTTCCGAACATAGATCCGATTGTCACCTTGATTAATGACAGAGGTGGCTGATGGTGCCTCACACTCTATACCTGAAGAAACCACTGCCCTTAACATGGAACTCATGAGGAAACACTGACAAGTGTTTGTTTTACTTTCTATAGATGCTGCTGTGATGAAATTTCCATTAATCATCTTCAGATAGGTCATTTCAGGGCATTGTCCAAGGCAGCGACCCAATAGGACATGTGTATATTAGGATCCTCCTCACCGAGAAATCCTAGACCCAACATGAATCAAGAGGTACCGGGACATGTCCCCATACGAGGAGGAAGTAATTCTGCTCTGTTTATGATGCATAGTGAGGTTGTTAGTCCTACCAGTCAAGGACGTCATCGACGAGAGTTAGCCAGCCAGAGAACCTGACTGCTTATTTTATCAGGAGAGGTATAATTCGAGCCTGAGAATCTCCCTGCCTTGAGTCACTGGCAGGGAAGCCAAGGGCCAAGAGTGAAAGGAGCTGTCGTCCATGGTCGACTGCTGGAGTGGAGTCTGCTGCATGGTCGGGGCCAGCCCCTCACCCTTTGGAAACTTGTGATTCAAAGCATGACTGTAGAGGTATTTCCTATCATGGTCCCCTTTGAGTAGGGTGAGTGGAGCTAGGGTACCTTTCTGCATGGCACTAGCTGCCCCTCAGACTTACCTGTCACATAATTAGTGCCTCTACCCTGGATCCTTCTTGTGCAATCCAGCACAGACTGTACAAGCAGGATAGACATTTTGGTGAGGAACACAGTGAACAGATGTTATTTGACCTAGGGGGATTAGTGCAGGAGCAAACAAGTAATTTCAAGAAACCACTTGGAGTGTCTGGAATAGAGAAGACCCTTAGGCATCTGTTTTGCAAGATCAGACCTGCAATTCTTCATGCAGTTTGTGAAAATGGCTTCCAAAAAAAGTAAGGGGTCAGACAACAGTGATCATAGAATACATGCTGCAGTCTTTTGAGACCAGGGACCAAGGACAGTGACCAAACTCCACAACCTTTGTAGAATCAGGGAGGCCAAGTTGATGCTTCTGTCGATCTTGCGGTCCCATCCAAAAGGGAGCCATCCATACTGAGGGATCTATTATGATGTCAGTCGGACATCATCTCGTTGTGAGAACAGACTGACCATAGGTCGCCGGTTCCGCACTCTCTATTCCTGGTGCAGTTGCAAACTCCCATTTCTCTATGGGATCTTGTGTGACTGTCAGAAACCGGCCGCAGCACAAGCTCCCATTGAGAAATAGCACCATGGTGCCTACAAAATGGTGCAGGGATTTACAGGGGGGGCACCATAAAAGTCCCCCAAGCCCTCAACCGGAGGCAGCTGAGGGATGGGGCCCTTCTAGGGGACCCTTAAGTCACTTTCTTATAGGCTTTCTGTGTAGAAAGCCCGTCATTGAAAGCCTGTCTGAAACCAACATTATAGTCCTGACGGCGGAAACGCAGTCCATTTGAGATTATGTGCGGCCTCTGACTGGCCGACGGACTCCTTGAGTCATTTGGAAGCCAGTTGGTCTGACCGGCCAGTTTACACTCTGACCGCCAACATTATAATTCGGCTGTCAGAAAGAGCAGTCGGAGGCTCACTGACCAACATTGCAATCAGGCCTTGAATCTCTGGTATAAGGACACAAATCTCAGCCTTGAGATAGCACTTCCTAACTCTGTGGCTGAACTAGATGACTTGCAGCAAAAAAGCATAAACTAGGATAGACGTCTTTAAAGCAAATTCTGCTGAACAAACACACAAAGAAAATGAATTTATTATTAGGGCCTCTGAGCTTTAATTGCAATGCAACACTCTATGGGACAAAATCAATGATATGGAAAATAGGCCCTGGTGCAACAATTTGTGCATCCACAGAATTAACCAGGGTATCCCGGTGACTGAACTTGATTATCAGTGCAGAATCTGTTGCAGCAATTTTGCAACTTCCGGAAGACTCCGAGGTCATGTGTTGGATAGGACAACTGGATATATTCAGCATTACAAAATAGAAAAATCTGACCTTAATGTACTGACAAGGATCCACTTCTTCCAAATGCTGAACTAAGTGGTTAAAGCAGCACATAAAGTAGACTTCATTCAGTATAAGAGAGAATAAAAACGGTTCCAGATGTGTCCTCAATCACCCTTGTCAAGGAGAAAAATTTAAATATTCTAAAAGCTGATAAAAGCCATGCAAATTGGGATTTTCTTTCAAGTTACCATTCACAATCAACAAGACAACACACCCAGGTTCATCTATGGTAGAAGTGCAGAAGAAGAACAACAGATGTCCCGCCATGATAGCTCCAAGAATGGCTAATATAGTGTTTGAGTTACAGTCTGCGAACTACTTAGACAAAAGCCTTATCAGATTTGGAGATCCCACTGACCTCGTCTGCCTTGGCAGTGTCACTGTACACACACTCTGTGAGATACCTCTGCTAACTCAAGAGGCTGACTTATATTTGCGACAGTTTTTCTGTCCTTTGTCATGTAGTGTAGTTCCTATTTTCCCTATAGGCCCTGCGCATTGGAATAAGATAAACAGCAGTGTAGACGTAGGACTGAGGTCTTCTAGGTCTCTACTGACTATGTTAGACTTAATTTAGGTTTGCGCCAGCTAGCTCAGAGGTCACTGGAAACTTTCTTGAATGAATAGGAAGTGATCAGCTTCCCTGGCTCAGACAAGAAGAGATTCAGCTTCCGACAACCGCATAAACATGACAACTTTGCTCCCTCAGAATAAGAGTCAATCTCTAGAGTCATGTGAAACAATAGACAGCTATTTCACTCAGTCAGTTGTGCATATTTAATTTCACCAGGGTGCAGAGAATAGAGAGACGGGCGTTTTCAATAAAAGGCATTATTTATTGAGCAGTCTTACTTCTCTTGCAAGAGAAATGAATTGCCACAATTGCAATACTTAATGTAAAGTAAAGTACGTACAGTAAAAGGAGTATTATAAAATAATACTGTAAAAGCATTGATATGGTTTCTTAGCCATAAGACACTTTAATATGGATAAAATATATATACATATATACATAGGCTAACATGCTCAACTGGTGCTTCTAAACTAAGCCTACCCCGGTGTACCTGACCTAGGCCTAATACGTGGGAAGGAGTAAGTAAGTAGCAGTTTAAGTTAAGTAGGTTTGTTGCCAAGGATCTGTTCAAGAATTCTCTCTAAGGGTTTAGTCAGCACTGTACCTTGGGAATAGAATGTAGGAGGTCTGGTATCTCTCTCTCAGGACTCGATATCCCAGTCACCTGCAAGGGTAGGCTGGAAACGCCGGAGCTGGATTTTCTCGGCAGGAGAAAAGACAGCGTCTTTCTCAGCGCGTCAAAGAGGAAGGGCAGCTTCCATGGGCTTCTCGCTTCTGCTGGGCTCTCGGAAAGTAGATTAGCTGCTCTGCTCCAAAACCACCACCGTGTGTTTGCTTAAGGCAACGTTGGTATATTTATACCTGAAAGGTGCCGAGTTTGACGTAAGGTTTGGACATAAGACGTCAATAAAGATGTCACTAAGAACTGGCCATTCTTACAGTGCTTGCAGGAGTTCTATTACAAATCAAAACAAAGCAAGCGGGGCTTTCCCAGGTTGCTGGAGGTTTGGTGTGTCGAAAGAACTCGGTGTGCTCTCTAGGAATCCAAGGAAGTAGCTTTTGCCGTGCCTTGGACTGCAAGGGCGGTTTACTGAAATATGGATCTGATTATTATGCCATTATAGGGATATTATTGATTATAGCCGTATAGGGGCATAAAGTCACAATATTGAATCGGGTTCCTAGATAAAACACATCACCCACTTCACAATTTTATGTCCATCAATTACTAAAAACTAAGCAATAAAGATGCATGTGTATTCCAACCCACCCCAAAATACATTTTGCATTCGAAATGGTGTATGCGAAATACACGGAACGTTATAGGTACTGTATGTTTTAAAGCAGTGTAATCATTCCAAAAAATATATCTTTAGCTGAACGATTTGCGAAAATTACACATGAAATGTCTCTTAATTACAGAAAAGAAGGTCGAGACTATTTCATCACATATAAATGAAATTGCTTGTGAGTGTGCTAGAGGCTGCGGTAACATATTGTCTCTAGATTTGCTAAAAATAGAAGCTCTGTTCTTTATGAATAGTTCTACTTCAAGCAGAGTACAAGTGCCAAAAAAAAGGTAAATATTTTGGAATTTGGAAAAAAATATTTTGTTTTCAGGGGAAAAAATAGTTCCAAATGTTTTCAGTAGCTTTTGTTTTTCAAAGCTGAAGGCCGAATTCAGAGTTCATGGGAACGCTGTGTGCCGGTTTGCTTAAAAGTTATTCTTTTGGTTCAGGGGAGAACATGACTTCAGATAGATGTGCAAAAAAACAGTCTACAGCTTCAGGTGAAAGTTCGACCATGGTTGATATGCTGTAACTGGGCAGTCGTGAGAATGATTGCTATTATCGGTGTCGGGATCAGCAATGCTCACAGAAGGTCGTACCTGGGTGATGTTGCTCTCATTTCTTGCTTAACTGCCACCACCTAATCGTAGTGGAGAAGTCTCAACGAATGCCATCATCAGGATTGGTAACCGCTGGGGACAACACGATGCATGAGCCGTTACAGGACTTAGCAAAGTATCGATATCCATTGGTACTGCTGATTGTAGTGTAAGACAGGTGTCTAACATGCATTCTTCTCTGCATAGCTTACATCGAAGCACAGGTAAGATGCAGTTCTGCCATATAGGTCTGAATGAAAGAAACCAGGTCATATTCAGATCTCTTAGCCGGGCTAATCCAAGGACTTTAGTTATGCGGTCCCGGTAGCATATTGCTAGGATCGTTTCTTCCATCGTTGCAGGAGTCATGTCTGCGTTTTGGCTTGCCATATCGGAGCAGAAGAGTCGAAAATAAGATTCCTGCTACGAGTCCCAAAAGTAGTGGTAGGCCACCAAAAACCGAATGGACAAAATTGGGATACAATGCTTGCATACAGCAAGTGACCATGGAACTAACGCTTATGAGATATGCTTTCCCTGGCACCATGCCACAACAGCTGTGGTCCGTTATTAGAACGTAACTCCCATTAGAAAGTTGTCTAAAGAATGGCTCTATCTGTGTTGCAGGTGTGCCGTGCTGGTGGCATGAAAGGTTATTTGAAGTCCCCTCACAGGCCCCATGTAAATTAATACCTTGGCACAGAAGTATACCGCTTAGTGATTGTTTACAATTATTACCACTAAGAAATACATTCTGGTTTTTGTCACTATAACATGTGTGTGTATAAGGTAATTTCCATGATGACTTAATGTACCCTTTACCCAACCTTTCATACTGGCCTGCTGGTATATACTGTTGGCATTTTTTAAATTGGAAAGTTGTTATCGGAATTGTGATAATTCTGTGTATTATCCATTCAATGACAGGTCTTTCCGACATTGTCAATGGTAATCTCTCAAGTTTTTCAATGCTCAGAATCGTATAGTCTGCTCCTTTCTGTGCCAAACTGATTTGTTTATCAGTAAGGTTAAAGATAGAGAACAATGACGTTGTGTTGATTAAACGCCAAGGCACATAGCCTGAACGCAGGTTTTGCAACGTCCAGCCTAGCTGTACAATAGAACGTAATTGGGACTGACTATGTTGTAACATTAGCAAGTCCTGATCTATTATATCTATAGCAGATGATACAATACTGTCCAGTGAATATATTCTGGAGGACAGAGTCATTAACCCATTGTCCACAACAGAAAGTGATTTTTCCAAATTAATACGATCAATTTCTCGTATTTTCTCTGCTGTCTCAATTTGAGTCACTTTCCATGCCTCGTTGTAAGCAGCGTATATACTGGCCGCTATGAAACGTTTTTGACGCTGTTTGCGTGGTCCCATTATGAAATCGCGCAAGTCAGCACCATCTTTAAGTAAAGACAAGTGTTGCTTAATTTCTGTCAGTGTGGATGTTTGTAGCCATTCAAGGCATAGTTTCCCTACACTGTATGTTGTTACTATCCCTGGATGTTGTCTCTGGGAGTATCTAGGGTCTGGTCTGGTCATTTTTAACCCCTGTATTTTGTTCAGGAATCTATCTTGACATTTATTTGTGTCTGTTGGCCAGATTAACCACTTTTTCCAATCAGGATGTGTTTTATTTTGATGTAAAATTTGGGATACGTCTATCTGATTATCTGTGGTTGTGTTATCAGGTATTGGCTTTGGAATAGACGGTTTGTTTAAGTCTTTGATTTTGGCTAGGCCAAAACAGGTAGTTTGTTGAATGGTGTCATTCAAGAACATTATTTGTTCTGGGATCATGCCGGCTCGAAATAATGCTTCTAGGCCTTGTACCTGCCATTCTTTTGTGCCCCAGATGGTTTCTGTTTCATTGTTGTTTTTCCAGAAATCAAAACCAAATGTAATCATTTTTTCATAAAATGTTTCCAAATAGATCAATTTAGTGTTTGTCAGCATGGTTTTCGTCCCTGTTTTATCTAACAGTTTATAATAAAATGTTTCTGCATCACTTGTGTTAAACCCTGAGAAGTATTGGAATTTCTCATAGAACATTTTTGAACTGCTTTTAGGTGGAGTTGCACAATGTTCCCATTGGTTATATTTAAAAACATTTCTAGGTTGAGCAGATTTATGCAAATAGTGGTCTGCATAGTGGTCTGCATAGTGGGTATAGCAATACATCTGTTCATAATTCGATGAACCTTGCAAATAATCATGTTCTGTAAATTTTGCTGACATTACTAAATCTGACATCATATTATTTATGCTTTCAAAGTCCCAATCATCAGAGAATGTACTTGGTTTTACAAAGTCACTTAATGAAACCTTAAACTGACCGGTCCATATATTTCGTAATCTGTTTTGTCCCAAACTACCCCGCCGGGTATTGGAATGGCTGTGACATTTACTGATGACAGTTCTCTTTTCTCGATGTGAGATGACTTGTGTGGCTTCAGAACTAAGTTGATGTTCTGACTTGCTCTGTCCATTGTACTGTATTTTCCCTCAATGAATTTTCCCAAACAAAGTACCATGATGAGCCAAAGCAGGAGAAAAAATACACCTAGCACAATCCAAAATTCTAACCATGGAGAAATGAGATAAGTTTCTTTGAGTTGATGAAAGAGTTCTGTTGCTTTGTCTTTAAAAGTCTTTGTTGCTGGGGTTACTTCAGGCTCGCTTTGATCTTCAGAAAATGTATCGAAATTGATGAAGTAGCCAGATGCAGTTCTGTCAATTGTTGGAATTGTTTTTTCAATTTGCCTTTCATTAGCACATTCTGATGCTACATCATTGTAGACTGGTGTTTCTTGACGAACTGTTTCAATTTGGGTTTCAAGAGGCACAAGTTCCATGGCATTGCTGCATAGTCCTTTTTTATTCACTCCAGGTTTATCGAATGTGATTAGTCTCTCAGTTTGAACCTCTTGGATTGTAGCAAATTTTGGTATTCTGCTATTTCTTGGGAGTCCACTGGGCCTACTACTTATTATTGGCCACATGATTGTGGTTTTACCAGGTCGATGGATACAACTCGGTTCTCCTTTTTACAAGCAAGGGGCGGTAGTACAACTGATCTTGTTCCGTTGATTGCTAAGACAGGTAATGCTTTTCTGTAAGAAGGCCCAAATTCCTTCTTCACCGCAATCTTCTCTCTGACCAGATCCCCAATCTTTGGAATCCAGACAGGTCTTGGTGGGACAGGTGGTGTGTCTTCAGTGGTTGTTGGCTGCTGTTTTAACTTTATGTTGCTCAGGGCTTTTCTTGTTTCATTTAAGTCCTGTAAAGCAGCCAAACGATCTTTGATGTCAAAGCATTTTTTCTTATCTTCTACCACTGAAGCATGACTATCTAAGTCCTGAACATACTTTCTAGTTCCGAACAATAGTTCGTACTTGCTGAAACCTTTTAGAGAATTTCTTGGCAGATTATTAAGACTACGTTGGACACTTGTTAAATGCTGGACCCACCCATCACTCAAACCTAATACCTTTGCCGTTATAGATTGCTTTATGTCTCGTTTTTTTCTTTACACAATCCCGTTTCCCTCAGGATGGAAGGGACAAGAGAACCGCAATCCAATGCCCATGGCCTCCTTATAAGCTCGAGAGCTAAAAGCAGGACCCTGGTCAGAATGAAGCATGGCAATTGCGTATGTGCCGATAAAGACTCGCAAATCTTTTATAACAGTTCTGGCGTCAGCCGAGCGCTGGGGTCACATTCTTAAGTGAATATAGTCTTAAAAGGAATTAATAGGACGCTGGATTTTATGTATAGATAGCCTTATGCTTTCTACAGAAATGGCCATGGCAATACTCCGGTTGGCTCGTTACTGCGGTCTCTGTTGCAGTCTGGACAGCTCTTCGCAAATTTATAATGTTGCAGGCTCATCCCCGGCCACCAGTATTCTGATTGTAATTCTGTCAGAGATTCCTTCATCTGTTTGTGCCTTGGACCATCACTCATGTGTGCGTCTGCTATTAATAAGACTCTCCGGTTCGTGTTTGGAATCACTCTATCCCACACTCCAGGGATTCAAGCAAAAGGAACGGAGTTTGCGTCCATTACGTATGTATAATTGAGTGGATAGTTCACGGGTAGTGCTGCACAGTTGCCTTTTGAAGAGATTTTTACGGCTAGCATGGTTTCCCCGTCTATGTATTTTTCTGAACGCTTTTTTGTGCCCGTTGAGGTGCTTCCGCTGTGGCTGTATTAGCCAATGAATTCCCTGCAACGTGAACGCCATCACATTGATGACTCAGAGTGTGTATCACGTGCGTCTTTTGTAGTTCTTTCTGTAAAAGAACTACCTGTTTCCAAAGCATTTTATGCTTGATTGTGGCACCTGTGTCATCTTTGTAATCGTTTTGAACCCAGTTCTGCAAATCATTATTGTAAGATTTGACGCAGAAATGCGAATCGCACACTATTAGTGTCGGGAATTCACGTTCGGCATTTTCAAGCGCCATCTTTAAAGATCTGATTTCAGCTCGCTGAGCCGAACAGTTTCTCAGTGATTCCGTTTTTGTTATTTTCGGTCTGAATTTACCGCAGAGCCAGCGACCTTTAACAATCGCGCAGGCTGCATTGTAGGATTTATCATCTACATTGTAAAGCTGTACAAATCTGTATGTATAGATTATACAAGAGTACTGTTGGAGAGGCAGAATTTCGATTGGCAGAGGATATTCTTCATATTTCAAATCATTAAGGGCCAGATGTAGGTAAATCCGATTTACCGACTCTTAAATACCGACTCATACCGATTCGGTATTTAAGAGTCGGTAAATTGGAAGGAGGCAGATGTAGGTAAAAAATTACTGACTCTGTAAGAGTCGGTATTTACCGAATCGGTAAATACCGATTCTGTATTTCCCATTGATTCCTATGGGCCTTGAAGCCCATAGGAATCATTGGGAAATACAGAATCTGTATTTACCGATTCGGTAAATACCGAATCCTGCAAGGGTGCAGGGGGTGTCACTTTGACACCCTCTAGCACCCCAATTCCGGACTTGTGTGCCATGTGGCACACAGACATGCCCTAAGGGCATGTCTGTGTGTCACATTGCACAGGTGTGCATGCACAGATGTGCATGCACACCCGAATTCGGTATTTTAGCACCCAATAGGATTGGGTGGTAAAATACCGATTCTAAAGGGCCTGTGGCACTCTTAGGGGTGCCACCTACATGTGGATATTCCGAATCGGTAAATATACCGATTCGGTATTTTGCTGATTCTGTAAATTTACTGATTCAGTGTTCTCAATAGGGGTAGTATTCGGGAATACTGCCTCTATTTGAGTTATTTTCTGTGCTAGCCAGAATGGAATTTGTTCCCGTTTTGCGGGTGTTTTTCCTAGACATGATTGTATGTTCTGTGGTGTAATTTTATTTGTGTTCCCCTGATGAGGGGTCAGCTGTGGAATATTAACAGCTGGTTGGACTGTTGCAGTCCGCATTACATATTGGACTAACTGTCTGTGAATTTTAATTAGTAATTTTAGCTGTGCTAAAAGTTCTTTGTCTGACATTTTTTCGATGTCAGGATGTGGTGTGTAGCTAGCTAGAACCGGCCAAGTTGCTCCTGGTCTACTTAGTGGACCGAGCCTGGAGATGGAATCATTATGTTTTAGGGCGCCTTTAAACCAGAGCAGGTGCTCTTGGTAATTTAGTGGTATTTCAATATCCTCGAAAGGTGTATATTCTTCCGGTGGTTCCTTATTCTGTAATAGTGGAATTTGTGTGTTGTAGCGTTTGCCGCTGGAAAGTTTATCCATGAATAGAATACCTCTGTCTGCGGATATTCATGGGCCTCTATCACGAAAATGACTGTACCACCTCGTGATGTCAGTCCGTTTTCTATAAGTTTCAAAGTTATAGTTTTTCTTATGTTTGCCGGGATGATAATTGCACCCGGTTCATTAAACCCTGTAACATCGAAACCCCTGTTGATTCGCATCTACTGCGGCTTCATCGGTTTCGTTGGTATCGCCATTTTCTGACATTGTTTTAATGAAAGTTTGCAGAGCAGGTTTCCAAGGAAACAAAATATTAGGTGCACAATATTTTGGAACACTGTATCCTTCAACGTTGACTATACCAAAAACTCTACATAGGAATCTCTTCCTACTAAGTTCAGGCGGATTTTAACCTTTCACCCACTCCAGACGTCTATTGGAGTATTTACGGGAGAAAGGGTCTGTATGAAAAAGCACGACTGAGTTACTCTAACGTCTTGCGTTAGTTTTATCGCCTTACCAAACGTTGGGCGCCATGTAGTCTAGTTCCTATTTTCCCTATAGGCCCTGCGCATTGGAATAACATAAACAGCAGTGTAGACGTAGGGCTGAGGTCTTCTAGGTCTCTACTGACTATGTTAGACTTAATTTAGGTTTGCGCCAGCTAGCTCAGAGGTGACTGGAAACTTTCTTGAATGAATAGGAAGTCATCAGCTTCCCTGGCTCAGACAAGAAGGGATTCAGCTTCCGAAAACCGCATAAACATGACAACTGTGCTCCCTCAGAATAAGAGTCAATCTCTAGAGTCGTGTGAAACAATAGACAGCTATTTCACTCAGTCAGTTGTGCATATTTAATTTCACCAGGTTGCAGAGAATAGAGAGACGGGCGTTTTCAATAAAAGGCATTATTTATTGAGCAGTCTTCCTTCTCATGCAAGAGAAATGAATTGCCACAATTGCAATACTTAATGTAAAGTAAAGTACGTATAGTAAAAGGAGTATTATAAAATAATACTGTAAAAGCATTGATATGGTTTCTTAGCCATAAGACACTTTAAAATGGATAAAATATATATACATATATACATAGGCTAACGTGCTCAACTGGTGCTTCTAAACTAAGCCTACCCCGGTGTACCTGACCTAAGCTTAGTACGTGGGAAGGAGTAAGTAAGTAGCAGTTTAAGTTAAGTAGGTTTGTTGCTAAGGATCTGTTCAAGAATTCTCTCTAAGGGTTTAGTCAGCACTGTACCTTGGGAATAGAATGTAGGAGGTCTGGTATCTCTCTCTCAGGACCCGATATCCCAGTCACCCGCAAGGGTAGGCTGGAAACGCCGGAGCTGGATTTTCTCGGCAGGAGAAAAGACAGCGTCTTTCTCAGCGCGTCAAAGAGGAGGGGCAGCGTCCGTGGGTTTCTCGCTTCTGCTGGGCTCTCGGAAAGTAGATTAGCTGCTCTGCTCCAAAACCACCACCGTGTGTTTGCGTATGGCAACGTTGGTATATTTATACCTGAAAGGTGCCGAGTTTGACGTAAGGTTTGGACATAAGACGTCAATAAAGATGTCACTAAGAACTGGCCGTTCTTACAGTGCTCGCAGGAGTTCTATTACAAATCAAAACAAAGCAAGCGGGGCTTTCCCAGGTTGCTGGAGGTTTGGTGTGTCAAAAGAACTCGGTGTGCTCTCTAGGAATCCAAGGAAGTAGCTTTTGCCGTGCCTTGGACTGCAAGGGCGATTTACTGAAATATGGATCTGATTATTATGCCATTATAGGGATATTATTGATTATAGCCCTATAGGGGCATAAAGTCACAATATTGAATCGGGTTCCTAGATAAAACACATCAGTCAAGTGACAATGTGAAGACCTTACATTGTTATGCTGCTTTTTCTGAAGTTAAGGATAAGCTTTAGTGCGGAAATGCTGATCAATATAGTCACTGTGACAGTCGTTGTTCGAGTTTTTCTGTCTTTTGTCAAGTAACAATGTACTGACCTCATATTGTTATGCTGCTTTTTCTGAAGTTAAGGATAAGCTTTAGTGCAGATATGCTGATCAATAAAAGACGAGACAGTTAGGAGGGATCAAACTAAGTGTTGATAGCTATGGCACTTTCACCTATTACTGTTTGGGTTCGGATTTAATAGCACGGAATCCTCTATGTAATACTCTTTTTACTTGCTCCTATCAAAAGAAATAGACATTCAGGCTGTTTCTGATTACGTCCCTGTCACACTGATGTTGGATTGGCTGCATCCACAACCAGGCAGCAGAAGCTCAAGTAACTGATTTTCAGAGAGATCACCCATAGGACCTCCAGGGGCGTAACACAGGCACCTGCAGCCCCTGTGGTGCGGGGGGGCCTCTAGCTCAAAGGGGTCCCCTCGGCACTGCACTCTGGCCGGAGAGCTCCTGATTGAGCCCAGAGGGGGCCCCTCTAAGTATCATGCAGGGAGGCCCCCTCACTTTTCGTTACGCCAGTGAGGACCTCAATCAAAGAAGCCCATACTTATTATTTTATGGACGTTGCAAATGCTAAAGCAATGTGTGACATGGTTTGGGATGTAGCTAAAACTGTAATGAGGGAAGAGGCAGGACCTAAAACACAGGTAGCAGCGTGGAAGTCAACCATAAAACACATTTCGCCCACAGGGCCTGAGAAATGCCCAGCAAAGTAGAAAACGTTGATTTGTGATATAGCCTGCAGGTTTTTAGACATGTAGCAATGTTACTATGAACTGAGATAAATTGAAAATAAAATCTTAGCCTGTGGATTCAGAAAAGCCAAGCAATTAACAACATTCGGCAAATCCAAGCCCATGATGGCACGCTATGTTCTAATGACAACAATTTAGCCATGGCCTTCCGCACCTAACAATTAAGACTCTACCACTTCTGGAACACTAATCTTGAGACCCAGAATAACTATATTGAGATATTAAGATTACTTCACTAGATCAGGAACTGGTCCAGACATTACACTTGTCAATTGCTCCTAGAATATCTCGGAGGCATTTAAGAGCATATCCCCTCCCCAGATCCCTACTCTGCTTTGATTTATAATGCACATAGCAAACTGTTAGTCCTTTCCACAGTCCAGAGTTTTCATTCATTCTTTTTTTAAAACTTTATTTATGATTTTACAACGTTACATCAATACAAAGCATTAGTGCTCACTCATACCATAATGTCTATGGCGTATGAAAAAACCCCATCAATGTTAATTGCATTAGTAACAGAAGCAGATAAATATATCTCAATTCCATGGCCCTTCAAATACTACAAACTGACTGTCTAACAGTGCTGCAGCCCCTTTAGGTTCATAGCAGGAGCATTGCTGACAACTCATCACAACACCCACCCACTCCGCCGGTCACACGCTTGACCCCATCTTCTCTGCAAGCCCCACGTCTACTTAAACCACACCACCGAACTCCACTGGACCGACCATCGCTGCATCCACTTCACCTTCAAGAAACCCACCACGCACCATCACCCCCAACAGATGTCTCGCCGCTGCTGGAGCAAAGTCACAGAAGACCAGCTAACCACTACCCTCGCCCAGAGCCCACCCCCGACCCCACCGACCCTCACACCGCCGCCCGTAACCTCAGACAGTGGATCAACAACTGTGCCAACACCCTCGCCCCGATCAAGAAACCCTCCAACAGTCACACCAACAAGAAATCCAGCTGGTTCACTGAAGACCTCCAGGCCTCCAAACAAACCTGCCGAAAGCTGGAAAAGATGTGGCTCCTTGAACGAACAATGGACAGCCATGCAGCCCACAAGAATGCCACCAACATACACCATCACCTCATCAGATCCTCTAAAAGGGCCTCCTTCAAAACCCGCCTAGACAACAACGTGCAAAACAGCAAAGAGCTCTTCATCGTGAATGAACTCTCTAACCCCAGCTCCAACACCAACAACGTCCCACCCTCGCAAGACCTGTGTGACTCGCTGGCCACCTTCTTCCACTGCAAGATTACAGACACGACAGCTTCAACACCACGACCCCACCAACAACCACTGGGATCTCTGCCCCCACGACCACCATTCGCACCAACCGCCTGCTTTCCTGTACCAACATCAACAACACCATCAAGATCATGAACAACATCCACTCCGGATCTCTGTCAGACCCATACCCACACCACATCTTCAACAAAGCCAGCACATCCATCGCACCCATCTCCAGAAATTCATCAACATCTCCTTCGAGACAGCAACCTTCCCAGAGAGCTGGAAGCACGCCGAGATCAACGCCTTACTCAAGAAACCCAAGGCGGACCCCAAGACCTCAAGAACTTCTGGCCCATCTCCCTGCTCCCGTTCCCGGAAAAGGTCATCGAGAAGACCGAACAACTGACCCGCTACCTCGTGGAGAACAACATCCTGGACCCTTCCCAGTAAGGGTTCTGCAGCAACCATAGCACCAAGACTGCCCTGATCGCCGCCACCGATGACATCAAGTCCCTGCTGGACAATGGAGAAACCGCAGCCCTCATCCTCCTGGACCTGTCAGCCACCTTCAACGCGGTCTGCCACCACACACACTATGAACACGCCTCCACAACACTGGGATCCAAGAGAAGGCCCTGGACTGGACCACCTCCTTCCTCTCTGGCAGAACACAGAGCACCCGCCTTCCCCCATTCCGCTCCGAAGCCACCGAGATCATCCGCGGCGTACACCAGGGCTCATCCCTCAGTCCAACTCTGTTTAACATCTACATGGCACCGCTCACCCATGTCGCCCGTCGGCACGACCTCAACATCATCTCCTACACCGATGACACCCAGCTGATCCTCTCCCTCACCAAGGACCTCCACATCACCAAAAACAACTTTCACAAAGGAATGACGGCTGTCCCTTAATGGATGAGAAACAGCCGACTGAAGCTGAACTCGGACAAGATGGAGGTCCTCATCCTTGGATCCACCCCTTCGGCCTGGAACGATTCCTGGTGGCCGACCGCACTGGGAACCACTCCAACACCCATCGACCACGCACGCAACCTAGGGTTCATCCTCAAATCCACCCTCTCCATGACTAAACAGGTCAACGTCATCTTCTCCTCCTGCTTCAACACCCTCCGCATGCTCCGCAGGATCTACAAGTGGATCCCCACTGAAACGAGAAGAAGGATCACCCAGGCCCTCGTCAGCAGCAGGTTAGACTATGGAAACGCCCTCTACGCAGGAGCCTCGGCCAAACTCCTGAGACGGCTCCAACGCATCCAGAAAGCCTCTGCATGCCTTATCCTCAACATCCCTTACCGCAGCCACATCACACCCCACCTGAGAGACCTGCACTGGCTCCCGGTCAACAAGAGGATAACCTTCAACCTCCTCACCCATGCACACAAGGCACTCCACAACACCGGACCAACGTATCTCAACAGACGACTCAGCTTCTACACACCCACCCCGAGCTCTGCTCCGCCGACCTCACCCTCGCCACAGTCCCCCACTTCTAAAGAGCGATCTCCGGTGGCAGATCGTTCTCCCACCTCGCCACCAAGACCTGGAACACCCTCCCCATCCACCTACGGCAGACCCAAGACCCAAGACCTTCTGACCTTCAGAAAACTTCTCAAGACCTGACTTTTCGAGCAGTAGCAGCATTCCCCACCCCAGCGCCTTGAGACTCTCCCGGGTGAGTAGTGCGCTTTACAAATGATATGATTGATTGATTGATTGATTGATTGATTGATTGCATGAGGGTATGAATCAGGAGTAATAACAACCCGTGTCTCTAGTGACTTGCATTATGATTTCACCCCACTCCAGTTGGCACTCAACCCTGTTCTAGTTGCGAGTCAGATGACAAATGTGTAGATGCCGTATAACTTCTAATTGGGCCCCAAATGTCTTTAGGGTGTGAAATGTGAGGTAGCGTGGTAGCATATATCTCACTATTTGTGCTGCAGAAAGCTAGACTAGTTACCCAGTTTTGAAAGGTGGGGACCCTTTTCCTACCCCAGTTAATAGTGACCTCTCTCTTGGCTAGGTAACCGATGGCAGCAAATTTCCGCACTCCTTTAGAAAAATTCACTACATACCCCAAGAGCGCCACTTCAGGAATTAGGGGTGAGCGTTAAGTCAAGCATGAGTCCTACTGTTGATGTATCTCCATCCAATAAGACTGTAGTTTGGGGCATGTCCAAGTTAAGTGTGCAAAATCTACATGTGAAGTCCTACATTTCACACAGTGATAGGATCTAAACGGGTCAATTCTGTTGGAGTGCTCTGGTGTAACATATATTCTACGTAAAAACTTAAAGTACATTAGCTTATGCCCACTATTCAATGAAATGTCTTTAGTAACTTCACAGCACTATTCCCATTAGTCGTCCGATATGGGGTTTCCCAAGCTGGTCTCCCAGGCCTCACGCACCTTGGCATTAACCCCCCCTTATTTTCTATGATGGTAGAGAGGGGAACGAACAAGTCGGGCTCTACGGTGAAACTAGGGAGAGTGGCCGGCAGCGCTGAGCGGACCCTATACAGGAAGAAGCACTCCATGAAGGTGACAGACCGGAAGCGGTCGTCTTCAGCCAGGGAGAAGACATGGCCTCCTCGGAATAGATTGCAGAATTTGATAATTTCAAACGCGACAAGTGTGGGCTGAACTAGTGTTTCTCCCATAATTGGTAGTCAACAGGGTTTGGGAACTGGTAGGGCCGATGAGTATAATAGGGAGCTCCCATGATTTGTCGCAGCCTGTCCCAGCTGGTGGTGGACACCATTTGGATATCGATTTGGTCTCTAGGGACACCATTGGGATGTACCACCAACAGGGTATCAGGAAGCACAAAGTCTTCCTCCGGATGGAGAAAGGGAATCCTGGCATCTGGATGGAACCAGGCGTGGGTGTAACTACACTTGGCTATGAGAAATTATAGTTTGAGTTTAGGGACTCCAAACTCCCCTCTATTGTATGGTAATGTAAGCATCTGCCACCTGATCTGAGGATGCTTGCCCTCCTCATGTTAAAAGGATGAGGTGAGAACGCAACATCTGGAAGAAACTTTTCGGAAGAGGGATGGGGATATTATTGAATAAATATAAAAATTTGGGAAGGACGACCATTTTTATCAAAGCAACCCGTCCAGCGATAGACAGTGGGAGCCGAAGCCATCTCTCTATTTGTGACTTAAGGGCGTCCATCGCCTGTCCATAGTTGAGTCGAATAATTTGAGCAGAGTCTAAATGCAAATGAATGCCCAAATACTTAGTGGAGTCGGTACACCATTCTAGTGAGAATTTGCAGTCCCATTGCTTCTTGCTAGGAGTCGAAGGGAATATCACTGACTTGGACCAATTGGCATGGAGACCAGTGAATCGTCCAAATCTGATTGTCTCCCTGATCAACGGCTCAAGATTTACCTGGGGGTCACAGACATATAAAATAACTTAATCCGCATACAGGGAAACTAATAGAGAGCCGGTATTGAACTGAAGTCCCAGCTGTAAATGTTTCTCCTGGAAGTGGCGAATCAATGGGTCCATAGCCAGTATGAACAGGGACACCCCTGGCTTGTGCCTCGGGATAGGGAGGAGCGGGATATTGTGCCATTCAAGGGCATTCTAGCGGAGGGGTTACTATACAATAACGCTGTGGTAGCAACGAAGCCCTTGGGCATCTAAATCCTGCGCATTACGAATATAAAGAAGGGCCACTCAAGGGAATGAAAAGCCTTCTCGGCATCTAACAAAACTGCAGCGGCAGGGACCTCAGGGTCAATTCAATGTAGGACAGCGAAAAGTGTTCTGAGATTTAGGGACGTGGATCTGTGAGGAGTGAATCTTGATTGCGCTGGTGAAATGATAGATTCCAGAAGGAGGGATACACGAAGGGCGAGCATCTTGGCCAATATTTTGTAATCTAAATTGAGGAGGGACAGGGGTCTGTAAGCGCAACAAGAAGCAGGGTCTTTACCCAGTTTAGGGAGAACTATAATGACTGCTTCTCAGAGCGTGGGTGGTAGTTCATTTTTCTCAAGTGCCTCCGAATATACCTCCACTAATTTAGGTACTAGCAGGTCTTTATAGGTTTTATAAAATTCCCCTGTGAAACCGTTCAACCCAACACCACTATCCTCCTATCCTTTCACCTCTCCTTTTGGGCACAACCTATGGTTATTGCTAATATAAGTTCTTGATTTGCTCAAAAATAAATATCTTGTAATTCATTACAGAAAATTGGTGCTTGCTTCATGTGGGGTCTATAAACCTGTTTAGATGCATAAATAAGGTATTTTCTACATGCATAATTAATTGTTGTAGGTTATTAGGTTATTCATTAACCGAGTTGTAATGTTTCATGCAACATAAATTATTAACTTTTCTATTGTTGGTCACGGACCACTGTTTTCATTCCCGTATTGCACCCAGGTCCGGTTTGACTGTAGGGGCTACCCCATTATCTATAATGAAAGATTTAACAGATATATGCATATTTAAACACATGCTTCATAACATTACTCTATCCGATGCTATTTATGCTTTCTTCCCTCAAACACCAATTGCTTTGAAAGAATGGCTTGGTCCTCTCCGTGCAAGCCACAAGAGCTTTGCGGAACCAGTTCAGCTTCATTATTTTACATGCTTTATCCTTGCCATCAGAATCTAATGAAGATCACTTACAGAAACAATCCAGAAACGATGGGGCTCTTTGATGATGGCAGAAAGATTGGTATCTCTAAACCCATATTTCATTATCACCTATTAGATAATTTCTATCACATTCATCAACACTATCTTCTTCAGAGACTCACACTGTATACGATGACACTTTAATCATTTTATATATGATAAAAGTACAGTAAACCATAAGAAAATAAAGTTAAATTGCATAAGCACCTCTATGCGATTCAGGTTACAATGTGTTCTACATGAAAAATGTGTTCACTTGCTCAGTGTGTAAGGCCCCACATGTTAAAACTAAGCCAGAAAGCCCTCTCTCTTCACTGAAAGGAATGTGCTTCATAGTTTTAAAGAAGTTAAACAGGTGACTGGCACTGGTCGTAAATCAAAGGATGCCAGATTGTCACCTGATAAGAAACGCTCTGAAATGTACTATCCACATAAAGCAATACAAGCTGTAAGGGCATGTAACCAGGATGAAGCAACGGTGCAGGGATGAGATGCTGAAAAAGAAAAGCATGAACATAAAAATGTGAAGCACAAGCACATAATCATTTAATGAATGTGCTCCCTTCAAGATCCCTACAATATTCCTCTACAGAAGAATAAATATAAGAATCACCACAACTTGGCTTCCTCCTAGATGTGGTCTAATGGCTACAGCAGTCGACCTCACCTGGTTCCAGTCTCGGCAGGGACGCTCAACATCCTGTGATTCTGTATCATCCCAAAAGTCCATTGCAAAATAAAGAATTGCAAAATTTGCGATTCTTTATTTTGCTAATGCAATTAAGGAATTGCAAATTGCGAATCCTTAAACGCAATTCTGGAAGTACCAGAAATGTGCTATTTGGCCTTAAGGAATTGCAAATTACCACCAACTTCAAGTTGGTGGTAATTTGCGATTTTCTTTAAAAAAGCACTTATTTTTTTTTTTTAAAGTGCCATATGTCACACATACATGCCCTCAGGGAATGCATGTGTGCAAAATGTGCACACATGCATATTTCAGGGGTGCAACAGGGTGTCCTTTTCGCTCCCTTGCAACCTTTAAATTGCATGCTCAATTTGCATTTATCTAATTGGTAATCGCAAATTGAGAATGTCTTCACTTCCATTCCTATGGGCCAGCTAGCCCATAGGAATGCATGGGAAGGTATTCCTTATTTGTGAATCTCAATTTGTGATTTGCAAATAAGGAATATGTAGGATTCGCAAAATTTTTAGCAAATCTTACATACATTGCATGTTGCGATTCTCTAATTACGATTCGCTAAAAATTGAAATTTGATAATCGCAAAACTCTTTTTTGATACATATGGCCCTGTAACTCCCTGTGCCTAACAAAACAAATGCGTCCATTTGTTACCAACAGGTGCTCATGTAAAGCGCCTTGATACCCTCGGGTAGAGTTTGCACTATATAAATCTAAAAAAAAAACATCTAATCTAAAGGGAGACACATTTTTCGACACCTCTAGCAAAGATTGCAGTGCAATGGCACAACATGGAAGGAGGCAGGTATGGGGTTGCAGATGCTTGGGAGCTATGCAGAGGCAGCATGAAGCTGGCCAATGAAACCGTAAAGCATGTTCAAGCCTCACGAGAGCCCAGCTGAGAAAGGAAATTAAGTGATATTGGTTTAATCGGAGGCAATAATCGAGTCTAGCTTTGTTTTTTTACCCCCCATCAACTATTAAATACACAAAATCCATGCCTTCCCGGCCTTTCTAGGTCCTGGCTCACCTGCACTAGCTACACCATTGCATTTACGCGCATTTGAGCTATTGACATTGCAAATAATAATGTCTTTTAATGCCAATAGCTTAAACTTGTGTAAATGTGAGACCTATTGCTTTGCAAATACTTGTTTTTTTAAGCCTTAGAAGAGTAAGGTAAATGAGATTAGGTTCTTGGTCGAAATTTGGCGTGTCTTGTTCAGCTCACTCTTGAGCCATAAACATTTTGGTTTCACACTCTTTGAGCACTTTGAGATTAATATACTGAAAAGGGTCACAAGCGTTGATGTTTTGGTCGAATCCAAGGCACCAAAGGCAAATAGCGTGAGGATCAGTGATGGACATCTGGTCATTGAAGTTTCTACATGGCTTGAATCCAGACCGTTTGGGCAGCAATATTTTGATGAAAACTGCACCTGAAAGGAATAGTTTTAAAAAAAAAATCATTGAATACATTTTTTTTTCCTGAGGAGAGTTGAAGATGAGCTCCGGATCAATCTGATGGCATGTAAAAAAGGGAATTTACATCATGCAAATGGAGGCACTTTATGGCTCCAATGACGTCACTCGGTGCTGCCTGCAGAGCCAGCGTTTCGCCCTGGCGAGGGAGAATTATTAAAAAAGTTTTGGGATGCAGACTGACGCTTTGAAAAGATGGGGACTCGGCAGGTAAATATATCCATCAGACACTTGATGCACAACCTTTGAATGGTGGAAGAGGACAGGGCTAGGCACCATCAATTCTGAAAGATTTTTTTCCACCATACCCCTGACAGGGCTCCTCTATGTTATGTGGATAGTGAGATTATAGATAATGCTGCCTTTGTGGTATGTCTCCTTTAAAAGATTATCTCCTCCATCAGTGTCTGCCACTGGGGAGGGGACAAGAAATTAAGGCTTTAGCCAGGAAAGGAGGGAGAGTGAAATCAGTACTGATAAGCTAGGAACTAGAGCAAAAAACTGTCTTTTAACCTCTTGCATGCTCATGACGAGCTGAGCTCGTCATGAGCCACGGCGCTCCGGTGATCATGACGAGCTCAGCTTGTCATGGCCCGTGGAACGCTCAGGTGCGGGGAGAATTCCCCCGCTGTGCTGAACGTTCCACGAAGCCAATGCACCTGTGACGAGCTGAGCTCGTCATGAGCACAGGAGCGCCGTAGCTCATGATGAGCTCAGCTCGTCATGAGCATGCGGGCGCTGTGCGCGCACCCCTCCCCCCCAGCACAGCGGAGGAATAACCCCCGCAGCAAATGGGTTAATCCATGGTGACCACAACCCAGGCAAGGTTCACAAAAAATGAGCTTCTAGAATCAGTTTGCAACCAAGGTAAACAAACTGTTGAGTTTGGTAGGGGGGTTGAGGGAACAGAAGGTGAGAAATGTGGAATACAAGGTCACACATGGTTTTTACCTCTGAAGACAGAGTGCACTGAACCCAAAAGCAAGAATAGGAACTGGTTTGCCTACAGCACAGGAGGGTAGGGAGAAGGAAAAGTTCTAATTAGGCTGGTGGGTATCCTGAAGATAGCCAGACAATGCCAATTGATCTGAATATGCCAGACACTTATGATCCCTGGAGCAAAGACTCACAAACCAGAGACTTGTAAGGCACCTGGTAGATTATTGCCTGAGTCATTTTAGAGATACCGACCTTGGGCCCAAAGACACTCAAGTTCTCCAAGTCAGTAGCTATAGCTAAAGCACAGCACATTGAAGCAAAACCCATGAAAGGGAGATTTTGAAGAAAAGTCTACATTGTCAAATATTTCTTTCAAGACTACCCAAAGTTTAGAGTTGGTATGGAGATTATTACCAGGGTTTCTCATGTCCAGTGGAAATGCATACAACCAGAGTATAATAAAAAAAACATGCAGTCTGGTCAGATTACTTATGTTACAGCATATAGTGTGGAAAGATTCATATGTTGTGAATAAGAGAAAGTCTTGTTTGAGACGAAGAATAGCTGAGCTCACCTGTAAAATTTAAACTCTTCTTACTTTACCCAAAGAGGAAAAGGTAGTGTTCACACACTGCACAAATCCCGAAATGAAATCCACCAATAGGGAGATTCCGAACAACTTTGGATGAGCACTTTATGAATTAAGCCTGAGACGCACCTTGGAGGGAGGTGCCCATGTAAAGAAACCGCAAGGGGAAGTTGCAGACCAAGCAGTGGTGGAGGAAGGCATAGACGGTACGACAAGTTAAAACAGAAAGCAGATTTGGTGACCCCCTCACTTTTACCCTCCCTTTCCCAGCAACCAGAAACTAATGCCTACTAACTTAAAGAGTCCTTACCTGACGTGTTAGCCAAGCTGTCCATGAACAGGTCAATTATATCAAGAAGATTTGTAAAAAATTAGATTGGCTTAAAGGGATCTTTTCTTTCCATGATACAATCACCTATAATCTATGCATTGTGCCAAATGCAAATACTGAACACCACTGAAGGAGCCAAACCAGAAGGAAAAGGGGTTCTTAAAATCATGGGCCAGGCAGTGTGGGTCAACTTCAAAAGATGTTAAGACTACGAGAGTGCCAGTACTTGAAATGAATTGTAAGAGGGAGGATCAGAGCAAAACCAGAAGTAGGTTCACAAAAAACAGAGCACAGAACAACCTCAAGCTTTACAAATAACAACTAATCAATAGCAGCACAAGATAACCCCCAAAGTTAACATGCAAAACAACTCAAATTATCTGACCAATTTACAAATGGTCACCTTTTATACTGTAAGAAAACCACACGAAGTGGTATTTTTTTGTATGCAAAGGAGACGTAGGCCAGACGTATTTAATAATCAACCTTGAACACAAGAGTTGAGCTAATCCTGGAAAGCCATAGATTACTGAAATGCATTAATGCAGAGCGTAGCAGGATTGTCGAATATCAAAAAATGTAAAGTAAAAAAAAAAAAGACACACCAGTAAAATGATACTCAAGTCAGTCCTTGTAAAGCACATCACCAGACTGAAGTACCATGCATACATTGTGTGCATGTTCGAGAATTCAACAATTAGATTTTCTTTTGTACGCATTCACATTGGTCTGCAGATATTATTTATCCACTGGTTGGGATCTGATGCCAGGTTATATTTTAGTGCAGCACCTTGAGGTCTGCCTTGATCTACGAACATTCTACCTGTTGTATAGCAAAATCAATTTGCACCAATAACTCCTCATAAATTAGTTTAGTCCTCATTGACTGCATTACAAGTACCTAGAAGAAATTTGGCAAGGAAGGGCATTGGAAAAGGACTTCAAACTGGGTACGTACAGCTTCTGTTTTGTTACTGTGGTGGGGTACTTTTTTGTTCAGAGCTGTGGTTTCAGAAGTCAAGTTCTTTCAGTGTGGCCCTCCTGCAAGTATTATTTTGGAGATCGTAATTTGAGGGCAGCTGAGTTTGTCTTAAGAGAAGAAGAGATTCCCATATAGTACGTATTCCTCAAAGTAGTGCCACCTTACAAGTTCTTCCGCACCATGTTTTTTTAAGACGTATAGGGTATGATCACAAAGTTTTGTTAAAAACGTAGAGTACCTGCTGCCAGGAGGTTTCCTTGAAAGACAGTTTCTTACTCCTCATTTTAGCAAGTATAGCATTGTAAAATCTTGTAAACTTGAGCTAAAGTATATTACTTAAAATTTGGGATATAGGGCCAGATGTAGGTGGCCCAATACCGGTCGGTAAAGGCCGAAATTACCGAATTTCGGCCGTTACCGGTATTGGGCTTTTTAGATGTAGGTGGCATTTTTTTAGGATTCTGTCCGGTTACAACAGAAATGATTTGCAAATGCTATTCAATGCACTTTACAACACGAAAAGAACCCAACCTCTGACGAAGGCAAAATAAAATCAGGTTCTTGCAATAAATGGAAAGAAGACGGTTTTCAGCCGGCATACGAGCAACCGCGCCTTATTTTCAAACCGCAACTTGTACACAGCTCCTGATTTGAGGACTTGGTGCCAATTTCCGATCCAGGTAAATTGAACTTACTTGGATCTTAGGACTGTCGTATCTTGTACATACTGTTTTGAAAAAGACCCGCCGCGACCTTAGATACTGGCACTGAAGGGTCGAAACGTCGACATTTCTTCACAGGACCAACAATTCCAGAATTCTAGCGAATTGAAAGAAATATATACAATTCTGTAAAATCGTAGTAGTGGATGGCCTTCAGGGAATAAATTTGCATATATTTGTATATATTGATTGTATTGGAATACATCATTCTTGTACATATTGTGTTTTTCATCACAAGATCACAATTCACTGTTGTCACTTTTTTGCACTTGAATAATTGTGTTGACAGTCATGGTATTAATTTTATAGAGTATTTTTGAATGAATATATAAAAATACAACAAGTCAAATACAGGTCTTCTTTCCATTTATTGCAAGAACCTGATTTTATTTTGCCTTCGTCAGAGGTTGGGTTCTTTTCGTGTTGTAAAGTGCATTGAATAGCATTTGCAAATCATTTGTGTTGTTACCCGACAGAACCATTTCTATTTAACCATTAATTACCCAGGTTCTGAGGGACATAGGGTCACCTCCGTCTTCTTAAACATTTTTTTAGGATTCAGCATTTAACAAATCGGTAATTTAAGGATTCGGTAAAATACCGAATTCTTAACATACTGATTCAGTAAATTACCGAATCCAGGATGTAGGGAGCACTCAAGTTAGTGCATTCCTCAGGTAAGGATTCGTTATTTACCACCAACTACAAGTTGATGGTAAATAATGAAAACCTTTGAAAAAGCATTTTTTTTACTTTTACAACAGTGTGATGTGGCAGACATACATGCCCATAGGGCATGTATGTGTACCACATGTGCACCCATACACAATTGAGGGGTGCAACAGGGTGTCAAAGTGACACCCTGCCACCCTTCAATCTTTTCCCCCTTTTACAGAATCGGTATTTACCGATTCAGTAATTGCCATTCATTCCTATGGGCCTCCAGGCCCATAGGAATGAATGGCAATTACCGATTCGGTAAATACTGATTCGGTAAATACTGAATCTTAACGATTCAGTAATTTTTACCGAAACTTTAGCTACATAGAATTTACCGATTCCTAAATACCGAATTGGTAACATTCGGTATTTACGGATCAGTAAATACTCTTTACCTACATCTAGCCCATAGTGTTATCTGTGCCACTCAAGAAGAAATTGTCGACTACTGTAGGAAGCCATTACATTCAATGAAAGTGGACTATTGAAATGCTTCACAATGAAATGGTCGGAAAAAGTACAAGAACAAAGGCACAGAACTTTCCACGAGGTGCAGGCTGGTAAACCAAAAGAGCCTCGGCAAAATCAAGTAATTAATATGAGGAAAGCAGCCCACTTCATTTCATTAAGCACTGAAAGACAATGTCTGATTTACATGTTTTTCCAAGCAGGATAGACGCCTTAAACTAACTTTGTATACTCCCCATGTCAGATTGAAAGAAAACTCTAATTTTGTTAACCTATTATCAAAGAAGACATTTTTGGGTAAAGTGATAAATCTGGGTGGATGAGCGGTGCTGTGCAACAAAACGACTGCTACCTGATTCCCTTCATTTATAGCTCCCTGTAGATACACTCAAATGTTTGCAGCAGGAATTTCACCTGCAGTCAAAACAATTGTCAGTGATGATGCAGAGATGGCATAGTGGTGTATAGTTACTTAGATAACCCTCACCAAAAGATTTGTGGACTGTCTTCCATGCATCACACTCCATTAAACTAGAAAGTAAAAGGGAACGGGAACAGCACAGTTCTAGGGAAATAAAGACTGAACCAAAGGAAATGTAGTCTTTATACCTTTCTGCTGTGGTGGACAAAATTAAGAACCTGGATTGTTAGAAAGGATAATTAATGTACATAAATCGAATGGTTTACTGCTATTGTAGTTATAAGGTCAAGTCTGTCTCGAATTAATGCTAGTCTGCAGACCGGGATTTCTTATGGATCATTTTACATTACTTATGCGAGCTAATCAGACATATGTTGAAGTACATAAATACAGGCATCCTCTACTTGCCTTCACAAGTAAATTAAATATCTTGCAACATAAAAGTGATGCAAGTTGTAGAATCAGTCACAGGCAATCTAATATTTCGTATTTCAACTTTCTTCTTATAAAATGTACACACCCATCCTTCTAGGATTAAAACACAGGCCATAAGAGAACACCCTTTGTAAACGAATGCAACCAATAATGACAGTGGAAGTGAACAAATTGGGAAATAACCGGGGTTAAATTTCATCACTAGAAAGGTCAATCCTCATGGTTAAAGAACAGAATGAAATATTTCAGACACTGGGATTTTTAACCTTCAGAAACCACCCAGAACAAGCTGGCTCCGTGGAGCCGACGAGGTAAACTGAAAGCGCTTGATGCATGCATTCCAGCCTCCGGGAACAGGAGATGGGCATGCGTACGGAGTGCACATGTCCTGTCCGTACGCGTGCACATCTCCTGTCTGCGGGTGCCATCTCGTGTCTCCCTTCGCGAACGAAAGCTACAGCAATAGAGTCTCACTAAGCGAAGCAGCTGCACTGCATTCGCTACGCGAGACCTAAAAAGTATTAGAAGGCTTCTTAGGATTTGCCTTTTCGTGGAAAAGAAATGTTAATGAATATTGATTGTAATAATGGATGAAATGTGGTAATACAGAACTAACATGAAGGCATATGAAACCAGTTAAAAATAATATACAGAAGTGCGTTTATTAACGTATTTTAAATAGGCCACATTTTGACGGAAAATATATGTGTTAAGTTAACATGGATGCCCTTTTGATACTGCATTGTCATGCCACTCCTCTTACCCTTCCCTTCTAGTCCCCCTGAGCTTCTTCTCTCCCAACACCTCTGCAGGGCAAAGACAAAAATGATATCACAGTAGTTTTCTTAAATGTCCATGTACTGTGGAGGAACTTTCTTGTGTTCCTAGAGTTGAAAGTGCTCTAGGTCCTTCCTCTGTTGTTCCCTTGCTGGGTTAGCACTCTACCACTGTTGTACAGCTTATTGTTTAGGAATGTTAAATATTAAGACGCCTATTCATATTCTGATTTTATCAATATTAGCTGCTTCTAGTCTGTTCTGAGACTGCAGTTTTCTCTCATTTCCTATACAACATTTGTGTATAGGAACCCCTTAGTTTTTCCAGATGACTTTTGTTTTCCACCAGGGTCTCAGTATGTTTTCCTGGTATTTAGCTGTTCATTTGCGACTTGATTTCTGACTACGTACCTTGCATTTGAGCGTTTATGACATTTTTACATTTATTCTGTACCACTTACCTTTTTTTTTTTTATTTGCTGTAAACATCATTTAACTTTTCCCTGATCTAGAACCCAGCTATTGAGTGGTTCGAGTTACTTATTTGCTACTCTGATAGGCAAATGTTGGGTTTGATGATGAGAAGGGTTCCTTTTAACGCAAGATCAGCATCAGAGCGGAATCCCCAGAATTAAATTATGGGTGATTCGAAATTTGGGGTCTCCTAAACTTTTGGGGTTTGGTGTTCCGCTTCCACAGCATGCTTTAGGATGTAACTCCTGACTGGGTGAAATCATGCACCATTTACATGTAAAGGCACATAACTTGGTCTGCAACTCAGAATCAGATGCACATTGAGTAGCAGTTAATTATTAAAGAAAGTGTCAGTTGCAAATAGCAGGGGCCGCATTACACAAATTGACCTGAGGGCTCAACTGGCATGTGCACTCACATTGTATGCGTATCTGGGGCTCTTTGGTATTCCAAAGGGGCTAGAGTTACACTAGGGGCTGGTAGGGAAAGGAGTTGGTGGGGTGGGCGGAGCAAAATATAAATAATAAAAACACTTAACTCCATCCTGACAGCCGCCAGCTGCCATCTCTCCTCCATTACTTCAACCCGGAAGGGGGAAGCACACAGCCTCCCCTAAACCAATCACAATGCTGCAATGCAGCGTTGTGATTGGTCTCAGCACTCAGACGGGGACAGGTAGCCTGGGCATGTTCCCTACCAGGCTGTGCATTACAGCCTGGTGGGGAACATACTAGGTGCACATGACTGTTTGGCCTGCCACAGACGGCTAAGCAGTCATGCACACTCAGTGTGCGCAAACCACTCCTCCCCCTGCTCTACCAGCCCCACCCCAACCCAACCCTGCAGCCAGAAAAAATAAGATATGTGCCGTTACTTGTACAGCCCCTTTAATAATACGCATCTTACCAGTATTCACATAGTGCTGGCTCGAACCTAAGGGGTCATTCACTTATTTGCATGGAGGCATTGTCTCAGGCAGACGAGGAAACACTAGGCCTTTGCGCCTGCAACATATTACAGAAGTGAGATTAGAGATATGGAAGCACAGTCAGAGAGCCTCCCTGTGTTGTGTTCGATTTTAGATCCCGAATGAATTTCCTGATTCATGCCCTTTTTCACATTGCCCATATATAGGCATAGAAATCCAGTCCTTATTTAGGCATAGCCCATGCTGCCCAAATACAGGCATGGCTATTTCCATCCATTCATCTACGTCACAACGATTTCTTGGAAAATCAGACGTTAAGGAGTTAAGGACTTTACCCTTGCTTGGATATTGATTTCTCCAATAACTCATTTATTAGGCATGAACATCTATTTTTTTAGGGGTTCATTCATGATGTTCATATGCCTGACTTTACATCAAAGCTGGCATTCCTAAACACCTTCAAGGTATAAACATACCTTCACTTGCTATGGCAAAGCACGGTGTGGTTCGGTGCAGTTGTAGAACATAGAAACCTTCTCAGGGGTACAACTGATATTTGGTCCTTTTAAACCAACAAAGCAGAAATTGGCACAGAAGCTGAAATATAAAAATAATGCATTTATTCACCTCAGATGAGGGAGACTACGTCACACAGAAGCCTTAGCAACTGCATGAGGCAGTCTCAGGAGTACAGAAAACAGGGGCCTTATATATACTTAGGGTTACATAGTCAGCATAAGACCAAGGGGCAGTCCTGGCTCATGTAAGCATACAAAATGCCTAAGACGGGCATGCAAGATCTGCTTGCTCAACAAAGTGTAAGGAGAGTTACTTTGTGCGAAGGTGGAAGATGCTAAATATAGTTCGTTTCTAGGCAGATTACAAGAGCAGTCAATACTGAGGGAGGACAGAGCACATGGCGAGCATGTGGCAGCACATGGCAAACAAGATGGCTGCCAGAAATACAAAATGGCTTTCAGCTCATGCTAACAAATCCCTGTAATATTTAACACAGTTCGACTACCTACTGGCACGATGCAGCTCGCTACAGCAGGTGCCGAAGGAAGCCAACTCTCCGTCTGACTCACTGACCAGAAGCTGTCATCCGCCTGCCGAGAATCCAGCTCCAGTGTTTCTGACTCCCCTTGCGGGGTGCTGGGAAATTGAGTCCGTGAAAGAGATACCAACCTCTCCCATTCTAAGGTACAGAGCTGATAAGAACCTAGAGAAACCTTTGGCAACTCTTGGCAAAAACTAAACCTATGCTAAAGACAGCACCTACTTCTTTCATCGTACTCGACCTAGGTTAGATACACTGGTGTAAGCGTATTTTAGAAGCACCAGTTCAGTATTTTAGCTATGTTATTGATGTATGTATTTTTACATGTCATAGCAACAGCCAATGCTATTACAGTATTATTTTATATCACTGTTTACACTGTACCATTATACTTTGCATTCTGTCTAACGATTGTAGCAGTTCACCTCTCTTGCATGAGAAAGAAGACTGTTCAATAAACTCTTTCACTGAAACGCCTGTCTCTCTATTTCTGTGCAAACTCTTTAGAAACGAAGCGTGCACGATTGACTGAGTGAAATAATTATCTATTGTTTCTACGACGCTGAAGATATGTTTCTATTCTCGGGGAAACAAAGTTGTCATGTTAACACGATTGTCAGAAACTAATCCCTTCTTGTGTATTCGAGAAAGTTTCTAGTGACCTATGAGCTAGCTGGCACTCACAATTAAGTTAGGTATACTCGATAAAGACACACTGACCTCAGTCCTATGTTAAATCTATAGTGTATAATGTTCCAATGCGCGGAGCCTATTGGGAATATAGGCACTACACTTGATGATGCCCAACGGTTTGGTAAGGTACTAATTTAACGCTAGATACTGAAGTAACTCAGTTGTGCTTTTCTCAGAGACCCTTTTTTCCGTAATACTTCAATAGATGTCTGGAGTGGGTAAAAGGATAATATCCGCCATAGGTGAGTAGGACGAAAAAATCCTATGTATTAGCT
Organism: Lissotriton vulgaris; assembly: GCF_964263255.1. Classification (NCBI taxonomy): domain Eukaryota; kingdom Metazoa; phylum Chordata; class Amphibia; order Caudata; family Salamandridae; genus Lissotriton; species Lissotriton vulgaris. The sequence continues at coordinate 244,485,037 of NC_141696.1, read as the reverse complement.
TTTTGGTTTGTTCAACTTTGAAGGATACTGTGTTCCAAAATATTGTGAACCTTATCTTAGTTTCCTTGAAACTTGCTCTGCAATTTTCATTAAACAATGTTGAATAATGGCAACAACACCGAAACCGGTGGAGCTGCGGGGGATCCAGCCGATGCAGTTTTTAATTTTACAGGTTTCCAGGAAACAGACGAGGATGCTATATCCATTCCTCTAAATTTATAGAAAGCCATCACTATAAAACTTATAAAAGTAGCCTAACATCAAGAGGGGGTAGGGCAGTCTTTGTGATAGAGGCACATGAATATCACCAGACAAAGGTATTCTATTCATGGATAGTCTTCCCAGAAGCAAATCCAATAACACATGTGTTTCACTTCTACAAAGAAGATGATCCACCAGAGGAATATATTCCATTCAAGGATATTGAAATTCCACTAACATACCAGGAGAATGAGCTCTGGTTTAAAGGTGCACTAAAACATTTAAATCACATTACCAGGCTCGGTCCACTAGGTAGACCAGGAGCAACATGGTCAGCCCTAGCCAGCTACATACCTGACCCTGACATTGAAGCCATGTCGGATGAACAATTACTTAGTCATATACAAAATGTAATAGAATTAAACAGTGACACCCCAACTGTCTGAAAATCCTGAAAAGGTCTTGACTAAAAATACTCCTACTCCTTCTGAAAAGAAGTGGGAAGATATCAAACAAACTTCTAAAGAGAAGCGTTCTCATTCCAGAACTAGGTCTCCTCAAAAGGAGGTATAACCTCAGGAATAGGGATAATTTGAGAAAACCTGATAAACATCAAGATACTAATACACGTTCCTCTAGTACCTTTCAGGCTTCGTCACAGAAATCTGAAAGTAGAGGAAGGTCAGAAAACAAGGAAGAACGTGTGAAGTCCAAAGACGATCAACACTTTCAGAAAAACAAGAAACCTCAATTCACCAAAAAGAAGGTAGCAGGTCTAAAAATCAGACATGCCGAGGATCTTGAGGACACAACTCAAGAACGGAGAATGGGCGCAGACAATGTTGGACAGCGCAGCAGAAGTCACCATAGCTTGCCAGAACCTGAAGGATCTTCTGGAGACAGTGGACTTGAATTAATTAATTCAAGTTGAAACTGCAAATACCAGGGTCAGTTCTCCACATACGTTATATGAAATAACACTCCGAATGGAGGGAGACATACCAAGAAAAGTGAGAGCGCTCTTTTGGGAGCGACTTTCTATGGGTTATGACATTATTTTAGCTGAACAAGACTGGCCACCACAATTTGTCAGGGAGTGCCCACATGGCAAAGACATCATTGTGCCAACCTTCTCCAACCATATTCCAGTTTATTTGAAATATACTTATGCCAGGAAATGGGCAAGCCCAAGGTCCTGCATTATACGAAAATCATATATGATGGGATGAGGATTCTTCATAGCATAAAATCCAGTTACAACAAATTAACCAACTGCACAAAGGCAGTACCTAGTTAAGCAAGAATCTAAAAAACAGGTCAGGGAGATATTAGATCAACTTCAATACCAAGGGATGACTGAAACATGCACCTTGTCAATGACCAATCTGTTGTAACTTGTTCTTTAAATTTAGCGTTCCTTGCTAGGAATGCAAATGACATCAGCTGGAATGTTTTGACTCAAACTGATGGCCAGTTTCAGTTATCATCTTGCTGCAGCCACAAGCCTTTCTGGTGAGTGTTAATTAAAGCTCTTCAACTTAAATGGCTTGCTTCAATCGTTTTATTACTGGTGACGGGATTTGACACCCACCAAAGAACCCAGCGTGGCAGAAGGAAAGAACTGTCTCATTTACAGGATTAAGGTTAGTTAAAGGTGAAAGTTTTCCCATGCTGCGCACAGTCGAGTGAAATAATTGCCTGTCACTGAAGATTTTCGGAACAATTAAATTAATGGAACCGGGTTACCAGGCCCGGACTGGCCGTTGAGGGCACCGGGCAATTCCCCGGTGGGCCGCATGGTTGGGGGCCGGTTTTGGGCCCCTGGGGCCGTTTTTGTTACAGTGCTGTTATGCTGCAAAAACGGCCCTGTAACAAAAACGGCCGAAAACCGGCCCTGTCACAGAGCGCGGGCACACCTCTCCCCCCTCCCCTCTCCTCCCGGAGGCGGGCCGGCCGAGCACTTTGCCAGGGATGGTTCTGGTTCCCAGTCCGGCCCTGCGGGTTACTGGATTGATGGCAGATAAATAAGGGAACATGATTTAATTGTATTCAACACTACTGTTGTCCTGTATTCTTTGAAGTACCAGAGAGTGTGTGCACTCAAAAGGCTTACCGCGTGTGAAGAGAATTCAAAGTGAGTTTTCCTTCATGAGAGGCATCTTTTGAAGTCAACAGGAGAACAGCACGAGGCACGACACGAGAGCATATAAAAGGTGCGTGCGTGTTGAAGTCAGCATAACGAATAAGCGCGAGGCATGACACGCGAGCAGATGCAAGGCGTGTGTGTGTTGAAGTCTGTACAATAAAGAAAAACAAAGTGAGACGGAAAAGACGGAAGACAGGCAGTGCATGCGCAGTAAAGCTTTTGTTCAGCAGAGTGTAAACACGGCATATTAAAGACTGACGAAGGAGAATGGGTCACATGTGCAGCAAGGAATTGGAGCCATATTAGTAAAACAAGGGAATTTATCCTGAATTGAAGTGCTGAAGTGCAAGCTGATTACCAGAATTAGAAGAAAAACATTTATGATGCGGTCAGAATCGTGAAACTAAGGATAACATTGGAAAGATAAGGTATTTTTTTAAACTTATTATGTTAGTTTTTATTTCAAGTTTTTGGGGAAATTTACAGCAACCATACATTCTAGACTAATATTCTCATGGAAGAATTTGAGTTAGCTTGTTGTTTTTCCTTCTTTATGTTGAATTGTTGTTTTAGATTGTTGTTTTAGCGTGTTTTCTTAGCTTGTTAAGTTATTTTTAATTTTCAGGATGTCAATGGCCAGCGGGATGAGCCAACCTCCTCAATTTTTAAGTGAACAAGGTGAACCTGTTTTGCCATGGGAAAAGTGGAAACCACTGTTTGATTCATATCTGATTGCCATTGGCGGGGAAAAGTTCTCTGCTGCCAGGAAACAAGGGGTTTTGTTACATATCCTTGGCATCGAGGGGAGGAATATCTATGACAGTCTAGATCCTATACCCATAGGTAGAGGGGCAGGAGAACCAAATGATGTGTATGAAATGAGTATTCTCTTATTACAAAAACATTTTGGACCACGTTTAAACGTGGTTATGGAAAGGCACAATTTTTTTATGCGTGTTCAAGCGAAAGGAGAGAGAGTTTCCAATTACGTAGCAGTCTTGAAGTCACTAGCACAGACATGCAAATTTGAACAGTTGACTGACTCTCTTATTTATGATCAACTTGTCCGTTGTACAAATGATCCAAAAATTCTGGAAAAGTTGTTGTAAAAAAATCCGAATTTAAAAGAGGATATAACCATTGTTGAGAGTGTTGACCACACTTCTCATTGGGTCAAATACGTAAAAGCATAAGCCATGTTGACCCTGTTGCCAATATGAACAAAGAATACCAGGAGAGTACTTCATCTGATGTACAAGTTGCAACTATCAATAAAGCAAATAGTAAGCAAGAGAAAAGCTATACTAAACCTGACAGACAGAAGTTTAATTTCAATTCAAATAAGGATGGGAAGTTTAAATGTCCCAGGTGTGGAAGTCAAAATCACGGGCCTAATTTACCTAATTGCTTTGCAAGAAGTCCAAATTGCAGGAACTGTGGGAAAAAGGTCACTATGCATGTATGTGTAGAAACAACAAAGTTAATGGGGTTGATGATGATGAAGAATTTTCACAACAAGCAATTCCTTGCATCACTGATGGGACACCTGAACCTGTGAATGATGTAAAGTCAGTGGACTCTGACACTGTGACCATGCCTAAATGTGATGTATACATTGAAGAAGAAATCGTTCCAGTTTTAGCTGATTCTGGTTCCCCGTACGCTCTGATAAGTGACAAGTTTTGGTTTTCCACTTTTGGGACTGACAGAATGAATGAAATGAATGAAAATTGCACTTGTAAAGCGCTAAACTACCCGTAGGCCTCGTAGCGCTTGTGACTGGATTGCTTAACGCGAGCTCAGGGTAGTTCAGCAGGTTTTGACATACAAGTGCGTTTTCAGGGCTTTCCTGAAGGACAAGTGGTTACTGTTTCCTCGAAGGGATAGAGGGAGGGTGTTGCAAAGTTTAGCCGCAGTGTGGGAGAAAGAGCGGCCTCCCCAGCGGGCTTTCCTGACTCTGATGGAAGTAGCCAGCTGGAGGGTACAGGAACGAAGGGAGCGGGACGGGACATAGGGAGTAGCCAAGGGATGTAGGATTGCGGGACCTGTACGATGAAAGGCTTTGTGTAAGATACACATAGCCTTAAATTGTACTCTTGCCACTATAGGGAGCCAGTGAAGCTCCCTTAGGGCATTCCTCGCTGACTGCCAGCGGGAGAGGTTATAGAGTAGGCGAGCCGCACTGTTTTGTGTGACTTGGAGCTTCTGGGTGGCGAAAGTCGGTGTAGGAGAGTAGGGTCTGCAATCCCATGATCACCCAGATTTTTTGCTTTTGTTTCACTGGTTTACGACTTTCTCTGGCTGTGGGCCTGCTAATCAGACCCACAGCCTGGCTGTTCTCTTTCTAAATTACAACATGTACCCTAGGTGCATTTACCAATTGGTACTGGGCCACCTTATCAGACCCTGTAACTCAGGGCATAGGTGTACCCAGGGCCACCAGGGGCTGCAGCATGTATTATGCCACCCCTGGCTGGCCTCCTAAATTTGACACAACTGGCTGCATGACAGCTGGGGCAAAGTCGTGTAATCACCCTAGCAGAGTTCTATGGAACTAAAATCACTCAGGCAGTGAATGCTCCTAGAGAAATGTTTAAGATCGTAAAATCTCTAATCTCTCCTCCCCCGGAGCTTCCAGCTGCGGATGGTGCGCAGGCTCGTTGTGATAATCTTGCCACTTTTTTCTCTCAAAAAATCCAAACAATATACTCCCTGTTTCCAACAGGGGGGAATGACCTGGGTCTGACTTTTATGTCAGATTTCGACCTACCTTTGTCCTGTTCACTGGCCACCCTTCCCCTCCTGGATCTTGTTTCTTTGGATACATTGGTCCACAAAGTTACCTCTGGATCCCCGAACGACCCGGCCCCCCCACAGGCCCTAGTTAAAGTGATGGACACTATTGGCCCGCACATTTTAGACGTCCTTAACACCTCCATCTCCTCCAACTCTGTCCCAGCCCCATGGAAGTGTGCGATGGTTAGGGCCCTGTTAAAGAAACCAAATCTGGATCAGAATGACCTGTCCAATTTTCGTCCAATATCCTTACTCCCTTGGATGAGTAAATTGGTGGAAAGACATGTCAACAAGGTCTTGGTGGACTATCTGGAGTCTAACAGCCTACTGCGTGTTTCTCAGACGGGGTTCCGTCCTCAGCATGGTACTGAGACGGCCCTTCTGGCAGTAACGGAGGCAGCCAGAGCCATAATGGACCAGGGAGGAAAAACAGCCATTATTTTGCTCGATCTAAGTGCCGCGTTCGACACAGTTAACCATGCCACACTATTACATCGTCTGAAGAACATGGGTGTGTCGGGCGCGGCCCTTGCATGGCTGACCTCCTTCCTGGACGAGCGATCCTTTCGGGTGTTCGAGGGTGAGGGGGTTTCATCAAAGCATCCGCTTAGGTGTGGTGTGCCTCAGGGTTCTTCCCTGAGCCCCACCCTTTTTAACATTTATATGCAGCCGCTAGAAGGGATAGTCCACCCGTTCGGTGTGCGTATTATTACATACGCTGACGACACCCAACTGGTGGTTTCCCTGGACCACGCGGAGGGCTCCTCTAACAACTTAGGCCCCTGTCTAGAGGCTGTTGCTAAGTGGATGCACTCTTCCCACCTTAAGCTTAATGGGGAGAAAACCGAGATCATGTTATTGGGCAACTCTCCTCTGACCAACTTAATTTCCATCTGGCCCTCATGTCTCGGTGTCCCCCCTCCCCCTAAGCCCCTGATAAAAAGCTTGGGAATTTGGCTCGACAAAGCACTGGACTTCTCAGCTCAAGCCAGCAAAACTGCCTCCACCTGCGTTGGGCTGATGAAAATGCTCCGCAAAGTGCTCCCTTTGCTCCCAATCCAGGCGAGGAGGGTCATGGTGCAGGCCCTTGTACTCTCCCGCTTGGATTATGGAAATGTGTTATATCTGGGAGCCCCTGCGGCAGTGGTCAACAGGCTCCAGGTCACCCAAAACTGTGCCGCACGATTGCTGTTTAACATCCCTCGCTGGCAGTCCGCCAGGAAGGCGCTAAAAGATCTCCACTGGCTCCCGGTGGCTGCCCGAGCACAGTTTAAAGCCATGTGTATTCTACATAAATCTCTTCATCGAACAGGCCCGGCCATTCTACATCCTCTAGCGTCACTCTACACCCCTTCCAGAGCTCTTCGCTCTGGAACACTGTATCTGGCAACTTCGTCCAGAGTCAAGAGGGCCAGATGGGGCGGCTGCTCTTTCAGCCATACAGCGACAAGGCTCTGGAACTCTCTGCCTGTGACCCTGAGAGAAGACAGTAACTTACAGTCCTTCAGGAAGGCCTTAAAGACCTACCTGTTTGCAAAAGTGTACTAACTACCCGTAGGTCCGACACAGTAATCAGTCTAAAGCGCTGCGAGGCCTCCGGGTAGTTATGCGCTATAGAAATGTAATTTTTCATTTCATTTCATTTCATTGATTTAGGTACAGTAGCCCTATATCTAACCGTACAATGGACACCCGAGTTCCTATCAGTCACTCCTATGGCAGGCCTTGACAATCCTGAAGGCAGAGTGCGTGGACTCGTGTGAACTGGGTTCTGGCCCGAGCCGAGCCCGGTTGCAGCTTGCGGAACCAAGAACCAATGGCTGTTCCATGATAACGCGTACCATATCAGTAACTTCGGTACCGCGTTATCCAGACATGTCGAGTAAGGTGTCATACGAATCGGGATGCTGCCCCCTCACCAATTCTGTCGACGAGGTTAGCATTCCGCCCTTCTAGAGGGACACGACATGTACGTAACTGTGAACCCCGGTTAAAGTTAACTAAAGCCTCAGCTCCACAAAATGGATGCTGCCACCACAGACACGAGTCTGACCTCCTGCTGCTGGGAGTCCTTCCAGCGAGGAGCGCTTGGACAAAGGGTTTCCTGTCGAGGGCGGTGTTCGCACCGTCCCAGACAGGGTTTGTGTATTCTGGGTAGGTAGGGCTTTTGCGAGAAGGTGACTGCGGAGTGGCACCCCGGTGCTCACTACGCATCTGCCGGTCAGAACCAGTTCCAGGGGCGCCAGCCCTGGCCTGGGGAAAGTCCGGCAGGGGAGAGGGGTGTAACTACCCCCCTTCCTGGTCCCACCCTTAGGGCAGGACCTAGTCATGTACCCACCCCTTTCTTTAGGATAAAGGCCGGAGCGGGGACCCTTCCAAATTAGATCATCTTTGAATCAAGAACTACTTTCTACGAAAGGACATTCGAGACTCTTCTCAAGATTTCTCCCTTGTGACTAAGGAGTAGTCACCCTGCATCAGCGGGCACCATCTAAGAACTCTGCGGTTTGCTGTAAGTCCTTCCTCAGGAATCCGACAGCCCAGCTCGACGAGAACCGGCTTCCCTGGCACCTCTGACCTCTACCCACGTCATCAGCTCAGCTGTGATCTGTGGGTGCGACGAGACCTCGAGGGACCGGCCATCATCAAAACCTGCACGCTTTCTTAACCAGCACGACCATCGAAGAAATTCTCTGGTGAGTGCTCTGGGGTCCGAGAAGCCCCGACCCTGAGCCGCTCCAGCACCGAAGTGCAGTCTCCCAGCATCTCCACGATCTGCGTGGGGCCCTTCTGCTCGCTGTTCAGCACGTTGTCCGGTCACTAGCCGCTGGCTTGTGCCCTTCTGTTCAGACATCCGACAACCAACGCTGCTGGTCTGGTTGCTCCAGACTGGCCTTTGCTTCCATCTTTTGAGAGAAGCACCCCGGACCCTCCTGGTCCACTCAAGACGCCATTTTAGGCCCACCCCGTGGTCCTGAAACCTGCCAAGGCTTGTTGCCCCAATCCTGGGCCCAGCGACGCCGACAGCATCATCCTTCGTGGGACAGTTCGCACCTCCACCGTGGTCGCCGACAACGCCTCCTGGTCCGTGAGACTGCAGAGCCTAGCGTCGCCCACTCACCTAGTCGAGGTGACGGCCAACCGGTGCCCTCCTGGTACCCTCTGACTACTGGCTAGTAGTACGAACTTGGTCCCCTCTGCTTTCAGGTGTCAACGATCTCTGATCCAGGCTTGGATCTCTACGAACTATTCATCACTGGTCGCCGGCCAGCAACTCCTTTTTCTTCCGGCTCCTGGCTCGTCAGCGAAGACCCCGACGCCTGTAAGACTTGTGCAGCCGCAGCCCTCGTGGCTAGGTAACTCGGCATTTCGGTGCCTGCATAGCCTCTTTACTCTAGGGTCCCAAGTCCCTCGCTTCCGACTTGCCTTATCGGGTCCGCCCGAGACCACTAAACTTTCCGTGTCCTCGGACACTTGTTTTAATTGTGCACTTGAAGTATTTTCCTAAGAGATTTGGTTTGTGCTTAGTACCCCGTCCTCATAAAGAGTACAGGGCTGTTGTGAATCTTAATAAATAACTGTTTATTTTCATAACACTTGTGTGGTGTCCTTTCACTTGGTATTCAAGGGGTATATGTGTGGTAAACAGCTGGCTTAACACGCCCTCTCGAGCCTTAGACTGCTCGTATCCACGCTACTAGGATAGCTGGTCTATAGGTTGACTTACAACCAATCACCATAAGGGTCGTTTGGAACGATACATAGCGGTCGCTAGAATAGCGAACGCTGCATATCGGGCCAACTTCTCACAGTCGGGGCTCCCATGTAAAGAGCATTCCCGTAGTCCAGGCGGGAGAGTATAAGGGCCTGGACCAGGACCCTCCTTGCCTGGAATGGGAGCAGAGGGAGCACCTTCCGCAACATCCTCATAAGCCCAAAGCAGGGGGCGGCGGTCTTTGTAGCTTGGACCGAGAAGTCCAAAGCTTTGTCGAGCCAGATCCCGAGGCTATTTATTTGGGACTTAGGGACGGGGGCGGGCCCAAACATGGTGGCCAGATGGATGCAAGGGCAGAGGGAGAAGGATTGCCCAGTAGGATGACGTCTGTCTTCTCCCCATTAAGTTTCAGACAGGAGGATTGCATCCATCTAGCAACAGCCTCTAGACAGGGACCTAAGGTGTGGGACGATCCCTCCGAGTGGTCTAAGGAGACCACCAGTTGGGTATCGTCTGCGTAGGTGACGATACGCACTCCGAAGGGATGGACTATCCTGTCTAGGGGTTCCATGTAGGCATTACAAAGGGTGGGGCTCAGGGAGGAGCCCTGAGGGACCCCACACCTGAGTGGGTGTTTGGGAGACACTGTCTCACCCTCAAAGACCTGGAAGAAACGGTCAGCCAGGAAGGATGTCAGCCATTCCAGGGCCGCGCCCGACACGCCCATGTCCGCCAGTCGTTGTAATAGCGTGACATGGTTGACCGTGTCGAACGCGGCGCTGAGATCTAATAAGATAATGGCGACTTTTCCGCCCCGGTCCAACACGGCTCTAGCCTCTTCCGTTACTGCTAAAATGGCGGTTTCGGTCCCATGCAGAGGGCGGAACCCTGTCTGAGAGGCACGCAATAGGCTATTGGACTCCAAATAGTCCATCAAGGTGTTATTTACGTGCCTCTCAAGCAGTTTGCTCAGCCAAGGGAGTAAGGAGATGGGACGGTAATTCGCCAAGTTGTTCTGGTCAAGATTGGGCTTCTTCAATAGGGCCCTCACCATCGCACACTTCCATGGAGGTGGTACGGATTTGGAGGTGATGGATGTGTTGAGAACGTCCAATATGACCGGGCGAATAATGTCCATGACCTTAGTGAGGGTCTGCGGGGGTGCTGGGTCGTTAGGGGAGCCAGAGGTGATCTTGGGGATTAGTCTATCCAAGGCAGGAATGTCCAAGAGTGGAATTGTATCAAGCATACAAGAAACAAAGGAGTCAGAGGTTGTGGGCATGAGGGATTCCGTATCGATGTTAGCGTCCCTGAATGAGGAGTATATAGCCTGGATTTTTTGGGAGAAGAAAACGGCCAAATCATTACAGCGGTTTTGAGCGCCTTCAGCAGAGGGACACTCCACAGGGGGTGAGATAAGGGATTTGACAATTTTAAAGATTTCCCTTGGGGCATTAGCGGCTGCGTTAATTTTGCCTCCATAAAAAGAAGCTTGTGCCGCCTTTATCTCATGTTTATAGAGCTTTATAGCAGCTCTGTACTCGGCCTTTCTGAGTTGGGAGTGGTCCTGCCTCCAGGCTCTCTCACATTTACGGCAAGCTAATTTCATGATTCTAAGGGCAGGTGTATACCATGGGGCGGCTTTGGGTCTTTTAATGGAATTACTAGAGTGTATGGGAAGGACCAGATCGAGAGTGCTAGAGATCCAATTGTCGAAATTGTTGGTGGCTGTGTTGGGGTTCGTTACCTTCCTAGGTGGGTCTCTGGCTAGAGCGGCTTCCCATGTAGGGAGGGGAAGTGAGGGCCACTTCCTTCCTCGATGCCTAGCGAGGTGGTGAGAGGAGGAAGGGAGGTTGGTGCGCCAAGTAAAAGGTATTAAAAAGTGGTATTAAAAAGTGGTCGGTCCAGGGTAATGGTATGGGGGTCTCCACCATAAGATCATCTACATTACTGTAGATGTGGTCAAGAAGATGACCCCTATTGTGGGTTGCATGAAAACCCTTTTGGTATAGATCCATGGCTTGTAGGTTGGAATGAAGATTATTAGCTGTGGTGTTGTGAGGATCATCTAGATGTAAATTAAGATCCCCCAGCAAAGTGAAGTTAGGCGAGGACAACACGACACTTGCAGCAAGGTCTGTTATTTTAGTGATAAAATTATTGAGGGAGCCAGGTGGACGATAGGCTAGGATGCCAGAAAAGGCGGTAGTAGGGGAAAATTCTAGCGAGAAATGAAGACTCTCGCAGGTTGGTGAGGTGGTGGGGGTGATACGACATTTATAGCTGTCTCGATAAATGATGGCCAGTCCACCGCCTCTCCCGGTCTGGCGATCCAGTCTTTTAAGCGTGTATCCTTGTGGGGTGGCCCATACAGTAGTCGGGTCGTTATCTGTGTGAAGCCACGTTTCAGTTAGGAAAAGAGCCTCAGGGTTGAGCTCTTCAATCAGTATATGCAATTCGGTATAATGTTTGGGTAGAGACCGACAATTGAGAAGAAACATTCTCCATTCCTGAACAGGGGGCGAGTGACAAGTGCGTAGGGGGAGTGGGCTCCAGTTACAGCTTTTACAAAAGTACTCAGTGTGGGATGGGAGAAACATGTGACGACATAACAAATTAGTAGGAGGACGTAGGGCAAGAAGCGATGAGGAGTCATAGAAAAGCGGGAGCCCTACCATGGTGAAAGATCCTGGCCGCCAGCAAGCAGGAAGCGTCTGGACTCGGACTGCGCAGACTGGCTTCTCTTTGGCGCCTCTTCGGCGCGTCTACGGCGCTACCGCTGCGCGTCACCGCTGCGCGGGAATATGAGGGGCTATATAGATTAGGCGAAGTGGGAGACTAGCGCGTCAACCCTCCTAAGATGGCCACCTAAAATGGAGCAACCAGGAAGTGGTACCGCTTGCCTCCCTCCACAACAAACAGCACTGGTTGCTGCGGTGGACCGGGGAGTGAGCGAGCAAAGTACAGGTAATCTAACACAATTTTTAAAATGCAGGATAAAACAATGATAACGCTTGTAGCAGTCCTTACTCACTGCCAAGCGTTAGCGCAGCGATGTTAGCAGTTCAACTTTTGAGCGCGTGTGAATCAAAACCTTAAGTAGTAAGGGCGAAGTGGGAGACTAGCGCGTCAACCCTCCTAAGATGGCCGCCTAAAATGGAGCAACCAGGAAGTGGTACCGCTTGCCTCCCTCCACAACAAACAGCACTGGTTGCTGCGGTGGACCGGGGAGTGAGCGAGCAAAGTACAGGTAATCTAACACAATTTTTAAAATGCAGGATAAAACAATGATAACGCTTGTAGCAGTCCTTACTCACTGCCAAGCGCTAGCGCAGCGATGTTAGCAGTTCAACTTTCGAGCGCGTGTGAATCAAACCCTTAAGTAGTAAGGGCGAAGTGGGAGACTAGCGCGTCAACCCTCCTAAGATGGCCGCCTAAAATGGAGCAACCAGGAAGTGGTACCGCTTGCCTCCCTCCACAACAAACAGCACTGGTTGCTGCGGTGGACCGGGGAGTGAGCGAGCAAAGTACAGGTAATCTAACACAATTTTTAAAATGCAGGATAAAACAATGATAACGCTTGTAGCAGTCCTTACTCACTGCCAAGCGCTAGCGCAGCTATGTTAAACTTTTGCCACCTGACATTAATCCTGTTGGGTATGGTGGACAAACCATTGATTTGATAGGATACTCTGTACAGCCCATTGTGTTCAAGGGTAGAGAAACAGTGGGCACAATTTATGTTGCTAAGCATGGTGATAATCTCTTAGGTTGGTGCCACCAAAGAGGCCTTGGCATTGTTTTGAACCCAAATGCACCTGAGCAGGTTATGTTAGTTTCTCTACAGAGTGATGTTCAGGACATTGTTGAGAAATTTCCTGGTGTTTTCAGTGACACACTTGGTCTCCTGAATGGCTTCACACACAAAATAATTTAAAAAGATAATGCAAAACCAGTTGTACACAAGGTAAGGAAGGTGCCTAACCTCATGTTGAAACCTCTACAGGAGGAAATTGAGAGACTACTCAAATTGAGAGTAATTGAGGAAATAGAGTCCCCGGAATGGCTCGCGCCCATCGTTTTGGCACCTAAAGATAAAGGAACTAAAATTAGGATGTGTGTGGACTTAAGAAGCTTGAATAACTCAATTTGGGTTGACAGGCAACCACTGCCAAATAATAATGAAACCCTCTCAAAGTTGGGCGGAGCAAGTTTGTTTAGTGTTATGGATTTATCGGCAGCATATCATCAGATCCTGATCCATGAAGATTCGAGACACTTGACCACTTTTGTAACTCCATTAGGTGCTTACAGGTTCTTCTGAATGCCTTTTGGTCTGGCAAGTGCAGCTGCTTGTTTTCAAAGAGTAATGAAAAATGTTTTGTCTGGTATTGATTCTGTAACATTCTTTCAGGGTGACATTCTTGTCCGTGGACAAGACAAGGATAAGCATGATGAAGTTCTTTTTAGTGTTTTGTCTAGGTTGGAGAAACATGGACTCACCCTGAAGAGAGAGAAGTGCAAATTCAGCGTCAATTCTGTGTAATATCTTGGGTATTCCATTTCTGGAGAGGGCATTAGTCCAAAAATTGACCTAGCTGAAGCTATACTTTAAGCACCTCCTCCTTCCAACAAAGACCAAGTAAAATCTTTCCTTGGTTTGTCCGAATATTATTCAAAGTTTGTGTACAATTTTGCAAGTGTAATGCAATCTATAAGACTACTTTTAAAAAAAGGTGCTGTTTTCAATTGGAATGATGAGTGTGTTAATGCTTTTAATAAGGTGAAAGCAGAAATTGCAAGGATGCCAACTTTAGGCCATTTTGATGTACATAAAAAGACTATTTTGACTACAGATGCCAGTGTGCGAGGTTTAGGGGCTGTTCTATCTCAAACGGTGGATGGTAGTGAAAGAGTTATTGGTTTTGCCTCACAATCATTAAAAGGAGCAGAAGAGCGTTACTCCGTGATCGAACACAAGGCTCTGGCTTGCTCATGGGACATAAATCACTTTAGATTTTACTGGTGGGGTTTGCCGTTCTTAGTTAGATCTGATCACAAGCCCCTTGTGCACATGTTTTCATGTAGGAATGTTGAGAGCACCACTCCAAGAATTAAAAGATGGATTGAAGGGCTTTGGGAATATAATTTTTGTGTGGAATATTTGCCTGAACTTAAAAAGATTCTGGCAGATTTCCTTTCGAGAATGCCTTTGCAAAAATATGTTGTAAGTGATCCTGAATGTCTGAATGTTTCATGGGTGAAGTAGTCATCTCTCAACAAAGATGAATGGAAAAATTATTTTGTGAGTGATAAAGCCAGGGCACCGGTTATGGATTTTACTGTAAATGGTTGGCCCTCTTTAAAAGACATTCCAGATTGTGCTAAAGGTTACTGGAATGTTCGGGACGAGTTCCGTGGTGATAGATTGATACCCCCATTTATGATGCGGGAAAAAAGAATCAATCTTGCTCATGAAGGGCATCTTGGCCGCAGTCTTTCAAAGGCAAGGGTTAGAGAGTCTTATTGGTGGCCAGAAGTTGACTGTCATGTTGAGGAAATTGTCAGAGATTTTGCAATTTGTGCTGGTAATGACAAATCTAGGAAGGTGAGGACTGCTCCTCTTTCTCCTGTTGCCATACCTGAACGTCCTTGGTCTAAACTTGCAGTAGACATAGTTGGTCCTTTTGACAATTTGTCTCCTTCTGAGAGATTTGTTGTTGTCCTTGTTGACTATATGTCAAAATGGGTGTCTGTCTCTTGCATGAGTTCTGTTGTAACAAAAAACATTATTGAGTTTCTCGAGGATGCTTTCACTTGTGAGGGTGTTCCTGATGTCCTTGTTTCAGATAACGGGGTTCAATTTACTTCCCAAGAGATGTCAGATTTCCTTCAAGAATTATCCATCACCCCTCACAAAACTGCTCTAAATTCTCCCAGGTTAATGGTTTGGTCGAGAGTATAGATAGATTGATTAGAGCTTCTGCAAAAACTGCTTTAGAGCTGAGAGTTCCGCTTAAGCCCATTCTCAGAGAGAAGTTATGGGCACACAGGAATACCCCAAACTGTGTGACTGGTTGTTCCTCATTAAAAAAACTAAAGGGTAGGACAGCTGGTTCTAAACTGAATCCTTTATGGGTGAGTGTAAAGGACAGGGGTTGTGTTGTCAGTAATTGGAGAATAAGAAAATATCAAAATAATTATAAACAGAGGTTTGATATCAAAACGAGAACAAAAAGATTTGTATTGAAAATGGGTGATATTGTATTTGTTAAAAAAGCAGTGTGGTCACCAAAAGGTGAATCTAAATATTTTGGACCAAGGTGTATTATCAAATTTATGAACAATGTTGTTATGCTTGCTGGTGGGGATGTTTGGAGCATGTCTCGTTTGACAAAATGTACAAAGGGGGATGAGTATGTCAGGTCTCAATGTTTTTGCGAATCTAAGAATGGTCACGCTAAAAACAAACTTATAGATGGTCATTCTCTTTTTAAATTAGAATCCCAGTTTGAACTGCCACAAAATGATTTCTCTTAGTATAACAACAACTAAGCTTGTTCTGAATCTCTTGCTCGCAGTACTAGAGTAAAGAAGTCACCATTGTATTTACAAGATTATTACGTTAAGTAATGGTTGTGTTTGTTTTTTATGTTCTCTACCTTTATTTTATATTAATGACCTTTTACCTTTTGTCTCCCTCCTACATTTTGTTTAAATTATTATAAAAGGGAGATGTGTTGTAACTTTTTCTTTACATTTAGCATTCCTTGCTAGGAATGCAAATGACATCAGCCGGAATGTTTTGATTCAAGCTGATGGCCAGTTTCAGTTATCATCTTGCTGCAGCCACAAGCCTTTCTTGTGGGTGTTAATTAAAGCTCTTCAACTTAAATGACTTGCATCAATAGTTTTATTACAATCCTTTGTTTCCTGTCTCCAAACCAGACAACACATATCGTCTAGTTTTGGATTACAGCCATCTAAATTCTTCTTGCAAAACATTTGCAGTGCAAAATGCACACATTACCACATTAATGAATAACATTGTGTGAAAAAATATAAAACCACATTAGATATTTCGAATGGGTTCTTTTGTCAAAACATTGCACCGGAAAGTAGGTATTTAACCGCTTTCTCAATAATGGGGACACAGCGTCACTTCTGTCGTCTCCCTCAGAGATTCAAGAATAGTCCTGGGTTATTCTCGCAAAAGAATAACAGAGTTATTACAAATGTATGATGACGAGGCATTGTCATCTGTCGATGATATATATCTGACAGATGATGACGTGGATAGGCACTTGACCAGGGTGAACAACATAATACTTGGATTCGCCTCTGAAGGGTATAAATTCAATTTTAAGAAATCAAGAATTGCCCACCTCAACGTCCTTTTCCTAGGATATGAATTATCAAGTGCAGGCAAAAGCCTGTCACCAACGTTTTAGAAAAGTGTGTGCTGCTCCACCCTCCAAAAATGCTGAAAAACGTATAGTCGATTCTAGGTTTCCTGAATTTTGGAGAACTTACATTCTAAATTACGCAGAAAGGGTTAAACCTCTCTACGAATTAATGAAACCTGATTTTAAAACAGTAAATTGGACAAAAAAACACACAGAAATTTTGCGTTCACTCTAAACAGACATGTTAGCAACTAAACACTTGCAAACCCAAGTAAACGTATGCAACTTAGTGATCCAAATCTTTCTAGGACAATGCGGATTCACGTACTTAACCCTTAACGAAGGAGAAAAAGTACCAAAAGCCTACAAATCACACTTGCACAGACAAGCAGAAATGAAATTCACTTCTATTGAAAAAATTCTGACAGCTGTTTAAACTGCTGTAGCAAAAGGAAGAGCCCTCGCACAGGGGAAGACTTAGAAGCAGTGACGAAAGCGAGCATTCCAAATGCCAAAGCTTTACATCCAAGATGGATACAATGGGTTAATTCTCTTGCTGCAACTGATGTTGAATACGTGTTTGACCCTTATTTGAAAACACAAGCATTTCTACAATATGAACAAGAATGTCCTCTGCCTGCTATAATTCTGCCTCTAGAACAGTATAAATGTATAATTTATACTGACGGATCAGCTCAAGCCGCTACAGAGGGAAAAGAAGCATATAATGCGGCGTGCGCGATCGTTAAAGGTCGTTGGCGCAATGGCAAATTCCGACCAATGGTCACTAAAACGCAATCTCTAGGAGATTGTACAGCTCAGCGAGCTGAACTACAAGCATTCAAGATGGCACTCTAGAATACGAACCGCGAATTCCCCACACTCATAGTATGTGATTCGTATTATTGTGTTCAATTTTACAAAACGGTTACAAAGATGCAAAAGGTGGCACAATCAAGCATAAAACGTTTTGGGAACAAGTAGTTCAGTTAGGACAAGGACTAAAAAACACTCATGTGATACACAAGCTGAGTCATCAACGTTATGGCGTTCACGTTGAAGGGAATTCATTGGCTGATGAAGCCGCTAAGGCAGCTGTGCAAACGGCTTCCGTAGTTGCAATCACTCATTCAAAAATGAAAATAGACACTGAAATAATGTAGGCTGTCAATGCTACATGCAATGGCAGCGGGCAGTGTTACCTAATAAGTTTCCACTCATATATAATTGATGCAAACTTTTGCTCGAATCCCTGGAGTGGGAGATAGGGTAATTCCAAACACGAAACGCAGAGTAGATTTGATATACAAAGCCAATTTGGGAGATAATCTAAAACATCAAGGGATCTCTAAGACAATATTAACTGTTAAAGAGACGTACTGGTGGCCAGGAATGAATGCTTACATTCATATGTTTGTCATTGACTGCATTGACTGCAATGGAGATTGCAGCACAGAATGCCACCAGATACCTGACTATAGCATAGCCAGCCGAGTACAGACACCATTGTTTGACAACATTAGACTTTCTACACACAAACGTCCTTTTGGACAAATGTGGTTCCACAATATTAAGACATGGTTCATTTGGATGTGGCCTCAGCGCTCGGCTGACGCTCGAACTATTATAAAAGGTTTGCGAGTCTTTATTGACACATACAGAGTCAGCACGCTACATTCTGATCAGGGTCCTGCGTTTAGCTCTCATGCTCACAAGGAGGCCATGGCCAATTTGGGCGTTGCATTGCGGTACTCTAGTTCATTCTATCCTGAGGGAAATTCGGTAGTGGAGAGAATAAAACGTGACATAAATCAATCCATACCAGCTAGAGTATTAGGTTCGGGTGACGGGTGGGTCAAACATCTAATAAGTGTCCAAAGCAGTGTTAACAGCTTGCCAAGAAGTTCTCTAGGGGGTATCACTTCATATGAGGTCCTTTTTGGGACAAGAATGCTGGTTGGGGACCTTGATTGTCAGACATCAGTGGTGAACCAACAAGATTTTGTTATCAAACTTCGTTTGGCTGTTTTAAAGGACTTAAAATAAATAAGAACGAAACAAAGCAACGTGCTCCTGAAACCAACCACCACTGAGGAAAAACCGACCGTCCCAGCAAGGCCTGTCTGGATCTCAAAGCTTGGCGATCTAGTCAAAGAAAAGATCGCGGACAAGAAAGACTTTGGGCCTTCTTACAGACAACCAGTACCTGTCCTAGCAATCCATGGATCAAGAACAGTATTACTGATGCCCCTTGCTGGTAAAAAGGAGAACAGGTGTGTGTCTATCGACCTGGTCAAACCACATTATGTGGCCGATATTAAGCAGAATGCCAAGTGGACTCCGCCAATGTGACAGACACCCTGCTCTAGCTACTATCCAAGAGATTCAACCTGAGAGACTCATCACCTTTGAAGAATCTGCAGTGCAAAATGAAGGACTAAGCAACAAAGCTATGGAACTTGTACCTCTTGAGACCCAAATAACAGTTTGTCAATAAACACCTGTCTACAACGAAGTAGCATCTGTCTACACAAACGTAACAAGTGATCCTGTGATTCCAGTGATTTCACCGAATCCTGATGCAATCCCTACAATTGACAGAACAGTCACTGGCTATTTCATTAACTTTGATACGTTTTCTGAGGATCCCAGCGAACCCGAAACAATGCCAGCAAAAAAAACTTTGAAAGAACAAGCAACAGACCTTTTTCAGCACCTGGAAAAGACTTATCTGGTTTCACCGTGGATTGAACTTTGGATTGTGTTGGGTGTATTTTTTCTTCTACTTTGGTTGACTCTGGAAATAACTCTGGGAATGCTGATAAATGGATGATATGTCAATATGGACACAGCAAGTAAGAACGTAAATTTACTACTCAAGCCACACAAATCATCCCATTGTGAACAAAGAGACTTGTCATCAGTGAATATCACAACCGTTCCTATACCTGGTGGCATAGCTTGGAACAAAACAGATTATGACATTTTTGGCCCGTCGGAGCTGTTGAAGATTCCACACTTATTCAAGATTTCATTAAGTGAACTTGTTTCATCTAATACCTTTTCTGATGATTGGGACTTTGAGACTGTTAATAATATGATGTCAGACCTAGAAATGTCTGCAGTGTTTACAAATCAAGAATACTTATCAGACTATGAACAAATGTATTGTTATAATCATTATGGTCATCATTTCTTGCACACATCTGCAAATCCTAGAAATGTATTAATGTATAACCAATGGGAACATTGTCCTACGCCACCAAAGGGTAGCTCAAAAACATTTGCAATGACATTTCTGTACTTTTCAGGGTTCAATGTATCCAATGCAGAATCGTTTTACTTTAAAAATTTAAACAAAATAGGCATGGAAAGTATGTTGACGAATTCCAAACAGATTTATTCTGCAGCCTTTTATGCCCAACTGTCTAAACTAGGTTTTGACTTTTGGAAAGACAACATTGAGATAAAAACTGTCCGGGGCACAAAAGGTTGGCAGGTGCAGGGGATAGAAGCTATGTTTAGAGGCTGTATCATCCCTGAGCAAATTATGTTTTTGAAGGACACTGTCCAACAGACATCTTGTCTTGGGTTAGGCAAGATAACAGACCTGAACAAGCCGTCCATACCTACGCCTACACCTGAAAGTAATAACACTTCCGATGGGGACGTCGACCTACATACTATTTTGCTTCACAACAGAACAGATCCAGATTGGAATAAATGGTTGATCTGGCACAAACACAAACATCTGTCAAGATAGATTCCTAAACAAAACACAGAGTTTCACATTCAATAGGCCAGACCCAAGATATGTTCAGAAATAGCATCCTGGAACAGTAACAACATACAGTGTAGGGAAGCTGTGCCTTGATTGGCTACCCAGATCTACACTTAAGGATGTAAAACAACACTTATTTTTACTTAAAGATGGCACTGATGTTAGGGAATTCTTGCTAGGACCAAGAAAACTGCATCATAAACATTTTATATATGCTGGTATCTATGCTGCTTATAATGAAGCATGGAAGATTACACAAGCAGAGACTGCAGAAAGAATACGAGAAATAGATCATATTAATTTAGAGAAAACTCTCTCTGCGGTTGACAATGGGTTAACGACTTTGTCGTCCAGGATATATTCATTGGACAGCATAGTGTCTTCTACCATAGACATCATGGAAAAGGATTCGGTCATGCTGCAACATGGTCAGTCGCAACTAGTTCTATCATGCTAATAGGCTGGATGTTGCAAACCTTTGTTCAGGCTATGTGCCTTGGTATTTAATCAATACCACGTCACTGTTTACAGAATTCAATCTCACTGATAAACAGATCAAATTGGCACAAAGGGGAGCAGACTATATGGCGCTGAGCATTGAAAAACTGGAAAGATTGCCATTTACAGTAGCAGAAAAACCAGTTATTGAATGGATAATACATGAAACAATCACTCTGCCTGTTAAAATTTGCCATTTTCAGTATTGTCTAAAACATATACCAGCAGGCACATATGAAAGGTTGGGTAAAGAATATATGGATTGAATTTTGACTTGAACATTGGATCTTTGAATTTGAACCTGGATTGAACTTTGAGATTTGAAATTAAAACACGGATCAGTGCATTACAAGACCCGGGAGTCTGAAAAACTTATTGGATGAGACTTTGGACTTTTGCTTTCACACTTGCTTTATGAATTTTGAAAAAGATCACATCTGTTGTTTATAAATATCGCTTAAGATTTTGATTGCTCTGCAGGAGTATTTATAAAGAATACATCGAGACATCCTGGGAATTACCGTACACACCTAGATGTTGGAGTGGGGGACGTGAAGTTTTTTATTAGAGAAAAAACTGTGAAAACACACTAAGCGGTTCTCTCCTTTGTCAGGGTATAAACTTACATGAGGCCTGTGATGGTTCCTCGAACAATTTATCCTGCCACCTGCAAGGTTCTCCAGCTGCAGTGATTGATCCAATTTTTGGACAGCTCTCAAATGGGAGTTACCTCATGTTGAATGGCATACCATATCTACTAACTGTGTCAACCAGGGTCACTTGCTGTATGCAAGTATTGTTTCCTAAAACTAAGACAGACAGGGAGTTGCCTTCTTTGCCTTCACTGAACATCTCTTCTATACGAATTGATACTTTAAGCAGAATTAAAGCCATTCTTTTGCAAAAAACGGGCCTACTTAATTGTAGATCCCTTGTCAAGCACACTGATGAGATCTGGATCTTATTAGAAGAGCAGAACTGGGATATCCTGTTTCTAACTGAAACATGGATTAAAGAGGACAGCTTGTCCTCGACCGCTTTGGCTATCCCTCAGGGATTCAAAATATGCCTCGCCAACCGACCCGGGACAAAAAGAGGCGGTGGTGTAGCGATCATTTTTAAAGAGCACCTAGCACTAACATCCTCGACTGCCACGACGATTCAAGGTATGGAAGGTCTTCACTTCTGCTTCCAAGTTAGTCCTCAGCTTTCACTAGCAGGGCTAGTGATTTACCGCCCCCCGGCCAGCGTAGATTCCATTCTCACTTCCTTATTAGATACAATAGTCCAGAGCTCACTTCTTCATCCCCTCTTTCTAGTGGTGGGTGATTTTAATATCCATATGGATAAAGTAGATTGTGTCTTAGCAGAGACACTCCGAACAACGCTAGATGCGGCTGGTCTCAGACTGATCAATGAGGGCCCCACACATACTGGGGGCCATACGATCGATCTCATCTTTACTAACATTAAGGAGGTGCGACCTGAAAAACCTCTCCCGCTGATATGGTCAGACCATTCACTCATTACATTCACTCTGAACATCCAAAGCGATTTCAAGGTGTCTAGTAAGCGCTATTTCATGAAAAGACAATGGAATAAACTGACCCCCGAGGCTATGCTCCCGGCTCTGTCACGCACCTCTCCCCTCCTGACAGATAATCCCAATAAGGACGCAGTGCTGCTCAACGAATGGATAGGAAGAATGGTATCCTCTATTGCCCCGGCCTCTCGTGCTCTTTCTAAAAGAGAATCTCCCTCAGCACCCTGGTTCTCGCAGGAACTTAGAGAGGAGAAAGCGGCCTGTAAGAAATTGGAAAGACTCTGGAGAGAAAATTATGGTCTAGAAGAAAAGGCTACATATAGGGATGCTTTGAAAAAATTCCGGAAAGCCATTAGGAATAATAAAAAACACTTCTATGCGGACTCGATTAGGCAGGCAGAACAATCCAGCAAACAAGTGTTCAAAGTTGTACAGTCCTTCCTCAAACCCCAATGTATTGAAAGAGAGGTTACCCCTACACCAGCACTTTGTGAGCAAATCTCAGATTTCTTCGACTACAAAATCAAGAAAGTATATGAGTCATTTGGCCCAGCGATAGACACTGAGAAACAAGACACAGCGCACTATGGCGAGCCAAAAGAAATCCTCACACAGTTCACGCATGTCCCTCTGAACGAGGTGAGGCAAGAGCTCAACCGCTGTAAATCCGGCTCACCCGATGACCCCTGTCCGGCTAAACTTTGGAGCACCATAGCGGATTCTGTAGCGCCCATACTCCAAAGTATCTGGAACTCTTCCATTACATCAGGAATTTTCCCGGACGCATGGAAGCATGCCACGCTCCTCCCCCTAAAAAAAAAATCTAACGGGGATCCTGATGATTTGACGAACCTCCGCCCAATATCCCTTCTAGCCGCTCCGGGAAAAATGCTGGAGAAAGTAATACAACGCCAACTGAGTAAATTCGTGGAAACCAGCAACATTCTCCATGAAACTCAGTCTGGGTTCCGGCCCAGTTTCAGCACTGAAACCGCGCTCTTAGAGGTAGCCGAGTCAGTGAGGTGGTCGTTGGATGCAGGAAGTTCAGCTATGCTGGTACTCCTGGATCTTTCGGCCGCCTTCGACACGGTGGACCATGCCAGATTACTTAGTCGACTGGCAGAGACAGGCATTCAAGACCACGCGCTGAGCTGGCTTAATTCCTATCTTTCCCAGAGATCGCAGAAGGTAGCACTCGGGACGATCTCTTCCACACCAAAAATCCTCAATTGTGGAGTCCCGCAGGGCTCGGCCCTCAGCCCTCTTTTATTTAATATCTACCTGGCCCCCCTCTTCACGCTCATTGCCAATTGGGGTGTTAAAGCAATTTCATATGCCGACGACACCCAGTTGGTATTCCCCTACACGGAAATGACTCAGGAATCTTTTGCAAATTTTAAAGGCTGTCTCCAGGACATTGCACACTGGATGAACACCAACAAATTAAAATTAAACGCCAACAAAACTGAGGTCATCTTCTTTGGTAAAGGCCCTGTCCCCGCCCCAGAGCTATGGTGGCCGGTGGAAATGGGTCCCTCACCCTTGCCCAGTCATTCGGCCAAAAATCTTGGAGTGAGATGGGATGATAAGATGTCTTTCTCTGCCCATATCCAACAAGTGGCCGGCTGCTGCCTAAGTAAATTAAGAAACCTCCGCAAATTTCTCAAACTCCTTCCCGAGAGTTGCAGAAAGATGGTAGTCCATGCAACGGTCACTTCACGGCTGGACTACGCTAATGGTCTTTACCTAGGCCTCCCAAAATTCTTAACCCATAAACTGCAGGTGGTTCAAAATGCGGCTGCGAGGCTGTTACTGCAAATTCCATTCAAACAGTCGGTCTCTCCGCATCTTCGAACCCTGCATTGGCTCCCTGTCGCCAACCGGATAAAATTCAAAGCCCTGACACTCGCGTTCAGATCTTTGCATGGTTCCTGCCCTCCTTACCTAAGAAAACGCCTTCCTAGATATACGCAACATCGCGTATTACGCTCTAATGACCGTATCCTGCTGGTTGTACCACGAGCAAAAAAGGCACGCCTTGGTGGTCGCACCTTTTCAGCAAATGTTTCTGCGCTATGGAACTCCCTACCGCAAGCAATCCAGCAGGCCCCTTCTGAACCCTGCTTTAAGAAGCTGCTAAAGACTTGGCTCTTTTCCCAGCCTCGATAGGTCTCCCACTCCTGCCCCTGGACCTCTGTGGTACGTTCTTACAGCGCCGGGACACCTCCTTGCGAGGTAGCTGTTCGCGCTCTATAAATCACATTATTATTATTATTATTAAACTGTGCCACTGACCTCAGCCAAAGAAGCCTATGATCTGCAAGTCGCAAGGACTTCTGCCAAGATACATGCCCTATTAACTACAAACTGCCCAATACATTTCTCAGAAATGTCTAAACATGTCTGACACGAGCGGTATTGTGCATGTATTTAAGACTGTATTTTCTGGACTCTTAGCACCTTTTGAAGCAGTCCTAGGAATATTTCCAAACTTCGTGCACTCTGTGTTTGGCGGACTGCCCCTCATTTTGGGAACCGTTGCAGGTATACTATTTTTTCTCCTACTGCTGCAATACGGCAAGCCAATTCACCAGCGACACCCAGTTCTCCATGGAGACAACTTTACTGGTGATGAAGTGTCGTGAGAGCATTGTCCAAATATTGGGACTACCTCGTCTACGAGAATTAAATACCACATGGTTTCTGTCATTCAGACCAATTTGGCTAGATTACATCTTCCCTGTTTTACGCTGCCTACTTTGCGGAGAAGAATGCGTGTTAGACACATGTGGCACACTCCCATCAAAAGAACAGTAGTTAAGAAACTACTAGTAGTGAGCACTGTTCCTTTTGTTCCTGCCGGAAACAAAAACTATTTTCCAAACTATTGTTAAACTATTGAATAAAAATTTGATTGAACTTTTCGGCCGAAGACTACAAATGATTTTGAAAATATGGTGATCTAATAATGAACATTTGACTAGGAATTTGTTCACATATGTGGTACAGTGAATGTATTTCGTCAGAATACATATGTATTAGTATCACTATATATTGACTGATACACTGATATATGTTGGCTATGTGTATTTTTATAGTACAAGACATTGATTGATTGTTAACAATGAGAAGAATTGTATGTCTGTGAAATACAATTGATTACATAAAATAAAATAAAAAATTCTTACATATGTATAAAAAGTTCAATCAAATTTTGATTCAATAGTTTAACAATAGTTTGGAAAACAGTTTTTGTTTCCGGCAGGAACAGTGCTCACTACTAGTAGTTTCTTAACTACTGTTTATTTCGTTTCACATATTGTGTAGCCAACACAATTTTGTAGTGTAGCACCCTTGGAGTAAATTGTTTAAGTATTAGTTAAGTATATTTAATATTCGAGTGCACCCCTGATCTTCTTTTCAGTTTCACACTCCCATCAGTCATGCCAACGGATGTTGATTCTTTGCGTGAACTGGTAATGGCCCATGCTCTGTGTTGTCCCCAGCGGCTAAAAATTCAGATGACGGCACTGATTGAGATCTCACTGACGTAAAATGCAACTGCTGAGGTATGAGAGGAAATAGGCGTGCAGGTACCATCCATTACAAACATTGCTAATGGGACCACTGCTGATTGCGATGCTTCACATTTATGTGCAGTTAATCTTCTAAACAAGATAATCCAACTTTCACCTACGATGGTAGACAATTTTTTGTCAAAAGACTTAGAAGATTTCATGTTTTCTCCAAGCCCTAACACTGACTTTTGATTTTGGCACACAGTGTTCTGAGAGACTTTGAATTTGAACTTCATTTTTCAAAACAAGGTACTATCTTTGGAACTCTTTTTCCCATGATGAAATTTCTTTTTTTCTCCAAATTTGTATTTTTTCATTTTTTTGGGCACAAGTAATCTGCTTATAGTAGAACTATTCATAGAGAACAAGATTTCTTTGAGTACTACCAGAGACAATATTTGACCGTGTCCACATACAAACAGTTTTTGTAATCTGACAGAAAATCGTTTCGGCACCTTTTTTTTCTGTATTTACGAGCCATTTCATAAATGTATATTTTCGTGATTCATTCAGTTAGCATTCAAATGTCAACAACTATGCTTCGAATGAAACATTGCTTTAAATGCGTACAGCACCTATGCTTATTTTTGTGTACAATCGGTACCAATGCATTTTTTATATGTTTGGGTGGCTTTTAACACTTCATGTGTAGATATCAAAGTCAAAGTCAAAGTCAAAATATGCTTTATTCGTTTTTTACAGCGATTAAAAATCATAAAAGCAACAATAAATATACATTTTATATTAGTTTACAAACATTTAAAAAAGTATTGAACATATACGTTACCGATTCAAAGCATTTACATACTAAAAATTAACACTCATTCATTAAATTCTGTTTCCTCAGGATGCTTTTTAGGAAGCCAATCATGACCAGAATACATTTTCCATTCTCCAGTCTCTGTAGACTTAAGTAAGCTCGTCTGTATTGCCTCCATGAACCCTCTCTCAAATACTGTCTAATCCATGTTCTGCGTTCCTTCTCATAATATTTGCAGAATAATGTTACATGGAAGGTGCATTGTTGTGATAAGTTATCACAAGGGCATGTATCTAGATTCCTGGACCAGTTATTTTTTGTAGGAAAAGTGTCTAAGTGATGAAATAAATTAAACCTGAACCTGGTCAGAATAAAATGTTCAAAACCCAAGGTACATAATGATAAATACGGTTGGATAGTGTAACAGACCAGTGACAGGTGATGGTCGATAACGTTTTTTTTAGAGAGCTCAACTGAACATCTTAACATTTCATAGTGATCCATACACAATCTTTTTAATTCTTTCCTCGGTATCCCACTCAATAGTTCAGGGTTAGTAAATAATTCTGATATTTGTGGATCATTAAATGTTCTCCTAATGAACTCCAACCAAGGAATATTTTTGACGTTATCCAAAGTCATTACATCATTAAGAATTTTCCTGTTAAGGGACAACGCTTCTACTGTCCACACCCTATTCCAGAGTAAAATTGGTTGCAGCTGTATGAGATCAGAGATATAATCCATTCCTAACTCTGCATGGCTGTGGGAGTGCTAACAAATATCTAAAAAAGCCATTTTCTACTATCTGGATGGGTGTGGTGTTTTTGAATCTCCAGATACCTGCCCCATAAAGAGCTATACTTCTACATTTTGCCTTATAGATGCTCAAGAATATTTCGGGTATTCTATTCCCTAATTTGGTTGCAAAATTCATTAAGGCAGCAATGGAACGTTTGAATAATAAAGTTCTATTTTTAACAGGGGCATTCCATGACCTGGACCCATCTATTAACACCCCCAGGTATGAAAAGCTTTTGGTCTGTTCTATTGTAAGGCCATCAGATTTGATGGCCTTGCATTTAGCTCTTCCTTTCCCACATTTCATAATGAACGTTTTTTTGGCATTAGTTTTTAGACCCCTACATTCTATAAACTGTACATATTTAGCTAATGCCTTCTGGGCACCGACCCTGGTTCTGGCCATTAGTACAGCGTCATCCGCATAGAGAAGGGAGACCACCTGCTTTTTGCCATATCTAGGTGAATCCACTACATTGGCCTCCAATTCCCTCTCCAAGGCGTTCGTATATATGGAGAAGAGGAATGGGGCCAATACGCAGCCCTGTCTGACTCCCTTCTCTATGCGGAAAGACCCCGTACACTCTCCTCTCAGTCCATGTCTCACCTTCGCAGTTGCATCGGAGTACAGCAGTGGGAGAAAGTTAAGTATTGCAGGTTCCAACCTGTACTCCTCCAATATTTGCCACAATTTGTCGTGAACCACGCAGTCGAAAGCGGCTGAGAGGTCGACAAATATGGCATGAAGACAACCTTTCTTGGCTTGAGTGTATTTTCCTTGGATCATCACAAAATTCAATACCTGCTCTACTGTACCCATCCCTTCGCTGAAGCCGTACTGGACTGGGCTAAGTATGTTGTTTTCGTTTTCCCAGTTTAGTAGTTTACCAAGGACTACCCTACCTGCTATTTTCATGAGGGAGCTGTGTAATGTTTTATTGATTGATTATTTAAAATCTTTACCAAAAGAGAATGCACAATATAACATTTCATTTATAGAATACAGTAAAAGGGCGATAATTTTAAAAATAAGCGATAATTTCATAATGTTAAAAATTCAGAAATATAAACAGTGTAATAATTAATATTTTAAAAATTCCAGTTTTCTCCATGCACTTGTTAGGAATTTTGAGAGAGCAGAGTTAATATGTATATCTTCCAAGCAAAGACACTGGATTAGTGCTTGTCTACATGTCCTTATTGATCTTTTGTTAAAGTGCCTTTTTAATAGTGTTAATCTTTCATTTTTTAGTTCTGGGCAGAGGCATAATAGATGTATGATATTTTCTTCTCCTGTATTACACAGCCGACATGATATATTGTTTTCAAGCTTTTTCCATGGCAGTGCATGAGATTCTCCGGGCAGGATTCCGAACCGGGCTTTCATGAATATATTTTTATATTTCCAGGTCCAAGCTGTATTCAAATATTGTTGCGGAATCTTTTTTTTATAGCTATTTATTATAGACCAAGCATGTTTCCTTTTGACCAGGGACTCTTTGTCACTTATTATAGATAGAATATCAATTGTCTTATTTACAATTTTTAAAAAAGATTCCTGAGGAATAGTGGTCATCCAAATTTCCTTCAGCCCAAATTTATCCAAAGCCTTCTCAAGATACTTCCAAACAGATAGTTTATTATTGCCCTCTACTTCTTTCCATAAAAGCTCTGGGATTAAATTGTCCTTGTCATTTTTTACCCTATACCATACTTTAATTGTGTTACCCATCCGAGCATGTAGTTGGTTATTCAAGCCAAATTCTAGTCTAATTTGGGACTGTGAGGCATTTTTTGGTAAACAGAAAAGAGATCGAAATGTTTTCGAGATTTCTTTGTTTAATGTTATTGCCTCCTTTCAGTTCAATGCTTCGCTGCCGTAGGTTAGGGAAGGTAACAATTTTGCAGATATGACCTTGAGTAGCGGCTGGTAGGTTAAGTTACTGGTGGATTTTTTTATCATACCAAATACACCTGTCAGGGAGTTCACCTTCCGGGTAATGTCCAATATCTGGGGTTTGAAGCTACCATTGTCATCAAAAACCAGTCCTAGGTATCTATAGATTTTTGTTTGCTCCAATTTTTCTTTACCTAAGAACCATTTCATATTGTATTTCCTTCTTAGATTTTTTGAGACAACCATAACTTTAGATTTGGATTCGTTTATTACCATTTTATTTTTTATTGCGTACTCCTGTGTACGTGTAATTAACCTTTGCAAGCCTACCTTCGTTCTACTTAAAAGAATAACATCATCTGCATATAGCAAGTTTGATATGTGCTTATCTGCAAGTTTAGGTGGATGGGCATTTATCTTATTCAGTGTTTCAGTTAGATCAGTTAAAAACAAATTAAATAATAACGGTGCCAATACGCAGCCTTGCTTCACGCCGCCAAGAGTTGGTATTTCCTTAGTTAATGATCTGCCGTTCCCAATACGAACTTTGGCCCAAGTTTTTGTATACAAGAGACTGATCAAGTATATTAAAGGCTGAGGAATCCCTTGTGCTTGCAACTTTTTCCATAAAAGATCTCGGTCGACACAGTCAAAAGCTGATTTAAAATCAACAAAACATAGAAACAGTGATTCGCCCTTTAAGATTGCCTTTTCCATTAAAATAGATAGTGCCAGGATATTGGAGGTAGTACCAAGTCCTTTAATGAAGCCGGTTTGATTTGGCGGGAGGATGTTGTTCTTTTTCACCAAGTCAGATAAGATTGTTAGCAGATAGGCTGCAAAAGGTTTTGCATCAGTGTCCTGTAGCGTTATTAAACGGTAGTTTTCAGGAAGCGCCCAGTCTCCTTTTTAAAAAATTGGGGATATTAAGGAGCCTCTCCAGCTTTCAGGTATCACCCCTTTACTAATTATTTCTTTAAAGACCTTTACAAGTACTTCGGCCCATGTTTCCGGATCATCTTTGTATATAGAAAAGGGTATCCCGTTCGGTCCTGGTGTTCCATTTTTCTGCTTCTTTATTAGTTTAACAATCTGCTCCTGTGTTATCTCCATGACTTGTTCTTGATTTGTTATTGCAGTTTCATTCCATGGGCTATGGTCTTCGATTGCCTGTACTGCTGGATGGGGATTTAGATGATGGCTTAGAAAGTGTACCCATTCTGTTTCAGTCAATACTGATGAGACTATTGCTTTATCCGGCCTATTTAGGGTATTAACCATCTTCCAGAACTCCCTCGAATTTCCTAGGTTACTAGCATAAAATATACGAGTCCAAAGAGCGTTATTGGCTTCAGTTTTTTCATTCCATATTATCTTCTTTAAATTTTTGTTTGCCACTTTCAGGGCAGTTCTAGCTTCTTCTTTATCTGGGAATTTAGTCAGCTCTTTCCTTAATCTATTTCTGGTTCGTTTCATTTTCTGCACTGCGCGTGTGAGATTAATATTGGTTACCCTCTTTATTACCTGAGTCATTTGGCCATCTCTAATGATATTGGAATTACCTTTACTAGTAGGCAGTCTGGCAGTGAAACTGGCCCATTGCTCGATTACTGATGCAAATGGTAGCTCTTCGCTGCATTCTCGTAGCCGTTTTAGTGCCAGATCACTCGTCAGTAGGTTGTTTCGAGATTCTGTTTCCCAAGTTAACTTTTTATAATTAGTGGTTCCAATTTGGCCTTCAGTTGTTAGATAGATTTGGTGATTTTTATTTTTGAATGTTGTGGTAATGATATGCTGACAATGATCACTCTCCAAGACTTGCTTTAAATGGTATGATGTACAGTTGCCAAAGATATTTAGTGATACCATAGTATAATCTATGCGTGATTTAGTACTGTGGGTGTAGTAGGACCATGCTGGTGGTGAGTCTGTTGAAAATCTTCCATTGAGTGTTCGTAGCCCCAAGGCTTCCATATCCTTTATAAAATTTATACCCAATTGTTGAGGACCTTGTTTATTCAAAGGGTCTGTTACCTGAACCGGGATTGACCATTGCTGGTCTTGCGATTGCGTTACTTCGTCCCTTGTAAATGGTATTAAAAGATTGAGATTGAAGTCTCCTGAAATAATAAAATCCATAAAGGGATCCTCAATCCTTTGCTCAAGGAAGTACGTGGACAGTGCTGCACACATGGTTTTCCTAGAGATGAGTGTAGGAGGGATATATATGTTAACCAGCTTCAATGATCTTTTTTGGTCGTACATCCAATACCTCACCAATATAGACTGAAACTTCATACTGTTTGTAAATATTTCAGCATGTTCCACATTGAGATCAATTGAAATGAAAATTGCTAGCCCACCTGAGGGACGTCCATAAGTACTTTCCTTAATAGCAGGTATGTAGTATCCTTTATAACCATGTATTATAAACGGGGTTATTGCCCAGGTCTCTTGTAGCAAAATTATTTGATAGCGCTTAAGTAGCTCAGTTATCTTATCTAATTTATTAGTTATACCATTTACGTTCCATGAACAAATCGTTATTTCCGTAAAGGGTTTATTTGTAGTTTTAGCAATTTTTTCATGTTTTGTTTGTCAATAGGTATTATTTCCATGTAGGGCACTCTTAATCCATAAATCATTTATACCAATTTTCATGAGGGAGTCCAAGAGGGATATGGACCTATAATTACTTGGGCATTCTCTATCCCCTTTTTTATAGATGGGGATGATTATAGATTCTGCCCAGGTTTTAATAAAGCCTACCGTACAGCAATCCCTTAGGACACGTGTGCAGATTGGGGCCCAGAGTTCAATAGTCGATTTGAAGATATCATTTGGGACTCCATCTGGGCCCGGGGCCTTTCTTCCTTTGCTATTATTTATAGCATTCAAAACTTCCTCGTATGAAATTTCAATGTTTATCGGGAAGTTATTCTTCTCTTTAATTGCCTGGTTGTTTGCCATTCCCAAAATTGCCTGTTTCACATCCTCCTTTTTATATACCCTAGAAAAAAAGTCTATCCATGTCCTTTCGTCTATGGCAACTTCAATTCTTGCAGTATCCAGTTTAGTGAAATAGGCAGCATTTACTGCTTGCCAAAACATTTTGCTGTCTCTACGCTGCGAGGCTTTAAGTAAATTTTGCCAGGCCACTTCTTTTATTTCTTTTTTTCTATTAATCCGAGCTTGATTATAGGTTTTTCTGCAGGCCCTTATTAAACAGAGATCCCTTGGTTTAACACTAAGTGCTCTTTTAAGGAGGTTGTAGGCTTTAGTACATTTTGTGTCAAACCATCCATTTATCTTGCTGCCTTTCGTAGTGTTTCTCTTTATAAGGGAATCTTGTATAACTAATGTTACTGTCCCAAAGGCAGCCAAGATTTCGGTGTTAGTAGATGCCTCGTCTAGGCACACCATGATGGGTGTTAGGGCCTTAGATATAATTGTTCTATTTATTTTCAACGAATCTAGCTTGCCCCACTTCAGTGCACAGCTGTTTTGCCGTGCCAACACTATTTCTTGGGTCCATGCCAAGAATTCAATGGTAGTGGGCGTATCACAGTCAGGAAGGCTTAAACTTATGCTAAGGGATAAGTGATCACTAAGACCGTTAGGGTGGATTACAAATGGTTGTACCCAACTTGCGTATCTTAAAGGGAAAATGATAAAATTGAATATGGATTGCAAACCCCTTACTATGAATGTGGAACTAAATCCGACCTTCGGGGTACACATCATATTTGCAGAGCCTAAATCATGTGAGGCCATTATATCATTTATTGTCTCCCCTCTGTCTGAGTGTGCTAGGTGGTTCATATCCTCACTTTCCTCCTGTACATGGTCCCTTGATCCACAAACATTGGAGCTGCAAACACTGATATTAAAATCCCCTCCCCATATCAAGATTACCTCTTTCCCCTTATCCATATTCAAGTAATTAAGGTCTGCCTGAAGCTTGCTCATCTCCCCATGAAAAGCAGTTATTTTGATGTTGTTATAAAAATTAACCACCAGTAATTCCATGCCTGCATGCAGTTTGACAGAAACCATTTGGTAATATGGGATTGCTTAATCATTTTGATTCTCTGAACACTCAACAGATTTGAGACATATACACAAATGCCTCCTTTATGTCTGCCATGGGCGGACTGTTCCGCTGGGGTATGATATGTTTTAAAACCATCCAGGTGTTGTTTCTTCAAGAGCCAGGTTTCCTGGATGCATAGCACATCAAACTGCTGTATAAATTCCCCCCAAACAGGATTGGATAATTTAGTTCCCAGACCACAAATATTCCATGACACTAATTTGATGAGGCCATAAGCCGGGGATTGATCTACAAGTGCAGTAATAGCATAGTGATTATTTAATGTTGTTTTTTCCCTATTCATGGTAGCGTTTATAGGTGATACATCTCCCACAAATACGGGAGTATCAGCTTTAGGGGTCACCTGAATGTTACAGTCAGATATCGTGTTTACATGTGTATTTGTGGGAACCCCCGGGACACCCATGTTGTGTAGACAATTGCTTTTATCGTCATGTGGTACCTCAACTGAATTGTTATTGTCGTTCAGTCAGTCACACTCATTAAGGCCAGATAGTACTGAGGATCTATTTGGTTCTGTAACCCATGTCTTGCCCAGTATGGGATCGTTGCAGGCCTCATGCGAAATGGTCTTGTATCCTGTTGTATTCTATACTTGGGGGCCCTGACCTGTTGCCACCCATTCCAGCTATCTGGTCTTGGTCGATGTGGTACACCATAGAAACAGCCTAGAGGCAATATCTCAATACTTGAGCCCCTTGGCCTTCCATCGTACATAGCTTCACTTAAGATTCTTTCCGCTATTGTCGGGCAATTAAAGATGACCACTATGCAGTCTCCCGATCTCGATTTTTGTAGCGTACCAAGCCATGATACCCTTCGGACCATAATGATACTATGAGTAAGGTTATTAGATTCAGTGGTGTTACGTGTTAACCAGTGGGTTACCTTGTTCCTTAGCTGGGGGTAATCTTCCCTGTCTCACCCCATAAGTGGTGGAACATTACCTAGTACCACCACTAGTGGTGCTGATTGAGGGGGTAAATTAATGACAGGGTGTATCATCAAATTTCTACTGGGTTCGGCCAAGTTTTTTCCCTCTTCATGTTGGGCTGATGTCGAAATTGGTAGGGGGGGTGATCTGGCCTCTTAATGTATATTTTTTCTCCCCAGCCTTCCCTACTTCCAAAGTTCCTTTCATGACCCTTTCCTTACTGTTAGCTGGCCTTGTTCCGCCTGTTTCCATCGGTGGTTTAGGGGGGGTATTAAGGGGAGGTGTTTTTACCTGTTTCCTAATGTCTGTAATGCTGCCTATTCCGATCAAGCTGGATGATAGCTTCGCTATGGCCTGGGTGTTTTCCATGGTTGCCTTCTGTAGCTTATCCCTTTTGTCGTTAATTACCTTTAGTCTTTCGATGATTGGGAGTGTAAATGATTTAAGAGGCTGCTCAACTTGGGATATGGTACATGTCGCCTCCGTAAGTAAATCTGGGGTCTGAGATAAAGGCGAGGGGCTAGCATTCGATGAGTGAATCGGGGACGAGATAACTATAGTAGAAGTTTTCCTAGGTATGTTCGCTTTAATCAAGCTTGGCAGTATGGAATTTGTTGTTGTTTTTTGCACCTTAGATTTCCGTCCTAATTGTCCCCCTCCACCCCTCTTTCTTTTGCCTTTGTGTGCAGGACATGTAGATGAAATTGTGGGCGTGTTTTTTGGTGTGTCTACAGTCTGTGTGTTCTTTATGGGGTGAGAATCGTCCATAGATAGGCTATCAGAAAATGTAGTATTTTGGGTATCTGTATGATCAGGTGTAACAGCATTTCTTATATGCCCAGGGAAGACCTTTTGGCGGCTAACAGTTCATGGGAGAGCCGCTTCTCTGTGAGGGCTCTCCCCCGCTCAAGCACAACCGCTGCTCTTGTAATACAATTATCAAGAGTTCCAGTGATGGTTCCACCAGTGACGCTAGATGCTGGCCTAGCCCCCTTCCCCGATTGGTGAGCCATTTTTTGAACAAGCGATTTAAAACATCTAATTAATCGTGTATGGTTTACAGAACGTCTAGACCGCACTTATTAAAAAGTACACAAACCCAAGCAAGAGCTTACCAGGCCTATAGTGGAGGTTAGGGGGGTGGCCCATCCCAGTCTTGTCCGGCCTTGGACGGCCATAGACATCCCGCCCTTTGCCCGGGCTTAGCCCGTGCGCGTTCCGCGCAGCGGGAACTGTGTGTTATTAAGTAGGTTCAATGGGCGGGTGGGCGGGCTTTGGCACAGGTGAGGCAGGTGAAGATAGTGCACGGACCCCTGGGTAATGAAGTACCATGATCGAATGCTCCTGTGACCCCCACAGTCAGCGGTGTGACGAGCGCTGCAAAGACCCAGTCCGGTAAGGTGATCCTTCTCTCCTCTGCTGATTACAACGGCAAGTCTGGGGGTGAAGCGGGACCTGCGCCAGCGGGTTCCGCAAGCTGTTAAATAATTCTAATGGGCGGGTGGGCGGGCTTTGGCACAGTTGAGGCAGGTGAAGATAGTGCACGGACTCCTGGGAAATGGAGTCCTATGCTCGAATGCTCCTGTGACCCCCACAGTCAGCGGCGTGACGAGCGCTGCAAAGACCCAGTCCGGTAAGGTGCTCCTTCTCTCCTCTGCTGATTACCACGGCAAGTCTAGTGGCGAAGCGGGACCCGCGCCAGCTGGTACCGCAAGCTGTTAAATATTTCCAATGGGCGGGTGGGCGGGCTTTGGCAAAGGTGAGGCAGGTGAAGATAGTGCACGGACTCCTGGGAAATGGAGTCCCCTGCTCGAATGCTCCTGTGACCCCTACAGTCAGCGGCATGACGAGCGCTGCAAAGACCCAGTCCGGTAAGGTGCTCCTTCTCTCCTCTGCTGATTACCACAGCAAGTCTGGTGGCGAAGCGGGACCTGTGCCAGCGGGTACTGCAAGCTGTTAAATAATTCCAATGGGCGGGTGAGCGGGCTTTGGCACAGGTGAGGCAGGAGAAGATAGTGCACGGACTCCTGGGAAATGGAGTCCCGTGCTCGAATGCTCCTGTGACCCCTCACAGTCAGCGGCGTGAAGAGCGCTGCAAAGACCCAGTCCGGTAAGGTGCTCCTCCTCTCCTCTGCTGATTACCACGGCAAGTCTGGTGGCGAAGCTGGACCCGCGCCAGCGGGTACCGCAACCTGTTAAATAATTCCAATGGGCAGGTGGGTGGGCTTTGGCACAGGTGAGGCAGGTGGAGATAGTGCACGGACTCCTGGGAAATGGAGTCCCATGCTCGAATGCTCCTATAACCCCCACAGTCAGCGGCGTGACGAGCGCTGCAAAGACCCAGTCCGGTAAGGTGCTCCTTCTCTCCTCTGCTGATTACCACGGCAAGTCTGGTGCCGTGGTAATATGTTTCAACATGTTTAGCATTTAGTATCATCGTACATAAGAAAGTGTAGTGGGAGTTGTGTTCGATTTTAGATTCCAAATGAATTTCCCGATTCATGCCCTTATATAGGTACAATTCACATTGCCCATATATAGGCATAGAAATACAGTCCTTATTTAGGCATAGCCCATGCTACCCAAAAACAGCATGGCTACTTCCATCCGTTCATCTAAGTCACAACGATTTCTTGGAAAACCAGACTCTTAAGCCGTTAGGGACTTCCCCTTGCTTGGATATTGATTTCTCCAAGAACTCATTTATTACGCATGAACATCTATTCCTTAGGGGTTCATTCATGACATTCATATGCCAGACTTTAAGTCAAAGCTGGCATTCCTAAACACCTTCAAGGTATAAATACCTTCACTTGCTATGGCAAAGCACAGTGTGGTTCGATGCAGTTCGACTACCTACTTGCACGAGGCAGCTCGCTACAGCAAGTGTCGAAGGAAGTCAACTCTCCAGCTAACGCACTGACCAGAAGCTGTCATCCTCCTGCCCAGAATCCAGCTCCAGTGTTTCTGACTCCCCTTGCGGGGTGTTGGGAAATCGAGTTTGTGAAAGAGATATCAACCTCTCTCATTCTAAGGTATGGAGCTGATTCGAACCTAGAGAAACCTTTGGCATTTCTTGGCAAAGACCAAACCTATGCTAAAGACAGCACCTACTTCTTGCCTCATACTAGAACTAGGTTAGGTACACTGGGGTATGCATAGTTTAGAAGCACCAGTTGAGTATTTTAGCTTGTGTTATTAATGTATGTATTTTTACATGTCATAGCAACAGACGATGCTATTACAGTATTATTTTATATTACTGTTACGCTGTACGCATTATACTTTGCATTCTGTCTAATGATTGTAGCAGTTCACCTCTCTTGCATGAGAAAGAAGACTGGTCAATTAACACTTTTATTGAAACGCCCGTCTCTCTATTTCTGTGCAAACTCTGTTGAAACGAAGCATGCACGATTGACTGAGTGAAATAGTTATCTATTGGTTCCACGATGCTGAAGATATGTTTAGATTCTAGGGGAAACAAAGTTGTCATGTTTATGCGGTTGTCAGAAACTAATCCCTTTTTGGTTACTCGAGAAAGTTTCTAGTGACCTCTGAGTTAGCTGACACACACAATTAAGCTTAGTATACTCGATAGAGACATACTGATCTCAGTCCTATGTTAAATCTATAGTGTATATTATTCCAAGGCGCAGAGCCTATTGGGAATATAGGAACTACACTACACCTGAAGGCATCCCTTGAAAGAGGGGAGTTTGGCAGGAATCTCCCATCAGGTGGGTGCAGTCAGTCGCTCACTGCACCTGCCTGCACGGGAATCTCCTCCCCTTTTCAAAAACAGGTGATATTGCCACCTGCATTTTGAAAGACAAACTGGCTGCTGTAAACAGCGGGTTCACATATAACTAACTGAGGGCAGGCAGACATTCGCAGCACCCCTGTAGAGACGGAGTAACTGGAATAGTCAATATAAGAAAGAAAAAAAAGCAAATAATTAATTGCTACTTTTGTTAATACATGCATACTGCAAGCTCATCTGCTGCCTCATGTGTAATGAGTAAATCCTGTTGAATGTCACACTTCGTTTATCCTGGAGGATGGATGCAACATAACATATTTCTAATTCTTAGATAGCATTATACCGAAATTGCACATTTCACTAAATGATGTGGACTTAATGCTCTGAAACTCCTGCAGAGTAGAAAATTAAGTTTGTCTATACTGTATGTATTAGAAATGAAATCAAATAGTATTTTTTCCCTAGAAAGAGACTGCTTTAGATATATTAATCCAAAGGCCGTTAGGACCAAGTTATTAGAGAATCATTAATTGGCTGGGGAATCACACAAAATGTGTCTTGGCAACGGACAGAAACTGGAAGTCACAGACATATTTATAAGTGTTGAATGCATTTTAAGAATGTATTTCAGCTTTCTTCTAGGCCTGTGAAAAATGTCCATTACACTGGCATGATTTGCATAATTTCCACCCTATTGAGTTGCATTTTTAATGTGAAATTCAATTAAATTAAAATATTACGCCTCACAGGCATAATTAGGGGTCACTGAGGTAAAAAAAAATCCTATTACTGGAGCACTAGAACAGCGCAAACAGATAGAACATCCTTGGTGCTTGTGGTTTTTGCACTGTTATTTAAGTGTGAAGTGCGTCCTCATTGTAGTGAGCCATCCGAGGCTCACACAGATGACCTTCACCCTGATATGCACCACTGACATCCTGTGGCCTACGACTACGAAACACTCTCTACGTAGGAGCCCCGGCCAAACTGCAGAAATGACTGCAATGAAAACAGAACGTCTCCGCACGCCTGATCTTTGACATCCCTCACCACAGCCACATCACACCCCACCTGAGAGACCTGCACTGGCCTCCTGTCAACGAGAGAATCACATTCAAGCTCCTCACCCATGCACACAAGGCACTCCACAACACCAGACCAACATACCTCAACAGACGACTAACCTTCTACACCCCAAACCGCCAGCTCCGCTCCTCCGACCTCGCCACTGTCCCTCGCATCCGAAGAACGACCACCGGTGGCAGATTGTTCTCCTACCTCGCCGCCAAGTCCTGGAACGCCCTCCCCATCCTCCTACGGCACACCGAAGACCTTCTGACCTTCAGGAGATGACTCAACACTGGGCTGTTTGAGCAGTAGCAGTACCCCCCCCCCCCCGCCCCCACAGCGCCATGAGTCCCTCACGGGTGTCACGGGTGAGTAGCGCGCTCTATAAATGCCTTGATTGATTGATTGATTGTGGCCAGACGTGGCCGAAGATTATAAAATAAATGGGCGTGGACCGCATGGGGTCATCCAGCCTGCACATTACTAGTATGTGGATATGTGGTGTTTTGTGGGCTCAGGGACCGGTGCCTAGGTAGCGGGAACCATGCAACACGTATATCAATTTTGGACACGAGGATTCATTTGATGGCAAAATAATATAACAAAAATGCCAAAATTCAATTTCACGGAATTTCACCTACCTTTTCACCTTTTCACTACCCCCCAGCCTGCCCGCCCGCCTCATAGCCCCACAGTTTTTACCTGTGCGAGCTGTGACTGGCATGAGGACTCAGAGTGGTAGGGACAAAACATTTCAAAGGATGAGGATTCAGGAATGGGGTTTTGACCTTTAAAACGCTGTCTCCTCAAAGGAATAGCATGGGTGCTTTCAGAGGCTTGACACAGCTTGCAAGGTGAGGTGTGACCTGTATTCACAAATAACGAAGTATTGTACTATGGGGAAAATCTGGCATTTGTACTCTGTAGGAGCAGTTCAGCGACTGTATGCAGTAACCAACTGTGCAGCCTTAGGAATGTTCGCATGTTTTTTTAAACAAGCTGCAATTTGTCAACTATACATTTCTCAAATAGAGTTGGTGTAGCTCTCATGTAATATGAAAGCTGTCACCACTGAACTTACTGCTGGTATTAAAGCAAGGGTAATTTACTTAAAATGTGTTAATGGTAAAAGCAGAGAACAGTGATTGGATCATCTTGGGCGCCAGGGTAAAATCATTATCAAATCTGAAACTCAAGTTTCATATACCTGTTACCAGAAAATAACCCCATTAGCAAGAACCAAAACAAACCAAAGCCTAGGTTGTCATTATAGCTCGAAGTAACTACCTCTATCTCATCAGAAACCAGGTTTAGCCATTGGCTCTGTGTTGAAAATGGCCCCTTTTGCAGAGTTATCCCAAACCTTTTGCTTCTCCCGCCTATTTTCCTGTCCTGGTTTTGTTGGCTTTACGACTCTGACACTTTACCCTTGCTAATCAGGGCTAAAGTGCATATTCTCTGAGTGTAAATTGTAATTCTGATTGCTTATCCATGACTGGCATATTTGATTTACTGGTAAGTCCCTACTAAAGTGCACTCTGTGTGCCAGGGCATGTTAACTAAATGCTATTAGTGGGCTTGGAGCACTGGTTGTGCAAACCAATGAGTAGCCCTGTAAATGTAACACATACCTGCCACTGCAGTGTCTGCACATGCAATTTTTAACTGCCATGCCGACCTGAAAATTACACCCTCTTATGAGGCCCTAACCTGCCATTTTCTTACATATAAGGCACCCTTCAGGTAGGCCCAGGTACCCCCATGGGCAGGGTGCAGTGTATGTAAAAGGTAGAGCATGTACTGTGTGTTTTACATGTCCTGGTGTGTTTTACATGTCTTGATAGCAAAACCCTGGTTCAGGTGCTGGTTATCAGTCAGCTGGACTATTGCAATGCTATTTTGGCTGCAGCTAATGCAAGGGGAAGAGGAAGGGAAAGAGATTTGCATCTGTTGCATTTTCCAGGCCTTATAATACTTTTACGAATTCTAAAATGTTTGAAATCTACGTAGCATCTAAATATAAAGTGCCACAGAGCGTACTACGGCATTTTGCAGGCACGGCCCTTGACGGGCCTGCCACCGGGCGGTGACGTGGAGTGGGGGAGGGGCAGGGTGGGGGTAGTTGTAAAATGCGGGAAACTGAAGATTTCAGGTAAGTACTTGGGAAAAAAACGAATTTCGTTGCGCGTGCTGCATCTCCAAATGTGATGCAGCGCGCGCAACAATTATTTTTTCCGGTACTTACCTGAAATCTTCTGTTTCCCGCATTTTACAACAGCCCGCCCCACGTCACCGCCCGGTGGCACGCCCATCATTGGCCATGCCTGGCATTTTAGGCAAATACAATAATCGCACAAACCCTGGTCCTATGGCGTGAAGTGATGCCACCACAACGCCACAGGAACATCGGAAATAAGTACATGTAACTTTCCAATTTTTAAAGAATCTTGCTCATGGAGTTCAAAACCTAGGCACATCATATTAAATTCCTGCAAAATAAGAATTCTAGAGGGCAGCAGAAAGGCTGTCACTTTGCCCAAGGAAAATATTTAAAGCATGTTCGGTTTGTCCAGAAACAATTCTGATAGTCTGAGCTATGTTGCTCACATCAGGTGGTTTCATTGTGCCTTGAATATTTTGTTTATGACCCATTCAAGTTAATGTGAGGAATATGTGTGCCAAAGGCTTCAATAGAACCAGCACACAATGTGCCCTAGCTTTCGACAAACGTATGATGAACAACAGATAGTCACAAGCTCTATGTTTTATGGTCCACGTGGAAGGCTCGGATCACATATCCGAACAATGTGAGCCTGAACTCTCATCAACCTTAAGAACCCTTGCTTAAGGGAACAATAACATGTGAACACAACCCTGACATAAAACCAAAATATCCCAGCCTGTAAAACTGCAGGTGATTCATAGAGGAACAATTCCTGGTCTGATGCTTGCTTTTGGCAACCCCCCAGCTCACCTTGTGCTTGTTTCAGTGCATATTTCAGCAATATCTGCAGCAGACATCACCCGCTCTCTTAATTTGCTCTAACAAAGGTCGGCGGCCTATTTTGAGGTTTGTTTATTGGATGAAATGCAGTGCTGTGCATTCTTGCCTGTGTGGACGAGACAGCCATAAACAAGAAACCTGCTGATTAGAGTCTCGTGAATCATACGGCAAAATACATCACTGCTCATTTTCTAGTGGGAGACGTAAGGACTGCAACTGAAAACACATTTCCTATGTTTATTATTGTTTTTGTTTATTCTACTATGGAAACAAAAACAACATTTACTCAATGAGTCTTTTTAGAGGTGTAAACTTGCACTAAAGCATTGAGTATTTATAGTGCATAGTCCAAGTAGATCATGTAAAAGAAATACATTAAACTTGGAATAAGATTATAGACGCTGCCCTTTCCATCAGTGAATATTATTGTGGTGGA
Source organism: Lissotriton vulgaris (assembly GCF_964263255.1). Classification (NCBI taxonomy): domain Eukaryota; kingdom Metazoa; phylum Chordata; class Amphibia; order Caudata; family Salamandridae; genus Lissotriton; species Lissotriton vulgaris. Next base: position 244,442,596 of record NC_141696.1, on the reverse strand, counting down.
TGTAAAAGAAGAAATTAGGGTTACAGCTTTGGGTGCAACTAAAATGATACAGTGAAAATAAGTGTTTAAAAATATCCTCCAAGTTAAAAAAAACTAAAAATAAACTCGAAACATGGCAGGTACTGTTACTAGAGAAGATAAAGCAATGCTGTGGAAAAGGTTACACCAGCAGGACTGTTTGTGTCCAGCGTGATGTAATCTTTAAGTATAATGGGTAAAATACAAAAAAGGTATGTAGTCCCAAGCACCCTCAGCATTATGTATGTAAATTATGTGCATTTACTAATGATTTAAGATAGACAGCCATTGGCTGGCCTACATCATGGGAAACTACCTTGTGCCTGACGGGAAACATACTTTACGACGCAACTTTTACCACACAGTGCCTTTACAACGCAGGTTTTTCAACGCAAGTCATTACAACGAATTGCGGGGGCGCTGTAGGATAGGTAATAGTTTAATTTACTATCCAACACCTTCCCTACTATCCACGGGGACTCGAGTTGGAATAGTAAATTAAACTATTCACTATCCAGCACCCCCCAACGCAAGTCGTTGTAACGACTTGCGTTGAAAGACCTGCGTTGTAAAGGCATGCGTGGTAAAAACATGCGTTGTAACAACGTACATCCGTGCCTGACATATGTTTGTGATTTTGAACTGTTCAACTAAGGATTGTATTCACAGTACAGACAGATTGTTGCTGTAGGATGAGAATAGCTATAAAATTGCACACTTGGTTTTCTTTCCCTTTGTTTCCTACAGGGAATTGATTTTACTATGTGATCAAATCCGTTTTACTACAGACCCGAAAGGTATGGGTGTATTCAGGATAATGTCCACAAATCCATTATGCCTTCTGCAAGTAGGGGTAAGTTAAGGAGTGCAATATTTGGGTCAGTCACTGGCAATTTTTGTGAATACGCGTGAAGTTGTGGCTTTGTGGGTGGCCGCAGCATTGAAATGCTCACTTCTGCTTCAGGCTATAGGAATCCCATATGTTTACACCCAGCCTACAATTACTAGTGAAGAAAATGAATCATGAAGCATTGACAAAGCAAATCGGTGTGATTTCTTAAAAGATATATTGGCATTCAGAAGTTAATGCCCTTGGAAAATTCCAATCGTCACTGTTTCGAAGACGTGTGTAGCTCTACCGATTGCTACTCATACATTATCATATGTAATCTCACTATGTTTTTTGGAAAGTCCAATAGGTTTGACGTTTCTGTGGTGAATGCAGGCACCAGGATACAAATAGAGACACCGAGTGTGCACAGACACAGAAATATGTAGAAGCAGACACTATGCATGCACAAAGACATGGACACACAAGTGGAGAACCCCCCATTATCAAGTAAAGTTTCATAGACACTGCATACGAACATAAATTCAGGATAGTCTGTTATAATACTGCTTCAAGTCATGTGTGCACAACATATGTCCCAGAGGGTCGGATACTTGCCAGCATTTCTGGACAACTGCTGACTGTCTAAATTAGCTTTATTTAAATTCTTTTTAAGTGTGTATCTATGTTATATATCTAACAATGACCTAAGTGAATGTAATCACAATGACATGACATTGCTACATCCCAGGTTAGAGGTTATCCATAAAGAAAGTCTATTATTAGGCTGTTTTCTGTTACTGGAAAGAAGCTACCTCTTTGAATTCACTCCAATCCACACATCAACATGCCCAACAGCATATGGAGTACTAAAAACGTATTCCCACTCTACAACATTTATGTACTTTTGAAAGGAAAATAATTTACAACAAAACTACTCACTGTGACTGTCTGCGAGGTGCGGCAGTTTTGCCAACACAAGAGCAGCTTGGATCCAGCAACATGAGGCCTAGTCAAAGACATGGGGCCTTATTAAGAGCATCTGACAGCCGTTGCAGTGGGAGTGAGACCACTAGACAAGTAGTCGAAGTTCCCGCCCACCTGATTATGATGCTACCGCTGTGAAGGTGGTCGGAAACATCCCTTTTTCTGCTGCACTTTGTGCTACTGCCCAGAAAAGGCTGAAGCAAAAACCACAAAAAAAAGTTGTTTCTAAGCATCCATGCACCGTGTGTCAGGAACTATGTGGTGCCTGGCACACGGTGCATGGATGTTTGGGAGGGCACCACATGTTCCCCCCTGGCCACATAGCTGAGGCCCACGGGGGATGGGGGCCCTGCTACTGGCCCCCAAAGCCCCTTTCCAGCAGCCATGAAAAGGCTGTGGGAAATGGACAGCATAATCCCTACGGCAGTGCCTACGCAGACACCGCCCCCATTGTAGGGATTACGTGCTGACTGATGCACTGATAGGCTCCTTGAACCTATTGGAGATGGCGGTCTGTCCCTCAGACCACTGCGTCCCAACCGACCACATCATAATTCGGCAGTCAGGCCACTATGCTGGATGCCGATGGGACCGCCCGCCAATGGCAGCTTGCCGGGGGCGGTCCTACCAACATCATAATAAGGCCTAGAGTGTGTGACAAGCAAGGCTGGTTGTAAGAGCACTAATAATCAGCTAGTGTAAAGCCTTACAACTCTAAAACCCGCTTAAAGCTAGGGACAGGCTGACAAATTTGCATTTACTACACACAATTGAATCAATCAGTGGGTGGGTGACACTCCACAGATTACTAGATGTCACTGATGATTGTCACACAGCGTGCTATGCAAGAAATGCCTGGCTTGGACAAGAAGTTGGTCTGTAAGGACATCTAGTTACCTGGTTGTACAAGTCGATTTGTGAGCTTGCGCACAATTCCTTGCTCACTCTAAGAGCCACTTTGGAAGACGAATTCGGACGCCAACTACATGACGGGGAGTGGACCAGGGCGCTAGAATTCCCTAAGAAGGTATCTAGAAGCTCGAGATTCAAGAACATTCAGTTCTACATCTTACATAGAGCATATCAGACACCGGCACGACTCCAGCGCTTCTACCCCGATACGCATTTTCTCTGTCCTAGATGTCATTCACCTGACGCACACTTCCTACACATGTTTTGGAGCTGCCCGACTTTGCAGTCGGACTGGTCCACCATACTCGCATCTGTCCGCACCCTCACGGGGCTCACAGACTTAGACTCCTGGGAAGCAGTGGCCCTGGAGATATTTCGTAGATCAAAAACACAAAAAGTGCAGGTCCGCTTCGCGGCATTGTCCTTGCTCCTAGCCAAAAGAAACATCGCCATGCAATGGCGGACACCCTCGGGACCCCCTCTGGAAGCATGGTTAGGGGCAGTACAGAAATGGGCGCTTGCGGAAGAGGAACTCCTACGAGAGGAGGAAGCCAAGGGCCGCCGCAAACACCCTATATCCATGGAGTGGACTATGCTATTGCACCAGTTTAAACAAGCGCATGCACGCCCAACCCCGATACCCCCCAGTCACCTCCCATGATCCGCACAACGCCTAAACAACAATAGGATCCCTTGGCGGGGATTGCCATCAGGGACTCCCCTCCCCTAAATCCCCCCCCTTTTTTTTTCTTCTTCTTCTCCCGCCCGCGCCCACCAACAGTCGCCGGAACATCCCACCATGCACCGCCCATTGCACCCTGACGAGGAGTACACTCTAACCAATAACCATTATACGCTTTCTACACACCCCCCTCCCCCTTCCTGGCCTGTAACGGCTGCTGCCCAGACATTACCCAGATCCTGCATCCCAGATCTTGTCTTCACTCTGCTTCTCCCTCCCCTCCCTATCCTCTCCCATACCAAGACCACGGTTTGTTTCCCCTAGTTTCTCTTTTCCCCCTTGTTATTTTCCTTGGACTCACACCTGGACAATGCCTATTGTACTAGCTTCCTAATCGTCCCAGGCATATGGACACAGTCTATTTGGTTTGTCGAGCCCTCATGTATATTCATCCCACTGGGATGCCACCAATTGCCTTTTGATGTAATGTGAGTACTTTGAAATCGTTAATAAAATATATTTAAAAAAAAAAGACTTAGATGTCCTCCAGGAACATTATTCGACAATGGTCTTACAAACCAGCAGGACTGCACAGTCCTTCCAGTCTCCCAAAATAAGTGCCGGTGAGACTAAGAGATGAGTAATTAACAGAAGTATTGTTAACAAAAACATTAATTCATAGCAGACATGTGTGTATTTCTCGCTACGCTGGTTTAATTTGACATAGGGCTATATGTATCAAGGCAAAATGGGTTCGCAAACGCCGAAATTCACAGAATTCCGGCGTTTGCGAACCCATTTTCGCTAAATGGTATGTATAAAACATTTTTGGTGCAAAATAAGGAATCGCTAAATTTGCCATTCCTTATTTTGCGATTGCATTTAAGGAATTGCAAATTTTGCGATTCCTTAAATGCAATGTATCAAGGAAAAAAACTTTCCAAAATGCCATTAAGGAATCACAAATTACCACCAACTTCTAGTTGGTGGTAAGTTGCGAATTCCTTTAAAAAAGCATTTTTTTTTAATCAAAAGGTGCCATGTGACGCTCATACACGCCCTTAGGGCATGTATGTGCGCCATATGCGCACACATGTCATTTTCAGGGGTGCAGCAGGGTGTTCTAGAGATACCCCTGCACCCTTGAAAATATTCACAATTTGAGATTCCCAATTTCCCCTTCATTCCTATGGGCCTCCTGGCCCATAGACATGAAAGGGAAATTATTCCTTAATTGCGATTAGCAATTTGCTAATCACAATTATGGAATTTTAAGGAATCGCTAAAAAGAAGCGATTTTCTACATACATACCATTTTGCGATTTCTAAATAGCGATTCCTTAAAAATCTCTATTCAGGAATCGCAAAACGGAATGTTGATACAAATGGCCCATAGTCTCAGGAATTTTGTGTTACGGAAAATATGCATAATACTCGAGATTACAATATTAATCTTCCTTATGTAAATGAGATGTCCATTCCAAGAAAAATCCTCTTGCTGGAGCATTCAAAAACCACTATTGACATGCAGCAAAAACACGAGTAACCCAATGTGAGCAGCATTTCTTTAGCGCATGCACTGAAAAAATTACACAATTTTGAGTGTGAAATGTATTTTTAAAATGTTCTTTATTTTTGTTTTGTTGGGATAGTCAAGACCTCTACAAGGTGTCGAATGTCCACCCCTTTCCTTGGGTGCACCATCTTCATGGATAAATGAATCCTTGATAGTGATTATAGGTCATGGTCGCACATTAACAACGCATGTGCTCCATATCCTAGACCTATTCCATAGTTAGGTTGCATGGTTAGGGCAGGTGTTAGATCAGTGAACGTAGGAGAAGCCAGGTGTGATTCCCAGTTACTCCCTTGGCCTGTGTTGTGGCTCAGTCAGACTTGGAGTGACAAGGGGCAGTGTATGAGTTTAATACTGTGTAGAATAACACCATCTTGACAGGAAAGCGTAGATTGCCAAGACTTCCTGCTGCTTGAAGTAGGGGACAGGGACCAATGTCTGCCAGTCATCCTGATAGGTGATGGGAAATTAGCCAGGTAGTCAAGACCATTTGTCCTGAGTCTGGAGCACCAAACTTCTGCTGTCCTTCCAAGACCTGAGTATCTTGTGAGGAGGAGAATGCTGATAGTCTGCCTACCTGCCTGCAAAGACCAGTGGGTTCTGAGAGGAGGAGAGAGTGACCTAGTGGGGATCCTGTCAAGTGTATCCTAGTAAGCTAAGTGTGAGATGTTCAGACCCATCTGGGCTGCTGTAGAAACAAGGGCCATCCACCCAAATCTGCCAAGCTGGTGACCCCAATGTGCAGGCAGGGTCCACCATGAAATTTGGGCCATCACTTGTGTGGGTGCACAGTCGGTTGACCCCCCATGTTCCAGTAGTAGGGGGGCACTGTCAAAGCTGGGCCATCACCCATATTTGTGTTGGAGTCACACTGCCTGTGATCTGGAAACAGGGGGGTACACTCTGAAGGAAGAGCCATCATAGGCATGCGGGCCAAAGTGGGTGACTCCAGGGCAATCGCCCTGACTTGTTGGGCCAAGCAAACTGCTGGGAACAACTTGCAGATCGCTGGCGGAGCCTAACATGGACTTCTGACATCAATGATATCATCCATAGACTGAGGAGGCTGCAGTGATATTGGGGAAAGTTTGCAGAAGGTCAGGGGCACTCAGAATGTGGGGGTCCATGTCTGCAAAGGAGTGCCACAATACTCTGGAGTTGCTGGCTGCTGTCAGGTCAAGTAAGCGAGTTTGAGGCCATCGGGAGACTTGCACAAACTTAGAAGCCGAGAACTGCTGAGATAACTCTTAATGCCAAAGAGTGACTTTGTTTGCAGGTGGCTAGCAAGCATGAGCTGCTGTGCATTGCATATCGAATGGGGAATAACAGACCCCATTAGATAAAAGCGTGCACAGAAGGCTGGTGGTGGGTGTTCCTGGTGAAAGCGTGCACTGATGGCTGGTGGTGAGTGCGCCTGGTGAAAGCATGCACTGACAGCTGGTGTTGTGTGTGCCTGGTGAAAGTGTGCACTGATGGCTAGTGGTGTGTGTATGTTTGGAGAAAGCGTGCAGATACATCTGGTGTTGTGCGCCTGGTGGAAGCCTGCACTGACGGCTGGAGGTGTTTGTGCCTGGTGAAAGCGTGCACTGACAGCTGGTGGTGTTTGTGCCAGGGGAAACAATTCACTGACGGCTGGTGGTGTGTGTGTGTGGTTGTGTGTGTGGTTGCGTGTGTGGTGGTGAGTGTGGTGGTGAGTGTGTGGTGGTGTGTGTGGTGGTGAGTGTGTGGTGGTGAGAGTGTGGTGGTGAGAGTGGTGTGTGTGGTGTGTGGTGTGTGTGTGTGGTGTGTGTGTGGTCTTATGTGCGTGGTCTTATGTGTGTGGTCTTATGGGTGTGTGTGTGTGGTGGACCTAGTTTGAGTGTTCGTACCCTGCACACTCACACACTGCCCCTACACACTCACACACTGCTCAACCTACACACTCACACAATGTTCACCCTGCACACTCACACACTGTTCACCCTGCACACTCACTCGCACTCACTCTGCAGTCACTCTCACTCTGCAGTCACTCTGCAGTCACTCTCACTCCGCAGTCACTCTCCCTCTTCACTCACTCTGCACTCACTCTCACTGCAGAGTGAGTGCAGACTGCACTCATTCGGCAGTCACTCTGCACTCACTCTGCTGTCACACTCACTCTGCACTCACTCTGCACTCACTCTGCAGTCACACTCACTCTGCACTCTCTCTCACTCTGCACTCACTCTGCACTCTGCACTCACTCTGCACTCTGCACTCACTCTGCACTCACTCTGCACTCACACTCACTCTGCACTCACACTCACTCTGCACTCACACTCACTCTGCACTCACACCCACTCTGCACTCACCCTGCACTCACTCTGTACTCACTCTGCACTCACACTCACTCTGCACTCACTCTGCACTCACACTCAATCTGCACTCACTCTCACTCTGCACTCACTCTGCAGTCACACTCACTCTGCCCTCACTCTGCAGTCACACTCACTCTGCACTCACTCTCACTCTGCACTCACTCTCACTCTTCATTTCCATCTTTATTTCGATCTATTTTAGATCATAAAAGATATGCAAAACACATACAGTTAAAACAGCAAGACGGTCAAGCTGAGATTACGTAACATTTAAAAGAATATTAGATTTACATAAAATCAGAACATTTCATTTATGCGAGCTCTTGCTCAAATTTTAAAAGTCGATTACGGATATGCCACATCGCAGTTAAGAATTTAGCCACCCCAAATACAATAATAGGTGAGAGGTCCGTTTTTAAAATCCTGTAAGCTGGGAGGTATCTTGTGAAGCCCAATTTTTTGAGGAGAGGGACAAGCCAGTATTTCCTGGGTCTTCAATAGGCCTTGCAGAAGAATATAATGTGTAGATCATCATCCCGATGGTGCGAACAAGACGGGCAATGCCCACTCAATGAAGTCTGGGCCCAATGTTTTGTAAATGCCCTTGTAGTAAGTGTAGAAATGGAGTTGTGTAGTGCACTCCTTAATCTGTGTTTCTATTTGAACTATTCTTGTCTTTAGTTTCAATGGGGTCTGCTGGGTGGGGAGGAGGAGCCACCCTCCACGAAAGGTTAAAGTGAATGAAGACTAATGACTGACGCCATTAGACCCTGCCCGCACTACTATTGGAAGACCTCCATCTGCCTGTGTACTCTATGAAATTCTCTGATGCTTATGAATTATTTCATGAGTTTTAATGAACGTTTGTCATTTTATAATTACAAATTTGTATATCTGTGCCATATTACCATTGTAAAAAGATTTTCCTTGTAAGGACCGGGGAAATGTCGTCTAGCACACGCTCAAATAAGTACACTTCCTTAAACTTGAGAAACAAGTCTGTCAAGGACCCCTCCCGTGGTTTTCCCAATGTAACAGTGAGCCTCATCTCGCGAAAATCTCTCACTATGAGTTTGTGTGAGGTCCTAGTGTAAGTGTTAGCTGGATCTAGCCATAACTCTGGTCTGCCTATTTTCTCACATGCTTGTTTGATGTAATTCAACCATGGAATTTGTCTTGATTTACGTAGACAGAGGATCTCTTGGAGCTCACTTCTGTAGCTCGCAAGTTCTGGTGTGCTCCAGATGCGGCGCCGGAAGATGATTGGTCTTAATCCCAATTCCTCCACAATGGGTCTCAGACCTAAGTCGAGTCTCAGCGGGAGGAGAGGGGTACTTGCAGGTAGGGCCGCCATCTGCCTAATGAAATTATTTTCAGTTGTTTGTAGTTTTTGGCTAGAAGAGTAACCCCACAATTCGCCTCCATATAAAACTGCCCCACTGGCCTGCATTTTGTAAATTTCAAGGGCAGCACTAAAGGGTTTGTAGGTCGATCTGCTTATCATCCTAAAAATACCTCAGGATAATTGGACCAATTTCATGTGGGCCTTTGCCCGATGCGTGTCCCACGTCATGTCCTAGTTGATAGTTACGCCCAGGCATTCGAAGGTAAAAACCCTCTCTAGTCTTGTTGAGCCAATAGTAGGGTTGGGGCGTGTTAGTGGGGGAGGGTTGAGAATCATGAATTTGGTTTTTAACGCATTGATCTCAAGCCCCCGCTCCGCACAGAACGTTGAGAACCTGTCCAGGACTCTTTGTATACCCATTGGTGATTTGGACAGCAGCAGGGTGTCGTCCGCAAACATAATTGCGGGCACCCTGCTGCCGTTCAACTTCTAGTTTGTCTATATGCTCCATGACACAAGCTAAGCCTTATTCACCTCTTAATGCTAATTGCACAGGCGTTAGCAATATATATATCTAATCACCCCCTCATAGCCATATCGCCTTTTACCTCATATCTGTTTGTTTTTATAATTGCTATTATAATGTCAACTTGTAATCTACCTTCTATGTTAAGCGCTCTGATACCCACGGGTCTTGTCCGCGCTATACAAAACACTATAAATAAATAAATAGGGGCATCGATGTCTTTGATACTGGTCAGGTGGTCAATTACCCCGTTGACAAAGAGGCAGAACAGGGTCGGTGCAAGCACACAGCCCTGTCTCACCCCCCTGTCAACGGAGAACCTGTCAGAGAGTGCCTTATTTCTACCACACCTGACTCGTGCGAAATTTCTCTGGTGTAGCATTATCAGAATAGTCAGGATGTCTGCCGGAATACCCAACTCGAACAATACAGTCCAAAGTCTCTCTCTGGGTACCTGATCGAAGGCGGCTCGCAAGTCCGTGTACATGCTGCCACCCTCGAGTACAGCAGTCTTCCAATAGAGAAGGTTCAGGCGGAATATCTGATCCATAGTGGAAACCCTTCTTCTGAATCCCGCCTGATAGGGACTAAGAATGGAATCTTCCTCCATCCAGTTTTGGAGGCGATCTAATATCAGCCTACCGAATAACTTCTGGGGAACATCGATAAGGCTGATAGGCCTGTAGTTGGCTGGGAGCAGAGGTGATCCCTTTTTAAATATGGGAACGATCTCTGCACCCAGCCAAGTACTAGGAACCTCCATACCCCTAGGACAGCATTGAATATCACAACCAAGTATGGTGCCCATACATCAGGCTCATGCTTAAATAGATCGCCCGGGAGGCCATCCAGTCCTGGCGCTTTGCCTGTTGCCTGTCCTGTGATGGCTGCACGGACTTTCGCCTCTGTGAAAGGTTCACCCTCGGTTACTGTATCAGTGATCAGTGGTGCATCAGCAGTAGCATCGTCAGGGGCCTTATATAACGAGTAAAAATGGTCCCGCCATAACTTGGCTGAGATGTTGGGTTCGATTGCTGGAGCTAGCTCCTCGGACCCCGTATTAACTATACACCAGAATTTGCGGGAATCCCTAGTAACTAGTGTTCTTACAAGGTTTTCCCACTTTTCATGCTCCCATTCGCTTTTGGCATTAGTGATCAAATGTTTATAGTCCCTTCTTCTTGCCTGGACCACTGACCTATCTGCACCGTCCTTAATGGATGTCAGAAGGTCCAGTTTTGCTTTCCGGCAAGCCTGGTTATACCAGTTGGGTCGATCAAAATGCCGCCTCTTTCCTGAGGTAAAAAGGACCTCAGCCATAGACTCAATGAGGTTCACATGTGCCCTCCCTAGCTCCTTATGTATATCCTGGGGCGTGGTGAGCTCCATTATCGTGCACACTCTCACTCTGCACTCACTCTCACTCTGCACTCACTCTGCACTCACACTCACTCTGCACTCACTCTCACTCTGCCCTCACTCTGCACTCACTCTCACTCTGCACTCACTCTGCCCTCACTCTGCACTCACTCTGCCCTCACTCTGCACTCACTCAGCACTCTGCACTCACAATCACTCTGCACTCACTCTGCACTCACTCTGCACTCACTCTCACTCTGCACTCACACTCTGCACTCACTCTGCACTCACTCTCACTCTGCACTCACACTCTGCACTCATTCTGCACTCACTCTCACTCTGCACTCACACTCTGCACTCACTCTGCACTCAATCTGCACTCACTCTGCACTCACTCTGCACTGTGCACTCACACTCTGCACTCACTCTCACTCTGCACTCACACTCTGCACTCACTCTCACTCACTCTGCACTCACTCTCACTGCACTCACTCTCACTCTGCACTCACTCTGCACTCACTCACACTCTGCACTCACACTGTGCACTCACTCTGCACTCACTCACCATTGTAAACAAATAACTCCATGTATCCGGGGGTGTGATGTGGAGCGTGAGTGGAGGAGGGAGGTTGCACTTTAAGCAGGGGCGGGGGGGCACGCACTACAAGGGTGTTTCACACCTGTGAGAACTCCGTACTGGCAGTGGGTCGGTTACATCACAGGAAAGGGGAATTTCTGGGCATTCACTACACATTCTGAAGTGGAGTCCTGTCCTTCCTGGTTACGTCACCAAAGATGGCACGCACCAATTAAATGCCGAACATGCAGTGCAGTTCTAAGAGCTTCAGTTTCTGATCTGCCACCCAAAATTTCAAGAACAACAAAGTTTACATGGCTAATAAACAGGTATTTTTAAACTGTTTCTAAAATTGAGAAATAATTAACAATTTGCGTTGTTAAAAGTCCTTTCCTTCAAATAACTCAAAATGTATTTATTCTCAGACATTGGTTATCCTTGGACAGGACAGTCCCATCCGATGGATGGCACCTACATGTAATTAATTTCGTAATGCACTCAATCTAACAAGCACACACATTTAAACAACGGACGGACACACTCCCCTTCCCAGACCCTAAAAAAAAAAAAAAAGAAGCTCGCAAGTGGTGAGCGTGCGCCACTGCAAGCATATGTTTTGAATTATCGCGGCTGTTAAGCCGCGTTAATTCAAAACATATGACCTCTGGTGCGCGTAACAGACACCAATAGGCCATAGGCGGAGCTACGCGACCGCCTATGGCCTATTGTGTGTTCTGTTTAAAAAAGCACGCACCCGAAGGCCAATGAATTTGGACCTTGGATTCCACAATGGCACGAGCGTTGTGGAATGCAAGGTCCATTTTCAATTCCCCCAGAATAGGCTTGCGCTGCGCGACACTGCATGCGCAGTGTACGCTAGGCCCGAGACCTAAAGAAGTATAACATATGTAGGTAATGGTTTCCAAATGTTGTAAATCATAAGGAAAAGCAATACTTTTAAGGTGGCTGAACTACTTTATAATTGTAATAATGAAAGTGAAGGAAAAAACATACAGAATGTGCTTTTCAGATCAATTAGAAGAAACAGCTAGTGGAATAACCCGAAATCCATTACATGATTGAGTAAGGATGTTTGCCAAGATCCACCCCCATTTGTCAGCATCCCCTTCAAGTGAATTCCTTTCAATGTCAAAATGAAAATTCTTCATTAAACTTTGAAGGTCAGAAAGAAGAAAAGAAAGCCTAGACCACCTAACTTATGTCGTGAGTTTGTAAAACGATATTTCTTTCATGCTGAATGTGCATTTCTCGGCTCTTATGAAAAAAGAAAATTAGAATTTTAGATTCAACAATGCCTCCTCCGCCAAAGAGCTAGCACTCTTAAATATAAATAATAAAAATAAGTGCAAAAATGAAATACGATTGGTTCAAGGAGAAAATATTATAATGTGTAATAAAAATCCTTGATTTATATTTTGAAAAGAGCATTTTGGCTAGGGATTGGGTGAGTGAATCTGCGCAAGACATTAACGTGCAAAATTCATATTGAAAGAATTCTATCAAAGGGAAAAGCGATCTATCAAAGGGAATTAAATTCTTGAAGTGTCAGTGCGCTTTCTTGTCTCCTTATAAAATCGTGAATTGGAACCAGTCTAGTGCGTTAAAAACATCCATTCCAATCGGTATTGATTCTGGTTCTGCCTATGCACATGGTAGAATCTTGTGACCATGGCTGGACAACACAGAGACCATGACAGCAGCTAAACAATAGCAAAACTAAACAGTCTGTCAGTTTCCCTTCCCCCCACACACACATATCACATACCTTTTCCAAGCTTCCTATTGACTTCTGTCCCTCATTCGTGTCGGTGATGAACTTGCAGAATTCATTTACGTTTTTGCGTTTTTTACTTTTAACGTTTTAAACGATTAGCTCATTCAAACATTACAGACCTCAAACATATCGGAATTTATCCAGAACTCTTTGCTGCAACCAGAGGTGAAAAGGTACAGGTTAACTTCCTTTTGCAAGGGTTTTACCTCCATATTTAGATAAATGTAGGTAAAATGGGACTAATGCATTGTTTTAAAAAGAAAATAATGTTTTCATTGAGCAGAAAAAATACATACAAGAAGGTACAAAAAATAGAAGTAAATATAATAATACAATTCATTCTATACAATCCTTTTCACTTAATGAGAAGATGTAATCACCACAAGTATTATACATTAGTAAAGAAAACATTTTATGTATACTAAATTCCAAGTGCTAAAGTGCCATAAACCCGACAAATATGTCCACCCCTGGAGATCCTTTTCCATTTGATCAAGATACTTCCATACTGACTAATTCCGTGTTACATAATTTCATCCATGAAATTAGCAGGACCATTTTGTTGATGGTAATAACAAATTGTGTGTTTTGTCACCTGATGTACTGTTTCATATGATGAGGTACAATTGCATCAAACCTGTGTTTTTTGCAAACAATTTGAAATCTAAAAAGAGCAAAATGGGAGGGAATCAGGGGGGGCATATTTACTATTATGTGCTGTGCTGTTTGAAAGGGAGAAAGCAGAAATCCTCTGTATGTACAGGGATATGGAGCATTTATGGTCTCTCCTTGTGCTGTTGCACTGTGTGCTGCCTAGCACCAATGCAGGCACCCCTGCACAACAGTCTAAGGGTGCCTACGGTATTGGCAGGACTGTTTTTGTACAAAAAGTCATGCCAAAGGGACATTTTCCTCTTTCTATGTGTGATGCAGAATGCAATACGCATAGAAAGAGAAAATAAAAATTCTCCTAGTTACACCATCATCTGGGAGACATATCGATTTTTTGCAATCCCAGGTTTACAAACTTTTGTAAATCTGGATTGCATCAAATGCATAGGGGGATGCACGGGAACTCCCATTATCCACCCATGGCACACCTCCAATCTTAAAATGTAGCATAACGTAGTGCAAGAAGCTACATGAATTGACCCTTGTGTGACTTTATACATCTAAATTAAGAGATTGCGTTGCCTTGTATTACACAAGGACAAAGCAAAAGCCTAATAAATTTGGGCACAGGTTGTTTATAGCCCTTTGCACCAGGATCTAAGTGGCCCCCACAACGTATAACTACTTCTGCACACACATCTGTACATCTTCACACCAGGTTTCATAACATGTCCTGAATAAGACTTATTTAATAAATCTTCTGTCTTTTCTTTCTTGCACTGCTGTGATGTTTATATTATTGAATCTATTATCATAGGAGTTCTCGATCAATATCACCAGGAGCTGTCAGCTCTGTGCACTGTTCAAGTGCCTATTTTTATTTGTTTGCGTGTTGACATCAGTGTCTAAAGCCCATTCATATAACTCATAATTTTGCAGATTTAAACATTTACTTTGTCTTGTCCCTGATGCAGGAGAAATAAAGAAATTGAGTTGGTAAGTTACACTACAGCTATTTTCTATAAATTATTCATTCTCTATAACTTGTTCCTCTACTTCTGGAGAAGCTTATCTCCACTCATTCAGTCTCTGTTCTATCACCTGTCAGACTGTGCCTTTTACCTCTTGCTTCTTGCCTTTTCCAATCTGCACACATAAAGTGGTGACCATTTGGCATCCTCATGGTCTTAGGGGAATATTCACAAGAAGCCATCGCCAAATTAACGGCACTTTATCACAGCCAAAGTTGTGATAAATGTACCTTCCCATTCACAAGCTGGTGCTAACAGCCCACAGTACCAGTTTCACCGCAATAGCAGGCACAAAAAACATCGCCACAGAGGACCCCCGCAACTATCGCTAATGAGATGCAGAGAAGGCGTTCCTGTGCCAATAGCTGCGAAAACATCACACCTCAACATTCCCAACTACCAGACAGATCGGCGATAAGAACACAAAACACGCAATAAGGCGCGTTAGCAGCAGGAATTTTACACCTACTTTGACCTGGTGTAAAGTAGGACCACAGCATGCTCCACAATAGGGAGCCCAGCCCAGGGTGTCATCGGAAGGGCAACAGATGCCATGGAGCCACACATCATGCAGCCCGGACACCCAAGAGGGCTACAATATCCACCCGGCACCCCCCCGGACCACCACAGAGGCAGCGCAGACAAAGACAGAGCCCCCCCCAGGGACCGCACTTGCCTCACATGCACAACATCTGACAATGTCACTGTCCACTACAGGCTGAAAGGGACAACCATCCTATGCATCCTGACCTTGATCGACCAACAGGCCTACAGCACCCACACAGCGGACAACTAACATCCCACCCCACACCAAGCTGCTGGCTGTGCTGCACCTCTTGGCCCCTGGCACATCCCAACCAACACTCGCCAGAGTCGGCGGAGTCTCACAGACAGCCACATCAAAGTCCCCCACACTTGTCCTGGACATCACCATCACCCTGGCACCCCAGGCCCTGTACAGCCAACACAATGCACAGGATCCGCTGGAGACCAAGCAAGGACCATGCGCCAAAGCCGGATGCACACACGTGTTGGGGGCAATCCACTGCACACATGTCCGACCTGCGCCCCCTAGTGACACAGCACACAATCACCGCAACGGGAAGGCACATGCCACACATCAATGTGCAGGCAAGCTCACAGCACAGTGGGACCTTCACCAATGTCGCCTCTCAATACACAGCCAGTGTGCATCATCCTTCACCCTCCGACAGTCCATCAACAACCAGCAGTCCCAGGATGGCACCAAGGGAAATGCACAGCCCCTTGACAAGTTCCCAATTAACACCCCACTCACCTCAACTCTACAACCATGCAATCCACAACTCTGGCAATGCACATGTCACAAATTCACAACCAACATGCACCACAACATGCCCACCCACCAGACACGATAGAACAACTTACAGTGGTAACCTGGGCAAGCCCTGAACATGAACAATCAATGGCATGGCACCTCAACCACACAATAGACGAATGTGGGGAGAGGTGGCAACCAGGCACGTGTGAAGGATGCAGTAGAACCATGATTGGGAAAGTACACAATGCCAAGAGTGGCAGCAAAGTGCTGGACAGACCCCAGTATGCAGAACACACCCATATCCACGGCAACATACACCTCTGGTGTATGGAGTGTAGTGGACAGTGGATGCAACCATGATACCCTAGCCAGTGGGGGTCCTTGCGGAAATGTTGCCTGTTACGTCACACGTAAGCGTCAGCAGAGTGGGATGGGCAGGCGTACGCCAAGACAGCGCCGCGTGTGAATAAAAAGCACATAGTCCTGGTCCTCTTCGGGGAAAGGCCAAAGTCTCTGCCAGGGCGGCGCCCACCACCACGCCATGAAGCCCATGCTGTCCTCAGCAGTAGATAACCTGTGTGCCTGCCATACCCCGGCCCGCTGGACGACGAAACCGTCTGTGCCGACCCTACACAGCCAGGCCACACCGATCAGCAGACAACACCGGTGTGTGGGAAGGCCCACCACGTGCCGGGGCAACCTCCAAGCCCGGGCCAGGGGCCACAGCACCAGCCCCCCCCTGATCACTGAGGCATAGTTCCATTTGGGCATCTTGCGAGCCGTGCAGCCGCAAACCCTGTCCAATGTCATCTGGCAAGCCGTGCTGCCACAAACCCTGTCCAACACCATCCGGCAAGCCGTGCTGCCACAAACCCTGTCCAACGCCATCCGGTGAGCCGTGCTGCCACAATCTCTGTCAAACGCCATCTGGCGAGCAGTGCTGCCACAGACCCTGTCCAACGCCATTCGATGAGCTGTGGATGCGGGACCGGGACTACTCTGCGGACTAGTATGTCTCACATCCAGCACCTAGTTGCAAACCACCAATGGCTGCGTTCACACGAGGGGTCGCACGGAGAGGAGTAAGAGGAAGATGTGGCTCAGTCCGGACGAAAGCCGGGTCACAGTTATGGAGGGGAACCAACACATGGTGCCACTGAACCTAAACAACGCAGGCCAGTGGGGCCACCAACTTATGCCGGCGACTCGCTGAATTATTCTCAGAAAAAGGTTTCTGTATGTACTTGACCATATGTATTTGTATGTGTGTGTATGTAAGTGACCGCTGCCTCTGGCCTACACTGCTCTTGGCCTAGGCTGTGCTCGAGTAGGTCATAGATTTGGAACTGAACATCGAGTATGCAAAGGCAGATTACACATCATTGGATGCAAGGAGAGGCCTAAGAGGATGTCGTCTTGCATCTTGGGGGAGGGAAAAGGATCATTGTTATGGAGGTGTTCATACACTACCGACAACTGCCCTGGTGTCACTAGTGCTGTGCATCGCAAGCCAAAGACACATGTTTGTGGGCCACTGCTGACTGCTGTCTATGGCCTACACTGTGGTCCAGTAGGTCACAGAGTCATAATTTAGCAATGGCGGAGTTCATATCAGTGTACCGGAATCATTGCACTGGCTCCCGGTCAACAAGAGAATCACGTTCCGACTCCTCACCCACGCACACAAAGCCCTACACAACCAAGGCCCAAGATACCTCAACAACCGCCTCAACTTCTACACCCCCACACGCCAGCTTCGATCAGCCAACCACGCCCTCGCCACCGTCCCCCGCATCCGAAGAGCCACACAGGTGGAAGGTCCTTCCCCTACCTGGCCGCCAAGACGTGGAACTCCCTCCCGACCCACCTCCGCCTGACCCAAGACCACCTCGCCTTCAGGAAGCAGCTCAAGACCTGGCTGTTCGAGCAGTGGCGGACCTCCCCCTCCCCAAGCGCCTTGAGACCCTCCGGGTGAGTAGCGCGCTATATAAATGCTTTGATTGATTGATTGATTGATTGCAGACTGCATCCCCACTCAGCACCGGTGCCACTAAGTCTGTTCCCCGACATTCATGGGCACTCTCTGTTCCAACAGTGGTGGCGTCTAAGCCTATGGACTAGGGGGCAGTTTTCATCCCCTTGTAGCTGATACGGAATTGGTGGCGGCAACGGGCTGTCGCATTCCACTCCTCCATTTGCTGCTTCCCGATAAAATCAAACCTTTCGGTGTCTTGCCTTGGAGGACACCTTCCACTGTCCCCAACACACTTCGAAACATACATCTCGGACAATGATGCTTACCCGCTCAGGTCACATGGCCCATCTGACTGCACTGCAAGTCACTGTCCTGTGGCTGGGTGCCTGTGCCAGCCGGTGTGAATCCGGGTCCACTAACTCTGTGCTGGTCAAGTCTGGGACTCATTCTCCAGAGACATAGGCTGGCCCCTGAGGCATAGGCCTTGGGGTCATCAATGCCATGACTCTGGGACTTGTGCTGTACGCAGCCTCTGGGCCCAAATGAATCCCACCAGGGCTCAAACACCAAAGCGAGTCCAGACTGGCCCGGACGATGCATCACCGCAGGAGACACATGCCACCACCGCAAGGACCACCTCCAAACGCCATCTGCCAGAGTTGAAGCAGTGGTCTTGACAGACTTTGGGGTTGCTCAGGCCTGTTGTGGATGCCATCATCGGCCTGATTCCCTGCTCAGCAATCCATGTGCCATTGACTCAGTGCACCGCAGGCCATTATGCATTGCTGATTGTGTTTTGTGTGTGGAGCGGTTGCACAGGTATGTCACCTCAAACAGTGTGGTGGCCCTGAGACATTGATGGGGAAGATGATGCAGGTCTAACACATCCCACTGCATCTGCATCAGGAATGTATCAAAGGGACACAATCCGAGACGTTTTCTGCACATGAGCAGGCACATCTGTAGTGTCCACAGCCAAGTGCACTGTCTCTGGACTTTATCAGGGTCACCCCATGTTGCTCAGCAGTTGACTCTGTATTGCATGTGTTTTCTGTTTCCGTTGCACTGGTGTCCAATGCCCAAGTGGTTGCCAACACCAGACATTCTGTGCAGTTTGACTTACACTCACCCCACACACATCCAGCACAGGCGTCACTGTACATGTGGCCCTGCTAAGAAAGTGGCTGGGTGCATGTGCCCGTAGCTAGTTCAACATGATCTCTGCGTGTGTTCCTGTGGTCTTGTAGCATGCATGTGGGCCCTGGGCCATACGACTTTATATTGTGCTGTGTACATCGGATGCACACATGTCACCGGATGCAGACATGTCACCGGAGGCAGCGGGTTGGGGCTTGGACATGTAGCTTTGTTGTCACCGACTCAATTTGTGAGGCGTGTGGCCAGGGCCGTCAAATGCAGATTCAACATGGGTTTGTGACTGCTATTTGCGCGCCCCTGGGAGTGGTTCTGTGCATTTAATGTTCACCTGCATGTGTCTCTATGGCAGTATGGGTCTCCTTAGTGGGGTGTGGGTAGGCCCTGAAGGGTGACAGACCCCTACGTTTGTGCCTGGTTCGCATTCCATGGGTTTGGCCCACACCTGTTGGGCCACCTCCTCTTGGCATACTGACACATGTCATTGGGGTGCCATGTGTGGGTGGGTGAAGTGTTGTGAGCCAGCTGTGCTTGCGGGTGCTTCCTGCTGTGTGGTCTGTTGCAAGCTTGGTGTTCTCCTCTGAGTAGCTTGGCTGTCCGGGTCCTGGTGGGGTTGTGTGGGTTATCCATCTGCTGTTGCAGCATAATAAAGTAAACATCTAGAGTTACTCTGAAACCACTCTGGCCATTATCCAAGAGTAATGTCTGCTGACTTTGAATAAAAAAGGAAACTCTGCTCTAATATTCCCAAAAAGTCTCCATTGTCTGAAACACTGTGCACTATGACACTTTGCTGAGGAGAATTGACTAGCGTGCTACTTTCTCCTGATCTGGCATGGAATAGACACATTATTATGGTTTACATCCCAGTCCCCAATGCCACCAGTTCAAGACTGCTGTTGGAGGTCCACTGGGCTGAACATTTCTTTTGCTGGTTTCCTGTTTCTAGCTTGCTTATTCATTTTATTTTATTTAAATTTACTTTATTTTACTGGGGTTAAGTTGGCCTGAAGTACTGTTTTTGGGAGTTCAAATTAGGGCTGTAGCCCTCATTGTTTCCTGTCTGTTCCCGCCGTTTTTCCTTCCACCCCCGATGCTGTTCCGAATCATGCCTTCACGCCTCCCTGACAGCCACTCCTACCTCCGAGGAGTACTTATGGAGGCTGCTGTGTGGTCACATGAAATGGGCTCACATCTGGTATGCCAAAGGCAAGCCCGTCTGTGCCAATCTGCATCTGGATCATGCCCGGCACCAGGCCCCTGGCCCCCGCATCCTGCTGATACAACACCAAGGAACTCCTGGTCCTGAACCAGGAAAACCATAGCAACATCTGCTTCACCTCCCCGCTACGATCGACCAAAGGACCGTTAACCTGCTGACTCTGCCATTTCTCCTGCAACCCAACCTACGAATAATCCTGTGCCACTCCTGCCTAATAGACCATGAACAACCAGGAACCACTCCAATGTATCCTGCTCAATGCCTGATCCCTCTGCAAGCACACCACAGAAATATGGGACACCATTACCACCCTCTCCACTGGTGTTGCCTTCATCACCAAAACGTGGCTCAGCCCATCCCTCAAGCCCTGAAATTGCAATCGACACTCCCGATGGCTATAAGATGATATACAGAGACTGCACCATCAAACAAGGGGATACATCGCCATCATCTTCAAGGAAATCATCATATGCACCATCACCAATGATGACCCCACGCCTCTCGTGGAACACATCAACTTCCAACTGCAGACCAATGCGAAGACCATGACAAGAGCATCCTTACCTACAGACCCCCTGGGCCCAACAAACTTTCTGTAATACCATCTCCAACCTCATCGCGCACCTGGCCATCGACTCCCACCACTATGTTCTACTCTGTGACTTCAACCTCCACATCGATGACCCCACCAACACTAACTCCATCACCCTCCTGGAGACCCTGAGCAAATTTGGCAGTGCCCAACTGGTCACCGAACCCACGTACAAGGCCAGACACACACACACTGAACCCCATTTTCACCTCCAGCAACAGGATTAAATTCAGCCATACCACAGAACTCCCCATGACTGGCCACTCCATCGCACACTTCACCATCTCCGATGTCCAACACAGCATCACTAAATGTCATATCTCTTCCCACCGCAGTTGGATCAAGGTCGCCGAAACTCAGTTTACTCAGGTCCTTACTAGGTGTGGGCGGAATTTGTGTAGTCGCGTTACGCAAATCTCTGCAAAATTATTAAAAATCTCCGCGAGCGCGCAGAAACTCCGCGAAGGTGCGGAGTTGCTTGTCCCGCCCGTTCGCAATGTGTTTTTGCGTGCTCACGAGAAAATACATCGCTAACTTGCCCATGCTGGCACTTTTGGGAGTGGCCATATTGTTTTTCATTTGTCCCGCCCATTCGCGATAGTTATTACCTGATCGGGGTCGCGTATTGCATGCTCCCGCCCATTCCCGATAAGTACTTCCTGTTCGGGAACGCGTATTATGTGTTCGCAATGCCTTTTGCGTGCTTGGGGGGAAAAATCGCGCAAACTTGCCCATGCGGCCGCAATGGGCGCGGCCATCTTGTTTTTCACTCTATTGCTATTGTTCAGGGCCTGCTTTTCAATCCTCCCTCTGTCTTTTCAATCCTTTGTTTCAGGCGACTTCTTTTTGATCTTTTTTATTTATTATCTATCTCTATTTTCCTGATTCTATATTTTGAGTTGTTTTCTACTTTTTGCGTGTTTTACACTACTTTTTCACTCTTTTTCTATTAACTGTCTTTTAAATTTCTTTTACTTACTTTTTTCATTCCTACCTTTTCTTTTCCACCCCCCCCACCCAGAACCATGGCAAAGGGCCACAGGGCTCATAGCCGTAGCCAGAGCCGCGACCGCCTTCCTTGCGGAAGGAGGCACCAACATGGGGTGCAGCCAAGGGCCTTATTTGGTGAGGCGGAGGTGGCTGCACTGTTTTTTTTTTTGCAGGGCCACCTCTCCTAAACCCTGGCAGCAGGCGGCAGGCCTGGGTCCAGTTACGGGCGCCAGGAGCATCAGTAGCAGTGGGGAAAGGTACACTGGACAGTGTTTCGCTGCTCTGGTGTCCGGCGTACCAATAACCAGCTGACGCAACAATGGGCTGATATTCTGGACTGGGAGCAGGATCTGCTGTACCTTCTAGGAGTGGAGGTCCTGGGGCTTGGTGAGTAGCTATTTAATATTACTACTTTGTGTTCTTCAGCTCTGTGCTATATATTGGGAATATATTTTGTTTCCGACCAGCAAGAATGCTGATGCTGCTTACATTGCAGGTAAATTACGTTAAAAAATGTTGTGTTTGTTATGACACAGGTGCTCAGCGATACTAATCTTACTTGTTTGCAACTTTGTGCTCGCTTGGCCTGATTACGTAAGAGTTTACTTTAGAAAACTTAAGTTAGGTGATGATAGAGAGACTCCTTTGTCCTCCTGCCACTAAGAAGAGATAGTGGTGGATTGATAGGTTTAGTTACTTATTAGTATTAGTTGGTAATTTTTAAGTGTTCTGCGTGATGCATCCTCTGTCACTTCACGTGCTGCTGAGTGCTGCTTACCGAATTTGGGCATAAATGTAATATTATTGTGAAAAAATCTTAGTTTGCAACCTTGTATTTTCAGTTAAGCAACATGATTAGCTCTCCACCAACTCATATGCTTCTTTTTTTTCCTCCACACCTATGTATGCTTCATACACCTCCTTCAGCTGTTGCTCTAGCATGTGCAACAATGGGATAGCTTGGCCCATAGTACAGCCTCCTTGCTGACTTCACGTTTTAAGACCTCGAGAGGAAGAAGCATCTTTGTCAGGCATTTAACTAGGCACCATTAGTCCATCGGGAGGTTCATGCCTTTCACAGTAGCATCCGCCCTTCGCATGACATATTCACTGATTGGTCTGTACTGCTCTAACAGACGGTCAAGCAAGTAATACGTTGAATTTCAATGTGTTGCCACCGCTTGAAGGAGTGCTTTGACTGGCATTCTATAGTCACGTTGAAAGATCCTCAGCTGCTCCCGGGCTTTAATAGAATGGCTGAAATGAGTGCATATTCTGCGGCAGGTAGTCAGTAAGTTGCTGACTATGGGTTCTTTTTTCAGAAAGTCTTGAACTATAATGTTAATGCAGTGCGCGAAACACGGGACCCCGAAATAGGCACCAACTTCATGGCCTTAAGTACATTACTTCCATTATCCATGGCAACAAAACCAATGTTAAAGCCGTCTTGGGCGCAACCATTCAAAGACCTTGCTGTTCAACTCTTCCAAAATGTTTCCAGCAGTATGAGATTTCTTCATGGCGAACATGGTTACAGTTGCATGCTTCCGAGTAGCATTACAAATCTCAGCTGTGTCAACAGAACCTACTTCAGATAGCTTTTCTCTAACCCCCACAAAAGAGACCCAGTGTGCAGTGATGCTCATGCAATCAGTGGCTCGGCAACTGGACCACATGTATGTTGTCAGGTGGATATTGTGAACAGCACTCTGATGCAAAGCTTGTCCAACCAATTCCACCACATCGTGATGTAGTGCTGGAACAGCAACTCTGGCGAAATAGGACTGGCTGGGTCCCTTCCATTTAGGGCACTTGGCGGACACAAATTCAAGGTAACCCACCCCTTCCACAAATGAAAAAGGGAGAAGGTCGAGCGCTAACATTTTGCCAGCTTCGCATTGTACAACTGTACCGTTGGGTGGTTGCGTTGGTACTGCCCCTCCGGCCTAAGCATGCTGTCAATGGTAGGCTGGATTATTTTCCTTTGTGGTGCAGCTGTCTTCTTGAACCCAGTTAGGCTCAATGATGACACACATATTCCCCTTGCAGTGCCTTGGTGTCTCAGCCTGACTCTTACTACGGTGCCACTGAGATGTTGCTGAGGATGTGGGTGTTACCACTACACTGCTGGGGACAGGGCAAGAAATGTCTCCCTCTTGTTCACTTTCCACCGCTATCATATCCTCCCCTACTTCTTCATCCCCAACAGCAATGGATTCAATTTTACTTTTTGTAAGTGAAGTACGTGAACCTCCCACTGGATGATGTGGAGTCTTTTGAGATGAATTGTTTGGCCTCAGGTACCATAGTTTGTACCAAGCTTATCCAGCCTAACAGCCTGCCGACAAATTGTGCATATAGCAATGTTCTCCTTACTGCTAACCGAAAAGAAGTCCCAAACTGGGGAGGAGAACTTTCTGGAGCTGCCACTTTCAATACCAGATGAACTGGAGGATGTGCCTGGAGTGTGCTGTTACACTTCCACTACCTATTGAGGTGGTGGTTGACCTGGACATGGGTCCTTGCCGTGCCTTTGCAAAGCCAAATATGGAAGCTGGAGGTTGTGTTGGTGTTACCTGTGCTGGTGGTATCCGTGCTACATCCCTCACAGCACATTTGGGAGCGGAGTGATGTTCAAGATGACTGGCTCATCATCATCATCATCATCCCCCTCCTGTACATCTACCTCCATAACTCTAAGGCTTTCTGGACCTTCCTTTTCACTAGCCTTGTCTTGTGGCGTGCATCACTCTCAGACTGAGCTGGTGGCTTCCAAGTGGCATCTAGATCATCAGAAGCGGGGCTGGAAGAAGAAGTTGATGGACTAACCCTCCTTTTCCTTTTTGGGGATCTGGAAGAAAATGGATTTTCTGAAACAGTGGCTTGCTCCCCTTCGTCTGGAAAAAGCTCAATTTCCTGAACTGCCCCTACTTCAGGTGGAAAAACTACTATTGTGGGCTGTGGTTGCGGCTGTGGTTGCAGCTGTGTTTGCGGCTGTGGTTGCGGCTGTTGTTGCCCACTTATCTGCTGAGTTTCCACTTGCGAGTGCAGTGATTGGGTACTACTTTGCGATAATGATATTTCAACATCACTGCTCATTAGTAGACTGCCTACCTCTGCCACACTCATGAGCTTGGGCCTAGGTTGGTGGGGTAGGCCCGCTGATGCGGAGGCACTGCTCCCAGCTTGGGCCCCGCCGGACACTGCTGCTACAGTCATATTTTCTTTTGCCCAAAAAACAACGAGGGCAGCACACCAGTCTTGGAAAGTGCTACTTCCTTCTTCGGTTCCTGCTTCTCACTGGCAACTTTCTTGTAACTGAAGGACCTGGTGCCTTTCTTTGGGGCCCTCTTCTTCAGATGTCAGCAGGACGCAGGTGCACAAGTTGCAGAGATGTCTGTGGTCACACGTGGACGTGACGTGATGCGCAGTAGGACTTCTGTCTGGCAGTACGGGTGATGACACCTCCTCCTCTATCTTTTTGTGCACCAAAAAGCAAAGAAGCCAGGAGAAGAACACCCGGAAATGTTGCATTTGTTGTTGTGGTTACTACTAGTACAAACAAACAAATCAAAGTATAACTTAGCGTAGCCATTTGTGAGACTTTGTTAACAAGGGCTTTCATGGCATACTGTGTATGTACACTCTCAGGAGGATAGGAAAGAAGAGGAACAAGAACACAAATACAAATGTAATGGAAGTGGACCCTGTTTGGCATTAAATTATTTGCTCATCACATCGTTCAGGGAGCTGCAGCTGGGAAAGGGGATCAATGGAAGCAGTAAGCCAAGAGGAAAACCATGCAGGCCTAAATGGCAAAAGCAGCACACTTATAACTCCCACCAGAAATGGCCACCAGCCACATGAACACTCACAAATCACAAGCAGCAAGCAGGAGGCCTGGAAAACAACGTACTGAAAACAGGTCTATAATAGCCAGACAAAGGCTGCATGCTAAACCACACTGCTTTGCCTGTAATGCAATAAAATGCAAAAACGAGAATCCACAGGGCTAAACAAGGTCTGCAACACACCACCCACAACTAAGGTATTTATTTAACACACACCCACAAACTGAAAAACACCAAAAAATACTCATTTATGAATTAAATCCAATGCCATACATGCTCTAAATAATGTTTGAAATAAATAAATACATCACACAGCAAAGGAGAAGTTGTTTCATCATGTACCCACTCATGAGTAGCTCTGGGCCTACTGGTTACCCACAACTATTTCTTTTAAATGACGAAAAATACCATAATTGTAGTTGCAGCAACTGCAATGCCCCAATCAAACAAAAAACAACACAAACTTACTTGTAAAATATCAAATCCAAAAGTCCTCAAATCCATTGATAAGGATGCAGCAGACACAAAAATTGATCCTTCCATCTCAAATCCAAATGAAAAATGACCAGGAGATGGACAAAGCACTGGGAGGAGCCTGCTGGACAGGAACAGGAAGTAGGAGACTCTGTGGCACTTACTCCCTCTCCCCCTAAACAAATTTGACAAAAAAGGATAGCCAAATGTTAATCTGAGGAGGTTTTTTCATCCATATCATCATTTTATAGATGGTTTTATGCTGCTCGAGATATTCTTCTTCTCCAGATTGAAGATTTTGCATGTTCGAGATCGCGAGCTTCACCAACATTCCGTCAGATGTCCGATGGCGCGCCCGAATGACATGTTCGCGATTGCAATCTCTCTCGCGGTGCATGATGGTGCAGCAAATGACATGTTCACGATTGCACACTCTCGCGGTGTCTAACAAAAGCCAACAAACCCTCAAACAAGCGGGCTGGTACACCCCAGAGCTCAAAACCACCAAGCACAACTGCCAAGAACTAGAGAAACAGTGAAGAGCCCCGCCGACAGAGCGCTAAAAAAACAGCCCACCACAATTATCACTGGCTCACCAAGGGAGCCATGAAAGCAGCCATCACCATCAGGATCGACACTGCAGTGAACCACACTCCTCAGAAGACTCCACACCATACAGAATATGGCTGCGAGACTCATCCTGAACCTTCCCATGTTGCCACACATCCCACCCCACCTCAGAGACCTCCACTGGCTCTCCATCTAGAAGAGATGCCGGTTTAAGATCCTCACACACACCTACAAAGTCCTCCTCAATCAAGGACCATCCTATAACAACAATAAACGAAATTTCCATCAACACTCTAGATACCTGCATTCTCCTAACTTGCTTTCACTCACACGCCACACATCCTTCGCAGAGGTAGCTGGACGCTCCTTCTCCTACATCACTGCCAAGACCTGGGAAGACCTGCCTCCACCTCTGAACACCACTCTCTCTTTGTGACTTTAGAAAGAGGCTCAAAACCTAGCTTTTAAAAGGAGACACAGCATCTTCAGTTCCCAGATACCCCTAGGGGTGACAGTGCTGCGCTCTACAAATGCTGATTGATTGATAGGGTTAGAGATTTATACAAGGTAATGTATGGGGAAAAAGGTGCAAAAAATAAAAATTCTAATTATCCTCCCACCAATCTTTGAAATTAAACTTAAAAATAGGTAACAAGTAGAAATGTTTTTCCAGTTACCAAACATTATAAAAAGGTCACACAAATGTACAGCAAAATGCTCCCTAAAAATACATTGCCACAGGACAGCAACAATCTTCTAGTTTGTAAACCGACAATGAAGGAACCACTTCAACGAACCACTAAATACTACAAAGTAAATTACCTATGAATGGAAGCTAACAAAAGTAAAAATTAACTGAAAGTTTGTTAAAATAATGAATAATTACCATCATGCTACATGTTTGTTTCTCCAAAGAATTGGTTTGTTCTCTACTAAAAGGAAAAAATTCTGAAAAGAAAGAAAAACACAGATACCGGTTTATTCAAAATACAAAAGGTCCACGTTGACAGCAATCATTGTAGCTAAAATTAAACTAAAAATAAGTGCATAGTACAGGTTGCAGAAAATTACCCCTGCTGTAAAAAGTTAAATAGCATCTATGGACTGCAGCACCTAAAGTGCAATTTACGTCAGGTCTACCCTGTGTAGCCTGACAGCAAAGCTTGAAGTCTGATGCACAGACTTGTCGAAATCACCCTTTTCAGAGGTAGCAAAATATGTTTGCTGCCCAAAGGTAGGGTGCATAATATTTAAGAGTGGAAGGCCCAAAATAATACTGTCACTGATCGGGCTATGACTGATACACAGG
Organism: Lissotriton vulgaris; assembly: GCF_964263255.1. NCBI lineage: Eukaryota > Metazoa > Chordata > Amphibia > Caudata > Salamandridae > Lissotriton > Lissotriton vulgaris. The sequence continues at coordinate 244,414,570 of NC_141696.1, read as the reverse complement.
AAAAGTCAACGTATGGATTATACACTTAAATCTATACTTTTTTAGCTGTACCTTCTACAGACTCCATTTAAAGACCTATTTTCTAATTAAAAATAAAAATCCATTCAAATGGTGAATTCAGATTGTTATAAAATATATTATTAGAAATGTAACTTATTAAAATTTATGTTTGCCCTATATGAAGCTGCTGCAAGTTAATTTTTTTTTTTTTTTATCCTCATCTGCCCGACACACGTCCCTTAGATGCGAGAGGAACCAACCAATCATCTCACTGCCTCTAGGAGCAAGACCCTGAAGATTGAGCCGCTTCACAGCTTGGCAGAGATTTTTATGAATTGATAGGAACAACCATGCATCTTATGACGATGTCTCAAAGCAACTTAGTGCCAAAATATTCAGTATATATTTGTCGAAATCTGGGCAGACCACCATACTGAACTGTTGAGTGGATGGGCTTAATCGTCATATATTGGGGGGGGGGGGGGGGGGAAAAACCCAAAAAGGACCTCACTTCCACTCTGTCAAAAATTTCCAAAATGTGAGATTCTGAGCTCTACATGATCTTCTCAGATCTACCTTTGAGGTTTCATATAATGAGTTTAACCATCCTGAGTGGGTGGGAGGGGTGGTGTCCACCCAGTACATACATATCCGCCGTCTTGCCAGCAGGATGGCGTAAAACAGAAAGGATCGTGCTGCCCCAGTTATGTTCTGGTCTACACCAAGGATGACAAGTGATAAAGAAAAGGAGATATTGATTTGGATAATCGAGTCCAAAGTAGCTTTAATCTCTGTCCAGAAAGTACCTAAATGGGGGCATTCCCAGAACATATGAGTATCAGATGCTGAGGGGAGTTTGCATTTGTTACAACATTTCCCCTCATGGAATTTGGACAGACGTAGGGGAGTGAGATAAGCCCGATGTAAAGTGAACAGATGGTTTTGTCTAAGCCATGCGGGTTTTACCAATTTGTATAAAAGGGTGAAAGATTCTGTCCAACTGTCCTCCTCTGTTGCCGCAATTTCTCTCCCCCATAGCTGTTTTGGCAGGTGGAACTCCCCATCTATCTCCTCAAGTATAGACCAATACCAACTAGCCACCTCTTTGCCTCCTATCTGTTTTCCAACTAGCTGTTGTTCTAGAGGACTAGTTCTCCCAATATTAGGGACTTTCCTGATCAATTCTCTGGCCCAACTGCTAATTTGTATATATTTGAATCTTGACAGTGTCAACCCTACTCTTTCCCTAAGGGCTTCCCACGGTATCAGGGTGCCTCCACCAAGTAAGTCCCCCTATCTAGCAATCCCAGCTGTTATTAGAGGGGTGGCCAGAGAGTCCTGTAGGCATGGTGGAAGCCCGGGAGAGTCCCAAATTGGTGCATGATTTGAATAATACGCCAACCCCACTCTGCGCTTAATTTGTACCCAAGTCTTCAATTGCGTTAATAGAATCTTTAACCTCACCTTCTTGAAAAACTTTTGTTCTCCGAACTTGAAAAGAAACCCATCCAATGGAAGGTTTGCCCCTACCAACATTGCTTTAAATAGCTTCCCATTTGAGGTAACGTCTGGTGTCTTCAGAAGCATTCTTGAATGGGAAAGCTGAAACGCCCAGGAATAGTACTGAATATCTGGGAGGGCCAGACCACCTTTTTCCCTCCTCCTCCTCAATTTTTTCCAAGCCAACCTTGTCGCTTTGTACCCCCATATGAAAGAGTTTATTTCTTGTTGACACTTAAGAAGTTGTTTAGAGTCAAATGCAATGGGAATTGCATTAAAGATAAAGGTCAATTTCGGGAGGATGGACATCTTTACAATATTAACCCTCCCATAAGTTGATAGTCTAAGACCTACCCAGGATCTTAAAAGGGCCCTACACTCTTCGGCAACCAAGTCTAAGTTTGATTTTGCTAAATCGTCAATATCTTGTGTGATTTTAACTCCAAGATAACGTATTGCGTGTGTTGAGGGCGTCACCCCCACACCCGGATTGGCAATATTCCATGTCATCAACTCGGTCTTATCGGCGTTAATGTCGTAGCCTGAAATACCTCCAAATTCTTTGGCTTTTTCAACCACTACGGGGAAAGCAATTGCAGGGTCGCTGGTGTATATTACGATATCGTCGGCATATAGGCCAACTTTCCTTTCCCATCCACCGAATTTAAATGAGGAAATTCTTGGGTCATACCTAAACGATTGTGCAAGTGGCTCAATGTATATACTAAATAATAAGGGGGACAGGGGGCAGCCCTGTCTTGTCCCCCTAGTGATCCGGAAGGGCTGAGTGCACACACCATTCACCATGATACTTGCACTGGGGTTTTGATATAAGAGTCCAATTGATCTTCGAAAATTTGGACCAAATGCAAATTTCTTCATAGTTTCAGCTAAGTATGTCCAATTTACCCGGTCAAACGCTTTAGTTGCGTCAAGGGTCATATTGGCCAAAGGAAGGGAAAAAGTAGAGGCAATGTCCACTGCCCCGATCAAATCATATGTAAGGTCCGAAAGTTGTCTACCCTTTATAAAACCCTTTTGGTCAGTATGAATAATTGACCCAACCTCACGTCCAAGTCTGTTTGCCAGCACAGCCGCAAATATCTTATAGTCACTGTTTAAAAGTGAAATTGGCCTATATGAACCGCATTTGGCTAGATCTTTCCCGGGTTTTGGAATCAAGACAATAATCGCCTCCCCCCAAGATTTCGGAGGAGCCACCCCATTTATTAGGATGTCGTTGAAAAGTCTTGTAAGTACTGAAACTATTTCCAGGGCTATGACCCGTAATAGTTCGCCAGGGAGGCCATCCGGGCCTGTTGCCTTGCCCCTCTTCACCTTTTTAATGCTTTCCTTCACTTCTTCTTCTGAAATAGGCCTATCAAGACGCTCGCTTTGTTCAGAGCTAAGAGTGGGAAGGGTAATCTTCTCCAACCATCTAAGATTTGAAATGGGGTCCTCCAAAATTTCTTCCTTGTATATTTTTTGAAAAAACTCCAAAAATGCTTCCCCAATATGTTTAACAGATGTTCTTTGACTCGCCTCTCCATCTACCATGATATGTTTTATGTGTTTTTTTGCCTGGTCCGATTTAATTTTCCACGCTAGGACCTTACCTGCAGACTCACCATATTCAAAATTGGAGATTTTACTTACTTCCCATTTTAGGGCGACCCTTTCTTGAAGGATGTTTTCTAGCTTTTCTTTTAACCCCTTACGTTGTTCTTGCTCCATATTGGTTCCGATTCCGGTGCCAATATGTTGATCCAATAATGCAATGTCCCTTTCAATACTATTGATCTTAGCTCTGTAGATTTTCCCTCGATAAGATGCCCTATTAGTTATGTAGCCTCTCATATAAGCTTTAAAAGCTTCCCATACTGTGTTTAGCTGGGTGGAATTAATATTTGTGTCCATGAAAAGTTTTGTTTCGTGGATGAGAAGGTCTGTTTCTTCTTCTTCTAGAAGAATAGTGCGGTCAAATGACCACAAGGGCTGAGAGAGTTGCTGGGCCGATTGCAAACAAAAAACAATGGCGGAATGGTCCGATAAGTGTGAAGGTAAATACGTTACATCCTTAAGGTGGTCTCTAAGTGAGTAACTAAAAAGGGCGTAATCAATCCTTGATTTATGATTATATTTATAGTTGTGGTATGATACCCCAAGTGCCCTACCAGCTCTCTCCCTCCATGGATCTGCCAATCCGAGTGTCGACATAACATCCCCCAACACCTGCCTGGATTTTTTAAAGGTTAATGCCCTTGAATTAGGGGATTTATCCAGCTTTGGGTTGAGTACCAGATTAAAATCTCCCATCCAAATTATCGGACCTTGTGTTGATAGTAACTGGTTCTGGATTTTAGTCAAATATGAGGGGTCATCCTGATTAGGACCATAATAACCAACCAAATTGTATATACTATTATCTAAACTGACCCTAGCGTATAGCCATCTACCACTTAAATCTTCCTCTTATGCAAGAATCTGGGCTTTGATTTGCTTTTTGAAGATGATTAATATACCACGAATATTCGCATTATGATTAGTGCAAATATAACTGTCAACCCATCTGATTTTACTCAGGATTTCCTTCACTTCATGTTGGAGAAGATGTGTTTCCTGGATGACTATGCCCTGCGCCGGTGAGTCCCTCAGATATTGCAATATTCTATATCTCCCACTCTTAACACGCAGGCCATTGACATTCCAGGACAGACATTTTATTACCATCAGCCAGTGTCCGGACCCCTCCCCCTACTCCAGCTCAATAAAAGATTGTGTCTCCCAGTGAGAATTGAGTGGAGTATAAATAAAAGTATACTCGATTGAACTAGTATGTTTGAGACTGTGCCTGAACAGTGAGGATGTTTTATGGTTTTACCCCTTCCCCCCTCCCACCCCACCCTGGAAAACCCCCCCTTAATTAATCTGGCTATTGCTGCCAGATTTGCCTCTCTGTGGAGTTCCGTATGCCCAGGTCATTTACATGATTGAATATAGCCCGGCATGCCTTGATTCTTTCTAGGGGAAGGCCATCATAATTATGTAAACTAAAAGTAATGGAGATACTTAAGTTTAGGAATTTAGGTGAATTTAGGTGTTAGACGCACACCATTCACACATAACGGGAGTATTGTTCTGATACAATTTCCCTTTTTAAGTAATATATATATATATATTTTTAATTTCAAATATATATATATCTTTTTCCTTTGTAAACACCCTCTTTTTTTTTTCCCTTTTTTTTCTTCCCTTTTTTTCCTTTTTTATTCCTAGTTTGTCCCCCTTTTTTTTTTAATTAAGTTTCCCTCTTCATTTTTTTCTCTTTTTTCCCCCCATTTTTTCCCCTTTTTTCATCCCTTCATCCATTCATTTTTTTTCCTCTCTACCTTCCCCTATTCTCGACCTTATATCCCCTGTACCCTTCACCTCTATTCTTATCATGTTATTTTAACTCGGTGACTCAATGCCGTGTCTGTATTAACCTAAGAACTATCACTAGATGTTACCCTGTTGATGATCATAAATAGATGTCAAAAGTTCGTCTGCCTCCAATGGAGAATGGATGTTATGCATTTTATTGTTATACATAACCCGCAAAAATGCGGGGAACCTCATTTGGACAGTCGCTCCCAGAGCCCTAAACTTCTCCATTTTCTGGCCTAACTCCCATTGTCTGTCGAGAGTAGACTTAGACAAATCAGATCTGACAACATAAGAGAAGTCTGGAGCTTTTAAAGCAGTGGAATTTAGAGCTAAATTTAGAATCTTCTCTTTCACTGAATAGGTCAGAAAATTAACTAGAATTTTCCTAGGTTTAGACCTTCCCTGTTTTAAACGGAAGGGATCTCTATGAGCTCGCTGAATATCTTTTTCTAGCTCTTCAATGGATTCCTCCAAATTTAAAGACTCTTTAAGCAGGGAAGCTACACATTTTTTCATATCACTCCCCTCTTTCCCCCTGGAACTTTTAGAATTCTAATGTTGTTTCTCCTTGAGTAGTTCTCCAAAGATTCCACTCTCTCTTTTGTTGCGTTCCCGTCTCGCCTTAGGTAATAAATCTTTTCATTGGCAGAATCTAATTTAGCTTTTAGTTCAACTACTGTGCTTTCGAGAGTATCTGTCCTCTCAGAGAGAAGATCTACTCTCTTATCCAAGGCATCAAACGCTGCTTTAATCCCCAGCTGATTACGCTTAGATTCAGCGAACCCAGTTTTAATTTCGTGCAGTAAATCCTCCAGTGAAATCTTCTCCTTCATCTCCGAGGTCTCACCTACCTTATCCTTGTCCTTATCCTTGTCCTGAGCGGCGAGAAGCCCAGCTTCTTCCGGGGTATTATGAACAGCAGCAGAGTCTGCTTCCTCCTCCACTTCTACCGCCTCCACCGGGACGGAATCTTGAGTTTTGGCTGTATCGCCCATCTTATTCTTGTCCTCTAGTGGTCCACTGGGGATTTCTAGAACTTGAGGTAACACTTTAAAGTAAGATCTAAGTGAGGGGGTAAGCTTCGCTGCACTACCTTTAGATTTTTTAGATCTTAATTTAGTTCCAATTATTGAATCTTTAGGACCTTTTGGCCCCGCCAACTGAGGGGTAGCGGCCGCAGTTACTGTAGTGGCAGAATTTGCGGTGTGAGTGCCAGAAAACACAAATACAGAAGGGCCCCGAATGCTCTTTTTAGGTCCGGATTCTGGTTCTACAGCCACGTCCTTGGTTCCCTCCTTAGATCCCTTCTTAGTGTCACCAGGACTGAGACCCAACTTAGAAAAGGTATCAGTGAGGGTATAATCATTAGCAACCCCTCTGTCTAGAGACCAATCCCCTTCGCCAACCTTACCCCCTTTAATGTCCACACATCCCTTCCCGAACTCCTTACTTGATGGCAGTGCCTGGACAAAAACTTTCCCAACACCTTCCTATGTTTGCTGCCCACAGGTAGGGTGCATAATATTTAAGAGTGGAAGGCCCAAAATAATACTGTCACTGATCGGGCTATGACTGATACACAGGAAAAGTCAACGTATGGATTATACACTTAAATCTATACTTTTTTAGCTGTACCTTCTACAGACTCCATTTAAAGACCTATTTTCTAGTTAAAAATAAAAATCCATTCAAATGGTGAATTCAGATTGTTATAAAATATATTATTAGAAATGTAACTTATTAAAATTTATGTTTGCCCTATATGAAGCTGCTGCAAGTTAATTTTTGTTACCTTTGCAGCCACTGATTAGAATGTGCATGGCCTGAGTGAAGTGTGAACGAGGTTTGACAACTGCTCTCACTGCAGGGACAATTTCCTGGGAGTGGGGAGGTGTTCTTTCTTCAATGGCAGGAAAACCAGTTGAGGTGAGCCCAAGAAATGAATTAACTTCAAAGGGGTCTGACCTGTCACGAGTAAATGTCAGGTGACACCCGTAAAGGCCACTGCCTTTGTCCCCCTAATCAGGCTGTCGTCCCACTCAGTGGGAAGAAAGCTACCCCAAGAGGCAACTTTGAATGAACACAGTGGAGCGTACTGCCCATTATCCGGGAACACACCTCTGGGTGGGCACAAAGGCTCTCGCAAGGGAGAAATGGTTTCTCCAGCGTAATATTTGAGAGTGAGGGGCACAGTGGGATAGTTTGTAGCAGGCAAAACAAGGACTGCTGACAAAGTGGGTAATGTTGCCCCTAAAAACTTTTTCCCTATTGGTTAGAGAGTGTATAGGGATCCACCCACTCCTTAGCTGGTACAAGGCAGAAATCTGGAACCCAAAAGCACCATCCTCAGAACACTCTCTGAACCTGTAGAAGATCAGAAGAAGACTGGAGTTAATGTCTGTGACCTTTGATGAGCCCGAAAGGATTGGACCTGCTCCTTCTTGTTCCCAGGACAAAGAAATGGACTCCATGGTTCAGTTGCAAGATTACTTTTCCCTAAAATGTGAAAGTGACTTTGGAGTTTCACAGTGTCTCTCACAGTGTCAGGCAGAGAAGTGTTGGGGGCCTTAGTAGTGTACTCCTGTGGTTGGTTAAATACCAGAACAAAGTTTCGAGACTTTTGAAAACTTTTCTGTACTGTAGAGCTTCTGCGGATTCCAACAGAAAAAGAAACCAACAGCAGGTCCATATCAATGAATTTAATCTTGGCTTTGTCCCCCTCAACGATCCCTATGGCTCGGAAAAAATTACTTAAGTTCCTGATATGACTTCAAAGGTCGGGCTGCCGACAGTTCATCGGTCCGACCGGCATATCATATATACGGTGGTCGGACCAACATCAACCTGATGACACACCACCGCCACTGCCCGGATCATGGAACCCGGCAGTGCAGCAGTGGGGATGGTTGAGGGGAATGGCAGCGGTGCCGAGGATAATGTAAATGTGAAGAGAGGGTCCCAAACAGGCCACCCGGGTGATTTTGCCCAGGGGGGCATTGCACAGGGGCACATTTTGTGCCCCCCTCAGGATGTCCTCTAGTGAGTACACTATGTGCTATTTATGACATGATAAAAGTGTGCACACAACAGTGTATATACTGGTCATTGCGCCACTGACAGACCATGTCATAAGGCAGTCATGGCGCTGGCTTGACGGCAGTCTCCCGACCGCCGACTCTATGACCTGGTGGGCGGCCACCATGTTCATAATTAGGCCTTAAGTCCCATTCAGCAGAACATCTAGTTCAGGTATGCGGCCTTGGGTTCCAATGCGGCGACTTCAATTTCAGTAGTGGAATACATGGGAAGAATTTTTCTTTTAAAAAAAGACAAAGGGCCGATTCAGAATTTTGGTGAGCACATGGCCAAAAGTTAGCAGCCAGGAGAATGCCACCAAGCCAGTGGCCTCCGACTGCTGCATCAACAGTTCACTCCTGGGCTGATGGTGTGCCGGTGGTGGTCTTGTTCCTGCGGCAGGCTTCAGCTCAATGAGTAAACCTGAATGCAATGCCGTCGCACTGCAGTACCTGCATCATGCCGGGTGCACTGTTGCCATGCACCATGTTGTGCATGGCACACAGCGCATGATAGACAGTGCAGACACGGGGGGGCATAACAGCCACAATTCCCACTGGGATGAATCACCCTCAATCGCTGTTTGGGGTCCCTTACATTTCTTTCTGCCGACCTATTTTAAAAGCAGGGTCCCCGCCGTGAAAAGATCATCGGGAAGGAAGATTGTAAAAGCCATGGCATGTCTCAATACACTGCTGCTGTCCCTACTGCCGCAGGACCCAAGATCCTGGTAGTGGCTGCGGTCTGGTGGTGGTTTCACCGCCCGCATCCTAATTCGGTGTATGTATGCGGGCAGTCGGACCGCCAGATTGCGACATCGGTCCCAGGACTGTCAAAGTCATAATCGGGTCAATAGTCCCATTCTTTGTTGGGGCTTAGAAGAAATGTCAAAATATTTATTCATAAAAGTGACAAAGTCCCTTTTTGAAGTGGTATTTAGAAACCTGTTTTTACTTTTAGACTTTCTCCAGGATCAATGTACTTCATGTATCTGATCAGAACTCCATCGCAGTCAACCTCAAATCATGCCTTGGTGCCGGTTTGCAGCTTACATAGATTATCATTGACACTTAGGGCTTTCTGATACTATCTTTTTTTTTAAAAGCACATCTCTGGTTCCCCTTATTAGATTTTTGTCATTCTGCTGTTATTTTGTTTATTAATTTTTTGCTCCATTGTTCTCATTTAGTATGGGATTTTTATTGCCTGGTGATTTGACTTTATTATTCTTTTGGTACTGCATAAATACTTTACATGATATGCAAAGCTAATCTTGTTTGCTTGTGCCATAGCTACCACAGGGTTGGATTTAGGATAATCTTGGGACTTTAGGGGTTCACCATGACAAGGAGTGTTATTATTCTTTGAGGCGGACAATCACCCACCCCAAATATTAATCCAATTTCTTACAGGGGCTACATTTATTATTCCCATTCCAAACATAACCACATTGGGGAAAGTGTTGGTCTTTGCGCATGGGGAGAGGAGAGGGGGGTCATATTCGACTCCAAACGTAACCACATTGAGGAAAATATTGGACACGGGGGGTCACATTATATTGGGGAAAATGTTGGACTTTGGGGCGTCAGTTTTACTATTCATGGCAGTCGCAATGTGTATATTTCTATTGCGATGTATGCTGCGAGCTGCAGCACACACCCCAATAGAAAATAAACACATTATAAACATTCCTGCACTATGTGGCAGGCACCATCCGGTGCACCCCAGGCATAGAGAAGGGCCAGAGGGGGGAGGGGCCCTGCTAGGTGCCCCCAAAGTCACTTTCTGCCTGCTTTTTCATGGCGGGTGTACTGCCATGAAAGGGCAGATGGAAAGGGACAACATAATCCCCACGCCGGTGCCTGAGCAGGCACCACTCTCATTGTAGGGATTACTGACCCTCCAATGCACCAAAGGGCTCCTTGAGCCTTTCGGAAGCGCAACGGACAGTCCCTGAGCCAGATGCCTCCACCGGCCGCATCGTAATGCGGGAGGTGAACCATAGGGGTAGATGTCAGTGGGTCCAACACCGACGAGCTGTCGGTGTCGAACCCAACAACATCGTGATCAGGCCCTTAATAAAATGAGAAAAAGCCTTGTACTTTTATATTTCAAAGTTAACACTTCCACGAAAATTTAATAAATATACTTCCACCAAAAATAACAGACATAACACTAAAAAGAATGCATTATAGAGAACCATTTAAATTATCCTAAAAAAAGTAAGCCACACAGCATAAACATTTACATTCAGAGTAATATCAATCTTTTTTTAAATAATACATATTTAATATCACTTTCACAGTAATAAATATAAATATTAAAAAAATAAATCACATTATATTTAAAAAAAAATAGTTTTTTTAAAGTATAAAACTAAATATCATAGCAAAATAAATGCTCCAATGTAATAATATATAAATAACATACATAAAAATCAACTTTAATTAAAACCATTATATATATTAAAATTAAATACATCTAATCATTAATAAGTAAAACAAAATATATTAATTTATATTATCAAAAAACTGTAGGAATATATACAAACATAAATGTTCTAAAATGTAAATAATATATCTCTAGTAAAACAATTACAGAATTGATAAAACATTACATATACAATTCTAATTATATTTAAGCAAAATATTATTATTAAATTAAAAAAATTATATATATATATATATATATATATATATATATATATATATATATATATATATATATATATATATATATATATATATATATACTTAAAAAACCATAGGTTTCAGGCATTATATTGTTAGGAATTAGCATTTAAAAAACCATTGAAATTGCTACTATATAGTTAATTGTACTAACTATATTTCTGATGATGTCACATATTACATCATTCATGACATGGTCAGTGACATCACTGATGACATCACTGATGACATCTCAAATGACATCACTGATGAAATCACTGATGACATCTCATTTGACATCACTGATGACATCATCCAGTGACTGTGTGTTTCTGTAAAGTTTAAATATGCTTTACATATTGAAGAATGAGTGGATGTATAAGTGTCTGGATGAAGGATTTAGTAGGTGCGTGACTGACTGTATGAGTGAGTGATTAAATGTGTCTTACTAAATGCATGGGTTAGGACTAAACTGTCTGAATGTGTGCATCAGTATGTCTGTTGTTGTGTAAGCTGCTGCATGTGTTGATCAGTAGCTATATGAGTGGCTATATGGGTTATTGATTGGTTGCCCAAGTGATGTCACTGACCATGTCATGAATGATTTAATATGTGACATCATCAGCAGTGGATTGCGGGTGCGCGAAATATAGTTAGTACAACTAACTATATAGGAGCAATTTCAATGGTTTTTTAAATGCAAATTCCTAACTATATAATTCCTGAAACCTATGGTTTTTAAGTGAATTTGCAAGGTTTTTTGAATGCTAATTCCTAACTATATAAGGCCTGAAACCTATGGTTTTTTAAGTGAATTTGCAAGGTTTTTTAAATGCTAATTCCTAACTATATTAGGCTTGAAACCTATGGTTTTTTCTGTGAATTTGCAAGGTTTTTAAAATGCTAATTCCTGACTATATCAGGCGTGAAACCTATAGTTTTTTTCAATTAATTTCAAAGGTTTTGTAAATGCTAATTCTATTAGTGGATAACGTTTATATATGTTATTATCCTTCTGGGACCACCTGAGCAGCCATCTTGTTTCTCAGGAGAAGTGAGGCACAAGAGAGCACAAAACAAGAGTGGAAAACGTGAAAAGGGGGCAGGGTAGAGACCCCCTGACCCCGTGGCCCTTCTCAGGGGGTCCCAGAAGGGCTACGGGGTCTTTTTTTAAAATCGCGGGGTACGCACACGGTACGCGTACGGTGCGAGTACCCAGCGATTTATACGATTTTTTTTTGCCCTTGGGGGTCCTTCTGAGAAGGGCTAGAGGGTTGGGGGGTCTCTACCCTGCCCCCTTTTCGTGTTTTCCACTCTTGTTTTGGGCTCTCTTGTGCCTCAGTTCTCCTGAAAAACAAGATGGTGGCCAACACTTCCTGGATTGCACAGTTTGGAATGTTGACAGTCGACTGCCAGCCAATCAGAAACTCGCTCGCGCACGTAAGGGTACGCGCACATACGCGTACGGTGAGCACATATAGATATATAATTTGCTGAAATTTAATTTTCTCAACAACTACTGTAGGGATTTTCACCAAATATAGAAAAGGCACTACTGCATACCTGTCCCTACCATTTTGCCAAGTTTGGTGTAATTCCGTTCAGCCATTCGGGCTATAGCCTTGCCTAAAGGTCCCATAGAAAATGCCATTTGAAAAATTTCAAATTCAATTTTCTCAAGAACTACTGGAGGGATTTTCACCAAACGTAGCAAAGGCACATCTGCATACCAGGCCCTACCATTTTGCCAAGTTTGGTGTAATTCCATTCAGCCGTTCGGGCTGCAGCCGTGTCTAAAGGTCCCTATGGAAATTAACATGGGGCAAACAAGTTTTGGGACCCCCTTTCGGCCCCCGCTTGACAAATCCCCCTGAAACTTTCAGGGAAGGAGCGGAGCAGAGTTGGCCAAAATTCTGGAAAATTACACACAGATTCCTCAATCGGCGCCAAAGTTATTCCCAATAGAATGTTGTGCGCATATAGATATATAATTTGCTCAAATTCAATGTTCTCAACAACTACTGGAGGGATTTTCACCAAATATAGAAAAGGCACTACTGCATACCTGTCCCTACCATTTTGCAAAGTTTGGTGTAATTCTGTACAGCCGTTCGGGCTGTAGCCGTGTCTAAAGGTCCCTATGGAAATTAACATGGGGAAAACACGTTTTGGGACCCCCCTTTTTTCTCGGCCCCCGCTTGACGAATCCCCCCAAAACTTTCAGGGAAGGAGTGGAGCGGAGTGAAGCAATTTTAAGGAAAATTACACGCAGATTCTCCAATCGGCGCCAAAGTTATTCCCAATAGAATGTTGGGGATTTCCTATTGTAAATAGGTTTTAACTATATATATCTACTGGCGACCGCCAGTAGGTAATATATATATATATATATATATATATATATATATATATATATAGTATTGAATAGTTTATTTAAATCATTTTGAAAAAGAAGAAGGAATTCAAACACAAGTATTTGAACCTTTAAAGAAATCTACTGCCCAGTCTATTCCCCCATAAACCCCAAATCCCTCTTGCAAAATTGTTATAGAAAATAATACAAACATTTTAAAAACAAATGCAATTAATTAAAAGAGAAAATGTACAGAAAAAATACCTAAAATTGTATAAATTACTAAGGTTCAACACACAATGTTATTATGCAATGGTAAAAACACTAAAAAAAAGAATCTTACATGTGATATTTTGACCCACAATATCTTTGACATCACTTTCCTCAATATTTCATTGGAACACTGATGACAATTCATCTTCTATTCAATCACATCCTTCAGGTCTCTGGAGGTCTTGGGAAAGTAAATGTTTACACCCGTGCTTGCACTGCTTCAATTAGGTTTCTTCAGATACAGCTAGCTTAGGGAATGACAGGCTTAGGGGCATATGTATGAAAGTTTGGTTTTGCAATTCTCAAATAGCGAATTTTAGAGAATCGCTATTTTAGGATCGCAAAACGAGATGTATGTAGGATTTGCAAAAAGATTTGCGAATTCTACATATTCCTTAATTGCGATTCGCAATTAAGGAAACCGTCCCAATTCATTCCTTTGTGCCTAGAGGCCCATAGAAATGAATGGGAAGACATTCTCAATTTGCGATTAGCAATTAGAGAATCGCAAATTGAGACTGCAATTTCACAGTTGCAGGGGTGTAAAAAGGACACCCTGTTGCCCCCCTGAAATAAGCATGGGTGCACATGCCACATTGCACTTTGAAAAATGCATTTTTTAAAGAAATCGCACATTACCAGCAATTTGCAGTTGGTGGTAATTTGCTATTCTTTAAGGCCAATTTGCACTTTTTCTGTGCTTCTTACATTGCATTTAAGGAATCGCAATTTGCGATTCTTTAAATGTAATCGCAAGATAGGGAATCGCAAATTTTACGATTCCTTACTTTGCGAGGCAGTTTTCCATTAATACATACCACTAAGCCCAATAGCGATCGCAAACGCCGGAATCCTGCGAATTTCGACGTTTGCAACCGCAATTTGGAATGATACTTATGGCCCTTAGTTCTTTCACCAACGTGATTTCACTGTTGTGAAGAATAGGATTTTCATTCCCATGTTCATGCTGATGTCTTCCAAAACAAGCCAAAAACCATATAGAATTCTAAATGTGTAGGGATGTATAACAGTTTTCTTTTTAATTCAATTCAAAAGACTTTATTCAGTTGGTGTAGCAACCATAAAAGGAAAAAAAAATATTTTAAAACACACATGTAAAAATAATCATTACATATGACAGTCCAATTAATAGTAGTGCATAATACATATCCTAGCAGCAATTTGTTAATAACCGTATCCAATGCATAAAACAGTCCAATGAATTAACAAGTATAATACATTTCCTAGCAGCAATTGATTTTAGGATATAAGAAGCAACATACAGCCTGATTCATGAAGTAAAATTGCGCCCGCAATCGCTGCGAAAATGCAAATGCGGGCGCAATTTCCGTAATCGGCATTCAACATCAAAATAGCGAATTCGCAAACAAATATTTGCGAATTCGCTAATATATTCGCAGAATCCCGGCAGGTGAGCATTAGCGAATCTGAAATAGCGAGACACCACGGATTCTGCGAAAATAATTGCGAAATCGCAATATAATCGCTATCGGTATTCAAGAAAAATCGCTATTAGCGAAAAACCCAAAAATCGCTATTTGCACCGCGCAAAATAAGGACAACTCAAAGCAGGTGGTAACCATGAAAGCCATGCAAAAAAAACATTCAAAAAACCGTTGTCCTATCACCAACAGGTACTGGCCTGACCAATCACACATAAGGACCATCATCAGCAGCAGCATTAGGAGTCCCACAATGCCAGGAATGTACATGGTGGTGAGGCGTCGCAGGCTAGAGCGATTAGCACGGAGGAGACGCAGGATCCAGGACAGGATATTCCGCCAGCGGGTCACCTTGCTGGGCCAAACCAGAGAGCAGATATATGCTAAATACAGGCTGAATGGGGAAATGATAATGCAGCTAATAAAGGACCTTGACCCCCTGATGCAGCACCCAACAAGCCGTACCAATGCTGTGCCTACACATGTGCAGGTATTGTGTAGCCTGCACCTCCTGGCCTCCGGGAGTTTCCAGGGGATAGTAGCGGCTGCTGGGGGGATATCCCAGCCCACCATGTCACGCTGCCTCCACACTTTTGTTGATGCCATGCTCACCCAGCTACACCGTCACATCAAATTCCCCGCCAGCCAACAGGAATTGGACATGACCAAGCTACAATTCTACAATGTAGCCCATTTTCCACATGTGCTCGGATGTATAGACTGTACCCACGTCGCCATCTGCCCACCAGCTGGCATGGAGTATATGTTCCGCAATAGAAAGTCCTACCACTCCCTCAACATCCAGATGGTCTGCAATGCTAAGACATACATCACTGACATTGTCGCACAGTACCCAGGGAGTACCCATGACTCCTTCATTTTCCGGCACAGCGGACTCCACACACGACTGGTCAGGGGAGAGTTTGGGGAAGGACACCTACTTGGTAAGTACACTTTGTTGGAAATGTCACATTGCAAAGATGTAACAGCGCAGCACAGGCAATCACCATCTGCTCCTCTCATTCAGGTGACAGTGGCTACGCCCTCCGTGAATACCTCCTGACCCCATACCTCAACCCTGCTACACCCCAGCAACGGCGCTACAATATTGCACACATACGGACAAGGAATTGCATAGAAAGGACATTTGGCCTGCTCAAGAGCAGGTTCCGCATACTGCACAAGACAGGTGGGGCCATGTATTACAGTCCTGAAAAGTGCTGCCGCATTGTGGCTGTCTGCGCAATACTACATAACATTGCAACCAAGCGCCGGATACCTGTTGACATCTCTGGCAGTGAATCTGAGGGGGACAACCGGCCACCTGCACATGCGCGCCATGCACATGGGGAGAACCCAGCAGAAGGGCACAGACGTCGCAACCACATCACAGTGAACAGTTTCTAGTACAACCACTTCCATCACCCCACAAATCAACAATGCATGCTAAATGTAATGATACAAATGGTCACTGTGCCCCCATGTTACTTGGGGACATCCCTGTATCCTTGTGCACACCTTAGGTGCTTAAATAAGCCTCCAGTCAATAAGTTGGTCGTATGTTTTTATTTTAGATCATTTTTCGCCATTGCATTCATGACAGTGATTCTTTTGATATTGTGTTCATATCATGCGCTTTTGAAATGGCTCCAATGCATTTCGGGTGGTGTACCCTTCATCTGGGAGCTCCTGAAAACAACGAGTAAGATATAGCTAAGTACAAGATCTACATTCAATATGGTGTTGTTCATAGCATGCCGAGGGTGAGGAAGGGGTGGGTGGTGGGGTGGTGGGCTGGTGGGTATTGTGATGGGTCATTTAAACTGGCTGGGTGGTTCGGGTAATTTTAACGTGATGTAAGGGATAGTGGTGGGGTTTGTGGATTCATGCTTAAAGAATGTTAGTTAGGCGTGCTCCGTTTAAGAAGTTGTGGCATATGGAGTGCTCCTAAACCAAACCCGTGGTCTTTAAGCAAACGTGGGATGTTACAAAACTCACGTGTAACCGGTATTACGCGGCTTCTGTAAAAGACAAGCGCGAGCGCGTGTGAATGAGTAAAGCGTTCATACGATGTGTGCATAACGCACCTACATTATATCCGAAGGTTAGTTTTCGGGTACTTACAAAAGTTAACGTGCTCCGTGTTGTTAGGGTAGCTTTCTCCGGCGTTCCTACTCCCCTCATACCAGGAAGTGGGTGTGTTTAGTTCAATGTGTAAGATATAGAAAACGGACTGCGGGTGGTGGCCATGTTGTGTGAGGAGATCTAAAACGGATAAGTCTAGCTGCCTTATTATAATCATAGTGGTAAAGCATAAAACATAAATATATGAAACAAAACATTTTGATAGATTAATAATGGTCAACTGTGCATAACAGATGGAATATAAAGTCAAATGAAGAATTCTAGTGAATGTACCGCTAGGTACGTGGCCAATCGTATTTCAGAACAATCTGTAGACGGCATGTAACACCAGGTGGTGTTTTCATAAGTAACATGAGTACTCCAAACGGTCATTCAGTCCCATGGGTTTCATGGACTGTAATTTATAAATCCATGACATTTCACGTTTCAGAAGTTCTTTGTGGATGTCTTTGCCCTCTTGTTTATCAACAACTTCAAGTACAAGAAACTTGAGTTGTGACACATTATGCCTGGATTCAGTGAAATGTACCGCTACGTTGGACTTTGGGTTGTTTGTTCTTATGTTCGATTTATGTTCGTTAATACGAATCTTTATTTTCCTTTCCGTTTTTCCAATGTATATACTGCCACATGGGCACTTGATTAGGTAGATAACATTCTGGGTGTCGCATGTGGCATTGACTTTCAGTCTGATCTTGTTCCCTTTCATTGGGTGGTTGATGGATGTGCCTTTAATTATGCAATTGCAATTACCACAGTTCATGCATGGTAGGGTACCTTTATATTGATGTTTGCTGGTTGTGTTATTGGTCAGGATCTCTCTTATATTCGCACTGCGGGTGTATGCAAAGATAGGGGAATTTTTTAATGTATCTCCAAAATCTTGTTCAGCACTCAAGATCGGCCAATGTTTTAAAATGGTCTTCCTGTACATTGTGCTTAGAGTAGAGAATTTCGATACTACGACCATTCTGTCTTCTGGCTCTTTGATTGTTCTAGTTAGAAGTTTCTCTCTAGGAGTGTTGTGAGCTTTTTCCATGGCTTCTTTTATGATGGTCTCCGGGTAGCCTCTGCTCTGAAATCTTCTCCCCATCTCATCGAGGTTATCCTTTTTACCCGTAACATCTGTGACATTGGTAAATGTCGTTTAAGGGACCCTTGATGGAAGCTGGTGTATAACAGCGTGTTATTCCTGTCAGTAGGCTTGCGGAATAAGTCTGTGTCAAAACCTGTTTCGGTGATCGTGATCTTTACATCCAGAAAGGTTATCGATTTTTGATTGGTTTCCCATGTAAATTGTATTCTGTCGTTTGTCAAATTTAGCGCTGTTAGTGCTTGTATTAAAGATTCCCCTGTATTGTTCCAGATGATGAAGACATCATCGATGTACCTAGCGTACATTTGTAAGTTGTTCATCCAGTTAGGGTCTTTGTAGATGTTTTCTTCCTCAAAGAGCTTCATGTAAATATTAGCATAGGTCGGTGCGGCACAATTGCCCATCGAAGTTCCAGACCGTTGTAAATACCAGGTGTCTTCTTGTCGGAAGTAGCTGTGGTAAAGTGTGAAAATTATTAATTCCATGAGGAATGTCTGCATATCCTCCTCTATGTCACTTTCGAGAATGGCCTTTTCGATAGCTTCTATCCCTCCATCCGCCGGAGAAAGCTACCCTAACAACACGGAGCACGTTAACTTTTGTAAGTACCCGAAAACTAACCTTCGGATATAATGTAGGTGCGTTATGCACACATCGTATGAACGCTTTACTCATTCACACGCGCTTGCGCTTGTCTTTTACAGAAGCCGCGTAATACCGGTTACACATGAGTTTTGTAACATCCCACGTTTGCTTAAAGACCACGGGTTTGGTTTAGGAGCACTCCATATGCCACAACTTCTTAAACGGAGCACGCCTAACTAACATTCTTTAAGCATGAATCCACAAACCCCACCACTATCCCTTACATCACGTTAAAATTACCCGAACCACCCAGCCAGTTTAAATGACCCATCACAATACCCACCAGCCCACCACCCCACCACCCACCCCTTCCTCACCCTCGGCATGCTATGAACAACACCATATTGAATGTAGATCTTGTACTTAGCTATATCTTACTCGTTGTTTTCAGGAGCTCCCAGATGAAGGGTACACCACCCGAAATGCATTGGAGCCATTTCAAAAGCGCATGATATGAACACAATATCAAAAGAATCACTGTCATGAATGCAATGGCGAAAAATGATCTAAAATAAAAACATACGACCAACTTATTGACTGGAGGCTTATTTAAGCACCTAAGGTGTGCACAAGGATACAGGGATGTCCCCAAGTGACATGGGGGCACAGTGACCATTTGTATCTCTCAAACGCACGTTGGACGGACGTGCCACCTGTATGTAGCACCCAACCTTTAAAAGACTCTAAAAGACTTTGTACCAATACTCCAAAAAATCGCTGTGCGCCCCCCACCAAATAAATGTAATGATGACACAACGCTAATGTGTGTAGCAAAATAAATGTATTTGCTCAATTCACAAAAATAAAAATAAGGTTCCAGTCCAAATAACTACAACAAACAGTATTACGCCATACTGCTGTGCATCACTACATGGCAGGCTTAACCTCAGCCTGTGCCATTGATTTACTGCAGTTCTCAGGAGCGCCGAGTGTGCGTTGCGCCATAGCGCCTCTGAGGGGCATCCTCCTCCGGGGCTTCAGGCAATGGGGTGGGCCTGGTGCTGCGGGTGTGTGGTGGGACCTGTGAGGCAGATTGAGAGCTGACGCTGGACGCCCCATCACTCGCATCATCACCCCCCACAACAGATGGAATAGCTGGAGGGTGAAGAGCAATGACGGCCGTGGTGAGGGTCTCCAGCACCCTAGTCATGTCCTCGCTGCACTGTATGATTTGGTGCTGCTGGGTCAGGGAGCGCCGCGCCAACAGAGAAGTAGCATTCGCTGCTACGTAACTTGCCCTGCTGTAAGTGGCCAGCCGGGTCATTAGTTGGCGGTGGCGCCGGCGTGCTCCACTGCGCTGTCTCGACATGGCAGCGGTGTTGGCCTCCATGGCTGCAGCCATGCGGGCCATTCCATCTCCCACACCTGCCATGGCTGCAGTCATGTTGTCCAATCGTTCTCCCACACCTGCCATGTCTGCCCTCATGCCTTCCATGTGGCCTGCAACAGAGGCCACATTGTGCCCTATCATGTGCAGCTGCAGCTGTATAGCTCCTTGCTGCTGTGCCTGGCGCTGGTGAATCCGAAGCATGCGTCTCTCGACGCTGAGCCGCGCCAGTCCCTGAGCATTGGCCCGCCTGCTAGCTGGTGTGGAATGCTGGCGTGACCTGCCACGCCTGCCCTGCTGGCCTGAGTGTGTGGCTGGCGGCAGCGTGGAAACTGGCGCAGCCCCGGATGTAGAGGCGACAGCTGCTGGGGGTATTACCGCAGGTGTTGCAGGTGCGCCAGATGCAGGGGGTGTGACTGCTGGTGTGGCTGGTGTAGATGATGCAGGGGGCACAGTGGTGACTGCCCTGGCTGCGGCTCTAGGAGGAGCCGCGGTAGCAGGTGGCACGATGGTGGCTGGCCTGGCAGCGGCTGTGGGTGCTGCACCAGTCGCAGGGGGGACACTGCAGGTGGTTCTTGCTGCTGGTGTTGATGCAGCGGCAGGGGCTGGTACCTGGGTTGGTGGTGGCACCTCCTCCTGGACCCCCTCATCGATTTCCAGCCTTTCGCTGTCGCTGCTATCGCCACCTGTGGGGGTAAGTGGTGGATCATTAGTTGCATGTATCTGGCAGACGTGCAGTTGCTACATGCATGCTGGGTGACATTCCCTGAATGGCAGTGGCTTTGTGTGCTTTGGGACCTGTCTGGCTGCATTGTGGTACTACAACATTGTGGCCAGACTACATCTCCCACAATGCTTCAGGACATTCCTTGATGTGCAACTATGGCATGCCTATGGGACATTGGGGGAGCCTATTTGGTCATGGACATCCATAGGGGGCAGGGTCGCAGTCGCATGCCACTTACCTTGGGTGTCTTGGGTGGTGCGGGATGAGTCCAGTCTTGTAAACCAACACAGGCCTCCTTCTCCAGGGTGTCCTCCACCTGGTCCTCCATGGCAGTATTGGGTGGTACAGTTGGTCCTCCTCCTCCAGTGCCCGAGGACTCCCCAAGGCGCGCCGCCACCTTCTCCTTGGCACGGCCTCGGAGGTCGTACCAGCGCTTTTTTAATTCATCGAGGGACCTGTCCGCCACTCCCACGGAGTTCACAGTCGACGCTATGCCCTGCCATATCCGGCGCTTCTCCTGTTCGGGAACCCTCCTAGAATCTGGGCCAAACAGTCTGGCATGATTTGCCACCACCCCCTCTATGAGGTGTTCAAGCTCCTGCTCTGAGAATTTCAATTTTCTTTTGCGCCCAGACGAGCTGCTGGTGCCAGGTGCAGGTTCCTCAGCCATTGTACCAGGGTTGTGGTTCTGTGGTATTTTTCCTGATTAGCTGCAGCTCTCCAAAATGCTCCCTCTCTCTCAGCCTCACTGTGGAGAATGGTGGTGGGAACCGGCAGCTTCCTGGTTGTGATGTCATCACTGGGCTCGAAATGCGACTTCCCATTTTCCCGATCTCGCGAGTTTGCGATCTCACAAATAGCGATATCGCAAATAGCGATATCGCTATTTGCGAGCTCGCAGTCCAGGCGCGGGTAGCCGGAAATAGCGATTATTCTGCGATTATCGGTCGTCATCGCTAACGAAATTTGCGATCGCGTGCGAATCGCTTTTTTTTATCGCAATTCTTCATGAATTCGGATTTGCGATTTCTGAATAGCGATTCGCTTTTTTTCGCTATTACAGAATCGCAAATGCCGATTTTCATGAATATGGCAGATAGAAACATAACCCTGGGTCATTAAGCATAACCAATAAATTCATAGCAGTGTGGGTTGTTCTCACAATGAATTTTAAAAATGTAGGTTTCAGATAAAATCGTCTTAGAAAGGAATAGAACTTACAAAACTTACACCAAAGATGGTTCTTGTTTGGATATCCCATCACAAGGGCATAAAGACAGCGGGCACATGTTTGTGGTGGGAAAGGCAACTAGATGGTGTACTATGCCTAATCTCAAACGAGTCAAAACAAAGTGATGAGATGGCCTAGTTACTACTGACAGGTAATCTTGGAAGCCTATTCTAACCTCCAGCTGTTGAAAAAAGTACAAGAGTGGTTCGCTTCCCAATCACTCTCCTGCGAACTTCATTTTGATGGGCTAAAGAGGTATTTTTATTCTCCTATTTAAATATAAGTGTAAGTTTTCTTGACACCTACCACATCTACAATTTTATGTTGTATATGGTCTGCTCATATGAGCTCCTTCCAGTGAGAGGATTCCATGATTTAAATGTGCAGGTAGACAAGAGGTATGGGAAACAAACACCAAATTCCCTTCACCCCCTACACACACACTTCCTTTAATATTTTGAATATAAAGCTGTTTGTTATCCTAACAAGCTCAACTACCTTGGTCATTCCTACAGACCCCCCCCCCTCCCAACTACTGGGGCTATGCACCCCACTCAGGTGCCAGGTTGGTAAAAGGTCATTTAGAGCAACTGCCAACACAGAAGGAAATCTATTGTGTGCCATGAATCAGCTCTGAAATGTGGGAAAGGAGAAAGATGGTGATTGGTGGCATCAGAATGTCTCACTATTCTCCTATCTTTAAAATTATGAAGAGAGATGAAGGTGGGTGAAAAAGTGCTGGAGTCTCTAGTTCTGCTTCTTTCGTTTTACCGTTGTCATTAGTTCAGCACCGCCTGCACTTTCACCACTTTTACTGGCTCTTGTAACACCCAGATGAGGTGAGGAACGGCCAGGAAAGGTGACACTTCCATGTGTGACATCCCCAAATTGGAAAAGGTGTTTGTTATTCATTGCTGTGATATCACAGCTATGGCTAATCTGAAATGAAGGCATCCTGGTGACATATTCAAACATTCAATCAGTATCTAACTCGGCCAGTCACTCATTGACTAACTCTGAAACACTGCTTCACTGACTTAATCACTCTCTACCTCATTCCTTCACACATTAGTAATTCATTTACTTGCTCACAAAAATATGAACACTGTAGTTCACTGTTCTCATTACTCTTGCATAAATAATGTAAAGAACTCATAGAACAAGCACTCGCAAAGCAGATAGGTTTCGCCCATGATACTATGTACAGAAGAGAGAAGTGTGGCTCACTGGTTAGAGGAGGCAGTCCCTGATGCAGAGGTCAGACCCAGGACCAGGGTTCAATCCCGACGTGGCAGGGCCTGAGCTCAAAATGTCCACAGACTCGATAATTCTCGCCTAGGTGCCTACTCGAATCGTGGGTTCACACTCTGCAACTCTGGGCAATAGCTTGCTTAATCTCCACTACGGCCCCACCGTGAAGGGATGCCTGGTCTTCACCTTGGGGATGCCCAGTAGGGGTAATATCGCAGGGAAAGGCCAGGACGGGTTCCCAAAGCAAGCGCCTTGAGACCTTATGGTGAAAGGCGCTATATAAGAACGTATGATTTACGATTTATTTATTTACAGACATATTAGCTTTGTAACTGCCCTATTTTTTCCCAGATGGCTGATGTATCTGCACATTCCCAGCTGCCATATTGACACTAGTCAGCAGATTGTGAACCAGTGCAGGCAGAGAGCAGGGATGCATAATATAATGCTAAATATGCTGCATTCAAGCCCTGTCTCTTTTATGCAGTGCAGCAAGTTGTCTTGCTACGTTACATTGCGTGATAGATAAATTGAGCTCCACATTTACAAGGACTTGTAATCCTGGGTTTTCACTAACATGGTGTGTCTATCGGACAGATGCCTAACAAGGAGACATTTCTTTCTTCTCCTTGTTAAGCTCTCTTTCCATGTGTGCTGCCATCACACATAGAGGACAATTCCTCTTTGGATCATGTATGTGCAGGAAGATACACTTTCCTGTACAAAAACAATCCTAACTGTAACACAGGCAATCTTGCACTGTTGTTCTCTGCCTTTCAAGCAAAACAGAGAAGCAAGTTCCTGTGCTGCACCGCTTTGTGCGCAATAAGAATAACTGTGACTCTATGGGTTGGTCAATAGTCTGAAACTACTGAAACACTGTTAGGCAATAAAAACATTGCTTATGCCACTAATGAATACATTCCTTGAAAGAATGTGTTTGAAAAAATAAGTACATAGTTCTTCAGAAATAGCATAAAGACCGAGGGCCTGATTATGACCGCCAGACCGCTGTTGAGGCGGTCAGGGGAACGCCGCCGAGCCAACTTCATCCCAAACGCTGCATTAGGATAGCATCACCGGTGTTGTCTCGACAGTGCCATGGGAGTGGCCTGCTTCTGCTCACAGGGAGCCTGAAGCATCTGCAGCTCATGTGGCAGTGCCACTTGCATCCTGGGTACACTGTGTACCATGCACCATGTCATGCTTTGCACGCAGTGCATGTACGACAGTGCAATAAGAGGGGGGTAAAACATGTGCCCCATGCAGTTTGCCCAATGGGCAAAATTGCCCTGGGCCCCTGTTTGGGGTCCCTTCCCTACCTTTCTGCCAAACTTTTCATAGCGGGTCACCTCCATGAAAAGGTCAGTGGAAAGGCAGGTTGTGATTGGGATGGCGTTGCCAGCACCTCCTCCCATCCCCGTTGCTGCGGGATCCAGCATGCTGGCAGTGGTCTTGTGGCGATCCGAGAGCCATGGTCATAATCGGTCGGTCGGACCACCGAGGAGGCAGCGGTCGGACCACCACCGCGAAGTACGGCAGTCTTCAGTCCGTTGTACTCTTAATCAGGTCCTACATTTTTTATTGTATTATTCAGACTGCAATTGTATATACAGTTGTACTAGTTCTTCATTGTTTGCACCAAGAGCTGATCCATGGGATCACTGTAGTTTGTCTCTGTATAGCATCATTTCTTTCATAATAACAGAAAACAGGTAAATAGAAGCACAATCTCTCAATTTTCTTAGGTCTGGTGTAAGCCAAGATCATTAGTTTTTCATACAAATATAAAGGCTAATCATACCTACAGGGCCTATCACTCAGCTCTCATCATATAGCAGTTGGCATTTGACTCATTGCCTTACTTGACTGTAAAATGATGACGTTCTCTTCTTCCACAATGTCCCCCTGCGTATAATAAGAAGTCCCTTTTATTGCCTGGGGCGACAGGTTCAATGTATGCTTTTACCTAAAAAATCAATTTTGGCCTTTAGACTATGATGTTTTCATATATCTTCATGAATAAAAATATTCACAGACAAGATAAACAATGGCGAAGAGAACAGGGCAGCAGCCAAAGCAGACCTATGGGCTTAGTCAATGCTTGTTTTCCAATATAAATTCTGTAGATCCCTGTTTGCAGTTGATATTCCTTCAAAGTTCCAGTTAAACCTTCTTTAAAAAAGTTTAGATTACATTTGCTGTTTAATAGTGTGCCAAAAGACCATGTCTGAAACAATGAACACTACTTTAACCACACAAAGTCTAGTCTGCTTTACCCCCACTTAAGGACAGGCTCAGAAGAGCTCATGAAAGATCACAGCCGCCGAGTCTTGATGTGAAACTGTTTATCAATTTCTTTAAAAAATGTAAAAATAGAAAGCATTCTATCCCGCAAAACGCGTCAGCTGACGGCTATTATTTATTTTGTCAGCGTGCCCAAATTTTTCAAACAAACAAGCCGCACACTCCCCATAATACCCCAGTTAATGCATCTCATCAAAGCGCTGGAGAGAGCTCGAAGTGATATGAAGCAGGCTGCTTGCCACGCAGCCACGCCGACGCTGAAAAGAAAGAAAAAAAAAACAGCACGCAAGAAAAGATGGAATCCATTCGCAGAAATCATATGGACATCGCAGCTTATTTTTGGAACATATGTTTCCTCTTCGGATTCTATATTTAGCATAATTCTAAGTGAAGACGCGGCCATACTATTGGGTAAGGCGTTTCACTTGCTTCAGAACTGAGTTGTAAGCGAGCCACAGGAGCTCCGTTAAGGAAATGAGGGGAAAAGGACATTTTGATCAATATTAATACAATTTGGGCCCCGACTTTAACCTTGCAAACTGTCAAGACAGGCAGTATTTTGCTCCTGTGCTAATTGGAAATGTGCTGCATGCCCACGTGAAAATGATCTATCCCACACAATATAAAACCTCAATTTTTTCAGAGACGGAAAACACCTAGTAAGAATCTTTGGTCATATTTACAAGCCTCAATCGCCACAGCACCGTCACTTTTAGTGACATTCCGGTGCCAATATGTGCTTCGCCTTATTTACAAGGTGGCTTAACACTGCTTTGTAAATAAGGCCACTTTTCACGCTATACTTAGCGTGAAAGGGATGGGCAAAGGGTGTTACGGTGGGTATTACAACGCAACACTCATTGTTTTGGCGCTGCATTATATTTACAAGGGCGGCGTAAACATGGCGCAGCACCAAAATTAGGACCAGGGAAAAACTTGTCTTAAACAGGCGCAAGAAGGAGAAAGGTTTAATTTGTCCTCGTTTTTGATATTTCCATGTGCAGCACACATAGAAACAGCAAAAGGACTTAGATTGTTTATGTGAAGGAAGGTTTCCTTTCCCGCACATAAACAATACATTTTTAAAAAATGATGTTTTGCAACTTCTATGTGTGTTGCATTATGCAACTCACTTAGAAGTTTCAAAACGCCACTTAAAGAACACATTTTGCAATCTTCCCCTCAACACAGACACCCTTGCACTATGGTGCAAGAGTGTCTGCAGTGGCCGTAGGCTGCTAAATTTAGCACCAGCTCAGGGGGAAATGCAGGGCTGCACCATATTGTTGCAAATATGGTGCAGCCTCTGCATTTCAGAAGTGGTGGACTGTGGTGTTAAGCCAAGGAGGCTAACGCCAAGCTACACCATTTTTCTAGTAAATATGCCCCTCTGGTGGCAAATAGAGTGAGATTCTGATTGTGCACGTTGCAACATGTTCAGGTGCTCTGATTTGCACTCTCTGCTTGTACACATTCTAGGATTGGAAATATCAATTTTGCATGGTTTGCCTATAAGTTGCTTGACAAGTTTTACATGCAGGAAACTTATGCGGAAAGAGCGTAAGGTAGACAATTTCCACCTGGTCAAATTGTCTTTGAGCAGGTAGCACATTAGCACCCCTCAATGCAAAGTGTTGAAGTCACTGACAACATTTCAGATATTGCAGTGATTTTATCAATGATGTCATAGAGGATGTCATGAGTGATGTAGTTTATAAGGTAACTAGCGTGCATAGCAAGGGTGCAAGTTATAGTTACTTTGGGCTAAAACTATAGTTACTTGAGATAAATGTACTTGCAGAATTTCATTGGTTTTCTTCATTTAAAATGGTATGTATTAACTGACATCTTCACCTATGTATATTATCCCATTAACCTTTATTTTTTCAGTGAATTTCTCAGTTTTTTTGTTAAAGAAAAGTCAGATGTCGATCGCCATGTTCATCATTAGGTCACACACAGCTGATTATCCAATGTAACAATAATGAGATAGGCCTATTTGCTTTATCGAGGGTTCATCATATCAACATATATAAAGCAGACCTTCTGGGTTTGTCAAAAATTCACCAATAATTATATTGAAATGCAAACGTAATAAATTCACACATTGCAATGGTTAATATTAGTGAGTGTCTCAAATTAGTTTTAATAACACATTTTTTATTTTAAAAAAGTGAAACAAGTGTTATGATTGTTAGCATTTTTCAAGCCCCAAATGGCAGCCTCAGAACCAACCACAAGAGATCATACACTCCAGGTGAAGAGTATTCAACACAGATCTGTGACTGGCGGTGAGTATTCGAAAAGTTTCAGTGCTCTGTCCATCATCTCCTTGTGTTTGCTTTGTTCGCTTTAAGTTGTCAGGGTATGCTCATACGTGGGTCTCTTGCCGATTTTGCCACTGGATTTCAGCTAACCTGGCTGGTGAGGGGTGTTACCCTGAAACCGTCCCAGGATGCTTGTTTCCAGTCCAGGGAAGACATGGTTTGGCATTTCAGTCTGGACTGTTCCCATGCGGAATATGATCAAGACTGATTCACATATAGCTGTGTCTGACCTGGAGTTGGCGAAGTGAGCCAAAGAACGATAATGGATTAAATCCAGATCTATGACTGGAGTTGAGTGACTGAAAAGTGTCAGCGCTCCGTCCATCATCTCCTTGTATTTGCTTTGTTTGCCCTAAGTTGGCAGGGTATGCCCAGACGTGGGCCCCTTGCTCACTTTGCCACTGGATTCAAGCTAGCCTGGCTTAAGAGGGGTGTTACACCGAAACCAGTTCCAGGATGCTTGTTTCCGGTCCAGGGAAGACCTGGCTTGGCGGTTCAGGCTGGACCATTCCATAGAGGAATAGGGTCAAGATTGATTTTCATACAGCTAATTCTCATAACATTTTCAATATTATCACTAACGCTACAACTTTACAGCATTTGCTGTTCTTTATCTTCTTGTTGAAACAACAATGATCATGCTACTTTAAAAACCAACAAGATTTAGTTGTTCTTCTTTTCTTCTTATTTCTTTAAAAACAAGAATCAGAACAAACATATTCAAATTAATCTCTGTTACTTTATTCAAGAGTTCATTTCAGTTTTATGTTTAAGACTTTTATGTTGTTCTACAACTGTTTCTTGATCTAACTTTGTCTTGACAGTTTTTTCACTATTTTAGGGTGTTCTTTTTCCAAATCTGCTTCACTCTTAAATTTGTACTGAAAGATATAAGGAGGAGGAGGCGGCAGCAGATGCCGCCTCCTCCAATGACTTGGGCCCCATCCAGTCTCCCCCAGTGCGTCTAGTGGTTTGGCACAGTGGTCTGGCAGCCATCCGCCACACTTCTTCAAACACTGCTGCCCATCCCTGTTCATGCAAGACATTTCAGCGCCACATAATCCTTCGGATGGCGCTCCTAGAGGAGCGGATAAACATCCTGGAGAGGAAGATCCGGCAAACCTGCCGCTAGACCTCAGTCGCCTTGCCCCATTTAGCATTTTTTGGGGTGGGTTGCAATTGGGTTTTGGGGAAAACTTCTGGGTTTTTATGGACATTTTAATTTATGGACATTGGACAATTGGACCTAATGGTGGGTATTGGTTGGGGTTAGGGAGAGGGGTGAGCCAGGTGTTGTTGTTTTTTCATTCTACTTAGTTTATTTTGTTAGGGGAATACATTATTTATAGTTTACATATGATGCAAATGTTTTGTGGGGTGTTACTCTTTTACTTCATACTTTTTCCTTTGCTACAGGGCCGCAGCCAGTTTTTGATTGAAATCTGCTGATATTGTAACACACCAACAGATAGATACGTCTCCCTCAATTGTACTACTAGTACTGTCAGTCTCTCCTCCTAGTCTATGCAGTCTGCAACTAAACCCCCTAGGGACTCTGAAGGGTGTGGGTGTGTTAATTAATTAATTTCCACAGTATATACATAATGCCTTCCCCAAACATCTTCTCTTACCTGTGATTCATGTTTATGCTTAGGCAAAGCGATGACTGCATGGTGATGGTTTGGTTTCCCAAGGTGCCATGGTGGTGATAGAAGTAGTAGACACTGACAGTAGCATTTGCAAAAAAAGAAAATGAGACAGTCAGTCACCTGAGGGAGACTAGGGAAATAATAGTAGAAGTACAGTACACAAGAAGACTGCCAAACAAGAACTCATGATGATGATAAGCAATGCTAAAGCAAAATAAACCAGAATTCCTGGAGGGCTAACCTAGTACAAGTTACAAAAGTCGACTTGGGCTATGAAGTGGACGTGCAGCTTCATAACCTTTAGTGGTGGAACTAGGATGATTGATGACTCAATGCTGTTATATAAATTATGATGGATTATGTTCCTCTGGGAAAAATGTGAATATCAAATACTGTGCAAGGGTGGGCAATCTAATCTCTATATATTGCCAGTGTGGGCTATAGCATATATACTTAGAGCTGAAAAAGATCCTCGCCCTGCCTTGAGTTAGTGTTGCTTTCACCCAGCAAGTGTGTGATCAATAATTGATGTAACTTTAATTTTGTCACACCACTATATAAATCCCACAGCCCTGGGTAGGAGGGTTAGGGTTTGATTAATGATTGGGAAGGGGGATTTGAGGGAAAGGTTTGACAAAGACAGACATTACACATGAGATAAACAAAGGAAGAGTGTCCCTCAGAGAAGCGTTATAGCACGTAGGATATGAGGCCAGTTGTAAGTGGTCCGGAAAAACGGACCAATTTCAAGAAAAAATACAAGATTTTTTCAGGAAACCCTCACTCACCCTAGTGGTGACATGCTTCATCATCGGGTCCACCGGGAGAGATCGAATACCTCCCCGGTGTGCTGCGACGCCAGGAGACTGCGGAGCAGGTTTGTGTGAAGGAAGAATGTGAAAAAAGTGGGGTTGAGTGAATTTAAAAATGCCAAAAGTTGTACCAAAAAATCATTTATTAGCTGGTCAACTTGACATAATAAAAACTAGCTATGTGTAGGGAGAACTAACCAAATAAAATATACTGGTGTTTCCCTGTTAAAGAGAGGTCAACATGTTTCTGCCCGTGGTATGTGTGACTTTACAGGGCTTTCTTCAGGACCAGTTAGCGAGTGTTACCTTAACAGGTGTGGGCGCGCTAAGGCCCACCCTGCTAAAGGCAGTGAAAGTTAAAAATAGCACTATGTGTAAAAAAGGTGCAATAAAATGAACAAACTAATAAGTTGGGGATTTACCTCTATTATGAGGAACCTAGAAGTCTGTGGACAAAAAGTAAGACAGACAGACAAATAAACAAACAAACAACATGAAATCAATGAGTATTGATCATTTTGCATTACTTTTAATGCTTATTCGTGGCGTGATACGTGCTGGCATACTTATCAAAGGCCGTGGCCGAGATGCTTGGGAAGTATAGAAATAGTTGTGCCGCAAGCTCGGGTGGTGGGCCTCAACTAGCGCTGAGAAGTGAAATCCAGCGCGATCTGTTGCACGTGTAGTAAAGCAACAGATTAAAAAG
This sequence comes from Lissotriton vulgaris, assembly GCF_964263255.1. NCBI lineage: Eukaryota > Metazoa > Chordata > Amphibia > Caudata > Salamandridae > Lissotriton > Lissotriton vulgaris. Next base: position 244,383,588 of record NC_141696.1, on the reverse strand, counting down.
TGGAGACTTACAGTGTTAAGTCCATCCGTGCGAGAAACCAGAAACGGCTGCCCGTAATAGATCGCTACCTATAGTAGGGCGGCGGGGAAATTATCCCCGAAGTGTTAAGTGATGAAGCCGAGCTGCAGTGTGAATAGCAATACCTCTGCTGGCCGTGACTTCTAGTTTTGATCAAGCACACAAATTTGAGCGTAAAAAGTAAACACTCCTCACTTGTTCAAAAAGTGAACCACGCCCCATAGAACTCAGGAGGGGAGTGGGAGCGACAATGGCACACCCTATTTGGGAAGGAAACAACAAACAGACACAAAGGATTTAGAGATCTGGCAGAGATTCAAGGATTAGACTTATCTGGTTAGAAGTGTCAAACGAAGAATTCTTACGCCCGCAACGCTCTGCACCCTCTCGGTACCTAGCTGTTCCCTCGCTGGATCTCGTGGATCCTGAGCGAAGGGCGAGCCCGGTATTATGAGGGAGGTGACTGAGCGCGGGCCAATGGGAGCTGCTTGTTCACAGCGAGGCTTGGAGCTGAAGTACCGAGGTCCCGCGAGAAGTGGTGTCAACGCGGGACTTCGTTGAAAAAACTCACATCGAGGCTTGGAAAGTGCGAGGCTTGGAACGCAAGCTGAGAACGGCTTGTCAAAGGCAATTGGATTGTAGGTTGCAGTTGTAAGCGTGATCGCAACTAAACCAGCCTGAGGTGTTACAGAAGGTAACCTCCGACACCCGTTTATTACTGGTACAGAAATTTAAGATGTTTAATCGAATATAAACACCATGTCCCGATGCTAATTTCGGCAGGGTTACTCAGGACAGGTTGCAATAAAGAATTAATATATATACCTGAATGGATCTCAGAGCCCACAAGTTGCCTGATTATAAAAGCGTGGAGCTCATGGTATAAGGGGTCAGCCTAGACTCAGGGTGATTAACAAAGGGCAAAAACGAACAGCAAGACAAAGTGCATCCTAATTGAAGGTGGTAAATCACAGACATGGTCATGGAAAGTCTAGTGTTTTAAGACATTAGTCCAGGGTATTTGGTCATTCAGCCCATGAATGTGGGTACTGAGTCTGTATACCCAGCGCTGTTCTTTCTCAAACAGGATGCTGTCTCTGTTTCTGGGGCTGCTGACCTGCTCAATAATTGTCCAGGTCATATCATTAGGAGTGTGATGTGCCTGCAAAAAATGTTCACTGAGTTTCGTTGTGACCTTTTTGCAACGAATGTTGCTGCGGTGTTCCCCAATGCGTGTTTTTACTTTTCGTGTTGTCATACCAACATATCGTTTTGCACATGGGCAAGTAATCAAGTACACAACATTGGCAGAATTACAGTTGGTATGAGATTTTTGGATCCATACTTTGCCAGGTTCCAAATTGAGTTGTTTGGTGTGGGTGGTAAGATGACAAACACTGCAGTCAGTACAAGGAAAATGACCAGTAATGGCTGGCAAGTGCCAAGGTTCTGTAACAGATCTGGTGAGTGTGGATGATGTGCCTGGTAGCGGTCTTGTATGTACCAAGGCGTCTTTGAGGCTCCTGCCTTTTTTGAAGGAGAACAGGGGTTTCTCCCAATCACTCATGTTGCTTGTGATTATTCTCCATTTTTTATTGATGGATTTCTTTATGTTATCTGACAGGGTGCTGTAGATGGTTACACATGTCAGGGGCACCTCTGTGTTTGTCTTTGCAATCTCCTCAAGAAGGGCATCGCGGGGTTGGTTGCGTGCCCGGATCTGGCCTTTGTTGAGAATTCCTTGTGGATATCCTCTTTGTTTTAATTTTTCTGTCAATTCATTTGCCTGGATTTTATAGTCAGAGGTGTTGCTACAATTCCTTCTCAGGCGAAGAAATTGTCCATAGGGCAGATTCTCTCGCAGAGGTCTTGGGTGAAAGCTATTAAACTCCAAGAGATTATTTTTTGCAGTGGGCTTGTGATGGGTCACAGTGGTAAGAGTTGTACCCTCTATCTTTATCACTACGTCAAGAAAGACAATCGATTCTTTGCTGTGATTGTGGGTAAATCTCAAGTAGGGGTCAAGAGTGTTGACCCAGCTCAGAAACTGAGTGAGGCTGTCTTCATTGCCTGTCCATAGGAGGAGAATGTCATCAATATACCTCCTCCATAAGCCTATGGAGGAGGCAAAAGGGTTTGTTGTGGGCAAGATATGTTTGGTTTCGAAATCGTACACATACAAACCCGCTACGCTAGGAGCGAAGGTACTGCCCATTGAGGTCCCTGTGCATTGAAGGTATAATTGTCCTTTAAATTCGAAGTAATTTTCTTTAAGTGCCATCCTTGCACATTGTAAGATAAATCCTTTTGGGGTGGTGTACTCCCAATTGACAGTGTCTACTGCTTCGGCCAGTACCGGTAATGTTTTTTCCTGGGGGATTCTGGTGTAAAGACTCTCTATGTCCATGGTGACCAATATGACAGAGTCTTGTGCAAATGAGATGTCGTTAAGTAGTCTAAGTAGACTTTTTGTGTCCTTGAGGTAGGTGCACGAGTTCTGCACTATTGGTTTGAGATAGTGGTCACAGAAAGAAGATAGTGGCTCCAATACTGAACCGATTCCAGACACGATTGGCCGACCTGGAGGTGGTAATATGTTTTTATGTGTTTTCGGCAACGTGTAGAAGTACGGGATCGTTGGACCTCCTGACATCAGATATGCAGCTTCATGTGGGGAGATATGTTCATTGGTCTCCGCTTCTCGTACAAAAGTTGCTATACGTGTTTTCATTTCTGCGGTCGGGTCTGTGGAGAGGGGCAAGTAGTTTGTCCTTTCATTCAGGAGTGTCATGCACACCTTGTCATATTCAGAGGTATCCTGAATAACAATCCCACCGCCCTTGTCCGCTGGTTTGATGGTGATTTCCCTGTCATTTCTGAGACTTAAGACATTACACATGGACAACACACAAAATCTTGGCAGCCGACCATCATAACTCTGTTAAGGGAGAAAAAGGAACTGCATGCATGATGATGACTTGATGAGTAGTACTAGACTAATACAGGGCAGTATATTATTAATTTTTATGCAATTTCCTTGCCTGTCTGCCCCCAGAAAGACCCAAATTACATACATTTTATGTACTGTTGTACCAGGCTTCCTTTGAAAGAAAGCAAAGAAAGTTTAAAAATATCTGTAGGAGTCAAATATAAGCAAACACAAACAACAATACACACAGTCGTAATGATTGAAGAGAAAAAATGAATCAAATGAAATGATACTATAATTATTTCCTAATTGTGAGTTGCATCTTCGCATTCCTCTTGGTCCTTCCTTGGACTGTCCGTCCATCAATCTTGGGTGCCTGCCTGGCGAATGCAGTTTGGTAAGGTAAATGTGAATTGTTTTTCCCAGTATAGAGCAGGGTAAAGGCCAGTCTGTCGATGGAAAAACAAAAGGTATATTGAAAAATCAAGGAGAACAGTTAAACTGCATAAATTAAGGAGGAGGGCAACATGAAGGCTCTCAGAGGTGGCATGGCTAAATCATGTCTGTTTCCAGCAGTTACCTCCAACAATAGGAGCAGCCTCACACCCAAACTCTACTTAGCTTAGAATTTGAGCCAGACAGAACGAGCACACACACACACACAGCAACATAGCATTTACCAAATTAAGTAACATAATCAATGCACCGCTAACAGTCACACCACCACACTTCTCGCCACCACTACACAGACGTCTAGGTGTGGTGCTGTTGTTTACCTATCAGGTCACTTCATGAAACACCCCGAGTTACTCCATCAATCATCTCTGATCCTACTGACTGACTGTCTGCAAGTATGGTATGGTCATGTTGTCCAACTATGTACCAAAAGTGAACAACAAGAAGGGAAAGATTGACTTGAGTCACATTTTAGAATACTATCAGACATCATGCACAATAAACACCAATCACTCAGCGAGCAATGCATGCCATCATTCACCTGTTCTTCTAGGGCAGTCCCTCTAGGCTCAGAAAGGATATATATATAGTCAGGTATGGGGGTGCTCAAGGTGTGCACACATTTCACATTTGTTGTCTCTATTCTCCATCCAATGTCTGACTTGAGGGAAATGGATTCAGGGCGAGTCAGGAGGAGTGGACTTACTTCTTCACTGACTGCACACAGTTGCAACTCCAATCTGACAAGAAAAGAGTAAGACAGATTTGAACCAGAAAGACGGTGACACACACCAATGATACAGTAATTAATATTCCTTAGGTATATCTGTTTTTGGGGGGCTTTTTTTTGGGCATCAAAGGAAGAAAGAAAATAACTTGAAAGCCTAGTTGTCAGCAAAGTAGAGCTCATCCTCAAACTCTGGTGGTTCACCCAGAAGTAGGTTACCTAACAAGTCAAGTCAAAGAAGTCTTTATTTGATATTTCATCATAAAAGACATACTACACAACATGCTACATAACCAGCAATGTATCAAAAATTACAAATATAATGTACAGATAAAAAATGTGTGCAGTGTGTTAAGACAATAAATTAATATACCATTAAGAACAAGCTAAGAATAGTATTAAATCACGGGCATCGGACTTCATTAACATGATAAAAAATCCAGTTAAAAGACAGTTTAAAAAAAAACAATGTCATTCAATGGCACAAGAAATACTGTTCCAACTAACACTTTACGCAGCAGTCAAAAGAGACTTAATCAGCCGTGCCCGTAGGATCCATGCCCAGCCCAGGGATTTTGCCACTCCAATTACAACCAGTGGTGAAGTTTCTGTTTTTAAAATTCTACTGGTTGTTTTTGCTGAACGTGTACCCAGTATTCTACATACTGGGCGTAACCACTTTTGTCTTGGTGCATTTTACAAAGGGCAGACAAATAGGAGATGATCAACAGTTTCGCCCAACCCTAGACACAGTGGGCAGTCGCCTGGCCCACCATGGCTCCATGACCTGGTTAGGCCCCTAAGCGGAAGTGACCCTACTCTAAGTTGATGGAATAATTTACGGTCCATAGGCCTAGTAATGACATCCCAGTAATTTTCCAACTGGCTGGCATCCTTCACTAACACAAAGGATGCCGAAAGAGAACCATCTGCCATTATGGATGCCTTTTGCAAATGGTCCACTCCCAGTATATGCTTCTCAGCACTTTTTTCGTAGGAAAAGTAACAGTATCCGGGTTAGACCACAATTCCCCCAGCCCCATGTCATATAGGGAGGATCTTAAGTCTCTCAACCAGCCTATCTTGTAGGAACCCTGGAGGTCCTTAACTTCCAGACACGCTTTCGCATAAAGCGAAAGTTCTGGCGTAGTCCACAGGCGCCGCCAGAATGCTATGGGTCTGTATCTTTCTATATCCTCCACTGGTTGACACCCTAGATCATAAAGAAGGGGTATACGTGGTGTGGATTGCGGTAATCCTACTGCCGCCCTAAGGAATTTGTTTTGGGCACTTTTAAGGGATTTAAATTACTAAAACCCCATAACTCTGCACCGTACAGTACTGAGGGTAACATTTTTGAACCATACATTTTCATAAGAGGAGATATAGACCTTGTCTAGGAGCTTTGGTGTTCTTTGAGTAGAGCTCCACCAATTTGAGCATGTTTTAAGGCTAGAAGATCAATCTGCGGGACCCAGCTGAGATTCTCACTAAAGGTTACGCCGAGGTAAGTAAATAGAGAGGTCTGTTCAAGGGTGGTTCCACCCATTGTTACCCTGGCTGTGGCAGAATTCTTCCCACGTAAAACCATGAACTTAATTTTGGATACATTTACCTCTAACTCATGCTCGCGACAAAACAGCTCAAACCTAGACAGGGCCGACTGGAGACCCTGTCGCGTTTTCGATATTAACAGCGTATCGTCCGCGAACATGAGGAGTGGTATCTTTATCCCTGCCAGGGTTGGGGCGTTCTTTAGGGTAATTAGAAAAGTAATGTATGACATTGTTCTGCATTCTGTCCATCAACTGTTGTTTTTGCAACCAAATGTTCAAGCTTGTAATACATTGACTTCCAAGGTGAAGAGGAGAGGAGAGGACTTGGCCTAACGGCTAGGGTGGTCGACCTTGAATCTGGGGAACTGGGTTCGAGTCTTGGCAACGATACGGAACATCCTGTGATTCTGGGCAAATCACTTAATCTACCTGTGCCTAACAAAAAAGAATGTGTTCTCATGTAACACAACTGATGCTATGTAAAGAGCTCTGATACCCAATACCTTTGGGTCAAGTTTGCGCTATATAAAACTCTGTCAAAATTAATTGGCACCTACTGGATGAGTGCTTTAGCTAGCATTCTAACATCATGTTGAATGATCCTCCGATACTACAGGGCTTTAAAAGATGGCTATAATGTGTGCAGATTCTTCTGTAGGTGGTCAGTAAGTTGCTGACTTAGTCTTCTTTTTTCAGAAAGTCTTGAACAATTATGTTAATGCAGTACACCAAACACAGAACCCTGAAATAGCCACCATCGGCCAAGGGCTTAACAATATTACTGCCATTGTCAGTGGCAACAAAACGAATGTTAAGCCCTCTTGGTCACAGCCATTCAAAGACCTTGCCGTCAAAGTCTTCCGAAATGTAAACACTATTTTTTGTAGGAGCTCCGGAAGATGCCATAAAGCCTCTTTGCAACCAGAGTCTGACCGAATTCATGAACCACACTAAATCATACTGGCTCTCTGTATAGATTATCACCTTCAAATCTTCAGACAAGCAGAAAGCTCTTGTTAATGCTGCTAATGCTTCCACCTTTGCTAATGTTACATTCAGCAGAAAAGATGCTTCAGGGACTCTGAAAAAAAACATACTGCAGAGGCACTTCACAGTGCTCCATGTTGGTCTCTTAAACAAGAATCATCAACAAATAATGCCAGATCAGCTATTTCGAAATGATTTTCCCTGATATCTTGTCTTGGGTTAGTACATAACTCAGTAACTGCAATGCAATCATGCTCTGGTTGATCACCAGTCTCATCAGTTTCACAACATTCCCTCTCTATACAACCTCTGTCTGAAATAGGAAGTGTACTGGGTTCAGAGAATGACACCTTTTAATAGAAATGTTCTCTGCTGCAAGCTTTACTTGCTCATATTGAGTACTATTTGTCATGTGCGTTGTTCTTGCTCATGTCAACAAAATCTCGACTGAGTGAGGGATGTATGCAATTATGACACATCACCATTTCTTCCATTTGTCAATGGCAACACCAACACCTGCAAACGATTTCAAACATCTAGCAGACTTAAAGTTACTGGATCCAATATGGGTGAATAATATGCAACTAATTGCATCAACCAACCATGCTTCTGTGCAAGAATTGATAGTGCACATTCACATTTCTAATGGCAAACCAAACATGTGTGTTCTCCCACTGCTAGTGCAATGCACAAACCTTCTCTCAAGTCTTTAAATGTTTCACAGCATTGTTTGTCAAATGGTACCTGATCTTGTATGCCACTGAGGATCAGCCTTTTTAAAGGCTTTGCAACCAAGGAAAAATTTTGAATCCACAGGTGATAGTAGCAAACAGTTCCAAGGAACATCCGGACCTCCCTCTAGGTGGTTGCTGGGCACATTTTCAGAATTGCAGAAATGCGTTCTTTTGAGACTCTTCACACCTTTTTCACTATGGTGTCCAATATCGATGACTTCATTTTTACAATACTGTACTTTATTTTTTGTTGGTGAGACCTTATCGCCACTGTCAGCTAGATAATTTAACAGGGCAAGTATATCAGAATTTGCAGTCCCCTTTCATTGTGGACACAACTATTTGTCTATATATTGCATTAAGACTGAGTTACAAGGCAGCCTCACATTTTGTAGATCTTTCTTCAGAATTTGGCTAAAGGAGTTTCTGTATACATTTGCTGAATCATACACCATATAGGACCTTCATTCGGGAATTGAAACACAAAGGGAATTTGTTTCTCTTCATGCAAGAGGATTGAAAAGAGCACTTGTCATAAGTTAAAGACTTTCTAACCTTCTCCATCTGAAGGCATTTAGCAGAAAATAATTACCAGATATTGGCAACAGAACATAGTATGACAATTTTCTTTCTCTTTTTGAGGTCCTGAACAAACTCTATTTTTCACTAGGTTTCCTTATCCACATCATAAGAGAGTTAAAAGGACTATCAAGTAGCTCCTGGGGACAGAATATCCAGGCCAAAAAATTCAGCTTACAGAAATATTGAGCTGGAAATATCATGGAGTGGAAATATTGATGTCAAGAATATTGTTGTCAAGAATATCGATTTGAAGGTAAGTAATATCGAATTAACAAATATAAAAGTTATAAATATTGTTTGCAAAAATATATTTGTTTAAAATATTGATTTTTTAATTAGTGTTATGTTTTTAGCATATATTTTAAATGTACGTGATTAATGTTTTTTGTATAAGAATTATTTATGTGTCTTAATATATGTGTTAAATTTTTAGTAGTTATAAATTTTATTTTAATTACATTTAGATTTTTTTTAGTTCCGTAATGGGTTGTTGGTTTATAGGGGAATAGGGTGGAGAGTAATTTAATTATGCTAAATTAATGATTATTTTTCATTTACTAATATTTATTTAATTGAGATTTAATAGTGTTATTTGTGGGAAGTACTTTATTATTGATTAATTATGAATTGATTCTTAATGAATATTATTTAATTCATTGGTAATTAATTATGGTAACTGGGTAATTTTTTTATGTGCGGGTTGTTGAGGTTTATAGGGGTAAAAGATGGGAAGTAATTTATTTTTAACTAATTATTAAGTTGTTAACCCCTTCGATGCTCATGAGGTACACCTCTCGTACGCTCATGACGAGCTGAGCTCGTCATGATTGCATTGTTTTCTTAGTTCTTCAGCACAGCAGGGGAATTGCTGCAGCAGTGATGGTGTTAATTAACATTAATTAATTAATTGGAAATTAAATATGGAAATTGTATAATTAATTTTAGGTGTGGGTTGTGGGGTTTATAGGGGTAAAGCATTGGAAGTAATTAGTTAATCATTAATATTAATGTATTGATATTTAATAAGGGTAATTTTTTATTATTGTGTGTGTTGGGTTTTCTTTTTATAGGCGTAAAGCGTGAGTAGTGAATTCGTTTTTTAATTGAAAATAGTTTTTAGCTGTGTAATTAATTCTTTAACAGTTTAATTTTAGCTGTGGTTTGGGAGGATTAAAGGGTAAAGTGTGGGAAGTTAATTCATTTTTATGATTTTAATTTTGTTTTTTAATTAATAATATTTCTAATTGGTAATTATGTTAATTACGCAATTACATTTTTTCTTTAATTCTGATGTGGGTTGTGAATTGCGTGGTGATATAGGGTATGGAATAAAAATACTACATTTATGTAATAATGATTTAGTTTCTAAATATTTTCTAATAAAAAATATGTATTTGCTTAAAAAATATGTTTCAGTTTATTTAATATAATATTTGTACGGATTTGTCATATGTATTCAACATTAATATATGTTTTTACATTTTTGATATTAAATATATTATGTTTTTCAAAATATTTTTTAGTTTTTGTTAGTATTTTGTTTGTTTTTAATTTTGAACTGACTGGAGTGGAAATATACATTTTTACCCATCCTCAAATCGACACTCTCCCTACTGTTGCACAGATTGGAGGGGGAATAGTAAATTTTATCCCGCCACTATTAAACACTTTCCCTACTGTTGCACTCCCTAGAGTTGGAATAGTAATTTGTAACCCTCCACTATCCAACACTTTCCCTGCTGTTGCACTCACTGGAGTGGAAAAAGCAATTTTTAACCCTCGGCTATCCAACACTTTCCCTACTGTTGCACTCATTGGAGTGGGAATGGTCATTTTTACCCCACGCTATCCAATACATTTCCTACTGTTACACCTATTGGAGTGGGAATGGTAATTTTTCCTCCTCTGCTATCCAACACTTTTCCTATTGTTGCACTTACTGGAGTGGGAATACTAATTGTTACCCCTCTGCTATGCAACACTTGCCCTACTGTTGCATTGATTGGAGTGGGAATAGTAAATTTTACTCATCCGCTATCCAACACTTTCCCTACAGTTGGACTCACTCGAGTGGGAATAGTAATTTTTACACCTCCACTATTCAACACTTTCCCTACTGTTACACTTATCAGAGTGGGGATAGTAATTTTTACCCCTCCGCTAGCCAACACTTTTCCAGCTGTTGCACTCACTGGAGTGGGAATATCATGTTTTACCCCTCCGCTATACAACACTTTCCCTACTGTTTCACTCATTGTAGTGGTAATGGTAATTTTTACCCCTCCGCTATCCAATACATTCCCTACTGTTACACTTATTGGAGTGGGAATGGTAATTTTTCCTCCTCTGCTATCCAACCCTTTTCCTATTGTTGCACTTACTGGAGTGGGAATAGTAATTTTTACCCCTCCGCTATGCAACACTTGCCCTACTGTTGCAGTGACTGGACTGGGAATAGTACATTTTACACCTCCACTATCCAACACTTTCCCTACTGTTACACTTATTGGAGTGGGAATAATAATTTGTAACCCTACACGATCCAACAATTTTCCAGCTGTTGCACTCACGGGAGTGGGAATAGTAATTTTTAACCCTGCACTATCCAACACTTGCCCTACTGTTGCAGTGACTGGAATGGGTATAGTAAATGTTATCCCTCCACTATCCAACACTTTTCTTGATGTTGCACTTACTGGAATTGGAATAGTACTGTTTACCCCTCTGCTAACACTTTCCCTACTGTAGTGGGAAATTTGAGTTGAAAGATGTTTTAATAGTTTAATGTTATAATTTTTAATAACATGTTTTTAATAGATTTTTTTTATTTTTATATATATATATTTATTGTAAATGTTATGTAATGTTTAATTTATTAAATACATTAAAATTAATAGATTATTAATTGTTTCAAAGTAAACATTTATATATTGACTATTGGAGTCCCGCCAATAATGTACAAGTACAAAGCCAACTTCTGAAGCAAGACACTGGTGCCACGCTTCCAGGAAGTCAGGGAAACGGGGACATGCCCTTCAACCTGGAGAGGATCAATACTTAGTCCGATCCATAAACAGGGCAATAGGAGCAATCCAAGTAATTTCCACCTCATCGCCCTAATTGACACAGAGGCAAAGTACAACGCGGGCATCATCATGGAGGACCTAACGTCTTGGGCAACCCTAAAACATATTATCCCCGCCACCCAAACCGGATTCTGCAGAGGACAGGGCACAATCACAAACATCATGGTGTTAACCCTACTGACAGACGCTGCCAAGACATCCAAGAGCTCACTATTTCTATGCTTTATAGATTATAGTGCAGCATTTGATCATGTTGACCAAAACAAACTTTGGCTGAAACTGGACAAGTGGGGGATACCGGGGCCACAGGGAACGGAGACGGCACAGTTGAGGGTGGTAGAGGATTCCAGGAGGATTCTGGACGCAGGTGGCAGCGCGGCCATTATCCTCCTGGACCTCAGCGCCGCCTTCGACACGGTGAATCACCGTGTCCTCCTGTCTCGTCTCAGAAGGATCGGTGTCAAAGGCAGGGCACTTATGTGGCTGGAGTCCTTTCTTGGCGACAGATTCTTCAAGGTCTTTTCAGAAAACAGCTGCTCTCCACCAATACCATTACAGTGTGGGGTGCCACAGGGCTCCTCCCTTAGCCCCACACTGTTTAATGTTTATTTGGCACCCCTGGCGGAAGTAGTAGCTCCCTTTGGAATCCAACTAGTAAGCTACGCTGACGACACCCAGCTAGTTGTTTCTCTTAATCAAGTGGAGTCCCCCACTTCCAATCTTTGCTGTTGCCTGGAGGCGGTAGCGAAATGGATGGACTTGTCCCACCTGAAATTGAATGGAGGAAAAACGGAGCTGATGCTTCTAGGGAAAAAGGCCATATTCAACAACTTGACACACTGGCCCTCCTGTATGGGCCCTGGACCCATTCCAAAGACCGAGATAAAAAGTCTCGGGTTTTGGTTGGACGCAGAGCTTTCATTTAAGATCCAGGCAAGGAAGACAGTGGCCACCTGCTTCGGACTGCTGAAAACAATTCGAAAAATCCCCCCTCAGCTACCCGAAACAGCTAAGAAAACCATAGTCCAGTCCCTTGTTTTATCTAGGCTGGACTATGGAAACGCGCTCTATCTTGGAGCCCCTGTTTCGGTTATCCAGCAACTTCAGGTTGCCCAGAATTCCACAGCAAGGCTACTCACGGGCACTAGCCATCGTACATCAGCCAGGCCCGCGCTCTGCACCTTGCACTGGCTCCCCATAAAGGAGCGAATCCACTTCAAGACACTTTGCACGGTCCATAAAACACTCTACGGGAGAGGCCCCCCCATTTTAGATGACATGATCAGGCCATACAAACCTACTAGGAATCTTCGTTCAAACCAACAAAACCTGCTGATAACTCCCAGGATTAACAGGGCCCGTACAGGGGGCCGTCTTTTTTCGCATAATGCGGCTGGGTTATGGAATGCTCTTCCTCCACCTCTTCGTCAAGAGTCTAACCTACTCGCCTTTCGGAAAAAGGTAAAAACTTTCCTGTTCCCAAAAAGCTAGATAATACAGACCTGCATCTTTAATCCATCTCCTTCTGGTTAGTCCTAAGCGCTGGGATGCTCCCGAGTGGCCATGCGCTATAGAAGAGCCTTTTAATAATAATAATAATAATAATAATAACTCCTGAAGCAGCTGATACTACTCCATACCAACACCTGGGTCAAAATCAAACTTGGTAGCGGGACGCACCTTTCCAGGCAAATTAACACCACCAAAGGTCTAAAACAAGGATGCGTACTTGCCCCCATGTTGTTTAACCTTTTCCTCGCAGACGTGCCCAGGGAATTGGACAAAACCAATTCACACGCACCACGGCTGGGAAACATCTCGCTATCAAACCTCCTTTACGCTGATGACTTGGTCTTAGTAAGTCGCTTCCCAATTGGACTGCAACATCTCTTGGACAATACTAATCAATTTTCAATAAATAACGCTCTGAAGATTAACTTAAACAAAACTAAAGTTATGTCAGTGAATTACAATAAATCATAGAAACCGGCATGGTCCCTGGATGGACAGAGGTTGGATGAGTCACCAACTATAAATACCTTGGCGCATTATTAGACAGCAGAGGCTCCTTCAAACCCCAGCTAGAGGCTATAGCACGTAAGGGTACTGCGTTCCATTTTTCAATAAAGCTGTTAAGGAAAGTTCTCCCTGATCGATCATTTGACCCCCCTCCTACAGGTGATTAGAGCACGCCTACAGCCTATGATTACATACGGAAGTGAACCCATGCAAGGGAAAGACGCTAATGCTCTAGGCAAAATAATCAGCAGAGCATATAGGGCAATCTTCCCTCTGCCAAACTATGTGTCTCCTGCCCAAATTCGCCTCAAATTTGGCATCCAGAAACAAACAGTGGAGAGAAGAGGTGCCTACATAAAATGCTGGCGCAAAATCAAAGGCGCGGAACAAGGAACCCTAAACGCTCATCTATGGACAGAACTGTCAATACGATCAAACTCACCCGCTAAGAAATATCTTCAAGAGGGCACATGGATGGGCCGTGCTGAAAGATTACAACACCCTGAAACCGCATGAATATCTGAAAATGGGTCTCACGCGGAAGACAAAAGATACATTTCTAAACCTGCGTTTCGGAATTCTACCAATTCTACCTCACTTGGCACCATGGAAAAGGAGGCCAGACAATCATCTTTGCCGTCTTTGCAAATCAGGGAATGAGGATTTAATCCATATATTCTGCATCTGCCCCAACATGATAGGCATTTCGATCACTTTGGAATCAAAAAAGGTGGAACAAGCTGCAGGCAAGCTGTGATGATATGCCTCAAACCTGATGAAGTCCAGCTAAACTGTAGACTGACGAAATGTTTTAACATGGTGTCCACAAGACTTACGAACCAACCACATGGCGCAGTGACTAACAGCATGTGACAACTTGCTAACCAAGAAATAGTCTGACAAGTTCCCGCCAAGTCAAAGCACGCACAGCACATTGAGTCTCACTTTTAACTTTATGTGTGGATTACAGACATTGCAACTGAGAATGATAATTTAATATGGTTTTAACCCCTTCCATGCTCATGACGAGCTCAGCTCGCCATGCAGTACACTGCTCGTGTGCTCATGACGAGCTCAGCTCGTCATGAACAATGGGATTCAAGGGAGATCAGCATCCGGGATGAATTGCTGTAGCATTCAATGTGTTAAATACCTTTTTCCTTTAACAATATATGTGTATTTAAGTTTATAACAATTTTAACGACGTATGTTTTATATTGTGAGTTTTAATTAACTGTACAATAAAGTAATTCCCCACAGGAGCCTAAATCACTTGTTTCCATATCACTCCAAATGATGTTTGTATTTATCACAGAGACCTGGACGGACGCGGCCTCAGGACCGGACCTGGTCATAGCTACACCTACAGGTTATTGTTGTCGTGTTCTAGATAGAATAGGCCAAAGAGGGGGCGGGATCGCCATTATTTATCATGCCTCATTCCAAGGCACGTTCCAGACAGTGACTTCACAGTCGACTGAAGCACTGGGATTTAAGTTTTCTATTTCTAGCCACTGCACTTTCCAAGGCTGCCTCCTATATAGGCCACCAGGTTCCAAAAACCAATTCTTAAAGGAGGTAGGCACCTATCTGGAAGCAGCCCTCTGTGTGAAGTCCTTCACTATGCTAGGTGATTTTAATTTTCATCTAGAGGAAGACTCAGACTCTGATACTGCATCTCTAGCTGATACAATGCTCGCGGCTGGATTGATTCAGGTGGTAAGTGGAGCTACTCATGTCAAGGGACATACCCTGGACGGTATCTTCACAAATAATCCAGACCTCCACTTCAGCCATGTAGAGCCTTTAGCCTGGTCGGATCACTCAGCAGTCCTTTTTAAAATTCAGCCGTTCAAGCCCAACAGAGCAAGAAAAGACAGAAAGCCTGCCAAGCTTTGTAGGCGCTGGAAGGATTTGGATGGTAAAGTATTGGAGGACTACTTGTTAGCCTCCACTTTTTTGCCACCTACAGATATAAACGAAGCCGCTGAAAGCTATACAAATTGGTTAGATCATGCCTGTACCTCCCTAGTCCGGCCCAAACTCTGCCGCTCAATGCGTACAATACCATCTGCTCCTTGGTTCACCCAGGAACTACGCGATTATAAGGTGTCGTGTAAAAAATTAGAGCGCCAATGGCGCACAAAATACTCAAAGGCAGACAAAATGATACTTAATGCCAGGCTTAAGACATACAAAGGAATGATTAGAAAAGCAAAAAGCGTTTATTTTTCCGCCAAAATTGAGTCCGCGAAGAATTCCTCTAAAGAACTCTTTGAGACTGTGACTAACTTAAGTACTTTGAAATCAGTCACTATTCCCCCTAGCTTGGAGCTATGCGAGACTCTTGCTAAATTCTTCTTGGGAAAGGTAGAGCAAATATTTGCCGCCCTAGAACATCAAGTGAAGCTTACTCTCAGTGAAGGAACCCACAAATCCATACAAAAGAACTCACAGCCTTCGGAATTCGTGGAGTTCAGCCCAGTAAAAGTAGAAGAAATAACAAAGCTACTGTTAAGAACTAAATCAGGCTCACCCCACGATCCCTGTCCAGCTGCTGTGGCTCAACTTGCAGCCACTCCCATCTCAGTTATGCTAACTGAGGTCTTTAACACAATGTTTAAAGGGGGAGAATATCCATTGTGTTGGAAGCAAGTCTCCATCGCACCTTTGCTTAAAAAATCAACTCTGGACATTTCAGACCCCAATAGTTACCGGCCCATAGCTAGACTTCCATTGCCGGCCAAGCTTATTGAGAGGGCCATGAATGCTCAGCTCTGTGATTTCCTCAGATCCTCTCAAGGGCTTGACATGGCGCAACACGGATTTAGGGAAGGCCACAGCACTGAGACTGCCCTTATTAAGTCCACAGAAGAAATCAGGAAGGTGTTGGACGCGGGCGGACGGGCAGTCCTGGTGCTTCTTGATTTGTCCGCGGCCTTTGATACGGTCCACCATAGTATTTTGGTGGACCGCCTTGAGGGGTGCGGAGTGCGAGGAGTCGCGCTGAGCTTGTTGAGATCTTTCCTCTCGGACAGGGTTCAGGTGGTAGCCCTGGGAGATTTCGAATCCACTCCTTTTACACTCCCAGGAGGGGTTCCTCAGGGCTCCTCCCTGAGCCCTACCCTTTTTAATATATACATTTCCTCCCTCGCCCCGGTGATTCGGTCATTTGGCTTTGAATTGACATCATATGCAGATGATACACAAATTGTGGTATCTCTGCTCCCGGGTCGAGAGGAAGGAACAGCAGCAAGATTTCAGGACTGTATGATTGCAGTAAGTTCATGGATGGCTAGGAATTGCCTTAAATTGAACTCCTCGAAAACAGAGGTTCTTCTCTTTGGCAATGAGACCAACTTATGGACCCCCAATTGGTGGCCCCAAGAAATGGGAGAATCTCCCATACCTGCCACGACAGTAAAAAATCTGGGGGTACTCATTGACAGACAACTTTCTTTTAAAGCACAAGTCAATGCACTCTCATCCTCTGTTCACTGGATAATAAAAACAATCAGGAAAATTCTCCCCTTTCTCTCCACTAGCAGCAGGAAAACTGTCGTGACAGCATTAGTGCTGTCACGCCTTGATTACTGCAATAGTCTGTATTTGCAAGCACAGCAAGGGATCCTGAACAAGCTACAGATGCTGCAAAATGCTGCTGTCCGCTTAATTACGGGTCTACCCAAGTTTGCATCCGTTTCTGGGGAACTGAGCAAATTGCACTGGCTCCCAGTACGGAAACGTATGATGTTCAAAGCACTGTGCATAGTGTTCAAGGCAGTGAATGGACAAGGTCCGTCTTTCCTTCAACAACACTTCCAGCTGTATCAACCAGGCCGACAGTTAAGATCATCCAACAAATGGCTTGTCAAGACTGATCGTATTAGGAAAGCTCGATGGGGAGGTCGCAGCTTTATTTCCGGAGCAGCCGATATCTGGAATAAAATGCCCCTCCCCCTAAAACAAAGCACTGACCTAATGACATTCAGGAAGAACATTAAAACATGGCTTTTTAATCTATAGGGACTAACATCGTATGGAGAAAGTATATCATTTCAGCGCCAGGACACCTGCCCGGTAACAGTGCGCTTAATAAATGGTAAAAATAAATAAATAAATGTTCCACCATTTATTAGCCTTAGAGCTATGAAACGTTTAGTTGTGTCAACTAGAGTTTAATCTGATAGCTGCATGGTATACACAGACCTCTTCATCATAACTTCTTCCCATTGAGCTTTCTTTATAGTTTATAAATCTATTTGTAAGCTTTATGAGGAAGTATTTTAGAGGAGTCTGCTTATTTGTGCAAACAAACCAGGATTTAAAAAAAAAATACCCAATAAGGTATTTGTTTCAGGCATCACAACACCTACCGTCAAACTTGACTCCAAGCAAGTACTTTGGGCCTGATTTAACTGTGGGCAGACGGTCTGTTGTTCCGCCAGGGGATGGAATAAATTACTTCATTCCCCTGGTGGAGGGATGGCTGGCTAAATTTTTAAAGGACCGCCAAGCAGGCGGTCATTCATAACACATTGGTATTAACCCCATTCACTGCAGTTCCAGTCAATGCATTTCACAGTTTCATACAGCACTGCGATATGCTGATGCAGCCCTGCACAAAAAGTATATTTTTGTATTTCCCAAAATAAAATCCCAAAACATATTTTGATTTTTGGAAATGAAGATGGTAAAGCTTACCTCGCCATTGGAGTCATATCTAATGGCAAAAGAACAATTATCACCACGTTACTGCCCCTCACTGCCAGGGTTTGCTTGTTGGTGATGGACAGTAAAACAATGGCTACATGTCCACCCTTCCTAATTGTGTGAGCAGACATATAGCCATTTCAACTAAGGCAACTTACTCCATCAGGCTGTTAGAGCAGTTTGGCTGTGATGGTGAAGTAGTAGTCACCGCCATAGCCAAAACTATGGTCCATTCACATCAAAATTGAGGGGGGGGAAGACCATTATGTTGATGGTATGTATACCAATGCAACGGAGTATACATACTGCCAACATATAAATTAGGCCCTTTAGCTTGAATTCTACTTCACCCTGGAATATGGTTCAGCCAAAGTTTCTTCTAGCCTGGGAAATATTATCCACATTTTGTAGACCACACATTATTTTAATGGTCCTTCCATACATACTCCTTGAAATTTGTTTTAAATTTCCATCGCAGATCTAGGTATGATATGCTGATTTAATAAAACCCCGAAAGAACAGCTCTTCCAAACAAGATAAAGTATTTTTTAGACTGTAGCAACCAATAGAATCAAGACACATTGAACAGAGACAAGCAGATGTCTTAAGAACTGTATTAAATTGAGGTCTGAATTTTAGTTTTTGTAATTATTTATTTTTGTAGTGTTGTAAAACACAGTTTCCAAGAGATGTCAATTAAGTACAGTACCATATTACATACAAACAGATAACATGAGTACAGTTCACTGCAACCCTTCACGAAAGAACAGATTCATCCTGCATTGCAGCATTTAACACATTTGCAAAGCTACGATCAAGTAGAATACTACCCTTTACCATCAATGATTACTGTTTGAAGCTTTCACAAGGTTTCATGTAGGTTTTTTCATTAAAGACGTATTTATTGTTAGTTATTTCGATTGTAACAACTATACTGAAAAGTAATTCTCATGGTATACAATGCTCTTGGGTCTAGTTGGGAGTGGAGTTCAGGTGGCGCACAACCTAATAATTTTCTTTTAGCTGTCTAGTCTTCACTTTTCTCTTCAATAAGCAACATGGCCATGGCCATGGAGACTTTTGAGTGATCTATAATGCCCCCGGAACTGGGTGGCACCTGTGGCTTTAATCTGAGCGCAAAAGTGAATGATGGAGCTAACATTAACCCCTTCCATGCTTATTACGAGCCCAGCTCGTCATGAGGCACAGTGGATCTGTGCTCATGACGAGCTGGGCTCATCATAACGGCCACGGCACTCCGACAAGCAATTGATTGCCCGCCTGTACGGGAAAATCAATCAGTGGGCGGAGTAGTGATGAGCCCATCTCGTCATGAGCACATGTCATAAAAAACCTGAGCATCCTCTGCACATAGGCAAAAAAGTATAGTTTAGTGTCTGCCATCACTGAGCCAGGAGATACATGCAGGTACAGAAGAGCAGGGCATAGGAACCAGAGCCTGCTGCAACTCTGATGGAGATCCCAATCTTCATTGTTGAAAATGTCTCCAATCCTATCTCCATTGGGAAACAGCGTACCCACGACAAAGCTGCTTAGTAAATTCTCTCAATGGAAACATGACTGTGAAGCAAGCTTGTGTAGTGCCCTGTGTCAACGGGTGTGCATACATGTAGCACTGGGCCTTCATGGTTGATTGACAGTCAGATTAGAAAACTCTAATATAATCTCTCCAGATTATTAGAAACTTGTGCCACGAGTGGGATAGATTGACCAACCCAACCCCAGCAGTAGCAATCAATCACAGTTGCCAGATCAAGAACATGCGCCACTGTATCACAAGCAACGCCAGGTGTATACACAGACTAACACGTCTGAATTCATCCTATTGTTAGAATTTAACGACACTTCTGTGCGTCTCTTTTTAGAATAGAGTGGTCTTCATGCAACAGTGCGATCATGTTAACTAGCATTTTATAAAATAATACAGTGGCATATTACCAAGCAAT
The DNA here is from genome assembly GCF_964263255.1 of Lissotriton vulgaris. NCBI lineage: Eukaryota > Metazoa > Chordata > Amphibia > Caudata > Salamandridae > Lissotriton > Lissotriton vulgaris. Next base: position 244,363,814 of record NC_141696.1, on the reverse strand, counting down.
AGCGATAATTATCGCTATTGCTTGGTTAGAGACAAAAATGTACCGCTGAGCTGCGGCGATTTTTACCGCAAATAAACCTTGGTATTACCAAGGTTTATCGCAATGTGATAAAAATCGCCGCAATGCATGAATATCGCTGAAAAGTCCGCGATATTCATGCATTACCGAGCTAATGCTCTTAGCCATGTAATCCACCTCCCATTGGATAACATGGCTAAGAACTGCTCAGGGCAGGTGTTAGCTTTTGGAGATATTCGCGCTTAGCGCAAATATCTCCAAAAGTTGGTAATAGGAGATAGCGATGTTAGAGACTGTTTTCAGTCGCTAACATCTTGGCACGCCCATTTTGCATGTCATTAGTGATAAATATCACTGACATGCAAAGTGGGGCCCAAGATGGTCGCTATCTCCTACAAGCTGTTGCTAACTGGTGTTAGCGACAGCTAGGTAATAGGGAGATCATTTTATCTCTGCTTTCTTGGCTTTTAAAGCCAAAAAAGCAGAGATAAACCTCCTTGATAATATGCCCCTTCACAGTGTAGCATCTAATGGAGCACAATTCACTCATCCATGCACCGGAAGAAGTGATTTGATCTCGTCGCCAACTTGGAGAGCCTCGACAAGAGGTATAGAAAGCTCTAAAGTAAGGCGACAATACAAAACAAGAGATGGGTTTTTGCTGATTGACAGGAAAGACGAAAAGCGTGTGCTCCTTTTGAACGGCCCGTTGCAAACAATTCCACGTTCAGTGACTGAAATATTGCTTACTCGAGAAAGGCTGAAGTTATTGGACGTTTTCCTTTTACATAAGAAGTAAAATAGGCATTCCACCCTGCTGCCTTCTGCATGTGTTCATGATCAGAACTGAACTGTGCAAGCCAGCCACCTCTCCAGACATTGAAAAACACTTCTCTTCTCGAAGCCACCTCTGCAGAAGGGAGCTGGGAGTTCAGAAAAACACTTGCTTGGTATGTTTGTAACATGATGAACCGCTTCGCCTTTTGAACTCCTCTGCCATGCCACAGTCCTTTAAAAGGGTTTATGCTTTCAGTTTAAACAAACATAAAATCAAAAGAGAGCCGCACCTGCTCGACTTGAAAATTCTTCTCTCTGTGCTAAAATAATAAATACAGAAAATTCATTGTAGCTTTGAAAGCACTCACATATTTAACTCCTTTACATCGGTATAGTTGGATCCTAAAACTGCTGTTTCTAGACTATTGAAACAGTAATCCTTGGTTAGTGAATGTTTTCAATAAGGTGCAAAATGAAGATATTTTGTGACCACAAACGACTCTCTTCCAGGAAATGGGATGCGCATGCTCTATAGTTAAAATCAAACTGTTCTGTTATCATATTTTATGCAATAAAGTAATGCTTTTGAGTAACTAGGATTATTTTGCAGGCACTGGTGTTATACCACTTCATCTATAAATGATGTGGCGGTACAGTGAGAAAACATAGCAAGCTTTTTAGAGGAGGCCAACTTGGCATAGACTTTTCATCCGCAGCTTTGGCTTGGTGTGACTTATTGGGTATTAAAGGTTTGCATGAATCAGCAGATTAAAAGATCAAGAAGTTGGTAAAGTAGGAACACCCACAGACGGTATTTAGCTGGGTAATTTAGCATGAGCTGGACATATTTCACTGTCAATTGGCTATGTGCTGGACGTTTTTACCTGCTATTGGCTGTGTGTCATACACATTTCACCAGCTATTGGCTATGAGCTTGATGTTTTTTACCTGCTATTGGCTATGTGTCATACGTACTTAACCTGCCATTGGCTATGTGCTGGACATTTTTCACCTACCATTTGGTATGTATTTGAAGGTTATTTATTCAAATATTCAGCGCCATGAGTGACGTAGTCAGCAATGAGTTGGAAAAATTAAATCACACGTTTACATATTACAAAAATACTCGAAGTTATATAACTGTTTGTGTAGATTTTTGTATCTGAAGAGGTGCTGTCATCATAGGTAGACCAGGAGCCAGAGAGACTAATTCAAAGCATACACACACACCCAACATTCTATGACATCACATTCATGCAGGCTGAGCAGCCAGGACTAGAAAGCATAGGATATATCACAGATCAATGTAGATTTGGAGTTATTCAGGTCGAGCCCTATGAGCAATGCAAAAACAACAGTTGATGGACAGAATGCAGAACAATGTCATACATTCACCCCAGTACAGAGATCTGGGACTAAATCCATTTTTTTGTGCTCACCATGCCATTCCAGTTTGAACCCAGCCATATGCAAATCAGTCTTGACCCTGTGCCCCATGGGAACAGTCCAGCCCGAACTGCAGAGCCAGGTCCTCCCTGGACTGGAAACAAGCATTCTAGGACCGGTTTTGGGCTTTCAGCCCTATTCAGCCAGGATAGCTTGATTCCAGTGGCATGGAGAGCATGGGACTAACGTCTGAGCATACCCGTCCCACTCGGGGTGACACATGCAAAAACAACCGTTGATGGACAGAATGTAGAACAATGTCATACATTCACCCCAGTACAGATGACGGCTGATAGCCAGAAACCTGTCCTAGGAGGCTTGATTCCGGTCCAGGGAAGACATGGCTTGGCAGTTCGGGCTGGACTGTTCACATGAGGCACAGGGTCAAGACTGATATGCATATGGCCATGTCTGAACTGGGGTGGTGTGGTGAGCAAAATAACAATGGATTAAACCCAGATCTGTGACTAGGGGTGAATGTTTTGCCAATGTGCAACATTCCGTCCATCATGTTGTGTGTTTTGCTGAGCCCTATGAGCAGGCAGCCTTTTAATTTAGTAGTCAGGAGGGCAGGATAAGGTGGCGACCCAGGTGGCTGCTTCAGTTTTATGGCCAAGTTCAGTGGGAGGAGAGAGGAGAGGGAAATTCCTGGTAATGTTACTCAGTCCAATGGGAGCATATAAGCTGTGCTTAGTTTGTAAAAGAAAGAGTACTGGTGTCCAGTGCTTTAAATAGAAAAACATAGGTGCAGGTGCTCACCAAAAGGAGTGGTGGACTGGTTTAGAGATAGGGGTGGGCATAAGAATGGGGTAGGGCAGGGTTAGGTTTTGACTTTTCTAAGCTTTGTACGCCAGAAATCTGTGTGCTCTTTAAGAATGTCTGATATATCTCTCTACGAGTTACTACTCAAATAACCATTTATATTGTACTTAATAATAAGTTCTTATTAACCAAAATAACCATTCTTTTGCAATCTTAGCATACCAACATATTGAGAAAAAACAACAAGGTTCTAAACATATGCTTTGCAGTATGCATGCATTTCCTTGATGCAAGATCATGACCAGTTACTTACTGGTAATATTCATTAGTCCAAGTCTTAGACCTCCATGTCATAGTCCTTACATACATGAGCAATACCTCTTCCTTGCAGACATTCCTAAGCTGAACACACCCCTGCTCGGAGCAGCTGCCTCAGGAGGAGGGTCCCTCTGAGTCCTTAACTATGTAGGGGTAACAGTTGCATTTCTTGTCTAACTTGTGAGGAAAAGTGTTCTTCTGATCGGCATCATTTGTACTGGCACTCCATTGCTTTTTTATTGCCATCTCGTGTCAAACACTTCCACACGACCCACCTGGTTGTTTTGGCTGATGCCTGAGAAAATTCTAACTGACACGACAAAAACCATCTTGCAGCCTGCATGTCTGCCCAGGAACTGTCACACACCCAACCCCCCCTGTTCTTTGCAGTTCACCAGAAAGCCACAAGACACTCAAACCCTGAGTAAATGATTTGTTTTTCATCTCCTCCTCCCAGCCTGGTAAACATCCTTGACACCGTGATCAGGTTATCTGGACAATGGTCTGACTGCTGGGCCTTGATCAGGGTGATTAAACAATGACCTGCCAGACTGAGCCTTGAACAAAGCTGAGTGAACAATGATTTGTGTACCAAACCTTGACCAGGTCACCATCTACAAATGTCGTCTGTATCTGGTTATGAACTGTAAACACTGCCCTGATTGAACAATGAACTAACAGCCAAATGACTGAAATGAAAAAGTATAAAAGGCTTTTAAGCTGCAGAGTAAAGCAGCAGCCTCCTCTGTCTTGTTTGTGACAAGCTTGGGACTCTGTTCCATAGCCCGGGCTATTTGAATAAATCTGGGTTCCTCCTGCAGATGAAAGCTAGTGTGTCTCCTTTTACTACGTTTGAAGGGTATGGAAGGCTTGGGCGGTTCCCCCGCCGCTGAGACCCAGTAAGTGGGTTAATACAGTTCTTCAAATGGCGCCCGAACAGGTACTCCACGAGCACGAAGGTCCGGCCCGGTGGATGTGAGGATGTGCACGGAGAGACTCCGACGGAGGTACCCTACCCGAGGGATTCTTGCAATCCGGTAAGTCGAACGACTCGCCCGCTGTTCATCCCCACCCTGTCTGGGCCACATGACCGCATTCTCGCTGGAGTCCCCTAGCAAATAATTTCTGGAGCAGGACACAGCCCTAAGTCTGTAGAAGAGAACTACCCCTGTAAGGTAAGGGTGGATTGATCACCCACCAAGTCTGTATGATTCTGTTATTGACTTTTGCAAAAGCCAAGCTGTTATTGACTTTTGCCAAAGTCAAGCAAGCGATGTGAGTTTTTAAAAACCCGCTGGTGTCTGTTCTGTATGATTCTGCTGTTATTGACTTTTGCAAAAGCCAAGCAAGCGAGTTGAGTTTTAAAAACCCGCTGGTGTCTGTTATCTGTTTTTAAGCATGCCAGTCAGAAGTAGGTTCATGAGATTATGTTGTTGTATGTGTATGCAGGACTCCCAGCTGAAAGCGGCCTGTCTGCTTCCTCCAGAAGGGACCCCTGGCCATACGATGTATGTTAAACATGGCCCTTCTGCCATAATGTTTTCCTCATTCTGGGTAAAATATATGAAACAAAGTAACGTGGAATTACAGTGGCCACTTTATGACTCCTTTAATTCCCAAGTTCTCGCCAACTTAGAGGAACAATTATTGAAAAGAAAAACGCGCCCGTCTATGTTTGAATCGGTCCGATTTTGGAGGAAAGAGATAGAGCAGAGAGCTAGAAAACAGAAGGCTCAAGAAAGAAAACAATAATGTATATCAATGGCCGACCATGCCAGAGAAAATGTACAAAATCAAATGACAAAATCGGTAGAAATAGCCGATAGGGAGCATAGGGCTCGGGTACAAAAATGTCATCCAGCTCGTGATGAGAAAGGTAAGGGCCATATGGAAGGGGAGAAGAAGGTGATTCCTTGCTTGATACCATGCTAGAAAGCCCTCCTGGATATGCCCCAATGTACCCTGCCCTGATGCCTCACACCCTGACCCCGCATGTCCCGCCGCAACAGCCCACTCCTGCCCGCACTGCCCCTTTTACTGTTCTCCCTGTCACACCACCCCTCCCGATTTTTCCTATGACACCGACCATGCCTACTAACCCTGTTCTCGCTGCGGGAATGACAACAAGTCTCCATCCGCCCAACCCCTGCAGCTTTACCCCTACACGCCCTTTTCCTCCTTTTCCGTGATCTACCGTTAAGCAGGATTTATATAAATTGTTAAATTCCCCCCGACTGGCCTCCTTGCGCTCTGCAGTCAGCTTTTCGTCCCTTCGAGAAAATGACCTACAGAGGCAACAGTGTGAATGTTGGATAAATAACGGGAATATTTATGCCTTTAAAGAAATATGGTCCACCTTTTCCCAGTGGACGATTATGGAACAGACCACCTGGGCTGAATACATGTGTACCCTGGTCATGCAAAGATTAGAGAATGCACTTTTGCAGATACCCACCAGATTAATGGACCTTAGGTCGCAAATAAAAAGAAGCGATGTTCATGGAGAGGGGATGTTTGGCACTATGTCTGCTTTAATGACTTTCCGTGATATGACCGCTTTTCCCAACACCCCTCTAGAAACAGCTATATCAATGAGAGAGGTGGCCCTGTCTTTGTTAACGCACTTACCGATGCCCAAAATAATGGCCGAGGGGCTGTTGAGGCACACTGGCATAGGCTTTGGGTTCATGTTCCTTGGAAAAGGTCAGAAGTAATGCAGTTAAAAGGACAATTACCAGATCCCGGAAGAATCCGGCTGCCTTTTACAGAGAATTAGGTCAGATTATATCTGCAGGTACTCTAGTTCTTGAGGATATAGATTTACTTTTTGGTACAGTTGTCCCCACTGAAATTTGGGACGAAATTCGACATACTGACCATGAAGTAGCGTTGGGAGGTAAATGGGCTGACCTAGAGGCTATGGAAGAAGCAAGGGTAGGAGGAACTAAACCAGAAGCTGCCCTCCTGACTTTGCCAGGTAAAATAATTAACTTTTATGAAAACACGTTTGCCGGAAACTGTCATTAACTGGGATAAAATAAACACCTGTAGGCAGCGAAAAGATGAGAATGTGGCTGACTTCTTTACCAGTTTTGAGACAGAATACAAGGGACATAGTGGTTTGGATCCCCGGACCCCATGTTCTGGCCCAGTATTTGTCGATAAGTTTGTCAGCAACTTGCTTCCTGAGATCTCTGCCAGGCTTAAGAAAGTTGAAAGTACGTGGTCTGCCCAGATCATGACTGGTATCTTGGCTATGGCACAATATCACAAGAATAGGGAGAATGAAGATAGAGACAAGGAAAGTAAGAAGGTTAGGGATCTTAAGACTAAGGCACTTCTGCAGCAGGTTTACCCTCCCCGAGGTCCCGATGCCCGTGGGAATTTCAGACCTCAACTCCAACCCCCTCCGAGGGCTCGCCAGTCTACCCCCTCCAGCCCTCAACGTACAGGAGCCCTCCAAACAGATTAGTGTGCTTATTGTAAGGGGTACGGCCATTGGATAGATGAGTGTCCTGTGTTAACTGAAAACATATGATCAGGGAAGACTCGGCCTCGCGCTCCCAGGGAGGGGAGGCCGACTAAGGACCATCGCCCGCCCCATCCACAGGATAAAGAACGCAGGCCCAGAGATGACGCTCCCATCCGGCAGCGACCGGCCAATAGGTTTGATGGGTACGAAGCAACACGCACTTATTACAATGATGATTATGATGAAGTTGATGAGACAGGGTCCTACCAAGAATAGGACAGCCAGGAAAGAGGTATTACCAGAGTGCAAATTCCAGTGGATCAAAGGGGCCCGTATGTTCAAACGTCAGTTGTGGGGAATGATCAGAATTTTCTTTTGGATACTGGGGCCACCAGGTCTTCTATTGCACGTCTGTCAGTCCCGGAGGCACCCCTTTCTGGCAATATGAATGTCTCTGTGGGTTTTGCAGGAACACCTGTGACCAGTGAGGTAATAGAAATTTTCAGGTAGCCAAAGTGTCCCCCAACTCGCACCCTATCCATGCACCCATGTTCCTTGTATGTCGTGTAACTTCTGTTCTGTTCATGCTAGAAAGACGCATATGGATTTGCGTCGATCCTTAACATGTTAGCTATCCAGTCATGCATGAATATCCTGTTCTTTAGGTTTCTAAACCTATGGTGCCAAGTCTTTATATGGTGCACTTTTAAATCTCGCTCACGTATTCTCCATGTTTCCTGGCCCAGTCGAGCTAGGCCCTTAAACGAGGCCCCGAGCCTCATCTCTCCTGTCTCTGAAAGCTGTATGCATCCCTGACCTCTACCTTACATCCTGCACAGACGAGCGGTGTCTGGCTCGGCCTGCTTGCCTGCCAAAACGTTATTTTGCCTACAGTTATCTGCTCAGCCTCCACGAAAACACATTCCAGTCTAGTGAAATAGGTAAACATATTACCGGCTGCAGAGCAAAGGGCCCTGCCTTCCTGTCTCCATGTAAGTAATTTACTGCTCCCGTTACCATGGTAGGCCCATGGCCCCGCGCTCTACATGAAGATCCCTTTGCACGCACTAGCATTCAGTGATGAACGGCCTCTGCCCGAGAGACCTTTTACTTCAGACACTACACCCTCCAAACATGAGATATCAGATATGCCATAGGTGCAGGTCGTTCTGACACCCCAGACATCAGTCTCCTCTACTCGTGCAAAAGTCAAAGCCCCCAGTTCTTCCCAGTTACACGTCATGCTCAGCTGCGCGCGCATATAGGTTAGAAGTTTCTGCCGACTCTGCAAACTTTCACTAAGCATCCACCCACTTGTGACGTTTCATGTTACGTTTCTCTGACATGTCAAGTGCACGCCCATGTGTACGCCTTCTTACACGCCTCCTGTTACGTGCATGTGTTCTTATCTCTCTCTTTTCACCTGTTACGCCTATTGTATTGGTTTCAATTGTACCATTTTACTATATATAATGTGTACTGTTAATAAAATGTTGAATGTCCCTTCCTGAACCTTAGTGGTGATGGAACATGATGTCCAATCCTCGAGGATTTTCCATTAAAGCCCGTATGACTCAGATCCCACGGACTCTGCCTCTCATTTGAATGAGCTGTCTTTTATTGATAATTATATGGAAACATGATACGGTAAAATTAATTTACCACACCAGCCCTGTCTCTGAACCCCTCCCTCTCGATATTGGCCCTGCACATGTTGGCATTTTCTTGGTCCTTACTACAGGTTGCAGTAAAAACTTGTTAGGCATGGATTTACTGAAAGCTCTGTATGCGACTATATCATGTAGTCCCCAAGGTGTATCCCTAACAATTTCTCCCACCGCAGCTTTACCATATGTACCTGTCCGGTTCCCTCCCACCAGAGTTGCAGTCTTTACCTTCCTCACTCTGGGCATCATCAGACACTGATGTAGGGTGTCTCAGCATATCCCCTCATGTGGTAAGCGTCCAGCCAGGTGCACTTCTCCCCTGCCTCCGGCAGTATTGACTTTCCGCGGAAGGAGAAATGGCCCTTTTAACAATAATATCTGAATTAATGGACAAAGGCATAGTAGAGGAGACACTTGGCAATATTTGTAACAGTCCCATTATTCCCGTTATTAAAAAGACCAATGGAGATGCTCTCTCCCCTAAAATATACAGATTTGTGATTGACCTGAAAGTCCTTAACAAAATAGCAATCTCTCAATATCCTGTTGTCCCCGACATTACAGCCCTCTTAACGATGGTCCCTTCTGATGCAACGCACTTCTCTGTCATAGACCTAAAGAATGTTTTTTTCAGCATTCCTATACATCCTGACAGCAGACATTTTTTTGGTTTCTCTCTTGGTGGGCGGAGCTTTAGATTCTGCTGCGCCCCTCAAGGTTTCACCGAGAGCCCCAGTATCTATAGTCAAGCCCTAAAAAGTCAACTAGATTCCTTGGAACTCCATGATAATTCCACCCTATTACAATATGTAGATGACCTCCTCATTTCTGCAAATTCTGCCCCAGCATGTAAAGAAGCTACTCTCTGTTTTTTATGCCACCTTGCCCTCCATAATCACAAAGTCTCTTTGAAAAAGCTTCAGTTTTGTGAAGAGAAGGTAACCTATTTAGGTCATCTCCTCTCTAAGGAGGGAAGGCAGCTCACCGCTGATCGTGTAGCCATTATCAATGCTATGACGGCCCCACGAACACAAAAGCAGGTGCCAGCCTTCATAGGCCTAACCTCATACTGTAGACAGTGGATTTCCAATTTTTCGGCCATGGTCAAACCTCTTCCTGCCCTCACCACTAAAGACATATCAGACAGTTCCTTTCCTTGGACTAGAGGGCATGCACAGGCCTTCCAAGATTTAAAGAGGGTTCTGTGTCCTGCTCCAGTCCTCGGTACTCCTGATTATAACAAACAATTTTTTCTTTTTGTACATGAGACAGACGGCTGTGCATGCGCTGTCTTGACCCAGGTGTTGGGAGATCACCATCGGCCATGTGCCTATGTTTCAGCCACCTTAGATCCTGTTGCAAGGGCTCTCCCAGGATGCTTACGGGCGACAGCTGCGGCCGCCCTCATGGTCCGTCAGAGTGCGGGGATTGTCATGAACTCCCCTCTGACTCTGATGGTCCCCCATTCTGTAGATACCCTCCTTAACACCTTGGCTGCTAATGGTTTTCCCCTCCTGTGCTAACATTCTTTGAATACCATTGTTCATGACGAGCTCAGCTCGTCATAAGCACAGCTCAACCATGCTCATGACGAGCTGAGCTCGTCATGAGCAGGGAAGGGGTTAATAACACCAAGACACAGTATCTCACTAGCGCACGACTCACAGGATATGAACTGATTCTCTTTGCCAGCCACATAATCATCAAAAGATGCACTGTACTAAACCCCGCCACAGTACTCCCTCTGGATACTCAGGATGCACGCTTAGACCCACATGACTGCATATTAACGACAGAGGAGGAGACGAAGGGATGGGTTGACTTACAGGATACCCCGATAGCAGAACCAGAAGATACACTGTATGTGGATGGACCATGTCTCAGAGGGTCAGATGGTAACACCTCAGCCACCTACGCCCTCATGACATTTGGGCAAGTAGTAGAAACAGCTCAGATTCCGCAGTGCTCTGCTCAGGCAGCAGAATTAGTGGCCATCACTAGAGCCTGTGAGTTAAGCAAGGGAATAACAGTTAATATCTATACTGACAGTCAGTATGCCTTCGGGGCGGCTCACAACTTTGGGAGACTGTGGAAAGAAAGGAATTTCCTTACTTCACACAGGACCACGATTCAACATGGCCCCCTAATTCACTGATTGTTAGACTCCCTGACACTCCCCAGAAAGTTGGCCATAATAAAAGGTAAAGTCCATAAGAAAGTGACAGATGATGTTGGGAAAGGCAATGCCCTGGCTGACCAGACAGCAAGACAAACAGCTCTTAGAAAAAAAGGAAGGAATGTATGTTGGAGGTCCCGCTAGGTGGGTGGCAGACGAGGGCATGGTTGAAAACACAGTACGGAGTGTGATTGATATTCAGTCCGATACTACTCCTGAAGAACTAAGGGTGTGGAAGGAATAATTAGCAAAGGAGGGAATTTATGGTTGCTGGGTCCGTACGACTATGGAAAGACAATGGATGCTACCTGACAGTCATGTGCTACCAAGTAGTTACGATGGCCCATGGTCCTGCTCACATCAGTGCAAAAAGGGATATGTAAACTGTTGGAACCTACATGGTACAACTCTAAGATACCAGCATATGCTGACAAGCTGGTTAAAACATGCATGATTTGCCTAATGTATAACCCAGGAAAGGGCACAGTTACTCCTATGGGAGGATTCTCTCCTCCTAACTTCCCTTTTGAAATCCTCCAAATGGATTACATCCAGATGGACCGATGTGACAATTTGAAATATGTCCTAGTGGTGGTCTGTACCTTCAGCCGATGGGTGGAGGCCTACCCCGTCAAAGACTGCACCGCTATCACTACCGCGAAAGTGCTATTAAAAGAGTACCTCCCACGATTCGGTTTGCCCCGCTTGGTCTGGAGTGACAACGGGACACACTTTACGGCTCAAATTATGGAATATGTCTGTGCAGCATTGGGTATTAAACAAAAATTTCATGCAGCTAACCACCCCCAGTCAGCAGGTCTAGTGGAGGTGTACAATGGCATCCTAAAAAGTAAAATGGCCAAAATAGTAGCCGAGACAGGTGCCACTTGGGTTGATGCTCTGCCCTTAGCCCTACTGTCCACAAGAACAACGGCCCACACCAGAATAGGGCTATTCCCCATGAAATTATGTTCGGGAGTCCTGCCAATGTATGGAGTGTCCCGCGGCCTAAGAAACTGTCTGATGTTGAATACCCTGTATTAACTGATTATCTGTACAGTCTGACTTATACCTTTCGTACTCTTTATCACCAGGTGCATGAGGCCATACCTGACAAAAGCGAGGGCCCAGGACACGTTATCCAACCTGGTGACTTGGTCCTGATCCGGAACTTTCAACGGACTAAGAGCCTCGAGCCCCGCTGGACACAGCACCGTCAGGTGTTACTGGCCACCCGCACCCCTGTGAAAGTAGAAGGTCGGAAGAATTGGGTGCTTTCGTCTCACTGCTGGTGTGTGCCTCTGCCCCTCCCCTATGATCAGTGGGAGACTCAGAAACAGAAACAGTCCTGACGTTTGTCCCATTCAGCGATGCCAGACTGTATTCTACATCTACGGAAGTAGAGAGTGACAGCATACTGAAAGGAAGCGTCAAACTTTCCCTTAAGTCTGCTCAACACCAAGAACAATTGTTTCCCGACCATACTGTCCCTACTTCTGACCGATATAACTTGCGCCCCTGAGGGAAGGCTTGCCCTTGACTTCGCCAAGTGCCTATAGGCTGTAGGGCTGTGATCTTCCCGGCTGAGAGTAGTGCTGGTGTGTCAGACTAAGTTACGCCATAGGGCTCCATTGGCACCTGCGCCCAATGAAGCAACCACCAATCACAGACAGCCACTAGAGGTCCCTGGCTTACCACAATGGCAGCCGTCCAAAACACCCAAATCCAGAAACAAGATGTCAGTCTCCGACATAGTAAATGCTTCATGGCCACAGTGGTGACGTTGTTTGTCTCCCTCATCCTGTTTATCCTTGGTTGGCTGTTACTAATCTACCATCCTGTTACCTCACCAACTCCTACCCTGACTCCTGCAGAACACCAGTATTTCACCCTACCAGCCCACGAATTACCCCCTCGTGCAGAATTCTTCAACAACACCTTCATCCAAATGTTGCATCATCACCAGCTGATCATGAACACTTCCAACTGCTGGGTTTGTGGACTGATGCCGCATTCCATGATACACCCCATCCCATTCTTTCCCTACCCCTTTTCCATCTCTGGGTCTTGTCTTGCATGGTGGATGTTGATGCAGGAGGCCTACACTGTCAATGGTACTGCCAATTCTGCCCATGGAGCATTTCGGGATGACTTCTGGCAGAACAGATCTGGCCATGCCAATGCTCCTTTTTGCCCGACCAGCTCATCCACATTGCTACTATCAGCAGATGAACTCGGTGAGATGGTAATATTCAACTCAACTAATCAACAAACATTTTTCAGATTCCGCACAAGGAGGATACTGCCTGATGAACGAGACACTGTGAATGTCATAAATGTGCAAGGATGTGTCTGCATCCATGGCCTAGGGACTAAGAAAGTTGGTACCAGTTAAGCATGGGCGAATTTTGCGGATCTCGCGTTCGCGAATTTTGCGGATTTGCGAACTCGCAATCCGCAAAATCCGCGAATATCCGCGAATTTGCGGATTTTTTTTTTTTGTGTGTTCGCAATTGTTTCTGCCAGTTCGCGAGGATTTGGTACTAGTTCGCAATTGCGAACTTACTTGTCGGCTCGCAACGGTCGCGACTATGTTGTTTCTACGTCTGGTTCATCATCACAGCCTCCCAGCACCCTCTGTTTTACCACTGGCACCCTCTCTTTGACCCATGCCACCCTCTGTTATATCAATGCCACCCTCTGGTTCATCATCACTGTAGAAGATGGGGGGGAAAAGCAAGCCCACCTGCCCTGCTTGAACTGACATGAATTAATTTGGGGTTAGTTTATTAACAACACCTGCCCTGCCCCAACTGACAATAATGAATTAGGGGCTAATTAATGTGTCACTGAAAGAATTTAAAGTTCCAGCCTGGCACCTGCTTGTCTGCTCCTTTAGCTGTAAATCAGGACCTTTGTGGCATACAGTTAAGGTCAGAGCAGGGTCACACAATAGTTGCAAGCAGGCAACCGAATTCTGGAGGGCCCCCTCAGGAAGCACTACAAAGAATCGTTACAAATCATGAGGTTGACCTTTTGCACCTGCTCATTGCTTTTGCTTTTGCTGAAATCGTTTTTCGGTTTTTTTCGCGCTATTCGCGGGGCGCGGCGTCGTGCGAAACCGACCGCGGAAGCCGCCAATTCGTGCGAATGAGCATTTTATTTTTTTGCGGCTTGTTGTTTCGCGAGTTTTTTTGCAGTATTCGCGAGCCGCTTGCAGCGCAACACGCGAATTTACCCCAAGGTCGAGTACGGGCGCGGCCATTTTGTTTGCGTGACGTATTTCCGTTTCCGCCCGCTATGTATAATCTCGCGCAGTAAGCGCATTGCGAGTAGAGGTTCGCACGAGATCGCGCGGAAAATCTAGAGGTTCGCACGAGATCGCGAGGAAAATCTCGCGCGAACTTACTTTCGCGCTCGTGAACGGGCGCCGGCCATCTTGTTTTTCATTCATTTCCTGTGTCTGGGCATGGTGTTTAATCCTCTTGGTATCTTTGCCATCCTTTGCTTGTTTTCAGTTTTTTTTTTACGATTTTGCTTCTTATCTATCCCTCTCTTTTCCTAGCTGTATATTTTTGTCTTTTCTGCTATTTTTCTTTACTTTTAAACTACTTTTTTAAACTCTTTTCTTTTCTTCTTCCCTATCCTATTCTTTCTTAATTTTCTACTTCTTCCTACCTTACCTGCCCAGACCATGGTCAAGCCAGGCGCCGTGAAGCTGCCCAGGCACTTGAGGGCCGCAGCGGCGGCGGGGAGTAGTGCTGGACCCAGTGGCAGGACAGCATGCGGGAGATTGAGGGGGGAGCAGGTGACGCGACGGGAGATATTCAGCCCGGAGGAAGTGGGCGCGCTGGTCTACTTCGTCCAGCGCCGCCTGCCCAGGACCATCGCGGGAGGCGGCAGGATCGCGGCCGGCGGCTACAACATGCGGGAGCGCCGAAAGCGGTGGGAGAAGGTGTGCTGGGCCATATCCCACCTCTACGGGGTCCAGCGCACCTACAGCCAGGTCACCCATCGCTGGACGGACCTCCTGGACCGCGAGCGCGACCTGGGGGACCAGCTCGGCTTGGAGATACCCGGGCTTGGTGAGTAGTAGTAGCCATTTAATCACTCACTACTATGATGTTTTCTCCTGCTCTGTGTTGTTGTATTGCAAATATTTGTTTTTTACATGGAGCAAGCCAATAATGCCGCTGATGACGATTACATTGTAGTTAAATTATATTTCAAAATCTTCTGTGCATTTCAGGTGCACTGCTCTCCTTCTCAGTGGCGTTGCTACTATGCTTATTTGTTTTCTATTTCGTGGTCTCATTGGCCTGAGTAACTATTATGTATGAGTGTACTTTACAGAACTGCGTAATGCTAGACACTAGGGGGCAGATTACATTTACAAGCCCCTTGCGCCACGTTTACGTTGCCTTGCGTGACGCAACAGCGGCGTAAACGTGCCGCATCCCTGCGAGTCATTTACAGCATGACGCATCTAGGGAGATGCGTCACGTTATAAAGCCATGGGCCTGCACCACAATGGGTGCGTTCCTAGTACGCAGGGTGGGCGGTCCAGCGGCTGTGCGCCTCGCAAAATTGCCTGCGTGAAATGTACAAGATTTAACGCAGGCACTTCTGCGACGCTGCTACGTCAATTCAATTCCTTATGTCTGCTCGAAGCAGGCGAAAGGACTGACACAGCATGTTAAGTATTGGGTGGCCCTGAGCATTACTGGAGTTGCATTGCGTTGGCGACGTGACTCCAGCGATGCGCCGCTCTTACGTGACGAGATGCGTCACGCAAGTGCCTACCCTTGCGCCAGGGCGCGCCGCATTGTAAATGAGGCACATCTGCCGTGTCGCAAGGGTAGTTTTGCGTGACGCATTTGATCTGGCGCATCTCTGGAGATGCGCCAGAACGCGTAAGTAAGTATGCCCCTAAGGGGCAGAATTGCAATTACCGTCGCATCCCTGCAAAGTAGCAGGGATGCGCCATTAATTGTGCGGCCCGCTACCACCACCAAACATGGTGCGCCGTATTTGCAATGCGGCGCACCATGGGCCCAAAACGTCACCGAAGCTTTACTGCTGGAGTTGCGTTGCAACGATGGCGCAGCTCCATCAATGCTCTGGGGTACCCTATCTCCCCAATGCTGGGTCAAGCCGTACGTCTGCTTCAAGCAGGTGCAGGGTTTGTGTGACGCATCATTGTCCTAAAGGTGACTGATTGATATTTTGTAGATTTCCCTCAGCCACTATTAGGATGTGTTCGAGCGCAGGAATGCCCTCCCTTGCGCCGGAACGCCCCCTGATGGCGCAGGGCTTTATAACGGGATGCATCTCCCAAATGCGTCACGTTGTTATAATATTATACGCCGCACCATGGCGCCCTTTTTTGTTTAGCTGCTGCGTCACAAAAGTCACGCAAGAACGGCGCAAAAGAGCCGCAAGGGCTTAAATCTGCCCCTTCCTTTGTACCCCTGACAATAAGAAAAATAGTGGCGGTGGATTGATAGTTTGACTATTTAAATGACTGGTAATGTAGCAGGCAACTGTTAGTGTTGTCACTGATCTGACTGAAATCACAATGGAGTTTGTCTGTCACTTTGCGTCTTGCCTGCGGACTGCTGCCTGCCAGTCCTAGGTGAACGTTTCAGTACTTTGTTTAGTGAGTTACGTGACTTTCGAAGTCACAGGTCTGCAAATAAATGAAAAGTAACCATAATCAATATAATTTCGCGGAAATATTTTGTTATTGTTCTTTTGAAATGTTTGATTTGGTTGACATTGACAAGCAACAATCATCCATGTTTTCTGTTCTTTCTTTCATGTTGTACGTCAGCTCCCCCCAGGGGCGAGAGGAGGACACAGGAGCAGCAGGCGGCGGATGCTGTTCAACAGGGCCAGGATCGGGCAGGCGAGGGCTCCTCTGCTGGCCCCAGTAAGTTTTCATTTTAGACTAGTACCTATTTTTCCTAGCGTTCCTCATTTGACTTTTTTCAAAATTGTCTTTGCTCTTCTTGTAGACTGTATCTAAATTCTTATCCTGCCTCTACTATGACTCCCTGTGGTATTACTAGATTATTCTTATTAGTCTGTCTGTGTAGCTAACTAAGATTGCACGGTTGGCGAAACTCCCATGATTCTAGTCAGCAATAGCTCTATCAACTTAGTGCAGTCCTCTGGGATTGTCCATAATGTCTTTTGAAGTGTTCTATCTGGACTCATGCTTGCAAAAATTGCAAAACCTTTCGCTCAGTCACTCTAGTCTGGACCAAAAAACACAGATTGTATTTAAGTTTAAAAGCTTTATTAAAAGTAAACACATTTATTAAAATGAAGTCATAATAAAACTAAACGTTTAACTGATAATGGAAAAGTGGTTAGTGCTGACGATTAATTGAAGACATTTCTTGTGGTCGAGCCGAGCGCTCACCTGGTTTCAACTTGATCTTGTTGTTAGAAGTCCATCTTCTGTCTGTGTGGAGAAAAATGGTGCGTGTTAAAAAAACAGCCTTCATCAGTTGTGCCAAAAAGTGCAGCAAGACAACCTTCCCTGGAAAAAGGGACATTTTTTTTAACTTTAACGTAGACAGTCACAAATTACATTGTTTTCACATGTCTTCATTCCTAGACCAAAGACTAGTGAGTGCTTTATTCTAACATTCTTAAATGTACTTTGTAGGTGGAACATCTGGTGGCGGGACCAGTGTGGAGGTGGTGGTGCTCGACATGGAGGCGGAGGGCGATTCTTCAGGGGAGGAGGCGGTGGCTGTGAGAGTTGAGACGGTGGTGGTGGCGGCCAGAGGTAAGCTCTTATATATTCCTTACTTATTGAGATTGAAGACTAGCTGGGAAGGCAAGAATATGAGATGCATGGCTGGGTGAATGATGAAGCAATGATGGGTGGAAGGACAACAGCCTGGGTGGGTGACACAGAAACTGTATGTGTCCATATACCTGGATCATGCTACTATCTGACTCTTAGATAGCATATGTGTATCTAGAGCAGGGGTACTCCTAGTATGGCCCGCGGGCCGGTGGTGGCCCGGCAAGCCTTCCTTGGCGGTGCGCAGACCTTGCAGACAATCACTGCTCCCCCGGCCCCCACAGAGCAGAGGCTTTTTTGTATTTCACCTGTTAGCGCCCCTGCATCTCCACTTTGACAATCACTGCTCCCCCGGCCCCCACAGAGCAGAGTGGAGATGCAAGGCCACAAAGAGGTGAAATAGAACAAAGCCTCTGCTCTGTGGGGCCGGGCAAGCAGTGATTGTCAGGGTGGAGAAGCAGGGGCGCTACAACAAACAAAGCCTCAATAATATGTTCATGGTCTTTTAAAGACCTGTTAAGTACTTTGGTGTTGTTGTCTGTGTGTGCGCGTTGAGGAAGCGGTCTCAACCCGGGCTGAAGGCTGACACAGATAGACACACACACAGTGAGATGACAGAGGGGGAGGGAGAGGGAGGGCAGGAGGGAGAGAGAGATGGAGGGAGGGCAGGAGGGAGAGCAGGAGGGAGAGAGATGTATGTAAATGCTGGGTCTGGTGGCTCAGTGGATGAGGGCATCTGCTGCAGGGACCTGTGTGCAACCTCATGGTCACAAGTTATCGTTTTGCTTTAGCCCCGCCCCCTCTGACTCCGCCCCCACCAGTGCGGCCCTCGGCCCCAAACTACACTGTAAATGTAGCCCCTGAGAGAAAGTTTGTGAGTACCCATGATCTAGAGAGAGTAGACGGTCAGTGGATGAACTAAGTGTAACTTTGAAGAGCATGTAACACTGCACCCGCACGTCCGTTCCAGTGTAGGAAAGGCAAGGAAAAGAACTTTTAATTTTGTCCAAATACTACCATAAATAGTAGCAGTAGTTTGTATTGCAAGCACTGCATAGATCCGGTTATTATGGTGGCCACTCCCTACCTCTCTTAATAAGTTTACTAGTACTCAGTCATTCATGTGTGGATGTATCACTGGTCACTCAATAAAAAGCAAAGCACCTAAAGTCATCCCATATATAAGCAAAAACATCCCATGTGAAGTGATAGATAATCAGATTATTTATCTTCTTCAATTTTCCATTTCTAGTACTCATTTCTACTGTAGGGTGAAAGTTAAATTAATTAAGCAGTAGCCCTTGAGTTGTAACAGAGTATTCTCAGTGCCACCCGTAATAGAAAAGTAAGAGCTTCACCACCTGCATGTACTGGACGGGTACAGTAACGCAACGGCAACGCAAGTCTAGGTCACTCCTCATGGCGTGCGTCTCTTTTTCTCGGGTGCAAGTTTACTGCGCTGGCATTATGCCGGCTTGCAGAAAATAACGTACCAATTTTCCAAAACAAGAGATAAGAAGAAGAATAAGACTGGTGTACTTTCATAGTCGACTCCAATGGAAGTCCACAGTGCTCGTAGAATTTGTTCCTTAAACTCCCACTAATGTTAGAGCAAGGATGAAGAAGTGTGAGGTTAGATAGATACTGGCCTCAATAGTTATGTAATGCGCTTGAAAGTTGCTAGTTGTACTGCAACACAAATTTCTGCTGAATGATTGAGTTAATCTTAAAGAGCATTGGTTACAGACTATGTCTTTCTTTCTTCATATAGGTTCTCCTTCCAAACGAACAAGGAGGAAGGAGCTGGCTAGAGCGGCCCGGCAACGGAGGATCGAGGCCACTGTTGCGGAATATCGGCGGCTGGTGGCCCTGGAGGACGAGGAAAGTGTGCAGTCGACAACAACAACAACGTCGTCTGCATCGGCCTCCGTGGCCCCACGGGCTGCCACCCAGCACAGTGGTCCACCCAGACTGAGCCGGGCTGCCAAAGGCAAACGCCACCGCCGAGCAGCAAGGCCAACAGCTGCCTCTCACAGGCATTGCACCTGCAAGGCAGTGAAGGCACGCCTGCGCCGCACTACCCTGATGGTGTCCCGCCTTCAGCAGGAGCTCGCCTTGCTCCGCGAGGAGCATGATGCCCTGGCCCAAAAAGTTAACAGCATCCACCCATAGTGTCCCTTGCCCCTTTTTTAGAGACTTTTGGGGAGTGGGAATTGGGAGTTGGGTTTTTGGGGACTTTTGAAGGACAATCGTTGGGGTTAGGGAGGGTCTTGCGGGAGATTATTTTGTTAGGGATATAAATATACTTTTTCAAACTTTATCTGAGCATACCTGTTTTTTACTGCTTGCCTGGTGGGTGGGGGTTTAACGTTGACTGTTTTCCTGAAAGTTTAGTTCCATTTTCTTCCTTTAAGTGTAAATGCCCAAATGTTTTCAACACTAAGTGCCTCTCACAGACTAAGTGAATTGAATCCAAGAGTCCTAGGACTTTAGTAGTACTACCTTCAGTCTCTCGTCTCTCGTACTAATACTCCATTATACCCCCAAACCACCAAACGCTTATCTTACCTGTAATTTGTGTTTGAAAGTAGGGCTAGACCCAGGGCTGGCTCCACGGGAAACACCGAATAAGGTTGGCAATCTTGGTCGGATAAAATTTCCTCATAGCGGTGGTACTAGTGGTGTGACACAGTGGCAGTTGCATGCCTATGAAAAAAAAGAAAATGAAATCTGGTTTGTCCTCCTGAGCAATTCAACGGTACAACTGAGAATATAGCAGGTGACAGAAGTACAGTAGAGCAGTGCCACATTGTAGCCTAACAAATGGTAAAGTATAACTACTAATTCGGTTGAAGTTCTTTCACATTAGCAATGGTTCTTTGTCAAGCAGAGTAAGAATATATCCTCGGATTTCTTCACCAGCCTGTTGCTATCACCTTATCCTCCCCAGCAAGTGTGTGGATTTATTGCTGTAATAATAATTTAGTCACACATCAATCAAAACCACACAGCCCGGGGGAAGAGGGTTAGGGTTTGAAAAATGGATGGGTACGGGGGTTTTTGGGAAAGGTTTTGGGAGACAAGAAAAAATAGCACAGCATAGACAAACTATTGTGAACATAAACAAATCTTTGGGTACAAACCTATCCATCAATCTTTGAAAGTGCATGCACTACTGCATGCATGTCAGTGAAAAGTAAGTAGTACATTCGACAACTGTGGAAAGAAAGAATGCGACAGTACAGGGCCTGTGTGGAATTATTGATAACGATATTCAACATAAGGTCTCTGTAGCCAGATACCCGAGAGCCTTGCTGGTCACTATAAATCCATTCACAACAACACTCAATGGGGTTGGTCTGGAAGGTGTCAGGTTTACTCCCCGTGATCCAGTCGATGCAAATATGGTTCCACCTCCAAATGTCACCAACACCCAGAAGTGTAAACACAGGGTGTTCGAGCCATTAGGCGGGGGAGAAAAATAACAAACTAAAATAAAAAATGTGGGATGGGTAAAGGTAGGGTCAGCAGGATACCTGTAACAGAAGACAAGACAGGCATCAGTGAAGTGCTGTCCTAACATACAAGGGTACTCTCATATAGTCTCACTAAATAACCAAGGAAGTAGACAAGTACCTGAGCACCAAGAAAACATGACCTTGGATAGGAAATACTATAGCCCTTCTGCCACAATCTGTGAGGAAGGCCTAAGAAACACATAAACTTATAGTTAACGAACACACTCCTGTCGCACCAAACACACTCGCGTTATACTAAGACATCAAACCCACTACTCACAACATACCACAAACATGGTAGAGGACTCAATGTACAAAGGGGGTTCCAAATAGTCAAAGCAAAGATGTATGGTCCAACAAAAAGGAAGAGGGAAACGGTAGTGTGTAGGAAGCAAGAACTACAACACTGCGCTCTCTAAGTAATGACCCAGTAGAGAATCTTTGGTGAAGGTCAAACAGAAAAACGTAGTTGCGACCACCACTGAATTCTGCCAACAACACACCCCACGGTGCACTACACAAAGAGAACTGGGGTAGCCTGTAGTTACCTCACTACATGCCCAGTTATGGAGGTCCTTTGAAATACACAGTTATACAACGGAGACGCGTAGTTGTCCTTACTACCGCGCTCCGTTTTAATAGTACAAAAACGATCCCCGATGTGAACGCTAACACGTGGTATAGACCGCCACTGTGCTCCGCCACACACAATTCAACCAAACAGGAATTCATCAAAGGTAGAATTCTGTTAGAAAACAGTCACAGAACCTCCCTTAACAATCCGTTCAGGCAGTAATCAGCTGACCGCACGGGCGGCCGAAGAGTTTAGAGCGGCTTTACCTGAAGACGCGTGAAGTCCGTCTACCGCCAAGGACAGAACACGGAAGCGCTCCCCACTGATCCTCAGGGGGGGGGGAAGGTGATAGTCCACAGGAGACACGATAGAAAAGCATGCAGAGCGTCCGCTCTCATGCCGGTGCAGAACAGAAACCAGAATAACGCGCAACAGGAAGCGCGTCTGTTCCCCAGATAAACTTCCTGCAAGTCTCCCGCCTACTCATGGGAAATGCAGTTTCATAGTACGGTAGGCGCTTAGGGGCTGCGTAACCTGACAGAAGGTATAGTAGATAGAAAAGGAGAAATTGCTTTTTTTCTAGGTGTCCCCTCACTCACCAGGGTTGCCCCTTGGTGACATGCTTCATCATTGGGGCCATCCCAGTCCTCTACGGCCTGGGGCGTGCTGCGACTTGCGAATTACGTAGGAGCACTTACAAATGACTATGTGTGGTGCAGATGTGATAGTGGAGTGGACTAAGTGATGTGTTAAGGGATCAATTTAGAAGCCTAGAGAGAGCCAAGAAATGCAGTCACAGTCAGAGAAAAAGGCAAGGGATACTGTATCTATGTGGTTGTAGTGGTCCTGTTGGAAGTGGTAAGTAAGTTGCCTGCAGAAAAAAAATCCTCCTATTAGCGGCACTCCTCCATTGCAGCCGACGCTTCGTCCATCGATGTTGGTCACCAGAAGACACCCTGTAAAAAAAAGCACAGCATAGACAAACAATTGAACATAAACAATTCTTTGGGTACAAACCTATCCATCAATCTTTGAAAGTGCATGCACTACTGCATGCATGTCAGTGAAAAGTAAGTAGTACATTCGACAACTGTGGAAGAAAGAATGCAACAGTAAAGGGCCTATGTGTAAATTATTGATAACGATATTCAACATAAGGTCTCTGTAGCCAGATACCCGAGAGCCTTGCTGGTCACTATAAATCCATTCACAACAACACTCAGTGGGGTTGGTCTGGAAGGTATAGTAGATAGAAAAGGAGAAATTGCTTTTTTTCTAGGTGTCCCCTCACTCACCAGGGTTGCCCCTTGGTGACATGCTTCATCATTGGGGCCATCCCAGTCCTCTACGGCCTGGGGCGTGCTGCGACTTGCGAATTACGTAGGAGCACTTACAAATGACTATGTGTGGTGCAGATGTGATAGTGGAGTGGACTAAGTGATGTGTTAAGGGATCAATGTAGAAGCCGAGAGAGAGCCAAGAAATGCAGTCACAGTCAGAGAAAAAGGCAAGGGATACTGTATCTATGTGGTTGTAGTGGTCCTGTTGGAAGTGGTAAGTAAGTTGCCTGCAGAAAAAAAATCCTCCTATTAGCGGCACTCCTCCATTGCAGCCGACGCTTCGTCCATCGATGTTGGTCACCAGAAGACACCCTGTCCACTGCCTGCCTGATGCTGAATTGTGGCTCGCTACTGTGAAGCCTGACTCCATCCTTTTTTCCCCATTGCAGAGACTGAAACCCGGCCTGTAATTATTCAACGAAAAACAGGAAGTGATATAATATTACAACACCACTGATAAATAAATATAAGGTATGTAGGCTGTGGAGTGCAAAAAGTCACAATTTGATTTTCCTAGTAGACAGTACAATATTTTTGAAAGTGCGTACTCTGAGTCACCTTTTGAAGGATAAATAAGTATGGGCAAATTAATGTAGCGGATCTTGCCCCTCAAGCTAGGTGTACTGTAAACTGTGTTTTAGAACAAAATTAGATCTTCCTAGCAGTGCTCCCACCCAGGCCCTTACTAAAGCCAGTCGCAAAAATGTAGAAGACCCCCAATCAAATCTCAAAAAACGAGGCCTAGCAGAAAACTGGTGACAAAACTTACTTTGAAAGTAAAAGTAGGCCGAAGTACCCCCTTCCTAATTACCCATTACCCACCGTGGATTGCATTCAAACCACTTGCAAGCAACCAAGCAAAAGTAGCCATAGCCAGCATCGCTCCAAGACTCGAAATCCCCCCCACTCAAACACATGCAATAGAAATACTGCTAACCCTAACGAACCCTAAGTTAAGAATAGTGGCAAAGGCTTTCTTTAACTATGCCAAATCCCCCCTTTCCCACCATGGATTTTCTTCAAATGACTTGCAACCAAAATTACACATTCTCACGAGTGCTCTAAGACCCCAGAACTCAGTTGGAAAAATCTAGAACACCCCGAAACACATGCAATCCTGCTGCTAGGGCTAACCCTAACGAACCCTAAATTACAAAAAGTGCCAAAACTAAAGGCTTTTCCGCGCGGATTTTGTCCCAACCACTTCTACCCGGTATTAGACCTTCCCAGGAATGCCCCAAGACCCGGCAACCCACCCGCCAAGAAGCGTAACACCCCCAAACAGGCCAAAAGCAAAATCTCATACTTGCAATATTTCTGGGCCTTCGGTCCAAACGCGCTGCGTAGCTAGGCCATAAGTCGGGGTTGGCACGACGGATTTCCTGAAAAGCAAATGCAATCAAGATTAGAGTGTCCCAGCAGTGCTCCCAGACCACGAAACTCACCCACAAACACCAGGAAGCCCCCCAAACAGGCCCCCGAAAACGCTACATAGAGCAAAATGTCAGAAATAGCCAAAAAAAAAATCGGCCTGGATTTTGTCCCAACCCCTTCTACCCGGTATTAGACCTTCCCAGGCATGCCCCAAGACCCGTCAACCCACCCGCCAAGAAGCATAACACCCCCAAACAGGCCAAAAGCAAAATCTCATACTTGCAATATTTCTGGGCCTTCGGTCCAAACGCGCTGCGTAGCTAGGCCATAAGTCGGGGTTGGCACGACGGATTTCCTGAAAAGCAAATGCAATCAAGATTAGAGTGTCCCAGCAATGCTCCCAGACCACGAAACTCACCCACAAACAGACGGAACCCCCCCTAAGAGCACCTCAAAGGCAAGCAAGTCATCAAAAACACAAAAAAAATTCCGCCTGGGATTTGGTCCAAAACACTTTTATCCGGTATTAGAGCTTCCCAGCAATGGCCCCAGAGCCGTCAACCCAGGAGAAAATGAGTAGAAGACCCCCAAACAGCCAAAGAGCAAAAGTACAAAAATGGGGACTTAGTCAATTTTTCACAAATTTCCCAAATCACTCCGCGCGCGCTCTGCAGCTAGGCCCTAAGTCCCCTCTGCCACCATGGATTTGCTTCAAACCTCTTGCAAAGTAAAGTATATATAGCCAGCAGTGCTCCCAGACCACGAAACTCACCCACAAACACCAGGAAGCCCCCCAAACAGGCCCCCGAAAACGCTACATAGAGCAAAATGTCAGAAATAGCCAAAAAAAAAATCGGCCTGGATTTTGTCCCAACCACTTCTACCCGGTATTAGACCTTCCCAGGAATGCCCCAAGACCCGTCAACCCACCCGCCAAGAAGCATAACACCCCCAAACAGGCCAAAAGCAAAATCTCATACTTGCAATATTTCTGGGCCTTCGGTCCAAACGCACTGCGTAGCTAGGCCATAAGTCGGGGTTGGCACGACGGATTTCCTGAAAAGCAAATGCAATCAAGATTAGAGTGTCCCAGCAGTGCTCCCAGACCACGAAACTCACCCACAAACACCAGGAAGCCCCCCAAACAGGCCCCCGAAAACGCTACATAGAGCAAAATGTCAGAAATAGCAAAAAAAAATATCGGCCTGGATTTTGTCCCAACCACTTCTACCCGGTATTAGACCTTCCCAGGAATGCCCCAAGACCCATCAACCCACCCGCCAAGAAGCATAACACCCCCAAACAGGCCAAAAGCAAAATCTCATACTTGCAATATTTCTGAGCCTTCGGTCCAAACGCGCTGCGTAGCTAGGCCATAAGTCAGGGTTGGCACGACGGATTTCCTGAAAAGCAAATGCAATCAAGATTAGAGTGTCCCAGCAATGCTCCCAGACCACGAAACTCACCCACAAACAGACGGAACCCCCCCTAAGAGCACCTCAAAGGCAAGCAAGTCATCAAAAACACAAAAAAAATTCCGCCTGGGATTTGGTCCAAAACACTTTTATCCGGTATTAGAGCTTCCCAGCAATGGCCCCAGAGCCGTCAACCCAGGAGAAAACGAGTAGAAGACCCCCAAACAGCCAAAGAGCAAAAGTACAAAAATGGGGACAGTCAATTTTTCACAAATTTCCCAAATCACTCCGCGCGCGCTCTGCAGCTAGGCCCTAAGTCCCCTCTGCCACCATGGATTTGCTTCAAACCTCTTGCAAAGTAAAGTATATATAGCCAGCAGTGCTCCCAGACCACGAAACTCACCCACAAACACCAGGAAGCCCCCCAAACAGGCCCCCGAAAACGCTACATAGAGCAAAATGTCAGAAATAGCAAAAAAAAAT
Organism: Lissotriton vulgaris; assembly: GCF_964263255.1. Taxonomy (NCBI): domain Eukaryota; kingdom Metazoa; phylum Chordata; class Amphibia; order Caudata; family Salamandridae; genus Lissotriton; species Lissotriton vulgaris. The sequence continues at coordinate 244,337,654 of NC_141696.1, read as the reverse complement.
ATCGGCCTCGATTTTGTCCCAACCACTTCTACCCGGTATTAGACCTTCCCAGGAATGCCCCAAGACCCGTCAACCCACCCGCCAAGAAGCATAACACCCCCAAACAGGCCAAAAGCAAAATCTCATACTTGCAATATTTCTGGGCCTTCGGTCCAAACGCACTGCGTAGCTAGGCCATAAGTCGGGGTTGGCACGACGGATTTCCTGAAAAGCAAATGCAATCAAGATTAGAGTGTCCCAGCAGTGCTCCCAGACCACGAAACTCACCCACAAACACCAGGAAGCCCCCCAAACAGGCCCCCGAAAACGCTACATAGAGCAAAATGTCAGAAATAGCAAAAAAAAATATCGGCCTGGATTTTGTCCCAACCACTTCTACCCGGTATTAGACCTTCCCAGGAATGCCCCAAGACCCGTCAACCCACCCGCCAAGAAGCATAACACCCCCAAACAGGCCAAACGCAAAATCTCATACTTGCAATATTTCTGGGCCTTCGGTCCAAACGCACTGCGTAGCTAGGCCATAAGTCGGGGTTGCCACGACGGATTTCCTGAAAAGCAAATGCAATCAAGATTAGAGTGTCCCAGCAGTGCTCCCAGACCACGAAACTCACCCACAAACACCAGGAAGCCCCCCAAACAGGACCCCCGAAAACGCTACATAGAGCAAAATGTCAGAAATAGCCACAAAAAAAAATCGGCCTGGATTTTGTCCCAACCACTTCTACCCGGTATTAGACCTTCCCAGGAATGCCCCAAGACCCGGCAACCCACCCGCCAAGAAGCATAACACCCCCAAACAGGCCAAAAGCAAAATCTTATACTTGCAATATTTCTGGGCCTTCGGTCCAAACGCGCTGCGTAGCTAGGCCATAAGTCGGGGTTGGCACGACGGATTTCCTGAAAAGCAAATGCAATCAAGATTAGAGTGTCCCAGCAATGCTCCCAGACCACGAAACTCACCCACAAACAGACGGAACCCCCCCTAAGAGCACCTCAAAGGCAAGCAAGTCATCAAAAACACAAAAAATTTTCCGCCTCGGATTTGGTCCAAACCACTTTTAGTGCTTCCCAGCAATGGCCCCAGACCCGTCAACTCACCTGCAAAGAGGTAGAACAACACCCCCACAAGTGCTTAGTCTTTCTTCATTGGGCGTAAACCAGCCCTCTGCTTTGATGGAAATAGGAGTCTGGAGGAGGAGGATAGAGGAGCATGTTCTTCTGAACTTGTGAACCTGAGGAATGCAGACTGCGGCACCTTCAAATAAATTAGCAAACAAGTGAAGACAGTTCTGCTGATGGGCTTGTTTTTGTGATTATCTGATTAAAGTTTGAATTATATTAACTGTGCACAACAAAGAAAGACAGACACACAGGAATAAAAGTGAATAAGGATGAAAAAGAAAGTTATTGATTCGTTGTCTCATTTTCAGGGCTCGATGTCGGTTTCACGGTCCAGGAATAAGAATAAGGGTTCGTCATCATACTCTGCGAATTCAGGCAGGGAGAGCTCAGTGTCACCTGACAGAGTAGAAATTCCCTCATCTATGTTGCTGGCCACCTCCTCTTCATCCGGCACGCTCTCTCGTACTCTGAAATCTGGTGGTATGAGGTGCTGATTCATCTTGATCATTGTTAACCTCTCCACATTTTTGGGCGAGAGGCGGCTCCGTTTGGGAGTTACAATCCCACCAGCCGCACTGAAAACCCGTTCAGAAGACACGCTTGCGAGTGGGCAAGACAAGTAGTTTAAAGCCAGGTTGGTGAGCTGTGGCCACAATTCTTTTTTCCCATGCCAATACGCCAATGGGTCAGAATTAACATAGACCTCTGTTGAGTCATTCAGATAGTCCTTCACCATCGACTCAAGGTCCTCATCCAAGGTTCCTCCACTTTGCTTAGCTCTTGCTGTGCCTCTGACCTTTTGAGAACCAAACCCACGCAGAGCTAGCCAATCCTCTTCAGCCTCCAATGTTTCTGTTGTCTTTCGTGCAGATGATCCGGTTGCCGGTGTCTTTAACGGCTGAGAGGTCACTTGTGCCACAGCCACAGGTGCAGAAGTGGATTGTTTTGACTGGGGATGGCCTGCTGATGTACTGCCATTTCCTTCAATTTCCAGCCGTTCTGTTTCAAACTTCTTGGCTGACAAGGCTAGCCAACGTTTGTACTTTAGAACATGTTCATCATCAAAAGGAAAGAATGCTTGGCCTGCCAGCGCCTTTTTGTAGCGTGGATCCAGAATAGTAGCACAAATGTAATGCTGTTCTGAGTGGATCTTTTTAAGACGTTCATCACCTTGTAGGAGCTCTAATAATTGCTCGGCCAGAAGCAAAGAGTCTTGGTTTTTATCTTTTCCAAACACAGAACACACCTCCTTCAGTTGGTCCTCCAGCATGTACAACAATGGGATAGCTTTTCCCAAATTAGAGTCCTCCTTGCTGACTGCACGCGTGAAGAACTCAAAAGGACGAAGCATGCGTGTCAGGCTTTCAACTATGTTCCATTGCGGCCCACCCATCCTCAGCTCCTCTGCACCCTCTTTAAGGAAATATTGATCGAGTTCCGTATACTGCTCATACAGACGCTCAAGCATGTAGAAGGTTGAGTTCCAACGTGTTACCACCTCCTGGATGAGTGCTTTCACTGGCATTTGATGTTGATATAGCAGGCTCCTCAGCTGCTTCCGGGCCTTAAAAGAATGGCTGAAATGCTTGCACATTTTTCGGCAGGTGTCCAATACACTGTACGCTGCACTGCCTTTATTACCCAAGAATTTTTGGACAACCAGGTTTATACAGTGCGCCAAACACGGCACTCTGAAATAGTAACCGTCCCTCATGGCCTTAACTATATTGGCGCCATTGTCCGTGGAAACATAACCAACCTTGCGTTTTAGTGGGGACAGACAGTTAAGGACCTTTGTGTTAAAGACATCCAAAATGTTTTCTGCTGTGTGACGTTTCTCCAAACCAAACATGGCTAGTGTTGCATGTTTCCGAGCACCTTTAAAAACAATGTTAGTGTCAACACCTGAGTTTAGCTTTGCTTTAGCCCCTGAAAAAGAGACCCAGTGTGCAGTGATGCACATGTAATCAGCGCCTGCGCCACTGGTCCACATGTCTGTTGTCAGATGTATAGTGTGAACAGCACTCTTCTGCAAAGCTGCCCCAATCACCTTCAGAACATCTTCATGTAGTGCTGGAACCGCAACTCGGGCAAAATAGAACCGGCTAGGAACCTTCCATTTAGGGCAGAGCGCTGTCACTAATTCTAGAAAACCAACCCCTTCTACAAAAGAAAAAGGGAGAAGGTCCAGAGCTAGCATTTTAGCCAGCTTAGTGTTATACAGACGGGTCATTGGGTGGTTGCGTTCATATTGCGCTTCTGTAAACAACATCTTTTTAATGTTGCCCTGGACCAATGATTTACGGGATGATGATGATCTCTTCGACCCAGTTACGCTCGCTGATGAACTTTTCCGCATTGATGTCTCACTCTCTCCCACACTCTTAGTGTGGCTCCCATGGGGTGTGCTGCTGACATGGGAACTGGGTGTAAGTGAAGTGTTTGAATCGTCTTCTTCTACCTCCTCGTCATCAGCAGATGAAAAATCAACGTTTTCATTACGTGCAATTCCGGCTTTCTTGACCGCCTCTAGGTGCGGAAACCATTGGACAGCGTGCCTTCTCTCAAGATGACCTCTCTGGCCTCCGGTACCATAGTTAGAACCAAGCTTACCACGACTAAATCGAAGCTTACAAAGGCTACAAATGGCTACGTTTTCCTTTTTTGGGCAAACACTAAAGAAGTCCCAAACTGGAGACTTGAAATGTCTTCGGGGGCCGGAGGAGGCGGCGATACTGGTGGTGGTGGTCCTGCTGCTAATGCCAGATGAAGTGGAGGATGTGGATTGCCGATCTTCAGTACGTTTTGCACTTTCACCACCACGAATTGAGGTCGAGGACGAGGTGGGTACCTTCTTGCGAAGAAATATGGAAGCGGTAGGTTTTGGTGTACTACTTAACTCCAAATCTAATGATTCCATTTCCATTGCCTCCTCGCCGACATCATCATCACGCTCAGCAGCTTCTCGGGATAGGGTCAAAATGTCTCTTTGCTGCATGCCCGGTGGGGCTGCAGTGACCTTTGTGATGACTGGCTCGTCGTCATCGTGAGAGGCTTCATCACCAGCAGTATCTGTCACTTCTTGTTGAGCCTCATCACACTCCATAGGTTTGAGTTTTTGGACGACCTTCCTTTTACGCTTAGGTACCGGTGTCAGATCATGGTGTGCCTCACTGTCAGACCGCAGTTGTGGTTCCCAAGACAGATCACTTGCATCAGAACGAGGTGGGCTTGAAGAAGATGTAGACACCCCCCTTGATCTTTTCCTTGCTAGGGATGTGGAAGACAATGAATGATCATCAGGAGGAGTGGCTTCCAATGATACCTTGGCTTCATTGTCGATTTCCTGAAGTGCCCCTACTTCGGGAGGAACAACTATTGTGGGCACTTGTGAACCTCCATGCACCTTTGCTTGCGCATCTCCTTTTGCTGCCTCTCCTTCCACATGTACTTGGGCGTGTACTTGCACATGGTGTTGTTGTTGCGGCTGTGGTTGTTCAACACTTGTCAGATGAGTTACAACAACCTGTGTTGATTCAGGGACATTGCTGCTACTTTCTTGCGATGAGCCAACATCACTGGTCGATGGTGATTGGAGAAGTACACTGACTGCCTCTGAAGCACTCAAGGGCTTTGACTTAAGTTGGCGTGGTGGTGGAGGCACTGAACCCAATGGAGCAGGGGTGCTGCTCCCAGCTTGGTCCCCAGCAGAACCTGCTGCTGCAGGCGTACTTTTTTTTTTGCTCCCAAAAAACGTGGCGGGTGGCACACCAGCCTCCTTGGTAACTTGCTTCTTCTGCTCCTTACTAGCAACTTTCTTGCTAGAGGAGCTACGGAGAACTTTCTTTGGGGGCGGGGCCATCTTCTTCAGAGCAGGTCAGACAGCAGGCCGCAGTTGCACGAATTGTAGAGTTGTCTGAGGCCAGACGTGACGTCGCGTGACGTTATGCTGCACACACACACCGCTGCAGGACTTCTTCCTGGCACTGGTGGTTCTCTTGAGTCTTGTGCACCTAAAAAAATGGAAGACAGAGGAACATCAGTTCAGTTATAGAGCACAAAAAAAATCGAAAAACACTGCAAAATCAGCACAATCCCAATCCATCCATGCCCTCCATAATGTTTAAATTCAAGACAACCCACAGAAAGACTAGGCCCATGCAAGACTCACTACCCCTGGGCATAAATAAAGGTTGAAAAGTAGGCAAAATGGTTGGAGGCCTAACAACAAAGCCTGCATTCAAAATGGCCACTTGCCTCCTAGCACATGGCCAGGGCCTGCCTGTACCAGCACTCAAAATGGCCCCCACCCACATGGCCTGTCCCCATGAACACCCCCAAAAATCGAAAAACACTGCAAAATCAGCACAATCCCATTCCATCCATGCCCTCCATGATGTTTAAATTCAAGACACCCCACAGAAAGACTAGGCCCATGCACCACTCACTACCCCTGGTCAAGGCCCCAACAACAGGTCAAAAATCGAAAAACACAGAAAAATCAGCACAATCCCATTCAATCCATGCCCTCCATGATGTTTAAGTTGAAGACAGCCCACAGAAAGACTAGGCCCATGCTAGACTCAAATACCCCTGGTGAAAAGGCCACAAGTACAGGCCCAAAAAACGAAAATCACTGAAAAATCTGCACAATCCCATTCCATCCATGGCCTCCATGATGTTTAAATTCAAGACAACCCACAGAAAGACTAGGCCCATGCAAGACTCACTACCCCTGGGCATAAATAAAGGTTGAAAAGTAGGCAAAATGGTTGGAGGCCTGACAACAAAGCCTGCATTCAAAATGGCCACTTGCCTGCCAGTGCCAGCACATGGCCAGTGCCTGTAGCTGCACTCAAAATGGCCACCAGCCACATGGCATGTCCCTCCCCATGAACACCCCCAAAAATCGAAAAACACTGAAAAATCTGCACAATCCCATTCCATCCATGCCCTCCATGATGTTTAAATTCAAGACAACCCACAGAAAGACTAGGCCCATGCAAGACTCACTACCCCTGGGCATAAATAAAGGTTGAAAAGTAGGCAAAATGGTTGGAGGCCTAACAACAAAGCCTGCATTCAAAATGGCCACTTGCCTCCTAGCACATGGCCAGGGCCTGCCTGTACCAGCACTCAAAATGGCCCCCACCCACATGGCCTGTCCCCATGAACACCCCCAAAAATCGAAAAACACTGCAAAATCAGCACAATCCCATTCCATCCATGCCCTCCATGATGTTTAAATTCAAGACACCCCACAGAAAGACTAGGCCCATGCACCACTCACTACCCCTGGTCAAGGCCCCAACAACAGGTCAAAAATCGAAAAACACAGAAAAATCAGCACAATCCCATTCCATCCATGGCCTCCATGATGTTTAAATTCAAGACAACCCGCAGAAAGACTAGGCCCATGCAAGACTCACTACCCCTGGGCATAAATAAAGGTTGAAAAGTAGGCAAAATGGTTGGAGGCCTAACAACAAAGCCTGCATTCAAAATGGCCACTTGCCTGCCAGCACATGGCCAGTGCCTGTAGCTGCACTCAAAATGGCCACCAGCCACATGGCATGTCCCTCCCCATGAACACCCCCAAAAATCGAAAAACACTGCAAAATCAGCACAATCCCATTCCATCCATGGCCTCCATGATGTTTAAATTCAAGACAACCCACAGAAAGACTAGGCCCATGCAAGACTCACTACCCCTGGGCATAAATAAAGGTTGAAAAGTAGGCAAAATGGTTGGAGGCCTAACAACAAAGCCTGCATTCAAAATGGCCACTTGCCTGCCAGCACATGGCCCGTGCCTGTAGCTGCACTCAAAATGGCCACCAGCCACATGGCATGTCCCTCCCCATGAACACCCCCAAAAATCGAAAAACACTGCAAAATCAGCACAATCCCATTCCATCCATGGCCTCCATGATGTTTAAATTCAAGACAACCCACAGAAAGACTAGGCCCATGCAAGACTCACTACCCCTGGGCATAAATAAAGGTTGAAAAGTAGGCAAAATGGTTGGAGGCCTAACAACAAAGCCTGCATTCAAAATGGCCACTTGCCTGCCAGCACATGGCCAGTGCCTGTAGCTGCACTCAAAATGGCCACCAGCCACATGGCATGTCCCTCCCCATGAACACCCCCAAAAATCGAAAAACACTGCAAAATCAGCACAATCCCATTCCATCCATGCCCTCCATGATGTTAAAGTTCAAGACAGCCCACAGAAAGACTAGGCCCATGCACCACTCACTACCCCTGGTCAAGGCCCCAACAACAGGTCAAAAATCGAAAAACACAGAAAAATCAGCACAATCCCATTCCATCCATGCCCTCCATGATGTTTAAATTCAAGACACCCCACAGAAAGACTAGGCCCATGCAACACTCACTACCCCTGGTGAAAAGGCCACAAGTACAGCCCAAAAAAACAAAAATCACTGAAAAATAAGCACAATCCCAAGCCATCCAGCCCCTCCATGATGTTTAAATTCAAGACACCCCACAGAAAGACTCAGTCCACCCACCACTGAGTACCCCTGGGCAAAAGGCCCCAAAACAGCCCAAAAATCGAAAATTCCAAAATTTTAATTGCAGCAACTGTATTGCCCCAAACAAACTTACTTGTAAAATTTCTAATCCAACAGTGATCCAAAGAAAGTCAAAAAGGCCTCAAATCCAAATATCCAGCAGCATCCACAAAAAGTAATCCTTCCAGCTCCAGACCCAAATGAAAAGTGACCAGGAGATGGACAAAGCACTGGGAGGAGCCTGCTGAACAGGAACAGGAAGTTGAAGACTGTGGGGCACTTCCTTCCTCCCACCCCCCTGCCCCCCTCCCCAAAATGGACTCCTCGCTAAAAAAGTGCAGGCAAATATCAAACTAAGGAGTTATTCAGATAAAAATCATCATTTCTAGAAGGTTTATGCTGCTTGCTGGTGGATTTCTTGTGCAGAATTGCAAATTTATATTTTCGCTCGCCGCATCTCAAATCTCGCAATTGCGAAGTACCGCGAGACGTGATCTCGCCGTACTCGCGTTGACAAACTATCGCTGGCAAGCCGCGATGACGTAATCGCGCTCGCCAATTCCCGCGGGATCACACAGCAAGATCCAAAATGGCGCAGCACTCGCAAACTATCGAAAAAAACAACTCGGCAAACGATGATAAACGCCGCGCGCCGCAAAAATTGTATCACCAACGCCGCGCGCCGCCAAAAAAATCCGCTGCGTGCGAATTTGCGGATTTTGCGGGAAATCCGCAAATCTCGCGGATTGCGGATTTCCCGAAAATCCGCAAAATCCGCGAGCGTAACGGATTTTCCGCCCATGCTTAGTACCAGTACGTGTGATATCACAAAAACTTTAAACTAAGCATGGGCGGAAAATCCGTTTCGCTCGCGGATTTTGCGGATTTTCGGTAAATTCGCAATCCGCGAGATCCGCCAATCTCCCGCAAAATCCGCAAATCCGCGAGCAGCGGATTTTATGGCTTGCTCGCACTGTTCCCGTGAGTTCGCGGCTTGCCAGTACAACTTCGCACCCAGCGAGTAAGTGCTAAATTGCAGAAATACGATCTTAGCAAAACTGAAACTACTTACCAGGTTCAAAAGTTCAGGCTCATCATTAGTAGCCATTTCCTGTAGTGCTTCCTGAGGGGCCCCTCCAGAGTTCAGTTGCCAGTTGCAACTATTATGTGACCCTGCTCTGAACCTCAGAATAGTTACACATATGCCACAAAGGTCCTGAATTACAGCTAAGGGAGACAAGCAGGAGCCAGGCTGGAAGTTAAAATCCATTAATCAGCCCCTAATTCATTATTGTCAGTTGGGGCAGGGCAGGTGTTGTAACTAATTTTGCAACAATGAAAGCACTTAGCAAGTGCAAAAGATCACTAATCAGGAAGCACTAAGGAAGCAGGTGCCAGCTAAAAAAATATTCTGTGACACATTAATCAGCCCCAAATTAATTCAGGTCACTTGAGGCAGGGAAGGTGTGCTTTGCTTTGCCGAAAATAATGTACACTGGACAACCAGAGGGTGTGGTGATGAAACAGAGGGTGGCATGGGTGGGCCAGAGGGTGGCATGAGTAGTCAGAGAGTGGCAGTGGTGACAGAGAGTGGCAGTGATGAAGAAGAGTGTCCCAAACAGGCTGGACACGTAGAAACAACAAGTTCGCAAAACTTGCGACCCGACAAGTAAGTTCGCAAATTGCGAAATTGTAAAAACCCTCGCGAACTGGCAGAAACACGCGCGAACACAAAAAAAAAAATCCGCAAATTCGCAGGAATTCGCGGATTTTGCGGATTGCAAGTTCGCAAATCCGCAAAATTCGCGAACGCGAGATTCGCAAAATTCGCCCATGCTTACTTTAAACTCTACATCTCATCCAAAGCTGGTGGCATCCCCCAACACCTATTTCATCTGTGGCACTGCCGCCTACACTTGGCTCCCCCGTAACTGATCTGGTACCTGCTATCCGGCCTTCCTCCTTCCACCAACGTATTCTACCCATGGAGGTTATCACCTGTCAATGAAGGGTGCTCTACGCCGCTCACGTTGGGGCGTCATATTAGCCGAGGATACAGCAGGCCAGGAAACTCGGGACTTCTTTAAAGGTTTCCTTCCTTTCTGGGGCCCCATGGCCAACAGTCGGGCTGTACGAGGACTGACCAGGGTCCTCGAAGCTACCATCACAGTAACAGCTGGTGCCCTCTCCAACATCACTGCAGAGCTGCAGGCGGACCGCTTCATAACGTTCCAGAACAGAATGGGCCTAGATGTCATCCTTGCTGATCGTGGTGGTGTGTGTAAACTGATCCGCTCCAGCTGCTGCGTGTACATCCAAGACAATGCACCTACAGTGTATGATGCCATCCAACGTCTGCATCACCTTTCTTCCGAAATTCATCTGGATGAAGGCAACTGGTCCCTCACAGGCTGGATCTGGGGCCTCCTTTCCCAGTGGGGGTGGAGGATCCTCATCTTCCTTGCCTTGGGAGTGACTGTCCTGGTCTCCTGCTGTTTGTGCTTTCAGTGCCTGCCAGTGCTCTGTACAATGTTTGTCCAGACCATCAAGCCTCCACCCTCTAACATTCACAACACCAATATGATGATGATGCTTCAACAAGAAACTGATGGCCTTATGAACATTGACACTTCTTAAAGTATTTGCCACTCAATGGCAAAAGGAGGGTCTGAGGAAAAGTGTTCTTCTGATCGGCATCATTTGTACGGGGACTCCATTGCTTTTTCATTGCCATCTCATGTCAAACACTTCCACACGACCCACCTGGTTGTTTCTGCTGATGCCTGAGGAAATTCTGACACGACAAAAACCATCTTGCAGCCTGCATTTCTGCCCAGGAACTGTCACACACCCAACCCCCCTGTTCTTTGCAGTTCACCAGAAAGCCACGAGACACTCACACCCTGAGTAAATGATTTCTTTTTCATCTCCTGCTCCCAGCTTGGTAAACATATTTGACACCGTGATCAGGATATCTGGACAATGGTTTGACTGCTGGGCCTTGATCAGGGTGATTAAACAATGACCTGCAAGACTGAGCCTTGATCAAAGCCGAGTGAACAATGATGTCTGGATCTGGTTATCAACTACAAACACTGCCCTGATTGAACAATGAACTAACAGCCAAAAGACTGAAATGAAAAAGTATAAAAGGCTTGTAAGCTGCGGTGTAAAGCAGCAGCCTCCTCTGTCTTGTTTCTGATGAGCTTGGGACTCTGTTCCATAGTCTGGGCTATTTGAATAAATCTGGGTTCCTCCTGCAGACGAAGGCTCCTGTGTCTCCTTTTACTATGTATGAAGGGTATGGAAGGCTTGGGCAGTTCCCCCGCCACCGAGACCCAGTAAGTGGGTTAATCCAGTTCTTCACTTGTCTTTTGACTCCCTTAGTGCATCGGCTGCCGTTGCTGGGTCCTCGGTGGTGGCTAGGCGGCAGTTATTGCTTAAGCCTTGGAAGGCGGAGGCAGCTCAAAAGAAAGAACTCATGAAGATTTCCTTCACAGGTTCCAAACTGTTAGGTGACCCCGTGGAGGCTATGATTAAAAAACTGCAGAGAACAAGAAGTTGTTGGCTCCTGACTGGCCTCCGCCGAAAGGAAAGTTTGCTGGCTATAAGCGGGCATTTGGTCCGACTTTTCAGTCTAAGATGGCCGATCAGCCCTTTCATGGTATGGGATGTGGCCGGGGTGTCCCTTTCTTTCATAAATCCCGGGGCCAGCAGGGAAGTTTGTGTGCAGATAGTCAATCTAAATCGTGACTATCCTATGTGTCTAGGGGAGGGCCCGGTTGGGGGTCTCCTCAGGAACTTTTTGCTGGTCTGGGAAGAATTTGCCAGGGATCAGTGGGTCCTGCAGATTGTCAGACTGGGTTATTGTATAGCGTTTGTGGAGTTCCCCTTGGAGCTTTTCTGTGATACCCCTGTTCCAAGTTTACTAGTGAAGTCTCAGGCTCTGCTGGATGGGGTTCCGGACCAGTTGAAAAAAGGCGCCATTGTGAGGGTCCCTGTGGCGCAACAGAGAAAGGGGGCTTACACTATCTTTTTTCTGATCAGGAAGCCAAATGGAGATTATCGGCCTGTGTTGGATTAAAAAGCCCTCAATTTGTGTATTCCTCGCTGGTCCTTCAAAGATGGTGACACTCCAGTTGATTCTGCCCTTCCTTTCGGTGAGAGACTTTCTCATGTCTCTGGATATGAGGGATGCGTATTTTCATGTGCTGATTCATAGTGACTCGCAGAAGTTTCTGAGGTTTTGTGTAAGAGGCGAACATTTCCAGTTTCACATATTGCCCTTTGGTCTCTCTGATTCGCCTAGGGTGTTTACCAAGTTGTTGGCTCCTTTGGTGGGGTTATTACATGCCCAGGGGATCCAGGTTTTTCCGTACTTGGATAAGTGGTTGATTTCTTCCTCTTTTTTCTCAAAGGCTCAATCTCAAACTCAGTATGTCTGCTGTATCCTGCAAAAGTTCGGCTGGTTTCTAAACTTGCAGAAGCCCCATTTGATTTCCACTTAGGAATTGTTGTTCATTGGAGGGATCTTCAACACAAGGGTGGGGTAGGTGGTCCTTTCTGAACCTTGCAGGGTGACTCTTGTGAGAGAACAGACAGAGGTTTTGGCCTTTCGCACTTCCACAGCAAGGCAGTGGTTGAGGGTGCAGGGGTTGATGGACACTACTGTGTGATTGTTTCTTGGACCAGGCTACACTTGTATCACCTGGTGAAGCACAACCATCGCCTTTGTCGATGAATGAATTTGTTGTCACTGAGGGCGATGCATCTGCCTTGGATGTTGAACTCAGAAGCAGTTGTTTCCCTCCATGTTGGAATGTGTTTGGATCGAATGGCGTTTGGGATGCAGAAGTTTTGAGTGCCAAATATGGACCTGTTTGCAACCCAGGAGAACGCTTTGAGAGAGAGGTTTTGCTCTCTGTGCCCGTCGGAGACAGTTTGGAGGGTGGATGCTCTATCCTTTCAGTGGGGGACAGGATTGATTTATGCTTTGCCTCTGATTGCTTTAATTCAGAGGGTTCTTATGGAGGTCAAGCTGGACAGGGCCTCTGTGATCCTGGTAGCTCCGGTCTGGTACAAGCCACCTTGGTTTCCTCTGTTGTTACAGTTGGCGGTGTTGCCTTGCTGGAGACTTCCCATGGACCCCTGTCCTCTGGTGTTTCCGGATCAGTCTCTGGGGTGTCTGGTCAGCTTGCAGCTGGAGGGATGGCTGTTGAAAGGATGAACCTTGTGGCACTGGGTTGTTCTCCTGAGCTGGCTCTCTTTATTCCGCAGTCTTGTAGACGTTCTACCCCGAAATCTTAGGCCAGGCATTGGGTTTTCTTTCAGGGCTGGTATTCTGACAGGGACTGGCCTCCTTTGACGGTGGATCCTGTACATATTTATCGAATTTCTGAAGGTTGGTTTTGATTTAGGTTTGGCTGTTTCCTCATTCAGGGCTTAGTCGGTGGCTGTTTGTGATTTTCAGGGTCCTCCTGCCTGTGATGCTGTTGTACCTTTGGTGTTCCGGCTGTTGATGTGTTGCTTTCTCAAGAAGCCTATGGTTAAATCCTTGACTCCCGGTTGGGATCTTCCGTTAGTATTGAAGGCACTGCAGTCTGCCCCATTTGAGCCTCTGGGGGAGGTTTCCCTGAGGTATCTGACTATCAAAGTTGTTTTCCTGGTGGCTATTACCTCGGCCAGGCATGTGGGGGAGTTGGGCTCATTGCTTTGTTCAGAGTCTTTTTTGAAGCGCTATCTGGATTGGGTAGTTCTCAGGGCTGATCTTTTGTTTGTGCATAAGGTTCCTTTCTTTTTCCATGTTCGAAGGGGCCGTTGTTGCAGGTGTTGTGTCCTGATCCTCAGTCTGAGGAGGAGGTTTGGCTGGACCGTTTGGATGTATAGTGGGCTCTTGGGGTGTGTTTGGGTCGTACCCAACCGATTTGTAAAGTGGTTTAGCATTTGCTACTTTTAGCCTGGTGGGTCATGGTCTAAAGCCTTCTTTGTCTACTCTCAGTAGGTGGCTACGGTGTGCTCTTCTGGCAGCTTATGAGTCCAGTGGCGTGCCAGTACCTGGGTCAGTGCAGAACCAGTCTACTCAGGGGATGGCTGCTTCCTGGTCTTGTTTGCAGGGGGCTTCTATGGTGGAGATTGCAAAGCCGCAACTTGGAATGCTCTTCACACCTTTATGTTGAATTATCAATTGGTGGTCGGTGGTAATGTGCCTGCCAATTTTGGTGATGCTGTGTTGTGTTCTGTGCAAAGGGTGTAACTTTGCTGCTTCTTGTTATAATAACGTCTGTCTGCAGCTCTGTTGTTGAAGCTGATTCTTGCTTGGATATCTGCTCATGAATGTAAGGACTGACGGGGAGGTCTGGCAAGGAGGTAATGACTGGTTACTTACCAGTAATATTCGTTACTGCGATTCTTAGACCTCGCCATCACAGTCCTGGTTTCCATCCCCCCTCCCCCCCTGTTTCAGTATCTTGTGCTTCGTGGTACCGGATGTGAGAAGGTAAGGTCAGGCGTTAGGTGCCACAGGTTGTGGGCAAGGCCTGGAGGGTAGGGATTGGAGCAGGGGGGTTTTCAGCTAACGAAAGTGTGCGGGGAGGAGCTGTTGCTCATGTATGTAAGGACTGTGATGGGGAGGTAATGAATCCCTAAGACATTGGCCAAGGCTTTATACTTGTGACCTGCAGGTAAGACAAGAATGTCTGCTAAAAAATAATGACAAACTGAGCTATCTACATAAACAAACCTGTGATCTTCATGTTTCATTCTGTGATTTATGGCAAAGCAAACACAAGGAGATGATTGACGGAGCACTGAGACTTTTCAGGCTCTCACCCCCAGTCACAGATCTGGGTTAAATCCATCATCGTTCTTTAGCTCACTTCGACACCTCAGTTCAGACCCAACAATGCAAATCAGTCTTGACCCTGTGCCTCATGGGAACAATCCAGCCTGACTGCTAAGCCAGGTCTTCCCTGAACCGGAAAGAAGCATCCTGGGACTGCTTTTGGGGTAAAACCCCTCATCAGCCAGGCTATCTTGAATCCAGTGGCAAAGTGAGCAAGGGACCGGCATCTGGGCATACCCTGCCAACTTACGGCGAACAAAGCGAACACAAGAGGATGATAAACGACTCTCTGAAACTCTTCATACACTCACCCCCAGTCACAGATCTGGGTTAAATCCATCATCTTTCTTTAGCTCACTTCGCCACCTCAGTTCTGACCCAGCTATATGGAAATCAGTCTTGCCTCTGTGCTTCATGGGAACAGTCCAGCCAGAACTGCCAAGCCAGGTCTTCCCAGAACTGGAAAGAAGCATCCTGGGACCGGTTTTGGGTAACACCCCTCATCAGCCAGGCTAGTATGAATCCAGTGACGAAGTGAGCAAAGGACCCATGATTTACGGCAGGCACATTTATCCTGAATGGTACTTTATGTTGAGTTGAACCTGTCATTAGAATGCACACAAATCTTTCCAACAAGTGCATTAACTATCAGAGTCACAAAGATCTCAGTACCAGGTGCTATTTTGAAATGCAGCCTGTTCAACAAAAATGAACAAGTTTAGACTTTGCTCTTTCTGACACCACCCACTTTCTGTTGCCAACTCTTGGTCTGTGCCCGATTCTTAAAGAAATTCACGAAATTTCGCAAGATCACAAAACATCACAAAAATGCCTATGGAAAAAACAGAGACAAACTAAATAAATGTTCCCCCTTTCACACACAATCACACTTGCACACCCATTTCATACACTGAATCACATACAGTTTCACACAAACACACAAATTCCACATTTCATTCTCACAGGCATACCCATGCATGCAAATTCACACACTGTTTTGCTGTTACTTTTAATCTCTCACACGTTGTCTTACACAAACATGCACGGCCGGACAGTGGCAGCTCTCAGTAAATTTTACCAGGTACAATAGCTAGTCTGGAGTTGCATTTTGTGCTATGTGCGAATGCACGATTGAAACGTTTTTAGAGGCTTCCAAGGGTGTCTCATTGAGCAGAGTTACTTAGGAAGGTATTAGGCCACTCCAAATCACCCAAGAAGTTTACAGTTCTATAAGAAACTTTTAATAATAGATGGCACACTAAGGAATCAATCAATTGCAGTTTTTATGTAATTATTAATGCATTAATTAAAGTCTAATTTCTTTCATAATATTTCCACTTCGGGCATAAGCAGAGTTTCTAGTGAGGAGGGTGCATACTCTACCAGGATGGATCGTATCCTCTATTTAAATAGATGCCAGGAGATAGGATTCATCGACTGCCCAGATGAATGCATAGAGCCTGCGCCAGAAGAGATGCCCTAAAGGATTCAATATTCACTATAAAAAAACAAAAGAATGGTCATCAATGATGTTTGTTCATAAGCATTATTTGTGTGGACTCCAGCAAAATATGTGAGCAGGGGCTGGTAATCCCAAATTCCAAAATGCTATGTGACATTATCAATTCATCCCTGATTTTTGCAATACATGTTTTTTATGGTAGGATTTGTATTATCTCTTTCATAGAATGAGAAATTAAACTACAAATCCCAGAATGCAAAGGTTGACCAGCTAAATTCGAAAACTGTATGAAAGCGTCACACCTTCCATGGAACCATCTGTCACAATTGCCTTAGGTCTCGTTTTCCATCTGAAGCCAGAGGTTGCCAGTTGTGAAATGTTGAAAAAACAAACATTTATTTTGCCTCTGATGTAGTTTTTCTTTATGGTTAATTGGGGAAATTGGTGGAGAGGGCAGGGATTGCCTTTCACAAATGCCTTTAATTTAACTTTCTGATGGGTGAATATTTGCAGGTATTTATAACAGTGAGCATTCTAAACAAATTGCACTGCCCTGAACAATACTCCCACACCCATGCCCATTAGGTTTGACAGTCACCTTTGTACCCTCACAGTGCAAGACAAAGGTAATGCCCTGCAGCCACACCCCTCCTCGCATAACTTCCACAGCAGCACACATAGGTCACTGTGTTCTAGAGCATAGGTCATTGTGTCCTAGAGCCAAGAGCTGCTGTTCTTGCACTCTTGTACCAACTCAGCCCTGGCTTCCACCGTTTGAAAGGCGCACATTAATTTGCTCAGGACTTGCTGAAGAAGGAATTTATGATCAACATCACTTGCATCAAAGCCAGCCCCCCCATGAGTACTGGTACTTTCCTTCTCTGAGGAAAAGTTATGGTACTCATGGGGAGAAACTAATAAAGTGCTGGTACTCCGTACCCATGAGTATTGGACCGTTTAAAGCACTTCTGGTGCCCACAGCTCTGCTCAGTAGCCTGCGGCTGGTGCTATTACACATTGGTGCACCCAATACCACGTTCAGTAGGCTTGAATCCACCTCATACCTCTTTAATCCACTCCATTTACTCCCTGCTCCTTTATCTCACTCTTGCAGGTTTCTGCTCTCACCCTTTGTGATGGTTTTCCCGTATTCCTTTTTGCTTTCTTTATTTCTCTTTTGTGTGTTTTTCTCTCTTGCTCTCCATAACTGTTTGACGAACTAAAATAATTGCCGGTCCTCAACAACGAGTGCCAGTGATCCCCACCGGCAACAACCTGCTCATATTAAGCACTGATTGCAAATGAAATGAATGAATGAATGAAATGAAATGAATGAATGAAAGGGTTCTTGTAAATCGCATGGCTACCCGGGAGTGTCCCAGCGCTGATCAACTATAAAGAACCCTTTTACGCCAGACGGGAGGCAGGGAGAAGGTGGAGAGCCCAGATTATTAAAGGAAAACCAAACCCTCTTCTGCAGAAGCTCACCAAGATATCAGTACACAAAAGTAAACAACGCACTTCCAGGCTGAAAACCAATTATTTAAAACTAGAACTAGTGTAAACATATATCGTAAGAGAGAGACAAAATTATAAATTTAAATTTATTTATTTTATTTATTTTTGGTTTTTGTATAGCGCGTAGTCACCCTTGAGTATCCCAGCGCTGAAACCTCGAACTCCTAACGGGGGGCACAGGAAACATTCGGAGAGAGTCAGGGAAAAAGGAGGGTTTTAAGGGACTTTCTGAATCGAAGGAGGTTTGGCTCAGCTCTGAGGTTTGAGGGGAGAGCGTTCCATTTTCTGGCCGTGTTCACCGAGAATCTACGGCCGCCTATGCGGGTTTTCTTCACCCTGGGGACAACAATAAGGTTTCCTTGTTCGGACCGAAGTACTCTCGAAGGTCTGTATGGAGTGATCCAGGTGCTCAGAATGGGGGGACCCGTATTGTTCAGGACCTTGTGTGCCAGACAGAGGGCCTTGAAAGCGACTCTTTCCCTTACGGGGAGCCAATGAAGTTTTTTCAAGGCGGGTTTGGCCGAAGTTCTTGCTGGGGTGTTTGTAAGCAGGCGGGCTGCGGCATTTTGAGTTTTTTGTAGTGTTTGCAAGGTGGCTTCCGGCGCCCCTAGGTAAATTGCGTTACTGTAATCCAACCTTGCTAGCACCAAGCCTTGAATTAGTAGGAGGCGGGACTGGAATGGGAGTAGGGGGAGTACTTTCCTACATGATCTCAGGAGCCCATAGCAGATGCCGGCTGTTTTCCTGGCCTGTGTCCGGAAAGTAAGATCTGTCTCTAGCCACACTCCGAGACTCTTGACCTCTGTCTTAGGGGAGGGGGGGTCACCCATACATGCGGGCCAGATGTTAGGTGGGAGACTCGGGGTTTTGTGTCCGAGAAGCAAGATCTCTGTCTTTGACCCGTTCAACTTTAGGTCGGAGTCGCCCATCCATTGATGAACAGTGGACAGGCAGTCTTGCAGGTTGGAAGGCTGTAGCTTGGGGTGGGAGAGGGTCACCACCAATTGAGTGTCATCAGCGTAGCTGACGATCGTGACTCCAAAAGGGGCGACCAGCTCCTCCAGAGGGGCCATATATACGTAAAAAAGTGTGGGGCTTAATGAGGAGCCCTGGGGCACTCCACATCGGAGGGGGATTGAGGGAGACCAGCTTTCTCCTTCCCAGACTTGGAAGGAGCGTCGGGAGAGAAAGGATGTAAGCCATCTCAGCGCACTGTTTTGAACGCCAGTGCTCTCTAGGCGCTGGACTAGGACCTGATGGCTGACAGTGTCGAATGCTGCGCTGAGGTCCAGGAGGACCACTGCCACTGATCCTCCTGTATCCATGATTTCCCTCGCTTTTTCTACGGCCGCCAGGAGGGCGGTATCTGTACCCTGACCTGGTCTAAAACCAGTTTGAGAGTTCTTTAGGCAGTGGTTTGCTTCCAGGAAGTGGGACAATTTTTTGTTTGCGAGCTTCTCCGCGACCTTACCTATCCAGGGGAGGAGCGAGATGGGTCGGTAATTAGATAGGTCCGTGGGGTCTAGTGACGGCTTCTTCAGCAGACCTTTAACAACGGCCTCCTTCCAGCTTTGTGGGACTATTCCTTGGGAAAAGGAGATGTTGATGAGGGCCGTGAGTCTGGCTGTGATGGTTCGTGCTATGTTTTTCGTGAACCGTACGGGGACTGAATCGCTGGGGGCTCCGCTTTTCGTGGCTGCTAGAGTGGTTGCCACTTCTTCTTCTGAGACTGGTCCGAATGCGGTTAAACAAGGGGATATCGGTTTGTCCATGGGGTTTCCAGACGTAGGGGTACAGTCCTTGGCGATTCCCGGGGTGGTCTGATTAGTGGCAGGTAGAGAGGAAAGGATTTTCTTGATTTTGCTATCAAAGAAATTGGCCAGGTTGACACATTTCTCCTCGGCTGCTTTGGGGTCCAGGGGTGTCTGCGGGGGGGCTGGGACATGGAGGAGCTCCTTAAGTATGGAGAAAGTCTCTTTTGCAGAGCACGAGGAATTTTGTATTCTTACCTCAAAGAAAGAGCTTTTAGCGCTGATGAGGGCTTGTTTATACGCCTTCATGGCAAATTGATAGGTGTTTTTGGCCGTCGCTGTTTTATTTTTCCTCCATGTTCGTTCCGTCTTTTTACACTCTTTTCTGAGAATGTTCAAGGCTGGGGTGTACCAGGGAGCATGATTGATCCTCTTTACATGTTTAAGTGAGCGTGTTAATGGAATAAGGCTGTCTAGGGGGTTGGTGAGCCAGCTGTTAAATTCCCTATCAGCGATGTTAGGGTCAGCTGCAAGGGGGCCATCGGAATCCCTGAGCTTCGCTTCCCATTTCCCAATGCTTTCAGTTTCTACAAAACTACATGCACAATACAGAAACACACACTCACAATTATATAAACACTTGTTCGGTTGCAAACTTGGAAATTGGGGTTCGAGCTTGCGAAGCATGCAGACTTTTTTCAGTAGTCAGGAAGGTAGAATAAGATGGCAGCCCTGGTGTGCGCTCCAGAAGTAACACATCCCTGGTGGGGCCCATGGAAGACTTTGAATTAAATGCAAATTAATTCCACCTTTTCAGGACTCACGATAGACAAATATAGATGTCTGGCAGGCCTCATGTCATTAAAACTTCAAAAAGTACAATAAGATATGATATAGGGGATTGATAGACACTACGGGCCTCATTTATGAAAAGTGACACATCGCTGCAAGAAAGCAGTGACGCGTCACTTTTCATTGTGCCCTCCTTACGATATGCTGGATGCCTCTTATTTACAGTCTGACGCATCATGTGGCAAGGAGTTACAGATACGTCAGTATTTCTGATGTATCTGTAGGCGCAAAAATGAAGGATTGCTGGAGTGTGTCACAAAAGTGACGCAACTCCATCAATGAGTCATTTCACATAGGCAAGTCCCATTTCAAATCTGCCTGCATCAGTCTTACGCCTGCTGCGAGGCAGGTGTAAGATATTGACGCATTTGAGTCCTAGAAGTTCTACGAGACTTACTTGCATGAGAACGCCCACCCTGCATACATTATACCTGGCACAGGTATAATGTGGAGCAGGGGTTTACAAAGTGACGCATCTACCTAGATGCGTCACTTATATGACGCAACGTGGTGTATTTTTACATTGCTGGTGCGTCACATAAAGTGACGCACCGGCAGTGCAAAAGTGACGCAAGGGCTCATAAATAGGACCCTCCCTTTCTGAGCTTTCACCTCTACTTTGAAACGTTTACAACTGATGGAGCGTGAATGGTGATGACTGTCTACCTTTATCAATTTCTATCTGAAAAAAACGATTTTGACACCTTTACCAAAATATGACATGTTTACGTATTGACAAAATTATGACATCACATACTGCATCGTAAAAGCATGCAGAGTTCTTTGACAATGATTTCATGAAAAACTTAAGGCTAAGTGAGAAGAATGGATAACCTAAGAATTGACTTGTTTATGTGCTATGAAATGAACGAAATGTGAAAACAAAATGCTGAAAGTTTCAAGAATAAACACATAAAAGTGCTTTAACATAAATGCATAGTAGAATTAAAAGAATAAAGTAGATGATGATTTTATTTTGCTGATAATGCAAGACCTTTTCTCCTGAGGCGGAAGCCGGGAGCTACAGGCACGAGCACTCGCTCATTTTTTAAAAAAAACTTTGAGAGTCACGATAACTTGTACTTGTGTAAAATTACGATCTGACAAACCTGTGTGAATGCGTGTGTGTTGATTTTAAAAACCTCACCGTCTCACATCTCCATTCTCCCGCCCACAACCTCACAGCGGATCTTAGCGCTGCCGAGGACTCGCAGTGAAAAAAAACATTGCCTCCATTTCCCGCCGCACTCTGAGGCCACGCCCCTTTTTACGAGGCCACGCCCCCTGAGTATTTAAGCCACGGAAATCAAGCGTCTGGTCAGAAGACCTTTTATCCTGAGGCGGAAGCCGGGAGCTACAGGCACGAGCACTCGCTCATTTTTAAAAAAAAACTTTGAGAGTCACGATAACTTGTACTTGTGTAAAATTACGATCTGACAAACCTGTGTGAATGCGTGTGTGTTGATTTTAAAAACCACACCGTCCCACATCTCCATTCTCCCACCCACAGCCTCACAGCGGATCTTAGGGCTGCCGAGGACTCGCAGTGAAAACAAACATTGCCGCCATTTCCCGCCGCACTCTGAGGCCACGCCCCTTTTTATGAGGCCACGCCCCCTGAGTACTTAAGCCGCGGAAATCAAGCGTCTGGTCAGAAGACCTTTTCTCCTGAGGCGGAAGCCGGGAGCTACAGGCACGAGCACTCGCTCATTTTTTTTAAAAAAACGTTGAGAGTCACGATAACTTGTACTTGTGTAAAATTACGATCTGACAAACCTGTGTGAATGCGTGTGTGTTGATTTTAAAAACCTCACCGTCCCACATCTCCATTCTCCCGCCCACAGCCATACAGCGGATCTTAGCGCTGCCGAGGACTCGCAGTGAAAACAAACATTGCCGCCATTTCCCGCCGCACTCTGAGGCCACGCACCTTTTTAGAAGGCCACGCCTCTCTACCAAGACTTCTTCTCTCTATAAAATATGTGTATATACCGATCGCGCAGCGGGCGAGCGCAGCGGGCAAGCGCAGCGGGCGAGACGTTTGCGCGCCGAAGGCACGCCTAAGGCAAGCCCGTCTGCGCCCGTCTGCGCCAGCTCCGGGCCTAGGTCCAGCCATGCCGTCAGTCCTTCATCGGCCCAGAGACTTAGATGGACCAGCACACAGCTACTAGACCTAGGTAAGACATCCTGCTCGTCTCCCATCACCTGCAGCTTCCCTCTACCTATCCCCTTCCGGCACAAATGTCCAAATTGTCCTTTTTCCCTCCGTCCCGACTGGACTCGTACCAGGAACAGTATACCAGCAATCAAGCAGCCCCCCCCACCAACACCTACTCCATGGGTTTGGTGAATTGTCTCTCTCTACCCAGCCACGCCAATGACATCTGGCTTTTACTGTCTACCTCATCCTGGGACGCATTATTCCTAACAGAGACTTGGATTAAAGACTCCTCCAATCCTGACATCGCCCTAGCTCTACCCACCGACTACAGCTTCACGGGACTTAGCCGTGAAGGCTCCAAAACAGGAGGAGGAATCGCGGTGATCCTAAAGAATCACCTGAAAATCACCTCAAGAAAAATCTTAAACATTAACCCTATTGAAGCTCTATACTTCTCAATCACTGACTCCACAACAGCCATTTGTTCAGGGATTCTGGTCTATAACCCCCCGCACACCCCACAACCCGCTGTCCTAGAGCTACTGGCCGTCGCCGCAGATCTCTCCCTCAAACACCCCCACTTCATGGTACTGGGAGACTTCAACCACCACGTTGATGTAAGTAGCTGTAATCGCGCATCCCAACTCCTTGAATCTATGCAAAACATTAATCTTACGCAAAAAGTAAAAGGCCCCACTCATACAGCAGGTCATACCTTCGACCTTATTTTCTCGAACAGCGAGAAACTCAAAATCCTTCCCCCCCACCTCTGTCATGGTCCGACCATTTTCTTATACCCTTCGAGATACCTCTGACTCTAATTACAAAACAGGAATCCTCCATCAGATCTCATGGCAGAAAATGGCACAAACTTACACTTACAACCCTAGAGCAAAACTACCATAACAGTTTAAACCCTCTCCCGGACGACCTCAACGAAGCGGTACGTACACTAAATAGCGACCTAACGACCTCTATCGAGAAAGTCGCCCCTCTTCAAAGCCTCACCTCCCGTAGACAACAACCATCGGCCCTATGGTTTACGGAAGAACTACGAACACACAGAAGCATGTGCAAAAAGCTGGAACGACTATGGAGACAGAACTATGATCTAGGAGCCAAGTCCCTCTATCGGTAAAACATTAAAGAGTTTCGCAAACTCAAAAGCCAATCTATGAGCACATATTTTTCCGAAACAATTGCCAAAGCAAAAAACTCGACCAAGGACCTATTCAATATAGTGAAAGAATTCACCCACCCCAGCGCACTCTCCACTCCAGCGCCCATGTCCCAGACACTGTGTGAAAACCTATCTAACTTCTTCGAAGAAAAAATTGCCAACATAGCGGCAGCGATTCTTCAGAAAGATTCTGGCATCACCAAAGACCCAACCCCCAACAGCACTCATGCATTCACCGCATTCCAACCACTCACCAAAGAACTTGCTCTAAATCTATTTCAGGAATGTAAATCTGGTTCACCTCTGGACCCAGCCCCAGCCCTTATCATGAAAGAAATTGCCCCCATCATCATTAACCCCCTACTCGACATTTGGAATTCCTCTTTACTCACTGGGGTTGTTCCCTCTGCCTGGAAACACGCCATGTTAATTCCACTTCAAAAAACAACTGGCATTGATCCTGCCTGTTTAAATAACTACTGACCGATCTCACTTCTACCCAAGCCCGCAAAAGTTCTTGAAAAGGCCGTCCAAAAACAACTGTCCCACTACCTGGAATCCAACTCTTATTCCACGACACCCAATCAGGCTTTAGACCAGACTATAGTACTGAGTCGGCGCTACTCGAGGTATCCGAATCGATCCGCGAATGCACGGACAGGGGAGAGGAGGCCATGCTGGTCCTCCTCGACCTATCCGCTGCGTTTGATACCATCTCCCACGACAAACTTCTTACTCAGAAGTTGGTGTCGGCGGGCCCCCCTCGCATGGGTAAAATCTTTTCTTACAAACAGAATACAGCAAGTGATGTTGGGACCATTTCTCTCCTCCAAGAAACATCTGATCTGGGGCGTCCCACAGGGCTCTGCCCTCAGCCCGCTCCTTTTTAATGTGTACCTCAAACCTCTGGCAAAAGTGGTTGAATCCTGTGGCGTCAAAGTAACCTTCTACGCTGACGACACCCAACTGGTGTTCTCCTTCAAAGACCACACTGAAAAATCTTTTAACAACTTTCGCCTCTGTATGCTCAACATCGCTGCCTGGATGTCTGCCAACAACTTAAAGCTCAATACAGACAAGACCGAGGTCCTGTTCTTTAATCAAAAATCGCCTGTACCCTCCAATCTCTGGTGGCCGTCTGAACTCAACCCCCCCCAGAACCAGTTCAAAACGCCCGAAACCTTGGCTTTCAATTCAACACCACCCTCTCCTGTAAGACTCAAATCAACAAAGTCACCTCAGGCTGTTTCGGGAAACTTCGAATGATAAAAAAAATCATCCCCTACCTACCACTTCAGTCCCGAAAAACGGTAGTTCATGCCCTCATCACTGCTCATCTGGACTATGCCAACAGCTTATACGTAGGCGCCCCTACTTACCTCATTAACCAACTTCAAAAAGTTCAGAATGCTGCGGCTAGGCTAGTTTGCAATATCCCCTACCGTCATTCCATCTCACCCCACCTGATCAAACTGCACTGGCTCCCAATAAAACTTCGCATTCAATTCAAGGCCTTAACACTGGCCTTCAGAGCGCTCAATGACCGAGGCCCAACCTACCTACGTCGCAGAATGAGGTTTTCACAAGCACCAAGAATCCTGAGATCCAATCATCTACGCCTCATGGTCTGCCCCCGCTTTCGCCTTACACGTACAGGAGGAAAGGCCCTGGCAGTAGCCACTTCCAAACTGTGGAATCAGCTGCCTACAGAGTTAAGATTCCTGACGTCCGAACCCCAATTCCGGAAAAAACTAAAGACCCGGTTATTCTCCCAGATCTAACGATACTTCTTTACTCCTTCTCGACCCTTCTGAGATTCTGTCTTCAGCGCTGGGACACCTCCGTCGGAGGTAGCTGTGCGCTCTACAAAATTCTAAATAAAAATAAATTTAAAAAAAATCATTGAAATGTATGTGAAAATTAAAATGTCTGCTGCAATTGTTATGTTGAGAAATTCTAATATCTGGTATTAAACTAATCTGACTAAAAAGAGAAAAGAAAGAGAGTACCTAATATAAGCGTGTACTCTCGAGTTAGATGAATTAATGATCAAGTTAAATGCATTTATCAGTAGTCTTTAACATGACTGTTGTTTTAGTTGTTTTCGGTGTAGGCCTCAAAACCTTTCTTAAAATTGCAGAATCACCTATGCCAGGTCACCTAAACCCTATGAGAACTTTCTGCTAAATTTAATTTCTGGCCGGGTTAACAATGGATTTCTCTCTCACTGATAATGAGAACGATAGAACTGTAAGGAACAATGAACAAACAATGTTTCAAACCCCGGGATAGGCGCCTGGGAACGAACTGACAGCAGATGACTAATGGTGCCGTCTACTTCCGAGGGTGTCACCAGAGACTTACATAATGAAATATAAAGGAGCAGATTTACAAGCCCCTTGCGCCGCTTTTACGCCTCCGTTGCGTCACTTTTGTGACGCAGCGGTGGCCCAAAAGATGCGCCATGGTGCGGGGCATTTACAACATGACGCATTTCCAATATGCGTCACGTTGTAAAGCCCTGCGCCAGAAGAGGCGTACCTTCGCAGGGGTAGGCGTTCCGGCGCAGGAACGCCTCCCAAAAGTGGCTGAGTGAAATCTACAAGATTTCACTCAGTCACTTTTGGGCCCATGCTGCGTCAAAACCCTGCGCCTGCCTGAAGCGGGGATAAGGATTGACGCAGCATTGTGCACATAGGGCCCCCCTGATCATTGCTGGAGCTGCGTCGCGCTTGTTCTCTTATAAAATTACAGGGGCAGATTTTCAAGCCCCTTGCGCCTCTTTTGCGCCACCGTTGCGTCACTTTTGTGACGCAGCGGCGGCGCAAAAGATGCGCCATGGTGCGGGATATTTACAACGTAACGCATCTGGGAGATGCGCTACGTTGTAAAGCCCTGCGCCTTAAGGAGGCGTTCTGGTGCAGGGGGGGCGTTCTGGTGCAGGGGGGGCGTTCCGTCGCAGGAACGCCTCCTGAAAGTGGCTGAGTGAAATCTACAAGATTTCACTCAGTCACTTTTAGGCCAATGCTACGTCAAAACCCTGCGCCTGCTTGAAGCAGGCGTAAGGCTTGACGCAGCATTAGTAGAATGGGCCCCGCAGAGCATTGCTGGAGCTGCGTCGCACATGCGATGCAACTCCAGCAATGCGCCGCTTTTAAAGCACAGATGCGTGACGCATCTGTGCCATTTTTGCCCCATGGTGCGCCGCATTGCAAATGCGGTGCATCAAGGGTGGCGGAGCTGCGGCGCACAATTACTGGCGCATCCCTGCCGATATGCAGGGATGCGTCAGTAATTGTAAATCTGCCCCAATGAGTGTAAGAAAAACGTGAGAAATTACTTATTTAATTCTTCCGGTTTTCGTATAACTAACTGATCACCACACAACAGACCGCTGTAAAAGACCAATGAACCCCCATTAACGGATGAATTCGATACTTTAAGGGGTGTGAACTGGAACTATTTTGGAGTATAATTGCCCCATAGGAGGAGCTAGCTGGCTATCATTTACCCTTTTCTGCCTGACATGCTGTCAGATTGACTGTTGACTTTGGGCCATTTATGATTACCCTTACTCTAATGTGAGCAAATTACTTCCAAATCGAACTGAACTTTAACTTGAACTGCGACCCCTGAATCTTGTGCTCTGCTTGCTGACAGAGAGCGAGAAATAACCTTTCGGTTGAGAGGTTGAAATGCTATCTGACTCCTGCTTCGGCATGTGATGCTGTAGCCTGATCTCGAACTGAAGGACTTTGATGACAGACCTGAAGCTAACTACCTTCTTTGGTTTGCATGCTAACAAATGTGTTTGTATTTTCTCTCAATGCTTTATTTTAGGCCTGCATCTGGACTGTCTCTGCATAATCTGTATTGAACTGCAAATGTTTCTATAATATAGATTTTTCTTAAACCGAATGTCAAATTGTTTTCTTTATCTGACTATCTAATTTGTGGCATTCAATAAATATTTTATTTGAATGATCTATTCCGATTCTGTCTGATGCTGTTGACTATATCGTTGTCTCAAGGAGCGTATATGTGTGGCTAAAGAAGGTTGTTGACGTAGGGGTGAAGGGACTTCAGCCAGGGTATCAATTATCTATCCCAGGTCCTCATAGGATATTTTTTCTTTTTAATTTGTTTATTGGCATTTACAAACGAGAAAAGCAACAGGTGGCATTCCAAGTCATAGTATAATCAAAATAGTCTGATAAAGGATACCGTTCGAATGAGTAACCGCAAACATAACAAAACAGTCAGGAAGCAATAAATTCTCATTCAGTGTCAAATAACAACCTTTGACAAGAACTGAATCGCAGGTTCAGCGCAACAGTATGGCACATGGAACATTTTCGTTCAGAGTCCCACTGACGGGCAGGTCATAGGCACCTGGTTGGCATAGCCCTCCAAGGTATCAGCCTGATACTCCATCTATGTCTATACAGTCCCTGTAACCCTCAAGTGTCTGCAGGGATTGGGGAGGGGACGCTACTGTCTTGTAGTGCTTTCAGCCAGTCCAGAAAGGGACCCCGTATATTTGTGGGTCGAGAGGCCAGTGGTATTAGTTCCCAAATGGTAGTTAGTTGAGTGTGGCTAAAAGTGACATCTTGTATCCATGCGTTGCTCACGGGAGCCCGTCTATCCACCCAATGTATGGCTACTCTTCGTTTGGCTAGCAGAAGTAACATGGCGTGTAATGTACTATTCTCTGCCTTAGTGTGTTTGACATAGCCCAACAGTCCGAGTGGTTGAGGCTCGCTTGAAGTCCCCAGAATCTCCTGTATTTTGCTAAATATGTCCGCCCAAAAGGCCGCTAGGCAGGCACTCCAGGACAAGCGTAGGAAAGTAGCAGGGGCATAATCACATCTCCAGCAACTCTCATCAGGCCTGATCCCCATAAGATGCAACTGAGAGTGGGTCCTATAAAACCTATGTAAAAATGTAAAATGTATCAGTCTCAGTTTATAGTTTGGTGAGAGCATTAGAAGTTGGCCACAGCAGAAGGCCCGATGTCATCCGTTACCAGGTTATCTAGATTCCAACTGTGGTGTGGTTTGCATGGAATTATACAATTGTGTGAGCAGTTTACGTGGAAATGCATTTGTAATCATCTGTCCGAGTGTGGGTAGTGGAGTGGGGGAACTCGGAAAGGTGGTGTGTAGTTGTCTGCATGTCTATCTCACCTTGTAAT
This sequence comes from Lissotriton vulgaris, assembly GCF_964263255.1. Taxonomy (NCBI): domain Eukaryota; kingdom Metazoa; phylum Chordata; class Amphibia; order Caudata; family Salamandridae; genus Lissotriton; species Lissotriton vulgaris. Next base: position 244,309,033 of record NC_141696.1, on the reverse strand, counting down.
ATAACAAGCATTTGCAATGCAATATGTCTTGCATTTACGAGAGTTTAAGCTATTGGCATTGTAAATGGCAATGCCTTTTCTTTATGTTTTAAAAACCAACACATAAATAAAAGGCATTGTCATTTATAATGCCAATAGCTCAAACTCTCGCAAATGCGAGACCTATTGCATTGCAAATGCTTGTTCCAGGAAGTTACCAGACACTGCCCAGGGACTGGCCTAGGGGCCAGCAGACCCAAAGTATTTTCAGATGCAAAAGGGGGTTCCTGGAAGTGGATTTGTTGTTGGCACCAATTCATGTCAAAGTATTTAAGGTGCCCAATCAAGCGGGTGATCTTTGTTGTGATGACACCCTCTGGGTTGTTCAGCATTGCACCCAATTTATAGCATAGGGAAAAAGTGGAAAATGTTATCTCAAATAATTCATGAATTCTAAGTCTCTAAGGCTAAATCGTGGTCTCATTTCCCTGCATCACATTTTCTGTGCATTGTGTGCTTTACTGCACGTGAGAGTCCGAATAGATCTTTAACCATTACCTATCATCGGGGGTTCGGTTTCTGTGATTGACTGCACATATGAGCCTGATCAGATCTTAAAACAACAGTCCCTAACCTACTGGGGTTTCTATTTCTGTGCTTTAATAGCATAAAATGAGCATCTTGGCGCTGAATAACAGATGCTTCCTGTTACACAACTCAATGGTACTCATTGTATCGACCTCAGAAAGCTATAAAAGGGTGAGGGGACCCGCTGGGAATTGAACCTGTGAGCCCAATGTAGTGAATGCATTAGTCCACTAAGCCACCAGACCCGGCTAATGTGAGATTTTGACAAGATCTTTAAACAACAGTTCCTATCCTAGGGGCCTCTGTTTCTGGCCTGCCGACATCTTTAGATAACAGTCCCTAACCTGGGGTGTTCTGTTTCTGTGCTTCAACGCAGGTAACATGCTCCTTGTCCCCTTTAGTGCTCAGACATAACCCCAGCTGTGACTGGCATGTCACAGATAAAGTCTTTGGGATTAAATTTCACCCTTTCCAGGTCCTGGCCGCTGCTACTATCCTGACGCTTCTTGTGATCTTCGGGAACTTGCTGGCTGCACAGGTGACTCACTTGAACCGAGTGCAGTTACTTCAGACTAGAAACGTTTAGTCTACTGGCTAGAGACTATCTGGGCTCCAGAAAGGGCTCCCACACCTCTGCCTGCATCCTGCCCACTCTCATTCCTCGCCGAGTGATGCCTCTTTTACCTCGCTCTGCCTGATTTCTCCCGAGGCCTGCATGCGCAGAGCTGCTGGATGAAAATGTTCGCACTGACCCAGGCAATGCATGGATTACCCGGAGGTGCTGGAGAGAGCTGTTCTGCATGCCAATGTTCATAGGATGCATTATTTACTGATCTAGAGGCTGGGCTTCAGTGCCAGAAATTACCTATTTCAGAAGGAATCAATAGTTGTTCCTTCAAACCATTCCTCGTGGGGACCCAGGACCACTATCAAGGATGGATTCCTTAGTCATCTGCAACTAGAAGATTATTCTTGGGCATTATTAGACTCGCTTCCACAAGCACAGCCAAAGCGGACGCACATGCATATCTCCTGTCCGGGCAGGCAGGCGTTGTGCTGAAAGGAATTTAGCAAGAGCTAATAAGTCAAGCACTCGGTGGGAGCGTGTGAAAGCTCCTATCACTACAAAGGAGATACCAGAGAGGAGACGCCATGCGCGCGCACATCACCCATCCGGCGCGCACATGGTTTGTCTCCCTTTGCGAATGAAAGCAACAACAATAGAGCTTCGAAGACAAAGCAACGCATGCGCTGCATTCGCTAGCGAGACCTACAAATAGCTCTGAGAAGCTCCTTGCGTCCTTAGCCATGGGGCCCAGCTGGGCATAAAAAGCATCTCAAGGAACGAAATCAGCGAAAGTTTCAAATTTCACGGATTTCACCGTAGCAACATTTCCACTGCCAATCAATGCTAGAATCTTTGGATTCTGGGCAAGCAGGATAGACAGGGCATATAAGATCTTCAAACAAGCTCTGGTACGCAGCCTGTCCCAGGACCATCGAAGGGCTTCAACAGTATCTATGCTATCCTCCGATCTGCGGTAAGTCTGACAGATAGCTACTTGAAAGGGAACCAAAGCCGCAATGTCTGCCTCTACAGCCACATGACGATTCGGAAAAGGGGGTGGTGATGAACAGAGTGTCTGAATTAAGCAGACCACTCTTACCCAGTCCAAAGATCAGGGCCTGATCCATCACCGTTATTTATCTCACTGCACCATCCCAGCTCAGAAGCTGGCTATATGCAAATCAGTCTGTCCCTGGCCCAGTGCATCATGGGAACAGGGCAGACTAAACTACCAAGCCAATTCTTCACCAGATAGGAGACAAGCTACCGGGGACCGGTTTCTGGCATTTCAGCCGTCTTCGGCCCGGCTTGCTTGAATCCTGATGGTGCAGTGAGAAAGGGACTCATGTCTGAGTATACCCTGCCACACCTATAGTGGCCAAAAACGATTCGGAAAAGGGGGTGGTGATGAACAGAGTGTCTGAATTAAGCAGACCACTCTTACCCAGTCCAAAGATCAGGGCTTGATCCATCACCGTTATTTATCTCACTGCACCAACCCAGCTCAGAACCTGGCTATATGCAAATCAGTCTGTCCCTGGCCCAGTGCATCATGGGAACAGGGCAGACTAAACTACCAAGCCAATTCTTCACCAGATAGGAGACAAGCTACCGGGGACCGGTTTCTGGCATTTCAGCCGTCTTCGGCCCGGCTTGCTTGAATCCTGATGGTGCAGTGAGAAAGGGACTCATGTCTGAGTATACCCTGCAACACCTATAGTGGCCAAAAACGATTCGGAAAAGGGGGTGGTGAGGAACAGAGTGTCTGAATTAAGCAGACCACTCTTACCCAGTCCAAAGATCAGGGCTTGATCCATCACTGTTATTTATCTCACTGCACCATCCCAGCTCAGAACCTGGCTATATGCAAATCAGTCTGTCCCTGGCCCAGTGCATCATGGGAACAGGGCAGACTAAACTACCAAGCCAATTCTTCACCAGATAGGAGACAAGCTACTGGGGACCGGTTTCTGGCATTTCAGCCGTCTTCGGCCCGGCTTGCTTGAATCCTGATGTTGCAGTGAGAAAGGGACTCATGTCTGAGTATACCCTGCCACACCTATAGTGGCCAAAAACGATTCGGAAAAGGGGGTGGTGATGAACAGAGTGTCTGAATTAAGCAGACCACTCTTACCCAGTCCAAAGATCAGGGCTTGATCCATCACCGTTATTTATCTCACTGCACCATCCCAGCTCAGAACCTGGCTATATGCAAATCAGTCTGTCCCTGGCCCAGTGCATCATGGGAACAGGGCAGACTAAACTACCAAGCCAATTCTTCACCAGATAGGAGACAAGCTACCGGGGACCGGTTTCTGGCATTTCAGCCGTCTTCGGCCCGGCTTGCTTGAATCCTGATGGTGCAGTGAGAAAGGGACTCATGTCTGAGTATACCCTGCCACACCTATAGTGGCCAAAAACGATTCGGAAAAGGGGGTGGTGATGAACAGAGTGTCTGAATTAAGCAGACCACTCTTACCCAGTCCAAAGATCAGGGCTTGATCCATCACCGTTATTTATCTCACTGCACCATCCCAGCTCAGAACCTGGCTATATGCAAATCAGTCTGTCCCTGGCCCAGTGCATCATGGGAACAGGGCAGACTAAACCACCAAGCCAATTCTTCACCAGATAGGAGACAAGCTACCGGGGACCGGTTTCTGGCATTTCAGCCGTCTTCGGCCCGGCTTGCTTGAATCCTGATGGTGCAGTGAGAAAGGGACTCATGTCTGAGTATACCCCGCCACACCTATAGTGGCCAAAAACGATTCGGAAAAGGGGGTGGTGATGAACAGAGTGTCTGAATTAGGCAGACCACTCTTACCCAGTCCAAAGATCAGGGCTTGATCCATCACCGTTATTTATCTCACTGCACCATCCCAGCTCAGAACCTGGCTATATGCAAATCAGTCTGTCCCTGGCCCAGTGCATCATGGGAACAGGGCAGACTAAACTACCAAGCCAATTCTTCACCAGATAGGAGACAAGCTACCGGGGACCGGTTTCTGGCATTCAGCCGTCTTCGGCCCGGCTTGCTTGAATCCTGATGGTGCAGTGAGAAAGGGACTCATGTCTGAGTATACCCTGCCACACCTATAGTGGCCAAAAACGATTTGGAAAAGGGGGTGGTGATGAACAGAGTGTCTGAATTAAGCAGACCACTCTTACCCAGTCCAAAGATCAGGGCTTGATCCATCACCGTTATTTATCTCACTGCACCATCCCAGCTCAGAACCTGGCTATATGCAAATCAGTCTGTCCCTGGCCCAGTGCATCATGGGAACAGGGCAGACTAAACTACCAAGCCAATTCTTCACCAGATAGGAGACAAGCTACCGGGGACCGGTTTCTGGCATTTCAGCCGTCTTCGGCCCGGCTTGCTTGAATCCTGATGGTGCAGTGAGAAAGGGACTCATGTCTGAGTATACCCTGCCACACCTATGAAGGCCAAAAACGATTCGGAAAAGGGGGTGGTGATGAACAGAGTGTCTGAATTAAGCAGACAACTCTTACCCAGTCCAAAGAGCATGGCTTGATCCATCACCGTTATTTATCTCACTGCACCATCCCAGCGAGAACCTGGCTATATGCAAATCAGTCTGTCCCTGGCCCAGTGCATCATGGGAACAGGGCAGACTAAACTACCAAGCCAATTCTTCACCAGATAGGAGACAAGCTACCGGGGACCGGTTTCTGGCATTTCAGCCGTCTTCGGCCCAGCTTGCTTGAATCCTGATGGTGCAGTGAGAAAGGGACTCATGTCTGAGTATGCCCTGCCACACCTATAGTGGCCAAAAACGATTCGGAAAAGGGGGTGGTGATGAACAGAGTGTCTGAATTAAGCAGACCACTCTTTCCCAGTCCAAAGACCAGGGCTTGATCCATCACCGTTATTTATCTCACTGCACCATCCCAGCTCAGAACCTGGCTATATGCAAATCAGTCTGTCCCTGGCCCAGTGCATCATGGGAACAGGGCAGACTAAACTACCAAGCCAATTCTTCACCAGGTAGGAGACAAGCTACTGGGGACCGGTTTCTGGCATTTCAGCCGTCTTCGGCCCGGCTTGCTTGAATCCTGATGGTGCAGTGAGAAAGGGACTCATGTCTGAGTATACCCTGCCACACCTATAGTGGCCAAAAACGATTCGGAAACAGACTAATTTGCATGTAGCCAGGTTCTGAGCTGGGATGGTGCAGTGAGCTAAAAAACGGTGATGGATCAAGCCCTGATCTTTGGACTGGGTAAGAGTGGTCTGCTTAATTCAGACACTCTGTTCATTACCACCCCCTTTTCTGAATCATTTTGTCCACCATAAGCGTGGAAGGGTATACTCAGATGTGAGTCCCTTGCTCATTGCACCATCTGGATTCAAGCAAGCCGGGCCGACGGCGGCTGAAATGCCAGAAACCGGTCCCCGGAAGCTTGTTTCCTTCCCAGTATAAGAATTGGCTTGGTAGTTTGGTTTGCCCTGTTCCCATCATGCACTGGGACAGGAACAGACTAATTTGCATGTAGCCAGGTTCTGAGCTGGGATGGTGCAGTGAGCTAAAAAACGGTGATGGATCAAGCCCTGATCTTTGGACTGGGTAAGAGTGGTCTGCTTAATTCAGACACTCTGTTCATTACCACCCCCTTTTCTGAATCATTTTGTCCACCATAAGCGTGGAAGGGTATACTCAGATGTGAGTCCCTTGCTCATTGCACCATCTGGATTCAAGCAAGCCGGGCCGACGACGGCTGAAATGCCAGAAACCGGTCCCCGGAAGCTTGTTTCCTTCCCAGTATAAGAATTGGCTTGGTAGTTTGGTTTGCCCTGTTCCCATCATGCACTGGGACAGGAACAGACTAATTTGCATGTAGCCAGGTTCTGAGCTGGGATGGTGCAGTGAGCTAAAAGACGGTGATGGATCAAGCCCTGATCTTTGGACTGGGTAAGAGTGGTCTGCTTAATTCAGACACTCTGTTCATTACCACCCCCTTTTCTGAATCATTTTGTCCACCATAAGCGTGGAAGGGTACACTCAGATGTGAGTCCCTTGCTCATTGCACCATCTGGATTCAAGCAAGCCGGGCCGACGACGGCTGAAATGCCAGAAACCGGTCCCCGGAAGCTTGTTTCCTTCCCAGTATAAGAATTGGCTTGGTAGTTTGGTTTGCCCTGTTCCCATCATGCACTGGGACAGGAACAGACTAATTTGCATGTAGCCAGGTTCTGAGCTGGGATGGTGCAGTGAGCTAAAAAACGGTGATGGATCAAGCCCTGATCTTTGGACTGGGTAAGAGTGGTCTGCTTAATTCAGACACTCTGTTCATTACCACCCCCTTTTCTGAATCATTTTGTCCACCATAAGCGTGGAAGGGTATACTCAGATGTGAGTCCCTTGCTCATTGCACCATCTGGATTCAAGCAAGCCGGGCCGACGACGGCTGAAATGCCAGAAACCGGTCCCCAGAAGCTTGTTTCCTTCCCAGTATAAGAATTGGCTTGGTAGTTTGGTTTGCCCTGTTCCCATCATGCACTGGGACAGGAACAGACTAATTTGCATGTAGCCAGGTTCTGAGCTGGGATGGTGCAGTGAGCTAAAAAACGGTGATGGATCAAGCCCTGATCTTTGGACTGGGTAAGAGTGGTCTGCTTAATTCAGACACTCTGTTCATTACCACCCCCTTTTCTGAATCATTTTGTCCACCATAAGCGTGGAAGGGTATACTCAGATGTGAGTCCCTTGCTCATTGCACCATCTGGATTCAAGCAAGCCGGGCCGACGACGGCTGAAATGCCAGAAACCAGTCCCCGGAAGCTTGTTTCCTTCCCAGTATAAGAATTGGCTTGGTAGTTTGGTTTGCCCTGTTCCCATCATGCACTGGGACAGGAACAGACTAATTTGCATGTAGCCAGGTTCTGAGCTGGGATGGTGCAGTGAGCTAAAAAACGGTGATGGATCAAGCCCTGATCTTTGGACTGGGTAAGAGTGGTCTGCTTAATTCAGACACTCTGTTCATTACCACCCCCTTTTCTGAATCATTTTGTCCACCATAAGCGTGGAAGGGTATACTCAGATGTGAGTCCCTTGCTCATTGCACCATCTGGATTCAAGCAAGCCAGGCCGACGGCGGCTGAAATGCTAGAAACCGGTCCCCGGAAGCTTGTTTCCTTCGCAGTATACAAATTGGCTTGGTAGTTTGGTTTGCCCTGTTCCCATCATGCACTGGGACAGGAACAGACTAATTTGCATGTAGCCAGGTTCTGAGCTGGGATGGTGCAGTGAGATAAAAAACGGTGATAGATCAAGCCCTGATCTTTGGACTGGGTAAGAGTGGTCTGCTTAATTCAGACACTCTGTTCATTATCATCCCCTTTTCTGAATAATTTTTTCCACCATAAGCGTGGAAGGGTATACTCAGATGTGAGTCCCTTGCTCATTGCACCATTTGGATTCAAGCAAGCCGGGACGACGACGGCTGAAATGCCAGAAACTGGTCCCCGGGAGCTTGTTTCCTTCCCAGTATTAGAATTGGCTTGGTAGTTTGGTTTGCCCTGTTCCCATCATGCACTGGGACAGGAACAGACTAATTTGCATGTAGCCAGGTTCTGAGCTGGGATGGTGCAGTGAGCTAAAAAACGGTGATGGATAAAGCCCTGATCTTTGGACTGGGTAAGAGTGGTCTGCTTAATTCAGACACTCTGTTCATTACCACCCCCTTTTCTGAATCATTTTGTCCACCATAAGCGTGGAAGGGTATACTCAGATGTGAGTCCCTTGCTCATTGCACCATCTGGATTCAAGCAAGCCGGGCCGACGACGGCTGAAATGCCAGAAACCGGTCCCCGGAAGCTTGTTTCCTTCCCAGTATAAGAATTGGCTTGGTAGTTTTGTTTGCCCTGTTCCCATCATGCACTGGGACAGGAACAGACTAATTTGCATGTAGCCAGGTTCTGAGCTGGGATGGTGCAGTGAGCTAAAAAACTGTGATGGATCAAGCCCTGATCTTTGGACTGGGTAAGAGTGGTCTGCTTAATTCAGACACTCTGTTCATTACCACCCCCTTTTCTGAATCATTTTGTCCACCATAAGCGTGGAAGGGTATACTCAGATGTGAGTCCCTTGCTCATTGCACCATCTGTATTCAAGGAAGCCGGGCCGACAACGGCTGAAATGCCAGAAACCGGTCCCCGGAAGCTTGTTTCCTTCCCAGTATAAGAATTGGCTTGGTAGTTTGGTTTGCCCTGTTCCCATCATGCACTGGGACAGGAGCATACTAATTTGCATGTAGCCAGGTTCTGAGCTGGGATGGTGCAGTGAGCTAAAAAACGGTGATGGGTCAAGCCCTGATCTTTGGACTGGGTAAGAGTGGTCTGCTTAATTCAGACACTCTGTTCATTACCACCCCCTTTTCTGAATCATTTTGTCCACCATAAGCGTGGAAGGGTATACTCAGATGTGAGTCCCTTGCTCATTGCACCATCTGGATTCAAGCAAGCCGGGCCGACGACGGCTGAAATGCCAGAAACCGGTCCCCGGAAGCTTGTTTCCTTCCCAGTATAAGAATTGGCTTGGTAGTTTGGTTTGCCCTGTTCCCATCATGCACTGGGACAGGAACAGACTAATTTGCATGTAGCCAGGTTCTGAGCTGGGATGGTGCAGTGAGCTAAAAAACGGTGATGGATCAAGCCCTGATCTTTGGACTGGGTAAGAGTGGTCAGCTTAATTCAGACACTCTGTTCATTACCACCCCCTTTTCTGAATCATTTGTCCACCATAAGCGTTGAAGGGTATACTCAGATGTGAGTCCCTTGCTCATTGCACCATCTGGATTCAAGCAAGCCGGGCCGACGACGGCTGAAATGCCAGAAACCGGTCCCCGGAAGCTTGTTTCCTTCCCAGTATAAGAATTGGCTTGGTAGTTTGGTTTGCCCTGTTCCCATCATGCACTGGGACAGGAACAGACTAATTTGCATGTAGCCAGGTTCTGAGCTGGGATGGTGCAGTGAGCTAAAAAACGGTGATGGATCAAACCCTGATCTTTGGACTGGGTAAGAGTGGTCTGCTTAATTCAGACACTTTGTTCATTACCACCCCCTTTTCTGAATCATTTTGTCCACCATAAGCGTGGAAGGGTATACTCAGATGTGAGTCTCTTGCTCATTGCACCATCTGGATTCAAGCAAGCCGGGCCGACGACGGCTGAAATGCCAGAAACCAGTCCCCGGAAGCTTGTTTCCTTCCCAGTATAAGAATTGGCTTGGTAGTTTGGTTTGCCCTGTTCCCATCATGCACTGGGACAGGAACAGACTAATTTGCATGTAGCCAGGTTCTGAGCTGGGATGGTGCAGTGAGCTAAAAAACGGTGATGGATCAAGCCCTGATCTTTGGACTGGGTAAGAGTGGTCTGCTTAATTCAGACACTCTGTTCATTACCACCCCCTTTTCTGAATCATTTTGTCCACCATAAGCGTGGAAGGGTATACTCAGATGTGAGTCCCTTGCTCATTGCACCATCTGGATTCAAGCAAGCCGGGCCGACGGCGGCTGAAATGCCAGAAACCGGTCCCCGGAAGCTTGTTTCCTTCGCAGTATACGAATTGGCTTGGTAGTTTGGTTTGCCCTGTTCCCATCATGCACTGGGACAGGAACAGACTAATTTGCATGTAGCCAGGTTCTGAGCTGGGATGGTGCAGTGAGCTAAAAAACGGTGATGGATCAAGCCCTGATCTTTGGACTGGGTAAGAGTGGTCGGCTTAATTCAGACACTCTGTTCATTATCACCCCCTTTTCTGAATCATTTTTTCCACCATAAGCGTGGAAGGGTATACTCAGATGTGAGTCCCTTGCTCATTGCACCATCTGGATTCAAGCAAGCCGGGACGACGACGGCTGAAATGCCAGAAACCAGTCCCCGGAAGCTTGTTTCCTTCCCAGTATACGAATTGGCTTGGTAGTTTGGTTTGCCCTGTTCCCATCATGCACTGGGACAGGAACAGACTAATTTGCATGTAGCCAGGTTCTGAGCTGGGATGGTGCAGTGAGCTAAAAAACGGTGATGGATCAAGCCCTGATCTTTGGACTGGGTAAGAGTGGTCTGCTTAATTCAGACACTCTGTTCATTACCACCCCCTTTTCTGAATCATTTTGTCCACCATAAGCGTGGAAGGGTATACTCAGATGTGAGTCCCTTGCTCATTGCACCATCTGGATTCAAGCAAGCCGGGCCGACGGCGGCTGAAATGCCAGAAACCGGTCCCGGAAGCTTGTTTCCTTCGCAGTATACGAATTGGCTTGGTAGTTTGGTTTGCCCTGTTCCCATCGTGCACTGGGACAGGAACAGACTAATTTGCATGTAGCCAGTTTCTGAGCTGGGATGGTGCAGTGAGCTAAAAAACGGTGATGGATCAAGCCCTGATCTTTGGACTGGGTAAGAGTGGTCAGCTTAATTCAGACACTCTGTTCATTACCACCCCCTTTTCTGAATCATTTGTCCACCATAAGCGTTGAAGGGTATACTCAGATGTGAGTCCCTTGCTCATTGCACCATCTGGATTCAAGCAAGCCGGGCCGACGACGGCTGAAATGCCAGAAACCGGTCCCCGGAAGCTTGTTTCCTTCCCAGTATAAGAATTGGCTTGGTAGTTTGGTTTGCCCTGTTCCCATCATGCACTGGGACAGGAACAGACTAATTTGCATGTAGCCAGGTTCTGAGCTGGGATGGTGCAGTGAGCTAAAAAACGGTGATGGATCAAACCCTGATCTTTGGACTGGGTAAGAGTGGTCTGCTTAATTCAGACACTTTGTTCATTACCACCCCCTTTTCTGAATCATTTTGTCCACCATAAGCGTGGAAGGGTATACTCAGATGTGAGTCCCTTGCTCATTGCACCATCTGGATTCAAGCAAGCCGGGCCGACGACGGCTGAAATGCCAGAAACCAGTCCCCGGAAGCTTGTTTCCTTCCCAGTATAAGAATTGGCTTGGTAGTTTGGTTTGCCCTGTTCCCATCATGCACTGGGACAGGAACAGACTAATTTGCATGTAGCCAGGTTCTGAGCTGGGATGGTGCAGTGAGCTAAAAAACGGTGATGGATCAAGCCCTGATCTTTGGACTGGGTAAGAGTGGTCTGCTTAATTCAGACACTCTGTTCATTACCACCCCCTTTTCTGAATCATTTTGTCCACCATAAGCGTGGAAGGGTATACTCAGATGTGAGTCCCTTGCTCATTGCACCATCTGGATTCAAGCAAGCCGGGCCGACGGCGGCTGAAATGCCAGAAACCGGTCCCCGGAAGCTTGTTTCCTTCGCAGTATACGAATTGGCTTGGTAGTTTGGTTTGCCCTGTTCCCATCATGCACTGGGACAGGAACAGACTAATTTGCATGTAGCCAGGTTCTGAGCTGGGATGGTGCAGTGAGCTAAAAAACGGTGATGGATCAAGCCCTGATCTTTGGACTGGGTAAGAGTGGTCGGCTTAATTCAGACACTCTGTTCATTATCACCCCCTTTTCTGAATCATTTTTTCCACCATAAGCGTGGAAGGGTATACTCAGATGTGAGTCCCTTGCTCATTGCACCATCTGGATTCAAGCAAGCCGGGACGACGACGGCTGAAATGCCAGAAACCAGTCCCCGGAAGCTTGTTTCCTTCCCAGTATACGAATTGGCTTGGTAGTTTGGTTTGCCCTGTTCCCATCATGCACTGGGACAGGAACAGACTAATTTGCATGTAGCCAGGTTCTGAGCTGGGATGGTGCAGTGAGCTAAAAAACGGTGATGGATCAAGCCCTGATCTTTGGACTGGGTAAGAGTGGTCTGCTTAATTCAGACACTCTGTTCATTACCACCCCCTTTTCTGAATCATTTTGTCCACCATAAGCGTGGAAGGGTATACTCAGATGTGAGTCCCTTGCTCATTGCACCATCTGGATTCAAGCAAGCCGGGCCGACGGCGGCTGAAATGCCAGAAACCGGTCCCGGAAGCTTGTTTCCTTCGCAGTATACGAATTGGCTTGGTAGTTTGGTTTGCCCTGTTCCCATCGTGCACTGGGACAGGAACAGACTAATTTGCATGTAGCCAGTTTCTGAGCTGGGATGGTGCAGTGAGCTAAAAAACGGTGATGGATCAAGCCCTGATCTTTGGACTGGGTAAGAGTGGTCGGCTTAATTCAGACACTCTGTTCATTATCACCCCCTTTTCTGAATCATTTTGTCCACCATAAGCGTGGAAGGGTATACTCAGATGTGAGTCCCTTGCTCATTGCACCATCTGGATTCAAGCAAGCCGGGCCGACAACGGCTGAAATGTCAGAAACCGGTCCCCGGAAGCTTGTTTCCTTCCCAGTATAAGAATTGGCTTGGTAGTTTGGTTTGCCCTGTTCCCATCATGCACTGGGACAGAAACAGACTAATTTGCATGTAGCCAGGTTCTGAGCTGGGATGGTGCAGTGAGCTAAAAAACGGTGATGGGTCAAGCCCTGATCTTTGGACTGGGTAAGAGTGGTCTGCTTAATTCAGACACTCTGTTCATTACCACCCCCTTTTCTGAATCATTTTGTCCACCATAAGCGTGGAAGGGTATACTCAGATGTGAGTCCCTTTCTCATTGCACCATCTGGATTCAAGCAAGCCGGGCCGACGACGGCTGAAATGCCAGAAACCGGTCCCCAGAAGCTTGTTTCCTTCCCAGTATAAGAATTGGCTTGGTAGTTTGGTTTGCCCTGTTCCCATCATGCACTGGGACAGGAACAGACTAATTTGCATGTAGCCAGGTTCTGAGCTGGGATGGTGCAGTGAGCTAAAAAACGGTGATGGATCAAGCCCTGATCTTTGGACTGGGTAAGAGTGGTCAGCTTAATTCAGACACTCTGTTCATTACCACCCCCTTTTCTGAATCATTTGTCCACCATAAGTGTTGAAGGGTATACTCAGATGTGAGTCCCTTGCTCATTGCACCATCTGGATTCAAGCAAGCCGGGCCGACGACAACTGAAATGCCAGAAACCGGTCCCCGGAAGCTTGTTTCCTTCCCAGTATAAGAATTGGCTTGGTAGTTTGGTTTGCCCTGTTCCCATCATGCACTGGGACAGGAACAGACTAATTTGCATGTAGCCAGGTTCTGAGCTGGGATGGTGCAGTGAGCTAAAAAACGGTGATGGACCAAGCCCTGATCTTTGGATTGGGTAAGAGTGGTCTGCTTAATTCAGACACTCTGTTCATTACCACCCCTTTTTCTGAATCATTTTGTCCGCCATAAGCGTGGAAGGGTATACTCAGATGTGAGTCCCTTGCTCATTGCACCATCTGGATTCAAGCAAGCTGGGCCGACGACGGCTGAAATGCCAGAAACCAGTCCCCGGAAGCTTGTTTCCTTCCCAGTATAAGAATTGGCTTGGTAGTTTGGTTTGCCCTGTTCCCATCATGCACTGGGACAGGAACAGACTAATTTGCATGTAGCCAGGTTCTGAGCTGGGATGGTGCAGTGAGCTAAAAAACGGTGATGGATCAAGCCCTGATCTTTGGACTGGGTAAGAGTGGTCTGCTTAATTCAGACACTCTGTTCATTACCACCCCCTTTTCTGAATCATTTTGTCCACCATAAGCGTGGAAGGGTATACTCAGATGTGAGTCCCTTGCTCATTGCACCATCTGGATTCAAGCAAGCCGGGCCGACGGCGGCTGAAATGCCAGAAACCGGTCCCCGGAAGCTTGTTTCCTTCGCAGTATACGAATTGGCTTGGTAGTTTGGTTTGCCCTGTTCCCATCATGCACTGGGACAGGAACAGACTAATTTGCATGTAGCCAGGTTCTAAGCTGGGATGGTGCAGTGAGCTAAAAAACGGTGATGGATCAAGCCCTGATCTTTGGACTGGGTAAGAGTGGTCTGCTTAATTCAGACACTCTGTTCATTACCACCCCCTTTTCTGAATCATTTTGTCCACCATAAGCGTGGAAGGGTATACTCAGATGTGAGTCCCTTGCTCATTGCACCATCTGGATTCAAGCAAGCCGGGCCGACGGCGGCTGAAATGCCAGAAACCGGTCCCCGGAAGCTTGTTTCCTTCGCAGTATACGAATTGGCTTGGTAGTTTGGTTTGCCCTGTTCCCATCATGCACTGGGACAGGAACAGACTAATTTGCATGTAGCCAGGTTCTGAGCTGGGATGGTGCAGTGAGCTAAAAAACGGTGATGGATCAAGCCCTGATCTTTGGACTGGGTAAGAGTGGTCGGCTTAATTCAGACACTCTGTTCATTATCACCCCCTTTTCTGAATCATTTTTTCCACCATAAGCGTGGAAGGGTATACTCAGATGTGAGTCCCTTGCTCATTGCACCATCTGGATTCAAGCAAGCCGGGACGACGACGGCTGAAATGCCAGAAACCAGTCCCCGGAAGCTTGTTTCCTTCCCAGTATACGAATTGGCTTGGTAGTTTGGTTTGCCCTGTTCCCATCATGCACTGGGACAGGAACAGACTAATTTGCATGTAGCCAGGTTCTGAGCTGGGATGGTGCAGTGAGCTAAAAAACGGTGATGGGTCAAGCCCTGATCTTTGGACTGGGTAAGAGTGGTCTGCTTAATTCAGACACTCTGTTCATTACCACCCCCTTTTCTGAATCATTTTGTCCACCATAAGCGTGGAAGGGTATACTCAGATGTGAGTTATGTTATGTTATGTTATGTTATGTGGTTTTTATTAGGCGCACAAATGCTCCAGCTAAGGAGCGTCTTGGCGCCCGACAAGGCAGCTACACAACACAACTAAATAAAACAGCACAGGACACACTAACTAAGGGAATAAAAATGTTTTTAAGGCGCGACGAAAAGAAAGCAAATCGCTCATGGCGCGAATTGCCGGGGGTAAGGAGTTCCACAGAGCAGCGGCCCGCACTCGAAATGAGCGACCACCGGCCCTGCTTCGCTTAAAGCGCGGTACCACTGCCAAATCGAGATCTGACGATCTTAAGGGTCGTGCTGGAATATAGTTGGCCATGAGGGTCATGAGGATCATTGCCGGGGACCCCTTCAGGATCTTATGGG
This sequence comes from Lissotriton vulgaris, assembly GCF_964263255.1. NCBI lineage: Eukaryota > Metazoa > Chordata > Amphibia > Caudata > Salamandridae > Lissotriton > Lissotriton vulgaris. The sequence continues at coordinate 244,293,865 of NC_141696.1, read as the reverse complement.
CGACGCAGAGGACCTTAAACTGAATCCGCTGCGCCACCGGGAGCCAGTGCAGTGCTCGAATGGTGCTGGAGGTGGGACAGAATCTTGGAAGGCCCACCACCGCTCTCGCTGCTGCATTCTGGATCCGCTGCAGGCGCCCTATCTCCGCTACATTCAGACCGGCCAACAGAGAACTAGCATAATCCAATCTGGAGATAACGGTAGCTTGGATCATGAGTTGCCGGGTGGGGGCATCGAAGAACTTTAGCACAGGACGGAGCCCACGCAAGATGCCGAAGCAGCAAGCAGCCGTGCGTTTAGTGTGGCATGCAAACGTAAGGGAAGGGTCCAACCAGACCCCGAGGTTTTTAAGCTCGGTGACTGGGATGGGAGCGGAACCCAACTCCTCCGGCCACCATCTCTCTCCCCACAGTTCCGGTCGCCTACCAAATACCATCACCTCGGTCTTACTAGCGTTTAGCTGGAGACAATTAAGCGTCATCCACCTAGCGACCGCCCTCAGTCCTTGTTGAAACCTAGGAGCGTCGACCTCCGCATCCCCGCTGATCGTGACCGCTAGCTGGGTGTCATCGGCATATGACACCATGGTCATACCCCATAGTTTGACAACCTCAGCTAGCGGCCTAACGTACAGATTGAACAGCGTAGGACTCAGCGAGGAGCCTTGGGGGACGCCCAGGTTCAACGGGTGGAATTTTGACTGAAAGGGTGGGACGGTCACGCTAAAGGCCCGGTTTGATAAGAACGACCGGAACCAGTCGAGCGCAATGCCGGAGACACCAGCCTCCTCTAAACGCTGCAGAAGGATAGGGTGCGAGACGGTGTCAAAGGCAGCGCTTAGATCTAATAGCACCAGCGCTGCCGTTTGTCCCGCGTCAAGCACGGAGCGGAGGTGCTCCACCATATAAAGCAGAGCCGTCTCCGTGCTATGACCTGCCCTAAACCCATTCTGCGTAGCGTCGAGTATGTCAGCTCGACGGAGATGTTCCGAGAGAGCGGCATTTACGTGTGCCTCCATCACCTTAGCCGGCCACGGCAGGAGTGAAATAGGCCGATAGCTCTCCGGCTTGCTTCCATCCAGGCTAGGTTTCTTCAGGATCGGACGAACCATGGCTCGCTTCCACTTAAGTGGAACGACGCCAGATGTCAAAGACGCATTGACCAAGGAACAGAGCGGAGAGATATCATGAGCCGCCAGGTCCTTGAACACTTCGGGGCAAAGTGGATCCTCAGGGGACCCAGATTTCACTTTGCGAGCCAAAGTGCCTAGGCTATCTGGATTTAACAAAGGTAGAGAACACAGCCCCTCAGATGGTGGAGGCTTAGATGATGTCATCACTGAGGGAACGACCACGGGGAAGCCACGGTAAATAGCATTCACCTTTTCCAGAAAAAACTCTGCCAACTTTTCACAGTGCTCCAGAGAGCTCTGATGTGATGTTATAACCTTTTTGGCAGTGAGGTCTTTCAATACCTTAAAGATAGCCTTTGCTGGGTTCGAACTATTCCTGAATTGTGTCGCATAAAAAGCGGCACGGGTTCTACACACCGCCCGATGGTACACCTTCACTGTAGCCTGATATAAGACTTTCTTAGAGCTGGAGTAGGCTTTGCGCCAGGCCCGCTCTGCGCGCCTGGCGCGGAGTCCCTTTCTCATTGCACCATCTGGATTCAAGCAAGCCGGGCCGACGACGGCTGAAATGCCAGAAACCGGTCCCCAGAAGCTTGTTTCCTTCCCAGTATAAGAATTGGCTTGGTAGTTTGGTTTGCCCTGTTCCCATCATGCACTGGGACAGGAACAGACTAATTTGCATGTAGCCAGGTTCTGAGCTGGGATGGTGCAGTGAGCTAAAAAACGGTGATGGATCAAGCCCTGATCTTTGGACTGGGTAAGAGTGGTCAGCTTAATTCAGACACTCTGTTCATTACCACCCCCTTTTCTGAATCATTTGTCCACCATAAGTGTTGAAGGGTATACTCAGATGTGAGTCCCTTGCTCATTGCACCATCTGGATTCAAGCAAGCCGGGCCGACGACGGCTGAAATGCCAGAAACCGGTCCCCGGAAGCTTGTTTCCTTCCCAGTATAAGAATTGGCTTGGTAGTTTGGTTTGCCCTGTTCCCATCATGCACTGGGACAGGAACAGACTAATTTGCATGTAGCCAGGTTCTGAGCTGGGATGGTGCAGTGAGCTAAAAAACGGTGATGGACCAAGCCCTGATCTTTGGACTGGGTAAGAGTGGTCTGCTTAATTCAGACACTCTGTTCATTACCACCCCTTTTTCTGAATCATTTTGTCCACCATAAGCGTGGAAGGGTATACTCAGATGTGAGTCCCTTGCTCATTGCACCATCTGGATTCAAGCAAGCTGGGCCGACGACGGCTGAAATGCCAGAAACCAGTCCCCGGAAGCTTGTTTCCTTCCCAGTATAAGAATTGGCTTGGTAGTTTGGTTTGCCCTGTTCCCATCATGCACTGGGACAGGAACAGACTAATTTGCATGTAGCCAGGTTCTGAGCTGGGATGGTGCAGTGAGCTAAAAAACGGTGATGGATCAAGCCCTGATCTTTGGACTGGGTAAGAGTGGTCTGCTTAATTCAGACACTCTGTTCATTACCACCCCCTTTTCTGAATCATTTTGTCCACCATAAGCGTGGAAGGGTATACTCAGATGTGAGTCCCTTGCTCATTGCACCATCTGGATTCAAGCAAGCCGGGCCGACGGCGACTGAAATGCCAGAAACCGGTCCCCGGAAGCTTGTTTCCTTCGCAGTATACGAATTGGCTTGGTAGTTTGGTTTGCCCTGTTCCCATCATGCACTGGGACAGGAACAGACTAATTTGCATGTAGCCAGGTTCTAAGCTGGGATGGTGCAGTGAGCTAAAAAACGGTGATGGATCAAGCCCTGATCTTTGGACTGGGTAAGAGTGGTCTGCTTAATTCAGACACTCTGTTCATTATCACCCCCTTTTCTGAATCATTTTTTCCACCATAAGCGTGGAAGGGTATACTCAGATGTGAGTCCCTTGCTCATTGCACCATCTGGATTCAAGCAAGCCCGGACGACGACGGCTGAAATGCCAGAAACCGGTCCCCGGAAGCTTGTTTCCTTCCCAGTATTAGAATTGGCTTGGTAGTTTGGTTTGCCCTGTTCCCATCATGCACTGGGACAGGAACAGACTAATTTGCATGTAGCCAGGTTCTGAGCTGGGATGGTGCAGTGAGCTAAAAAACGGTGATGGATAAAGCCCTGATCTTTGGACTGGGTAAGAGTGGTCTGCTTAATTCAGACACTCTGTTCATTACCACCCCCTTTTCTGAATCATGTTGTCCACCATAAGCGTGGAAGGGTATACTCAGATGTGAGTCCCTTGCTCATTGCACCATCTGGATTCAAGCAAGCCGGGCCGACGACGGCTGAAATGCCAGAAACCGGTCCCCGGAAGCTTGTTTCCTTCCCAGTATAAGAATTGGCTTGGTAGTTTTGTTTGCCCTGTTCCCATCATGCACTGGGACAGGAACAGACTAATTTGCATGTAGCCAGGTTCTGAGCTGGGATGGTGCAGTGAGCTAAAAACAGTGATGGATCAAGCCCTGATCTTTGGACTGGGTAAGAGTGGTCTGCTTAATTCAGACACTCTGTTCATTACCACCCCCTTTTCTGAATCATTTTGTCCACCATAAGCGTGGAAGGGTATACTCAGATGTGAGTCGCTTGCTCATTGCACCATCTGGATTCAAGCAAGCCGGGCCGACAACGGCTGAAATGCCAGAAACCGGTCCCCGGAAGCTTGTTTCCTTCCCAGTATAAGAATTGGCTTGGTAGTTTGGTTTGCCCTGTTCCCATCATGCACTGGGACAGGAACAGACTAATTTGCATGTAGCCAGGTTCTGAGCTGGGATGGTGCAGTGAGCTAAAAAACGGTGATGGGTCAAGCCCTGATCTTTGGACTGGGTAAGAGTGGTCTGCTTAATTCAGACACTCTGTTCATTACCACCCCCTTTTCTGAATCATTTTGTCCACCATAAGCGTGGAAGGGTATACTCAGATGTGAGTCCTTTGCTCATTGCACCATCTGGATTCAAGCAAGCCGGGCCGACGACGGCTGAAATGCCAGAAACCGGTCCCCGGAAGCTTGTTTCCTTCCTAGTATAAGAATTGGCTTGGTAGTTTGGTTTGCCCTGTTCCCATCATGCACTGGGACAGGAACAGACTAATTTGCATGTAGCCAGGTTCTGAGCTGGGATGGTGCAGTGAGCTAAAAAACGGTGATGGATCAAGCCCTGATCTTTGGACTGGGTAAGAGTGGTCTGCTTAATTCAGACACTCTGTTCATTACCACCCCCTTTTCTGAATCATTTTGTCCACCATAAGCGTGGAAGGGTATACTCAGATGTGAGTCCCTTGCTCATTGCACCATCTGGATTCAAGCAAGCCGGGCCGACGACGGCTGAAATGCCAGAAACCGGTCCCCGGAAGCTTGTTTCCTTCCCAGTATAAGAATTGGCTTGGTAGTTTGGTTTGCCCTGTTCCCATCATGCACTGGGACAGGAACAGACTAATTTGCATGTAGCCAGGTTCTGAGCTGGGATGGTGCAGTGAGCTAAAAAACGGTGATGGATCAAGCCCTGATCTTTGGACTGGGTAAGAGTGGTCTGCTCAATTCAGACACTCTGTTCATTACCACCCCCTTTTCTGAATCATCTACAGCCACATGAGGCTGAAATGGGGTAGGATGTAACCAATAATGTGAAAATTGAGCTCGCGCACAGTACGCGTAAAGCAGAATATCCGGGGCTCCCAGTCCTCCCTGCAAGAAGGGGAGTGAGAGGAGATCCCAGGAGACGTGTGCCTGCTTCTCAGCCCAGACCATCGAGATCAGCAGCGAGTGGATAGTGTTAAAAAAGGTCAGGGTGAGCGGAATTGGGATATTTACAAATAGACATAAAAATTTAGGCAAGACGACCATTGTGGCTATGGCTATCCTACCGGCAAGGAATAGTGGTACCTGAGACCATATCTTTGTCTTCTCCTTCAGCCAGGATATTGCGCACCCATAACTTAAGTTCCAAATTTCCTGTTCATCTCGGCTTAGACAAATGCCCAAGTATCTTACTGGGCCATCCGCCTATTTCAGCGGGTGGTCAAAATCAAAAGCCCTGGTGTCCTCTGTAAGTGGGAATAGGGTAGACCTGGTCCAATTTATAAATATACCAGAAAGCCCGCCAAATTTAGTCAACTCCCTAAGCAGTGGTCATAAATTAGTTTCAGGGTCCGAAATGTACAGTGTCATATCATCGGCGTATGAAGAAATAAGAAGCCCTCTAGTGCTAAATCCCAGTCCCCTTGCCGCGTGATGTTGGCGTAACCGAGCAGCTATTGGCACCATCGCAATGGCAAAGGCTGCAGCCCTGATGAGTTAAAAAGGGTCCGATATGAGTCCATTCATGCACAGTCGGACTGAGGGAGCCATGTATAGCAGCTTTATTAATGCTATAAAGGTCGGACATGCCCATTCTCTCTAGAATAGCAAAAATACGACCACTCCAGTGAATCAAATGCTTTAGTCCCATCAAGGAATGCCACTAGTGCCTTAACCTTGGGTCTCAATGCGCTGGAAGGGGGGGTGCAGCTCTGGTTCAGTCGAAGAGCCAGGCCTTAAGCTTCTTTCTGAAGGTGTGGAGGGTGGGGGAGCATCTGATGTTGACAGGGAGGTCGTTCCAGGCTTTCGCTACGATGTAGGAGAAAGCTCTTCTGCCTGCTCTGGTTCTTGCAATGCGGATGGTTTCCGCGAGGGCGAGGTCTGTGGAACGAAGATTCCTCTTGGGTACATGGAAGGAGACTTTCTCATTGAGGTATTTGGGTCTGATGTTGTGGAGTGATTTGTAGACGTGGGTGAGGACTTTGAAGGTTAATCTCTTCTCAATGAGTAGCCAGTGGAGGTCACGTAGGTGTTGGGTCATGTGTTCGTGCTGTGGGGTTCCGAGGACGAGTCTTGCTGCTGTGTTCTTGATGGTTTGGAGCCTGTGAAGAAGGCTTTTGCTGACCCCGACATAGAGGGAGTTGCCGTAGTCCAATCTGCTGTTTATGAGAGCGTGGCTGATAGTTTTTCTGCATTCTGGGGGTATCCATTTGAAGGTCTTGAAGAGGATCCGAAGCCAGTTTAAGCTGGGGGAGGCGAAGGAGTTGATCTGGCAGGTCCTGGTGAGGGAGGAGTCGAGGGTGATGCTGAGGTTCCGTGAGTGGTCTGCCGGGGTGGCCAGACTCCAGAGGACCACCAGGTGTTGTCCCAAGTGGAGGTGGAGGGACCAAGGTTGAGGACCTTGGTCTTCTCTGAGTTGAGCTTCAGGCAGCTGATTTTCATACAGGCGGCTACGTCCCTCATTCCTTCCACGAAGCAGTGTCTGGTGTCTTCGGGGTTCTTTGTGAGGGAGAGGATGAGCTGGGTGTCATCGGCGTAAGATACTATGCTGATCCTGTGTTGTCTGACAATGTCGGCGAGGGGGGGGCCATGTAGATGTTGAAGAGCGTGGGGCTGAGCGATAATCCTTGGGGTAGTCCGCAGTTGATCTGTGTGGATTCGGAGATGAATGGGGGAGTCTGATCCTCTGGGTTCTGTCAGAGAGAAAGGATTGGATCCAGGAGAGGGCAGTTCCTAGTATACCCGCGTTGTTGAGTCTGGCTACAAGAGTGCGATGTGAGACTGTGTCGAAGGCTGCGGAGAGGTCCAGTAGGATGAGGGCCACGGCATGCCCCTGGTGTAGTAGCATGTGGATGTCGTTGGTGGCAGCGAGGAGGGCCGTCTTGCTGCAGAATACAGACTGGGAGGTGACTATTGATGAAGGCGGTCAGCTGGGTGTTTACGAGTCTCTCCGTGACTTTGGCTGTGAAGAGGAGGAGAGAAATGGGCCAGTAGTTATTCAAGTCTGTCGGGTCAGCTGTGGGCTTCTTGAGGAGGGGTTTGACCTCGGCCCGCTTCCAGTCATCGGGGAAGATGCCTGATTTGAAAGAAGCGTTGATAGTACGTTTTTGTTCGGGTGCGATTGCGGCGGCGGCCCTGTGGTAGATGTGCAGTGGGAAGGGTCCGTGGAGGCTCATGAGTGGGTGTTCTTCATGGTCGCGGCGGTGTGCTCGACGGAGGCTGTATCCCAGCTTGTGATGATCGGCTCTGTGTCGTTGGTGGTGGCGAGAGCGGGAGCGAGCCTTGATCTTCCGGTGGAAGTAGGAACTGAGCTGATTGCAGAGTTCCTGGGATGGTGTGATATCCGTGGCTTCGTGGGGGGTTTGGTGTATTGCTGTATGACGTTGAAGAGTTCTTTAGTGTTGGTCCCATTGGTGTGGATCTTGTTCTTGATGAAAGTCCGCTTAGTGTCTCTTAGGCGCTGGTGGTATTCCTTGAGGGTGTCCCAGTAGCTGTCAAGGTCTTCCCTGTTCTGGTTTCGCCAGGGTTTCCGGAGTCGTCTGCAGGCGCGCCTGGCTACTTGGAGTTTGGGGGTGAACCAGGCGGCTCTCAGGGATCATTGTTTGCCGGGGAGGTGGATGGGTGCAAGCTTGTCGGCCCAGCAGGCGATCCAGCTGTGAAATTCCTTGGCTGCAAAGTTGCCATCAGTCATGGTTGGTGTTAAGATGATCATCTGTGATTTTGCTCCAGTTCCATTAAGGTGGGCATGGGGAGGGTTTGGGTCTGGTGGAGTTGTGGAACGTGAAGTGTATGCAGTGGTGGTCCATCCAGGGAGACTGCCAGGTATGGCTGAACTGGATGTTCGTCCCTCTTGTGAAGATCGGGTCAAGTGTGTGTCCCGCTCTGTGCGTGGGGGTGGTGATGAGCTGCTTCAGTCCAAGTTAGGAGAGGTTGTCGAGGAGGGTGATGGAGTCGGGGTTGCTGCGGTTGTCGAGGTGGAAATTGAGTTATCTGAGTAAAATGTAGTCCGTGGATGTGATGGAGTGCGGTACGACGAGGTCAGCAATGATGGTTGTGGACTGGGTGCACGGTCCGGAGGGTCTGTAGGCAAGGGTGCCCCGTAGTGTGGGGTTGGTCCGGATCTGAAAGTGGAGGTGTTCTGTGTTGGAGTGGGGGTCACTTATGTTGGAGGTGGAGAGTCAAAGGGGGTTTTTAGAGTGATGGTGGGTCCTCCTCCAGGGCGGTGGGGCCGGTCCCTTCTCTGCATCTTGTATCCGTCAGGGATGGCAGTGGCGATGTCGGGCCGAAGATGGCGTTTGTCCAAGTTTCAGTGGTTTTTGGATGAAACCAGATTGATCAGGTCTCGCAGTAAGGGGGAGCAGAGGTTGCAGTCTGTTATCAAGCAGTTTGGCATAGATCTTAGCATTGATATTAATGAGGGAAAGCGGCCTGTAAGAATTTATCTCATGGCTTGGTTTACCAGGTTTGGGTATAGTCTGAATTAACGCCTATCCGGGAAGTCTATGCCTCCTCAATCACCGCGAGGAGCTGGGGCACCAGTAAATCAGCATATGCCTTATAAAAGGCGGTCGTCAAGCCCTTGATTCTCGGGGCCTTTGCGAGAAGTTGGCCTGATATATGATGTTCACTAGTTCTAGTGATCACCTTGATTGGTTGTAAGTCAACCTTATAGATCAGCTATCCTAGTAGCGTGGACAAAAGCAGTCTTTAGGCTAAACTCTGAATGGCATGTGAAGCCAGCTGTTTTACCACACATAACCCCTTGAATACCAAGTGAAAGGACACCACACAGGTTGTTATGAAAATAAACAGATATTTATTAACTAACATACACCTCTGAACTCTTTATGAGGTCAGAGGGCTAGGCACATGACAATACTAAAAAGGAAATACGAGTTCGCACAATATTTACAAGTGCGCCTTAGGGGCATGACAAACCATATACTAAAAACAATTGAATGCGAGGAAAGAAAATACTGTAAGGAGATCCAGAGGCTGGATGTTATGTTGTGTATTTCTTTAATGTGTATTCTCTCCATGCCTCGTGTTAAGAATGTAGAGTGTGGAGTGCACTTGTGTTCTAGTGTTTTACCATTGTAGGTTGAGCTGCTGAGGAGATGAGACCGTTTCCCTTGGCCCTCACCTGTTGTCACTTTAACTTTAATAAATACTTATCCTACAACCACCTCGAGTCTGGATTGCCTTACTACAAATTGGCGACGAGGGAAACCAGCGTCAAAGCGCTTTTCAAGACGTATATTTCATCAAGGAATGCGTCAAAGGAATTTGTCATTTAAAGAAAAACGGAAAATAACGAAGAAAAGTTGACCGGAGCAAAAGGAAAAAAAGACTTGCGTGAGTCACATCATATTTTTTTTTATCTCCCTTTGCCTACTCTGTGTCTACTATTACATGCGAGCTTAAATCGATCAAGGCCTCTTTTAACAGCCGTTATTAAGCAGCCTACCGGCATTGTTCAATTTCGCTTGCCGTTCCATTGCGTGCGCTGTCTTCAGAGGAGCCTCGCGCGTCCTTCACCAGCGCGCCCTCTGTCAAGAACTACGTCAGACGCAGGTCACGCAACGTGACCCCAACGTGGCGGCCATCTTAGTTGAGTTTGTTTACCACTCGCAGTTACAGATCGGCATTTCAGTAAGGAGAAGTTTCGACATATAAGTGACTGCGCTTTTCTTTTAAAAAAAAAAAAAAAAATAAACGGAGAAGGTTGATCTACACAAGGACATTCTGGACAATACAGTAAGGTGAATTTTAGTTTTAAAAAGAAAAAGGTTATATATATTTTTGGATTTTGTGACATTATAACAGGTGAGAAGGTCGAGCGAAGGCTCATATTTTCTATTGGTATTTTACCTTTGTGCATGGAAGAAGGTGATTCTAGTGTCACTACAGTTAATAAGGACACGAATATGGCACAACAAAATTTTTCAATTAGTCCTCCGGAACCTTTTTGGGTGAAAGGTACCCAGCCAAGCATAAAATGGTTAGAATGGAAAGAGTATTTTATCAATTATTTGGAAGCTGTAGATGAAACCAAAAAAATGAAACCCGAACAGAAAAAAAGACTACTTCTACATTCACTGGGACCAGTAGGGTTAAAGACATTTTCCAGAATGAGTAAAACTGATGATCCTGATCTTGATGAATTTGGGAATGCCATCAAAAACATGGATAAATACTTTGCTCCCAAAGTATGTGTCGGGGTCATAAGACATAAATTTTTTCAAAGGAGGCAAACTAAGGAGGAAACTGTAGATGAGTGGTTGGATGATCTTAGGAAGCTCGCCATTGATTGTAAATTTGATAATTTACATGATGACTTAATTCGTGACCAACTTGTGATGCACAACAACAACTCAGGGCTACAAGATCGTCTTTGGGTTAATGGAGATGCACCTCTCGACGATGTGGTAGCCATCATGAGAAAGTCTGAGATGTCAGGAAGGTGTGCCACTGTAGTGAAGGAGACTGAGAAAGATGTGTCTAAGACGTCAGGAGCAGTTTGTAAAATTCAGGCCCCTAATAAGAATTTTCGTCAACAGCAGCAACAAGGGAGATGGACTAGTCAGCCTACAAGATTTCCAAACAGGAACATGGAGGATAGGAGATGCTATAGATGTGATAGTAAAGAACATCTAGCTTTCAGTAGACTGTGTCCTGCGCTAAAGAAGAAGTGTGGTATTTGTGGACTTTTAGGTCACTTTAGTAAAATGTGTCGCAGACGCAGCAATGTGAAATATGTATATGAGGAGGAGGGGGAGAGTATGGAAGAAGTAGATGATGAGGATGAATGTTGCATTAAGAGTGTTCGTGGGAACTATGTGATTAATATCTCTGAGGATTCCCTCAAAGGGAAACCAATTTGTGAGATATCTCTTGGTGGAGTGGTGATAAATGTGTATGCGGATTCTGGTTCCCCATATACGATTATAAATGAAGAGGTTTGGAAAAAAAAATTTGTAAAGAAGATTGGTGAGCAATTGTACCCGTCGGATGTTTGCCCAATCAGCTTTACAGGCAACAGAATTGGAATGATTGGCTTTAGGTGGCTTACGTTTCTATTTAAGGGCAGGTCCACAAGAGCGAAGTTATATGTAGCAAAGGTGGGACCATCAGTTTTAGGATGGTTCGACCAGAAAAAATTACACATCATCTTAGACCCTAATTCTAAAGAAAAAGTTTTAATTTTGGATGACTGTAGTAGAATGGAAGTAACTCTCTCTGAAAAATTCCCCAGGGTGTTTAGTAAGGAGCTTGGTGCTTTGAAGGGATTTGAACATAGGATAATTTTAAAAGCTGACGCGCTACCCAAGGTTCACAAGGTAAGACCGATACCTATGCTGATAAGAGAGGAGGTCAAAAAAGAGATTCAGGGACTACTTGCTAAGGGTATAATTGAAGAGATTGAAACATCTGAATGGATTTCTCCGATTGTGGTTGCCCGGAAACCCAACGGAAAAATCCGTTTATGCATCGATTTGCGCCATTTGAACAATAATATTGTGATCGAAAAATTTCCCCTTCCAAGAATCAATGAGATGGTATCTTCCCTGAAAGGTGCTACATGGTTTTCCACGGTGGATCTCTCTGCCGCTTACCACCAGGTAATGTTAGATCCCGACTCTAAAAACCTAACGGCGTTCATTACACCGTTTGGTTGTTACCAGTTTAGGCGTATGCCTTTTGGTTTGGCCTCAGCCGCTGCTGTTTTTCAGCGGTTGATGCACAAACTTTTTGGGGACATGGAGAACATCTCTTTCTTTCAGGATGATATCCTGGTTGCTGCAAAAGATAAAGAGAGTCATGACTTAAAACTTCAACAGGTTTTGGAAACCTTACAGTCAGCTGGCCTGACTGTAGAGTTATCCAAATGCAAGTTCAGTCAAAGGAGTGTTGCATATTTGGGACACATCATTAGTGAGGAAGGTGTTGAACCCAAACCAACTTTAATTGAAAATATAGTTAAGTTCTCTGCCCCTGTTTCCAAAGATGAGGTGAGAGCATTTCTTGGCATGGCCGAGTACTGTGCTAAGTTTATAAAAAATTTTGCTGCGAAAGTTTACAATTTACGTGCACTGTTGAAAAAGAACGCTAAGTTTGTTTGGAATGAGTTGTGCGAGGATGAGTTTAAATTGATCAAGAGTGAATTACAAAACGTGAATGCACTTGCCAGTTTTGACCCCAATATTGACTGTTTGTTGACCACTGACGCAAGTGACAAGGGTTTAGGTGCCGTTTTGTCACAACTTGATGAGGATGGTAAGGAGAGGATCATCTTATTTGCTTCCAGAGCCCTTTCCCCAGCTGAGTGTAGGTATCCCATTATCGAAAGAGAGGCTCTTGCATGCGCATGGGCTTTAGAACATTTTCGAGCATTCGTTTGGGGGAAGCCTGTGACAATTCGCACAGATCACAAACCCTTGATTCGTATATTGTCGTGTGAAGGTATTTCTGGTGCGTCTGCGAGGTTAGCCAGGTTGTCTATGCGGATGAAGGAATACATCTATAAAATGGTTTACTTACCTGGGAGGGACAACCGTGTTGCTGATTGTCTATCTAGACTTCCACCTCCTCTCGAAGTATGTGATGATGACCCCTGGAGTGAGTATTGTGTGGCTTTAGTACATGACTGTGGTGAGCCTGCTATAGGTAAAATTGAATGGATGGCTGAACAAGAAAAGGATACTGTTTTAAAAAGTGTTTTAGAATATATCTGCAAGGGCTGGCCCAAAAAAAGGAGTGTTCCTGGACTGGACGCCTTTTGGCAAATCCGCACGGAATTGTCATCTGAAAGTGACTTACTTTTTAGGGGTGATAGGATTATCCCACCCGTATCCTTGAGGAAGAGAATTTTGCAACTTTGTCATGAGGGGCATTTTGGTATTATGAGGACCAAGTCTACCGTCAAAGGAATGTTTTGGTGGCCAGGTATTGACGGTGAAACTGAGGTTTTTGTTAAGAAGTGTGCTGTTTGTGGGTCCGCTGACAAGACCCTTAGAACGCTTAAGCCCAAGATGAGTGATGGTCTAATTCCTGACTTCCCTTGGGACACTATCGCAGTTGACATTATTGGACCCATTGGGGATTCTAAAGAGTATGGGTTAGTTGCCATTGACCTTTTTTCAAAATGGCCTATTGTAAAATTTGTAGACAAAGTAGACACTCTCACTGTGCTTAATTTTCTTGATAAGATATTCATGACGGAAGGGTTGCCAGCTTGTGTGCTATCTGACAATGGTGTCCAATTTACTTCCAAGCAGGCTAAGGAGTATTTTGTCAAGTGTGGTATCAAACACAAAACTACCGCACTGTACAACCCTAGTGGGAACGGCACTGTCGAAAGATTTAACAGAGTAATTAAGGGTGTCATTCAGGCCTCAGTGCATAGTAAACTTGACTGGAAAGTACAGGTTCAAAAGGCTGTCTGGTCATACAGAGTCACTGTGCAAAACAGCACTGGCACTTCCCCGTTCACCATGTTGAGAGGCAGGACAGCGAGATGTAAATTTAATCCTGCATGGCTTTTTGATGGGAAAATAGCTTCTTGGTCTCCTGTTGAGGTCAAGGATAAATTGCTGTCTAATCATGAAAAGAGCAGAGAGTTTTATGACTCTCATCACAACACCAAAGAGGTCTTGGTCAAGGTTGGCGATTGGGTAAGAGTTAAGAAACCTTTCAAGGTACCCAAGGGGGAAAGTCGCTTTGAACCACCATGCAAAGTCGCGGAGATTTTGAGGAATTCTGTGAGACTTGATGACGGAAGAGTGTGGAATCTTAAGAACATTGCTTTAAATCCTGATCAGAATTTTATTGAGATTCTTCCTGATTCCTGTGTCAACAATTTTGATTGGGTGGAGGATCAATTTGAAAATAGTCAGGTTCAATCTCAGCTTGGTAATGATTTTGTTTCTGTTGATGTGCCTAGACTATCCAATCTTCCTCCGCATATTGAGGGGGGAGTGGGTGTGGGTTGCACTCATGAAACCAGTGCATCTTCCTCCTCGAGTCTGGGCACATCTGGTACTCAAGATAAGGTCAGTGTTTTGCCTGACAAAAGAACAAGAGTTGCCCCCGGTTGGCTTAAAGACTTCGTTGTATAGTTGGTTGTTCCTACTTAAGGATTTTACCTTTGACTTTGTGTTTTTCCCTTCTTTTATTTTTTCCTCTTCCACTTCACCTTTCTTTCCTTCTATTGTATAAGGGGGGGGGATGTGTTATGTTGTGTATTTCTTTAATGTGTATTCTCTCCATGCCTCGTGTTAAGAATGTAGAGTGTGGAGTGCACTTGTGTTCTAGTGTTTTACCATTGTAGGTTGAGCTGCTGAGGAGATGAGACCGTTTCCCTTGGCCCTCACCTGTTGTCACTTTAACTTTAATAAATACTTATCCTACAACCACCTCGAGTCTGGATTGCCTTACTACACTGGAGGACCGCTGGGACTACGCTACAAACTAGGTAAGTACGGAGCAGGAGGCCCACGGGACTCACGTGCAGAGTGGAAACTCTCACGCGCGATGCGTACCAACGTCTATGGATGCTACAGTTTAAAGAGTTACGGATTCCGGACGAACCCGGCTGGAAGGAGGAAAAACAACAGTGGACCTGGACACTAGGATAGTGAACACTGACTTCAGCACCTAGAAGCTTTAGTTACCTAACCCACAGGCTGCGGGTGCATAGGGCTGAAGTGGTGTCAGGTTTGCTGCGTTGATCCTGATGAAGCCTGAAACAAGTAGTTGCTGGCAGGCAGCCAGATGGAGGAGTCCGGTGGTTCCAAGGATGGAACTAGGAAGAAGAAGTCCTGAAAGGGAAGGGGACAGAGTCTTGGTCACTAGCCAGTGACAGTGCTGGAACCAGGAGGGAACCAGATGCTGTCGCCGCGATCAGGTGGAAGAAGGGACGCTTCTCTCTGTAGCTGCGCGAATAAGGAGCTGTTCTTTACGACCAGGCTGGAGGCACGAGCTGTCCCACGTAGTCTGCTGCTGTTGGCGGTGTTGGATCGCCGATCTGGTCAACAGGCCTTGGCAAGTGCAAGCCACGCGGTGGAACAAAGATGGCGTCTGGTGCGGACCAGGAGGGTCCGGGGTGCGTCTCTTTTACAAGGAAGCAAGGACCAGTCTGGGGGACCAGACCAGTAGTGTTGAAATCTTCGGGCCGTCGCCTCAGAGGTCACTTGCCGGCTGGCTAGTGACCAAACAACAGGAAAAGCAGCAACCAGGCAAAAGGGCCCCACGCAGATCACGTGGATGCTGGGGGGCTGGTCTTTGATGCAGGAGTTGCGTGGGTGTGGGGCTTCTCAGACCCCAGTGCACTCACTCGAGGATCCCTCGGCAGTCGTGCTGGAAGCGCTGTGCAGGTTTCTTCAAGATGGCCTTCTCCAAGTTGCTCGTCGCACCCACGGGTCCCAGCTGTGCTGTGGATGTGGGTAGAGGTCAGAGGAGTCTGGAGGTCCGGGTCTCGTCGAGTTGGGTTGTCGGGTTCCAGGAAGGAAGGACTTGCAGCAAACCGCACAGGAGCTTGATGGTGCCTGCGTAGCAGGATGGTCACTCCCTGACCATAGGGGAGATTATTCAGTCTTCTGATATTCAGGAGGGCAAAGGTCAAGAGTTCTTCGTGGAAGTTGTCAAGATTAATCTGCTTTGGAATGGGACCAGCTCCTACCTTTATTCAGCTAAAGGGGGCTGCACTACGACTAGGTCCCTCCACTGGGTGGGACCAGGAAGGGGGGTGGTTATGCCCCCTATCCTTTGTCCGGTCTTGCGCCAGCTCTGGGGCTGGAGTGCCCCAGGAACTGGTTTAGCCCGGACTATGCACAGGGACACCTTGTGTGCCCCAGGCATGTCTCATTCCTTTCAGCCCTGTCCTACCTAATACACAAAATCCTGCCTGGGGTGGTGCTAGCACCTCCCAAGGCAGGAAACCCTTTGTCCAAGCCTCCCTCGCTGGAAGGACTCCCAGCAGCAGGAGGTCAGACTTGTGTCTGTGGTGGCAGCATCCATTTTGTGATGCTGAGGTTCGAGTTAACTTTAACCGGGGTTCACAGTTACATACATGTCGTGTCCCTCTAGAAGGGTGGAATGCTACCCCCATCGCCAGAATTGGCGAGGGGGTAGTATTCCAATTCGTATGACACCTTACTCGACATGTTTTGATAATGCTATACCAAAGTTAGCATCTGACCGCGAGGTTCATAATGCACTTAAGAGTATATGGTATAGCGTTATCATGGAACAGTTATTAGGACTTGGTTCCACAAGCTGCAAAAGGGCTCAGGTCATGCCAGAGCACCATCTCACATAATTCCAAGCACTCTGCCTTCAGGATTGATAAGGCCTGCCATAGGAGTGACTGATAGGAATATATGTGTCCATTTTAGGGTTAGATATAGGGATACTATATCTAAAGCAAAGGGTGATTACACCACCTTGCCCCAGCTGATTGATCTGCCAGTTGTGTCAGATTTGAATGGCCAGCCAGGGGTGGCATAATACATGCTGCAGCCCCTGGTAGGCCCTGGGTGCACCTATGCCCTGGGTACCTAAGGTACTGATAAGGTGACTCAGTATCCAATTAGATATGTACCTAGAGTACATGGAATCCATTTTACAGAGAGAGCAGTGGGCCTGGGGTCCTGAATAGCAGGGTCCCAGGTCAACTAAGTCGAAAAACCAGCAAAATACCAGGCAAAAAAGTTGGGGGCAACCATAGTCAGATATCCACCTTCCTACATAACCCCCCCCCCCCCAAACGAAAGGAGATAAGGCTATCCTTGACCAGGTAAGCCTATATTGCCTGAGTGGCCATATGAGGTGGTATATGCACTGGCAGGGTTACCCCCGATCTCATGGTCCACTAAGCAATCCCTAGCCCTAAGGGTATCTGAAAAAATCTGAAAAATCTGGAGAAAAAAAAACCCGGTAGCTTGTCTCCTTTCTGGTGAAGAATTGGCTTGGTAGTTTAGTCTGCCCTGTTCCCATGATGCACTGGGCCAGGGACAGACTGATTTGCATATATCCAGGTTCTGAGCTGGGATGGTGCAGTGAGATAAATAACGGTGATGGATCAAGCCCTGATCTTTGGACTGGGTAAGAGTGGTCTGCTTAATTCAGACACTCTGTTCATCACCAGCCCCTTTTCTGTATCTGAGGGTCTCCACCATAGGGAATCTCTACCTGTGGTGTGTTTTGGCAAAGTAAAAGGCTGGTGGGGGGATGGGGTACTGAAGTGAGACTCCACTAATGTTGGGCTCAACTTCCTCCAATCACTATCCACCATATGTGCCTTTCTTTCCATGACTGAGTTGCTGTGAGCTCTCAGAGTCAACCTCTGGCTACCTAAAGCTGGAGGCTGAGTCCCTCTGTTTGGCTTACTGGAGGGACAGGTCAGGTTTGGGGTTTTTAGGCCCCAGGTTTGGCTGTGCCCAACAGTGTCCATCTGTGGGAGGTCCCTCACTAAGTTCAAGGGGGATCCCTCTGGAGTGTTTTTTATTTTCACTTGGCTAGGACTACAAGCTTCAGTGCCCTTAATCTGCTGATTGGGGAGTTCTTTTGGACAGGGGGCCCTTTGGGGTCCACCACTGGCCTTCCTGACCTCTACAGCCCTGGGCTGACTGAGGCAGGGTAGAGAGGGGCAGGTTACCTGCTCCAGACTGGGTCCCACCTTGGAAGGGTCCACTGACATCAGGGGTTCCGCCAGGCCAGGCCTGACTACCTCTGGCACAGTTCCTTCACAAGGGGTCAAATCAGTTCCCTGAGGAGGCTGATCCTTTCCTAAAGTCTGGTGGGAGGGAGATTTCTCTTCCTCCTCAATGCTCTCTGTCTGAGTGGAGTGATCCATAGTTTCAGGCTTCACACCACTATTATCTGTCTGAGTTTGAGCTGTGGCCATCACAACTCCACCAACCTTTTCAGGAAGGGACTCAGTTTGGGTATGGGCTGTTACCATTACAGCCTTGCCAACCTGTTCGGGGAAGGAATCTGTCTGAGATTGGGCTGTGACTGGCACAGCCCTCCTGACCTGTTCAGGGAGGACATCTTGGACTGGGGCTGTGGCTATCACTGCCCCACTAACCTTACCATGGAGGTTTACCATTTTAAAATGGATTTCTTGCTCTACCTCAGCCCAGGCTGAGATCTCTAAATCATTCCCCAGTAGGCAATCTACAGGCAAGTTTGATGACACTGCCACTCTCTTGGGACCAGTGACACCTCCCCAGCTGAGATTTACCACTGCTATGGGATGGTCTCTCTGCACTCCATCAATGTTGGTCACCTGGTATGTGGCTCCAGGTATAAGTTGCCTTGAGGGGACTAGGCTCTTAGTCCCCATGGTGATGCTAGCCCCTGTATCTCTATAGGCCTCAACTTTTGAACGATTGATGAGGGGCTCCTGTCTGTACTTGTCCAAAGTGTTGGGACAAGCTGTGAAGTTGGCAAACCCCATGCCAGTGTCACAGACAAGAGTGTCTAAGTTAGGGGACCTGGTTAGGCCAGAGTCCCCAGGAACTCTCAAAGTAAATGCACCCAAATTCTTGAGGGCACTCCCACCACCTGGGGGATTACTACTAGTAGTAACAGGAGGCTGGGAAGTGTTACTTGGGGTATGATCTCCTTATTGTTGTTGGCTCTTGGGCAACTGCTGTCAGTTTTCCAATGGCCTACCTGTTTGCAGGTATGGCAATAAGGTTTCCTTTGGGTATTGGAAGGATTCTGGGACCAACCCTTTTCAGAGGATTTTTGGGGCCCTGATGTGGTTTGATCAGACGATTTATTCCCACCCTTCTCTTGAGGCTTGGTTGATTCTTTCTTTTGGTCACCACCCTGGTTCTTAGGCCTAATCCTGGTTCTGACCCATTTGTCTGCCCTCTTACCCAATTCTTGTGGAGAGGTCAGATCAGAGTCTACCAGGTGCTGTAGTAACTGGTTCTGACAATTATTTAAGACTTGCTCTCTCATATTCAGATTATACAATCATGTGAAGTCAGTAACTTTACTACCCAGTAGCCAGCCTTCTAGAGCCTTAGTGGCACAATCAACAAAGTCAGTCCAATCCTGAGACTGAGTTTTATGGGTGTCTCTGAACATCAACCTGTACTGTTCAGTTGTTAAGCCAAACCCATCAACCAGTGTATTCTTCAGGACTTGGTAATGAGCATCCACAGCTGTAGTAGTGAGGAGCTTATCTCTACCTTTACCTCAAAGGAGAGCCACAGTATAGCTGCCCACTGACTTTGGGGGATGCACTGGACAGTGCAGGCCCTCTCCAAAGCAGTCATCCATTTGAGGATGTCATCCCCTTGCTTAAAGGGGGGCACTATTTTACTCAGGTGTCGAGTATCAAAACTCCTTTCTTTATCTCTAATGATAATGCTGCCACCAGTGGGGTCTGCCCCACTCAAGTTCTGCTCTCTGGCAAAGGCAAGTCTTTCTTTGGCAAGGGCAAGTTCTTCCCTCTCAATCCTCAGATTGACTTCCCTCATCTTGGCTTCATGCTCTCTTCTCTGAGGGGATGTCATCCCTCTTTGAGAAGATGCCTGAGAGACATGGGTGTGAATAGATCTGTTAGAGCCTCTGGAGTGAGACCTAACTTGTCTATTCCCAAGGTTAAGCCTGCCTGAGGATGGGTCTGGGGGTCCCCCAGTTCCATTCTCATGGATGCTTAAGTTGGTCCTGGTGAGCCTATTGACTACTACTGGACCTTTCTCTGCCTCATCCCCTGATAACTCCTCTTCCTCTTCCTCCTCTTCACTGTCTGCTCCATGGAGGTTAAGGTCAGAGTCACCAAGGGTTCCCTCTAAGAGGGGCATGCTCCCATATGGATTAGAGGGGCCTGTGTTAGAAGCCCTTCTGGCATCATATGTCTCTAAGAGACCTATCAGAAAAGGAGTGGTAGGGTTAGAACCCTGTTTTAGTTTCCTGGAGGTACACAATTGTCTCATCTCCTGGAAGCTAAGAGCTGCATATCTTGACATGACCTGTGGAGGGTCCACTGTCACGAGGGGAGCCACTGAGTTCTCACCTGTGAGAGACATGCTTTTCTAGTGAGGTGTAAGTGGTGCACTTACCTACACTATGGGTTTACCTACTGATCCCTTGCTAAGAGTCGTAGTCAGGGTGTGCTACTCCCTTTCTACTACAACAGCTGGTTCAGTAGAACTCAGAGTATTTCTAAGCTTGTTATATGTACCTATGGTACCTTATGTGATCTTTCAAATGATATCTCAAGATTATATTTGGTAAAAACAACAGCAAGCTCAAATCCCAACCGCTGCACACCAATGTGAGAAGTTGGCCTGATATATGATGTTCACTAGTTCTAGTGATCACCTTGTATCAGTCCAAACAACCCTTATGGTGATTGGTTGTAAGTCAACATTATAGACCAGCTATCCTAGTAGCGTGGACAAAAGCAGTCTTTAGGCTAAACTCTGAATGGCATGTGAAGCCAGCTGTTTTACCACATATAACCCCTTGAATACCAAGTGAAAGGACACCACACAGGTTGTTATGAAAATAAACAGATATTTATTAACTAACATACACCTCTGAACTCTTTATGAGGTCAGAGGGCTAAGCACATGACAATACTAAAAAGGAAATACGAGTTCGCACAATATTTACAAGTGCGCCTTAGAGGCACGACAAACCATATACTAAAAACAATGGAATGCAAGGAAAGAAAATACTGTAAGGAGATCCAGAGGCTGGAGGACCGCTGGGACTACGCTACAAACTAGGTAAGTACGGAGCAGGAGGCCCACGGGACTCACGTGCAGAGTGGAAACTCTCATGCGCGATGCGTACCAACGTCTATGGATGCTACAGTTTAAAGAGTTTCGGATTCCGGACCAACCCGGCTGGATGGAGAAAAAACAACAGTGGACCTGGACACTAGGATAGTGAACACTGACTTCGGCACCTAGAAGCTTTAGTTACATAACCCACAGGCTGCGGGTGCATAGGGCTGAAGTGGTGTCGGGTTGGCTGCGTTGATCCTGATGAAGCCTGAAACAAGTAGTTGCTGGCAGGCAGCCAGATGGAGGAGTACGGTGGTTCCAAGGATGAAACTAGGAAGAAGAAGTCCTGAAAGGGAAGGGGACAGAGTCTTGGTCACTAGCCAGTGACGGTGCTGGAACCAGGAGGGAACCAGATGCTGTTGCCCGATCAGGTGGAAGAAGGGACGCTTCTCTCTGTAGCTGCACGGATCAGGAGCTGTTCTTTATGACCAGGCTGGAGGCACGAGCTGTCCCACATAGTCTGCTGCTGTTGGCGGTGTTGGATCGTCGATCTGGTCAACAGGCCTTAGCAAGTGCAAGCCACGCTGTGGAACAAAGATGGCGTCTGGTGCGGACCAGGAGGGTCTGGGGTGCTTCTCTTTAACAAGGAAGCAAGGACCAGTCTGGGGGACCAGACTGTAGTAATGACACTACACAAAGAGTAGGTTCAAGTGGGTTTATTCAAAGGAAGAACAGCTTATACAACCACAGGTAGCAAGAGATGTCTTCATCCTCAGTAAAGCTGTAACTGACCACAGTCAAGGGAAAACATTCTAAAGTCCTAACACTCTACTGAGTGACATGGGAAGATTCCAAATGACATAAGTCAGGTGACATAGGTTATGGAATACCACACACCTCCCCCCCTTAAAAAAAAAACTAAAAAAAAATAAATAAAACCCCAATAGGAACAAGATAATACAAAAAGAAATCAAGTTCTAATGTAATCTTTAAGTTTCACACGCTCATTTCACACGCTCACTACGTCTTAATGGAATGTCTTCACACTCTACATTTGATTGGTTGTCTATAGTGACACAAGGAACAGGTTGCACATCAGGGTTAAACACAACATCAGAATTATTTACAATCACCTTTCCTAAGTTGTCATAAACTTCATGCATACCGGAGAAACCATCGGAATTATAGTTTGATACAAGTTTGTCTGAGTCAACCCTGTCTGGAACAAGTCTGTTTGGAACAAACTTCTCTGGAAGAGTGGATTTCTGAGGAGGAGTAACTAAGGGTTTGCATAGAGAAATCCTTCTTAAATTCCATATTTTCCCCCCTTCGACTCTGACAGCCTTGCTAAAGATTTCGATAACTTTGATAGGATCAGACCACCTAGATACATTTTTGTGGAACAAACCACCCATTTTTACACAAACTCGATCACCAACTTTTATGCTGCAGGTATTGTACTTCTTTTTAGCAGAATGCTGAACCATACCTTCCTGGTATTTCCCAATTTTCTCCCTCAAGACCTTAAAGTCTACCTCGTAGGGAGAATCACCTTTTAGCCACCAGGGTAAAAGCCGAGAGCCTGGTTTCCTTCCGCGCAATAATTCGAAAGGAGACAGACCAGTGACTGAATTGGGGGATAACCGATAAGTCAATAAGGTTGCTTGAAGCGCTTTCTTCCATTTCAAGCCACTTTTAATAGCTAATTGACAAGATTCTTTGATGACTCTGTTGAACCTTTCAACTTGGCCGTTGGCTTGCGGGAAATAATTAGAGGTTCTTTTGTGAACAATACCACAGTTTCTGAGAAAACACTCAAACTCATTACTAATAAATTGTGGACCGTTGTCTGATATAAGTTCCTCCGGTAAACCTTCCCTAGCAAATATCTCATCAAGAAAATCGGTTACATGTTCAGAAGAGGTTTTCTCAACAATTTTTAACTCAGGCCACTTAGAGAAGTAGTCAATTAAAACTAATGCAAACATTTCCTTACCAGACTGATAACTGAAAGGTCCAATGATATCAATAGCTAACCTTCGCCAAGGACCATTGGCGTACTCAATGGGAGTGATATCAACAGACATACTCTTTACAGATTTGTCACTCAAGGAGCACGGAGAACAATTCCTGACCCAACTATCTACCATGGCGTCAATACCAGGCCACCAGTAGTGTTCCCTGATCCTTCTTTTAGTGGTAGACATCCCCATGTGCCCCTCATGTGCCAATGTGCAAATTCTTTCTCTCAAACTAGAAGGAGGTATGATTTTGTCTGATCTGACAATAATGTCTCGACATAACATAAGATCATCCTTAACTTTATAAAACGACCCCAACTCTCCAGAAAGTTTCCTTTCTTCAGGCCAACCTCTAATCAAGAATTGTCTAACCTGAGTCAAAACAGGGTCATTCTCCATAGCTTCTGCCCAGTCCTTCTCTGAGAGAATTAAAGAACTTTCTTGATCTGAAATAATGTTGACATCTGCAAGTGAATAAGCAACATCACAATCAACACTGTCACCAACATCTACCCTAGCTGGAAAACGCGACATGCAATCCGCATGAACATTCATACGTCCTGGAATGTACACCACCTCGCAACGGTATTCCTGTAATTT
This sequence comes from Lissotriton vulgaris, assembly GCF_964263255.1. Taxonomy (NCBI): domain Eukaryota; kingdom Metazoa; phylum Chordata; class Amphibia; order Caudata; family Salamandridae; genus Lissotriton; species Lissotriton vulgaris. The sequence continues at coordinate 244,270,565 of NC_141696.1, read as the reverse complement.
AGCTGCTAGTCTCGCTAACCTAGCAGTAAGAACTCTTCCACCACCAGCAGCTAACATAGTGATCAGAGGCTTATGATCAGTTTTCAAAAGGAATTTTGTCCCCCACAAAAATTGTCTGAAGTGCTGAGCAGCCCACGTACAGGCAAGTAACTCTAGCTCAATGGTAGAGTAGTTTTTCTCGGCGTCACGTAGAGCTCAAGAAGCATACGAGACAACAAACTCACCAGATTTATCCTTTTGCATTAAAACAGCCCCTAACCCAATGTTGCTTGCATCAACATAAACAATACATTCTTTGCCCACAGAGTAAGGTTTCAAAAATGGGGCCTCAACAATTTTTTGTTTCAAAATTCCAAAAGAATTTTCTTGCTCTTTGCCCCAAATAAATTTTGCATTTTTTTTTAACAGAACCCTCAAAGGATGCACAATATCAGAATAGTTTTTAACAAATTTGCCATAAAATTCGGTCAATCCTAAAAAAGAAAGTAGCTGTTCTTTTGAGTTGGGAGAAGGTGCATTGACAATATTTTGAACATGATTAACTTTGGGTTTGATTCCGTAACTTGATATTTCATGGCCAAGGTACTCCACTTTGTCTTGCCTGAATTTGCATTTGTTAAATTTCAAGGTAAGACCCTTAGACCGAACTCTTTCCAAAACCAAAGCTAAATTCTCATCATGTTCAGTATAGTCTTTTCCAAAAATCAAAATGTCGTCTTGGAAAGCTATAGCCCCCTTGCAATCTGTCAATAATTCTTTCATAAGGCGCTGGAAGACGGAGGCCGCACTTGCCAACCCGAAAGGCATGCGTAAGTACTGAAACATGCCCTCTGGAGTGACAAAAGCAGTAAGTTTCCTTGAGTCTTCATCTAACTCCACCTGGTGGTAGGCACTAGCCAAATCAATTGAGGAAAATACAGTAGCACCTGCCAAAGCAGAAATCAACTCGTGTATATTAGGCAAAGGATGTTTGTCTATCCATATTTCCTTATTGAGACTGCGCAAATCTGCACATAAACGAAGTTCGCCTGAACTTTTAACTGAAATTACAATGGGCGAAACCCAAGGGGAAGATTCAATTGGCTCTATTATATTCCTTTTTACTAAATCGTCTAGAATATCTTTTAATTTGGGTCTGTAAGCTAAAGGAACATTTCTCACTTTATGCCTGACGGGGACAGCATTATCAATTAGAACTATTTTGTGCTTGAAATTAATATATTTTCCCAGCTTATCATTAAAAATTTCTGGAAAATTCTTGAGTATGCTTTTAGTGAAGTCAGAATCACTAGATGTATTCAAAGTTAAGTTAATTAGAGAGTCAGTGATGTGCCTTTCAACCCGGGGCTCTTCAACATAAACTGGTGGAACAGCATTTGGATCTAATTTGATCCCTAGAATGCGTTGATGAGGCCAACCCAGAATGGAGACACCTTTGGTGGCAACATAAACCTTTGCTCTGACATCCCAGTTCTTAAAAAACAATTTGGCCCAAAAGAAACCCTCTAATGCAATTTTCCGTCCTGTATACCCACCAGGATATATGTCAGGACTTAAGAGTTCTCTTTTGTGCCAAAGACGTTCAAAAATATCTTTACCAATAATACTATACCAAGCACACGAGTCAACAAAAATGTCAATAGGTTTGTTGTCCATAAAAATAGTGCAAGAAGGGAAGTTATTTTGAATACATTCATCAATAGATAGTATGCAATTTAGGCTATTTAAAACTTCCTCTTCTTCAGGAGAGATATAATTAATTCTTTGACCAGATCTGCACACATTGCCAAAATGATCTTTCTTTTTGCACTTGATGCAAATCTTATCCCAAGCAGGACAACCTTTGTAATTCCCAACGTGGTTAGTACTACCACATCTGTAGCAAACAATAGTACTTCTTTTGGTAAAATTCCTATTATCACTAGTGTTTCTTACATATTCTTTCTTAAAGGTAGGTCTAGAACTGAAAGTGTTTGAAGTGGAATTACTGGAATGAGTTTTAACAACGGCTACTTCAACTTCAGGAACATTAGATTTCAGATTTTGCCCCCTTATTTCAGATACAAATTTTTCAGAATGCTCTATACCCTTAGCTATGTTCACCACTGCGGCAAGAGAGGTTTCAGTGCCCAACCAAAGCCTTTCTTGGATCTTTTTGCTTTTAGTTTTCATCATGATTTGGTCTCTGAGGACTTGCTCATAAGATATAGTTTCAAAGGAACAAGTACAAGCAAGAGAACGTAGTGCTGCGACGTAATCCTCAATTGTTTCATCAGATTTCTGTTCACGAGAGTAAAATTTGAACCTTTCCATCACAGTATTAATCCTTCTACCAAAACGAATTTTCATTTGTTTAGAAGCTTTGTTGAACACGTCTATATCGCCTGCATCTTCCAAAGGTGGTAAATTATCAAATTCTGTTATACCTGCGCCACCAAGACAATGTCTTAGAAGAGCAAGCTTTCTTTTTGCTGAACAATCCTCTTTTTCCAAGACATCCACGTAAGCAATAAACATGGGAAACCAAAGATCCCATTCTATTGGAGGATCGCCAGCCACCTGAAGAAAGTGAGGTGGTGCTGCAATGTTTGACATCCTGTAAATAAAGCTTGATATTAACACATAAATTAGAACAGTGTAAATTACTAAATAAATGAATGTCTCTATGTTAAGTTTTTTTTTCCTTTTCTTTGAAGAAGGTGTGCAAATCACCGTGGTAAATTTGCAACTAAAAAAAAAAAACTTAGTAAATATACATAAGGTAAAATTGCAGCAGAGCGTTTGATATTTAGAAATGGTAAAATAGAATTAATTTGCCTTTTTTTTTGCTTCCAAACGGCGTTTGATTGCTTCAAACCGATGTTTGACTGTGAAGGTTACTAGAAATACGAAGAAAATGCTTCGTACTACATTAAGATGGCCGCCTTGAGCGTGAAGAGGTGCGCGATGACGTGCACAATGTTGTTATCCCAGAATACAAAGCGGGATTAGAAACGGACTCGTTGAAGCTCGAGAGGAATCTCGAGGTGAGTTCTTGAATTGTTTTCTTTCAAAGTTTTGTTGCTTAAAAATAAATAGAAACAGCACATCAAAGTAGACAGAAAAAATGCACCAAACACGCTCGTAGAAAACCGCTCGATGAATGCGTTCGACAAAGGGTAACTGCTTAGTGAATGCGCGCGAGACAGGGAAACTGCTCGATGGATGCGGTGGAAAGTTGAACACAAACGAATGCACAAAAAGATAAAAACCAGTGAAGAGACTCACGGACTCAATTAAGACGAGCTGCACCAAAAGTCCATTCCCACGGCACACAAGTAGATCGAAGATCCTTTCCAGTAGACGAAATCCAATTTTGCACAAAACAGGACTGCAGATAGGCAAGTGAACGCTGTCTCCCAAACTCCACTGCTCCCAACGTCGCCAATAATTGTGTAGTAATGACACTACACAAAGAGTAGGTTCAAGTGGGTTTATTCAAAGGAAGAACAGCTTATACAACCACAGGTAGCAAGAGATGTCTTCATCCTCAGTAAAGCTGTAACTGACCACAGTCAAGGGAAAACATTCTAAAGTCCTAACACTCTACTGAGTGACATGGGAAGATTCCAAATGACATAAGTCAGGTGACATAGGTTATGGAATACCACACAGACCAGTAGTGTTGAAATCTTCGGGTCGTCACCTCAGAGGTCACTAGCCAGCCGGCAAGTGACCAGACAACAGGAAAAGCAGCAACCAGGCAAAAGGGCCCCACGCAGATCACGTGGATGCTGGGGGGATGGTCTTTGATGCAGGAGCTGCGTCGGTGTGGGGCTTCTCATACCCCAGTGCACTCACTCAAGGATCCCTCGGCGGTCGTGCTGGAAGCGCTGTGCAGGTTTCTTCAAGATGGCTTTCTCCAAGTTGCTCGTCGCACCCACCGGTCCCAGCTGTGATGTGGATGTGGGTAGAGGTCAGAGGAGTCTGGAGGTCTGGGTCTCGTTGAGTTGGGTTGTCGGGTTCCAGGAAGGAAGGACTTGCAGCAAACCGCATAGGAGCTTGATGGTGCCTGCGTAGCAGGATGGTCACTCCCTGACCATAGGGGAGATTCTTCAGTCTTCTGATATTCAGGAGGGGGAAGGTCAAGAGTTCTTCCTGGAAGTTGTCAAGATTAATCTGCTTTGGAATGGGACCAGCTCCTACCTTTATTCAGCTAAAGGGGGCTGCACTACGACTAGGTCCCTCCCCTGGGTGGGACCAGGAAGGGGGGTGGTTACACCCCCTATCCTTTGTCCGGTCTTGCGCCAGCTCTGGGGCTGGAGTGCCCCAGGAACTGGTTTAGACCCGACTATGCACAGGGACACCTTGTGTGCCCCAGGCATGTCTCATTCCTTTCAGCCCTGTCCTACCTAATACACAAAATCCTGTCTGGGGTGGTGGTAGCACCTCCCAAGGCAGGAAACCCTTTGTCCAAGCCTCCCTCGCTGGAAGGACTCCCAGCAGCAGGAGGTCAGACTTGTGTCTGTGGTGGCAGCATCTATTTTGTGATGCTGAGGCTCGAGTTAACTTTAACCGGGGTTCACAGTTACATACATGTCATGTCCCTCTAGAAGGGTAGAATGCTACCCCTGTCACCAGACTTGGCGAGGGGGTCGTATTCCAATTCTTATGACACCTTACTCGACATGTTTTGATAATGCTGTACCAAAGTTAGCATCTGACCGTGAGTTTCGTAATGCACTTAAGAGTATATGGTATAGCGTTATCATGGAACAGTTATCAGGACTTAGTTCCGCAAGCTGCAAACTGGCTCAGTTCATGCCAGAGCACCATCTCACATAATTCCAAGCACTCTGCCTTCAGGATTGATAAGGCCTGCCATAGGAGTGACTGATAGGAATATATGTGTCCATTTTAGGGTTAGATATAGGGATACTATATCTAAAGCAAAGGGTGATTACACCACCTTGCCCCAGCTGATTGATCAGCCAGTTGTGTCAGATTTGGATGGCCTGCCAGGGGTGGCATAATACATGCTGCAGCCCCTGGTAGGCCCTGGGTGCACCTATGCCCTGGGTACCTAAGGTACACTGTACAGGGACTGATAAGGTGACTCAGTATCCAATTAGATATGTTCCTAGAGTACATGGAATCCATTTTACAGAGAAAGCAGTGGGCCTGGGGTCCTGAATAGCAGGGTCCCAGGTCAACTAAGTCGAAAAACCAGCAAAACACCAGGCAAAAAAGTTGGGGGCAACCATAGTCAGATATCCACCTTCCTACAGCCTTGTCCGCTGGCAGACTGCTAATTACCTGCTGAATATCATGAGGTATATCTAAAATATCTAGAATATCTAGATAATTTCTATGAGCCCTCCCGATCCACAGTAATTCAATAGACTCAAGGAATGAGTGAAGTTTCTCCGATACCGTTTAATGAGTATCAGTCTATAATTTAATATAGAATTTGGTCAAATGGTCAAGGACTCCCTAAGGGACTCTGACAGCTGTTAAGACCTCACCCGCTATCTCAGATATGTGAGTGGCTGTGTGCGGTTTTTTGAGCATATCCGCTAGGGTTTTGCCAGGTATGTCGCCCGCCCCGTAGCGCCTGGCCAGGGTATATTTGCCCAAAAAATGTACCTCCCTTCAGGCCTCCTTCACAAATTCAATGAGTAACTCTTTAATAGAAATTAAGTGTGCTGGGTCCTCAGTAGTGTAATATGTGGTCTCCAGTCCCTTTTGCGAGTTTCTAGAGTCTTCAATGTGTTTCTAATAGCCTTGAGCACCCCGGCTTGACCTGAAATACATTTCCCCCTAATGACCACTTTGAATGCCTCCCAAAGCGTTGCATGCGTGGAAACCAACCCAGCATTTGTGTCAAAATTCTCCTCAATGTCTCTGTATATCTCCTCCTTAAAGGTGTAGTCTAGTTGGGCGTTAAGGGCTAGTCTACAGCCAAATATCTTATGTGGTGCATTTGGGATTGTTAGCTGTGGCAGACACTGGGCATAACCAGACAGCGTTCTGGGGAGATCAATGGTGTCTATGGTCCATGCCGCAATGTCTCAGGATACCATCCTATAATCCAACATGAACCAAGCTCCATGATGTGCTGATATGCAAGTGCCCTCCGCCACCCCCGGATTTTTCAGCCTCCAAATATCGACCAGGCTGCATTCCTCTATTATGCTGTGTAGGGCATCCCTAGAGTTGCCCTTTCTCTCCAAGGTATCATTTTGTACCACATTAAAATGGCCCCCCTAATATGGTATCACAACCAATGATTTGCGTTTTGGCCCATGAATTAGGAAAGAATTCGAGGCAATCGGCATTGGGTCCATACACTGCCGCAATTACCATCTTCACTCCCCCCAATGCCTAGCAAAGAATCACAAATCGGCCTTCAGGGTCTATCTGTGAGTCTACAGTCTTTCACTCTAGCCCATGCCGAATCACTATCACCACCCCTCTCGCATAGTTAGAGTAGATGGAGGAGAAGGTGTGACCCCAATGTTTGATGTGTAGTTTGAGAGAGGATGTGCTGTTCAAATGGATCTCGTGGAGCAGACAGACATCAGTCTGATACCGGCTTAAGGAACAGTGGACTAATCTAGCTTTCCTGCGATCATTCTGTCCCCGGATGTTTCAAGTTAGGAATCTGTATTCAGTCACCCTCGCCTGGGGCATGTGTATGTAGTGCCCAATTTTAGAAAAATTATGGCAAAGAAATCCCAGGTAACCCCATGTGCCAATGTCTTTTGAACAGCTAATTTTCGTGAGTGCCCCGCTAAACTGTTCTGAATGTTGCAAATACGTACCTCATGTGGCTCTTTATTAAAGGCTGTCCTGACAAACTTACCCAATATATCAACACCTCCTCTCCCCCCTCTTCCCTCACCGACACCAACCCCCAATCAGGTTGTAAAGGACAGAACAGTGCACCCCAGATCAACACCTGGGAGAGAAACTTGTGAGCTCTCCCCGGAGGGGTGGGTTAACCGGCAAAACAGCCCTGCCAAATGACAGGGTGGCCGAGAACAAAACAAGGAACCAACAGCAAGTAAAGTAGGATTGCCAGAAACCTATACCAGCAGGGGGTATGCAAATCAGTCAACGAGCTTGAAACATAATATACTCACGTTGCTCAACAAGTGTTGCCCATCAATTATACGCAGTGTTCAGTCATTTTCACTAAGATGTTCTGCAGAGTTTAGAGCGTCTGGAGGTTTTGTAGCTCGTTTCATCCCACAAATGTGTTTAGCAAACCTCATGGCTGATTTAAAGTCTGTGAAATAGTGGGTGGAGCCATAATGAGAGAAGTTCAGCTAGGCTGGGTAGAGTAGCGCGTAAGGAGCCTCTGCTTGCAGGACTATAAGTTTAATTGGCACAATTCTCAATACGCTGCCTGCACTGTGGGAGTGAAATCAGGGAAGAAGGAGATGGAATTAACTTTGTGTTGGAGAGTCCCATGTTCTCTGGCCAGGCGCAGCATGACATCTCGATCTCGGTAGTTCAACAGCCAGGCCAGAATTGGGCAGGGAGTAGCCCCCACTGACGGCTTCGGTAACAGTATACGGTGCGCTCTTTCAACAATGAAGACAGTAAATAATGTTGTTACATCTGGATCAAGCTTCCAAGTCATCATTCTTAGCTCCAATCAGCTGCTCCTTGGCCTCGACCTGGAAGTCATGCGCATCTGAGGTGCGGATCTCGAGCTGGTCCGGTCTGTTTCCATGTGCATCCACTAGTTTCCTGACCAGATCTAGTTGGGCGTTGAGAACGTCAAGTTTAGTCTCTATGGTCTTTAAGCTTAACCTCATCTCCAGGAGGACTGCACGCAGATCCCCCCTCGGTCATCTGTGCTGATTGTAGCGGGGTTTTCTCCCTCTCCCTCTGTACCAGAATCTCTTTGTCTTGTCAGCCTTTCATTATCAAAGGACAGTTTGGACTGCTTGTCCTTACAGCAATGGGGATCATAGACGTAATCAGAAAGGTAGGCCATCGCTTAGGTTCCACGGATCTTTTGCCAACCTTTGATAAGGCAACATAGGCAACCAGTGCTTCGAGCACAATCCAATAGTCCGCAATTTAAGGAGCACCAGCACCAACGTCAATATTGAGGTGAGGAGCATGTTTACGGTCAGGGATCTCTTTTGTGAGAGGTTTTCCTGGATGTTAGCTCTCCACTCTGAGGGCACCCACACCAGCCTTATCGCAAAACAGCGGCTATCTGTGGGTCTCTCCAGCAGAAGTGGCTTAGTATCCTCAAGCGTCCCCAAGAAAATCCCAGCAGTTTCTCAATGGGCCCATCAAGAAGATGCACATGCCGTGGCGTGGCTTTAGGCCTCAGTAGCGAAGACCTCCTCACGTAAATTCAATGGGATGTCTGAGGCTGGCTCAGCCTCAGCAGCGGCCGGTTAGCTTCACCAAATGCCAAAGGGTAGAGCTATGGCAGAGCTGCAATATATTCACAGTAGGTAATTGTTTGTGCCACTCCCCACAATGCTCTATACACTCACCATGATGCGCCTGTCGGTTTTTCACCACGACACCAGCTGTGGCCCACAAATGTTTATAATTGTCTCAGGGGCAGTTTCAAGGGAGCCGCTGCATATCAGTCACATTAGGCCCACCGCGCCTCTCCCGGTAATATCCTTGGGCCACAAGAGCAAAGATCACACTGTGTACTCTCTACGTTGTACCTGCAGCCTCCTCGTCTCAGCGGCAGGAACAGGCCTAGTCACGCCAGTATGTTCAAGGATCAGTTGGTGCCTATTCACCCACCTCCAACATCAGCTCAGGAGGGCAGCACATTGGCACTCCAATGTCTCAATCAAAGGCCTCCAGCCATCTGCCGCCCCGTCCAGCTCCTCACCTTCGCTTTTAGTTCCAGATAGCACCTCTTGGTTTCCCTGATTGCCACACAGCCCGTTCTCTCCTGGGCTGCGTCCTCCACACCAGCACGGGGGCCGCGGCATGGGCGAGGATAAACATGCACTTCTTCTCTCCCCTCCACAAGATGGCGGACACGGCCGGACCGAGCTTACGGGATCGGGGGTAGGTGTGCGATCTGTTGCAACTCTCACAGACGGATCAACCTTAGCAACCAGCTGGGGTCCACATAGCCGTCAGTTCCGCACCCTTATCCGGAACGCCAGGTCCGCCATCATTCCAGGCTGGCGCGGGCTCCAGCAGGCCGTGCAGTCCGGCGAGTGTCACAGCAGGCCTGTACTTTGCCGCCGGTGCAGGGAGCATCTGAAGCTGCCGCTGCCCTTCAAATGGTCTCACTATGCGCTCCGTGTCCCTGGGAGCCCATAAATTAGGATGGCTTGCGCCGTTTATCCAACTAAAGGGCAAATTGTATTCGGATTCTGCCTCGGCCGGCAGAGCGCACTCAAAGAGCAGCCATCTTGCTGCTCAGCTAGACCACTCCCCCCCCCATAGGATAATTGATTGCATTTTCAAGTGTCTCAATTTCCTATCAGCTTCGTCTGTCGACCTATGGTAAGATTGTAATGGTTATAAAGGTAATGGGCGTGATTGAGGCAAATTAGGAAATAATGACAGAGTGATAAGGTTGAAATTATGAATGAGAAAATAAATGCGCTCAATTACAATGGACTATGATATACTTGGCTTGATTTGTGTGCATATGTATTATGAACTTTGCACTTTATGACGGGATGAGCAACAGTTGCCTTAGTAACAAAAATAATTAAGACAATAGCAAATACACATTTTTTATGAAACATTTGGTTATTTTATGAGGAAACTGAGGCATGTGTCAGAAGTAGAGGTGGGTGTAGTTTGCGAAGTAGCGCTACGCGAAGCTACGCGAAGTGCACTTCGCATTACGCGAACTTCACTTAGCACTACGCGAGCTGCGTAGTAGCATGTTCGCACTGTGCAAGATTCATTTTCAATGATGGCACAGTGTGGACAAGCATCCGGCACTGTGCAATCATTGAAAACGGCATCTTGCACAGTGCGAGCTGTAGTTTTCTGCTGCTCGAGTAGATTATTACTCGAGCGGCAGCTTTCTCAACGCGAACTGGTAGTTTCTCATTGAGAACGGTCGCGAGCATGCGCAACCACTCACAATGAGAAACCTGACCACCCCGCGTTGAGAATCTCGCTGGGATGTCATTTTGCTTGCTCGCGGTCGTGAACATGACGTTAAGGACCGCGAACAAGCAAAAAATGACCGCTGCACTACGCTACGCTGCACTATGTGTGTTCGCACTGTGCTACGTGCAGCTCGCGTAGTGCGAAGTTGCGCAAACTTCGCAAACTCCGCGAGCGTAGCGTAGGGTTAGTCAGAAGCTTTCACGTAAATTAATGCTTTTTTCTCACCAGTAATGATACGTTCATTATTGTGTTACATTTAAAGCTATACAGCTTTATCTGTGCCTTGAAGAATTGTTATTTTGATTGCAGCAAAGTCAGCAACATATCGATGTTCATAAAATGGAAAAGTTGGTAGGGCATCTCTCCTGCAAGAATATTGTTGTATTGACAGCTGGTGCAAGAAGAATTCTAGTGAAGGTTACAGTTCCACATTTAAATGTCTGTATTAAACTGTCCTTTAAAATCTACAGGACAAGAAAAGCTTTTAAAATCCTCTCTGTCTCCTTCCCTCTGCGGAGCACCGTGTGGCCAACATTCACACATTTAGAATTCTACCTAATGGAACTGTTCCAGCATTTGCAAAGCCAATACGTTACGCCAGTGCTAAGGCTACTGACTTTGCTAACGTGTTTTAGACATGTTGAATGCCAGGAAGGCTGCTGTTCAGCATGGGTAAAACATAGTGGTGTAGAGGAGAGTGTTGTGGAGTGCCTTAGAGTACAGAGGTGAAGAGTGGAGTAGAGTGGTGAACAGTAAGAGTGGAGTAGAGCATCAAAGAGTAGGAGTGGAGTAGAGAGGCGAAGAGTGGAGTGCTGTGGAGTGTCTGAGTGGCACAGAATAGGGCGTCATAGAGTGCCGTAGAGTGAAGTAGAGTCATAGAGTGGAGTAGCCTAGAATGGAGTAGAGACATAGAGTGGAGTAGCGTAGGGTAACATAGATTGGAGTAGCATGTCAGAGTTGGGTATAGTAGAGTGTATTAGAGTGCTGTACAGTGGAGTAGGGTGTCAGAGTGAAGTGGCGTAGAGAGTTGTGGAGTGGCGAAGAGTGGTCGTGGAGCGGCATAGAATGTTGTAGAATGGAGTAGAGTTGAGTAGAGTGTCATAGAGTGAAGGGGGTAGAGTGGAGTCAAGTGTCATGGAGTAGAGTGGAGTGCCGTAGAGTGGAGGAGTGTGAGATTGCATAAACTGAAGTGAAGTGTCATAGAGTGGAAAGGTGCAGCATGGGGTGGTGTAGAGTTGAGTAAAGTGGCATGGAGTGCAGTAGAGTGGCAAATAATGTGGAGGAGTGTCATAGAGTGAAGTGTCATAGGTTGGAGTAGCGTAGAGTGGAGTGTCATAGAGTGACCTACAGTGAAGTGGCATAGAGTGGCATAGAGTAGAGTGTGGTCGAGCAGAGTCTGGTGGAGAGTGGTAGAGTGGAATACAGTAATGTAGAGTGGAGTACAGCGTAGTAGTGTGGAGTGGCTTAGAGTAGAGTATACATGGTGTGTTAGAGCACTGCCATTACAAACAACACATTTTCAATGGACATGCAAGACATCCTAAAACAAATAAAGACAGCAAATAGAAAGCCAGAACATGTGAGTTACAAACAACAAGCCCAATGATAAGCAATGGATGAAATGCATTCCGAGGGAAGCTTTCACAATATCCACAAGAAGTCTTTACGCAGGCTTTGTAGGCTTTAAACTAAAGAATCCAGTGGTGTCTGTGGTAGTGGCCTTACCTGCAACCTGATGGTCTCTCTGAACTGCCCAAACCCTTGACACTGTGCTAGTCCATTCTAGCTGGTGGGGCCAATGTAACCACCATTCTTGGTTGGGATGGAAGGCACAAATGTGCCACTAGTCATCTAGCGATGGAAGCAGTGGAAATTGGTATTTCAAATTTGGGTTGTCCGAAGGGAGCAGGTAGGAGCGAGCGAAGGTGAGAGCTACTGCAGGCGGAGCTAACCTGGACTAACCCATTGGCCTCTATCAATGTCTCTGTCTAACCTCTTGTGCGTCATCCAGACCTGGCGCAGGTGCAATGCGGCGCACCACTCAAGGGGCACTTCCCCTACTCTGTTTTAGCCTATTCCTCTCCTATTTCATTGATGTACAAAATGACATAGGCTGCACAAGCAACATCAAACACCTTTTGACCCCCAATGACATCACAGAATGACAACTTGTACATCTTTAGTTACTTAATAGTAAGGGGCCAATGGAGAGCCAGATGTATAAACTATCAAGAGTGGAAACTACCAGAAGTAAACTGGATCAAAGACCTTCCTTTCTGTTCCTGCCTTCACAACTCAGGAGACCAAGAGTGGCAAGGGGAGTGTAACAAATGGTAACAAATGGAAAGTCAGGCACTGGAGCAGCTACACCATGCTAATCCTAACTGCGGACTGGCTTCCCCTTATTTATCTTTTTTTCCTTTTTAAATACCGCAACTTTATAAAAAAGCATAATCAGACCCCTGGACTCATCATTATCCGTTTTCAATGATTCAGCTTCCAAGGTATCCCCAACACAATAAACACCTGCAACAAGGAGAGGATGTAGACTAACAGCTAAGGCTGTCCATCTCAAATCTGGGGAACAGGGTTCAAGTCTCAGCAATGACACTCCACATCCTGTGATTCTGGGCTAATCACTTAATCTCCCCGTACCTAACTAAAAAATTAATGTGTACTTGTGTAATGCAACTGGTGCTCATATAAAGCGCCCTGATACCTTTGGGTCAATTTTGCGCTATATAAAATTAAGGGGGAAAGAAAACAACACCATATGTGGTAAGATTAGATTGCACACCTTTGCACAGAAAACAAATACATTAGTTCAATATGCAAACCTTTCAAAGTAGAACATATTTCAAGAGCATTAATGTCAAAAGCTGTTAAGAACTGCTAAAGTCTTATATGTGCGTAGCAAAGACACTCATCCATATTCCACCATTTCCAAAAATAATGGAACTAAGGGTTTTGGCTCACATAGAGGGACAGGTGTCAGCTCTTTAGGATAATGCATTTTTAGGATTAGCAATGAGGAAAATATATTTTAAATGGTAATTTATATATCTCATAATTCACTCTGTACAGGTTGAGGGTGAGTGTGTGTGTGTCCCTTAGAACTAAAGTCGGGAATACAGCAATGTGGAATTTGAAAGTTTTTACGTAAATTTAACCTAATAATAATATAGAAATATGCTTTAACAGTACCATAGAAAATGCTTATCAAAATAGTGGTTAGAAAATGTGTTTTTATTAAACATGCAAAAAGCGAAATGCTGCATATTTCTGTAGAAAGCTCCATTTCTATCATTCTTCCACTGCTAGGCCTCAATATTTCTGGATTTCTTTCATGTCCCTTTTTGAAAATAAATGCCTTTTTGTAAAATGATGATTTAATGTTACAACTGAACTGTAGAACTTGGCATCTTCGTTAAATGTGCTGTTTGCTGCAAAATGTATTGCTTTCCTACCTCACACCATGTGACTTCATTATATTTTAGATTGTTTCCTTTGCCTTATGCTTATAGTGAACAAGTATCTTAATGAAAGAAATGCTTGTTATAGGTTTAAATTCCATCATCTAACATGCTAGATGATAATGTTTCATTTCATAGAGCAGACCATTGAACATTTAACAGGGTAGGTTTGCTGAAGGTTTTCATGAGAACCTTCCGAAATGTATCTTTTTGTAACACGCTGTAGCCACATTCAAATACATGTCATCATGGACGTTTACCATGGGAAGCAAAGGAGAAGGCGAACGACCATCGAAAGATTCTTCCTCGTTGGCTATAGATGACATAATCAACATGTTTTCTGGTTTCTATATAGTGGGCGTTCCTAGCTAGAGAGCTAAGGCATTCTATGCACCCCTACCCTGCCACGTCTGTTAGCTAATCTGAATTGACATAAGCTGTTGCTAATGGTGATTTATTTATTTTACTTAAATTTGTGAGGAGACTTTCAGCTAGATTCATCAAGCATTTTCGCGGGCGCAAACGGTGTGAATCGCAGAATTCGGCCGTTTGGGCCCGCAAAAATGGCATTTGGAATTCATCAATGGGTCATGAACTCTCAATTTGAAAAATCGCAAAAAATAGCGATTTTTCAAATTGGGATCGCATTTAAGGAATCTCAATTTGAGATTCCTTAAATGCTATTCATGAACCATTAAAAAATTGCGATTTCCCTATTTTTTGCTGCTATTTACCGCGAAGTCTGACTTCGTGGTAAATAGCGAAAACTGAGAAAAATTCACTTTTGTGCATTTTTCTCAGTTGTATGTTACACACACACACATGTCCTTTGGACATGTGTGTGCGCAACATAAGTCTAAATTTTCATTTCAGGGGTGCTACAGGGTGTCCTTTGGACACCCCTGGCACCCTTGAAATCGCATCCTAATTTGCGAAACTCCCCATTTATTCCTATGGGCCTTTAGGCCCATCGGAATGAATGGGGAGATATTCCTTATTTGCGATTAGTAATTTGCTAATCGCAAATAAGGAATGTGTAGGAATCGCAATTTATTTAGCGATTCCTACATGAATCCCGTTTTGCAAGTCCTTAATAGCGATTCCTTAATAATCGCTATTAAGGACTCGCAAAACGGGACAATGATGAATCTAGCAGTTTATATTTTATGCTGATCATAGATACTGCTGTGATTAATTCATTTACCTGTTTAATGGTTGCTAGGGAACTCAGCTGTGTTTCCATAACTACTCTTTATGGGGATTTTTACCTTTATTTTCATATCTATCAGCCTTTTTCTCTAAACATGGTACTTGCTCTTTTCCAAAAAGGAACTCTCCATGGGTTCTTAATATGATAGGTTATCCTTTAGATTAATATTGAGTCTATTTATTTATGGAACACTCTGTTATTTATATGTTTATTCCAACAAAAAATGTCTTGATATTTCCTTAAATGGATTTATTCAACTAATCTGAATAAAAAGTCAAAAATACAGACTAATCCCTTAAAGAGAAAATAAACTTTTAAAATTTCACCAAACCTCTCATTATTGACCGGACATCTAATGTTGAAGACGCTGTTTATTTTAGAAATTTGTTTGGTTGTGCTACATTGTAATACGGTGGCAAAGATTCATCTACTGGAAGAGGCGCAGAAATTGGAAGTTCGCTTAGTAAATTTAAGTGGAGCTGCTTATAGTTTTTTTTATGAGATTAGATTTCCGTGTTTGCATCAACGTGGCAGCAAATGGGAGCATTTTCAAAGAGGTGGTTGCATATACATGATGAGATGTGGTTTAGACAAAGGCAGCACATTACAGACTTAATAAAACAAAATAGACTTATACCCATAAAAATCCTATGCAGGACATGGAGGTTTTTATTGGAGTGTGAAAGCTAGCCAGGAGTCATGAGCAGGGGCAGACTATCCATATGGGAGAGCTAGACGGTTCCCTAGGAAAGAAAAGTATGGTTACCACCTTTGGTAGAAAACAGAACGCCTATGCTGACAACATCTCTGCATAACCTTGTGCTCATTGGGAACACTGGCAGTACCACACCATCTGGCTATGGGGTATATTGGGCTTTATTGGGTTAAAAAGTGGAGAGCAAAATGATGGGTTCTCAAGGTGACCATGTGATTCATGGAAGACAGTAATTCCTTGGAGTTGCTTTAAGATTGGTGTTGTTGGTTGCCATCAAAAGATTTCATATTATACCCAAAAGGCATCCATGCAGCTCTCAAGATGAACATCCTTCCTGACCTACCCCATTTAAAGCTATACCAGCAGTAACAATTACAAAGAGCTCTCACAGTGCAACTCTGTCCTGGGACAGAGACGTCCACAGAGATTTAAAATGTAGCTACAGCCTGACAGCTCACGCTTAAAGCTAGTGCAGTAGTAGGGTTTCCGAGATATCCGCAATGCTCCTCTACTCTTTCTCCCATGAGCCAGTATACCAGAACCTGGACACATGTGGGCCACATGTAATGCATTCAGTATTGACCTATGTAATATACTGGACTGCAAAAAGGAAAGAAAATCAAAGTGCTCTCAAGATGTGCATCTCTCCACTCCATTACTATACACCTTATTTGGGATCAGAGGCATTAGCAGAGATTCTCCAAAGCATCTCTAGCTTTATTTCAAACATGCAAAAGTATACACGGACTGGGGCATTCGCAGAGAATGTGTACTGTAACTCCGACCTGACCTGCCTGCACAAGGGAGCTGTACTATTACTATAACTATAAAAATTGGAAAGGCATGTCATTTTCAAATACTGGGCAGAATGCAAAACCATTCAACTCTGGAAACAAAGAAGCTGTCTTAGTGATCATGTAGAGTGCCTGGACATGGTCATCCCTGGTAGAGTAAACACATCAACACTGTCTACAGCCTCTCCGAGTACCAGCAGCACTGGTGCAGTGAACACCCCCCTTCATCAGCTACAACGGAGTTTGCAAGTCCACCTGGCGGGATGGTAATCTGGCCGCAGTAAAATGTTTGCTCATTTTAAAATGGCTTCTTCTATCTGCAGACTTAATAAGATTATAACCAAAACAGTTTGATAGACCTCAGGGGTGTGAGAAGAAGGCCACCGAATGAGGTAATTAAATGAAAGAGATGGAAGAGGAAGAATAATGACATGTGCAACATTGAGCAAGATAGTTAAATGCAAAAATCATGTGATACATAGAAAGATAAATAAATAAATGAAAAAAGATGGGCAAATAGAAGGGGGGTAAGAAGGTGGTAGGCATGGACATGTGCAAGTAATAGTAATAAAAAGGGAACACAAGAAAAAAGGAAAGGAATGGTGTAAAGGAAAGGTGAAAAATAAATAGGTGGAAGAGTGAAAAGATGATGGAAGTGGAAGGCAACAGTGGCTGAAAGGATGAATGGAATTGTAAAAAGATGAAATCATGGATGGATCAATGTGAAAATGTAAAGATGGAAGTTGAAAGGATGGTTAAATGGCTGGGTGGTTGGATGGATGTAAGGAAAGATGGGAGAAATCTTCAAGGTCACTCTGTGTACTATGGGCCTCATTTATGAGGCCGTGCCTCACTTTTACGCCGCCGGTGCGTCACTTTTTGTGACGCACCAGTGGCGTAAAATATGCGCCTTGTTGCGCCATATTTACAAAATGACGCATCTAGGTAGATGCGTCACTTTGTAAACCCCTTGCGCCACATTATTCCTGCGCCAGGTATAATGAATGCAAGAGAGGCGTATTGACACAAGAAAGGGTCATGGAAGTGACGCAGTGAAATCTATGAGATTTCACTGCGCCACTTCTAGGACTCACATGCGTCAAAATCTTACGCCTGCCTCACAGCAGGCGTAAGACTGACGCAAGCCCTTTCACATGGGGCTTGCCCCATGTGAAAGGACACATTTCTGGAGTTGCGTCACTTTTGTGACACACTCCAGCAATGCGTCACTTTTGCGTCATACAGATACGTCAGAAATACTGACGTATCTGTAACTCCTTGCGCCATGATGCGTCATACTATAATATATGACGCATCATTGGTGTTGCAAGGAGGGCGCAATGAAAAGTGACGCATCGCTGTTTTCACGCAGCGATGCGTCACTTTTCATAAATGAGGCCCAATTAGTCAAAGTATTGGCTATACGTTATTTTAAATGTCTGCTTACTCCCTTGAGTAGCAGCCCTTGAAGGGATCCTATACATTGCTGGTTGCTGTACACAGACAGTTTGCTTGCAGGCAGAAGACAATCGTGACTGGGAGAAGCTGAGTCAGTAGGAGAGCCGAGTAAGAACCTAGTACTGGCACCCGCATGTAGTTTCTCTCAAAACCATGAGCTCATTAATCTGCGGTGAGAGATGAGAGCACCTGGCCAGATGTGTGATTAGTCTCACCCTCCTCTCTTGCTTTAGTAATGCTTTGACACCCGAAGCAGTCTGTCACTCAACAATCAAAGCATGACTACTCCTCAGGGCCTTTGTCAGTACAAATATAACTCTGCATGCAATGCCAGAATGTTGCAAACGCTGCTGTTCAAAGCTGCAAATGACAAGGACCAAATAAACAAACAATAAGGACAGCAGTTGGGAGGGGGAGTGAGGAAAGGGAAGCAAGAATGGCAGCGGTGAAAACAATAGTTATGGGAGGGTGGTGGGTGTAATCAGACAATAAACAATGAAGAGAAAGCAACAACAAGCAACAAAAAACGCTATAGAGGGAGCAGTAGGCAGCAGGCGTGAGAAGGGGGAGAAAATGTGCCTCAATCATGTCGGGAGCAGCGGACAAGCATCGATTCAGTTGAATCTGTTTCAGTTTAAATACTTTATTTTGGTCGGCGACCATAAAAGCAACACAAAATAAAAAGCACATTGTGATATTAATCAAATAAATACAAGCTAAAATTTTCCAAAAAAATAACCACAATGTTAACATTTTGAATTGAATAAAATCTGTATGTAAAGTAAATTTTAAAATTAAAATACTATTTTAAAAACAGAGCAACGTAAAAACTATTTTTTGCAATGAAATTCAAAATTTGGTGACAGGTTGTATTTAATAGCCAGCTGGGCAAAAATGTATGATAGCAGCTCACATGATTGCAGTCAATCCCTATGTCAATGTTCAGCTTCTGGGGTTTGCTTGAATATCCTGGCACGAACAGGCCAGATTGCTTCTAAGAACTTAGCTATAGAAAAGATCACACAAGACCCTGTGTCTGACCTGCAGATACGCAAGACTTGTTTATGGAACCGTATTCCAAAAGTCTACACAATGGTGCAATGCAGCGTCTTTGATGTCTGAAGTATGCTGGGTAAAAAAAGAGCAAATGATCATCTGTCTCTGGGCTGCTCCACAGGCCAGACAAGCAGCACTACTCTCTGGGTGAGAGATCCATTTACTTGTGAAGGACTCAAAGGGTCCTTCACAATAATGGGGGGACATTGGGTGAAAAGATGTACTTTTAGCAAAGTTCAACATGGAAGCAGCCCTTTGATTAAGGAGTTGCCCACTGTTGAGAACCTGACTGTTCCATGAGCTGGTACTGGACAGACGTACACTCAGGTAGTCGAAGTCTGAGACTCTCTCCAAATTAACTCCCCCTAGTCTAACTGTTCCTTGGAATTTTTTTGGGGATGAATAGCCATAAATGTAGTTTTATCAGTTTTTATGGCTAGCCCAATAGTGGTGCAAAACAGGATGAATCTTTCTAACCGTAGTTCCAAGCATTTGGGGGGGTTTTACATGAAGAGGGTATCATCTGCAAATAAAAATGCTGGCATCTTGACAAAACCCAGGACCAGGGAGTCGTTTACACATCCCATTAGGAATCCGATGCACCTGTGAAGAAAAAGTGGAAAGCGTCTTGGGAAAAGAACACATCCTTGCCTTACACCCTTATCAACTGGGATGTGGTTTGCTAATTTGCCCTCAGGGCCCCATCTTCCATGGGCATAGTTTCCAGTGTTGAATCGGACAATAATTTCAAGTAGCGTGGGGGCATACCCATATCCTTCAAGGCTGCTCAGAGTGCGTCTCTGGGAACCATAATGAAGGCAGCCTTGAGGTCCACGAATCCTGCGCTAAGGCTTCCTTCATTGAGATGTACGGTTTTTCACCTCAGTAGTAAACAAAGTGGAATCCACTCAAGGTGGTGATCCCTAAAGTGATGGGGAGACACACAGTGTTGTTTAAATGCCCCTCACACACCAACAGGCCCCTTGGTGTCATGCTTCATCATCGGGGCCTTCGCACCCCTCTACGGGATGCGGCGTGCTACGACTAGCGAGTGCGCAGGAGCACTTGGAAGTGAACTATGTGTGGGGGTGTGTGTATATATAACCAAAGTGTGAGTGAGGTGAGGTGAAAAAAGTGAAAAAGTTAAAAAATACCTGGCACGTGGGAGAAAAACAGAATTTTATTAATCCCCGGCTGGTATTGTTAAAAAAAGTGCAGAGCGTGGTTGGGTAGATACGAGTTAAGGTATCTGAAACCACTGTGAAAGTGTCAACATGTTTCGGAGGGCACAGCCTCCTTCTTCAGGACAAGGGTTATGCACTTTCCCTCACCTTACTCACATGTAAAGTGTAAAAGTGTTTCATTAAAAATTACCACAATGTGTAATGTTCCTAACAATGTTATTTAGTGTTAGTGAATGTCGTTGCGCCCAGTTGGCGAGAGAACCTGTAAAGAGAAATGCATACTTGAATACATGCCAACAGATTCATTGAAAAAGAAGGAACAAGCCTTCTCAAAATATCACGAGGTCAAACCCAAAAATTACTGGGACCTTTGTGATGAAAAAACACACAAAAGTACATCACTGTACTGACACACACAAATACATACAAAACACAAATTTACTCTCAGCTCTGATGGAAAAAGAGAGCATATAGTCAAAAGGAGAAAGTCTTACTTAGAGTTCTAATATGTAAAACCTCATGAGCCTAAGCGTATATTGGGGATCCCTCCTTCCTGCTCAGAAAGACCTAAAACAACATTAGTAATCCGGGTTCAGTTGGAAAAAGGGGAAAGTATAAAGTCTACTATACTTATGGAGAAAGAACATCTGTCTGCTGTCACCCATTGACTCACGGTTACTGCATATGCCATTCGCCTGCCTTCCCTCAACGCGGCTCCGATGAAGTGAGCCTCTCTAGAATCAAAGCCCTTTAAATATACTGCCCCTCGTGATAATTGGTGATGGCTAATTGTTTAATGAGAGTCGGTATATGCCCAAATATAGAGGACGCCATTGCCGGTGATCCGGTACTGCGCTCCCGTGGTACACTATCTGCACGCATGCGCAGAATACCTGTCTTTTGCGCATGCGCGGTCAGAAAAACGATCGCGCATGCCTCGAAAAGGGAACACTACGTCCGCTGGGGGGTGATGTCTCCGCTATGATTAAAGGCTGGAACATGGAAAAACGGGGGCAATGAATCTTGATTCTAAATGTATATTGTGCAATAAAAAGAATAAAGGGGCGTTGCCAGGCTTATGTTTATCCATCGTTTTTTACAAAAAAACGGAGTGAGTTGGCTATAAAGCATTGATGGATTAGGAGTGCTATGCTGGGTGGTCACATACAAAACACATAGGTGGTGGCATTTTGAAGGCTAGGGAACCAAAGTGATGTTATTACAAACAGTTTATGGGCCAAAATGCCTAGGTGATTTTGTTCAAACAAAGTTTATCTCAAGAGATTCCACGGGATGGAATCATTCAACCCCGTGACGTCAGTTCCCAACCTGAACACCCACCGCTGTTCCTTTTCCAAAAGGCCCACCTCTGAAGGTAATTGTTCAATGACTGTCCACTGCAGTTCATTCACGCAGTGTTGTTGTTCAATGAAATGGGTAGACATTTTGGTGGTGAGTTTTTTACATCTAATGTTACTTTTGTGTTCGTTGATTCTTGTTTTGACAGGTCTTGTTGTCATACCAACGTATTCTTTTCCACAGGGGCACGAAATTAAATATACAACATTCTTGCTGTTGCAATTTGTGAACATACGTTGCTCCCACTGTGTCCCATTTGAGAAAGTTAAGTTTAGGCTTTTTTTAGTGAGGTGGCAGTTGTTACAGTTACCACATGGGTAGTGACCATGTAAGCCCTGGAGTCTCGTTTGATCATTTTTCGTGGGGGGCGGTCTTGTATGGACAAGCATGTCCCTCAGGTTCCTGCCCCTTCTGTGGGCAAACAAAGGTTTCTCCAATGATAGACCACTACTCGTTAGAGTCCGCCAGTGTTTGTTTACCAACTTGGTCACCTGGTTGGTTACCGGGCTGTATGTGGTAACACATACTGTTCTTTTCTCTGCCTCCTCCCTACGGGGATTATCCTCTAGGAGGGCTTCACGATTATTGTTCCTGGCCCTTTTTGATGCTTTCCTGATCACAGGTTCTGGATACTTCCTCTGTCTTAGTTTTACACTCAGGTCCTTGGCCTGAGATTTATATTTTTCAATATCACTGCAGTTCCGCCGCAGGCGCAGGAACTGTCCATAAGGAAGGTTCTCCCTCAGATGACGTGGATGAAAGCTGTCAAATCTGAGGAGGCAGTTCCTGGCTGTTGATTTGAAATGTGTTTCAGTTTTTAGGGTCCCTGCTTCATGATAAATGTTTAAATCCAGGAATACCATGCTCTGGTTGGATGCCTGGTGGGTAAATTTCAAGAAAGCATTCTGGTTGTTGAGCCAAACAGTAAAGTCAGTTACCGTGGCCATGTCTCCTTCCCAGATAACCAAAATGTCATCTATATATCTCCGCCAGGTACGTATCCTCGTCCTGTATGGGTTGTCTGGGTGTAGAATTTTGGTAGACTCAAGATGATGGACATATAGTCCCGCCAGGCTCGGGGCAAAAGTACTGCCCATACTGGTCCCATGTTTTTGCCAGAAGAGGGTGCCCTCGTACTCAAAGAAATTTTTAGTCAGGGCCAATGAAATACATTCCAGCACTACATTCCGTGGGGTATGGTATTCCCAGTTTTTAGAGTGTAGGACCTCCTCGATGATTTGTAAGGTCTCCTCGTGTGGGAGGCTAGTATAGAGACTCTCCACATCGAGACTGAGGAGCATCTGGGAGCTGGGGTCAAATGTCTGGTCTTTCAGCAATTGGAGTACTGCCTTAGTATCTTTCAGATATGTGTCAGTGGCCTGCACAATTGGTCTGAGAAAGGCATCCGCAAATTTGGACAGAGGTTCCAGAATGGACGAGATGCCTGAGACGATGGGGCGACCGGGAGGGTTGTCAAGGTTTTTATGCACCTTGGGTATAGTGTAAAAATAAGGAGTTCGTGGGTTCTTTTGTATCAGGAACTCCGACTCCTTTTTGGTGATCCAGTCATGGGCAAGTGCCTCTTCCACCATGCCTCCTATCTGAACTCTCAATGATTCAGTTGGATCTTCCGTGAGGATCTGATAATTTCTATTGTCAGACAAGAGCCTCCTGTATTCTTTATCATAGGCTAAGGTGGTTTGGATAACTATTGCCCCACCCTTGTCCGCGGGTTTTATGATCAAGTCTTTTTTCATCCTCAACTCCTTGATGGCCTCATTTTCCAACCTTGACATGTTCTGAAAGGTCTTCTGTTTATTTTCTAGACTCTTTAAGTCTTGCATTATGGCCTTTTCAAAAGCCAGCACCTCTACCGGCAGTTGATTATCTAAAGGTGTGAAAGTTGATCTTGGTCTTAAACCGGTGTCTGAGGTCTCTGTGGGTGGCTCCTTGTCTTTGAAAAAAGCCCGCAGTTTTATAGTTCTGATGAACTCCTGCATTTCTTTATGCAATAAGAAAATGTCTGGTTTGTTCGTTGGGACATATCCTAGACCTTTATTTAGTACCTCCCTCTGTAAATCAGTGAGGGGCCAGGGAGTTATGTTAATAACTAGGTCCCCCTGCTGCTCGATGACGCCTGGTTCGCTGCCATGCTTCTCGTCACTACCCGTGGGTCTGCCTCCTCCGTAGGTTGCCAATTGACGTTGTTGCCCTTCTTGTTCCGCCCTCTGCGTGATCCTTGGCCCCAGGATAAAAAAGGCTACATTTGTCCCATCTGTGGTGGTACAAATTGATACTGTGGGAATTGGAACGGCGGTTGGTAAGGATTAAATTGAGGACCTTGAAAACCTCGCCAACCACGTTGGCGTGGAAATTGAGCCCTTTGTTGACGGAATCCTCCCCTTTGTTTTCTTTGTTGAAAACCACCTGATTTGTTACTTGAATTACTGCTATCCGAGTTGACGCTGTCAGTGTCACTTGAGTTGTCTTTCATGACATAGTCAGCTCGGGTGTAGGGGTAGGCTCTCTCAGGGGTAAAGCGATCTTTATCTTTTTTGAATTTGTTAAACTTGCTTTGTTTCAAGGTCGCCTCAAAATCCTTCATTTGTTGATTTAGCTCTTCCAGGCCTTTTTTTAGGTCTGCGGGGGAAATGAAAGATTTGAGCTGTACTTCTAGTCTTTGAATCTCCACTTTTAATTCCACTGACTTTCTCGCGGCAGTTTGAACTATGAGTACCAGCCAATCCCTGGTACAATGCCACGAGATAAGTGACCACGCCTTTTTGAAAACGAGATCATCCTGGAAAATAAAAGGTTCCGTTTTGACTAGTAGGCCTTGAGGAGCCATCTTGCTTCGTAAATACTCTCTCATTAGTAAGCCATGGAGGGCTGTCCTGATTTGGGTTTTGCGGATATTCATTAATTCATCCCAGTCTGCTACAGCTGGGCCAGGGTCACTGTTACTAAGGCCTTCAAAGGGTTTGTCATCAGCCAGAATACGGTCAATATCGTCTTCGCTAAAGGTCAATCCATGTTCATCCTCCATGATATTAGATGAGGAGAGCAGGAGGTTTATGAGACTAGAGTGTTTTGTATGTGTGTCTGTGTATGTCTAGACGTGGAAAAACAAAGATGGGAAAGGGGCTCCCACAGCTGTGCGCTGTCAATACACAAAATGTAACAAAAGGGGGGAGAGAGAGAGTCAGTGGATTCAGTCTCCCTATACGCATAAGTAAACAAAGTGGAATCCACTCAAGGTGGTGATCCCTAAAGTTGACACACATACAAAACACTCTAGTCTCATAAACCTCCTTACTCATAGTTCAAACTGCCGCGAGAAAGTCAGTGGAATTAAAAGTGGAGATTCAAAGACTAGAAGTACAGCTCAAATCTTTCATTTCCCCCGCAGACCTAAAAAAAGGCCTGGAAGAGCTAAATCAACAAATGAAGGATTTTGAGGCGACCTTGAAACAAAGCAAGTTTAACAAATTCAAAAAAGATAAAGATCGCTTTACCCCTGAGAGAGCCTACCCCTACACCCGAGCTGACTATGTCATGAAAGACAACTCAAGTGACACTGACAGCGTCAACTCGGATAGCAGTAATTCAAGTAACAAATCAGGTGGTTTTCAACAAAGAAAACAAAGGGGAGGATTCCGTCAACAAAGGGCTCAATTTCCACGCCAACGTGGTTGGCGAGGTTTTCAAGGTCCTCAATTTAATCCTTACCAACCGCCGTTCCAATTCCCACAGTATCAATTTGTACCACCACAGATGGGACAAATGTACCCACAATGGGTTCCGGACCAAACCAATGCTCCCCAGAACCAACAGCCTTTTTTATCCTGGGGCCAAGGATCACGCAGAGGGCGGAACAAGAAGGGCAACAACGTCAATTGGCAACCTACGGAGGAGGCAGACCCACGGGTAGTGACGAGAAGCATGGCAGCGAACCAGGCGTCATCGAGCAGCAGGGGGACCTAGTTATTAACATAACTCCCTGGCCCCTCACTGATTTACAGAGGGAGGTACTAAATAAAGGTCTAGGATATGTCCCAACGAACAAACCAGAAATTTTCTTATTGCATAAAGAAATGCAGGAGTTCATCAGAACTATAAAACTGCGGGCTTTTTTCAAAGACAAGGAGCCACCCACAGAGACCTCAGACACCGGTTTAAGACCAAGATCAACTTTCACACCTTTAGATAATCAACTGCCGGTAGAGGTGCTGGCTTTTGAAAAGGCCATAATGCAAGACTTAAAGAGTCTAGAAAATAAACAGAAGACCTTTCAGAACATGTCAAGGTTGGAAAATGAGGCCATCAAGGAGTTGAGGATGAAAAAAGACTTGATCATAAAACCCGCGGACAAGGGTGGGGCAATAGTTATCCAAACCACCTTAGCCTATGATAAAGAATGCAGGAGGCTCTTGTCTGACAATAGAAATTATCAGATCCTCACGGAAGATCCAACTGAATCATTGAGAGTTCAGATAGGAGGCATGGTGGAAGAGGCACTTGCCCATGACTGGATCACCAAAAAGGAGTCGGAGTTCCTGATACAAAAGAACCCACGAGCTCCTTATTTTTACACTATACCCAAGGTGCATAAAAACCTTGACAACCCTCCCGGTCGCCCCATCGTCTCAGGCATCTCGTCCATTCTGGAACCTCTGTCCAAATTTGCGGATGCCTTTCTCAGACCAATTGTGCAGGCCACTGACACAAATCTGAAAGATACTAAGGCAGTACTCCAATTGCTGAAAGACCAGACATTTGACCCCAGCTCCCAGATGCTCCTCAGTCTCGATGTGGAGAGTCTCTATACTAGCCTCCCACACGAGGAGACCTTACAAATCATCGAGGAGGTCCTACACTCTAAAAACTGGGAATACCATACCCCACGGAATGTAGTGCTGGAATGTATTTCATTGGCCCTGACTAAAAATTTCTTTGAGTACGAGGGCACCCTCTTCTGGCAAAAACATGGGACCAGTATGGGCAGTACTTTTGCCCCGAGCCTGGCGGGACTATATGTCCATCATCTTGAGTCTACCAAAATTCTACACCCAGACAACCCATACAGGACGAGGATACGTACCTGGCGGAGATATATAGATGACATTTTTGTTATCTGGGAAGGAGACATGGCCACGGTAACTGACTTTACTGTTTGGCTCAACAACCTGAATGCTTTCTTGAAATTTACCCACCAGGCATCCAACCAGAGCATGGTATTCCTGGATTTAAACATTTATCATGAAGCAGGGACCCTAAAAACTGAAACACATTTCAAATCAACAGCCAGGAACTGCCTCCTCAGATTTGACAGCTTTCATCCACGTCATCTGAGGGAGAACCTTCCTTATGGACAGTTCCTGCGCCTGCGGCGGAACTGCAGTGATATTGAAAAATATAAATCTCAGGCCAAGGACCTGAGTGTAAAACTAAGACAGAGGAAGTATCCAGAACCTGTGATCAGGAAAGCATCAAAAAGGGCCAGGAACAATAATCGTGAAGCCCTCCTAGAGGATAATCCCCGTAGGGAGGAGGCAGAGAAAAGAACAGTATGTGTTACCACATACAGCCCGGTAACCAACCAGGTGACCAAGTTGGTAAACAAACACTGGCGCACTCTAACGAGTAGTGGTCTATCATTGGAGAAACCTTTGTTTGCCCACAGAAGGGGCAGGAACCTGAGGGACATGCTTGTCCATACAAGACCGCCCCCCACGAAAAATGATCAAACGAGACTCCAGGGCTTACATGGTCACTACCCATGTGGTAACTGTAACAACTGCCACCTCACTAAAAAAAGCCTAAACTTAACTTTCTCAAATGGGACACAGTGGGAGCAACGTATGTTCACAAATTGCAACAGCAAGAATGTTGTATATTTAATTTCGTGCCCCTGTGGAAAAGAATACGTTGGTATGACAACAAGACCTGTCAAAACAAGAATCAACGAACACAAAAGTAACATTAGATGTAAAAAACTCACCACCAAAATGTCTACCCATTTCATTGAACAACAACACTGCGTGAATGAACTGCAGTGGACAGTCATTGAACAATTACCTTCAGAGGTGGGCCTTTTGGAAAAGGAACAGCGGTGGGTGTTCAGGTTGGGAACTGACGTCACGGGGTTGAATGATTCCATCCCGTGGAATCTCTTGAGATAAACTTTGTTTGAACAAAATCACCTAGGCATTTTGGCCCATAAACTGTTTGTAATAACATCACTTTGGTTCCCTAGCCTTCAAAATGCCACCACCTATGTGTTTTGTATGTGACCACCCAGCATAGCACTCCTAATCCATCAATGCTTTATAGCCAACTCACTCCGTTTTTTTGTAAAAAACGATGGATAAACATAAGCCTGGCAACGCCCCTTTATTCTTTTTATTGCACAATATACATTTAGAATCAAGATTCATTGCCCCCGTTTTTCCATGTTCCAGCCTTTAATCATAGCGGAGACATCACCCCCCAGCGGACGTAGTGTTCCCTTTTCGAGGCATGCGCGATCGTTTTTCTGACCGCGCATGCGCAAAAGACAGGTATTCTGCGCATGCGTGCAGATAGTGTACCACGGGAGCGCAGTACCGGATCACCGGCAATGGCGTCCTCTATATTTGGGCATATACCGACTCTCATTAAACAATTAGCCATCACCAATTATCACGAGGGGCAGTATATTTAAAGGGCTTTGATTCTAGAGAGGCTCACTTCATCGGAGCCGCGTTGAGGGAAGGCAGGCGAATGGCATATGCAGTAACCGTGAGTCAATGGGTGACAGCAGACAGATGTTCTTTCTCCATAAGTATAGTAGACTTTATACTTTCCCCTTTTTCCAACTGAACCCGGATTACTAATGTTGTTTTAGGTCTTTCTGAGCAGGAAGGAGGGATCCCCAATATACGCTTAGGCTCATGAGGTTTTACATATTAGAACTCTAAGTAAGACTTTCTCCTTTTGACTATATGCTCTCTTTTTCCATCAGAGCTGAGAGTAAATTTGTGTTTTGTATGTATTTGTGTGTGTCAGTACAGTGATGTACTTTTGTGTGTTTTTTCATCACAAAGGTCCCAGTAATTTTTGGGTTTGACCTCGTGATATTTTGAGAAGGCTTGTTCCTTCTTTTTCAATGAATCTGTTGGCATGTATTCAAGTATGCATTTCTCTTTACAGGTTCTCTCGCCAACTGGGCGCAACGACATTCACTAACACTAAATAACATTGTTAGGAACATTACACATTGTGGTAATTTTTAATGAAACACTTTTACACTTTACATGTGAGTAAGGTGAGGGAAAGTGCATAACCCTTGTCCTGAAGAAGGAGGCTGTGCCCTCCGAAACATGTTGACACTTTCACAGTGGTTTCAGATACCTTAACTCGTATCTACCCAACCACGCTCTGCACTTTTTTTAACAATACCAGCCGGGGATTAATAAAATTCTGTTTTTCTCCCACGTGCCAGGTATTTTTTAACTTTTTCACTTTTTTCACCTCACCTCACTCACACTTTGGTTATATATACACACACCCCCACACATAGTTCACTTCCAAGTGCTCCTGCGCACTCGCTAGTCGTAGCACGCCGCATCCCGTAGAGGGGTGCGAAGGCCCCGATGATGAAGCATGACACCAAGGGGCCTGTTGGTGTGTGAGGGGCATTTAAACAACACTGTGTGTCTCCCCATCACTTTAGGGATCACCACCTTGAGTGGATTCCACTTTGTTTACTTATGCGTATAGGGAGACTGAATCCACTGACTCTCTCTCTCCCCCCTTTTGTTACATTTCGGTTTTTCACCTCAGCATCATGAATCTAAAAACTTGGTCTACAGTACTTATTTTTAGGCAAAATCCTGGTTGAAAAGGGGACAACGTGGTATTGTCTTCCATCCAAGTGTTCAAATGGCCCAGGACTTGTTTGCAAAAGATCTTCTTGGCTATATCTATCAAGCTTATTGACCAATAGTGTGCCGGAACTGATCTCATGCCTTTCTTGAATATGAGTACTATTTCTTCTCCCTTCCAAAAATCTGAAAATGGTGTGTCTGTCACAATGGTAATACTGATACGATTTAAGTATGGTGACCAGATCTCTGGCATAGATTTAAACAAACCCCCGGGAAACCTGTAGGGCCCAGGGGCCTTTCAAACTTCGGTTCAGAGATAGTCTTTCTGTGTCTCTCCCAAAGTAGATACCAATATAACTTTTGTGAACTCCTGCCAGGGCCTGGTAAAATCTCAGTCCATGCTGGGTTGGTCCATAGATAGCAGCTCCTGGGCAGGCAGATCCTGTTCAATATCGGTTAGTTTGTCCTTACCATAAAGGGATTGAAAATGAACCACCCAGTCCACTGGTAAAATGTTAGCTTGAGGGCCCCTTATTTCTGACTTACTTCCATGGCTTAGTATATGCCTGAAGGTGACTTGGTTTTTAGTTTGAATGACTTCTAAGGTCTGCCTCTATATTAAGGAATCCCAGGTTCTGTTAGTATTTTTAAGGATTGCCTTATACCTGGTCATTGCTTCCTGGATTAAGGATTGCTGGCCATTTTTGTTAGATTTAACCAGGGAGGTTTTGGCCTCGCTAGACTCTTTATTATACCAAGAGGTATTTGCTATAGTTTTGGTAAAACAAATGCACCTGAGAGCTTTGAAAAATCGCTATGGAGCTTTGTTACATCTGGGGGGTAAGATAGTGATCACTCATTGATGCCAAACACAGCTCTAAATAAGTATATATTTGGCTTAGAGCATCAGGATTTGAAACAATACTATCCCATTTGACATTTCTCCTGTTGTTGGGGACAGCCAAGGCCCCTTTGGGCAAATCTTTAGCCAAATCTGGTGGAACTAGGGTGTACTCAAGTGTTAAAAGCAGGAGAAAGTGATTACTTTCATATCTGTTCACGACCCTCATGTAAATCAGCGCAGGCCACGAATAGATGTCTAAAAGAAAATAGTTGATGTTGCTTCTGTAAGGTCCCCGTCTAAATGGAGACTGCGTCTTTGAATCCAAAGGGGGACGGCCATTGGCACAAGAGAGAAAGATCTATCAGCTGTAGAGCAACCTTGGCGGTGGTCGGGATATCCTTGACTCTCCTCAGCATGTTACCCAGGTGTGTGGGTGGACAGGATCACAGCTACAGGGTGGAGCCTGGAAAGAGTCAGTCATTCATCCTTCTTGGAATCAATCTGCGCATGGTCCGTGCTCCACAGCAAGCATGGGAAATGAAGTTTCAGCTGAACACGTCACCTAGGGATACTGCAAAGAAAAGTGACGTTGAAGTGCATAAATTGTAAGCACTGGGTGGGCTCCAAGTGCTTTTTGAAAACAATAGTGCCTCAGAAGTGAGAAGCATGTGTTCGAGCATACTCTCGCAGGTGCAACCCTAAAAAGGAGTTTTTCTCATCATTGGCCACATTTTTCAACTCAGATCCTCTTAAGATCAGATATATAGAAGGCTTAAAAGCTATTCGGAGAACAAGCCATAATGTAAAATTCCAGCAATACGAAACAGAAATCATAAAATGCGTATTTTAGCGAGTATTTTACTAAACATTGCTTAAAATGTTAATACATGAGAACATTGACACCGTTTAAGACAAACTAGCAGGCCCATAGGCTCTGAATTGAAACAACTAAGGGGCATATTATCAAGAAACAGCGTTAAAATAATGGGCTTGATAACATGCCCTTGAGAATTCCAATAGAAGCCCATGTTCACACTAGAACATGGGCTTCTATGGCAATTCACTAGGGCATATTATCAAGCCCATTACTTTAATGCCATTTCTTGATACTATGGCCCCAAGTGTTTTAGCATTTTGTGTAGCACTTTTCCCCCATCAAAATGAGATATTTCTAAGCCATAGTTGATAACAAGGCTTGGAAAATCCAATTCCCCATTAACTATTATTTACAATAGCACCTATCTGCATGTCTACATTTCACGTCCTTTCATTTTTTTACCCTGTACCTTGTAAGTAAAGTCTTAATTGAGTGTTGTAAATGAAAATTGGCTTGGAAGGGTACAGGTGGAAAATGCACAAATCTTGCAACATCACGCCGTTCAGAACAGTGAAGTAAATTATGTCCTGTGATAGCACCTTTCCATCCATATTTATTAGATCGGTGCTTAATTTGTGTAAACCCCCACTCTGCATGTTATGACATTTCGGGAAAATTACACAAAACTCGACACAGGAGTAACACGTTCTTGTTTAGTGTCAGGCAAGGTTCTTCTATAGAAGGGCATAACTCATCTAGAAAATTTACTTAAGTTACTGGCGGAGAGTCTGGTTCAAGCAGAAAACGTTTTTCATCAAGTTATTTTATGCTCAAACCAACGCCCCATGTGCCAAAATCACACGCAATTTCACATTATGCAAAATCACCAAAAATTGACACGTTTTGTGTAATGAAAAAATGTGGAAATTTCGTAAGGATATGTTTACATAACAAAAATTGATGTAGACCTAATTTATAACAAGATTTTTGGAGCCAAAACTTCAAAGTATAGATTTCTTCAAGTACTCGCACATGCTAATGCACATGATTTGCAGTGCATCTCTATATATAATCAGCTTTTCCTATGGATTCTAACTGTTAGGCTCGTCATCCTTGGCGTGGTTTCCCCCCTGACGTTTTGCCTTCAAACCTCCTGTTTGCTGATTTCGTTTTTGCTAGCCTTAAGCCTCTGCACACTCCCCTACTGCTAACCAGTGCTAAGGTGCTTGTGCTTTTTAATTAAAACATGGTAAGATAGGCTTATGCCCTATTGGCATATGTAACTCACTTATAAGACCCGTGTAAAGTGGCACCACCTTTGCCCAGGGCCTCTAAATTAAATGCTACTAGTGGGCGTGCAGCACTGATTGTGCCATCCATTTAAGTAGCACTTTAAACATGTGTCATGCCTGTTATAGCAGTTTCTGTGTGTAGTGTAAAATTGCCGTTATGACAATTTTAAAAATGAACCTTTTGCCAGGCTTCAACATTCCTTTGTAGCACATATGTCACCCCTAGGGTAGGCCCTGGACAGCCCAATGGACAGGGTGCACTGCATTTAAAAAGTTGGACATGTACTTCTACTTTTGAGATGTTCTGGTAGTAAAAACTCTTAAAGTCATTTTTCACTACTGCCTTTCCAATAGTATAACATTGGAGTTACCTTATTACATCTATAAGTGTAATTTACATGTCGGAACAGGTAGCCAGTTCATGTTTGGTGACTTTGGAATTGTAATGAAAAATCGTAGCTTATCATGAAGTTGGATTTTAAATTACAGTTTTGAAAATGGCTCTTTTAGAAAGCTTGCTTTGTCCTGCCTTCACTGTTTGGTGCCTGCAGCCTGTCTCTGGGTCACATGACTGGGTGTAGTTGACAGTTAGGTTTCCTCCTAGACAGCCACACGTAATAGGTAGCTTAGATGTGTCTGGAAAGGCCATCACTCTCAGGATGGGAGGGAGGAGCTGGATCCAGTCCCACTTACACATGAATAGGCTTTGTCCGGCCGCCACACAAAGGGCTACATATGCCCTGTAGTTAGTCTGGAGCCAGGGCCTGGATTTCCGGGCACCTGTGCGATTCAAAGGCCTGCCTTTAGAAGCTTCTCTCCACTTCAGAGGCACAGTTGGTTATAAATACTGGACCTTTGACACCATCACTTCATTACAATTCTGGACCTGTGGATACTCTGCAAAGAAGAAACTTCTGTGCAGCAGAAAGGATAGTTATAATGCTGGACTGCTGCTCTGAAGGTCTGCAGCCCTACTGTGCTGACCTGTTGCTTACTGCCCTCTTGCGTGGGTGAGAAGGGCTGGACCTGCATCTCTTGAACCAGAACCCAGAGTGACTCCCAGGGTTAGTTGGCTGGCCTCCTGATCTTAAATCTCAGGGACATAACAGGCCACCAGTAACTTTGGACCTGCACCTGGACTCAGCCATCTGTGAGTCTATCCTGCCAAGTGGTGCTGTCCCAGTCCTGGACCTTTAGAAGTGGGCTTCAGGTGCTCTGCAAGCCTCTGTGATCCAGCACAACTGACGCATGTCCTTTACTGCCCATTGCCAACCTGAGAAAAACTGACTCATCGCTGCTTACTGCATGGATTTAAACCATTCCAAAGACCTGCATCGCCTCACAGCCTTTCGTAGCCATGACTACATGGCACATTCTCGTAGCAGCTCCTCGGAACGGACGCATTGCTTCAACTGCGTGGTGTATCTTTGATGCTGTACTTCACCCCCCAAGCCCTCATTGATGGGATCCTTGATGATGACCCAAGACCTTGCACCACAGCCTCGCTACATCTCAGAACCTACGCATTGCTTCGACTGCACGATGCATCTACAATATAGATCCTTGCAATGCTCTGCAAACCAGGATTTAAGGTATTTTGTTCAGCGGGATTAACTGCTCCATTGCAATAAGCCTGAACTTGTGACTTTGTCCCTTTTCAGATTGACCGGATATCGAGAGTTGGTGTTAGTGTTTTTTGGCACCATTTTCACTAAAATCTTTAAAATTGCATATCTCCAGATCTACTGATTGGATTTTCTCAATTTGGTTGGGTTTTATTTATTAAAGAACGTTTTATTTTTGTAACTCTGTGTGGGATCTTTTTTGTGTGGTGTTTTTATGTTATTACTGTTTGAAGGGTTGCACACATACTTCATACAGTGCCTCTAAGTTAAGCCTACCTGCTCTGTGCCAACCTACCAGTGGGTTGAGCACAGTTTATTTTAAGGTGGGCTTGTGCCTCACCCTGAAAAGGATTGTGGTAGCTGCATGACTGGGGCCCACACTGCAGTCAACCAGCAACCCAATTTCTTACAGTTACAATACACCAAGAATTCCCACACTTTTGCTGGGACCAGCAGCATACTTAGCTTGGGCATCATTAAGTAAAGTATGACACAAGAGGCCAGGAATTATCACCTTTATGTCAGGCTCAGGATGATTTTAAGGAAATGCACCATAATGGTCACAGTGCATAAAGTATGCCAAGAATAACCACTGATATGCTATGGTCAATAATTTGCATATACCCCAAATAGATCAGTAATTTTAAGCAATATGTCAAGTCCATGATCCTGCCAAGAACAAGGACCATAATGTCATGACTGGACAACATACACAATGAGTTACCTTCAATATGCCAGATCAAGTGTTTTGCAATGTTTGGACATCCAAATGCATTTGATGATCCAATATGAAGGATGTCCAAAACTATGCCAGTCAGGGATTTTGCCAGGAGGTGGAAATGATCATGACATGAAATAGAAGCCCCGAAATGGTAAGGATTACCATCAATGTACAGATTGTATTTTTAGGTGGGGCCCCGTGTTCCATGGATCAACCTAAAATGTTAAAATGAATCACCAATATACCAGAAACTGTACACAGCGAAGGTGTTTCAAAATTAACTGGATGGTTCTAATAGGCCAAGAAGGGCAAACGAATATGCTTTACCCAGTGTTTTGTCAAGTGGTGGGCATGATTGTGCCATGGAAGAGCTTAATAAGCCATGGTTTGCTATCAATATGTCTGGTCTAGCGCCACAACATTCATATGTACACCCAAAAACATACATCCATACATACACACACACTCAAAAATGCAGTTGCGTGCATATGCAGGCATACAGAAACATACACTCTCAAGTACACACAAAGACGAACACTGAGTCACACACACAGATCATCCTAAACGCTTGTGCTACCGCTCCTCATCAGATGGACCTGATAAAGACTCTGGACACCGGTAAGAAATTGTGTCTGCTTATTTTGTCATGGAGTAGAAAAGATTTGTCAGACCCCACAATCTTAGTGATGCTGTTTCTGTTACATATTTCACATTGTCCTCAACTATCTAAATAGGTTCAATCAAAAATAGAACCTGTTCTCTTTGTGGCTATTACCCAGTTTGCAGTATTCAGTGGTCATTGCCATTGTCACACTATAATGATCCCAAGAAAAATGTATAGCATGATGTTTCCTTGTGTAGTCTTGGGTGACCATCAACTACTATTAATTGTGCAGCCTGGTGTGTTTACTGCAGCTGGATCATACTACAAAAAACTCTAAGCCTACAGAATCAACAATGACCACCGGAACTTCCGGTGGTTTCAGTGGGCCACAGGTACCAAAGGAACAAATATCGTAAATCCACCACTTACAAATTCAATCTGGCCAACTCAGAAGTTATATGCAAAATATTGTTTTAATCATGATCAAAACATAAAATATATACTGTACAAAAAGCTAAAAAGGTTGTTCTTGATTATGGATTAATTTTTATTCCATCATTCAAAACATTCCTGAAAAACAGTAACCTCAAAAAGCCCTAACTAAAGAAAGAAAAGATGAGAAATTCAAAGAAATAGTCCTAAAGTTACAAACAAAGTCCTCTAGGCAAAAAGTTGGTCTTCAGGTGAAGATAGGAGAGAGACAAACACAGCCTCACTTTACGTTAAGCCAAGTCACTATGGACGAGAAGAATGTTGACCTCTTTTCGGTAGGTACCACCTGACAATCCATACACCTTCATCAGGACTACTAATTGATGGCCTTGTATTATAATAGAAATTCCAAAAGAGTTACAAAATCTGGGGTCAGAATCCCTCAATAGGCGGCGCACAAAAATGTATCTGAGACTGTAAAGTGAAGTGATACATGCGTGTAGTGTCTAAAATAATTCCACCCCATACAAATTTAGAGAGGTATATTTACTTTCCCTAGCTTGGATATTTCCCCTAGATTCTGCAGTAGGCTTTGTGAACAGTGCAAAAGCCTTGAATTTAATCACTACCATCACTGGAAGTTAGTGAAGTGTTCTCAAAGATGATTTGATGTATTCCATCCCCATAACGTAAGGCACATTCTGGCACCTTGGTTCTGGAGCTTTTGCAGCTTACTGATAAGTTACTTTAGGAGAACAGTGTTAATGATATATTCAACAGAGCCTGCTATGACCATTGTTCTTGTGATTTTATCTTAGTGGTCCTTTCAAAGGAGTGGGAACAGTTTTTGCAGCAACAGCTGTCAGTTTCTTCAAAAGGAAATAGAATGGGCTAATTTAACGTTGATATGCTGAAAACAAGAGTGAGGATATAAGAGCCTTCTGATCATCCTTGAAAGGCAGCCTGACTTAAAAAACATGTTACGAAGCAAATGGCCACGTTAATAAGGCTACTAGACGATTCAATGTCATCAGGGATCCAGGCACCAGATTTACTACTGAATAGTACAAGGACTTACATAATGCAAAGGGGTGCAAATGGCAGCTCCTTCAACTTTTGCAAGAGGAATGTTTGTGCCTAATTTTAATTCTAGCACAGCACTAAATGCTTTTTTGTTATGTAGCACCAAACTCCTGCTAATCCATGCACAGTGTTTTGTAATGGAGCAGGCACAGCACAAATAGCACTTGTATTCCATGCACAGCCAGATCTAAAAGATTGGCGTGATCCTCCTCTTTGTGGAATCCGGTGGCAAATGAAGCAAGGCCCACGCCTGTGTGGAACGTGTGATTTCACCATAATTACACATTGTATATGCCTTATCCATCGACAGTTAGCTGCATGTTACATTTGTACAGTAGGGTGTGCCTTGTGCACACATTGTAATCAAGACATAGCTTGCTTACATTGTGCCATCGCAGAATGCCAAGCATCACACTAAAATAAATGTTTTATTGTGCGGCAGAGCCAATTACGTCATCAATGTGAGACTGTTTGTAAATGTTTCACTGTGGAATATTTTTCATTTTGCACAATGCGGAGCTGTATACTTTAATGAAGTGCACTGTTAACCAATTTTTTAGTAAACATGGGCCCATGTTTCAGCCCTTGCTTTCTCTTTTTAAAACACTGGTTTTAGGTAGTTAGTCCAAATTGCTTAATGGAGGTAAACCAAGATATAACTCAAAGAATGCACTGGCTTGTTAAAGGAAAGACTACAACAGGAAAATAGTCTCTCTGATCACTCAGAGACGGATGACAACGTTGTACATAAAACATGTTGCCTCTGGTTCTTGTCCAAAACATGGTTGCTACTTATGTAGGACGCATAACAGTTATTTTAGCTAATTCCCATGTTAGTGAATAATTTCTGGTTGTGTTAATCAGTGAGCAGACTGAACCATACATGTATGTCTTCTCTTTCTAATTTCCAATCAATTTTGTACCAACAAAATCAACAAACAGGAAGAATATACACATATTACACCTAAACACACCCACTCATATGAGTAGAAGGCTCAGCATCGCTTATGAGGAAGAGTAAAATGAACAGACGAGACATTCCCCAGCCTTGAAGGAGGGCCTAACTTTCATGCAGCTTGTGCCTTATAATCAGTAAACAGTAGTCTTTAATTCAAGATAGCGGTAGCCCCCTACGCACTATTAAACAAAATGAAATGAAAATAAAGCAAAAGAGAAATGAGAGGCCACCCCCGCGACTAGGGGAGGGGGGCCTTTAGTGGGCATTCCGTGCCCGCCTCAGTAGGTGAGTTTCGATTCTGCAGCCGGACGTCACGGGGAGGGTCTCACCGTAATGTGAGAAGCTTGGTGGGCGTCTGAGGACCCTCCCCCCAAGGCAATAAGAGGTGCAGCACCCCTGGGAGTAGCCCTCTTTGTCTCTCGCCTTGTTTTACGAGAAGGCTAGCCGGGAAATAGTTACGACTGGAGTCAGGCCTGGCGGCTTTCGGTTCGAAACAGGTGAGAGGCCATGGAGTAGCGTATTAGGCATATGTTCTAAGGTGCCGGGATCCTCGGGTTCGGGACCCGGTGAAGTCCTTTAATTTGTAAAAGTTTTTCTAGTGGGAACAATATTATTAAATACGCGGAGAAAAGCTTGTTGTTTTTCCCTAAATCATTGTCGAGTCTCACGTGCTATCCGTCAGAGGATGAGGGAGATGATCAGCGATGTCGCGGGCAGAGCGAGGGCGGCGTTATCAGTTAGATGGAGCTAGGGACGTTTCCTTCCGACCCGCGTGGCTGGATGGGGTGCGCGTTGGTCTATAGCCCAGAGGAGAGCAGGGTTTGAATACAAAAAAAAAATACATAAATAAAAATAAAAAATAAATAATTATTACTTAATAGGAGCACCGTGTTATACAGGGTGCGTGCAGTTAAGATAATGAAGGTACACGCACAATGAGGTATTGCGCTTGCGGAAAGGGGGGAATGTTACGGCTGTGTGTGTTCACCTTAGCGGTACGCTGCTCTAACCTCGTTTTTTTTTTTAAATATGGTTTGATGCAGGGCTGCGTAGTTAAAAGGGGTAAATGGGAAGGGGTCGTTTTTGAATGAAGGGCGAATTTTACCATGGCGGTTATGCATTTTTGGAAACACCCGTTGCAGAGACACGGGGAAACGCAGCATGCAGGGTGTAACGGTGAAAATCCCGAGGAGAAAAACTGGCTGCAAAGGAAAAATCGTGGGTAGGGCCTAGGACAAGGGGGTCAAACGATTGAGAAGGCAGGGTTTTCGGGCCTGCAGACATGCAATACCAGCAACAAGAGATTAGTACATGCCTTGCTGACGGGTGGGTGCGATGGTACCTCTCCCCCCCCCCCTTTTTTCCACTAGGTTTATCACATGCTCAGGGCATCACCAACATGGCTTATATTTGCAGACAGGTTTTAAAATAAGAGGGCAAGGTGGCCTTCCCCGGTTTTTTGGAAGCCCGACTTTAAGGCAAGTCCATAGATTTGCGCTGGTAAGATTTTTGGGAATGGCTTCAAGGGGTCTAGTGGTGCGCAAGCAGTATGGTGTTAAGGGGCCATAGCTTACGTCATCGGTGGGTATGGTGCCCGGGTGTAAAGGGGCAGGGACGGTGCATAGTAAGAGGCGGTCCACTAGAAGACCAGTTGAAAGGGGGCCCTGGGGGAATATATATTTATAGACCTGCTTGTATCTTGTCCCCCAACTGAACAGTAAACCACACGAAAGATACCAAGGGTCTTAATTAGTTGTATTAAGAATTGGAACCTGTACAGTGTCCCAAAACATATATACCAAGAAGTTATTGAGGAAATTGACACAGGAGAAGAGAAAGTGAAGTGGAGGTATGAGTAGAAAAGAAAAGTGTACCCATCAGCCCACTCAATAGTGGAACTTCGTCATCTGGGTTAGTATGTTAACAGCTGGTGTCCAATGTGCTTTTCAACAGGAAAATCCTGAGCCTCAGGATTTTCCTGTTGAAAAGCACATTGGACACCAGCTGTTAACATACTAACCCAGATG
Organism: Lissotriton vulgaris; assembly: GCF_964263255.1. Classification (NCBI taxonomy): domain Eukaryota; kingdom Metazoa; phylum Chordata; class Amphibia; order Caudata; family Salamandridae; genus Lissotriton; species Lissotriton vulgaris. Next base: position 244,230,932 of record NC_141696.1, on the reverse strand, counting down.
ACGAAGTTCCACTATTGAGTGGGCTGATGGGTACACTTTTCTTTTCTACTCATACCTCCACTTCACTTTCTCTTCTCCTGTGTCAATTTGCTCAATAACCTCTTGGTATATATGTTTTGGGACACTGTACAGGTTCCAATTCTTAATACAACTAATTAAGACCCTTGGTATCTTTCGTGTGGTTTATTGATGTATGTATTTGACCAATTAATTATTGTGTTTTTCTTTCTTAGTAGGCAGAATGCCGCCCAAGCGGACACGGGGGGGCAAGGAGGCCCCGGCATCAACCGAAGAATTCCGCTCGTTGGCGGCATTGTGGGAGAGTGCAAAGAAAGGAGGTATCAATTGGGCTCTGAAGACCCTATCGCAGGACGGGGTGCAAGTGGGTAGCAGGAGTCCAACTTGGCAAAACGTGTACGGCGGACGCCTATTCGCTTTCGGGAGTCGCAGCAGGAGAAGACTACGGGGGTCTCAGGACAGCGAACGACCATTCCAGGTGAGGCGATGGCAGAAGGCCAGCCCCTGGTGGTCAAGGACACTAGGCAGGTGTCGGGAGTAAGCGAACAGGCAAAAGTAGCAGAAAGTGGGTTGTCCCCTAGAGGGGGGTCGGCACAGGAGGCGGTGGTGGCCACGGGGTCGGCACGAGGGGAAGGGGGGGGTTGCGCCTGATACAGCAGCGCAGCCTGGTGGAAGCACTTCAGGCCCCGGTGGTGGCGACACAAAATGGTGGAGTGGCGCAGGTATGGGTTCAGCCAGGGGGTGTAGTCCAAGCACCGATGGTGATGGGTACCACGGCGCAGGGCCCTGTGAGCAACGCAGGGGCGGTGGGGGCGGGGCCAGCGGTGGTGTCTCCTGCTCCTCCCCCGGCGACGGTGGCATCGGCGCACGCTCCCCTTACGCATAGCCCAGTGTTATACGGCTCAGCATCGTTGGCAATGTCACCGTCAGCAAGTATAACATGGCATGTGCCGGCGGAGACAAAGGAGAAGATCTTTAAAGGGGAGTATGTGGATGTTTTTGATCTGATCAATGCGGGTGTGGTCCCGGGCAAGAGCAGGGCAAGTAAAGATGGGGAACTGAAACAAAGGAAAGTTTGGGTGGAATGGTCACTGAAGAACTGGGTGACTGGGTTTGCCATATATGCAGCAATTATGGTTGAACGGTTCCCTGCATTGGCGGAACAGTTAATAAGTTACATGTCATTGATTCACGGGGCAGCTTCAGAATTTCAGGGAACGGCATGGTTGCAATATGACACGAAATTCAGGCAGATGAAGGCGGTGAAACCAGAAATAGCATGGGATCAGCGCGAGATTAATATTTGGCATGGGGAATTGTATTTTGCGGTGCCAATTAGCAGACCGGCACATTCGTTTCGAGGAGACAGGGGTGCCGGGGAAAAAAGACAATTATGCTGGCAATTCAACAAGAATGAATGTAATAGAGGAGCGGCATGTAAGTTCAAGCACACCTGTTCCTTCTGTGGTATGTTCGGGCACCGAGAGATTAAGTGTTTCAAAAAGGTCGGAAAACCTAAAGAGCCCCGCTCTCCCCCCGCAGCTCCCGCTCAACCAAAACCTCGCCCCGCCCAATGAAGCCCTGAACCTGCCCACGCCCATACGCCTCCCAGTATTAACACATCTGCTCGCCAGGTATGAAAAGGGGGCAGAAGCACAATTTTTGTATGAAGGTTTTAGATATGGTTTTCGAATTCCCTCTGCTGCAGTGCCAAGCGCAGTTCCTCCCCGCAACCAAAGGTCAGTGCTACGGCATCCAGAAGTGACCTGGGAAAAAATTAGGAAGGAGTTGGCGTTGGGGAGGGTGGCTGGTCCTTTCAAGACAAGGCCTAGGCAGGACCTGGTATGTTCTCCACTGGGTCTAGTGCCAAAAAAGGAAGTTGGAAAATATCGTCTCATTCACAACTTGTCGAGTCCTGTGGGTGGCTTAGTCAATGAGGGTTTGGATCCAGATTTGTGTGCAGTTTGTTACACCACTTTTGACTCAGTGATTCTGAAATTGCAGCGGCTGGGGGGAGGGGCACTGACGGCAAAGGCCGATATTGAGTCGGCCTTCCGCCTCTTGCCGGTCTGCCCGGATGACACTAGGTTGCTAGGATTCACTTTTGGTGGCAATGTCTTTGGGGATCTATGTATGCCCATGGGTTGTTCCATTGCATGTGCAATATTTGAAACATTCAGTCGTTTCTTGGAATGGACAGTACAGGAGGTGATGAGCGCGCGAGAGGTCGTGCATTACTTGGATGATTTCCTTTTTATGGGTCCGGCAGGCTCGTCAGATTGTCAGGAGGCATTGGTGGGTTTTCACCAAATGGCGCGGGCATTGGGAGTGCCTCTGGCGGTGGAGAAAACGGAAGGATCAACAACTCATAGACGTTCCTAGGGATCGAGATTGACACGGTCAGAGGAGTGTGCAGGCTACCTCCAGAAAAAGTTAGGGCATTTCAAGAGTCTTTGGAACAATGCTTGGGGGCACGCAAGGTTACTTTGCATCAGTTACAGGTACTGGTGGGTCAGCTCAACTTTGCTCTGCGTGTGATACCTATGGGCAGGGTTTTTTCCAGGAATATAGCCAGGGCAATGTCAGGTTTGAAGGAAAAGCATCACCACACTAGGCTGACACCAGAGACGAAGGATGATTTGGTCACATGGAGGGATTTCTTGGAGCACTTAAATGGGTCAGTAATATGGCAACAACCGGCGCAGGACAATAGAGAGTTGGAACTTTATAAGGATGCTGCAGGTAGTGTTGGGTTTGGGGCAGTATTAGGAGCAAGGTGGTGTATGCAGCACTGGCCTGTGGAGTGGTTTGAGAGGGGGCTGGTCCGCAACATCACATTCCAGGAGTTATTCCCCATCATTGTGGCACTTCATATATGGGGCACCTTACTGGAAAACAAGAAAATTGTGTTTTGGTCTGACAGTATGTCAGTGGTTTTTGGCGGTGAATAACCAAAGGGCTAAATGTCCGTGGGTGCTCCGTTTACTGAAAGTGTTGGTGCGAGAGTGTCTTAGGCGTAATGTGCATTTCATTGCCAAGCATGTGGTTAACACAGTAGCTGACTCCCTGTCTCGTTTTAAGTTGACAGAATTCAGAGCGCGATGGCCACAAGCAGACGCTCAGATGACGGCCTTCTCGGAAAGCCTGTGGAATCTTGGTGCCCCATTGCTTCCGATCTCATAGCGGCGTCGGTTGCTCCCAAGACTAAGTGTAGGTATGAAAGGGCTTGGCAGGTTTACATGGCAGTCTTGCAGAGTAAAGGGGGTGCGGGCGAATTTACACCACAAGGGGTGCTCAGTTTCATAGTTAGCCAGAGAGAAGAGGGTAGGTCCTTGGCTCTGGTACGCAGACAATAGTTGGCAATAGCCTTCTTTGCAGGGATTAAAGGGGTTACAGATCCCACTAAAGACCTTAGAGTTAGAAGGGCTATGAGAGGATGGGAACGATTGGTTCCAGGGGGAAAGGATACTAGGAGACCGATCGATTCCAAAAGGTTGGTGAATATCTTGGGGGTGTTACCAAAGGTATGTTGGTCGCATTATGAGGTACAATTGCTGCAGCTGGCATATTCATTAGCATTCTTTGGGGCATTTCGGGTATCAGAATAAGTGCCAAGCTCCAAGATGGACAGACAGGGTGGAATGGCTGTTGGTGATGTGGTGATGGCAGCGGGCTTGCTTCAGGTGAGGGTGCGGAGGTCGAAGACAGACCCACTAGGAAGGGGAGTATGGGTGCACCTCAGAGCAGTTCAGGGGCGGGCTACTGCCCGGTGATGTTGATGGAGAGTTTCATGAAGATGAGGCCAGGATGTGAGGACGATAGGCTGTTGGTGCATGAGGATGGTACACCGCTGACGAGATTCCAATTCACGCGAATTTGCAAGCGGGCACTGGAATTGTTGGGTGAAGACATAGCTCATTTCACTTCACACTCGTTCCGTATTGGGGCGGCTACTAGAGCAGCGGAATTGGGTCTATCAGAGGGTGCAATCAAAAAAGTGGGCAGGTGGAAGTCAGCAAGTTTTGAGCGCTATGTGCGACCGCAGCTGGTGTAGGTGGGGTGGTGTTTGCAGCAGGTTGGTATTTATGCACTTCTCTTTTCTATTCTTTTCTTTGGTCTCGCTTGCAGGGTGGCAAGGCAGAGGATGCAAGTATGCTGGTGTGGAGATTCGGTCATACTCAGAGCGGGGAATTGGTTTGGAGAGTCCGGGGTTGACAAGACGCAAAGGGCCTTGGGAATTATCCACAATTGGTTAGGGGTAGAAGGTCTGCGGGCTGAGGACGTTTCAGCTCATTTGTGGAGTGCGCTCAAAAAAGGTCTGCCTATCCCAGACGTGCTGGTTATTCATGTGGGGGCCGAAAACCTGGTTCCGGGGGGCAGGCGGGGAGCCAAGGAGGCATTATTCTCTCTTCTTACTTGGATTAGAAGGGCATTATCAGACACAACCATTATTTGGTCAGAGGTTCTCACCAGGAGAGAGTAGGGGGGTGATGTGCCAGCAGCAGCCATGAATACATCAGTGAAAAAGATGAATAGAGAGGTGGAAAAGCTGTTGGGAGGTTCACAGATCCTGGTTATTAGACATAGCTGGCTGCAGACATTGACTTCAGATGTGTATCGGACGGGGGATGTGCACCTGACCAGGGTAGGATTGGAAGTGTTTGTGCAAACCATTCTGGGGGCCATTGCCTTACACCCTGGGAGAGTGGCAGGGCGCTAGCATGGGGGGAGGGCAAGGTTGCCAGAGGGGCGCCTTGCCCTGTGGCGGGTCCCTTCTAAGAGAAAAGGCTGGGGGACTCCTTTTGGATGGAAAAGCGGTTGACCCTGGAGCAGGGGAGGCAATTATGGCGGCTCTAGGCAGGCGGGAGAGGGGGCCGTCCTGCTGGTGGTCCTGGACTCTCTGGCTCTAACCTAGTAGCTGGTGGCTTGGAAAAGGTGATGGTGTTGTGTCCTGCTGGTACAACACGCCTCGAGAGATGCCAATTTGTATAACTATATGTTAAACTGTGGCGCATATGTATGGGCGCAGCATTTATGTGTGAATTAATAAATGGTCAATGTGGGAAGTTTTATCCACAACTGAAAGTGGTGTTTTGTATAATAATAAAGCTACGCAGAGGACACCAATCATTTGTAAGTGTTTTACTGGGGAGGGGTGAGCCTGGGGTGATGAGCGAATGGCACGAGATATCCCCACTATGAGAGGCAACCCCCGCGACTAGTGGAGGGGGGCCTTTAGTGGGCATTCCATGCCCGCCTCAGTAGGTGAGTTTCGATTCTGAGGCCGGACGTCACGGGGAGGGTCTCACCGTAATGTGAGAAGCTTCGTGGGCGTCTGAGGATCCTCCCCCCAAGGCAATAAGAGGGGCAGCACCCCTGGGAGTAGCCCTCTTTGTCTCTCGCCTTGCTTTACGAGATGGCTAGCCGGGAAATAGTTACCCACCCACCCGTCCCTAAGTTCTATGGTGGGGGGCGGGGTCCCTTCTAAGAGAAAAGGCTGGGGGACTCCTTTTGGATGGAAAAGCGGTTGACCCTGGAGCAGGGGAGGCAATTATGGCGGCTCTAGGCAGGCGGGAGAGGGGGCCGTCCTGCTGGTGGTCCTGGACTCTCTGGCTCTACCCTAGTAGCTGGTGGCTTGGAAAAGGGGGTGGTGTTGTGTCCTGCTGGTACAACACGCCTCGAGAGATGTCAATTTGTATAACTATATGTTAAACTGTGGCGCATATGTATGGGCGCAGCATTTATGTGTGAATTAATAAATGGTCAATGTGGGAAGTTTTATCCACAACTGAAAATGGTGTTTGGTATAATAATAAAGCTACGCAGAGGACACCAATCATTTGTAAGTGTTTTACTGGGGAGGGGTGAGCCAAGGGTGATGAGCGAATGGCACGAGATATCCCCACTAACGGATGATTCCATTAACTAACAAAAGTTGACAGATGGAAAAAAGAAGTAGCTGGAAAAAGGTGAGGTGTGCAATATATCTGAATGTTTTCAAAGCATAGAAAGAGGTGGTTTCCACCTACAACTTCTCATTTCATATACCAGCATTGTGATGGAGAGTGGAGATTCTCTCAGACCAGATTAACAGACAGGCCTGTGAGGTTATACATTATTACTGTTCATTCACACTACAATCTGAATAGTCACTATGTGTGTGCGTGCATAAGAGGAGTTATTGCTTTACTGTCTTAATGGCACTTCTGTTACAGGCCAGTGAAGGCTGAAAGGGTAAAGGTCACTTGAGTCACCTTGATAATTTATCCTGAAATGTGGTGGGTAAAAATGTTTTAGTACGGTCAAAATATAATTAAGCTTATGTTCTCCAATCCATAGCACAACTGAAAATTCCCGAATCTTTGTATTTTTTATGTAATAGCTGTGGATGCGGAGTTTCGGGACGGTGTTAGACCTCTAGTTCAAGAGGCAATGTGTCACGAGACAAAGTACAAAATCAGCACACAATAAATACAATTAGGTAGAACGGAATAAGTCAATAAGTGAGATTTTGAGTGGAATGAGGAACATTTAGAAAGATTTATTAGAAACATTTGAAAGGTGCAATGCGGAAATTGTAAAGTCCCTGTGCAGCATATCGCATTAAAGTAAATGAAGCCATTGGCATAAAGAGTCTCAGAAATCGGAAAATACAGAATAGTAGGCAAAATCAAAAATTGTCCAAGTCTCAAATGGGTACCAAATCAGTAAGAAATCGAAAAGCATCCGTGTAGCACCCAAACGTTATCCTAACTCACCTCCTATATTTGAAGGTTTATATAGGAAATCTCATAGAATACAATGAAAACTGTAGATTCATCAAGGTGTGAGAAAAGAAATACATTTTCAAGAAATCAGAATATTGGATTTAAGGAAACCATGAAACCTTACAATTTAAGAACTATTCCACTACACAGGACAGGACTGGGCATAGCGGGCATCAGGCCATCCGCAGTCGGCAGTTGGAGTTCCTTCAGGGTGTGACGTGGGGAGGGGCAGGGTGGGGGGTAGTAATGTATGGATTATGGAGTTTAACAGGTAAGTAAACATATAAATAAATAACACGAATTTCGTTGCGCGCACTGCATCACCAAATGCGATGCAGTGGGCGCAAGGAAATTCGTTTTATTTATTTATATGTTTACTTACCTGTTAAACTCCGTAATCCATACATTACTACCCCCAACCCTGCCCCTCCCCCTCCCCACATCACCGCCCTGCAGGAACTCCTACTGCCGGCCGCGGCTGCATCAATCGTTTCCCCGGGAGGCTGGAAGTGTGGGGGACAGTTTTCCAGTGGTGGAGGACGGTTTTGTTACTGGGGACCGGTTTTTCAGCAGTCCTGGACTATTGCCCCCCACTGACAAAAGCAGCAATACTTCACACTGCCCCCAATGGGGGGGCGGTCCGCCAAAATTGCCTGGCCTGCTTTGCCCTCTCAGTCCAGCCCTGCCACTACATGCATATTGACTCAGTCCCTCTGAACTAATGTGATTGAGAGATGTCAGAACAAACTGGTTACAAAACAAATTTGACCTTTGGAGAAATGTTACATTAGTAAGCACATGCTATAAAGCCTTTTTCGAGAACTGTGCCATTTAGGAATAAACACAACTTTCTTGACTACATGCAACCGAAACAAAAAGCAGTGACTGATATGCCTTTTATACAAGATGGCATCGAGGCCTAGCAGAGCCCTGAGTAGCATACGCCAGGAAAATACACTTTACCAGGCCAAATCAATGTAATTTCAAATGCAACAGTATCATATCAGTGTACATATGTGAATTCAAGTGTAGATTACTGTTCTGCATATTGTTAATAATTTGATTAGGGCAAAAAAGATTTCTCACAGGCAGATCCAAATGGTGCAGGATCTAATTTATCTTCTATCATACACATTACCTTTTATTTAAAGAATCAGAAACATATGTGTGGCGATCCTATTTCTGCATATTTTACAGTTTGTATGTGTTGAGTTTAGAGGTAAAATCACTTGCATGACACACTTTTCCAAACAGGTTACAATATAAAACTACATCTTAACGCAAAACGTCCCCATTACCACCTGCAAACACTGGTGGTAAATGTGGATACAGAAATGTATATAATAGTGTTATTGTATGTCACGGCTCATTTCTTACCCAAATAATTTTAATTGGAAATTAAAGCCCATGGGAAATATTACTTCTGTTAGTGGCTTTTAATTTCTGATTTAGCACTGCTCAGCAAATGAACACCATTTAGTTTCTTTTAACTTTATGAATTTGAACATTCCATACTGTTTATCCTATTTTGTATTTTTTCTGACCTATGTTTTTTATTGATCTCTCTGTTGGTGACACTGTTTGGTGCATGCATAAGGTGCATTAACCCAGAGGAAATAGTTACAATTTAATTGAGATCATAAGTGCTTACTCTACATTGCTACATCTAAAAATTTGGCATTATCATGCAATTGAGTATTTTCGAAATAATGATCATTCCCTGCCCATTCGAGCGCTCATTCTCACACGAATTGCAGATACAGCTATTTTCATCTATTTGTATACATTCCAAATGTGTAATTTCTAAACATAATATTTCATGTCTATTACTTTTGTCTGCATTTTCTAGAGACACAAGGGACGAATTACCGCTTTTTAATTTTTTTTGTAGATTGATATTTTTTAAAGAATAATTATTTTGCGTGAAGGAGACAGCTGAATAATTGCATACATAGCGCTTACACATTTATTACAGGCGGGGAGACACGTGTTGAAAGACGTGAAGGCCATGATCACATTACAGTTCATCGGTGCTTGGCACATGGTTGCTAGATAAAGGCCAAGAGATTTAACCATCTTTCCTTTGCGAGCAGTTGCGAGGTTAGTTCTTGCCTGCGATCCGTACATATGCTCTCTAGTCTCTACCAATACTCCATAATATGTTTAATAATATTATCTGAGACAACAAGTTCCATACTTGAGGCAAACCTTGAAGAAAAACCTGGGCCATATTATCAAGAAAGGGCGATACATTATCGCCACTTTTATCGGCAGGAAACTGCCGCTAATGCAGCGATAATGGGCTTGATAATATGCCCTTGTGAATTCCCATAGAAGCCCAGGTTCTGGTGTTAACCTGGGCTTCTATGGAAATTCACAAGGGCATATTATCAAGCCCATTATCGCCGCTTTAGAAGCAGTTTCCTGTCGATAAAAGCGAGGATAATGTATCGCCCTTTCTTGATAATGTGGCCCCAAATGCTTTAACCACTCAAAGCTTCCTGTTTAATTAGAAATTCGACTTTATGAAACAGTCTGAAAGCAAGGCTAAAAAGAGAAGCCTTTGTATCGCTCTTTTAGGAGACGTATATCATTTGTAATGCCTCGTTGATATTTCTTTTTGTTTCGTTTTTAATTAATTGAATCATAAAAAGGATTTTTTTTGTCTAGTGCTCCTGGGGTCCTATTATGTAAAGGGCACACTTTTCTTGTTTGCGCCCAGCACACCTTAAAACAGGTTCCCCAGGCTCAAACAGGGAAAGTGTGCCCTATTTCAATGGAATGTGCTGCCCCAAAGGCAGCATCAAACTTGTGCTGCCCCAGGGGCCGCGAATTCAAGTGAAAAAACAGAGCAGCCGCTTTGAAGCCTCTCCGTGTTTTCACAGTGCAAGAGGCAACTCGCCTGCACTTTTAAAGGGGATTCCCCTACAGGCGGGTGCAGTCACTGACTGCACCCACCTGCAAGGGGATGTCTGGGGGTCCATGGGACCCCTTTTCCCTCCTCCAGAGGCCTGCCATCAGGGGACGCAATGACCGTAAGTCACCTGTTAGATGGCGCACTCCTGAGAGCTTCTTTGCCTCTGTTCCCACATCTGTAATACGACGCAGGCACAGAGGCAAAGGGATTCCCTCGTTTGCATGGTGTAAGCCCCCATTCAAATGAGAGAATGCCCCTGACGATAGCGCTTTATGTGCACCAGTGATATCGGTATTACAGAAGGGGTCATACAAGTGGCCCCTTCTCTAATGCAAAGTTCCCTGGGGCAGCAAAGCGGGCAAAAACAGCTGTTGCGCCCTCGGGGCACTTATGTAACACAGCCCCTATAGTACTGTTACATGTCTGTGAAATGACCACAAACCACATAGAAAGGTAATAATATGTGACTATTCAGGATGCATTCATATACAATTAGAACTAGAAAGGTCTGTGCACTCTTGACACATGTACTAATAGGACTTGGACTTAGTGGAGCCTATTCACAAATGCACATAAAGAGTAGGTTGAACAACTTTCCATACTCATAAGCGCTTCAGTGAATTGACCTCAAAATGTTGTGCTCATCTCTACTGCACATTAAATGCAAAGCTGGGGGCTTATTTACAAGGCCATTACTCTGCCTCTACATCACTTTTTCCCATATTATAAGTGATGCACCGGGGTTTATAAATAACCCCCTGGTGTGCAAATTTAAATATTCTTTTGTGGTTAGAAAAGATTTTCCTGTCATACTGGATGCACAGAAAATTCTTTTTCTTGAATTAGGTCTAGGGATATTAGAGCAAATCACACATCTGATTCAGAATGTTGTCCTCCAATCATATTATTTTTAATATTTTGATGGTAAGGTATCTTAACTATATTCAATCAAAGTTTATTTTAGGTCCACTCTCCTCCAACTACTTTCTCCTGGCTCTTTGTTACAGGGTAGTTTCAGGTGCTTAATTTATAAAAGAAAGGGTGCTGGTACACAGCTCTGCTCAGAAACTCTCAGTGCGCTGAATACCAGGTCTGGTGGTCTTAAACCCTCCTAATGCATCTTTTAGTAACAGCCAGACTCTCCCTGCCCCATTATCTCACTCATGCAGGCCCCCGTTTTCTTCCTCTTCACTAATTTGCCCTCTTTCTCTTCCTCTGTCTTCCCGCACTATGGGCCATATTATCAAGAAAGGGCAATACATTATCGCTGCTTTTATCGGCAGGAAACTGCTGCTAAAGCGGCGATAATGGGCTTGATAATATGCCCTTGTGAATTTCCATAGAAGCCCAGGTTAACACCAGAACCTGGGCTTCTATGGGAATTCACAAGGGCATATTATCAAGCCCATTATCACCGCTTTAGCGGCAGTTTCCTGCCGACAAAAGCGGCGATAATGTATTGCCCTTGTCTTCCTGCTCTTCCGCTCGGTAAATATGGGATGCAGAAAAATATATTTTGGCCCCCAAAAATAAGTGCTGGCAACCACCGGCTCAAATTAAACCCTGATGCTCTTTCCTGTACCTAATCACACTTTTCCTTTGCATTGGGAGTGCATAAAAATCATTGAGAAAATATTCGGTGTAGTGAGTGTCCTTGCTTCAGACACTCACTGCAGTGGAGAGGAGTTGAAAGCCAGTTTCAGCAGAAGATGTGCCCTTCATTACCGAGGTCAGCAGTCTAGAAAGGAGATACCAAACTGAATGAGATTGAAGTATTTGTGTCTGTCCTACATGTGATGGAACGGGTGTCTCCTCACAAATTGGTGCAGATTACGGAAGAAAAGAAATACAAATATTTTGCCCTTCATGTTGGCATCTCGTGGGAGAGCAGCCCTTGTGCTCGGTTTGTATACCATGCCGAGACCTGTCAAAGAACAGCCCATAAATGACTAAAATGCATGGATTCTTTCTTTTTCAAGGTTACTTGAATTAGATTTCATGTCTCTCAGAATAAAGAAAGCGGCAGCTAAAGAGACTTTTCTTTAGTTTTAAGGGATATATATCTATGTATGTATGTATTGGTGTTGCGATGGGGGCCTGTTTCTCCCCCAGCTACGCGTGCTTGCACGTGGGCTGGTGGGAGGAACAGGTCCTCCTGCGCACCCATGGCACCATGTACCACAAACATGTCATACAGTGGATAAGATTTATAGATGATGTTTTTATTCTCTGGAGGGGTAATTTGGAAAGTGTTAATCATTTCCTTGCCTGCATTAATAACAATCAAGAGAATCTGAGATTCACTTCAAATGTCAGTTCCCATGAAGCTGAATTCTTAGATGTTAAATTATACATTAAAGATGGCCGTCTTGTCACTAAAGTACATAGAAAGAAAACTGCTGGCAACAACATTCTACATGCCAGCAGTTCACATCCAAGACACACCATTGACAATATTCCATTTTGTGGAGCTACTCAGGTTAAAACGAATTTGTAGCAGTGAGTCTGATCTACATGTCTGTACAAATAAAGCATTAGATAGATTCAGATGCAGGGGATATAAAGAGTCAGTCTTAAAAACTGCCATCCAGAAAACCAACGCTAGATCCCAAGAATCCTTGTTTATTAACAACGAATCAAATGGACCAACTGATTCAAGGGAGGATCCAACTCCCAGACTCATTACCGGGTACAGCAAACAGGCCAGACAAATTAAGTCCATCATGAAACAACGCTGGCCTGTCTTAAAAACAGATTTGGTTCTGGCCCCCAGGCTCCCAGACAATCCTGTGGTGACTTATCGGAGGGGACCCTCCTTTAAAACTCAAATCACTCACGAATTCCCTGAGTTAGCCAAACAAGATGACTGGTTGAAATCCCGGCCGAGATTTAAGCGTTGCTCAACTTGCAGAGCATGCAAATTTGGTAAAAATACTTCTCAATATTTGACACCGTTCAGTCCTATTGCCAAAAATATCAAGGGCATTTTCAATTGCAAAACGGACTTTGCTGTCTACATTCTGACATGCACCTGTGGCCTCAGATATGTGGGCAGCACTAAGCTACAGGTGCATGCCAGAATACTCCAGCATTTGCGTGCCATCGTGAATAACGATGGCACATATCCCGTTGCCAGACATTTTAAAGCGATACATAATAACGACTTGCAGTGCTTGGAGTATTATGTTATTGCTTCTGTCCCCAAACCTAGACGGGGTGGCGATAGGGAAATAAATGCTCAGAAGACTGGAGTCACAATTTATCATCGAGTTAGACAGCAAATTTCCCAATGGATTAAACACAACGGAAGATTTATATGTTTTCTTATAACCAGTCTCTGTTCAGCATTCCATTCATGGGCCAATATTGTTTGCTTTTTCTGCCTTATCCTTCTCAAAATTTCATTATGAATTTTATTACACATATTGTAGATTATCCATTTTCCTTATTACCACATGCACAATGATTTTTTCTTAGTTGGGAATTGAATTCACATTATTTTCTTATCTGAATTTTGGAACATAGACATCAAGACTAATGCTTTAGTCTGTTTCCCTGGTTTTGAATCGTGTATGAACAGTGATTTATAAAAGGGTGGTTGCAACTTGTTGCCTTATTCAAGTTTACACAAATGAAGATATTCAAACAACTTTGATCCATTGCTTTGGGCACATTTTCGGTGCATTTATGCAGCCAATTGAATTATTGTAACATACCACAATATAAACAACATCATTGTGTTCATATGTCGAAACTGAGGTAATTTGAATTTTATGGTCAATTGTGTCCCCTAACGTAGACCCCAACGGCTCCATGTACGTGCTTCAAGTACATGTAATTTCCCTCCATGACCAGCTATGAAGACGCAAATACATTTGCGTCCAACGATAACATGTCCTCTTTCAGATGCACCATGAATGGATCGATAATTCAGTTCCTAAGTATGCCTTGCCACCATCTTTACATGGTGCACTTTCATGTTTTCCTGGCTCTGTTGAGTTAGGCCCTGATTTCTGCCATCGAGCCCTTTTCTGCCTTCTGCCTCCTGTGAGCTGCAGCCTGGATCCGCATCCCTGACCTTTGCCTTACTCCCTGCGCGGTGAGCGGTGCCCGGCTCGGCCTGCTTGCCTGCCAAAGACTGTATTTTGCCTTCAAGTTATCTGCTCCGCTCCTCAAAAATACATTCCTGTCTAGTGATTTAGGTAAACATCCCCCCAGCTGCAGAGCAAAGGGCCCGGGTCTTCCTGTCTCCGTGCAAGTAATTCACTGCTCCTGTTACCATGGTAGGCCCATGGCCCCTCGCATTACACGCAGACACGTAGGCGCATATGCACGCACTAGCAGTCAGTATAGAATAGCCTCTGCCCGAGAGACCTTTCCTTCTAGATAATACAGTTCCTCAAACACAAGATATCAGATATGATTGGGTTTAGATTGTCCTGACACGCCAGACTTCTGTCTCCTCTTTCGGAGCTAAATGTCAAGTCCCCTTCACCTTCCAGTTCCACGTCAATCACACGTCATGTTGCCTGCGCGCGCATCCAGCCATGTATTTCTGCTGACACTGCAGGATTCCTCTATGAATCCACCCACTTGTGACACTTTCATGTGACGTCTCTAGCACACACCTCCGTGTACGCCCTTGTACACGCCTTCTGTTACGCCTTCTGTTACGTACATGTGCTCTTATCTCGTTTCTCTCAGCTGTTACGCCTTTTGTATCCATCACCATTGTATGCATTGACTATATATATTGTACACTGTCAATAAAGCATTGTCTATCCCTTCCTGAACCTTCGTGGTGATGGAACATGATACCTGGTTCGAACCATTCCATTACATGGAATAAAACCCTTATAAACTCAGATTCCACGGACTCTGCCTCTCATTTTTTGATTGAGCTATTTTATTGAACTTTACCGCATAGAAATTCCGCATAGGTAAATCTTTATTTACCACAAAACATCAGGTTTTATGAATTGGAAAACCTTGATGATTTTAAAGCATTCATAAGTATTTATATTTATTTATATACTACATTTGCACAGATTAGGTGGCGTCATTTGCACACATGCATTTGCACTTTTTCTACGCGCATTGCACTTTTCAGTGAGATATGATCAGTGGTTACACTATGTTATCTTTTTGCAATCAAATATACAAGCGCATTTATGCGGGTATCAGGTGCCACCACAAATGGATATTATCAACATTTGTTTGATATTGAATTCTAAAATAACGATAAAATTTACAAATTTATAAAAATGTAAATATGTAAATGTCAATGTAAACTTTGGCAACAAAATGTAAATAATGCATTAATACCTCCTTTTATTTAACTGTATATATATATATATATATATATATATATATATATATATATATATATATATATCAAATGATGGTTTGGAAAACAGACTAGCAATGTCAAATATATGTAGTATGTTCTCAGTTTTAACGCTTCTAATCACATGGTGTTGCAAAAAGAAAAAAATGGCAATTTGAATTTGTGCAATGGTCCCTTTAAAAGGGATGTTCCTTTACTTGCCTGACGATCTGTGACCAAGGGCGGACGCCCGAAACGCGTCAGATTTGATGAACTTGCCTCCCCATTAAATATTGCCAAATGAAGATTGGGACTCGCGTGGTTTTTCTGTTCAGCTGCCTTGCCGGTGGTTTCTGATGAGAAATTGCTGTTGTTTAATATATATATATATATATATATATATATATATATATATATATATATATATATATATATATATATATGCTGCAAGAGCTCGTCTTAGTCTCCACGAAACCAACAGCCACACAAGCAAAGACGAGGTAGACCCGAATAAGTGCTTCTTTCTTTTATTTAATTTTTAAAGTGCAAACGCATCAGCCACGACGCGTTTCGGCAGATCCCTGCCTTGATCACATGACAATATATATATATATTTGGCACTGTATCTTCTACTTTCCTTATGTATGGCACCCATATTAAATTATTCATTTTAATTAAGGGTTTGTTTGCTTATAGCCAGATCAAAGCTAGGCAGCGAAATAGGAAATAACAGTTGCAAAGGATGAAGTAAAATACATTACAATATTTAATGGGACAACTAGTGTTTCAAACTGACTCTGGGGCATGGATACAAATTTAATTTAATAGTCAGGAACAAGTGGACAGATACATTAACGTGAGATCTGGTGCTTGCTCAATAACTATGAGAGTGTGCAACATTAAGACTGACACAGGACTGAGAAGACGGGTGCAAGTGAATCACACGCATAGGTTCAGGTTTATGAAGATGTGATGCAGCGTAACACAGCAAGACAACTTGCTGCTCTGTGCTGCGTCACATAGAGAGGGCAGACATGCACCATATTTGCTAGAGCTGTCAGACTTAGGGTGGTTTTCCTCCAACATCTTGCTTTATCCCTCCATATTTTTCTGATCTCGTTTTGGTTGGCCTTAGGACTCTGTGCTCATTACCACTGCTAACCAGTAACATTGCTTATCCCCAATTGGCATACTTAATTTACTCATACGTCCCTAGAAAAGTAGTACTAGAGGGCCTGCAGGACTTTTTGTGTCACCCACTTAAATAGCTTGGCAAACCTATCTCAGGTCTGCCACTGCAGCCTTTTTGTGCAGCTCAAAACTGCTATTTCGACATGGCAAAATGAGCCTTTTGCCAGGCTCAAAAGTTCATTTTTTAATATTTAGGTCACCCCCAGGGTAGGCCCTGAGCAGCCCAGAGGATAGAGTGCAGTGTATTTAAAAAGTAAGGCATGTACCTTTAAGATGTTCATGTACTGATAGTGAAAACTCTTAAATTAGTTTTTCACTACTGCAAGGCTTAGCTCTCCCATAGGATAACATTGGAGTTACTTTATTACATTTAATACGCTATATCTTTCAAATGGAATTATATAAACAGTTCGGGGCAGATTTATGTTAACTGGCGCATCCCCAGGGATGCGCCAGTTAACATGCGCCACAGTGCGCCACAGCTCCGCCAGCCATGGTGCGCCGCATTTATAATGCGGCGCACCATGGTGCAAAAATGGCACAGATGCGTGACGCATCTGTGCCGGAAATGTGGCGCATTGCTGGAGTTGCGTCGCAAGCGCAACGCAGCTCCAGCAAGGCTCTGGGGTGCCCCATTTTTACAATGCTGCGTCAAGACCTACGCCTGCTTCGACCAGGCGCAGGCTTTTGACGCAGCATTGGCTTAAAAGTGACTGAGTGAAATCTCATAGATTTCACTCAGCCACTTTTGCGAGGCGCACCTGCCCCGGAACGCCCACCCTGCGCCGGAACGCCCACAAGCGGCGCAGGGCTTTACAACGTGACGCATCTGCCTAGATGCGTCACGTTGTAAATCGTTCGTAGGGATGCGCCACATTTACGTCGCCTTGCGTGACGCAACAGCGGCGTAAACGGGGCACAAGGGCCTCATAAATCTGCCCCTTCATGTTTAGTGTCGTCGGAATTGTAATAAAAATCCTCTTTTATGGTGCAGTCAGATTATTTAGTACAATTTCGAAAATGCCACTTTTAGAATGTTGGCATTTGCATGCCTTAACCATTTCAGTGCCTGCAACCTGTCTCTAAGTCACATGACTGGGTGTAATTGACAGTTGGACTTTGTGTATTCCTCCTACATAACCACACACAATAGAGAGCTTAGGTGTTAATAACTGGCAGGATGGGAGGGTGGAGTTAGGCACAGCCACATTTTAGGAAATTGGCCTATAAGTTGTGTGGCCTGCAAACATAATTGGTGTACAATCCCCTTCCTGGTGACCAAGCACCCCATAGTAGCACTTGACCCTGTCATAGTAGCAAAGCAGAGCAGTCCTAAGCCTACTCAGGGGAGGTGGTTTGGGATAGTAATCTCCATTCATAACACGCAATAATAACACTCAATAATTGATTGTCCAGTCAGTACTTTTTCTTTAGAAAAAGGAAAAGTACATTTATTACTCACACGCTACTAAATACTTCACAATAATTTACAAATATATACATTGGCAGATGGAAAATACCATATATGAAATTGTGTAATCATCTGTAACCCTCTAAAGGGGTCGCAAGAGCTTATCAAGTGAGTTAGTTGTTTTTGTCACGGTTTAAGAGCAAGAAACCACATGATCAAATAAGCATTGTGTATTTAAATGCAATTGTCATAAATAATACTCAAGCATGAATGCACGTATTACTACTGAGGAAACATATACATTGTGAGCAGACATACGTTACATCATTATGGTGAACCAATAAAGCATTTGGAATGGGTAAAAGCCTGTTTCTGCATATTTTTTTATACATTTTTTACCAACAACCTGCAATTATGAAAGCAGACCCTAGAGAGCGTCACATTGTAACAATACTGCATTGCAATCATAGACGTCACCCCTCGAGATCAATACATGTACTGCCTGTAACCAAATGTAGGCCTTAATTAATGCTGAAATGCACATGGCCCCTTGAGAGCGTAGCACTACCAGCTTTAGAGGAAATGCTCCAGCCTCATAAGTGCTTGGAAAGTTGAAGTAAATCCTAGTGAGGGGAATGTTTTTTCATCCCCTTTAACTTAGGGTGGGGACTTCTCAATGGTGTCCTGGGGAATGGCTGAGTCTTGTCGGTGGTGACCCGGCCACCCAGGGGCCATCACAATGGTAGAAAGAGTCAAAATGAGGGTAGAAATAGCCAAGCCCCGCAGGACATTATGGGGCGTTCCTTTGAGAGCATTGAATACTATTTTATTGACGCCAGTGAGCAGGGAGAGACACAGTTGTGGTTTCCTTTGTTTCTTTCCTTTGCTTTTAGGGGTGCCGAGTCCCATCCTGGGCACCCCGCACTTTGCTCGGGTTACAGGCTGGCCTAGAGAGCCCATCGCTGGCTGCCCCCTCCAGCTCCCCACCGGGCAGCATCCTCCCATGGTGCCTTGGAGGTGGCAAGTTCTCTCTGCCTTACCACAATGGAGTCAGTGATAGCCTCCTGCTCCACCAAACACAGGAGCGGACAGGTTATCCACTGCTGGGGGAGTTTCTACGGTGTTCCACCCCATTGTTTTGGCATCTGGATTTGGAATGAGGTCCAGGCCCCCATCACAAAAAGAGCATGCGTAAAGGGAGGGGGGCCCACATAGAACCCCTCCATGGGGCATAAATATGGAATATTTTTGTGCCGACCCCCGGGTTCAGGTCCAGTAATGCAGCAGAGCCTCTGGCACTATGTTGGGACAATGTGAATGATCCTGAGCTCATGTTACTCCTGGTGGTGAGCGCTAGCCACCAGTGGGAGTTGCAGGAACCCTTCTCACTGCCAAAGCGGTGCAGGCTTCACAGGGCTGGTGTCCCTGGTTCCCTACACAAGATCTCCTCCTGATCTTGGTTTCTGGGCACTGAAATGTCCAGGGATTTCCCCTAGCTGGTCCTCAGGTAGTCTAAGGGGGCCAGCCTCACTGGCTCATGGGGAGACCCACTGATCCTGGGGTCAAATGAGCAAAATCCTTGGTCCTGAGTGCAGGTTCCTCCTTCTTGTTCTCCATGCTGGTCCCAGGATCCAGTAGTGAGAGTGAGTCTAACCCTTGGGCAAGAGTTTTTGAAGGGGGGAGAAGGTTCCAGAAGTCAAGCACCCCTGGCCAATCCTAGGCTGCCATGTCACCTCTCCGCCCCACCCCATCCCATTCCTTCTACACAGTACAATGGAACAGTTCAACACGCCATCATCCAGGAGTCACTGGTCACATCAGCTCCTTTGGGTCTCAGCTCCGCCCCTTGCTGACATCACTGCCACAGACTGGCACACTAGAAGTTCAAAGAGAGCCCCCCCCATTGTGCTGGCTCCAGTTGTCTGGGTACTCTCCTTTGTTCAGTAAGCTTTGGGCAGGTCCATCCCAGGTGCAGTGTGACAGCTGAGTGATTGATGCAAATCATTCTGCCCCACCCCTTTCCTCGTAAAGAGCTGGGTGCAGTGCTGCTAATTTCTCCCTTTGTGTGGGTATACCTTTGTTCCTATTGCAGGAGAGAAATGTAATAAATTGGGTACAGCAGGGAGTCAAAAGGCCTGGGCTCTGATCCAGAGCGGAGCCAGAGAAATATTACAACTCTGGATTACCCATAAAGCAAACAGAAATCATTTTGGAAGTTACATCATTGTTTTTCCCATACATGTTACACTCCAATTAAAGATGTCAATGGTCTCTGTAGGCAAAAGGGGAAAGAAACTACACTCTAAGACAATTCTCTATCTATGTGTATAATAGAGTGTCACTATAGACAAAAACAGTCAATCACACTAACTTTGCCTATTAGTGTACACTCACATTATAATGCCTATCCTACTTGAATATCTAATCCTGCAGAGTCCCCATAGCACCAATTTACCTGTACCCCCCAGTGTGCCTGACTGCAGTCTCTCACGCGTAGCCTGCACATGTGTGCACATGCGTTTGCACACATGTTAATGTGTAACCAACCCAGTGTCCCTCACCCTTGCTGTGTTGCAACAGCCTTATCTTAAAGGCAGACACGGGCGGTAAACACATGCAGTCCGCTCATCATATGACTACCGTAGGTGAGACATATGTAGTGAGACTCATCCAGAATAAAAAGTCCAAAATCAGGTGATCCAAAAAGCAAACAATCTGGGCATACTGATTGGGCGGGACCCCATTGCAACACCCATTTACATCTGATTAGGCTGTGTCTTCCTTTTACACAAATGATACATGATCAGTGGAAAGTGACACTAGAAAAAGTAGTCACTGCCATTGATTCCAACTCATAGAAACACTATAGCTCGAATAAGGGAGTCACCTTGGCAACTTCTGGGAGAGAATGATGTGGTCAGATACTTTCTATCTTTGGCAAAAGTGAAACTGCACATCACTAATTAGTTTCCGGTCTACATGATGATTATGGCAGTGCCATGAATAGTTTGACAATGAAATAAGAAATTATAAAGAGTTTATTGTTGCATTTTGCATTAGTCTGCCTGATATCAGACAGGAGTGTGGACATGGATCAGATTCGGTTGACCTACTTGAGTGAGCAAAGAGTCTACCAGAGAGAGGAAGATAAGGTTTAGTTCTCATTGGTGCAGAGACTGTTTTAGAATACAAAGCTGTGCCCAATAGAGGTTGTTTACTGAGAGAAGTAGATATTGGAACATTTTGTAGTCCTCAATCACAGCTCTAGATATTTTTATTAAGGAACACTGTGATCTTAGAAAAAGTGTCCAAAACTACAAGGCCAGGGTTCCTTGCACTTAGGACTGTCAATGTTGGCACGTTGAATGCATGGGTAGTTGAATACTGCCCATATGTTAGTTCATGCTACTGAACAGAACCTTTGTCTCTGAGAAAGAGAAGATGTATGCTGCTCTCACTTACCCAGGTCTGTGAAAAGTGAGTTGAGGTGATCAATGATAAAAGTCTTCTAACGGTCCATTCGCTATACTGAAGATAGTGTAGAATTCAGAAGTAGAAAATAACTACTTCAGTAAAAGTTATTTGATCAAGTCGATTTTCATGGACCTCCTAAACACTGGAAAGTTGTATAATAAAACACCACATACATAATATAATTTGGTGCTTATGTACAGCACTCCAATGCTCCCGAGCCAAGTTCATGCTATATAAAACTCCAAATAAAAAATAAATAAAATATGCTCACGTATCCCACATATTTTCTCTCCATTAAATGAAAGGGATGCATCACAACAGAAAGATTGCTTTTGTATTAAGCAGAAGCACTCAGAGTGATCATGAGTGGAGTTAAGTTTTACTTTTCTATGAATCAGTCCACATTACAAGAAGAACAACAATAAGGTGGGTCCATTTGAAATTGCAATAACCCACCCCAGAATCTTTTATATTTTCATTTATTACTCAGAACATCGCCTTTGTGCGGTTTCAGAACACGTTTCGCCCTTTGTATAAATTGGATGCCCTATAGATCGATATATCTGCCATCAGCACTTAGGATCAATAGATTTAATGGTAGCTGGGGTCTCCTGGTTGGTCACCAGAAGTCGGGCTTAAATATGTAATAAGTGTATTCATATATCTGAATTTTTTTAATGATTTATTAGATGGCACTATTAGTAGAATGGCTTTAGTAAGATGGTTCATTCTGAATTATGTTGAGCAGATGAATTGCATGGATGGGTATTAGGAAATGGCTGCTCTGCTGAGCAAATGCTGGTGCCTCATTCATTGTAAAAAAGCAGAAGGATGGCCTTCTATCTAGGATGCTGGATTTCGGAAGTAGTTCTTTTCTGAACATTTTGAAGTTTGGCAGAACCATTTTGATACCGATCTGCTTACCAAGTACCTCTAGTATCATTTATTTAGCTTTTCTTCCATATCACTTATCACTGATAAACTCAGGTCAAATATCTTAATTTAAAGTTGTTGGTGGGAGAGATTATGCTATTGGCATTTGGAATAATTATCAAGGCCATTTTATTGACTAAATCAATATGGTGCCCTTCGTACATGCTTTAAATCTGCGGCTGTTCGACCTTTTCTAAAAACAAAAAAGACCACAGTAGCCTCTTCATTTACCTTTACCTATCTCGCCTTCCATTCTTCTCCATTCTATAACACCTTGTTCTTCACCACCTGACTCTGTTCCCATTTGGCAATCTGCTCAACCCCTTCTATTACGGTTTATGTGCTCTCTACTACATATAATAGTTTGTATCTAAATGTTATCATCTATTCTCTCTACAATCATCTTGAATATATTTTCATTCTCTTATCCATCAGCAGATTTTGACACAGTTGATTACCCTACTTTACTCTGCTCCTTAAAGAGCCATAATGGGGCCTGCTCTCAACTGTTTCTCCTCCTACTTTTCTGACCGGTCCTTCTCTTCTGCCTGGCAATCTGAAAAATCATCACTCACTCCAGTACCTGTTAGCTTTTCCCAATGTTCTATCCTGTGTCATGTCTTTTGCTTCCTCTGTACCACCTCCTATGTATGGGAGATTCCGCCTTCACTGGTAAAACCCCACCTCATCAAGCACCAAATGAAAATGGAAGAAAGAACCTGAGTATAAGTATGACCTTTTGGAATACCAAAAGCTGGAATCTAAAAGAAATACTGCAGAGGAAGATCTTGACTCAATGTTGAATTTATAGACCCATGGTATAGTGATTAGACCTGACCAACGGGGATGGTAAAAAAGCCTACCTGATTTATCAGGTTTTGTATTGATTTCGAGCAAGTACATATTTTGAATGCCTACATTATGATGTGTGCCATTCTAAGGCATTCCACTGCAGAGGAACTATAAAAGCTGAGGAAGGGAGAGGAAACCCACGAGAACCGGATAGCCATTGTTGTGTGTAGATAGCTGCCTCCTCTATTTCCCAGGTAAATAGTCAAACGTGGTGTGGTGCTGGTTAAAGAATCCCATACCAGATTAATGAACAGATGTTCCCAAGGCAACAGCAAACTGATATTACATGTAGGGCCATTCAAGACTGCAGGCTGTAGAAATGTAATAGAATACACACCTCCCCTATGACAAGGGAGAGCAAGAAGATGCCCAGAATAGATAGCAGGAATATGTTTATTAGAGAGTTCCTGAGACAAAACACAAAGCACTGAATACCACACTACTTATAGATATAGCACATATTGTACAGTTAACAATCATTTTTCTGCTGAGCAGTGCTATCAGACTAAAGAAAAAAGCAACAGGATGGACTGTCAAAGGCCACCATTAACCTCTTATTTACTATGATCAACCTGAGTGAAGTGCAAACACATTGTTATGTGTGTTATTTTTCAAGTCCCTGCAAGGTAATGGCGCTGGGTATCTCAGAAGGAGAGTACCCCAATATACGCATTCGAGAACTTTGAAGTCATCCACTTTGGGCCTTGCCTCCATTCCTGGAATTCACCATGCCCGGTCTTGAGGTAGTTCCTTTAGGTTCCGAGGAGCCCAAGCCTAGAACCTTCTTCCGGTGACTCTCAGAACTGTGACTGACCTAGCAGTTTTTCAGATTCCGCTTAAAACCTGGTTATTCCACTTCTAGGGCCATCCTTAGGGTAGATGGGGACTATTAGCGCTGAGGCACTCTTGTTAAGTAGCTGTGCGCTTTATTAATTATCTCATTTATTCATTCATTCATTTCCAGCAGTGCATGTCATTGACATAGGACAAGACTAGTCTGCTAAGAATGGGAGTTTGAATGTTGGGAAACAATACAGTCAGAGCGTTGAGAGGAAAAGAATGAATGAGGAAACGAAAGAAATGAAAGCGAAATTCTTTAAAAGCACTTAAAAAACACCGTCCATTGATTATTTACAATACAAAAAAAGTGGTACTGATACCCTCAGAATTTCACGGGTATTAAAAATACTGGAAAACACTGAAAAAGCCATGAGAATTCACAACAAACGGAAACCGAAAACAAGAATGTCTAATGACAAGAGTTCTTTTATGAGTGTCTGTGTCCAAATCGGGCAGGTAAGTCTCCCCATTGGCTCTACATAGACAACAAAGAGATGTGTGGAGTGATTGGAAACTTGCAGGATGTCACAGTGAACACAAAGGGGGCAGTTGAAAAGGATGAAGGGGAGATTGGTGATGTTTAGTGTGAAGAAAAAGATATGACAGTGCAGAGTTGGTGACGCGTCATTGCTGCTAGATGCTCCAACATGATAGGAAAATCAACAGAACCAAATGCTGATGAAAGATTGAGAAGAATCAGGTCACTGACACTGTTAATATTCTCCTTGATCTGGAAGTCTGGGAATTGTATAATGTGCTGAAAGTCCCCAGATGACTCGGTTTGTTCTTGATTTTGTTGTTGATTTGTGTAGGGTCTACATGCCGCCCGTGATTTGACCCTTGGCCCGGAAGGGCATGTGCACATTGTATCACTCTGATGGCCAGGCGTGGCCAGAGAGTATAAATAAATGGGCGGAGGTCGCTCGTGACTTCCAGCCCAAAATAGCCTTAAGTGTGTCTGGTGCCTCACTCGTTGTGTCAGGAGCTCAGCTAGGTCGTAGTGGTTCCTGCCGAGCCACACCACACAGGTGATGAGGGTTGGCGTCAATCGACCCCGTGCTGTGCAGACCCACCACCGATGCATCACCTGCTCCTTGCATGTCTGCCCTGCGCGGTGAAGACGGCGCTGGCGCGATACGCGTGAAGTCTGCATGCTGCGCTCACCTAGCCCCGGCTGCAATATCAGGCCTCAAGAGTCGAGAAGTGCCGATGTAAAAGAAGAGCTGCCTGAGGCATCCTGCGACACTAAAGACCGCCTGCCTGGGACCCGTGTATCAGCAGCCCTGCGGTCCGTGGAAGGCTGCATGTCCCTCCTGGATCCTCCTGTGCCTGACTCTGCCACGAGGCCTGTGAAGGGCAGAGAGAGGTATGGAGTGTTGCATGCCCCCGCCTGACGCCCACATGTGTGTGCGAGGCCCAGAGCAGCCCAGTGCACGAAGTGGGCCCTGTCAAGACCAGCTGCTGGCTGCGGAGACGCAGCGCTCCAAACAACGCTGCCCCCTGCTGGTCTCTGACTCCATGGTCAACACAGCGCTTCCTCACCAGCTCTCACGTGGCTCTGGCCATTCTCCCTGGCAGACAGCCCGAGCGTGCAGAGCCCTCACAGCACCTGTGAGACATCCAGTGGCAGTGTCCTGAGCACAGCATGCAACAGTAATCCACACCAGGTGAGAGGTAAGAATATCTGCACAGCACCTCCAAGCACTGTCACTACAGTGCCACAATGCAGCAGATACATCATCAGCCACATGTCACACACGAGAGAATGTCGTTCCCGGTGGCCCATGCAGCACCGCAACAACTACCACCTGCCCAACAAGTTGGACCCCCAACTATACAACCGATGTCACAGCACTCCCAGATCAGTGCGTTGCCCCCATTCAGGGAGTTCATCGACCCGGCCACAGCATATCCCAGATGGACACTCTGGATCAGCTGGCTGGACAAATATTTTACAGCGACACGGGAAAAAAATGGTGCAGTGAATAGGTCCGTACTATTACATTTTGCAGGCGACAAAATTCACAAACTACTAACACTGTGGCACCTAACGACGAAAACGTAGCAGTCAGAGCCCTGAATGCGCGCTTCGATCCCCAACTGAACCCGGATTATGAACGGTTTAAACTGCGCCAAGCGCGCCAAAGGGAAGGGGAGTCTATGGATGCCTTCCATGCACGGTGTGAGAGCTAGCTAGCATGTGTACAGATGATGACCAGAACATGGAGGCGAGGGCCCAAGTGATTCAAGGTTGCCAGAACAAGAACCTCCGGGGTCTTATCCTGCGACAACCAGGTATTACCCTGGAAGACATCCTCATCATGGCCAGGTCACATGAACTATTGGACACTAGAGCGACGGCAATGGACATTGCCATTACACAACAAGCGGAGAAACCTGTCACTATCAATACAGAAAGGGCGGATGCAGTTCGCACCCAGAACAGAGGGCCCATGGACGATGGCCAGGTAGAAGCGAACAAGGATCATGCTGCCGCTACTGTGGTAGGGAAGAGCACCCGCCGGAAGAATGCCGGGCGGAAGGGCGAGCATGTTCAAAGTGTGGCACCCCCATACACTTTGCAGTGGTGTGCAGAGGGGGACCGCAGAATCGAAAAGCCTGAAGACGACGACCACCGTCAAAAACGGTAAAACACCTGTCGCTTGAAGACTCTGATAGCCCAAAGTCAGCCCGGACTGCCATACGACAGAGGCATTACCTAGCGGACTCATCAACAAATGAGGAAGGTTAATGCTACCTCATCTCATTTGTGAGTGACCTCAAACGAAAGAGGCACCCACAGCCCACGTACACCCTAGAAATTGCTGGATCCCTGGTCACAGCGCTGATCGACACAGGAGCATCCATGAATGTGATGGGGTGCCAGCAATACAAGCGACTTAACCCACAACCCGCATTATCCCCTTCGCAGGTCAGGATCCTCATGTAAGGCAGCCAGACGCTGCTGCAGCTCCAAGGGAAAATGACCGTCCAAGTGAAGGCGGAAGGACACAAGATCACCACCACCGTTCATGTAGTTGACAGGGAAGCTGATATCCTGGTGGGGAGCCATACAGCCGAGGACCTTGGCCTAGTCACATGTGCCAACGCGGTCAAGACCCTACAGATCGAGAATGTTTTGGAAATGTTCCTGCAACTAATCGAAGGACTAGGATGCATAAAGAAGACATTGTTAGAATTATAACTAGACAAGGCAGTGAAGCCAGTTGTGTTAAGACACAGACGGATACCCTTCGACCTCAGGCCTCTCATCAAGAAAGACCTCCAAGAGCTGGAACGACTAAGAGTCATCAAGAAGGTCACCGACCCAACACTCTAGGTCTCACCCATGGTGATAGCAGAGAAGCCAAAGCAACCTGGCAAGATCTGACTATGTATCGATATCCACCTACCTAATCAGGTGATTAAGCAGGAAAGGCATACCTACTGTACATGGCATCCTGGCTGATCTGAACGGGTCCCGCTGGTTCTCCAAGTTTGATCTCAACGCAGGATACCACCAGTTGAGGCTAGCCAAAGAGAGCCGTTACATCATGACCTTTTCAACCCACAGAGGCCTACACCACTAGAAGCGATTGAATTTCGGGATCTTGTCAGTGGCAGAAATCTTTTAGAACGCCGTTCGTGAGGTGCTATCAGGACTCCAGGGAGTAGTAAATGTCAGCGACTACATCCTGATCCATTCAGCAACCATAGAAGAAGATCATCGCCATCTCAGGGCCACCCTCCAAGAATCCATCAGACTTTTTGTCACAACACCCGCCAGAAGCGGCTGGGGAATCAAGAGCTCAAGATGGAAGAATCCGTAGATATGATATCTCAGTGGGCCTGTCCGCGAGCCCTTACCCTGGACGAGATCAAAGATGAGACCGGCACAGACGCCATACTAGTGAAGGTGCTCAGAGTACTCCGAAGAGGATCCTGGGAAGATTTCCTGCACGGGGCGAACGGATGGAACGAAACTGACAGAGACCGGCTAGGAAAGTTCTGGAAGGTTCGAGATGAGCTGAGCGCTGCAGCAGAAGGAGTGATATTGAGAAGCTTTCGCATAGTCATTCCAGAGAGTCTGCAAAAACGAGGCACATCCCTAGCTCACATAGGACACTGAGGGATGATGCGGATGAAGTCTCGCATGAGAAAAGTGAGGCTCGAAGCCACCATGGACACCCTGGTAAGGAACTTCAGACCATGTCAGCTCACGAGTAGCCAAGAA
Organism: Lissotriton vulgaris; assembly: GCF_964263255.1. Taxonomy (NCBI): domain Eukaryota; kingdom Metazoa; phylum Chordata; class Amphibia; order Caudata; family Salamandridae; genus Lissotriton; species Lissotriton vulgaris. The sequence continues at coordinate 244,202,969 of NC_141696.1, read as the reverse complement.
CACCCTGCTCCAGTCATAATGGAAGACCCAGCAATGGCCCCATGGGCGAGAATACGTCTAGACTTCTGGAGTTTTCCAGATGGCAGAGTAACTGCAGTTCTCATCGTTAGCTACACAAAGTACCCCATTGTAGAGGTTATTGCGTACACATCCTTCGCCCACCTAAAACCGGTCTTGGAGAAGACGTTCTCTCTATTTGATTGCCTCATGAAGTCAAAACCGACAATTGGCCCCATTTTCAGGGAGCAGAATTTAAAGACATGTTGTCATTGCTGGGAGTCCACCATCACTGCATCACTCCACAATGCCCACAGGCCAATGGAAAAGAAGATCGCTTCATGTGGACCCTCAACAAAGTCCTACGGATCGCAGTCTCGGAGCAGGCCGACCCGGAGGTAGCGCTGCACAGGGTCCTATGGGAGTACCGCAGTATCCCACACTGCACGACGCAGAGGTCATCCTGATCCCTGATGCTAGCCGGACCCTGGTGGGACACCATTCCCAAAGCCAATGGCTGGGCCCCAGAACCGTATGACCCTGCCAATGCCTAGGCATGAGAGCGACAACCAACAAACTGGCTAGCAGGAAGAGAAGAGTAAAAACCAGGACCATTGTTCCAGGATGCACAGTCCTATTAAGGAACCGCCACAGCAGAGGGAAGTTCCACACGGCATATGAGTCCGGGGTGTGGACCGTGCTGTGCTGAAGACCAATGGGACCGCCATCACGGCTCATAAGGGTGGCGAGATTATTGCCCGGAACATCTCCTGGTTCAAGCGAGTACCGGAAACTGGTATAGACCGAACTCCCAGCCATATAGAGGGTGGAGAATCCACAGTGGAGGGCCTGCTACCAGGTCCAGATGAAGATTAAACAGTGCTGCGCCCACCTTTATCCTTGGCCGTAGAGGCCGGGACAACTACGACCACCAATAACTTGTCACCTGAAAGCCTTCAGGCAGGTCGATGAAGCCACCACCAGAGGTACGCACAGAGGCCTAATCCAGGACCACGTCAAAGGCTCACAGACTTTATGTGTTAACTCTTTTCTTTATTTTGAACACTAACTTGGTTTGGGATGTAGCGGTCTAGATGCCGCCCGTGATTTGCTCAAAGACTCTTGGCCCAGATGGGCCTGCGCACATTGTATCACTCTGCTGGCCAGGCGTGGCCGGGGAGTATAAATAAACGGGCGGAGGTCGCTTGTGACTTCCGGCCCAAAATAGCATTCAGTGTGTCTGGTGCCTCACTCGTCCAGAGCTAAGTTGTAGTGGTTCCTGCCAAGCCACACCACAATTTTCAGAAAAAATGTAGCCTTTAGTATCACCACAGATTATGTCTTTGTATTTAATAAACTATCTGGCAAAACATTTACTGATAACATTTTATTGTATGCAGAAAGGAGTTTATCAAATGAAATGCAGAAATACTGTGTGTGTCACGCTACATTAGATGAGGCTATTACCCATGTCAATTAGGCCAATTTATTCCTAAAAGAGGACATAAGAAGAGGGTTTGGTGCACTTGCTCACTTGATTTTCTGTTTCATTTGACAGACCTGAATGAATGGGTATTCTCCTTATAGAGCAGAAGTTTGGCTGTTATTTTAATTCACATTTTGGAATTCCCCCAAACTATAATCTTTAAAATGTCAATTCATTTTGGATATTGTCAAACAAGGCTGTAGGTTGTCTGGGTAGATACCACTAATTATGTGAGGAATGACTGGGAATACAGCATCACTGCTATGTAATTTGGAATATTGTGTGTTTTGGGGTTTGGTATGAGATCACCATCTGTCTATGTTGTTTCTCTGGGTTAGAAGACTTTTCATTCTGACTTTTGAATGTTGTTCTGCTGGTTCATGCCTAGCTGATTGTTATTCACATTATTCTGTTAAGGTGTCTCAGCTCATATAATTATTATTTGTGATGTCTGTCCATCAGGATGTTGGTATTGTTTGTTAGGCTAAATGCGTCAGTTGACAATCAGCTCTTCAAGTCCAAATAATCAGTGTTCAATTGTCTACTGATTTTACTCACTGTGTTTCATCAGGTCCATACCCCTGTTGAAGAGGCAGATGGAACATTTTGGGATGCTACTATATTTAAACCGATTTCAAGAGGCACCTGTAACTTCTATTTGATTAGTTAGATGTCCATCATCTTATGTAATTTCAGCTAAAATGATAGCAGATTGTCTTCTGCTATTTTGTTGTAGGCATAGGTTTTTCAGCAGTGTCTATTGTTTTGAGTTCATATAAAGTGTCTGGAGGTTAATTATCTGAGATTATGTTGCCTTTCTGTTTTGTAGTCATATGTGCTTTTGTAATCAGCTGGCTGTGTTAAGGATCACACGATAGACGGAATGCCTCTGGGTGGTTCTTAGTGCCACGTGAATATTTTGGTGCAGTCGTGTGAATATTTGGGGTGGTATGGTGGATGGCTTATTTGTTTACATGTGATATATCTTGTAGTAGCACATGGGGATTAAATTGGTGAAGTGCCACAACACAATAAAAATATAACAGCCAGTTTCTATGACAAATGACAAAAATCCAATGAAGGTACCAGAGATACGAATTTTTGAAGATTTAAGGAAAAAAGCACAAAGAAAAAGTAAAGATTACAACCAGAACTTACTGTTCACAATGAAACAGGGCCTAGTTGAGATTTCAGGCTGGCATGATGGAGCACAGTTCAAAGGCATTCTGTGGGTCACTTCTATAAAAGATTTTAACTTCTGATGTAGTCCAGAAATAGAAGTCAAAATCCTCTAGCATGCTAAGATTGTAGGCTGTATCTGATGATGTCCTCTCAACACCAGATTGCCATTGGACGGTGTCCTGCTAAATCTGTTGTGTTGGCAGCAAAATCTCAAGTTGGGAATAATTAAAATTTTGCAGCCGACAAAGTCCTCACGTTGAGTAATAATAATAATAATAATCATGCTTGTAAAGCGCCTGGTTACACTAATGACAGTGTGTCCCCGCGCTGTGTAGACTCAAGGAATCGGCTCATACATCTAGCACGTAGAAGTAGCCACACGCAGCACCAAGGGAACCTAATATTTAGGGAAAAGAAGCGTTTTAAGTTTCAGCCTAAATCTCGACTCTGATGGCTCGATACGGAGTTCCAGAGGCAGCTCATTCCAGTACTTACTGGCCAAGTACCTACAAGATCGCCCCCCCATCCTTACTCGATGGATACGGGGCACCTGGAAGAGCATACAACCAAGAGACCTTAGCTGATGTTTAGGCTGGTATAAGGATAGCAAGTATTGTAGGTAAACAGGGCCCTTCCCCTGTGCAATGCGGTGGGCTAAACAGAGAGTTTTAAACCTGATACGTTCGCGAACCGGAAGCCAATGAAGTTTAGCTAGAGCACGGCTCCCGGATGACTTTCTTGAAAGGTTCAATGCCAATCTGGCCGCCGCATTTTGAGCACATTGCAGGCGATGGAGCCCCTTTTGACTCAGGCCCACATATAATGAGTTGCCATAGTCAAGATGGGGAGTCACTAGAGTATGGATCAGAATTTTTCTGCTGGTCGATGGAAGGAGATCCAGTGTTTTGCGTAGGCATTTTAAAATGCCATAGCATTTGCCTGCTACCTCTCTAGTATGGCATTCGAAAGAGAGGTTAGCTTCCAGTCTAACCCCTAGGTTCTTCACCTGCTCCGCAGGGCACGGGGAGGGCCCCAATTCTGATGGCCACCATGCCAGGGACCAGATGGATGGAGCCTTTCCAACCACGAGGAGTTCCGTTTTATTGGCATTGAGGCGCAGGCAGTTATTGTTCATCCATTCAGCCAACTTCCCCAGGCACGCCGAGAAGTTGGCTGCCGCCTCTTTGTAGGGTTGAGATAGTGTGACCACCAGTTGGGTATCATCCGCGTAGGACACTATCTCAACCCCAAATGTTTCTACTAACTTGGCCAAGGGCTCCATGTATAGATTAAACAAGGTCGGGCTCAATATAGAGCCCTGAGGGACTCCTTGCTTAGTGCCTGTACTTCTGATTTGTAAGGTGGGCAGTGTACCTGGAATTTTCTGTCAGTTAGAAACGCCTTCACCCATTCATAGGCCGACCCTGTAATTCCTGCCTCCTTGAGACGAGAGAGCAACATGGGGTGCGAAACGGTATCGAATGCCGCACTGAGATCTAGTAGCAACAGTGCCGCCGTCCGTCCCTCATCCACTCTCTTGTGTAATAATTCGGTTGAGAAGAGCAGGGCCGATTCCGTTGAATGGTTGGCTCTAAAACCCGATTGAGATGGGTGAAGAAGTTGGAAGTCCTCCATGAATTTCACCAGTTGAATATTAACAATTTTCTCTACCACTTTCGCACAAAAGGGGAGAAGCGAGATGGGTCGGAAATTGTCCAAATGCTCTATGCTCAAGTTGGCTTTCTTTTTGATAGGTATGACCTGAGCAGTCTTCCAATCTTGTGGTACATAGCAGGCCTTAAAAGACAGCCCAACCATGTGACTAACATGATTTATAAGGAGTTCCACTAAATTCCTAAAGATCTTCGGATGAGCCGCGTCTCTGGGAGAGCCGGATTTAATACTCTGGACTATTTTCATCATCTCAGGGTTGCTCGGGACTGAGAACTGGCAAATGCCAGGATTATCTGTCCCTCTTCCTTCCCTCCTTTGTTCCATGATAGGTCCACTGGGACCAATTACAAAGGAGTTATATATCTTTTCTACTTTTTGGACAAAAAAGTCAGCGAGCGCCTCACAGGTCTCTATTGTGTGGGCTTCTGTAGCTGATGTCCTCTCCAGAGATGTTAATTCCTTATATATTTCAAAGAGCTCCTTAGTCGAGTTCTCTGATGTCATAATTCTATTATTCAGAAAGTCCATCTTGGTTTTCCTAAGTAACCGGTGATATTCTTTCATACCATTCTTGTATATTTGTTTAGCTGTTTCCTCATAATTTTTTCGCCAGGCGCGTTCTAAGCCTTTGCACAAGGATTTGGCTGCTTTCAACTCAGCATTGAACCATTCCGCTGACTTGGTACCCCTAACAGGGCCTTTGGTTGTCCATGGAGCTGTTTTGTCAAGGGCTCCTGTCAGCCAGTTCTCATAATCTGCCCAGGCCTCATCCAGATTGTCTCTCAATGGAGGACAACTTGTTTTCAGAGCAAGATCTAGATCAGTTTGTTTCAGTTTACCCCATAGCCTACGCTTTTGTGACCTGGGCTTATTAGAAGGAGGCTTTTTAGTCAGGCCAAGTATTGTAAATTGGACCAGATAGTGGTCTGACCAGGTCACCGGCCTGGGGCACTGAACCTCTATCTCTTCCCCATTTGCAAAAATAGGGTCTAGAAGGTGGCCCGCCTGGTGGGTCGGCTGCCGCGATTGTAGCTTAATCTTAAGTAGTTCTAGGGAGGTAAGTGCGCTTAAGGCCTCCCTATTATCTTCCTCCTCTAGATGTAGATTAAGGTCTCCCAAGATGAGGAGCCTGCTATAGCGTAATGCTGGCTGAGTAATCATCTCCATCAGGCTCCCTACAAATTCCGAGGGCGGCCCTGGTGGACGGTATATCAAGTAACCATTAATGGTCACATTCGGCCCCCATTTGATAGAGAAAGAGCCTGCTTCACAACCTTTAATGTTAGTTGTTTCTAAGGTGCAAGTAAGCTCTATTTTGTGCTCCAGAGCAATCCCTCCTCCCCTTTGACATCTACGATCTAGCCTAACCATTCCATATTCAGTCGGAAGAGCCTGCAAAATGTCTGGCACAGACTCTTCGTCTAACCAGGTCTCTGTAAGAAAGAGTACCTCTGGCTGATGGTCGGTTAGGAGATCGTATATTTCTAACTTGTGTTTCCTAAGGGATCGGCAATTAATCTGAATCATATACATAGACTCTCCTCTATGCAAGCACCCGCCCCCCTCCCTGAGGTCGAACTTACAAGCCTTACAGCTCAGGGGCTGCCCATCTACTCGCATAGCATATGCGCAAGTCTTCTCTATAGGTGGAAGTAATTGTTCCAGTTGTTCTTTCGAGTACGTGATTCTAAAATCCTGCTCAGACGATGTTTGAGCAGGGGTCCGTGCCCCTGCCCCCGACCGGCCGCGGACGGGCGCAGACGGGCTTGCCTTTGGCGCGCCTTCGGCGCGGCACTGGCGCGCCCGCTGCGCCCGGCCGCTGTGCGGCCGCTGACCAGGCCTCATTAAATGGGGGAAAGACGGCGAACGACTGGAGCTCTAACCCTCTTTCCAGGCAAGCCGGAAGTGTAGGGATTCCTCAGCCCTCCGCAACAAACGGAGGGCTGACAACAACAAACGGAGTAGAGACATTTAGCGCCTTAACAATGTCAAGATTTCTATCTTTGGACTTTTTTATGGAGCTCAACATCATCTAGCGGGACAAGTTTGAAAGTTCACCTGAAATTGGACACTTTTGCCATGAGGTCCTGCTAAAGCTCCGAAGGTCTTAAAAGTCAAAACGTTTTCTACATTTCAACTGTTCATATTTTCTGGAGCAGCGCCTCTTGCTAACTTCTTCTGCTCCCAGGACTTTAGAGACAACAATTGGAGCTCAGGACATACTCCAGCAGAGGCCACTAGCAGGTTACAGTCCAAGTCCAGTTGCTCCTGGTCACCAAGGCACTTCATGAAATGGTCTCTTGCGGCTTGTTGTGTCCCTGTAACCACATCACAGGGCAGCCAACTGACCTTTGGAGTCCACCTCTAATCCTGGGAACACGTGGGAGCAGATCCAGCCATTCAGGTCCCCTCACAGGTGTCTTCTTCTGTTGAGCCACAGGTCCAGAGAGCGTTCTGATGAGCTTTGGGTGAGGTGCTACTATTGCAGGATTTACTAGCCAGTGGGTGAGGGTGACTCCTGCAAACTCCCTGACCAATGAGAAAAAGGTTTCCAGAGGTAACCCTTCCTATTTGTGCAGTACATTTTGTTTCTATACAGCAAATTACCCCACAGTGCACTTTTCTGAGACAAATCCAAGATGGCAGCACCTTTCCACCACTGGAAGCCTCTTCTGAAATAGCCAGTGTTGTATTCAGCTAAATGAGCAGTCCCCTTCTCCTGAGCTATAGCAAACTGGTTCTAGGTCCTCCTCCCTGACTGGGATGGTCCCATGCTGGCTACTGGGAGCCCAGGGAACAAAAGGCATCTCTTCCACAGGTCTCTCTTTAACCAAACTATGAATGGGCAAGCATCACCCTCTTCCATTGTAAGTTAATGCATTTCCTGAACCCTCCCCATTTGCCTTTCTTGAGCTGAGAGGAGTCTCATACCCCACATCCAGGTATTTCTTGCCACAAGATCTAGGCCTTTGTTTCTGGTATGACAGCAGCTATCTCACACCATTAAGGTGAAACACTGACAGGGGCCAGCTGCTTCAGGCTAATGCGAAATAGCCTACTAGAGATTCAGGCAGACTAAGTCTAAATTTCTAAAAGTCATTCTTCCTAAATGGTTATTAAATATCTGATTTCACCAATGATTTGTATTTTTTTATATAAAACATTAAAATAGTGGTTGAACCACCTCTGTTGCTTGGTTAGCAGAATTATTATTACCTGAACTTTAGTTTTTCCGATCGGACACCTACTGCCCTTTTACAATAAAAACAGATTTTGTGGGCAACACTAAATTCTTGCATGTAACACTTTTAAATAGGACACCCTACCTTTTAGGCTAAAAGCCTATTTATTTAATATTTAACATTTTAATTTGAAATATTTGTAATATTTAGAAATTGGGTTTCTTCCAGTCAAATAGGGTAACTTGGACAAGTTAAAAGCAGGTTTAAAAGCTAACTATACAGATAGGCCTGAAGTCATGTTTCCTTTGTCAGCCTAGTGGATGAATCAACATGTGTTGCAGTCCACAGATGACATTTAATATTTTCATGCGATTCCATGTAATAATCAATTGACCATTTGGTGGGGAGATCACCTTAGTCTTAGCAGCATTCCTGAAAGAAAAGCAACCAGTCATGAATTAAAGATGTGGGAAGGGACTCAAAGATCAAAACAACTATGGGCCTTTTTAAGAGTTGGACAGATATGGGAAATCAACCAAATGTTGCACTTGTATTGTCTGCCAATTTGAGACTGCATTTATTTCAATGACAGTGCAACTATGGTGAACAGAATTTTGGCACATTTTGGCAGATGCTGTGCTCTGCAAAGCACTAAATAAGTCGCTATCTTTACATCACCTCTGGTCACTATCACACAAATAATCACACAGCTAATTTAATTGAACGTTGGAATTAGATATGCGTTATGGACTAAAGTATTACAGCCCAGAAAATAATCCATAATACAATGACTTAAAGTTACGTGCCGATGGATGCTCGCAATATCAGCCGAGAAGATGGCCCAATTCAATAAGATAAGATAAGTCTGTAGTAAAATGTTATTTCAGGTATATGGAGAAAACCCATCATTTCACACCAATCAATCAGATTGGAGGATTTATAATCCCGGATTCTGCAAAAGTGGATTGTTCCAGTTTACAAGCCACTAAACCTATTTATTTATTTCATTTTGGTTTATTTATTTTCTTTGAGGAATGGACGACAACATTAAATATCACAAAGCCTAGGAAAGAAAACAAAGCTTGGAGTAGACCACTATATTACATCCAGCCCCTGTCCTGCAAACTAGCCATGATAAATATTATTTGTTGCAAAGGTCAAGTTGAGAAAAATGTACAGCATTGTGAAGTTTGTGGATTTCACTCAATTTTGCTGGCAGGCAAACCTTAAAAATAAATAAACGTTTTGCAGACGTTTTACTGCAAAAAACAGTATCTGATCAGGATAGTTCTCCCACAAAATCTAGATTCTTCTTTTTTTATTCTCTAGCCTAGTGCGGTGGATACCTCACCACATTCCAGCACACTTGTTAACTAGACAACCCTGTATACCTTTTTCATTTCGATCCCCAACATACCCTGGAACTTCAAGATATCAACTCAAGTTTTAAAGTAAAAAAAAAACAAATAATATCAATATTCACAGGTAAGTCACTTTTTTTTCTGAGTGGAATTTCAAGAGACTTATAAAGCTATGCTAAAGATGATGGGTTTAAACCATTTCCATCACATTTAGCTTCTGTTATGGATTTAGACTAAATAAATATGACTAACCGAAGGGGAGTTTTAATTTTACGCAATGTCAAAATAGACCACTCTGAATGACATAGTGGAAACTCGCGTTTGCATTTTTGCACAGGAGACAGATCTGAAAGACTTGCTCAAATGGAAACAATCTGGGAAATCCAAAGTTGCAAAGACAAATACGAATGATGCCGCATAGATAGGATCTGTTTCTTCCGTGAAAAACTATGAGTATGGCTTTTCGTCTGAGGCATGCGATCCAAGTTATAGAAAAAATATTAAATATACATCTTTCAACTGCTCTGCGATTACTTTTGAAGTGGCTGTTGAAGGAAATGAATGCACAGATGTCTTGCAGCTCGGATGGATGTGAAATAACCCCTTTGCAAATTAAAAAAAAGTATTGAATATAAAACAATTTACTAAATAAAAAAATACATATTCACATCCCTTATCCTAAAAATTCTGAAATCTGAGGCAGACAATTTTTGGTACACAAGAGTTTTTGGTTATCTCAATAGAAGGAAAAAATGAAATCAAGAGATGCAATTGACTCTTATATAAAACGTTGATTTTTTTTACTCTGCCAGAGCCAGTATTTTTCATTCTAGCTATAGTTTTCCTTTTTAGGTTTCACCTACACAGCACTTGTGAAATCTGTTGTATTAAATATATCTCAAAAGGGAGTTACAACCCGCCTTCACTTCTTATTGGTCCTTGTGCTTATCACTTTACTTTTCCTCGTTTCAGTTGTTTGTAGGCATTCTATTTCCTGTTCTTCTGTGTGTGTATCTCTTTTCAGTTTCACATTGGTGAAGTACTGTGTTCATCCACTTTGGTGGAACTTCTTTTATGTGTCTCTAGCAACAACCGGAAATACAAAATGAAAACAAGAGCTACACTCTTGATTTAAAGTTACAGTGCTGCCCTAGTGCCATGTGCTCAGCGTGGAGACCTCATTGTCTGGGAAGTCAAACTCTGATGCTGCTGCACTCACCAGTCCCCCGGGGCATCACTCACTCACCAGTCCCCTTGGGGCCAAAGCAGGCACCCATCTAGTTTTACTTTCTTCCCAGCCGTCTGTGCATCTGCAACATCTTCATCCCCTCCTCCTTCTCCCTTGGTCTTGCAGTAGTGTAATTTGCTTCCTAAGCCCTCCATCACATTATATATTTTTTTCTCCTTATCTTCTTAACTATAACTTCATATTGTATGTCATGCTTGGTGCACAATTGACGTGAGTGCATGGGCACTTGGAGCCCGATTTAACTTTTTTTTTAAAAAAATTATTTTTATTGACGGCAACTTTAGGCATACAGTTATTGCACAATCATAGTCATTAAGGAGTATGTCTGCGCCATTACATTCGGCCATTAGCCACTGTCCTTACATATTTATGCGGAGACCCACTGAACCATGTTCACTCACACTGCATGAGGCACTGGTCATAATCCATCCTCGGGGGCTCACAGAGTCCCCCCTGAAAGCGTTCAATTTTCCCCATACCTGTGACCACCTTTTGGGGCAACCTCTAAATTCGTAAATTGTTCGCTCCATCAGCATGCACCAGTCCATGTCCCTCTGCCATTCTACAATTGTTGATGACTCCTGGGCTCCCCACCTTTTGGCAATGTTCTGTTTTGCAATCATAGTCCCCAACATCACCCAAAGTTTTCTTTTCTATTTAGATCTGTGGGACCCAATATATTCAAGATGTACAGCTATATATTGGGCTCGATTTTAATAACCATCACAACTTCCATACACTTTATCAAGTCTGACCAGTAGTTCTGGATATGTACACATTCCCAAATGACATGTGCGAAGGTACCCTCCTGCCCACATCGCCTCACACACCCCGAGTCGTTCCTGTAACCCATCCGCACTAGTGTAGGGCCAGTGAGGTAAGTTCTATGGAGTATTTTTTGTGTACCAGTCTGAGTCTGGAGGAGATAACTAGTTCTGTGGGGGAGGCCTGGGCCTCCATATACTCCTCATCCTCCAGTCCCGCTTTATCATGTTCGAACTGAGCCCGGAGCTGCACAAGGGGTTCTGTCATGTTATTATTTAGTTTCTTATACGTAATGGAGATGGACTTCTTTGGCATGTACTCATCCAATAACCTGTCCTCTAGTGGAGAGAACTCAGGAAGAGATTCCCCCCTGGGGACCACTGCTTGTGAAGCATGCTGTATTTGTACATACTGGAAGCGCTCTGTACCTGTCATTTTTTTACTCAGTCTGAAGCTGTGCAAAAGAGACTTGAACACCCGCCCTCCATAGATCACCAACTTTGGAGATGCCTATTACGTCCCACCGATCAAAGCCCTTTGTCTTCTGCAAATTACCAAACTTTTCTGCGTTCCAGAGTGGGGTGGCCCGTGTGATTCGTCCCTCCCAGCCTAGGCTCTTAGTAGCTTCCCACCATACGTGGACCGCATGCGCAGTGGGACCTGTACAGCTTAGTGGGTTTGGTGTATAGTACTCTCGTGAAATCCTCACCAGGGAGCAGCTACCTGTCCATCTGGTACCCTGGGTCCCTTTGGGGCATATAAATGCATTGATTAATGAAAGCTAATTGTGCGGCCCAATAATATCGCCTGATATCAGGGAGACCCACTCCCCCATCATACCATCCCCTTTTTAGCTTCTGGGTGGATATTAGGGGTGGTTTGCTGTCCCATAAGAGCTCCCTCTAGGAACTTTCTACAGCTTTAAAGTATTCGAGACCGACTGGGCCTGGAGTGTCTTGTAGAGCGTACAAGAAATGTGGAAAGACATCATTTTAAAAAGCATGGTGTGCCACAGTAAGGACAATGGGAGTGTTTTCCATTGTCTAATGTCACTTCTAAGCCTCTGCAGAGGGGGCAAGAGGTTACACTTATGGAATCTTGCCGGGTTTTTGGTGATATAAATCCCCAGGTATGTGAATCCCTTAACCACCTCCATAATGGTATATCCCTTGGGTAGGTGGGGGAATTTGCAGCTGAGGACATAGATAACTGAGTTTGAGCAATTTATACAGTAACCGGCGTATTTCCCGAAATTAGTGAAAATGTGTAGCGCTCTGTTTAGTGAGGGTCCGGGCGATGCCATATACAAAAAATATCAGCGTACAGGGAGATGCAGTCCTCCCAGTCCACTGGCCATCAGAGAACCCTCATTATTGGATCTTTCCGTATCCACATCACCAGCATTTCCATCATTAAGGCAAAGAGCAACGGCGAAAGCGGGCAGTCTTGTCTGGTCCCTCTCTCAAGGTTAAACACTGGGGACTTCCGGTTGTTAACCACGTCTTCGACCCAACTCAGAAAACCCGGACCAAATCTGAATTTCTTCAGAACCGCAAACATGTAGGGCCACTCGATCGTATCAAACGCCATGGCAGCATCGAGAGACATCACCACAGCGTCTTCCCGTAACGTGTCCAGTCGCACCATTACCCCATGTAACCGCAGGAGATTAAGAGAGGTGTTCCTCGCTGGCATAAAGCCAGTCTGATCTGGGTGCACAAGTTTGTTTAAAACTGGTAGCAGACGAGTTGCCAATAGTTTCGCAAGGGTCTTGGCCTCAGTGTTAAGCAGGGAAATTGGTCGATATGAGGGACACTTGTCCTTGGGTTTCCCACTTTCGTGGATGACCACAATAGTGGCCATTCTCTGGTCTAGCAGAAGGGACCCTTGCTCTCGACTCTCTAGAAACTTTTCCGTGAGATATGGAGTCAGTTTACTTGGAGCTAGCTTATACAATTTGATAGGCAAACCATTGGGTCCCATTGCCTTTCCTGCATGGTGGTCTCTTATTGCTCTTTCTACCTTCGTACTCGCGAGTTCTGCTTCCAGGTCAGACCGGTCATCTTGAGAGAGAGTGGGTAGGGGTATATCAGTTAGCACGGAGTCCGCTTCTGTCTCCGTGGATGTCGTGTGGGATTTGTAAATCCACTTATAATAATTCCCCAATTCATCTGTGATCTCCTGCCAGTCAGTAAGTCGTTTACCAGACTCGCCTGTCAATTCCACTACCAATTGTTTAGCTTGCTCACAGCGATCCAACCATGCCAGCAATTTCCCTGCTTTATCACCAACATCATAGATTCTACTAAGCGTGGCCCTGTGCTGTGCCCTGGCTGCATCTGTTACTAGGGACATGTATTCTTTTGTGTTCAGCTTCAGCAAGTGTTTGGTCTCTTCCGATTGTAAATCCTGCATCGCCTTTTCCAGGTGTAGTATTTCTGCCTCTAGTCCTAATAATTGTGCAGTCGTCTTTTTCCGAGTCCCTATGATCAGGGACACCGCATAGCTGCTTATTACCTCCCATAGGGTCTGCCCGGACTCTACCGAGCCTTCGTTCTCCTGATAATAAAGCTCAAATTCTTTGATGATTTTCTCCCTGTTCAGCGGGTTGTTAAGGAGCCACAGGTTTATTGGGGCTGTCCTGCCGACCTGCGGCTCCCCAACCTCTACCAGGACCCAAACTGGGAAGTAGTCCGAAATGCCCCTCGCCAAGTGGCGCACCTCTCTAAGCTGTCCCAGCTGGCCTGCTGGCAATATGATGTACTCAATTCTAGATAGGCTATGATGGGCCCCAGAATAAAATGTGTATTGTGTTTCCACAGGGTGAAGCTCTCTCGGTGGGCACTGGTCCAGGCAACCTGAAACAATGGAGTTAAAATTCCCACCCACGAGGAGCCTCCCCTCTGGGATTGTGAGTAGGACATCTCCCAGGTCTTGAAAGGCTAGTGCCTGGAGACCCGGAGGCACATATACCGAGAGAAGATTTTGTATTTGGCCTTCCCAACTCTCTGAGACTGCCGCAAACCTGCCCAGATTGTCTATCTATGTGTGGGCAATTGCCACCTGGAAGGTTTTCTTCACCATTATGCCAATACCCCTAGAACCCGAGCTGAATGTGGAGTGGACCTCTAGGTGGTATCCCTACCTATTCAATGCCTTGCAAGCGTTCCCCATTAAGTGCGTATCCTGTAAGAGGATCACATCCGGTGCATGCCGTTTTACATATTGCAGTACTATAGCCCTCTTTATTTTGTCACCCAGCCCATTGACGTTCCAGGACAGCAGTTTAATACGTTGCTTTAAAATTGGTCCCATTACTGTCTTTGTTGATATCTGCCCCTGACAGTAGAGTCCTAACAGCTATCATATGATCACTGCACGAGGCAAACAATACTCCGACGCCCAATGATGAATGCTTCCCTATGCCAGGTGATGAAAAATGACTATGCCCTTCCTGACGCTTCTTGTTAGTGTCATCTAAACTATGTGTAAAATGTATCAAACTCACCTGTCCTCCCTCCCTAACCCGGTGTAGCCTAGGCTACAAACTGTCCCAGGTCCCCATTACAGCAACTGAGTCTCTTGATAGCCGGGTCCCTCCCCCGTACAAACCCATCCCCACCCCCCTCCCTGCCACCCTGCCTTGCGGGAATTGAACCCCCGCCTCCCCACCTCTGCAGAGCACCTATCGCCTACCCCCAAAAAGATTTGTGGTGTCAGCCAGACCCTGCACCTGCTAACCATCATCTGTATGAGCTGTTGCAGGAAATTTAAAGTCGGAGTCATATTAATATCCAGAGTGCCCTCATTGATGGGCCCACTGTGAAACCACTTAAGAGAGCATCACAGAAATGCACTAGTCTTGCCCAACAATGAGTGTGACATTTTATTCATTGTTACCACCGTCCAGTGAGCCAGGTCCGTTGCTTGCCCCTCCACTAGTTCTGGCACACCCAGGATCTGATCATTATTCCGTCGCGACCTCCCTTCGTAGTCAATTGACTTTCCATTCTTTCTGTACAAGCATGGAGGTCTGTCATTTGTGTTTGTGACCAGTGCCTTAGATGGCGTCTCGATCTCCTTGTTTCTAGCATTCAAGTTCCGGATGTCTGCCCTGACCAGAGAGACCTCCGCCGAGACCGAATCAATTCTGGTTTCCAACGGGGTTCGGACAGTGGTGATTGCTGTCATGATATCCTGTAGTGTCAGCTCTGATTGCCCGTCCCGCCCCTGCTTCTTTCCCGCAATTCGTCAGTTTCTGTCTCATGTGTGCTTGACCCCTCGTTGGATGCTTGATTCCGGTCTGGGAAAGACATGGCTTGGTAGTTCGGACTGGACTGTTCCCATGAGGCACAGGGTCAGAGCTGATTTGCATATAGCCAGTGTCTAACCCAGGGTGGTGTGGAGTGCAAAAAAACGATGGATTTAGGCCCAGATCCTTGTACTGGGGTGAATGTATGACATTGTTCTACATTCTGTCCATCAACTGTGTTTTTTGCAATTTTGACCCCTTTTGCCAGGCATATTTGTCCATTTTAGTCTGCAGCGCAGCTTTGCCGCTTCTCCCTCTGGTCATCTTGGGTCACGGTAGCAATAGGTCTGCGTGGATAACCCATCCCAGCTGGCTACTACCTGCTGCCTGCGCAGGGCTGATGGTGCTCTCGCCGGCCTGTTGGAGTTTACCCGTACCAGGCGGTGTTCGAGTGTTTAATCAGAGCCCCACAGTCGCTCCGCTGCTTCAACTCCGTTCTCTGCCACGTTTTCTACTCCCAGCCATAGGCTCCCGCATGGCCTATGGCTGGGAGCACTGTTACTGTTCCTGCATTGCAGGCTATTGGATCCCTGTGCGATTTTGGTGATGGAGATGCAGCTCAATATATTGTGGTTCAGCTGTGTTGCTGTGTTGTGCATGCGGTCTGCAAGGCCGTTCACCTGGTTCCGGGGCAGATAGCATCCACTCGGTGCTCATGGCCACCTCATTCCCGCGCGGTGCTTCCTGGCCTATCAGTTAGGCCACCACACCTGGGAGCCACAGTTAGAGGAATTGAACAACAGGGTGCCTCTGGTCACCGCTCTCCCCTTCCATGCTCCTTACTTGAGGGCTCCAGTGCGTTGCAGCATTACTGCGTTATCCTTGATCTTTGCCCATTCCTGCAAGGTGTGGCTGGTCCGGTAAAGTGATGATGTGGGCAGGCCCAGACCCACAGTTGTCCCACTACTCTCACCCCGATTTTGGGCTCGAGTTCCATCAGGAGATTCACCCCACTCCACTGGCCATCACTCGTCAGCATCTCCACTGCTCCGCTGCGATGTTCTCCGTGCCAGTGGCGCCCCGCCTCATGGTTGTATACCCCACAGCTGGGTCTTAATGTCTGCTGCTCCGGATCAGGCCAGTCCCGCTCGGTCACTGGTCTCCGGTATGCTGGGTGAAGGCAGGACGCACCTCCAGCACTCTCACCCCTCCATCTCAGCAGCTGCCACTACCAGCCATGAAGCGTTCATATGCCCCTTCTCCTCTCTGTAGACCTCGCTGCTGGGCCCTCAGGAACTTGCTCGGCCGGATCTTCACTTGTGACTGCTCAATTCGCATGAATTTGGGCTCAATACCACCCAGGTAACCGCTGGTTTTTATTCTGGTATTAAAGGTTCATATCTCACTGGATAAATGTACGGATATTGAGTTTATCAGGCGCGTTCTGCTGTGGCCGCGCTAGTGTGCAGCCATATTCCCCTGTGGTTGGCAACACCCCCCCAGGGCTAACTCTTGACTCAGCTCAGGGTGTACAATATTTGCATGCAGTGTCTGCAGGTCAGAGAAAGCGAGGCTTGGGGGAGTGGCTACAGCACCAGGGAAGATGGCCGCAGATCCAGTGAGCTCTGTCGGATTGTGATGTGACGGGAGACGCTCCGGGTCTCTTGGGAAGTGTCCGGTCCTCACATCCGCGGATTCAGGTGGCAGAACATAAGCGGTTTTGAGAAATCCCTTTCTGGAGCCGCGGGGTGAGCTACGCACGCTGTGCTGCTTCATTTTTTACTTCGGCGGATCGTGTCTGAGGCGCGTCCGCTATTTTGAAGCTTTTGAAACCTGTGAACATTATGCTGCCTTCTTATATTATGCGCTTTCCTCCTCACGTCAAAATGCTTTTAAAGTGTAAGCGCATTTCGGCATAGTCATTTTAATTGACTTGGCAAGCTGAATAAGGAGTTTTTGTGGTACTACAGGAGCACACGCATTGGATTTCTGAGGTATCTTTTCGAATTTCCTCAGCTCTGTACCATTGTGCTGCCTTTTTTCTTTTAAAACAAAGCTTGGCTTTGACAGACAATGTATGAGAAAAGGTCGCCTTTTTTGAAATATTTTGCTACCCTCAAACTTCTTGCTACTTCCTGTGCCTACTTCATTATGGAATAGTATATTTTTTCCACAATATGCTCTTAATATTGGAAGCGTGTTTTCTTTCACATTTTGAGGAAGAAGCCTTTCAATCTTATATAGTGAAACACTGTCTTTCTGGAGTATTCCACACACAAGGGATGTATTGTTTTCTTCTCATCTGCATGATACTTTGATAGTTAAAACTTTTTAACGTATCAATAAACTATTGCTGAGCCTTGTCGAGCTGTACTCTTCAGTTTATCAATTTGCATAATTTCCTGATGCTTTTCCAAACTCTCTATGGCGCGGTCACGCACTAACCGGAATGCCTCTCAGCAAAGAACAGGAACCAATCTGCCTTTAGGAGATATCAACCCTTTTATTGTTCTACAAGACACCATGGATGATGCATCAAGTGACGTGCCTAATGCAAAGTGTACTTCCCCTCATTCTTCTTGTTCAGCCTCAAAGCCCTCTACCAAAGCTACTTCTTCTTCTGTTCCTACACCAGGAAAGAGGGTCAAACCAAATCCTCCTTCTCCTTCCAACACGTCACCCTCCATTTCTATGGAATTGTTATTGGAGGAAATTTGTGCCCTTAAACCTTACATGACCAAAACAAACTCCTGTCTCCAAAACTTTGAAGTCAAATGGTCTAACACTGAGCAACAGGTTGATACTCTTGAAAGAAAATTTGCTTAAGCTCAAACAGTCATAGATCAAATTCCCTGTGTTCATGGAGAGATTGAAAATCTTAAACAGCAAGTTGAAAATTTAGAAAACCGAAATAGACGTAATAATCCACGTGTTTATGGACTTGCGGAAGGCCTTGAGGGCTCGAATCCCATCTCTTTTTTTCAATCATTCCTGCCTACCTTTCTTGGTCTCCCTCCATCACTTCCTTTAAACATTCAACAAGCACATCGCCTTGGCTCTATCTCTCACTCATCTGCCGCATCATCTTCTTCAATAAAACCTTGAGGAGTTATCATGTACTTTTTGGAATACAGGGTGTAATGATGGACACACATACGGGGCTCTAGGACCTGCCCGAGGAAGGACGAGGGCGGGCGGAAAGGGAGGAGCCAGGGACCAGGGACAGCATTTAGCCGATGACCACGAACGCAAAAGGATACCAAATAAAGCAGCTCTCGACTAAACCCTGTGTCCACGTCTGTATCTGCCAGGCAAGACACTAAACACAGGTCTCCTTAAAGTCCTTCATGCTGCCAAGCAGAAAGGGAAAATCACCTGGAGTGGTTCTAACCTTTTCTTTGCTCAAGAGTAAGGCCAAAACCACTGCAGACCGCCGCAAGAAGTTTTTGGAGATGAGACCTGCTCTAAGTTCCTTTAATGCTCGATATGGCTTATTCCATCCTTGCCTCTTCAAAGTCACTTACAACAACAGGACAAAGAATTATGAAGACCCGGCGTTACTTCAACAATTTTTAGATTCATGCAGACGAGATTCTATGGACGTCCCTCTTTCATAGTTTCATAATTAATGGACGTTATTGTTTTCCATATTAAAACGCTGTTCTATTAAGTTGATGATTTGTTTCTTTATCTTCCCTGATATAGTATGTTTTTCATGCTTTGTTTTTGTTGTATCTTATGTTGTTAATATTCTCTCTTCTTGAATTGTTTTTAGATGCGGTTTTGTGAGCCCTTGACTTTATGTATCCTTTACGTTCTACCCGGAAGTCTGTATCCCTTCTCCGCGTTCTCATGGAGTCTCTGATCCGGTGTGCTACCTTCCTTATGTGGTTCCACCACGCCAAGTCTAATTGTTGGTTTGTGGTATGTCTTTTTGACATCTTTTTTTGTTATCAATTGTTAGTCTTGTTTTGTTTTCTTGTTTCTTTTTCTCTCTCTTTCTACAATTTTTTCTCCTCCCGCTCTATTCCTTACTTTTCTCTTTCTCTTTTTTCCTTTCCTGTCTCTCTCCCCTCTCTTTTTCTTTATCTATTTTCTTCATTTTTCTATATTTCACAGTACCTTTCTTCTATTCTTTTTCTCATCTTTTCACTCCTGAATTTCTCACATTAACTTCTCTTCTCTTTTTTCCTTTCATCACATATAAGGTTCCTGAATTTTTATAATGTTTGTATAACAATAGTTCTTGTTTTACTTAATAGATGCTTACTTTACTGTTTTTATAACAATTGCCTATGTTTGTTTTTAATGGTTCTCTTTTAGAGTTGTAACCTAGAACGTTAAAGGAGTTAACAATCCTATAAAAAGACAACAGGTGTTAACCCATTTAGCTAGATTAAATACTGATATTGCTTTTCTTCAAGAAACTCATCTATCAGAAGCTGAGGCAGCCAAATTGAAAAGAGGGTGGGTCGGTCATGTTTTTTCTTCCCCTGGTTTCGGAAAAAAAATGGCACCTCTATACTGTGTCATAAAAAATATCAACCTTCAGTAATACATCAGGAATGTGACCCTGATGGTTGTTGGGTAATTACTAAATTGCTTATTGATCGCATTCCCTTAGTATAATTCAACGTTTATGCACCAGTTAATATTGATAATAAGTTTTGGATTCAGATTTCTGATAAACTTCTTATGTTTGATGAAGATTATGTTATTTTTAGAGGTGATTGTAATCAGATTCTGGAACCTATTTTAGATAGACGTTCCTCTGTGAAATTCTCCAATACCAAGATGCACTCACAATTTACCTCTGCCATACGACGCAAAGCTTCAATTGACATTTGGAGGCTTTGTAACCCAGATCTACAGGAATATACCTTTTACTCTCCCCCCCATAACTCTCAATCCAGAATAGACTATCTTTTTCTCAGTAAGCCCTTTTCTCAACTTGTCTCGCACGCTGAGATTGGTTCGATCCTCATATCAGATCATGCTCCAGTTTTTGTTGATTTTGATTTGCTACCTTTCTCACCCAATGCTGGTAGATGGTGTTTTAATGATACTCTACTGTCAGATCCCAATTTCACAGGCCAATTCACCTCTTTTGCTTCTGAATTCTTTTCTATTAATTCCACTCCAGAATCTTCCCCAGTAATGGTTTGGGACTCTTTTAAGGCGGCAGCTAGGGGTTTTATCATCAATTTTGTTTCACGAAAGAAGAAGTTTTTTTAAGCCAAAAATGCTCAGTTATTGGCAAAAATTAAGAAACTTGAATATGATTATTATCGCTCCACCTCTAAAACATCCTTAAAAAGTCTTATTGAGGCTAAAATGTTTTTTAATAAATCCTCTACAGAAGCTGCATCCTCTTACCTTTTAAAAAGCAGTGCCCGTTATTACGGAGGCCAGAATTAGATGGGCAAATTACTTGCAAATTACTTACAAATTCACCGGGAACGAATTAAGATTGAGTCCATTCGCAATACTGCTGGAGATTCGCTATTTAAGGACAATGCTATTTTAAATACATTTTTTCTTTCTATAAAAATGTATACACGCCGTAGCAACAACCATCCTCTGTTGAACTCTCTTCTTTCTTTCAATCGATACATTTTTCTCCTACTCATGACACTGATTTTGCCCCACTCGAATTGGATATCACTTTGTCAGAAATTAAACATGCAGTGTCGGTTCTGAAAAGAGGCAAAGCACCTGGCCCGGATGGTTTTACCATAGAATTTTATTTCGCGTCTCTATTACTTCCCCATCTCTTACTACTTTATACATTTTTTATTACAGAAGGGTCTTCCTCAGGATCTTTTCAAGACACCGTGATCTGTTTAATTCCCAAAGAAAATAAAGATCCTTCTTTTTGTAAAAATTACCGTCCTATCTCCTTAGTTAATTTAGACTATAGGATTTTTGCAAAGATCCTTGCTCTTCGTATTGACCCCATTTGACCCAATATTATGGGCCCGGAACAATCAGGATTTGTCAAAGGTCGCTTATCTTCAGACAATTCCAGAGTTTTCTTTAATATCTTAAATAAGGCTTCTTCCCTTGATTATCCCATTGCGCAATAGCATTGAATGCAGAGAAAGCTTTCAACAGGATTGGATGGGATTTTATGTTTCAGGCGCTTAAATGGATTGTGTTCTCTACTAAATTAATTTCTCTTATTTCACTATTATATTCTGGTCCTAAGGCCTCTATTTTTGTTAACGGGAAACATCTGATTATTTTCCTCTCTTCAGAGGAGTCTGTCAAGGTTGTCCCTTATCTCCTCTTTTATTTATTATTGCTTTAGAACCTTTTTTAAAAAAAAATTAGATTGGACAACAGAATTACTGGTTTTAAAATGTCTGTTTACGCTGATGACATCCTTCTATATTGTTTAAATCCCTCTATCTCTCGCCCAGCTTTTCTTTCTCAAGTTGCTACCTTCTCTCAATTATCTGGATACCGTCTTAGTTCGGATAAATGTGAAATTCTCCCTTTAAATGTTCTTTGTTTGAAACAAGATTTTATCTCTACTGGTTTCTCTTGGAAATCATCTAAGATTAAATATTTACAATTATGGTTTTCCCCCACTATTCCAGAAACCTTAAAAGAAAACTTTGATGTTCTTTTCAAAACTCTCTCTGCATCTATTGACCGCTGGCATCCACTTTTTCTCTCCTGGTGGGGTCACCTTGACTCTATTAAAATGATGCTTTCCCCGCTAATTCTTTATCTCTTGTCTATGATCCTGGTGCATATTCCTGTTTTTTTTTCAAATAAATAGATTCAATATTAAACAAATTCCTTTGGAAGAATAAATCCCCTCGAATAGCTCATAATGCCCTTAAGGCAGACAAACTTTCTGGTGGCCTCAAATTTCCTGATTTCAAATCATATCATTATGCTTTCTCTTTGAGACAGTTCTCTTGATGGCTTTCCCCGGATCAATGTGTTCACCCTCCTCTTTGGTTGAGTATTGAAAAACACTTTATAGCTCCTTTTCATTTTAATGAAGTTCTTGCTTTTACTAATACGATCTCTTCTTTCCGTCCTCTAGTGATCTCTCATACACGTAAATTATTGATTCCTCTTCTTCCATCTTCTTATCCTTCTTCTATCTCGTTAGATCAACAACTTATCTGGCACAATCACTTATTACGAATCAAAGGTCGGACTATCTATTGGAAAACTTGGAGACTCAAGGGTTTACTCTGGATTTCACAATTGGTATTTAATATTGCACCATTACCATTCTCAGATCTTCAATTAAAATTCTCTTTACCCTCTTCCTGTAAATCTCAGTATTACTCACTCCTTCCTCCTCTTTTTCAATATCTTCTTTCCTTACTATCTGCACCCAATATACCTACCAGATGTTCTAATCTTTTCCCCCCTATTATCTATTACTACATCGGCTTCTTCTCTTTATAGATCTTCGTTTTTCTCATCTGACAGGGTCGAAGTGAAGTCTGAATTGGCCTGGGAAAAGGATCTTTCTGAATGTTGGCCCACCCCTTTTTGGGACAAATTGTGGTTAAAAATTCATAAAACGTCAAAAGCAGCTAACACCTCTTAGACTCTTTATTTTATCTACAAATGCCTCCTTTTCACCCCAATGAAATTAGCCTCTTTCTCCACTGACTTTTCCTCCACCCGCTGGTCATGTAAAGATCCTTCAGCTGATCTAAAACGCATGCTTTTTGACTGTCCCTCTCTTTCTCATTTTTGACAATTAGTTTGGTCCCAAATTAATACATTTTTCAACACCCAATTTCCCTTTTCCATTTCCAACATCTTTTTGGCCCCCCTATCACCTTCCTGGCCACACTCAACTCCTAACCCCTCATCAATTGACTTGTTGCTTGCAATTGCCCTTCATTTAATAACCTCAAATTGGAAACAATCTGATAAAGTTACTTTCAAAGCTTGGTGGAATGCTGTTTGTTTCCATCATAGATTAGACACAAACAATGTTACTCCTATATCTTTATCCATTAAAAGGGATCTTTTATGGCTCCCCTTATCCTCCTACTTAACAACTATTGCTTCATCTTCGGCCGTTTTACCTATTACCTCAGATGAAGTTCGAAAACCTCCATGAATTCTTTTTTGTATTTACATTTTCTATTTCCAGAATGTATTCCTTGTTCTTACTCCTTTTATCTTTTTATTTATTGCAATTTTGGAATTTATACCTTATACTTTTACTTACTACTGTTTCTTGTTGATGTATTAAGGTTTGTGATTCAGGTAATTATCTTACTTGTACTGATTTATTAAGATATTCCCTCCCTCCCTTCTCCCTCTCTCATCCCTCCCCCTTTAGAAAAAATCAGATTGTATTTTTGTTATTTAATGTATAATATTATTCTTCATATGTATTCTATACTTTTTCTTTCAATAAACTTTAAACTTAAAAAAAGAGAAAGTGAGGCTTTGGCAACAGCCCCGCAGCTTGTCTGTCAGGCAGCAAGATTCTTACCTGTGGTGGGTGATGACACGGGTAAGTATGGTTCGTCATCTAGAGCACGCTTACAAGTTCCAGAGATCGCCGTGGAGCTGTGTCTGTTTGCATTTTATGTCAGCACAACACCTTAAATTGCATAGCTCAGTGGTTTTTGTGTTTGCTGAGCGAACCCATCTGTTTCTGACTGCATTGTCCAACAACTGATTCCTGCCACTTAAACTCAATTCTAAGCAACAACGCTAATGTTATTATAGTTTTTTAAAATACTTTTGATGATTGGCATTTAGTATTAAATAATGTATTTTCACAATGAGCTTGCAATTCTTATGGTCATTGAGAGCTGGGAAACCTTGGAATACATGAATATTTATCACTCAGACTGCCCATTGGAATACCTTCAATATAGCACTTAATACCACTAAAGAGACATTCAAGTGCTTTGTGGTAAGAAGTGTGCTACTCTGAAACCAAAGATTAGTTCCGATATGGGGTGGACTTAGGCATGTAACTCTATCATGGACTCAAAGGCCTGTTGATGAAATTGCTCCTGATTGGTGTGACTTTCAGCAAAGTTGCAGGCCAAATGTGCTACACCAATCATTGATTTATACAAATATATAACACCAATACACATTTTTATAGTAAAATCTGTGGGACGCAGACAGAGCCAAAGCTGAAACTCGTGCGGTGAGTCTGGACATATGTCCTAGTAATAACAATTATTATGGTGGAGATGTCTAGAGTGCCCAACTGGGCTGCTGAGCCAAGGGGCTGAAAGGAAAAGCTATGAAGGACCAACTGCACATGTCCACATCAATGTAGCTTGGACCAGGAGCTGTACCTCCACCTAGCAGTTAATGTTCCCGATCCCGCCTAAATTTAGACTTTGGCACCCCTGACGCGTTGTTGCTCATGTAGTTAGAGCTTTCCCATTTCTCTTTTCTGCTGCCACTCTGCTTAACTGGGAGCATAGCTTCTTTCTGGAAGAGACTGCAGTAGGTAGGCAAACACACCTCCAAGTGGCAGTTCATGGCCTCTTGAAACTACCTGAAGGTTGAGTGCTCCAAAAAATGGTGTTTTTGAAGTCATGGGATAAACTGCATAATTTTGCTGCTCTTGTGTGGGCTGTTGTTACCCTTGGGAGGAGATGGACAATACACTGCGAGATGTGTATGGTTGTTCGTCCCCCTCTCCTTGGGCAGTCCAGGCCAGAGTAGCAGGAATGCCATTCACTGGTTTGAACATTGCATCCATGATCATGTTTGGGAAGGCACCATCTCATCACCTGTCAGAGAGAATCCTCACACACTCTTCCTAGCACAAAGTAAAACATGACAGGGTACTCTCACATCCTTGGCAGAGGCAACCTTACCCACTGGTTGGTAAATGCAGGCATTCTGATATCGAGGCTTAAAGATTTGGTGTGACGTCCAGAGCTGCTGACTTTGTAGCTGGGAAACTAGGTTCAAGTCACAAGGTCAGATCAACATCTTGTGATTCTGGGTAAATCACTTAAGCTCCCTGTGCCTACAAAAAATATGAATGCGTCCTTATGAAATGTTACGGTTCCTCAAGTAAAGTTCCTTAATACCTTCAGTTTGCGCTATATAAAACCACAAAAGAAAATTGACATCCAAAAAGCAAAATTTCACTGGTCAGCAAAGCCTGATCCGTCCTATTATAGTGAACTACTTTTGCTCCCACCCATTTGTAATTCCTTCTTAAGGGGTTAATGTCCTAAACAGGTGCTCGGATCCAAAGGTTTGAAGTCCCTTTCATCAACTGACCGCTTTCAAGGATGCCTGTAATTCTCCTTCAATTGTTTCATGATGTTGTTCTAATTGGCACATGCAGGTAAAGCTCCTCAGCTCCTCCATGGGTTTCTCTTGTCCAGGTAAACAAATAATTCTATTTCTTGACTTTCTGTAATTTATATTGTACAACTACTCAGCAAGCTATAACTTACAGCAAAAATGTGCTTACTATTATTCTCATAGTTGTAACCAAATGCATTTACAAATGCTTGTTCTGTATTAAGTCAGAAAATACTTGCTGCGAAGACATTTTGAGTAGTGCTTTTCAAAACACTGACTCACTGACTGACTAAATTAGTGATTGAGTTAGAAAAGGTGTGCTATTTCATCAAAATACAAGAAATTGCGTCATAGGCTTCTTGGGAAAACCTAGTTAGGAAACATATCAATTTCCTAAAAAGTAATTGCTTCCATATCCCAAAGATCACTCAGCAGCAGGCTGCAAGCTGAAACTGCACTATTGAAGAAAAAGTGGCTCTCTCTTAGGCTATGCCACCAAAGAACAAGCATTAGCAAACACAACAGGTCTGGTGCTAGCCACCAGTCTTTCGAAAGTTCTTGTTTTGTTCTCCCAGAATTTTAGCAACACTTGTTAGGTAAGCTGCCATGCCCTCATCACTGTAAAATAAAATATTGGCTAAAAACAAAAATATTTTTGGGTCTCATAAAAGCACAAATTACCATGGACTTCCATAGCACTGAAGGAAAACCCCTATTACTCATGCAACTAGGTTACACACCAAATTTGAGTAAAATCAAAACATCTTGACTAACACTAGATATAATGTTTTTGTAAATCTTTATGACACACAGGCAGAGAGGCTGGCAACGACAGATAGTGAGTATTGCAGATAGACAGATAGACAGATAGATAGATAGATAGATAGATAGATAGATAGATAGATAGATAGATAGATAGATAGATAGATAGATAGATAGATAGATAGATAGATAGATAGATAGATAGATAGATAGATAGACAGACAGACAGACAGCTAGATAGATAGCCAGGTAGGTAGACAGTCATGTACATGGACAGTAAGGTGGAGAAATCGACAGGTAGATAGATAGAAATGCCGGTAGGCGGACAGGAAGATAGATTAGACTGGTAGATAGATAGACAGGCTCTTGGATAAGTAGGCAGATAGAGTTGCAAAGATAGATAGATAGATAGATAGATAGATAGATAGATAGATAGATAGATAGATAGATAGATAGATAGATAGATATATAGATAGATAGATAGATAGAAAATTGGAATAAACAGCACTGCTTTAATTTGTAATAATATAGCTAAATGTCTATTTAAACACGAAATATAAGCCCACTGAAAGCAAACTAGAAAGTCATATAAGCATACTAAACTCGCTAAATTCATTTACAAGTATAATTGTACTCTTCAATTAAAATACATACCTGCATGACATAGGTACGCAGTTACAAATGCACTTTGTTGCATACATATTAAAAAGAGGATTACTTTATAACAAACATTTTCAAATGGACACAATCTGTTATGCTGTGAAGCACCAGACATCAGATAAAGAAAAGCCACTGAAAAGTAATTTACAACAGCATTAGCTGGAGACAGGAACTGATAAAACTGGAATATGCTCTCTGCTGACATCTGGTAGCATCTTGCTATCACATCAAGCTGTAAATACAAAAGCAACACTGAAGAATAAAGCGAAAGCAAGCACCCTGTCACTAAAGGGAACAAACTTGTGGATGTGCTTGTTGTGAAAGAGCAAAATGCAGTCTCTCAAAGTGCAGCTAGCAAGTGACTGAAGTACGCTGACCCCTATGCTTTATGCTGTAGAGTGTGTAAGAAAATTGTGCATGATGCAACAACAATTGATAAGAGAGGTGGCTGAAAACCCCTTTAAGTAAGGATATTATACAGATAATTTTAGTAAGCTCACAAGGTATTGGCTAATGCCAGACTTAAAAAAATAGCTTTGCGTAGTAACATCTTGATAACTTGGCTTGTTCCCCATTGCTCCTAATCTCATCCTCAACATTCTGTTCACTAAAATGTGGTTTGAGAGTCTTGTTGATTGATATCTTGGCAGACCTACTGAAGTACATCAGACAGGAAAGAAGAAGGAAAACACTGATTGGAAACCCTCCTCCCAGACTAATAATATCCAAGGAACCCAATAAAGATGCCCCAGGACTCAAATACAAAATCTTTGAAAGAGGGAAAACAAATTCAAATTGAATGTGTATCCAAATAGAGGAGAACTGAATCTGTACCTGTGTGTAATGAGCGTAATCTTGTAGGTGTTGTTACAGCTAGTGTATAATGCAGTTTATGGTAAAAAGAACCCTAGTTGTAACCTAAGACAGTGTGATTGCTGTGGCCGAGACACCTCATAGTAGCAACAAACTAGGAGCAATGATGTATTATCTACTGTATCACTGCTTCTCAACATTGGTGTCAAGCTTCTTAGTAAATTAAGGATTCAAAGGTATGATACAGTAACTTTGGTAGTAGCTTGAATCTTTAAAAGGAAAAAAATTGTTTGCATATGTCCAATTTTTACCATAGTTCCCACAGCTTCCTTGTCGGGGCTTACTGTATATCATTAGACCTATGAAAAGTCCATGGCTCCGTAGTTTAAAGTCTTTCATCTCTTTGTTAGTTTCCTCTTTGCACCCTTGTCCTACTTCCCTAGGCATGACCACACCCACATTGCCTCCTGCAAAAACACCAAGGGACCACCAGCTAACTTCCTGTAACATTTAGCTTAGGACATACTGTAATAAAGCACATACTAGAAGTTGTATGGTTTAATTCTTTATTAATCAACCTCATCCAGCATCACCCAGGAATAACTGACAAAGCTGGAACATAGACGACAAGCAGGAACACTCCCATGGAACCAAGTCATGGAACCAAGTCACGTCATCACACATACCACAACCACCTGAGAAGAGAGGGTGGAAAATCAGGAATGAAAGGAGGAAGATGAGACTAAGCATAAAAAGTAGCTAAAATATTTCAGACAATGGAAAAAAAAATTAAGTGCAGTACCCCATGGCAGCCAATACAATACACCACAAAGTTGCAATCGTCCCAGCAGCCACCAGTACGAGGATTAGCCCGGGACACTGGACACTGAGCATGGCAGAAGAAGCCAGGATATACGAGGCCACATAGATCAGAATGTCAGAACAATAGCCCAGCAATGAACAGATAAAACACATAAACCATAACTGCCATGGTGAAAGGGACAAAGTCAAGCCACAATGTGCACAAGGATGTGTAGGAGGAAAAACCTTCAAGCAGTGGACCACATGAGCAACACCATCACCAAGCAAAACTCCAGAAGACAAAAAAGTGGTTAGAGAAGTACATAAATGCATACCAACAGTAGCATTAGCATCAACAATACTTAACAAGTCACTTAGGCCCTGCCTAGGTCAAGAGAACACTTGTGGAGAACAAGTCCACCCCCTGCAGACAACAACCCCGACAGATCCACACCAGAATCAAGCGAAGAACGCTGTAGCTTTTGTAGGTAATTCCCCAGTAAAGCAACTGAACAGGCAATAAGGCTGAGCAATCTCCTCTAGGAGTTAGGCAGGAGATGACAACATCGAGTGAAAACAACAATGGCAAAACAATAAAATTGGCCCACAAAACACCAGGCCCAAAAAAGAGTGAGTGGAGACCCAAAAAGAAGTCTTATCAGTATACTAGTGCAGGACACAAGTGCTCAGACGCTGGGCCAAACCAAGCAACACCTAAAAGCAGAGGTAGTATCTTAACACCAAACACCACCCAAGGAATAACAGTATGTGACCAAAGTTGTCAGGATGACCAAACCCAACACCAATCCAAATCCCAAGCTAGTGCAAACATCTGGACAGCACCACAACGCCATCAACATGCCCATATGAGAGATTGGGGGCACAGAATAGCCAAACTAGAAGCAACAAAAAATAAATTCCGAGCAAACCTGAAGACATCAAGTACATTGGAACTGAGTAGTAGTAGCCAGCGGTTGTCCTCCAAAGTGTCTTCACATGTGGGTGGCATGTTGACACTACCTACTGAAGATCACTCCCAGCTACCACATCTGAGGGAAGCATCCATCACTTTCCTTCTCAAACCTGAAAATTTGTGGAACTCATGCAAATCATATTGGCCCATATCATTGCACAATATGGAGCACAAAAAGAGACACCTTTCTGCCCATACACAATCTTTATAGGCGATTTGCTCTTTCTATGTGTGCTGTAGAATGTAGCACAGAAAGATAGCACAAAAACAAGGAGAAATAAAAGGGATTCTTCTTGTTGCAGCAATCTAACGCTTGCTTTTGAACTGCGTTAGTTTTTGGCACTGCTGCACGTTTACAGATCATTGTGAATCTGGGACAGCATCAAAAAGCAAAGAGTGTTGCAGTGGAACACCTAAAGCAACACCCATTGCATGCCCCTTTCACACAGAAAACTGTGTGAAAGGGTACCATATTTACAAAGCGGTGTTTAGCCACCCAAAGTGGCTTAACTCCTGCTTTGTAAATATCGTGCAGGAGATTGTGCCACCGGAACGTCGGAAAAAGTAACGCTCTGTTGGCACAATTCCCTTGTAAATATGCCCCTCTGATTACAGGAGCTGCAAGATAGTTGTGAACGGACAGGAAAGGTTTAGGCCACTCCCCCACACATAGTTAGGCAGGGCCTCTAGAACTCTGTCTCACTTTGCAAAGATATAACAAAGTGGGGATGGATCTTCGAAGCAGGACTTCCCATAGACATATTCTTCTTTCGCAGTCAGGAGAATGTTAAAAATAGGTCATCAATTTGAATGGATTTTGACTAGCTGGGTGAAGGAGGTACTAATAAAAACTGACAAGCCCAAAGGAAAGCTCAAACGCAGCTAAGCAGTCTGAGCATCTCTTCTGATGCTGAAGCTGAAGGAGACCAAAAGATACTGTGAAGTTTCACTCATCAGTCCTTGGGAAATTTTTTATTACACTGGTGAAATACATTACATTTTTGCGTTTTACACGAAACATATGAATGGTGGTAATTATCATGTTTTCTTTTCCCATTTAGGGTCTAAATTCCCCGTCTGTGAACAGTATTTGCTAACTAATTAATCAAAAGTGAATACTTGTAATTAAATGAAGTGCACATTCTTATCATATTGTTCTGTTCTTATAAATGTGTTAATCAAGATTACATGAATGTATTCATAGGATATAATTATTACAGTGCCCTTCTGTAAATCCCCTTCACCAAGCCCACCTGTGCTTCCTATGTTTCCAAACATTTAATCACCTGTTAATTAACTCCAAAAGAAATAATGTTGTGTCTTACTAAGGACACACATTACAGTCAATGGATGGGATCATAATTCACCTTGATTCGTAGTTAGTACCATTTGACTTTTCACAAGTTATCCATTAACACCATAATGTATTTCAACAATTTCTTTTTGTTTTGTTTTCCAGAATA
Source organism: Lissotriton vulgaris (assembly GCF_964263255.1). Classification (NCBI taxonomy): domain Eukaryota; kingdom Metazoa; phylum Chordata; class Amphibia; order Caudata; family Salamandridae; genus Lissotriton; species Lissotriton vulgaris. The sequence goes on along the minus strand of NC_141696.1, from coordinate 244,172,065 downwards.
ACTTCAGCATGTCATTCAAACTTCTGATTCCTCCTCAGGTACCGCCTCTTGTACTATTATTCGACTGACACTACAGATTACTTGTATTCTAATCCAGGAGGCACACTCGGGGTGCTCATTCATGATCCATTAGGCTCTAATGGTTAACTTTAATAGAAATGTTTTTGTTAACTTCTCCTTAAGAAGTCTAATCATCTCTGTTTGGGCTACTTACAGATACGTGTCAACCTCAATCGGTCCCATTCCCACAACTATTGGCAAATCAGATTTCGTTCCATTACTTCAACACTTGGCTCTCTTGATTTCAGGTTATTTTTACCTGTCCTAAAATGGCTAAGACGTAAGATCAAAAAGGCATTAAGCTTTTCCTTTTTCTATTTACCCTTATTTCATGTTTGATAATTACTGTGCACATTCTTGGCAATATGTAATGTTGCTCCTTTGCCCTCTTTTCAGCTAAGATCTGATGTATAACTATGACTCTTATATCACTATACTGCTACAGTTTGCAACTAATGAATTTCTAAGTCACAACTACTTTTCTAAGCATTGATATGTTTACATTACAGCCTTGATAAAATCTTACAGACGAAACATGATTTCTTTATGGCTGTCACCCCGTTAATGCATTAATTAAACCCACAAGAAAATATCCATATTTACAACCCTACATGCTGAATTTGTATTCACCTCTAAACTTGCCTGTGTGCTATGACATCTATTGCATTTGTGTTTGATAGCAGAAACCGTCGATGGATGCTAGGAAAGAACCTGTTGATAACAATGTGTTGACCACCAATTATTAAACTTCTCTATTTGTCACAAATGTATTCATTGAATTTACTGAGCCGAACTGTGATACTTCGGATGTGCAAACATGTTAGTCACTTTCTGCAATTATGATAGTATATGGCCCATTTCCCTTTAAGCATCAGGGTGTGCAGCATAGCAGTAAAAGGGGAAAACCAGCAAATATACGTTCTCAAAGCCCAGATCATTAATATTCATGATGTGGGCACTACTTTCTTTTCTTATACAAATTTCCATTGTGCTATATTTTTCTCGCTTGTACAGTATACCACAAAATAATATTTTGGTCTGCATGCAAAGGAAAAACAGTCCTGCGCCACAATCACGCTATTAACCTTTTTGCTGCAAACTGTCCCCCCACCCTTGTGTGTCAAGCCTTTTCTTGGCTATTTGGGGCAGTTTGCGCTTAGGCCCCATGTAGGCAAGTAGCATCTGCTTTTATAGTTACCCCCACTTGTTTGCCTAGTGTTAAGCTGTTACTGACTAACCTGACTGGGAACTTGCTAATCAGGACCTCAGACAATCTGCTTTCTCCCTCAAATTGTTGTGTTCAGTACTTAGGTACATGCCAGATTGGATACTGGGGTTCCCTTATCAGTCCCTGGTATATGGTACTAAGGTACCCAGGGCATGGGTACCCCAGAAGTCCTCCATGGGCTGAAGCATGCATTATGCCACCCATGGGAGACCGTTCAAAATGGAACTACAGGACTGCTATTGTAGCCTGTGTAAGCTGGTGCTAGCACCACTTACTAAAGATATAGGCTTCCTATATCTAGGGTCACCGCACTTAAAATTTATAGGTCACACCTATAGCAGGCCTGATAAATCCTGAATGCAGGGAGCTTGGTTCTAAGTGTGAAGGTGCCCCTGCATGAGCAGGACACCACCTAGAGCCTACGCAGTTCATTCTCCTGGTTTGTAAGTGAAGCAGCTATATACTATATAGAGGGCTCTTGTGCAATTTCATGATGAACATCACAAAACTGGCTACAATGAATGCTATAATTTTTGGTATCAAACATATTGGAATCATACCCTCACACCGAAAACGGTGAGGAAGGTATGATTCATTCATTCATTCATACAATCTTTATTCGGCATTTCAATAACACTGTAAAAGTACAATATTAAAAATATACAAACATTTCTTAAAAATGACATCCACTATGATACATCTCACTTAATTCATCAGTCATATATAAAAACAATATTTTCTCTCCGCCCTTTTGAATCAAAATGCTACAGTATAATTTCTCCCGTTCCAATGGTAGCCCTTAATCTAACTGAGGTTCTTAAAAATCAGTCAGACAAAATAGAGTCAGGGGATCTCTGGACACTTTTAATAATACAAGGGCATCTTTCACTGATCTAAGGTTGACCTCCTGGGCATTTGATAAAATGGGCATAATAATACAAAATGGAGGGTGTCCTGCGGAGATCGGTGATCTCAGCTGCAGGGACCCTTTGACTCAACTGAATTGGTGAAAACCTGCAGGGTCAGCTAATAAATTATGGAAAAGGTTGAGCCTAAAACGTGTTAGTAAAAACCTATCATGGGGATTATATACAAGGGCAAGGTAAGGCTCCAGCCCGCTGCAGGACCTGGCTACAGCATGTGCCTGGACTGACTGCTTATTTCTCACATCAACTGCCCTTGCTGTAGCTGTATATTTGAGGAGCATCTCATTCACTCTAACTTGATCCTGTTTGGTAATACTCTGTGGGTTTAAAAACAGGTTTGCACAGCCAATACTGTCAAGGCCCAGCTTCACATATTTCAGCCAGGGAAAAGACATTCCTTTCTCCCTACCCATACAGTCTGTAATTATCTGCTGAGTCAGGTTGGCTTCCTTATTTATCCATATCTTTAACCAAGGGGCCTGTTCCTCACCCTGCCCTCCAGATACTTACAACTTAGTTCCTCATGTGCTATGTATGATGATAGGCTTTGGAGTATTTGTTTTCCTCTATCTGTAATTTAATGACATTCACTATCCCCTACAGTTCTGCCCCATACGCTACTTTAGCGGAAGTGATCGAGTTATACATAGTCAGCATTTGCTCTGGTGACCATCGACCCAATCTGCGGCCGAAATTCATTACAGCTCCTGAGCTAGCTGCTAACTTATTACAATGCTCCTCGATCAGTGGTTTAAAACTCAAATTCCTATCAAATAAAATGCCCAAATATAAAAAGGTATGTACCTTTGCCAAGCTTGTAGAGCCTATTCTATAGTTAAAATTTTTCCCGGAGTATTTTGGACCCACCTCCATAACATATGATTTCGTCAGATTAGCAGATAAGTCTAAACTGTTCATAAACTCTACGAACCCATCAATCAAACGCTGCAGTCCCAATGGTGTGCGAGCCAACAGGACCACGTTGTCCGCATAGAGAAAAACGGGGACTAATCTACTTCCAATTCTTGGTGAGTCCACTTTTAAATTGGTTAAAAAACTTTCTAGACCATTAATATAAATGGAGAACAGGAAGGGTGCCAATATGCATCCTTGCCTCACCCCACTCGTACATTTAAAAGACTCAGTTTGACCTCCCTCCAAGTTGTACCTCACTTTTGCTGTTGTGTTTTGATGAAGGGCTCCCAGAATATTAATGAGACCAACATCGACCCCCAGACCAGACAATGTGGCCCACAGCTTTGTTCTATTTACACAATCGAATGCTGCTGCAAGGTCCATGAAAGCTAGACATACTTTTTCATTACTAGCTACTGTGCACTTCGTGATCAATAAATATAAATTTAAACACTGGTCTATTGTGGATCTGCCCGCCCGGAAACCATACTGAACATCTGTAAGGATACAGTTTTCCTCTTCCCAACTCATGAGGTGGTTGAGGATGGCCCTACCCATTACTTTAGCTGTTACATCAATCAACAAGATTGGCCTATAACATTGGGGGCTATCCCTACTACCCTTCTTAAATATTGGTACTATTGTGGCCGTCGACCATGAGCGGGGTAGGCCTGAGACTATGGCTGCATTTATTACTCTGGTCAATACCGGACCCCATAATTCTATGTTACTTAGAAAGAGGTCCGGCCGGATCCCATCTGGGCCGGGGGCTTTATTTCGGGTAAGGCCCTTAATACCGCCCTCAATCTCCTTTGGTGTAAAGACAGTCGCCTCTGGGCCAAACTCCCTACTGTCTTCCTGTTCACCTTCCATCGGGGTCCCTCTATTATATAGACCACCGAAATGTTCCACCCATTGCTCGGGGAGTACATTTGAAGCTATATTAGGGCTATTTCCGTCTTGGAAGCAGGGTCTATTGATTATTGACCAAAAAGTGGAAAGATCCCTTCTTTCTGCTGCCTCACGTAAGTCTTCTCACGTTTGGATTTGGAGGGCTTTCTTCCGACATCTTACTTCTTGTTTGTACTGTAATCTACAGTGGATAACCCTTAAACCATCTCTGGGTTTATGTTTAAGGGCTGCTCTAAGATTTCTTTGGGCTAAGGAGCATCCTCCATCAAACTATTTGGGATTAGGTATTTTCTTTCCTTTCCCTGTCATGTGCATTAGGCTATCTACTAGCCGTCCTATTTCTTCAAATGCCTCGACCAGCGTGGGCCCATTTATCTCTAGGTTTAGGCACACCTCTATGTGCTGTTTTCCCTCTACCAATAATGATTTGTAGAAACTATCTCCATCCAATTTTGCCCATTTTAGACGTCCGCCATGGTCCGTGACCGTCTCCCTAACTTCTGATGTTCTCATCCTTATTTCACTGGTCACCCGTGACACTGCCACTGTGACTGTGAGGGGGTTATTGTCACTAAAACCACTACAGTCAATGTTGAATCCCAGAATTCGTTGTTTTAATAGGTACGACACAATTACAAAATCAATGTAGGAACAGTACCCTCTTACTTTAAAGGTAGGGTTGACCTCTCTATTGGAGTTAAAATATAGCAGGTCCATAGAATGTTCCAACTCAAAAATTTTCATCATCATACCGTATGGTCAAAGTGGGCTCCCTCCTCTATATTACAGGAAGACCAATTTTCCGTGAAAGGTATCAACTGAGGGCACAAGTGACAATTAAAATCCCCTGCGAGTAAAACCAATGGAGCCAAAGCATCCTTCATCCGCTCTCTCTGTGTCCCTAGTCTTTCCTCCAGCTCCCCCACTCTGCTACCACCGCGTTGTAAAAATTTACTATGATCAAATTAAGATCCTTAGTTCTATACTGTACTGCTAACATACAGTCTGACTTCCTGTTAAGATCTTTCCAGGTCCCTTCCAGATTCAGGCAGACCCACAGAAGGAGGCCCCCTTTCGCTCTGCCTGCGGTGGATCTGACAGCTGGGATTCCGAACATTTTATACCCCACCAGGTTAAAATTAGTAGGTTTTACTTACCAGGTTTCTTGGGCACAAGTTACATTATATTTATTTACATATTCCAGCCACTCAGTATTTAGAAATTTGGCTGAAAGCCCCGCCACGGTCCAGGACAGTAATTCTAGGGTGTTCCATTCGCTCAACAATATAGAACCTGTGACAAGGGTGGGTCCATTAGCTATATCAATTGCTTTCCATCGGGGTATATTGCCATATGCCCCCTGTGTCTTATTTGGGAGCACTCCCTTTATTATCTCTTTATCATTTTTCCTTAACTGTGGGTCCCTTTCCTTCACTGTTATAGTCTTGAATAGTCAGTCCACTTCGCTGAGGTGCGAACCCCAGCTCAGTGGAGCATATTTATTATATAGTGATATGGCACAACCTTCCCTTTTTTCGGCTTCCCAACTCTCAAGTGTCTGTTACCCATTGGGTTGATAAGCCGGGTTCTCATTCCTAACTCTATGTGTCCAGCCCCTCCCTCTGTTGGACTGCTGTGTCCACCCCTCCCAATCTCCCCACTGGTGGTCCCGAGCTGATAAGGCTTATAAAAGTAACTTAGGTCTTGCACCTCTATACTGGTACGCATATCTTTCTGTTGGGCAGTAGTAACATGCTGGGCTGCCCTTGGATCATTGAAGTTTACCACAATGCAGTCACCAGCTTTATTTTTCTTGTTAATCCCCACCCAGCCCACTCTCCTAACGTGCAAGATCTTACATCTAGCTTCTTGGGGCAGAGGCCTATTACAATTTAGCCAATGTATTGTTTTGTTTTTTAATTGGTAATAGGCTTCCTCCACTTCTGCATTCAGTTCCGGGACCCCCATTAAGACTGCGACGTATGGGGCACAGTCTGGGGGTATATTTAGATTGGGCTGCAATTTCTTTACACTCATCTTTCCCAATCCTTCCTTACCAGGGCCCTTCTGCAAACCGTTTTCATCAGTGTCCAATCTCTTGCCTTCCACCACCCCCCCCTGTTTTTTCCTTCGGTGGGGTGTTAACTGCATTGGGAGGTCAAGCTGTTTCACTGAGGGTTAGGTCTATTTCTCCCTCTCTTGCATTCCCTCTTCCTATATTTTCAGAAGGTCACCCCTCATTAGCTTATCATTTAGACCTGCTAAAGTGTCCTTTATCACCTCTTCTGACTTCCCCAGTCTATATTCAATCGCTTTCAGTCTGTCCTCCAGCGGTTGTAAGTGAGCTAAAAGAACAGCCTCCAGCTTTCTCCAGAATGAGTCCTCCTTTCCCGCAAAGGTCACCACTGTCTCTAGGGCAGTTCCTTTATCTTGTATAGTCTGCAGATTGTCCCCAGTTCTGTTGTTCTCAACATCGGTTTCTTTCTGAGGGCTTTTCCGTCCTTTTTTCACCTTTTTCCCTTTCTGGTCGGGACCTATTCGGGCTGCCCCACGCTTTCTTTTACTGGTTGCTCCCTGCATACGCTCAACTAATAGTTCTGGTTCCTCAGGGGTTTCATCCTCCTGCAATGTTAAATTTGCCTCCCAGCTCTGAGGGGTTTCAGGGTCCCGAGAGGTCTGGGTGACTATATTCTCCTCTTGCGGGGCAGTTATTGTGTCACTTTGTCCTTGTCTGACCGGTGTACAGGCACGTTCAATGGCTGCCAAAGAAGATCTTTTTGTAAAAACTGGGTCCATAGAGAGATGACGCTCTGTCAGCTCAATCTCGTGCGCAAGGGCTGAGGAAGCTCTTATAATAAATTGATCAAGGGTCCCTGCAACACTTCCTGTTGCTGCGCCTTTCCTCCCATTGCCTGTTCTCAGCGGCATGCTACCCAGAAATATTCTCAGTACCACAACAACAGTAATAATAGACCCAACATGCAAATGTACCTACCCGATACCAAGGGTTTGAAGAGGGGGCCCAGCCCAGCCTCGACCTGGCTCGAACGGGCACAAACGGGCCCGCCCTTGTGAGGTTCCGTGACAATTGTAAGTGGTGTTTTCGATTCGCACGAATATGGTCGAGTCTGGTATCTAAGAACCGCAAATGACGAGTTTAGTAAGTGTGCGCAGTTTCGCTGTGCTAACTTAAACCGTTCGTTTGTTATGTGGGTTTTTCATCTGTACCCACGGGTTCCATCTTAGATACGGCATCCATTTTGTCTCTTGCCCTCAAGTAGCCAGCGAACGGACGCTGTCCGCTTCGCGACCCTGGGGCTCCCAAGATATTTGCGGAAGACACATGTCCTTTGTAAGTGTCTTTATGACGAGGGGGATGTTACTGTAAGGCAGATGGCGCCGCTCAAGGCTCATCTTGCTGCACGGACTTATTGTCTCAGCCGTGCATCTCATTAGGCACATCCCTTTGATGCCTGTATCTCGTGTTTCCCGATACCTCCCCTTTTACACCCTTTCCGATCTCCCCACTGTTTCCGTCTTCCTCTGCACCTGTCTTTGTTCCTATTTCGATTTGTTTATTACCGATTGGAATGCACTAATGTTGGGAAGATGGGTTTTTACAGTTGGGAACTGCCAAATGTTTCCGCACTTATGATCCGGACCTTGTGTGTTTCAAAGTGACCAAAGCGACCCCTCTGGGGGATGATGGTGGGAACCGGGTTGTAAACTTTTGTGTGCCATGTTGTCTTATGGGTAAAAACTGTATAAAAGGAGCGATCCACAGAACCAATTTGAAGCAGTCTCCCCGAACTACACTCGATGTACTTCCTGTGATATCTGTGTTCCCTGCAGCAAAATAAACCTTGAATCTTTGACGTCGAAGGAAGTGTCCCGTGTCTCTGTGATTCGTACGCCGGAGCAGGTTACCCACGAAGGTTTCAGGTGTTGTGCCCTGGCACCGCTGGGTCTTAAAGAACCCAGTCCTTCAGTTGGCGCCCAACGTGGGGCTGCATCAGTGGTACCGGTCCAAGCCCGACGATCGTGAGGAACTTCGTGTGAAATCTCCGAGGGAAGGTGCACCCCGCTTCATCGATCCTGTTGTCGAAATAAGTGGCCCGAAGACTTTTCCCGCGAAGATTCCCGCCTCCTGACGGCTGCGACGGACTGCTGCCCTGACTGTAGACCTGTTTTGGCGCCTGGCGTAGACCTTGGTAGAGCGAGACGATAGACGGGCCTTCCTGGTGACGCCATTGATCTTTGAGTTAAGTATTTGTGGGTCGCTCCCAGAGTCCTTAGTTGTTGACACTTTAGCGAGTGTTTTTGTTGTTAACGCTGTGTGAGTGTTTTTGTCGGTGACACTTTGCTAGCGTATTTTGTTGTGTTGTTTGACGACTGCAGCCGCCAAAAACCGAGGGTTTTGTTCTTTGCTGGGACTTGGTAAATCCTGTAACCCTTGAAGTTTGTGAAACTCGGCTAGTGTGCAAGATGCCTGGTCGCAGTACTTTGTTTAGTTGTTTCAGACCTTGTGGTACGGATTCCCGACTGGAGGACTCGTGTCCGATACCTCCGGTTGGAACTCCCACTTATGAACTATATAGTAAGCATGGGCTAGGCCCGATTACCTTTAATGATTATTGGATTAAATACACGAAGAAGGATGGTGACCTTCGTTGGCCACCACATGGTAGCTTCGAGGCCCCGATCTTAGATAATTTAGAGATCAAACTGTTCGAAAGAAAATCAAGGCCGGCCATGTTTGATGCCTTTCGGTTGTGGCGCAAAGAAGCCCGACAGAAGGAAATCAGACAGAATAAACGTAATCAGCGAGATAATGTTGCTACTATAGTGAAAAAAGCAGAGCAGTTTCAGCGTGATAAGGAGGATAAGGATAAGGAAGTGTTTGATAGACTACAGCGTATGACCGTAGATAAATGTTATCCCGCTTTGCCTACGGAGTCGGAAAAGAAGGAAGAGCCAGTTGAGGATCCTTTAATGTCTTATCTCATGAAGTCGCCACCTCCGTACGTACAGGGTACCGCAGCTCCTGTGGTTCCTGCCGTACCTATTCTTCCGCCTATTCTTCCCCCGCCTGTTCCTCAGCCTGCACCCGCTCTTCCGACTGTTCCTGCTCCTTTGCCTGTTTCTATCCCTACTGCTCCTCCGCTTCCACATACTCCTGCTCCCGCTACTGCTCCTGTTTTGTTAACTCCTGCTGTTGCTACTGTTTCTACTTCTTCACTTGTTAGTCCTGTGTCCTATACTTCTCCCTCGACTCGTTCTCGTACTACTCCTCTAGCGGCTAGCTTCCTTCATTCGCTTGGACCTGTTCATGGGTCCGCTAGCTCCGATGGTCCTCAGAGACGTAGTCAGCTTCCTGGAAATAGAGAACGCGTTGCGCTATATAATATGGCGATGGGTTGGATGGTAAACCCTCTTAGAAATCCGCCACGTGTTGTACTCGAAACATTTTGTCAATTCAATATACCAACCCAAAGATACGTGTTTGATGAAATGTGTAAGTTCCTTCGCGATCAGATATCGGCTGATGCGCCTGACGAGGTGCTGGCCGCTTTGTCTGATCTTCAGCTTCAGTTCTCAAATGGACTGATAGTGGATACTAATGTTCGACGTGCTGTTGAGCGGTTGCTATCTTTTCGCCCCGCTCCGATCCCTCATGCATTGTTTATCGAGGATATTGAAAGACTGCCAGATGAATCTGGTCAGTTTCCCATGCGTGAAGTTCCACCGGTTTGGATACCACCTAATCCTAATGCTCAACCTCCGACGACAGTGGGGCATTTTCAGAGAATATGGATACATCTTCCATGGAAACGCTCGGAAGTGTTACAGGTGAAGCAATCTTTGCCTGACCCTCGCAAAAATCCTACAGGGTATTACAAGGAATTATCGCAGCTCGTGGATGCTACGGTAATGAATCTCGCCGATATCGATATGTTGTTCGGCAACGTTGTACCGCAACCGGTATGGGCTAAGATTCGTCATGAAAACCATCCGAATGAATTAGGTGGTGCTTGGGCTGCCATTGTAGCGGCAGATGCCGGACAAACGGCTGCTGCTAAACCCGACCAGCTGATTGTTGATCTTCCTCAACGAATAATAACATTAATGAAAACTCTTATGCCAGCTATGAGGGTAAATTGGGATAAATTGTCAGCTTGTAAGCAAAAGAAGGACGAGAGTGTTTCCGACTTCTTTACGAGGTTCGAGGAGGCATTCATCGACCATAGTGGTCAGGATATGGGTACCGAGGGTGGTCAGCGATTGTTTGTGGATAAATTTGTTTCAAACTTATTGCCCGATTTGAGCAATAAATTAAAGAATTCAGAGAGTGCGTGGGCCGTTTCTACTTCAGCTCAGATATTGGCTACAGCACAATATTATGAGAATAGAGAGAAAGAGGAGAACGACCGTGCTGATAAAAAGACGAAAGAACTAAAAAATAAAGTGTTGCTTCAACAAGCATATCCTCCGCGTTCAAATCAGAATGCGTCTCAACAGAATAGGTCGCAGTCGCAATTGACTCGATCCCAGCCACGTAATGATTCCTCCTCCCAAAGGTCATCGTTAGGGTACAATCAATGTGCTTATTGCAGACAGGAGGGACACATTAAATTCAATTGCCCTGTTTTGAATGAACGTAATAGTGGTAACTCATCTAGAGGAGGTCGTGGTGGTTCGCAGCAGGCATCACGTGGTAGAGGTCGTGGTGCTCAGAATGATCGTCCTGATAACTCCTCTAATAACAATAATTCTTTCGATCAACGTGGATCATCGCAAGGACGATCTGCGCAGTACAATGTAGACGACTATTACGTCGATCAGGGAACTGACGACAGTAATTACTAGGACAGCCAAAGACAAGGAGAGGGAGTGGTATCAGTTCCGGTTGATCAGAGAGGGCCTTACGTCGCAGTTGCTACATCGGGCGTCGTTGAGCCTTTTCTGTTGGACACTGGTGCAGCTAAAAGTTCGATTCAGCATTCGAAACTCCCTGGCGCACCTTTGTCTGGCTTAACAAATGTTTCCGTTGGATTCTCTGGCGCCCCCGTTAGCAATCCAGTTTCGCGCCCTTTGCCCCTTACAATTGGGCCACGTGAGCTTCAGGCTCCGTTAATTTTGACTACTGGTTGTGGTGAAAACCTTTTGGGCCTGGATTTGCTTAAACGTTTGTATGCAACTCTGTATTGTTCTCCGGCGGGTGTGAAGCTTACGTTAGGAGAAAGGGTTGTCTCTCCCATGTACTTGTCTCTCGACAAGCTCCCACCGGAATTGAGTTCTCTTCCTGCGTTTTTGTGGGCAACGGGTCCGAATGACGTGGGCCTACTTGATATCTCGCCCTATGTTGTTCAGTTGAAATCTAATGTGCGTTTGCCACGTATTCCCCAGTACCGTATCTCCCTTGATGGTGAACGAGCATTGTTAGCGATCATTTATGATCTGATCGAGAAAGATGTTATTGAAGAGACTCGGGGAAACGTGTGCAACAGCCCTGTGCTACCCATTCTTAAACGTACGGATCCTTCCAAACCGCCTGTTTATCGTTTTGTTATCGATTTACGGGAAGTGAATAAAATTGTGGTTCCTCAATTCCCTGTTGTGCCTGACATCACGGCGCTACTGACTCTGATTCCAGCTTCTGCATCGTGGTTTTCGGTGATTGACTTCAAAAATGCGTTTTTCAGCATCCCGATTGCCGAAGAGAGCAGGGACCTTTTCGGTTTCTCTCTCGGTGGACGCAGCTTCCGGTTCAAACGCGCTCCTCAGGGCTACTGTGAGAGTCCATCGATTTACAGTCAAGCCTTGAAGGGTCAACTGGATGCGTTTAGGTTGCCGGTTGGTGCGGCCTTAATCCAATACGTCGATGACTTATTGGTGGCTGCCGATACTCAGGACATTTGCAAAATTGCTACAGTGTCGTTGCTGCAACATCTCTGTGAGTTGAATCACAAGGTGTCACCTACTAAACTCCAATATTGTTGTCAAGAAGTAACCTATCTAGGTCACTTATTGTCAAAGGAGGGAAGGAGGTTGACCCCAGAGAGAATTGCAGCGATTGCGCGAATGGCTGTGCCAAAAACCCAAAGAGATGTGCGTGCCTTTCTAGGTATCACGTCGTACTGCAGGCAATGGATTCCTAATTTTTCATTGGTAGCGAAACCATTGGTGGCTCTTACGTGCAAGGATGTTTCAACTCCTTTACCATGGACGAAAGAATGTCAGAGAAGTTTTTCTGAACTGCGTGATTCATTGTGTTCGGCTCCTGTGTTAGGTACTCCTGACTATAGCAAGCCGTTTGCATTATATGTTCACGAGAGAGAAGGCTGTGCTTTGAGTGTTTTGACGCAACCTTTTGGTGGTAAGCAACGTCCATGTGCATATTTTTCCTCGACCTTGGACCCAGTAGCTAGAGCATTGCCGAGTTATTTACGAGCAACAGCGGCAGCTGCGGTCTCCATCCGACAATCAGCAGGATTGGTCATGGATAATATGCTTACGGTGATGGTTCCACATGCAGTCGATACTCTTTTGAATCGTACGAAAACTCAGCACTTGACGAGTGCGAGGTTATCTGGGTACGAGTTGACGTTGTTGGCAAGCCACATTCAGATAAAACGTTGTAATGTTCTGAACCCGGCAACTTTGTTACCAATTAGCACAGAGTCAGATGAAGTAGCAGAACATGATTGCTACTTGAGGACCGAAGAAGAAACAAAAGGTCGAGTGGACCTTAAAAACACCCCATTGGAAGATCCGGATGGTACATTGTATGTGGATGGGTCATGTTTTAAGTTGCCAAATGGTGATGTGACTACTGCTTATGCTGTTGTAACGTTGAATACTGTTGTTGAGACTGCAAGGTTGAATCAGAATTCTGCCCAAGCTGCAGAATTGATTGCTCTCACTAGAGCATGTGTGTTAGCAAAAGGGAAACGTGTGAATGTGTTTACCGACAGCCAATACGCATTTGGCGTCGCACACAGTTTTGGACGATTGTGGAGAGAGAGAGGTTTCTTGACGTCGCATGGTACGAAGATTCAGCATGGACAGCTCGTGAATGATCTTTTGGATGCACTGACGTTGCCTAAGCAAGTAGCGATTGTTAAATGCAGTGCGCATCGTAAGGTGACGGACGATGTTGGTCGTGGTAATGCGTTTGCAGATGAGATTGCTAAGGAGACTGCCCGGAACCTTAGCACTCGGATGTATGTGACGAGTTCGGTTGGGTGGCCTACAGAATCGAGCATGTGTGAGGACACTATCGATAGCGTGAAAGAAATTCAGAATGAGGCCACCGAGACTGAAAAGATGAAGTGGAAAGAAAGTACGGGAAAGTTGGATGCGAGTGGTTGTTGGATTGATTTGTCGGATCAGAAAAGATGGTTGTTGCCCGATGCGTATGTGCTGGCCGTTGTGACAATGGCGCATGGGTTAGCACATATTAGCGCGAAAGGTATTTGTAAGTTGCTGTCTCCTGTGTGGAAGAATGATGGTATCACGAAATGTGCTGAACGTCTGGTGAAGAATTGTATGGTGTGTATGATGTACAATCCTGGCAAAGGAACCCCAACTCCTCCTGGCAGTTTTGCTCCCCCTTCATATCCCTTCGAGGTGATTCAATTGGACTTTATCCATATGGAGCGATGCAATAACCTGAAATACGTTTTAGTTGTGGTTTGCGCATTCTCCCGATGGATCGAGGCCTATCCTCTCAAAGACAATACTGCTTTGTCTACTGCGAAAATCCTACTGAAGGAATATTTTCCTCGGTACGGAATGCCTAGAGTCGTGTGGTCAGATAACGGAAGTGAGTTCGTGGGTAGTGTGATGAAGAGTGTGTGTAAGGGCCTTGGAATTAATCAGAAATTCCATAGCGCCAATCATCCCCAGTCAGCTGGTTTGGTTGAAGGGTACAACGGCACCCTTAAACTAAAGCTAGCGAAGATTCAGGCTACGACTGGTCTTTCGTGGCCTGACGCTTTACCTTTAGCACTGCTGTCAACTAGGGCGACTGTACACTCCCGAGTAGGGCTTAGTCCCTATGAAATAGTGTTCGGCCGTCCTGCGAATGTGTGGGGGGTTCCTAGGCCAGGAATGTTTTCTGATCTTGAGTATCCAATGTTGATCGATTATCTATATGACTTGACTGCTAAACTGAGGTTAATTCACCAACAGGTTTACGACGCATTGCCGACGCAGACGGAGGGTCCAGGCCACCAGCTCCAGCCCGGTGATTGGGTGGTGACAAGAAATTTTTCACGCAAGAATAACCTGGACCCGAGGTTTACTGGACCCTACCAGGTGCTCCTGGCCACGAGAACTGCCGTTCGTCTCGAGGGACGCAAGAATTGGGTGCATGCCACCCACACCAAAAAGGTCCCTATCCCTTTGCCGGCAGACCCGTGGGTAAGGAAAGGCATTGCATCAACTGAAACCGAAGCATTGCCAGCGTTTGTACCTTTCAGCGACGCGCAGCCTGTTGGAGAATCCTCAGCGCAGCAGAAAGACTCTGTTGAACAATTGTCATCAAAGGACTCAAGACCAGAACACCCAACTGATCAGCAGGACGTTGTCTCTTCAACGGATCCTTTGTTCGACGAGCAGACACGTCCTGGGAAAACCCGATACTTTCTGCGATCTCGTACTAAGAACTAATAAAAGATCCTGCTTTGTTGTATTGACAACTGCATTATCCCGTTTTCCGTGATCAGTTTTGAACATTTATATTACTGTAATTATTCCTATATATATATATTAAGCTTCATTCCTTATACTTTTTGCTTCCACAGCTGAGAGACTTTGTTTTTGCATATATATATACATATTGTGCATTGAAGGCCGTAGGGCCGCGCGCGTACTTCCTTCTGGATAGCAGGTCTTGACGCTAGGTTAAGGGCCGTCGGTTCCTGGGAACTCCTAGGGATTGACTATTGCTACACAGAACGAAGTGCGTCAAGAAACGTTGCGGACGGTCATAGGGAATGGCATTCTCGAAGCTGAACGATTTGGAAGGAGCACAAGCTCATAGATTCAAGCTGCAACAACTCAGTCGTACCAAATGTTTTATATTCCAACTGTTTGTATTGTTTTTGACTGCTTCTGCACTTTTGGCGGGTGGGGTGTACTACACGATGTCCTCCTTTTTACCTTCTGCTACACCTACTCCTACTTCTGACCCTAACCCTACCTCTACTGTTTCTCCTCATTCCTTTCATATGTTACCGGAACATGAGCAGGCTAGACGTGTAGAATTCCGCAACAATTCCTTTATTCAGCTCCTTCATCAACATCAGTTAGTGGTTAACACTACTAATTGTTGGGTGTGTGGGTTGATGCCACATACTACGGATAAGGGAATTCCATATCTGGTGTTACCATATAGTTCCCAAGGGTCTGCTTGAGCATTTCAAACAATGTTTCGAAGCGCACTGGGTTTCCACCCCATTCGAGAACCACGTTCTCCCTACTCTGGTCCTACCTCGTATCAAAAACCTTTGTCGATAGCAATAGAGGATTTAGATAGCGATATCTATGATCCCTCGCTTATCCCCGAAGAAGAGGTACAAGCCTATAGGGTCCTAAGTAGAGGTGAATATAGTGCGTTCACTAGCGAAAAGCAGCTTAAAAGCTCGCCTCCAATATGGGTCGTACCCCACACTGGTAATTTTTGTCTTATGGGTCGTGGCCGAAGATCACAAGCCCGACTTGGAGCAAGTGCTTGCACTGAAAATTACATTCTGCCAATGTTCTCGTCCCCTGTGTTTCTGGCTGCCAAGGGTACGTACTTTATCTGCTATGATCGTGCATACGCATGGTTGCCCGCTGACTTCATGGGCTCATGCTTCATTGCAAATCTGTTGCCTCCGACGTTCACTGTAGATGCCGATTATCACAAGACTAGAGTTGTGAGAGGCGTAATTAGCGAAGAGGATACTGCCGGTCAAGAGGCAGGAGACTTTTTCAAGGGTTTCCTCCCGTTTTGGGGACCTATGGTTAATAGTAGGAACCTGAGACAGTTGACTCGAGTGGTAGAATCGACAGCTAATATTACTGCCAGTGCCCTTGGTAATATCACCACTGAACTTCAGGCGGTTACAAAACCGTATGGTTTTAGATGTCATCCTAGCAGATCGAGGTGGGGTATGTAAGGTGATCCATTCGAGCTGCTGCATTTTCATTCCGGATAACGCTCCGACTGTCTATCAAGCCATCTCGAGGTTACATAAGATCTCCGAATCCATACACGTGGATGTAGGGGATTGGACGCTACTTGGATGGTTTTGGGGCCTGATGTCGACTTGGGGTTGGAAGATTCTGATGATCATCGGAGTCGTTGTGGTGTTCCTGTTCACGTGTTGCCTTTGTGTACAGTGCGGTCCTGCCTTATGTGGCCTCTGTGCTACAACGTGTATGAGACAGCCACCTGTTACCAAGGGGACTCGATTGGACAGAGTTATGCTACAGCAACATCTCGATGGTCTGATGAATATCGAATATGATTCTGACTAGTGCTTGCCTACATGAGGGCAAAAGGAGCGTCTGAGGTTCCGTGACAATTGTAAGTGGTGTTTTCGATTCGTACGAATATGGTCGAGTCTGGTATCTAAGAACCGCAAATGACGAGTTTAGTAAGTGTGCGCAGTTTCGCTGTGCTAACTTAAACCGTTCGTTTG
Source organism: Lissotriton vulgaris (assembly GCF_964263255.1). Classification (NCBI taxonomy): domain Eukaryota; kingdom Metazoa; phylum Chordata; class Amphibia; order Caudata; family Salamandridae; genus Lissotriton; species Lissotriton vulgaris. The sequence continues at coordinate 244,155,332 of NC_141696.1, read as the reverse complement.
TTATGTGGGTTTTTCATCTGTACCCACGGGTTCCATCTTAGATACGGCATCCATTTTGTCTCTTGCCCTCAAGTAGCCAGCGAACGGACGCTGTCCGCTTCGCGACCCTGGGGCTCCCAAGATATTTGCGGAAGACACATGTCCTTTGTAAGTGTCTTTATGACGAGGGGGATGTTACTGTAAGGCAGATGGCGCCGCTCAAGGCTCATCTTGCTGCACGGACTTATTGTCTCAGCCGTGCATCTCATTAGGCACATCCCTTTGATGCCTGTATCTCGTGTTTCCCGATACCTCCCCTTTTACACCCTTTCCGATCTCCCCACTGTTTCCGTCTTCCTCTGCACCTGTCTTTGTTCCTATTTCGATTTGTTTATTACCGATTGGAATGCACTAATGTTGGGAAGATGGGTTTTTACAGTTGGGAACCGCCAAATGTTTCCGCACTTATGATCCGGACCTTGTGTGTTTCAAAGTGACCAAAGCGACCCCTCTGGGGGATGATGGTGGGAACCGGGTTGTAAACTTTTGTGTGCCATGTTGTCTTATGGGTAAAAACTGTATAAAAGGAGCGATCCACAGAACCAATTTGAAGCAGTCTCCCCGAACTACACTCGATGTACTTCCTGTGATATCTGTGTTCCCTGCAGCAAAATAAACCTTGAATCTTTGACGTCGAAGGAAGTGTCCCGTGTCTCTGTGATTCGTACGCCGGAGCAGGTTACCCACGAAGGTTTCAGGTGTTGTGCCCTGGCACCGCTGGGTCTTAAAGAACCCAGTCCTTCACTTGGACAGGGCTTTGACCGGCACGCGTCCGTGTTGCAGAGTCAGATGCTTCACTAAGTACGTCCGGTGGAGAGGGGAGGGGCGGTTGGTCTCGTGGCAGCCCTCGCAGCTCTCTGGGCACTGTAGTCCTCAGGGCAGGTTCAGTGGCAGACAGGTACCAAGCGCAGCATCTCTTCAATGCACTAGAAGATCCCTCCATCAGGTTCTCAGTGCTCCGGGTCTCCCTTCCAGTCTGCTGCATCGTCTGTGCCTCTGCACCATACAGGAACCTTCCAAGGCCTGTGGGCATCAAAGACACCTGAAGGAATATCTCTTGAAGTGAAGGAGTCACTTTCCTGCATTTGAAGGCACCACAACTAAGTCAACAGGTCTCCGGATCCTGACTTTCTCTGGACTCCGTGAGGTTCTGCAACACAGGTGGTGGTTCTCCACAGGCCTGCCTTGTCCTCTTACCAAGTTTAAGGCCAGCATACCTTGTAGGGGCTGCAATAACTGAACACCTGTGCACCACGTCAACTTACAGTTGCAAAGACTTGTTGACTTCCTTCCAAGAAGATCTTTGGGCTCCCAGTAGCCCCAAACTAAAGCAACTCATGTGACCAGAATCTTCAGCCACACCACATCGTGTGCATCGTGGCCTGCATCTTTTGGTGATCTGCTTTAGGTCCTCTCACGACTCCAGTGCCTTCGGCCTGTTGGTCCATTTAAGGGTCACCTTTGTTTCTTTTGGACTCCCCTGATTGCTCAGGGCCTGCCCTGACTCCCCTGCTTTTGGTGAGACTCCTGGACCTTGCTGATCCTGACATTGCACCTTCTTCGACTTCTATGTTGGTTGCATCTGGCAAGGCTTGGTGCTCCCACCGGACTCGACCCCTCAGCACTCGACATCTGACATGGGACAGCTTATGCACAGATTCTGGTCTTCCTCAGCATCACCTGGTCCTCACAGCTGCAGAGTCAAGGTCATTGTCACCTCTCCAGTAACACCCAACATCAGAGGGCATTCGTCTTCCAAGTCTCCTGATCAGTCCTGAGTGACATAGACTCTGTCTCCGCTGCTTACAGGTACCTCTCAAATAGAATTCACCTTTGGATTCCACTGGACACTTTCTCCTCCTCCAGCAGCGGCACCTTCCTGAAGTCCTCAATTAGGTACAGCAGCGGTTTCCAACATAACATCACACCTATGCACCCGACTTCCCTGGTGTAGGTAATGTGGGTACTAGGGTATCCATGGGCGGGGTGGCTCTCCAACCTTCTGTCTTCTACTGGGTTTCATCAGGGTCCACAGGGAAGGGTCCTTAATCTTTTAAAATCAACCGCGACTTACCCATAGAGTTGTAAGGAGCACTCGGTCGTGTTCCAACACTGCACTTCTAAGTCCTCTCGACACTGTCTTGAGCAGAGTCGTGGTTCTTATACCACTTTCTTAGTATAAGGTTTGGTCCCCCCTGGGGTCCACTGTGTATTCTGTGCTATTTAAAGTGTTTCTTTGCAAAGTATTGTGTGCATTGTGATTATCTCCAGGTGGGAGATATCTAAACATGTTAGAGAGTATTATATAATAAATTCATAGTTTTATAAATACCTAGTGTGGTTCTTTTTCATTTAAACTATACTATAAGATTGTATTCTGGTACAACAAGCTGCTTTACACTGCTTCTGAACTAAGCCTGAAGGCTGCTTTCCACAGCTACCACTTGGAGAGCTTTCTAAGGTTGGCTAAGACCTCTTAAATTACTGTAAGGGTTATCTGGACTGGTGCAAGGTACCTACTTACATTAGTGGACATGATATACCTTCGAGAGAGAAGGCTTGGAAATAAACATTAAAAAAACAAAGGTGGTGAGATTGACGGGCACCAGTGGAAAATCCTTCAATTGGCAAACAAAAGGAAAATCAATCGAGGAAACAACTGCTTACAAATATATGGGGGTTACAATAAGTAAAAACATGTCCCTCGCAGATCATAAAAGAACTATTGCCGCAAAAGCACAAGCACTGAGTTTTGCTTACAAAGTTCTGCAAAAGAAATTGCAATGTCCATCATATGACCACCTGTTAAAAGTAATGACAGCCCAAGTCTTACCATCCCTCTCATATGGACTGGAAATATGGCATGGGAAAGAAGCAGCTATTCTAAACGCACTCCAGACAAGAATATACAAAGCTGTTTTTCACATACACAAAGGAGCAGCCCCTGCCCAAATAAGGCTAGAATTTGGTTTGCAAAATCAAATATACCAAAGGAAAGCAGCCCTAGTGAAATGGTGCTGGAAATTGAGATTATCGGAAATAGGATCTTTAAACAATTTATGTTGGCAAGAAATTAAAAAAACAATATGACCAACAGGAACCCAACTCATGGGGCAATGATCTGAGAGCATCACTTGACACCCTAAAAATAGTGGAGATCTGGAACAACCCACCGGAAACAACGTCCTTTAAAAAAATTTGCAATCTAAACGCAAAAGCCTTATCTCTGGTAGAAGATAAAAAGACTTTGGCCAAACGTCGACACGCATGGACCATTCTAAATTCGTACAAACGACTAAAACCTCAACCCTATCTTACTGCGCACTTCCGGCTATCATTAAGAACAAAATTCATGGCCTTCAGAATGGGCGACCATTTCTCAAAAGACTTGATTCCGTCATGGAAGGTCACACACCATGAACGAAGATGTAGATTATGTGATTATCATAGTGAGACCTTGTGCCACCTCCTGTGCACGTGTGAGTCTTCTAAAGAAGAAAAGACATTTTTACTGAAACCAATTTTTAATATGCTACAGATCCGTACCTGCAGGCAAGCCGTGACCAGCTGGATGGGAGCAGGTTCAAACATTCTAATATGCCGCGGGGTAAAGTTCATGAATTCTGTAGAGACCCAGCTTCAAAAAGCAGAATTAGACCACCGACAATGACTGGATTAGTTTGTAAATAAAAAAACGAGAAAATAAATTTTTAACTAAAGGAACTTTTAAGTGTTTGCTATTTTAAATTGTTTTGGATATGTATGCTTTATGGTTATGAAATACCAAATAAAGTAATTTTTTTGACTGACTGATATACCAGGCCAGCTTCTCACACCCCATAACTATTTGTCCATATTAAGCATCCATGCCAAGTTTGAGACCCTTTTTTTCCTGGGGATTCTAAAGGTACACAGGGTTGGTTTATTCTTCTGGAGGAGACTGAGAAATAGTCAAAATACACCTCAATGTTGTTTTTTTGGCAAACAAGTGATGCAGAAGAAAGCATATTTTTACCCGTTCTAATAGCATCAATAAAGGGTTTGGGTGCCAAAATCACCATCTTCCCAGCTTTCAAAAATAGGCAGACTTGAATCAGAACACCACATTTAACACCGTTTTGACATTTGCCAGAGAAATCGCCCATTAAAAAAAAAAAAAGTGTTTTCAACCTCCTTCTAGTTAGTGGCTTCTGCTTCTCCTTGGAGGTGACAGGGACTCTGTGGCCCGGGTGCTCGGAGCCCTAGCTGGGCTTCAGGCATGGAGCTGCGGCCGGACAGTCCATTGACAAGGGGCCTGCAGGCACTTTAAAATGCTGGTGAAGCACAGGAGGCCTCCCCAGGCCCGAAAGACCCCCATCCTGGGCCCTTGGCAATGCAGCAGACCAGAGGATGGAGCCCAAGGTGGGAGCACCCGTCCAAAGGCCCACCAGGCCTCAGTCAGAGCTCCTGGACCCAGACCCACGGGAAAGGCCTCCCCAGGCCCGCAGGACCCCATTCCCAGGCAATCTGTCATGCAGCAGGCCAGACAATTGACATCAGGACAGGGGATACCCCAGGGCCAGCTGGGGCCCAGCTTAGAGTGCCTGAACCCATCCAAGTGGGGGAAGCTTCCGCGGGCCTGATGGACCCCCATCCCCGGCCATTGTCTTTGCTGCTGACCGAAGGAAGGAGCCTGGAAAGGGAGTGTCCGCTTTGGGGCCTGGTGGGACCCCAGGGTCCTGTCAGAGCTCCTGGACCCAGCTGCATAAGGGAGGCCTCCCCGGGCCTGCCGTACCCCTTTCCGGGCACTTTGCCACATGGAAGGCCTAGGGATAGAGCCCAGTACAGGGTACCCCAACCCAGGGCCTGCGGGGGGCCGCGGTCCGGGGTCATCTGGTCACTGGCTGAGAACCACTGATTGCAAGGGGGTCCCGAATACCCCGTTCCTACTAATCCAGAAGAAGGCAACCCTCCCTTTCTTGTAATCTGTGTGCAACGAGTGGGGAGCGTGGGCACAAATCCACCCGCCTCCTGGAGCCCTGACTGAACTTGAGGATGCATATGGGCCCTTATCGGGACTCCCAGGGCAGCCCGGCCATCTGGACCAACTATTGGAAAGGATTGTGCAGAAACAGATGGCCAAGAAGGTTGGTGCGTATAGATGGCCGATCTTGAAGGACGGTTACCTGTTTGCACTGTGCCTTAAAGAAAGGGCTTACGCTTGTCCTTGAAGGGGACGGAATCTCTGCAGCCTGGGATCTCGGAGCCCCAGCTGGGTTGCAGGCATGAGGCTGCGAGGGGTCCTGATGGACCTCGGAATCGGGGTCTGCACGCACCTTAATAATATGCCAGCGAAGCGAGGGAGGCTTCCTTGGACCTGAAGGATCCCTGTTCCGGGCTCCTGGTGGTGCACCAGGCCGAAGGATGGAGTCCAGGGCGGGAGCGCCTACCCCGTGGCCCTGCAGGGTCCAGTCGATGCTCCTGGACCCAGCCCGCAGGGGAGGCCTCCCAGGCCAGTGAGACCTCATCTCACATGTTGGGCCTGAGGACCGAGTGCAGGATGGGGAGGGACCGGTCAGAGCTTCTGAGCACAGCCAAGCAGGTTAAGCCTCGCCGGGCCTTATGGACTTCCGTTCCGGACCTTGGCGGTGCAGCAGTCCAGAAGATGGATCCCAGGGTGGGCGCACCCTTTGTGCAGACATGGTTCCCAGGCTCACTGTGTCAATGGATGCAAACTATCCTGGCTGATATGTGGAGATGCTGAGAAACTGCTCCCAGGATTCTTGTTTCCAGATCAGGGTGGTCCTGGACAGGCAGTTTAGACTAGACTGTTCCCATGATGAGCAGGGTCAAGACTCATTTGCATATGGCTGGGTCCAAACTAAGGTCGCATGGGGAACAAAAGAATGATGGGTTGGGATGATACCCCAAACGATCGCCAGTGGTTAGACAAATTGCAAGGAATCTGCCATCACCTTTTGTGTGTTTCATTGTATGTTAGCCTTGGCACTGAGACTGTAGAAGGGAAACTCGTTTTGCAGCGCAGTTGGCAAATCTCAGGCAGAACAATCAGAGACAGTTGTATCAGTTGTAGGAAAAAGGAAGGACAAAAATACACTCATATTAAGGTTTTTAGATCAGATTTTGGACCGATTCTCCTACGTGATATACTCACTTTCCTACATTGTGAATGGGAGAAAACAAAACTACTCTGATAAAATTCATTTGTGTATTAACTAATGATATTTTTCTACCAGAAGACATTGGCCCTGACTATCAGCTACATGGAGCAAAATTAAAGCATGCTTTTATGCATTCATTTCCCTCCACCTGATGTTATCTTAAGGTTTTTTAGAAATCCAATTTTTCCGAAAAAATGCAGCAACAGCCAAGTCTCTGTGCATTTGTTTTCCAGACAGGCCCCCTGCTATAACAAACCGTTTCCTTCCCTCCCCTACTCTATCCTCTCCCCTATGCCACTCCCCAACTCACCCACAGGCCTGTGCATACATTAAAACACTGTAAAATGGAAGATTTTGTGTGGTTTTACAACATCCAAAATACTAATCACATGCAGTTTCCCATTCTATGGGGATTTTCTCATAACTGGATGGTTCTGGGGTGTTTTATCGGTCTATAATGGTAAAAGAGAATGTGAATATACCATGGCCCCAATAATATGCAACTGAGAATCAGCGCCTTTGTGTAGTGTTTTGGGTTCAGCAGACTTCCCGTCTTTCCAAATGTGCTATTCTTCCCCTCCCCACTAAACCAGTGGTACCCTCACTTTGTTTAGAGTTGGGAGAACTGCTGGCAGCCTCTCACTCAGCAGTCCATCTGCTGTGAGACAGCGGGATCACTCATTTTCAGACGCCCATATCTGCAATGCGAGGCAGGAATGGTGGTAAGAATCGCCCACGCACAGAGAAAAATGCTCCCTGTACATTGAGGCCAATTACTTTTCATTCAGAGAATACAAATTACCACTTTGGCTGTTTGATTTCTCGAAACAAAATAGTTTGCCAAGTAAGAGAAGTAACTATACTAACTACTCAGCAAGCTTCACTGCTGTGAAGGGTGCCAAAGGGGTGGTGAGTCCCAACCGCGGTCCGTGCAGGTAACATCAGTGAGGCAGTGGGGCCGGGTAAGAGGGAATTTCGAGGGACGATGCAGAGGGAAAATTGCCTTCGTCTTTGTCTGACTCTGTACTGTGATTGCAACAAATGTCTTTCTAATAAAATCTTTTGAAATAAAAAAATTAATAATAATAATAATAATTAATGTTCCCTCGGCATCGTCCCTCGAAATCCTCCCTTACACCGCCCCACTGCTGTTACTTGCACGGACTGCGTCTGGTGAGTCCCTTGACAGGGGGCATTCCTGAAAGGCAAACAAGGATCTTGGTGGGCAGTCCTCCATGGGAGAGCAGAGGGCCTTACTTGGCAGGCTGCCCGAATGAACACCAAGTGCTAAATATGGCCTGTGGTATCCCCACAGGACTTCTTCTTGGCATTCAACAGCTGGGTCCTGTAATGTTCACAGTCAAGCTACTGAAATGTATTATTTATTAATTGCCTAACTTTTTTATTTACATGTACTAGCACCGAGTAGCTCACTGCCAATGTACACAGTGCTTTGAAGTAAATGCCAACACCACCTACTTAAACATCCACTATATATATATATGTATATATATATATATATATATATATATATATATATATATATATATATATATATATATATATATATATATATATATATATATATATATATATATATATATATATATATATATATATATATATATATATATATATATATATATATATATATATATATATATATATATATATATATATATATAATGCCGAAGCAATGAAAATCACTGAATAGTTATTTTTACACAGTACTTTTTTATGCTGGAATTCATAAACAAATTGAACAGAAAGTTCGGTACCAACCTACAATGAAGGAATGAATGAATTCAATTATTTATAAAGAGCTATGTTTACCCATATGGCTTCCTGACGCTGATCGATTGCTGACGACCTCAGAGGGAATCTTCTTCCAGACTTCATTGTCATTAGACGTAGAAAAGATGAAAAATATGTCTTACGAGTATTTATTGTACTAGGCATCTGTATGGTAACCGTACTGCAGCTGCCTGTCACCACTCTTTGATGATAAGAAAGTAAGTGTGAAAATCATACATGCATTTGATTGTCGGGATCTTCTTTCTTTTGACACCTTGTCAGCCCACACCTTTATGAAATGAAGAATGCTAGAATGCAATGCATTTCATGTTTGAACGTAATTTTATTATCTTAAGAGCTAATAGAGGCTGAAGCTCTAATTACTTACAATCTTACATTTTTAAATCTGTCCTACTTAGATTTTCTGATTACAAGTTTCAACACGTTCACCTTCGCAGGGGTTAAGAAGCCCAACATCATCTGAATACAGACCTTGAGAAACGAGTCACCCTATGACGATCCCTTTATCAAATTTCCCCCTCTCATGAGGAATCAAGAGTACAATTCCTTTTACGAAGACGCCAGTGGAAAAACAGACCTCGGGCCCACACAGCAAGAGAACAATCAAGAGAAAGTAGAAGTGTGATAAAGGCCTGGAGTATGGAAGTGAGTTTCAAGTTTAAGTTTATTTGCTTTGGTTCTCAACTGAGAACCACAAATATTTGATACATGATATAAAGATTTTGAACAGTAAACAAAAAAAAAGTTTTTATTTTAATACAAAGTTAAAAAGGATTTAATTTTTTTTAATACATCATGACATACAAAAGTATGGAAGTGATGCAAACTTTCACCTTGTCCTCACAAGAACGTGTATCTTTGCCAAACAAGGGACAACAATTTTCCCCTATATGGCCCTGGCCCTTCCTCGCTTGTTTGCGTCCTGATAAACAGAGAACCCATCGTATTAACTAAGGGGCATATTACCAAGCAATAGCAATAATTATCGCTATTGCTTGGTTAGAGACAAAAATGTATCGCCGACCTGCGGCGATTTTTATCGCAGATAAACCTTGGTATTACCAAGGTTTATCGCAAATGCGATAAAAATCGACTGCAATGCATGAATATCGCTGAAAAGTCAGCGATATTCATGCATTACCGAGCTAATGCTCTTAGTGCTTATAATTGTTTGCCCGCCGTATTGCCTGTTGACCTGTTTTTTTGTGTTTTTTGTGATCATTGTTGTTGTTCCGCCGTATTGACTGTCTTTTTTCCCGCCTGTTGACGCCCTCCCCGCTCCCCGCTTCCCGCCTCCACCGCAGACCCCGCCCCTTTTTCCTTCTGTTCCCTCCCCGCTCCCGCCTCCCCGCTGCTCCGCCAACCCGCGCACTTCGCCTTATATGGCGACCGTGCGAACGCGCAGCGGTCACGCGCAGCGGGCGCGCCGATTGTGCGCTGAAGGCGCGCCAAAGGTAAGCCCGTCTACGCCCGTCCGCGCCTGGACCGCGCCCAGTGCCAGGACCCCTGGCCCACGAAGACCCCGACCGACCCGCCTGACGTACACCGCCGCCACCCTCTTCGCACTCAACACCGGCCGACTCCCAGGATGCCACCAAGCCACACCACGACGCACCCACGGACCCTTCAGCTGCCACGCCTGCAAGTTCACCTGCATCCGGACCTGCCTCGCACCAGCACCCGCCAAGTCGAAAACCAGCAGCACCCACCTCAAGTGCATCCTGCTCAACACCCGCTCCATCCACAGACACGCCATCGAACTCTGGAACCTCCTAGACGCCACAGCCCCTGACGTTGCCTTCCTCACGGAGACCTGGATGAACGCCTCCTCAGCTCCCGACATCGCCATCGCCATCCCAGAGGGCTACAAGATCACCCGGAGGGATCGCACCGCCAACCAGATGGGATGAGGCATCGCCATCGTCCACAGGAACACCATCCGTCTCACGACCAGCACCGACAACACCCTGACCACCGCCGAACACCTACATTTCCAGATCCACACCGACCCGAACACCACCCTCAGAGGCACCCTGATCTACCGACCCCCGGGACCACGCACACAATTCAGCGAGGACATCGCCGACTTCGTCAGCCCGCATGCCCTCCCCTGACTACATCCTCTTGGGGGACCTCAACTTCCACCTGGAGAACAACAACGACCGCAACACCAGCACCCTGCTCGACAACCTCGCCAATCTTGGACTCAAGCAGCTGGTGTCCACCCCCACCCACCTCGCCGGACACACACTCGACGCAGTCTTCTCATCCAGCACAAACATCGACTTCAGCCACGCCACAGAGCTTCAATGGATGGACCACAGCTGCGTCCACTTCACCTTCAAAAGAACGACGACCCACCACCACCAACAACAGGCTGCCCGCAGAAGCTGGAACAAAATCACAGCAGACCAACTCGCCACCTCCTTGAGCCAGCACCCTCCTGCCAGCTCAGCGAACCCCAATCAGGCCGCCGACAACCTCACGAAGTGGATCAGCAACTGCGCGGACGAGCTCGCCCCGCTGAGGACCCCGCCCAGCAGACCCGGCAGCAAGAAAGCCCCATGGTTCACCGACGAACTCAAGAGCTCCAAGAAGAAGTGCCGAGCCCTCGAGAAAGTCTGGAGAAGGGAACCTACACCGGACAACAGGACCACCTTCAAGCTGGCCACCCGGAAGCACCACCAGCTGATCCGCGCTGCCAAGAAAACTGCATTCAAGGACCGGCTGGACAACAACGCACACAACTGCAAGGAACTCTTCAACATCGTGAAAGAGCTATCCAACCCCAGCGCAGGAAACAACGACATCACCCCATCGCAAGACCTCTGCAACTCCCTCGCCTCATACTTCCACAACAAGATCGCGGACATACACAACAGCTTCAACAACCAACCAACGCACACCACGACCAAACAACCACCCCCCACCACCACCCTCCACGCCTGGACCCCGATCAGCACCGAAGACACCATCCGCACGATGAACTCCATCCACTCCGGATCGCCGACCGACCCCTGCCCTCACCACGTCTTCAACAAGGCCGACGCTGTCATCGCACCCCACCTACGAGACATCATCAACACATCCTTCGACACCGCCACCTTCCCTGAGAGCTGGAAGCACGCCGAACTCAGCGCTCTACTCAAGAAACCCACAGCGGACCCCACCGAACTCAAGAATTACCGCCCCATCTCGCTCCTCCCGTTTCCAGCCAAACTCATCGAAAAGACCGTCAACAAGCAGATGCCCGCCTTCCTCGAGACGAATGGATCCCTCGACCCCTCACAGTCTGGCTTCCGAGCCAACCACAGCACCGAGACCGCCCTCATCGCCGCCACCGATGACATCCGAGCCCTGATGGACAACGGAGAAACAGCGGCCCTCATCCTCCTAGACCTCTCCGCGGCATTCAACACTGTCTGCCACCGCACCCTAGTACAGCGCCTCAGCAACATCGGAATCCAGGACAAGGCGCTGGAATGGATCATCTCCTTCCTCGACGGAAGAACACAGAGAGTCCACCTACCACCGTACAAGTCAGAGGCCACCGAAGTCATCTGCGGCGTCCCTCAAGGATCCTCGCTGAGCCCTACTCTCTTCAACGTCTACATGAGCCCCCTCGCGGCCATCGCACGCCAACACAACCTCAGCATAATCTCCTACGCCGACGACACCGAGCTGATCCTCTCCCTGACCAACGACCCCGCCGCCGCCAGAGCCATATATATATATAATGCCGAAGCAATGAAAATCACTGAATAGTTATTTTTACACAGTACTTTTTTATGCTGGAATTCATAAACAAATTGAACAGAAAGTTCGGTACCAACCTACAATGAAGGAATGAATGAATTCAATTATTTATAAAGAGCTATGTTTACCCATATGGCTTCCTGACGCTGATCGATTGCTGACGACCTCAGAGGGAATCTTCTTCCAGACTTCATTGTCATTAGACGTAGAAAAGATGAAAAATATGTCTTACGAGTATTTATTGTACTAGGCATCTGTATGGTAACCGTACTGCAGCTGCCTGTCACCACTCTTTGATGATAAGAAAGTAAGTGTGAAAATCATACATGCATTTGATTGTCGGGATCTTCTTTCTTTTGACACCTTGTCAGCCCACACCTTTATGAAATGAAGAATGCTAGAATGCAATGCATTTCATGTTTGAACGTAATTTTATTATCTTAAGAGCTAATAGAGGCTGAAGCTCTAATTACTTACAATCTTACATTTTTAAATCTGTCCTACTTAGATTTTCTGATTACAAGTTTCAACACGTTCACCTTCGCAGGGGTTAAGAAGCCCAACATCATCTGAATACAGACCTTGAGAAACGAGTCACCCTATGACGATCCCTTTATCAAATTTCCCCCTCTCATGAGGAATCAAGAGTACAATTCCTTTTACGAAGACGCCAGTGGAAAAACAGACCTCGGGCCCACACAGCAAGAGAACAATCAAGAGAAAGTAGAAGTGTGATAAAGGCCTGGAGTATGGAAGTGAGTTTCAAGTTTAAGTTTATTTGCTTTGGTTCTCAACTGAGAACCACAAATATTTGATACATGATATAAAGATTTTGAACAGTAAAAAAAAAAAAGTTTTTATTTTAATACAAAGTTAAAAAGGATTTAATTTTTTTTAATACATCATGACATACAAAAGTATGGAAGTGATGCAAACTTTCACCTTGTCCTCACAAGAACGTGTATCTTTGCCAAACAAGGGACAACAATTTTCCCCTATATGGCCCTGGCCCTTCCTCGCTTGTTTGCGTCCTGATAAACAGAGAACCCATCGTATTAACTAAGGGGCATATTACCAAGCAATAGCAATAATTATCGCTATTGCTTGGTTAGAGACAAAAATGTATCGCCGACCTGCGGCGATTTTTATCGCAGATAAACCTTGGTATTACCAAGGTTTATCGCAAATGCGATAAAAATCGACTGCAATGCATGAATATCGCTGAAAAGTCAGCGATATTCATGCATTACCGAGCTAATGCTCTTAGTGCTTATAATTGTTTGCCCGCCGTATTGCCTGTTGACCTGTTTTTTTGTGTTTTTTGTGATCATTGTTGTTGTTCCGCCGTATTGACTGTCTTTTTTCCCGCCTGTTGACGCCCTCCCCGCTCCCCGCTTCCCGCCTCCACCGCAGACCCCGCCCCTTTTTCCTTCTGTTCCCTCCCCGCTCCCGCCTCCCCGCTGCTCCGCCCACCCGCGCACTTCGCCTTATATGGCGACCGTGCGAACGCGCAGCGGTCACGCGCAGCGGGCGCGCCGATTGTGCGCTGAAGGCGCGCCAAAGGTAAGCCCGTCTACGCCCGTCCGCGCCTGGACCGCGCCCAGTGCCAGGACCCCTGGCCCACGAAGACCCCGACCGACCCGCCTGACGTACACCGCCGCCACCCTCTTCGCACTCAACACCGGCCGACTCCCAGGATGCCACCAAGCCACACCACGACGCACCCATGGACCCTTCAGCTGCCACGCCTGCAAGTTCACCTGCATCCGGACCTGCCTCGCACCAGCACCCGCCAAGTCGAAAACCAGCAGCACCCACCTCAAGTGCATCCTGCTCAACACCCGCTCCATCCACAGACACGCCATCGAACTCTGGAACCTCCTAGACGCCACAGCCCCTGACGTTGCCTTCCTCACGGAGACCTGGATGAACGCCTCCTCAGCTCCCGACATCGCCATCGCCATCCCAGAGGGCTACAAGATCACCCGGAGGGATCGCACCGCCAACCAGATGGGATGAGGCATCGCCATCGTCCACAGGAACACCATCCGTCTCACGACCAGCACCGACAACACCCTGACCACCGCCGAACACCTACATTTCCAGATCCACACCGACCCGAACACCACCCTCAGAGGCACCCTGATCTACCGACCCCCGGGACCACGCACACAATTCAGCGAGGACATCGCCGACTTCGTCAGCCCGCATGCCCTCCCCTCCGCTGACTACATCCTCTTGGGGGACCTCAACTTCCACCTGGAGAACAACAACGACCGCAACACCAGCACCCTGCTCGACAACCTCGCCAATCTTGGACTCAAGCAGCTGGTGTCCACCCCCACCCACCTCGCCGGACACACACTCGACGCAGTCTTCTCATCCAGCACAAACATCGACTTCAGCCACGCCACAGAGCTTCAATGGATGGACCACAGCTGCGTCCACTTCACCTTCAAAAGAACGACGACCCACCACCACCAACAACAGGCTGCCCGCAGAAGCTGGAACAAAATCACAGCAGACCAACTCGCCACCTCCTTGAGCCAGCACCCTCCTGCCAGCTCAGCGAACCCCAATCAGGCCGCCGACAACCTCACGAAGTGGATCAGCAACTGCGCGGACGAGCTCGCCCCGCTGAGGACCCCGCCCAGCAGACCCGGCAGCAAGAAAGCCCCATGGTTCACCGACGAACTCAAGAGCTCCAAGAAGAAGTGCCGAGCCCTCGAGAAAGTCTGGAGAAGGGAACCTACACCGGACAACAGGACCACCTTCAAGCTGGCCACCCGGAAGCACCACCAGCTGATCCGCGCTGCCAAGAAAACTGCATTCAAGGACCGGCTGGACAACAACGCACACAACTGCAAGGAACTCTTCAACATCGTGAAAGAGCTATCCAACCCCAGCGCAGGAAACAACGACATCACCCCATCGCAAGACCTCTGCAACTCCCTCGCCTCATACTTCCACAACAAGATCGCGGACATACACAACAGCTTCAACAACCAACCAACGCACACCACGACCGAACAACCACCCCCCACCACCACCCTCCACGCCTGGACCCCGATCAGCACCGAAGACACCATCCGCACGATGAACTCCATCCACTCCGGATCGCCGACCGACCCCTGCCCTCACCACGTCTTCAACAAGGCCGACGCTGTCATCGCACCCCACCTACGAGACATCATCAACACATCCTTCGACACCGCCACCTTCCCTGAGAGCTGGAAGCACGCCGAACTCAGCGCTCTACTCAAGAAACCCACAGCGGACCCCACCGAACTCAAGAATTACCGCCCCATCTCGCTCCTCCCGTTTCCAGCCAAACTCATCGAAAAGACCGTCAACAAGCAGATGCCCGCCTTCCTCGAGACGAATGGATCCCTCGACCCCTCACAGTCTGGCTTCCGAGCCAACCACAGCACCGAGACCGCCCTCATCGCCGCCACCGATGACATCCGAGCCCTGATGGACAACGGAGAAACAGCGGCCCTCATCCTCCTAGACCTCTCCGCGGCATTCAACACTGTCTGCCACCGCACCCTAGTACAGCGCCTCAGCAACATCGGAATCCAGGACAAGGCGCTGGAATGGATCATCTCCTTCCTCGACGGAAGAACACAGAGAGTCCACCTACCACCGTACAAGTCAGAGGCCACCGAAGTCATCTGCGGCGTCCCTCAAGGATCCTCGCTGAGCCCTACTCTCTTCAACGTCTACATGAGCCCCCTCGCGGCCATCGCACGCCAACACAACCTCAGCATAATCTCCTACGCCGACGACACCGAGCTGATCCTCTCCCTGACCAACGACCCCGCCGCCGCCAGAGCCAACCTGCACGAAGGGATGAAAGAGGTAGCCGAGTGGATGACGACCAGCCGCCTGAAACTGAACTCAGACAAGACGGAGGTCCTCATCCTGGGCTCTTCACCCTCCGCCTGGGACGACTCCTGGTGGCCTCCCGCCCTGGGCACCGCACCCAAACCGACAGACCATGCACGCAACCTGGGCTTCATCCTGGACTCCTCCCTCTCCATGACCGGGCAAGTCAACAACGTCTCCTCGGCGTGCTTCAACATCCTACGCATGCTACGGAAGATCTTCTGGTGGATCCCCACCGAGACCAGGAAGACCGTCACCCAGGCCCTCGTCACCAGTCGACTGGACTACGGCAACGCCCTCTACGCCGGTACCACCGCCAAGCTCCAGAAGAGACTCCAGCGGATCCAGAACGCCTCAGCCAGACTCATCCTCGACATCCCACGAACCAGCCACATCTCCGGACATCTGAGAGACCTACACTGGCTCCCCGTCAACAAAAGAATCACCTTCCGCCTCCTCACCCACGCACACAAAGCCCTACACGACCAAGGCCCGAGCTACCTCAACAGCCGAATCAACTTCTACGCTCCCAAACGCCACCTCCGATCAGCCAACCACGCCCTCGCCGCCGTCCCCCGCATCCGAAGAGCGACTACAGGAGGAAGGTCCTTCTCCTACCTGGCCGCCAAGACCTGGAACTCCCTCCCGACCGACCTGCGCCTGACCCAAGACCACCTCTCCTTCAGGAAGAAGCTGAAGACCTGGCTGTTCGAGCAGTAGCGGCACCCCCCCCACCCCCAGCGCCTTGAGACCCTACGGGTATGTAGTGCGCTCTATAAATGTCTTTGATTGATTGATTGATTGATTAGCCATGTTATCCACCTCCCATTGGATAACATTGCTAAGAACTGCTCAGGGCAGGTGTTAGCTTTTGGAGATATTCGCGCTTAGCGCGAATATCTCCAAAAGTTGGTAATAGGAGATAGCGATGTTAGCGACTGTTTCCAGTCGCTAACATCTTGGCACACCCACTTTGCATGTCATTAGTGATAAATTTCTCTGACATGCAAAGTGGGGCCCAAGATGGTCACTATCTCCTCTAGCTGTCGCTAACTGGTGTTAGCGACAGCTAGAGGAGCGATAGCTTTTAAAGGCAAAAAAGCTTGGATAAACCCCCTTGATAATATGCCCCTTTATGTCTTAAAAATCCATGCAAGCTCCTTAATATATGCCTGTCCTGCTGGATGAGGGAATGTACTAACATGCCAGATCTACAGATGGGAAAAAAGAAAAATAGTATATTCTTTGAGCAGTACAGAGAGAAAGGGTGCAGTAGAGGTAAAAACAGCAATAACCCTTTAACACAACAGGAATCTGGGTAATAACTAGAATACATGCACTATGGTTCCATGGGATTCATTCAAGAGATTACATCTTCACACTTATCAGATTATCAATAATATTCATATAAATGTACTAAAACCACACACAGGAATGTAGTGGGACCCTATTTAGTTAAATAAACTTATGTAGTATTATTCGCATCAAATAGTGTATTGCATGTAATTCACTCTTGAAACATTTCAGATTGTGCAGTGCTCTGTGATACATGCAAAAGATGAATACATATGATACATATTCAATGAATGAGAACAGTGGTTTGCAGCAATTTAAAAACATTCTAAATCCACTCCAAATTCTGGTATTAGCATGCTATAATGCAATGCAGTCCCAGTGTTATGTTGATGTTTTGACACAGGGGCCTGTGTCAATGGGAATCCTCAGGATGTGAAAAACAATCAGTCTGAATTCTAGAGGAAATATATACATCAGAAGGGTCCCACTATCAATGGATTGTGGAATACTCACATCCTGCTTCATGATTGATATAGGAATAAGGTCAAAGTAACTGTGAATGAAAGAATATCTATAGGTCTCTCAAGGAGTGAAACATAAACAGAAGTGCTCGTGAACACAGAGGGTGCCAACCTTATCCAATGGTCAAATACGTGGTCAGGTGCCACAGTGAATGTGAGAAGTCTGCAAATTGTAGAATTGCCAGACAAAAAGTGCCCCAAAAGTTTAAGACAATTTAGGCTCCACCCTTACATGTCACAGAAGCACAATATTTTCATTCACTTAGCACTGTATACTCGGTGTGCCTACATTTTATTAACATACATTAAAGTATTCAAATGTACCCCTTAAGTATATTCACTGTAGAGACTAGACACTTATGAATGTGTGCACATTAGTGTTTAGTTTAATCCTGAAAACTTGTTGTTCTCACATACATTTACACTCATGTTTTAAGACATATTTCATTCATTGTAAGTGCATTGCATATGTAGCCATTAATTAATGTATCTACTTTTGCATTTTTTCTTGTTGCATTTATTTTAAAAATGTATATATGCACATTCAAAGTGCACATTAAATGTGTTTAACTAAATTAGCATAACTAGGCTTATTTCTTAACATGAAATCTATTTTTTTCACATTCTGCATGTTCTTTCCCTTTGCAGGTGTGCCTTAGGGATTTCATAGCTAGAGAAAGGAGTATTAGAGACAGTGAGGCCTGAGAAGAGAAATCCTGGCAAGAACGGGTCTATTTAAAGAGAAGAAGTCTCCTATTCTCCCTGTATCAAGAACGGAGTCAAAGTCAAGGTTGCTGAAGCTATATGTGTTCTATGGGATGGAAAAGTCTGGAGATGTTGCAATATTACCTTTGGAGTTGAACATCATTGATCCTTGGAGGGATGGTAATATCCCTGAAATGGCTGATGATGGGCTATCTGTGTGTTTTAATTAACGATCACACTGTTAGCAGTTAGAACACATCCTTTTGGACTTTGAGAGGTACAGACCTCTCTACTTCCGTTATATTCTTGCATGAGTGTGACTTTATATTAACACTTAGAGCCAGATGTACGCCCCTTTTTTGCGATGCAAATGGGAGAACCTCCAATTTGCGGACGCAAAAAAGGGTGATAGCATGTACGAATGCTATTTTGTGAGTTAGTGACTCGCAAATATCATTTGCGACTTTCGGTATATGGAAGGGGCGTCCCTTCCTAATAGTGAGTCAACATGCTAGGTACTAGTGTTTTGCACCGAATTTGCGGCCGCAAAACACTCGCAGTTCACCACCTACTTCAAGTAGGTGGTAAGCCACTGGAAAAGGGGAAGGGGTCCCCTTTGGAGACTCCTTCCCCTTTGTGAGTATGTTGGCAAATATTTTTTAAGAGCAGGCAGTGGTCCCACAGACCACTGCCTGCCCTTAAAGAAATGAAACAGAAAAGTTTAATTTTTCCTTTTTTAAATGCATCCCATTTCTATTTAAGGACAAGGGGCTGCATTAAAACAACACTGCTTTATTGCATCAGCATTCCCAGGCATGGGGGACTGCTGAGCCCACCAAGCCACCATACCTGGGAGGGCCTGTCATTCCCAATGGCCTCACAAATTGCGAGAGGCTCATTAATATTCATGAACTTTGCAATTTGCGAACCCATTGGGAATCGCAAACAATGTTAAACACACTGTTGTACATACAAAATAGCTCCTCGTAAATCTCGAGTCACAAATGATGCAGGTTGTAAATCTGGCCCTTATTTCCCTGTATTAGAAGACTTCTGCTGGAGTTGTTGCTATGATGACACCTTCCTGCATTTCCAATTCCCCTAAATTAGCTTTGACACCTTAATTTGCTTGTCGTAATTCTTTACATTTATAACATATTGCTGATTTTTGCATTTACTGGAATGATTACTAACTTGTTATAAACCTACTTAACTTTAGATCCCGATTTCTGATTCTTATTGTGTGGCCAATTGGGTCACACAAACTCAAAATTGTTTATTTGAATGGCGACTCCCTTTTGCCTCTCAGTCAACCAGAAAGGTCTATCAGGTGAGAACTGGCAACCGCTTCTTGCGCACTCTCACTGTCAAATCAAAAAAGACCATCAACATCAAAGTTGTATATGTACGAAGCATATTCCATTTTCCAATGCCTATGGTGAGGCATGCTTCTTTTCTTCCCTTGGTTGGACTGTGCAGTAGTAGTGGAAAATGCCATGAGCACTGTTCTCATCCACACCATCATGCATTCATGTTCAATCCTCATTAGATACAAAGTAAAGTCTCCTGCTTACAATGCCTCATGAAAATGGCATTTTAACAAGTGGCACATCATATTTGACCATTAAATCATTCTTTTGCCTCTGATAGGTGGCTTATACATCTTTATTTTTATTTATTTTATTTTGGAAGTTTCATATAGTGCGTACAAGACCAATTCTTGTATCAGAGCGCTGTACAGAATGAGATAGCGTAGAATGTACAAGAAGTAATATATAGGGTTACAGGGTGGTATCAGAGCATTATACAATGGAAAATAACATAAAATATGCATAAATATTAGAAAGAGACACAGGGTGATATCACAAAGTGAGGCTAGCTGGGCCATGTAATGAATAATTCCAATAATTTGAGTTGAAGTGAAGATTGGCAAGAGCAAAAATTGGTAGAGTAATAAAAAAACAAATGAGAGTCAGACTAAATAAAGGAAAGTGCCCAAAAAAATGGATTCCAGGTGTATGGTTAAACTCATCAGAGAGGAACGAGACTATTAAGTAGCTTTATTTGTACTTCGTTTTTGAATGGGGTAATTGAAGGGTTGGTCCTGGTCTCACTGGAAGGGAGTTCCAAATGTTTGGGGCAACTCTGGAGAAAATTTGCTTGTACGTTTTCTTTATGTTGAATATTTGGGGTTTCAGCTGTGGGGAGAGTGTGCTACGAGAACGTCTGTTCCCACCAGATTGCGCCTGTTTCTGGACCAGGTAGGAAAGCGTTTTGTGGTGGATGGTTTTAGGTGTCATGCAGGTGATTTTTAGATGGATCCTAGTCTCATAAGGTAGCCAGTACAGTGAATGAAGGACAGGGGTACTATGAGCACTTTTTGTGGCTGTGATGAGCCGAGTGGCTGTATTCAGGGTATCCCTCAGAAGTGCTCATTTTATTTTTGGTAGGCCCATGAGGGTAGCATTCCCATGGTCAAGTTTGGAGATCACAAGTGCTTGAACCACTATTTTGGGATCTTCAATGAGGAGGAAGGGCTTTAGTTTCCTAATGCGTGGAGTTGGTAATTGGCCCCTCTAGCGGAGGCATAGAGGTGGTTCTGGATGGAGAGGTTGTTGTCCAGAGTTATTCCTATGGATTTTGCTGATTCAATGATATCAGGGGTTCAGTTCAAGCCTGTGAGAAGTGGAAGCCATCCTTCAATGAGGTGAAGTGGGGCAGAGAGAGACTATTAGGAATTCAGTTTTGATGGCATTAAGTTTGAGGAGGTTGCAAGTCAGCCAATGTTGAGCTTTGATCAGGATGTTGTTGAGGGTGCTGATGTCTTCTAGAGAGGCAATTTTCATGTAAAGTTGTGCATCAGCATACATATGGTGAGAGATGATAGAGAGTTTGAGAATTTCAGTCAGGGGTTCCATATACAGGTTAAAAAGGGTGGGGGGAAGAGTGGAACTTTGGGATACACCGATCATGACCGGTGTCTGGTCAGATACGGCATGATTGATTAGATTTTGAGGAATGACAAGAACTATTTTAAGACATTAGAAGAAAGACCCATCCTGTGTTCTAAGAGTTTCAAGAGAATCTTGTGTTTGACCGTGGCAAACGCTGCTGATTGGTTCAAGTAGGATTAATAAACCGGATTCCTTTTGATCGAGTAAGTGCAAATTGACAATGTGGACCATGGCAATTTCATTACTGTGACCCGGTCTGAAACTAGATTGGCAATGGTCGAGGAGTTGGTATTGAGCAATGTGATTGAAGAGTTGCTGATTAACACATTTTTCTTAAAGCTTGGCTAAAGTTGGGATGCTAGATATGGGTTTGTAGTCATTGGGATCTGTGAGGTCGACGATTTTTTTTTTAAGATAGGGGTGACTTGGCCACTTTTTAGACAGTCACGAATAGAGCCTTGTGTAAGAGAGGTGTTGATAATCCTCGCATAAGGAGAGCAGGAGGTGTACTGTGTCATTGAGAAGTTTGGAGGGGAGAAGGTCATTTAAGCGGTTGGAATATTTTCAGGAAGTCAATAGCTTTCAGATGTCAGTGTCATCAATTGTCTGGAAGAAAGGCGAAGAGGCATTGTTTTTAGGTTTGAGAAAATGGCTACCGGGGCAATCTTCATGATATATGGAGGTGCACTGTGGAGGGGCTTCAATCAGTGAGGGATTCACAGCATTGTGGATATCAATGTCAATGAACTCAGTTTTCTCAAAAAAAGAGGAGGCAAATGTTTAGCAATTTAGTGGTAATGTCTGATGCAGAGGAATTGCATTTCCCAATAATTTAATTTTTGACAATTTCAAAGAGTGTTTTGGGTCGGTTGATGGCTATGTCGAGCTGCTGACGGAAATAAGATGATTTGGAGCTCCTGATGTGCCAAGTGTAGAATCTTTCCTTTTGCCACAGATGTTTGAGGTTTATCAGAGAGGGTGGTTAGTCTCCATGGTCTTTTCGCAAGTCTAAGGGCACAGCGTTCCTCATTGAGACTACATTTGAACCAGGGGTTAGATCATCTTATTGGGACTCTCTTAATAGTTTGGGGCCAATGGAGTCTAGGATGTCGGCCATAGTGCTAAAACAGTGCTCAGTGAGGTATTTTGTGTCAGCCATTTTGATGCGAGGGGACAACAAATTGTGACTAATGGTGGACAGCGTGCCAGGACTGAGGTTATGGTTGTCAATGAACTAATGTTTGGTTTTCACTGGTTGACCTTTCAGGATAGTTGATTTTCAGCTATGGAGAAGGTGATGCAAGGGTTGTCGGTCCAGTTGCAGGGTGAAATAAAGTCAATTAGGGTGGTATTCTCCTGGGTAATGATTAGGTCTAAGATAGCCCCTGATGTATGAGTGGGGCTGTTGCAGGCTTGGATCAAGCTGAGGTCATGGAGAAAAGCCTTCAAACTGTTCAATAGCGGATCATTTGTGTCGTTATTGTGAGTGTTGAAATCACTTAGGAAAATCTGGTTATAGTGAGGGTCATTGTTGGTAGATATGAGCTCCATGATTTGTTCAATGAACATATAGTTTACTCCCAGAGGTGGTAGATCATGTGCAGGGTGTAAGTAACATTGTCTTTGGTTTAGATGTTGATCCTCAGATATTCACAGGAGGATACTCGTATAGAACATGACTGTTTTACTGATAGATTGGCCCAATATATACAACCATGATGGTTTGCGCAGTCGAGACTGATGATGTCATATCTGGGTGGATCTAGGATGTCTAGAATAGTGGCTGAGGTTTTATTTAACCAGGTTTCAGTGAGATTTAGGAGGTCAAGGTCCAGGTTGAGTATAAGCTCTGCTATGTCGGCAGTGCGGTTCACTACTGACCGGTGGTTGACTAGCGGGCATTTAAGGTAGGTTTTGGTAACATTATTAGAAGATGTGCGATATGGACTAGTTTGAGGTTCGGTAAGCAAATGAATCTGGAGTTAGAGTGGGGTTTCTCAGGCAGTTGGGTGATAATAGTTTTATTCCTTTCTGATGGCGTAACATGGTCTGTAGGGAAGGGTTATAAGATATGAGAAGGGAGAAGATATCATTGTTCGTTAGTTGTCTACCTGATCTGTTGGGTCCAGTTGAATAGTCCAGATTCAGTTTGCATCTCCATCTAGGTTGAGGTTGTGTGTTAGCTGTACTATCCTAATGAGTGCTTATGGGGTGGGTATGCCATGTTTCCGGTGGTGGGTCGAATGATTCAATCAATTATGTTCCAGGTCCGAGGTTATACATAGAAGATTAAGGATATTGGTCTGCATCCACAGTAGATCAGATTTTATAGCATTGAGCATAGAATAGAGCAGGGGGGTACTAATTGGATTGGGTTACTATAGGTTTGCATCAGGGGGCAATTATATATTATACTGTGAGTGAGGGGGGAGGTCCTCAGTTTGAGGCAGTGGATAGGAGAATTGAGAGTGTCCCAAGGGAAGGAGAGGGTTCATTGAAACGAGAGGTGAAGAGATCATTGAAGGGCTGCTGTCCAGAGGTAGCACTGTCTGAAACAGAGCACGTTAAAACTGAGGAGATGGGTGACAGGTGGTTGAAGTGAGCCACAGAAGGTATCATAGCAATGGCTCACTGAGTAGGAATGGTGTAGCTCCTAAACTAAGTGGGCTCAGTGTTGATATTTAGTTCACTTGTAGGTTGGGCAGGAGAATTGATGAGGTGATGGTTAGGGGTAGGGTCAGGAGTGGGAGAGTGGATGTCACCCAAGGGTGAGTAAAGGGATGGAGTGGAGAAGGGATTGGCTGGAAAATGGTTATCATTCGGAAGGGGTTCTGTGAGGAGTTAGGATAATGGGGGTGGGAATTTATTAATGTTAAGCTTGTCCTTGAGGCAGGGGAAGAGATTGCTGAAGAGTTCCAAGTTGCAATTGTAAGATGCATTAAGCACAATGCCATTATTATAGATGGAGATAGTGGCTTCTGCCTTGTACACAAGGGAGGGTGAGATGGGAAGTTTAATGTAGTGAGGTATTTTCTTGGTGGAGGTAAATTTGAGTACTGATGAAAACGCCTTTCTCCTCAGAGCATGATAATTGGTGAAGAAGATAAGGTAATAAATGAATGCAAAAGAAGTAGTCTAAAATAACATTGAGAGTTTTATGTTTGAACTTTTTAGTTGCACTTTTTTTTTTTTAGAATAGTTGATATTAAACGAATTATGACCAATGGGGGATAGTAATTCCCTCTGCTCTCACCTCAAATGCCAACATTGTATACTGAATGTTATGATATGCTTGTCATAAGCCACCTACCTTGATCCCAGATGACTCTAATGGGGCGAAGACACTAGTTCCTGAATCCTGCAGAGACTTGTCCTCGGTTTACAGAAGGAGACACTGCTCCGGGGAAGGGGGTTAGGCTGGAGAGAACTTGTAGAGTCAAAGATGCTGTGGCTCGGGGGCGTGGCTTAGCGGGCGATCATGGCGGACGTGGCTTGTTAGAGCTCCCGCCGGCCCGGCGATTATCCTTACAATTCTCCTGGCCCCCGGACCCGAAAAGCATACCACGGCTGAGGCAACGGTGGCAGACGCCTCTGGGTGGCATCCGGTGCCGGGACTGGCGCGCCGGGACCTTTCCAGGCGGTGTGGCGAGCTGGAGCAGCGGGCGGCCTAGTGCCGGACAGACAAGCCGGGCCTCGATTTTGGCGCAATCGGACCGGCGAGCACGCCCTGAGGTCCGCAACGCCGATTTCTTGCCGCGATCCGGCACTGCCTGTGGCGGGCGGGCCACCACGGACTCCCCTACCATTCCTCGTCGAGCAGGCGAGGAGGGTTGGAGCCTAGGAGCGCATCGAAGGAACTGCGGCCTGCCTGGCCTTTGAGGAGCCGGGGCCTCGAGTTCAGCGGCCCCCGCCCGGAGCCACCTACACAGATTCTTGACCCTGGGGTGCAGGCGCCTGGGAGCACAAGGAGCCGAGGGGCCAGGGGTGCGCCCTGCCTGGTCTGCTGTCTCCCCCAATCCGGAGGTCTCCGGAGCTGGGGCCGGAGGTCCTGTGGACCGGACTGAAGTGGCCCGTGCCGCATAGGAGGTGCCGGGCGACCCAGCGTGGACCTGGCGCCGACCCGCGGCGAGACCCGACGAACAGTGAGTGTTGGGCCCCCCCCACATACATAGTGCTGTGGTGACTGCGGAGGAACACTGTGCTCAGGGGGGTCATTGGGGGCCCGGCCCAGACTGCCGGACCAGCAGAACCCCCGGGCTGCCGCAGGGACACGCGGGGTACACAGGAGCAAGCAGGCATAAGGAAAGAGGTGCCCCGAGCGGAGCTTGCACACGCTGGGACTTGGCCTGCGAGGGCCAGCGGAGACGAACCTGGGGACCCCCCCTCTTTACCCTCTGCAGTGAACGGCGGCGGGGGGTGCGAGAAGACCATCGCCTGGGAGGGTACCCTACCCTTGGTGGCCGTTGGAGTAGGGGTTGCCCCGCCGCCGGGGGCCGCCGGCGCCTTGAAGACAATCTCGCCGGACTCAGCCCAGACCATGACCAGAGGAGGGGGCGGACCCGCTAAGCAAGGGCCCATCGACAAATTCACGGAGCCACACGGCGGCCCCGGAGCGCAGGGTGGCCATGGACCGGGGCCTGACAACGCGGCGTTGATGGCAGCTATCACCCAATCGAGAGATATGTTGGATGCCAAGATCGGGCGGTTGGGGCCGATGTGACACTCCTAAGGCAGGACCTGCGCAACGCAGTGGCACGCATAACAGAGGCAGAGTCCAGGATCTCGGTAGTGGAGGATGATGTCGGGACTCTGAAAAAGAAAATGGCGGCGATGGAGAGTGTCCAGAAGGGCCTAGCACTTAGGGTGGAAGATGCCGAAGGACGGGCGCGCAGGAATAACCTTCGTTTCGTGGGTTTTTCGGAGGATTGTGAGAAGGTGGACATGGGACGCTTCCTTTCTCGATGGCTGGAGAGCTGGCTTCCCCCGGACGCCCTGTCCCGATGCTTCGTGATCGAACGCGCGCACCGGGCCCTGTCGCAGAAACCACCAGCAGGTGAACGACCCAGGCCGGTGATCGCCAGGATTCTAAACTTTCATGATCGGGACACTATCCTGAGAGAGGCGAGGGCCAAAGACTCCCTCACATTCGAAAATCACAAGATCATGATCTTCCCCGACTACACCAAGATGGTGCAGCAACAGAGACACTCCTTCCTAGCCGCCAAGGCTAAACTTCGGGGCCTGAAGATACAATACTCCTTACTCTACCCGGCCCGCCTACGAGTGGTCTTTCAGTCTAGGACTCACTTTTTTGAGACGCCTGAAGACGTTTTCAGATGGACAGATGAGACAGTGAGGGTCAGGCCGCATCCCCAGCCGGGCCTTGATCCAGGTCACACGAGTGACTCATCGCAAACTCAGAGTGACCAACAAGCCCGGAGCCGAAAGAGTAGGAAGTCCAGGTCCAGGTGCCGTAACGCCTCCAACGCTGGGCGCAATACCTCAGAGCCAGCGGATCCGGACAACTCAGGTGGAAGTGGCTGAGGGGCTATGGGTGGTCCTGCCCGCCTGCGGATACCGGCCGCTCCGGTGGTGGAGATGGCTCCACCGGTGCCTTGCATTGCAGATGACTGCGCTCTATGTTAACTGTTAAATTTACTGCCTGCCTCACAACAGGTTCAGACAATGGGACGGGTTTGGGGTGTTCCGATACAGGGGCTACTAGCCTCCTGCATGGTTGGGAGAGGTTAGGGGGAGGGGAGTAGCTTTAGCGTAAGGGGGAGTTGGGGATCCATTGGTATGGTAGGCTTTGGGCGCTCTGTTGTGGGCCCGAAGCCGCCCATATCTCGACAGGTACTTCAATGTTCTCTGAGGTATAGGGGGGGGAGGGGGGCAGTTGGGGGGTCTGGTTGGGGGACAGGCTGGGGCAGGGGTTGGGGCTGGCGGGGTGGTTGGAATGGCGGGTTGGGGTTGGGCCGGGGGTTGGGGGGGTGACGGTTGGGGGGGTAGGGGTGGGTGGCACAGTGTCTGCGTTACTTAGGCTACTTTCTTGTGTATGTGTGCGGCTCCAGGAGCCCAGGTCCTTACATATTCTCCCCATTGACTATGGTTGATCCCCAACGAGCTGGCCTACCAAGGGCAAAGCTACGAGTGGTGAGCTGGAATGTCAGGGGGATGTTGGATAAAATTAAGCGAGGGGCAGTGCTGCAGCTGGGGAAGAGGGAAGGGGCGGATGTTCTCCTCCTCCAAGAGACGCACCTTCAGGGCGCCAAGACCCTCAGTTTACAAAGATATGGCTATCAACAAGTGTTCCACTCTGGGTTTGCAAGAGGGTCCCGGGGGGTGGCGGTCCTGATACACCGTAGGCTCTCTTATGTACACGAGACACACTGGGTCGATGCTCATGGTAGATACGTGTTTGTTAAAGGAATGGTTGGAAATGAGCCAATGGTCTTTGGTAGTGTGTATGCTCCGCCCCCGTTGCAAGAAGCCCTTATCGAGAAGTTGTTCGAAGTGTGGGTCAATAACCCGGATATACTGGCGATTGTGGGGGGGGACTGGAATGATGTGATGGATGCACGGATGGACCGCTACAGGCCCGGCAGGGAACCCCAGACCGCGGCGCCGACGAGGCTTCATGGCCTGGCGCAGGGCATGGGTTGGACCGATACATGGCGCTACCAGCATGCCATGAGCCGAGAATATTCTTATGTTTCAGCAGTGCACAAGTCCTTCTCTAGACTGGACTACCTATTCATACCGTCTCCCTGGCTGGCGAGGGTCACTACCACGGCCGTACTTCCCCGTGGCATCTCGGACCACTCCCCCGTGTCCCTTGAGCTGCTGCTGGACAAGAGGCGACAGCCCTTTCGATGGCGCCAGTCCGCGTGGCACCTACAGCAGGATAGCTATCGTGCGCGTTTACGCGAGTCTATTTCCAATTATTGGACCGAGAACGACGGGCCAGAGGTCGACGCTGTTACCCAATGGGAGGCGATGAAGCCGGAGCTCAGGGGGGTGGACATTGCCTGGTGTGCGGAGGCCCGCAGGGCCCATCTGCGCGAGGTGGATGGGGCGGCGGGCGGGTTCGAGATCTGGAGAGGGACTGTACCGTGGGTGACACGGACGAGGCGGTGGGACAGCTCCTGCAGGCACAGCAGTCGTACTCCTCTCTGCTACACAACGAGGCGCGCCAGCTTTGGCTGGCCACCCTGAGCAGAATCTATCAATGGGGGGATAAGTCCAGCACTATGCTATATAGACTCTGCCAGCACACCTTCAGGCCTCAGGCTCTACCGGGCATTCGAGACGGCCAAGGTGTCCAATTGGTGGCCCCTGAAGACATAGCTGCCAGCTTTGCACGGTATTATGCTGACCTCTATGCCCCCCGGGAGGTCCTCCCTGCGGAGGAAATAGAACATTTTTTGACGGACATCCCACCGCGCGCGCTCCCAGAGGAGGCCAGGGAACAATTGGACCTTCCCCTTTCATTGGAGGAACTGGGCACGGCACTTGGGGAATTGAACACTGGCAAAGCCCCGGGACCGAACGGGTTTCCGTGCGAATTTATGAAGACATTCACCTCCAACTGGAAGGGCGCTATCGGTTGGCACTGGAGGCAGCCAGGGAGAGAGGTAGCCTTCCTGCGGACTGGCGACACGCAGAAATTGTGGTTTTCTGTAAGCCCGGGAGGCCACCGGAACAGCATTCCTCATACAGGCCGATTTCCCTTTTACATTTTGAGGCGAAAATATTGGCCAAGGCCTTGCCAAACCGCCTTCTCCCGTATATAACCGACCTGGTGCACCCGGATCAAGCGGGCTTTATGCCCCATAGAGCAACTCGACACAACATTCGCCGGGCACAGGTGGTGGTGGAGACAGCCCGGGCCGCCGGGATCCCAACGGCGCTCCTCCTGGCCGATATCGACCGAGCATTTGACTCTCTCAGCTGGGTGTACCTTAGGGCACTACTGTCCCGACTCAACCTCGGGCCGGTCTTCCTCTCGTACCTGGTCCTGCTTTACACAGACCTGACCGCGTCGGTGCGGGTGGCGGGAGCGGCGTCCGAGTCCTTCCCCATCGGGCGGGGCACCAGGCAGGGATGCCCTCTCTCCCCCTATCTATTTGCCCTTGCCATGGAGCCTCTGGCAGCGTGGGTGAGGATGGATGCGCAACTCTGGGGGCTGGAATGGGATATGGGCCCCTCCGACCATATCGCGCTCTACGCCGACGATGTCCTGTTCTTTCTTACAGCCCTCAATCGGTCCGGGCCCAGGGTCCTGGAGATAATGAAAATCTTCGGGGACATTACAGGATTGCATCTGAATGCGCGGAAATCCAAGCTTTGGGTCCTAGGCGGCCGGGAGAAGCTGGGTGCTTGGGCCTCGACGCTACAGAGTGCGGCGGGTGGCCTCAAGTATCTGGGCGTAGTTATCACGGATGCTCCGGAATTAGCATGGGAGCACAATGTGGTGCACGTGTGGGACAGGGTGCGGTCGGACATCAAAACCTGGTCCAGAATGCCGCTCAACATATATGGCCGATCGGCGATCTTTAAAATGGTGGCTCTGCCGCGCCTTTTATACCAGTTGCAGAATCACCCATACCCTATAGCACCTCAGTGGTTTCGCCAGGTGAACACCGCACTAAGTCAGTTCATTTGGGCAGGGGGAGTGGCGAGAGTGGCTCTACGTACCTGCTTTCTCTCTACGTATTGCGGGGGCCTGGCCGCCTCAGACATTTTATCCTACTATCAGGCGGCACACCTGCTGGTGCTTAACGACTGGTGGTATGGGGATCGGGGTGACCCGACCTACGCCCTGGAGCGATATCTGATGGACCCGGACACGGCCCACACCATTCTCTATTCGGCGGCTATCAGGAAACGGCTCCCCATGGTCACTCAGGTGGTCTTCCGGGTGTGGCGTGCTGCCTTGCGCCGCATGGGTTTGATGGAACAAATTGACGAGGGAGACCCCGTTGTGGCAGAACGGCCGTCTCCTGGCGCTGGCTTCCCTACAGGGACTCAGGGGCTGGGAAGATATTGGCATCTCCACGCTCGGCCACGTCATGAGGGGCGCCACCCTTAAGTCCTTCCAGATGCTGAGGGAGGAGTATGACATGCCCAAAACCCAATTCTTTAAATATTTACAGCTGCGCCATGCGCTGTCTCCCTGTCTGGTGGGTTTGGAATCTCTGCCCGAGTTTAGCCCCCTGGAGGCCAAGGTGTTTATGGGGGAACTGGAGGAGAAGAAGATCTCCAATATATATCAAACTCTAGTCACGCACTGCTCTTCCTCCCTCGATGGATTGCGATCGGCATGGGAGAGGGATATTGGTGCGTTCGAGGAGGAGGACTGGAGGGAGGCCCTGGAGGCCCCTAGGGGGGCGGCCATTGCGATGCGCCTCCGCTTTATTCAGTTTAAGTACCTACATAGGGCCTACTTTACCAGAGAGCGGCTGTGGAAAGCAGGTTTGATTGCCTCCCCCGAATGCCTGAGATGTGGTTGGGAGGTTGGAACGTTTGTCCATACTGTGTGGTCGTGTGCGAACTTGGCCAGGTACTGGGTGGGTGTCTGGGACTGTTTGGCCGAGGTTCTGGGCTGGGACCTTCCCCGGTCACCGCAACTCGGCTTGCTTCATGTTATGGAACAAGTAGGAGGTAACATATACAAGCGTCACCTACTGGTCCTAGGCCTTACTGTAGCCAAGCGGGATATAGCCAGGGCCTGGAAGGATCCCAGGGCCCCTTTGTTGGAAGTTTGGCGACAGGGATTGGACTTCTGTATGGGACTTGAGCGCCCGATCTTTGAGGCCAGGGGATGCCCCCGGAAGCATTTCAAGATATGGAAAAGATGGGCGGACTACAGGGGACTGTGGCTGGAACCACCGTTGGCCCAGGACACTGGAGAGGATCTTTAACAACTGTATCCTGGGTAGTAGAGAGTATACGCACTGGGTGTTATCATGCTTTATGCCTTGAAATTAGCAGACACTGTGTGGGGGGGTGGGGTGGGGTCGGGGGAGTTAGGGAGTTGGGGGATGGGAGGGTTGGGTAATTAATGCAATACTGCTTGTACTGACGACATACACTTTTTCATGCCTTTGTTCATTTGTCCTGCGATGTGCTGCGGGACGATGTCCCTTCATTCTGTGCTATGTCAGTGCTTGAATAAAATTTTGTTCTGAAAAAAAAAAAAGATGCTGTGGCTCATCTACTCAACAGTAACATTGCAGCAGGCATTCACATCAGTCTGATGAATGATACTTGCAGATATGTTACCTATAAACAAACAAATATTAAGGTTTAGTCTAGTATTATCTCTATCTCTTAAGGTATCACCTCACAAAAGCTTTTCAAATCTCAACCAACCTTTAGTTTTGTTGGTTTTTTTCAATTAGATTGTTTGTAGAGGCTCCTTTATCAACATTTTCAAAACTGCTGTGAGAATGAGTTCAGAATCAAACTCACAAGCAAACTTGGACCTGGTTAGCTTCACTCAAGTCCTCTGTGACAGAGCCCTGCCAACAGTATGTACAAGTAGAACAAAAACATGGGTTAGCTTTGTTTGCAGCATGATGTTGCGATTGAGCTCATCGCGTAGTAAAATCAAGTGTGTTAATGCATTTTTCCTTTTCTCCATGTTCTTTTTCCCATCCAGGTGCAAGACTAATGCAGGACGTTCTTTGCAGTGAGATTGAAGAAGGAGGATAAAGGGATCTGGCAAGATACAGTCCGGGAAGCCAGGAAACAGGTAAGTGGCAGGCAAAGAGGCTAAGCGAAGGGCAGGAGTGTGTACTGTCTTTAAATAAGACTGCTTAAGAGCATTCATGAAGGTCACATTCTAATTGTTTGTAACAAGGAACTGGTGCAGAGAATTAACTCGATGAGGCTGCCTTCTAGAAGATACTTTACAATTTCACAAAGGTTGCATTCTAATTGCTTATAGCATGGAACAGGTGCAGATGATTAATTTGATGAGGCTGTCTTATAGAAGGTGTTTTAGAATGTTCACAAAGGTCGTGTTCTAATTGCTTATAGCAAGGAACAGGTGCAGATTGTAGGAAGGTAGACATCTGACTATATGGTTACCCCAACTTTTTGCCTCGTGTTTAGCTCGTTTTTGACTTGGTTGGCCTGGGATCCTGCTAATCAGGGCCCCAGGCTATCTGCTCTCTCTGTAAAATGGACTCCATGTACTTTATATACATCTCCAATGGGATATTGGGTCACCTTGTGAGCCCCTGTATAGTGTACCGTAGGTACCCAGGGTATAGGTGCATCCAAGGCCTACCAGGGGCTGCAACATGTATTATGCCACCCCTGGCTGGCCATCCAAACCGACACAACTGGCTGATCACTCAGCTAGGGAAGGTCGTGTAATCACCCCTTGCTTAGGTATAGTATTCCTATACCTACCATTATATATAGACACATATACACCTATAAGTCACTTCTATGGCAGGCCTTGACAATCCTGAAGGCAGAGTGCCTGGTTTTATGTGAGATGGTGCTCTAGCATGAGCTGAGCCTGTCTGCAGCTTTCGGAGCCATGTCCTTATAGCTGTTCTATGATATAGCCATACCATATACTCTTAAGTGCATTATAATCCTCGCAGTTAATGCTAACTTTGGTTTGGCTTTAACAAAAAACATCGCTGTGAAAGGTGTCATATGCTTTGGAATACTACCCCCGCCAGTCCTGGCGGCGGGGGTAGCATTCCACCCTTCTAGAGGGAGAAGACATGTAGTTGTAGCTTTACCTGGTTAAAGTTAAAGAGAGCCTCAGCATCACAAAATGGATGCTGCTGCCACAGACACGAGTCTGACCTCCTGCTGCTGGATGAAACTACGGCAGGGGAGGCCTGGACAATAGGTTTCCTGCCTTGGGAGGAGCTAGCACCTCCCCAGACAGGCTATAGTGTTTTGGGGCAGGGTGGGTTGAAAGAAATGAGACACTGACTGGGGCACACAAGGTGCTCCATGCATAGCCCGGTTCAAACCAGTTGCTGGGGCACTCCAGCCCCAGCTCTGGCGCGAAACTGGACAAAGGGAAAGGGGTGTAATCACCCCTTTGCCAGGTTCCACCCATAGGTGGGACCTAGCAGGTAATCCAGCCCCTTAGATTAGTATAAAGCTAGGAGCTATGTCTAGAGACATTAGATTATCCTGAACTGAAACTCTGAAATGAAACTCTGGACCTTCGACATTCTACTGCAATTAGAAGACTGAAGAATCTACCTTGTGGTCAAGGAGTGACCACCCTGTGCAAACAGGCACCATCAGTGACTTGCTGGTTTGCTTTGTCGACGCTCCCGCTGGAGCCTGAAGACTTAGTGATGCAGCCTCTGGACTTCTAGACTTCTCTGACCCCGACCCACATCCACAACAAAGCTGAGACCTGTGGCAGACACGAGAGACGTGGGACCAGACTACCTGCAGTACCTGCTTTTTGCTAACTGTGCAGCTTCTGAGGCGTCCTCAAAGTTGTGCATTGGGACTTGAGAAGCCCCAACCATGAGCCGTAAGTGCACGGAAGCTCAGCCCTCCACACTCCACGAGTGCCGCGTGGGGCCTGTGCCTGCATTTCTCCTTGACGTGGCTTTGCGGTTGCTAGCCCGCTGGCTAATGGCCCTCCTGAAGACATCCTTTTGAATCAATACCACTTGCCTGGTTGCTCTGGGCTTGCTCCTGCTTTCCTATAAATGGGGAAGCTCTCCAGACCTTTCTGGTCTGAACAGAAGCCGATCTTCCCTTCCTGCGTGGGTTACCTTTGCCAAGGCTTGTTGACTCCAATCCAAAAGCCGACACCGCCAACAGCGAGATCTTTTGTGGGACAGTCCGTATCCAGCTCCTGGTCATCGTCGACGCCTCCTGGTCCACGTGGCTGCAGAGACAAGCTTTGCATCTTCACCTGATTGCATCTCGACATCGCCTGGTTCCTTCCTGGTCACTGGCTAGTGACCCAGACTCTGTCCCCTCTGCTTTCAGGTTCTTCACTGCTCCGATCCACTCTTGGATCCACCCGGACATCTTTTTCCTGGTCACCTGCAGCATCTTTTTGCAGCTCTCCATAGGATTCGACGACGAAACCCGACACAAAAGAACACCTATGCACCCGGCTTCCCTGGGTGAGGTAACTTGAGTACTCCGATGCTCCCATGGGTAACAACTATCGAAGTGTCCTAGTTTAACTGGATTTTCCCGTAGTCCATTCGGAAGTGTCCGAAGTCAACTACTTTGTAACTTTTACGTTCCCATTGAAAGTCTATGGTAACTCGCATGTGTATTTAGACACTGCACACGCATCCTGTGGGACTCCTACTTCCTAACCTTTGGTTGTTCAGTGTAGCCCCAGCGATTCTCTAGGCCCTAGGCCTATTCACCTTTCCTGAAGTGGTTCTTATACTACTTACTTAGTATATGGTTTGTGAGGCCCCTACGGCAGAATTGAATTTGTGCAACTTATAGTATGCTTATTGAGTAACTTGTGCTATATCTCGAACTCTGACCTCATAAGGAGTGCAGAGGGGTTATGTTAGTAATAAATACATATATATTTGATATATACCTCGTGTGGTGTCCTTTCATTTGGTATTCAAGGGGTTATTATTGGTAAAACAATTGGCTTTGCATGCTCTCTGAAGTGTTAGCCTATGAATGCTTTGTGCATGCTGCCACTAGGATAGCTGGTCTATAAGGTTGACTTTACAACCATCACCCTAAGGGTTGTTTGGACTGATACAGGGTGCCCACTAGAATAGTGAACATCACATATCAGGCCAACTTCTCACACAGATGATTAATTTAATGAGGCTGTCATCTAGAATATGTTTTATAATGTTCACAAAGGTTGCGTTCTTATTGAGCAAGGAACAGGTGCAGGGGATTAATTGCATGAGAGCTTTCTTCCGGAAGGTTCACATTGATTTTATCTTTGCCGGTTGCTTGATGCTTATACTGGTGGATTTTCTGGACAATTCTGTGGCGCCTGAAACCTGACCTTGCATATGCATTGTAAACCATTTTTCAAAGCTATTAAGCCTTTTCAAACAAACCGAGAAACACCAGATGAAGTTAGCTATTATAACAGCATGTAATATGGTCAAAAGTCAGGTTACAATACATTTGTTCATTCATAAGTGTTGGGAGGAATGATATGAGTCATGCCGGTATATTGTGATAGTGAAAAGAGGTGAGCTGTAGCAGGAATCCTTACAAAGCTAGTCTTCAGGCTAGTTGCACTACTCAATATCGAGGCCAAGAATAGTGAAATTCAAGAATATTGTGGACAAATTATTGAAGACCAAAATATTGAAAGGTGCTTGCATAAAGAGGAAGTATAGATTTACTGTTCCTAACTTCACATCTATGTACCTTGAAGGTATGTATGTTGTCAAGGTACATGTATGTATCATTAAGTACAGAAAATGTATGCTTTCATACCTCACAATATTATGAATTTGATTTTTTCCCCTCAATAGTTGCATACTTGGATGTTCTAGCTTCGATACTTAGGGGGCTTACCTTAAATGTCACAAAGCAACATCTTCTCCTCCTTTAGTTGTTGCCAATCTACTCCTGATCTACCTTCACCGGAATGCCTGGAAGCAGTAATCAGTTCTAGCCTTTTCCATCTAAAAGGTTAGAGTAATGTTCGGTTCAGTACATCTTGCTGTACCTTGAGAAGGAAAATAAAAGGTAACCCAGCATGGTGGTCAAAAGGCATGTTATGCCAGCCACAGGACTTTGCACTCAGTTCTTCGGTTCCATATTACCAAATAAAATGTAGCTATGCATTGGGGCTATTGAGGCTACATGCTATATTTTTATATCTACAAATAACCCTGGTTGCTGGTTCTGGTTGAGGAGTTCAGCACATCCAGAGGGGTAGGAAAGGTAGCAGCAATCTTAATGCACCTCCCAGTGGTCTGAAAAAGGAGCCTTACAAAATATTCTAATCACATAACTTGTTTACTCCAATTGCATCTATGGGTGAGTTCATGCAAACATAATTTCAATGTATAATCCAGTGACATCTTATTAGGTGCCACGAGTATCTTTAAAACTATATCCATAAATACTACCTCAAAATTATTGCTTATAGAAGCAGCATCTACAGTCCGATTTTTCAGGAGTAGTTTCTGATATAGAAAACACATCTGGAGCAGAAGGGATGATGCTAGCTCTCATCAAGTCGTGTTTGAGGCCTTAAATGTATTTTGCTTGTGTTCTCAGCTGAACTGCTTCCTAATGCAGAAAATAAAGTGATCGGGTTTCGTGAGAGCTCGGCTGCAACAAACTCATGTGTAGTTTTTGGACCAAGGAGCTTAAGGAAATGGAAGTCTGTTGCATGCTCCAAATTCCCGTGGGGTTTGTGGGTTTTTGATTTAATCTGGTAACAGTCTGCAACTTCAGCCACACCTAAAACACACATTTTTCTAATTGTAGGATTGAAAACGAAAAAATATGGGAGAACTGTATGGTGGATGGAAGTATAGAGGAAACAGAAGAAACTTGATGGAATATAGGAAAGGGCATTTCTCACGAATGTCAAAGGTGTTTTCTAATAGCATTCTACACCACATATCTACAGTGCCATATAACACCCATACAGTGTCATAGGGCCTGATTTAGGACCTGATTACCAGTTTAGATGTTATGTATTGCACATTCTTTATTAAGCACAATAAATAACACCTTTTATGAGTTATTTGGGAATAGCATACAGATTTGGTGTTTGACTCATCAAAATCCAAATGAAGCGGTAAACACTGTGGGGCAGATTTACAAGCCCCTTTTGCCTCTTTTACGCCGCTGTTGCGTCACTTTTGTGATGAAGCGGTGGCACAAAAGATGCGCCATGGTGCAGGGGATTTACAACGTGACGCATCTGGGAGATGCGTCACGTTGTAAAGCCCTGCGCAATAAGGAGGCGTTCCAGCGCAGGGGGGGGGGGGGGGGCGTTCCTGCGCTGGAACGCCTCCTAAAAGTGGCTGAGTGAAATCTACAAGATTTCACTCAGTCACTTTGGGGCCCATGCTGCATCAAAACCCTGCGCCTGCTTGAAGCAGGCGTAAGGATTGATGCAGCATTGTAAAGATAGGGCACCCCAGAGCATTGCTGGAGCTGCGTCGCACAGCCTCATAAATGAGACCCTAGGTATCTAGCTTCAGGCTCTTAATGGTGAGCACATAGAGTGGAGCAGCAACATATTTACTTTAAGACTCCACCTTGTAAAGACTGATGAAGGACATTGAAAGGGCTTGCAGTTTATTAAAACAGGCCTCTGTCCCCCTGTCCATATGGTTAATCTGCTTACGCCAACCACTCCCCTCACCACCAATTAAACAAATCCACAATCCAAGCCATTACAACCGTGTTAATTACTGGAATTTACCATATGCCAACCCTGACTCAAAAATTACAAAATATGTTATTCAGTAAATGCTCTCTGTTACCATCAACTAGAACAAGATGCTGCCTTTACCATCGTTGCCCTCTGGTACAGGAAAAACAGTGGGAGCATTTTTTCATGATTCAATAAAAAGCTAATAGTCAAGAATGGTCAGGTAACTAATAACAGGCATTAGTGCAGATTTAAGGCATTATGAATAGGTGAAGGCATAGCGTAGAAGCAAAAAGAAAGCCATAGGGGCTTTCGGCATGCTATTTTGTATTTTAGAACCACTATATGTCACCAGCGATGGAACCCAAGCTAATCAGTGGGTCTCTGCTGCTAAAGTCATATGAAACCACTGTCCCTCTGTGTTTCTCACCTAAGGTATCCATGCTTCCTGTCTCTTGGCTTTTCCTTATTATATAACCCAATCGTCTATTTACAAGGTTGCTTACTTTCTTTAGTGAGGGTCTGAAGACATGCTGTTTGAATGCTCGGTATTGTAGTTTGAAGGACAATCGGTCATAAGCAGCACAATAGAATCATGTTATGTAAGTTGAATGGTTTATAAGGGTCCACTAGTGAGCAGCCTGGCCCAGCTGCCTTCGTTCTCTGCAGGACCCGGAAGATTAAACAAAGATTCCCAATGGCGGGAATATGGGGTTGCCATAGATGTTCAAATTTGTGTGCCAGCCGAAGATTACGGGGCATATTACCAAGCATGAGCAAAAAATATCGCTCAGCTTGGTTAGGGGCCGAAATTATATCGCCGAGCATCGACGATTTTTATCGCTTAGGAGCCTTGATATTATCAAGGTTTATCTCCTAAGCGATAAAAAATAAGCTGAAATGCATGAATATCGCTGTAAAGTCAGCGATATTCATGCATAATAGAACAAATGCTCCTAGCCATGTTATCCACCTACCATTGGATAACATGGCTAAGAACTGCTCAGGGCAGGTGTTAGCTTTTGGAGATATTCGCGCTTAGCGCGAATATCTCCAAAAGTTGGTAATAGGAGATAGCGATGTTAGCGACTGTTTCCAGTCGCTAACATCTTGGCACGCCCACTTTGCATGTCATTAGTGATAAATTTCTCTGACATGCAAAGTGGGGCCCAAGATGGTTGCTATCTCCTACTAGCTGTCGCTAACTGGTGTTAGCGACAGCTAGGTAATAGGGAGATAAAATTATCTCCGCTTTCTTGGCTTTTAAAGCCAAAAAAGCGGAGATAAACCCCCTTGATAATATGCCCCTACCATTTTAAAGTTGAGGTTTACGAGGAAAAACGTCACGTGTCATGAAAACCCATAATATATCTCAAGCCGAGGCTTTTTTTGAAAATACAACTGTTGGAAGAAAATAAGAGCATGTCGTGCTCACGTTTAGGAACAGCTAACTCAAATGAGCAGGGGGGGGGGCTCGGGAATGCCTCGGTGTTTAGCTAGCTCTGGTAAGGCGGTTTGCCAAAGCACCTGCAAATTATACTGTGGACGTTTCAAAGAGCGTAACTTTAAAAGCATTTGGAAAGACTGCGTCTTAAGGAAATCCCAGATGTTGAGGTAATGTGAGAAAAATGCAAATTCGAAAATGTATAGATGGAACATTCAATCCTCATGTGAAAAGTGAATGATACGGCCTTAAAATGAATTTTTTACACGGTGCTATGGAGATTTACTCGATTTACGTTCATGCTGTTTTCAGTCATTCATTGGAATTTTTGTGCTTAGTGTATGACTTCTGAATGAAAGAAGTTTTATGCATTGTGAGATGTGTTTTTAAGTAATGTTTGTCAAAAAAGAGGTACAGAAAAGGAAAATAGATGGGATCTTTCATACATTAATATTATAAGAGGGACATATTTTTAATGTCTCCATATAAAAACAAAAATTCTCTTCTTTTGTATTATGCTTTACTGAACATCTAGGACAGGGTCATCGAATATAGCTAAAGACACACTGAACTTTGAAAACACAGGGGCTGATTTACAAGCCCCCTGCATCACATTTACGCCGCCGTTGCGTCACTTCCGTGATGCAGCAGCGGCGTAAATCATGTGCCATGTTGCCCCTTATTTACAGCGTGACGAATCTAGGGAGATGCACCACATGAATCACCTGTGTTAGGTTTCACGTGGGCGTTCCGGCGCAGGGTGGGCGTTCCATCGCAGGAACGCCTCGTAAAAGTGACGCAGTGAAATCTACAGGATTTTACTGAGTCAATTTTACGTTCATGCTGTGTCAGAACCCTGCGCCTGCTTGAAGCAGGTGTAAGGAGTGACACAGCATGGTGGGCATAGGGCGCCCATGAGCCTTGCTGGAGCCACGTTGCTCTTGCGTCACAACTCCAGCAATGCGCCGCCTTTACGCCACTGGATGCGACACGCATCACCCTATCCTTGCGCCACAGTGCGCAGCCTTGTAAATTCAACACATTCGTGGTGGCGCAGGGAGGAAATTGTGTGTCGCATTTGTTCTGGCGCATCCCTGCGGATTTGCAGAGATGCGCCAGAACTCGTAAATCTGCTCCACAGTGCACAAACTTGCCATATTTCAAGCTGTACTTTAAGAGGACAGAAAATCTTTGTTTCAGCCCAGGAAAGGCTTGCACCTCTGCCAGTGTTATTAAACCATGGTGAGTTATGCTTTATGCATAGCGAGTCATAGTACAAAATATGCTTTAATTATGAAGACCTAGGCCTTCAGGGACACATACATATTTGCACATGTCCAATTTGTCACTTGCAGAAAAAGACCCTGGATGCCTAAGAGAGATTCTTTAAGGCCGGAGCTCAACGACCCACAAACTACATTGCCATTAGTATTAAAACGTCAGCTGGTTGCCATAATCTAAAGTAACAATAGGTAGGGGAAGACAAGGATCAATTGTAATCCAGTAGGGATTTGATTACCATTCAGAGGGAAGAGAATGGAAGGTCCAGCCACAGTCGTGCCCCAGATATGAAGACAACAAAAGAAATGACTGGGCTGTTCCTGGAGGAAGAAAGAAGGAGAAGGTCACTAAAGCCTTATAGCCCGCCGTAGCGGGCTATACCGGCTATTAAAGGCCAGATGAATCGTTAAAGGCCCGAGCCGAAGGCGAGGGACTTTAACGAGACAGCAGGACTTTAATTGCCGGTATACCCCTGCTACGAAGGGCTATAAGGCTATTAGAACATTCTGCCACTAGAGGGCAGAATGGTCTAACAAATGAAACAAAGGGTCCTTGAAGCTCGAGGGGATATAAATCCCCTCGAGCTTCGAGAAGCCTTTGTAGAACATTGGAATGTTGCTCTGCGGGCCTTTACCGCCCCGTAGAAGCAGGGAGCACTCCATTGTCTGCAATGGAGCTCCCAACATTCCAATGTTCTAATAGGGTATAAGGGCCAGTGCTCAATGGAGGACCACCCCTGGGTATCCAATTTGTTGGATATAATGGCCTCACACACCCTTGCGAGTGTCATGCTTCATCATCGGCAGTGCTCCTCGTTGGGCAGGCGGTGCAATGCCCAACGGGCTCACCTCAAAGAGGGGCTCTTTATCGGAGATCTTTTATCCAACTGCCTATGGGTGAAGTGAGGGTGAGGGGCCAGGACAGAGTAGATAGTGTGGGTGAGGATAAAATGTGGCACAAGGTACCGGAAAACAATTTTGTTCTGGTGGTCCTCTGCCACAAGTAAAATCAAGGATAGCCGGTGCTCACAGGAAATGTGGTTTCCCAGAGTGGACCAGGGCTAAAGTGCAAATGGTGTGGTCAACATGTTTTTCGCTTCTAGTACATTGACTGTGATTCTTCAGGACCTAGTAAAAAACTACAATCTACAAAACATGACCTAACCATTAGTATCAGTTTATATACAGCACACAAGTTGTACTACCTGTTTGACACTGCTCTTGCCTAGAGGTTAGAGTAATGGGGTGTCAACAGTACCCGGTGGGTCTGACATCAAGGGAGAAGCCATAAAGGTTGAGGTTTCTAATTCTTGTGTCAGTGCCAGTTGCGCTTACCCATCTCACCGGGTACTGTTGACACCGTGAGGTGAGCCCGTTGGGCATTGCACCGCCTGCCCAACGAGGAGCATTGCCGATGATGAAGCATGACATTCGCAAGGGTGTGTGAGGCCATTATATCCAACAAATTGGACACCCAGGGGTTGTCCTACATTGAGCACTATCCCTTATACCCTAGTGACCTTCTCCTTCTTTCTTCCTCCAGGAACAGCCCAGTCATTTCTTTTGTTGTCTTCATACCATAATCTAATGCCATCAACGTGTCCTGCACTATGGAAGACTGTCAGACAAATATTGCTGACACTATCTGTACACATGCCTTGGATCTCTGGATTTTGAATAAAACTTGAATGAAGGACCGCGCCAAATAGTCATGGATCCTCTCTTCCTCACAACTGGTGCATTGATTACATTACTGCTTCTCTAACTGCTCCCCCAATATTATCTTGCCTGTTGGCTTGAAATTAGCACAAGGGTGTCAGGAATGATTCAATTGCTTTGCATGATTCTCACCAAGATGCATTGCTGTGAGTGGCATCTCCTGGATCTGGTTACTAATTGTCCCTGTGTTGGACTTGAAAATGAGGGCATATGATGTGAATTGGCCTTACATAACATAAAATTATAGGTGGGTAACTATGAATGACAGCAATGTTTCTCACCTTAGAGTTATGAAAGACAAACTAGACAACTTGAGCTTCAGGCTTATGTCTTCATGTCTATTTCTTTTCACTCAGAGCCCATCAGTTAAACATATCCATTTTATTCACTGTAACCCATCTATAATTCTTGATGTATCACACTTTGCTTGTTTCCTAATCAAAAATTAGTTGAAACAATACTGCATTAAAAACTGCACATGAGACTTTTTTCACATTGGGCCACTTTATCTCTAAATAGGGCAGTTTATGGTTCTATATAAGGAGATTGGTGAGACCACCCTTAGAATACCTTATCTCTTCTTGTGATCAGTGACTTATTGCTTAGACAACCACTTGGGTTCAAAATATTTAA
Source organism: Lissotriton vulgaris (assembly GCF_964263255.1). Taxonomy (NCBI): domain Eukaryota; kingdom Metazoa; phylum Chordata; class Amphibia; order Caudata; family Salamandridae; genus Lissotriton; species Lissotriton vulgaris. Next base: position 244,112,770 of record NC_141696.1, on the reverse strand, counting down.
CACATAGACCCAGCTATTCTGGTGACTGGAGTGCCAAATACCTTCTCTTGCACCACCTTATTCCAAGAAGTGAGTTGCATTGCTTAACTTTCTAAAGTGACAACGCCTGGAATTATGTATAAAATGGTTCCCTTGCAGAAAAAAATACAAACACCATTCTAAAAGAAGGACATATAGCAACAGCTTCTCTCTAAATTATACTTTCATTTAATCTCAGACTGACTCAGCCATACATTTCTCAAAAAAACGTTTTAAAATTATTAAACAGGCTGCTAATTGTTGTTGTTCCTTCTTAATAAGTTACCCGGAGGTGAAATATTAATAATTTAAACTTTTTCTTTAAAGGTTTTATAATATGGATATTCCATTCACAATACTGTCTCACAGTAATCTTAATCATAATTAAACAGAGCATGTTCAATCACGTGGCTATCATTTAAGGAGATAGAAGAGAGACATTTAATTCTAACCATCTCTAATTTCCGAATATGCCATAGTTTTGCCTCATTACTACTGGGCTTGTAAAGAGCATAAACAATCATACGGCTCTTTTTTTAACATACTTTATTGATTTTATGAGCTGTTGCATCATGCGAGAGCATTAATACAGTCAGTACATAGGCGGTTTACCAATGTGGGGTATTGACATCTTAATATGCGCCTATTGTAATATCTAATTTACTGACTAATTAACATCAGATCTTTTATGGAATAACCTAGTTAACTTCTCATCAAATCACGCCTTCAAAAAAATAATTGAATGCTCTGTTGAAAACATTCTGTCTCAAACCTGGAGATCTGAATCAATTTCAACCTATTTCACTACTATCCAAATGTACTGTGTCCACTACTAAACAGTGTTCATTTTGGATAATTAGCCACTGGGTGACACACTGTCTGGTTTCAGACTTGGTTTTCAGCAGAGCTGGACAAAATGTATGCTTCACTTGTGAAGTTGAGTAAAGTCTGGAAACTTTGCTTCAGTAAAGGCAAGCTATGCTTCCTAACATTGTCTGTCTTTGCCTGAGTTAAAGGCATGGTCATCTTGCTCATATCCACCAAGGATTTTATGGTGTTGGATTTCCTGTGGGTAGGCACCGATGCACTATTTGGCAAGGGTGCCTTCATTGGGGTTATGATTGTTTTTATGCAGGAAGGGTTTTCCTCTTTCTATGCATGCTGCAGAATCCAGCACGCATAGAAACAGGAAAAAAAAGAGGAGAAATAAATGTATTTCTCCTCGTTGTGCCTCCTCAAGCCTCCCCTGGTGAGGCGTAGAATTATGACGCATTCCCAGGTTTACAAAACATTGTAAATCTGGAAATGCTGCAGACTCCATGGGTGTTGCTGTGAGTGTTCCAATACAATACATGGAATGCCCCTTTCACCCAAAGTGCTGCTTGAAAAGGGGCTTTATTTACAAGGACATGAAAAGCCAGACAGTGTGGCTTTATGTGGCCTTGTAAATATGGAGCACCACACTGTGCCGCCGGTGCAGGTAAAAAAAATGTTGCTCCAGCGGTACAAGACCTTTGTAAATATGTCCCTTAGTGTTAAACGGAAACAACTGTGCATCAGGGTAAATAAGCGTCAGATTTTAAATGTTGGGCCTGATTCCGAAACCTATTTGAACACGACGGCTGAACTTCCATGCATCAATTACTTGACTTAATAATACAAATTCATAAATGTAAATTTACATTTTTCACAAGCCTTTAAAAGTAGATAATATTACCCCAGTATACTGCAAATTCTGTATGAGCAATTCTTCTGCCAGAGGAGTGAAGTGAACATCCAGGATCAGAGTGCACTTGAAGATTTGTGCTTACACAAAAGGACATGAGTTTATAGTTATGTTATGTTATGTTATGTTAAAATTATTTCTTAAGCGCGCTTACACCAAGCGGTTACATGGCGCTAAGGGGAGAAAAACTGTGGCAGTGAGAGTCATGGAGATTTAATCATAGGCTTGTGAGAATAAGCGTGTCTTCAGTAGGGTTCTAAATTTGGTGTAGCATGTTGCCAATCTCAACTCGTTCGTACGGGAGTTCCAGAAGCGGGGGGCTAGGAAAGAGAATCTCAGACCTCCATATTTTTTCCGTCTGAAGGTAAGGATAGTGAGCAGATGGAGATGGGAAGAGCGGAGCTCACGGGACGGGACGTAGCGTTGGATCCGGGAGGAGATAAAGGCATGGGCTTGATGGGCTAAAGCTTTGAAGATGGTGCAGCCAAGTTTAGAAAACACCGTTTGGCTACCGGGAGCTCTTCAGCAAAGAATATGTTGATGTTTCGGTTGGCGGAAAATAAGCCTGTCTGCCTGATTCTGCACAAGTTGCAGACGATGGAGTTGGTAAGCTTGGATGCCCACATATAGCGCATTCGCATAGTCGACACAGGAGGTGACAAGGACCATGATGACAATGGTGAGTGCTTCCTTGGTAAGGAATCTACAGATTTTACAGATTCTATGAAGGTGAAAGAAGCAGGAGGAGACTACTGCATTGATTTGGGGCTTAAGGTACAGATCGCTGCAGATGATAACTCCAAGGCTTTTTTCAGATTTTACTGGGTGAGGAGCAGTGTCTAAAGGTGACGGCCAGAAGCTAGGGTTCCAGGGATTGGTGGAGCCTCCGGTTAGGACCAACTCGGTTTTATCGGGGTTGAGTTTGAGTTGACTAGAATACATCCATTCGCTGATAAAAGTCATGGTAGATTGAAAGTTGCTAATGGATGCATTGGAGGAATCCATGTTGAAGACCAATTGAAGGTCGTCAGCATAGTTAAAAATAATGGCAGGGCTATTTCGTAAGGAAACAATCAGAGGTTGCATATAGAGGTTAAATAAAAGGGGCGAGAGGGCCGAGCCCAGGGGGACCCCACAGGTCAGATTGGTTTTACTCGTAAAAAATTTTTTTAGGCGGACTGCCTGAGAGTGCCTATTGAGGAAGGAGGTGATCCACTTTGGTGCCATACCCCGGATACCTGCATTGCTAACACGGTCGATCAGAAGTTCATAATCGACATGTTAAAGGCCGCCGAGAGATCCAGGAGCACCAGGGCCTGGGGGATGTTATTGTCGGCTCCGTTCCTGAGTTCGTCCATAACTGCCAGAATAACAGATTCTGTGGAATGAGCGGGCCTGAACCGTCAATCCACAGAATCGGGGGTCAAGGAAATGGGAAAGCTCGATGAAAGAGCTGAGGCAGTTCGTGACATGAGCCTCTAAAATTTTACTGAGGTTGTGGAGCAAGGAGATGGGGTGAAAATTACTTAAAACCGAGGGGTCTGCATTGGGCTTTTTCAGTATGGGGACCACGGTGATGCATTTAAAGATGTCTGGGACGACGCCTGTTTTGAGAGAGTTATTCAGAAGCGAAAGCAGCGGGTCAGGACAGATGGTGAAAGCTTCTTTCAGGATATGGGGGGGGCAGCAGTCATTGGGAGTACCCGATCCCACTCTGTTTAGTAGTGTCAGAAATTCTTCTCGAGTGATCAGAGGAATTTGGTCAAGTGTGAAAGAATTTTTATGTATGGCGGGAGGGATAGAAGGAGAGGTGGGGGTGGGGATATAGTTTTTTATAAGGGTGATTTTGTCGATGAAAAAAGAATTTAAAGAATCACATAAGATTTGTGAGGGCACAGATTGTAGGGTGACCCTGTCGGGATGGGTGAGCTCATTGACTATCGAGAAAATATCTTTGACCTTCGTGGAGGAGTTTGTAATTTTTTGGGAAAAGTAGTCAGATTTGGCCTGGAGGATTGAGTCTTTATAATTTTTTTGTAGAGCGGCATTTTTCGCTCTCTCCTCAGGTGCATAGGCTCTGCACCAACGGCGTTCCGCTTGTCTAAGGGCAAGTTTTTCTTTTTTTTAGGGTGTTGGAGAACCAGCGTTGAGCATCGTGGGTTGTTTGAGTGAGATTTTCCTCAGGGGAGCTACCTTGTTACTAGCTGCTTCCAACCAGCTGTCAAGGTTGGAAGCTTGAAGGGCGATGGGGGACTGGTCTTGAGGGGGGAGGCAGTTAATATTGCATGGAACTCATCCAGATTGGCCCGTGTCCAGTTCCTGGCCAGAAGGTTGTTGGTGGGGGGCAATGGAGTGGGGGGCACATTGGTAATGGTAAAGGAGATACAGTGATGGTCGGACCATGAGCAGGGAGAGACTAGATGAGATGTAATTTCTAGATTGGAGGTCCAGATTTGGTCTAAGATGTGCCCCTTGACATGAGTGGGCATGTACACGTGTTGGAAAAGGTTCATGCCATTTAGAGAGTCCGTGAACTCAACTGAAGTGGGGCATTCATGGGTGTCAGAGGGCCAGTAATTAAAATCACCGAGGATGATGATCTTAGCATGATTGATGACTAGCTGAGAGATGAGATTACCGAAAAGTTGAGGAAAGAGGGGCATGTGATCCTGGGGTCGGTAGAAAAGAGCACATATAAAGGAGGATTTGGGTAAATCAAGTTTTAAAATGAGACTATCGACATGAGGTAGAGCATTTGTCTGGATGGTGGTGAATTTATATTTATGAAGAATGATAGCTGCCACTCAACCCCCCCCGGCTTACCCGATGCCCTATATCAATGAAGTATGTAGTAGCCCTTGGGGATTGCTGCCAGGATATCGGGGTAGGAGTCAGCTGTAAGCCATGTCTCTGACAGGAATAAGATGTCTTGTTTCTCCGCTTTACCATCGAGCGGGTGTTTAGATAGATGATGGAAAGCTGGCTAGCTGCCAGGGAGATGAGAGTGGTAGATACCTGAGGTCTCGAGGGAACAGTATACTGGGGGCGACGGCTGGGGAGAATGTGTCTGGGACACAGAATCCCTTCGTTTTTTAAGGCTGCCCTGGTATTACGACCAATGGGCCAGGTATCCTGTAATTTGTGGAGCTCGCAGGAGAAGTAGGAGGTAAGTTGGACATAGTGGCTGCTACCTGGTTCCGGCCGGGCGCGGATGGGCGCAGGAGGGCTAGACGGGCTGCCTGTCCTGAGCATGGGTCGAACTTATACCCCAGGGAGGAGGTATCAGGGGGGTGTGTCGTGCTCTACCCGGTCCGCCCTCCACTCAAACAGCAACAGCTGCGGTGGACCGGGGTTGGAGTGGGAGGCGTTCGGCGCGAGTAGCAGGAGCTTCTAACAAGAAGGTAGGAGTGATTCAGGGTTTTTAAAATCAACCACAAACCAAATTTTTAAAATAGAGCAGATCCCTACACCCACAAGGGTGCAGCCAGCGCTCGCTGCCTACAATGTTCCAGCCGCAGGTAGCAAGGATATGGGCCTTATGAGCGTTTCCAAGATCGGCGTCAGGGGGGTGTGTCGCGCTCTACCCGGTCCGCCCTCCACTCAAACATCAACAGCTGTGTTGGAACGGGGTCGGAGCGGGAGGCTAGCGGCGCAAGAAGCAGGAGCTTCTAACAAGAAGGTAGGAGTGATTCAGGGTTTTTAAAATAAACCACAAACCAAATTTTTAAAATAAAGCAGATCCTTACACCCACAAGGGTACAGCCAGTGTTCGCTGCCTACATTGTTCCAGCCGCGCGTAGCGAGGCTATGGGCCTTATGAGCATTTCCAAGATCGGCGTCAGGGGGATGTGTCGCGCTCTACCCGGTCCGCCCTCCACTCAAACAGCAGACGGAGCAAAGGGAGCAGTTCAATAATCCATGTAGCATATCTCAATAACCCTTTCATTCAGGAATAACCATTTCGTCACTCAGTAATAAACATATCATTATATGCCTAAAGGCATTCAGGAAACACTGCTTTAGGCAGGAGCATAAAACATTCCATTAAAGATCAGGCAAAGCCCACATTTCATTAGGCCAGAATAACCATTACATTTAACTAGGAATGGACGTTTCAGTACTTAAACAGGTCAATATGCCCAGTAACCTGGCTTCCTTGTGAACACAAGGTGTATAGAACTATGCCCCAGCCAGGGGCTAACTTTTACTAAACTCTGGATCCAAATGTGTCAGGCAGGGCTCTGGCCCAGCTACCCAGGGCCAACGGGGCCCAACAACAGTCTCCCTCGGGGAGGGGCGAACTTGGAGCCTCCCTCCGGCCTTCTGCCCTCCTCCCCGGGGGTTTACCTTGTCCTTTGGGCCTCCTCAGCCCTTGCGTCGTGCTGCAGGCAGATAGGGGGGGCTCGGGCTCTCCTCGGAGCCCCCTCACGGTAATGCAGGCCTCCGGGCAGTGTCCGGCAATAGCAGGGGTTGGCATGGGCCATCAAGGAAGCAGTGGAGGCCGCGCACTTACAACGGACCTTTCCCGGGCCTCCCGAGGGCTCTTGGGGGCCGGGGACCAATCCGGGCAGGCCGAGGCGTAGGCGCGCCCGCAGCCGCCAATGGCAGTGCGGCCTGCGGTTGCCCGGCCTGAAGGCCCAATGGTTGAGCGGAGCAGGGAGGGGCGGAGTACAGGACGCAACCCGGTCACGTGATGGCAGTTCCCAGCTTCAGGGCCTAGCGCGGCCTACGCACAGTTTGCGGCAGCCTACCCAAGGCTCTGGGGGCCGCCGCAGGGACTCTACATGTTCGGGCCAGGCTGCGGCGGTGATTTCGGCTCTGGAGCCACAACAGGTCGCAGATTACAGCTCTTCTCAGGACACAGCAGGTGAGCGCTTGAGGGGCAATTTAGGCAGTTCATGCAGTTTAAACAGGACAGGCCACACGACCGTGGCAGGAGAGCAAAGGGAATTAGGCCCAGGTCAAGACAAAGGGGCTCAGAAGGGACACAGCCCCGTACCTGGTTGATCCCCAGTAGTCCTGTGGGCAGTCAAGGGTTCCTCTTGGCGCATTTTGGTTCCTGCGCCCTTGATAGGCAGTTGCTTGAAGAGGGGGGGGTTGAGTTGGAGGCTGGAGGCAGGACAGTCTCAGCAGGTCACTGCAGGTGGTATCTGGGTTCCCCTCCCGCCGGGCCAGATCAGTGGGCTAGATCACTCAGCTTGGAAGACAGCACCTAAGACCTGTCACTTCCAGTGATATAGGTCCCTGTCTAGGCCCTACCGCCTTAGTCTCCTGTATAGGCTCCTCCAGGTCAGTGATGCCCCAACTGACTAAAACTTTTCCCGCCTTTTCTTATATATGCCCAGGTCAGGTGACCACACTCTAAGGCGGCAAAAAGCAGATCCCTCCTCTATTCTGGAAGGTTCCAGGAGCTTCCCTACTCTAGCTATAGGAGAAAAAGGCGGGCTGGTGTTGCAACAATGTTTAAGGGTCCCAGCTAGCTCCTGGCAACTAGGGTGCTACTAAAAAGACCACTCTACAGTAGCAGGGGCCTATGGCAGCCATGTTGGAGGAAGAGAGCACCTGCACCTTAGCATTGATTAGCAATGGGAAGGCTCTCGGAGACCTAAGGCCAACGAAAAAGAGGGTCGAAAAAATTAGGAAAGGCCGGAAAAAAACAGGGAAGGGCCACCCTAGGGATGACAGGTATAACAGGAGGAAAAGGACATTTGTGGAGAAAATAGTTTCCGATGGGAAAGTATAGAAAAATTTGACTAATGAAAAATTATTTTCAAATGTTCAATTTTAATTTATATACAAACTGCATGCCAATCTGCCTTGATATAGAAGCATGTTATAATTCAGCACTATTTTGCAAGAGTGCCGATTGGAACCTCCATATTATTCAGAATTGCAGTACTCTGAAAACTTTAGTGATTCGTAAGAATTATTTTTTTTTTAAGTTCAAGAAAAATACTTTATTAAGTAATATAAAGGTGTCAATAAGAAATACAACTTAAAATCCTCATAATGTTGTGTCTCCCTAGATGCCTCAAAATTATCCAGCCCTACCTACTCTACATCTTTTGGATACATCATGGACATTTTGAATACTGTAAATATTGCACTAAAGACAAGATGCACCAATTGAAGTGTGTAAGGTTTCTTTTTTACAAAGTTGACATGTGATGGTTCGGGCAGATTTACATGAAGGTGGTGATGGAGCAGTCATGGTAAATGAGATGTAAGAGTAGACACCACATGGATGTGGTGACCCAGTCCAACAGACAGGTGCCATTGACAAGGCAGTGTGGGGAAGGACAGTCCAAACAGTCAATGCAGTAGGGAAAAGGGTTGCCATCAGGGCTGGCTCCGTGACTGGCGTTTGGCTGGTGCTTTGCCTCCAGAGACTCCCAGGCTCTTCTTTGGATGCCCCCTTGGTTGCTTGGCTGGGGGGGATGGTGCGCTGTTATCCTGCAGCACAACAGAGGGGGGCGGAGGTGTTGTTTGGGATGCAGGCCTGTCCCTCTGTAACGCCACTTGCTGGCCCATGAGGTCCAACATTTGTTCAATGACAGTGTCGATGGACCTCATCAGCAGGAGGAGCTTACGTAATAGTTTGTCAGACCGGCCACTTTGTCCCTGGACCTGTTTGAAGGCCCCGATGACTCTGTTGAAGTGGTCCAGGGTTGGTGTGCCAACCTACTGAGGTCTGGGGGGTGACCCTGGCCCACCTACCCCGCCCTGCTACCACTGACTTGTTGCATCACCACTGTGGGTCCCCGCTCACTCTCCCTGCCGTCCACAGGTGTCGATGTAGGCTGGTCATCCCCTGAGACAGGGAGGGTGCTGCAGGTGGCACTGGTGGTGGTGGTGGAGGTGGTGGCGGTTGCGGCAAGGTCTGTAAGTGCAGGGGTCTGCTGTGCAGTTGTTGTTGCAGCATATGTAGTGGTGGGGAGGATGGGGCCCTTGGACCTGTTGCTCCCTGGCACACCAGATGGGCAGGCCTGGAGCTCATCATCCAAAGTATCCTGAGAGTCTACATCCGAGAGTCCATAGACCGGGGGTGGAGACTGGCTCTGCTGGTCGTTGTTGTTGTCCTCAGCAGTGAGTTCTTCGTCACCTGTGGATTAGATGGGGAATGTTCATTGTTGGGCACTGTGCAAGTATTCTGTTGGCTGTGTGTCATCCACTGTCTGTACACTACACAATTGAGAGATCTTCACTATTTTTATTAAGTGCAATACTGTGCCTCATTACATGATGCAGAGGTACATCAATTACTCATACATTTCAGGTATCGATGCATTGCATGCAATTGGTGCTGTGTGTAGTGATGCAGGTCTCCCACCCACAAACAGCGAGCCCAGTGAAGATGGCTACCTACCTGTATGGTGAGGGTGAAGAATGCAATGGCTTCCATGTGCTCCTGGGTGGTGTGGGGGGGGTCCATCTTGCTAGGATGTGGGACAGGGGCAAGGTAGGAGTAGTGCAGGCCTCCCTCCCACATACAGGCCTCCCAGAGTAGATGGCTACCTACCTGTTAGTTTGTTTGTTGAACAATGCAATGGCTTCATAGTGCCTGTGGGAGGGAGGGAGTGCACCATCTTGCTGGGATGTTGGACAGGGGGCATGGTGGGAGTAGTAGTGCAGGCCTCCCTCCCAAATACAGGCCTCCCAGAGTAGATGGCTACCTACCTGTTAGTTCGTTTGTTGAACAATGCAATGGCTTCACAGTGCTTGTGGGAGGGAGGGAGTGATCCATCTAGCTGGGATGTGCAACTGGGGGCATGGCGGGAGTAGTAGTGCAGGCCTCCCTCCCACATACAAGCCTCCCAAGAAAGATGGCTACCTGCCATTTAGTTTGTTTGATGAACAATGCAATGGCTTTACAGTGCATGTGGGAGGAAGGGAGTGCTCCATCTAGCTGGGATGTGGGACTGGGGGCATGGTGGGAGTAGAAGTGCATGCCTCCCTCCCACATATAAGCCTCCCAAGCAAGATGGCTACCTACCTGTAAGGTGAGAGTGGACAATGCAATGGCTTCCAGGTCCTCCTGGGAGGGATGGGGTGCTCCATGCTGCTGGGGTGTGGGACAGGGGGCATGGTGGGAGTAGTAGTGCAGGCCTCCCTCCCACACTCAAGCCTCCCAAGCAAGATGGATACCTACCTGTAAGGTGAGGATGGACAATGCAATGGCTTCCAGGTGCTCCTGGGAGGGATGGGGTGCTCCATGCTGCTGGGGTGTGGGACAGAGGGCATGGTGGGAGTAGTGCTACATGCCTCCCTCCCTCAAACAGGCCTCTTAAGCAAGATGGTTACCTACCTGTAAGATTGATGAGGGTGATGCAATGGCTTCCACATGCTTGTGGGTGGGAGGGAGGGCTCCATTTTGCTGGGGTGTGGGACAGAGGGCATGGTGGGAGTGGTGCTACAGGCCTCCCTCCCCAAACAGACCTCCCACGGAAGATGGCTACCTACCTGTAAGTTTGATGAGGGTGATGCAATGGATGCCACATGCTTTGGGTGGGAGCGAGGGCTCCATCCTGCTGGGGCGTGGGACAGAGGGCATGGTGGGAGTGGTGCTACCGGCCTCCCTCCCCCAAACAGGCCTCCCAGGGAAGATGGCTACCTACCTGTAAGTTTGATGAGGGTGATGCAATGGCCGCCACATGCTTGTGGGTGGGAGGGAGGGCTTCATGCTGCTGGGGTGTGGGACAGGGGGCATGGTGGGAGTATGAGTGCGGGCCTTCCACCCCAAACAGGCCTCCCCAGCAAGATGACTACCTACCTGTAAGGTGAGGGTGAACAATACAATGGCTTCAATTTGCTCTGGGTGGTGTGGGGCGAGGGCTCCATCTTGCTGGGGTGTGGGACAGGGGGCATGGTGGGAGTAGGAGTGTGGGCCTCCCTCCCCCAAACAGGCCTACCAAGCAAGATGGCTATCTACCTGTACGGTTAGGGTGAGCGATGCAATGGCTTCACAGTGTTTGTGGGAGGGAGGGAGTGCTCCATGCTACTCAGGTGTGGGACAGGGGGCATGGTGGGATTATGAGTGTGGGCCTCCCTCCCTCAAACTGGCCTCCCCAGCAAGATGACTACCTACCTGTGAGGCGAGGGTGGACAATGCAATGGCTTCCAGTGGCTCCTGAACTGGAGGGGTTGCTCAATGCTGCTGGGGTGTGGGACATGGGGCATGGTGGGAGTGGGAGTGCAGGTTGACTGTGCTCATGCTCCCATGGTTACATTGCAAACAATGTTTAGGTTACATGGGAGTGGTTGTCTGTTGGATCTGTGGGACAGGTTTATTTGGGTGTGTGGTGTAGATGGATGTGATTTGTCTGGTGTGGTGTGTGTGTTTGGATGTGCAATACAGTACATATCAATGTGTTGTTTAACATTTGTTTGTACTTACCAGCCTCCACTCCCCCGGATACTCCTGTGAGACTCTCAGGATGCAGTATGGCAAGCACCTTCTCCCATGGTGTGTATGTTCTTGGTGGAATGGGAGGGCCACCGCCAGTACTGTCAGCCAGCTCCCGGTTCTTGCTTCTCTTCTCTTTGACAACCCTCTTGAGATCATGCCACCACTTCATAATCTCCTTCTTGAATCGCGGGGTGGTCCCTACTGCATTGACCCTTTCTACTATCCTTTCCCACATTTGTGTCCTTGTGGCTAATGGTGTCTGTTGGACCAGGCTACCAAACAGTTGTGGTTCCACTCTGACTATCTCATTGGCCATGACTGTCTACTCACTCTCTGTGAATTTGGAAATTTTCTGTGATGTCATGGTGTGTGGTGTTTGGAGTGTTTGTGAGTGCAGGGGTGTGGTGTTTTTGTGTGAGGTGTGTTTTGTGCTGGGGGATTATTGGTGCTTGTGTGATAGTGATGGTGGTGGGTATTCTGTGTTGTCTTGCCTCTCCTGTCAGGTCTGGTGTGTGCCCTTCTCTTCTGGCGTGTTGCAAAGGATTGTGGTCAGTGAAGGGGCTGGTTTTATACTCAGCTGTGTGGGTGTGTCATAATGGGGTTTTGCTGTCAGGTGTGTTGTGGGATTTGTCCTGGGAAATGTATGGTTTGGTTTTGTTTGGGATTTATTTATTTGGAAGTGTTTTGTGTATTTGGGGGGAATGGCTACTTTTTTGGGGCAATATTTGCCTTGGTTGTGGTGTTTTTGCATCGTCCGTCATGTTTTGTGAGGATCGCCCCCTGCGGTGGCCATGCTCCAGCTCTCCCGCTGGCTCTCCCATTCACTAGTCGGGGATATACTAATATCCAGTGTAGTGTCTCCGCTTTGCTTGCGGTGGGTTGTAGCTTTTCCGCTGCGTTTCCGACCGCCGCGGTCGTTTTTTGGACGTCACCGCCTGCGTAGGGTGGTTTTTGTTGGTCCGCTACGGCCGCAGTCAGTCTTTTTTGGCGGTTGTTCCTAATTTGACCGCCGGGTTATCCGCGGTCCCGGCGGGCGGTTGTTTCCCGCCTCCATGGCGGTCGGGGTGGTTTTCCGACCGCCATCCTAATGGGGCCCTAAGTCTTCCAACAGATTCATGTGTCAATATCTGCATACTTTAAACCAGCAACTGAAAAAGTTACATTGAGCCACATCATTGCACTTGTCAGCATAAAGAATGCTCAGGGTGCCCTGTATTGGGCATGCAGTGCAGGGCACAACAAGAACATTGTGCTGAATTGTACTGAATAATCAATTCCTGAGGCAGTAAAGATACAAAATGTGGGAAGGGTATTGGTGTGTATAAAACACTTGGGAATATGACAAATAACCATACAGGTACCAGAAGCAAGGCCATGGTATTGATGAAAAGAGAAAAAAAAACAGAGACAAACAATAAATAAATAGCGAGAGAGAAAAAAAAGAAAGAGAGAGAGAAACTTATCTGCCTAAGGACCAATGTATAAAACAAAACATTATGATAGACAACTACCAAAACACTTTCCAATTGAGAATACTTACTAATAAAAATATTAAAGAATTGCAATTAACACTATTTAAATGGCCAGGGTGTATATTTCTTGTTAGATATTTCTTATTTAATAAGTGAACATGCTTACTGTATAATTTACTGAATGAAACCTTTTCACTTATGTATTTTGTTTTCGATAGATTATTGGTGGTCCATATCTTTTCATCTAATAATTTTTCAAGTCCTATAGTGATTACTTTTTCGAAAGTATCCACCTCTTGACTCACCATAGAGATTTCAGGGGTCTAGGTTGAAAGAGGTTTCAGCCCAGATATATTATTTTTGGGTCTATTCTCCTTATTTTCAAAGAAACGTTTTATCCTTATTTTACGAAATAGGTCCCTAATGTCCTTCTCTATTGAGTATCTGCAAAAACCTCTACTGGGGGCAAATCCTAACCCTTTCTCAAGGATACTTATCTCTCCTGCTGTTAGTTTCTTGTCAGAGAGATTGATTATAGGTGCTTTTTGGGTATGGCTATCTATTCCCAGTCCTTGTGACTGCGAGTCCTCATGTATGGTCTCCTTATTGTTCCCTCTTTTTGGCAGAAGCCCTGACGGCCCCTCCCCCGGGTCCTGAACCCACGGGTCTGTCTCTTTTGGTGTTGGCCTAAAAAAAAATTTTGATAATCCTGAAACTCATCTGCACTCTCTTCTCTGGATTCATTACGTTTGCTATTTTCTTGTACTCTTTCAGCCTCAGAATCACTAGTATTGTATGATGTGTCTGAGAAGGTCACATTTTTCTTGAAAAATTTGCTTTTGTTGTACTTATAGGGATGATTGTTTTCTAGATAGGTGTCTGGCTTTAAAAGTTACATTCATACAAAGAAAACTATACTTAAAAACCACAGAAAGGAATCTTCTTTTTGGCTACACTGTAAGTGTGAAGCCTGACTGTTGTTTAGGCTGTTGGTTCTGTATGTGCTTCTATCATCAGGCCAATAAGAGAAAAAGCTGTCCACACTCCCCACTCTCTCATGAGAGTTTGAGTTAATTTAAATATTAGAAAGACCTTATTGCATAAATTGCTATCGGATATTGGTTTGTTATTTGAGGAGGGGTTACCCCCACCAATTTAATAAACACAATGGGGCAGATTTATGAAGGGCTTGCGCCACGTTTACGCCGCCGTTGCGTGACGCAACGGTGCGGAAACGTGGCGCATCCCTGCGCCCTATTTACAACGTGACGCATCTAGGAGATGCGTCACATTGTACAGCACTGCGCCATGAGGAGGCGTTCCTGCGCAGGGGGGGCGTTCCTGCGCAGGAACGCCTCCTGAAAGTGGCTGAGTGAAATCTATGAGATTTCACTCAGTCACTTTCAGGGCAATGCTGCGTCAAAACCCTGCGCCTGAGGCAGCATTGAAAGAATAGGCCCCCCCAGAGCATTGCTGGAGCTGCGTCGCGCTTGCGACGCAACTCCAGCAATGCGTCACTTTTACGGTACAGATGCGTGCCGTTTTTGCCCCATGGTGCGCTGCATCATAAATGCGGCGCACCATGGGTGGCGTAGATGTGGCGCACTGTGGCGCATGTTAACTGGCGCATCCCTCGGGATGCGCCAGTTAACATAAATCTGCCCCGTAATATTTTAATAGATTTTTTAACATTCAGTTATATCTAATTTTATTTTTACTGATTTACACATTTTCATTTAACTTTATTTCCTATGGGGTTTAATTTTAAGTCCCTACCTCTATTATTTTCAATGATATGGTGCCGCATTGCCAGTGATAGGCCACGTGTAGTGCAGGATTGCTATTGGTTTTTTTTTAGTGGTTACTTACACAAAGTAGTAATCTTACTCAAAAGTGTAAACTTACTCAAACGTGTAAATTACTTTTGTGAATCAGGTCCATAGTCTGCCACTGTATGATAGACTATGCGCCTTGACTTGTGGGATACAAGGTACCTTTTGGAGGTGACTCATAAATATATTGAAATAGGGTTTCCTACATGGTGAATGCACTTTTCTTTGCAATGTGTTACTGCACTGTTTTGAACTGCAGTGCAGCCACAGCACAACAATGGTCATGGCAGCCATATATATATTTATTTTATATGTGTGGGTTGCATAAATACACACTAAAATCTACATAGGACATTTAACTCCATGTTAAATGTCCTATGTAGCCATTGGTGCCTTTTCCGTGCCATCTACTGTGGCTTCACATAAAAGTTAAATAGATGAATTGGGGGTAATAATCTTTTCATATACATTTGAGGGATAGTAGTAACAGAAAAGCACCTCTATCGCCATCTCTCATTTTGCAATGTAATCATTTTCCACAACCTTGATATGAAAGGGCTGAACCACAAAATATTTCTGACTATCTTTATTTCATGTTCTTGTAAGTTAAGGCAGTGCATGGTTGAAGCATCTTTTCACTATCGTATTTATGAAAGTTGGTACATGGGGTGTGAGACTAGAATGTTTGTGCATATTTGTTGTGCGGCATTTTGTTGTGGTTGTGATGTGTTCTGTTATGTGAGTTGCTGTTTTCTAGTACTGTATTTTTGCAGTGTGAATGTGATGTTGCATTGTATGATAGTTGTGCTGTGTTCTGACTTAACTTTTTTGTGCCCTGTTGTTTTATTTTGCCTTGTGTTTTTTGAGGTAAGTTCTATTTGTCAACACATCCAACTACATTTGCAATTAAAAGCAGCAGAGGCTTTTTAAGTTTATCTGACAAGCAGGTGGTAAAATACCTATGCCCTGGCGCTTCGACTGTTTAAGACATTCTGGGGCAGATTTATGTTAACTGGCGCATCCCGAGGGATGCGCCAGTTAACATGCGCCACAGTGCGCCACAGCTACGCCACCCATGGTGCGCCGCATTTATGATGCGGCGCACCATGGGGCAAAAACGGCACAGATGCGTGACGCATCTGTGCCGGAAATGTGGCGCATTGCTGGAGTTGCGTCGCAAGCGCGACGCAGCTACAGCAATGCTCTGGGGGGGCCTATTCTTTCAATGCTGCCTCAATCCTTACGCCTGCTTCAAGCAGGCGCAGAGTTTTGACGCAGCATTGCCCTGAAAGTGACTGAGTGAAATCTCATAGATTTCACTCAGCCAATTTCAAGAGGCGTTCCTGCGCAGGAACGCCCCCCCCTGCGCAGGAACGCCTCCTCATGGCGCAGTGCTGTACAACGTGACGCATCTCCTAGATGCGTCACATTGTAAATAGGGCGCAGGGATGCGCCACGTTTCCGCGCCATTGCGTCACGCAACGGCGACGTAAACGTGGCGCAAGCCCTTTATAAATCTGCCCCTTTAACTTTAACTGTGAGAGAGGACTGCCTCAAATTAGCACGTGCAGTGATCCCTATATATGATTCAGCCCGATGAGTTCTTGTCCCCAATCTCTCACTCAATGACGCAGATAATTGAATACCTTAACATGGGCTGTGTTCTAGTCGGATGTGAATGACGTCAGCGCTGCTAAAAATGGAGGCTAACAATGCTTAACTAGATTTCTCGGAAGGGTGGACAGAGGCATCCTCTGCTTTCTTTGAGCTGACGCATGTTGTCGTCATTTCCTTGAGCTCACAAAACCTTTGTTCTAAAGCCTGTGGTCATGTATGTGTTCAAATGCGTCACAACCACTCCAAAAAGAGGCAGGGAGTCGACAAGTGTAAGAGCTCGAATGCAAGTGAGAGTTACCATGGAAAAGTAGAAAAGAACACCGAGACAGTGGGCTAGGCCGCTCCTCTCTGTCAGCTTTTTTGTGACACAAAGAGAATGCCATGCTGAACTTTAAGTAGGTAAATTAAATATTTAACAGACAATATGAAACAAGTCAGCATTTATATGCTGTATCTGAATGAGAAATGGGAAACACAACGACAAAATGTATGAATTTCAAGTAGGAGCACAATAAATACCTTATGCTCCTGTTTGATAGATAGAAAGCAATATTTGACATGAATATATAGAATACTTTATACCCATACACTGTTGCAATCGTTCGTAAAGGGAACATTAATTCGACAACTGCCAGCCAGAATCATGCTCCTGCAACTCTTCTTTGTAGAAATGTTCACTGTATCATACATCTAAACGTGACAATTCTGAGTTCAGCATGGCAGCTTCATATTTACATTTAATCATCTACTGTATGTTTGTGATATATTTCTGACACAAGGGGGAGATGTTTTAAGATTTTACGCAGTGTTTGCGTCACAACTGTTGTGCAAATGGATGCAAAATCTTTTTATTCCAATTTACTTGCACACGTTACTAGAAATAACATGAAAGTAATGCAAAGCATTGCTATGCTTTGCATTACTTAGCATCACGGGGGTGTTCCATGGGTGGAGCATGGGCGTTCCTATGCAACCACCAAAGGGTTCTGACGCGATACCCAGTTTACTAAATAAAGTAGACATTGTTTAGCGTCAGAAAACAGCACCCTTTTGAAGTAGGAGCAAGGAAGGAGAAATGCTTTGATTTCTTCTTCTATTTATGACTTAGTACGTGTGCTGCTCTGTACAACACACATACAAAGAAGGAAACATGGCTTGAATCAGTCTATGCATAGCATTGTGTACTGGAGGGTATCCTGCCAGTACAAATCCCATGCTAGACTCATGAAGGTACCCTTGCACCATGTGCAAAGGTGTCCCCGTGGCTCACAGCAGTTTATTTCAGCGCCGGTGCTAGGGAAAGGGAAGGAGAGTGCCATATTTCAGTAAATTTGGAGCCCTCCTCCTCTCTTCTTTTCACGCAGCGCAGCATTTGAGGCTGCTGTACTGCGCTGCATGAACAAATGGTAAATCTGCCCTAAAGTTTCAATTAAGAAAGTTTGAGTACTAATTAGTCTCATTTTGCATTCAGCCTCTTTGCCTTGACATTAGACTTAAGTACACAGACAGCAACAATGCCTGCCAAGCTTCACACATTCACAGCTTCAAGGTGGCAACAGGAAATAAACTGGAGCGTTTTTACATTTGTTAATCTCATTAGTGTGATTTCAGTAATAAAACATCCCCTTCTATTCTCAGTGGGGTAGTCAACTGGAAGAGAAAAAGTTATATTGAAATCCTAAGATTGGTGTATTTCTCTTACTAAACGAAATTCCTGCCTCGTGGTTTTACAGAGTACAATTTCAATGAGTAAGGCATAACTGGATAAGGAACCATTAAATAGGTTCAGAAAGCAGGGAGGCGCCACAGTGTAGATGGACTAAAATCCTACTCTTAACGATGTCACTTAGAAAACTATATCGTTGTCCAAATTCCTCTCTAATGACTAATAAGATATGAGTAGAACAAACATGCTGGATAACAGCAGGTTATTATTAGCTAGAGGTTTTGGATGGGCTAACACAACTATGACTTTTGCCAGGTGCAAAATGTCCTTCACAAGTGTGTGGCTGCAGCCTCATTTGTAAAATATAATAATCAGGAACTGCTGGTGGTTGGAGGGTGGGTCAGCAAGTGCAGATACTGCAGTCACAGTTTCGGCCTGACCCTCCACGCATAACAAAGTAGCGAGCACCCATCAATTGCTCTTCCACAAATTGGCTCCCAAAATTCATTTGGGCAAGATGAAGTTCCTGCCGTTGCCAGCAGACTAACACCCTAATGGAGGCAGATGGGTCAGTTTTGTGCCCTGCTTTCATTGTAACTTCCTCTTCCTTTACAACACATCTAGTCAAGTCAAGTCAATGAATTTATATAGCGCGCTACGTACCCAGAGGGTCTCAAGGCGCTTGAGAAAGGGTGAGGAATTACTTGTCGAATATCCAAGTTTTGAGTTGCTTTCTGAATGCTAGGTGGTTCTGAGTGAGGCGAAGGTGAATGGGAAGTGAGTTCCAGGTTTTAGCCGCCAGGTAGGAGAAGGATCTTCCTCCCATGGTGGTTTTGTTGATGCGAGGTACAGCAGCAAGGGCTTGATTGGAAGAGCGTAGCTGGCGGGGGGGGGGGGGGGGTGTAGAAGGAAAGTCGTGTGTTGAGGCATTCAGGTCCAAGTTCGTAAAGTGCTTTGTGTGCGTGAGTTAGGAGGTGGAATGTTATCCTCTTATTGACGGGGAGCCAGTGGAGGTCTTTCAGGTGACCAGAAATGTGTTCTTTACGCGGGATGTCTAGTATGACTCTGGCTGATGCGTTCTGGATGCGTTGGAGTTTTTTCTGAAGTTTTGCGGTGGTACCGGCGGATAGGGTGTTTCCGTAGTCCAGGCGGCTTGTAACTAGTGCATGGGTGACCGTTTTTCTGGTTTCGGTGGGGATCCAGCAAAATGTTTTTTTGAGCATGCGAAGAATGTTGAAGCAAGATGATGAGACGGCGTTGACTTGTCTGGTCATCGAGAGTGAGGAGTCCAGAATGACGCCCAGGTTCCGTGCGTGGTCCGTTGGGATGGGTGCTTTTCCAAGGGCCTCTGGCCACCAGGAGTCGTCCCAGGTGGAGGGGGAGGTACCTAAGATAAGGACTTCTGTTTTGTCTGAATTCAGTTTCAGACGGCTGAGCTTCATCCACTCGGCTACTTCTTTCATTCCTTCATGTAGGTTGGTTTTGGCGATGTAGGGGTCTTTGGTGAGTGAGAGGATCAGTTGAG
The DNA here is from genome assembly GCF_964263255.1 of Lissotriton vulgaris. NCBI lineage: Eukaryota > Metazoa > Chordata > Amphibia > Caudata > Salamandridae > Lissotriton > Lissotriton vulgaris. The sequence continues at coordinate 244,093,508 of NC_141696.1, read as the reverse complement.
TATCATCAGCGTAGGAGATGATGTTGAGGTTGTGTTGGCGTGCGATGGTTGCGAGGGGGCTCATGTATACGTTGAAGAGGGTGGGGCTGAGTGAAGATCCTTGTGGCACGCCGCAGATGACTTCAGTAGCCTCCGACTTGAATGGTGGGAGGCGGACTCTCTGAGTTCTTCCGGCAAGGAACGAGGTGATCCATTCCAGTGCTTTTCCTTGGATTCCGATGTTACTGAGGCGTTGTAACAGGGTGCTATGACAGACTGCGTCGAAGGCTGCGGAGAGGTCGAGGAGGATGAGGGTGACTGTGTCTCCATTGTCCAGTAGAGTTCGAATGTCGTCTGTTGCAGCGATGAGTGCGGTCTCAGTGCTGTGTTTGGCTCGGAAGCCGGACTGTGAGGAGTCGAGGGATTTGTTTGTTTCGAGGAAGGCGGCGAGCTGGTTGTTGACAGCTTTCTCAATGACTTTGGCCGGGAATGGAAGGAGCGAGATGGGGCGGTAGTTTTTGAGTTCGGTGGGGTCGGCTGTGGGTTTTTTCAGAAGGGCGCTGAGTTTGGGGTGTTTCCAGCTTTACGGGAAGGTGGCGGAGTTGAGGGAGCAGTTGATGACGTCTCGGAGGTGGGGTGCGAAGATGGAGTCTGCTTTGTTGAAGATATGGTGAGGGCATGGGTCTGTGGGGGATCCTGAGTGGATGGAGTTCATCAGGCGGAGGGTGTCCTCAGTGGAGATTGGGTTCCAGTCATTAAGGATGTTCAAGGGGGGTGAAGGTACGGCAGAAGGTTGGGTGGGTTGGTCTCCGGGTTGGTTGTCGAAGCTGTTGTGGATGTCTGCGATTTTGTCGTGGAAGAACGAAGCTAGGGAGTCGCAGAGGGTTTGAGAGGGAGTGATGTCGTTGGAGTTGGCAGTGGGGTTGGTAAACTCTTTGAGGATGTTGAATAATTCCTTGCTGTTGTGGGTGTTGTTGTCTAGTCGATCTTTGAATGCGGCTTTCTTTGCAGTTCGGATCAGTTGGTGGTGTATGCGGGTGGCGTTTTTGAAGGCGTCCCTGGTGCTGGTGTTTGGGTCTTTTTTCCAGGCCTTCTCAAGGGAGCGACAGAGTTTCTTGGATTTCTTAAGATCATCGTTGAACCAGGGGGCGTTTTTGCTACCTAGTTTGATTTGACGTTTTTTCAAAGGTGCTAGGTTGTCGGCGCTGTTGGTTAGCCATTGAGTGAGGTTAATGGCTGCTTGGTTGGGGTTCGAAGAGTGGGCAGGGGGGTTTTGAAGAAGCGATGAGGAGATCTGGTCGATGGTGATTTTTTTCCAGTTTCTTCGCAGAGTAGGTTGAGGATGGTTGTGGGTTGTGGTCTTTTTGTATCTGAAGTGAACGCAGCTGTGGTCCGTCCAATGGAGAACTGTGGTGTGACTGAAGGCGATATGTTTACTGGAGGTGAAGATAGGGTCGAGTGTGTGACCTGCGAAGTGAGTTGGGGTATTAACAAGTTGTTTGAGTCCGAGGTTGGCGAGATTGTACAGAAGGGTGGTGGCGTTGTTGTCGTTGCTCTTTTCCAGGTGAAAATTGAGGTCTCCCAATAGAATGTAGTCCTCGGAGGGGAGGGCGTGTGGAGTGATAAAGTCAGTGATGTCTTCAGTGAATTGTGCCCGGGGTCCAGGTGGCCTGTAGAGAAGGGTGCCTCTGAGTGTGGTCTTGGGGTCGGTGTGGATCTGGAAGTGAAGGTGCTCAGCGCCTGCGAGGTTGGCGTCTGAGCTGGTTGAGATGCGGATGGAATTCTTGTGGACGATAGCGATGCCTCCTCCTGTATGGTGGGTGCGGTCTTTTCGGATGATCTTGTAGCCTTCCGGGATGGCAATGGTGATGTCTGGGGCTGAGGAGGCATTCATCCATGTTTCTGTTAGGAAGGCGACGTCCGGGGAGATGGTGTCTAGTAGATTCCAAAGGTCGATGGCGTGTTTGTGGACCGAGCGGGTGTTGAGCAGGATGCATTTTAGGTGGTTGGTGTCAGAAATCTGTTTGGTGTTAGTGAATGAGGAGTTGGTCTTGGTGCCGTCATACTTGCAGGAGTTGCATGTGAAGGGTCCATGGTTGTGTCCAGGAGCAGCTTGGGCGCAGTTGGGGAGTCGGCCGGGGTTTAGGGCTAAGAGGGGGGAGGGGTCGTATGTAATGTGGGTGGGGTGGGTGGTGAGGAGGGCCAGGGGGACTGGCGCTGGGGCGGGCTTGGCGCGGACGGGCGTAGACGGGCTTACCTTTGGCGCACCTTCGGCGCGGCCGCAGCACGTGGACGCTGCACGTTGGTTCATCTGCTTCAAATGGAGAGTGGAGGGGGGGCGGAGCGTGGGAGGGTCAGCTGGGAGGCGGGATCTAGGTGCAGGCAGGGTCTGGGACGGGCCAAGGGGTCAATACAAAATGGCTGTAAGGTAAACAAATGCACGAAAGTAAATGATACAAAGCGCTACACACCTCGAGGTGCACCACAATCAAAGCGCTAGCGGAAATGAATGTGAGGCAAGTAGCGTTATCGAGCGCTGCACACAGAGCTATCTATTATCAATGTCAGATGTCCAACAACATGAGAGCTGCATACAAAGCCTAATAAAAATCAGTTGCACTGCTATCAAATCACGCAGGACACGAGCGCAGCACAGAGAGCCTTGAAATAACTATTTAAGTCCTACATAAAGCGCGTAGGTCACGAGCGCTGCACAATGCTATTCGAAGACACAAACAGTGGAACAAGTGAGCAACACCGTTCTCGAGCGCTGCACAGATTCTTTTTGAGTCGGATTAGCAGTAAAATTATACAATACCACCAGGAGAGGGAGGTGAGAACTTGTTCATGGGAATAAAGGTAGTGACAGACATACATCTCGTCATAACCCACTGCACGAAGGATGGGCTGAGATGTGTGCCTGTCGTACTGTGGGAATTGAAGAAATTGATGTACATAAACAGCACTCATTTCCCTTCTTCTCCCACTCCTCTCCCTGTGAGCACCATGAATACCATAAACTATTGACCGTATCACTCTGCCAGTAAGAGCCCATACCTATATGCATATGCACAGCCATTCTAGGCACCATGGCCTTTTTACCCATTGGAATCCCCGGCTTCCCTCCTGCGCGTATCTTACACCCCCTCTCTCATGCATAGACCATGAAACCCTCTCCCTCTGCGCGACCCTGCTGCGAAAGGCAACCCTCCTGCTTGACCCACACAAAACCCCCCATTCCCTCTTGAGGAGGCATCCTTCGCCTTAGCTGACATAGCCCTCCCCAGCTGCACCTGACTGCCCCCGCTCTCTCATGTACGGGTCATAAGATCTCTCTCTCTCTCTCTCTCTATGTGACTCTGTCCCCGTGTCCACCCTGGCTCCCCCTCCCTTCTCCTCACATGAGCAGGCCGTAAACCTTCTTCTTCTGCAAGACCCTGTCCTTGAGAACCACGACCGCGCCTGACCAACACCTCCTTTCCTCCCATGAATGCCCCTCTGTTGACCAGCCTTCCCTCCGCGCTCGATTGTCCACGCGGCATGAATACCACTCCTTTGATGACCCCTTCCCCCGAGTCCGGCTGACCACACATGTCCGAGGACATCGCCTAAGCCAGGAGATACCATTTACTGCCCTTATTGTATGAAGTCACTCCTCTTCAAAGGACCCACTATTGATCCTGGCCACCCCACCCCCTGGCTATGATTAGGCGCGCACATCCTAAACTGTTGATGAGACACTCAGCTGCGTGATTGCCCTCCCCTCTTATCAGCAGGTCAAGGGTCCCTATTGTGAACACATGTGGGGTGGGATTGACACGAGGATTATAGGGTTATCTTTCCTTCGTTTCACAATGCTGTGACTGTAATGCCAAGTGTTTTGTAAGGTATAAAAGGTTGAGTCTCAGCTCACTTGTTAGAGCACCTCCTGAAAGACACTGTGTTTCGTGTTCGAAATGACTGGCTCTCCTCATGAGAATTAAACTCTGTTCTTGATTCCTGCTTCCAGCGCCCGTCTCTTTATTTGGTAACTATTCAACATGGGAACTAAGAGGCGGTTTGCGCCAGCAGCCTGGGCATCGATAGCAATGCGGGCTCATTTTCTACAATTGGCGCCCAACATGGGGCCCATCAGTGACATAAGGTTCGGTAAGAAAGATCCAGACGAAGAAGCGAACATCTAAAATGATCGGAGTATACCTGCCTTGAGAGGGCCCTAGCCCGGCTGCCGATCAAAAGAACTTCGCCAATTCTGAACGGACCTCTCTTGAGTGACCTATTGTCCTGACTGGAATCCCACAGGAATGCTACATGGAGTAAGAGAACGATCGGGCGCTGGAGGAGGAAGTCGAAGAACTGTCCGTAGGGTCCGGTCCGGGTAAGATTAAGTAGGGTGTTTTTACGCCTGATTGGTAGGGTGGTTCTATCCACCTGATTGATTGATTGATTGTATTGGAATCGGTATTTGTATACTGATATTGTTGGTATTGGTTCATTTAGCTTTGAAGGCTACTTGACATATTGGTTCTCTTCTGGAGAACGAGACATTCTCTGTTTACAAACAGCGACGAATAGGAACGTCGTCCCTCTTTGCAGATAGAGAAGGGTAGGTGCAGACTTTTGTCCCCGTTGTAATCCGTCATGCCTACTTTTCTCCCCACTGATTGTTTTGAAGTCGATTAATAATCGATTGTTGCTCTTTGAGATCTTCCCTGTCTACAAACTGAGGCAAGTAGAAATATTCTGTCTTCCTTTTTGGATAGCGAAGGGCAGGTAATGCAGACATTTGTCCCCGTTGTAATCCGTCATGCCTGTTTTTCTCCCCACTGATTGGTTGGTTGCCTGGACATTGTTGTTCCAGGAATTGTTTCGTTTGAGGTATTTTCTATTTGCAAACAACGTGGAATAGAAATATTCTGTCTAGTCTTTGCAAGTAGTAAAGGGTAGGTTATGCCCCTTTGTGAATTCGTCAGTCCTACCCACTCCCCACTGGTTGGTTATTTGGGGGGTAGCTCGCATGGTCCGCCCAGGAGACTACCCTTATGGAGGACATATGCTCTCCACTCATGGGCCATTTAGTAGAAATAGACCGACTGGTCCGTCCAGGAGGCTACCCTAGTAAGTGGAAGTACATCGCTCGGTCTGTCCAGGATGATACCCTAATGAAGGAATATATGTCCCCCTTTTTTGATCGATAATCTAGTTCCACCCCGGACCATTTATTGGAGGGAACTCGTCTGGTCCGTCCAGAAGTACCCCCTAGTGAAAAGGACACATAAAAATATGAAGTGATCACCGTTCCCTACTAACAGAAAACTTTAGCTCGAAACACGCTAAGGAAGAGAAAGAAAAATAAAAAGAAATCAGGCTAAGTCAGTAACCCCCTGATGAGCTTTTGACTTCACTAAAAATAAGAAACATTAGAAATAGTTCGTAATAAGAAATATAAAATGGCGAAAAGTTTGACAGCAAAAATAGCCACGAGGTAGCTAGGCTTCACTGCCTATTTTTACTCCCAACATGTCTGCCTCATTGCCCGCCACACCCAAATAACGGTCACATGAAATAGAAACAATTCAATAGGTACCTACCCCCATTCCGGAAGCTCCCGAGGTGCAACAGGTCCGCGGTTACGCCCATCCGGAAGGCGAGGCCTCAAGGCACGAGGGGCTTGCCCGGCCGCGGTCAGTAGGAGATGATGTTGGGCAGGCGGTCCAAAGAATGACAAGGACCTCTCCATCTCTTCTCTTCTGCCGCCCTGCAGGCCACGGGGAGAGAGGGGGCTGTCTTGCCTCGGCCACCGACCACCCCTCTCTCTCACCCGATCCGGCTTTCGTCGAAAGCCGAAGCCAAAGCGAGGATGACGGCATTTCTTTGAGCTATGATGGCTGCAACTACACCCAACGCCTGACAGTTGCAAGTAGTCCCGCCACATGCCATCGCCTGCATAGTTACAGGTAGTCCCGCCACATGTCCACCCCTGGAGAGTTGGAGGTAGTCCCGCCATCTGTCAAAAAGGAAGGGGGGGGCTGTCTTGCCTCAGCCACCGACCACCCCCCCCCCCCCATCTTCAATAGCCGGCACGGCCAATATCGAAACGGCGGAGCCGAGGATCGGCGAGGGGTCGCTGGAAGGGGGAGGTGACGCGAACGAGCCTCCCCCACCTCCCTCCAGGTGGAGGCTTCCAGCGACACCCCAACGCTCTTACTTAAAGAGGGTCCACATCGAAAAGCGGTCTTTTGCCCGGGGCGGGCACATGCCCCATACTGTCTCTCCTCGACCTTGAAGATTCTATAAGAGCCGGGGGGCTCCCGACCCCTCTGCATGGGTGCCCCCGTCCCCCCTCATTGGGACCCGCGACATCGACACGCTCCTGCCGGCGCCAGCCTCAGTTTGGAAATGGCTAAAACACAGCCAAAGTACAGACTTGTTCAGTTCCGGTGGAACACCAGAATGACCCGGTAGGAAACTTGTTGTTGCCCTCCCCACTCTTTGACTGATGGTCCATCTGTTAGACTGTTACCACATTGCGAAAAACATTTTGAACTACCAACAGAAGGTTCTGGTCCAACCATGAGTCATTGGCTGACATTCTGACTATACCGGAACCTGCCTGACCTCGCCCAAAATGGCGCCGATACACGAAAACGGAACTTTCGAACTCCCTGTTCGCCCGGATTGCTCGAATATTGGTGCTCTGAGATATGTATGCATTTTTGGACAATGAAAGTCGATAAGATGGATAGTGATTATGTGCTTAGAGAAGAAAGCAATACAGATATTGATCATGTGTTTTGAAAATGAACTGATTTAGGGTGGGTACTGATTGAGAATGGGAACAATGAATTGGTGTAATTTAGACAGTGAACGAGCATCTGGATAATGAATTAATTTATTTTTGACTGAATACTCGACATGCATCATGCTTGCTCTGTGGTAAAGTTCGATACGATTTTATTGCACTGCCGCACTTTATGCAATGAACTGCCATCAACTTCTTTCTTCCTATGTACAGTTCCAATCTGCTCCGTGGCTGGTCCACGGGATTGTAGGCCTGTATTTGTACCTCGACACTTTTTATTAAAAGTATTTTGAAAAAGAAAGCATGGTTGTAGCAGTTGCATTAATGAGTTTTGGATGTCTTACTACTGTGAGCGAAGAATAAGTATGATGAAAGATGTAGATCAAAAGGATCAGATATTTAGCAGCTACATTATGTATCACAGGCAGCCAGAAAAGTGTTTTAGACACCCTTAAAACGACACCACAGAAATGCCACCTGACCGTCACCCTCGCACCCGACAAAGAGGGTTACGACCGAGTAACTCATGTAGATACGCAGATCGTCAATGATTATCTATCTGACATTACTGGTCCCTCTGGGCTTAAACGCCGAGATGGTAAAGAAATGCAGTACGTGGAGATGGGTCGAGTATGTGGTAGGTAAAAACATTTTCGGACTACTGCATGCTGATGTACTTTGAATGCTGCCCCCCACCCCTTCTTTTTCCTCCCTTCTGCAGGTCACGTCAGAACGTCGGCTGAAGTGTGGGAGAGCGATGATCGAACCACCGACGAAAAGGGAAGGAGGGAATATGTGCATAGTCCTCATAACGATAAGTTTTTAAAAGACGTAGACTTAAACATGACTGTTCCTCCTTAGAACATAGCAACTGGGAGGATGGACTGACATAGAAACTGGACAGGTACTGAATGACGAAAAATTGACTAGAAATGACGCGTTAAATAATGTAACTGGACGTTTGACTAGGTAGGGAAAGGACAAAGAAAAATATACGGGTAAGGGTTACCACGGCACCACCCGTCTGGGAAGTTAGAAATGTTGCTGGTGTTCAAAATGCACTGCCCCCTTTTTCACACTCTTATAGATGTAGCCAAGCTGTCCGACTGTTCTCCCGATCAATACTTGCCGTTGCCTCAGCCTGGAGAACTTCCCACCAAAGGAAGGAACTGAAAAAAGGGTTTAAGATCCAACCATGGCTAAATAGCACGACCAGGCTAATTTCTGACCGACCAACTGAGGTGTAAGTATTGGCAATTGAGAACGCTGGCCGACATAACTAGCGAGAAGGAAAAGGAGGGAAGGGTAGAAAGAGCTAAGCACATAGATAAATAGGATAGTAAAGATACGTAGGATATAATATGGATTTTGTTGGCCACCTGTTGTTTCCTGTCCTGTCGTGAATGTCTTATATATGTGTAATGCATGTGCCGTCTTCCCTGTCTGAGTTTGTGTGTGTGTAATGTACGGATTTATGTCTTCCCTCTGTCTGTATTTGCGTGTTACCTGACCTTTGCTGTTCTGTGTTGTGAGCGCACTAAATGACCTATTTTCGTACACGTCTCTCTCTCTCTCTCTCTCTCTCTCTCACCACCACCTTATCTCTCTCTCTCTCTCTCTCTCTCTCTCTCTCTCTACATGTCATACGTGTACCGAATGGCTCGTTTAGATTGCGGACGACTCTCACTCTCTATGAGAGTCTCCCTATTTTCTCTCCCTCTTTTTGGTAAAATTGTGCCCCACCGGCACCAGTCTGATTTGATACTTATTGAACACGAAGGTGTTCAGCGAAATTGACCGAAATAAAAATGATTGTAACTCGCCATATTACTACCTCTCCTTTCTGCAAAATTATGAACTTAAATTGGCTGAGAAGGAAAGGACAGGTAAGACGACTAAGGTCCCCCAAATCTGGCCATTCATAGGGGAACTGTATGTCAATGGCACCCTATTTTTCTGTTCATCAGAGACGAACGCCAACGTCTAGATTGACCCCCAATGCCCAGATTGCCCCACCCCCCCCCCTTTTTTGCACCCAAGCGCGAGCGCCCGAAGCATCCCCGCCCCATTTGATAGACCCCAGCTGCTGTCCCGGATATAAACATGATGACCATGAGTAGCTGTTGAACCTCGAGAAAACCTTGTTTTGCCTGACTCTCGAAGATGGCACCCCCGCCCTGTTTGAAAAGGTTAGCCAGTCCTGAAGGGAAATGCTCCGTAATGTTGAATATGATGTAATGCACAGTTGATGGGAATCTCATTTATCCTCACTTGAGTTATAAATAGGACGATGAATAAACCTGCCATAAACTCAGTAGGAATGCTGACACATGCACTGCTTGGTAATGGACCTCTGACTGTGACCAGTGAGCGTATCTCCCAAATGCGTAGAATTGAGGGAGGAATTCACATGCGTAGATATCTTCTTCTGCCATTTCTCTAAAACCTTGTCTTGTACCTATTCAAAGATTCACGATCACCGAAGGAGATGGGTCAGATGTGACGTACAGCCTGACTGCAGATCTTGGGACACGTATGACCTCGACCAAAGGTGGAGCTGCAGAGCAACAAGATACGGGACGAGACCGCAATTTCAACGTGGAAAATGAAAAATGACGGACCGCCTTGAAGCCCTCTGTCTGCTAACCCACGTGTGCCTGGAATCTCCGTCTCCCTTCTTTGGGCCCGATTGATGGGCCTGCCTGCTTGTTATCCTTTGCTCCCTTGGTCCCTTTTGTGTGTCCCAGGAACTCTGACCCAACTCCGCTCTCTCTCTCTCCTATCGACTATTTGAACCACACTCACCCTCTTTTCCACGTGACTTTTTGCCAAAGGAAAGAACTGCATTCATATGGGAATAGGGTGTTGCCACGGAAAATATAGGTGCCAAGCATAAGGCGCCGCCAAACGGATTGTTTAGGGAACAGGGCTGTGGTCTAACAGCAGAGGACTGACCGCACCCTGCAACGCGTAAGGATAGAACAGAGCTGGACCTATAGCTCCACCGCCGGTGCTCAACAGCGCCAACGAAAGTACACGGACTAGAGCCTACCAGTGATGGCTCACTGATAAAAAGACACTGTGACGAAGAAATCTTGTGTATTGACCTGAATTCCGCTCTCAACTACTTGGTCGAAACTGTTCATTGGTCACATTTTTAAGTTAGAAAGATTTATGCTATGTAGTGCGTTTAATTGTCAGGAACACAACGAAATGCAATTTCCTATGTGCTGCATTCTGCCCATCACCTCAACTGTCTATGATTGTACGCCAAATGTTAGTATCGACAAAATGCTAATTCATCAACGATGCCTGTCCCCCTGTAACCCCATCAATCACAAAAAAAATGACTGCTGTAATGTAAAAAGGGGCGACTGTGGGAATTGAAGAAATTGATGTACATAAACAGCACTCATTTCCCTTCTTCTCCCACTCCTCTCCCTGTGAGCACCATGAATACCATAAACTATTGACCGTATCACTCTGCCAGTAAGAGCCCATACCTATATGCATATGCACAGCCATTCTAGGCACCATGGCCTTTTTACCCATTGGAATCCCCGGCTTCCCTCCTGCGCGTATCTTACACCCCCTCTCTCATGCATAGACCATGAAACCCTCTCCCTCTGCGCGACCCTGCTGCGAAAGGCAACCCTCCTGCTTGACCCACACAAAACCCCCCATTCCCTCTTGAGGAGGCATCCTTCGCCTTAGCTGACATAGCCCTCCCCAGCTGCACCTGACTGCCCCCGCTCTCTCATGTACGGGTCATAAGATCTCTCTCTCTCTCTCTCTCTATGTGACTCTGTCCCCGTGTCCACCCTGGCTCCCCCTCCCTTCTCCTCACATGAGCAGGCCGTAAACCTTCTTCTTCTGCAAGACCTTGTCCTTGAGAACCACGACCGCGCCTGACCAACACCTCCTTTCCTCCCATGAATGCCCCTCTGTTGACCAGCCTTCCCTCCGCGCTCGATTGTCCACGCGGCATGAATACCACTCCTTTGATGACCCCTTCCCCCGAGTCCGGCTGACCACACATGTCCGAGGACATCGCCTAAGCCAGGAGATACCATTTACTGCCCTTATTGTATGAAGTCACTCCTCTTCAAAGGACCCACTATTGATCCTGGCCACCCCACCCCCTGGCTATGATTAGGCGCGCACATCCTAAACTGTTGATGAGACACTCAGCTGCGTGATTGCCCTCCCCTCTTATCAGCAGGTCAAGGGTCCCTATTGTGAACACATGTGGGGTTGGATTGACACGAGGATTATAGGGTTATCTTTCCTTCGTTTCACAATGCTGTGACTGTAATGCCAAGTGTTTTGTAAGGTATAAAAGGTTGAGTCTCAGCTCACTTGTTAGAGCACCTCCTGAAAGACACTGTGTTTCGTGTTCGAAATGACTGGCTCTCCTCATGAGAATTAAACTCTGTTCTTGATTCCTGCTTCCAGCGCCCGTCTCTTTATTTGGTAACTATTCAACATGGGAACTAAGAGGCGGTTTGCGCCAGCAGCCTGGGCATCGATAGCAATGCGGGCTCATTTTCGCACCATGGCCTTTTTACCCATTGGAATCCCCGGCTTCCCTCCTGCGCGTATCTTACACCCCCTCTCTCATGCATAGACCATGAAACCCTCTCCCTCTGCGCGACCCTGCTGCGAAAGGCAACCCTCCTGCTTGACCCACACAAAACCCCCCATTCCCTCTTGAGGAGGCATCCTTCGCCTTAGCTGACATAGCCCTCCCCAGCTGCACCTGACTGCCCCCGCTCTCTCATGTACGGGTCATAAGATCTCTCTCTCTCTCTCTCTCTCTCTATGTGACTCTGTCCCCGTGTCCACCCTGGCTCCCCCTCCCTTCTCCTCACATGAGCAGGCCGTAAACCTTCTTCTTCTGCAAGACCCTGTCCTTGAGAACCACGACCGCGCCTGACCAACACCTCCTTTCCTCCCATGAATGCCCCTCTGTTGACCAGCCTTCCCTCCGCGCTCGATTGTCCACGCGGCATGAATACCACTCCTTTGATGACCCCTTCCCCCGAGTCCGGCTGACCACACATGTCCGAGGACATCGCCTAAGCCAGGAGATACCATTTACTGCCCTTATTGTATGAAGTCACTCCTCTTCAAAGGACCCACTATTGATCCTGGCCACCCCACCCCCTGGCTATGATTAGGCGCGCACATCCTAAACTGTTGATGAGACACTCAGCTGCGTGATTGCCCTCCCCTCTTATCAGCAGGTCAAGGGTCCCTATTGTGAACACATGTGGGGTGGGATTGACACGAGGATTATAGGGTTATCTTTCCTTCGTTTCACAATGCTGTGACTGTAATGCCAAGTGTTTTGTAAGGTATAAAAGGTTGAGTCTCAGCTCACTTGTTAGAGCACCTCCTGAAAGACACTGTGTTTCGTGTTCGAAATGACTGGCTCTCCTCATGAGAATTAAACTCTGTTCTTGATTCCTGCTTCCAGCGCCCGTCTCTTTGTTTGGTAACTATTCAACATGGGAACTAAGAGGCGGTTTGCGCCAGCAGCCTGGGCATCGATAGCAATGCGGGCTCATTTTCTACAGTACCCCCTTCAATGCCCTTGAGCACAGACCTTTCACCAGATGCATATTTTTGTGCAAAAGGCAATTAGCAAATTGGGACATATGTATAAGGGGATTGCGCCACCGAACCTCACTTTTACCAATGTTCTGTTGGCACAATGCCCTACTCCATATTTACAAAGTGGTATTAAGCCACTATTTGTAGTTTAACGCCATTTTTTAATATGGTACCCATTCACGCAAGTGTCTGCGTGAAAGGGGAGTGCAATAGGTGTTGCTGTGGGCATTACACCACAAAAACATTGCTTTTTGATGCTGCCCCAGATTTATAAGGATCTGTGGTTTAGAGGCAGCGTGAAAAACTACGCAATGCAAAAGCAAGCTTTAGATTTTCGCAACAAGCAGAAATACTTTTATTTCTACCCATGTTTCTTTTTCTATGTGTACTCCATTCTGCAAAACGCCATTAAGGCATTAATGATTGTTTTTGTGCATGAAGGTGTCTCTTCATGCACAAAAATGATTATTAAATATTGGTGATTTGCTACTTCTCAGTGTGATGTAGACTGTAGTACACCGAGAAGTAGCAAATCCCCACTGTTGATTGTTCATGTGCAGGAAGGGACACCTTCTTGCACATAAACAATCATACCTGCAACACAGGCACCCTTGCACTATGGTTTAAGGGTGTCTGTGTTGGTGACAAGCAGCTAGTTTTAGCCCCGGTGCTAGATAAAACACAGGTGTGCACTGTAGTATTGTAAATACAGCATATTCCTCCATTTTGGAAAAGGCGCATCGTGGTGCTGCAAAATTTGCAGAGGTGCCAAGCTGCGCCATTTCCTTGTACATATGCCCCACTGTTTTTAGAAATATTCTTTATTAAATATTTATCTGTAACATGAACATAACAGTGTTACTTATGTAGCTATATGTCTGACAGATCCAATCACAGTCAATAATAACATATATATAAATTACATCTATTAGCATCTGTGCAATAATATCAATGGGGAAAATACCCCTCCAGTCCTCAACTTAGGAGTAGTTTACCCCTTTTTCTGGGCAGGTATCTCCCTGCCCGGTTGCACAATAACCACTGTTTATTCCAACGCTCCCCCAGTTCTCAATCCAGCTCTTCAACCAAGCATTTTCACAGGTCCATATTTTATTATTTTTTTGGGAGCATCCTCGTACCTTACAAACCAGTTCCTATACCTTCATGCAACACTCGATATTGGACTCCCACAATTCCATTGTAAAGATGGGTGTGCATCACACAAATCTAATTATTTATCTTATGGCTACCATCAGTGCCACATTACCAAAGAGGAGCAAGTCCTTGGACAAGGTATTTTCTTCCAAGATACACTGAGTCCCAAGTATCATTTAACTTGCAATCCTTCCAATATATCCGACTTTCATTAAGGTGTTTATAATGTTAGTTTCCCCTGCCAACCCGGTTTCTGTGTCAACTTTCTCCACACCTCAATCAACATAGCTGTTGGGGTCAGTGGCATAGATAGTCCTTTGACCGCCAGTGGCGTTCACTGTGCTTGCCGCAATGATGTAGCAACTTTGAAGAACAGGCGGGTTTGCCGCCCCGAGATGGCAGGTAAGAGTGGGGGAGGCCACCACCTGCAAAACATGTGCTGATTGGGGCGTCCCACCCCCCTATTCCTCCCATGCTGCGCCACTTGTTGGGGTGGGGTGTGTAAGTCAACCCCCACCTTACAGTCAGCAGACTTATCCCTTCTCATCCATCGCTCTACTATGCAGTAAAAGCAAAGGTTCATGTTGTAAAGCTTATGACTATTCATAGACTACAAGTAATTGGGTCCCCCAACAATATAATTTCATATATGGTAGGGTACTTCCTCCATCGTGCTTCCTTGTCACTGTGGTTAGAGTTATCCTTAGGGTCTCTATCCCATCTCATCAGGTGAGTCATTTCATCAACCTATCGAAAAAATCTTTAACGGACTTCAAAAGGCATATTTTGTAAGATATATAAAACTTTTGGCGGAAAGATCATTTTGTAAAGGGCTGCTCTCTGTCCAACAGCGCGTTACGACGAACAAAACTTCGGCCGTTCGCAGAGATTTAAGCAAACTGCCGCTTCAAGAATCTGTCCATTGCTACGAACTGACCGGCAATGAACGGATAATAGTGATACTGCTAAATAGATGGTTCGACCAACACGCAAAACCTGTTTGACGAAACCCGACAGTTTTGTTTCTTGGTCTTATGCAAAAATTAATCAATAACTACACCTGTCAAATAAATATAACAGGTTATAGTCCAGCTGAAAACGTTTGTGGAGATACAGCCCACACTCTGTCCTGAAGATGGTCTGATGGTTTTATTCCTTTGACAGACCGAAACATCGACTCAAACATTTATCTCTGTAGAACATTTAGTGTTGGAATTACATAGAGAAGGTGTCAACATAGTTTTTGTATAGGTTATTTGACGTCACTTTACATACTATGTTTTGTTGCTTTTCCCTGATAATTTTTTTTTTAAATATACAGATATATTAAATATATGAATGCTTTTTTGAAAGATATTTTGTCGCCCCGTGTATGATGTATGATTCATTTGATAAATTGTGATTTTATTGTATTTCTATTTTTGATTTATTCTACCTTCCACCACTATTTAGGGTGTGACTCCAAACAGTTGTTATAAAAAGAAGTCAAAACTTTGGATAAACAAAATCCCTTGTAGGTAAACCTCTTTTTTTTAAAACGATTCCACAGAGCCAGAGTCAGAGGCCGGTCATTTAAAGTTTTAGCACCAACTCTTTGGAACTCGATGCCTCTCTCTATTAGGAACATTCACAATCTTTTGGTGTTCAGAAAGGTAGTAAAGACGTGGCTGTTTGAGAAGCAGCATCATTACATTCTCCTCTTCTCTGACTTTTAGTGCTGGGACGTCCCTTTTCTGGGACAGCTATGCGCTCTACAAATCACTGAACATAACATAACTGTCAAATATCTCAGATTTGTTTACATTTGAGATGCATATAATTGAATATAAATTGTTTGGGAATGTCTATTGTTTCATCTCAAGATATCTTAAAAATGTTTAACTTCAAACAAAAATGTAAGGGTGGCTGTGATGGAGCACTGAGCGCATACCATCTTACTTGAAACATGTAGGGAGGAAAAGTGGTAGTCAACGAGTCATTGGTGGTGCAAGCTGGATCTGAAGCAGAACTCAATGACGGCAGTCTGCTGAAGAGCAGAATCATGGTCGGGTCATCAACGAAGGCTGGAAAGCTCTGAGCAGGCAAAATCCAGACACCTCCTGCACAAAAACAGTACTAAGAGGTATTTTTTTTTCTTCTTTCTATATGTGATGCAGAATGCAGAATGCAGCAAACATAGAAAGAGTTAAAAACGTGAAGAAATAAAGATATTACTCCTTGTTATGCCTCACCTGGTGAAGTGTAAGATTTTGGCGCATTCCCATGTTTTCAAGTCCTTGTAAGTTTGAGTTTGAGTTTAAAACATTTATAAGGCGCACGTTCACCTGGCGGTTTCTTGGCGCTATAGAGTACTGAACCTCAGAAAACAGGAAGGTCGAGAAGGAATAGAGTGGTTTATAGTGGGAAGGCTTGTAGAAAGAGAAAGGTTTTCAACGCCTTTCGGAAGTGAGAGTATTGGGTGGAAGATCTGAGGTGGGCCGGTAGAGAGTTCCAGAAGGTAGGGGCGAGTGTGGAGAATTTCGAGCCCCCCCACTTTTTGCGCCTAAATCGGGGAACTGTCAGCAGATGTTGGGAAGATGAGCGCAGTTCCCGGGCTGGAGCATAGGCTTTAATTTCCGAGGCGATAAAGGCAGGGGCGGATCCGACCCGAGCCTGAAAAGTGATACAACCCATCAACTTGATGCAACTCTTGTAATCTGGGAATGCATCATAGGAGTTGCATGGAAACACCCACCGCAAGGCCCATGGAATGCCTCCCTTGCACAGAGTAAGGCACAGCAGTGATTTGCACTAGAATGCCCTATTCCAGATATTTTAGGTCATTCAAAGCCACCCAACGTGGCTTCGAGTGGCTTAAAAAATCTAACTTAGAGGTTTGCATCACGCATTTACCATGTTGTTTGGCGCTAGCATTACGCAAAGCGCTCATAAATATGCCCCTGCCTTCTCTGCTGTACTCCATGGACCTCAGAGGAGACCAGTTTATCCTGTCAACATTTGTTGTTGACCAATAGGCAACCTCAATCCCCGCTCTTGTTCACTGTCCAATTATTCCCCATGTGAGAAAAAGGCAGCGCTGGTTAGGACTTCCCATATATCAGTCACCATCTAAACCGAGCTCTCTGCATCCAAACAACCTACTCCTCTCCCTCCGTAATGCTCAGTGTCGCTCTAGGACAGGTCAATGCAATGTAGGGTGCCCTATCTAGGGTTTGAACCAGCTTTAGCATCATCCACATACACACAGAAACTGTAAAAGTTTATCTCCTCCATCTGTTAGTGCCAATAAATAATTGTAGCTTCACTCACTAACTATTTTGCATAATGAAAGTACTCGGACCAGGCACAGGCAAAGCTAGTTTCCAATTGAATATGGAAGTCAGGCCTATTAGTTTTTCCAATGCTTCTTTAAAGTGGGGGAAGTTGTGGTGGTCTTCTTGCGGTTCCCAGCACTGCTGCTCATAGGTAGCTGTGGCTTCTGTTGTCAACACCAAAGACTGCTTTACATTTGGAAGTATCTGCTGAAACAGGGTCAAGCAGCCAGAAATTATGATCAGACAGAGAATGCAGTAGCATGAGGTATGGTCCCAGGCTACAGAAGGAGGCTGTATCAGTATAAGCTACTGATGAACAATTGCTATTTAGCAGCTACATGTAATCTACAGTGCTTAAAACTGCAAATGTGGGACATGAAGGGCTATAAAAAACATGGTATTATTGTAATAGTGTGATCTCAGCTAATGAGGAGCTAAAGTGATACAGCAGGAAAACTGGGTAGGCATGGGCATCTTTAGTGATGGCTGATCCCTTTTCCCACGTCCAAATCAGGTGTAGAGTCACTGAACCCCAGAAAATCTGGAAATGTAAGCAATGCTACTATGAAAGGCCTATGCAAGAGTAGGAGGGAAGAAAATGGTGCTGGCTCTACTCTATGTGGAAATGAATAGAACACATTGCAAAGACAGAAGAGGATGCATTCCCAGATTTATGCTATGTTCTAAATCTGGGAATCTGTCAAAACCCATGGTTGTTGAGTAGGAACACCCACTTCCATGCCCATGGCGCCCCCCCCCCCCCCGGAGGTAGTGTGAGGCAATGTAGGGACGTGCACTGTGTTGCCTTACACAATCTCTACAAGGCCATGAAAAGCCATGCAGGGTGTCTTTCCTTGGCCTTGTAGATATGGGTCTGAACTGTGTGCCACCGAAACAAAACAATTATGATCTGGTGATGCACTGGGCTTGTAAATGAGTTCCTTTGTTCTTTAAAATAGACAAGAATTTCAATCATGAGGATGAAAATTGCAAGAAATTGGTTTGTTTGAAATCTTTTGCTCCTGCTGTTGCTGAAAAAGTTACAAATATGCGCCGCTCCAAGGGTGGTGTAACAAATGATTTTGTGAAGTAAGATGTCACTCCCTGCACAAAAAAACCTGATTTCAATGCACGTTCTTTTGTGCCATGGTGCATGGTATCCTGCATTGGTGCTAGGCAGCCACGTGTGCCGCAAGAGCCTCATTTACAAGAGGCTAGCACTGACAGACAGTCACTTTTAATGATGCTCCTGTAGCACAGGCCTCTCAATTATATCAATGAGGCATCACATAGCCACCATTTGTGGCTTTGCATGGCTTCATAGACATAGTATAAGGCAAGGCCGAACAAAGCACTGGGTTGCCTTACTCTATTTCAAGGAGGTTGGCCAATCGGCATTGCGGTGGATTTTTACCATGCAACACCCATAGGTTTTGACATCAGGGTCGTGTTCATTGCAGGTGGCACCCGGTGCAACAATGTTTTTTTGAGCCCCCCAATGACTACCTTTGGCACGGATTCCCTTGACTACCACCCTTTAACAGTGCCCCTCAAGTCTCCATATCCACTCTGTCTCAGAAGCATTTAATTAGTGTTAAAGCACCACACATTCCACTGTAAGATGGCAGTTTACATCACACAGACATAGTAAATGTTACAGGCAGAAGACTTCAAGGTAGGGAATTACATGTGATCCATACTGGGTGGCAGTATAGTATAAAAATGCTGGGACTGGAGATGAACAGACGTAACACCACGGTTGGGGGTTGTCTTTAATAATAAGACTTGCTTTCTACCCACAGGAACCCTTATTGCAACATTATAATGAAAATTTGGGAAAACAAATCATAACCCTCAATGCAATTTGGATTTAGCTCCATGGGGACTGTAAGCAGCTCACTGTTCAATATTAGGATTTAAACTTATAAACTGCAAGTACCAAAGGATCTCGCGGATAAAAGCAGTAACCTACTGAACTATTTACATTTTACGATCTGTGTGATACCTATGTTTGCATTTTAACTATCTGTGGTACCGTAGGATGAGTCAAACCTTCCACTGCACAAAACTCCAATTTCCTGCTAGAAAGAACATTAATAACCTGAGTTATCTAGACATTTGTATTGTTGCCTAATAATTGCTTGCGGCAAGGTACACAGCATCAAGTGCTTTTAAAACCATGATATGCTTGGACACGCGACGCCTCCTGAAGTCAGCGCCTGGTGCTGTGGAACTGGTTGCACAGCCCTCGAGACAGCCCTGTTTGACACATTCTCGGATTTACAAGAATGCGTAAACCTGGGAATGTGTCAAAACTGTGCACCAACCTAGGAAAGGTGTAACAAGGAGATATAACTTTATTTCTCCATATTTTTCTTCTTTCTGTGGGGGATATTCTCAAGAACGTGTGATAAACGTTGCAAAATTTGCACAGCACAACTTTGCACATTGCAGTCTATCGCGACAAAATAACACTATTTTAACGTTTTATTCTCAACACGACGGTGCCATCCGCTAGGCTCACAATAACGCACCAAATGACCGAGTTAGACTCAACGCGACGCTGAAAAAACCCGAAACACGAAAATAGTAGCGATGAGGCCAATCGCGATACAAACATCAGCGATAACCAGCGACAGGCCTGCGATTCCCACGGGTCATGCATGAAAATGCTCCATAAAAGCAGAGTAAATGAACTGTGAGATGACAATGTACAAGCACAACCCCACAGTAGTGACGTAGAACAAATGATAATTGTCCCGCATCAGATAGGCATCTCCTCACAAACAGCCACAATGTACATTGACACGCAGTCTGTATGTAAACTGTGCCAATGAGGAAACATACATGGAACACACTGTGAAACCGCATCTCCCATTCACATTGCAGAGGGACAATCAACACCTCCTGCACACAGACGTGCCATGTCCATGATCAATCAAGCGTGAAAGCATGGACGAATATAGGGGCAGTGACTCCCCCTTACATACATGTTGCCCATGTCATGGGAGATGAGTCATGGGTGCATCCCTGCATCATGGCGGTACATATATGACCCCAAAAGAAGCCCTGTTGTCACTTGTAGGCCACAAATGACAGCCAATATGGAATGATTTGGGACACATGTGAGACGCCGAAGAGTTGGATTCCGTACTAACTGTGACACATAGAACTGGCAGTTCGGAAACATGACACCCTAAACAGCCTCTCTACACAGAGGTGACACACCCACCATCCATTAACAAATTTCAAAATTGCTAGCACTACATGTCGCACTCACACTTGTCTGAGTGATGTGCCTGTACAGATGAGTGACATGCACGCAGGGAATGTGTCTTGGAATGCATTTATTTGCACATGCTGTGCCTGTGGTCATTTATCATACTGTCCCATGATTGCTAAGGACTGTCACAGTGTGACGTTAACATGTGAAGGAATTGTCAATGATGGTGTTCCTACGGGCTATTCCTGCTGCGGCTGCAGTGGGGTGTGGTCCACCTGCCTCATCTTCCTCCTCATCGTCCGGTGCATCTGGCACTTGTATCCATGGGGCATTGCTGCGTACACATATATTGTGCAACACACAACATACAACGATCATCTTGCACATTATGTCTGGGCTGTTCAGGAGCCTTCCACCTATGATGTCCAGGCACCTGAAACGTGACCTCAACACACCAAATGTGCATTCCACGATGCCCCTGGTGCGTTGTAGGCCAAATTGTACTGCCTCTGGGCCTGTGTGCTCAGGACTCAGAGGGGTGTCATCATCCAAGAGCAGAGTGCATATCCTTGTTCACCTGTGACAGCGCAGAGAGACATGAGTCATTACTTCGTTCTGCATGATGTGTTGGATGGCTCACTGGTTCATTGGTGTGTGACATGTGTGACTTAGTGATTCCTGTATGACATGTAATGCTTGTTGCAAATGAGCGGCATCAATGTGTATTAGGTAGCCTCACTGCTGCTCCTCCCTCCCCGAGTCTATTAACTATTGTGCAATCAGAGTGAACAGCATTTTGCACAGTGCACTATGCAGTTTGTGTAGCTACGCTTAGCTCATATAGTTCGAAGTACACTTCGCTAAGCTACTCGTAGTGCTACTACACGGACTACGCCCAGGGTTAGTCACATGTCCAGTGACGCCTGTGCTGGATGGGTGTCGGGTAGTGTAAGCGATCCCTCAGGGGTTGGTTGGTACTGGCAACAACTACAACAGTGATCAGACAATCAGAGGTTCAAAGTTCAAACAGCAAGGGTTCACGGAGTTAGTGGCCCTGGATGCACTGCGGCCTGCACAGGCATACCACCAGGGGACGGTGACTTGCAGTGCACTGAGGTAGGGCCACAAGAGCTGAGCGATTCCTCGTTGAAGTCCAAGGAGAATGTCGCGAAGTGGTACGGGGGACAGTGGAAGGTGGCTTGGGTGACATGGTTGCATCCACAATCAACTACACTTCCACCCCCGACAGTGTATGTCGACATGGATATGTCTGTGGTCTGCATACTGCAGTCTGTCCAGCACAATCACGCCACACTTGGCATTGTGTACATTCTCATTAATGGGTCACTTTCCTCCTTTGCACCTGCCTGGTTCCTACCTCTCTCCACATTCTTCTAATGTGTGGCTGAGGTGCTATGCCGTTGATGGCTTGTGTACATGGCTAGCCCAGGTTACCACAGTAAGTGCTGTCGTGCCTGGTAGGTGGGCATGTTGTTTGCGATTTTGAAACTTGTGCATTCCCACAGTTGTGAGTTGCATGATTGTGGAGTTGAGGCGACCGCAACCTCGCCTCAGTACCACGCATTAGGAAGGCCAGATGTGGAGGCCGCTCGCTCTCCTACAACCTAGCCAGGATCTGGAACTCCCTCCCTCTCCATATCAGATCTGAACCCAACCTTCTCACCTTCCGGAAGATTCTTAAAACCTGGCTATTCAGAAAAACTTTGGCTTAAAACTTCACTCAACCTCTCCTATTCCAGCCTCTCCGACTCAGCTCAAGCTCCTACGCCCCTGGGTAGCCAACGCGCTTTACAAATCCTCATTCCATTCCATTCCATGTGTGTGATGTTTTCATTTGGTACTTACCGACGAGCAGTGCATTTCCGTAGGTGCCATCCTGGAAGCGCTGGTTGAAGGTGGACTGTCAGAAGATGTAGGAATCATGCACACTGCTGGGTAGTTGGCGACAACATTGGTGAAGAGTCCCCGGTGGTCCACTATTGCCTGCCCATTGATGGAATGCGTGGGCTTACTGTTGCTGTAATTGTGTGCAGTTTTGGCAGGGGGCACAAGTAGGACATGTGTGCAGTCAATCGCTCCCAACACGTGTGGGAAGCCAGCTATGGCGTAGAAGCATTGCATGGTTTCCAGCTGTTCCTGCGCAGTGTGGGGGAAGTATAGGTCCTGGGGTGCCAAGCTGATGATGGCATCCAGGACAGGTGTGAGGAACTTTGATAGAGTTGGCTGTGAGACACTTCCGACTCTGGCAGTTGTTGGTTGGAAGGTACCAGAGGCCAACAGGTGCAGCACAATCAGCAGCTTTGTCTGAGTTGGGATGTTGGTTGTCCGCTGTGTTGGTACTGTCAGCCTGTGGACAATGATGGTCAGGATACAGAGGATGGTTGTCTCGTTGAGCTTGTACTGGGTGGGCAATGACATTCTCTAGTGCTGTCTGTGAGGCTGGTGAGTTTCCTGAAGGTCCGCTGTCTTGTTCTGTGCTGCCTCTGTGGTGGTCTGGGGGGGTGCATGGGGAGATCAGGGGTGGCGGGCCTGTAGGTGGGAGTTACTGGTAGGTGTTGTGCCCTGTTGGGGCTCCGAGCTGCATGATCAGTAGCTCCATGGCATCTGTTTATCTTCAGGTTTGGCTCGGGCTGGGCTCTCATTTAGGTTGCAGGTTGTCGTCCGACTTTATACCAGGTCAGAGCAGGTGTTAAGTTTCTGCTTCTAACGCACCTTATCATCTGTTTTTTGAACTTATCGCCCATCTGGCTGGTCATTGAGAATGTTGTGGTGTGGTGTTGTCACAGCTTTTTGCACGGGAATGGCTACTCTGCATCTCATTAGCAATAGTTGCCGGGTCATCTCGGTGATGGTTTTTGCGGCTGCTATCACAGGTAGACTGGTGATAAGGGCTGTTAGCACCAGCTTGTGAATGGGGCAATAAATTAATCGTGACTTTGGCTGCGATAAAGTGCCGATAACTAGGCGATAAGTCCTTGAGAATATACCCCTGGGTGTGTTGAATTCTGCAGCAAACATAGAAAGAGGAAAGCGGGCGTGAAGGTGTCCTTTCCTGCAAAAAAACAATTGTGCGAACAACCCTTGCACCATGGTACAAGGGTGCGTGTATTGGTGCTAGGGACCAATGTGCATGCCGGCGCTGGCAGAAAGGACAGGAATGTGCCGTATTTCATTAATATGGCACCTTCCTGCCCTTTTCTTTTGCTGCAGAGCAGCACAGAAAGAAGCCTTACGGCACTGCCCTGCACCAATAAGTTGTAAATGAGGCCCATAATGTTTTGTTTGCAAAACTTCTTCTCTTAATTGATTCATTCATTACCTGTACTTATTACTGAAGTTTATCACTGCTCTTCATCAATTCCATACAATAAATTGGATCATTATGCATGCAGCGAAATAAACTCTGATATGCTGCCAAACAAATGTATACATAAAAAAACAAGCGTGTATATGAAATATTTTTTACTGGATGGAAAAGGGGAAACAAATGGCAAAGTTAGTCATCATTCTAATCATCAGAAATGAATTACTTATGTGGATAAATTCATATAAAGTCGGCATTGCTTGACATTGTTGGTTCAAGGCATATTGCTTTACTGCATTTAATGGTTGCTAGTGAGAACATTGAGCCAAAGGCTGCCAGTAAACATCTTAAGTGCTCTGTTTTGGCAGCTGACCAGCAGGACCTTGTTTCACTTAACATTTTTGAGAAGTCGTAGTTCCTCGCTCGGAGTGCCTCGTTAATCCTTGCTGTACCACCGCACCCAGAATGTACCACCACAGCTGACTTCAGTAGTTGACGTGGGTACTAGTATCGGAAGCTCTGTAAATCAGAACAGAGGATGATGTATCAGTATTGCATGATTCCTCCATTACATGCAAAAAACATGAAATGTTTATGTTTTTGCAATGCAAATTTCGCCAAATTTTACCTGCCAACATTTATTCAAGTATAAGGTGCACCACCTTGTGTTTGAGCCAGGGCCAGATTGGCCATAGTGGGCACCGGGTGTTTCCCTGGTGGCCCGCCAGGGTCGGGCCCATTTTAGATCCCTAGAGGACTGTTTTTGTTACCGGTAGCCGATATTGCAGCTTAATATTGGCCCCAGCAACAAAAACAGCATCAAGCTTTCCTCAAGCACTGCCCAGCTGTTGGTCAGGGCCAGTTTTGGTTCCCAGTCTGGCCCTTGTTTGAGCCCAAATCAAGATTACCGCAGTACTTAGAAAGTGGCTTTGAATGCTACGAGTTTGTTTCTGAAAAACATACAATTAATAACCCCCACATCCCATGAGTTGTCACACACAGTTATTATGTTTTTTTACTGCCATGCACTCACAGGTTTTTTCTGGAGGTGACACACAGGCAAAAAAAAGACATACTGTTCACCCTAAATAAAGTGTATGGTCTAATGTTCTTATGCATCTTTAGATATCATTTGTAGGGAAGTTGTAATTTTCCGAATCTCTGTGCTTACCCACTTACGTAAACTCCACATTGCAACTTTAAATGGATCACAACATTTATGAAAGATACTGATCAGTGGTAGATAGGTACCTCGAGCTCACTAGATTGAAATTGTAAATTCTTCTACGTCTAGCACATCTTTTCAGTACAAAAAAGCAAGCTAGAAATTAAAGGTCTGGCATTCTTCCTTGGTGGATAACACAACAAAGATTAAAAAAATGACGATGTAGAATATAAGAGGGTACAAACCATCAATATTGTTGATCAAATTACGGCTGGTATGTTGGTTGTGATGTCTCTGGAAAAAAAGGTTCCCCATAACATTTTGATCATTGTGCCATTGACATTCCTTATCAAAGTGTTACTGTTCAATAGGCAATATCAAGGCGGAACTTTGAGGGAGCTAATTGGTCCAGAATCCACTATGTGGAAACTTTTAACACCTCAAACTCTCAGGAAGGATATGGATGCAGTGCATGTGTTCTTCAGGAATTAAAAGTCAACTGCATAGGACACATCAGGTAAGGTGATTTGAATCCTAAGGCAGCGAAGTCGGACCATTTATTAGCAGCTGTAGAACATCTGCTTGTCTGATACTGGCCAAGAACAAGACTGTCACTGCACCTCGGTATTGAAAGGACTTCAGTGTCATGCAGGTAGGACGGCAAGAACCATGCAGGACCTCTCAGCATTTGTCACTCCGAGGGCTGAATTGCATCACATTAGAATTTATCACAGACTAAGTCTGAGTTCCTTCACAGTAGCCAATTTCTGCAAATGATCAGCTTGGGCTTGTCAGGCCACAAAGGTTTCTACAAGGAACCTGACAATAGGTCTATGGAAAGTAGGTTAGGTGATTTAATAGTTCCTTCAAGAAGCCATTATCAAAAACAGAAGAATCTCTTTTTCACTACACTGACTCGTTCCTCAATATTAGGGTGCAGTTACTCTTCAAAGCCAACATTTCACCCCACATGCACTGTGTTTCCAAAGGCCTAATTGAAGTGTGGCAATGGTGAGAGTTAATTTGGCATCTCACCTGAATCTCTGCAAATATGAGTCAAGTGGTGGTCACTGCCAATAACAGTGCCTGTTCTCTAAGACAAAGCGATACAAAAGGGGATGATGGACGGAGGGTTTGAGCAAATCAAACACTCACCCCCAGTCAACTGATCTGGGTTTAATGCATCACCATTCTCTAAGACAAAGCAAACACAAGGAGTTGATGGACTGAGTGCTGAAACCTTTCAGACACTCACCTCCAGTTACAGATCTAGGTTGAATCCATCATCGTTCTTTAGCTCACTTTGCCACCCCAGTCGTAACCAAGCCATATGTGAACTAGTCTTGACCCTGTTCCTCATGGAAACTGTTAGATCTGGGGTCTCTAGTTGACAATGGTATGCACCTTTGTCCGAAGAGGGACCCTTACTTCTAAGTCAGGATAAGGGGATTACACTCCTTAATAACCCCTGCTCACCCCCTTGGTAGCTTGGCACGAGCAGACAGGCTTATCTCAGAGGCAGTGTGTTAAGCATTTGTGAATGTACACAGTAATACAGTGATAACACTACAGATGGACACATGGACACAACACATGTTTTATAAAAATATGTATTCTTTATAAAGACTTAAACACAAGACCACAAACGACAAACCTCCCCAATACTACACTTTAAGATTAGCTCCCAGGGGCACGTACGTGTCTGGAGTCAGAATTCCCAGCAAGGAAATTCAGGAGGGAGCTGGAGGTGCAGTCTGTTGTCCCTGAGACTTCAGCAGGAGGCAAGCACAGTTCAAGCCCTTGGAGAATATTTTGTAGATGAAAGTCCTTACAAAGTTCCTTCTCCTTTCCCTTGGCAATGAAGCAACCACTGCAGGCCAACCCAGCAAACAGCACACTGGCAGAGGGGCAGTCCAAACTCCTGCAGCTTTCTTGGTTCTTCTCCTTGGCAGAAAGGTTTCTTGTTCCAGAAGTGATCTAATTTCTTGGGATCAGGGTCTCAATATTTATACCCCAGAATCATTTGTTCTCTGAAGGCAGAGAGGCCTCTGCCTAGTCCAAACCAGTTCCCGAGCACTTTGTTTACATGACTCTCTTCTTCCTTTCACTGTGCAGGGCAGAGACATCAGCCACCCCACAGGAGGTGGAGCCAGCACAGGGGAGGGAAGATACAGCTCTGGAGCACTCTGTTGACATAATTACTCCTCTCCTTTCACAGTTCAGGGCAGAGACATCAGACAAGCCACAGGGGGTAGAGCCAGCATTGTAGAGGGAAGGCCCAGCCCTATTCAGGTCCCAGGTGCAACTCCTCCCTCCCATCTATATGCAGAACTCTCTATTCACCACTGGACTGCCCCAGCCTGTCTCCTGGAATCCCCCAGCCCTGTCACACACAAACCCAGACAAGGAATACACAACCCCAGCAGAGGCAGGCTCAAATGGTTAGGCAAGCAAATACCTGCTTTCTAAAAGTGGTATTTGCAAGCACAGAATATTAAAACAAACTTTACTCAAAGGTGTATTTTATTATTCTGAGTTCAGGCATACTAAATTCGAACTTCTACCATGTTCCCTGAGTCAGTTAGGATTATAAGAATGTAATAATCTAACTGCCCATTCTGGCCTATGAGAGCAGGTAGCCTTCAATAGTGAAAAACGAAAATGGTTGTAATTCACTATTAGAACATGCTACACACATCAGAGCATGTCCTACCATAAACTTACAATGCACCCTGCCCTTTGGCCTACCATAGGGGTGTCTGATATGAAGCAAGGGGAAGGTTTAGGGACTGGCAAGTGGGTGTACTTGGGCAAGTCGACATGGCAGTGCTAGACTGCACACAGGCTTTGCAATGGCAGGCCTGAGACACACTTTACAAGCTGCTTCTGAGTGTGGCAAAATCTGGGCTGCAAGCCCACCATCAGCATTTTATTTACAAGCCCTGGGCACACATGGTGCAGTGTACTAGGGGCTGACAGATAAATCAAATAACCCAATCACGGAATAACCAATTAGTACATCAATTTAACCAAGGGAGCAGTTGCACTGTGACACTGATTAGCAGTGGCACAGTGCCCAAAACATAAATCCAGCAAAAACATATCAAAATAGAGGAGGCAATCCATCAAAAATGGAAGAGAGACTCACGCCAATGATGTCAGGTCTAGCAGGAACAATCCAGACCTAGTTGCCATGCCAGGTCTTCCCTGGACAGAAAACAACCATCCTGGGCCCGGTTTCTGAGTAACATCCTATATCAGCCAGGTTATCTTCAAACCAGTGGCGAAGTGAGCAAGGGACCCACATCTGGGCATACCATGCCAACACAGGGTGAACAAAGCGAACACAAGCAAATGAGGAACAGAGTTCTGAAACTTTTCAGACACACACCCCCAGTCACAGATCTGTGTTGAATCCATCATCTTTATTTAGCTCACTTTGCCTCCCCAGGTCAGACCCAGCCATATGCAAATCAGCCTTGACCCTGTTCCTCATGGGAACAGTCCAGCCCAAACTGCCAAGCCAGGTCTTCCCTGGAACAGAAACAAGAATCCTTCTGTTTGCTATGTTTGCCCTAAGTTGGCAGGGTAACTGCATGAAGATTTTGTGAAAATGTTCATCAAACTAATGTATACGTGAGCTGAGAGGGAAGCATTCACGAACATTTGATAAATATTCCCAAACACTTCCACCTAAATTTGGAGTACATTTCTGTCTATTTTGGAATTCTCACACAATTTCTTTAGTACTCCAGGAATCTGCAATTGGCACATATTCAAAGGAGGAACTCACATGCATATGTATATCTCCATACAGAAATATAATAGGTGTACATTACCCCGCGTTTGTGTGATACTAATATCCATTTACCCTTGACAACTTTTTCTCACAATGAGGAATCATTTTTCACTAACTAGATAGCCTTTCCCCAAAACTGTCTTGAAATGTGGGGTATTTCCTTCATATTTCCACACTAAAAATTAATTTACTTGTGACTTAGAAGTAAAGTTGCAAGCATTTTCAGGTGAGAAAATATACTTTCAAATATTTGTTGAAAATGGTCCCATTTGTGAGTTGCACACAAACCTGGCCATAGATGAAAATGTGTTGAACCTTGTCAAATACTGGCAAAATGACATTTGAGAAAATGCAATTTCCAGGCAAGACGCCACTGTTACTGTTTCTGTGATTCTATTCTTTTTGCACACCTAAAGTGAGAAAACCCTACATAAATTGGGCCCAAAGAGACTAACATATGCTTACTAAATCCTAGGTTAAACATAGTAGCATGACAAGTTGATGTACCCCTGAGAATACATTCTACGATTATACACTAGTTTGCGCAGCTAAGGATATATATAATTTTAGAACTCTCAATCAGCAAAAAAATGGGCTCATATGCTAGAACTATTATGCCTAATATGGACTGCCTATTTTGGAAGATCTAGGTTATGTGAAATCTTGACGGTTCACTTTCTATTTCAGCTGGTCATTCACAATAAAAATGATGAAATAATTTCAAGCAGCACAATTTCCGGGATTCGGTATGGGATTTCATACACCTGTGGAGCAGATACTTGTGGCTCATTTTAGAGGTCACAATCTCTACTATTGCATCATGTGAGAAATTGAGGTCGATGGATAATACCTTTGGCACAGTGTAATGGGAGAACGTGGTCTGCAATCTATAAAGAAGGAATGCCTCCAAAAACATACTCGTGTACCCCGGGGAAAGGGATTGCTGTGGGAGGATAAGGATACAACTTCAAGGGTCTGATCACAAAATATTTTTGACTGGTAGTTTTGCTTATCCTTGGTGGTAAGCTAAGGCAGTGTTTGTTGTAAACACCGTTTACCACTGTATCACAAAAACAGGTTTCTGAAGATGGTAATGTGTGACTGAATTGAGTGTGTTTATTTGTGTGGCATTGTTTAAGAGGATGAGTTTGTTTTTGTGTTTCATTATTTCAATATGATGTTGCTGTGTTGTACTATGGTTGTGCTGCACTCGATTTTATCATGTATTTTTTATGTAGACTCTTTTTTTTTTATTGTGTTATGCCATTTTGTGTATGCTTTATGGTTATGTTCCGTTGTTTACTTTAAAGATGTCAACAAATTCGGCTACATTTCTAGCCAAAATGGGCATATGCCTTTTGATTTCTATGATGATCTGCCATTTACCACTGCCAAAAGTGGTAAATAGCACAGCTCCTGCTCTTCAGCTAATTTAGATATCAATCAGCTCAAAGCTGTTGGGAAGACAGTTGGCCTGATTCACAAACTTCTCTTTGTAGTAACATACAGGAATCGGGACAGGCCGACTTGCGGTCGGCAGTTCCTCCCGACCAATTACAATGTGGCCAAACACTGTTCAGTCAGATTCCCATAGACTCTAACGGGAGCTGGTGTTCCACCCGCCAACACAGAATCCAATGGGGAAATGGGAGCTGTGCGGAAAACCCTGCACCCTGTTATAGGCACCCCATGGTGCCTGCCACACAGTGCATTGTTTTACAGGGGGTCACTTAGTACCCCTCAGCCCCCAACCCCAGGCCAAAGGACGAAGGCCCTGCAAGGGGCCCAAAAAGGCACTTTCCGACAGCCATTTAGTGTTGGACAGGCTGACTCGGAAAGGCTGTTGGAAACAAACATCGTAATCACTTGGTCGGAAATGCAGTCCATAGAGCTTACAGTGCAGGTCCGAAGGACACAAATTCTCGGAGAACCGGTCAGACACAATTCGTAAAGACTGCGCGGTTTGCAAGATGACCTTGAACATAGTCATTGGTCTGTCAGATTGTAAACAGACTGAGTCGGTCGGAAGGCTTCCAACATGGTCTAGGAGATTATGACTTTTGGGAGGAGGCTTTCTGCCAGACATCATAATTGCTGCCTAAATACAAAACTTTAGACCTCTGCATTACCTATACATATGTGTGCCGGATTCTCCGTCCGGTCTGCAGAGTCTCTGCACACTTTTGAAGTAAATGTGGGCCGGCCACAAGGGAAAGGCTTAAACAAGGAGCAAACTTACTAAAAAGGGTGAAGGGATTAGGCAGGAGTAGGACGAGTTCATGGAGGGTCAGAAAGGGGTTTAGGAAGGAATTCACCTTCCAACACAAGAGTATGCCAATTGTAAATCTAAGGGTGGAGACATCTAGCTTACACTTTTGAGGTAAGTTTACACTTCGAATCTGTGAATACTGAAAGTGGTAAAGTTATTCCGAATTATATAAACCTATTCACAAGTGTAAAATACCTTTCTGATTCAGGTACTCTGTCTTAACTTAGCACTCTCAATGTAAACTATATGAAAAGGACCATGCCTTAAATTAGCACTTGCAATACACAAAATATGATATTATAATCTGATAGGTCCATAGTTTTTATCGTAATTGTCTTCTCATATATTTCCCAAAGTACTTTTAAAAAAAAGCTTAATTAGAAGATTTTGCAGATTTCTTTGTATTCTTTATTTGATTATATCGAAAAAGTAAACCACTGTGCAGAAAAAGTATATATATATATTAATGTGTGAACAATTCGCCCCGATCTGTAAACAAAACATTTGGCATATTTTGAGTTGTGCGCAGCACAGCACCTGCTACAGGTTATTGTCGCCTGCCGTATGGCTTCCAAATAATGAATGAAACTCAATTGCTCATCTCCACAAAAATCTTTAATAACAAGCGAAAGGGTTACTGGATTTGAGGAGAAGTCAGAGTATAACACTTGCTACACTTGATGAAAAATGCATAGTGCATTGCTACATAAATGTAGGGATCTCTATTGCCAAAACAATAAAAGAGTATAATAAGATTTGATTGAATGAAGCTTATTTGATAAAGCTTGAAACATATTTGGAGGTAATGTTGTTTTCATCTAATTCAATAAGTGTAAAGACAGGAGGCAAAGCAACATTCTTTATCTTCTGATTGCAGATAACGTATGAAAAATGTGTCAATGTGTAAAATGTACTGCTGGGCCTGTAATATACATTGAGTCCCGGGGGCGCAACGATCTTGTGCACTCTCTTTGAGTGCCCCTAGGGCACAACGGTATTTCAGAAGGGTCTACAGACGCTTGTGTGGCCCCTTCTGCAATACAGGTAGCATGCTGGCACACATCTAGCGCCAGTGCTATCATGAATTAGTGTTCCCACATTTCCATGGGGGTGTGCCCTCATGCAAATGAGGAAATCACTTTGCCTCTGTGCCCACACCATATTATTGACGAGGGCGCAGAGATATACATGCCTTTTAGAGGCGCTCTGGAAATTCACCATCTATTTGTGGTACACTTTCAGCCTCCTAAAGGCAGACCTCTGGGGAGGATAAACGGGGTCCCATGAACCCCCCACAGACATCTCCTGCAGGCAGATGCAGGCACTCACTGCACCCGCCCGCAAGTGGATCTCTAATCCCCCTTAAAAGTGCAGGCTGGTTACCTCCTACACAGTGAAACACCAAGCAGCTTTTAAACAGCTGCTTCGTATTTCACTTTTTTGAGCTGCACCGGGGGCAGCACAAGTTTGAGGCTGCCCCGGGGGAAGCACATTCATTCTAATATGTCACACTATCATTGTTTGTGCAGGGCGCACCTTTTGAAAGGTGTGTCGTGGTGCAAGCAAGGATAGTGCATCATGTTCGTAATGTGGCCACTGGTGTGCAATTTACATAGTTTTTTCATGCAAATGCCTTTGTACCAACGTGTACTTATCGGTGGTGCTAGGGGTTCCTTAATTTGTGCTCTCTCATTAAGAAAGAGTTAGGGCCATATGTATCAAGCCGTTTTTTGAATCGCAAAGGCCGAAATTCGCAGAATTTCGGCCTTTGCGACTCACAAACGGCCGTTTTGCACGTTTTGGAATGTATGAAACATTCCCAAAATAAGGAATTGCAAACTTGTGCGATTCCTTATTTTTCCATAGCATTTAGGGAATTGCAAATTTGCAATTACTTAAATGCTATGTATGTAGCAATTTTAGCTTGCGAATTTTGTTTAAGAATTCACAAATTACCACCAACTTTCAGTTGATGGTAACTTGAGAATTCTTCCAGAAATGCACAAATTGGCATTTTTAAAGGTGGCATATGATGCACACACATGCCCATAGGGCATGTATGTGTGCCATATGAACACACATTTTCTTTTCAGGGGTGCAGCAGGGTGTCTTTGAGACACCCCTGCACCCTTGCAATAATTCTCAAATTGCGATTAGCAAATTGCGAATTCGCAATTTGAGAATTATTTTGCTTTCATTCCTATGGGCATCCTGGCCCATAGGAATGCATTGGAAATATTCCTTAATTGCGGATTCGCAAAATGCGAATTCGCAAATAAGGAAGCTTAAGGAATCGCAAATACAAAGCGATTTTGTTCATACATACCATTTTGCATTTCATAAATAGCGATTCCTTAAAATTCGCTATTTAGGAAATGCAAAATAGTTTGATGGTACATATGGCCTTAAGTGAGATATGTGCCTTCCACTTACCCTGTTACCGCATTCAGGAGCATGCCTGTTACAGGGAGTGTCTACAGCTGACAGTCAAAATAAAGCTCCACTCATCATATTGCAGAGTTCTGTGGCCACTGCTCATAGCTGACATGAGCAGTGGACGATTGTAATTCATTTCTACCCCTAGCGGGGGGTAGGGAATGTAATTCAATGGCCTTTTAAGGTCCGAACACGTAGCACATCACCAATTTATGATGTAAGAACCTGCTAAATTCAACTCCCCCCCAACCCAACACCTTGCATCACGAGCCTCATGTGGCCCATAGGAGCCAGTGCATATTAGAACAGCAGGCCTCCTCGCAAGGCTCTGATAAGCACACAAGAAAGGCCTGAATGTAAAACAGCAGTAAAAAGACAAATAGAAGTGTCATTTGAGATTTTCGTTACTTTACGAGCTCCATTTAATTGAAAAAGCAATGAGGAGATAATTTTTCTTCAGATAATTTTTAAACAGTATCAAACATCAAGATCCATGGATTTCAAGAAGAAGGGAAATCGACAATTAAGTTGTCCATTACGTTAAGACAAAAAACACTAAATTGCAGGGAGTATACATATGCATGGAGTAAACATAAAGTGAAACAATCATTGGCAGAGCCAGTAGGTGTGGCATTGGCCACCGGCCTTTTCAAAATTCTTGTTTTGTTTTTCATGGTTTCTGCACAACTTTATTGTTCAAGAAGCTGCAGAGTCCTCACCAATGCAAAAAAACCAGAATATTGGCTGGGGGCAAAAACAAAATTCGTGTAAAAAAAGCAGACCATAGACGTCCCTGGCATTGAAGTGATCTACTTTGTAGGAGGATGTGCTCCATGCGAAAGGACAAAAGTCATAGTAAAGTCAGCCATTAGCTCAAGTAGGCTGACCCATTGCCCTCTGGTGCATGCTGCAGTAGGTGAAAAAAATTTGAATTTATTAAAATTAAAGGGTCTTGGCTATCACAGACCTAGAAAAGTCAATTATCTTTGAGAAACAAGGCAAGAAAGAAAGAGGGAAATAAAGAAATCAATACAGAAGGCAAGCGATTGGAAGGCAATAAAGAAAGGAAGAAATGCATGAAGGAGAAAGAAAGAAAGAAAGAAAGAAAGAAAGAAAGAAAGAAAGAAAGAAAGAAAGAAAGAAAGAAAGAAAGAAAGAAAGAAAGAAAGAAAGAAAGAAAGAAAGAAAGAAAGATGGGAGAAGGAGAAAGAAAGAAAGAAAGATGGGAGAAGGAGAAAGCAACAAACAAACAAACAAAGAAACAAAAAAGGAAGAAAGAAAGAAAGACAGGATTAGCAAGAATGGTAGAACACACTAATAGGCTAATATTCAAAGTTCATGCGAGTTGATGTGAAATAATAGCAGTCAGATAACAAGGCTACTCCCAAAGGAATTTACAACAACATTAGCAGGAGATGTGATCTGATAAAGGTGGAATGTGCTCTGTTCTCACACACAAAGATAGAACTACAGTAATTAAATAGTAAAACAATATCACTGGCACTGAGGGTAAGTACATTGTGTCCGGATGTATCCCTTGTGAAAGAGCAAAATGCAGTCACTCACAGTGAAGTTAAGTAGTGGCTTCACTGGACTGACACATCTCCCCAAGCTGTAGGCTGTATTAGGCGGAGGCAAAGTATCAATTGACAAACGGAAGAGGTCGGGGGGTGCACAACTATGTAGGTAGGTATGTTGAAGGGAGATTATCAAAAGTTCTGGGTGCTCTCAAAGGGTGGTGTTATCCGTCTGAACACCGATGAGTAACAATAGAGTTGTGTATGCGGAGAACCGCAGATACATCCCCTGAGAGGCACACCGGTCGAGATCACAAAAAGTGGTTCAAAGTTCACTTGAAAAATAGCATTTATTTTCTTCAATGATCTTTTCTTATGTTCTCATTAAGTTTTCATTCTTAATCTGATATTCACAGCATATCAGAGGACAACACGTGTTCTTTAAATTTAACATATGAACAGTTAGCTCCAATGCATTTCGGGCTAGGATGCCCTTGATCACGGAAAGCAGAGGAGGAAGAATACAGAAACAGGGTATCAGGGAACAGGCAGTATGCAAAAGAATGGGGACGAGTTACTGGTGCTAGTGGTGTGGGGGCTAGATCGTCAAAAAAGTGCCCGGCGTTAACGTGAAGGGTAGGGAAGTGCTGAGGATGTTACCGCTTGTGTAACATTAAGTAACAGATGAACGCGTGCAAGATTAATCTAAATCTTACTTCATAGTTAGTGAGTGGTAGCGCGGAACATGCTATCCGTCGGGTAACCGCTGGTTGTCTAACGTGCTCGTGAGATCGGCTGCAACATGTATAGGTGAACAGCGATGATGGACTAATGCAGGGAGTTAGTCAAAGGGGGTGCGGGTCGGGAGTACGGCGGCCATGTTGGAGTGGAGGGTTAGTAGAAAATAACACATAGAAACGAAGGGATAAGACAAAGAATAGGGGATACAGGAGTACGGTGAAACAATTAAATAGATGTACTAGTACATGGGTATATCATAGAAAACAACTAAATTCGGTACGATCGTTGAGCCCATGAGGCTTCAAAGTCTGTAATAGGTAGATCCATTCAAGTTCTCTCTTGAGTAACAGAACTGACCGAGGAGTCCTGGAGGGTCAGTGAAGCGCCGCAGCCTACCAGCGCTGTTTGCAGGGAGAGGAAGGTCACCCGGACTACACTTCCCACCGCCCCACGCGACCGGAAGTCGCGCACGCCCTGTCCCGCCCCCGGAGGTGCTCACAAGTACAGCCAGAGCCCCGGGGGAGCGGGGGACACACAGAACTGACCGAGGAGTCCTGGAGGGTCAGTGAAGCGCCGCAGCCTACCAGCGCTGTTTGCAGGGAGAGGAAGGTCACCCGGACTACACTTCCCACCGCCCCACGCGACCGGAAGTCGCGCACGCCCTGTCCCGCCCCCGGAGGTGCTCACAAGTACAGCCAGAGCCCCGGGGGAGCGGGGGACACACAGAACTGACCGAGGAGTCCTGGAGGGTCAGTGAAGCGCCGCAGCCTACCAGCGCTGTTTGCAGGGAGAGGAAGGTCACCCGGACTACACTTCCCACCGCCCCACGCGACCGGAAGTCGCGCACGCCCTGTCCCGCCCCCGGAGGTGCTCACAAGTACAGCCAGAGCCCCGGGGGAGCGGGGGACACACAGAACTGACCGAGGAGTCCTGGAGGGTCAGTGAAGCGCCGCAGCCTACCAGCGCTGTTTGCAGGGAGAGGAAGGTCACCCGGACTACACTTCCCACCGCCCCACGCGACCGGAAGTCGCGCACGCCCTGTCCCGCCCCCGGAGGTGCTCACAAGTACAGCCAGAGACCCCGCGTCGCGGGACGCGCGCGGGCGCCGCCGGGCTAAGCCCGGGCAAAGGGCGGGCCCTCTGTGGCCCTCGGAGGCCAAAGGAGAACGGGACGGGCCACCCATCTGACATTTCCGTTGAAAAGGTACTGAAATATCTATTTTCATATTATTACATTCCTTGGCTTACTGCATTTTCACTATGTCCTTCTGGGAGGATCTGAACGCACTATGTGGAACCAATTATATACCGGACATATCGCCCACCTTACGCATGGACACTAGGCCAGATGATGTAAGCGCCACCCTGCAGGATCCTCCGCTTCACTTGATTAAACACAAAACCCTAGCCAATACACCTCCGGGGGGGCTCAACATTCACGATGGCGATATTATAAAAGAGAAGCAAGCCAAAAATTCTAATGTACGTACTTGTTCTTCTCTTTTCCCCTCCAACCCAATCACACCGATGGGGGAGACGGTGTATGGAAAAATAGAAAACCGCGCATCACCCCTTCAACCATCTTTGTTGGCCCAGCTTGAACATTTGCTAACATCTCTCATATCACCACTGGTGACCAAAATTAACGATTTGGGGGACAGGTTATCAAGTTTTGAACAAACAATGAAAACGCACATTTCACCAAGTATAAAACCGGTATTATCCAACTGTCCTATCCCCCTCACTATTTCGGAAAAACACAAACCACATTTCCATAAGCACGCCTCCTCGCAAACATTGTCGCCTGCTACAGGCCTCAAACCGGCCAAAATTCACCCGCTGATAAAACATACTGAGGCCAAACCCGAACTTGTTAAAATGCCACGAATTGACTTGCCCCCGGAAGCCGCCCCTTATGTGTCAGTCGTATCTGGGGTCCCACCATCAAACCAGGGAAAATATGAAACACGACAAGACCTGTTAAATAAGGTCATGCCCTGGCTACAGACCAACAGACCTTTGCCACCTAACTTAGACGGTGGAATTTTAAGTGTCAGGAGGGTGGGGTGGCTGGGCGCGCTGCCAAAAACCATCCCTGGGGATTTGGTGCTAATTAAATTCAAGCACATGAACATAGTCCCTTTTTTACGATCCTGTAAGCACAAAGAGGGGGATGGCCCAATTCGCATCTGGGATTTACACGACTTTTATCCGAGCATCCCACCTATTTCGTCATCAAGAACAGCAGTAAAGAATTATAACGGCTGGGGTGGGGGACCCTGTGTACCTAGTGCCCCTAGCTTCCTAGCTCCTAACAGATTCGAACCTTTGTTCAAAAAACGCACTTTCTGAGTACTCCTTATAAGACTCACTCATATCCCACCTAATAGCACTGTGTGTATGACTCCCCCTATTTCCTAGAGCTGTTCCATCTGACAGGGTATTGTTTTAAATTGTTTTTTTATTGATTAGCTGTTCTCTTATCAATTTAATCGTGTTTTAGAAATTGATATATAATGAAATATTGTTGTATTTATCTATGTTTTGTTGCTGCTTTTATGATTTTAAATTCAAAAATCGAATAAAGCTAATCTGAATCTGAGTAACAGTTTGGTGTTGTCAATGCCTTCTCTCTTAGAAACGGTCTCTAGGATGATGAATTTCAATTGGGCAATGGTGTGGTGTGCATCGGTAAAGTGCATGGCAATGTTAGATTTTTCCAATTTCAATCTGATGTTAGACTTATGCTCGTTAAGGCGTGTTTTTATTTTCCGTTCTGTCTTGCCAATGTATAATTTGCCACAAGGGCATTTCAAAGCGTAAACTACATTGGAGGTGTCACAGGTTGCATCGACTTGAAGTTTAATGTTGTGTCCTTTCATGGGGTGCTGTATAGTATTGCCTTTGATGACATTGTTGCAATGATTACAGTTCAGGCAAGGTTGAGTACCACGATGATATTTGGATTTGTCAGTGGGTCTGGCAAGGATTTCTTTGATGTTTCTACTCCGAGTGTGTGCAAATATCGGAGGTTTGTCAAAGATTCCCTGGAAATCGGGTTCATTTTGTAAAATGGGCCAGTGTTTCCATATGATCTTTTTATAGGCTGGACTTGCTGTGGAAAATTTGGAAACTAGTACCATACGTTGTTCTGTACTTTTTTGAGTTTTGGTTAAACTGTTGGACCTCGATATGTTGGTCACACGAGATCGTGCTTGTTGCAGGACACTGTTGGGGTAACCTCGTTCAAGAAATCTATTCTGCATTTCCGTAATGCGTTTGTCGACGATAGATTCATCAGATACGATTCGTTTGACACGCAGCATCTGGGAAAATGGGAGATGTCTCTTCAAGGAGCCTTGATGAAAACTAGCATAGTGGAGAGAGTTGTTGCGATCAGTGCTCTTTCTGTATAGATCGGTGATTAACCCTTGCGGGGTATTTTTGATGTGGACATCCAGAAAAGCGATGTCAGTTTCGCTGATTTGCCATGTTAACTTGATGCGTGGGTCTTTGCTGTTGATTTCTATCAGTAAGTCATTTAGAGATTCCTTGGTATCCGACCATAAGAAGAATAGATCATCGATGTACCGCACGTACAATTTAGAATGATTTTGAAAGTTTGAATTGGTGTATATGTGGTGTCTTTCAAAGTTCTCCATGTATGTATTTGCGTATGACGGGGCAGCACAATTTCCCATTGCCATTCCGGAGAGTTGTAGAAACCATTGATCATCAACTTTGAAATAGCTATGGTACAGAATGAATATCATCAATTCAATTAGGAATGTTTGCATTCTCAGGTCAATTTCACTTTTTAGTAAGATCTGTTCAATCGCTTCGATTCCTCCCAAATGGGGTATTGAGGTATATAATGAACTCACGTCGGCTGTACAAAGGACAAACGACTCGTTGTTCAGACTTTGCACACTGGATAGTTTCATGAGAAAGTCCGTGGTGTCTTTGATGTAGCTAGCTGATTGAGTCACTAGAGGTTGCGGATACTTGTCTATGAATTTGCCAGTCATTTCATGAATCAATTGTTTGGTGGATACTATGGGCCTAAAAGGGGGGTCCATGAGATTCTTGTGGATTTTTGGACTCATATGCATCGTTGGGCTTTTTGGATGATCAATTATCAGATACTTCTTAGTTCGTTCTTCAATCACACCTGCTTGGTGTGCCTTGTTGACAAGGTCTTTGAGCAGGTCTTGGTATTCACTAGTGGGATTGTAGTTCAATGCCATATAGGTCGAGGTATCTTGAATGTGTTCATGGAGTTTGCGTGTATACATCTCACTGTTAAGTATTACCAATGCACCGCCTTTGTCAGCTTTAGTCAATTTGATATTGGGATTGTTAGCCAGCGATTTGAGTGTGTCGCGATCCTTGTTGGTCAAATTTTGAGTTCTCCTGGGTGCTTTAAAGTTAATGTTGGTTAGATCTTTCCGAACTAGTGTCTCAAACAAATCTATGCACTTGTGGCTAGTGGGTGCTAGATACGTGCTGGAGGGTCGTAGGCCTTTGAGTTCATCGTCCTTAGTAGTGGTTGGAGGAGGTAAAACGTTGTCGAAGAAATGTCTAAGTCTGAGCTTGCGGGTGAATTTGAAAGTGCTAACTTCGAGTTCCAAAAGGTTGGTCGATGTAGTTGGGATGAATGAGGTACCTTTTTCAAGGAGATTCATTTGATAATTGGAGATTTCTGTCTCCGAGATGTTGATTACGAGGCTTGTTTCTTTTTGGCAACCGTGCTTCTTGTTGTAGGTGGACTCTTGTCTTTGTCTTTTGGTCTTGCTCCGCCTGAGTCTTCGAGTGGGTTTGGGCTGACCTCTAAAAAAGAACGTGTAGATTCAGATATACTTTGTGCTTGGCTGGTGCTAGGTGCACTGGTCTGTTCTTTGTTTGGTGGGTGCCTGGAGGTTGGAGGTCGTCTAGGTGGCTGATTGGTGGAATCTGTGTCAGATGATGAAGTATCCGTATTCATGTTAGATGGTCTGTTGCGACGTCTTTGGGCATAGACATCAGCCCATGAGTAAACTTCATCTCGCTTGTAGTCAAGCGTATCACGACGGAACTTCCTGACTTTGCGTTCATGAATTTCTTTCTGGTATTTGTCCAGAATCGCTTTTGTGTCATCCAGCATAGACGTAAGTTCCTCTGGTGTTAATAGGTTTTTGACTTCATCCTGAATCTCTTTCATTTCTACCTCCAATTCCTTAAGAATACCAGCCAATTCCTCTACAATCAATAATATTAGATCGAGGCTACATTTATTTAATATCCCATTCCATTTCTCCAGGAAAGTTTTGGAGTTTTTACACAGTGAGGGCTTTAATGCGATTCGTAATCCACGTGGGATCCTGAGTGCCCGGTGATAACGCAATAATGTGCTCGCGTGGAGCTTCTGGTTAATATGTCGTTTGGAAAGGTAAATTAACTGTTTCACACATTGCTCCTTGTTTCTAGTGGTAGTAGTAGGACTTATATCTCCCTCAATCAGCGCGTACATTCGGTCTTTTTCTGCTTCGTCGTATGCTAATGTGTGGGCTCTGGCTTCTGTGCTCCTGCTGATGTCGTCAAATTGCATTTTGGAAGTGTGCTACCCCACCGTGGGCGGAGATATGAATTGACAAAAGGAAGAGGTCGGGGGGTGCACAACTATGTAGGTAGGTATGTTGAAGGGAGATTATCAAAAGTTCTGGGTGCTCTCAAAGGGTGATGTTATCCGTCTGAACACCGATAAGTAACAATAGAGTCGTGTATGCGGAGAACCGCAGATACATCCCCTGAGAGGCACACCGGTCGAGATCACAAAAAGTGGTTCAAAGTTCACTTGAAAAATAGCATTTATTTTCTTCAATGCTCTTTTCTTATGTTCTCATTAAGTTTTCATTCTTAATCTGATATTCACAGCATATCAGAGGACAACACGTGTTCTTTAAATTTAACATATGAACAGTTAGCTCCAATGCATTTCGGGCTAGGATGACCTTGATCACGGAAAGCTGAGGAGGAAGAATACAGAAACAGGGTATCAGGGAACAGGCAGTATGCAAAAGAATGGGGACGAGTTACTGGTGCTAGTGGTGTGGGGGCTAGATCGTCAAAAAAGTGCCCGGCGTTAACGTGAAGGGTAGGGAAGTGCTGAGGATGTTACCGCTTGTGTAACATTAAGTAACAGATGAACGCGTGCAAGGTTAATCTAAATCTTACTTCATAGTTAGTGAGTGGTAGCGCGGAACATGCTATCCGTCGGGTAACCGCTGGTTGTCTAACGTGCTCGTGAGGTCGGCTGCAACATGTATAGGTGAACAGCGATGATGGACTAATGCAGGGAGTTAGTCAAAGGGGGTGCGGGTCGGGAGTACGGCGGCCATGTTGGAGTGGAGGGTTAGTAGAAAATAACACATAGAAACAAAGGGATAAGACAAAGAATAGGGGATACAGGAGTACGGTGAAACAATTAAATAGATGTACTAGTACATGGGTATATCATAGAAAACAACTAAATTCGGTACGATCGTTGAGCCCATGAGGCTTCAAAGTCTGTAATAGGTAGATCCATTCAAGTTCTCTCTTGAGTAACAGTTTGGTGTTGTCAATGCCTTCTCTCTTAGAAACGGTCTCTAGGATGATGAATTTCAATTGGGAAATGGTGTGGCGTGCATCGGTAAAGTGCATGGCAATGTTAGATTTTTCCAATTTCAATCTGATGTTAGACTTATGCTCGTTAAGGCGTGTTTTTATTTTCCGTTCTGTCTCGCCAATGTATAATTTGCCACAAGGCCATTTCAAAGCGTAAACTACATTGGAGGTGTCACAGGTTGCATCGACTTGAAGTTTAATGTTGTGTCCTTTCATGGGGTGCTGTATAGTATTGCCTTTGATGACATTGTTGCAATGATTACAGTTCAGGCAAGGTTGAGTACCACAATGATGTTTGGATTTGTCAGTGGGTCTGGCAAGGATTTCTTTGATGTTTCTACTCCCAGTGTGTGCAAATATCAGAGGTTTGTCAAAGATTCCCTGGAAATCGGGTTCATTTTGTAAAATGGGCCAGTGTTTCCATATGATCTTTTTATAGGCTGGACTTGCTGTGGAAAATTTGGAAACTAGTACCATACGTTGTTCTGTACTTTTTTGAGTTTTGGTTAAACTGTTGGACCTCGATATGTTGGTCACACGAGATCGTGCTTGTTGCAGGACACTGTTGGGGTAAAATCGTTCAAGAAATCTATTCTGCATTTCCGTAATGCGTTTGTCGACGATAGATTCATCAGATACGATTCGTTTGACACGCAGCATCTGGGAAAATGGGAGATGTCTCTTCAAGGAGCCTTGATGAAAACTAGCATAGTGGAGAGAGTTGTTGCGATCAGTGCTCTTTCTGTATAGATCGGTGATTAACCCTTGCGGGGTATTTTTGATGTGGACATCCAGAAAAGCGATGTCAGTTTCGCTGATTTGCCATATTAACTTGATGCGTGGGTCTTTGCTGTTGATTTCTATCAGTAAGTCATTTAGAGATTCCTTGGTATCCGACCATAAGAAGAATAGATCATCGATGTACCGCACGTACAATTTAGAATGATTTTGAAAGTTTGAATTGGTGTATATGTGGTGTCTTTCAAAGTTCTCCATGTATGTATTTGCGTATGATGGGGCAGCACAATTTCCCATTGCCATTCCGGAGAGTTGTAGAAACCATTGATCATCAACTTTGAAATAGCTATGGTACAGAATGAATATCATCAATTCAATTAGGAACGTTTGCATTCTCAGGTCAATTTCACTTTTTAGTAAGATCTGTTCAATCGCTTCGATTCCTCCCAAATGGGGTATTGAGGTATATAATGAACTCACGTCGGCTGTACAAAGGACAAACGACTCGTTGTTCAGACGTTGCACACTGGATAGTTTCATGAGAAAGTCCGTGATGTCTTTGATGTAGCTAGCTGATTGAGTCACTAGAAGTTGCAGATACTTGTCTATGAATTTGCCAGTCATTTCATGAATCGATTGTTTGGTGGATACTATGGGCCTAAAAGGGGGGTCCATGAGATTCTTGTGGATTTTTGGACTCATATGCATCGTTGGGCTTTTTGGATGATCAATTATCAGATACTTCTTAGTTCGTTCTTCAATCACACCTGCTTGGTGTGCCTTGTTGACAAGGTCTTTGAGCAGGTCTTGGTATTCACTAGTGGGATTGTAGTTCAATGCCATATAGGTCGAGGTATCTTGAATGTGTTCATGGAGTTTGCGTGTATACATCTCACTGTTAAGTATTACCAACGCACCGCCTTTGTCAAACCTCCGATATTTGCACACACTCGGAGTAGAAACATCAAAGAAATCCTTGCCAGACCCACTGACAAATCCAAACATCATCGTGGTACTCAACCTTGCCTGAACTGTAATCATTGCAACAATGTCATCAAAGGCAATACTATACAGCACCCCATGAAAGGACACAACATTAAACTTCAAGTCGATGCAACCTGTGACACCTCCAATGTAGTTTACGCTTTGAAATGCCCTTGTGGCAAATTATACATTGGCAAGACAGAACGGAAAATAAAAACACGCCTTAACGAGCATAAGTCTAACATCAGATTGAAATTGGAAAAATCTAACATTGCCATGCACTTTACCGATGCACGCCACACCATTGCCCAATTGAAATTCATCATCCTAGAGACCGTTTCT
The DNA here is from genome assembly GCF_964263255.1 of Lissotriton vulgaris. Lineage (NCBI taxonomy): Eukaryota > Metazoa > Chordata > Amphibia > Caudata > Salamandridae > Lissotriton > Lissotriton vulgaris. The sequence goes on along the minus strand of NC_141696.1, from coordinate 244,049,459 downwards.
AAGAGAGAAGGCATTGACAACACCAAACTGGTACTCCAACATGGCTGCCGTACTCCCGACCCGCACCCCCTTTGACTAACTCCCTGCATTAGTCCATCATCGCTGTTCACCTATACATGTTGCAGCCGATCTCACAAGCACGTTAGACAGCCAGCGGCTACCCGACGGATAGCATGTTCCGCGCTACCACTCACTAACTATGAAGTAAGATTTAGATTAACCTTGCACGCGTTCATCTGTTACTTAATGTTACACAAGCGGTAACATCCTCAGCACTTCCCTATCCTTCACGTTAACGCCGGGCACTTTTTTGACGATCTAGCCCCCACACCACTAGCACCAGTAACTCGTCCCCATTCTTTTGCATACTGCCTGTTCCCTGATACCCTGTTTCTGTATTCTTCCTCCTCAGCTTTCCGTGATCAAGGGCATCCTAGCCCGAAATGCATTGGAGCTAACTGTTCATATGTTAAATTTAAAGAACACGTGTTGTCCTATGATATGCTGTGAATATCAGATTAAGAATGAAAACTTAATGAGAACATAAGAAAAGAGCATTGAAGAAAATAAATGCTATTTTTCAAGTGAACTTTGAACCACTTTTTGTGATCTCGACCGGTGTGCCTCTCAGGGGATGTATCTGCGGTTCTCCGCATACACGACTCTATTATTGGCAAAGTATCAATGACATACCAACAGACAAATGGATGAAGAGAGGAGGCTGAAAGGTCATTTAAGTAAGTATATTATACATATAATTTTATGCAAATCAAACGATCTTGGCTAACACTAAGTGAGGCCCTTAATCCCCCACCTTAACAACTGTTTCAGCTATCTCTGGACATCGGATGGTCGAGAGCGTCTGACGCTGTGGCCGCCGTTCCAACTGGTGGTAGCAACACAAGGATACTGGTGAAAATCTCACCCGGCGTTTTAACTTCAAGATGGCGCCTGAGATGGAATGGCCCGGCTTTTTGAATGACTCGAAGCAGATCCATGGGAATTTTTACCGAACTACCTACCCCCTACCCCTCCCTGCTCTACTCCTCTCCACTTTCCTGTTACTGACCACTGCTCTCATCTGTCCTGGCCCTTAGTCCCCACCCTGTTTACTGTTTACCTGTAAATTTTCCCTCTGCATTTGAGACCTAGCTATTTTGTCTGATGTCCGATGGAGCTACCTGGTTTAGCTATGGGGGATGGGCTGTGGACTCCCTCCTTGGTCGTCACCTACCCAGTAGGCCTTTAGACAGACTTCATTTCGTCTCTCCTTGTTGTCTCTTCCCCTATACTCCCTTTCCCCCTTCCCTGTCCCCTACCCTCTACGCTCCACTTATTTTGCCCTCCATGTTCTTTAAAAGTTTTCCCATTAAGACCTACCTATTTGGCCAAAGCCCAGTGGAGCTACCTGATAGCTATAGAGGAGATGGATTTTGGGACTTCCCTCTCGACCGTCACCTACCCAGCCGTACTTTGGGCAGACTTTCCTTCGTCTTTCTGCCGTATCTCCCTCCCACCCCTTTATCCTTACTCCCTTCCCCTCTACACTTCACTTATCTTGTTTTCTATGCTCTTGTAATTGGTTGTCTAGCAACTGATGTAAATTGGAACTGATGTAATCTTGTAATTTTGTGGAACCTCATGTAAAGCGCTCTGATACATTCGGGTCCAGCCAGTGCTATATAAAACTCTTAAAATTTTTTTTTTAAATAAAATACCATCATCTGTGCGTGTGTTATTGATTGGGTGCAGTAAAAATACCTTATATTCTGAGTTGATACTTGGAAAATGGACAATATGCAAACATATGTAGGCATGATACCTATTTCTGCATGTATCAGCGGTTTTCTCCATGTTGGCCCCCATTAAGTTTCAACAGATTAAGTACGGCATTGTTTTCTTGGTGAAAATAGGAGGTGGTGGAGTGGGTAGGGTTAGTTAAGGCTTTTCTCATAATTCTAATGCTTGTGCAATCTCATGTTTGCACAGGCAATGAAATGTTACTCTGTACTCCTACCCAGGGCCTTGGAGGAGAATATTCATGGGATAGTGTGGCCTAATCATGCCTGAAGGAAATGAAGAGCTTGGGATGTGACACGTGCAAAAAATTGCTAAATACTGAAACTTGAAACTGTAAATGATCTGCAATAAAGAGTCGATGAAGAAGAAATAGAGCATACGTAATATGCACAAAGTTGTTCAGACCAAACCCAGAAAATAAAGTGAGGATTAGGGGCCAGCTTTACTTCCATTTCAAGCCACACAGCGAGGGTTGTATGATGTTACATTGCATGCTTTTAACCGCATGTCGTCACAGCGCAATTTTCTACCCCGACTTGCTGCCGGGGTGCGCTGGAGTTTGGAATAGTATAATTTACTGTTCCAACGCCAGTCTGTGCAACAGTAGGAAAGTTGTTGGAGCTATATCCAACACCTTATACCCCCACAGCAAGCCATTTTCGTTGTAATGGCATGCGGGGTAAAAGCATGCGTTGCAATGCATGTGTTGTAATGGTTGTTTCCCCACAGCAAGGCAACTTTAAAGTGGGCAATGTGCCATAGAAACTAAGATATGGAGCATTTCTGCTCCCTCCTATTGATCGCTACCTAACGCCAATGCAGACACCCTTCTGTCATCGTGCAAGGCTGCCTGCATTACACTCAGGATTGTTTTGTGCACAGAAATGCAGCACACATGGAAAAAGGAAACAATAATGAGGAGAAATAAAGATGTTTCTCCATGTCACGTCTCACTGGGGAAGGCATTGCTTTTTGATGCATTGTCAGGTTGACAAGTCTTTGTAAACCTTGGAATGCACAAAATTACATAGGTGGATGTGTGCAAACACCCATGCTCCACCTATATAATGCCTTTCCAATGCAAAGTAAAGCAAGGTAGCACTTTGCACTGCCTTGCATTACTTTGCATTTACTAAACCACACAAAGCAAGTCAAAGTGGCTGTGCATGGCTTGGTAACAAAAAAGGATTTTGAGCTGGGGCTGCTCCTCAAAAGAGACACAACCCTGCTGCAAAATCTTGGTAAATCTGCTTCAAAATTTTTAAGTAAAAAGGCATATTGAGGAAGAGCAGTTTTTCAAATAAGATAAAACTACTGTCTGTAGGAAAAATTAGCAGAAGAGAAAGGTAGGATATGACCTGTTTAGCATTACCTAAAAAAACTATGATCGAATATCATGTCCAATTTGGTCATGAGCAGATACAAAAACAGTGATATGTTACACCCAGGTTCCATGCAGTTGTAACAAGAACAACTGAAAATATAAAATTGGAATTGTGGATGTGAAAGTAAAGATCTGAATGAAATTGAAAAAGACTGACCAGAGAGTTAACACTGCACCATGTGAATATCACAAATGCATCAAATGAGACAACTTATGAAAAAGTGGGAGATAAGGACAGTGTTGAAAGGAGCAGAAAGTACCAATATCAAGGACAGTTTTTAGTGAAGAGTTAATGGGAAGTGCGGTTTTAGTTGGATAACCAAGTAAAAAATTACATTGAGTGTGAGCCAACAAGTTATGGTATCAAAGGTATTGCAAATGTAGCAAATTCTCAAGTATTTCAGAAAGATACTTAATGTAGGAGAAAAATCCAAAGACTGATAGAATAGAGGTCCTTAAGAGAAAACAGATTTGAAGGCTATATGGAAAATAATGGATGTTATTGACGGTTTGCCTTTATAGTGAGATTTGTGTTGCAGACAAAACATAACAGATCATGTTTTTTTCAAGATTTGGGTCAGAACTATGATTGACCTATGAAACCATCTCATTGTTACCAGATCAGCCAGCTCTCCCAACAAAGGTATTCCTCACTCTTGTTTGAAAGTGGGAGGCAGAGACTCGCCTAATGTGTGAAGAAATTGAGTTAAAGCATAGGCGAATGCTGACTGGAGGAGTTTGTGAGCACCTGTTCGCATCTCATTGACAGTTCCAGGCAATGCTTTGGAAGTATCTTCCCTTTGGTGTGCCCTCCTCCTTGTACAAAAAAGCTATATAGACTGACAACAGGAGACAAACAATAGTGTATCTTAATGAGATTCTGTCACGCCTGCCAGTCCTCCGATCGGATCGCGCTGTCCATTTAGATACGCATGCGCGAAGGGAACGGGCTAGAGTCAAGAGCCTGACCTCCCTGCAGTGCTTTGCTTCGCGTTCTAGCCTTTCTGTGTTTCCGTGCAGTCACGTCACGTCCTTTGAAGCTGTTTCCGGTTGTTTCTGAGCGGTTCCCGCTCAAACTCTTTTAGTTTGCGGAAGCCCGTTCCTGATCCTGATATATTAACCGGACGCCGTTTACACGGTCCTCGGCTGCCTATTCAGTCGCCCATCTTCTTCACACCCTTCACAGCCCCAGAATCCCTATGCTGTTTTGAGTCCTAGTGGTTCGTCCGTTTATCACCTGCATTGCGGACGGAACCAGGTTCAAAGACTTCCTCCCTCCTGAGTCGGCTAACTTCTTACCATAACCGAGGGTGTCCTGGGCTTGTGTATTTGTGGTTCCGCCCGTCGGCCGGACATTTCTTTGTTCCGCCGGCCGGCCGGACTTGCGGAGCACTGACCTGGGACTGTCCTGAGGCATTGTGGGAGTTGTGGTCCATCAGGACTGTTATCCTTTTCCTTTTTTGTTATTTATTTCTTTGGGACTCACGGGTGATTATCGGAAACTGGCAACCGTCACGGAGCATGGGCAAGAAGAACGAATGAGACATATATCATTCGCATTGCCCTACATCTGGACAATCTTGGTCCCTACTAATAGTACAGCTTGGTAAGAGAATACTGTTTATTGTCAATATAAACTGCCTATAGCTATCAAGAGGTAACAGTAATGTATTGCTGTAGATAAGACATCACATTCCCACCAGACGTATTCAATTTACTGAAATACAAAAGGATCACTATTTTATAGGTAAGACACAGCATAGAGGTTCATGTTTTGTTATCTGATTATTGTTACATTGCATTAACCTAACCCATTCCTTTTAGCATCAGTCTACACCCTGAGGGATACCAGCCCGAAGAGTCCTGTTTTCTTCCCCGCCTTTCCTTATTTTGTTCCCTCCTTTCCCTCCATACCACCATTGCGTTCTAGTGCTTGATAGATGCAATAGGTGCAGGGGGGAAGGGTTGGGCTTGTCGGCAGTTCCTGGCACTCCTGTGGAAATGACGTCTGGATCATTACAGATTCTCCCTGAAGTCAGTAGGTGCAATTTAACACCAAATTGCCATTTAGAGGATAAAATATAAGATCTGTAACCAGTTCTGAGTCATTAATGTTTAGCCAGGGTGTTAAGCACTGGATTCAAGCAAGCCTGGCTGAAGACGGCTGAAATGCCAGAAACCGGTCCTAGGAAGCTTATTTCCGGTCCAGGGAAGGTATGGCTTGGCAGTTCGGGCTGGCCTGTTCCCATGAGGCACAGGGTCAGACTGATTTGCATATGGCCATGTCTGAACTGGGGTGGCAGAGTGGGCTAAAGAACGGTGATGGATTAAACCCAGATCTGTTAACTGGGTGTGAGTGTTTGATTGGTTCAGATGCTTCGTCTATCACCACCCCCTTTTGTATCGGGGTGTTAAGCAGCAGCAGAAGATGGCAGTTTTCTGTGTGGCACAGAAACAACTTGAGGCATACTTGGATGTAAGGATAGTACCCTATTTCCACAGTCACATCACAGTAAAGTTGCCTCAGGACAGCACAGCAGAGCAGGGCCAGAAGTCTACTGAAGAGTCAGTGTCTGATGTGCAGTATTTATTCCCAGTTTTGCCTTTGAAGTGGGGGAAGCGTCCAGAGGCATGCCTCTGATGCACAGGTGCCCTGCCTTCCTTAACCTGGCTCCACACTAATTACAGGGGGTATGCAGCCTTTTTTGTTGAGGCAGGACACAGTCTCTTCAAGTGTAAGTGGGACTGTGCCCAACTCCTCCTTCTCATCCTGCCAGTGATGGCCCATCTAGGCCCACCTAAGCTTCCTATTGTGTGTGGCGGTCTAGGAGGAATAGACAAAGCCCAACTGTCAACTGTAACAAGTCATGTGACTCAGAGACAGGCTGCATGCATCAAATGGCTTCTGCATGAAAATGCTAACTTTCCCCCCCAAAAAATTGTAATTTAAAATTTGAGCAGTTTAAAACTGCACACACAGGCTGAAAAGTCAGGCTTGACACATGTATAAAGTGCTACTGAAACTGGTGCCACATTATGTGCTGCAGACCCACTAGCAGCATTTATTTAAAAGCCCTGGGCACCGGTAGTGCAACCGTACTATGGACTTACTAGTACACGAAATATGCCAATTGGGTATAAGCCAATCTTAGCATGTGTTAAAGAGAGAGCACACACATTTTAGCACTGGTTATCGGTGGAAAAGTGTAAGGAGTCCAAAGGCCAGCAAAAAGGAAATTAGCAAACAGGATGCCTTAAGGCAAAAAGTAAGGGTAAAACCGCGCCATGGATGCCAGGTCTAACAACATTGTATTAATAGCCCTTTGAAACAGTTGATAACATTGTTTATATTTTATATCTGCCCTAGAAACAACATCAGCCTACTCTAGCCATTGACTCTTTGCAGTCCGAGTGAAGGTGTTTCACCAGAGTACATATGCTCATTCATTTCAAAACGAATGGAACCCAGTGCCATGGATGGTAAATCAGTACTCTACTTTGCCAATGCATTTTCATTTTCTTTTTTTCCAGTTTGGGTGTTTTTTACTATTTCATCGTGTTAAAGTAACCTTTTTGCGCATTAAAGTACAACAAGTTTCTTTAACAGTTTTAAGCATGCCTGCCTGCTGGGAAGCACCTACTGGGCTCGATTAAAATTATATGTGATAGCTCATGACATATCATTCATGTACTGGGAGAAAGCAAATTTTATTTTTGTATTCTTTTTATTTTTGTGGCATATGCGTGAAATACAACAATAAAAATAAATAATCATCAAACCGGCTGGCCAAGACTATACCTTTTGGGTATGTCGATGAATGATTTACTTTGTTACTGTGCATATTGAATTGTTTAGTGAATACAGGCTAAAGTATTTATTTTCCTTTAATTGACTAATTTAGGGGTCCATGAGGATGGCGGATGGACTTTGTCTGCTCGCCATCGCGGTGGAAACGGGACCCCACGCCACGTGTGCGGCGGTCCCACCATAGCAATTATGATGCGCCCGCCACTGTGGCGGGCACATCCAGCATTTTTAACATTGTGGCGGGCGATGCTCTCAGCACCGCCCGCCGCAATGCTAAAAATGCATGTTTTACATTTCAATGCACAACATGACAGGTACTGCGCGGTGCATGTCATGTTGTACATTGAAATGCTGGGGGGTACCATAGGTACACCCCATGTGCACCCCCCACCCCCCTTCACCCTGGGGGCCCGCACAGGGCCCCCAAAGCAAAGACCGTATGCCTTTCAGCCACGGAAAGGCATACCCCGAAGCCCATCCTAATATGGCTGGAGGTGTCTGATAGACCCCGCCACCAAAAGCGGCCGACGGTCTTTCCGTCCGCCGCGCTCCCCCCGCCATTTTAATATGGCGGGGGGTAAATCGCCACCGCCTGCATGGCGGTGGCGATCCGTCCGCCATCCTAATGGACCCCTTAGTTTTGCTTCCATTCTTCCATCCATTCTGCTTTACAGAAAAGCATACATAAATAAATACATGTTTTTGCGTTTCGTGCTTATTATTCCAAGTCTCTAGGGCCCTTTAATGCAATTGGGGGAAAGACTAAACAAAACACTGACTAAAACTTATTAAATTTGTATGTTTGTTATTTGCATAGGGAGATGTATTACAGAAGGTTTTATAGCTGAAACGAATTGGAGCAAATGTATTCTGTAATATTTGTGCTTTTCTTATAAAGTTGAATGGAGCAAATAAATATTGCCACCCTCCATAATGTAAAACGTGTTATGCCAGGTGAAAAATGGAAAATGTATGGTGGTACCACTGCTAAACATGTGGGTTGCTAATATATTAATTCACTTGTTAAATAGAGATGTTAAAAACGATTTTTGGAACACAATTTTTCCAAAAATAGTATTGACGTGGCTCTTTTTTGTAATCTAATGTTCCTTTAGACTGTGAAAACAGACTCGCTTTTCGAAATTGAATGGCAGTGAAAATGTATGTTCTCAATTTCACAGCAAGTAAAAGAATTAATCTGATCTAAGTGTCTTCTTGAAGAAAATATTGCATTTTCATGTTCCTAGTAGAATAGCAGCTGAAATGGTGCTTTTCATGTTTTTCGGCCCAACTGCAACATTTGTGTAAAATGGGCCATAGTTTTCGAATCACTCGACGGTATCTGTTTTCAATTGTCTATTTCATAGTTATAATTTACATATAAACTATAATGTATAGATATTGTTCTTTGCACCAGTGTAATATTCAAGAGCCACATTGTTTTCCACTTCTTTCCCAGAAGTCTTCGATATTATTAATGATGGTTTGAAGTAAACTTAAACATTGGAAAGAACTGTGTGTTCAGATTTGTTTTGGACAGTGCATTCCATTACTTGATGTGTTCATCCTTCATGATCTACTGCACAGTAGGAGAATTTGGCTATTTGCCTGGTCTGTAATGTTCCTTTGTAAAATGAAAAGAATTGTGCTTGACATGTTAGATTTGCCCAGTTTTCCATATTTGAAGAAAGTACTGAGGTAATGTCTTTCTTATCAAAAAATTTATTAAAGCAATTATAGGCAATAGCCATGCTCTAAACTGCTTGATAACTCCTGTACCAGGCCATTTCTCTTGCCCTCCCTTCCTTTCTCATTGCAGAGGGCCAGATGTTACTTTGTCAATCGATAATCATTAGCATCGGCTTGTTGTACCAGCCTCTGCTCTTAGTTTACATCAGAAATATGCCCCTCTTCCGAACAGAAGTCCTTAAAATATGAGGATAATTCATATTTGGGGACTACAACATACAGGAACCTGTGCAAACCAAGGAGTAGGGGGCAGCACCACTGTAGCACTCTTTAGCACATCTAGATACTAAGGCGCAGGGCGCCTTAAAACCCTTTTGCTGCCATCGATGCTTGGGGTACCACAACATCCAGCAGTCTGCGTGAGCTAGATACCGCAGTGTGGGATGCGTGCTAAGATCATACCAAGACTAGGCCCGTCTTCACCCGTCATCGCCCGACATTGGCTGGGATGGGTCACCCCTCTTGCTTCTCTGTCCAGATTGTAAAAGGTATCAGCTTCCGGTTGTTGCTTTCTTGTGTTTTTGATTTGGTCTGACCACTTTTCTTTTTTTAAGGTCTGAAGCTTGGGGAAGAAAAGGCCGCCCAATCTCAAATTGTCGTCTACTGCAGCACCAAGAATGGCTGGAGGTCGTATCCATAGAAGTAGAACTAGCGGAGCGGCGCTTCTCTCTGCCTGGGGAAGCTTTACCTGGTCACACCTCTAATCTGCCACTGCGTGACCTACCTTCACGTCCTGCTATGTCAACTGCGGACCGTGTCCAGCTTAGTCCAAGTACATTGCCTGACCTACCTGACTTGGGTCCCCCTAACAGTGCGGTGAGGGTGTCTAGCCAGTGTAATCAGTGTTCAAGACCTGTAAACAAACGAGACAGGCTGAGATGCCCAAAACGGCCCCTAGTTTCACTAGCTCTGATTCACAAACAGTGGTCTTATTTCTGCCAGGCACCAACTTTGAGGATGCTGGGGTCAACTCACGAAAGTCAGAACTCACTGTGATTTTGTGTACCAAACTTGACCCAGTCCTTTTAAGGCTGCAGACAATCGAAACTAGACTGGCCACAATTATGGACTTCAAAGGACCAATGGTGGGTGATCATGGTGCTCCTGGTCAGGGAAAACAAAGAGGTTCTGACCACCCAGATTCTGTTAGTGGCCATCCAGATGAATTTTCAGCCAGGGGTCATGATGTCTCCTCTGCTCCAGATATGTTTTTCAAGCTTCAGTTTCTGAGGACCACTTATGCAGGAATCAGACCTCTGTTCCATCTGGCAGTATCCAACCATTGAGACTTTCAACATAGATTGGCCCAATAAGGGGAGGGGATGGGGCAGGACCCCCCACCCTAAATTTATCACCTGCTGCCAACCTGTAGGTGACTGATATGGTTAATGTTCCTGTACTGCTGATGGAGTCTACTGAATCAAACACTGAGTTGAAAAATAATGTCACCCACTGGCTTAACTCAAAGACCAACTCATCGACTTGGACCATTGATGAAATTTTAATGGTTCTGAGAGTGGCATGGGAGGGGCCCAACTGCAAATGCTTCAGTGTGGATTGTCTAGTAGTCAATTTCAAATTGCCAAGTATTGTTGATGGTCTTACTTTTGCAACTAAAAGGGAGCTGTTCAAGTCCAGCCTGATCACACTTCTGCCCCTCTCATATTTTTATAGTATAGTCCAACTATCAAGATGCCCTGTTACACAACACAGAGGGAGGTCGAACTCAAGAGTTCCCACTTTTAATCATTTTGAGCCCCGGTCCACCCTGTCGACCTGGGTGACAATATTTGTGAGCGTGTAGCCCCCATGTTCATTTCCATCCAGCCTTATACAGCAGGATCTCCTAATGTGACTCTTAGCCATGTAAAGCCTCCTGTCTCTGCACTTGCTGAGACCAGCTTCTTTTTCTATAGTTCTCAAACATGGGGAACAGAAAGGCCGCCCTATCTCAAATTTGATCCTCCCCCACAGCACCAAGAATTACAACTATTTAGGGTTGCCTGGCATGGGCCATAGGGGTTGTATCCAAAGGAATTGAACTCTCTCTGAGTGAGTAAGGACTCCCCTCTTGCGCCTCCAATCTGCACCTTTGTGACTTTCCTTCACATCTGCTTTATCAACTGCGGGCCCTGTCCAGCTGATCCAGAGTACATTGTCTTACCTGCCCGGCTTGGGTCCTCAGGAATAGGGATAATTTGAGAAAACCTGACAGGTATCAAGATACTGATACACGTTCCTCTTGTACCTTTCAGATATCGTCACAGAAATCCGAAAGAAGAAGACGGTTAGAGAACAAGGAAGAACGCGCGAAGTTCACAGACGATCAACACATTCAGAAAAGCAAATCAAAACATCAATACACCAAAAAGAAGGTAGCAGGTCTAAAAATCAGACATGCTGAGGATCTTGAGGATGCAACTCAAGAATGCGGAATGGGCTCAGACAAAATGCTGGACAGTGCAGCAGAAGTAACAATAGCTCGCCAGAATAACTGGCTTTTTTCATCACTTGGAAAAGACTTATCTTGTTTCACCATGGAATGAACTTTGGATTGTGTTGGGAATATTTTTTCTCCTACTTTGGTTAGCTCTGGTAATAACTCTGGGTATGCTGATAAATAGAAGTTATGTAAAAATGGACACAGCAAGTAAGAATGTCAACTTACTCCTCAAGCCACACAAATCATCTCATCGTGAACAAAGAGACTTGTCAGCAGTGAACATCACAGCCGTTCCTATACCTGATGGTATAGCTTGGGACAAAACAGAATATGACATTTTTGGCCCATAGGAGCTGTTGAAGATTCCACACTTATTCAAGATTTCATTAAGTGACTTTTTTTACCTCTAGTACCTTTTCTGATGATTGGGACTTTGAGACTGTTAATAATATGATGTCTGATTTAGATATGTCTGCAGTATTTGTAAATCATGACTATTAGAGGGTTTATCAGACTATGAACAAATGTATTGTTATAATCATTATGGTCATAATTTCTTTCACAAATCTGCAATGCCTAGAAATGTATATATGTATAACCAATGGGAACATTGTCCTACACCTCCAAAGGGTAGCTCGAAAACCTTTGCGAATAAGTTTCCATATTTCTCAGGGTTCAATGTATCAAATGCAGAAACATTTTTCTTTAGAAATGTGAACAGAACAGGAATGACAATTATGTTAACCAATACAAAACAGATTTATTCTGCAGCCTTTTAGGCCCAACTGTCTAGACAGGATTTTGACTTTTGGAAAGACAACATTGAGACACAAACTGTCTGGGGTTCAGAAGCTTGGCAAGTGCAGGGGGTAGAAGCTTTGTTTAGAGCATGTATCATCCCTGAGCAAATTATGTTTTTTAATGACACTGTCCAACAAACATCTTGCCTTGAATTAGCCAAGATAAAGGACATGAACACACCAACGATACCAATACCTGCGAGTAATAACTCTACATGGGGGAGGTCGACGTACATACTATTTTGCATCACAACTGATCAGATTCAGATTGGAAGAAATGGTTGCTCTGGCCCATAGACACAAACAGCTGTCAAGATCGATTCCTGAACAAAACTCAAGGTTTCAAAGTCAATAGGCCAAACCAAAGATATGTTCAAAGGCAGCATCCTGGGGTAATAACAACATACAGTGTAGGGAAGCTATGCCTTGATTGGCTACAGAAAACAACACAACAGGATGTAAAACAACACTTATCTTTACTTAAAAATGGTGCAGACCTTAGGGAATTATTTTTAGGACCAAGAAAACCGTGCCAAAAACATTTCATGTATACCGGTATATATGCTGCATATAACTAAATATGGAAAATTACACAAGCAGAGACTGCAGAACGAATAAGAGAAATTGATGATAATAATTTAGAGAAATCTCTCTCTGCAGTAGACAATGGGTTAACGACTCTGTTGTCCTGGATATATTCATTGGACAGCATTGTGTCTTCTGCCATAGACATCATAGAACAAGACTTGGTCATTTTGCAACATGGTCAGTTTCAGCAACGTTCTATCATGCTATTAGGTTGGATGCTCCAAAACTTGCGTTAAGGCTATGTGCCTTGGCGTTTAATCAATACTACGTCACTGTTTTCAGAATTCAATCCCACTGATAAACAGATCAAACTGGCACAAATGGGAGTAGACTATACGGCGCTGAGCATTGAAAAATTGGAAAGATTACCATTCACAGTGGCAGAAAAACTAACTACAGAATGGATAATACATGGAACAATCACTCTGCCGGTACAATTTTCCATTTTCAGTATTGCCTGCCTAAAACACATACCTTCAGGCAAATATGAAAGGTTGGGCTAAGAATACATCAAGACATCCTGGGATTTACAATACACACACAGATGTTGGAGTGGGGGGAGTGAAGTGTTTCTTAACGGTTCAAACTGTGAAAACACACTAAGTAGTACTCTCCTTTGTCAGGGTATTAATTTACACGGGGCCTGCAATGGTTCCTTTAACAACGTATCCTGTCACATGCAAGGTTAACCAGCTGCAGTGATTGATTCAATTTTTGAACAACTTTCATATGGAAGTTACCTCATGTTGAACGATCAAAGCTGCTGTGGCATTTTGCCAGGTATTCCATATCTAGTGACTGTTTCATCCAGGGTCACTTGCTGTATGCAAGTATTGTTTCCACAAACCAAGACAGCCAGGGAGTCGCCTCTATGGCCTTCACTAAACATCTCTTCTATACGAATTGATACTCTATGCAGAATGAAAGCCATTCTTTTGCAAAAGAGGGTGCCACGGACCTCAGCCAAAGAGACCTATGATCTACAAGTCGCAAGGACTTCTGCTGAGATACATGTCCTTTTGAATACAAACTGCCCTATACATTTCTCAGAAATGGTAAGTCGTATCTTAAACATGTCTGATACGAGTGGTATTGTACATGTATTTAGGACCGTGTTTTCCAGACTGTTAGCACCTTTTCAAGCAGTCCTCGGAATCATTCAAAACATTGTGCGTGTTTGGCAGACTGCCCCTCCTTTTGGGACTCATTGCAGGGATACTATTTTTACTCCTACTGCAACGATATGGCAAGCCAAATCACCAGAGACACCCAATTCACCATAGAGAGAGCTCTGCAGGATATGAAGTGTTGTGAGCTCATTGTCCACATTTTGCTTTACCTCATCTACGTGAATTAAATACCACATAGTTTTTGTCATTCAGACCAATTTTGCAAGATTGCATCTTACCTGTTCTATGCTGCCTGCTATGCCGTGACAAAAGCGTGCTAGACATCTGTCTAACACTCTCATCAGTCATGCCAACGGATGTCGATACTCTGCTGGACCCTGTAACGGCCCATGCTCTGTGTTGTCCCCAATGGCTACCAATTCCGATGACAGCATTCATTGAGATCACACAGTCGCAAATTGCAACTGCTGAGGTATGAGAGGAATCAACAGGCGCGCAGGTAACATCCGATTCGATGATTGCTGATGCGACCAATGCTGAAGGCGATAGTTCCCATCTATGTGCGATTAATCTTCTAAACGAGGTATTACAACTTTCACCTACAACGGGAGATGACTTTCTGTCTACAGAAATAGAAGATTTCATGTTTTCTCCAAGCCCTAACACTGACTTTTGATTTGACACACCGTGTACTGAGAGACTATGAATTTGACCTTCATTTTTCAAAAGAAGGTACTAACTTTGGAACTTTTCCTATGATTAATTTTTTTTCTCCAAATTTGTATTTTTCATTTTTGGCACAAGTAATCTGCTTATAGTAGAAATATTCATAGAGAACAAGAATTGTTTGAATACTTCCAGAGACAACATATGACCTTATCCACATACAAACAGTTTTATGTAATCTGACATGAAATGGTTTCGGCCCTTTTTCTTCTGTATTTATGAGCCATTTCATAAATGTATATTTTTGTGATTCATTCAGTTAGCATTCAAAAATGTCAACATGTGCTTAGAATGAATACTTGCTTTAATGTGTACAGCACCAATGCCATTTTATGCTTAAAACTAGTTTTAATACATTATTTACAATGTGTTTGAAACATTTTAGATATGTTATCATGTTTAGGATCTAGTAATGTCGTTCATACGAAAGTGGAGTGGGTTTTGTGTGTCGATTTAGATACTGTCTATAGATTTCCTGATTTATGCCCTTATATATGTATAATTCACATTTCCCTTATATAGGCATAGAAATCCAACCCTTATTTAGGTATCACTCATGCTAACCAAATACAGACATGGTCAACTGCAGCCGATCCTCTTCGTCACAACGAGTTCTTGGAAACCCAGACTCTTAAGCCTTTAGGACTTCCCCTTGCCTGGATATTGATTTCTCCAAGAACTCATTTATTATGCATGAACATCTATTCCTTTAGGGGTTCATTCATGACGTTCATATGCCCGACTTGTACGTCAATTCCAGCATTCCTAAACACCTTCAAGGTATAAATATACCTTCACTTGCTATGGCAAGGCACAGTTCGGTACGGTGTGGTTCGGTTACCTACTTGCACGAAGCGGCTCGCCACAGCAAATCCCGAACGAAGTCATCTCCCCAACAGACGCACTGACCAGACGCTGTCATCCTCCTTGCCGAGAATCCTGCTCCAGTGTTTCTGACTCCCCTTGCGGGGTGTTAGAGATCGAGTCCCGGGAAAGAGATACCAAACTCTCTCATTCCAAGGTATGGAGCTGATTAGAACCTAGAGAAACTTTTGGCAGTTCTTGGCAAAATTAAACTAAACTAAACTTAAACTAAAACAGAAACTACTTCTTCCCTCGTACTAGACTTAGGTTAGGTATACATGAGTAGAATTATTTTAGAAGGACCAGTTGAGTACTTTAGCCAGTGTTATTTATGTATGTATTTTTGTTAATGTCATAGCTACAAACCATGCTATTACAGTTTTATTTCATATTACTGTTTACGCTATACGCATAATACTTCGCATTCTGTCTAACGATTGTAGCAGTTCATATCTCTTGCATGAGAAAGAAGACTGTTCAATAAACCTTTTTTATTGAAACGCTCATCTCTTTATTTCAGTGCAACTCTGTAGAAACTAAGCATGCACGATTGACTGAGTGAAACTGTAATGTATTGTTTCCACGACTCTGAAGATATTGTTCCGACTCAAAGGGAAACAAAGTTCTCATGTTAATGCAGTTGTCAGAAACGAATCCCTTCTTGTTCATTCAAGAAAGTTTCTAGTGACCTCTGAGTTAGCTGGCACACACAAGAAATTAAGTTTAATGTACTCGATAGAGACATACTGACCTCAGTCCTATGTCAAAACTATAGTGTATATTGTTCCAATGTGCAGAGCCTATTAGGGATAAAGGAACTACACTAGAGCACCTCCCAAGAGCCGGCCCTTGCATTAACTTTTGGCACTCGACCCTGTCTACAATTATTCGTAGATAGTGTTTTGCATCTAATGGCATGGGTGCCTGCATGCGAGCACCTATGTATCAACCATGTAACGGCCCCTTGCCGCTAAGTAATGCTTCACACTGCTTTGTGTTACTTGTAGGGTACTATCCAACGCAAAAGCAAACTGGTAAAAAAATGATTGTGCTGGTTAGCATCAAAACTCAGCGCAAAATCTTTGAAAATCTACTATGTAGTTCCCACCTGCTGGAACTGGCCTTTTCTGCAGGGTTACCACCAAACATTTTACCTTCACCCCACCTATCATTCTGAATTTGTTTTTCATTTCATTAGGACTCTCTGCACTTTAGCACTGCTAACCCATGCTAAAGTGCTTTTGCTCTCACCCTAAAACATGGTAGAAATAGCCTGCAAATGATTGGCACATTTAATTTACTTTGAAGTCCAGAGTACATGGCACTACAAGTATCCAGGGTACGTAAACTAAATGCTACTGATGCGCCTGCAGCACTCAATGTGTCACCCATTTAGTAAAATAGTAAAACAAGTCTCTGGCCTGCCCTTGCAGCCTGTTCTGTGGTTTTAAACTGCCACTTCAACCTGGCAAATTGAACATTTTGTCAGGCCTCAACCTTCCTTTTTAATACGTATAAGTCCCCCCTAAGGTAGGCCCTAAAATCCCACAGCTCAGCATGTATAGTGTTTGAAAAGTAGAGCATGTGGATTTAAGTTTTACATTTCTTGGTAGTGAAAAACTTCTAAAATAATTTTTCCCTACTATAAGCACTATCTCTCCCATTAGCTAACACTGGGTTACCTTATCATCTCTAATAAGTGCTAACTTTGGATTGGGAGCAGATAGAAATATACTATACACTCAAATTATGGTAATGTAACATCCTCTTTAATGGAAAAGTCAGATTTAAGTCACAATTTTGCAAATGGCAGTTGTGAAAAATGTTCTTGTCCTAACCATTTATGCTCTCTGCTTGTGTCCTGGGCCACATGAATTTGAATGGCTTTGCTTTTTGGGTCTGTGTATTCTAACCAGACAGTGACATAAATGGAACTAGGTGAGGATAGATGGGCCATCCTGCCGGGAGGACTAGGGAAGAACTGTGCCGTGACCCATTAACACTTCAAAGGGCTTGTCTCAAGCCCACACATAGCACCCTGACACCTGCCTATTGTCACCCTAAACAGTTTGGAGCCTCGACAGGGGAAGGGAAGAACATTCCAGAACAAGATTTGGGGTAGGACAGGTTGTTCCCCCATACACAAAGTGTGGCACCAGATATGAATATTGGATCCTCAGGGCCATTCTTCAGTACACATCAGGACTGGAGATAATTCAGAAGAAGGACTACCCTGCTACCAGTAGGACCTGCTGCCTTGCAGCCCTACTGCTGAAAGGAAAGCCTTTTTGCCCTGCTATCTGAAGAAGAGGGATGGACCTACTCCGAATACCCAAAACCACCAGAGTGACTCGAAGGGATAGTTGGCTGGCCTCCTGTGAGAGCTAAACCAACATAACAAACTCCTGAGATTGTGAACCCTGCTTATGGCGTCTGCTAGAGTGATTCCTAATCCCCCCAAGTGGTCCTGGACCCTTGGAAGAGATGTTGGTGATACTGATGGAGCAAGGTGGTGAGAAAAACTTTGTACACCCCTCCCGAAATCAATATTCCATAACGTTAATATTTACTAATGGTGTGATGTGTTTAAATAACCAACCTTAGAGTAATTTGCACACACGTAAAACACATGGGGAAACTAACTTTGCTTTCATGCAGCGAAATAATTAATTAATATGTATTGTTACAGTGATGTGAACTAACGCATAGCTTGAATATTACCAAAACGCAACATATGTGTGCTTATTGTACGTGTTATTGTGCCAAAAGATTGTTGGATATATAAGTATAAATGCATATATGTGGCTTAGTTGCTATTGCTAGGTAACAACTAATGGGAAAACATTAGTATCGTGGGTGGTAAACAGAAAGGTTAAAGTGCTATATTTAACATAGATTTGTGTTTGTTTCTATGATAGTTCCAAAATGTGGCCTGTGAGGCCTAGCCAGAAAATGGCCGCGCTGATTTACTGCGAGCGAGTATTGGTCTGCACATGTGCGTCCTAAGCATACAAGTGCGAGTGAACTGACTGGGCTCAGAGGAGAAGTTCAAGGACGAGTCGCCCCGAACCTAGGACGGGTGCCAAGCATGGACGATGTAATGCTCGGATCATGAGATCTTTTCCCTATGTATTCCCTATATATTGTTCACCAGGTGGCATAGAATTGCAGACCCCAGATGAAGACAGTTTGTACAAAATGATGATGCTCATGATTGAGGCAGAGCAGAGCAAGTTATTTCCTGTTTTTGATCGAGAAAAGATTCCTGTAGAATTAAAAGAAGTAGTGAAAGAGGAAGTATGGGATTTTACTGGAAAAGATATAGGATTAATGAAAGGTGTTGATCCTGTAAAAGTTACAGTAAAAGAGGGTGCACGTTTCCAAACATACCTCAGTATAAGATGACTGCAGAAACAATTGAAGGAATTACTCCAGTGATTGACAAAATGATTGAGCAGGGACTTCTGAGAGAAATAGAAAGCAGCCCTTGTAATTCACCGATCATGGGATTGAAAAAGCCAAATGGAAAATTTAGAATTGTGCAGGACCTTAGAAAGGTTAATAAAATTGTTGTCCCATGTTGCCCGATTATTCCGAATCCAGCAGTGATTTTGTACCAAATTCCTCATGATGCAGAATGGTACACAGTAATCGACCTATGCAATGTGTTCTTTACTGTTCCATTGCATTTAGAAAGTCATGCAATTTTTGCATTTCGATTCCAAAATCGTATTTTAGCATGGTGTAGAATTCCACAAGGGTATACTGAGAGTCCATCGATTTTCAATCAGTTACTTAAGAAATCACTAGAAAGCTTGAACATGCCTGGAGAGTCTGTATTAGTATAATACATAGATGATCTTTTGATTGCATCTAAAACAAAGGATGCATGTGTAACTGACACTGTAGCATTGTTGAATCATTTGGCAGAAGAGGGACATAAAGTGTCTCCATCTAAATTGCAGTTTTGTCAGAAAGAGGTACAATATTTAGGCCACAAGATTGAAAAATGAATCAGACAAGTCACAATAGAGAGAATCAAGATGATATAAGGAATGCAGCCACCCAAAACTCAAAGACAAGTGAGAATGTTCCTGGGAATGGTAGGTTACTGTATATAGTGGATTAGTGGATTTTCATTAATTGCAAAACCTTTACAGAGACTGACAAAAGCAGACATAAGAGACCCAATAGTTTTGACCAAAACTGAGATGGAAGCATTTGAGCAGCTGGAAACAAAACTGTGTGAAGCACCAGCACTGTACTGCAGTGAGCGAGAAGGATGTGCATTGTCAGTATTAATTCAGAGACATGAAAAATTGAGAAAACCAATTGCGTATTTCTCAGCTGTTTTGGACCCTGTTGCAAAGGCTTTGCCAGGATGTCTGAAAGCAGTAGCAGCAACCAGTGTAAGTTTGGAACAGAGTGAAGGAATTGTGATGGGATTTCCTGTGAGGGTGTATGTACCTCATTCAGTCGACATTCTCCTCACAAGAGCAAAAACACAGTACATGACTAACAGCAGATTGACCCATTATGAGAACGTAATTTTGGGAGCTGAAAATGTGACAATTGCCAGATGTGTGAATGTTAATCCTTCCTACTTTTACCTGATACTATTAAAGCAGAAGTAAAAGGTGAGCTTGATCATAAATGTCTGGATGTTCTGGAGTACTGCACAAAACCTAGGCCAGACATTAAGGATGAACCATTACCTCAATCAGATTTTGTGATGTTTGTGGATGGATTATGTTTGAAAACAGAGAATGGCATTTTAAGTGCTACCTATGCCATTTGTACAGTAGCAGAAGTGTTGGAGGCATCTTGTTTGAAAGGAATTCATTCTGCTCAAGTAGCAGAGTTGATTGCTTTGATACGAGCATGTAAACTGGGAAAAGAGATGAAAGTAACCATAGTGACTGATAGTCAGTATGGCTATGGAGTTGTTCATGATTTTGGACAGCTTTGGTCTCAAAGAGGTTATTTGACTTCTGCGGGAACACCAATCAAAAATGCAGAGTTCGTGAAACTGTTAATTGATGCAATTAATCTTCCAGACAAAATAGCTGTGGTTAAGTGTTCCGCCCATAAAAAGAATGAAGATTACATCACTCG
The DNA here is from genome assembly GCF_964263255.1 of Lissotriton vulgaris. Taxonomy (NCBI): domain Eukaryota; kingdom Metazoa; phylum Chordata; class Amphibia; order Caudata; family Salamandridae; genus Lissotriton; species Lissotriton vulgaris. The sequence continues at coordinate 244,029,052 of NC_141696.1, read as the reverse complement.
AGGAAACAATTATGCAGATGCGATTGCAAAACACTGTGCCAAAAATCAAATTTCAATCAACAGAGAAAAACAAACAGAACATGTTCCGAGTCCTTTGATGCTAACTACTGTAGTTGAGACATTGCAGGAAGTGAAACAGATGCAAGAAGAGGCAGATGTAGAGGAAAATAACATTTGGTTAAAAGCAGGATGTAGACAGAGGGAAGAAGATGAAATCTGGGTTTACAAAGATGAAAGACCAGTAATGCCTGATAGAATGGTTTCAGATATGGCCCAAATGTATGATGGTCAAGCCCATATTGGAAGAGATGCCATGATTCGTCTTTTTAGACAGACTTGGTATAATCCAAAATTTAGAATGATTGCAGAAAGCTTGTGCTAAAGATGTCTAGTGTGTCAACAATTCAACCCAAACAGAAGGGCTGTTGTAAGCCTGGGAACCATAGGACGAGAGGGAGGTCCATTTACAAGGGTTCAGATGGATTTTGTGGAATTGCCCGCATGTAACATACTTAGATACATTCTTGTGGTAATCTGTTTGTTCTATCGATGGGTGAAGGCTTTCCCCACGAGGAGAAATGATGGTCTGACTGTTACAAAGATGTTTTTGCGTGAGATCATACCGCGATTCGGGTTTCCGGTTTACATTGAATTGGACCGCGGACCGCATTTCCAAAATGAACTGTGACAAATGATCTGTGAAGCTCTAGACATTCGCCAGAGGCTACATTGTGCTTACAGACCTGAGGCTTCAGGGTTAGTTGAGCAGGTGAATGGAACAATTAAAAATAGGATTGCAAAAATGTGCTTAGCAACAGGACTCAAGTGGCCGGATGCCCTACCACTTGTATTAATGACATTGAGAAGCATTCCTGACAGGAAAACTGGATTAAGTCCACATGAAATTTTACAAGTGTGAGTGAGCTGACTGTGCTCAGTGGAGAAGTTCAAGGACGAGTCGCCCCGGAACCTAGGATGGGTGCCAAGCATGGACGATGTAATGCTCGGATCATGAGAACTTTTCCCTTATGTTTCAAATGAAGGAAGCGACTAGGCCATAAACTGTCTTAAACAAAGACCCTTTATTTTTCTGCTGAGCCGTCGTGAAACACATGCTGTAATGATGAGGAAGTGCTCATCTACCTAAATTTGTCCAATCAAACAACGAATTGGTGATGATAGTTACTTTTTAGATAGATAGAGTTAGGCAATTAGTATATAAAACCCCCTGATTTTGCTTAGAGGCATCACTCTTTTCGATTTCCTCTGGAGATGCTGCCGGTTTGAAGATCGATTCCTGGATATGTAAGAGACTCTAAAACTAATAATTTTCTTTTGCAGGACTGTTAGGATAAGATGAGGGTGTTAGTTAGGGATGTTAGGAGAGACTGAATCTGGAACAATCTGTTCTTTACTAAAACTTTTGTTGAACTTTCTAAATAAAATGTCTATTTTGGAGCTTTAAAATAAATGATAATTTTCTGAAATAAAGTTAAGATTTTATTGAATAAAGAATTAATAAATGTTTAAATGTCGGACATACTAAAAGTTTGCTTTGAATAAAAATTTGATAAATGAAGAAATAAAGCTGGTCCTTGATTCTTCCTACGACTAATTTCATTCTACCAGATCCATTACCATTATGGTGGTGTGTCTGAATAAAAAGGTGTTTAAAGAAACCATGGTAAAATGTTTTAAACTGCAGGTGTAAATAATAAATAGTTAAATAAGCTTAGACACTCTGCCAATGTTATAGTAGGACTCCTGGGTTGTTGGCCAAATCTTTGAAGCCAAGTTAAATGAACAGAGTAAGTATGCAGTGTAATGGGCCCGCTGTTAAATGTATGTGTGTTTCTGAGGTTTTGGAGAAATGGCCATGGTGATTTAGAATTTATTTTTGGAGTCCCGCTGTAGCAATACTACTCTTGCCTAACTCTACACCAAAGAAAAACTGCCTGGTGAACCAACAGAAGTCTAAGACTTACCTGCCAGGTGATCCCCCCCAAGGGTGCATCGCCCGACAGCCTGACTTTGCAGTAGTTCCTGCTATGTTCTTCTCCACACACGCAGGAGGACAGCAGACAAGACAGGAGCTGCTGCTGTATATTTTAATTGAAGCCACGATTGGGCCAAGAGGACTACAGTTGAAGGTAGGTGATAATAACCCCATCCCCATATCAAGTGAACCCCGGCTTGTAGTGTAGTTCCTAGTTTCCCACTAGGCCCTGCGCATTGGAATAACATAAACAGTACTATCGACGTGGAACTGCGGATATTCCAGGCCTCCACTGACTATGCTAAACTTAATTGGGTTGTGTTACCAACTAGCTCAGAGGTCACTGGAAACTTTCTTCTCTGCATAGGAAGTGATCAGCTTCCTTGGCACAGACAAGAAGGGATTCAGCTTTCCAACAACCGTGCAACATGACAACTTTGCTCCTCAGATCAAGAGTCAATCTCTAGGGTCGTGTGAAACAATAGACACGTATTTCACTCAGTCAATCTAGTGCAGTTTACTTTCACGAGATGTAGAGAATAGAGAGACGGGCGTTTGTCAATAAAGGGTTAACATTTATTGAACAGTCTTTCTTCTCGTACAAGAGAAATGTATTGCCACAATTGCAAGAATTGTTATTATAAAAAGTACGTACAGTAAGATAAGGATTGCGAAATAGAACTGTAAAAGCATTGATATGGTTTCTTAGCCATACAATGGTTTAAAAGTAATAAAACATATATACAGTCATATATACATTAGGCTAACATACTCAACTGGTGCTTCTAACTAAGCCTACCCCAGTGTGCCTGACCTAAGCCTAACACGTGAAAAGGGGAGTAAGTAAGTAGCTTAAGTTAAGTTGGTTTTGCCAAGGTTTGCTTCAAGAATTCTCGTCTAAGGGTTTAGTCAACACCATACCTCTGAATAGAATGATGGAGGATTGGTATCTCCTTCAGGGGTCACTCTCGATATCCCAGTCACCCGTGAGGGCAGACCGGAAACGCCGGAGCTGGATTTCTCTGCACGAGAAAGGCAGCGGGTCTCTTCAGCGCGTCGAGGAAGGAGGGGGGACAGCGTCCGCGGGCAGCTGGAATCTGCTGGATGTCTTCGCAGAGGGACGGCTGTTCAGCTCCTAAGCGTACTGTACCATCGTTCGCGCTTTAGCAGCGATAATGGTATCAGCAGCTTCACCACCACAGGGACAGCAGGCTGCAGCGACAGAGTGCTAGATTTACCAACACAGGGTCTTGCAGGCAGCTGGCATCAGCAACAGTAGCTCTCCATTGCTTAAGGCAACGTTGGTAATATTTATACCTGACAGGTGCCGGGTTTGACGCAAGTTTGCTGGACATAAGACGTCAATTAAAGATGTCACTAGGAAGTGATAGTTATCAGTTGCTCATTAGAGTTCTATTACTAATCAAAACACAGCAAGCGGGGATTTCCAGGTTTGCGGAGTTTTTATCTTGTTGAAGAACTCGGAGTGTTATCTAGGAATATCAGATAGTGACTACTGCTCTGTCATTGCACTAATTGGTCGCAAAGGAAGTGGCAGAGAGAACTATGCTGGAATGTGGCTCTGTTCGTGTGAGGCCAGAGATGACTTTTCAGAAAATCGCACTTGAACGGTTATGCCAATATAGGGAATAAATGGATTTATAGCCGAATAGGGGCATAAGGTCACAGTATCGATCAGGAACCTAGATAAACACGCAACACCCACTCCACGGGTTAATGTCCATCAAAAATACTAAAACTAAAGCAATTAGATGCATGTGTAACATTGCCCACCCCAAAATACATAAATGCATTTGAAACAGGCGTACTTGATATACATGAAATTTAGGTGCTGTACGTTATTTAAAGCATAGAAATCATTCAAAAAATTATTGCATATGAAATCAATGAACGATTATGCATAAAGAATTACACATGAAGTATCTCTGACAGAAGAAAAGCGAGATAAATCATCACATAAAAATGCATTGTAATAACATGTGCTAGAGGCTGGTGTAATATTGTTATGTCTCTAGAAGTGTGAAGCTTCTGTTCTCTAAGAATAGTTTTTACGTTAAGCAAAGAATTGTTCGTGCCAAAAAGGGTCAATATTAGAAAAATTGTCCAAATCGAAAAAAAAATGTAATGCTTGAACGGAGAAACATAGAGTTCCAAAGCTTTTTTTGCAGTTTTTGTTGATCAAAACTGAAGGCCGAATTCAGAGTTCATGGGAACGCTGTGTGTCGGAAAGCTTCTTAAAAAGTTATTGTTTCTCTACGGGTGAGAACATCGTATCAGACAGGCTCTCAAAGAATTGGTCTACAAATTCAGGTGACAGTTCAACCAAATTAGATAGCGCTGTAACTTGGCAGGTGTGAGAATGATTGCTGTCATCGTAGTCGGGAGCAGCAATGCTCACAGAAGGCCGTACCTGGGTGATGTTGCTTTTGTCACTCGCTCCACTGTTACCACCTAGTCGTAGCACAGGAGTCTCAACGAATGCTGTCATCAGGATTGGTAGCCGCTGGGGACAACACAATGCGTGAGCCGTTATTGGACTGAGCAAAGTATCGACGTCCGTTGGTACTGCTGATGGAAGTGAAAGACAGATGTCCAACACGCATTCATCTCCGCATAGCATACATCTTAGTACCGGTAAGATACAGTTCTGCCATATAGGTCTGAATGAAAGGAACCAGGTCATGTTTAGATCTCTCAGCCTGGCCAATCCAAGGACGTTAGTTATCCTGTCCCGGTAGCGCATTGCTAGGATTGTCTCTTCCATTCCCATGGGAGCTATGTCTGAGTCGTGGCTTGCCATAACGAAGCAGGAGGGTCAAAAATAGAATCCCTGCTATAAGTCCCAAAAATAATGGTATGCCTCCAAAAACAGAGTGCACAAAATTAGGAACAATTCCCAAAATTGCCTGGAAGGGTGTTAGCAGTCCCGTAAAGACTGTCTTAAATATGCCTGGGATGCTTGTTGCACTAGACATGTTAAGGAGTTGGCTTAACATTTCTACGAAATGCACGGGGCAATTTGTTGATAAAAGGTCATGAACTTCAGTAGCTGTCCTTGCAACTAGAAGATCATACGTCTCTTTAGATGACGTTATAGGCACTGTTGTCTGTAAAAGTACAGATTTCATTTTGCTTAATGTATCAATTCGTATAGAATAGAGATTCAGACGAGGCCAGATGGGAGTCACTATGTCTGCAGGCCCACTCGGAAACAATGCTTGCATACAGCATTTGACCATGGATGTTACTTCTACTAGATAACTTTTCCCTGGCACGAGGCCACAACATCTGTGATCCGTTCTAAGAATGTAATTCCCGTTCGAAAGTTGCATAAAGAAGGGCTCTATCTGAGTTGCAGGTGTGACTAGCTGGTGGCATGAAAGGTTGTTAGAATTTCCATCACATGCTCCGTGTAAATTAATACCCTGACACAAAAGTATACCGCTTAGTGAATGTTTACAGTTGTTACCACTAAGAAATACATTTTTGTTGCTGTCACTATAGCAAGAATGAGTGTATGGTAATTTCCATTCAGATTTTACATATCCTTTACTTAATTGTTCATATTGGCCAGCAGGTATGTACTCAAGGCACTTTTTAAATCGGAAAGTTGTTATCGGAATGGTGATAATTCCGTGTATTATCCATTCAATGACAGGACTCTCTGACATTGTCAATGGTAATCTCTCGAGTTTTTCGATGCTCAGGATTGTATAGTCTGCTCCTTTCTGTGCCAAACTGATCTGTTTATCAGTAAGGTTAAAACTGGAAAATAATGACGTCGTGTTGATTAAACGCCAAGGCACATAGCCTGAACGAAGATTTTGCAGCGTCCAGCCTAATTCTATAATAGAACGTAATTGCGACTGGCCATGTTGTAACATTAGCAAGTCTCTGTCTATCACATCAAAGGCAGAGGATACAATATTGTCCAACGAATATATTCTGGAAGACAGAGTCATTAACCCATTGTCTACCACAGAAAGTGATTTTTCCAAATTAATACGATCAATTTCTCGTATTTTCTCAGCAGTTTCAATTTGCTTTACTTTCCAAGCCTCGTTGTAAGCAGCATAGATACTGGTCGCTATGAAACGCTTCTGACGCTGTTTGCGTGGTCCAAGGATGAAATCGCGCAAATCAGCAGCATCTTTTAATAAAGACAAGTGTTGCTTAATTTCAGCCAGTGTGGACGAAGTTAGCCATTCAAGGCAGAGCTTCCCTACACTGTATGTTGTTATAATCCCTGGATGTTGTCTCTGGGAGTATCTAGGGTCTAATCTGGTCATTTTTAAACCGTGTTTTATTCAGGAATCTATCTTGACAGCTATTTGTGTCTGTAGGCCAGATTAACCACTTTTTCCAATCAGGATGTGTTCTGTTGAAATGTAAAATTTGTGACACGTCTAACTCAATATCTGTGGTAGCATTCTCAGGTATTGGCTTTGGTATAGACTGTCTTTTAAGGTCTTTGTTCTGAGCTAGGCCAATTCAATAACAAGAGGAGCTTAGAGGGAGTATTACGGGTATTTATGGGAAAAGGCCCTCCACTCATCAAATACAATCAAAAAAATTCCCAAAACCCAGGACTCGTGTTAGTAGTTATCTAGCAGGCATGCGACTGTGATCAGCTCAAATTCTCAAAAGTAGAATTTGGGCAGGAACACCCGATATTATTTCTATATTAAGGTGTTTGTTGTCTCTAATGCCTTACCGTCCTAAACTAGACTTTTAGTCTGTCGTTATCACTGATAGTGGGGGGTTCGTAATTTTTCAACTCGGCGCAACCAAAAAAAAAAAAAAAAAATGTCAGCCCTATTTAGGACCATACACAGATCCACACATGTACCAAAATAATAAGTGAAAAATGTGTGGCGGAGAGGAAGGCACCTCACGGGCGAACACCCTCGGGGCAATCTGGTCAGATGTTTACCAGAGACTTTGCCCCTTTCTCATCATAGGCGGCCGTTCCTATTCCAGAGTTTTGGTGAATAAGTGAAAAGAAAAGAGAGAAAGTGCATATCAAGGAGATATAGAGCGTGACTCCTTGAACAAACAAAACAGAGTGAAGGGTAAAATCAACAACCACACCACTTAAACTACTTTTATTCATGAATCAGGTGTATGTAGTTGAAATAAAAAGGAGGGTAGCTTTAGAATTGCATACCACTACCTGTGACCAACATGTTTCACTGCCCAGAAACCTTTATGGCAGATTCATCAGGGTCAATACTCTGTTACTGCACCCCCTTCCAACATCTTTTAAACAGGAAGCCTTATTCAGCTATGCTCCCTCGTACCAGCTGAACACAGGGTACTCCGCCGAACAGTCGGTTGTCACATCAACCGGACAAAAACGGAACTTGGTTCCTGGGATGATATAACGCCCAAGTTCCGTTTTTGTCCGGTTGATGTGACAACCGACTGTTCGGCGGAGTACCCTGTGTTCAGCTGGTACGAGGGAGCATAGCTGAATAAGGCTTCCTGTTTAAAAGATGTTGGAAGGGGGTGCAGTAACAGAGTATTGACCCTGATGAATCTGCCATAAAGGTTTCTGGGCAGTGAAACATGTTGGTCACAGGTAGTGGTATGCAATTCTAAAGCTACCCTCCTTTTTATTTCAACTACATACACCTGATTCATGAATAAAAGTAGTTTAAGTGGTGTGGTTGTTGATTTTACCCTTCACTCTGTTTTGTTTGTTCAAGGAGTCACGCTCTATATCTCCTTGATATGCACTTTCTCTCTTTTCTTTTCACTTATTCACCAAAACTCTGGAATAGGAACGGCCGCCTATGATGAGAAAGGGGCCAAGTCTCTGGTAAACATCTGACCAGATTGCCCCGAGGGTGTTCGCCCGTGAGGTGCCTTCCTCTCCGCCACACATTTTTCACTTATTATTTTGGTACATGTGTGGATCTGTGTATGGTCCTAAATAGGGCTGAAATTTTTTTTTTTTGGTTGCGCCGAGTTGAAAAATTACGAACCCCCCACTATCAGTGATAACAACAGACTAAAAGTCTAGTTTAGGACGGTAAGGCATTAGAGACAACAAACACCTTAATATAGAAATAATATCGGGTGTTCCTGCCCAAATTCTACTTTTGAGAATTTGAGCTGATCACAGTCGCATGCCTGCTAGATAACTACTAACACGAGTCCTGGGTTTTGGGAATTTTTTTGATTGTACTGAGCTAGGCCAAGACAAGATGTTTGGTGTATTGTGTCATTTAAAAACAACATTTGTTCTGGTATCATGCAGGTTCTAAATAGGGCTTCAATGCCTTGTACCTGCCAATCTTTTGTACCCCAAATTGTTTTCGTTTCAATATTATTTTTCCAATAATCAAAACCAAATGTCATCATTTTGTCATAAAATGCTTCTGAATATATCAATTTAGAATTTGTCAGCATTGTTTTCATTCCTGTTTTATCTAACAGTTTGTAATAAAACGTTTCTGCATTACTGGTGTTAAACCCTGAGAAGTATTTGAATTTCTCAAAAAATGCTTTAGAACTGCTTTTAGGTGGTGTAGAACAATGTTCCCATTGATTATACATAAAAACATTTCTAGGCTGTGCAGATTTATGCAAGTAGTGATCCCCATAGTGGGTGTAACAAAATAATTGCTCATAACTAGATGAACCTTGTAAATAATCATGATCTGTGAATCTAGCTGACATTACTAAATCAGACATCATGTCATTAATACTGTTAAAGTCCCAATCATCAGAGAATGTACTAGGTGTTACAAAGTCACTTAAGGAAACCTTTAGTTGATGAGGATACTTCAGGATTTCGACCGGACCATATATATCATAGTCTGTTTTCTCCCATACTACCCCACCAGGTATTGGAATTGCTGTGACATTTACTGTTGACAGTTCTCTTTTCTTCACGTGGGATGATCTGTGTGGTTTCAGGACTAGGTTGATGTTCTGACTTGCTGTGTCCATTGTAATATATTTTCCTTCAATGAATTTTCCCAAACACAGTACCATGATGAGCCAAAGCAGGAGGAAAAATACACCTAGACCGAACCAGAACTCTAGCCAAGGGGAAATAAGGTAGATTTCCTTCAGTTGATGAAAGAGTTCCGTTGCTTTTTCTTTAAAAGACTTTTTTGTTTCTGGCATTACTTCGAGGTCGTTTTGATCTTCAGAGAAGTTGTCGAAGTTGATGAAATAACCAGAGGCAGTTCTGTCAATTGATGGGATTGTTCTTTCAATCTGTCTTTCGGTAGCACTTTCTGATGCCACATCATTGTAGACTGGTGTTGTTTCTTGATGAACTGTTTCAATCTGTGTTTCAAGAGGCACGAGTTCCATGGCATTATTGCATAGTCCTTCATTGTGCACTGCAGGCTGATCGAATGTGATGAGTCTTTCAGTTTGAACCTCTTGGATTGTTGCAAGTTTGGGTATTCTGTTGTTTATTGGGAGTCCACTGGGCCTACTGTTGATTATAGGCCACATGCTTGTGGTTTTACCAGATCGATAGACACAACTCTGTTCTCCTTTTTACCAGCAAGGGGTGGTAGCACAACTGATCTTGTTCCGGTGACTGCCAAGACAGGTACTGCTTTTCTGTAAGAAGGCCCAAATTCCTTCTTAACTGCGATCTTTTCTCTGACTAGATCCCCAATCTTTGGAATCCAGACAGGCCTTGCTGGGGCTGTTGCTGGTGGTGCCTCGTCAGTGGTACTTGGCTGTTGCTTTAACTTTATGTTGCTTAATGATTTTCTTGTTTCGTTCAATTCCTGTAAAACAGCCAAACGATCCTTTACATCAAAGTGCGTTGTTTCTTCTTGTACCACTGACATCTGACTATCGAGGTCCTGAATACGCATTCTAATTCCGAACAATAGTTCGTATGGGCTGAAACCTTTTAGAGAATTTCTTGGCATGTTGTTAAGACTAGTTTGGACACTTATTAAATGTTTGACCCACCCAGCGCCTGAACCTAATACCTTCGCTGTTATAGATTGCTTTATGTCACGGTTTTTTCTTTCTACCACACTTGTGCGACGGACAAGAATACCGCAACCCAATTCCCATGATAGCCATGGCCTCCTTATAGGCTCGAGAGCTGAAAGCAGGACCCTGGTCAGAATGGAACGTGGTAATTGCGTATGTGCCGATAAAGACTGGCAAATCTTTTATAACCGTTCTAGCGTCAGCCGAGCGCTGGAGGCCTCATTTTTTAAGTGCTTTTCGTCTTAATGGTGTACACTGGGACGCGCTTCTCTTCTTTTATTGCGCAGATAGACCGCCTTATGCTGTCTAGAAGGGATCCTGAAACTACACTGGCCTGTTCATTTCTGCGATCTCGGTTGCAGTTTTCACAATTTTGAGCAAAACATTGAATATCTATACTCATTCCTGCCCACCAGTACTCTGATTGTAATTCTTTCAGAGAAGCCTTGATTGTTTGGTGTTTCAGACCCAACCCCATGTGTGCTTCCAGTAAGAGGAAGCCCCTCCTGCTCCTGTTTGGAATTACTCTGTCCCCCACTCCAGGGATTCGAGCAAAAGGAACGGAGTTTGCATCGATTATGTATGTATAATTGAGTGGATAGTTTACGGGCAGTGCTGCACAGTCGCCTTTTACGGTCGTTTTTACTGCCAGCATGGTTTCCCCGTCTATGTATTTATCTGTACGCTTTTTTGTGGCTACGGAAGCCGGTTTAGTTGCTTCCGCTGTGGCTGTATTAGCCAATGAATTCCCTGCAACGTGAACGCCATCACGTTGAAGACTCTGTGCGTGAATCACGTGAGTCTTTTGTAGTTCTTTACTTAAAAGAGCTACCTCGTTCCAGAGCAATTTATGCTTTATTGTGGCACCTCTGTCATCTTTGTAGTCGTTTTCGATCCAACTCTGCAGTTTATTGTTGTAAGAGTTGACGCAAAAATGAGAATCGCACACTATAAGTGTCGGGAATTCACGTTCTGCATTTTCGAGCGCCATCTTTAAAGATCTGATTTCAGTTCTTTGAACCGAACAGTTTCTTACAGATTCAGTTTTTGTTACTTTCGGTCTGAATTTACCGCACAGCCAACGACCTTTAATGATCGCACACGCTGCATCGTAGGATTTTCTCTCTACGTTGAAATGCTGTACAGAGCTATCTGTATAGATTATACATGCGTATTGTGGGAGAGGCAGAATTTCGATTGGCAGAGGATATTCTTCTTCATATTCTAAATCAATTAGTTCTTCAAATTGCGGGGCGAAATAGTATTTCACGTCTTCCGCTCCTAGAGAATCTATACACTGTATCCATTTCGGATCCAGTGACACTGTAGGCAGGTTTACTGGGCTGAATAGCGCCTCGTAGGTGGATTCCGCTGTAAGGATATTAATCTGTTTGCCGTGTGCTAGTTCTCGCTCATTTGCTAATGCGATTTGCACTGCGTTCACAGTTCTTTCTGTGTGACTGAATGTTTTTTCTGCTTGTGTGTACAAGTGAGATTTAATTGAAATTGGTACCTTTTCTCCCTCATTAGAGGTTAGGTATGTGAATCCGCATCTTCCTGGGATGACTCGGATTACAAGATCACGTGTGTTGTCACGTGTATCTAATTTTGTTTTTGCTAACATGTCTGTTTGCAGTGATCTCAAAATTTCTGTGTGTTTTTGAGTCCAATTGATTTGTTTAAAATCAGGTTTAATTAGTTCGTAGAGAGGTTTAACCCTCTCTGCGTAATTTAGGATGTAAGTTCTTCCGAAATTCAGAAAACCTAGTATGGGTTGTAAATTCTTCAGCGTTTTTGGAGCTTGGAGTACAGCGCACTTCTCTAAGAAGTTGTCCGCTAGGCTTTTCCCTTCACTTGATAATTCGTACCCTAAAAACAGTACTGTCAGATGGGCAATTCGAGACTTTTTAAAGTTGAATTTGTAACCCTCTGCTGCGAACCCAAGTATAATGGTGTTCACTCTTTTCAAGTGAGTATCCAAGTCGTCGTCTGTGAGATAAATATCATCTACGTAAGATAATGCTTCATCATCATAGATTTGTAGTAACTCTGTTACCCTAGCTGAGAATAGTCCTGGGCTGTTCTTGAACCCTTGTGGGAGTCGACAGAATTTTTTCTGCGACCCAAATGCGGAGAAAGCGGTCAAATATCTGCTTTCCGGTGCAATGTTTTGACAAAAGAAACCATTAGATATGTCTAATGTCGTTTTATATTTTTTCCTAACTATGTTATTCATTAGGGCTGCACTATGCGAGTTTTGTACTGCAAAAGTTTTGCAACATGTATTAAGATGTCTGTAGTCCAAAACTAGACGATATGAATTGTCTGGCTTGGAGACAGGAAACAAAGGATTGTTCATTTGAGAGGTGCATGTTTCAATCACCCCCTGGTATTCAAGTTGATCTAAGATCTCCCTGACTTGTTTTTTAGCTTCTTGCTTTATGGAATACTGCCGTTGGGCAGTTGGTTCACTTTTTAATTGGATTTTGTGAGGAGGTGAATCCTCATCCCATCCTACATGATTTTTATACAATGCAGGTGCCTGGGCTACTGCCCATTTCCTTGCATATGTATATTTTTTATGAATCGGAATGTGATTCGAGAAGGCAGGCATAATCACTTCTTCGCCACGAGGGCACTCCCTGACAAACTCCGGGGGCCAATCTTTTTCAGTTAACAGAATATCATAGCCTTTTGAGAGCTTATCCCAAAACAGACCCTTAATTTTCCTAGTCTTATCACCATATTTTATGGGGCTCGCTAAGTCTGGCGTCGGCAGTTTCAACTTGAATGTATTCATTCGTGTCCACTGTCTCCAGATGACTCATCAAGATCTTGCGCGCTATACTGATTTCTGCTGCACTGTCCAACATTGTCAATGCCCACTCCCCATTTTTCAACTGTGTCCTCAGTATCCTCGGCATGGTTGATTACTCTAATACTGGCTACCTTCTTTTTCTGAAATTGAGATTTCTTATTTTGAGCAGGTTCCTTGTCTTTGGACTTGGTGTGCTCTCCTGGGTCTGACCGTCCTCTTCTTTCCGAATTCTGTGGAGAAGATCGAGAGGGACGTGTATCAATACTTTGATATCTATCAGGTTTTTTCAGATTATCCCTATTTCTAAGGTTATATCTTTTCTCAGAGGGCTCCCTCTGGGGAGACTGGCGTTCTCGAGTCGGAGTTCTTTCCCTCCGTCGAGGAGACCTTCCTCTGGACTGGAAAACTTTTCCTTGGGAGTGGATTGTTTATTTCCATCCCAGCTCTTTTTAGGAGTGTTTAAATTATTTTTAATAAATAATTTTTCAGGATTTTCGAGCAGTTGGGGCTTTACCGGTTTCCCACCCAAGCTGTCTCTACCTAATTCTTCATAGCATTTTTCTATGATTTTTGCAAGCTCAACAGGATCATTTATATCTGTTTCCCTCAACTTCTGGCGGATCGCCACAGATGCTGCTTCTCCTCTAATGTTGGCTAATAATATAGCCGAGACCTGCTTGAAGTCTTTCAGTAATTTCATACCTAGATTTAAAGCGGGCTCTGGACCGAATTCATTTTGAATCTGTTTTAGCACTTCTGGTATTACCGCCATAGACGGAACACCGTGTGTTTTTGTGTAAATGGAAGCAAAGACTGTACCCCAAGTGCCACAGTCCTCCACGTGTGGTGCGATTCCCATAGGAAGGCAGATGGTCAAGATTCTGTGTTTCTCAATAGGGGTAGTATCAGGAAATACTGCCTCTATTTGAGTGATTTTCTGTGCTAACCAGAAAGGAATTTGTTCCCGTTTTACGGGTGTTTTACCAAGACATGACTGTATGTTTTGTGGTGTAATTTTATTTGTGTTCCCCTGATGAGGGGTCAGCTGGTGTGAATTAACAGCTGGCTGGACTGTTGCAGTCCGCATTACATATTGGACTAATTGCCTATGTATTTTTATTAATGTGTTTAGCTGTACTAACAGCTCTTCTCTTGACATTCTTACAATGTCAGGATGTGGTGTGTAGCTGGCTAGAACCGGCCACGTGGCTCCTGGTCTACCTAGAGGACCGAGCCTAGTTATGTGATCATTGTGTTTTAGGGCGCCATTAAACCAGAGCAGGTGCTCTTGAAATTTAAGTGGAATTTCAATCTCCTCGAAAGGAGCGTACTCTTCCGGAGGTTTCTCTATTTTGTAATAGTGAAACTCTTTTGTTATAGCGTTTACCGCTGGAAAGTTTATCCATGAATAGAATACCTCTGTCTGCCGATACTCGTGAGCCTCTATCACGAAAATTACTGTACCACCTTGAGGTGTCAGTCCGTTCTCTATAAGTTTTAAAGTTATAGATCTTCTTAAGTGGACCGGGATGATAATAGCATCCGGGTCTGTGTGTTCGGGACCTTGCTGAGTCGCATCTGCTGCGGCCCCATTGGTTCCGTTTTCTGGCATTGTAAAAATGCAAGGTTTGCAGAGTAGGTCTCCAAGGAGACAAAGATTAGGTGCACAATATTTTGGAACACTGTGTCCTTCAACGTTGAATAAACCGGAGCTTTACATAGGAATCTCTTCCTACTAAGGTCGGGCGGATTTTAACCTTTCACCCACTCCAGACGTCTATTGGAGTACTTACGGGAGAAAAGGGTGTGAAATATGCACGACTGAGTTACTCTACTGTCTTGCGTTAGTTTATCGCCTTACCAAACGTTGGGCGCCATGTAGTGTAGTTCCTAGTTTCCCACTAGGCCCTGCGCATTGGAATAACATAAACAGTAGTATCGACGTGGAACTGCGGATATTCCAGGCCTCCACTGACTATGCTAAACTTAATTGGGTTGTGTTACCAACTAGGTCAGAGGTCACTGGAAACTTTCTTCTCTGCATAGGAAGTGATCAGCTTCCTTGGCACAGACAAGAAGGGATTCAGCTTTCCAACAACCGTGCAACATGACAACTTTGCTCCTCAGATCAAGAGTCAATCTCTAGGGTCGTGTGAAACAATAGACACGTATTTCACTCAGTCAATCTAGTGCAGTTTACTTTCACGAGATGTAGAGAATAGAGCGACGGGCGTTTGTCAATAAAGGGTTAACATTTATTGAACAGTCTTTCTTCTCGTACAAGAGAAATGTATTGCCACAATTGCAAGAATTGTTATTATAAAAAGTACGTACAGTAAGATAAGGATTGCGAAATAGAACTGTAAAAGCATTGATATGGTTTCTTAGCCATACAATGGTTTAAAAGTAATAAAACATATATACAGTCATATATACATTAGGCTAACATACTCAACTGGTGCTTCTAACTAAGCCTACCCCAGTGTGCCTGACCTAAGCCTAACACGTGAAAAGGGGAGTAAGTAAGTAGCTTAAGTTAAGTTGGTTTTGCCAAGGTTTGCTTCAAGAATTCTCGTCTAAGGGTTTA
The DNA here is from genome assembly GCF_964263255.1 of Lissotriton vulgaris. Classification (NCBI taxonomy): domain Eukaryota; kingdom Metazoa; phylum Chordata; class Amphibia; order Caudata; family Salamandridae; genus Lissotriton; species Lissotriton vulgaris. The sequence goes on along the minus strand of NC_141696.1, from coordinate 244,013,653 downwards.
GTCAACCCCATACCTCTGAATAGAATGATGGAGGATTGGTATCTCCTTCAGGGGTCACTCTCGATATCCCAGTCACCCGCGAGGGCAGACCGGAAACGCCGGAGCTGGATTTCTCTGCACGAGAAAGGCAGCGCGTCGAGGAAGGAGGGGGGACAGCGTCCGCGGGCAGCTGGAATCTGCTGGATGTCTTCGCAGAGGGACGGCTGTTCAGCTCCTAGGCGTACTGTACCATCGTTCGCGCTTTAGCAGCGATAATGGTATCAGCAGCTTCACCACCACAGGGACAGCAGGCTGCAGCGACAGAGTGCTAGATTTACCAACACGGGGTCTTGCAGGCAGCTGGCATCAGCAACAGTAGCTCTCCATTGCTTAAGGCAACGTTGGTAATATTTATACCTGACAGGTGCCGGGTTTGACGCAAGTTTGCTGGACATAAGACGTCAATTAAAGATGTCACTAGGAAGTGATAGTTATCAGTTGCTCATTAGAGTTCTATTACTAATCAAAACACAGCAAGCGGGGATTTCCAGGTTTGCAGAGTTTTTATCTTGTTGAAGAACTCGGAGTGTTATCTAGGAATATCAGATAGTGACTACTGCTCTGTCATTGCACTAATTGGTCGCAAAGGAAGTGGCAGAGAGAACTATGCTGGAATGTGGCTCTGTTCGTGTGAGGCCAGAGATGACTTTTCAGAAAATCGCACTTGAACGGTTATGCCAATATAGGGAATAAATGGATTTATAGCCCAATAGGGGCATAAGGTCACAGTATCGATCAGGAACCTAGATAAACACGCAACAGGCTGGGGTCTGCGATGTCATGTTACATAACTAATGGATACCGTTTTGGACACACCATATGTGTCTTTCTTTGAATACATTTAAGGCTGCCCTTTGGTCTGTTTTAGTCTCGAGGAAGACCTACCATGATGTATAGTGAATAACACTTGATCACAGGGTCGAAACATCTACAACATTACGTTATGTCCTATGTCAGCTATCCTTGGAATATGTGAAGAAGATATAAGGATACTCGGAAAAAAAATTTGGGGGGACATTTGGATTATTTGTGGTTCCAAGGTCTCATGTTTGTGTATGTGATCACTTGGAGATTTGTGATTTTCACTATGTATATGTTATTGTGATGTATTGTTCTTTATGTTCTCTGGACAGCCGTCGAAAGAGAAATATGAAAAAAGTTAGATATACATGTTTAGATATATGACAAATAATATATTTAAAACAAGTAAATGGTTGTGTTGTGTCAGTCGTTTACAGAAATCATTTTTCTTTAAAGATTTGTGTTTTTTGAGTTGGAGAAGTTTCACAAATGTTTGAGGGATTATTTATAGGACCTCATAGTATTCAATGTTTAAATAAAAACATTATTTTACAATCCCCCTTGAGGAGATTTTGTTCACCCGACAGAACCATTTGTAGCTCATTACTGCATACCCGGGTTCTGAGCGACACGGGGTAACCCCATTATATTTAGTGGTATGTTCTTCGCCACAGCAGCATATCCTTCTCAGTGGAACCTCTTGATGAAGGTCTAAGGCCTTGTGAAGTGGTCCAAGGCTGCAAACTGCAGCATCATCCCGCTGGGTGATTCCGAGCTCCAGAAAAACGTCATTGTCCGATTTTAGAAATTTTCACTGGGCTTGACGACGACCAACTCCCCTTTGATGGCTACGTTATTGACCTGGAAATCCATCTTTTCCTGCTTGGAGATTTTCCTACCATCATCTGTGTCTTCACTGAGACTTCATTTAGCAGCTCTGTGGCAACAACATATCATTTTTGGAAACAATCTGCTGACTTGCTCGGCTGAATTTTACCTTCTCAAGAACTTTTCTTGCATTTTAAGTGTGAAGGTCAGCCGAGACCGTCCCAATCCACTCTTTATATGCGACCCATGCTCCATTTTGGTTATCCTTAACTTTTAACTCACTTGTTGACTCTATGATAGTTTAGGTGCTAGATTTCACACACAAAAAAACATTAAAAAGTTCATAACTCCGGTACTACTGATTAGATTTAATATGTTATGGCATCATTTAATTTATTAAAATTGACTCTATTTTTCTAAATTGGTTTGGTATTTTTCTTGTTGTGTGCTGCATAAATACTTTACACATTGCCTTATTTATTTTGCAACAGGCTACCAGAAGGTTAAGCACAGGTTAATTTAGTGACTTTTGTGATTCACCCTGCAAGGAAAGAACCCAATTTCTTACATCAACTTGAAATTAGCTGCTCTATTGACTGCTGTCACTCAGCCATTTCAACTCTACTATGGTGAGGTAGGTACAGTATCAGGTTGATGCATCAACATCTTGTTGTTTTTCCTTCTCCACTTATGTCATAAATTCACATACACTGATGTCATCTGTTTTTGTCCAATTTCACGCATGGGCTCCATGGAACATCATTTTTTCACAAATCGTCTGCGCACTTGAGAAGTGTAATTTTGGCATTTACATTGTATCTTTTAGCAGAGGATTGCTTAATGCCATATTTGTAGGTCTTATCTGTTGGCAATTACGCATTTTAAGTGGTTAATTTGTACAATTCTCGATGGTCTCTGGAACTGTGTATGCTCTTAAATCAGGCAGTAATGGTTTATGATGGGCTGCCTTGCACAAGCGAATTTAACCTTACATTGACATTCAGCATATGTTTTCTACATTCGAAAAACTTTGCTTGACCTCTCTAAACCATGTCGTCTCTCTGGACAACCATGTTATCGCCCTCGCTATATGATATGGCATTCTTTCGTGCTCTGCCATTCTTGGCTGATCACTCAGCCAAGAATGATGTGGTGATAGAAGCAGGGAACAAGAAAGGTCAACATTCTAAAAATATTAGTACAATATGTTTTACTTCTGAACCTCAACCACAGTTCACGTTCAGGATAGCATACTGTAGATTACATTACATATTTTTCAATTATTTCATGTTTTTCTTTCTTACATGCCAATATCTGAGGTTATAATATCAAGTGTACATCACATGATATTACAGAATATTATTGAAGGTTTTATAACTATGGCAAGCAAACTTAGAGCTTTTACTAAACAATGCCACTGAAACAAATATTGCATTTCCTCATTCCATGATTGTATCTAATACGTACCCTAAACATCTTCACCGTTTTTAATCAGTACTACAATGGAGTGAGCAATGCATGCAGCTCTTAAGCAAAACTTTGTGTTGAGATTTAGAAGTAGGGAAATGCAAGTCACTCGACAGGTTTCTATCCTAAGCAGAGTATAAAGGCATACATATATTCTCAAAATATCCTGAGCATTATACCTTGTTTCGTGAGTTACTGGTGCTTTGTTGGAAGAGTCGCTCATCCAGATGTATGTGTGTATGCCCTAAACGCAATGCATCTGAATGGGTGCCATGGCCCTTTAAGTAATTAAGAAATATCGACCTATTGACGACTGATTGACTAGTAAAATTTAGCAAAGATCAGAGGGGCATATTATCAAGGGCGGCGATAGGCAATTTTCGCCGCTTTAGCGGTCGTTTTCGGCCGTTAAGCGGCGAAAATTCTATCGCCCTATTAGCAAGCTGTCGCTAACACAGTTAGCGACAGCTTGTAGGCCATAGCGAGTGGTTTGGGGCCTGCTTGCATGTCAGCGATATTTATCGCTAATGACATGCAAAGTGGGCATACCCAACCTGTTAGCGACTTAAAGAAGTCGCTAGCATCGCTATCGCCTATTAGCAAGGCAGGAGTAGCGATGGAGATATTCGCGCTAAGCGCGAATATCTCCAAATACTAACACCTGCCCAGACCAGTTCTTAGCCATGTTATCCAATGGGAGGCGGATAACATGGCTAAGGGCATTTCGTCGCTAATGCGTGAATATTGCTGTATTCTCAGCGATATTCACGCATTTCGCCGCTATTGCCTGGTATTTTATCACTTTTGAGATAAACGTTGCTAATAGCAATCAATCAATCAATCAATCAATCATAACATTTGTATAGCGCACTACTCACCCGGCAGGGTCTCAAGGCGCTTGGGGGAACGGGTCCGCTATTGCTCGAACAGCCAGGTCTTGAGTTGTCTCCTGAAGGCGAGATGGTCCTGGGTCAGCCGAAGATGGATGGGGAGGGAGTTCCATGTCTTGGCCACCAGGTAGGAGAAGGATCTACCTCCGGCGGTGGCTCTTCGGATGCCTGGTACGGTGGCGAGGGCGAGGCTTGTAGAACGTAGCTGGCGGGTGGGCGTGTAGAAGGTCAAGCGATTGTTGAGGTACTTGGGGCCCAGGTCGTGGAGAGATTTGTGTGCGTGGGTGAAGAGCCTAAAGGTGATCCTCTTGCTGATGGGGAGCCAGTGCAGGTCCTTCAGGTGGCCGGAGATGTGGCTGCGTCAGGGGATGTCCAGGATGAGTCGGGCGGAGGTGTTCTGGATGCGTTGGAGTCTTTTCTGTAGCTTGGCTGTGGTTCCGGCGTAGAGGGTGTTTCCGTAGTCCAGTCAGCTGGTGACGAGTGCCTGGGTGATCGTCTTCCTGGTTTCGGTCGGGATCCATCGGAAGATCTTGCGGAGCATGCGTATGGTGTTGAAGCATGATGAGGAGACGGCGTTGACTTGTCTGGTCATCGAGAGGGAGGAGTCCAGGATGAAGCCCAGGTTGCGTGCATGGTCTGTTGGCTTGGGAATGGCGCCCAAGGCGGGGGGCCACCAGGAGTCGTCCCAGGCAGAGGGCGATGATCCCAGGACGAGGACTTCCGTCTTGTCTGAGTTCAGTTTCAGGCGGCTGTTCTTCATCCACTAGGCGACGTCTTTCATCCCTTCGTGTAGGCTCGTTCGGCGATGGCGGGGTCTCTGGTGAGGGAGAGGATCAGTTGGGTGTCGTCGGCGTAGGAGATGATGTTGAGGTGGTGCTGGCGTGCGAAGGCTGCAAGAGGTCTCATGTAGACGCTGAAGCGGGTGGGGCTGAGTGATGATCCTTGCGATACGCTGCAGATGAGTTCGGTGTTCTCGGATCGAAACGGGGGGAGGCGGACTCTCTGTATTCTTCCGGTGAAGAATGAGATGATCCACTCCAGTGCCTTCTCTTGGATACCGATGTTGCTGAGGCGTTGAACTAGGGTGCGGTGGCAGACAGTGTTGAACGCTGCAGAGAGGTCCAGGAGGATGAGGGCCGCTGTTTCCCCGTTGTCGAGCAGGGTTTTGATGTCTCGGCGCTGTGGTTGGCTCGGAAACCGGACTGCGAGGGGTCGAGGGATCCGTTCACCTCGAGGAAGGCTGCAAGCTGTCTGTTGACGGTCTTCTCGATGACTTTGGCAGGAAAAGGGAGGAGCGAGATGGGGCGAAAGTTCTTGAGGTCGGTGGGGTCAGCTGTTGGTTTCTTCAGTAGGGCATTGAGCTCGGCATGCTTCCAGCTCTCCGGGAAGGTGGCGGTGTTGAAGGAGGTGTTGATGACGTCCCGGAGTTGGGGTGCGATGATGGAGTCGGCCTTGTTGAAGACGTGGTGGGGGCAGGGGTCGGTTGGAGATCCGGAGTGGATGATGTTCATCGTGCGGGCTGTGTCTTTGGTGGTCACCGTGCTCCAGGTGCGGAGGGTGGCGTTGGGGGGTGTTGGTTCAACGGTTGGGTACGTGGATGGTGCGCTCAAGCACGTTATCTCAGCGGTAACATCCGGCGATGTTTGGCAATAGAAAAATTGTCGCTAAGCCTATTTAGCGAACATTTTCGCTAGTTGTTGGTAATATGCCCCAGAGTTCAATGGGCCCACTCACGTTGCTAAGTGCCCCAATTCTGCTTCTCATTGGTAGCCACACCCCTGCCTACATGGTTCATATGTCTTGCTGCTCATCACGGTAGATCCTGGATACAGCATTTGGTGCTACCATGACCTTGTGGCTGCATCCTGCATTGTTTCAACAGATGACACCACCATATCTCAGGTCATCACACAGGGTGTGCCAAGAGTTGGCAAATTGGTGCACTACGTCGAAGGAAAAGTTAATAGGTGAGCTGTGCGCTTTGTGATGGGTGATGTCCAGTAAAAAGAGGTTAAGAGAAAAGGCCCAGCTGCAGTGGTAGAATCAATTGAGAATGTAAGGTGCTATTGTGACCATCCTCTCAGGCTTTGTTTTCAAGGTTGGTCTGAGAGTGCAGATGCACCCTCAAAAAGTTCCCTCTAATATTATCCTGACATTATTTCTTCCCTTCTCACTATATTTTACCAGTAGCGGCTGGCAGAGAATGAGGGTGGATCAGGGGGAGGAGGCAGAGGGGGCAACAAAAAAAAGACTGGCAAAAAAAAACACTTATATAAACAAATACGGGAGTTTTGGGATCCAAGGGAAATATTTATAGACCACTAGAGAGAAATATCCCCTCTTATCATCAATTAAATAACAACCAATCTCTCTGGGTCTAAACAAATGAGCCTAAACAAGGAGTTTATTAAAAAAACTAGGCGTTTCATTGTCAGTCCAATCACAACGCTGCATTGTAGTGTTGTGATTGGCTATGGGGAGTCTGGGTGCTTCCTGTTTCTGGACTCGTTCAGAAGCAGAAAATAGACGCGGCGGGCAGCAGAGGTAAGGGTTTTTTTTTAAATAACAACCAATCTCTCTGGGTCTGGACTAATTCCCAAATGAGAGCTTTGCTTCTTTTTAATCCTGTCAGTTTGAACACATAAATAAAATACTTAAGTGTATCAACCTAGATAGTTTTAATACACCAAATTTTTTCTGGCACAAATAGCATAGTTTTGAATTTAAATAAATCACGCTGCACTGTAAATTACCCCACTAGCTCTCATTTGGGAATGAGTTCCTCCCTATAACACTCTTTCTCTTTTTGAAAACATCTCTGAGCATCTTCATTAATGATATCTGGGAAGTCGTAGCTCCCAGCTAAGACTAGGATTTCCTGCTGGTAAGGAGGAACCCAAATGATGAAGCATGTCACCCAAGGGTGAGTGAGGGTTCCAGTCCTTAAGGGATCATTCCCCAATAGATACAACATCAGTACATTAAATGTACTAGGAATTGGACTGACAATGAAACGCACAAGTTTTTTTGAATAAACTCCTTGTTTAGGCTCATTTGTTAAGACCCAGAGAGATTGGTTGTTATTTTAAAAAAAACCCTTACCTCTGCTGCCCGCCGCGTCTATTTTCTGCTTCTGAACGAGTCCAGAAACAGGAAGCACCCAGACTCCCCATAGCCAATCACAACACTACAATGCAGCGTTGTGATTGGCTCCCCTAAGCCAATCACAACACTACAATGTAACATTGTGATTGGTTACCCTAAGCCAATCAAAACGCTGCAATGCAGCGTTGTGATTGGTCTGAGCACCATGGATTGGCTCACAGATGGGGACAGGGGGCCTGGGCATGTTCCCCACCAGGCTGTGCAATGCAGCCTGGTGCTGATCATGGAAAGTGCGCATGACTGTTTGGCCGGATCAAGCCGGCCGGCCGACCATTCATGCACACTTGGAGTGTGCAAGCCATTCCTCCCTTGTGCCTCCAGCTATGCCCTAACCAAGCCCTGAACCTGCAAAAATTAAAATGATAATAACTGTGTTATTATCATTTTATTTTTCCTGGTCTTAGAGCAGTGCGGCGATTATCCTCCGCCTTAGCAGAGGAGCTGCCCCTGTTTTTCTCCTATAGCTATCATGCTAACGTATATATGTCTCTGCAATACCTAACACTCAAGCACTCACTTAACATGACAATCCTTCAATCATGGCCCTACAAGGATGGACCATGGTGGTGTGTCCTTCGCAGGCTCTCAAAATAAAGCAATAATCTAAAACTGTGGCCTGTCAACTCAAAAAAGAACTAAATCAAATCACAAGACACACACTATCAGGAAAAGCAGCAGCCATCATGCTTCAGGGAAAACAGCAACCAACAGCAACCGTCATACCACTAGAAGTCTCCTTCACAAGCTGGAGTAGTTCTGGCAAAAGTAGGTGTAGATTTTCATCCATGACATAAACCACATACATTGTGGGCACTGGCCTAGGCCATCCCAGAACTCTTACTGATCACTATGTTCTATACTCTTTCATAAAAATATAGCGAGGGAAATATTGGGACTTTTCACTCTCAAAACAACTATTAAGACTGCAGTGGCATGTGTGCCACAAATTCAGATTGTTCACACTGAGCACACAAAAGTACAGACTTAATAGACGTTACATTTCCATGCATCTCCCACTGATGTGTTCCATGCCTCAGTATGCAACTTACAAGTTGCTGAAAAATATATTTGGCCTCTTGCAGTGGAACCAGTTGATCCCTCCAATAGGCATCGAAACATTAACTGTGCCATGATAAAAAAAGAAAAGAAGTCCTACAGTAAAGTTGCATTAGCAAACTAAATTCGTTCTGGAGCGGGAGGCAACAAGGACAGGACCCAAATAGAGAGTTGGCACCACATAGAAGAATAGAGGCATAAAGCCATCCATCTCCCCTATTTCTGGAATCTTTAATTGAATCCAGGAGCTAGGGTCCAGATGAACATCCAGAAATCTCTCAACTGTTTCCCTTCACAAAAACGTGAGTTGCCCCTTGGCCACAAGTGCTAACAAAGATCAGCCTCAAATTGTTCTGCCAGGTTGAAGAACAGTGTTTTAAATGAAAAATATAAATATAAGAATTAGTGGTTCCAGGTGGAATAATGGCTAATGCAAGACATAAAGGAAAAGAACACACTCACCAACACCTAAAATATTGTTTGCCATCATAGAGCATAGAGCAACAAGGAGTTAAAATATAAAAACTATCAGAGTAGGAGTACCATTAATGCAAAATGTGCATTAGCATCACACTAGTCGATCTCCTGAACAACCCACACCCATTTCAAGAATAAAAAGCCAATATTGGCTATGTGACCAATTCCTGACACCAACCCAGTGACGGCTCCTCCACTGTGGTGGAGGAGCATTGGCACAATGCTTTCAAGCAGTGCGAGAAGCAGAAACATAAAATGATAATAGCTTTCAGTATTATCATTTTATATTTGTGCTGCTTTGCGGGCAAGAGTGTGGGCTGGAGTGTGGGTGGGGCTGCTTTGTTCTTGGAGCAGGGGAGGAGTGGTATGCCCATGCCTAAATGCACAATGGCTGTTTGGTATGCCCTCTCAGGCCGCCAAACCAGTCATGCCTATTCTTCGGGCAGGCTGCATTTCAGCCTGCGTGGAGATCATGCTCAGCCTGCGTGGAGATCATGCTCATGCTCAGGGCAGTGCGTCTACCATATGCAGTAACATTTTCAAACTGCAATATACTCTGTTTTTAATCCTGGCACCAGTAGCGAAGTAATAAAGGTTTTGTCGCTCCTGATATCTAGTTTTAATTCCATTCACATTATCACTATTGTTGTTTTTGCACTGCGCCCATCACTCCAATAGAAAGTTATCATCGCGATTTAGCACATCCCTATTAGGATTAAAACAGCCCTGAGCTCCAACCTCACAGTGAGGGGGTTGTAGCCCTTTACGTGGCGAGCGGTCCCTGTCAAGAGGAGAATCTCAGATGATGAAGCATGCCACCTCGGTGGGTGATAGAATTACGTCCTTAATATAGGACTCCTTCTTTAGTCTACATATGTCTCTCTACAGTCATACTCTTTCTTGTTGAGACCCGAGGTTATTTGGTGTATTATAAGTACCTGCAAAACCCATAGAGGTTCCACTAATCTGTCGATAGAAATCATCTTGCCATTTGAAGTAACTATGTCTTAGGGAAAATTGCAAAATCTCCATCAAAACAACTTTATTGGCTCTTTTGTTGTCTTGTTAAAGTAAAGCCAACTTAACTGCAGGGATTCCATCATCAAATAGGATTGAAGTATACAACGACGTAACATCGAATGTATATCATCATAGGGAATCTTCAATTTCTTCAATTGTGTCAAAAATCAGTTGTGTCTTGTATATAGGATTTACATGTTTGAACAAAAGGTTGAAGGAAATGATCCAAGTACTTACCCAATGGTTCAAAAAGTGACCCGCAGACCAAACGGTGGGTCTTCCAAATGTATGTGGATTTTTGGAAACATGTACATGGTCGGATATCTGGGGAATGTGACTGACAAATATTGTTTTGTCTTATCATAATCCATTCCTTCTCTTTTGCCATGTTTAAGACTTCTTCAAGAGTGTTTTTGATTTTCATTGTTGGATCTCCATTGAGTTTCAGATATGTGGGTTCATCTCTGATGTGCTCATTTACTTTGTTCTCATAATATATGGTGTCCATCACTACCAGTGCACCCCTTTTGTCATCCTTCTGGAATGTCAAATTTTGGTTGTTGGCTAAAGCTTGAAAGTATTTCTCTCTGATCTTGTCAAGTTGGATGCTTTACCTGCTTTAAAATGTAAACCTTCCATATCTTTTGTTATTAAACTCTCAAAAGTGTCTAACATTTTCTGTGAGACCCGTGGCAAGAAGGTGCTTTTTTTCTAAACCCTAAATATTATTTCTCTTCAGTGATTTTTTGTTCTTGTATAATGTTCTAAAAAAATGATGTAATCTCAATGATCTCATGAGCTTAAACAATGAAATCTCTGTTTCAAATAGATTGGATATATAAGTTGGTACAAAAGATGTACCCTTATTCAACAATTTTAGCTGTCTGCATGTAAGCTCCTGTGATGAAATATTGGCTACTATGTGTTCTGACTCCTTAGATTCTTCATTTTCTCTTTTTCCTTTTCTTTTTCCCGTTCCTCTCCGGGTTTTAGATTTTTTGCACTTGCTGGATCTGGAGGGCGTTTGCTATCCTGTCCTTTGGCTAAAAAATAGGAAGAGGATGTCGCCACAACAGGAGGACTGGTGTCCGCGGTATTTGAACCCAACTCTATGAGTGATGTCTTATTTCTAGGTTCACTGTCAATCATAATGGGTGTTCTCGATGTTTGAATGCCCCTGTCCGATACTACGCTTTCCTCGGATGATGCATTAGGTTTTCAGGGTGGTCTTCTTTGGGCATATACCTCGGCCCATGTATAAACTTCATTCAATTGTAGTCAATAGTGTCTCTCTTAAATTTCCTAAGCGTACGTTTTTGTACCTCTTTGCCATATTTGTCCAATTTAACATTAATGTCATCCAGTGTTTTTTTTCATACCTCTGGCTCCTTACGTCCTGACAATTCTGATTTGCCCATCTGGATTTCTTCCTCTCTAATACTCTTGTGTATCATCACACATAACTAAAACAGTGCACATTGGTTGTTTCAGGTCTCATTGTTCCTGAACTCTAACCCACATAAAGGAAGCACTTTGCCAAGCCCAAACCTTCCTTTTAAATGCAAATATATCACCCCTAGGGTAGGCGTTGGAAATCCCAAAAGGCAGGGTGCAATGTATTTAAAGAGTAGGTTGAGTCCTTTTTAGGTTTCACATGTTCTGGTAGTGAAAAACTCTGAAATTCATTTTTCGCAACTGCAAGGCCTACCTCTCCCATATGATAGCATTAGAATTACCTAATCAGATTTTAAACGTGAAATTTCCAAATGGGAAAAGATTACAGTTTATGTTTGGTGTCTCTGGAATCTGAATTTAAAACCCTAACTTAAGCCAGTTTTAAAAATACAATTCTGAAAATGTCACTTTCAGAAAGTTGACATGTTCTTGTCCTAGCCATTTAGTGCCTATAGCGTGTATCTGGTAACATTACTGGGTGTAGCTGACAGTTAAGCTTTGTGTATTCCTCCTAGATAGCCAGACACAATTGGGAGCTTAGGTATGCCTGGATAAGCCATCATTGGCTGGATGGGAGGGAGGAGCTGGGCATAGCCCCACTTACACCTGAATAGGATGTGTCCTGTCTCTACGGAAAGGGCCACATACCCCCTGTGGTTAGTCTAGAACAAGGGCAGGGAAGGCTTTATGCCAGGGGACTTCAAGGGGAAACCTCTAGAAGATTCTTCCCCACTTGAAAGGAACAACTGGTTATAAATACTGGACCTCAGGCACAAACACTTTAGTACACATCTGGACCTTTGATACTATGCCTGGAAGAAGGAATGCTATGCTGCTACAAGGACTTCCACTCTGGTGAACTGCTGCTCTAAAGAAACTGCTGCCCTGCTGTGATGACCCACTGTCTGCTTTCCTTCTGCCTGAGGAAGAAGAATGGGACCTGCAACTTCATCTTGAAACTAGAACCCCAGAGTGACTCCAAGGGCTAATCTACTGGCCCCCTTATCTGAGTCTCAGGAACATAAAAGGCTTCCCTATCAGCTTTGGACCCAGGTGCACTGAGTTCCTGACCTCCTAGTGGTGCCTCTCAGGCCCTGTTCCCTTGGTGCAACACATGGATGCCAAAATCAAGCGTTTGGGCTCTTCGTGACTGCAAACTGACACATTTGCACCTAGACTGCGCTGTTTGCACTGAAAATCTGCCTTTTGTGGGGGACCGTCAACGCAAAGCTCAAACCGACCCGTCTGCGACACATGGCCTGCTCTTTGCACCAGGCTGACAGCCTCCCACAGTGTTCTATTTGCTCCTCGTGGCCCTCTCCAATACAAACGGGACTCTTGGCATCAAAGCTTGAGAAGGTAAACCATAACTGGGAAAAATCTGGAACTTTAGCCGACCTTCACTCCATCGCGATCGCGATCAGGTTTTGACTATGACCCAGCCCAGCACGAAAATCCATAACTCCGGTTCTATTGAATGGATTTTTGTTGTTTTGGTCTTGTTTTATTTATTACATTTTGCTCTATTTGTCTAACGAGTGAGGGATCCATTATGCTTGATGTTTTCATTGTCTTACTGTTTGAATTGTTGCACAAATAATTTACACATTGCCTCTACGTTACGCCTGAGTGCTCTGTGCCAAGCTACCAGGGTGTTGAGTACAGGTTAATTTGGGTTTGCTTGTGCCTTGCCCTGACAGTAATTGTGGTTGCTGCTTGACCAGGGCTCACATCCCAGTCAACCAACATCACAATTTCTCACACAGTTTGTTACTTTAGTAATAAATACTTTCAAAAGTGTTGATTCTTCTTGGTGCAGTGTGTGTTTATGATATTGTGAACAACAAATAGGTGTATTATTGTTGCCACGGTGCCTATGATCCCTTTATGGGGATTGCTAGTAACTCAAAAGCAATAGCTTTATCTAAACAATACATTGATTAGTTTTCAGCTGGGATACAATAACCTGTCTTTCACATTCATTGTTAGTGGATTGAACCAGGTTAACCCGTGTCACCACTGGGTGGGAAATCAAAGTGTGTAGAACTACGCCAAAGTTGTAATTAGCACAACAGCGGGCACTCAATGCAGGTCTTGTAACTTATGGTTACACTTTGATTTGTTTCTTCACTATATAGGCTCACATAAACCATTACCATGTCACTACAGAGATGTCTGTAGAAATCTTGGTTACCTCCTACTGAGGATAAGGAAGCACCTTCCATAGGTTTGACAAGTTTGAGTCATAAAAGGTTATTCCCCATTCTTTGGGTTTTCTAAGTCTTTGAATCCAATTTTCAATTGAATCCATTAATTATGGTGGCATCTATTGTGATAGGGGCCAATTTCGGGTAAGCAGTCACTCAGTACCTCAAAACTGCAGTGATGTATGCCTTTGAGACATTTACTCATGGCTGGTGAGCGAGCCTATCAATAGTGCCTCTGAACAGTTCCATACCTCTACTGCAGTTGACCGGCTGTAATACTATAGGGATTGCCAAGATTTGAAAATCCCATTAACTTATCAGAAACACCCACATTTGTTTGCTAGTCAACTGTCACACACATACAGTAATATCCATCTGGGGTCCCTGAGCAATGTGGCCAGTCTTGGCTGGCTGCACTCCTGTTCTTCCTCCCAACTATGCAACAACCGCTGATGCGGTAGGGGTGTTAAATTACACAGTTGTCTTATACAGAATACTGGGTTAGTATATTGGAAGCTCGCTCTTTGCACAGTATACGAAAAAGAGGCATACTGTGCCAAGAGTCCAGGGATCCCTTATAAGTGGAGAGAGGCTTACTCTAGCAATCCTAAGGTGCCCTCTTAGGCTTATCATAGAAAGGTGGTGGGCTCTTTGAAGCTCTCTGCCCTGCAAGGCTAATTTAATGGGTCATCCTACTAGAGGGGTGTAAAGCCCCCTCTGCAGGAGCAGGCTATGTTTCTGACCTCCTGAGAGCATAGGCCCACGCCCCTGGGGGTCAGAACCCCATCTTTGGTGGCAGGATGGGCAGAACCAGTCAGCCAGCACACTAGTACCTAGTAGGTTCCAGAGACACCTCTAAGGTGCCCTCTGGGTGCATGTATTAATAAATCCACCTCTGGAATCAGTGTGGGTTTATTTATATAAGATGTTTGATACCAAACATCTTTGGTTTCAGTCAAGTCATCATGTTGCTGGGGAACTCATTTTTGGCCAGTGCCCAGAAGGTGCACTGAAAATGGTTTTCCGGGTCACTGATACTGGCAGTAATTGAACTGGCCAACACAGGGGCATAGCTGTTCATGCAGATATGTCCACACATGTAGAACAGTGCACCCTGCCTGCGGGCCCAAAGGCCTTCTGTAGGTGTGACCTACCTAAACTTCTCCAAGACATCCAGTCTGCAAAGGCAGTGAGCATGAGTTTGGTGAGGGGTCCCTTAGGGTGGCACAATACATGCTGCAGCCCTTATCTACCCTCCATAGCCTCCTTGCCCTAGGTGCCAGAGGTACCACTTACTAGGGACTTACAGGGGGTGTTAACAGTATTGACAATTGGGGAAACAATTGTAAAGTTTAGGGAAAGACATCTGTCACTGGGGACATGGTTAGTAGGAACCTAGTGCACTTTCTATCAATATTACATTGAATACCAGGCAAAAAGTGGGGTTGACCGTGTCAAAAAGGGGCACAATCCCCGCAAACCTAAGCGAAAGAGACTAACCTTTCCCAAGAGAGTCCTCATCATCTAAGTGGAAAATCCTGAAAAGGCCAACTGCATTGGCATGGCCAGTCCCAGGACTGTGCTCCACTGTAAAGTTCATACTCTAGGGAGATGGACCACCTAAACAGTTTGCAGTTTGGGGTATTCACCTTTCATTTGCATCAGCTATCTGAGAGGCCTGTGGTAAGTTTGAACAAGGAAGTGAGAATCAAACAATTATGGTCTCAACTTCATTAGGGACCAAACCACAGCAAAGACTTACCTCTCAATGGCACTTCAACGCTGATCTCTGAGGCTGGTCATGGCCATCATTATTGATTTGTTATAGGACTTCACCTATCCCATGTTCAAAGTCATCTGTCTGCACTATGCACTGCTAGGAATAATCTGGAGCTTTCAGACCGGGTGCTGAGTACATTGCTGTCTTCAGAGTGTCAAAAGCCTTTTGACAACTCACTGTCCAGTTTACCTTCTTTGGCATTTTCTTTGAGGTTAATTCTGGGAGGAGTGCCACAATGGCACCATATTCCTTCACAAACCTCCTGTAGTACCCAGTCAAGCCAATGAATTCTCTGACTAGAGTCTTGGTAGTTGAAGCTACCCAGTCCACAATTGTCAAGATCCAGGTTTGTAAGGGTTGAACTTACAAGGTGTTCCAAGTATACAACAGAGCCCTGCTGTATCTAGTTCTTTCTTGCCTTGATAGTGAGGCCTGCATGCTGCAGGGTCTCAAGTACCTTTCCAATGTGGATCAGGTGATCCTTCCAAGTGGAGCTATAAGCAGCAATATCTTCAGGATATGATGCACTAAAACTCTCCAACCTAGCAAGGAGTTTGTTCAGCAACCTTTCGAAGGTGCCAGGAAAGATTTTCAGAACAAAAGGCATTACTGTGAATTGGTAATGTCCATCTGGGGTCGAGAATGCACATTGTTCTATTGCTCCACGACTCAGACCATTCTGCTAGTACCCTGATTGTAAATCAAAAGTACTGAGAAACTTGGCTGCTCCTAACCTGTCAATCAGGTCATGAGCCCTAGAAATTGCCTGGGAATCTGTCTTGGTCACTGCATTGAGGCCCCTATAGTCCACACAAACCTCACCTCTGGGTTTCCACCTTTGGAAGAGGGTTTGGGACTCAAACAATTGGGCAGGCTCTCAGAG
The DNA here is from genome assembly GCF_964263255.1 of Lissotriton vulgaris. Classification (NCBI taxonomy): domain Eukaryota; kingdom Metazoa; phylum Chordata; class Amphibia; order Caudata; family Salamandridae; genus Lissotriton; species Lissotriton vulgaris. Next base: position 243,997,585 of record NC_141696.1, on the reverse strand, counting down.
GGTTCAATGACTCTCAATTCCAGTATCTTGCCTACTTCAGCCTTCATGCCCCCATTGACTTGGTAAGACAGCTTGCATATTTTATTTTGAGAGGTAGGCTGTCCCCAGTGTCCACCTCACATGTACACTAGCTTGTATGACCAGGGGTCAAGGAGAAGAGCTCCCCATACTGGAGTAGGACTTGCCTGCAGTCAGCTTCTGTTGGCCAGAGAGGGTGACTGAAAAGATAACGCCCTCTACTGACCCATCTTTAGGGTTGTGAGAAAGGAGGTCAGGGAGAGATTTACTCTCTTCTACCTGATCATCATTAGTCCCCATCAGCATGGCCACATCAGCCCTGCCGTTGTAGTGGTGAAGGCGGTTTTGCATGAATAACCCTCTTGGGGCTCCTGGAAGTGCCAAGATCTGTTAGATAGGTGACCACCCATTTTGGTTTAAGGATAAGATAGGATAGGGCCTACTCCCTTTGTCATGGAGGGCCCTAGGAGCCTCAAGATTCAAAACCCACACCTTCTACCCTAGTTGGAACTCCACTAGTGCAGCCTTTTGATAATACAAGAGCCTCTGGAGATCTTGGGTGGCCTCAAGGTTTTTGGATGCATTTTCAATCTAGTACATAGTACACAATGTCTTGCTTAGGCTCTTTGAGAGGTCTCTCCTCGCCTTCCTTCACTAGACACAGTGGCCCCATTAAAGGTTGACAGAGCAGAAGTTCAATGGGGGAAAAGCCTACTCTCATCGCCTTCTGAGTTTTTCAGAGTCCCATGATCATACCGTTCATGGTTTTGCTGAATCTCTTAACTTAAACAGTGATTTGTGGGTGATATGGGGTGGTAATATTGGATGGCAACCCCCATGGCTTTCAGGATGCCAGACATTAACTTACTCTCTCTGTCTTACACCACCTCCTTAGGAAAGCCCACTCTAGTAATGATACTAATGAGTGCTTCAGGAGCAGTGACAGTCCTAAGTGGAATGGCTTCAAGGTGCCTTGGTAGCATGATCCACTACCACCAGTATAAATATGTTCCCTGATGTTGTTTGAGGGTCAAGGTAGCCAGCAATGCTTTCAAAGGGAACTCCAACCATTGGAAGGGGAATTAAGGGTGCCTTTGGTGGTTACCTGCCTTGTCACAGGCTTGGCAGGTAGCACAGGAGCTACAAAACTCCTTCACCTTCTGGCACAAACCTGGCCAGTAGAAGTGGGTAACTAACCTACTCCAAGTTTTAGTCTGGCCAAGATGCCCAGCTAAGGGGATGTCATGTGCTAGAGAGAGTACAACCTCTCTATATTGCTGAGGCGCTACGACTCTCCTAGTGGCACCAGATTTGGGGGCTCTGGCCTCACTGTACAGGAGTCCTGCATCCCACTAGGTTTAATATGAGCAACTGACATCTCCCTTTTCCTGATCAGCAGCTTGCTTCGGCACAGCTCTTCCCTATAGGGTCCCCCTAAGCTTGGGAGCTCTGCCAGGTAAGGCCCATGTTCCTGGGGTTTAGTTCCCTCTGGGCTGACAGGTGTTCTCCCTGTAGAGACTAGAGAGGGGACCTGAGCTTGTGGCTGATTTGAAGTTGTATTACCAGACTTCCTGCCTTTGGGCCAATATTCCATGCTCAAACTCATCTTTTTCACCCTGAGCTTTGCACTGTGCTCTTGTTGTTACACACACCAATTCAGGCATACCCAACATAGCTGCATGGTCCTGTCTTTCAACTTCAGCCTAAGCTGAGAACTCTGGATCATTTCCTAGCAGACAAGCTACAGGAATTGCATATGATACCACCTCCTTCTTTTGGCCAGTGACCCCTCCACATTCGAAGGACACCATTGCCATGGGATGGACCTTAGTCTGGTTGTCAGCAATGAGGACTGTGAATATCTCACTGGTCAGATACTGTCCTGGGGAAGTCACTTTTTCAGTCACCGTCGTGACACTTGCACATTTATCCCCCAGTGCTAACCTGATTATTATGTTGCTCTTCTCTGTACTTCTCCAGGGTATTGGGCTAGACAGCCAGGGCAGCTACATCCACCCCACCTTCTGAGAATAAAGTCAGTTCAGTGTACTCTCTGACATGGTCAGGGCATACCTGGGATCCCATCTGGGGACTTGCACTGCATTCGGGAATGCAGATGCAGTAGGGGGAGACTTTTTTGGACAAATAGGGTTTCTAATGTGTTGCCCATTGGCTTTGCAATTAAAGCATCAAGGGTTCTTGGGGGCCCAGTTCTTACCCTGGAACCCACCCTTGATTCTCAATTTCAATCTTGGTCTGTGTGTTGTTCCAGGACCCACAACCTGAACAGCTTTGTGCAGCCTTTAAAAGACTCTTCGCTTTAATCTTTTGACTTGTCACCATCTTACCCATGAGGAGGGAGTCATATAACCTTTTCTTGTGGTCACCCCCACCGTGAGTTGTCTTGGTTACCCTAGCCTTGAACCAGCGGTCTGCCTTCTTTCCCAATTTTTGGGGAGAAATTGGACCTAGGCCTACCAAGTACTGATTCAATTTTTCAGGAACACAGTTACTTAACAGATGCTCTTTCATTATAAAATTATAAAGCCCATTATAGTCTTGCCCCTTGTTATCTTTTAACCAGTCACCTGGTATTTTTACTGAGAAGTCAACAAAATCTACCCAGGTCTGACACAAGGTTTTGTGAGTTTTCCTGAACCTTATCCTGTACTCATCAGTGGTGAGTCCAAAACCCTCAATCAGGGTATCCTTTATGAGGTCATAGCATTCAGCTTCCATCCCTTCCAGTGTCAGGAGCCTATCCGTACACTTTCCGGAAAACAACTCCCAGAGTAGAGAGCCTCAACACTTCTGGCTGAGTTTCCTCATTTTACAAGCCCCCTCAAAAGCTGTAAACTATTTGGTGATATCATCACCCTCTATATATTTGGGGACAAATCCCTTTGGGGATTTTAGGGTCAAAAGCACCCTTTTTCTCCCATTTTAAAAGGTTGCTTCCACCAGAGATGGGTCCTAACCCCATCAGAGCTCTTTCTTTTTCTATAGCCAAGAGTTTAGCCTCTATGGTAATCCTCTCTGCTAGTTTTTGAAGATCAGCATCTTAACTATTGACTTCTTCTGGGGCACTATCAGTAGAAGTCCCAGTGGTGTTACTATCCGTAGGGTTGCTGGGAGACTCATCATCCTCTTCAGAATTCACTTCCAATGTCTCATTAGGGTCTTCTTCCCCTGTCATGGTTCTATCATTTTCTGTAAGTAACTCTTGCACATGGGATTTAGTAGGTCTGGGCCGAATGGCAAGTTTCCATGCATGGCAAAGTACCTAAAGTTGGACCAAAGTTAAACCTGGGCGGGTAACTCCGCTCCGCCAATGGAGTTTGCAGAGATTTGCCTACTCCGCGGTCCATGACGAACGTTGAGTAGGCAAAACCTATGCATCCGTGGTACAGGGGCGTAGCTACAGCTTGTAGCACCTGGGGCAATCCTTCAGATTGCTGCCCCTGGCGGGTGCTAGGGAAAAGGGACACCGAGCACCTGAAAGAGGTCTGAAAAACACATAGTATCACCGCTGATAGTCAGGTGAAGCTCACAACTTCTCCTCCACAGGCAGCCCGCTGCTAAGCTGAGCTCTGGAATTAGGTGTGAAAGAACTTACGTAGGACGAAACAAGCAAAAACAAATCACTTCCAGTGCTCGTCCTTGAAAAATGTACAGTAGCTTGAGGCATATTACCTACCTATGCTTTCCAAAGCTAGAAATGGAAAAATTGAAGAGCAGGCACCCTGTACCAGGGTATCTGCTTGTTTGTGAGAAGTGCCGGTACTCTGTAATTAAACGTACTAGTCACTCTTGGAAAGTGCTGGTACTCTCCAATTACTCTCCAATTAAATGTATTGCGCATAGGCTGCCAAGGTTTCAGATTACTTATGTGTGACATTTTCAGAATTTCAATGTCATTACGGGTGACATTCAACAACTATGAATGACACTTTCTCGCAAGCAAAAGCAAGAAATGAAGACGAGGGAAACAATAATACCAGAAATTACAACCATTTGAGCAATGAGAAACTTTAAGATTATCTTAAAACTGCTGCAAAGTACCAGAAATGGAAATGCAGTTCTCCTCAACAGGTGCCAAATGCAGCACAACACCCTTCTTCTGCTTTCTCCCATGCACAGACTCCTTCAAAGACTTCTTCAAAAATGCTCTCACACTTGTGGAATCTCCTCTCATCCAACACTTTACACCTGCTTGCACCGCAGATTATTCACACCGCTCGCTCCTGTGTAAATTTGCCATTCCATGATATAAAACCTACCAGAGTCATCATTAAATCCAAACTTCTTCATGTAAACTATTGCTTTAACTGAGCAGACGGTGTTTGGTACTGAGTACCTGCTCTACTTTAATTTAAAAGAAAGAGCATCTGCATTTCTCAGAACTGCTGTAATACATTTAATGGGAGAACAGCAGCACTTCGGAGGAGCGAATAGCTACTGTAGATAATAAGTAGCAGCACTTTCTCTATGTTTCCATTTAAAGTACTGCCTATAAAATTTCATAGGTATATGTCCATCACCCCTCCAACCGCAGACATCACTCTATCAGCACTGACAGTCTGCAGAATCCTCAGTCGCAGCTGCCACTTCAGGTAATTGACAAGTTACAGGCTCTGGCTTGTGCCTTTTGAAAATAGTACATACAGCACAGAACTCGTCTGGACGAACACAAGGACCCCAAAATTCCCGCATCACACAAGGAGCCAGGGCAGGTGAAGAATGATTTATTTATTTACATCAAAGGCCCGCCCAGAGGGAATCTCTGCCTAGGGGCCAGGGCTGGTGAGACAGCAGGGGGTACAGCAGGACGTCAAAACACTTCTGCCTGGTGCCAGTGTGAGTGTGAACTCTGGCACCGCAAGTACTGAGAGGTCGCGCATGGATTGGAGGCCATCAGTCAGAAGAACTCAAAAACCTCGGCGACTGTCCGGTCCTAGGGACAGGGGCGGCCTTAGGCATGTGTAAGCTGTGCACCTGCACAGGGCCACCACACCCTGGCACCGCAAGTACTGAGAGGTCGCGCATGGATTGGAGGCCATCAGTCAGAAGAACTCAAAATCCTCGGCGACTGTCCGGTCATAGGGACAGGGGCGGCCTTAGGCATGTGTAAGCTGTGCACCTGCACAGGGCCACCACACCCCAGGGGCCACCACGCCAATATATATCCTTAATATAATAATCCTCTGAGGATGGATACATATTTGCGTGGCGCCCCTGGCAGGGATTTGGCGGCCTTCGGCTCTGTTCCACTTCCAAACACCCTGACCCCACCTCTTCACTGGCCTCCGTGCTCCACCCCGCCTGGACCCCGTCTTCCAGGGCCCCCTACCTACGCTCCCTGCCCAGGGCCGCCATGAGCCTAGAGCCGCCCCTGCTAGGGATTCTATCTGCAGCCTACCTTGTGCTGCCACTGCTGCCAACAAACGAGCCATATTGAAACTTGCCTGACCACAAACATCATCACGGATTGAGAAACCAGAATTTCGTCTCAAGATGACAGAGGAAAATAGTTTACTGAAAAAATTAAAATCAGTGTTTCAGAAGCCGAAAAACGAACTGGGAGAAATGCCATGAATATGCAAGAAACATACACTGCATACTTTGTAGAGAGTTTCTTGTTTGTGTGATTTTTAAAATCTTTACAATAAATACAATTCCAAAATCAATCCTATAAAAATAGCAGTTAAAAAACAGTCATGTGCAAAAAGCTAGGAGCAGCAGTTGATACACTTCTTAAAATAAAATAGCCAGAATGGATTTGAAAAAAAAAACGGAAAGCAGACTAGTGGTATAAAGTTTTTGTTCATAAGTTTCTTGGGTAAAATGACCAGGAGTGGGAACAAACCATGTGAAGTGCAGGTGGAAGTTTAAAGATTGTTATAAATCAGGAAAAAGCAGGTTGCTGAAAGGTAAAATTAGGGCAAAATTGGTATTCAAAATCTAAATGCAATCTGTAAATAAATCAATCAATCAAGGGACATCGGAATGGAGCCTAACCCACTGCGGCACCACCCACGAGCCTGGTGAGCAGTGAGCAGAGCTACAGGCTCGGTGTTTCTCAGGCTGTTAGTTTAAAAAATATTTATTAATAACTCAGTGAGCCACGCAGCGGCCTCTCTGATGACAGTCTGTGACCTCTCTTTTCCAAACAGGTCCGGTCGCAGAGCAGCATGATTAGACACCGTGACCAATTTGGAACAGGTAGCCCTGCGAGCAGTGAAAGGCTGCCACTTTAACTACAGAAACAAATCTTAACTACAGCCCGCTCGCACTGGAGCCCTGCCTGGCTCAAGAGTAACTGAACTTCCTGTCACCGTCCTGATGCCATGTCACGTGAACGCAGATAACACTCGGCTGCGCATAATGACTTCTGCGCAGTCAGTTCAGCCCATGGCCAAATAAATTATATTTGCTGTGCACTTTGTTGCTTGCTGCCGGTCAGGCATACAACGTAGTTTTCGTTGTTGTTATTAAAGACGTGAGGAGCAGGACGGGGAGTGCGAAGGCAGGGAAGGTGGCAAACAATAGGTAAGTGCCTTTTTAAATCATTTTAAAGGACTTTGGAAGGTGGGAGGGGCACAGCAGAGCATGGCGTTTTTCCACTGAGTTTTTTTTACTCCGTGGAGGCTGCATCGGAGAGTCTACTGTGGGCAAACCACAGGTGGAATTCGTCTCTGGAGGGGTGGGGGGCCAGAGGTGAAGTGGTGCTTTCCAGTGTCCGGTTTATGGTGGTCCAGAATCCTCACAGTTCATCTGGGGTGCCTGCAGGATGCACGAGAGCAGCTCCACTACTCCACAGGAGTTCCTGCATCTTGAGAGAAGTGCTGGCAGTCCTCCTAGGCTTTTGGCAGCACAACAGCTCCAGGACAAGTCGTCTTTGTGGAACTGTCGAAGATAACAGGCGGGTTGCCGCCAAGTCAGTTGCTGCTCCTCTGGACTTGCTTTTGTACCTCTTCATGGTCCTTCTCCTTCTTTCAGGTCAGCAGGATCTGATTTCCTGGTGCCAAGGGCTGCCCTAAATACTATATTTAGGGGCGTTAGGGGAGTGTTGGTTAGAAGCCAATGAGCTACTTACCCCTGGAGTCACTATGCCCCCTACATCACCACTTCCTCTGGGAAGTGGGCATAACCCTGTCCCAGAGCTCCTAATTCTACCATCAACTAGATGGCAGACTCTGAATTTTCGTGTTCACTTCAGGTAGCCCACCTTAGGAGTGAAACTTGCCTGAGGGTAAGCATGCATCTCTGACTACTAATTCTCCAGTCTGTCTAGATGCCAAGTGGGCCCTGCCCTGGGGGTTGGCATCCCCATGCCTTTGAGGGAAGCTAGATTTGCATACCTAAAGGGGTGGGCTAATTGAAGCTTCCTGCTGGAGGGGGTGTATCCACTTTCTGCTGGAGCAGGCTTGGATCTTGGACTTCTGAGAGTGTGGCCCTTATCCCTGGGGGTCTGGAACTCATCTGTGTTGGCAGAATGAGTCAGCCAGCACACTAGTACTTGGTAGGTTTTCAGGGGGCACCTCTAAGGTGCCTTCTTGGTGACTGTATTAATAAATCCATAACTTGAATCAGTGTGGGTTTATTAATAGAAAATGCTTGATAGCAGACATCTTTGTTTTCGGTGAAGCCATGATGTAGCTGGGGGAATTTGTTTTTGACCATTGCCCAGCACATGTACTCAAAATGGCTTATCTGATCATTGGTATTGGCAGTAAATGAGTATCTGACAGCTTTTAGTTTTCATTCCAATGCTTGCCCATAGGCTATAAGAATGGTCCTTGCTTACTTTCAGCGCTTACAATGGAGATCTAACATCTGGATACTGAGATATTGTCATACATAGATCTACACCTAACTAGGGTAAAGACTTAACATTACAGGGTTACTTAACTATTTTTAAGAAGTGGAAGATTGCCTACCTAAAAGTGACCTTCTTATGATGCGAGTTATCCAGCAAGGGAAAGGGTCTAGATCCGGGCTTCCTTCAGAAGGGTGCTACTTTGCAGCTTCATAATACACTCAACAAGTTGCAATCCCTTTTGGGATTTCTTAACTTTGGACATACCTAATTGCCTCACTACGCTGAGTGAGTGAAACCCTTGTGGGACCTGATTTATCCTACATTTTAGGAACAATGGCTGAGCGCGAACACTGAAATCTTGAATGCTCTACAAGCAGACATGTTTGAGACTAAGGGTCTGAGTACGAGTTTGGTGGTTCTGGAGTGGGCAGCTATGCCAGCGCCCGGCTCCAGGACTGCCAAACCTGTAGTCAGACTGCCAGCCATATTAGGGGTTTTCTCCTGGTCTGGCGGGTGGTCCCTTGCGTTCCCATTGCTGTGGCTACTAAAAAGTCACTGCAATGGGAACGCCAAGTGCCATTTATGGGCGTGTGGGCTGTAAAGTCCATGCCATGCAGGGCCCCCTAAGTTGGGGCTCTAGTTAGGGAAAAATCCCACAGCTATCAAGCTTTTGAACCATCATACAGACCATCCATAACTGTTCTTGAGGTAGAAGCAATCGAACTGTCATTCTGACTCCTCTGCCTGTTTTATGAGAAAACAGACAGGTGTCTATCAACCACGTTAAAAAGCATTATATGGCCAGTTCTCTACAGCTGACCACTGCAGACACTATGAAGGTGTCTATCAACTATGTTAAAAAGCATTATGTGGCCGGTTCTCTACAGCTGACCACCACAGACACAATTAAGGATTTACAGTAGTGACTTCTAGCCTCGCCCTTCTCTGAATACTCTACCCCTGAACACCCTACCCTCTGAACAAAGCCTTAACATTTCTGGCTCAAGTTCCCAGCCAGGGATATTTGAGTCAAACATTCAACATATAACCTTAAGTTCAACAAACGCAGCTAGTACTGTTGAATGACAGTGACTACTGTCCAACGAAATTCTATGGTTTAAATAAGAAATGACACCTGACGTTACATCATTTGAACTGGTGCCCTTTCAACAGCCTCAAGAGAACAACAACACTAAAAATAACTGTATATATTTCACAGGAGATTTGTGAACCGCTCAACAGACACTCATTGCCAGAGACTGCTTCATGCTTATCAATGGTTTTTTTGACAAGCATTTGATTCTCCCTGGTCCTATGCCTGGATCGCTTTGGGGACTTTTCTTTTCATCCTGTGGCTGCCAATGATACTGGCCACTCTACTGCTACGTCATGGACATTTCGCCCCTGCAAGAACAATTGTATCACTTGTGATTCCTGCTCTACAACTACACTTCTAATTCCATAGAGCACGAAGATGTCTCTACACTGCAAACATTACAGTTTGTCCTGTGCCTGAGGGCATAGAATGGGAAAAGTTTCCATATCAGAATATGAGACCCACATTAAAAATGCCATATGTGATAAAAGTTTCAACAAATCATATTGTAATACCCAGTTATATTTCAGATGATTTTACATTGATACTATTAAAAGAATGTCTGATTTACAGGCATATGCTACTTAGAATAATGAAGATCCTTATAAGAATTTAGCTACTTACAATGAAAGGTATTATTTATATCACTATACATATTATTCCATACATAGGACTAGCTATATTCACAATTACACACAATGGGATCATTGTGAGGCTCCCCCTTCTGATAGTCATTCTAACTTCTTAAAGAAATCCTGTTACTTTTGGAGTTTAACTGATCACACTGTGGTAAATAAAATTACCGGGACTATTTTTCTATACATTAAATGACAATAAGGATAGCTCAATAAATGAGAGGCAGAGTCCGTGGTATCGGAGTCATACAGGCTTTAATTAAGTGGCTCGAGTCACTGGACATCGGGTTCCATCACCACTAAGGTTCAGGAAGGGATATTCGACGTTTTATTAACATCACACATTATATATAGTAAAACTGAACAGTTGCATTGAATACAGTAGGCGTAACAATTGAAAAAGAGAGTGATAAGAACACATGGGCGTAAAAGAAGGCGTGTACAGGGGCGTACACGGAGGTGTGTGCTGGAAACGTCACCGAAGTGTCATAGGTGGGTGGATGCAAAGAGAAAGTTTGCAGGGTCAGCAGAAACCTTTACCGCATATGCGCGCGCAACTGAGCATGACGTGGTATTGACGTGTAACTGGGGAGAGCTGGGGGCTTGACTTTAGCACTAGTAGAGGAGTCTGGTGTCTGGGATGCCAGAACGACCTGCACCTATAGCATATCTGGTATCTTGTGTTTGGAGGATGTATTGTCTGAAGTAAAAGGTCTCTCGGACAGAGGCGTACATCACTGAATGCTAGTGGGTGCATACGTGTCTTCGTGCAATGCGCGGGGCCATGGGCCTACTATGGCAACGGGTGCAGTAAGTTACTTGTAAGGAGACAGGAAGGCCGGGCCCTTTGCTCTGCAGGCTGGAATATGTTTACCTATTTCACTAGACTGGAATGTGTTTTTGCGGAGGCTGAGCAGATAACTGTAGGCAAAATACCGTCTTGGCAGGCAGGCCAGGCCGAGCCGGGCACCGCTTCGCTGGGCAGGAAGTAAGGTAGAGGTCAGGGATGCATACCTAAACTGCAGCTTTCAGAGACAGAAGAGGCTCGGAGCCTCAATTAAGGGCCTGGCTCGACTGAGCCAGAAAAACGTGGAAAACGTGTGTTTTGCAATATTTAAAAGTTCACCATGTAAATGCATTGGAAACGTAGGCCCTAATGCGGAATTGGTACTTTATACATGGAGGGCTCACTAACTGACATGCTAACATTAGACGGAAATGCAGGGACATTATTAAAACGGGCACGGAAAAGGAATTACATGATAACATGAACATACATGGGGCACGGGTGCATGGATAGGGTGCGAGTGGGGGTCACACTGACTACCTAAAAATTTCTATTTCCTCAACACCATTCAGTCTTCTATTTCATACAGACACCACAGCAGCTTCCAAGAAAATCTGATCACTACAAGCTTATTTAATCTAAAGAGTTTATTCAAAACCTAGGTATTCAAGTATATGAGTTTTGACAAGGAAATGTTGCGCAAAAAAGTATTTGGAGAACCACATTTTGGCAGACCAGAGACAAAGAAGCTTTAATTCGGGCCTGTATAATACCAAAGGAAATTATCTTTCTGAATAAAACTATCCAACAGACTACCTTATCGGGATTTGTAACAATGAAGGACTTAAAGAAACCTTCTAGACAAAAAGTCAATTTGACCATGTTCAGTAAATGGCAATTCCAAATGAATCTAGCTGAATCACACATAAATGATATGTTACAAATTTGAACCTATAAGTCAACTCAATTCTCTATGGAAGGTTTAGCCGTATGACCATATGATTCTGACACTTGTATGCAGCATTTTCTTCCCCACAGTCCTGATCCTAAATGCAATCGTTTGGATCTACATTACATTACAGAAACACCTGTGGTAGTTACTACAGATAGTATATGTAAGCTATGCCAACAATGGCTAGAACATTCTAGTCTTTCAGCTGAAAAGTAATACTGTTCTGTAATACAAATGAAAATATGTATTTTTCTGACTTTCTCTGGGACCTGGTCCCAAAAGAAATATAAGATTCCTTACCACAGGAATATACACCATTTAGAATGAGTTAAACAAACATTCAGACAAAGAAGCTTCAGAAAGAGTTAGGCAAATAGTTCAAGAAAACTTGCAAACAGTATTCAAAGTTATTGATAATAGAATGCCTAAGCTCTCCCAGAGAGTATACTCATTAAACCACATTCTGTCCTCAGCCTTAGACCTCATAAAAGGTGACCTAGATTGTTAAAACATGGGCAGGTTTATTCTACATTTAATTTGCATTGCAAACACTCAGATCAACTTTCGTGCCATGCTAACTTCTCAATGAAACAGCCATGTTTGAACCATATAATTTGACACTCACTCACTCAGAAAAAATGGCCAATAAAGAATACACATATACACTATTGAGCATAGAACAAGTTGAAGATGCACTGTGTACACTAAGTGACACTCCCCTTTTTACTTGGCTATCGCACTGTATTGTCTTGCCCATTACAACATTTAATTTTAACAAATGTCAAAAATATAGATCTAATGGCTGGTGTGAAACTATGCATAATAAGTGTTCCATTCATGGAAATCTTCTATTATCCACTTCTGCTTCAATTTAAATTCAATTAAAATAAAGATGATTATGTGTATATTAGTACAGCAAATTGCAGAAATCCCCTTGGACACTCCCTTCTGTGCGATACCATATCATTATATGGAATGAAGAACAAAATTATCTGGAAGAGCACTTTTGGACATATTTCTCTCATAACCTTTTTCCTAATTTGACTAAACTATTCTATTTCAATATCATTTTCTTTTGGAATCATACTGGGACTAAAGTATGGTCTATCTTGAGGTGGCCCTTTCTTTCATTCTCTTTCATTCTCAATTCACTATCTTCGGTGATGGTGTTTGTGATTCTTGTATATCTCGCTTTATTGTGTTATAATGGAGCTTTTGTACTTATTTATTATAGCCCTGATGAATACTTGAATGAATGCCTAAAGACAAAACACCTATTGGCTTTGTGGCTATCTGTTGTCAAAAAGAAAATAAGAACTGAAGTACACACCTGACAAGATCTGGTATAATAAACTACCAGGAAGAACACTGAAGAAGACTACTGTGTGGACGTATTGTTGGCACTAATATATGAGCATTGCTCAGGACATTGATTTTGTTCTTTATGCCATATGTGTTTAGACAGTGTCTGCACTCATCTAGCAACACAGGGTGGTCGCTGTTCAATGCCCTTCGAGCACTCTCATACATAATTGAATTGAAAAAACTGTTCTGATACATCAAGTTGCATTAATTTGCACAGTCTATACCCCACCACCCATTATTTTTCTATGTTCATTATATGGAATGTGCAGTGCCTTGATGCCAGGGTTAAGATGTGTTTTATCTGTTTCTTCCATTGCGTCCATTCACACAGAGCATGAACTTTTGAATAATGTTTCTCATTTATTTCTAATTAGTGGTGCTTGCTGTGGGTTGGAACCAGGCATGCCATACCCAACTCAATAACAAAAAATCCCTGTACCCTGGATTTAAGTTAGCAACTGTCTCGTCGACATGAGAACAAAAACTGATGGACCAATGCTTAGACTCCAACAACACCTCCTTTCAAATTAGGATTAGGTGTACGTTCTCTAATGTCATACTATCCATATCAAACCACTGTTTGTAAAAGTAAGTGGGAGACTCCGGTAGGATTCAACTCGACACATCCATTGATGCCTGTCCCACTGAAACAGTCCATCTACCCACACTCAAACCATAAAAAATGAAAAAAATGTGTGGCGGAAAGGAAGGCACCTCATGGGCGAACAACCCTCGGGGATCTTGGCAGATGTTACCAATACGCAGCCCCCTTTCGCATCATTGGTTGCCATTCCTGTTCCAAGAAAAGAAAAGCTTCAAAGCATAAATAAAGGTGCTAGACAGGAAGCTCAAGAGGATCGCTCCCTGATGTGACAAACAAAGAAAAGTGAAAGATAAAATCAACAGACACACCAATTGTACAACTTTTATTACTAACTCAGGTGTGTGCTGTTGAGTTAAAAAGGCTGGTAGCTTATTGTCCCATACCACTACCTGTAACCGACATGTTTCACTGCCATGTAGACTTTATTGCAGATTCATCAGGGTTCACCAATGTGTCACTGCACCAGTGTTGGACATCTTTAGAAAGGAAACTGTTGAAAAACAAACCCCTCAACCAGCTATGTCCATTCATACCAGCTGGTCAGGGCAATTCTACGCCCTATTGTAGATTGTTATATCAATCGTAAAATTAGGCATCCGGGACCGTATCTCATCCCAGGATCTCATCTCATCCCGCTTTCCTATGGAAATTAATATGGGAAATTGCACTTTTGGGACCCTCCCTTTTTCTTGGCTCCCACTTGATGTATCATCACAAAATTTTACGTGATTGAGCCAACGTGGGTACACTTTAATTTTAGGAAGTTTTGTGCAGATTTGGGAGTCTCATCCCGTGAAATGTGTCTGGCAACATGCTCTGTGCCACATTATTTACATTTTTAAACTTTTTTTTATAATAAGCAATTTCAGTACATACACAATGAATATTGCAAACAACGAATCATTCTGAATGCATTCTTTATACTGGTACGTGTACTGCTTACTTCTGATGTATAAAACCTTAGTTGTTTTTTTGTAAGCTACAATACAATTTAGAGAAAGCCCCATATGTTATTGGTAAAGTAATTTGCCTAATGCGAAAGAAAATGACTGTGGGGCATATTAGCAAGGAATAGCGATATTTATCACAAAATGCGCTTAGCGCATTTGTTTTTATCGCTGCCTATCGCTGGATATGTTAGTGGAGAAAACATGCTATTAGCAACGTTTTTCTCCATTGTGCTAAAATATCCAGCAATAGCGGCAAAATGCGTGAACATCGTTGGAAATCCAGCGATATTCACACATTAACGCCAATGGGGACTTAACCTGAAAATCCACCTCCCATTGGATAAACAGGTAAGTCGTGTTTTTAGCAGCCGTTTGATTATAGCAATATTCGTGCCTAGCTCGATTTTTTTTATCGCTTTGCCTGCCTTGCTAATAGGAGATAGCTGTGTTAGCGACTGCTTTCAGTGACTAACAGTTTGGGTACGCTCACTTTGCATGTCATTAGCGATAAATATCGCTGCCACGCAGAGCGGGCCCCAAACCAGTCGCTATTGCATAAAAGCTGTAGCTAACTGCTGTTAGAGACAGCTTGCTGATAGGGCGATAACAATATTGCCGCTTTAGCCCTTGCTAATATGCCCCTGTGTTCCTTCCAAAACAATAGTCGAGCCACAACTCAAAACTTTAAACCAGAAAAGGCCTGATAAATACTGTTTACTCCTTAACGAACATTTCTGACCACTTACCACCTTTGTGGCATTTTTTCAAAGGACTGACGGAGCCCCTTCGTTTTATAATCCAAGAGTCACTTTGGGGCCACTGAAACAGAGTGGACAAAGGATAGTGAGGTTTTATAATCCATTGGGTGCGTTGGAATGGTAACAGTTTGAAGGCATCGAGTACAGCAGCATCTTTCATGTGAATAATTCATCATATTGATGTATGGGGTAGCAGGACGTCTACAGTAGTTTTATTAGCTTTACACATATTATGTAGACAGCAGCAGAAGGTTTAGAAGTCAGGAATCTGTTTTTCATTTATTCACAGCGGGTCTCTTCCACTTTTAGGGTTATGCCAAAAACACAGCAAAGTGTTTGGAAGATTACTAAGCCTCGAAAAGTAATTGTCTAAGGTTTATTATTGGTGTGTGTGATTTAAAGTCCTCCTCTGGATTTATTCAATATGCTGAATCTGGATATTACATCAAAATAGATGGTAAGAAACATTTTATGAGTGACTAAAAATATGTTTATGAGTGTCTAAAAATATTTCTAGCCGACAAAGGATCTGACACAAACACAAGAGAATTGTGCTGCACCCGTAGCACTGGGGCAGTGGTAAAATATAAAATATGTTTAATCGTTTAAGGAGCATTGCATGCTGAGAGTTATGGCATGCTTGTTGGAAAGGCATTGTGCCATGAAAAAACACTGGTGTCACTTTTACACCACCTCACTTGGGGGCCTATTATCAAGAACAGGCGATAAAATTATCTCTGCTTTATCGGCAGGAAGCTGCCGCTAAAGCGGCGATAATTGGCTTGATAATATGTCCTTGTGAATTCCCATAGCAGCCCAGGTTCTGGTGTTAACCTGCAGTTTACTGCCGATAAAACGGCGATACTTTTATCGCCTTTTCTTGATAATATGCCCCTTGGTTATATATATTTTACTCAATTGGGTTCTATTGCCGTCTGTACTTGAACAACACCCAATTATTCTTCTACTCTTCAACTTTCCACCCTTACTTCCCTTCTGTAAACTCAGACATCAGACTGCCTTGCTGCTATTCATACCTTGATGGCATTACACTCCCTTTTGCTGAACTCTGCTAAAATAGAGGTCTTAAATTGTCTCTCCTCCTTCATTTCTGCCTCCACTCCTTTGTCCATGTACTTACCTCTCTGATCCAGGGGTGCCTGTGTTGTAGGCAGAAATGTTTTTGTGCAGGAAGGGGTACCTTGCTGCACAAAAACAATCATCAGAGGCATTTTTCTCCTTCTAACTGTGCTCAACAAAAAAGCATCACACTTAGAAAGAAGAACCAAGGAGGTGAAATAAAGATATTTCTCCTCATCGTACCTCTAGTACGAAAGAGTACAATTCTCAATAATTAAACAAAATAAAAAGACCAAAATTCCAATAAGCAGAACCTGAGTTATGAATTTTTAAAGAATAAACTGGAAAATAGAGTTTAAAAACATAAAGTGCCAATCGGGAATAGCTGGTCACCGCGCACCAGGTCAAATCTAAAAGTTCAAGGCAACAGCAGAGGCGCATGGGTCACATAAAGTCCCAGATTAGTCCTGCTGAAATTTAACCTTTCTCAAGTATTGTGACAAGAGGCCAGTTCTCAGGGGAGAAGTTCACCGGGAGCAAGGAGAGTGTCGATTGTAAAGGTCAATGGGGTGCGGAGAGCAGGCCGGGTGTTGCAGACAGACAGGCTGGGGCATTGTGGTGGTGATTTACTCCAACCTTATTGCATCTGCATCTGACTAAGAGCTCAAACTGTGGTGAGTCCGCTGATTTCAATCCCAGCAAGGTTTGAGGTGGGTTTTTAGAGTGACTGAGCACTGTCACAAGAGACTGCCAGACTGCGAGGCGCTGCAGCTGAGGTGTGGCTGAGCGCCGACGCCGCTGCAGCTGGGGGCCGCTGGAAAGCAGAAAGCAGGAAGTCAGAGAGTCGCAGTCTGCAAGCTGGTTGCCCACTCAGCTCCACCCTCCCGCCGCCTTCCCTCACCTGATTTGGGACCTGGGTGGTGCACGGCGCTGCCTGTTGTGCTGCCTGTTGGCGGGAGCCACGGGGCCTGTGGAGCGCGGCAGAGCCGTAGATCGATTTGTGTCCTGTTGTTCTGCCTAATGGCCAGGCGGGAGACTCAGGGGCCTGGGGGGGGCATTGCTTTGCTGACTGTTGTGCTGCCTGTTGCCCAGTGGGAGGAAGAGGAGTAGCCACATGCCACCATTGTTGCTTGCTGCCTGCTGCCTTGTTCGCTGTCTGCAGCTTTCCTGCCCTGCTCCGCTGCCTGCCGCCTGCCGCCTGCCGCTTGGTGCTTCCGCCGTGAACTGCGGGGCAGCTGTGTATCTGGCAGATCATTACTGCGGGGATTGCTGACGAACTTCTGTGTAGTCCAAGTCTTTGAAGAGGCCCCCTACTAGGACCCCAAGCAGGACCTGCACTTCACCCCTGTAACCCTTGCAGGTACTGTCCATAAAACCCCACACTGACCACAAACTCGTTTTATTCTGTAATTCCTGCCTGAGTACCTGGATTTTCTGAGGCAGAGCCTGTTTGTGTTGCTGCTGAGCTTTGAGTTCAGAGATGCGGCCCGTCCGCCTGCCAAGACTGCCTGCTGACTGCAGAAACTGTTAGCGGGTCGCGAAGAGCACAGTCTCCCTGCTGAGCCAGCGCCGATCCCTGAGGGGTCCCGGTGTGTTGCATGTGGTGTGCGGTGTGAGGTGGGGGCTTGCCAGAGACCAGGCTTCTTTGGGCGATGTGACGCTACAGAAGGATTGTGCAGGGACTGCAGAAGCGCACCAGTGACACTGCGTGGCGAAAGTTGAATGGTGCCAGCAAAATGAAAAGGTGGAACAGCGAAGTCCAAGGCAAATCCTACTTTGATTTTTGTATAGTTACTAACACCCAAAGTTTATTAGAGCCCTGGCCCTGGTTGGAGCCGGTGGAGTCTGGGATAACGCTGAGTCCGGCTGCCTGTGACTCCAGCTCCTGGGCCATCGGCGGTTGCATGGTTGGCGCAGCAGCAGCGGGGGGAATTGGCATAGCGGCAGTCACTGCTAGTTCTTGAAGCTCTCTTTGGTCGTATGACTCACATCCGAAGGAAGTGAAATGCCTTGCCGGCGCCCTGTGTTCAGCAGAGGCTCAGGGAGGCTGCAGGAAGGTACGCCTGAGGTGCAGAGTGGTGACTTCCTTTGGCCCCCTCCCCGGGGTGAGAGGTGACTTGCTGATTTTCTGAAGCCTTTCTTTCCACTGATCAGCTACCCCCAGAGGAGGGTAAAATGCACCGGGGTAAAACACAGTCATTGACAGCTGGGCCTCAACGACAGGGTGCCTAAAAAACAGCTTCCCAACGTCAAGGAAACATCCTTGTAAAATCAAACCCCTCGATTCAACTCTCACCCAGAAACTTAAGGAGTTCAAGGAACACAATCCATGACCCGAAGTCATTTTTAAAGTCACCAAAAGCAGGCCTTATAACTCAATTTTTTCACAAACGTCATTTTAATGATAAAAATCTCCCCTTCACGATCGATTTACCACTAAGGACTAAATCCAGCACTGTCACGAACCCCCTCCTGGAGAGATCTCACAACATTCAACCCTCTGCAATATTAAGCCAGAGCACTCACACTGGGAAACGCCAGTGCCAATCCTGCACTTGGCCGGAAATGAATATAAACCAGCAACTGATCTATCTGATTTACCTTGGACCACCTCTGCTCCAATCCTTGGAAAACATGAGCAGGATCTCCCAGTTCAAATACACTGCCACCAACAAGCAACTTTGCACTCCCCCATTCTGATGTCCTCCTTAGAGCCATCAGGACTTGGCTCAATTAAGACTGAAACACCAGCACAGCAAGGAAACTGCGGGTTCCTATCACCAATATTTCTACAGAATTTGGAAACAAAGGTACAAAGAACTTTGGAGCTTACCCCAAAACTAATCAGAATGGCCAACAATACTCGGCTCTCTTCTTCACCAACCCAAAGCTTTCAAAGCCAAAGTCTACATAGTAGCAGCTTCATAAATGACCCTGGTCCTACCTTAACTGGTGAACTGAACCAATCAAGAGCAAGGGCACTACTTTGGCAGTCCAAAAAAATGGAGCTGCAAAATGATTTGCTATCTACAATCGCACAACGCTTGGTGGAGCTAAACAATAAGGTGGATTTATAGAAAACAAGCTTAGTGACACGCAGGACAATCAACACTGTACTTGCACGTGCACTGAACTCATCGATAAATGGGCGACAATCCCTAAAATCCTAACAGCTTTGGTAGCTTCATTGAAGGAAGAAACAGAAGAAACTACTTGCCAATTAAATAACAGTGGCATACTATCCACAGCAAACAGTGAAGAGCATCAAGCCAATTTGGTTACAATTTCCCAGAGTAATCCTATAATAATGCTTGACAACCAAGTTTTATCCACATCCACCAAAGTTCACGTCAGCTCACCAGGTCCCAACATCTAGCCAAATAGCTTGAGAGCAACGACTCCACCCAGGGAAGAATGGATGTACTTCTCTCAAGGAGGGCCCAAAAAAAGCTAAGGAAATTAGAAAAAAAACAAAGGCTATTAAAAAAGTTGAATGCTCCGTGTCAACCTGCAATCAAATATCACAAGCCGACAATAGGAAAATCCAGAATTTTCCAATTTTCACTATAAAACATGGTTTGAGTGATGAAAAATCTACAGTATCAATTCCAGCAGAAGCAAAACAAGCGACTGCAAGATGATTACAGTCACAGCTTACTAGGTCCGGCAAGAAATACTTAACCAGCTCCCCCACCAAACATCAACATCAAGAAGTCGGAGCACAAAGTTCAACTAAGTTCGCCCAATGAACAAGGATCTGATTTTGGGATCTGCGCCCCCCATGGCCCTCTCCCATCGGCTCCTTTGAGGACCAGTCCGCCAACACAAAATCCTAGGTCCAGCTCAGAGACCTGTCAGAGTGACATAGGCCTAAGCGCCAACCAAAGTACCTTATACACAGTTTTAAACATCTATCACAAAGCAGAGCAAGTCAGCAATCTAAGTAAAGTCTGCAAAAAAAACATGAGGAAATCCTCACGCCTAGATATCTCATCAAATGCCAACATGACATCTTAAATAGGGGCAATATACTTTGTCTATTTAAACACATTCCGACGCTGTCAGGAACATACTCAGATGAATTAGTCTGGGTTAAGTTCCTTCGCCTTACCAGTGACACCTATGGGGAATCAACCTCTGAGTCGTCACACCAATGTGGGGTTAACTCCAGATGAAATATGGCAAATGGCAGACTGGGGCATTGATATTGCTTTTCCTGTCCAAGAGAAATATCCGCACGTGTTAGCGGCACCATCACCTACTAAGGAAGTTTATTCAGTCCTAAAGGTGACAGTGTGCAACCCAAAAGCGAAAAATTACATGCAGAGCCAAGTCTGCACATTACATTCAGGATTACAAGTACCTCTGAACATAGGACAGTGCATGCAAGTAGGCCAAGCCATTCCCCTGGGGTGGGCATTAGGTCTCGTCCAGCAGAGCAGCAATTACGAAGGCACCTCTAACATCAAAAGCCCTGCACGCCATCTGTTCAGCACCAGAACTCTAGGAAATAACATTCAGCTGTCCATGATCTCCTGGAATGTAGCTGGATTAAAAAGACGGCTTGAGTACAGTTCAGTGACTAACTATTTTCATGGAAATTACATATTGTTCTTACAAGAGACCTGGACCACTGAACCATTAATTCTTCACATCTTCTACGAATTACATACCACAGCTATAAAATGCAATGTCTTCGGGAGAGATTCTGGTGGGCTGTCAATCGACATAAAGCAAGCACGCAGACTAGAGACAGCTTTTATTGCAACCAACATCCTGGACATGCAAGCGGTCCTAGAAGGCGGACTGAAAATTAATAATAACCCAATTCGTCTCTTGGTAATCAACTGCTATGTAAACCCTGCCCCCCAGCAAAAAAAGCATGTTCTAAAAATACTGACAACAAACTGGGGCCAGCTCATAAACAAATATGTTTCACAAGTCCCAGTTATCGCTGGTGAGCTGAACACTCAGGAGTTAGGGAAATCGAAAGTGCATATCCCATCGCACATTGATGGTGCCTCACTGCAGCAGTTTTTTCTAAATCATAGTCTGGTCTCTGCTCACACCATCAAAACAGCTGCGGATCCTCTCTGGCTCCCACTCCCCACCTTCAGGGATAAGTCTACAATAGACTTTATCTTTATTTTGGATCATCTAGTCCCATACTTTAACAACTTTGAAGTGGGCAACAGGGATGAGAGCGATCACAGGCCACTGAGGATAACTCTGCAGCTAAATAGGAAATCCGTAACACAACTGGAAACACTGGGGGTTTCAACCTGCAAAGAACACTATGAAGTCCTGAGTAGAATAAAATGGACTCTTAATCTTGGCCGCAAACTCCTGGAGTGGGTAACTTACAAAGAATCAAATTCCATAGTCATGAGCATTGTCTCTACCCAGGTGCACTGGGAAGCACTCTTGGTAGAACTCCACAGCCCTAGGGGTACAAACTGGAGGCACCCATGTGTAGGATACCCACTCTTTGGGACCCCCACAATGTATTAAATTAAGACACCTAATTCACACAAAATGTAGTCTTTCAAGGGCCTTGAAGGCAAGAAGGAAAGGCATCAAAAATCCCCAAACTCAGAAAATAACAGCTCTCCATGCAGCGCAAAGGAAGAAGGTCTGGGAAATACGCTCCAGGAAAATCGAGGCAGAATGGGTGAAAATGTCTACCTTCCTCAAAGAAAGGGGACACATCCAACTTCGGAGATATATTAGGCAATCCCCTTAAGCCGGTCAGATAAAAGATAACAAGGTGGCAGCCCTGGAGTGAGTTAAACATGCATCTCAGCTGTACTCCACCCATCAGAATATCATTCAAATGTATTCCCATCAACAATCTCCTATAAAAGATAAAGTTGACAAAACTACTAACATCACAGTGGCCGAGGTAACTACCCTGATCAAGAAAATGAGGTGAGATGGCGCTCCAGGACCCAATAGAGTTCCCACATCTGTGTTCAAAACTTCGCAGGGATTCTGTGCAGAACAGTTAACAACACTTTTTAAGCATACCTTCGCCACTTCTACTGTTCCATCATTGTGGAAGAGCTCAATACTTTCCCCAATTTATAAAAAAGGGGACAGCACAAAACCCAAAAATTACCGGCTTATTGCTTTATTGGATGTTGAGGCGAAAGCATATGCCAGAATACTTCTGAAAGAACTGGAAGCCTTGGCAACAGATAATAACATTCTCCCCCTTTTTCAAACAGGATTTAGAGCCCAAAGCACTACCACAGATAACATATTAGTACTGGGCCATCTGTCTAATCGCACTACCAGCCATCTCAGTTACCACTTTTCTCGTGTTTTGTGGACTATAGTGCAGCTTTTGAATGGGTCGATCGTGGAAAGCTGTGGGAAAAACTGCATTCCCCAACAGCTGCTAAAGGCCATAATTTCTCTATATCAGGGGACCTGGGTCCGTATTAAAATCAGTCAAACATTAGTTACCACCAAGGTACAAACTAAGAACGGTCTACAACAAGGGTGCGTACTTACCTCTATACTTTTTAAAATGTACACAGCTGACCTGAGGAAAGCCCTGGAGGGGGCAAGTCTACTGCCTCCAAGAATG
This sequence comes from Lissotriton vulgaris, assembly GCF_964263255.1. NCBI lineage: Eukaryota > Metazoa > Chordata > Amphibia > Caudata > Salamandridae > Lissotriton > Lissotriton vulgaris. The sequence continues at coordinate 243,974,926 of NC_141696.1, read as the reverse complement.
GAGAATAAGCGGCTTCAAATACTCCAGTATGCGGACGACATCGTACTAATGGACCACACGAGAACTAGCTTAAAGAAGGCCCTAACAGCTTTGCACAGATATAATTAACAGAATCAATTTCTGGTGAATCGGGAAACATCCTTTACAACGCAACTTTTACCACGCAGTGCCTTTACGTCGTAACTATTACAACGCATGTCATTACAACGCATTGCACTGGGGGGCGCTCTAGGATAGGGAATAGATTTAATTTACTATCCAACACCTTCCCTGCTATCCACGGGGACTGGAGTTGGAATAGTAAATTAAACTATTCACTATCCAGCACCCCTAAGCGCTATGCATTGTAAAATCTGCGTCGTAACAGCATGTGTGGTAAAAGCATGCGTTGTAATGTCATACATCCGGTGAATCAGGAGAAGACCAGGATATTATATTCAGGAAGTACCCATGAAAGAAGACCATACATTGGCTAAGTATGGGTGAATTTTGCGGATCTGCGGTCCGCAAATTCGCATGAAATGGCAAAAAAAATCAGCGAGTTCGCCATTTGAAATAATGTGACATATGTACCCTAGTGTGTGTTGTGCGGGCCAAACGGGCGGGGCTTCTATGCGAGTTCACATGCCTCTTGTTTATAAAGGGTCAAAGACCGATCAGAGCAGGAGATGAGAAGGAAGCAGCCTCCTGGTCACAGTAAGTACACCGGGATTGCACTCGAGAAACTCGTGGATGCAAAGTCCTCCATCAAGAATTACTTCTAATTGTAGGCAGTAGATATGGGGAGGAAGCAGACCTGCCTAGCCTCGCTAGTTGTTTGGGCTGATTGTAATGCGTGACTGAATTTGAGCTTCAACTTGGGCACCTGCTCGGAGGAGGCAGTGCCCGCCGCCTCAGCCAGTCCAGCCCACACAGGGGCAGAGGAGAGGCTCCTGAAGGATGGGGCGGCTGCTGGAGCACAAGCTGTGCTGGCTGCGGGGTCCGGAGTGCTGTCCCTGGGGCGGGTTCTGCCCCTCCGGTCTGGCAGGGTCTCTGCTGGGGCCTGGGGGAGTGCTGAGCACTGCTCAATGGGAGGATGCCCGCTGCCCTCCCCTGGAGGTGGCAGGTTAGGACTCCGCAGCAGGTTGATGCCCCCATCCCTGGACGACTGAGGTTGCCCCAGGTCTAGCACAAGTTTGCCTCCCCCTCGTGCCAGGGCCGGGTGCCCACACACCTGGCATGGACATGGTGGGTCCTTGCCCTGAGCATTTGTCACTACATAGTTGATAAGTTGCTGCGCTGGCTGTACTCGTGCCCCAAGCACCGCGGGCGGCGGCAGAGCTGGAGGCCGTGCAGGCGCGAAGGCTGAGTGTGAGGGGGAGAAGCAGGGCCCCGGAGGTTCTGGGGAGTGGGGGGCCACGGGAGCTCTATGGGCCTTGGGCCTGGGACCGTTGAGAGCAGCACTGTAGCAGTGTGTGGAGCACGGGCTGCCCCGTCCGCTGCTGGGACTCCCCTGGCCACAGTGCCCTACCCGGGGCTACTGCCTACTGCCAGTAACTACACACACGCCTTACCACCACATACACCTGTACCATCACCTGACATCCAGTCTGTCATAACGTCATGCTCTTCTGTGGCATCTCCTACCACATAGCTCCACAGCCACCACCTGCCACCTTCTTTAGTATGCCAATCACCTCTCCAAAGCCATCTTCTTGTAGCCGTCACCAATGTGCCATCATCTGCCTTTGCTAACAACACCAGAGCTGCCACCTTCTTCAGTGTGCCATCACTTCTTGTGATATCACCTTTCCAAAGCCATTATCTTGTACCCATCCACCCTCATCCACCAATGTGCCATTGTCTGCATTTACAAACAATTCCAGCGCCACCAGCTGCCAACTGGCATCAGTCAGCCTTTTTGTCACATCACGTCTCCAAAGCCATCACCTTGTACTTGTCTACCCCTGACCAATGTGCCATCGCCTGCTTCTGCCATCCTCCTGCACTACTTGTCCCTTAGCTCATGTTATCACCCCTCCTACTCTGCCACCAGACCGGCTCAGTTTCTATTTTGACACTGCTTGGCACCATCTCTTACTAAGTGCAAACCGTATGTGTGCCATCATCTCACCATCCTCCCTTACTGCTCGGTCATCACCTTGTGTGCCCTCTAACCCCCCAACTTGCATGCTGTTCTCTGCCATCCACGTGCATACGTAGTATTAAGTAATACGGTTGTTGCTTGTCTGTGTTTGTTTTTATTGCCCCCCTAAACCCCTGGGCCAGCAGTGCAGTAACTTACTGCTGCCCTTGCTCAGCAAATGGAAGGTTTGCAGGATGGTTGGGGTGGAAGGGGAAATCGCCGTCGAGGCTCGTGGTCTTCCGCATGCCACCAGCCTCCCCGGGCATGCTGCTAGCCGCGGAAGCCACCCCCTCCGGGTGGCTGTGTACAGCATCATCCACCTGTCACAATACATCACAAGGCGCTTCTCTGAGTCATGTTCTTTTGTAAACACTGTGATGTAAGCCAATGTATGTGATCGTGATCCCTTCTCTCCCCGTGCGATTCCAACATATACCGTAGCGTCCCCTGTACGTACGGTTTCTGTACATTTCTGTATGTGATCCTCATGCCCTGTGTGCATGCACTTAAGTGCACTGCTGTACCTCACCCTTCTCAATGCTCCTCACTCCTTGCATACTAGATCTGTGCACTTGAGTGCAATGCTGTATTCCACCCTGAAATGGTATTGACCCCTTGTACTCCTTGCTGCACGCACTTGAGTGCATTGCTGTACCTCAACCTTCAGTTAACCTCTCGCCTTTTATACAAGCGCTGTGACCTTGAGTGCATTTGTACTGTACCCTTTACTGACCACCACTCGGGCACCTGCTTTATTAATATCTATAAGTGCTTCCTGATCCTGTTGAGGTTTAATTTTTGTGACAGGAGCATCGTGCCAGAATAAATCCAGCCTGCATTATCCAAGAAGATGCTGCAAAAAAATAAAATCCACCCGCAGCAAATTTTGCGAGATTTGTGGATCGCGAAATTGCCGAAAATCCACAAAATTTGTGAGCAGAACGGATTTTGCGCCCACGCTTAACATTGGCGACTTGGGGCCCTGCAAATCAAAACAAGTATGAGCTACAACTATTTGGGCTTCTGGCTATCGGAAGGGGCAAAACCTACAGCCCACTTGAAACATCTGCGAAGGAAAGCGGAAGGCATCATTTTTTTCCTTAAAAAGCCTCAACCAGCGACTTCACAGTCCAACTGCTGAACCCATTTTGAAAGTTCTTAAGGCAAAATTAGTGCCCTCTCTTAATTATAACCATTTTGTTTTTCACGGTGCTTTCAATAAGTTTCTTGTGAACCATCAAATTTTGGCTTATAAAAAGGTCCTAGCTCTCCCTAGACAGGCCAGGAGAGCAAGAGTAAGGCTGGAGTTGGGTCTCACCAGTCTAGACATTACTTGCTCAAGTGATTGAATAAAATACTATATCAAGACTACGCAAGCTCCAGAATTGTCATAAAAAGACAAATTAAAACGCTCTTCGAAGACGAGGGTTCCCTGTGGCAGGTGCACTTGGCAGCAGCCAATAGATTACTGGACATTGATGTCCAAAATCTGCACAACACTGTCATCCCAATAATAGCCTGGAGGAAAACAGTGAATACTCAGGCAAATAATTATTTATTTAAAGGTTTGTATAACGCCAGAATTGACTCCGAGGAGTATCTCTCTCAGTTTTCCCTCTTCAAGGGGAAACTGTGGCTTATATAAAAACAGAAGAGTGGTTTTAAGTAATTTTCTAAAAACAAGATGATTCGAACATTCTCTTAGTGGAAGAGGAAGGTCATTCCAGAGCTTGGGTCCAAGATATGAGAGAGATTTACTTCCCAATCTCGTTCTCCTGATTCTGGGAACTATTAGCAGATGTTTAGTATTAGAGCGCAACGTTCTCAATGGGAGATAAGGAGTAAACTTTCCAGACAGATAGCTAGGACCAAGATTGTGTAATGCCTTATGAATAGTACGACAAACCTTGAATTTTATTCGTTGGCGTATTGGGAGCCAATGGAGTTTGAGAAGAAGCGGGCGGGTAGCTGATCTAGGTGGCATATTTAAAACCAGGCGTGCTGCCATGTTTTGGACCACTTGTAATCTATTGATTAGTGCCTCATTGGCAGAAAGCAGTAGATCATTGCAATAGTCAAGGTGGCTCAATATGAGTACCTGAATCAGGGTCTTTAGAACAGAGTCTGGACGTAAAGAGAAGACTTGTCGAAGCACACCCAAGTTGTGAAAGCATATACCCACTGTTTGGCCAATATGCTATTTGAAAGAAAGAGCTTGGTCTAACCGAACTCCCACGTTTTTAACAGAGGTTTTAGGGGCAGGGGGCTTTCCAAGATTAATGGGCCACCAGTTGGGGACCATAATGCAGAGGCCTCTCCAAAAAGAAGGAGCTTGGTTTTCCTTACGTTACATTGAAGGAAATTGCTCCTCATCCACTGTGAAATGGCATTCATACCCAGAGAGAACATGTCCTGAATGGTAGGAGTGAGTTCTTTGAAGGGGAAGAGCAGCTGCGTGTCGTCTGCGTAAGATATTGGAACAAAGCCATATTTTCTTAGAACATTAGCCAAGGGAGCCATGTAGATGTTAAATAAATTTGGGCTCAAACAAGAGCCCTGTGAAACTCTCTTGGTAAGTTCCATGGGTGCAGAACGATACGCGCCTAGAGTAACCATCTGAGTCCGGCCAGAGAGAAAACTTGCCAGCAAACGGAGGGCAGCGTCCCTTAATCCCACTTCCTTCAACCTTCCGAGCAGTATTTGATGGGAGACAGAGTTGAATGCGGCGGATAGGTCCAACAGCACCAGAATCATAGAATGGCCCTTAACTGTATTTGGGCCTTAAGTACGACTGGGAAGGGTCCAGGCTGCTAGAGGATTCGACAAAGCTAGAGAGATATTTGTTGACATGCACTATAATACTTTACTCAGATAGGGTAGGAGTGAGATGGGGCGAAGATTGGTCAGGTCGGTCAGAGGAGCCTTCTTGTTCTTCCGAATGAGCATTATCTGTGCTACTTTCCACTCAAATGGAACATAACCTTCCTTTAGTGATAGATTCAAAAGATGTTCAAACAGTGGTGCGAGTTGAGGAATGAGGTTATTAGCTATTCCAGCAGGAAGTATGTCACTAGGCGAGACAGACTTCACTTGACGCATTAAAATCTCTACATCCAAGATGGAAAGTGGCGGAAAATTTTCAAGTAGCTTAGAGGGAGTATGTCCTGATACCTCCACTGTCATGGGTGATTGAAGTGGACTGCTCGAAGAAACAATACTATCATAAATTAGTTCAATTTTTTGAGAGAAATATGATGCAACTTGGTTGCACAGTAATTGTGCAGGAACTTCTGCATTTTCACAAGCCTTAGGATTTATAAATTGCTGAAGAATGTTATACAAAACCTTTGCCGCATTACCAGCCAAAGTGAGTTGGGTGGAAATGTGATTCCTACATGCTAACTTAATACTATTATGATAGCTCGACATAGACGCTAAAAGCTATCTTCAAAATATCTTTTGAAAGGGACCAGGAAAGCCAGCATCACCAACTCAGTCTTTCCTCACTGGACTCCTCATACATCATGGGAAAACCGCAGCCCTACCTTGAGCAAGCTCTGACAGTCCTGGTTCGGTGAAAAATCACCTACATGAGACTTCTTGCTCTGCCTATCATGGATTTTAACTCAACTTGGGCCCGGCAGGACAATTCAGTGGCTTGCCGACTCTGCAACTACCACCGTGAATCGTGGCTCCATCTGTTTTGCTGCTGCCCAAAGTTAGTCAGTGAGCAGCAGCGCTTGGTTCTCCCCATCTGTAGGTTGCTTGGCCTACAAAGTTGCAGGGAAGTTTCAGACCTGTGCTTCTCCGCTAAAACACCTCAAATTGCAGCCTGACTAGGGAAATTCACAGACGCAATCCGAGCCGCACTGAAACTGAAAACTGAGTCATAAAAGCACTCAGTCGGCCATCAAGCAAGAAAGACTATGATAAAACTTTGCCTCAAGTCCCATGTACAGCACCTCACTGATAGATAGGACAATAGTTCCAGTAATAGTCCGTTTTACTATTTTAATCGTTTTAAAAGTCTTTTCATTCTTATCTAACTGTGTGAGATTTTAAACATGTTTTTGTTCTTTGATAGAATATTGTAACAATTTTAAATAATTGAACAATAAAGATTCATTCATTCATTCACTCACGCCTTATTTTCCACTGAAATTCCAGATACCATTTCCTGTCAAGAAAACACAGAGCAGCCTGGCAAAATGCAGTAATGATGATTTTCGATACTGTAGTGAGGAATATCCCAATCCCAAACAGATGATTTCATAAACACTGAAATTACATGGCGTGAGGTACTTATTGCAGCGCAGAGATTTCCTCAGGAAAATCCTGAAGAGGTGTATCAGGTAAACCGTACAGAAATCTGTGTGGTGACTATCACTTCTGGATGATATACCTCAATCCTACCTGAAAAATGCTGAATTGGAGGAGATTAAAGCATTCTGTAAATACCCGCTCTGGGATGGCAGTATTTACTGAGCACAGTGACTACCTCCTGTAGTCCCCACTACTTGTGTTCAAAACATATGTGTGCTGAGATAGTCGAGTCATTGTCTCATAGGATTAGGATCCTTCTTTTAATAGGTCCACTGAAAGGAGCCCCCAGTAATATGGGCTCATTGGTGTAATGAACTCCACACTTAAGCAGCTTGGGCGGGGTGCCATAGAACATGTGTGTAACATACAACTCTAAAATTGTTGTTTATGTCTCCTTTGACCAAGATTGTAGAAAGAAGAAAAAAGACAAATGTTGAATAGAAGATGAATGGTTGATGGATGGATGGAAAGAAGAACAGAAGGATGGAAAGAAGAAAGGAAGATCAAAATCAGAAATAAGGATTGATGAATGGCAGAATAGATGGGTGGATGGGCTGATAGAGGGGATAAATAATGGGGCAATAAGGAAGGACGGTTGATTGGATAAAATGGACAGAAAATGGATGGAAAGAAGAATGGATGGACAATAGATAATAAGAAAGAAATGAGGATAGAGAGGTGGAAGGAAGGATGGATAGATGGTTGGTGGCATGGAAAGACACAAATCCAAGAAAGAAAAATTAAATAAAGATGAGAGAACGAGGGAATGAAATAAAAGCAGACCTTGGGATCACCCCCACTGACCTACCTAATATGCCTGCATTGGATAGGAATTTCAGCCCATAGTTATCAAACATTCATGCAACGCAATGCAGAAAGAAACCTCTCATTTCTGTGTGAAAGTGAGAGGGTTGGAATGCACCATATTTTACATTCTATGGCGCATTTCTGTCTTCTCCTTGCACTGGCACACAATGTGCTGTCTTACGGCAACACACCTCTTTCTAGGTGTGCTCCAGAATGCAGCACACATGGGAAGAGAAAACATGAGGTGAAATCTATATATTCTTCCTTGTTACGCATCCCTTGGAAAGGCGTAGGATTTTGACACATCCACAGGTCTACCACTCATGATCAATCTGAGAATGCACCAAAATTCATGGATGGAAGTAGGTGAACACCCGTGCCCCATCCATTGAATACCTCCTTGGTACTGAATAACGCAAGGCAGCACAGATCGCTGCTTTGTGTTACTGCGGATTTACCAAGTACTGCAGGGCCACACAAGGTGTCCTTGCGTACCTTGGTAACTTTGGGCCCGATTCATAGAATGAACTTATGACTCAATCCTAAACTTACTACTATTTGGGTATTCACAGAATGCACTTACTACTTTTGGTATTCACAGAATGAACTTACTACTTTTGATATTCACAGAAGTTGGGATTTTGTCTTAAGTTTGTCTTAAGACAAACTTAAGACAGACTTAAGACAGACTTAAGACAGACTTAAGACAAAATCCTAACTTCTGTGAATACCAAAAGTAGTAAGTTCATTCTGTGAATGCCAAAAGTAGTAGGTGCATTCGGTGAATACCAAAATAGTAGTAAGTTTAGGATTGAATCTTAAGTTCATTCTGTGAATCGGGCCCTCTGACTTTAGTGTTGCATTGCCAGTGCGTTAACGTGCGTGACGCAAGGCAGTGCAACACTATGATAAATTTGGCCCTTCATGTTGAACATAAATGTATCAGTCTATTTCATGAGTATCCCTACATGTCTGTAAAATGCATAGCTTTGGCCAATTTATTTGACTTCAATTGCTCAATGAAGTGTTTGAGGTTGATTATTTCATCAGTTCCCATACAGAACTTTCTGGAAAGCCCCTACATTATGTACCAAAATATTTAACAATTGAATTGAGAAATGCACCAGTTGACTATATTGGTTAGGGAATTCCTTGGAGGTCACTTTCTCAGTGCCCTTCAGGCTAAGGTTCAAGGTGTATTTTATATTTGTGGGTAATCCCTTGACTAGACTCATCATTCTTAATGACTCAGGGTTACATTAAACTGCTCTCTGAGGACAAAGCTTGACCTCGAAATTCGGAGTCTGTCTGCAGTATGGAAATCTCCAGGCAGGCCTTGTCAAACATATGCTGGTTTAGCTGGAAAAGGGCACACAATGTCAAACCTATATTCTTCTTTAAATAATTAGCTTTGAAAATACCATTTTACGAATATGCTTTGTAATAATGCCTTTTTATTTACCAAATTTTAAAAAATGTCACCATTTTATATATCAAAAAGGCAAGTTAATGTGGTGCTCATCAGGTACTTGTTTGGTTTTTCGTACGTTGCAAATAAAACTCTCTGCTGCTTAAAACCTAAAGGAGATATTCTATCAGACGGCAGTATCTGTTCCCACAGGGTGGCAGTGTTTATTATAAACTCTTCATTACGACATAACAAACAATTGTCAGTAGTTGTTACAGAGACGACTAGAATTTTGTAAAACTGCATGGACTAAAAATCATTAGTGAGGTTAAAATAGAAATATAGAAAACTTCAAAAAATTGGGGTCAACAGACAGACACCTCCATTAACGTCTATAATACATATTATGAGGACTATAATACATATTGAAAGAACCCTCACTGGCTTCCTGTGCAGGCCAGGATAAATTTCAAGGTACTAGTTCTTACCTACTGTGCTCTTCACGGATCCGGTGCAGAAGACATTAGGTCTCTTGTGTCCTTTTACACCCCGGGCAGGGCCTTGCGCTCTGCCAACAAAAACCTTTTGTCTGTCCCTCGAACCGCCAGGGCCAGATGGGGAGGGAAGGCCTTTTCTTCCCTTGCCCCGATACTTTGGAACATGCTTCCAGCAGAACTCAAGGGCCAGGTGTCCCTCGCCCTGTTCCGCAAAGGTCTAAAAACCTGGCTTTTCGCAGAAGCCTACCTGTAACCCATCATCTGTGTTCACACTTCACTCAGCTGTTTCCATCTGATGCACCTTGATGCCTCCAGGCTAAGTTGCGCAACACAAATTCCAAATTCATTCATTCATTCATTCATTCATATTGTTCGTCGTATATTAAATATCCAATTCGATTTGCAGCCTACAGGTGGGAGGTGGAAAAGAAAATCAAGCATTTTGTGTGAGCAAACCTTAAAAGCAGCATTAAATACGGCTGTACTGGCTAATATTCATGAATAAAATTGTTCACGAAACGGCGTCTTCCAGGCAGCAGCGGTGCGTCCATTAGGGCGTTTGGGCGTTGCCAAACTAATAATTTAAGCGCGCGCCGTCACTCACTCACATTCACATAGATATTCAATCCCATTATCCCAGGTGGGCCAGCTGGCCACCGGACGACGCCCACCCAAGGCAGTCGGCTCAGAAGGGGGGCAGGGCAGCAGGAGTTCAGTGCTGTGCAAGTGAAGTGTTGACATCGTCAGGTGGTCTGCGGTGGCGTGCACACAGCAAGAGTGCGCATTTTCTGTTTAGGGCTGAAAAATGTTTGTGACCAGCCCAAACATACACACTAGGCTGCTCATTAGAAGAGCAAGGGTTGTTCCATGCCGCAGCCCCCGGTCTCCTAATGAGTGGCAAGTATCACTGCTCAAACCAATCTTGCCACTGCTGGGGCAGCATCTGGATTGGCTGAGATGCACGTGGTACTTGCCAGCCATCCAGGAGCGAGCGTGACATCAGAGCCTCCTCGAGGCATACACACTTTGTGGCGTTCACTGCTTATGGGCATCACAACAGCTTTGTGGCTCTTGACTGGTACACTTTAAGGTTACCTGAGCAGCAAAAAGACCTGCAAGATCGACCATTACGTACCATGTCTGTTCTTCAGATCTTCCGTTCATTCCTGCATCACAGTTCAGTGCCCTCTGAGAAAGAGGTTACTTCCTCCGCTCGCGAGAGCACCATGAGTTCTACGGAGACCCGCTTGGCCCCGTCTAGCTTCTCTCGCTCAGAATTTAAGGAGACCGCTGAGATGCTGAATAAACCTTTGGAGGTCGAGTCATCCCGCATATCCACCAATGCAACTAGTCCACCCGCTGCTCAGAGCCATTGCTGCCGTCCTACCACGAACTGAGGTTTTCCAGCTCACAGGAGGAAAACTGGAAGTTCTGGAACCGCTGCTCCAGTGAGAAGGCCGAGCTGCAGCAGCTCAACGAGTGCTTAAACCTCCGCACTCTGCCCCAGTCCCACAAGTGATCTCAATACCTTTTCCTTTCCGTACTTCCCCTCCCGCCAAGAAAGCCACTACTCTTCTTGTCTTTGTGGTGGTCATTTGTTGGCCGCAGTTTATTAGGGTTACAAGGAAACAGGTATATCTTTCACATTTGCATGTTATGTCATTATACATTTCCCTGATATTGTCTCTTGGCCCTTCTGGGGTGATTCTTATGTAGGTTGGACTTTCTTGCGCTTCCTCTGCGTGGGAAGGGGATATCCGTTGTTCCAGAGTTAGGCCGCCTCGTTACCTTGTCCGACTTTGTTGTGCCCTGCCATTCGGCAGGGGCTGGGCTGCGAGCGCCGTCTCTGCTTGCTACCCCTTCCCTTCGTAGCCATGTCACCCAGCCTTGAGGCATCCCAAAGTCGCTGTCCTTAGGCCACCTCACCAAGCAATGCGGCATCTGAAGGTGAGTGGACCTATTCTGGCGCACCGCCTTCCGGTGTGCCTCCATACCAACCGTTCTCAGTGTAGCCCTTCGCCACACGTCCTCCTGTCTCAGCCCTGCGACATCGCTGTTCCTTAGGTGTGGGTGGGTGGGACAAGATTTCCTTTTCGCCGTGCTGCTCCCCCGCTCCTTGTAGATGGGTAATATAAACAAACAGTGGTCCGCGACCCAATATTTTAGAAAATGAAAGATCAGGATTTGAGTCATTCAAGGTGTATACTGAATTCACCACCTTAACACAATTAATGAAAAGCAAAAGAATAGGCAACAGCGACAGCCTCAGACTCTTTCATAGCATTTAATCCATTATTAGAAACAAGATTCAATGTACAAATATTTTTTACATTTTATATACAGTGCCCCGTATCTAGAGCGTGCAGTAAAGAAAAGGAAGGTGTTGAAAGGGCGTGATTGTGAAAAAGGTGGAAAGGAGAGGTTTCACACAGAGTATACGAAAAGTTATTCTATATTTATTCAAGCAAACACCAGTCTAAAAAAGAACTGGGACAGTGAATCCTGGCCACTTAAATAAATCAGTATGTAGTCCTTCTAATTATTCAAGGGACATCAGATGAGTCAATGTCTGCACAAGGGGGGGGAAAATAACATAAGTGGTCCAGGTATTATTAGATGTCGACGTTTCGACTCGTCTTGCGGCCTTCCGGTTAGTTATGCCTGGGCCATGCGAGTCTTCCTCAGGACAGGTACAACGGGGCAGGGGATCTGGCAGATGACCCCTTCACAGGATGGAATGGGCGTAATGTCTTCCAAAATAACTCGGTCCAAATAATTCAAATGAGGGTATTGAAAGGATCCTCTTGTTATATGCGTTGGGGGGTCCTAACAAGATAATGAGGCCATATGGTACTATATGTCACTTCAAGCACAATCCATAGTTAATTATGCAGTGTAGAGAAATCTTCTTGTTCCTGATTGAGCCTGAGTTTGTGCTGATAGTCACAGTGTCATACTGAAGGAAAAATCCCTCGCCGATCAACAAACTGTAGCCGGCAGTATTTTCTATGAATCCGGATCCTTCAAAATAAGCGCGCGTCGGTACCCCCTGGACCGGGTGGAAATTACCTTGTAGATGGGAGCATACCTGGGGGAGCGGTGCTTATATGCCCCACCAGGCCGCTATCGCGCTTCGTGACTCCCCCGTCATGGGGGGGTTCAAACATTGCCTGCCCCCCCATTGGCCACGATGCAAGGGGGGGCGGACGGACACCTTTGGGGGCTTCCCCTGCATCCTGTTGGGTCCACCCCGTTTTCGCGCCAAATCGTCGTCTCCTGCGACTGTCGTCCCCTGCCCCGCCTAACTGAACTGGGGGCTCGCCGCCGGGTTATGGCGACGGCTCTTGAGCCCCCTTCGGTGGCCCGCCTCTGCGATACCACGTTCATAGACAAGGTGCGCAGCCTGGAGCAGCAGAACGCGCAGCTTCTGGTGGAGCTCAAAATTCTGAAGTCCCGGGAGGCCCAAGGAAGCCGCAGCATGTACCAGCAGCGGTTCAAAAAGACGAACGGAACAGCTGGACCAGCTGACCAGTGAGTGATTACAACTGCGGGACGCTGGAGAGGGACAGACTGAAGAGCAGCAGGACTTTCTGGAGAAAAGGTAAGCTCATGTGCGCAACAGGTGGTGGGGTACCGCTGGAAATAAGGGCGATGTACAGAGAAGTGGGCCTTGCTCAGCGGCTCCTGCTGTATTGAAATTTCTTAAAGTAAGGCGGAGATCTCCTGGACACTTTCTGTCTGTGCAATGCATGTTGTGCTGAGGAAAGTTGGCTCGACTGTGATGCGATGCAATGGTGTGTTCTCCAAGGCACGGATTTGCTAGCTCTGTGGCAGTAAAATTCAAGCCATTATGGCCTGGCAAATGGCTTATTGCATGCGAAGTGACTTGAAGTTTACTGCTTGCATTTGGAAGTAATAAACACACTGGTTTGCTAAAAGCAGCGCTTCCAAACTCAAGCAATAAAATTCAAACCATTGATTTAAATATCCGGACATAGACTGATGCATCCATTTCTTAGATGCATTCATTTTCATGGGAATCCACTCCCCCTGGGACTCACTTGTCTTGATGCTTGTCGCTAATGTGTGCATTACAGTGAGTTTCGAACTGCATTGGAAATGTTACATAAGACAAAGAGGAATGCATGGTGCAGCAGGAGTCACATGTCATCCATTCATGTAGACACTAAGCAGTGTATTTAAAGACTGACTGTTTGGTCTGGAACAGCACAAACTCATAATTTAAAAGATAGCACACTGGTTGTGTGTTGACTTCACTAATAAGGATTTCTACCCAAATGAACCCTTTTTAGAAACATTAGGATGAAGACTTGGAAGCAAAATGATAACGCTCTAACCTATACCTTACAGTTTTTATGCAGCTGTTTAATGACAGTTATTATCTCTCTCTGCTGTGTTAGGCATGTAGCTTTTAAACTGCAAGTAACTAAAGCATCTCTCTGACAAAAGCAGTAACTGACCCATTGAATTATCTACATTCTATGCACTTTTGTGATCGGCCTGGTACACATTCTTTGCAGCAGGCATATAAACCCTCTACACATTACCATTGCCCTGGGCACAGTTCCGGGATATGGAAGTCGAGGATGTTAGATTTGGGGGTCTCTAGTTGGCACAGGTAGGTACTTGTGACAAATAGGGACCCTTGCCTCTAGTCAGGATAAGGGGATTAAACTCCTAAAATAGCCTCTGCTCACCCCCTTGGTAGCTTGGCACGAGCAGACAGGCTTATCTCAGACGCAGTGTGTAAAGCATTTGTGACCACATACAGTAGCCAAGTGACAAAACTACAAATGGACACCACACAGGTTTTATATAAAAAATAAGTATACTTTATATAGATTTACCACAAGACCATAAACGACAAAAATACACTGTAGAACCGGCTTTTTGGAGACCTCTCCCCCACTAGGAGAGTCAAAGCCAGTGGTGCAGGGGACACCTTAGAATCTACGGGTTCTCCTTGTTCAAGTCATACATTACCAAAGAGACCAGGACTACCAGCCGTGGAGGGAAGTAAGTTATTTATTAGCTTGAGCTAAGGACAGGGTCCCAGAAAGGTACAAAGACAAATCTATGGAGACTGCTGCTTCAATCCGCAGCACACACATACTTATAGCGCTAGCCACGCCCATTTACACAATACACAGTTCCACATTTTGATTAGTTCCTCATTTGACAAGTTCTTCATCAGTCTTGTGGTGTAATCATGGCCAGGGGACACCTGTCTCTTATTGCACAATGTCCACAGCCTCATGCTCCCTTGCTCAATGGTGTGGTCACAGGGTGAAGCCTCGTGCTTCCTTGATCGGATGGTGTGGTCACGGGGCACAGGAGTTGTGACAGGCTGAGTTACCAACGGTGGACAGGATGTAGCTGAGTCTTTGACACGACTGGGGGGTGAGGCACACAGGCAGCTTCTCGGAATCGGCTCAACCACAAGGAGAGAGGAGGGTTGTGCAAGTTTCAACGGGGACGTGGAAAACAGTTCTTCATCAAGTTGCCGAGAGCATGGCATCACAAAATGGAGTTGTGTGAGTTATTTTGAAATACAGTTCAACAGTCCCTCCTTTTGCCATGCAGAGGCAACAATCAGTCGTCATCCAGACAATGTCCATCATTTCCTGGACCTCCTTCTCGATCATCATCATGGCATTGTGATGGTGTGGATTCACTTGTTTGTGCGCCAAAGAGGTGGCACAGAGCCCACACAGCGCAGGCATGCATTGAACACAGCGGCAGCAAGAGAACAATGCGGCAGCAAGGATTGCAATGAAAATCATTATCTTCTATCCCCACTGAGATACCAGCCTCCAAAACCAGCCTGTCAGGGACCATGAACCTCATCCTGATGGATGTCGGAAGCAATCTTGAGGAGCTTCTGGATTGCTTGATAGACTGTCGGTGCATTAACGGGGATGTAGATGTAGCAACTTGTTTTGATCACTGTGCAGACCCCTCCACGATCCGCCAGCACTGTCAAGAGCCATTCTGTTCTGCAAAGTCATGAGGCAGTCTGCTTGAAGTTCAGCCGTGATGTTACTGAGAGCACCAGCAGTTGCGTTGATGGTGGCCTCTACCACCCTGGTGAGATGTTGGAGATTGCGACTATTGACCATAGGGCCCCAAAAGGGGAGGAATCCCTTAGCAAAGTCACCAAATTCCTGGCCAGCCGTGTCTTCAGTATCAACCACACCTCTATTCTGGATGTGGTGTTTTGCATCGGCTGTGTAGGTGGGGGGGAGCAACCAAGCAATGTAACAGGTGCCTGCCCAGGACTTGGTCAGCCAGGTGTAGGCCTTGTTCCCACACACAAAGTACGTATTTAGTGAGGACACCAGAGCTGGAAGAGTTGAACCATTGAGCTGGAGTGTATAGGCACAGTCACTTTCTCCCACCCATACTGTTCCACTGCTCTTCATGCAGTATTTTCCGGGATGTGGGTAGACAGGGAGATCTCTGATAGGTGGCAGTCTTTTCTTTCCCCCACCATTGTAAATGTTCGATGGATAGAAGGACCCATGATTGTCCTCATATTCGTTCTTTTCTGCTGAATCTTTATCCATGCTTGGCCACTCCATAGCCATGATGTGGCGGAAGGCTTGCCTGTTACTGATCTTCCGCAGGGATCGTGTGGATGTGTCACCTGAATAGAATGCATCAAAGAACACAGTGTACCAGCCGTAGGCCGAGCCAG
Organism: Lissotriton vulgaris; assembly: GCF_964263255.1. NCBI lineage: Eukaryota > Metazoa > Chordata > Amphibia > Caudata > Salamandridae > Lissotriton > Lissotriton vulgaris. The sequence continues at coordinate 243,959,048 of NC_141696.1, read as the reverse complement.
GTCGAGAAAAGGGAGCAGGAATCAGGGACATCCTAGTGCTTGCAGTATGGGGCAGCAACCCACATACCCAACAGTTTGTTGTGTTCACCACAAGCTGGTGCTGGTGTAGCATTTGAATGAAAGTGTTTTTAAAGAAACCTGTCCTTCTGTTTCTCTCATGGGTGGGTAATGACACATGTTGATGAGGTGATTCTGTAGAGGTAGGAGGCTCAGGTGCTGCGAGGGCAGCGTGTTGTACTATTAGACAGATTGAGTATCGGCCACGTATTGTTTTTATGTACTCTTGTTTCTTTATCTCTTTGCTCTTCAAGCTTTCAGCATTCATTTTCTTTGTCACTGTCTGCTTCACTTGGTCCTCCCCTATTTGCTGCCTGTGATTGGTGGTTGCTTCACCTGTCAGTGATTCCGGTGGCCCTATTGGCACGTTCCGGTCCGCTGTACCGGCTCCGGTCAAAAATGCGCCAGTGTATCACAGCCCTGCAGCGATTGGTCAGACCATGTCAAGCAGAGGGCAGAGGGCTTTGCCTCTTCAGTCCTTTTATCTGGGTCGGAGGTTGTACCGGGTGGACCTGGGCATTGTTTGGTCAGAAAACAAAGGCTCTGGCTGAAAGTGTATCCTGCAATCTCAGATTCGGAGGAATGACAGATTGCAGGATGTCGTCGTCCTCTCGTTCAGTTGAAGCCCAGACAATGTTGGCGTCACTGAAGGGTACAAAGCGCGGGGCCTCTTCGCATTCATCATCTCCCAGGCCTTCCTTGACCCACCGGTCATATGGTAGAGGTAGAGGCACCTTCTTGCAATGTACTCCGTGGACCCAGTTTTTTCTTCCTGCCACCTTCACTGCAAATCTGGTCGCCAGGAACACTTGCTGGGGCGGCTTCAACCTCGGCTCCAAGTTCCTTGTTCTCTGGAAGTTCTGAATGCAAACCCAGTCCCCGGGTTGGATGGTGTGACCACTGACCAGGGCCCTCTGGTTTGGGTGGCAGGATATCTTGTACCTGACGATGAATGAGACGTAAGTTAGTGGTCAATTCATGTAAATAATCAATCAACAATGGGTATTCAATGTCAAAGTACTTCTTGGGGTGGGATACTCCCCAAATATTTGCCGGCTGACCAAACACTATTTCATACGGAGACAGACCGGTACGGGAATGTGCCATGGCTCTAGTTGATAGGAGGGCAAGGGGCAGCACGTCCGGCCAAGACAGTTCTGTGTCAGCCTGGATCTTTGCCTTTTTTTTATTTCAGTGTTCCATTGTGGCTCTCAACCAAACCTGCTGACTGGGGGTGATTGGTGGCATGGAATTTCTGTCTGATCCCCATCCCTATACACACTTTCTTCATTATTTCTCCTGTAAAGTGGCTTCTGTTGTTTCTCCAGATAATTCTGGGCATCCCAAACCTGGAAAATAATTCCTTTAACAATATTTTTGCAGTGCTTATAGCAATGTTGTCCTTAAGTGGGTAGGCTTCGATCCACTTACTAAAGGCACACACAACTACCAGGACATATTTGAGATTATTGCATCTTTCCATCAGTATGTAATCTATTTGGAGCACTTCGAAGGGGTAAGATGGGGGTGCAAAATTACCAGCAGGTGTCGGTGTGCCTTTTCCAGGACTATGCATCAAACAAATCATGCAATGCCTGACTAACCTCTCAGCATATTTTGGGATGTGTTTGTTTTGCCATACCGAAGCTAGCAATTTGCAAATGCCCTTTGCACTAATGTGATCTGGGCCATGAGCCATAGTGGCCACTGGCAAAACATAGGCATCCGGTAACAACCATGGCTGTTGTTCAGACAAATCCATCCAACAGCCATTCTCATTTTATAGGCCTGTTTGTTCTTCCCAGAGAGCCTTTTCCTCTCTAGTTGCTTCTGCCTGTATTTCCTTCACATTCTCCCCAAAGAGCAGGAGGGACAGTCTGAAGTTCCTGGGGAATGGGATCTGGGGAGGCCAAATATACTGGGTGTGTGGTAGGGGGACCCATGGTGATGTAAACCCCATCAGGAAAACAGTATATTGCTGCATGTAATCTTTTCAATAGATCTAATCCCAACAAATTTTCGCCACATGTGGAAGTCAAAACCAAAGGGGAATCAATTGTGTAGGGTCCTATCGTTAGTTTCAGAGGTTGTGAAATGGGGCGAGATACTGGGGGGCCAGAAAACCCTACAGAAATGTTATTCGCGCCAGACAAGGGGGTCCCAGGGACTTTGGAACTAGCAATAGAACTTTTTGTTGCACCAGTGTCGACCAAGAATTTTTCTGTGGAGCCCAGTCTTGTAACATGAACATACGGTCACTTTTGGTAAACAGGAATAGGCACGGGTCCCTTCTCTTGTCCTTGGCAATCCTAGTGGGACATGAACCCCGTCCCTTCTTCAGGCTCATAATCCTCAGTAAAATAATTGCGGTCCTCATAATTAGCGGTGTCAAATCTATTCTCTTGCATAGGGGGCGCCTGTCCTGTAACTGTGTTCTAGGTCCGCCTCGCCCTCGTCCTCTCTGGGGACGTTGTCCTGTGAAGCGGTCAGTGGAGGCAGAGTTGTTCTGGGCCAACAATGGACACTCGTCGCGCCAATGACCCTCCTGGCGACAATAAGCGCACTGGTTGGGACCCAGCGGTGGGCGAGGAGTCACAGGGGCAGGTCTCTGAGCTATTCGTGAAACATAGGGGCACCTCTATTTTGGGTCTGGGTCGGGTATGCTTGTTGGAGTAGCACCTTTGTCTTTAAGTCTTTAGTCTTTTTATCCGTTCTATCTCACTCTTCATTCTCCCTATTCTCATAGTACTAGGTCATTGTCAAAATACCAGACGGGCTGGAGATGGGCCATGTACTTTCTGACATTTTTTGTTTAGTTCCAAGCTCTGGTAACAGATTGCACAAAAATGTATCCGCAAACAGTCGCTGTCCCTCTTCAAAGGTCATGTCCTGTCCACTATAGTGAATGAATGAATGAACAGGGATTTATAACGCACAACTTAGCCCAAGGGCATCAAGGTGCGTGAAAAACAGATATGAACGCATCAAGTCTCAGAACACCGGGTCCATGGTTAAGAATTGGCCTTATCCGAAAAGCCAGGTTTTCAGATCCCTTCGGAAGAGTGCAAGAGATGGTTGTCCTAACAAATGAGAGGGGAGGGAGTTCCAGAGCCTAGGAACCAGTGTGGAGAAGGCCCTGCCTCCCCATTTTACCTTGGCAAATCTAGGGACTGCAAGAAGATTTTTGGTGGAATACCGAAGGGCTCTTCTGGGGAGGTAGGGAACTAAGAGAGACCTTATGGCCTCTGGGCCGGAACCATAGATAGCCCCATGGGCAAGGCAAAGAAGTTTTAAAAGAGATCCTGGACTGAACGGGCAGCCAGTGAAGATCTTTCCTGGCCAGGGAGACTGAGGAGAACCTAGGAAGATTAAGGACCAGCCTGACCGCGGCGTTCTGGATCATCTGCAAACGGTAAACAAGACTCTTGTTCATGCCTGCATACAGTGCATTACAATAATCAAGTCTTGAGTAGACCAGAGCAACCGTGGCTTGCTTCCTTGCCTCAAGAGAAAGATAAGATCCGATCTTTCTGAGGGTCCTGATGATACCACAGCAGGTGGGCACTGTCCTACTGACCTAACGATCAAAGGAAAGTGCGGTGTCAATCAGGACCCCCAGGTTCCTGGAAAAGTGGGAAGGGAGAGGACAGTCCCCAAGGCAGTCCGGCCACCAGTCTTTAGACCAGATATCCTGGCCACCCCCCAAGATAAGGACCTCGGTCTTTTCTCCATTCAGTTTTAGGAAGTTTTGGACCATCCAGCGGGAAACGGCCTCCATGCAAGATCTAAAGTTGAGGGCAGAGTCATTCACCGACTGTGTTAGGGAGACCATGATTTGTGTGTCGTCGGCATACGACAACACCTCAAACCCATAAGATCTCACCACCCTGGAAAGTGCAAGCTAGCTGCGTTATTATCTTATAAAATATCTCTTTATTGATGTCAAAGCTACACTTCCACAATTGCTTTATTAACCTCCTTGCTGTTTTAAATTTTCCTGCAATTGCACCATTTGGCTGCTCTTTTTTCAAACATATCTCTGGGGAGAACACCCCGATCCCCTCTTATGACAGTCGGGCTCATGCGCTATACCCTCTCGCCACAGTGCACTCAGCCTCAACCTTTACGCCTCACAACCTTCAAATGTCACCAGCCACCACTGCTTCTAGGACTCAGTAACACAGTCGAAAGCATTAAAATTTGCAGAGTTCGCTAACAAGGAGTGGAGAAGCCAACATACAATAAGCACCTACAGTCACACTAGCATCTCATGTAATTTATGCAACATTTGATTATAATTTTGTCATATGTTGCAGAAATGTCTACTAGCAAAAACTTTATTTGAAAATACAAACAACTATTTGTGCTAGCAGAAAGTTTCAGCATGAAGTGGAAATGATAGCACTTTGGGATTGTATCCTAATGACAAACACCAGGTGGTTGGTCCTACTTATTCCACAATCCTCAAATATATGGGCCACATTTTTCTTATTTGCATCAGAAGAGGAGAGAAAAATGTGCCACATCTACTAAGATGTGGCTTATTTTCTCTGTATTCCAGTACTCCGGTTTATTCAAGGTTTGCAGAGCCCCACAAATATGCGGGTAACCTCTTATGCAACCCCTCTTCGATGGACTCCCTTGCAATGAAAAAGAAACATTCCATTACAATTAACACTCCAAATTCCTAGCAGCACAAACCATAGCACATCTCCTTTCCAAAAACTGTAAAAGTTTTATTGAGCATATAAGGAAATAGAACCCAGCTGTGTTGCACAAATGACTAAAACATTGTTTTAAGGTACAATCCATATGAATGACTACACATATAAATATTCTAAAACTAACTTCATAAAAAGACACTTAAAATTATAAACTGTTTAATTATAAAACCCATACATTTGAAACAATTACTCCATCCACGTCATGCCTACCAACATACTTACTACTCTACTCACAGACTACTTTACAACAAATTCCCTCCACGAAATTACTTTATTCTTTTGGTGCTGCAAACAGGCACCAATATTTGGTAAATTGTTGAAGACGAGAGCCATTACCATTTGAATGACCACAGGATTTCTCTCCAACTCTGCTACTCATCTCTTCATTGTTTTTCCATTTGCTCTTCACAATCCTGAACATATTCCACACCACAGCATTTTCATGCATCCATTTACCTCCCTAGTTTTAACATGGCCAAAAATGCAGACTTACCTTTCGGCATCCAAAGCTGTTTCTTTACATACACTTCTTCGCCTACATCCCATGTCATATTCTTTACTCTTTTCTTCTCATCAAAATGTCTCTCATTTTGGAATCACGATGTAGCCACTTCACAGTAATATCTGTCCTCCCGCTATTTTCCTTCACCTCTTCATCAGAACATCTCCTCAAACATAGTGGATTCAGTTTTGACCCAGACATAGGACCTTGAAAACACATAAACAGTGACACATTGGTGACCGCATTCCGAGTACTTTGATAAGCCAACAAAAACTCACAAAGAATTTCGTTCAAAGATACTCTGTGGTCCAAAGCCATCGCCACACCTGATTTTAAAGGCAAGGTAAGATGCATGCACAACATGCTGTGCCCCCCACACCCTAACCCCAATCCCCAATCCCAAATGAGGCAGTATGATTCCCACTCAGGTACATGTTTTACTAAAAAACAGCAGTGCATTATGGGAGATGTAGTCATAAGTAACACATATCATAACAGTCAGTCCACTGATCCCTAAGGCATGTGAATTTTGAATTTGAATTTAAAAACATTTGTACAGCGCTCGCATACCCAGCGGTTTCATGGCGCTAGTGGTGATCAGTAAGTGGCAGCAACAGGAGATTAAGGGTAGGCTTGTGTAAACAAAAAAGTTTTAAGGTTTTTTCGGAACAAAAGGTAAGAAGGTGAGGTGCGTAGAGTAACCGGGAGGGAGTTCCAGAATGTTGGAGCGGGGGATGGTGAGGAGGGCCAAATGGGCCGAGCGGAGTTCTCTGCCTGGACAATATGGCTTAATGAGAGAACGGATGAACTCGGGGGCGGTGCCCGATCTAGCCTGATACGTAAGGCAGCCGAGTTTGAACAGGGCCCGTTCTCTCACAGGGAGCCAGTGCAGTGTTTTGAGTAGTGGAGTGACCCGATGGAATCTGGGTAGGCCATGGATCAGGCGGGCCGCCTGATTCTGCACCAATTGAAGTCGTTGGATCATGTATGCAGGGGCTCCATTATAGACTATGTTGCCATAGTCTATACGGGACAGTACCATGGCCAGCATAATGATTTTCAGTGCTGAGGGGGAAAAGAAACAGGAAACTTTCCTAATAACTCTCAGGGAAAAAAAACATGAAGAAACCACGGAGCTGACCTGTGGGCAAACGGTGAGCTGAGGGTTAAGAAGGATTCCCAAGGTTTTCACTTTGGACACAGGAAGTGGAGGGGCACCAAGGGAAGGGGGCCAGAAAGAAGGGGACCAAGGACTGCAGCCACCTCCGGTCAGGACCAGCTCGGTCTTGTCCGGATTCAGTTTGAGGTGGCTGCAGTTCATCCAATCTTGAATGAGAGTCATGGTTGATTGGACGTTCAGGGCAGATGAAGATGAATGGGACAGATCGAAGATTAACTGGAGGTCATCCGCGTAATTAAACACGGTGACCTCCAGTTGCTGTAACATAAAAATGAGGGGAAAAATGTAGAGGTTAAACAAAAGAGGGGAAAGTGATGAACCCTGTGGAACCCCGCATTCTACCTTGCGAGAGGCCGCCGCAAAGCCAGTCAAGCGGACTTCCTGTGTTCTCCCAGCGAGAAAGGACTCCAGCCAAGAAAAGGCTAAGCCTTCTATGCCCGCCGCCCTGACACGGTTAAGGAGGATGGTATGGTCCACCGTGTCAAAAGCGGCGGATAAATCTAGGAGAATCAGGGCTTGCGGAAGGTTGATGTCGATACCTTCACGCAGCTTGTCCATGACAGAGATGACCACTTTTTCTGTAGAATGCAGGGGACGGAAACCCGCTTGGCAAGGGGAGAGGCAATGATTTGCCTCAATGTGAGTGCTCAGAGCAGAAGTGATGTGGGATTCAAGGACTTTTGCAAGGTAGGGGAGGAGTGAAATGGGGCGGTAATTAGAAGGGGAGGAAGGATCGGCGTCCAATTTTTTTAAAATTGGGATGACAACCGCCGATTTGTGTAAACTGGGAACGTGACCGTGGATGAGCGAATCGTTAAGAAGGGTCAAAGGGGGGTAGGGCAGGCTGAGTAAACTTTCCTTAGGGTACAGGCAGGAGCAAAATCCAGGGGAGAGCCTGATTTGACCCGTTGGAGCAGGGGGAAGAGGGTGTCAGCGGTTAGCAGTGGAAAATTGGTCAGTTTAACAGTGGTGGAGGGAGGGGAAGGATCAACAAAGGTGGAGGAGGGCGGGGGGATGTTATATTTAATTTTAACAACTTTGTCTATACACATTAGCAATTAGCAAGGACAGACAGTTTGATTGGCAGTCATGAAATTTATTATTACGCAAATGCTGCCAGACAAGTGAGCAAATGCACATTCTGTCTCCATAGGCGAGCCATCGCACAGGGCTGCAGAAGGGGACACAGGAAAGGCACCCAGGAGAGAGAAAACACAGGAGGTGGAGGTCTTGTCGCCTGCAGAGCGCACCACACCACCACCACCACCACCCTCACCACCACCATCACCAGCATCACCACCGCCACCACCACCGAGAGCTAGGAGGCATACAGTGGCTAACCTCCAGCAGATAGAGTTGTCCGAGAAGGACAGCATGGAAGGCCAACATTCCGCGCTGCCAGAGGATGACAACAGTGCAGGCACACAGCCCCCGACCAAGCGCACCCACACAGGTGTCAGATGCCGCAGAGCAAGGGAAGCCAGTCCGGTTGCACAGGGCGAGGATCCAAGCGTATTCGCCGGTCTTGAGGGGAATATGCTCAAGGTGCAGCGCCTGCAAGGCAATCAGATCAGTGCAACAGCAGATGATCCACATGAACAGACACATGCTGGAAATCAAGGGTGGAATTACCAGCATGAACAATACTGTGGCTGAGGGCATGAGGGACACGTCAGAGGCAGTGAGGCTGCTGTGCAGCAAAATGGATGAGGATCGTTTGGCGAGGCCCAGGGACCGGCAGAAATTGGACAACTACACCAAGGTTTTGAACCACCTCTCCACTGCCACCTCTGTGCTCTGCAGGCACTCGGCCATGCAGGAGGAGATGGCCCACTGCAGCTGTGATGTGGCAAGGGGGCTGGTCACAGTGACCAGTGCACTGGAAGTGCTACAAACAAACCAAATAGCCACTACAGGTGCAGGGGATGGGGGGATAGTGAATAAGCAACTAGCCGCAGTAGCATCATGCCCCGATAACCGAGTCCAGGAGGCGCAGCGAACGGCACAGCGCTGCCACAGGACAGACTTCCACTGAGGACAGTGTGCCCAGGGAACACAGCAGTGCTGCGCGTGGGCACAGGAAATAATGCCAGCCATCACCTGGTATTGTGAAATGGGTTATGTAACCCATTTCGCCTTTGGAATGTCCATAGCATAGTGGCCTGGGATGTTGAGGACTTCATGTTGTGGCAGTGTGCTATGCTATTGCCTGACTTAAGGTCAATAAAACACCGTCACTCAATTACAGTTACTGGCTGTGTCTCCTTACTTACTCAGAAATAGTTGCATGTGATCTCATCCCGTCTGTGTCTCCCATCTGGTGCTGCTGCCACACCTGCTGCGCTGTGGTCTGGTTGTGGACAATCCTCACCCTCGTCCTCAGAGTCAGTTAGTTCCACAGCTGTTCCTTTCTTTGTGGCAAGTTCATGCAGCATGGCACATGTTGCTATTATTTGACAGCAGATGATGGGGCGGTACTGACGTGCACCTCCACTTTTGTGGAGGCAGCGGAACCTGCTTTTTAAGAGTCCAAATGTGCGCTCCACTACATTGCGCGTAGACCTATGTGCCACATTATATCTTCTCTCACTTGGGGTAGATGGGTTGAGATATGGCCTCTTCCTTTTTCAAGATTTGTTAAATCGCTTTCTCTTGACAATCGATAGCAGTGTTTGTTTATTGTCTTTTTGATAATCGGATAGGTTATGCCTCCCTGGCTCCAATTTTGAATTGCCAAGCCTAAAACTTCTACTGCCAGTCCTATTTTTTCTGTAGAAATCTGGGACTTGTAGTCTTATCCAACCTAGTTTATAACCAGGACTACAAGTCTGGGAATTCTAAGGAAAATCAGGACTGGATTTACTAGTTAGGCATTGACTTGGCAAACTAGCAGCTAGACAGCATCTTTCATAAGTTAATTTTGAGCCTACATCCAAGTTAACCAAATATTCACATTTCGGATGTGATGAATAACTCTTCCCTGTAGTTGTAACATTTGTGTCAGTTCAATTTATTATTTCTGTACAGGGTTGACACATTTCAGAAATGGCACGTGTGGTTGTACCCTCTGCATATGTGCATCGGAAATTCTGTGATTTCTCAAGGTTTATGAAGTTCCACATATAACACGTGTCCTTTGGGGTTAACCTTAATACCTGCACATCCTTTTATGTAAAGAGAAATGCTGCCTACATCCCGTCTCTGCTTTTTAGGTCTCGCCTAGGCAGCGCATGCACTGTCTCATCGAGAGATGTTGTATACAGTATGGCGGGGAAGCTCCGCCCACTGTCCGCCTATCTTTACCTATCTTTTTCATTGGCCAAAATCTTAAATGCTGCATTGTGATTGGTTTTCAGCAAGTTAGTCCCGCCTCCTGGCGACCATGTCGTCATTTTTCTCCTTCCATGGCTATCAGCCCCTTTACTTCAAAACTCTTTTGTTCCCCTGCCTTCCCCCATTCCCTCCAGCAGTCCGTGACTTTTCTTCCCACCACAACCCCCCTCCCCCACTCCTGTTCGTGCCTTTTTAGATGCCCGCACTTTTGTTTACAATGCAATAGGTCTCGCGTAAATACGGGTCCTATTGCATTTGTAAATGCTTGTTTTCTCCTGGGATTGGCTAAGTGAATTTGCACTCTATTTCGCCTGACTTGTCCTGAACACATGTGCATGCAGACTGTACCTGGAAGCGGAAGGGCGGCTGTGAGAGGCAGAAGGGTCAATGTCAGCAGCAGCATGGCGGCTGTATTGCTAACGCGTGTCCTGAGGTGCGCTTTACCGAGGGAAGGCAGGAGCCTCAGCTTGCAGCCACGGAGTATGAGGGAAGATAGATGCAGCTTTACCGAGGGCAGGCAGGAGCCTTAGCTTCCAGACACAAGGGACGAGGGAGGGTACGTGCAGCCTGTGCAGGGCACCGTAGCGCTCCATGCACCCTAGCCTTTTTAAGCGCTGTCAACAATAACACGTGTCTATGACCTATTTAACAGTACTTGATTTGGCAAAAAGTCTATGCTTGTTCTGCCTTTCAAATCGTTGCCATGACCAAGAGAGTTTCTGCCCGCCGAACCACCTTGCTGGCATGCACATGCATTTCAAAATACCGTTTAAAAAAAAAAAACAATGTGAATGCGGTCTTGTGAATGATACCATTTTTTGGCCCAACCTTTGCTGGTGGCTATCAGATTTCAGGGCGCCCAGCTATTTACACAGACACTTCTATTTTACCAAATTATTCTGTAAAAATATGTATTCGAATATCTTGAGAGTTGATAAATATACCAACCTACAAAGGTCAGGACTAATCATTAGCACATGTGTTTTTTATTTCTATCCTTTTTTCCCGTATTGCTCATTTTATTTAAATGTGTGAAGTCCCGAGATGTTAATGTAGAGGCTTTGTTTTTTTGGGGGTGGTACTTCCCACTCTTGTGCAGTATGAAATTTTAAGGCCACACACAGTAATACACTTTTCACAAAAAGAAGGCCTGCGCTAACAATACCTCCGGTCCATCATTTTGCCGGTCAGCTGCTGGCTTTGTTGGCTGCGCTCAGCGCAGGATGGCCTGCCACGACCCCAGAACCCACCCACCTCCCCCGAGCCCCAGACCCCCGCCACCACCCCATGCCCCGATGGTACATCTTAATTTTTCCTCCTGCAGGATGGAGTTGATTTGGCCCTTTCTGCCAGGGCTTTTTTTATTTTGAATCCGACTAAAGCAGGGGGTTAATCTGGTTTCATCCATTATATGATTGATTGGGATGTAAGGTAGAATACAGTCAAATCATAGGTTTCTAGCCTGATTAATTACGTTTTACCACAGTCCTTATTTGATAGTAGGAACCAAATCACAGAATACAATTTCTGAGGTGATCGAAACATGACATTCAGCTCTGCTAAATTACTTTTGCAAAGCAATTTTCAAGTGTTCTGGGGCGAGAAGGGAGCTCGGGCTGGGATGAGCAGTCAGAGGCTGGACAGTCCTGGATGAACAAATGCACAGAAGAATGGCCGACTGGCCTAACAGAGCCATAGAGGCCAAGCTGGGCTTGAAGTACCCACGCCATGTCATGTCCGTGTCAACTTAAGTTGAGTATCAGCGCATGCCACAGTGGGCTTGGGGGGTGGCCGACCGTAGGGAGGTCCCCCACCCGGGCTGTTTGGGAGGGGGTGAGGGGGCTCAGGACTGCAAGTGGGCATTTTGTTTTGGGTGTTTTTTTGATATAGTCCAAAAGCAGCCCAATGTTTAAATGCGTTGGGCTGCTTCTCCCAGCCACCATTTTGTTTTTGGTGACCTGGTGGCTGGGAGCGTTAGTCAGGGAATTTTTGCAGTGGTGTTAGTTAGCTAGGCCATTCCTTTTTGTAGGATTCTGGTTTGTGCTTAATATGTCGTCTGAAGATGTCCGGGTGCTTGAGGCCCTTCGGCTTGAGGCTTTTAAGCGAAGCTGTCCGGATGGATTCAGTTATGGGCGAGGTGCCTAAGCCTCCGCGTCCTGCGCGACAGGCCTCGGTGGGTGTAGCCGCGGCGGTGGAGGCTTGCACGTAACTGAAATGGCCTAAGTTGGTGTCAACATTGGAACGGGCCGGCCGCGTTTGCGGAAGTCGGCCCCGGTGTGGCGGGATCGGCAAGAAGGCCTGGTGTGTTCGGAGCAGGTAAGTGCTGGGCTCCGGGAGGGCGGGAGAGTTGCAGGCGGGGGGAGCGCTTCAGGTTCGTTAGCGTGTGAGCCGGTGGCCGCTTTACTGAAGGAACAGCGGGCTCTGTCGGCGCCCGCTCGTGGTGTGAAGCGCGGTGGCGGCCGCGCTGGAAAGAGGCGTTCGGTTTCTCTTGCTGCCCGTCGGATGGCGGAATCAAGGGTGGCTGAGGAGCGGGAGGAGGGTGGTTTGTTAACACCCAGCCCCCCAATGCTGTCTGATTGGCCCCGCAGGGGGGGAGCGGCATAGTTTGATGGTCTCTGCTCAGATTGAGGCAATGGCAGGTGTGAGCAGGAGAGTTGGGGGGAGCCCCTAGTCTCGGGATCTCCCCCTCGGGTCTCCAGGTCTCATTTGGAGGTCGGAGGTTCGAGTGGTGGAGGGGAATGGGTCACAGAGGCTAGGGCTTTGGTGGGAAGGGAGCAGTGGGGCATGAGGCAACTGGGTACTGAGGAGCAGGTGGTTCATGGAGGGGAAGTTAGGGGGGAGAGGGATACATCTAGTCCTCTGTTTTTTCCCCCTCTCCTCCTAGGAAGAAAGTTTTGTCAGTGGGGGTAGTTCTCTTGGGGAGGGGGAGTGGGCACTGGCCGGGGGTGGGGGGGTTGCAGCCATTAGGGGGGTTCAAGGGCAGGTTTCTGAGGAGGAAGGAGGTGAGGGGGGAGCATTTGGGCTTTATAATGAGGATTTGGACACGGCAGTAGGGGGTCAAGCTTGGGAGGGTTTAGATGTTTTCCCATCTTGGGCGGAAGGAGAGAGAGGCCTGGAAGAAGGTGGTCGCAGCGAGTTGTTCGCCCGCCATCTGAGCGAAAGTGTGCGGAGAGGTGATGGAAAGGAACAGAGTTTGGAGGGGGCCGGGTGGGACTCTGTGGGGTCTGACGGGGGGGTGGGGAGGGATTGTCAGGTGGCGTCGGTTTCTGCGCCATCGGCGCAGGCGATGTTGGAATGGAATGAGGGTGAGCTGGAGGGGGACCCCTCCTATCCAGTTCGTCCACGGGTAAGTAAGGGCAGATCGCTGGGTATCAGTCAAGGCAGCGCTGGGGCGGAAGTGGGCGCTTTTGGAGCGGTCAGGCGATTAGGCCAGTAAGTTTGTGGAGAGGCTCCAGCACACCAGTCCAAACTTTTTCTTCACAGGTTAGGGAATGTCGCAGGACAGCAGACTCGGTAGGGTGAGGTGCGGCCCAACTGCACCGAGGAGAAGGGAGGGTGGAGCCTAGCGCTGCACATTCCGTACCGGTGGGGGATCCTGACACAGCCAGCGCACAAAGGTCCAGAGCGACCTCGCTGGCCCCAACAACCAGCAGGACCCGTTGGTCTGCTGGACCGCTGGATAGGAACCTTCAAGACAGTCAAAGCGCAGGGGGAGTACCGGCGAGTACAGTCGGCTCCCACAACTGGAGCATTTTCCGAGGCCACTAGGGCTGGTAGGAGCAATTTTGGGTCAAGTAAGGCCCGGAGTGTTGGTTTGTGTCCGATCCTCTACAGATAGAGGATACGGTGGTGTTGGATTACGATGATGACAGCCCTGAGGAAGGGGAGTTGAGGGACAATGAGGAGGGGGGGTGACTTTGCATATGTCTCCTAGTGTTTTACAGACAATGCAGGTGGTGCAGCCCAGGAGGGCAGTGTCGTTGGGATCCAGGAGAGAGCACAGCCCCTCTGTGAGGGCTCCTCGACCGGTGGACCCAGTTGATCAGTTGGCATGGAGATCTGCGCCTGGTCGGGCAGCCTTGTAGAGTCAGGTGAGAATGTTGTCCCACGGGCCAAACCAAAGATGGTGTCGGTAGGGACAGGGGGTGATGATGTACGGGAGGAGCTGGGTGGTAAGCTCCATAAGGGAAAATATGTTAAAGATCAGGGTGAGGGGACTGTTTGAATGTGGTACAAGGCGGTAAAGTGGAGAGTGGGATGAATACGGAACCAGAAGGGGTGAGTAAGGACCCTGTACCGAGTAAAGAGTTGAAGATTAAAAAGTTGCCATATATGGGTGTGACGAAACCACTGGGTGCACATTTGATGCTCGCCACGAAAGAGCAAATTTGGAAGGGGAATATGTTGAAATTTTAAAATTACTACACAGAGAAGTGCGATCCAAAGAAGGGTCTAAAGAGGAGGAGTATGAGCTAGCTAAGCCGCCTAAGGTGGCGTTAACGATTGAAAACTGGATGGCAGCGTTTCTAATATACGCCAGTGTTTATTGTGAGAAATTTCCTGAGCGCTGTGAGGCCATTTTTAAATATATGGTCGTGATTCGGAAAGCGCAGATTACGGGGAGTGGGTATGCCTGGGTGCAGTATGATGCAGAATTTAGGGCCCGGATAGCATGGGATCCAGAGGCAAAGTGGGGAGAATTGGATTCAGATCTTTGGCAGCATACTATGGGAGTGTCAGCTGGGTGTAAGACTATATTTACAGCAAGTGGTTTACCTTTAGTGTACCGGCCCTCTCAGGGGAAACCCACCCGGGGAGGGGTGGGGTTTGCATCGGCAACTACAGTTGGGTCATGAGCATGCTGGGAGTTTAATAAGGGCATGTTATGTTATGTTATGTTATGTTATGCGTTTTTATTAGGCGCACAGATGCTCCAGCAAAGGAGCGTCCTGGCGCCCGACAAGGTAGCAGCACAACACAACGAAACAATAAATCAGAACACTTTTAAACTAAGGAAATAAGAAGGTTTTCACCGCACGGCGAAAGGAAAGCAAATCCCTGACGGCTCGAATCGCCGGGGGAAGAGAATTCCAGAGCACCGCCGCACGGACTTGAAAGGAGCGTCCGCCGGCCCTACTCCGCTTGAAGCGAGGGACAACAGCCAGTTCTAAATCAGCAGATCTTAAAGCTCGGACTGGGATGTAATGGACCAGGAGTTTAGAGAGGATCGTAGCTGGAGACCCCTTCAGAATTTTATAGGCGACACAGAGGACCTTAAACCGGATCCGCTGAGCCACCGGGAGCCAGTGCAACGAGCGCAGGGTACTGGAAGTGGGGCACGATCTAGGTAGTCCAACTACCGATCTTGCTGCGGCATTCTGGATCCGCTGTAGGCGTCCAATCTCTGCCTGGTTCAGGCCTACTAATAGGGAGCTTGCGTAATCCAGCCTGGAGATGACAGTGGCTTAGATCACGAGTTGCCTAGTGGAGGCATCAAAAAACTTGAGCACAGGACGAAGCCCGCGTAGGATGCCGAAACAACAGGCCGCCGTACGTTTGGTGTGACAAGCAAACGTAAGGGAAGGGTCCAACCAGACCCGAGGTTTTTAAGCTTGGAGACTGGGGTGGGTGTAAGACCCAAATCCCCTGGCCACCATCTCTCTTCCCAAAGTTCCGGTTGTTTGCCAAAAATCATGACCTCGGTCTTACTAGCGTTCAGCTGGAGACAGTTGGACGTCATCTAGCCGGCGACCGCCCGCAGTCCTTGTTGGAATCTGGGGGCATCCACATCGGCATCCCCTCTGATCGTGACCGCTAGCTGGGTATCATCGGCGTATGACACCATTGTCATACCCCATTGCCTGACAACCTCAGCTAGCGGCCTTACGTATAGATTAAACAACATAGGACTCAGCGAGGAGCCTTGGGGAACCTCGAGGCCCAGCGGATGGTATTTGGACTGAAACGGCGGGACGGTCACGCTAAAGGCCCGATTGGCTAAAAAGGAGCGGAACCATTGGAGAGCGATGCCGGTGACACCAACCTCCTGTAGACGACGCAGAAGGATCGGGTGCGATACGGTGTCAAAGGCGGCGCTCAGATCTAATAGCACCAGCGCCGCCGTTTGACCCGCATCCAGCACGGAGCGAAGATGCTCCACCATATACAGTAGAGCCGTCTCCGTGCTATGGCCGTCCCGAAACCCATTCTGCGTCATATCGAGGACATCAGCATGAAGTAGATGTTCCGAGAGGACCGCGTTGACATGCGCCTCAGTCACCTTGGCAGGCCACGGTAGAAGTGAAATTGGCCGATAACTCTCGGGCTTACTAGCATCCAAGTTAGGTTTCTTAAGAATAGGCCGAACCATGGCCTGTTTCCACTTCAGTGGAACTACGCCGGATGTGAGCGACGTATTAATCAAAGAACATAGCGGTGAGATGTCATGCACAGCTAAGTCTTTAAACACAGCCGGGCAAAGCGGATCCGCCGGGGACCCCGACTTCACTTGGTGCGCCAGTTTGCCAAGGCTTTCAGGTGTTAGAATTGGAAAGGAGTACAGCTCCTCTGATGTCAATGGCTTAAGAGGTGTGTCGGTCGAAGGAGTAGCCGACGGAAAAGCCTGATAAATAGAATTAACCTTTTCCATAAAAAAGTCCGCCAATATTTCACAGTGCTCAACAGAGCTCTGGTAGGTCGCAGTCACCTTTTTGGCAGTGAGGTCTTTCAACACCTTGAAAATAGCCTTAGAGGGGTTAGAACTAGTCCGAAATTGTAAGGCATAAAAGGGGGCGCGGGTTCTGCACACTGCCCGATGATAAAGTTTCACGGTGGCCAAATACAAAACCTTCTTCTCGTTGTTATAGGTTTTGCGCCAGACCCGCTCTGCCCGCCTACATGTGACCTTAAGTGCCCAAGGGAGTATTGCAGGTTCAAGCACGAGTGCTCCCAGTGTGGGAAGAAACACCCTTTGGTTAAATGTTGGGGACTCAAGCCGCAAGGCAACCAGCAGCGGCATCAGACAGGTGGGAACACAGCAGAGCCTTCACAGCAGTTCCAAAGTGGTAGGGGAGGTAAGGGACCTCAAGGGACTTGGCCCAAGGGCTCCTACGCCAGTTAGACTTGAGGCATTGAGGGCTGGTCTGCAGGATTATGGAGATTTGAGAGCCAAGAGGGTATTGTTGGAAGGTTTTGAAGAGGGTTTTTATTTGGGTTACGAGGGGCCACAGCAGAGGCGGTGGGCAAAAAACTTGAAGTCAGCCTTTGAGCACAAGTCAGTGGTACAGGACAAACTGGATAAGGAAGTCCGAGAAGGGAGGATGGCGGGTCCATTTCAGGATTGGCACCTGGAAGATTTGATTGTGTCCCTGATTGGGGTGGTGCCCAAAAAGGAAGTTGGTCAGTACAGACTAATACAGCACTTATTGTGGCCTGAGGGGTCTTCTATCAATGATTTTTTTTACGAAGACGCAGCATCAGTGTCATATTCTTCAGTTGATGTTGCTATGTCACTGGTGGTGAATGCGGGCGCAGCTGCAGAAATGGCGAAATGTGACATAAAATCTGCATTTCGTTTCCTTCTCGTACACCCAGATGATTGGAATCTTTTGGGAATCCAGTTTGAAGGTCAATGGTACGTGGACATGGCTTTGCCGATGGGTTGCTCAATGTCTTGTGCTTTGTTTGAGTGTTTCAGTACTTTTTTACATTGGTATTTCACACAGTACACTGGTCAGAGGCTGGTAACACACTATTTAGACAACTTATTTTTTGTGGGTTCCCCGGGCTCTGCGGACTGCCAGGTAGCTCTGGACAAGTTCCATGAGCTTATGGGTGAGCTGGATGTGCCTTTGGCACCAGAAAAGACGATGGGTCCATGTACAACTATGTCTTTCTTGGGCATCGAAATGTATTCATTCGCAATGCAAGCTCAATTGCCATTTGAGAAAAAAGAGAAAATGTTGGAGTTGTTAAAAAAATGCTTTCATGACACAAGGTAACGGTGAAGGACCTACAGGTCTTGTTAGGACACCTTCATTTTGCCTGCCGGGTAGTCAGGGCGGGGAGTACCTTTTGCAGGAGATTGGGGCGTGCTTTGTCAGGGCACCATTTGCCTCACCATCATGTCCGCTTGTCAGCAGGGGTGAAGGAGGACCTGCGTATGTGGAGAACGTTTCTGCATTCCTTTATTGGTATACCATTGTCCAGGGAGGAGGATTTTCATTGGGATGTTCAGATCTTTTCTGATGCGGTGGGCAGTGATGGTTTTGGTATCTATTGGCAGGGCAGATGGTGCGCGGAACAATGGCCGGAAGCGTGGAAGGATGGTGGGAGGAGCATTGCCTTTTTGGAGCTTTTCCCGGTGCTGGTAGCGCTTACATTGTGGTGTGAGGAACTGGCACATAAGAAGGTGTTGTTCAGGATTGATAACTTGGCAGTGGTTCAAATCATCACTAGGCAGTCGGCAAGAGACGAGCAGATTCTTAAATTGCTGCGGGTGTTTGTTCTTGGTTGCCTGAGATATGATATTTCATTCAGGGCTTTGCATAACCCTGGTGTGGACAATGACATTGCGGATGCTTTGTCTCATTCGCAGTGGGAGAGATTCCATGGGCTGGCCAAGGAGGCGGACAGGACACCGACACCAATGCCGGAACATCTATGGTATGTAGGCAGCGTAGGGTTGTACAGCTGGTGGTAGGTTCTTTGTTGGTTTCTACTCGTTCAGCTTATGCCTTGGCCTGGAGGGAATTCTTAGCATCAGGTGCCTGTAGAAGGGAGGAAGCTTGAAGGCGCTCAGAGGACGTGATTCAGTTTTTGCTAGACCTGATTGGCAAAGGTCTTTCTAAGGTCACCATCGCCGGAAAATTGGCAGGTATTTCTTTTATGGGTAAGCTGTTGTGGGGTTATTCCCCTTCTGCTGGGAAGGTAGGGAGGCGAATGTTGGAAGGTTAGGACAGGGAGAGGGGTGGGGCACGTTTGACTCGTAGGCCCTTATCTTGGCAGACTTTGGCGCGTTTGTTAGCGGTCTTTCCTGCAGTTTGCAGAGATGGTTTTGAGGTGTGTTTGTTTTCTACTCTTATGGTTTGGATGTTTTTCGGAGCCTTTTAGGGTTTCCGAGTTGTTAGGTTCTAGGTCAAGAGTTGATATCATTTGGAAGGAGGTTCTCTTTGCTGAGAAGGGTGTCCATATTTGGTTGCTGAGCTCTAAAACTGATCAGAGGAGTTGTGGTAAAGGGGTTTGGTTTGAGGCTGCTTCTCCGGTGTCAACATGCCCTTTACATTGGGCCAGACATTGGAGAAGGCTATCTGGAGGTGTAGATAGTTATAGGGTTTTTCATCATGCTGACGGGGGCAGGGTGACAGATTATCAACTGCGTATGATGCTGCGAAAAGCTTTGCGACAGATAGGTCTGGATGGAGCCCAGTTTGGGACACATTCTTTTAGGATTGGGGCGGCAACAGAAGCCGGTAATTGGGGCTGGATCAGGGGGGATATTATGCGTCTTGGCAGCTGGTCATCCAACTGTTTTCAGCGCTATGCTCGGAGCGATGCAGAGGAAGCGCTTGCGTCAACCTCTTTTTCATGAAGGTCATATTGTTTTTTCTCGTTTCAGGTTCCGTAGCGGGCCCCCGTTCCCCGGAGTTGACCATTTGGATAGTGGGGCACTCTTTTGTTAAATGGGCCCATGTTCAAGCTGGCAGTTGTTATTTCAGGAGAATGTTGGGTTTTAATGACTGCTTGTTTAAAATTGTTTGGAAAGGGAAAGGGGGGATATTATGGAGGGAGTTGGTTCCTTGTTTGAACAAATGGTTGGTTAGGGGGCAATGTCCAGATGTTTTGTTAATCCATTTGGGTGAAAACGATCTTTGTGGAGTAAAGGGTGTTGTTTTGTTACGGGCAATAAAAAGAGATTTGGCGCTTTTGAAGGAAAAGTGATCTGGCTGCCATGTTTTGTGGACCGAGCTTGTGCCTCGTAGAATCTGGAGGGATGCGCGGAACCCCAGGGCCATTGACAGGGCTCGTAAGAAGGTGAATGTTGAAATTTCTAGATTCTGCAGGAACTTAGGTTTTGGGAGAGTGTGCCATAAGGACATTAAGTTTGAGGCTGTAGAGTTTTTCAGGAGCGATGGTGTCCACTTATCCCGGATGGGTATGGACCTCTATTTGTTGGAGATTAGAGAAGTTCTATCTAGGTGTCTTATGGTGCAGGAATATTCTAGGATGGTCTACTGAGTGTTTACATGGAATTGTGGGTTCACTGGTATCAGTCAGGAGTCTCCTATTTTTGTTTGGGGGGCAAAAGGGGGGGTAGTCTCCTCCCCCCGGCTTTCTGGGTGGCGGGGATTGATGGAATTTTTGCCAAGGTTGGCAGCGTGTTTTGTGTCTGAATTTTTAAAGTTGGGTCATCGACAGGGATTGTTTGGGCAGGTTGATTGTTGGGGCACTTACGGAGGTTGGGTGATCGTTAAGTGGTGAAGGGGGAGGCAGGGGATGTTTTGGTATAATGGATGTTTTGTTTTATAAGCTATGTGTTATGCATTGAATTATGATATTGTATTTTTGTAATGTTGTAATGCTTGGGTGGGGGCGGGTTTTCAAATAACTGTTAGGGGCGGGGGAGGGGTGTAGGGGTTAGGTAAGTGTTTATTTAGTGAGATTTAGTTTTGTAAGGCATCTGGCCAAGGAGTATTATTTGTTATGTGCGGCCTTTTACACACACAGACGTTGTTTGTGGTCTGCTCCCCCCCACCCCTCCTTCCCAATGGGTGGGTGGAGGTAACACAGGCGTCCCATGTCTGCATCAGTACTGGCTTTAAGTAGAGAAGCGAGACGTCCTTTTGTCTGATGGCCGATCACAGGCACAAAGAGTACAGAGAGAACGGGGGCATCCATATTTCATTCCAACCTTCAATGCTACCTGGGTACACATAGGGTCCCTAGCCAGCCTTCACCGCCACCAGCGTTACAAAGAGAGGTGGGGGTATTCTGCAGCTTCCAGTATGTATGCACTATGTAGTGCATCTGTCCAGCAGTCACAACACAAATTAGGACATGCACAAAGACGCTCAGAAGGGGTTAGTGTCACTCTTGAGGTGGGTGGGACAGCAATCTCCCTCTTTCGCAGGCTCGCAGGACCCGTTCTTCTCCCACCATTTCTCTGCTTCTTTTTGGGCCCTCTTGTTCGTTGTCTCCACTGAGTCTATTTCAGCATTGCCACGGATCTGCTGTCCTCTGCCCACCTTCATCTAATTTCTGTTGCCTCTTTGGGACCCCTGGCCTCTGTTCCTTTTCCCTTACTCTCTCTAATGCTCTCTACCCTCTGCTAATCTCACTACCCACTGCTGTCTTTCCTCTCCCACCCGTCTCCCTTTGTCGTGGTAATGGCTCCTCTTTTTCTACGTCTCACCATCACACTCTTCCTCCTCAATACTATTCAGTTACTTTCAGGGCATTAAGTGGGCCGGGTCCTGCCGGTGTCAGCACTGGCAGTTCTAAAAAGCAGGCGCTGACATGGGTCCCTATCGGGCTCTCCATTTTTGCCCTCACTCTCAGGATGAAAAAATATATAAACTCTGCAGCAGTGCCACCCTTCCCTGCCTTTGAGGGAACTTTGAAACTCCATATAATTCTTGCAGACTCATTATTACAGCACCGAAGCATTTTCAAAATTGTATACAACAAATCCATAGTTAATGCTTATTTATGAATGTATGATGGTACAACGCATACTTTTACAATGCATACCTTTAAAACGCATTTTTTACAACGCAACATCCATTACAACGCATTCCATTACACCGCGTGCCATTACAATTAATTTTTTTTTAAACTACCTTTACAACGCATTCCATTACAACGCATACTACCTTTACAGCACATACCATTACAACGCATACCATTACATTGCATGTATGATAAGTATTGGATAGTGTAGGGGTAAAAATTACTATTCTAACTCCAGGGGGTGCCACAGTAGGGTAAGTGTTGGATAGTGTAGGGGTAACATTTATTATTCTAACTCCAGGGGGTGCAACAGTAGGGATAAAATGAAACTCCTTTGCTGGTACATGCTATGGCATGATGCTAGTGTCTCATTCGGTAAATCTCACAGGAATTTTAAAATTATTTGTAAAGAATGCATGCAAAACAAAATTAGTGACCCGTGGCTGGCTCCTTTTGGAAGCCACCAAAAGTTCGCAAGTTCGAACCGCACACTTTACATAACAATGTGTGTGTTTTAAGCATGACATTCTCATGCACTGTAATTCCTTGTCATCCGTCTGCATGTTACTTGGCCCACAGAAGAGATACTTGAAACTAGCAGGAGAAGCACATTGAGCAAGCAGAATGAAGTCACCTTACCACTGACCATTGGCTGCAGTATTTACCATTCACGGAAGTGAGGCAGGATACTGGCATACTTACGGTTCATTCAGTTTAAGCGCTGCCGCCCACTTCCGGTGTGACCGTCTGTTCCCATACATTGCGTGTCACGCGGTTTGGTGCTTACTTGAACGCTATGTCAAAGAACAGTATGTTTCAGCACCCACGCTAATGTGCTGCATAGCTAAATGCATATAAGATCCTAATGGCGAGACCGATTGGCATCGCCAATGCTTGTTTCAGCTGTCCTGGCCAGTGTTCCCTACAACATAACCCATCAGCCTTCAAGCAGGACATTTCTTTGGAATCAAGCGGCCTACAAATACTCTCTTACAATTAATCTTCCGTGAGTGGATATAGAATCGCAACCTGTTAGTTGAACTGTGATGAGCATAGGCACCATTCAAGCATACAGTATGGGCATACAAAGAGCTTGTTCTTAAATTGTGTGGGCGTAAAGGGCACACTTTAACGCTGCTCTTTTGGGTGATACGTATAAACCATAATGGAGCAGTGCGATTGATAAATATTGAAATTAGCACACACGGTAATGCTCCGATTTTACGAATTATGGACAGAAAATTGGATGGATATTGTATGATTTTTTTATTGCAAGCATTGCAAGCATGCAGCACCCACTCCAGGAGCCAGATTGATTTATTTTTTTAATGTATTTTGTTTTCGTATGCTTGCGCTGATACATTAATAAATATATAAATACATAAATCTCTTACACCAGAGACATTCACTTGCCAAGGACAATGCTATTGGCTTTGCCATTGCTTGCTTTGTATTGTGTTTGTGTGTGTGGGTGTGCGTTTGTGCGTGGGTGGGTGTGTGCGCGTGTGTGTGTCAGAGAGATTGAAGGAGAGAGCGGAGAGTGCAAGAGAGAAAGAGAGAGTTTGTGTGGGTGAATGAGTGAGTGAGTGAATGAATGAATGCAAGAATTAATACATGGTTTGAAGGATGATGAGGGGCATTGACAGATTAATGAAGTGCAAGTGCCTTCCTAGGTGGTTGAATATTTTATTGTGTGGATAAACGAGTGATGGTTTGAAAGGAAAAATGGCTGAGAGGTGGGTGAATGCGGTCAGATTATACCAATCCTATGCTAGAGGTTTCTTGCAGGTGCTGTGTTAATGCTATAAAGCACTAGTAATACTACAGTAGTTGCTAGTATGGTGTAAGTGGAAGCATTACACCAGCGCTGGATACCATTATGCCAACAATGGCCACACATATAATGAAATACCATTAGTACATCAGGGTTTGGCCCCCTTGTTGCTAGAATGCCTAGAATGTTAACTTAATTCAGCTTGTTGGACAGACTGACTATTGATTGTAACCTGCAGCATAATCAGTGGCTGGCGCCTGACTGCGACCCAAACTTGTCAAAACATACCTCAAAGTCAAAATAGTCACGCTTACTCGAGTGGATGTATTTTGACATATTTACATTTGCTTTGCCATTAGGATTTTCAGTTTAATGCTACACTTACAAAGAGCATAGTTTCAGCTCCGAGTTGTTCGATATTACTTTCCAGATCAACATTGTGGTCGCTTCTGGCACAGCAGTGGCGAATTTTTTTTCCCTCAAACTTATTTTTATTAAAGTTTCACAGGATTCGGAAAATAGCAATCTGCAGGTTAATAGATCGCTAAAGCCCATACTAATAAGCCACAGAACAGCACAGTGTGGCATTGAACATCGAGATCTTTCACGTGGTAAGTCATAGTCATAAAAAAGTGCCATCTCCAAAACATGAATTTAACCTAAAAAAAAAAAACCTTCAAAGCCCCTTCCCCCTCTCTCCCACCCTCACCAAAATAACATAATGAACCTCAAAACGCCCCAGAGATGTGAAAAATAAAAGGAGGGAAACAAGGATGTATAGTTCACAGTTTGTTGAGCGTTGTCAGTTGGGTAAAGATTGGATAAATATTCTAACTCGATATGGATCATGGAGAATCAGAACTGGAAGAGGTGCAATACTTGCATATTTGGAGAACAGACCTATAAGTGAAGGCCCCAGGAGGGATGTAGGACGTTACAACGCATACATTCACAACGCATACCATTACAACAAAACTTTTACATTGCAGGATCCATTACAATGCATGCCATTACAACGCATGCCATTACAACGCAGCTGCTATTACAACGCATACCATTACAACGTAAGTATGGGTAAGTATTTGTTTTTTAATTAATGGGAATGTAATAGTAGTGTAAGTTTTGGATAGTGTAGGGGGTTAAAATTACTATTCTAACTCCAGGGGGGTGTAATAGCAGGGTAAGTGTTGGATAGTGTAGGGGTTAAATTCTATTCTAACTCCAGGGGGGCGTAATAGTAGGGTAAGTGGTGGATGGTGTAGGGGTTAAAATGTAATTAAATACTTACCCATACATACGTTGTTATGGCATGCGTTGTAACAGCAGCTGCGCTGTAATGGCATGCATTGTAATGGCATGCGTTGTAATGGATCCTACGTTGTAAAAGTTTTGTTGTAATGGTAGTGCGTTGTTTTAGTTGCATTGTAATGGCTGTTTCCCCCGAGGAGAGGTAGGACATAACAAGCCCCATGTATGCTCAATTTTTAAAAAATAAACTCTAACATTGTCCGCCATCCTTTTTAAGTACCTACCATAGGCGTGCATGCCATTGAGTCCTAGATGGTGCCTCCCGCTTTTTCCAGTCGGCGGCTTTCGCCAGCTTTGCTGCTCCAAAACATATCCACATTATGGCCCTATCACTCCTAGTTTGGTGTTTCAGACAGTTGTCCCTGAGACCCAAAAGTGCAGAGCCAGAGGTGTCAAGAATGAGATAGCCCTATGTATATTTAATTGGTGCTGACATTTCTGTCCAAAGCCCCAACAAATTGTTGGGCAATCCCACAAAATATGACGAAAATCTCCTAGGAGGCCAGGACCCCTCCAACAAAGTTCAGACGTGCAAGGAAAGAATTTTCTTAGCTTGATGGGGTACAAATACCAGTCATAAAGTATAGAGAGCGCCTCTCATGCCAAACAAGTTATTGCTGTCAGAGGTGTCTTGAAGTATGAACAGCTAATGACAGTTATTGCCATTCGTGCTTCAAAGCGGAGTTAGTATGCATGAGGATACAAAATTAAATATACACATGTTTTTCATAATATCTGTGTAATGTGCGCATGCAGTAGAACAAGTCCACATGCTGAAACAATGAGAAATACATGCACGAGAAAATGCGCATGCATAAACAGTATTCAGCATGCACATGAATTAGCAGAATTCAACTTATTACATCACCCTCCCCCTCAGTCTTTTCCAAGTTGAGCTTCAGGCAGCTGCTTTTCATCCAGGTGGCTATGTCTCTCATTCCTTCCTGGAAGCACAGTCTGGTGTCTTTGGGGTTCTTCGTGAGGGAGAGGATGAGCTGGGTGTCTCCGGCTTAAGATACTATGCTTAGCCCGTGTTGTCTGATGCAGGCTGCGAGGGGGGTCATGTAGATGTTGAAGAGCATGGGGCAAAGCAATGACCCTTGGGGAACTCTGAAGTTGATCTGTGTGGGTCCTGAGAGGAAGGGAGGGAGTCTGATCCTCTGTGTTCTGCCAGAGAGAAAGGAATGGATCCAGGAGAGGGCGGTTCCTCGTATCCCTGCGTTGTGGTGTCTGGCTACGAGGGTGCGATGTGAGATGATGTCAAAGGCTGCGGAGAGTTCTAGTAGGATGAGGGCTACAGTGTGTCCCTGGTCCAGTAGCCTGCGAATGTCATCAGTGGCAGCAAGGAGGGCAGTCTCAGTGCTGTTGTTGCTGAGGAATCCATACTGGGAGGCATCTAGGATGGTGTTCTCTTCGATGAAGGCGGTCAGTTGTGTGTTTACGAGTCTCTTGGTGACTTTGGCAGTGAAGGGGAGGAGAGAGATGAGCTGGTAGTTTTCAGGTTCGTCGGGTTGGCCGTGGGCTTCTTGAGGCGAGGTATGACGTCCGCCTCCGCCCGCTTTCAGTCATCGGGAAGATGCCGGATTCGAAAGAGACATTGATGGTGTGTCCTAGTTCGGATGCGATGGCGGTGGTGGTCCTGTGGTAGATGTGCAGTGGGCAGGGGTCTGTTGGGGCTCCTGAGTGGGTGTTCTTCATGGTCACAGTGGTGTGATCGACGGTGGCAAGATTCCAGGTGGTGATGGTCGGCTCTATGTCGGTGGTGGTGGAGCGTGGGGTGGTGTCCGACATCTGTTCGCTGAAGTTGTCATAGAGTGACTTGATTTTCAAATGGAAGTAGGAGTTGAGCTTGTCACAGAGTTCCTGGGACGGTGTGATGTCCATGGTTTCGCTGAGGGGTTTGGTGAATTGCTGAATGACGTTGAAAAGTTCTTTAGCATTGGTTGCGTTGGTGTGGATTTTGTTCCTGATAAAGGTCCGCTTGGTGTCTCTTAAACACTGGTGGTATTCCTTCAGGGCCGTCCGGTAGCTGTTCAGGTTTTCCATGGTTTTCTGGTTTTGCCAGGTTTCCTCGAGGCATCTCCAGTAGCCCCAGACTGGTTGGAGATCGGTGGTGAACCAAGTTGCTTTTAGGGGGCATTGTTTGCCAGGTTGGTAAAGTGGTGCATGCTTGTCGGCGCAGCTGGAGATCCAGCGGTGTAGTTCCTGGGCCTTGGAGTTGGCGTTGGTCGTGGTGCAGGCAGGGTCTAGAAGGAGGGTGGGGTTGATGTGCTCCTTTGTGATCTTACTCCAGTTTCTTTGAAGCCGGCGTGGGGGGGGGTTTGGGTCCAGTGGATGTGTTGAAGGTGAAGTGAACGCAGTGGTGGTCCAGCCAGGGGGGGCTGCGAGACGTGGCTGAAATGGATGTTTGTCCCTCCTGCGAAGATGGGGTCGAGGGTATCTCCAGCTCTGTGCATGGGGGTGGTGACGAGCTGTTTCAGTCGGAGGTCGGAGAGGTTGTTGAGGAGGGTGATGATGTCGGGGTCACTCTGGTTGTCGAGGTGGAAATTGGGGTCTCCGAGTAGAATGTAGTCCATGGAAGCGATGGCGTAGGGTGTGCCAAGGTCTGTAATGGAGGTTACCGTTTGGGTGCGTGGTCTGGGGGTCTGTA
This sequence comes from Lissotriton vulgaris, assembly GCF_964263255.1. Classification (NCBI taxonomy): domain Eukaryota; kingdom Metazoa; phylum Chordata; class Amphibia; order Caudata; family Salamandridae; genus Lissotriton; species Lissotriton vulgaris. The sequence goes on along the minus strand of NC_141696.1, from coordinate 243,931,793 downwards.
GGCGAGGGTGTCCCATAGAGTGGTCCTGGGTTTGGTTTGGTTTGGATCTGGAAGTGGAGGTGCTCTTTGTTTGGAGTGGGGGGTCACTCTTGTTGGAGGTGGAGAGTCAAAGGGAGGTCTTGTGAGCGATGGCGAGTCCTCCTCCTGGGCGGTAGGGGTGGTCCCTTCTCTGGATTTTGTATCCGTTGGGGATGGCAGTGGCGATATCGGGCCGGAGGTGGCGTTAGTCTAGGGTTCGTGAGGAAGGCGACGACGGGAGCTAGCATGACGAATAGGTTGATATGATAAATAAAATTTATAAAGCGCACATACACCTACGGTTTCTTGGCGCTGGTTCCAGGTCTCTATTGTGTGTCTGTGTAGGGAGCGTACTTTGAGGAGGATGCATATCAGTGCTCCTGTGGTGCAGGTTTCCAGTGAGTGTTCGGCGGTCTTGGGGGCGCAGTCGATAGTGAAGGATCGTTGGCAGTGTCTGCATGAGAACTGTTCTTGGGTGGTGTTAGGTGTGGCTCTTTGGCAACCATTGAGTCTTCTGGGATTGAGTACATGGAGATAGGCGGTGATGTATCAGCGGGGTTCCGGAAATCCAGGGTTCCTGGCCCTGGCTGCGATTGGGTCGTGGACGGGCGCATACTGGCTTGCCTTAGGCGTGCCTTCGGTGCGCCAGCGGCTTTCTCGCTGTGCGCGGCAGCCATTAAGCCTAATTTGACATATTAGGATCAGGCATATTAGAAGGTAGCTTCACTCATGTGCAGGCTTCCAAAGCAAGAACCACAGCACTCTAGTCCCAAGGTGGGAACAACTGGATCCCTCTCAGTCACTCCTGGCTATGGGAGGGTGGGGGCCCATGGACCTCCTCGGTCTTTACAACTCCATAACAGCATCACCCAGTCGCCATATTAAAGTCAGGTGCACTGCCCACGATATGCCGTGTGTCTCCTACCTTCAATGTCATTGTTCCAACAGTCCCATTTTGCTTCACAGGTTGGGGCCACCTGCTGAGCTGGGTCAGAGCCTCTGTGATTCCCCCCTGGCTCCCCACAATACTCCGTTCACCACACAGGATAAACAGTGGAGACTCGGGCTGCTGCAGTCCTTATCTCGGCTAGAATCCGATGGCAAGTAATTTTCTCCTGGGCTCGGCTGGAAGTTGGTCACCAATGCCCCTAGCACCTGGTCACTCACTGCGCCTCAAGGAATTGTCATTCCTATTTCATCCCTGGGTCCCCCACGAGAGTCAATTGCTGCCATCATGATCAGCGTAGGCCCACCTGGGATCCATTTGCATCCAGGTCTCTTGCACAGGTATTGGAGATCAAAAGCACCAGATTCTTTTCATGAGTTGTTCATTTCGTCATTTTGAGTTGTTTTGCGCTAATTTGTTGTATTGCACCTTAGTTTGTTTGTCAATTATAGCAGAGCCCCTGTGAATTACTTCAACTCGGCTATCGTACCTGGCCACACCCGAGAAGTTATTTTTCTGTTGTATTATTCGTGTTGTATTATTCGCTCTAACTTGTTACATTATTTATTTGAGAGAACACCCTAAGCTGCTCCTGGAACAATCCCCTAGCCGGTCAGTCACCATAGAATCAGCTTAATGATGACCTCTCAATCTGCCCAACACTTTCAACAAAGCAAAGTTGGAAGATTGGTTCCCCTTTTGTCCCTCTATATATGTGTTTTCTTGTGACCTGATCAAAAACATGAGTTGCACATCCATCAAGCAGAGATTGAAAGGGGCTAACCTAAAGCCCCCTTCAGTGTTTTGTCATTTCATATGCTCTGGTAGACCTAACAACCCTTGCCAAGTTAGGATATTGCTAAAGAGTATTAACACTTGCCACTCAGCCTGCTGAGCCTCCAAGCAGAATGAGATTAAGTGGTTCTGGATTCAATGAAGATTACGTTAATGGAGTGTATGCAAGCATTTAAGGGTTGGATAGCACATAAAGGTCTTTGAAGGCATTTTGTTTGCATGGAGGGTGAGTATGAGTCCAGGGAGGTTGACACCATCTGAATGAAGGTTAGGTAAACAATATTCAGAAGCCTGAACATTAAACAGATAACCAGGATTATTGTGTGGTGTTTATCTTTTCAGATGTGCTGGTTACCTCCCCAGCAGCTTCATTGGTTTAAGTAAATCAGCCAAGGATTCTTTTTAAAGAGGTAGAAAAAACACAATCGTGATTCTTTTCTTTTTTAATTAAAAAGTCCTTTTTATTAATGAATGTCCATAAATCTTGATTTTCATGACTTCATAAAAACAATTCTTGACCTATAGCCAACACATGTTTCACGAAGCAGCTGCTTCTTCATTAAATTCAAAAACATTCTACAGAATGCTCACCCCAGGATAAGGGTATCCAAAAGAACAACATGTATTATCCTTAGGGATAAATTGATTACTTTATCAGATTGATTTATTTTTAATCCTCATCAGCATGATAAGGGTAATGATGTGGATTGAGTACAGTGACAACTTCGGCCCGCATGAGAAGTTCAGTTTTAGTTGAAACGTGATTATAAAGATGAGTTCTGTATAAACGCACTGTGGCGGGGGTGTCTCCTACATAGCCCTGGTCACAAACAACAACAAAAATTGTTGTGCATGTATACCAGTATACTCCACTTATATTTTCTCGTCAAAATAAACAAGTAGTACCCTTCTATCAATATCTCTACTACCATCCTTCTTCTTTGCTTACAGATCACTCTGCTATATTTTAAACTGTTATTTCCTTTCCAATATCCAACTAATGAGTTCAACATCTGCTGAAAGTGAGCCCCAAGCAGAAGGTGGCAATGTAAACAACGGTACTTTGACGTCATTTTCCTCTGGTAGAAGCACATCGAATCTGAAATGCAACATAGCAAGCAGAACTTTGGGATAGAAATATATTTTTGGATGACTATTGTTATCCATCAGCTGCATACACTTTTTATATCCAAACACAAATGCCAATGCTGCCAGTTAGATAACAATTTCACTAACTTAGCGTCTCACAATCGAATAAAACATAAAGTGAGGGGATCAGTGTCTCTTGAAAGAATCTACAATTTTATTTCATTGATAAATTATTTTTCTTTTTTTCTTTGATTGTTCATACTCTTTACACTTTAGAAAAACATTTATGACAAACAAACATTATAACACATTGATGTACATTTCAAACACTGATATACTCAGTTTCTAACAGCCAATTTCCGTTGTATTTTTTAGAGAGGCGTCACAACAAACAACACACTGGTGAGTGAGTTGATATGAATGGTTAAGAGCACAGTGTACATTTAATACATACAGTTGAGCTTGGCTTAGTCCTGTTATATCATTGTTTCAGGTGGTTCAACGCCGGGTACAAAGGAGATTTCATCTCAATAATTAAGATATACTATGTGAAAGGTAAGAGGCAGGAGACGGATGTCGAGCCGCCTAGTAGGTTTAAGATGTGGTTGAAAGGCAGACTTTAATCGAGATCTCCCCCCACTTATTTCTTTCAGTGTGGTCCTGATGAGAACTCCACAAATAGGAGGAGTTCGAAACGCGTAGACCTTATCTTGTAGGATGCCATAAGAAGCATAAAACAGTTTCTCATTGTTGAAAAAAGAACCTACAAATGATTTGAACAACTGTCTATGGCACCATGTATAATTAGACTGAATTGTATCTAAGTGCAAGGAAGATTTCTGTGTTCTAGAAAACGTGTGAGTGTGATTGACTGTGAGTGTTTGTGATTCACAATGTCTGAGAGGGTGGGGAGTGTTTGAAATGTACATCAATGTGTTATAATGTTTGTTTGTCATAAATGTTTTTCTAAAGTGTAAAGAGTATGAACAATCAAAGAAAAAAAGAAAAATAATTTATCAATGAAATAAAATTGTAGATTCTTTCAAGAGACACTGATCCCCTCACTTTATGTTTTATTCGATTGTGAGACGCTAAGTTAGTGAAATTGTTATCTAACTGGCAGCATTGGCATTTGTGTTTGGATATATTAGGCTGTGGCTTGGCCTTGCTGCTTGGGAGCCCATACCCGGTGGTTTTGAAATTGCATACACTTTTTAAGCAAATGCAGCTGCAAGGTTGTTGAAGATTAACATATTAAACACAAATGTTAATTCTTACTGCTGTTTGCCAGACCTCACTGCTTGCAAAAGAGTAAAAAAACCACAACAGCTGGAACTCTTCATGATTTTTTTTTGAACGACAAGAGCATTGCGGGTGCTTTTGAGCTCGTGTGTCTTCCCAAATGCTTATATGATTTACGCAAAGAAGAAACATGGTCTGAAGCTGGGAGAGTTCAGGCTGCGCTATGAACATATCTGCCAAGCGTAGCCCAAAGAACATTCCAGAACTGGTAAATATGCATTGCCAGTTCCCCTCAGAGCCAATGAAAAATAATGCAGTTTTTCGGCGTACATGCACGGTGGCATATCAACAGGCCCCATCAGTAAATATATTCCACATGTATGGTGGAAACGAACATAGGCGTTACTGCGTTTGCCTCCACACAGGAAAAGATGAGCAAACGAAGTGTGCTGTATTAGGTTCTCCTTGAAGGCTTTAAATGCGCACTATATACTCCGAAACTCAGACGCCAGGATCCCACACCCTTCCGACCCTGTTACATCATTCGGATCAGGACTCCAAAATTGTTGTTGGCTTGTCAGTTGGCTCTTCCAATTGGGAAATATATAGGGTGGGTATTACACTGTGTTATGCTCCTCTGAGCCCATTCGTCTGGCGGAATGAACCATAAACCTACAGATTGTGTTTTTTCTGTAGTTGAGCTGTGGTTAGCTCATCTGTCAATGTCTGAAGACCACCCCGGCGCTAATAGACACATATCCCACTCTCAAAAGATGCTTTTTATATGCGATTTTTGTGTGCATGAATGTTTCAATGCTTTTTATTTGTATTGTTTCTTGGTTATTTTAAGCTGGAAAAAATATATAGCTGTGTTGTTGTCTTTTCACTTCTTATGCCAAGTAAAGCATTTATGCCTCTGGTAGTGGTACGAGACTCGGCGCTGAACTTCCCTCATGGACGTCATTTAGGGGTCGCCTGGAATCGCAGCTGCGACCCCTGGCTTGTCTCCTGCGACCCCCAGCACTTTCGATACGACGCCCTGACCTCAGAGGACAAGTATCTAACTTGGAAAACAATAATGTATTGTTACAGGTGGTGTGGATCGTGGAGAGAGTAAGAAACAAATACAGGGGAGAGAAGGAGAGAGAAAGAGACAGAGGAGGTAAGGGTAAAAGGCTTTGAGGCAAAATAAGGGTAAAATAACGAAAAGTAGAAGACACTACAGAGAGAATGGTAAGCGATCAAGAGACAAACACAGGAGGATGCATGTTTGAGAGAGACAAACAGGAATGAAAGAGACACCAATAATGCTGTGACATAGACAGATGAAAAGGACAGATAAGGGAGTAGGAAAGGAGGGAGAAAGGTGAAAGAAAGTGGAAAAAGAGACAGAAGAGGTGAGAAAGTTAGGTGAGAGAGGGGAACATGTATTATAAGGAGATCGGTGAGAAAGACTCAGTTAAGGTAGACAGGAGGGGTGAGCAAGAGTCAGCAACAGGTGAGTACGACGTAACAGATCATAGAAAAGTTAGACAAATCACACACAGCTGAGGGGAGGGTGACAGCGTGTCACAAGTTAAATGACATCACTTCCTGTGATATCATTGAGGTAAAAAAATGTGATGTACTTCCACCTACCCCTGGGATTTTGGTGAATCTACGCCCATTGCCTCCCATAGTCTTTCATATCTATCTATCTATAGATAGATAGATAGATAGATAGATAGATAGATAGATAGATAGATAGACAGACAGACAGACAGACAGACAGACAGACAGACAGACAGACAGACAGACAGACAGACAGACAGACAGACAGACAGACAGATAGATAGATAGATAGATAGATAGATAGATAGATAGATAGATAGATAGATAGATAGATAGATAGATAGATAGATAGATAGATAGATAGATAGATAGATAGATATGAAAGACTATGGGAGGCCATGGGCGTAGATTCACCAAATGGGAGCAGAACATTTATGAATTTACTGTTATACTATATGAACTTTGATGATTTTCTAATGCTGTGCTTCAGCCTGAACCGTTGAATATTGTTCACTATTAATAATTTTAGTTTTTTCACCTCAATCACATGAGCACTTTTTTTCGGTTGACATACTATAGATCATGTCTTATGTTGTGTGCAGCATATTGTTCTTAAGAGGACACACTGTCTGTATAAACAGGTTGAGTCATTAGCTGTTTAATTGAAATTTCTACTTGCAGTTCATTAATTGTGCAATATAACAATTTGCATTAGCATTACACTACAGTTGAAATCTCATTGGAGGCAAGTAGTTCGAAAAAATGAAAATTGTGGAAATCATAATAATTGATTTTACCACAGTAGTTTCCATCAGCCGTTTTCCGCACCGGATTTTATTCGTGCTTCCTACATCACGTGACTATACCACAGGGCTATAAGAAATCTCCCGATTGGCTCATTGTTAACCTGATCGGTTCCGCGTTTGGAACGCCGCGAGCCCCCCGTGTTTCTCACACAGTAAGTCTGTTATGCTGTTCCTTGACCTCGTTCCTTTCATTTTGTATTTTACCCCATAGATTTCCTCCTTTTGTATATCCTACCGTTTAGTACGTCATACCTAGTCTTCATTGTTTTTACTTACTAGAGGTGATAACGTTATGCAATAACCTGCAACACTTTGCCGTTATACGTAGGAAGATGTCTGCTATGTATTTCCATTGTTTATGAATGCCAATTTTGTCTATTTGGTTGATAACATTTTGAAGATACAATTCACGTAGTTCAATCTGTTTGTAATATGAATACATTTGTTTTTGGTTCGTTTTCTGAATGCTAAGGTCCTGTATGTTTCCATTCACAGGCCCCTGATGAAGGGTTGGTCTGATCAACCCGAAATTCATTGGGCATGAAGTAATGCAATGAATGTCTTATGATCTGAATTAATTTCTACAAATATTTTGACAAAGAAATCTATTTGAATTGAATAAAAACATATGATGATCTCAACAGCGACATGATTGTTTCATTTGGAATACTAAAGATAACCAAGCCAAGTTAAATCAGTGAAGAAACCTCATGGTTTCATGTTAAATGAGCGCGCCCTTTGTGATCTCCGAATCACACATTCTCCCAATTACGTAAGGCACTGAAAGGCACAGTGCGACAAGGATTGCGCCTAAAACCTCTTGAAACTTTATTTAACACTATAGGAGTGCACGGAGATAACAACAACCATAAACTTGTGGTAACGCCACAAATAAAAAAAGCAAACTGAGGGGGCAGAAGTTTCACTGCTAATGCAGTCAATGGGTAGAACACGATTCCACTACATTTAAGAAGCATGACCAATCTTATGACCTTTAGGAAAGCGTTAAAAACCTGGCTCTTTACCAACTAGCTGGAAATATACATATTTTCACAAAATCTCCGGTAGGACTTTACTTCAGCGTCAGGACACCTGCGGGTAGCAGCTGCGCTTTACAAATGCAGTTAACATTAACATTAACATTTTTAGTTGGAGTGTAAATAAGATTGTGAATAATTCTCATTATGACCTTGCAGTAAATATATATGTGTCCATTTACTGCAATTAAAAGGTAATTTGCCACCTATCACTGTTTCCAGTCGCTAACATCTTGGCACGTCCACTTTGCATGTCATTAGTGATAAATATCACTGACATGCAAAGTGGGGCCCAAGATGGTCGCTATCTCCTACTAGCTGTCGCTAACTGGTGTTAGCGACAGCTAGGTAATAGGGAGATAATTTTATCTCCGCTTTCTTGGCTTTTAAAGCCAAAAAGCGGAGATAAACCCCCTTGATGATATGCCCCTATATTCTTTGTTTTTTAATGTTTGCCCATTGATTGGCTAGTTGTGGTTGTGGTTTCTATAACTGTGCTTCTGACTCTCAGCTCAACTTCTGACTTGTTGGTACTGCCCAACCCCATCAGGTATTTCAATCTACCCTGCCGTTCAATTGAAACTGGTTAGGCACTAAGGGCCTGATTTAGATCTAGGCAGACAGCTCGCTGTTCCGTCATGCATCTGGAGTAAAGTACCCGATCCCCATTACGGATGAGCCGCCATCCTTATTTTAAATGACCGTAAAGCAGGCAGTCATTCAAAAAGCATTGGCAGGACTGCAGTCATTGTGGTTCCTGTGAATGCATAGTGATCTGTGCATTGTGGCTGGATCAGTAGGATGCATCCCTGTTGGGTAGAGGATTTGTTTTTGCTTTAAAAAAAGAAAATATCAAAACAGGATTTCTTGTTGTAAAGAAAAGACAGAATGCTCATCTTGCCATGGAAGAAGAATTCCCTGGTGGGGAGCATTATTACAATTTTACTGTTGCTTACGGTAAGGTTGTGACTGACGGTAGGGAAAAATAAAAATAAATAGCTACATGTCCACCCATCTAATTTGGGGGTGGACTGATATGTAGCCATTTTCCAATGACTCTTACTCCCCAGGGCCATCAGAGGAGATGGAGAAGGAGTAGTCTCTGCTATGGCCAATCTTAAACTCCGACCAACATTAAATTAGGCAGGCCGCCCACTATGTTAGCAGAGAGGGAACTTCGTCACGTTCCTGTCAATATATGAACCAAGCCCTAACTACCTCGAGCTAAAAGCTGATTAGACTGAGCTTACTATTCTCAACCAAAGGATGGATCTCTTGGCCAACACTTACTGGCCCTCTGAGCTCTGAGCCTCTCCTATCCCAGCAGCCTCTTCCAAGAGCCTGGGCGTCATGGTAGACAGTCAACTGTTCATCATTCCCACAGATCAAGGGTGTCATAGGGAAGCGCTTTGGCTTATTAAAGTCCAGTAAGAAGGTTGCTTCTCTTCTTTTCTGGGTAAAGCCCATGCACACTGGGGATTGGCTAACCACAGGGGGTTGGGTACCCACAAGGAATTTGGGTGTCCACTGCATATTTGGCACCAAATGAAGGCTATGCGCAGCAGGGGGTTATCCCCCAGTGGGTGTGTTGGCCACCCATAGGGGACTGGCTGTCTGCAGTGAGTTGGGTGCAGGGCAAAGGCCATATCCAGCAGTGAGTTGGCTGCCAATATGAGGTTCATACCCTATATTGTTTTAAGTACGTGTGGGTTGGGCACAGTGGAAAAGTTGTGCACAGCAGTAGGTTGGCTGCCTGTGGTAGTGTCAGAACACCAAATGCGACCTCCCCAGGAACAGACGCTAGACCCCAACACCCCCTGACCAAACACAGGAGACAGTGATTGAAACACTAATCTCCTGAATTCAACCAGAAGGGAAAGGGGAAGTGGAAGACAAACAAGAGAGACTTCAATGGTGATGGTACCGACCAGAACTCGTCTTTCTTCGGTTATTTTCTTCTGGCAATACCTGTAACAATGACAATAATGTAACTCTATTCTAAAACTATTAAATTCAGACTCTAATTATTCTTTAGATATTACTCTCATTACCTTTTTCACCATTGACTTTGCCCCACTCTATGTTTGCCTGAGCTTTTCTTTGATCAGTTGTAAGAACTTCAGCTCCCGCTCAAGAACTGAAGAATGGAATAAGGAATAATGTTCTTTCTCGCTTTCGTGATAGGAAAGGTTGAAATTATAAAGTTCGATTCTCACGAAAGCTTGAGCAGTCTTGAATTGAACTGCAAGTCTATACGTGCTTCTGAGCACTCAATTCCATGAAGCAAGAGTTTTTGAATAGTCACTTAACAATTGTAATTCAGTCACTGTACTCCTCACAGGTTGCTGAGGTGACGCAGAATTCAATTAAAAACTGAATATCTTACTTGGTTCTGAAGAATGGAAACCTTCTCTTCACAGAAGGCAATCCTCCAAATAATTACGCTTATTTCATATCCTCGACTTCTCACTATCTCCTGTACTTGACAATAATAGTTCTCTGACGGCCAATGGACTCTGAAGATGAATTCGTGAAAGAAACAAATTACCACAAAACTCGAGTGTTACTCTAGAAATAGTTCTGAATACTTTCCTGGACAAAACTGCTCTGAAACTCTGAAGAAGCGCACTAAAACTCAGGCGCGCTGAGGAAACGCTGCTCTCTCTGTCGATCTTTTCAGTTGAAGTGCGCAGTTACCTGGGCGCGCATGCGCCAAATCGATGTTACTGATCTCGCGCTCCGGAAGACTAGAGCGAGAACCTTTGTCTTCTCGCAGTGGCATAGCTGGAGCAACTGAAGACAGACTCAAAACCCTGAGAATGGATTTCAGAGTGGTCGTCCAGGTAGGTCCTTGACGTAACCAGTGTGGATATTTATTGAATGATCTCTGGTTCTTGCAATTTCGTTTCTTGACCTTGCAGAAAGTGGGACTAGGCAATGGGGTCATGACAGTACTCCCCACCAAAAGGCGTCCCTTCATTCTTGGCTTGTTTGGATTTGACTGATGAAACTCTCGCACAAGTCTAGGAGCATGAACATTGTCAAACGGCTCCCAAGAGTTCTCTTCAGAGCCAAAACCCTTCCAACTGATCAAATAATGCAATTTACCTTTTCTGATTTGAGAATCTAGAATTTTATGTACCTCAAACTCATCTACAGAATCTACTTCTATAGGTTTAGGTGTGGATTACATTCTTAAGTGTTGTGGGCTTTTCTTTATCAAAGATACATGAAAGACTGGGTGAACTTTCAAATATGATGGCAAGTGTATTTTAACTGAGACTGGGTTGATCATTTTATCTACCTTAAAAGGTCCGATAAATCTGGGTTGAAACTTGTGGTTTTCTTTTAACCTAAGGTGTTTGGTGGATAGCCAAACCTTGTCTCCTGCTCTGAAGGGAGAATTTTTTCTTCTCTTCTTATCTGCTTGTGCCTTATAACTGTTCTTAGCTTTTTCGAGATTTTCTTTGGCTTGACTTAGGGAATCTTGCATTTTTTCTACAAAACCCTCAACTGCTGGAACTGGAGCCTCCTCCCTACTTAGAATTAAACTAGGATGTCTACCATAGTTCAAGTAAAAGGGGGACAAACCTGTGGAGGAGTGTTGAGCATTATTGTAGGCAAATTCAGCTGACCAAACTAGATCTGACCATCCCCCCTCCTGATTCATCAAATAAAGTCGTAAATATTGTTCTAGCTCTTGATTGACTCTCTCGGTTTGTCCATCAGTTTCCGGGTGGAAACTGGTTGATAAACGAGCGTCTATTCCCAATCTTTTGGTGAAGGCCTTCCAAAAGTGGGAAACAAATTGTGACCCTCGATCTGTGACTATGACTTGTGGAATGCCATGCAGTCTGACAATATGCTGAGTAAATATTTGAGCCAACTGAGGAGCTGAAGGGATACCTTTTAAGGCTACAAAATGGGCCATTTTAGAAAAAGTGTCCACCATCACTAATATTGTATTCAACCCTTGACTAACTGGGAGATCTACAATAAGGTCCATGGAAACCGTATGCCAAGGATGAGGGGGGGTAGGCAAGGGCATTAACTGTCCCAAAGGAGCCCTTCGATCAGATTTGCCTCTCAAGCATCGCTCGCAGGTGGTAACATACTGTCGTATCTGTGATCTCATCTCCGGCCACCAAAAATTTCTCTCAATTAACTCTGTAGTTTTCTGGATTCCCTTGTGACCAGCTAAGGCTCCATCATGGCAAAACTTCAAAGCCTTCTCCTGTAACTCCTTTGTAGGAAGGTATAGGCTATTCTGATGATAAGGCAATCCCTTTCGAATATCTCTATTGGAGTCTTCTTTGGACCACACCTTCATTTCATCTGAAGATAACGCCTTCTGTATCTCTTCGGTGAAATCAGTTGTAATGGAAATGGCAACAATTTTCTCCTCTGGAATTATCGATTGATCTTTTGGATTGACATCTCTGGAATTAGAATCGATTCTGGAAAGCGCATCTGCTTTAACATTACTGGTGCCTGGTCTGAAAGTGATAACAAAATTGTAATCCGCGAAGAACAGAGACCAACGAAGCTGACGTGCTGTCAACGTCTTTGCTGACTTTAAAAATTGCAGATTACGGTGATCAGTATAGACAGTAACCTTGTGAGCTGCGCCAAGTAAATAATGTCTCCATTCAAGAAAGGCCGCCTTGACGGCTAACAATTCTTTGTCCGAGATGGAATAGTTGCATTCAGGAGGAGTCAATTTCCGAGAGTAATAAGCCACTGGGTGCAACTGACCTGTAGTCGGATGGCGTTGAGATAAAATCCCTCCTATGGCGACATCTGAGGCGTCAGCCTCCACAAAAAATGGTTCTTCAGGTCTGGGATGTAATAGAATGGGAGCCTGAGTGAAAGATCTTTTTAAAAATTGGAAGGCTGTTTCCGCTTTCTCGTCCCACTCAAACTTGACTCCTTTTCTCAATAAGCGTGTAATGGGACTAACCTTATGAGAAAAGTCTGGAATGAATCTCCGATAAAAATTGGAGAAACCAATGAAACTCTGAATTTCTTTCACACTCGAAGGGGAAGGCCAGTCTTGCACTGCCTTGACCTTGGAAATATCCATGCTGACTCCTTTAGGAGATAATACGAATCCAAGAAACTCCACTTCTTCCACATGGAAGGCACATTTCTCCAGTTTTACAAAGAGATGATTTTCAAGTAATCAAATAAGAATTGATCTGACATGGGAAATGTGTTCATGAACATTTTTGGAAAAGATTAATATGTCGTCTATGTAGACCACAGCTATTCTGTCCAGAAATTCTCGTAGGATGTCATTCACAATGTTGAAAAGCTGCTGGGGCATTACATAAACCGTATGGCATAACCTGATACTCAAATAATCCATGTCGAGTCCGAAAAGCCGTTTTCCATTCATCCCCAGCAGCAACTCTGATCAAATGATATGCTCCACGCAAGTCTAATTTGGTGTAGATTTTGGCATCTTTTACTTGGTCCAGGAGCACTGAAATAAGTGGGAGGGGATATCTATTTTTAACTGTCACCTGATTGAGCGCTCTATAATCAATACAGATTCTCAATTCACCATTCTTCTTTGGAATGAAAAATAAGGGTGAAGAGACAGGCGACTTGGATGGTCGAATGAATCCATTCTCTAAATATTGCTCCAGATATGTCTTTAAGTACTTGTTCTCATCTTCTGTCAATGCGTAGATGCGACTACACGGAAGCACGGCTCCCGGTTCAATTTCTATCTTGCAATCATACGGGCGATGAGGAGGAAGTTTCTCCGCCTCTCTCTTATCAAAAACTGAAGATAAATCTCGGTATTCCGCTGGAATCTCTTGGGTTTCAATCGAACAAATCAGAGCTGGATGATCGGCCAACTTTCGCGCTGGAGAGTCTTCTTCTACCGAAGGGGAGCCAGAAAAACAATTCTCCTTACAAAAAATTGAGTCCATATCTACTGTTCTCTTCTCCCAATCAATGCGTGGATTGTGCTCAGTTAACCACGGAAGACCTAATATAAGCTGGAATTGTGGAGCATCGATAAGGTTAAAAATTAAAGTTTCAGTGTGACCCCTCAACCCAATTAATTGAATCTTCTCAGTTTCATGAGTGATTGGGCCAGATGATAAATTTGTTCCGTCCACTGCTCTCACCGGCTCTACAACTTTCTTTCGTATGAATTGAATCCCAATCCGTTGAGCATACTTAATGTCACAAAAATTGCCCGTTGCTCCCGAGTCAATCATCACGGTGACTTCACTAATCTTGGAATTCCGAAACTCGATAGTAAATGAAACTACTAAATGAGGAGCAGAGGATTGAAGAGTATTAACAATCTGTTGGGAATTTGAAGCTGACTTTGGTTCTGCTTCCACCTGTGCAGCTCCGACTACAGGTGAAGCCGATCTTTTACCTGCTGAGACATCTTTGGCCTTTTTGGACAGTCTTTGACATAGTGGCCCGATAATCCACAATATAAACACAATTGCCCCGCTCTTCTTCTTTCCTTTTCTTCTTTGGATAAAGGCCCCCTGATAGATCCAATTTGCATGGGCTCCTCTGACTGAGAACTTTCGTTGACCTTTTGACTCTCAGTTTTCATACGATCGAATCGAGGTGGAGGAAGACGAAAATCTCTTCTCTTTTCACTCTTCCGTTCGTTGAGCCTATGATCCATTTGTAAAACCAAATCTATAAGCTCGGAAACTTCTGTGGGTCTTTTTGGAATCTGCGCTAAAGCGTCCTTGAGTTCATCTTTTAACCCTCGATAAAAGATGGCAGCTCTCTTCGCTTCCGGCCATTGAGTCTCCACAATCAATTTATTGAATTGGGCTAAATATGCCACCAAGTCTCTATTGCCTTGTTTTAGATCCAGTAATTCGTTGTCTGTAGCTTGTGACGCTGAACGTCTATCAAAGATTCTCAGAAACTCCACTTTAAATTCCTCAAACTTGTACAAAATGGGGTCGTCCTTAGTAACTAGAGACATGGACCACGCAGCTGCGTCACCAGTCAGATACGACAGAATGAAAGCCACCTTTGATTGATCCTTAGCAAATATTACGGGCCTACACAAAAAATGTAAGGAGCATTGTGTGAGAAAGATTTGAGCTTTCTGAGGGTCCCCACTAAATCTCTCAGGAGAGGCTAATGGGATGATGGGCGAGACTGCATGAATTACTTGAGTAGAGATATCAGAGGGTGATGAACTACTAATTTGACTTGTCGAAGACTTGAAACTTGGACCTGCATTTAACAACTCATCTAATCTCAATTTTATTTGTAAATTTTCGTGACTAGTTCTTTCTATCACTGCCCTGAGATTTTTATTGTCTTCCAATGAGTTATTTAATTGTTTTTGCATACTATCAAGGACTGTGGCCAAAGCCTTGACATCTAAACCTTCAGCCATGTCTGCTCGGGGAGAGGTCTGTGCACCCCAGAAAGAGGCCTCTTGACACTTCAATCTGTCAGAACACCAAATGCGACCTCCCCAGGAACAGACGCTAGACCCCAACACCCCCTGACCAAACACAGGAGACAGTGATTGAAACACTAATCTCCTGAATTCAACCAGAAGGGAAAGGGGAAGTGGAAGACAAACAAGAGAGACTTCAATGGTGATGGTACCGACCAGAACTCGTCTTTCTTCGGTTATTTTCTTCTGGCAATACCTGTAACAATGACAATAATGTAACTCTATTCTAAAACTATTAAATTCAGACTCTAATTATTCTTTAGATATTACTCTCATTACCTTTTTCACCATTGACTTTGCCCCACTCTATGTTTGCCTGAGCTTTTCTTTGATCAGTTGTAAGAACTTCAGCTCCCGCTCAAGAACTGAAGAATGGAATAAGGAATAATGTTCTTTCTCGCTTTCGTGATAGGAAAGGTTGAAATTATAAAGTTCGATTCTCACGAAAGCTTGAGCAGTCTTGAATTGAACTGCAAGTCTATACGTGCTTCTGAGCACTCAATTCCATGAAGCAAGAGTTTTTGAATAGTCACTTAACAATTGTAATTCAGTCACTGTACTCCTCACAGGTTGCTGAGGTGACGCAGAATTCAATTAAAAACTGAATATCTTACTTGGTTCTGAAGAATGGAAACCTTCTCTTCACAGAAGGCGATCCTCCAAATAATTACGCTTATTTCATATCCTCGACTTCTCACTATCTCCTGTACTTGACAATAATAGTTCTCTGACGGCCAATGGACTCTGAAGATGAATTCGTGAAAGAAACAAATTACCACAAAACTCGAGTGTTACTCTAGAAATAGTTCTGAATACTTTCCTGGACAAAACTGCTCTGAAACTCTGAAGAAGCGCACTAAAACTCAGGCGCGCTGAGGAAACGCTGCTCTCTCTGTCGATCTTTTCAGTTGAAGTGCGCAGTTACCTGGGCGCGCATGCGCCAAATCGATGTTACTGATCTCGCGCTCCGGAAGACTAGAGCGAGAACCTTTGTCTTCTCGCAGTGGCATAGCTGGAGCAACTGAAGACAGACTCAAAACCCTGAGAATGGATTTCAGAGTGGTCTTCCAGGTAGGTCCTTGACGTAACCAGTGTGGATATTTATTTAATGATCTCTGGTTCTTGCAATTTCGTTTCTTGACCTTGCAGAAAGTGGGACTAGGCAATGGGGTCATGACAGGTAGCTGCCCACGGATTGTGGTTGGTATAGGTATAAAGGGGTCCCAGACCAAGCATACAATCATTTATTCTTAATCACACAATTAAGTTGAATTGGTCCAAAACAGATGAGGGTGCGTAGTGTTTTTATTCTCACTGCACCATTAACCATTCAATGATGGAAGAATCAATAATAATACACACAAAATTAAATTCGCCCACAAGGAGAAGGGGAAAGTGCAAGGAAAAAACACACTTCTGATAGTTATACATCACTACTCAGATTCCATATGCATAGTTCTACAAGTCAAATCATAATTGCCATTGATCCACACAAGAGGTCAAATAAAATATGTAAATATCAACAAAACTTTTGGAAAGAGAGACTCCTAGGTTGCTGAATCTATCAAGCTAATATTAGGAGTTCTTGGTTGTAGATAAATGTCTACGTTTCGACCCATAAATTGTAGGACAGTAATCCCTTACTGCGCGGGTCTTCGTCAGGACGTGGGAGGAAGGGTAGGGGGTGAGTGGGGCTGATTCCTGTTTAAAAAGACAAAAAGCGTCCCGAAAAAACGTGGTCCATAACAGGGCTGTGGCTTTGTCGGTTGTTATTTGCTGGGGCTTCGTTATCCGTATCTCGCCACAGCGGGATAGTGGAAAATAGGGGTATATAGTTGCCAGCTCCTTTTCCAGAAACGCGGATGTTTCAAAATTGTCCGTAAAGTGAAAGGATCACTCAGCAAATCTCACCACAGCGGGATAGTGGAAAATAGGGGTAGATTGTTGCCAGCTCCTTTTCCAGAAACGCGGATGTTTCAAAATTGTCCGTAAAGTGAAAGGATCACTCAGCAAATCAGAAAAGATTAATCTATTCGCGGAGCGTGCGGGCCAGCGTCTCGCCGCGTGTGCTGCAACGGTTGCAGCACACGCGGCGAGACGCTGGCCCGCACGCTCCGCGAATAGATTAATCTTTTCTGATTTGCTGAGTGATCCTTTCACTTTACGGACAATTTTGAAACATCCGCGTTTCTGGAAAAGGAGCTGGCAACAATCTACCCCTATTTTTCCTGGTTGCAGCACATGCGGCGAGACGCTGGCCCGCACGCTCCGCGAATAGATTAATCTTTTCTGATTTGCTGAGTGATCCTTTCACTTTACGGACAATTTTGAAACATCCGCGTTTCTGGAAAAGGAGCTGGCAACAATCTACCCCTATTTTCCACTATCCCGCTGTGGCGAGATTTGCTGAGTGATCCTTTCACTTTACGGACAATTTTGAAACATCCGCGTTTCTGGAAAAGGAGCTGCCAACTATATACCCCTATTTTCCACTATCCCGCTGTGGCGAGATACGGATAACGAAGCCCCAGCAAATAACAACCGACAAAGCCACAGCCCTGTTATGGACCACGTTTTTTCGGGCCGCTTTTTGTCTTTTTAAACAGGAATCAGCCCCACTCACCCCCTACCCTTCCCCCCACGTCCTGACGAAGACCCGCGCAGTAAGGGATTACTGTCCTACAATTTATGGGTCGAAACGTAGACATTTATCTACAACCAAGAACTCCTAATATTAGCTTGATAGATTCAGCAACCTAGGAGTCTCTTTTTCCAAAAGTTTTGTTTATATATACATATTTTATTTGACCTCTTGTGTGGATCAATGGCAATTATGATTTGACTTGTGGACTTATGCATATGGAATCTGAGTAGTGATGTATAACTATCAGAAGTGTGTTTTTTCCTTGCACTTTCCCCTTCTCGTTGTGGGCGCATTTAATTTTGTGTGTATTATTATTGATACTTCCATCATTGAATGGTTAATGGTGCAGTGAGAATAAAAACACTACGCACCCTCATCTGTTTTGGATCAATTCAACTTAATTGTGTGATTAAGAATAAATGATTGTATGCTTGGTCTGGGACCACTTTATACCTATACCGACTACTCACCCAGGTCCCACTGACTACATGGGTTCAACCCAACTATTTACAACAAAACACGGATTGTGGTTGGCAGCTAGTGGGAGTTAGGGGATTGGTGTCAATGGGGGATTGGGCACAGAGTAAAGGGAATGTGCAGTGGTTCCATGGCTTCCCACAGCTGTGTTAGGTTTCGGTGAGGATTTGTGTGGCTTTACATGGGTGGTTTGCTTCCTATGGTTGATTGGCTATTTGCAGGAAGTTGGAGGCAGGGCAAGACAGTGGGCAGCAACTTGTTGGTTACACATGGGGGTTGGTCATCTGTTGGAAATGGCCCTTCCTGCAGGGTCATCCCCAAACGTTTTGCCTTCCTCCTTCCCTTTTTGCTGAATTTGTATTTGTTAGCATTAAGACTCTGAGCACTTTACCACTTCTAACCAGTGCTAAGTGCATGTGCTCTCTACTTAAAACATGGCCAATTGGCTTACCTACTATTTTTCTCTTTTAATCTTTAAACAAAATCATATCTCAACTTCTACTTATTGGATTTTTGTCTTTTCTTTTGGTTAACTGGTGTGGAGTCTTTTGTTGTGTTTTCTCAGTGTTACTGTTTGAAGTGTTGCCCAAATACTTTACTCATTTCCTCTTAAGTTAAGCATGCCTGCTCTCTTACCAGCTACCAGAGGGTTAGCCCAGGTTAATTTATGGTGTGTATTTGACTTACCCTGACTAGGATGGTGATTCCTGCTTGGACAGGAGGCATACCTCTGCCATGTTCGAAGATGAGATTACTGTCATGGCATTGCCCTCCTTCATGGCATGAGGAGAGCCATGCCAGGCAGCGATCTCACCATGACAAATGTGTGACTACAGGGAACTGTTCCTATTCCCTCGCCAGTTCAAGTCTACTTACTGATGGAACTTGATTATACGAGAGTGGGAGTTAAGCAACCCTTTGCTATAAGGGATTTACCCAGTAAAATCCTAAACAGAATTGGAGGGTATTTTAATTGGGATCATGATGGTCCTGATGAATGCTGGAGTGACCCAACACTGAGGGCTCAGTCGAATCGGCAGAAACATGTCGACATTTTTGCAGTAAGGAGGGGTGAATTGATCCTAATTTTCTCTTTTCACCACCATCCTTTATGTTTTTAACCTTGGCCGGGCTGGCCCAGGAATACACTAATGCTACGGACAGACCCAAGCTAGTTTTAACCTGCACATTCTTTGGTGATCCCGCATTTTATGTTTGCATTTTCTTCCCCTCCCCTTTGCTCCACCCCAGGAATTGGTCTGTGCAGGGGTTTCAGTTAACAAGCTTGATGATGAAGCATGTCACAAGTTGTAAGTGAGGACAGTCTTTTTTCACAGAGCACATGCCACTACTAAGCCGTAGTACACATTCCTATCTCCCTGTTGTGTGAATTGTACTTTGACTGGGGAGGTCATGGTAGGAATGCAACCTCTCCCCCTTCTTTGTGTAGATAAAAAAAAATCTTAACCTCAAACTCCAGCGTAGACGAAACACAGATTTGAACTCATCAGGTTTAGTTAAAAAAGCAGAGCCTGGTTTGGGCCCTAGGTGATTTGTAAATCCAAACACAGTTAATTCTCATATCACTGCTTTACATATGCACATTTCCAAGTGGTACTACATGGTAAAAACATGTTTTTGAGGCGTGACATGGAACAGTAGTAGTTATGTCACAGTTGTGGTGGCACACAATATTCCTACTTGATCCAAACACAGATGTGGCATCAGTCCATTTTTTGTAAATATAGTGATTATGTCTTTTTACAGCAGGCTGAAAGATGAACTGCCACTGGGACTTTTATTTTTTTGTCTTCTTACACCTGGTTGTTTCTGGCGTTCCAGCGAACATACTGTGTGTTTCAGAAATCCTTTAGTTAAGCCAGGAGATTTATACAAGAAGCAGTAAAAGTACTTACATTTCACAATTGCTAATGCTTTAAAAGCTTTGGCTTAATAAACTATGGGGATAGGTTTCATTCAACTTCTTTGTCACTCAGACCAGAGCGTCACTTACTGATTAAATAAAAATATATATATCTGTATTGTTTTCAACCAACAGTATAATTTTACCACAGCAGATAAAACGCATAATGCTTAATATGTTCAAAATATTTATAACATTGGGGTAGACATGTGAAGTAGTGTGGCTCACTGGTTAGAGGCGGCAGACCCGAGAGCAGAGGACGGCCCGGGACCAGGGTTCGATTCCTGGCGCGGCAGGTTTCTGGACCAGGGTCAGTGGACTTGATAATTCTCTCGCCTCGGTGCCCACTCTGATCAGCGATCACACTCGGCAACTCTGGGCATTAGCTTGCCTCATCTTCACTAATGGCCCCACCAGACTGCCGGGGATGCCTGGTCTCACCCTGGAGATACCCATTAAGGGACCATCTCTCAGGGAAGCCAGGAAGGGTTTCGCAGCGGTCGAAGCGCCTTGGGACCCTCCGGGTAAGTAGTGCGCTATATAAATGCCTATACATACATACATACATAGACATCAGTTCTCTGCCTTCTCACCCAGCAGGCACCCGTTATTACCATTTCAATATATCAAATCATCAAAAAACATATAGATCCAGATGTATTACCATTCCATTTTGCGAGTCACGAATTGCAACGTTTTGCAAATCACAAAATGGAATGTACAAAAGTGTCTCAGACACTGTTTGCGATTCCCAATGAGGTCGCAAATTATCTGCCTCATCAATATTCATGAGGCAGCTTGCAATCTGCGACCCATTGGCAATGGCCAGCACTCGCAGGGATGGTAGCCTGCTGGGGTCAGCAGAACATCATGCCTGTTACTGCTTTTTCAATAAAGCAGGTTTGTGTTTTTTAATGCAGCCCATTTTCCTTAAAAGATAATGGGATGCATTTAAAAAAGAAAAAGAAAACGTTTCTTTTGAATTTTTTAAGAGTAGGCAGTGGTCCGTGGGACCAATGCCTGCTCTTTAGAAATATTTTCACATCAATTCTATCCATCCATTTGGGAGCGGCTTGCCACCTACTTGAAGTAGGTGGTAAACTGCAACTCTTTTGTGACTGCAATTGCAAAACAATTGTACATACAAGTACGACTGGTTATTAGGAAGAGAGACCCTTGAGCATGCCACTTTCTAATAGTGATTTGCAAACCCTATTTTGCGAGTCGGTATTTGGTTACCGACTCACAAAATAGGGTTTATACATACCACCACACTTTTTAGCAGTCGCTAAAAGGGTCGTACATCGAGTACATAATCTGTTCTCGTGCTGACTATTTTAAATTCTTCCACAAAAAATGTTAGAGATTATTACCAGAGTTAGGTCAAACTGCTGAAATTTTTAGTAATCAGATAACCCTGAGAGTTTAGTGCCTGGAAAGGTTTTGTTTCTCATCATTTAATGTCATTACATGCCAAAGTGAGGAATCAAAGGCCTCACAACATTATTTTCTGGCAAAACGCCCATGGAAAGGATTTAGGTTTTGCATTAAATGTACTGCTCATATAAAGAGGATCATGGACCCATAATCTGATGGTAAACCTAGTTGTCAAGAAGCTATGAATTGTTCTCTATAATGTTTTTGCTTTCCCCACCCATGGAGTAAGTGCCTTTTCTTTCTTCATCTATAGCACTTATTCGTTCTCCCTCCCTTTCTTCGAACTTCCTCTTTTGCATCTATCTTCCTGTTCCATAGGGAGCAGCATCCTTCTCTTCGAAGCCGGAAATCCAACCTTCACACCCTGAATACAGAAAAAGAGATCTCTCTCCCACCTCCATACAATGTGGAGGAATCTGAGGCTTTATAGCTAATGCAATACATGCATAGTGACTAAAATTATGTTGATTACTTTTATTTTGGTTCACAATGTCAATGTTGCCCGCAAACACCACAAGAGAAAAAACAGGACAACCGTGGACTGTTTTGATTGACTTACCAAGTACTTTCCATTTGTTTTGAGCTTTATTTTTCAAACCAACCTTTGCCCTGCAGTTAAACAGAGTTTATGTGGTTGCTTGGAAGTCAAAAACACCAGTATTCAGCAGGCTCTGAATGGGCAGCTATGCCACTGGAAAATACCAGCATGTGCAAAATTACTACTGACACTGTCTGCCTAATAGCAATCAGCAGGACAGCTCCCATTCCATGATGGGAAGTTTCCAGTTGGCAGCAGGACTCAGTCAAAGTTTAAGAAACTTAATGATATGGTATTTGAAACGAAAATGCACGACTGCTAGTCATAGAAATCTGTCAAGGTACATCATCGATGTGACATCTACTCAAAAGTTTATTGTTCTGCCCGTAGATTGTTCAGATTGCTACCAAGGAATCCTTGTGCTATGCACACGTCTCTGCGTGCTGTTCTTATAAATGTCACTGCCAAGGGCTACATATTTTGCAACATTTCAAACCAGGCAGGCTGGCAGCGCCTTTCAAAGGGAAAAAGTCTGTTTGATATTTTCTGCATATTAAAAATTATAAAGATTTATTTCTTACAGAGTCTGCGATTTTTTCAATTTGTTATTTTAAATACTGTTTTGGTTTAGGTATGTGATTATTTTTCACTTTCTAGACTGAAACGTTGAAAAACAAAAACTGATCGCATACTTTTGATAATTTATCCAATACTAAAGTGAATACTAAATGTAAAGGGAAATAAAGTGCATTTTTCAATACCAAGCAGAATTGTAGCTCCTCTTACTTGAAGAACATAAACTACTTTATTAAATTGTGCACATGTCACAATATTTTATTTTATCTGATTTATTTGTGTATGACTTCTGATAGAGCATATTCAACTCAAAATGTATCAGCACACTATATAGTCCAATATTACTTACGGCCTAATTATAAGTTTGACAGTCCATATAGCGCCAAACCCACTGTGGCCTGTTGGCATCGGTGGTCCGGCTGCTTTAGTGCACCTTCGGCGGTCGGAACGCCGTGGGACCACCACAACCGCTTGGGATCTGTGATCACTCTGTTGTGGCACCGCAGACTGGGGCAGCAATATGCTGGCAGTGTTGCTGCGGCACCACCAAGAATATTAGGACGTCCCTGACCTACCTCAACACTCTTCATGCTGGTGATCCCCCATGAAAAGTGTGGAGGTCAGGAAAGAATGGGGCCCTACAGTACTCCTCGGTGCCCCTGTGCATGGGAGTGCATGCAGGGGGACACATGGTGTACCCGCCTGTGAGCATGCACCACAGTTCTTGCATGGCATGGACTGCACAGCAGGAAGTTTCTTTGGTGCTCCCTCAGCTCTACAGTTCAAAGGCTCACTTATGAGCCTTAGATTCACTGCTCGGGACCCCCAAAGCATCACCTGCCAGACAATGAGGAAATGCATAATCTGGCGAGCTGCGGTTGAGTTTGGCAGTATGGGAGCGGCATGCTGGTGTGGCGGCCTGCTCCCACACCGCCAAACTCGCAATCAGGCCCTTAGCCTATAAGCAAAAAAAACACATGTGATTGAAACATACTCACGTGCTGTGATGTCTTTAAATTTCAAGGCAAACTACACAAAAAATGTCAGAGGGTCTAAGGAAAAAACCGATGTGTACCCGATGTGTGCACTAACAAGACCAACTAGCGTCCCCACCACATGTGCCTTAGTCTAAGGTCATCTTTACCAAACCCAAATAATGGTCAGATAAGGATGCCCCACAAAAAAATGATAATCAACTACTGTTTTTACACATTGGGATACAATTTAATTCTTCTTACAAAACCATGATATTTGATAAAATCGATACACAGTTATACACAAATGATAAAAAGATTGTAGCATTATAGCATATGCATAATTTCATTCATACAAATAATTATTAAATATAAAAACTATTGGATGGTTTCCTGTCTATGCGTTTCGACACTCATGTGTGCCTTCCTCAGGACTGTACCATCGTAGTGCTATTCAAGGGTCAAACAGGGTAGATACCAGGATGCCGTGGTGCCATACAAAGATGTGCAAACATTTTGTGGACTCCAACCATAACGAAGACTCTATGAAATGGGTGGTACTAGAATCTAGCCCAAACTGCCCCAAAAACGCCCTGTTCCGAAAGGAGCAGAGATGGGTACACCGACTGTCCTCTGACAAACATGGCCTGAATGAAGAAATTCCCTGGCATTCACTCTAAACCAGCCAGCTACCACATATATACCCTAGTCCAACCTCTGACATAAGTGTACCATAACCTGTAACCTACCTCACCCCTATTAACACCATCTCTTATGGGCAACACACATTAGGAGAACATATGGTCCCATCCTCCAAAGGTCCACCTATGTGTTAACAATATTTTAGGAGGTACTGTGCATTTTATTTGCATTTAAATCTATCAGACCATTTTTTGTTCATAGAAGGCTAGCTGCCTATTACATCATGGCCGCCATGACCTTAACCAGTTTAAGATCAAACAGCCCCCTTTAGGTACACACATAGCAAACTATACGGACCCAGCAGCTCAGCAATGTGTGACTGTCCATATCCCTCGAAAAATTGGCGCTCCACTGGCTTTCCAATTACTACCAATACAAACCATGAGCTATTACATATTATCAATGAATAGCGGCACAATGACACTTGACCATTACAAAATGGCCGCCACCGTCCCGGCGATAATCACATGACCTTGCGCTCAGGCGATGACGCGCTGCACCCTCAGGCGATGACGCGCTACACACGCTGGTCGCCGCGTTTGTTTAAATGAACCCGACCGCCGAGCTCCTTCATCTACTCGAGCTCGGCGGTAACGGGTAGGTCACACGGCTAGGATACAGGCATGCTGAGGTGAGTGAGATCAGCAAGCGGGACGAGGGCAGACTTTGTGCTAGCTGTTACTTTAAGAGGCTAATACTTAACATAGCGGTGTACAGTAAATAGCGCTTTTTAACACAGCGGCGCTACCGCTTTATTTTCCCCTAGCCTCACCTTATGGGCTCGCCCCTGATATCCAACCCCGCCGACACTCATGTGGTTTTCAGTCCCTGACCTTCTGGTGAGTAGGGAATACACACCATGCGCCTCCATCGTTTGCCAGATAGCAATGTGTGTTTGTGACTTGTTGACTGATCTTCTGTCTGGTTGTTGCCAAAGACATGTTAGACAGTACTTTTTCCAAAGGTGCCTATAATACTCGTACTGTATATGAAAAGAATATGAATGGGTATTACACCCCTCTTAAACTGCTGCTCTTTTAATCACTGTTTTTAATATCACCCTGATGCACTACTATCCCCCTTATTCACACAGTGGTTGAGTGTGCCCTGCACATGCACGTTGCTCACTCAATGTTTTCAGGCATGCAATTGTTGTGCTCAATAGTTCACAATACCGCCAGCATGCCACATATTCTCCACTTCCTGGCATTGACATTACATTCATTTTGACTATAGCAAAATGTTTTAATCATTTTAATCATTGTTGTTCCTTTTCTCTATGTTTAGGCATAGGAGACCCCACAGAGGTAACACACACCACATACATGACACGAGCATGTTCCCCCTTTCCGCACTTTTTGTAAAGGTCCTGATGAATCGCGGGTAACTTGACCCTTTGCGAGAAACATGTCGACCACTTTGATCTCTAGTCTTTTCTAGTGTCACTCAACCTAATCTGTTGACACCTAGTAAGCTAGCCCCACTTTTTAATTGCAGCCAGGGGACCCCCAGAATAAAGTGAATTCCGGTACCCCTAGCTACATTTTAGCAATCATCCCATCATCACACACCATCCTGCCCACACACCCCCACTTCACCATAAGGCTGTTGGATAAAAGATCTCCGCCAAAGAGCCCCTCTTGAGGTGAGCCCGTCGGGGATTGCACCGCCTCCCCGACGAGGAGCAAACGCCAATGATGAAGCATGACATCCTTCGGGGTGTGTGAGGCAAATACATCCAACACAATGGATGCCCCAAGGTGCCATTCAAACACCTTTGGTCATGCCAGCTAAACCTTCCCCCCTTTCTACATAGGAACAGTACAGCAATCTCCCCCTTGTATCCTTTGTACCAGATACGGACACAAGCTGTTACTGGACCTTCCACCACCCTTGGTAGTAATCGGTGTCCGCTGATCAAGAGATCAATCTTCCTCCCTCCTCCTTGATAAATACTTCAGCACGGTGCCACACCGTGGGAGTTCCTTCCTGGCGGGTTAGTCTGTTCAAATCCCCCATCATCTAAGCCCACACCATTGTGCCGGGCTAAACTGTGTCCACACCTGACTTTGGTTCTGAACATTCTTCCCCTTTCTTCCTTCTCCCTTTGCTTCCTCTTGTGAAGGACCCTTCTCGCCAGGGCCACTCACCTTGACCACACCACTATGGAGGGCCAAGGACTGAGTTTTGGCGAGGAGGATGCAGCAGCAATTATGAGGACACCCTCCCTGTTTGGTATTGACATCGAACCAGCAACAGGTAGCAACACAACCGAGTGGCAATCCCTATCCGACCTCAAACGAGAATGGATAAGGGTAACTATCCACGGGACCATGATGGCAGAATATTTCAAAGCCAAAATTGCACCCAATGGCCTAATTGTGAAAAACTTCCCCAGAATTTTTTGGGAGGATGGACAATTTAAAATCGAATGGTCACAAGTGTCATGGAAGTGCACCCACGACCTCCTCATCCTCATCGTCAATACAGCCAAACGATTAGCAGATGCACTTCTAGTTAAGATCCAAGCAGCAGAGGCTGCCTTGAAGACCGCAGTACAAAACCCGGGCTTTAAAACAAAATTGGCTGAACTGAATAAAGAAATGGCGGAACATAAGGAGTATCTAATGAACCAGAAGGTAGCTAAACTTCAAAAAGATATAAAGAAGTTTTCAAAGGAAAAGGTCTATCCCTATCTAAGGGGCGACTACACCCCCCCTGGCACGAGCTACAATTCTGACTCTAGCACGACCTCATCTAGGAGGGGGTCCAATAGTGGATCTGACAGTAGCGGGGAAAACAATCCTGCTCAGATGCCACCAAGGGCAAAAAGAGGCAGGGGACGGGGACAACATAACTTCCAGAACTACCCCAACCAGGGACAACCAGTTGGTCCCCCTTTTTGGCAATACCCACAATTCCCCCATTTTCAGCCACCCTTTGCCCAACAATATCCTCCATTCTACAACCCCCTCAAAACCCTACACACCCTCCTTTTTTAGGCAGAGGTTGGGGCAGAGGGCGAGGGCGAAAAAGAGGGAACGTGCCAGAGAGGAGGGTACAATGGGAGGATACACGCCCACAAGGAATGGACACAAGGAGCACCAACCGATCAGGACCAAAATAAGCCTGGTGGTCAATCTATCTGACCGGCTCCTCACAGAGAGAGAGGAGGAAGTACTGCAGAAAGGTTTAGGCTTTGTCCCTACCCCCAGGATTGATTCGTTCCAACAAACCAGAGAACTCAAATCATTCTTCAGGAAAATACGGCTAAAAACCTTTTTTGAAGGTAGGCCTTGCGAACCAATCGAAGATTCGGGACTACACAATCCTTCAACCTTCACACCCCATAATGGAATGGTCCCAAATGAAGTGTTGACATTTGAGCAAGCCGTACTAAAAGACATCAACAAACTTGAGCAAAGATCCCCACATTCCAATATCTCCAAGAATGAGTTGGATATATTGAAATCACTAGCAGAAGACCCCTTGATCACCATTAAGCAAGCGGACAAAGGGGGAGCCACAGTCTTAATGAATACTGTTGACTATGAGCTAGAATGCACCAGACAACTTAATGACCAAAGATACTACACACTCATCCCAAATGACCCTACCAGACGCTTACAGACCACAATTTCAAGCTTGGTCACAAATGCGGAATGTGAGCAATGGGTCACCAGAAAGGAGGCAGATTTTCTAATGAAAAAGGACCCAAGGGTACCATATTTTTATATACTGCCCAAGATCCATAAAGCCACCAGACCTATACCAGGGAGACCTATCTTTTCAGGGATAGACTCCGTATTGGAGCCCCTGTCGCAATTTTGTGACCACTTTTTACAACCCCTTGTGAAAGCCATACCCTCTTACATCCAAGACACCACGGATGTACTACGGATTCTTGACACCATCCAGGACATAGGAGAAATAGATCTCTTGATGACCCTTGATGTAGAAGCCCTCTACACGAACATTCCCCAGAGGGCTACTCTAGAGGTCATCGAGGAAAGACTGAGCTTAGAAACCTGGAACTCAAACACCCCACAGACCTTTGTCATGGAATGCGCCACACTAGCCCTTACCGAAAATTATTTCGAGTATAGAGGAAAGTACTATCACCAGACCCAGGGGACCTCAATGGGCAGTACTTTTGCCCCTTCGGTAGCCTGCCTGTACATGGCGGACTTTGAGGGTACACATATACACCATGAGTCGAATCCTTTCCGGGACAACATCAAACTGTGGAAACGCTTCATTGATGACATCATAATTCTATGGAAAGGCCCCACAGCCACTCAAGAAGCATTCCTTGTTTGGGTGAATCAACTGAACCCCTACCTACACTTCACCATGGCCTCCTCACCAAACGAAATCTCCTTCCTTGACCTAACAATAAAACTGGAAGCAGGGTCCATCAGCACAACTATGTACAGAAAACCCACTGACCGGAACAGCCTTCTACACTACAAGAGCCACCACCCAAGGGCCCTACGCAACAACCTGCCCTTTGGCCAATTCTTACGGATCAGACGCAATTGTAGTGCTGTAACCGATTACAAGAAGGAGTCCGTAGTCCTATCGAGGAACCTACTAGATAGAGGTTATCCTAAAAGTGAGGTCTTTAAAGCTAGAAAACGGGCCAGGAATAACAACCGAGATGCACTCCTGGAACGACAGGAAAGAGTACCGGCCGAGAATCAACCGATCACCTGCGTAACCACCTTTACCCCACTCTCCAACCAGATCAGGAATACGATCAAACATCACTGGGGTATTCTGAACACAGGCAACATGGTATTAGAAGAACCAAGATTCGCATTCAAAAGATCCCAGAACTTGAAGGATATTCTAATCAGCACTAGGCCCAAGGTGGGTAGAAAAGAAACCCAACAAACCTTATGGCATCTACCTCCTATGACGGGCCACTACCCCTGTGGCATGTGTGGGGTCTGCAAATACACCCTGACACTCAAAACCATCCAACTTTCTGAGACTTTTAATTGGGAACTCAGACATCACACCAACTGCAACACATCCAATTGCATATACATGATAACCTGCCCATGTGGCTTGCAATATATCGGAATGACTACCCGGGCCATCAAAGTCCGCATTACCGCACACCGCAGCAATTTTCGCTGCAAGAAAACCCATACAAAGATGTGCAAACATTTTGTGGACTCCAACCATAACGAAGACTCTATGAAATGGGTGGTACTAGAATCTAGCCCAAACTGCCCCAAAAACACCCTGTTCAGAAAGGAGCAGAGATGGGTACACCGACTGTCCTCTGACAAACATGGCCTGAATGAAGAAATTCCCTGGCATTCACTCTAAACCAGCCAGCTACCACATATATACCCTAGTCCAACCTCTGACATAAGTGTACCATAACCTGTAACCTACCTCTCCCCTATTAACACCATCTCTTATGGGCAACACACATTAGGAGAACATATGGTCCCATCCTCCAAAGGTCCACCTATGTGTTAACTATATTTTAGGAGGTACTGTGCATTTTATTTGCATTTAAATCTATCAGACCATTTTTTGTTCATAGAAGGCTAGCTGCCTATTACATCATGGCCGCCATGACCTTAACCAGTTTAAGATCAAACAGCCCCCTTTAGGTACACACATAGCAAACTATATGGACCCAGCAGCTCAGCAATGTGTGACTGTCCATATCCCTCGAAAAACTGGCTTTCCAATTACTACCAATACAAACCATGAGCTATTACATATTATCAATGAATAGCGGCACAATGACACTTGACCATTACAAAATGGCCGCCACCGTCCCGGCGATAATCACATGACCTTGCGCTCAGGCGATGATGCGATGCACCCTCAGGCGATGACGCGCTACACACGCTGGTCGCTGCGTTTGTTTAAATGAACCCGACCGCCGAGCTCCTTCATCTACTCGAGCTCGGCGGTAACGGGTAGGTCACACGGCTAGGATACAGGCATGCTGAGGTGAGTGAGATCAGCAAGCGGGACGAGGGCAGACTTTGTGCTAGCTGTTACTTTAAGAGGCTAATACTTAACATAGCGGTGTACAGTAAATAGCGCTTTTTAACACAGCGGCGCTACCGCTTTATTTTCCCCTAGCCTCACCTTATGGGCTCGCCCCTGATATCCAACCCCGCCGACCCTCATGTGGTTTTCAGTCCCTGACCTTCTGGTGAGTAGGGAATACACACCATGCGCCTCCATCGTTTGCCAGATAGCAATGTGTGTTTGTGACTTGTTGACTGATCTTCTGTCTGGTTGTTGCCAAAGACATGTTAGACAGTACTTTTTCCAAAGGTGCCTATAATACTCGTACTGTATATGAAAAGAATATGAATGGGTATTACACCCCTCTTAAACTGCTGCTCTTTTAATCACTGTTTTTAATATCACCCTGATGCACTACTATCCCCCTTATTCACACAGTGGTTGAGTGTGCCCTGCACATGCACGTTGCTCACTCAATGTTTTCAGGCATGCAATTGTTGTGCTCAATAGTTCACAATACCACCAGCATGCCACATATTCTCCACTTCCTGGCATTGACATTACATTCATTTTGACTATAGCAAAATGTTTTAATCATTTTAATCATTGTTGTTCCTTTTCTCTATGTTTAGGCATAGGAGACCCCAAAGAGGTAACACACACCACATACATGACACGAGCATGTTCCCCCTTTCCGCACTTTTTGTAAAGGTCCTGATGAATCGCGGGTAACTTGACCCTTTGCGAGAAACATGTTGACCACTTTGATCTCTAGTCTTTTCTAGTGTCACTCAACCTAATCTGTTGACACCTAGTAAGCTAGCCCCACTTTTTAATTGCAGCCAGGGGACCCCCAGAATAAAGTGAATTCCGGTACCCCTAGCTACATTTTAGCAATCATCCCATCATCACACACCATCCTGCCCACACACCCCCACTTCACCATAAGGCTGTTGGATAAAAGATCTCCGCCAAAGAGCCCCTCTTGAGGTGAGCCCGTCGGGGATTGCACCGCCTCCCCGACGAGGAGCAAACGCCAATGATGAAGCATGACATCCTTCGGGGTGTGTGAGGCAAATACATCCAACACAATGGATGCCCCAAGGTGCCATTCAAACACCTTTGGTCATGCCAGCTAAACCTTCCCCCCTTTCTACATAGGAACAGTACAGCAATCTCCCCCTTTTATCCTTTGTACCAGATACGGACACAAGCTGTTACTGGACCTTCCACCACCCTTGGTAGTAATCGGTGTCCGCTGATCAAGAGATCAATCTTCCTCCCTCCTCCTTGATAAATACATAGCAGTCAGACGTAAACTAGAGGTAATGTGTAAAGTATTTGTTCAATACTTCAAACAGTAAAACTGTGAAAACACACCCACAAAAGAAGCATACAACAGAGTTAGAAAAACAGTGTATTTTTTAATAAATAAAACAAGACCAAGCCAACAAAACCCAATTAGTAGAATGGAGAAACTGAATTTTAAAGTTTATAGTGAAAACATTGCACCACAAATTGCTATTGGCTATATCTGGTCCTGCCATAGTGTGACAAGGTCACAAGTTCAGGCCGGTGACGATGGAGCATGGGCCAGCTATAGGGACCCAGCTAGGCCCGCTGAACATAGTACCTTGATTCCTGGTTGTGGAGAGTTGCATAGATCCGGGTCGAAGATGCGGCATGCAGCTGAAGCAAAGCGCCGGTCCCGGGATGCTTCAAGGCTGTGATGTGAGGTCCTGTTACGTAGTTGTCAATGATCGCATTAACAGGTCTTCCAATGCAAAGTACAATGTCTGGAATGGATCGCGCAACTGGCGATGCGTTGGTTCAGAGTAGCTGCCAGGCTGCAATGAAGAGTAAGTCGCTGAGACCGCAGTCGACTAGAGTTGGGAGAACCTGGGAAGTGGATGCACTGCCGGGGTGGCACTGCCGGGGTGATGGATTGGTTCCAAGAACTGCAGTGGGTGATGTGGGTCTTTTCAAAGGATCCATTCCATGCTGCAGCAGCAATGCTCAGGGAAGTGGCGCTCAACCAAGGAGATGTGTTGGTTCCGCTTGGGGATGGGCCGCTCAGCAGAGACCATGAGTCGGTTTCCCAGGCAAGCACCTTAGGCCTACATCCAAGGGTCCAGGACTGGGGTGGCACAAGTTGGCAGGGCAGACTCACAGATGGCAGAGTCCAGGTATACTGTTTCTAGAAATCCTCCTCCCTTTATTTTTTAGATTCCAACCAGATGGTGAAATTTGGTTGTTTGCAAACCAGGGACTAATTACCTAACCATTTGAATCCTAGAATTATAGTTGTGGTAAGTTTACCACCATTTTTTGATTCTTATTGATTAACACAGTTAGCTTTATATATGCAATTTTCATCTTCCTTCACCTCCATAAATTGCACAAGCGTATAATTTTGGATGACTGTGTTCTCTGCCAATTTAAGCCAGTACTCACCAATTGGGGAGGTTGGGCCTCATTTTGATGTGGTGAGTCCACCATTATTAGGGGCTACCATTATTCATTGACAGTGACCTGAAATATTGCTTATGATTGTATAATTTGCATACAATAGTCTATCATAACACAACACACTCACTCTAGATTACCTTCATTTACATAGGCTGTCTACTTTTCATTTACCAGTCCAGAGGAAGACCTGCAGTGATGTTTATTTAATTGTGCATATCCTTTGGGTCAAAACGTCAACACTTCTAGATCTGTCCAAGTCCTTAGTCTCATCACCCTTATACTAAGAAGAAGGACTTCTAAAGGGTGGTTACAGAACTTGATGTATTTATAATAGGATGGACTTTAATTAATTCATATTGTTTATACGTGGTTCTAATCTGTATGTTTTGGATATCTGTCTATAGCATGCATGCACCTTAGGTCACTTGGCTTACTAACGTCACTTTATCTATGCTGTTATTTTGCTATTTGTGAATGAGACAGTCATATGCTCAATATAATATTATAAATAATACACATGAAATATTGAACCTTTGTTTATGGTGTGGTTTGACTTTCATCTGTGTCTAAAGCACTTACTAGACAAATTGAGTGTCATGCAGACAAAACAGTGTTAATATATCATTTTCATTAAACAGTATTCACTAAGCAATTGTTTCACCCAACAGAATTCATTGTAGATTATATTGTATTAAATTGCATCAGAATGGTGTTCCATGGATGGGACATGGGCATTCCCATGCATCCACACATGGATTATTACAGAAACACATATTTGCAAAGAGATCTAGATGTAGGTTTTCAAAAAAATGGTGTGCTGACTTGTGGATATAAAACCCTATCCTGACCATATTGTAGACACTGCATGCATTGTCTCTAGGCAGCAGAAAGTGCACTAGAGAAAGGAGAGAGCAGAAGTGCACCATTTCTTTGATGATATGGTGCAGTTCTACTCTCTCCCTTTCATGCAGTTATTGAAGGTAACCCACCTTAGGTTTTCCCAAGGTTACATTGTGAAAAGTGCACCAGATGGAAATCTATGTTCATAGATCCAATGCCATGTCCACTGGGTTTGTAAGAAATTTTGGAAACAGAAAACCTTTCCAAGGACTTAACAGAAAAAGTGACCAGTTCTCATTAAAGAGAGGCCCTCTGAGATTGAATTCTGTTTTCCAGATTACTCTCATCCATCTACACTATGTGCCATTTGCTGCCATGGAATCCTCTTTTTATTGTGTTGTCCTGACTTTCCACTGTATTCGACTCAGGTATCTAAAAATCATTTGTAGCTTCATTACTCTGAGAACCGAAAAAGATCCCAACAACAATGAAAAGTATACATTTTAATTCCAAATGTCAAAACAAATCTCAACACTTACAGATCATGAATGTGGGAATCTGGCCTAATTGGAGTACAATTCAACTACTGTGTTTGCTGCAGGAAGTTCTTTTCTAGATCATTGAAAATAATGTGCCTCACCTATTGAGACCAATAACAGCTCTTACCCAGAACTGATTGTTGCAGTTCGCCCAATTCATGATTTTGGGTTGGTTAACCTGTATGTTTTAATTTCAAATTGTTTGCTGTGTTACACAACATATGCCTCCCCTATGTGGTACTTTCTGTCCTTGATTGTGAGGTCGACTTTCACAGGTGTACAGGAGGTCCTCTCATATTAATTTGTAAAAAGCAATATTGTCTGGATAGGTGGAATTAAAGTTTCCCAACTTGGTTAGGACCTGAATAATTGACCTTTAAAATCAGGTGTATTTTTTAACCCAAAGAGTAGCATTACATAAAATGAATGAATGAATGATTACGTATTTGTATCGTGCATGGCTACCCGAAGGCATCCCAGCGCTTTAGACCAACGTTCATTCACCAAGTCTAGATAAACAGGAGGGTTTGCAGCATCTTCCTAAAGCTAAAATGGTTGCCTTCCAATCGGATGGAAAGTGGAAGATTATTCCAGAGTTTTGAGGCCTGTAGGGAGAAGCGTCGGCCACCCATACGCACTCTCCTTATTTTAGGGACTGTCAAGAGATTTTTTGTTATGAGATCTTAATTCTCGACCAGGGGAATACGGGCAGAATAGTGATTGCATCAATGCAGGTCCTAAATTATTGACTGCTTTATGGACCGTCACCAGAGCTTTACATTCGATCCTCTGTTGCACTGGCAGCCAATGAAGCTGACGGAGTGCAGGTTTGGCAGAAGTTCTCCGTGGGACGTTCAGCAACATACGTGCAGCACAATTCTGCACAGTCTGCAGGATCTTAATTGTCCCTTGAGGGGAGCCTAAATAAAGTGCATTTGAGTAGTCCAGGCGTGATAATATCAACGCCTGAACTAGGATCCTTCTGGCTTCGAAGGGGAGGAGGGTGATAATTTTCCTCAGAAGCCTCATGAGTGCATAACAGGTAGCAGCTACCTTCCGGGCCTGTACTGAAAAATTAAGAGCTGGGTCCATCCACACCCCAAGGCTCTTAATTTGAGTTTTGGGCTCGGGTGGTTGGCCTAGACTATCCGGCCACCATTCCTCCACCGTGGTGGGTGCCTTGTGTCCCAACATCATCACCTCTGTTTTTGCCCCATTAAGCTTTAGGAAGGATTCATCCATCCATTCCCGAACTTTATTGAGACAGGTAGAGAGATTTTCAAAAGGGGCATCGTGAGTGGTTAAGGAGATAATAAGTTATGTGTCATCTGCGTACGTTACCAGTTATACTCCCCAGGGGAGCACCACCTCAGCCAAAGGCCTCATGTTAATGTTAAATAAGGTGGGGCTGAGGGACGAACCCTGGGGAACGCCACAATGAAGACACATTTGGGGGGAGGAAGCCTCGTTTTCAAAGACCACAAAGGTCCTGTCAGACAGGAAGGAATGCAGCCACTGTAGCGCGCGACCTGAGACACCAACTTCCTTCAGCCTGTGTAACAGGATGGAATGGTTCACGGTGTCGAAGGCCGCGCTCAGATCTAATAGTAATATGGCCGCATGGCTTCCATTGACTACGATCTTCCTTGCTTCCTCAACCACTGTAATGAGGGCTGTTTCAGTGCCCTGGTTTCTCCTGAAACCTGTCTGTGTGGAATGAAAGGAATTGTTATCCTCCAAAAAAGCAGCAAGTAGAGAATTAACATAATTCTCCATAAGTTTGCTGATAGTGGGCAAAAGGGAGATGGGGCGATAATTTGCCCAGTCTTCAGGGCTGAGGTTGGGTTTCTTTAACAGGGCCTTAACTCTAGCCTGTTTCCAGGTAGAGGGAACCAGGCCTGAGGCCAGAGAGGCATTGATCACCTCCTGCATAACTGGGGCAACGGTGGCTGATACCAGGTTTAATATAGTAGGGGGTGCAGGATCAGTCGGCGAGCCTGACTTTAGATTGTTTTAGAGAAGCTGAGTAGTAGGGAGGTCTACTGGAGCAAATTCCTTCAGTTGGGTCAGAGCCATATAGGAGGAAGAAGGAAATTCGATAAGTGTGTTTTGGAAAGATGAGTATATACTGGCCACCTTAGTGAAGAAGAATTTTGCAAGTTCCTCACATCGCACCTGTGCGAGTCCTGGATCGTCAATAGGGGAAGGAGGGGTGACCAAGGATTTAAAATTTTTAAAGATTTCTCTTGGGGAATTGGCGGCTATACTAATTTATTTTCTGAAAATAATTAGATTGAGTGGTTTTAATCTCCTGTTTATACTTCTTTAAGGCAAGTTTATAGCTGGCCTTATCAGTTTCAGAATAATGTTTCCTCCACTGTCTTTCATGTTGTTTACATGCTAGTTTCAATATTTTCAAATCAGGCGTATACCAGGCTTTCTTGTTCTCACCACTTCTATGAGATAATTCAGTTTTTGGGAGTGTGAGGTCCAGAGAGGCCTCTACCCACTGGGTGAAAGACATATCGGTTTCCAGAGGGTCATTGGTAATTTTTGGTAGGGTGTTTTTAAGATTGATAATCCAGGTTTCTATTGGAAGTTTGGACCAAACTCAGCAGATTTTTTTCGCGCGTATAGCATGTGCAGCTTGCTTCTGTGAGGGCATTGAGAACAGCAGTTGTGAATGATCAGACCAGGAGACCCTGATGGCGTTGTCATAACTAAGGGTGTTTACATTGGTGTAACAGTGATCCAGGATATGTCCTGCAATGTGTGTGGAGTTTGTAACTAACTGCTTCAAATGGAGGACCTCCAGACCGGCAGTCAAATTAATGCAGGCCGGCGAGTCTGGTTCATCTGCATGGATGTTGAAGTCTCCCAGGATGGAGAAATTGGGGATAGTGCTAGAGTAATTTATTGCCATACTTGAGAGGTCTTCACAAAATTGAGCATAAGGGCCTGGGGGTCTATAGAGCAGAACTCCAGAGAAAGTACAGATGGGAGAGAAGGAGATGGCAAACCTAAGACTTTCAGCTCCAGAGATTGAAGAGTTTTCTGTTCTGCAGCCTAGGTTGTTTCTGAAAATGATGGCAATCCCTCCCCCCGACCGTCAGGGCGGTCTTGTCTAAGTATGGCATAATTGGAGGGTAAAGCGCGGACAATGTCTGACTGGGAGCCATCATTTGTCCAGGTTTCCGTAAGGAAAAGTACATCAAAATCTCGTTCCTCAAGGAGCAAAGCGAGCTCAGTCGCATTTTTGGTAAGGAACGACAGTTAACTAACGCCAGCCGATACCTATCAACAGCATCCTGTACGCGACACAGTTTATCAGGGAAGAGTTTGTAACTGCATCCAGTACAGAATTTAGGGGCGCGGGTGTAAACACCCAATGCTATACAATTGGTGGTTACGCCCTTGTTTAATTTAAGCAGGTCATTACCGGCAAAACTGGTTCAAAGGAGCTAAAAATGCTCACTTCTAATTGGTGGACTCTGTCCAGTGATCTACCATTACCCAGATATCAAGCAGCCAAGTAGATAATCATCTCAAGCTTGCCAGCATATAGCAATTCTTAAATGAGCTCATCCGCTTAAGTCATTTGTGTGTATCATTGTCGGTAAGTGAGTTGTGACCTCTGTAATTCACACAGAATCTCCATTCTCTGTTACCATTTGAGGGGTAGCATTTGGTTCAAGAAGTACCAAGAAGGCTCAGGAACTACAGGAAGGTTCAATCATTCCCAAGTATAGAATCTTGTAAAATCCTATCCTAATAGAAGCCCTGATTTTATTTGACAGCCTGTATATCTTACATACAGTCAACTGTCAATGTTGTGGATACATGTTTTGGGTTTAAGCAAAAAAGAGGGAACTGACCAAGCATTCTTATATTTCCTCTGCTATCAAATTAGTTGTGAGATTACCTCCACACTTGAGTCATCTTTTCTATGTGCCGTAGATCAGGGAGTGAATTAATCTTGTAAATTCCATTGTTTGTCCATCAGCAGTATCATATCATAGAAAGCATCACTACTGTAAAACAGAATTTTCCGAGAAAACTTCCCACAATCAGTTTTATTTAGACTTGCATGAATATTTTCTTTATTTGGGCTATATTCTCATGTTTCCCCCATTCCAAACATATAAAGGAGTGCATCCGTTGCCATTAGTACTAAAACTTAAAGTTCTTCGACAGTAACAGTAGACATGTGTGTGAAGGTAAAGTTCCATTTCTACCGTGGCATAAATAGTTCCATAAAGAAACAGTCACATACGGCTAGGACATAACTGTTGGACCCTCAACAGAAAATACTAAAAACACCAACCAACAATGTATCTGGGGTTCAGCACGGAACATTGCTCAAGCAACGTAAAGGACATGGCCAGCCACTGGTGCCAATCCTAGTGTTGTCAATAATCAATCGATTTACCACTTGACACACTTGTTAGCTGATCTGTCTTCTATGCCACTAATGTTCCAATACTCTTGCATTACTTATAGGAGACTGTCAAAGACAATTTAGCTTTGTGCTAAGAGAATGAAACACTCTGGACCATGAAATAAATGCATGCAAACATACCAAAATGAAAATATCCGATACGGGGAACATGAAATTAGCATGATGATCAGTATGAGTATTGACCTTCCTCTTGAAAGAGAGGGAGGTTCAGCTGTTATGTTTCTCTTATTGGGCCTGGCTTTAGGACTAAATGAGTAAATAACCATTTTGGGCACATTCCTTAGCTATAAACTGGCACAAATCACTCAGTACATATCAATTTTGGATAGGAGTGTTGACCTTCATGCTAGTGGGTTTCTCTAGAATGAATGAATCAAATGTTTTCTCGACTAGGTTTGATTTTTGTATCACTATACCTCTGATATTTATGTCAGCACGAAAGAATCTTCCCTCATGGTTTGGTGCCTTGACAAGTCCATTGCTATTCTTCTTCATGTAAAAAGACAGTGAAGATTTATTTCTTTGAATTTATATTATAATGTCTTTAATTTAATGTTTGTATGTCTATTTGAATTGGAAGCCAATAAACATAGTATTGTATATGAATTGTTTCAATGTAAACACTATTTCTTCTAAAAAATGAACTTGGACCTGGTGATCAGTCAGGGCTTATGTGACATAATGCTCTTCTAAAAAAAATAGCAAACCCAGTTTCCTGAGAAAAGGTGCTTCCTTTAACACCTTAACCGCGGTACGATTTACAGTGGTGTGCTGCAGATTTCAAAAACCCATGTTACATGACGAGCTCAGCTCGCCCTCAGCATACGAGCGCCGTAGTAGTTGATGACGAGCTGAGCTCGTCATCAGCAGCGAAGGGGTTAAAACGCGGCCGGCCCGTGGCGGGTTGTAGGCGGCTTGCTGTGTATAATCATGATCCTGTAAGTACAGCACCGTATTGAATGCCCTTCTGCTACACTGGGACCCTGGAAACCTATAAATGTTTTGTGCCCATACTGTGTTGACATGTTCAATAAAAGATATTTAATACTAAAGTAAAGAAATGCAGCAACAGTTAATTTTTGGTTGCTTAATAATTTGTTTTGTCTTTGATCAACAAGACCAAGGCGGAAGATTCAGGGAGGAGCAAGATTCACTGCTGTTAATATTTCATATAAATGGCAATTTGTATATGTGGTAGGGGGATGAGTTACTATACATCAAATCCCAAAAAGTATTTGTATATTCTCTGTATATAGTTTGTAAATATTCAATTAGTGCACCTATAAAAACATTAATCTGTAATCACTTTCTACCAATCATCCAGCTTCATAATTTTGATGAAAACAATTGGCTTGTAACCACTGCATATTTAAAAGCCATTGTGCTAAATTAAGTTGGCTGAATTCCCATACTGTCCTAAGCAACAATTCACCCATAAATGCGTTGAGGTGTTGTTGGGGATGAAAAATAGGATTAAGGTTATAACTCTTGCGAGACTGTTACTGTATTGGATGAATGAAAGAATTAAAGTGCATGAGGCTGTGAAAAAATATACAAGGTTTATCTTTGGAAACAGAAAATGAATAAATCATTGTTTAAAGTAATTGGCTTTTTGTTCTGATGAGTATATAATGTTTGATAATAAGAAAGTAAAGTTTACCTGTATTTTTGTGTATGATTATTGTTTTTTGTGTTTTGACTTTCAGAGTGTCTTACATATTGTATTAGAAGATGTATATGCTAACATGGATGAAGGAAGAAAAAGGCTGAGGGGCAGATTTGCCAACATTTTGCCATGTCTTTGCATCACAAAAGTACCACAGACCAGCATAGAATGTTTTTTTCTTGATTGGCTGTCCGGTGCTGGAAATTGCCTAAAATTATCGCAAAGTTGCCGCCGGTGGTGCTTTGTGTTACTTAGCATCAAGGAGGAAATACATGGGTGTGCCCATGAAAACACATTTTTTGATGCAAAACCCCATGTACCAAAAATTGGAGACACAGTGTTGCTTCAAAAATCAACGCCATATGAAAGCATGCTTTAAAAGGATGAATGTTTTTATTTCTCCATTATTTCCAGCTTTGCATGTGTACTGCACTGTACAACACACATACAAAGTGGGAAAAGATTTAAATATTGTCAAAGCATAGTATTTTGTACTGGAAGGGAGTCTTACTGTACAAAACCTTTGCTAAACGTATGCACATGCCCTTGAACTATGGTGCAAAGGTGTGTGCCTGAACTCAGCAGCAAAATTCTGTTCCAGCTCTAGGGAGAGGGGAGCAGAGAGCCATATCTCTGTAGATACGGCACTGTCCTGCTCTCTCCTCACGCAATGCAGCATTTTTGGTTGCTGTGCTGCGTAGCATAAAAATTTGATAAATCCGGCCCTAAAAGGCCTTAAGAAGGTAGATAGTATTAGTTGTATCCACAAAAATGCATAGATGATTTTACTTTCACAATCTTTCTGTACTGAACACTTTCACATGATGAATCTGTCCATAATTATACAGTGATTCACAGTGGTTGATGTGATATGTCTAATAAACAATGAATAAGTTGCCTGTCTAACTGCTGCCCTCTGTTTCTCTATTTTGCATTTTATGCTAGTTTTTCTGACCTCTGTTTTCACTCTCCTGCTCTCTTTTCTAAAATCTATTTAGCTTTTTCTGCTTATTTTTCTGTCCTCTAATTGGCCTTTTTGTCTTATTTTTCTGTCCTTTGTTTTGCCTTTTCTGCTCACTTGTATTTCAACTCTCTGTTTTGCATTTCTCTTCTTGTTTCTTCCCTCTTCCAGCTGTTTCCTCAAGACCTGGCTTTTCAATGGAGACCTCGCACCCCAGCTCTAAGGTACCCGCTGGGGTGACCGTTCCACACTCCACAAATGCTGATTGATTAATTGCACGTTTGAACTAATAACGTACATATATTCACCAGGTCTAGTAGTTAGCAGAGCTAACTATAACGTGTGCCACTGCCATGCACTGCATATGACCTCACATATTACATCACCCATGATATGTTCTCTGAAATTATTTATAACATCACTGATGACATCTTAAATGACAACATTCAT
This sequence comes from Lissotriton vulgaris, assembly GCF_964263255.1. Taxonomy (NCBI): domain Eukaryota; kingdom Metazoa; phylum Chordata; class Amphibia; order Caudata; family Salamandridae; genus Lissotriton; species Lissotriton vulgaris. Next base: position 243,890,179 of record NC_141696.1, on the reverse strand, counting down.
GACATCACTGATGACAGCATCTAATGTGTGTACTAGTTTATTTTATACATTATGTTACTTTAAATATATATATATATATATATATATATATATATATATATATATATATATATATATATATATACACACACACACACACACATTACCTACTGGTGGTCGCTAGTAGGTAGTTATAGTTAAGACATGGTTTCCATAGTAAGAGCATCTTGTTTTACCAATAACTTTGGTGCTGTTTGATGAAGGCTTGTGAAATATTCAAAGTCAGTACGATGCTCACTTCAGCTGCTGTCTTGAAATTTGTGGGTGATCCATCAAGCAGGGGCCTTGAAAAAGGGGGATCCCAAAACATGTTTTCCACATGCAAATTCCAATAGGGATTTCAGACATGATTACAGCGCGAACTGGTAAATGTAATTACGCCAAATTTAGCAGAAAGGCAGCTGTTGGTTCAGAAAGCTACTCTCAAGGATCCGATAGCACCTGTGTCGAAATCTGTTTGGCTGCCAAAACTTCAACCAGGAATCACTCAGATTCATCCAGGTGCCACCAAAAATATAATTTTAAAGAAAAGGAGGCAGGGTAATAATACCCTGACTACAAACCCTTGGTCTTGGAGTCCCAGATGGACTCTGCATTATCAAAAAAGCCTTTTTTTAAAGAAAATATCCACTGAAATGCGACAGAGCTGCAAATCAGCTGCAAAATTACAAAAAAATAAAGAAACAAGTGCTGTCTCCCATGCTTGTTTTTAATCAAGCCCACGAGTGGGCCAGGTCCCAAGGGCATGCCCTGTATAATAAATATAAAAGGAAGGGGGTGCACAAAGCCCCCCTTCAAGGGCATAACATGCCCTAGGGACAACTATCTCTCTGGGGCTACAAAAACATATAGGGGGACTGTGCCCCTAAATAAACAAAATGAAAGGGATCAGCAGGAACCCCCTGTGAAGCTGGAGCAAGTACTCTGGCTCCAGCAGGAGCAGCCAAAGTGCTACCGCCCACTGGAAGCAGAGGTTTCCTCTCTTTCCCTGCCTGCAGACATGCAGACAGGGAATTAGTTGAAACTATTGCTTCTGCACAGAGGGAGCTGCCTTTCCAGCAACTTCCCCTATGCAGCAGCAATGCCTGCTTCCACAGGGGGAGGACAGGCAGCTGCGACTGCGGGGGCCTTGAGCCACAGTCCGGGGGAAAAGAGAAGAAAGTGGCAGAATAAAGGTTTGCAACAAGCACAAAGAGGCAAAATAAAGGTGAGAAATGAGCAAGAAGAGGCAGAGTAAAGGTGAGGATCTTCCAGAATAAGGCAGAATAAATGTCAGCAACTAGCAGAAAGAGGTAAAATAGAGATCAGAGACTAGCAGAAAGAAGCAAAATAAAGGTCAGAAACTAGCAGAAAGAGGCAAAATAGAGATCAGAAATGAGCAGGAAGAAGTAAAATAGGAGTCAGCAATGGGCAGAAAGAGGCAATATAGAGATCAGAAGCATGTAGAAAGAGGCCAAATAATAAAGGTCATAAGTGAGCAGAAAAAAACAAAAAATGAGCAGGACCCACCCAGGCACTCATGCACCTACTGACAGATCAACTTGGACACTCAGACACCCACTCAGACAACCACTCAGACACTCATCCACCATTCACAGACCCATTCACAGACCCAATCAGACGCTTGCATATCCACTCACATGCCCAGCGAGACACTCACAGACTTACCCACACACTCACTCTCAAATGTTACAAGTTCAATTTAGGAAATACAATTTGAAAAATTCTTCAAAATTCAATGAAAAACCAAAAGGTTACAGTGATGTTATAGTTAGGAAATAGAATTTAAACAACCTTAGAAATTCACTAAAAACACCAAAGCTTACTAAGGTGTTATACTTTAGAAATAGAATTAAAAAACACATTTAAAAAAACACAGAAAATGCAAAGGTTACAGGGACATTATAGTTGGGTTCAGATTTCACACACACAAAACCAGTGAATTCAGCAGTTATAGTTACCTGACCTTACTATAACTTATGCCCTCGCAATGCACTGCTTATGACCTCAAATATTACATCACTCATGACATTGTCAGTGAGATCACTGGAGAAATCACTGATGACATCTCAAATAACATGACTGATGACATCAATGATCCAAGTGATTAACAACAGAGATAACAATCATCCAACCAGGGCCCATGATAAAACTCCGTACAGGGCCTCTAAGAGCAAAGCAACAAGCCATACATGGCTCCTCTTAGGGGAACAGAGTCCACCTGACCAATATTAACATCTCAACTATTCTTCTGGTAGTTTCCTGAAATATAAAGTAACCAATGTAAGGTCTCTCACCAGACATCCGTACTGAAGAATACTGCAAATAAATATCATGTGGGAGAAGAAAAGCAGCACAATTTTGCTTCAAAACATTTTTATGACAGTTTTCAAAATTGTACAAATGCACTGAAGAAAATGCATCTAATTGTTGGTATAATCCTCCCCTCCATGCCCTTGATAAAATTGAAAATTCTTGACGCATAAGCCATAAAATCGTTCATTCTATGTCAGGACCAGAGGCTTCGATTATGCTAGTTTAAAGCTGTGTTACCAACACAGACAACACATCAGCAATAGGTTTATAGCAATATTTCCTAAATGTAGATTGTGAAGACCAGTCTGCAATTCTGAGAATTCCTCTATGCGAGAACTCAAAATATATGACTTTGGATGCCATAGCTCTCCTGGTGGAATGAGCACCAAAGACAGATATGTCAATACCTGCTTCTGCCAGCAACCATCACATCCATCTGGCTAATGTAGCCAAAAACACCGGTCTGAAAGCATCTTGTAAGGAAATGAATAGCTGACCCCCCCAACTTCCTGTCTCACATCACAAGTAGAAGTCTCATAATCTATTGGGAAACTCAGGTAAGTTACCAAACTGGATTTAGATTTGGTCTGGCGAGAGATAGTGATTGTAACAACTTACAGAGAAAAATCTCTGACTGCCAAGTCCAGAACATGTACATCTGAAACCCTCTAATATGAAATCAGGCATAACAACATTGTGAGCTTGGCTGAAACTTGTTTGCTTAACAAATACCTGTATGTCAGGACTTGCTCCAAGAATTCTGAGGACAACTTTCACATCCAAAATAGACATATACCTGGGTCTCGGAGGTTTGAGCAAATAAATCCCCTCATTATGCAGCCCAACGGGTGTTTGCCTACTAGTTTACCTTCAATTGGAAAATACCCTGCGGAAATTGCAGACCTGAAATTATTCACCCTCCTGTATGCCAAACCAGAAGATGACAAGTCGGAAAGAAAATGTATTATCAAACAGCACTCTGCCTCCACAGAATCAACAAACCATGTGTTGCGCCAAACATACCATCTCCTCCAAGCTGAGGAATACTGTTTGTGGGTGCAAAGGACTGACTAATGAAAATCTCAGATTGTTGTGAAATTCTTGGGGTATACCATCTTTCCCTGGAACTAACCAAGCCTCCAACTTGAGTTGATCTGACAGGATTAACAGATTAGGAATTCCCTCTAGATCCTAGAGGAGAACTGGTCAAACTGGGAGCAGAACTGGAGGAGCAGTAACTAGAGTTAGAGCGACCGTGAACCAAGGTTGAGCCCTGCAATATGGGTTTACAGGAATTATTTTTGTTCTCTGACGCCTGATTTGCGACAGGGAAATGGGTATCACTAGGAATGAGGGACAGGCATAATCCCATAACTGAGACCAGTCCTAGAGAAATACATCTGTAGCTTGGGCTTCCAGATCTGGTCTCCAAAGGAAAAAGTTTGAAAGTTGTCAATTGAGCTGTGATGCAACCAGGTCCAGTCTGCACAGACCTCACAAATGGTATAGTTGCCGGAACACTGAAGGATTCAGTCTCCAGTTACTGCAATCTTTGAAAAGACAGATGCTCCAGTCGACTATCATGTTTTTCCTGCCTGGGAAATATTCCGCTGTGAGGGAGATGCGATGATTGAGGTAGAAGTCATAAGCAGTGTATTGGGAGGGCTTAAGTTATAGTTATCTCAGGTAACTATAACTGCTGAATATCTATGGTTTTTCGCATGTGAAATTTGAGCCTAACCATAACATCCCTGTATCCTTTGTTTTTTTTCAGGGAACATATATAAATAGATAGATATTACCTACTGGTGGTCATCAGTAGATAGTTATAGTTAGAACCATGTATCCATACAAAAAGTGTTTTTTGACCTGCATGTTTTTATTTTGACCACACGCGATGGAGTTTTGGGGTACAACCATGAGCATGAAAGTAAACTGACTGGTCTGTATTGTTTTATATTTTTTGTTCCGTTTTTTTAAAGTGTACGCAAGTTTAGAAGTGTTAAACATATATACCAAGGTACATCAAAAATTAAATTAGTATATTTTCTGTTTTACTAATGAGTAATAGCATTTCTAACATATATACATATATACACGCATCCTTGGCATCACACTGGACTCTTCACTCATGATGAACTGCCAAATCAACACAGTTTCCTCAGCCTGCTTACACATGCTCCAACTACTCTGAAAAGCTTTCAGATGGAGCCCAACAGAATCCAGAATGATGGTCACCCATACACTCATCGTATCCAGAGAAACAGTTGTTTTCAGTATAAAGGAAACAATTGCGCTCAGCAGGATAACCGGCTGTCAGATTGACATAGAACTGAGTAATATTGTGCTAACAGGAAAGGGGTGACCCTAATATCCCCTAAGCTAGTGTTTGGAACTCCAAACCCATACAGTAATAACCAATGGACCTGTGCACACATAAGATCACAATATAGAGTATGTTAATGTAATAAACAGATAGACAAGAAATCGCCATGTCTTTTCTTGTTGCTTTTAATGCTTGTTTGCACAGAGACCAGCCGACACGTGTTTTGTCAGAGAACAGTCAACTCTGACTCTTCAGGGCCAAGTTGTAATAGACGGCATGAATAATCCCTAGACCGGTGATAATTCCAACCCGGTCGGGGTCTGGGTAGGTGAAGAAGCAATCGTAAATATAATGAATGGTGTCTGGGAAGGACGGATACATCTTATTGGATACAGTCGAGTTGCTAGTGTTGTAGTCAATGCCCCTCGAGGCACGAAAAAAGGTGTCAAATTCATCATGATGAGAGCAACCCCATGTCTCTGCGTTCCTCCACACTGTCCAGAGCTGGGATAGCCAGACGAGCTGCACTCATTACCTGGAGACTTGACTACAGCAACACACTCTACACCTGCGTTACCCAGAAACAGCTTAGGAAACTAAACTACAGCCAAAACATCACTACCAGACTGATCATCATCATCCCCTGTCTCAGCCACATCACACAACACCTCTGAGAACTCCACTGGCTCCAGTCAGCAAGAGTCACTTTCAAGCTCCTCACTCATGCCTACAAAGCCCTGAACAATGAAAAACCAGTGTACCCGAACCACTGCCTCACATTCCACAAACTCACCAGACAACTCTGATCTTTCCGAATTGCCTTCACATCCATCCCGAGGATCCACAATACAAGAACTGGAGGAAGATCATTCTCCTACCTCACCGTCAAGACAACTGCAATAAGCCGGGTTCAGTAGGCATGTCAGCTTTCATAATGAATAGTGCCCCAGGAAGGTGTGTAAAACAGGAGCCCAGATTACTACCGATGCCCAGGCCGCTGGCGCAAACCGCCTCTTAGTTCCCATGTTAAATAGTTACCAAATAAAGAGACGGGCGCTGGAAGCAGGAATCAAGAACAGAGTTTAATTCTCATGAGGAGAGCCAGTCATTTCGGACACGAAACACGGTGTCTTTCAGGAGGTGCTCTAACAAGTGAGCTGAGACCCAACCTTTTATACCTTACAAAACACTTGGCATTACAGTCACAGCATTGTGAAACGAAGGAAAGATAACCCTATAATCCTCGTGTCAATCCTACCCCACATGTGTTCACAATAGGGACCCTTGACCTGCTGATAAGAGAGAGAGCAATGACACAACTGAATGTTCCGCTGATTATTAGGATGTGTGTGCCTGATCGCAGCCCAGGGGGTGGGGAGACCAAGATCAATAGTGGGTCCTTTGAAGAGGAGTGACTTCATACAATAAGGGCAGTAAATGGTATCTCCTGACTCAGGCGATGGCCTCGGACATGTGTGGTCAGCCGGACTCGGGGGAAGAGGTCATCAAAGGAGTGGTATTCATGCTGCGTGGACAATCGAGCGCGGAGGGAAGGCTTGTCAACAGAGGGGCATTCATGGAAGGGAAGGAGGTGTTGGTCAGGCGCGGCCGTGGCTCTTCAAGGACAGGGTCTTGCAGAAGAAGAAGGTTTATGGCTTGCCCATGTGAGGAGAAGGGAGGGGGAGCCAGGGTGGACACGGGGACAGAGTCACATAGAGAGAGAGAGAGAGATCTTATGACCAGTAAAAGAGAGAGAGCGGGGGCAGTCAGGTGCAGTTGGGGAGGGCTATGCCAGTTAAGGCGAAGGATGCCTCTTCAAGAGGGAATGGGGGGGGGGTTTGTGCGGGTCAAGCAGGAGAGTTGCCTTTCACAGCAGGGTCGCGCAGAGGGAGAGGGTTTCATGGTCTATGCATGAAAGAGGGGGTTTAAGATACGCGCAGGAGGGAAGCCGGGGATTCCAATGGGTAAAAGGCCATGGTGCCTAGAATGGCTGTACATATGCATAGGGGTACGGGTTCTTACTGGCAGAGTGTTATGGTCAATAATTTACGGTATTCATGGTGCTCACAGGGAGAGGAGTGGGAGAATAAGGGAAATGAATGCTGTTCATGTACATCAATTTCTTCAATTTCTACAGTCGCCCCTTTTTACATTACAGCAGTCATTTTTGTAATTGATGGGGTTACAGGCAGACAAGCATTGTTGATAAATTAGCATTTTGTCGATACTAACATTTGGCGTACGATCATAGACAGTTGAGGTGATGGGCAGAATGCAGCACATAGGAAATTGCATTTCGTTGTGTTCCTGACAATTAAACGCACTACATAGCATAAATCTTTCTAAAAAAATGTGACCAATGAACAGTTTTTGACCAGGTAGTTGAGAGTGGAATTCAGTTCAATACACAAGGTTTCTTCATCACAGTGTCTTTTTGTCATTGAGCCATCACTGGTAGGCTCTAGTCCGTGTACTTTCGTTGGCGCTGTTGAGCACCGGCGGTGGAGCTATAGGTCCAGCTCGGTTCTATCCTTACGCGTTGCAGGGTGCGGTCAGTCCTCTGCTGTTAGACCACAGTCCTGTTCCCTAAACAATCCGCTTGGCGGCGCCTTATGCTCGGCACCTATATTTCCGTGGCAACACCCTTTTCCCATATGAATGCAGTTCTTCCTTTTGGCAAAAAGTCACGTGGAAAAGAGGGTGAGTGTGGTTCAAATAGTCGATAGGAGAGAGGGCGGAGTTGGGTCAGAGTTCCTGGGACACACAAAAGGGACCAAGGGAGCAAAGGATAACAAGCAGGCAGGCCCATCAATCGGGCCCAAAGAAGGGGGACAGAGACTCCAGGCACATGTGGGTTAGCAGAAGGAAAGGGCTTCAAGGCGGCCCGTCATTTTTCATTTTCCACGTTGAAATTGCGGTCTCGTCCCGTATCTTGTTGCTCTGCAGCTCCACCTTTGGTCGAGGTCACACGTGTCCCAAGATCTGCAGCCAGGCTGTACGTCACATCTGACCCTTCTCCTTCGGTGATCGTGAATCTTTGAATAGGTACAAGACAAGGTTTTAGAGAAATGGCAGAAGAAGATATCTACGCATGTGAATTCCTCCCTCAATTCTATGCATTTGGGAGATACGCTCATTGGTCACAGTCAGAGGTCCATTACCAAGCAGTGCATGTGTCAGCATTCCTACTGAGTTCATGGCAGGTTTATTCATCGTCCTATTTATAACTCAAGTGAGGGTAAATGATATTCCCATCAACTGTGCATTTCATCATATTCAACATTACGGAGCATTTCACTTCAGGACTGGCTAATCCTTTCAAACAGGGCGGGGGTGCCATCATCGAGAGTCAGGTAGAACCATATTTTCTTGAGGGTCAACAGCTACTCATGGTCATCATGTTTATATCCGGGACAGCAGCTGGGGTCTATCAAGATGGGGTGGGGATGCTTCGGGCGCTCGCGCTTGGGTGCAAAGGGGGTGGGGCAATCTGGACGTTTGGGGGTCAATCTAGGCGCTGGCGTTCGTCTCTGATGATGCTATGAGGTGCCATTGACATACAGTTCCCCTATAAATGGCCAGGTTTGGGGGACCTTAGTCGTCTTACCTGTCCTTTCCTTCTCAGCCAATTCAAGTTCATTCATTTTGCAGAAAGGAGAGGTAGTAATATGGCGAGATACAATCTTTTTAGTTTCGGTCAATTTCGCTGAACACCTTCGCGTTCAATATGTATCAAATCAGACTGGTGCCGGTGGGGCACAATTTTACCAAAAAGAGGGAGAGAAAATAGGGAGACTCTCATAGAGAGTGAGAGTCGTCCGCAATCTAAACGAGCCATTCGGTACACGTATGACATGTAGAGAGATAGAGAGAGAGAGAGAGAGAGAGAGAGAAAGAGAGAGAGAGAGACGTGTACGAAAATAGGTCATTTAGTGCGTTCACAACACAGAACAGCAAAGGTCAGATAACACACAAATACAGACAGAGGGAAGACATAAACCCGTACATTACATACACACACACTCAGACAGGGAAGACAGCACATGTGCTACACATATATAAGACATTCACAACAAAACAGAAAACAACAGGTGGCCAACAGAATCCATATTATATCCTACGTATCTTTACTATCCTATTTATCTATGTGCTTAGCTCTTTCTACCCTTCCCTCCTTTTCTTTCTCGCCCATTATCTCTGCGAGTGTTCTCAATTGCCAATACTTACACCTCGGTTGGTCGGTCAGAAATTAACCTGGTCGTGCTATTTACCCATGGTTGGATCTTAAACCATTTTTCAGTTCCTTCCTTTGGTGGGAAGTTCTCCAGGCTGAGGCAACGGCAAGTATTGATCGGGAGAACAGTCGGACAGCTTGGCTATATCTATAAGAGTGTGAGAAAGGGGGGCAGTGCATTTTGAACATCAGCAACATCTCTAACCTCCCAGGCGGGTGGCGCCGTGGTAACCCTTACCCGTATATTTTTCTTTGTCCTTTCCCTACCTAGTCAAACATCCAGTTACATTATCTAACGCGTCATTTCGAGTCAATTTTCGTCATACAGTACCCGTCCAATTTCTATGTCAGTCCATCCTCCCAGTCGTTACGTTTTAAGGAGGAACAGTCCTGTGTAAGTCTACGTCTGTCAAAGCTTGTTAGCATAAGTACTATGCTCAGATCCCCCTTTGTCTCCTTTTGTCGGTCGCTCGATCGTCGCTTCTCCATACTTCAGCCGACGTTCCGACGGGACCTGCAGAAGGGAGGAGAAGAAAAGGGGGGGGGGGTGGCATTCAAAGTACATCAGCATGTAGTAGTCAGAAAATGTTTTTACCTACCACATACTCGACCTATCTCCGCGTACTGCATTTCTTTACCATCTCGGCGTTTAAGCCCAGAGGGACCAGTAATGTCAGATAGATAATCATTGACGATCTGCATATCTACATGAGTTACTTGGTCGTAACCCTCTTTGTCGGGTGCAAGGGTGACGGCCAGGTGGCATTTCTGTGGTGTCGTTTTAAGGGTGTCTAAAACACTTTTCCTGGCTGCCTGCGATACATAATGTAGCTGCTAAATATCTGATCCCTTTTGATCTACATCCTTCATCATACTTATTCTTCGCTCACAGTAGTAAGGCATCCAAAACTCATTAATGCAACTGCTACAACCATGCTTTCTTTTTCAAAATACTTTTAATAAACGAAATTGGTGGCAGTTCATTGCATAAAGTGCAGCAGTGCAATAAAATCGTATTAAAACTTTCCTACAGAGCAAGCATGATGCATGTCAGTAATTCATCTTTAATAAATTCATAAATTCATTATCCAATGTTCATTCATTACCTAAATTACACCAATTCATTTTCCAAGTCATAATCAGTACCCACCCTAAGTCAGTTCATTGTCCAAGCACATACTCAATATCCTTCGTATCTACTTTCATTATCCAAGAAAACTACATACATATCTCGGGGCAAAAAGCTGCGTGGTCAGGGTGCAATAAAGTTTATTCAAAAGTCTCACTTTGTGTCGGCGCCATTTTGGGTGGGGCCAGGCGAGTTCCAGCGCAGTCAGAATATCTCCAATGACTCGTGGTTGGACCAGAACCTTCCGTTGGGAGTTCAAAAAGTTTTGTGCTATGTGGTTAACAGTCTAACAAATATGGACCATGAGTCAAAGAGTGGGGAGGGCGGCAACAATTTTCCTACCGGGTCATTCTGGTGTTCCTCCGGAACTGAACAAGTCTGTGCCGTGGCTGCATTTTAGCCATTTCCAATCCGACGCTGGCGCCGGCAGGAGTTGCACCGATGTCGTGGTTCCCAGTGAAGGGGGCGGGGGCACCCATGAGGAGGGATCGGGGTGCCCCCCTGGTTCTCATAGAATCTTCAAGGTTGAGGAGAGAAGGCATGAGGTGCATGCCCGTCCTGGGCAGAAGACCGCTTTTTGATGTTGACCCTCTTTAAGCAAAGAGCATTGGGGTGTCGCTGGAAGCCTCCACCTGGAGGGAGGTGGTGGAGGCTCGTTCGCGCCGCCTCCCCCTTCCATCGACCCCGCGCCGTTCCTCGGCTCCGTCGCTTCGATATTGGCCGTGCCAGCCATTGAGGATGGGGGGGGGGGTCGGTGGCTGAGGCAAGACATCCCCCCCTTTTCTCTTGACATGTGGCAGGACTACCTGGAACCGTCCAGGCGTCGACATGTGGCGGGACTACCTGTAACTATGCAGGCGTTGACATGTGGCGGCACTACCTGTAACTATCCAGGAATTTGACATGTGGCGGGACTACTTGCAAGCGCCGCCATTCTCGCTTTTGGCTTCGGCCTTCTTCGTGGGTCGGACCAGGTGAGAGACAGAAGGGGGGGGGTGGTCGGTGGCTGAGGCAAGACAGCCCCCCCCCCCGTGGCCTGCAGGGCAGCAGAAGAGGAGAGAAGGAGAGGTCTCTGTCATTCTTTGGACCGCCTGCCCAACATCATCTCCTACTGACCGCGTCCAGGCGAGCTCCTCGTGCCTCGAGGCCTCGTCTTCCGGATGGGCGTGACCGCGGACCTGTTGCACTTCGGGAGTTTCCGGGAATGGGGGTAGGTACCTTATTGAATTTGTTTCTATTTCGTGTGACCGTTATTTGGGCGTGGTGGGCAATGAGGCAGACATGTTGGGAGCAGGAACAGGCAGTGAAGCCTAGCTACCTCGCGGCTATTTTTTTTGTTGTCAAACCTTTTCGCCATTTTACATCTCTTATTACGAACTATTTCTAATGTTTCTTATTTTTGGTGAAGTCAAAAGCTCATCAGGGGGTTACTGACTTAGCCTGATTTCTTTTTATTTTCTTTCTCTTCCTTAGCGTGTTTCGAGCTAAAGCTTTCTGTTAGTAGGGAACGGTGATCACTTCATATTTTTATGTGTCCTTTTCACTAGGGGGTACTTCTGGACGGGCCAGATGAGTTCCCTCCCAAAAAAATGGTCCGGGGTAGAACTAGATTATCGATCAAAAGGGGAACATATATTCCTTCATTAGGGTATCATCCTGGACAGACCGAGCGATGTACTTCCACTTACTAGGGTAGCCTCCTGGACGGACCAGATGGTCTACTTCCACTAAATGGCCCATGAGCGGGGAGCATATGTCCTCCATAAGGGTAGTCTCCTGGGCGGACCATGCGAGCTACCCCCCAAATAACCAAACAGTGGGGAGTGGGTAGGACTGACGAATTCACAAAGGGGCATAACCTACCCTTTACTACTTGCAAAGACTAGACAGAATATTTCTATTCCACGTTGTTTGCAAGTAGAAAATACCTCAAACGAAACAATTCCTGGAACAACAATGTCCAGGCAACCAACCAATCAGTGGGGAGAAAAACAGGCATGACGGATTACAACGGGGACAAACGTCTGCATTACCTGCCCTTCGCTATCCAGAAAGGAAGACAGAATATTTCTACTCATCTCAGTTTGTAGACAGGGAAGATCTCAAAGAGCAACAATCGATTATTAATCGATTTCAAACAATCAGTGGGGAGAAAGGTAGGCATGACGGATTACAACGGGGACAAAAGTCTGCATTACCTACCCTTCTCTATCTGCAAAGAGGGACGACGTTCCTATTCGCCGCTGTTTGCAAACAGAGAATGTCTCGTTCTCCAGAAGAGAACCAATATGTCAAGTAGCCTTCAAAGCTAAATGAACCAATACCAACAATATCAGTATACAAATACCGATTCCAATACAATCAATCAATCAGGTGGATAGAACCACCCTACCAATCAGGCGTAAAAACACCCTACTTAATCTTGCCCGGACCGGACCATACGGACAGTTTCTCGTCTTCCTCCTCCAGCGCCCGATTGTTCTCTTACTCCATGCAGCATTCCTGTGGGATTCCAGTCAGGACAATAGGTCACTCAAGAGAGGTCCTTTCAGAATTGGTGAAGTTCTTTCGATCGGCAGCCGGGCTAGGGCCCTCTCAAGGCAGGTATACTCCGATCATTTTAGATGTTCGCTTCTTCGTCTGGATCTCTCTTACCGAACCTTATGTCACTGATGGACCCCGCGTTGGGACGCCAATTGTAAAACAGGAGCCCAGATTACTACCGATGCCCAGGCCGCTGGCGCAAACCGCCTCTTAGTTCCCATGTTAAATAGTTACCAAATAAAGAGACGGGCGCTGGAAGCAGGAATCAAGAACAGAGTTTAATTCTCATGAGGAGAGCCAGTCATTTCGGACACGAAACACGGTGTCTTTCAGGAGGTGCTCTAACAAGTGAGCTGAGACCCAACCTTTTATACCTTACAAAACACTTGGCATTACAGTCACAGCATTGTGAAACGAAGGAAAGATAACCCTATAATCCTCGTGTCAATCCTACCCCACATGTGTTCACAATAGGGACCCTTGACCTGCTGATAAGAGAGAGAGCAATGACACAACTGAATGTTCCGCTGATTATTAGGATGTGTGTGCCTGATCGCAGCCCAGGGGGTGGGGAGACCAAGATCAATAGTGGGTCCTTTGAAGAGGAGTGACTTCATACAATAAGGGCAGTAAATGGTATCTCCTGACTCAGGCGATGGCCTCGGACATGTGTGGTCAGCCGGACTCGGGGGAAGAGGTCATCAAAGGAGTGGTATTCATGCTGCGTGGACAATCGAGCGCGGAGGGAAGGCTTGTCAACAGAGGGGCATTCATGGAAGGGAAGGAGGTGTTGGTCAGGCGCGGCCGTGGCTCTTCAAGGACAGGGTCTTGCAGAAGAAGAAGGTTTATGGCTTGCCCATGTGAGGAGAAGGGAGGGGGAGCCAGGGTGGACACGGGGACAGAGTCACATAGAGAGAGAGAGAGAGATCTTATGACCAGTAAAAGAGAGAGAGCGGGGGCAGTCAGGTGCAGCTGGGGAGGGCTATGCCAGTTAAGGCGAAGGATGCCTCTTCAAGAGGGAATGGGGGGGGGTTTTGTGCGGGTCAAGCAGGAGAGTTGCCTTTCACAGCAGGGTCGCGCAGAGGGAGAGGGTTTCATGGTCTATGCATGAAAGAGGGGGTTTAAGATACGCGCAGGAGGGAAGCCGGGGATTCCAATGGGTAAAAGGCCATGGTGCCTAGAATGGCTGTACATATGCATAGGGGTACGGGTTCTTACTGGCAGAGTGTTATGGTCAATAATTTACGGTATTCATGGTGCTCACAGGGAGAGGAGTGGGAGAATAAGGGAAATGAATGCTGTTCATGTACATCAATTTCTTCAATTTCTACAGGTGGGGGTCCCTGTTTTAAAGCAACCGAGGGAGTTGGCATTTGCTTGTTTTTTGCTACTCATACAGGTACATATTAACCCAAAACATTTATATACACATACACTTAGTTGCTCATACAAATAATAACACATACTCTTTCAGATATACAGTCAATAACAGAAACATGTACTCTTCCCTATTTCTCTACCTCTCTTGCTTCTTTCTGCACTTCTCTTGCTTCTTTCTGCCTTCTCTTCCTTTTTCCTGCACCCCTCTTGCCTCTTTCTGCACCTCAGTTGGATCTTTCTGCACTGCTCTTGCTTCTTTATGCACCTCTTTTGCAAATGTCTGTACCTCTCGCTTCTTTCTGCACTCCTGTTCCCTCTTGCTGCATGTTTCCTGCCTCTTTCTGCTCCTCTCTTAGCTCTTGCCTCTTTCTGTACCTCGGTTGCTTCTTTCTGCACTTCTCTAGCCTCTTTCTGCACCCCTCTTGCCTCTTCCAGCACCTCTGTTGCTTCTTTCTGCACTTCTCTTGCTTCTTTCTGCACCCCTCTTGCCTCATTCTGTTCCCCTCTTGCCTCTTTGTGCACCTCTCCTTCCTCTTTCATCTCTTGCCTTTTTCCTCAGTTCTCTTGCCTCTTTCTGCACCTCTTTTTCTTCTTTTGGCACTTTTCTTGCTTCTTTCTGTATCCCTCTTTCTGCACCTCTGTTGGTCTTTCTGCACTGTTCATGCTTCTTTCCACATCACTTTTGCAAATTACTGTATCCTTCTTGCCTCTTTCTGTACCCAAGTTCCTCTTTCTGTACCTTTCCTGCCTGTTACTGCACCCTTCTTGCCTCTATCTGCACCTCTCTTGCTTCTTTCTTCACGTCTCTTGCCTCTTTCTGCACCCCACTTGCCTCTTTCCGTACGTCTGCTGCTTCTTTCTGCACCTCTCTTGCTTCTTTCTGCACCCCTCTTACCTCTTTTTGTACCCCTCTTGCCTCTTGGTGCACCTTTCCTTCCTCTTTCTGTACCTCCCTTGCATTTTTCTGCTGTTGTCTTATCTCTTTTTGCACCTTTTTAGCTTCTTTCTGCACTTCTCTTGCCTCTTTCTGCACCCCTGTTGGTTCTTTCTGCACTGCTCTTGTTTCTTTCTGCACCTCTGTTTCAAATGTATGCATCCCTTTTGCATCTTTTGGCACCCTTCTTCAGTCTTTCTGAACCTCTCTTGCCTCTGTCTGCACACCTGTTCCCTCTTTCTGCACCCCTTTTTCTTTTTTCTACAAATCTCTTGCCTCTTTCGGCAGTCATTTAGCCTCCTTCTGCACCTCTGTTGCTTCTTTCTCCACTTCTCATGCCTCTATCTGCACCCTTCTAGCCTATTTCTGCCCCCTGTTGCTTCTTTCTGCACTTTTCTTGGTTCTTCCTGTAACTCTCTTGCTTCTTTCTGTACCCATCTTGCCTCTTTTTTGTACCCCTCCTCCCTCTTTCTGCACCTCTCTTGCCTCTTTCTGTACTTCTGATGCTTCTTTCTGCACTTCCTTTGTCTCTTATTGTACCTCTCTTGCTTCTTTCTGCACCCCTGTGGTCTCTTTCTGCACTCATCTCCCCTGTTTCTGCACCTCTATTGCTTCTTTCTGTACTTCTCTTGCTTCTTTATACACCTACCTTGCTTCTTCATGCACCCTTCATCCCATTTTTGAATCCTTGCCTCTTTCTACAGTTCTCTTGCCATTTTGTCTACCTCTCTTGCTTCTTTCTGTACCTCACTAGCCTCTTTTTGTACTTCTCTTGTTTCTTTCTACACCTCTGTTGCTTCTTTCAGCAACCCTCTTGCCTCTTTATGTACCTCTTTCCTATTTCTGCACCTCTCTTGCATCTTTCAACACCTCTCTTGCCTCTATCTGCACCTCACTTCCTTCTTTCTCTACCCCTCTTGCCTCTTTAAGCACCTCCGTTGCTTCTTTCTGCACTTCTATTGCTTCAATATGCACTCCTCTTGCCTCTTTCTGTACTCCTTTTGCCTCTTTGTGCACCTCTTCTGACTCTTTCTGCACCTCTCTTGCCTTTTTCTGCAGTTATCTTTCCTCCTTCTGCACCTCTGTTGCTTCTTTCCGTAGTTTTCTTGCCTCTTTCGGTACCCCTCTTGCCCTTTTCTGCACCTCTGTTGGTTCTTTCTGCACCGCTCTTGCTTCTTTTTCCATCTTCTATTGCAAATTTTTGCCTCCTTCTTGCCTCTTTCTGTATCCCTTTTTCCTCCTGCTGCACTTCTCTTGCCTTTTATTGCCCTTCTGTTGGTTCTTTCTGCACTGCTCTTGCTTCATCAGTGATGTCACTGACCATGTCATGAATGATGTAATATGTGACGTCATCACCAGTGCATTGCTGGGACCCGAGTTATAGTTAGCTCGACTAACTATAATGGCCAAATTTCTCTGGTTTTATACGAGTCAAATGTCCAACTAACTACAACATCCCTGAAACCTGGGGTTGTTTATCAGTGAATTTGCAAGGTTTTTCTGATGCTAATTTCTAACTTTAACATTCCTGAAAGTTATTTTTTTAGTGAATTTCAAAGGTTTTTTAAATGCTAATTTTTAACTATATCATCCCTGAAACCTATGGCTTTTTCAGTGGAGAAAAAAATATATATATATTCACTGAAAAAATCATAGGTTTCAGGAACGTTATATTAAGGAATTAGCATTTAAAAAATCTTAGAAATTCACAGAAAGAAATGTAGGTTAGGGACGTCATAGTTAGTTTGACGTTTCACTCGTACAAAACCATAGAAATTCCCCCGTTATAGTTAGTTCAGCTAACTATAACTTGCGCGCCGCAATGCACTGCTGATAACGTCACATATTACATCACTCATGACATGGTCAGTGACATCACTTATGACATCACTTATGACATCACTGATGACATCACTGATGACAGCATCCAGTGAATGTGTGTTTTTCTGAAAATTAAATATGTTTTATATATTATGTATATCTCAAGGTCGATGGAAGAATAAATGGGTATATAAGTGTCTAAATGGTTATTTTGTTCGTAAAATTGATTGTATAACAGACTGATTAAGTGCATCTTAGTGAATACATCCTCCCTCATCCCAACACTGTTCAACATTTACATGCCCCGCTCGCACATGTCGCCTGACAGCATGACCTCAACATAATCTCCTATGCCAACAACACTGAACTAATCCTCTCCCTCACCAAGGACCCCATCACTGCCAAGGCCAACCTCTACAAAGGAATGAAGGCCGTCGCCGACTGGATGAAGATCAGCCGTCTGAAGCTGAACTCGGACAAGACGGAGGTCTTCATCCTTGGCTTCAACCCCTCAGCCTGGGACGACTCCTAGTGGCTGACGGCACTGGGGCAGCCCCAACACCCACCGACCATGCATGCAACCTGGAAATCATCCTCGACTCAACGCTCTCAATGACCAAGCAAGTCAACGCCATCTCCTCCTTCTGCTTCAACACCCTTCGCATGCTCCGCAAGATCGACAGATGGATCCCAACATATACAAGAAAGACAGTCACCCAGGCCCTCGTCAGCAGCAGACTCGACTACGGAAACGCCCTCTACGCGGGAGCCCCGACCAAGCTCATCAAACGACTACCACGCATCCAAAACACCTTGGCATTACTGCTACAGCACCCCCCACTTGAGAAACCTGCACTGGCTCCCTGTCAACAAGAGTATATCCTTCAAGCTCCTCATCCACGCACACAAAGCACTCCAAAAGTCTAGACCAGCCTACCTCAACAAACGGCTTACCTTCTTCATCCCCAACCGCCAGCTACTCTCCACCATTCTCTCACTCACCACCGTCCCGCGCATTCGAAAAACAACCACCGGCAGGAGATCCTTCTCCCATCTTGCCGCCAAGACATGGATCACCCTCCCACTGAGCCTATGACAGACCCAAGACCTGCTGACCTTCAGGAGGATACTCAAGACCTGGCTGTTCGATCAGTAGCTGCCCCCCTCCCTAGCGCCTTGAAACCCATCTGGGTATGTAGTGCTCTTTACAAATGATTGATTGATTGATTGAATACATGGGTTAGTGAGTAATGTTTACATATGTACATTTCTGTATCAGTCTCTCACTTTGTGTATAAGTGACTGCATGGGTTGGTGAGTAGCCACATGAGTATCTATATGGCTTATTATTGTTTTTTTGAGTATCAGTATGAGTGTCTTAGTGTCTGTATGGTTCGGTGGGGGGTATTACTTAGTGCATAGATGCATGAATGAGTGACTCGCTGTTTGTATGTGTGGAAGACAGCATGTGTGCAGGACTGGATAGGTGGATGAGTGTGTGTATGGGTGTGTTAGTGAGTGAATGACTATCTCAATAGTGTCTTTATGAGTAACTACATATGTTTTAATTAGACTAGTATATGTGAGTACTGGTGTATATAAGTGAGTATATGTGAGTGTGAGAGTTTAGAAAAGTTCCTGTACAAATAAGTAGGTGTTTCTATAAGTGATTGTTTACGAGAGTAAGTATGTGTAAGTTTCTGGAGAAGTAAGTGTGGTAGTGTGTGTATATAACTGTATATGCAAGTAAATGGATGTTTGATACTTTGTTTGCATGTTTGACTATGTATGTGAGTAACTTTATGGATGAGTGGCGGTGTGTAACAGGATGTATAGGTGTATGAGTGCATATGATGAGTGAGTACATGTATGAGGGACTGTATAGGGACTGTTGGTGAATGAGTGGATGTGTGTGTAGATCTTGGAATTACTGAATATGTGTGTTGTAACTGGTATTGGTATGTCAATTGTTTTGAAAATGTTAGTTTGTATTTTTGAGTGTGTATGAAAGGTTATATTATGGTGAGAGGAGGTCTGCCACTCTATCACAAGGATGATGTCATCAGTGATGTCATCAGTGATGTCATTTGAGATGTCATCAGTGATGTCCTGAGTGATATCACTGACCGTGTCATGAGTGACGTAATATGTGACACCATCAGCAGTGCATTGCGGGCGCACAAGTTATAGTTAGCTGAACTAACTATAACGGAGGAATTTCTATGGTTTGGTACGAGTGAAATGTCCAACTAACTATGACGTCCCTGAAACCTATGTTTTTTTCAGTGAATTTCTAAGGTTTTTTAAATGCTAATTCCTAAATATAACGCGCCTGAAACCTATGTTTTTTTCAGTGAATTTCTAAGGGATCACTGACAGAATTTCGACCTCATAAATATCGACCTACAAGAATATCGAGTCAACAATATCGAGGCCAAAAATATCGACATCCTATCTACAACATGGTAAGTACAAAAATATCGAAAAAATAATATAGATGTAAAAAAAATCGATGTTAAAAATATCGATTTATTCTCTTTTAATATATAAATGTAAAATTAAGTATATAACACTAATAAATAAAATATACATATTTAAGAGTATCTAATAATGTTTAAAATTAATAAATAATACATATATTAATAATACATAAATTAAATATATACAATAAATATATAATATATATGTACTGAACAATAATTATTAATAATTATTTTACTAATTTGTAAATTAATAAAATATATTCTAAATTACTAATGCATTTACAAACTTAAAACAATAACATAAAGAAAATGTAAGTAATATAAAAAATAAAATAAACATTTAATTTTTTAACAATTAATTATATAAAACGTTGGATAGCGTAAGGGTAAGAATTACTATTCCTACTCCAGAGAGTGCAACAGTAGGGAAAGCGTTGGATAGCGTAGGAGTAAAAAGTACTATTCCCACTCCAGAGAGTGCAACAGTAGGGAAAGGGTTGGATAGCGTAGGGGTAAAAATTACTATTCCCACTCCAGAGAGTGCAACAGTAGGGAAAGCATTGGATAGCGTAGGGGTAAAAATTACTATTCCCACTCCAGAGAGTGCAACAGTAGAGAAAGCGTTGGATAGCGTAGGGGTAAAAATTACTATTCCCACTCCAGAGAGTGCACAGTAGGGAAGGCGTTGGATAGCGTAGGGGTAAAAATTACTATTCCCACTCCAGAGAGTGCAACAGTAGGGAAAGCATTGGATAGCGTAGGGGTAAAAATTACTATTCCCACTCCAGAGAGTGCAACAGTAGGGAAAGCGTTGGATAGCGTAGGGGTAAAAAATTACTATTCCCACTCCAGAGAGTGCAACAGTAGGGAAAACGTTGGATAGCGTAGGGGTAAAAATTACTATTCCCACTCCAGAGAGTGCAACAGTAAGGAAAGCATTTGATAGCGTAGGGGTAAAAATTACTATTCCCACTCCAGAGACTGCAACAGTAGGGAAAGCATTGGATAGCGTAGGGGTAAAAATTACTATTCCCACTCCAGAGAGTGCAACAGTAGGGAAAGCATTGGATAGCTTAGGGGTAAACATTACTATTCCCACTCCAGAGAGTGCAACAGTAGGGAAAGCATTGGATAACATAGGGGTAAAAATTACTATTCCCACTCCAGAGAGTGCAACAGTAGGGAAAGCGTTGGATAGCGTAGGGGTAAAAATTACTATTCCCACTCCAGAGAGTGCAACAGTAGGGAAAGCTTTGGATAGAGTAGGGGTAAAAATTACTATTCCCACTCCAGAGAGTGCAACAGTAGGGAAAGCATTGGATAGCGTAGGGGTAAAAATTACTATTCCCACTCCAGAGAGTGCAACAGTAGGGAAAGCGTTGGATAGCGTAGGGGTAAAAATTACTATTCCCACTCCAGAGAGTGCAACAGTAGGGAAAGCATTGGATAGCGTAGGAGTAAAAATTACTATTCCCACTCCAGAGAGTGCAACAGTAGGGAAAGCGTTGGATAGCGTAGGGGTAAAAATTACTATTCCCACTCCAGGGAGTGCAACAGTAGGGAAGGCATTGGATAGCGTAGGGGTAAAAATTACTATTCCCACTCCAGAGAGTGCAACAGTAGGGAAAGCATTGGATAGCGTAGGGGTAAAAATTACTATTCCTACTCCAGAGAGTGCAACAGTAGGGAAAGCGTTGGATAGCGTAGGGGTAAAAAATACTATTCCAACTTCAGAGAGTGCAACAGTAGGGAAAGTGTTGGATAGTATAAGGGTTAAAATAACATACTTATAAATAAACGATTTTTGTAATTATAAAAAAATAAACTATTAAATAAATATAAATCATATACAATACCTATACTTAATTATAAAACACATGCTTAGCAAAATATATTTTACCTAAAATAAATTTAAATTAATACCATTTAATAATATTTAATTACCAATTAATAATTAATTAACAATTATATTATTAACAATACAATTAGTTTTAATACATTATTAATTAATTAAATTTACTTTACTTCCCACCATATTTCCCTATAAAACCACTACCCACAACATAACACATTTATCCATTTATGAATTAATGAAAAATAATTAGCAAATAATTAAAATTAATTAACTATTAATTCAAATTAATTACCAATTAATTAAATTTATTTTAAAATTCCTACTAATTATTAAATAATGAACCATAATTAAATTACTCCCCACCCTATTCCCCTATAAACCCACATCCCGCTACAGAAAATATATATAAATTAATCAATTAATTTATTTTTTTCCAATTAATTAATAATAATAATTAGCAATTAATTATAATTAATTAATTAATCCTACTAATTATTAATCAACTTACCATAATTAAATTACTTCCCACCCTATTCCCCTATAAACCCACAACCCGCTACAGAACATATATATCAATTAATAAATTAATTAAAATAATTTTCCTATTATTTTCAAATAATTACCAATTAATTATAATTTATTAATAAATCCTACTAATTAATAATCAATTTACCATAATTAAATTACTTCCCACCCTATTCCCCTATAAACCCACAACCCGCTCCGGTACTAAAACATATAATTTTCTCATAAATTAATTTATTATTATATAAAATTAATACACATATAATAGTAATTATTTTAAATACTTAAGTTAAACATATAACACATACATAATAAAAAACTATAAAATAATACTAATATCGATATTAGTGTCATCGAAATTAGTAACATCGATATATATGCTATCGATATTACTAACTTTGATATTACTTACATCGATATTAAGAATTTCGATATTACTTACCTTGGGTCGATATTCTGTCCTACGATATTCTTGACTTCGATATTATGCTCCTTCGATATTTCAGACTCGATATTATGGTAGGTCGATATTTCCTACTCGATATTTTGACTGTGTACCTTTCTAAGGTGTGTTAAATGCTAGTTTCTAAGTATGGTTACAGATGTAGGACTTATGAAGAAAGAAGAAAAAACACACAGAAAGAAGAATAGGAAATGCAGAAAGAAGCAACAGAAGTCCTCAAAGACAAAGAAAAGTGCAGGAATAAGGAAGACATGCAGAAAGAACAACTAGGTACTGGTGTTAACTGACTCTGACTAACCAGTCCTAGAGCCAGTGCTATGCTAAAAGACACTTAGAATACAGTTAAAACACCTATATACACTAGGGAACACTATGCGTTGGGGTATCCCTGTTATTAGCATGACCTCCTCTGTAAGCCCCTAGTATATAATAGGGCAGGAAGATTAAAACTACCTCGTAAAACGCACCACAGGGCGAGTTTGCACACTGGTGAAGCTAGGGAGGGTCTGAGCTGATGTGTGCAAATGCCCTGTGGACATTTTAATTTGTTGGATAAAGTCCCCTTGAATCATGAGTGTCCCTTGGGTACAACTAGCCCACCAGGTATCTCCAGTTAGCGCCACAGAGCTGTGTTGCAGAGAGGTGTAAAAATGGACACGGCCTGGACCACCTCTCTGCAACGCAGCACAGTGGCGCTTACTGGAAGCACCTGGTGCACTACTTGGCACCCATGGGCCCTCAGGATTGAAGGGGATTTATATCCCCAACTTAAAATGCGTCAAAGGGCGTGTTTGCACAATTCACATCAGGCCTCGTCCCCTCGCTTCGCCACTGTGTAAACACATCCTGTGGCCATTTTAAGTTGGGAGATTACGTTCATTTGAATCCTGAGGGTCCCTAAGGTCCAACTAGCCCACTGGGTACCTGCAGTAAGCGTCACAGAGCTGCGTTGCAGAGAGGTGTAATAAAGTAGCACGGCCTGGACCACCTCTCTGCAACGCTGCACAGTGGCGCTTACTGGAAGCACCTGGTGAGCTAGTTATTCCCTAGGGCCCCTCAGGATTGAAAGGGAATTATTTTCCCAACTTAAAACGCGCCATGGAGCGTGTTTGCACACGTCACCTCAGTCCCCATCCCCTCCCTTCCCCACTGTGTAAACACGCCCTGTGGTCGTTTTAAGTTGGGAGATTAAGTCCCCTTGAATCCTGAGGTTCCCTAGGGGAAAATTAGCCCACTAAGTACCTCCAGTAAGTGCCATTGCAGAGAGGTGTAAAAAGGGGCATGGCCTGCACCACCTCTCTGCAACGCAGCATAGTGGCGCTTACTAGAAGCACCTGGTGGGCTAGTTGGCACCCAGGCTCCCTCAGGATTGAAGGGGAATTATTTCCCTATGGTTAAACGCGCCACAGGGCGTGTTTGCACACGTCAACTCAGGCTCGGTCCCCTCTCTTCACCACTGTGTACACGCCCCGTGGCCGAGGGCGGCAGCTGGCACAACAAGTGGTTCTCCCTCTTCCAGAACATTCTCTTCTACTTCGAGAGAGAGCAGAGCGGGGCTCTACCTGCGGGAGGGTGCCAGCTGCGAGACGGTCCTGGCACCGACCCCAGGGCTCGCGGGAGCGGGTAACAAGCAGGTAAGGGGCGGAGGGCAGGATGGGCAGGGCGGAGTGCACGCCCACTTTCCCCAGCGCACAGGTCATAGAAAGTTCGCTTCTCTATCCTCAGGGGTAGATAGGTCACCAAGTCCTTTTCATATTGCTGTCAGTCACATTAGTCTGTCTCCCATCTTATTATTACAGTGCTGGCCCACTGTTCCTGGTGGTGGTCGTGCCCCACACTTCTTCCACTCACAAGCAGCTCACTCTCTAACCCTCACTCAGCAGCAGTCCACCCTCACCCTAGCGTGGGTGACTAGCCTCACTCTTTACCCTCACACTCTTTCAGTCATAGGCAACTGACACCCTGCTCCATCACATTTCACTCATCTTCAGGCAACTCTCCCGCCACCCATTAGTAGACAGCTCACTCCTCACCCTGTTCTCACTCAAAGTAGCTTACCCCTCTAACTCTTACACTATGCTCATGCGCAGATTCACTCACAGGTAGCACACTCAACCCACTTATAGCCCACTCACACACTAGTATCGTGGGAACCCAGCACTCTTACATTATGCACACTCACAAGACACTCCACTCATCCTCACACCATCTGTACTCAAAGTTGGACTCGAACTCACCCTCACACAGTCCTTACCCAACTCCCTCTTTCCCTATTTTCATTTACATACATCCCAGCCACCTCTTGCGCCCACCGTCTTAACTCAGAGGCAGCTCCCCTCCCCCTACCCTCACTCACTCTATCCCTCTCACTTCACTCAACACTTAACCCCTTAAACTTTCCGCTCATTTTCAGTCCATCCCGCTCATTTTGACATCCTCCCTACAATGAGCCTGCCCCTTTTGTCCTCACGCTATTCTCACTTGCGGGCACTACACTTCACCCACCCTCACATTGTCTTCACTCACTGTCAGCTTACCCCACTCACTTGAAAGCGAACTCACTAATACTACTTATCTATCCTCACTCACAGGCAACCAATCCTCACTCACAAGTCACCCTTCACACTCACTCATATTATACTCACTCGTGTTCGGCTATTCTCTCTCACCATATCTCCTCTCAAAGCCAGCCCAGATTTCTCACACTAACCCTGCTCACAAGAGTCCTTCTGCACTAGGAGCCTCCACTCCCAAAGAAAACCCAAAAGCACGCTTCTGGGAGTTTCTGTCTGCCTTTCTTCAAACCTGTCAACTTTTTTTTCTGCTGTCTTGTGGATGAAGGTGATTTTCTGAAAACGCCAGTGAATGATTCCTAGTCGCAAATCTTGAATGTGGGTCACTTTTGTGTAAACGTCTACTTAAAAACATAAAAAATAAATTTGGGATTCTCTTTCAGGGCAATATATGGGATGATGCATTGTAGTTGTCTTTAAGTTTAGAGATTTGGACTCCATGGTACCAATTTCCTCGCTGTCCTTTATGCGAAGGAGCTATACATAAATGCAAATTTGGTCTGTTTTTTCACCTCACCCTGTCAAATGTGTCAAATAGTGAGTATTCATATGCCCTGCCCATGGTTCAAGCCCCCTCTGAGTGCTGCTCTCCTCTCCTAGCTCTAGTGTCTGTATATATGCCCTTTGCGATGAAGCGCCGCAAGCCCTATGCCTGCTGTCTTAAAAAAAGGTGCTTTACCCATATTCCGCCAAAGCCTTCCACGCAGCCTTACAGTGACATTTATCGCTGGAATCTTTAACTCGTTCCCACTTCCCTAAAGCATGTCGCTGTTTCCAGTTTAACAGAACTTGTGTGTGCTCACTGGTTCACCAGACAACCCATCTATAGAATGCAGAAAGCGCATAGCATGTATCATTGTGCTGAATGCTCTGCATTTAGAAGCACGAATCAAAGCGGTGCTTTATTAGAGTGGTGCTCCATCAGGGTTTGTCGCCAGGCGGGCCCCGCAACCCCACCGTATCTGGGCAGCGCTGTGTGTATTTGTTCATTCACAAGGGGAATAGCTGCCTGCCCAGGGCAACTCGCTGTTGCATTCAGTGTGTCTAGTCTGGCTGAGGCGGTGAACTTACCCCAGAACTACTGACCCACCCCACCCACCAGGAGTGCAGCGCACTTCCCTTATTAACATGTGGGACTGCTGAAGAGTGACGCTCGGAGCAGTGTGACCCTGAGAGGTGCTGTGTGATTCCGTGTACATAGGTTTCAGCCAAACGCCACAGGTTCTCAGACAGCACAGAGAGGGCGCAGTCAGCAGCCACAACCTGCGCTAGCTGGGGCACTTTAAAAGTCCCACTCAATGAAAGCACCTTGGCTTCTGGCTATAGAGGGTGTGGTTGAAGATGCAGTTGGATACAGGCACATGGAGAAGGGCATAATATATGAAAAGAGTTTGTTCCCAGGCCCTGCTTTTTTCAATAAACAGCAATTAATTGGGGTGAGTTCTTCGCCCCGTCTTGGGTGTCACTGCACCTGTTGCACTACTGATAACTACGCCTCTGAGGCAAGGAAAGGAGCTTGCACCTTCAGAGAAAGAGAGGCATGAGGTATGAAAGGATCAGGGTGAGGAAGTTCTGTACTCCTCCCCAGCTGCTTGCTTTTTACACCCTTTCACCATGCACATGCACACTGATTCACAGCGCGGTCAGCCAGCACAACATGTATGCACTGTCCCTTCCTTGCACACACCGAGGCAGGGGCCTGCTCGCGCCTCCTCCTGTGCACGTTAAATATGCTCCGAACACAACCAAGGGCCCTGGTGAATATATTTGCAGCACCAAAGGAGCGTGGGTCAGTCTTCTGACTTCTGGCAGGAAGTAATCATACTTCTTTATCTAATATGCATTCAAACGCGGATAGGACTAGTATTATGGCATTTATGGAACATTTCATAGCTCTGTGCGGGGCCCCGAAGCACATCATTGGACAGTGAGCATGCTTTGCTATGGAGGAGTGCGCCGTTGATAGGATTTCGTGTCTGCTATGAACCTGTGTGGGAAGTGTTTGTGTGGAAAGTGTTTGGTGTGGTGTGTGAGAGACCAGAGAGGTGTTCTCGCCTTGTCTCTGAGGCAGCGCCTAGCCGTGTGATGGAGGCAGATGTGTTAGCGATGGGAGTGCAAGTTATGACTGTAGTCGCAACCTAGGGCACAAGTCGTGAAAAAGGAAGTGGGGGGACGCTGTCACCGGAAGTGATGCCGCGATGGGAAGTGACGTCATGAAAGGTGCTGAGCTCCTCATCCCATAGAGGCCAAAGAGTGAAGTCCAACTGTTTGGCAGGGGGGATGGCATCCCCCAATAAAATAAGTGGGGGGACGCCGTCCACCCACGTGGTACCCCAACTTGAGCCCTGGTCGTAACTTAAATATGAAGACAGCGACACAGACAGCATCACCTAACCCAGAGGCAGAGGGGACAGTGTGCGCCAAACCAGTGCTGGTGGTGGGAGGGGGAGTAACCAGAGCAGGGCAGTGCCAGAGACATTCCAAGGCAGAGTTGCTGAGAAATAAGTAAATGATTTGAAATGGGTGAGCGTGGGAACAAATGAGACAAGCAGCAGTACTGTATCTTTCTTAAAAGTCTTGACACTGCCTTCTGTTGTACAAATACACTTCACAGGAGAATGATTCAAGCCCCGGGGTGGCGGTACCCGGGGCTGGGGGGGCCTGTGAGCCCCCCGCTTATATTGTATTGAAGCCCCGGGAGTGGCGGTCCTTGGGGCTGGGGGGCCCCTCTGGGCCCCCCATTACATTAAACATATTGCCCCGGGACTTGGCCTCCCGGGGGCAAATTAGCAACGAAGCGCGGTAGCCTGTGCTTTGTTTTTTTTGGCGGCACGATGCGCGGATCCTGCGAAGATTTGTCAGGCGGCGCCAAAGTTATTGGAAATAGAATGTTGTGGATTTCCTATAGAAAATAGGTCCTAACTATTACTACCTACTGGCAATCGACAGTAGGTAGAATATATACATACATATATGTACATAGTCCAAAGTACCCTGAAGCATTAGGAGGTCACTCAACAGAGCCTCGCCATGCGGCTCCTTGATGCAGTCTGCCTTCCTGCTCTTAATTCTTGCAATTGCCAACGCGTTTCAAGGAAAAACTCCCCTTCTTCTTGGGCTGCCAGTAATGAAACATCTAAGCCTTGCACTCTTGTTGTTTTACAGCTTTAATGAGTTACATCACCGCCCCCAGTGGGCGTATACTCAGTGCAGATTTTGATAGATGCTGGGATATATATATATATATTACCTACTGGCGGTCGCCAGTAGGTAGTTATAGTTAGGATTATTTTGTATAGGGATTTTGCAACATTCTATTGGGAATAACTTTGGCGCCAGTTGAGGAATCTGCCTGAAA
Organism: Lissotriton vulgaris; assembly: GCF_964263255.1. Classification (NCBI taxonomy): domain Eukaryota; kingdom Metazoa; phylum Chordata; class Amphibia; order Caudata; family Salamandridae; genus Lissotriton; species Lissotriton vulgaris. The sequence goes on along the minus strand of NC_141696.1, from coordinate 243,862,199 downwards.
TTTTCCTCAAATTTGCCTCGCGGCGCTCCGCTCCTTCCCTGAAAGTTTGGGGGATTCGTCAAGTGGGGGCCGAGATAAAAGGAGGGTCCCAAAACGTGTTTTCCCCATGTTAATTTCCATAGGGCGGTTGGACTCACTTTTAGTCCGAACGGCTGAATGGATTTCCACAAAATTTGGCAAAATTGTAGGGACTGGTGGCCCAATGTGCCTTTGCTATGTCTCAAGATATGTGCTCAAGTAGATTTTGAGTAATTTATGTTCCAAAAAATATATATATATCTATAAGCGCGCCCTGGTACGCGCACCGGGGCGCGAACCAGCGCGCTACGCGAGTTTGCGAGCGGAAAGCTGATTGGCTCTCGGGTGTCTGTCAACATTCCAAACAGTCCGGAGCGGCCGCATCTTGTGTCTCGATAGGATCGAGACACAAGAGGTGGCAAAAACAAAGGGGGAAATGAGCAAAAGGGGGCAGGGTAGACCCCCCCGACCCCCTAGGTTCGATTTGCGCGGGGGAGCACCCGGTACGCGCACCGGGGAGCGTACCGGGGAGCGTACCATGGGGAAAAAAAATGACAGATTTTTTTCAAAAAGTTGCATTTTTTTATAAATTGGAGGTAGTTTTAAAAATAACTGTTTTTTTATTCTTTTTGTAGTTTTATATTTTTTATTGTTTTTTGGAACATTTTGTACTTTTTTTGGCTTTTATAAACAATTTTAATTTTTGTTGTTATTTTTATGGGGACAAACAAAAAACAGGGAATTGTAAACGGCTCAACTGGAGCAAGAAAAATCAGGAAAAAATTAAGGTTTTTTGGGGCACAAGTGGTTGTCACCAGCATGGTTGATGAGCTTAATGCTTTGCTCACCATAAGTAATTGTATGCCCACAAAAAACCAAACAATTTTGAATTGTCCAAACTGGGTTTGTATGTTTGGGACCATCTCCCTTGCCTCTGGACCCGATGGAGTGGGTTGTTTTCTTTGGGAGGTGCTGGGAGAAGATTGGGGAGGATGTCTGGCCATTTCCCTCACCTCTGCCCTAGCATAGTTGATAGGGTGCCGGCGCTGCATGTGGCGAATCATGGTGTTGTTACCAAAAGAGTACTTTTTGTTAGGGTTCCGTCTTGAAAGTACCGTGCCACAGATCAAACAAGTCACCTTTGGCGCTTTAACTTTCTTCTGGTCCTTTTGAAAGGAAAAAAACTCCCAGACTATGTGCTCCTTTGGCTTATAGGTGGGAGTATCTTCTTGCAGGAACGTCCTCCTCTCCTCCTCCTCCTCCTCCTCTTCATCTCCACCACTGTGGTGTTGTGGTGGTCCTTGTGGTGGTGGTGGTAGTGGTGGTGGTCCCTGAGATGCTCCTGCTGCTGCTGCTACTGTAGCCATTTTTCAGTACAAATTGGGAATAGGTCTCCAAACAGGTCTCCCTCAGTCAAAGGACAAAGTGAGAATAAGGAAAAAAGGTGGGGGCTTTCATCATTGGGAAAACAAAACTGTCCTGAACCAGTGAAAAGTGTTGTTTTCAGGTCACATGACTCGGGCCTTCATCGTTTGGAAACCAAAACTGTTCTGAACCAATGAAAAGTGTTATTTTCAGGTCGCATGACCCGACGCGCTTACACTACGCGCCCCAGGGTGCTTACGCAGCGCGTTCGTATGCACGTGGCTGCTTCCGGGTGCGCTTACGCCATGCGTATCACGCGGACGCGGCTACGCGATACGTCTCAATGATGTTTTCGTTCACGCCAATAGCGCTGACCGGGGCGCTCCCCGGTACGCGCACCGGGAGCGCTCCAGGGCAAAAAAAAATACCCAAAAAAATGAAGAATATACATATAAATAATAGTATTACATAAATATACAATACAGGATTCATTTAAAAAAATATTATATTTGATACCAATAGAAATTTGCTGTTAAAAAACCTATGAAATTCACTGAAAAAACCATAGGTTTCCCATCAGTTATAGTTAGGAATTAGCATTTAAAAAACCTAGGAAAATCTTTGAAAAAACCGTAGGTTTCACACCAGTTATAGTTAGGAATTAGCATTTAAAAAACCTATTAAATTCACTGAAAAAAAACATAGGTTTGACACCAGTTATAGTTAGCTGGATATTTTACTGACATAAAACCAATGAAATTCCCACGTTATAGTTAGTTGGACACTTTGTATTTGTGTTCTATCACTGCTACATTTTTCAAACACAGAATTTAATAAACAACAAAGTGTTTGACCACGATTTTCAGTAATCTGTTCTTTTACAGTTTGGAGAAAGAAAACAACATTAACCACTACATTAGCATAGCAGTTGACACCAGAACTATTTTCAAACTGAAATCCAACAACATATTTAACTGAATCCTTTTCCTTTCTGTTTAGAATTACTGTTTCATCTACTTTTTTTTTTTGCTACAACTTCACTACAATTTTTCTCATTTCTTCTTTTTCGGCCTACCACACGCTTTTCAAACAGAGGATATTGAGGTAAATTTGGAGCATACTCTCTTCTTAACCTATTATATTCTTTTACACAATTTAGATCTGCATTAATCTTTGTCTCATCAAAATCAATCAAGTACAATCCAGATAAAGTTCTGACTCGAGATAAAGCAACATCTGCCATGCCCCCCTTGAACACAGAATTTCCAATATTCACCAAAGCAGTATCAACTTTGACCTTGAGATTTATGAATAGTTACTGCATATGCTAAAGAAACAGGAAACTGTTTTCTGCCGACATATAAATCGTTCACTAGCAAAAAGCGAGCAGAACAACAACTGATTTGTTGTACTTCTTCAATATCATCAAATTTAATTTTTATAATTTCAATTCCATCTCTATTTCGGTAATTCACAAAATCCACAACATGACCCATTACTCCATTTACTAAACCTCTTTCCACATGTAAATTACGTCTTAGAATTATACGACAATTTAAAGATACATACAGAGTCTTTTCCATACGAGCAGTTATAGATATTGTCTTCTCTAAAGAATTCAATTTTGTTTTCAACTTTTCTGACAGAATAATAGTGGCTCCTTCATGTTCTATTTTATCAAACGCTTCCAGTTTCACAATCTCTTGACTTTAACATTTTGGTGTTGAAGATTGAAAATTCTTGCAGAGTTGGCATCAAGCATATGACAGATTTGTTTTCAGGAATTTTCTTAAAAATATTCTCTGGGAGAATATTTTCCTTTGGAAACAAATTTGAAATTAATCGTGCATGTAAAGCTTTTTTGCCATGCTCAGTTACTTTTCCAATTCTTACATCTTGTAGAATAGTTTTGTAATTTTCATCCTTTGCCTGTCGCATATTTTGAAGTAGTTCTGCATATTTGAAATCTAGCCATATGTTAACATTTCCAATGCTTCCCAAGCACTTCCTGGTATCTTCATGCGTAAGCATTTTAAACACTGGCTGTCCTTTCACTGGAGTTAGTTGCAGTAAATCTCCAAAAGCAATGATGTGTTTGCCTCCAAATAACACATCATAGTCTGTTTTAAGAGTTTGTTGCATTCTTAAATGCACAAAAGCAAGCATTACATTTGATACCATGCTTAGTTCATCAATGATAAGAAGTTTCATTTTCTTTAGTACTCTTGAAACTTCACAACAAGCTTCTCCAGATAGCTTGTGGTATTGTAATTTGTTATCATGCTCCACTGGCAGCATCAATAAGCGGTGTAAAGTAATTCCTTTAATGTTGTGTGCTGCCAACCCAGTTGGAGCAGTAACAACACAAGAGAGCAATGACTCTGTTTTTTTCTGCAAATGTGTTGCAATCACTTTAATCAGGAAACTTTTCCCAGTTCCTGATTCTCCACAGACATATAGTCGGATAGGCACAAATGATGTACATTAGCACTCTTTTTTATCTCATGTAATAAACCATGCTCAATTTGTTGTGTGACTTGGTCATATATTTGTCCCTGTTCAACGTTTAGTTCTTTTTCCAAATCTTCTAAGCCAACTCCATCCTCCTGAGCTTGTTCCATGGCTCTTTCAACTTCATCCATGGCAGTGGCAGCTTCATTTTGTATAATTGGTCCTCCTAGTGGAACCTGACTCAATGAAGCAGAACTCTGACTGTCTTGAGAACTGTCTCTAGCAATCTCTGCTGCAATTGTAGCTTCTTGCTGTAATTCCTCGTTCAACATGTGCAGATAACTTGAAAAAACAGGACATTCTATGGTATCTTTGGTTGCATTGAATGAATCTTCATAAGCAAGAAAATCTCCAAGTAGTTCCTCTTCTCTTCGCCAAGGTTTAAATAGTTGTAAAAGTGCTAAGTAATAAAATTCTCTTTTGTCTGGAGAATCACAACTCAATTTTCGATGATTAATCAAATGACCTTTTCTTTGTTTTACTAAACAGCCTTCACATCCAATTACAGCATAAACACCTTTATTCATGTCTTCTGTGACGTTCCATTTAAAAGTGTAGGTTTGCAGAACTTCATAGAGACAAGCGTTCTCAAGGTGAGTACTTCTATTTGGATAGTATGTATCCAAAATGTTTGTTTTCAAAATATCTGTACTGTCTGGTTCTTTCTCTGCCAAATACTCAATTTCTTGTACAGATTTCAAAACTCGGTTTCATGTTACAGCAAGACCTAGACTCACCCAAATGATGGTTCTAGATTTGGCATATAGACTTGCTGATGACAACCGATCAGACCACTCATACGCTCCAATTTCTCAATGCGACAACATCTTTAAACTGTAACTGTATAATTTCTTGCTTAGACTCTTTTCATGCGAAATTTCCTCCCAAATTTCCTTCAGTTCCATTTTTTCTGATTTTGTGGTGTAAGACCTCACATATAAAGCCACAGCAATAGAGTTGTCAGCCACATATTTAATATCCATGTTAGCATTCCACATGGACAAAATGACTGGGTTGTAGTCATTTATGTATTTGGATTCCTCATTTCTTCTAAGGTTGTATGTATTTTTGGGTGATTTCCTTGTCACAGTATGTCGCAGAGAAGACATAAAATTGTTGACTCTTCCTTTCGATGTTACTGGACGTGAAAATGCAAAATGACATTTCGTGTACAACTTGTCCTTGGATTTGTATTTTCGACGACAGTATTTCCCACAACGATGGGTTTGAAAGCGTAAAACTTGCTGTCTTAAATTGTTTTCGTCTGTACTTTTTGGAACAGTACATGTAGAATACTGCTCATGATGATGGTTCTAGATTTGGCATATAGACTTGCTGATGACAACCGATCAGACCACTCATACGCTCCAATTTCTCAATGCGACAACATCTTTAAACTGTAACTGTATAATTTCTTGCTTAGACTCTTTTCATGCGAAATTTCCTCCCAAATTTCCTTCAGTTCCATTTTTTCTGATTTTGTGGTGTAAGACCTCACATATAAAGCCACAGCAATAGAGTTGTCAGCCACATATTTAATATCCATGTTAGCATTCCACATGGACAAAATGACTGGGTTGTAGTCATTTATGTATTTGGATTCCTCATTTCTTCTAAGGTTGTATGTATTTTTGGGTGATTTCCTTGTCACAGTATGTCGCAGAGAAGACATAAAATTGTTGACTCTTCCTTTCGATGTTACTGGACGTGAAAATGCAAAATGACATTTCGTGTACAACTTGTCCTTGGATTTGTATTTTCGACGACAGTATTTCCCACAACGATGGGTTTGAAAGCGTAAAACTTGCTGTCTTAAATTGTTTTCGTCTGTACTTTTTGGAACAGTACATGTAGAATACTGCTCAATGAAACTCATCACTTTCTCATCTGAATCTGTTCCAAATTTTGGTGCATCTTTAATCCATAGCAGCATATGTTTATGAGGAGCACCTCTTGCTTGATACTCCTGTCTCTAAAAGAAATCCAACACCTCTCCAAGTGGAGGATTTTTTTTTGTTTATAATAAAAGACATCATAGCTTCAAACCTATGATTGAAATACCTGCATACATTAACTGGATCCAAAGAGCACAGTTCTCCAGGTGTCTTGTATTCAATATTTTCAATTTTTTTATTTGCCTCTCGTAGAAATTCAAGTAAGTCTTCCTAAGCATACTCAGCACAGCTAAGAGTGAGGAACCATGTAGGAGTTCCTAAGTTTCTTAGCATACATTTCAATTTCCCATGACGACGGTACCAATACTCGTTAGTACCACTCTGACATGCCATGAGATTAATTAGCTGAGATTCCAAAACACTGTCTTGCAGTTTGACTTTATCCATAAAATCCCTTGCCGAAACATTATGTAGATGTGCTCCACATTTCAGTATATGGTTTACTGCATAGGAAAGTCCAGACAAGTCACTCTCAAACAGTAGATGGAACAAATATGGAATGCATTGACGAAACCTTGGATCTTCTGCATATAATCTTGAAGTCCGGTATTCAGATGCAGGAATTTGAACAGGTCAGTCGTCATATCGTCCACCTTCACCTGTTGGAAATAACTGTGGAAAACAACGAGCTTCCACACTTTCTTCCCATACACTAATGGGACTTCTTTCGGCTTTTTTCATCTGAAACAAGTCAATGGCATTCCCCATTACTTCTTTGGAATGCAATGGATGAACACTATAATGTTCATAAATTTCATCACTTCTAGAGGCATCAACTTTTTCTATTTGCCCAGCAGAGACATCAGTGTCCTCTTCTACAGTTGTTTCTTCTTCTCCCAGATACACATTTCTATAGCACTGATTATTTTTTACCAAATACAACGTTGACTTCTTGACTTTCCTAACATCCATTAATTCTTGACAGATTTTCTTACTTTTTGTTGGAACACCATTAACTAGAATTACCAGAGGTTCCTCTTCCACTTTTTCAACACCAAGCGTATAAATATTTGTCTTAAAATCTAGAGGCAAATAAACAACTCTTCCATTTAATCCTCTCTGTAATTCTGAAGGAGGCAATTTCCCAGTCTTAGGCTCCAAACGAAAAATAGCCTGAAAAGGATGCACACATTGAATCAGAATAGACTCATAGGTATTTAAATCCATCAATTCAGATGGAATGCCTACCAACTCCAGATTATTATGAACAGCTCTAGCAGGCATTTTATTTTCATTTAATTTATTATAGCTATATGTACAAATACGTTGATCAGAGCCCAAATCAAAACAATTTTCAACCAACAAATAAGTAACAAAATCCTTCCACTCATTAATATTTATCTTTTCGCTTTTTACATATAAATCAACTAATCAAGTCTGATGCTTATATTAAGTTCGTCGACAACAAACACAAGAAAAATTAGGCCTTTCACTTGAATTGACTTTAAACTTTATAATTTCATTTTCAAAATTGTCTGTACTTAAAATCTCTTCGTTCTCTTCTACATTACCTTCTATTAGTGTATCAATTTCTGTACTTACCTCTTTTTCATCAAAGTAACAATACTCAATTTCATCACAAATGTTTTTGACATCTAATTCAGTTCCATGCAAAAGAGCACTGTTTAACTGTTTTAGTTTAAGTGCTGGACTTTTTGCATAGTACAACCTTCTCACTAATTTCCTCACTTTCTTATGATGCACTGTTAACATCCTAAAATGATGAAAAACACTCTGAAATACTTTTCTTGAAAGACAAGCCAATGAATGCCCTTGCAACCCCATTTTTTCTCTCAGTGTACAAGGATCTAAGTCTTGTAAAATTTTCATTTTTTGTTTCACACTTTTCTTAGTATATGTCCGTAAGAAATTGCAAAACAAAATAATTGATTCCTGTTCAACACTACAAATACTACTACAATTCCATGTATACACCGGAGCCTTAGGACATCTCCCTAAAACTTCATTTGCTAACACCTCTTCTGTATTTCGAGACACAATCTCTTCTTTTTCAACCGGACAACCATCCTTCACCTCATATGCTCGACCACTGGTGTCAACTGCATGCACCAAATCATTATCTTGAAAGTAACTTTCTTCATTAAAATATGGCTCAGAACTTGAACTATGCTTCCATTCTCCAGAAAAAAAATCACAGAAATTAGTTCGATTAATTACTTTCCTCCACTTACATTTTGATTTGATTTGAAATACCTTAAGCCCATTTTTATAAAATACAATACTCGAACCACAAAGACCGCATTAATACTATTATCCTCAATGGAGAATGTGGATATCTGTTTTTTTATGGCCACCTATATTTTGAAATGTACAGCTGCCAGGAAAAGTATAGTACTGTAACCTCTTTATACTTACCTGTCTGTAAATTCTTGAGATGTACAGCTGCCAGGAAATGTATAGTGCTGCTATCATTTTATACATCCCTGTCTGTACATAAAAGTTTTTATTAGCTTCAAATTTGGAATGGTCACTGTGTTTTATGCCCATAGTATGTATTGCAAGGTCCCTTTTTACACCCCAAATACTCACCTTCTTATGCCATCAGAGCGGTTTGGATTTGGTTTGTTTTAATGTACAGCTGCCAGGAAACTTCACTTGTGTGTTAAATATAATGATTTCCTGTCTGTACATATTTGTATATATCCCTATATCGCTTCTATTTTTTTTAAACGTAGCTGCTGCCCAATGATTGATGTATATGTTTTTTATCTTAGCTTTTTCCGCGCCATTAATGTGAATATTGAGTATTAATTGTATATATATGGTGTCGTATTTTTAATGTCGCTTGTATGATTTGTATCTTCAAATCGAATAAAAGCTTATGAAATTGATTTGAACACATTGATTATCTTATCAAGTGTACGAATTCTATTCATTACTAAACTAAACAATTTATTTTTCACTTTAAATGCTTCATCCACAATCTTAACTATGTTTTTTTCTTGTAAAAAGCAGTCTTTTTTTTATACGTTTTGATATTTTTTAATAAATTTAAAACAATTCTGTTGTAAAACATTTGTCTACGAATGTCAGAAAATTGTTTACTTCTTGTATTTCTTTGCAAGATATTGTCTCCTTGTACACATCTAACATTTTTAGAAGGATATCCTATCTTTTTTTAAATTGCAGGTGTTTCATTTTTCTTAGGTAAACAACTTTTTTTTGCTTGACATTTCAATAAGTTCCTCAGAAAATTTTTACTTTGCTTACCAGGAGCATTTTTCTTTTTGTCTGAAGATTTTATTTTGGTTGCTTCTTGATTTTCTTTTTCCTCGTTTATAATTTTTATCTGCTCTGGTTTTAGAAGGCATCTTTTTGTTTGTTTGTATAGATGATTATAATCTGTGAAAAACAAAAAAATAACATATTATACACCACTACAAACATATTACATAGCAATTACAATAAGTAAACAATATAAATACTAGTATACAACAAAAGGCTCATTTACATTGCATGTGCTTTGCTTTGTGTCAAAAACGATTTACTAATTAATGTTACATCTTGTTTATAAATAGGTGGCCTGTTTTTGGCCTGCAGATACAGAGAAATAATTAGTGCAGAGAGACACATAGTGCTTCCACAGACAGAGATGGTAGATTACATGTAATATCGTACACATGTGCCTCAGATCACACCAAATCTATTGCATTTTCAATGTTAGTTTACCTTGCTTTCATGAAGAAAGCAGTCAGATGTGTCACACATTTGCCATAAATTTAGAATGTTAGCACTCTAGTTGCTCATTATTTCAAGCTTCACTCACAGTGTAATCTTAGACAGATTAATTGGATTTTAGATATAATGTACCATGTCTGTCACTGCCAACAGTATGTGTGACACTGAGGGTGAGATCTATTGCATTTTCAAGGCTTGTTTACTTTGATTCCATCAATATATCATTCAGATGTGTCACACATTTGCCATAAATTCTGAATGTTTGACATTAATGCTGGTCCAGAGATAGTGTGAAGGTTTCATTGGCATATTTACAAACCGCTTGCACAATGTTAGATATAATTTACTAATTAATGTTATATCTTCTTTATATATAGGTGGCCTGTTTTTGACCTGTATATTCAGAGAAATAATTTGTGCAGAGACACACATACTGCTTCCACAGACAGAGATGGTAGATTACATGTAATATCATGGACATGTGCCTAAAACCACACCAAAACTATTGCATTTTCAATGCTTGTTTACTTAATTTCCTTCAAGAAGGCATTCAGATGTGTAACACATTTGCAAAAAAATCTGAATGTTTTACATTAATGCTGGTCCAGAAATAGTGTAAAGGTTTCATTGGCATACTTACAAACCGCTTCCACAATGTTAAATATAATGTACTAATTAATGTTATGTCTTGTTTATAAATAGGTTGTCTGTTTTTCGCCTGAAAATAATTTGAAATAATATGAGCAGAGACATATATACTGCTTGCAGACAAAGAAATGGTAGAGTACATGTAATATGGTACACATGTGCCTAAGATCACACTAAATCTATTGTATTTTCAATGCTTGTTTACTTTGAATCCATCAAGAAGGCATTCAGATGTGTCACACATTTGCCATATATTCTGAATTCTTAAAGGTACACGTTTATTCTTTTTCAGATGTATTGTAAGGGACGTACCAGCTATAATGTAAAGTGTGAGCTTTTAAAGATGGTTACCCAAAAACAGGGGGGCACCTTAACAAGGAACAGGGAAAATTAACGCTAAAGGTGCTTAGCATTAATTTTGTTAACGCCCGCTATCGCTAGATAATATTGCCTGGTTATCGCGTTATTAACAACGCTAACCGCCTAGGAGATAAAAAATCCAGCGATAGCAGCATTTTGGAGGTTATCGCTGGTAACGCAGCGATAAAACTACAAGGATAGGGATATCCTTGTTGATAGCCCATGGTGGACTTAGCCATGTCATTCACCGCCCATTGGATTACATAGCTAAGTCTGAAAATTAGCAGACGCAAAAAAGTAGCGTTAATCGTGGTTAGCGCTGCTTTTTTTTCTCTAACAGGGTTAGCGTGAAGCTTGATAATAGGAGAAATGTTGCTTAGCAACATTTCTCCATTTCTCATATTATCTTGCTCTGGAATGCCCACTTTGCATCTCATTAGAGATGCAAAGGGAAGCGTAGTAAAAAAGGGTACTAACATGCGATTTTGCATGTTAACACCATGTTGTTGATAGGGTGATATTTTTATCTCTGCTTCTTTGGCTTTTAAAGCCAAAAAAGCACAGATAAAGCCCTTGTTAATATGCCCCAAAGTTTCCTGGAGACACACATTTATTGAGTGCAGTCTGCAGAAAATCTATATTTTGGAAACAGTTTTTATCTTAAACCTTTTTGTGTATTCTGTAGCAGCTTATTTTATACTGTTTGTAATGCAAGTTCGAAGCCTGTTATGAAGTTCTGTGATTATGCTGAATAACCAATTACCCAAGTTATTATCATATGAAATCTCTTTATTGATGTCATAACTACACTTTCACATTCGCGTTATTAACCTTCTTGCTTTCTCACATTTGCTTGAAAATGAAACATTTCCCCTCTTGCACTCAGCCGCATCTTTTATGCCCCACAAAGTTTAAATCTCACCAGCTGCCACTGAATTTAAGAGGAGAGCTTCAATATAGAGAGACAGTAGCACAGTTTAACCTTTAAGGGAAAATGAATACTTAACCAAATCAATTAGAAGAAACATAAGATTGGCGAACCATTCTGTTTTATTTCTGCTAAGATAGTCACATAAATAAAGCTAAGGCGTTTATCTGTGTCTTTGATAGGCCAATATTACCTCACTCTTCTATTGTATTGAAGTCTTTATTGTGATTTTTATCTGTATATATGTACGGTTTGTATCTGTTTTACGGCTTTTATTTTTTATCCATCTTAACGTGCCTTTACTCTTGACCAGTACTTTTAAGATCTTTGTTATCAAAATAAAGTTTTTGATGAGGATGATTGAAGTCAAAACTTTGTAAGGCACTACAGCCCCAGTGGAAAAAAGAACTAACTTTTCAAGCTCTCACTTATCTGCATGCCAATATTTTAGTTTCTACCCTAACACTTTTACAAATGCGTTGTGAAATTAAATATATACTGCTCATTTGTAGTATGTGTCATTCTCCAGAATAAAGTATTTGCATGTGCCTTTGCAACTGTTCATGGAAGTGGGTGGGAGGCACTGTTACTCTGGCAAATTCCCAAAGGCAAGATAACAACAGCAATTTTCTTAGACAAGAGGAGCTGTCAGAAGTTTATATACGACAGACTCAGGCTGGAATGTAGTCTCTACCCATGTTTTAGAAAACATTTGAAAAGTTGAGCATCACTTTGTTTTTTTAAGCCTGGAATGCTGCTTTTCACGAGGCTCTAATTTATGAAGTTCTGTTGAATGAAATAGAAAGAGGTCCGGCTGAAGGCTAGAAATGATGAACTGTGATATCATGTATTTTCTGCAGTCAAAGCACATTCCACACTTCAGTCCGCATGCTTTTTTTTGTGGAAATAATGATTCATATTAATACAAATAATCTCATATTCTACGAAAGAGTATCAAATTTGAGGTCAAGAATGAATTATAGTTCAGTTCACGAGATGCTCAAAGTCCGCCCTTTTCGATCACTAGTTTTGAAGGCAATAATTAAGAGCGTATTTCTGACGTTTGTTACGTTGTTCAGCACAGCAAGCCACCTTCCTGCACTGCCCTGCGTCACAGGGAAAGATCAGTGATTTGTGCTGCATTGCACTACTCCAGACATATGTATGGGAGGTGTGTTTGACTTTTGCACCACAAAATGTGGTACTTGCATCACGTAAACCTCTAAGCCAGATTTATGAAGCCACACGAAGCCACTTTGTATGGTTCGGAGTGGCTTCATAAATCTGGAGTAGCACAATGCAGCGCAAATCGCCGCGTTGTGCTACTCTGTCCTGGGTAGGCATTCCATGAGCATTGTGGTGGGTGTTCCCATGCAACTACCATGGATTTTGACACATTCCAATTTTACACTGGCTTGTAAACCTGGGAGTGCGCCAAATTTTATGCATTCTCAGAAGAGGCATAATGAGGAGCAATATCTTTATTTCTCCTCATTGTTTCCTCTTTCTAGTGTGCTAAAATATGAGGCACACATAGAACAACCTCTCAGAATTATTTTTGTGCCCGTTACTCAGCCACACAGTTACACACACATTCTCTCATCTACTCATACAGGTACTAACACATACTCACTCACCCATACAGCCACTCTCAAATTCACTCACTCACCCATGCAGTCACTCATATATCTCATCACTCACCTATAATGCCTTTCACATACCCAGTTACTGATCCATATACCACTGACACATCTACTTACTCACCCACACAGCCATCCATACACACACTCACTACTACAGCCCCTCACACTCACTAACCCATACATCCACTGATTCACCCACTCACTCATCCATACAGGAAATCACATGCCCTGTCACCCACCCGCACTGACACTCAGACAACCATGCAGGTGCTCAGATAACCAATCACTTACCAATACAGCCACTCAGAAACCTACTCACATAACCATGCAGCCACTTAGACACCAACTGACAAAATGATACAGAAATTCACACAACCATTCACTCACCCATACATTCACTGAGACACCTGCTCTCTCTTCCAAAATGCAAACCAGATTGCTTTTTCACATGGGGACCTGCATGTAAGTAGCTCCCCATGTGGAAAAGCAATGCGGCTCCTGCAGGACGTGGGGAGATGGCAGGGACCATGGGGCATTGGGGCTCCACCCACGGTCCCCAAAGGAGAGGGCCAGCCCCAGTGGGATGGGGTCCCCGGGCCAATAGAGGCCTCATGAGTGGGGCCACGCAGCCCCCTCCATAAGAAAAATATTACATTTATGTGGCCATGCCCCAGGGGTTGGGGTCCCTGGGGTCTGGAATTGGCCACCAGAGGGGGGCCCACCCGGCCCCCTTCCCGGTCAATTTTTTTTGTTTTAAATATGGGTAAGGCCCTGCGGGATGGGGTCCCCATGACCAAAAAAATTTAAAAAGAAGGTGGGCTCCACAGCCCCCCTTCTAAAAAATAAATAAGAGAAAACGTGGGATCGTGCCAGAGGCCCCGCCCTCTCATGGCAACAGTCTGCAAACGCGCCCTGTTGCGAGTTTTACAATGGGGAATTAATTCTCCTTCAATACTGGGGGTCCCTGGGCGCCAACTAGCCCACCAGGTACCTCCAATAAGCGTCACTGGGCTGCGTTGCCGAGAGGTGGTACAGGCCATGCCCCTTTTTACACCTGTCTGCAGTGCAGCTCTGTGGCGCTTACTGGAGGTACCTGGTGGGCTAGTTGGGCCCCAGGGACCCTCAGGATTCAAGAGGGCTTAATTCCCCAACTTAAAACGAGCCACTGGGCGCGTTTGCTCAGTGGTGAAGGGAGGGGGCGGGGCCTGATGTGACATGTGTGCAAACATGCCCATTGGATCATTTTAAGTTCGGGAATTAATTCCCCTTCAATCCTAAGGGCCCCTGTGGGCTAACTAGCCAATCAGGTACCTCCAAAAAGCGCCAGAGGCCTGCCTTGCAGAGAGGTTGTTCAGGCCACTGCTCTTTTTACACCTCTCTGCAACGCAGCTGTGTGGTGCTTACTAGAAGTGTGGCTTCACTCTAGCCCACCCTGGTGGGCTAGTTGGACCCCAGGTACCCTCAGGATTCAAGGGTAATTAATCCCCCAACTAAAAACGTGCCACGGGGCGCGTTTGCACAGTGGTGAAGGGAGGGGGCGGGGCCTGATGTGACATGTGTGTAAACATGCCCTGTGGAACATTTTAAGTTGGGGAATTAATTCCCCTTAAATCCTGAATATATGCAGGAACATTGCAGGACAACACTTCAAGCTATCATGCCATAAGTGGCTCACTTTTATTACTCAGTATGATATCTTGATGTTTGAGGAGATATGGTCCATAAAAGAAGTACACATTACTGGTTTTGTTTGCTTTCACAATCCAGCCTCTCCATCAAGGTCTGACCATGCGAAAGGGGCGCTGGCGACCTGGGTTAAAAGTAAGGCAGGGGGCAGTGCAAAGGTCCTATACAATTATTGCAAACCTTTTAATAATAAGGTATAAAAGAGGTCTGACGTTATACTTAACTAACTGTAATTATAATTGGACTTCACAAATGTGCACAATACCAATTTTATCTCCCATATTGAGCATCTATCCTCTGTCCAAAAAGTAATTGCAGACAGAAGTGAATCCTTGGGTTTTTGTATTGGGAAGATTTTAATGCAAGAATTTGCTCCGCACCTTCCTATGACCCCCACACACGGAACCTGCATCTTAATTTTATTGAGGGCACCATTTCTGCCAATAACCTTGACACAAGGGGATGTGAGTTAACCTCTTTTTTTAGCCACCCATGACTTACTTAATATCATGGATATTGCATACAGTGAGACCAATATCCCTCCTTTCTTTAAAGGGCATGGCCAGAAATCCACAATAGATTACATTTTCATATTGCATATTTCCAGACTCTCTGTCACATGGTAATGTGATTCCTTCTTGTTATAGCTATCATAATCCCATTGAAACATTGTTTGTGTTAGCCCCTAAGCCAAAGTTTAACAAGGAGATTGGGGCTTATCACCTTGATCCCTCTCCGGATGGACTAAGCTTGAAATGGAGATCTGTAGCTTATTTCAGAAAGTGACCACTGAAAACCTCACCCTGGTACAGGTCTGCCTCACTTAGGCTGACATTGCCAATCCGGCAGCTGTCGCTTTTGTTCGTCTTTGTGACAAAATCAAAAAAGAGCTTATGGTATCAATTCACAAACCTCCTAGTAGGCCACAATGAATTAACCAGGAGTGTTCTCTTGCTAACCGCCGGCTGCGACATACCCATAAGGCTGTTCCAAAGAATTTCTCAGCCATGGCCTGAGACCCCAAGCAGTATAAGAGGCCATAAGTCTCAGGAAAGTAGAACTATTAACTCAAGAATGGGAAACACTTACAATAGCTTCAAATAGTAGGCACAGGAAACTTTTTTGGGCTGCTGCTAAAAAGATGAAACAGCCCAATCATACAGACCATAAGATTGTTTGCAATATTTTTAGTCAGGATTGCGAGACCAATTTTACCAAAATGTATACCCAGGATAGACCCAATGCTGTCATTTTGCCCGACCCTAATCATACTCTAGTCCACCTGTCCTTGGAAGAGGTGGAGGAGGCACTGCATAAGTGTGTTTGGACAAAGCACCTGGTCTTGATGGGATGCCTATCGACCTCTTGAAGCACAACCTGTACCTTTGGGCACTGTTATTGTTGAATGTTTTTAACAGCTCCGCCTTTGTACCCATTCATTCTTCTTGGTTGACATCTTTTATAGTACCTATTTTCAACAAGCATTTCCAATGCAATAGGTCTTGCTTTTATGCAAGTTTAAGCTATTGACATTGTAAATGAGAATGCCTTTTATTTTTGTTTTAAAAACGAAAACAAAAATAAAAGGCATAGTTTTTTGCAATGTCAATAGCTCAAACTCGCGTAAATGTTTAAAATGCAAGTTGCTGAATTGATATAATTACTGTGAATTATGGAAAACAACTGCCCGGTGTGATAGTACTCAAGTGAATTTTAGGTACTGGGTACGGTGCTGTGCCCGCGCAATGATAAACGTTAGAAGAAATGAGGTAATCTTACAGACAGTGTCCATCTGGTGCAGTCAGGGTGGCCAGCACTAGAAAAATGAAAACATTCCCAGAGTGTGCAATGTGTACGTCACCCACTTGCAAAAACGCACACACAGATGCAAACATGTAATCATACAAATGCACACTGGCACACACAAAATACACTCGTACACATAAACACACATATATAATTCGCATACATACGATTTGTATATGCACAGATACACATACAATGATGTACAGACACAAAGCAAATGTCACTTTACATACACACAAAAATACACACAAGCAAACATGAACACATGCACACACACACAGTCACATATACATACACAGATTATACACACACACATGGAAACACTCAAACACAAATGTATAAAGAACAAGATACACATAACAGTCATTGTGAAATAAGTATCTGCGGCATGTAAGGGGTGAGGACCGGGATATCCAATAGATGAATGTAATGGGTTAAAGGCTGTGAAGCAGGTGAAGAGATCCAGTTCATACGTCGTGGCACCTTACACTCCCTCTGGGTGGCCTTACCATGAAAGTAGCTGCAACCTCCAGTGCAGGACAGGAGAATCTACACCACCCATTGCTTGGACTCTCTCCATAACCTCTGCTTTCCTCACATGATTGTGCGCCCTCACTGCCCCGGTGCCTTCACAGCTCGCTCAGGTGTTTCCGTTGGCTGGGACAGCTGTCTGTCAGCCGCTGTCCGCAGTCTCTGGAAAGCAGGGCTGGAGGCGTTATTGTGGTTCATCATCGGAGCTCACAGAACTGTGGGGAGACAGGAAACAGGAGCCGCGCTGGGGCATGTCTAGCACAGAGAATCCCAGTGCTGCCTGCACGGCTAGCTGTGGAGTCTGGGAGGTGAAAGAAGAACTGGGGTCCAACACCTTAGCTACTGGACAGGCGCTGACCTGGCCTGGGTAGTGCCATGACACGTCACCCTTACTGTCCGCGGCACACCGGACACCCGTGGGCACCATGGAGTGGACACTTTCCCCCCGGCAGCGAAGAGCGGTGTCAGGAGCTCCTCGTCCTCGCCTAGCCTGTTAGCCTCCTCCTCGGGCTCCGAGAGTCTGTCCGAGGGTGCCGTGAAGCCCCAGTAAGTGTCGAACTGCAGCGTAGGCTCGTCGGTCTCTGAGGGGCAGAGGACCATCTGGGAAGAGGACCAGAGCCAGGGCAGGGTCTGCAGGAAACTTCGGAGTCTGGTAACGGCACTGGAGAGCCGACGGGACACAAATCCATCCGGACAAGAGAAGCTAGAGGAGGTGAGGGCTCCCGCGAGAGCCCTAAGGCACTGATGCTGCTGAACGGGAACGTGCTGGGCAAGGTCCGAGCACCCAGAGCACAGGTGGTGTCAGAGGGTGGTCCTCACTTAGTTAGGTGCGCCGGTGGGGGTCGCAGTGTAGGTGTTCCTCAGGCGCAGATCCAGGTTTTGGGTAACTTGTCAACTGTGAGAGGGAAAGGAGGAGAGAAGTTAACGGAGCTGTGTGAGTAGACACAGGGTTTCTGAACGAGGGTGAAAAACAATAAGGAGAGAAGTTTTGTTGGGATGAGGGGAGGTGAAACTAGAGGAAGTACATAGGAGGAAGGGGGGCTTGAGCGTGAAGCAAGGACACAGCGCTTGAGCAACAGACGACGCGTGGTCAGGGCCATCTATCAGAACGCTGTTTCCCATCCTGTCTTGACCCGCGAGCAACAGATGACGGTGGGCCTAAGGGAGACAGGGCGGACACCAACCCAGCTTCCAAAGAAACTGGACAGAAAAGCAACAACTATAGATCTCGCCAAGGCGAAGTAGTTCATGAGCTGCAACTTAGGCGATACTTAAAAACGGAGATCGTTCTCAGCCCAGCTGTTATAGACTTATCTTATTATTTGATACCACCTTAAAAAGTTTGCGTAGGTACCTATATAACAGCATAAATGAATGGGAATCAATACTTCATCCTAATAAGTATAGTTTTAGACCTAATGAGGGCACTATAAAGCAGTGCCTTAATTATAGGGAAGTACACTATAGCAAAATGTTGTCCCATGTACTGGGCCTTTATGGATATATCAACAGTGTTTGATAGTGTTTATCACTTAAAGCTATGTTCCATTTTAATTTCACTTGCTTTGCATGAAGCACTTGTGCACTTTCTAGCATACCTACATAGATATATGAGAGCAAGAATAAGAATGAATACTAATAGTGATGTGTCGGAAGATGTTAACATATCAAGAGTAATGAGACAAGGTTGCGTTTTAGCTCCATTTTTATACTGTGATGACCTTCAATCTTTTATAATTCCTATTACCCTAAAATCCAGAGCTCTCTTTTACCTGCATTATTGTATGCAGACGATGCCGTGATAATGGCCCGCACCCCAAAAGCCTTGTCTCTTTTAGTGAGTGGCTTTGTAAGATGTATGGCATTGCTAGGTCTTCGTACAAATTTTAATTAATCTTTTATTATGTCTTGCGGTCCCAAATAACATAACACACCATTGCTGAAAGTATGTGATTGGAGTTTACTCTGTACAAGCACTTTCTCTTAACTAGGCATGAATTTTAGTGATAGCTGCTCTTGGAAAGCACACATAGATAATAATGGTAGTAAACTTTCCAGAGCAATAGGCTCGCTTTTTTGCTTACCTCCCCCCAGGAAAGGTAGTGTTTTAGCCTCTTTTTTCCAGATCTATGGATCACAGTGCCTTTCAATTGTCAATTATGGGGCTGAAGTCTGGGGATTGAGAACTGTCATCAAATCCGACTTGAAGAACACAGATTCTGCAGGAAGATTTTGGGAGTGACGATCCCTAGCTTCAGCTTCATAAGCCACAGTAAATTAGGCATCCCTTATTCTGAGGATTATATTAGTGCCCATCACACTGGATTTCTGGCATGCAATCTGGCAAAATACAGATGGGGACCTTACAAAATACATCATAAAGGAGTCTCTTTTCCTGTGATAAAGGTAGAAAAATCCCATGGTTAAAGTACATTGAATCCAGTTTGCATACGATAGGGCATATTCAGCTATTTGAGAACCCCAGTGGGCCTCCCTACCATTAATTAAAAAACAACTGCAGGTCTGTTGGTGCAAACGTGTGCATGCAGAGAGATTGAAGAGGGAGTCTGTGAAACCCAGATTAGCACCCCAGTTCAGACATGGCTATATGCAAATCAGTCTGACCCTGTGCCTCATGGGAACAGTCCAGCCCGAACTGCCAAGCCATGTCTTCCCTGGACCGGAAACAAGCTTCCGAGGACCGGTTTCTGGCATTCCAGCCGTCTTCAGCCCGGCTTGCTTGAATCCAGTGGCAAAGTGAGCAAGGGACTCACGTCTGAGCATACCCTGCCACACTTATGGCAGCCAAAATCGGCACAAAAGGGGGTGGTGATGGACGGAGCATCTGAATCAATCAAACACTCACAACCAGTCAAGAGATCTGCCATATAGCCATGTCTGAACTGGGGTGGCAGAGTGGGCTAAAAACGGTGATGGATTAAACCCAGATCTTTTGACTGGGTGTGAGTGTTTGATTGATTCAGACCGCTTATTAGGATCAGTGCACTTAGTGATGGGCGGGGGAGAGAAGTGGGTGGTGAAATATTCAATGTTAATCTTGTTCCATGGCCTGCTCCATTTCACGTGGTTTTTGACCGGGGGTTGTGTTGCGTTTATGGAGATGTTGAACCTAATAACCTAGTGATCTGACCATAGAACGGGGAGTGTTTGATCGACCACCACTTTGGATGAGTTTGTAAATAGGAGATCTAATGCGTGACCTGTCTTGTAAGTGGGGTCAGTTGCTAACATGTTTAGACCTAATGAGTTAATGCTGGTGATGAGGTTACTGGTGTGGGGATCTAAAGTTAACTGCATGATAATTAAAGTCCCCTACCAAGATAAAATTGCCACGGACTCGGGTGTGTGGGGCTATTGTCTCCATGAGTTTGTTGACGAAGTTGGTTTTGGTGCCAGGGGGCCTGTAGAGGAGGGCAACTTTCCATTGCTCATTGTTTCCTGTCACGAGGGAGATGATACACAATTCACCCCAGTTAGCCAAGAAGGTATCAATAACATGTAGTGTGATATTTGTCCTATAGATGATTGCGGTGCCCCCTCCTCTTTTCCCGACTCGGTCCACTCTGAATATCCTGTAGTCAGGAGGCATGGCTACAGCGATGTCAGGTGAGGAAGAGTCTTGGAGCCAGGTTTCAGTCACGAGAAATAGGTCCGGCATTTCGCTATCTGGCAGTGACCATATTTCTAGTGCGTGCTTAGGGAAAGACCAAGCATTGCAGCACAAACAGGTTAGTTTTGATAAGGGTTGTGATAAGGGTTTGCTTTTGTTGTGATTAAATTTGTCGGGTTTAGTTAAGGATTGCCGAGTGGGTTGGGGGTGTTCCTGATCTGAGGCATATCTTTGCCGAGGGCGGGGAGCAGTATTTAAGGAGTGTAACTCCTGACTCGTGTATTGTAATATGGCCATCTGTAGGAGATAAGAAACAGCCGAAAAATAATAAAAATGGGAGGGTACCTGGCGACTGGCGAAGGTCAGGTGCGGACGGGCACAGACAGGCTTGCCTTTGGCGCGCCTTCGGCGTGCCGCTGCGCACGTCCCGTCGGCGCAATCCCTTTTGAGAGGGAGTGGGCAGGACTGTGTAGCAGAGTGTGGAACGCTGACCTTGCGTTCCACACAGGAAGTTAGTACTGCCTCAGTGGAACAAAATGGTGAATAGCCCCTCTGTTCAATTGGCACAAGCCGCGACAGACCAGGGGGACACCAGGACACTGGAGGTAAGAGCAGTAGTGCGAGTGAGGAAGCGGGACTTCAAATTGTGCAAACTGCAATTATAATTTTTTTAAAGTGGCAAGTAATCACTAAGTTAAAAGCTGGGCCAGTCAAAGACCTGGCACTTACAATTAAAAAACATGCATTCACTGTGGACCAAAACGTGTCTCAGTGGTACCTGGAACTAAGGTTTCTTTTCTGCTGGTGTTTGTTGTACTCCGCGTGTCCACTCGACGCAATCCCTTTTGAAAGGGAGTGGGCGGGACCATGCAGCAGAGTGTGGAACGTTGACCTTGCGTTCCACACAGGAAGTGAGTACTGCCTCGGTGGTCCAAAATGGTGTATAGCCCCTCCGTTCAATCGGCACAAGATGTGACGTACCAGGGGGACACCAGGACACTGGAGGTAAGGGCAGTAGTGCGAGTGAGGAAGCGGGACTTCAAATTGTGCAAACTGCAATTATAATTTTTTAAAAGTGGCAAGTAATCACTAAGTTAAAAGCTGGGCCAGTCAAAGACCTGGCGCTTACAATTAAAAAACACGCATTCACTGTGGACCAAAACTTGTCTCAGTGGTACCTGGAACTAAGGTTTCCTTTCTGCTGGTGTTTGTTGTGCTATATACAATTTAAATCGTTTATGTGAAAACAGGACCAAAAAAATTCAAAGTGCCAATGGTAGATCAGGACCTAGGCATCATTCAATGACTAATGCAGTGGAGCTTAGGTTGGAGATAGCATCCAGGTTTGGCTCGGTTTGAGCTTCATCCTTGGAACTTAGTTGTTTTCATGGAAGCCTAAATTCTTCAGCAGGGCCAGACAGCAGCCTGTATACAAGGAAGTCTTCGCAGAGTCGGATAGGGGTTGGGAGGAGGAACTCTGAAGCCTTGGTTTTGGTGGGGAAACGCTTAGAGCAGGAGAAATTTCAATTTTGCACCCTGGGAAGTCTTCTCGCTCATCGGATACTGTTGGTGACTTAGCCTGGTCATGATTTTCGTCTTTGGACTCTGTTGTTTGGATCTTGGAACCCTTTAGCGTGGCAAGGCTACAGCTGTATCCAACGTTCTGTTTCAAGAGGGTCTGCTGAATTTACTACTGCATAAAAGCTCCAAGCATGAGAAACTTGATTTCTTAGCCTAGTAACGTTGCACCTTTTGTTGGTTAAACTCGGGTGGTTTGTCCTGATCCTCCAGAAGTCTGGAAGTCCAAACATTTTCCAAGTCCATGTTTTTCCAGTGTGGCCAAGAGAAGTCTGGTTAGACACAGCCAAGGGTCCTGGGACTTGAGAAAGAGCACTTGGGAGTCAAGACTCACTTCTGCTGGGTCCACCAACACAATCCAGGGCAGGCGCAGTTGGTACTGGTCAGCTGGGATCATGAGGAATAAGGTCTCAAAAATCTTTTGGTAGCCTTCTAGCCAACTAACCCTAGGAGTCCACTTTTTTGTCCTGGGTGCAAGAGGGAGCAGGTCTAGGTCCCCAGGTCTCCTGTTAGGCCACAGACAGCTTGTCCAGTCCTGTTCTTTTCTTCCTAAGATATAGACAGAGTTCAGAGAGGTCAGATCACCAGATTCATAAATGGCTATCAACTGTATTTACAGAGCATTGGCAGGAACAACACTCACGGCGGTTCTTGTCAATGGTTTTTGCTGCTTGGAGCAGGGCTCCATCACAGATTTCTTTTATTCATTTTCAAAAGCTGGAAAAGATAATGGCCCACTCACCATGGGAGTCATCTCCTATGTCGAGGGGGCATTATTTATTTTTTACTTTCCCTCACCAAGACGGTTTGCCTGGCAGTGACACAGTTAAAAAGCTGCTATATGTCTTCCCAGTCTAATTGGGCGCAGAGATGTATAACCAATTCTCCGATGGGCCTTACTCTACCTGACGGTTAGAAGGATTTCACCGTGGCAGAGACAGAGAAGTCTCCACTATGGGTGATCCAATGTTTCTGCCAGCATATACATCAGGGGGACAGACCATTGTCTCGGCGATAAGGATTCTCTATCGAAAAAGTGAAAGAGACTGTGGAGCATATTACCAAGCAATAGCGATAATTATCGCTATTGCTTGGTTAGAGACAAAAATTTACCGCTGAGCTGCGGCAATTTTTATCGCAGATAAACCTTGGTATTACCAAGGTTTATCGCAAATGCGATAAAAATCGTCCGCAATGCATGAATATCGCTGAAAAGTCAGCGATATTCATGCATTACCGAGCTAGTTACCGCGAATATCTCCAAAAGTTGGTAATAAGAGATAGCGATGTTAGCGACTGTTTCCAGTCGCTAACATCTTGGCACACCCACTTTGCATGTCATTAGTGATAAATATCACTGACATGCAAAGTGGGGCCCAAGATGGTCGCTATCTCCTACTAGCTGTCGCTAACTGGTGTTAGCGACAGCTAGGTAATAGGGAGATAATTTTATCTCCGCATTCTTGGCTTTTAAAGCCAAAAAAGCGTAGATAAACCCCCTTGATAATATGCCCCATAAGGTTTCAGTGAAACATCCTCCCATTTGCTATAAATGACGAAATGTAATTTATTATAGCCACATAGCCTGGCATCAATTTGTCGTGTATGAGGTCATCTTGTGGGTCGTTGGTTTTTGTCCGTTTCTCAATTCTTAGTTGCTTTTATTTGCTTCTGGTACAAACTGTGTCATGTGGTTTCAGCGACATAAAAAGATACTCTAACTCTATATTCATTGGTATTTGGGCTTTGTCCAGAATGCAAATCCCAATTCTAAATGAAACTGTAAGTAAAACCAGAAACACTGCTTTTGTATTTTCTTTGTTTTTGCTCTGTTTGTTTTCTCTGAGGGGTTTCTCGTCTGATACAGTTCCCTTCAGACATCAGCCGGTGTCATATAGGGCTCATTAACCCAAACAACACATTTGTTTCTCTCTTATTCTGCCTCCGAGGAATCCCTGCGGTAAAGAAACGTCTACATTAGATACACGAGTCCCCGACTGTCTCTGCTCCGGCTACAGTTAATCTGCAGCGCCGGCTGGATTATGTTTTCCTCATACCACGACAAAATTGATGTATACAGCGTGAGCTGATGCAAACAAACTCAAACCACATTTCAGGGGTCTTTTGTTATAACGTTTACAGGGCTAAATATAGAGGAGTATTTTTGTTCTTGCTATAAAAAGCACATGCTGCAACAATTAGAGGCATACCAATCTAAGTTTAAAAATACACGTGCCGTGCAAGGTTAACGTGTCTGATTTAGTTAACATCAAGAAAAATGGCTTGATGATTGCTCACTTATGGAGAACTCTGCTTCCCAAGTCATGCTAGCATGCCTTTATAGTGCTGCTGTTAGACAGACTGCATTTTCATGCTTACAATAGCATACTTGAAATGATTCTTAGCACTGGGTCTACAAGAGGTTGCTACAAAGCCATACAATATGGCAACAACTTGTCTTCTTGCTCTACTTCAGACATACAGGATTACTCTCTGGCAAAACACACCCATTATACGTATTTGAAAAATATGAATCCTTACCCAGGTAAAGACTTTCACTCTAGCGAGTAAATACGAATAGACCTGGATGATTCTTCTAGATGCTTTTTAAAGATTAGGATGTAAGCAGGGGCTGAGTCATGTACATAACAATCAGTAATGGTGCTCTCTACCATTTGCAAGGAGAGGGATGGCTATACCAGAAAATCAGGCACTTTTCTGCAGCCATTTGTCAACTATAAGAGAGAAAAAACAAACTCCTGCAGCTTGCACAGACAAATTATTTTGTGACTTCCTGTCATATATTCATACTGCATATTGTGGAGTGAGGCTGTCTGTCAGGAAGCAGGACTGGAGGTTCCGCTTGCTGCTTAGTGTGACCCTTGCGTGTGGAAGTGGTACTCCAAATCTGCTGGCCATGAGTACCTTTGTGGGCCAAGGGAAGACTTGTGGTTTTCATGGAGTGGTGGCACTGCTTAGAATGGTGGTGCACATGCTTGAAGGATGCTGTGAGCCTAATTACAATGTTTGTCGGAAAGCCTCCAACCAGTGCCAACAGACAACATTGTAGGTTTAAACTCCAAACACCGTATTACAATGACATGTCGGAGTTAAAACCAGCCGGGGGAACCGACTCGGTTCCAGTCGGAAAGGCCTCATAATCCCTTAAGGAAACGTTTCCGCCGTCAGAATTATGATGGCACTTACTGACAGCAGTTCCATGTCGGCATTTCTGACATGGAAATTCCTCAAAATGTACATTGTTCTTTTCTCTTGAACATGGGTTGAATTATTTAGACTTGGTTTTATTTATTTGGTTACTTTGTGATCTAAAAGGGAGGACACTTGATGTTGATTATTGCATATCTATTTAACAGTATCATTTATAAGGTAATAGAGTGTCATTAAGCTCATGCTACTACCAAGGTATTATTGGCACTGGTCATTTTGTAGATCAACATATGTCAAGGGCAAACTATTACTCATTATTTAAAAAACAGTGTACTGTGACAAAGGTATCTTAGACACAGGGAGTAGTAGTATTGCACATGTTTTTTTAAGATACTTCTTCTTTTCATGTTTTGTATTGCACTAAGTTATCTGAATCTCACAACATTTAGGCTATCTTTTTGTCGCATAGATATTCACTAAATTTTGCAGACCTCTTTGGACAGTCAAGTGATGAGACAGCAGTGGGAGAGTCATCTGTCTCTGGTATCTCTCTTATTCCATTGCACTTTCACCACCTCTACCACTGCCCATATTATCTTTTGTATATATGGTCAATGGTGGAGGTGGGGAGGGTTAGAATAGAACACCACTTTTGTTACATTTTGCGCACAAGGTTAGATTGCCTAGCCAAAGTTTCCTTCCACCCTGAGCCATGAATCCAAACATTTCTCTGTTTTAAATCTCATAAGACATTACAAAATCACAACAATTACAACAAAATATAGTGTATTTAAATAGGAGGATAAGCTACTCCACTCAGTGTAGTACCCATTAAACAGGAGAAAGTTACCCTACGATCAGAATTCATCTTAGTGAAACGAGATAGGATGGCTATTAAAACCCTAAAAAGAATATCTTAGTCAAGTACCTTTGCCCACAAATCTAAGAACTCCGATTTCAGGGCATCTTCAAAGACATTCAAAGACACAAAGGGCCTGATTATGAGTTTCGAGGATGGAATGCTCAATCTCAAACGTGACGGATATCTCATCCAAAGGGCCTGATTATGAGTTTAGAGGATGGAATGCTCAATCTCAAACGTGATGGATATCTCATCCACCGCATTACTATTCCATTATTCATCATATATTTTGTGTACTTTTGAGTATTTCATTGGTAGAGAGAAATGATCATTTACAGTAGTATATTCTGCTTTTTGTCATTAGATGAATAAAGTTGCTTCATTGAAAGTCAAATGTTCGTTCTTTAGAACATGAGCTGTAAAAGAAAGCCATCAAGATCCACTCAGATGTATTACCACATGTATTGGTTTGGTGGGTGAGACTGAGACAAAATGAACAACTTTATTTTACGACGGTCTCCAGTGTGAGCTGGCAGATGCCTTGAAACGGATGAGTAGTCCTCTTCCAAAGTATATTAATCCCATAGAGTTAGTGATGTACTTGGATCATCGAGTATCTGAACATCGTTAAGGAACAACTAAAGCTTTAGGAGTCCAGACTGAGATAAAAGATAATGGAATTATGGGATCCCTTTACCAATGCAGTTAGGCAACATAAGTGGACCCATATGAAAATTAAAGAATAAAATATATGTGAACAAATTGAGTTTGCATTGGGGAAGGTGAGGACATTTTGTAAAGGATTTCAAGAATTAAATCAAATACTTTCAGGAGTCAGGTGTCAATGATTAATGATTAATTAAGTTCCCCAAAAGGTTGTGAATTCGATGCAGTCGGCTGCAGATCGAATGATGAGTTCAATAAAGGTAAATTTGTCAGAAGGACAAGAAAGGGTGATGTCAGAAACTTTAATCTCTGGAGCATCTGGGAAGTGCTCATATATATGTATATATACATATATATATATATATATATTCACTTAAAAAACCGTAGGTTTCAGGCCTTATATAGTTAGGAATTAGCATTTAAAAAACCATTGAAATTGCTCCTATATAGTTAGTTGTACTAACTATATTTCGCGCACCCGCAATCCACTGCTGATGATGTCACATATTACATCATTGATGACATGGTCAGTGACATCACTGATGACATCTCAAATGACATCACTGATGACATCACTGATGAAATCTCATTTGGGAAGGAGCGGAGCGCAGTGAGGCAAATTTAAGACAAAAAATTACAGGCAGATCCCTCTATCGGCGCCAAAGTTATTCCCAATAGAATGTTCGGAATTTCCTATGGTAACTAGGTCCTAACTAGGTAGGTAGGTAATATATATATATAACGGAGAACTGAGCAAAGCAACCTGCATAGTTTTACCACTTGGGGGTTACTAAAAAACTCAAAGTAAGAAATGGTACTCTCCTTTGCTTTTAAAATTGCATAAACAGCGCAATATTCACAAAAGACTAAACAACTAACTGTCCCTTTAAATCTGGGTGAAATGGACTTGGTCCCTTTTCAGTGTTTAAAAGTCCCGTTATTTAAACCTAACGAACCCACAGTTGTACAGTATATGGCATTTGAGAAAGAGTTTGTTACTCGAAACGCGTCATGCCTACCTTTTTAATAAAGACGAACTTTGAAGTACTGCCGGTGTGGTCTGGATTGCGTGACGGATTGTGCACGTATCTTTGCAGCATTTAATGGGGGTGTCTGACACACCTCGAGACCAGACCCCGACCCGCTGGATGTGGCACTCTCCTTGTCAGGTTTTGTTACAGGAGCGTGAAGCTTGTTGAAAGGGTGCCCACCGGCTGCGAAAGGCACTGAAACTAAGTCTGTGATGGAAGGGCTACCACGCTAGGCGGCCCGCCCCAAACGAGGTGAATGGAGTTCAGCAGCAGCCAGGGTATGCAGAGGGATTTCCCGAAGCACGGCATACTGATGGCTAAGCCTCGAAGGAATTGAAACTGCACATGTGGTCGTGAAACTCTTACCTGCGCATCATGTCTGTAAGATGGAACTATTCCTGTAAAGCTGCAATGGCACGCAGTACACGATGTAAAAGTGAAGTTTTACTCCTATCTACACTGAAAACCAGTTGGAGAAGAAACAGGCCAGTTGTGGAGCACTATGGGACATGAAGTCCAAGAAGTGAAGGAAGCAAATAAAACGGAGAACTGAGCAAAGCAACCTGCATAGTTTTACCACTTGGGGGTTACTAAAAAACTCAAAGTAAGAAATGGTACTCTCCTTTGCTTTTAAAATTGCATAAACAGCGCAATATTCACAAAAGACTAAACAACTAACTGTCCCTTTAAATCTGGGTGAAATGGACTTGGTCCCTTTTCAGTGTTTAAAAGTCCCGTTATTTAAACCTAACGAACCCACAGTTGTACAGTGTATGGCATTTGAGAAAGAGTTTGTTACTCGAAACGCGTCATGCCTACCTTTTTAATAAAGACGAACTTTGAAGTACTGCCGGTGTGGTCTGGATTGCGTGACGGATTGTGCACGTATCTTTGCAGCATTTAATGGGGGTGTCTGACACACCTCGAGCCCAGACCCCGACCCGCTGGATGTGGCACTCTCCTTGTCAGGTTTTGTTACAGGAGCGTGAAGCTTGTTGAAAGGGTGCCCACCGGCTGCGAAAGGCACTGAAACTAAGTCTGTGATGGAAGGGCTACCACGCTAGGCGGCCCGCCCCAAACGAGGTGAATGGAGTACAGCAGCAGCCAGGGTATGCAGAGGGATTTCCCGAAGCACGGCATACTGATGGCTAAGCCTCGAAGGAATTGAAACTGCACATGTGGTCATGAAACTCTTACCTGCGCATCATGTCTGTAAGATGGAACTATTCCTGTAAAGCTGCAATGGCACGCAGTACACGATGTAAAAGTGAAGTTTTACTGCTATCTACACTGAAAACCAGTTGGAGAAGAAACGGGACAGTTGTGGAGCACTATGGGACATGAAGTCCAAGAAGTGAAGGAAGCAAATAAAACGGAGAACTGAGCAAAGCAACCTGCATAGTTTTACCACTTGGGGGTTACTAAAAAACTCAAAGTAAGAAATGGTACTCTCCTTTGCTTTTAAAATTGCATAAACAGCGCAATATTCACAAAAGACTAAACAACTAACTGTCCCTTTAAATCTGGGTGAAATGGACTTGGTCCCTTTTCAGTGTTTAAAAGTCCCGTTATTTAAACCTAACGAACCCACAGTTGTACAGTGTATGGCATTTGAGAAAGAGTTTGTTACTCGAAACGCGTCATGCCTACCTTTTTAATAAAGACGAACTTTGAAGTACTGCCGGTGTGGTCTGGATTGCGTGACGGATTGTGCACGTATCTTTGCAGCATTTAATGGGGGTGTCTGACACACCTCGAGCCCAGACCCCGACCCGCTGGATGTGGCACTCTCCTTGTCAGGTTTTGTTACAGGAGCGTGAAGCTTGTTGAAAGGGTGCCCACCGGCTGCGAAAGGCACTGAAACTAAGTCTGTGATGGAAGGGCTACCACGCTAGGCGGCCCGCCCCAAACGAGGTGAATGGAGTACAGCAGCAGCCAGGGTATGCAGAGGGATTTCCCGAAGCACGGCATACTGATGGCTAAGCCTCGAAGGAATTGAAACTGCACATGTGGTCGTGAAACTCTTACCTGCGCATCATGTCTGTAAGATGGAACTATTCCTGTAAAGCTGCAATGGCACGCAGTACACAATGTAAAAGTGAAGTTTTACTGCTATCTACACTGAAAACCAGTTGGAGAAGAAACGGGACAGTTGTGGAGCACTATGGGACATGAAGTCCAAGAAGTGAAGGAAGCAAATAAAACGGAGAATTGAGCAAAGCAACCTGCCTAGTTTTACCACTTGGGGGTTACTAAAAAACTCAAAGTAAGAAATGGTACTCTCCTTTGCTTTTAAAATTGCATAAACAGCGCAATATTCACAAAAGACTAAACAACTAACTGTCCCTTTAAATCTGGGTGAAATGGACTTGGTCCCTTTTCAGTGTTTAAAAGTCCCGTTATTTAAACCTAACGATCCCACAGTTGTACAGTATATGGCATTTGAGAAAGAGTTTGTTACTCGAAACGCGTCATGCCTACCTTTTTAATAAAGACAAACTTTGAAGTACTGCCGGTGTGGTCTGGATTGCGTGACGGATTGTGCACGTATCTTTGCAGCATTTAATGGGGGTGTCTGACACACCTCGAGACCAGACCCCGACCCGCTGGATGTTGCACTCTCCTTATCAGGTTTTGTTACAGGAGCGTGAAGCTTGTTGAAAGGGTGCCCACCGGCTGCGAAAGGCACTGAAACTAAGTCTGTGATGGAAGGGCTACCACGCTAGGCGGCCCGCCCCAAACGAGGTGAATGGAGTTCAGCAGCAGCCAGGGTATGCAGAGGGATTTCCCGAAGCACGGCATACTGATGGCTAAGCCTCGAAGGAATTGAAACTGCACATGTGGTCATGAAACTCTTACCTGCGCATCATGTCTGTAAGATGGAACTATTCCTGTAAAGCTGCAATGGCACGCAGTACACGATGTAAAAGTGAAGTTTTACTGCTATCTACACTGAAAACCAGTTGGAGAAGAAACGGGACAGTTGTGGAGCACTATGGGACATGAAGTCCAAGAAGTGAAGGAAGCAAATAAAACGGAGAACTGAGCAAAGCAACCTGCATAGTTTTACCACTTGGGGGTTACTAAAAAACTCAAAGTAAGAAATGGTACTCTCCTTTGCTTTTAAAATTGCATAAACAGCGCAATATTCACAAAAGACTAAACAACTAACTGTCCCTTTAAATCTGGGTGAAATGGACTTGGTCCCTTTTCAGTGTTTAAAAGTCCCGTTATTTAAACCTAACGAACCCACAGTTGTACAGTATATGGCATTTGAGAAAGAGTTTGTTACTCGAAACGCGTCATGCCTACCTTTTTAATAAAGACGAACTTTGAAGTACTGCCGGTGTGGTCTGGACTGCGTGACGGATTGTGCACGTATCTTTGCAGCATTTAATGGGGGTGTCTGACACACCTCGAGCCCAGACCCCGACCCGCTGGATGTGGCACTCTCCTTGTCAGGTTTTGTTACAGGAGCGTGAAGCTTGTTGAAAGGGCGCCCACCGGCAGCGAAAGGCACTGAAACTAAGTCTGTGATGGAAGGGCTACCACGCTAGGCGGCCCGCCCCAAACGAGGTGAATGGAGTACAGCAGCAGCCAGGGTATGCAGAGGGATTTCCCGAAGCACGGCATACTGATGGCTAAGCCTCGAAGGAATTGAAACTGCACATGTGGTCGTGAAACTCTTACCTGCGCATCATGTCTGTAAGATGGAACTATTCCTGTAAAGCTGCAATGGCACGCAGTACACGATGTAAAAGTGAAGTTTTACTGCTATCTACACTGAAAACCAGTTGGAGAAGAAACAGGACAGTTGTGGAGCACTATGGGACATGAAGTCCAAGAAGTGAAGGAAGCAAATAAAACGGAGAACTGAGCAAAGCAACCTGCATAGTTTTACCACTTGGGGGTTACTAAAAAACTCAAAGTAAGAAATGGTACTCTCCTTTGCTTTTAAAATTGCATAAACAGCGCAATATTCACAAAAGACTAAACAACTAACTGTCCCTTTAAATCTGGGTGAAATGGACTTGGTCCCTTTTCAGTGTTTAAAAGTCCCGTTATTTAAACCTAACGAACCCACAGTTGTACAGTATATGGCATTTGAGAAAGAGTTTGTTACTCGAAACGCGTCATGCCTACCTTTTTAATAAAGACGAACTTTGAAGTACTGCCGGTGTGGTCTGGATTGCGTGACGGATTGTGCACGTATCTTTGCAGCATTTAATGGGGGTGTCTGACACACCTCGAGACCAGACCCCGACCCGCTGGATGTGGCACTCTCCTTGTCAGGTTTTGTTACAGGAGCGTGAAGCTTGTTGAAAGGGTGCCCACCGGCTGCGAAAGGCACTGAAACTAAGTCTGTGATGGAAGGGCTACCACGCTAGGCGGCCCGCCCCAAACGAGGTGAATGGAGTTCAGCAGCAGCCAGGGTATGCAGAGGGATTTCCCGAAGCACGGCATACTGATGGCTAAGCCTCGAAGGAATTGAAACTGCACATGTGGGCGTGAAACTCTTACCTGCGCATCATGTCTGTAAGATGGAACTATTCCTGTAAAGCTGCAATGGCACGCAGTACACGATGTAAAAGTGAAGTTTTACTGCTATCTACACTGAAAACTAGTTGGAGAAGAAACGGGACAGTTGTGGAGCACTATGGGACATGAAGTCCAAGAAGTGAAGGAAGCAAATAAAACGGAGAACTGAGCAAAGCAACCTGCATAGTTTTACCACTTGGGGGTTACTAAAAAACTCAAAGTAAGAAATGGTACTCTCCTTTGCTTTTAAAATTGCATAAACAGCGCAATATTCACAAAAGACTAAACAACTAACTGTCCCTTTAAATCTGGGTGAAATGGACTTGGTCCCTTTTCAGTGTTTAAAAGTCCCGTTATTTAAACCTAACGAACCCACAGTAGTACAGTATATGGCATTTGAGAAAGAGTTTGTTACTCGAAACGCGTCATGCCTACCTTTTTAATAAAGACGAACTTTGAAGTACTGCCGGTGTGGTCTGGATTGCGTGACGGATTGTGCACGTATCTTTGCAGCATTTAATGGGGGTGTCTGACACACCTCGAGACCAGACCCCGACCCGCTGGATGTGGCACTCTCCTTATCAGGTTTTGTTACAGGAGCGTGAAGCTTGTTGAAAGGGTGCCCACCGGCTGCGAAAGGCACTGAAACTAAGTCTGTGATGGAAGGGCTACCACGCTAGGCGGCCCACCCCAAACGAGGTGAATGGAGTTCAGCAGCAGCCAGGGTATGCAGAGGGATTTCCCGAAGCACGGCATACTGATGGCTAAGCCTCGAAGGAATTGAAACTGCACATGTGGTCGTGAAACTCTTACCTGCGCATCATGTCTGTAAGATGGAACTATTCCTGTAAAGCTGCAATGGCACGCAGTACACAATGTAAAAGCGAAGTTTTACTGCTATCTACACTGAAAACCAGTTGGAGAAGAAACGGGACAGTTGTGGAGCACTATGGGACATGAAGTCCAAGAAGTGAAGGAAGCAAATAAAACGGAGAACTGAGCAAAGCAACCTGCATAGTTTTACCACTTGGGGGTTACTAAAAAACTCAAAGTAAGAAATGGTACTCTCCTTTGCTTTTAAAATTGCATAAACAGCGCAATATTCACAAAAGACTAAACAACTAACTGTCCCTTTAAATCTGGGTGAAATGGACTTGGTCCCTTTTCAGTGTTTAAAAGTCCCGTTATTTAAACCTAACGAACCCACAGTTGTACAGTATATGGCATTTGAGAAAGAGTTTGTTACTCGAAACGCGTCATGCCTACCTTTTTAATAAAGACGAACTTTGAAGTACTGCCGGTGTGGTCTGGATTGCGTGACGGATTGTGCACGTATCTTTGCAGCATATATATAGATATATATATATATATATCAACACACGAAAGAACGGCGTGCTTGAGCCGCTTTGACGGCGGGCTCACGATGGGGTTCGCCAGCCCCTTGAATTCACACACTCCAGGTTCAAGTTCCTTTGTAGAAAAACCAGAGTCGGAGCCCAAGTATAGAACGGTGTTGTCAGATTGAATTGACAGAAGAAAAACACCCTACGCGTTTCGAGATCAGCCGATCTCTTGCTCACGGGTGGAGCTTACCGGTACCATCGTTCTTTTAAAGAAACATACAGTGTTATGCTTTGTCACACGTGATCACAGACATAGTGAAAACATTATTTAAAGCAATGTGGTCAACAATAATTAAAGTTTCATGTGAACACCCCAATTACTTATCCAATGCGGAACGATACTTCAGCAATTACTGTCACAGTTCATTAGCGATCGTTTTGAACAATATAAACGTCAAGGTACAAGTAAACCAAAATTAATTGATAGCCATGTGGCTGCTTAATGTCAGCATGCTCCGGCTAAAAGTCCCCCGGCAGCAGTGGCTATGTTTATGTCCAAACATACAGCCAGAAACCAGTCCTTGAAGCAGGAAACAGCCTTCTCCATGCGGGCAGCTGCCACCCCCCCCAGCTTAATACGCAGTATACCGGTGGGGTTAATTTTTGTTGACCACATTGCTTTAAATAATGTTTTCACTATGTCTATGATCATGTGTGACAAAGCATAACACTGTATGTTTCTTTAAAAGAACGATGGTACCGGTAAGCTCCACCCGTGAGCAAGAGATCGGCTGATCTCGAAACGCATAGGGTGTTTTTCTTCTGTCAATTAAATCTGACAACACCGTTCTATACTTGGGCTCCGACTCTGGTTTTTCTACAAAGGAACTTGAACCTGGAGTGTGTGTAATATATATATATGTATATATATATATATATATATATATATATATATATATATATTCACTGAAAAAACCATAGGTTTCACACCAGTTATAGTTAGGAATTAGCATTTAAAAAACCTATGAAATTCACTGAAAAAACCATAGGTTTCACACCAGTTATAGTTAGGAATTAGCATTTAAAAAACCTATTAAATTCACTGAAAAAACCATAGGTTTCACACCAGTTATAGTTAGCTGGAAATTTTACTGATATAAAACCATTGAAATTCCCACGTTATAGTTAGTCGGACTCACTATAACTTGCGCGTGCAATGCACTGCTGATGACATCACATATTACATCACTCATGACATGGTCAGTGACATCACTCATGACATCACTGATGACACCATCCAGTGAATATGTGTCTTTCTGAAAAATAAATATTAGTGAGTTATGTTTAAATATTTAAATACATATATTAGTGTTTCACTTTGTGTATAAGTGGCTACGTGTGTTGATAAGTAGCTACATGCGTATGTATATGGGTTATTTGATATTTTTATTAGTATCAGTATGAGTGTCTATATGGTTTGGTGGGGGTATTACTTAGCACATAGATGCATGAGTGACTGACTCTTTGTTTGTATGTGTTTTGAAGACAGCATATGTACAGGACTGTATGGGTGGATGAGTGTCTATATGTGTTTGTTAGTGAGTGAATGACTGTCTCACTAGTGTCTTTATCAGTAACTACATATGTTTTAATCTAGTATATATGAATATTGATGTATATAAGTGAGTATATGTGAGAGTAAGAGATTGTAAGAGTTCCTGTTTAAATAAGTATGTGTTTCTATAAGTGATTGTTTAAGAGAATAAATATGTGTAATTTTAAATAGAAGTAAGGTGGAAGTGTGTGTATAACTCTATATTCAAATAAATGGATGTTCAATAGTTTATTTGCACGTGTGAATATGTGTGTGAGTAACTTTTGGATGAATGTCGGTGTGTAACAGGATGTATAGGTGTATCACTTCATATGATGAGTGAGTATATGTATGAGTGACTATATAGAACTGTTGGTGAATGAGTGGATGTGTATATAGATAGTGGAATTACTGAATTGCTTGTTGTAACTGATATAGGTATCTCCATTTTATTAAAAATTTCAGTTTCTATTTTTGAATATGTGTCTCAAGGGTTACATTATAGTGAAAGGAGGTCTGTCACTATGTCACAAGGATGGTGTCATGAGTGATGTCACTGACCATGTCATGAGTGATGTAATATGTGATGTCATCAGCAGTGCATTGCACGCGCAAGTTATAGTGAGTCCGACTAACTATAACGTGGGAATTTCAATGGTTTTATATCAGTAAAATTTCCAGCTAACTATAACTGGTGTGAAACCTATGGTTTTTTCAGTGAATTTAATAGGTTTTTTAAATGCTAATTCCTAACTATAACTGGTGTGAAACCTATGGTTTTTTCAGTGAATTTCATAGGTTTTTTAAATGCTAATTCCTAACTATAACTGGTGTGAAACCTATGGTTTTTTCAGTGAATTTCATAGGTTTTTTTAATGCTAATTCCTAACTTTTTATTCATACTCATACCTATGTGTTTTTTAGTGAATTGCTAAAGTATGTTTTTGTAAAAATGAACACTATAATGTATATTGAGATAATATTTTTAATTTAAAATATTTTTTTTTATATTTCGTTTTTGGTGCGCGCACCGGTGCGCGTACCGTCAGCGCACTAACAAAAAAAAGAAAAAAAAATGAAGGAGGGACTGTGTAATAGATAGTAAGACAGATAAAAAGTGTAAAAGGAAGTAACTGAGAAAAGAAAAATGAATAAGGGAGCAAAAGAAAGAAGAAATAGGAAGAAGACTAAAGCAGAGGTTAAGGGAGATTGTAAATGGATGTTGAAAGTAAAAAGAAGGACAGTTAAGTATGGGAATGTCAGGTAGTGACGGAATCAGAGGAAAAGAATAGCAGTGATTGAGGGAAAGTAAATATCAGTGAATATAAGTAAAGAGGGGTGAAAGAGGGTACATGTAAGTGAATAAGGGTAAGACATGGGGAGTAATAGAGACAAACAAGAGAGAGAGTAAAAGTAGGACTGTCACAAAGGGACTAAGTGAACCAGTAAAAAAGGTAAGTGAAGGAGTGTGCATAGGCAGAAGTACTGAAAGAAATTGAATGTGGTCGGAAGTAAACATGGAACAAAAGAATAAGTGAGGGAAGCAAAGTAAGGAAATAGGGGTGCGGTAGGGTGACAGAAAAATAGTGAAAATAAAACAAAAGGTGATAACAAAAAAGATTTTGTAAACACACTTACCATATAATCAATGCAAACTTGTATCTATGAAAGATAAAAGAAAAAACACGTTATAATTTCTTAAAAATATATAATAAAATAGAAGCAACAGTTCATGAGGTTTAAAAATCTACAAAAGTTTACTAAGAAATGATGCAATAGTGAAGGATACAAAAACAGAAAGAAAGTAATGTAGAAAGAGAAAAAAAAAGGAAAAAGAAATAGAAAGAGAACAAATTCCTAAAGGTAAATAAGATACTAAAAGAATGTAAGATATCAAATCAAAATCAGTAAAGATAAGAAAATAAAAGAAAAATGAGTGAAAAGGAGAGAAGTCTGATTGAGAAACTATAAATAAAAAAGAGGAATAGAAGATGATTGAGAATGAGTGAAATAAAGTAACAGAGTGAAGGGATGAAAGGAATGAAGTTAGTATAGAACGATGGATAAAACAGGAGTGAGAGAGTAAGTACACAGAAAGACAAAAGGAAGAACTAAGTGAACTACAGTACAATGGATGCGAAAGAAAAAAAAAGGAGAAAAAGAAAGAGAGAGTTAGGAAACTAAAGCAGT
This sequence comes from Lissotriton vulgaris, assembly GCF_964263255.1. Lineage (NCBI taxonomy): Eukaryota > Metazoa > Chordata > Amphibia > Caudata > Salamandridae > Lissotriton > Lissotriton vulgaris. The sequence continues at coordinate 243,824,444 of NC_141696.1, read as the reverse complement.
GGTACTGTGAGAATATGAAAAAGATAAAAAGTGGTGGAAGGAACAGAGGAAATGCAGACAGTTCCTATTAGATTAAGAAGTTGTGAATGAAGTGCACTAAAGAAACAGCGATGAAAAAAGAGTGTAAATTAGTAAAGAGAGGTAAATAAGGTTGAAAAAGAAAATGAGTATAAGACAATGTGAACACAATATAAATTACACAATGCAAACTACACAATAACTTCTACAATATGTTACATTATTTATTTTTGCTGTTCTCAGAATATATTGAATTTCACTTAAATTAGTGAGATCAAAGTCTTCATCATATAACAGCGGGGAAAAAAAAACACAATCTAAAAGATTGTGTTTAAAAAAACCCATTCAAACATACATCTCATATAAGTACACTAATCTTTGATTCACTTACTTTTCCGTGAGACCAAATTGCAGATAGTGAAGGTCCTTTTGGTGGAAAAAAGTCTGCTGTGCTCTATAACTTCCATTTCATCGACTTCCTATGAAAAAAGATCTAACAACATCATATGTTACACTTTCCTCACGGCCAATTTGTGTCAGATATATCAGTATTTTTTACTTTGAGATCCACTTAAAGTATCTACATGAGATTGCAGATAGTGAAGGTCCTTTTGGTGAAAAAAGTCTGCTGTGCTCTATAACTTCGATTTCATCAACTTCCTATGAAAAAAGATCTAACAACATCATATCTTACATTTTCCTCACGGCCAATTTGTGTCAGATATATCAGTATTTTTTACTTTGAGATCCACTTAAAGTATCTACATGAGATAAATAATTTCAAATATTAGATTAACTAACTAACTAACTAACTTTTATTAACTATTCCCGTCTTCAAAGGCCAATTCCCTTTACTAAAACTTTGGTTTTAAAAACACTAGATAAGAATTTGTAGAGTCATAAGGCAAACGTTGTTTATAAGTTAAATGAGAATCATTGCAGTAACTCCATCCATTTTCAGATTTTAAGTAGCATGTATAATGTCCTGAGGTGGTCGAAGATCCATCATGATAAATAATAGCTTCAGTTGTAAAGGTCCTTCCAGAAATTGATAACTGAGAAGCCACAAAATTTTTGATAGAAGTTGTCAATTTAGTTCCATCAGGTCTACATCGTTGGAAAACTAAAATAATATACTGCCCATACCTTTGTATAAATAATGTGGACAGCATTGTACAGTTACATTGGGTACACACCATATTATGATCTGCTGCTTTAACTAGATTTTTAAAAGACACTGATTTACAGTCTGGTAAAGTCAAATATATAAATCTTTCAGTGTCTATTGTAGTAGTACTTGATAAACTACAATTGTGGCAGTCATGCTGCCATTGATAAGAAAGACTGAAAAGATTATCTACATCTACACCTTCATCTTCCAAAACACCAAACATATACATTAAAAATTCCTGACAATCCTGCTGAATGTTCTGTGAAAATTTATCTTGACCAGAACACAAATCTAAAATATTTCGAATTTCTGTTACACTTTCTATTTGTGCTGTAACACTGCTACATTTCTGAAACACAGAATTCAATAAACCACACAATCTTTGATCCCGATTTTCAACAATCTGTTCTTGTAAACTTTTAAGAAAAAAAACAACATTAACCACTACATTAGCATAGCAGTTGACACCAGAACTGTTTTCAAACTGAAATCCAACAACATTTTCTCCACAATTCTTTTTCTTCCTGTTTTCAATTACAGTTTTCTCTACTTTTTGTCTTTTTGCAACTACCTCACTACAATTATCCTCATTTCTTCTTTTTCGGCCTACCACACGTTTTTCAAACAGAGGATATTGAGGCAAATGTGGAGCATACTCTCTTCTTAACCTATTGTATTCTTTAACACAATCTAGATCTGCAGAAATCTTTGTCTCATCACACGCAATCAAGTACAATCCTGATAAAGTTCTGACTCGAGATAATGCCACATATGCCATACCCTCTTTAAACACAGATCTTCCAATGTTCACCAATGCACTATCTACACTTAAACCTTGAGATTTATGAATTGTCACTGCATACGCCAAACAAACAGGAAACTGTTTTCGGCGAACATATAAGTCTTTTACAAGTAAAAATCTAGCAGAACAACGACTTATTTGTTGTACTTGTTCAATGCCATCAAATTTTATTTTTAAAAATTCAATTCCATCTCTATTTCTGTAATTCACAAAATCAACAACATAACCCATTGCTCCATTTACCAGACCGCTTTCAACATTTAAATTCCTTCTCAAAATGATACGACAATTTAAACACACATTCAGAGTCTTTTCAAAACCAGCTGTTTTTGAAATACTTTTCTCCAATGAATGCAATTTAATTTTCAAATTTTCTGACAAAACAATTGTTGCACCCATATGCTCTATTTTATCTATTGCTTCCAGTTTCACAATCTCTTCATTTTCTAAGTCTAACATTTTTTGGTTGAAGATGGAACATTCTTGCAGAGTTGGCATCAAACATATCCCAGATTTCTTCTCAGTCATTTTTTTAAAAATATTCTCTGGAAGAATGTTTTCATTTGGATACAAATTTGAAATTAATCGACTATGCAAAGCTTTTTTCCCTTTCTCAGTCATTTTTCCAATTCTTACATCTTGTAGAATATTTTTATAATCTTCATCCTTGGCCTGTCGCATATTTTGAAGCAGTTCAGCATATTTAAAATTTAGCCATATATTAACATTTCCAATGCTTCCAAGGGACTTCCTGGTATCTTCATGCGTGAGCATTTTAAACACTGGTTGTCCTTTTACTGGAGTCAACTGCAATAGATCTCCAAAAACAATAATGTGTTTTCCTCCAAATAACACATCATAGTCTGTTTTAAGAATTTCTTGCATTCTCAAATGCACAAAAGCAAGCATTAGATTTGAGACCATGCTTACTTCATCTATGATAAGAAGTTTCATTTTCTTCAAGACTCTTGAAACTTCAGAACACGCATCTCCAGATAGCTTGTTGTAATGCAATTTATTATCATGTTCAACTGGCAGCATCAATAAACGATGTAGAGTAATCCCTTTAATGTTATGTGCTGCCAGACCAGTTGGAGCAGTTACAACACAAGACAGTGGTGAATCAGTCCTTTTCTGCAGATAACTTGCAACGGCTTTAATTAGAAAACTTTTTCCTGTCCCCGCTTCTCCACTTACATACAGTCGGACAGGGTCAAATAATATACATGAGCACTCTTTTTTCTCATGTCTGAATCCATGTTCAATCTGCTCTGTGACTTCATCATATATCTTTTTCTGCTCAATGTTTAGTTGCGTTACCAAATCTTCTAAGTTAACTCCATCCTCTTGAGCTTGTTCCATAGCTCTTTCCACCTCATCCATGGCAGTGGCAGCTTCATTTTGGATAATTGGTCCTCCTAGTGGATCCTGGCTCAATGAAGTAGAACTCTGACTATCTTGAGAACTGTTTCTAGCTATCTCTTCAGCAATTGTGGTTTCTTGCTCCATTTCTTCATTCAACATTTGCAGATAATTTAGAAAAATAGGACATTCTATGGTATCCTTAGTTGCATTAAAAGAGTCTTCATAACAGAGAAAATCTCCAAGTAGTTCCTCTTCTGTACGCCATGGCTTAAAGAGTTGCAAAAGAGCTAAATAGTAAAATTCTCTTTTGTCTGGAACTTCACAACTCAATTTTCGATGATTAATCAAATGGCCTTTTTTCTGCTTCACTAGACATCCTTCATAGCCAATGAGTGCATATTTTCCATTATTGATATCTTCTGTGATGTTCCTCTTATAACTGTAGTTTTGAAGAACTTCATACAAACATGTGTTCTCAAGGTGAGTACTTCTATTTGGATAGTATGTATCCAACATATTTGTCTTCAAAATATCTGTACTGTTTGGTTCTTTTTCCGCCAAATATTCAATTTCTTGTACAGATTTCAAAACTCGGTTTCGTGTTGCAGCAAGACCAAGACTCACCCAAATGATTGTTCTTGATTTGGCATAGAGACTTGCTGATGATAACCGATCAGAACATTCATATGCTCCAATTTCTCGATGCGACAACATCTTCAGACTGAAACTGTATAATTTCTTGCTTAGACTCTTTTCATGTGAAATGTCCTCCCACATTTCCTTCAGTTCTGTCTTTTCTTTTTTGGTGATGTAAGATGTCACATATCGAGCCACAGCAATAGAGTTGTCAGCAACGAACTGAATATCCATGTTAGCATTCCACATGGACAAAATCACTGGGTTGTAATCGTTGATGTACTTAGATTCTTCATTTCTTTTCAAATTATATGTGTTTTTGGGAGATTTTCTCGTCACAGTATGTCGTAGAGATGACATCAAATTATTTACTCTTCCCTTAGAAATCACTGGTCGAGGAAATGCAAAACGACATTTCGTGTAGTACTTTTCCTTGTTTTTAAATTTTCGACGACAGTACTTTCCACAACGATGAGATTGAAAACGTAAAACTTGTTGCCTTAAATTGTTTTCTTCAGTAGATTTTGGAACAGCACATGTTGAATACTCTTCAATGAAACTCATCACTGTTTCATCTGAATCTGTTCCAAATTTGGGTGCATCTTTAATCCACAACAACATATGTATATGAGGAGCACCTCTCGCTTGATATTCCTTCCTCCAAAAGAAATCCAAAACCTCTCCAAGGGGAGGATTTTTTTTGTTGGTAATAAAAGACATCATAGCTTCAAATCTATGATTAAAATATCTGCAAACATTCACTGGATCTAAAGAACACAGTTCTCCTGGTGTTTTCAATTCTATATTTGGTATGTTTTCATTTGCCTCTCGTAGAAATTGAAGTAAATCGTCCCATGCATACTCAGCACAGCTAAGAGTGAGGAACCATGTAGGAGTTCCTAAGTTTCTTAGCATACATTTCAATTCTCCATGACGACGAAACCAATACTCATTGGTTCCACGTTGACATGCCATGAGATTGATTAGCTGAGATTCCAAAATACTGTCTTGCAGATTAACTTTCTCCATAAAGTCCCTTGCACATACATTTTGCAAATGAGGTCCACTTTTTAATATATGATTAACTGCATAAGAAAGCCCAGACAAATCACTTTCAAACAGTAGATGAAATAAATATGGAATGCATTGACGAAACCTTGGATCTTCTGCATATAATCTTAGAGTCCGGTATTCAGCTGCAGGAATTTGAACTGGTCGATCATCATATCGTCCACCACAACCTGTTGGAAATAATTGTGGAAAACAACGAGCTTCCAAACTTTCTTCCCATACACTAATGGGACTTCCTTTTGCTGCCTTCATTTGAAACAAGTCAATTGCATTTCCCATTACTTCTTTGGAATGCAAAGGATGAACAGTATAATGTTCATATATTTCTTCAGTTCTAGACACATCAACTTTTTCAATTTGACCAACTGAAGAATCACTATCTTCTTCTGTAGCTGTTTCCTCTACTCCAACACTTACATGTTTGTAGTACTCATTGTTTTTAACTAAATACAACGTTGCCTTCTTGACTTTTTTAACATCCACTAAATCTTGCCAAATTTTCTTACTCTTTGTTGGAACCCCATTAACTAGAATAACTAAAGGATCTTCTTCTACTCTTTCTACACCAATTGTATTAATATTTTTCTTTACATCTAAAGGCAAATAAACAACTCTTCCCTTTAATCCTCTCAGTAAATCTGATGGAGGCAATTTCCCTGTCTTAGGCTCCATGCGTACAATAGCCTGAAAAGGATGGACACATTGAATCAAAATAGATTCATAAGTATTTAGATCCATTAATTCAGAAGGAATATCTATCAACTGAAGATTATTATAAACTGCTCTAGCAGGCATTCTATTTTCATTTAATTTTTTCAAACAATAAGTGCAAATACGCTGATCCAAACTCAAATCAAAAGAATTCTCCACCAACAAATAACTTACAAAATCCTCCCATTCACTATTATTTTCCAATTCACTTTTTGCATATAAATCAACTAACCTAGTCTGAATTTTATAATGAGTCCGTCGACAACACACACAAGTTACATTAGGCCTCTCACTTGATTTCACCTTAAACTTGATAATTTCCTCATCAAACTTTTCAATACTTGAAATTTGTCCATTATCTTCTGCATTACCATCCATTACTATATCTATTTCTACACTGTCCTCTTTGTTCCCAAAATAACAAAACTCAATTTCTTCACAAATAGTCTTCACATCCACTTCAGATCCATGCAAAAGAGCACTATTTAACTGTTTAAGCTTAAGTGCAGGACTTTTTGCATAATACAACTTCCTCACTAATTTCCTTACGTTATTATGATGCACTGCTAACATCCTAAAATGATGAAAAACACTCCGACAAACTTTTCTAGAAAGACATGCTAGTGAATGCCCTTGCAAACCTGTGCTTTCTCTCACTCTGCAAGGATCTAACTCTTGCAGGATCTTCATTTTTTGTTTGAGACTTTTTTTACTATATGTACGTAAGAAATTTCGAAGCAAATCAATTGATTCCTGTCGCACACTACAAATACTACTGCATTTCCATGTGTACACTGGACCCTTAGTACGTCTCCCTAAAACTTCATCAGCTAACACCTCTTCTGCATCTCTAGGTACAAGTTTCTCTTTTTCCATCACACAACTATCTTTCACCTCATATGCACGACCACTGGTGTCAACCGCATGCACCAAATCATTTTCCTGAAAGTAACTCTCCTCATTAAAAAAAGGCTCAGAACTTGAACTATGCATCCATTCACCAGAAAATACTTCACAAAAATTACTCCGATTAATAATTCTTTTCCATCTACTGTTCGATTTGAAAACATCCATTGCCTTATTAAGTATCCTAATTCTATTGATTATTAAAATAAATAATTTTTTCTTAACTTCAAAAGCCTGATCAACAATCTTTTCTACACTTTTCTTTTTCTTGTAAAAAGCAGCTTTTAGTTTACTTTTCTTTTCATTTTTTAGCAAATTTAAAACTACCCTATTGCGAAACATTCGCCTACGAATGTCCCTAAAAACATTTACCCTTCTATTGCTAACCATTCTCTTCTCTCCTGGTCCAATGGAAACATTTTTTGTGGGCTTCTCTTTCCTTTTTAGATTTGTTGACTTTTTCTGTATATTCACATTAGCAATTTCATTTTTTTTCCTACGACATATGTTGCGAAGAAAAGACTTAATTGGCTTACCAGAAGCTTTTCTGGTGTTTTTTGAAGTAGTTGTTGAAGAGGATTCCATAAACTCTGTTGTTGATGTTCTCCTTTTCCGTATGGTATTTTTGATATTTCTTTGCCTTGAAGGCATTTTTGCTTCCTTTTCAGAAGTTGATTTGAATCTGTTGTTCTGTTAAAAAAACACATGAAAGACCACTATTAGCAAACAACAAAGTAATGTTAAAAAGCAAACAATATAAACAATAAATTGCAACATATTTAAGTTTATACAATAGCAACTCATGGCTTTATTTTTAAAGGCCTTGCGCCACCAGTGCGTCACTTATTACCCATGTTTAAAGTCAAGCATCAGCTGCACATGGCATTCATAAATAAGGGCCAAATGGAAATACCAATCAATTGCACCCAAAAATCGATTTTTCAATAACATGTAAGAAACACTGCGCAAAACCTAAGTACAACCAATCAATATCATCAAACAAAGTCAGGGCCTTATTTATGAAAGCCTTGCGCCACCAGTGCGTCACTTATTACCCATGTTTAAAGTCATGCATCAGCTGCACATGGCATTCATAAATAAGGGCCAAATACATATACCAATCAATTGTACCCAAAAATCGATTTTTGTTTAACATGTAAGAAACACTGTGCAGAACCTATGTACAACCAATCAATATCATCAAACAAAGTCAGAGCCTTATTTATGAAAGCCTTGCGCCACCAGTGCGTCACTTATTACCCATGTTTAAAGTCATGCATCAGCTGCACATGGCAATCATAAATAAGGGCCAAATACATATACCAATCAATTGCACCCAAAAATCGATTTTTGAATAACATGTAAGGAACACTGCACAGAACCTAAGTACAACCACTCAATATCATCAAACAAAGTCAGGCCTTATTTATGAAAGCCTTGCGCCACCAGTGCGTCACTTATTACCCATGTTTAAAGTCATGCATCAGTTGCACATGGCAATCATAAATTAGGGCAAAATACATATACTAATCAATTGCACCCAAAAATCGATTTTTCAATAACATGTAAGAAACACTGCGCAGAACCTATGTACAACCAATCAATATCATCAAACAAAGTCAGGGCCTTATTTATGAAAGCCTTGCGCCACCAGTGCGTCACTTATTACCCATGTTTAAAGTCATGCATCAGCTGCACATGGCAATCATAAATAAGGGCCAAATACATATACCAATCAATTGCACCCAAAAATCGATTTTTGAATAACATGTAAGAAACACTGAGCAGAACCTATGTACAACCAATCAATATCATCAAACAAAGTCAGAGCCTTATTTATGAAAGCCTTGCGCCACCAGTGCGTCACTTATTACCCATGTTTAAAGTCATGCATCAGCTGCACATGGCAATCATAAATAAGGGCCAAATACATATACCAATCAATTGCACCCAAAAATCGATTTTTGAATAACATGTAAGAAACACTGAGCAGAACCTATGTACAACCAATCAATATCATCAAACAAAGTCAGAGCCTTATTTATGAAAGCCTTGCGCCACCAGTGCGTCACTTATTACCCATGTTTAAAGTCATGCATCAGCTGCACATGGCAATCATAAATAAGGGCCAAATACATATACCAATCAATTGCACCCAAAAATCGATTTTTGAATAACATGTAAGAAACACTGAGCAGAACCTATGTACAACCAATCAATATCATCAAACAAAGTCAGAGCCTTATTTATGAAAGCCTTGCGCCACCAGTGCGTCACTTATTACCCATGTTTAAAGTCATGCATCAGCTGCACATGGCAATCATAAATAAGGGCCAAATACATATACCAATCAATTGCACCCAAAAATCGATTTTTGAATAACATGTAAGGAACACTGCACAGAACCTAAGTACAACCACTCAATATCATCAAACAAAGTCAGGGCCTTATTTATGAAAGCCTTGCGCCACCAGTGCGTCACTTATTACCCATGTTTAAAGTCATGCATCAGCTGCACATGGCATTCATAAATAAGGGCCAAATACATATACCAATCAATTGCACCCAAAAATCGATTTTTGAATAACATGTAAGGAACACTGCACAGAACCTAAGTACAACCAATCAATATCATCAAACAAAGTCAGGGCCTTATTTATGAAAGCCTTGCGCCACCAGTGCGTCACTTATTACCCATGTTTAAAGTCATGCATCAGCTGCACATGGCATTCATAAATAAGGGCCAAATACATATACCAATCAATTGCACCCAAAAATCGATTTTTGAATAACATGTAAGAAACACTGAGCAGAACCTATGTACAACCAATCAATATCATCAAACAAAGTCAGAGCCTTATTTATGAAAGCCTTGCGCCACCAGTGCGTCACTTATTACCCATGTTTAAAGTCATGCATCAGCTGCACATGGCAATCATAAATAAGGGCCAAATACATATACCAATCAATTGCACCCAAAAATCGATTTTTGAATAACATGTAAGAAACACTGAGCAGAACCTATGTACAACCAATCAATATCATCAAACAAAGTCAGAGCCTTATTTATGAAAGCCTTGCGCCACCAGTGCGTCACTTATTACCCATGTTTAAAGTCATGCATCAGCTGCACATGGCAATCATAAATAAGGGCCAAATACATATACCAATCAATTGCACCCAAAAATCGATTTTTGAATAACATGTAAGAAACACTGAGCAGAACCTATGTACAACCAATCAATATCATCAAACAAAGTCAGAGCCTTATTTATGAAAGCCTTGCGCCACCAGTGCGTCACTTATTACCCATGTTTAAAGTCATGCATCAGCTGCACATGGCAATCATAAATAAGGGCCAAATACATATACCAATCAATTGCACCCAAAAATCGATTTTTGAATAACATGTAAGGAACACTGCACAGAACCTAAGTACAACCACTCAATATCATCAAACAAAGTCAGGGCCTTATTTATGAAAGCCTTGCGCCACCAGTGCGTCACTTATTACCCATGTTTAAAGTCATGCATCAGCTGCACATGGCATTCATAAATAAGGGCCAAATACATATACCAATCAATTGCACCCAAAAATCGATTTTTGAATAACATGTAAGGAACACTGCACAGAACCTAAGTACAACCAATCAATATCATCAAACAAAGTCAGGGCCTTATTTATGAAAGCCTTGCGCCACCAGTGCGTCACTTATTACCCATGTTTAAAGTCATGCATCAGCTGCACATGGCATTCATAAATAAGGGCCAAATACATATACCAATCAATTGCACCCAAAAATCGATTTTTGTTTAACATGTAAGAAACACTGTGCACAACCTATGTACAACCAATCAATATCATCAAACAAAGTCAGAGCCTTATTTATGAAAGCCTTGCGCCACCAGTGCGTCACTTATTACCCATGTTTAAAGTCATGCATCAGCTGCACATGGCAATCATAAATAAGGGCCAAATACATATACCAATCAATTGCACCCAAAAATCGATTTTTGAATAACATGTAAGGAACACTGCACAGAACCTAAGTACAACCACTCAATATCATCAAACAAAGTCAGGCCTTATTTATGAAAGCCTTGCGCCACCAGTGCGTCACTTATTACCCATGTTTAAAGTCATGCATCAGTTGCACATGGCAATCATAAATTAGGGCAAAATACATATACTAATCAATTGCACCCAAAAATCGATTTTTCAATAACATGTAAGAAACACGGCGCAGAACCTAAGTACAACCAATCAATATCATCAAACAAAGTCAGGGCCTTATTTATGAAAGCCTTGCGCCACCAGTGCGTCACTTATTACCCATGTTTAAAGTCATGCATCAGCTGCACATGGCATTCATAAATAAGGGCCAAATACATATACCAATCAATTGCACCCAAAAATCGATTTTTGAATAACATGTAAGGAACACTGCACAGAACCTAAGTACAACCACTCAATATCATCAAACAAAGTCAGGGCCTTATTTATGAAAGCCTTGCGCCACCAGTGCGTCACTTATTACCCATGTTTAAAGTCATGCATCAGCTGCACATGGCATTCATAAATAAGGGCCAAATACATATACCAATCAATTGCACCCAAAAATCGATTTTTCAATAACATGTAAGAAACACTGCACAGAACCTAACTACAACCACTCAATATCATCAAACAAAGTCAGGGCCTCATTTATAAAAGCCTGGCGCCACCAGTGCATCACTTATTACCCATGTTTAAAGTCATGCATCAATTGCACATGGCAATCATAAAAAAGGCCAAATAAAAATACCATTCATTTGCACCCAAAATCGATTTTTAAATAACATGTAAAAAACACTGCGCAGGACTTATATACTAACATACAATTTCACTTCTAAAACATAACTATCTGCTTCCAAATATTCTCCATAGAGAAAATAAATCTCTATCTAAATTAAATGAATCATTACTTACCTTTAGAAATGCTTTTGGAGATTGAAAACAGTGTCAGACACACACACCAATTTTTCTTTAGCAGAGGAAAAGGTGTGCTCTCAATACACTGAAACCAAGACTGGCATAGAAAATCTCTATCTTTGTACACATATGCCTTAATTCAACCAATGAAAACTCTTCCCTCACTATTTTCAAACCAACACCCATCCCCCTCTCAAACCTTTCTATCTGTTACCATAGCAACTCCCTCCTAACTGAACTGTAAGGTTCAAAAGTTTATCTTACAATGTTGCAAATTAACTCAGCAAGGATGTTTGACCTGTCAATACAGCAGCCTATACAGGGTATTTTTGCTTTTGGTGACTTTTTTTAAACCATTCAAATTGCTTCTTTCACACAACATAACCATACACCCTAACTTTCAGTTTTCAACTATCTGAATCCACCAATCATTGCTAGTGATTCAAGAGCACAGAAACTCCACAATTATTTTTTTGTGAACTCCTACTGTTCCAACTGCCATTTCATTCCCACACTTCATCTGACTGGACCAGAACCTTCTCACATCATGTACTCTGTTTGGGTTATTGGACATAGCTACATCCACTGGGCTCAAAGGTATGCAGCTAGCAGAAATTTTCATAACCTTGATTTATCAAATGTGGAAATCAAGTGGATTGGCCACAGAGGATTAAAATGTCACCAATTGATACCATTGGTGAAAACCTTTTTGCATCTGCCAGAACCTGACCTTATAATTGTGCACTGTGGTGGAAACGATCTAGGCACATTAACTGGGGTAGGTCTGGAAATGCTATTAAAGGACACCTTTCATCAATTGATGATACTTTTTCCCCACACTGCCTTGGTATATTCCAATATATGCCAAAGACAGAAATGGAACTGGTCCAACCAATTTGGTCCACAATTTGAGAAAGCACGGAAACATGTAAATAAATCTGTTTCTGCTTACATGAGAGACTATGGAATGGGTTCATTATACAATAATAACTTGCGTTACAACATGCAAGACATCTACAGAGGAGATGGAGTGCACTTCTCAGATGAGGGGAATAGAATATTCCTCCTGAATTTAAGAATGTGTATTGGAACCTACTTGTAGGTACCTAAATCAACCACAGAACCCAAAAGCTCTTTTCAGAGCTACCCTAACTCTGATCATTCAAAGCGTTTATTTTTTCCTAACTTTTTTCACTATTTTTCACCAAAGTACGCTTTCGGGTACGCTTAAAGGTGCGCGTACCGGGCGCTTCCCCCGCAAAAAAATATCACATATTTTTTTTTTGTTTTCACCTTTATGAGCCTCCTAAGACCCCCTCAGAAAACGTAGAGGGTCAAGAAGTCTCTACTGTGCCCCCTTCTAGCCATACCGAACATTGATTGCCCTCCATCTTGTGACTCGATTGTCCCGAAACACAAAATGGAGGGCTCCCGTTACGCTGCCGGTGCGCGTACTGGAGCGCGCACTAGTAAGCGCAAAATAAAAAAAGATGGGAAAGTAATTTACGGAAAACCCAATGGAGACACTTTCATCAAATATAGAATACGCCCTACTACATAGCAGTCCCTACCATTTGCCCAAATTTGGTGAAATTCAATTGAGACATTTAGGCTACAGGCCTGTCTAAATATCCTGAGGTAAATTACATGACAAAAACACACTTGTAATGTTAGAATTTACAACCAATTAAAAAGTATCTCTCATTTTCTACGATTATTTCCTGACGTTTGATTGGTTAAGTACAACAATATATATAAAAGAAGAGAGGGAAACACAGCCATTTTGACTACTGCTTCCTGAAGTACACTTGAAAACAAATTTCACTGACAACTTCAACTAATTTCTCTAAGGTAACTTCTAATTATGGAAGTATATTGTACACGTTAAGTTTATTTCTTAAAAAATATTCTGTTAGTGATATGCTATCCCTCTTTAATAGTTAGAGATAGAGATAGACTTCTATGTAATAGTTATGGATTGAGTTAGGCTTCTCTGGTATACTAGCTCTACTAATATAGTTAATTTATATGCAATTTTCAGAAAGAAAATGGAAGGAGAAAATAAGGCAAATGATACTTCTATCAAAGTAAAGGTGGAAAAACCAGAAGATGAAAAAAAAGAAGTTGATTTCATGGATGACTCTTTGGATGAACAGTTTATAGAATGTTTGGAAGAAATTGAATCATGTACATATAATTATGAGGAAATTCCGGACAATATTATGTTAGAAATTTTATTAAATTATGAAAAAGAATCAGAGGAATAAATTTATCTTTAATAATTTCAATTGTTTCAGACAATATTCTTTTTTATATGTAATTCATGAAGTATTACCAAAAATGTTTAAAATATAAAGTGAGACTTATAGTATACTGTTCAACTATTTTTCTGTTACATAGTAAGTTTACTCATAGTTACTACCTTTCTCCCACTATATTATCTCATATGAATATTTTACACCTCATTTTCATAAGTGAACAGGACAGACTACTCATGATCCCCTAGAAATTCTCAGGGAGTGCTTAAAAGATCTGTTTCTCCTTTCCAGACAGACTATATTATGAATTCCTTATACCACAAAAAATACAATAACAACATGCAAGATGTCTACAAAGAAGATGGTGAACATTAAATTTAAGTCTCTTCATTAGTACCTACATGTAGGTACTTACATAAAATAAACAAATAAAAAAAAAAAACAATTCATAAACATACAATTTTTGAAGTGATTATTTTTCCATAGTACCCTCCCCGATACGCTCCCCGGTGCGCGCACCAGGCGCTTCCCCCGCGAAAATCGAAAAAAAAAAAAAATTTTTTGAGGCCCCGCGGGGCCCTTTAATGGCCCCCATATCAAACCTAGGGGGTCAGGGGGGGTCTACCCTGCCCCCTTATGGTCAATTCCACCCTTTGTTTTTGCCACCTCTTATGACTAGATTTTACCGATAGACAAGATGGCGGCCGCTCCGGACTGTTTAGAATGTTTACAGACAACTGAGAGCCAACCAGCTTTCTGCGCGCAAGTCGCGTGTCGCGCCCGGTGCGCTCCCCGGTGCGCGCACCCGAGAGCGCCTATAGATATATATATTTTTTTGAACCTTAATTACTCAAAATCCACTGGAGCACATATCTTGAGACATAGCAAAGGCACATCGGGCTACCAGTCCCTACAATTTTGCCAAGTTTGGTGGAAATCCATTCAGCCGTTCGGGCTAAAAGTGAAATCGACCGCCCTATGGAAATTAACATGGGGAAAACGCGTTTTGGGACCCCCCTTTTATCTCGGCCCCCGCTTGACGAATCCCCCCCAAACTTTCAGGGAAGGACCGGACCGCCATGAGACCATTTTCCTGAAAATTTCAGGCAGATTCGTCAACCGGCGCCAAAGTTATTCAAAATAGAATGTTGAGATTTAACATTGAAAATTATCCTAACTATAACTACCTACTGGCGACCGCCAGTAGGTAATATATATATATATATATATATATATATATATATATTCTCGCTCCAAGGTTGTCCACCATTTAGTAGCACGCGAGCAGCAGCTTTATTTATGTGTAGGTGAGGACGGGGATCCGCTTGTAGACGCCGCTCCGTAATGGATCTGCCCGACGCGTTTCGAAGCTCCATCTGCTTCTCTTCAGGGGCTTTAACGGAAGCGGTGTGCGCACCCGCTACACTTCTCCAAATACGTATAACTCACCCGCCGATGGGAGGCTCCAATGAGACTTCTGGGAAGTGTAGTGCGGAAAGCACATAATCAAGTCCTGGATGGACTCCACAAGTGGGCCCGTCCTCGATCCCATGTACGGCTGCTACTTCACTGCCGTGACCCCCACGTTAACGGGGTGGTGCATACTCTGCGGCTGGACTGCCGCATATAGATTCTCGCTCCAAGGTTGTCCACCATTGAGTAGCACGCGAGCAGCAGCTTTATTTATGTGTAGGTGAGGACGGGGATCCGCTTGTAGACGCCGCTCCGTAATGGATCTGCCCGACGCGTTTCGAAGCTCCATCTGCTTCTCTTCAGGGGCTTTAACGGAAGCGGTGTGCGCACCTGCTACACTTCTCCAAATACGTATAACTCACCCGCCGATGGGAGGCTCCAATGAGACTTCTGGGAAGTATAGTGCGGAAAGCACATAATCAAGTCCTGGATGGACTCCACAAGTGGGCCCGTCCTCGATCCCATGTACGGCTGCTACTTCACTGCCGTGACCCCCACGTTAACGGGGTGGTGCATACTCTGCGGCTGGACTGCCGCATATAGATTCTCGCTCCAAGGTTGTCCACCATTGAGTAGCATGCGAGCAGCAGCTTTATTTATGTGTAGGTGAGGACGGGGATCCGCTTGTAGACGCCGCTCCGTAATGGATCTGCCCGACGCGTTTCGAAGCTCCATCTGCTTCTCTTCAGGGGCTTTAACGGAAGCGGTGTGCGCACCCGCTACACTTCTCCAAATACGTATAACTCACCCGCCGATGGGAGGCTCCAATGAGACTTCTGGGAAGTGTAGTGCGGAAAGCACATAATCAAGTCCTGGATGGACTCCACAAGTGGGCCCGTCCTCGATCCCATGTACGGCTGCTACTTCACTGCCGTGACCCCCACGTTAACGGGGTGGTGCATACTCTGCGGCTGGACTGCCACATATAGATTCTCGCTCCAAGGTTGTCCACCATTGAGTAGCACGCGAGCAGCAGCTTTATTTATGTGTAGGTGAGGACGGGGATCCGCTTGTAGATGCCACTCCTACACATAAATAAAGCTGCTGCTCGTGTGCTACTCAAGAGGTGGACAACCTGGAGCGACAATTTACACGCGGCAGTCCAGCCGCGGAGTATGCACCACCCCGTTAACGTGGGGGTCACGGCAGTGAAGTAGCAGCCGTACATGGGATCGAGGACGGGCCCACTTGTGGAGTCCATACAGGACTTGATTGTGTGCTTTCCGCACTACACTTCCCAGAAGTCTCATTGGAGCCTCCCATCGGCGGGTGAGTTATATCAAATTGGAGAAGTGTAACGGGTGCGCACACCGCTTCCGTTAAAGCCCCTGAAGAGAAGCAGATGGAGCATCGAAACGCGTCGGGCAGATCCATTACGGAGCGGCGTCTACAAGCGGATCCCCGCCCTCACCTACACATAAATAAAGCTGCTGCTCGTGTGCTACTCAAGAGGTGGACAACCTGGAGCGACAATTTACACGCGGCAGTCCAGCCGCGGAGTATGCACCACCCCGTTAACGTGGGGGTCACGGCAGTGAAGTAGCAGCCGTACATGGGATCGAGGACGGGCCCACTTGTGGAGTCCATACAGGACTTGATTGTGTGCTTTCCGCACTACACTTCCCAGAAGTCTCATTGGAGCCTCCCATCGGCGGGTGAGTTATATCAAATTGGAGAAGTGTAACGGGTGCGCACACCGCTTCCGTTAAAGCCCCTGAAGAGAAGCAGATAGAGCTTCGAAACGCGTCGGGCAGATCCATTACGGAGCGGCGTCTACAAGCGGATCCCCGCCCTCACCTACACATAAATAAAGCTGCTGCTCGTGTGCTACTCAAGAGGTGGACAACCTGGAGCGACAATATGTATATATATATTAAAAGTGTTCTCAATTTTCATGAACTATACAAGTGTGAGGTTAACACGTGTAACAATGAATTACTGAGACCGCTTTGCAATGTGGTTCAAATGAGCGTTACAAAGTTGCATAAACATAGGTGAAAGACTGACATGATGTAACATATTGCAAGTCATGAAACTTTTCTATGTCCACACATGAGGGTCAAACATGTAACCATAACAACCCTGGGCCAATTGAAACTTGTAACACATCTAACACCTGAATAACCATGTAACGGTCATGTGTATTTAAAGTGTAACTAAATGACAATGCAGATGTAGTGAACAAGGCGGGAGCAAGCCGCCGAAACGCGTCTACGCAGCAAATGAGCCATTAAATATCGTTTGGATTATGATTCACGGAGTCAGCGCCTTATTTTGATGGGAAGTTTGGTTTGGAGTCGATATATATATATATATATATATATATATATATATATATATATATATATATATATATATATATATATATCTCACTAAAGAACTTGTTCTTGTAAAGTACCCTTAATCCATGGAATCAAAAACAGGAACAGACTCCACTTTCTATGTGCAGAAACTTTTTTTTCTCCAAATTATCGCATTGCCACCATGAAGCGTTTTGGCCTTCGCAGGCCTTGATCACATGATGCGTCTACAAACCCTCTGCCAAGTGCCAAGTGCATAAAAATACTGGAAGAGAGACTAACGTCCTGTCTCCCCGTCATAATACAAAACTAGCAAAATGTTTTGGTAATTTGTATGAACTGGTCACAAAAAATGTACTTAATACATGTAAACGTAATACCTGTATAAATGCAAGAATATCACACATTTAAGAACATCTAAAGCCATAAAACATTAGAAACGCCCCAGTTGACTTGCAGTTGCAGCTTAAATACATGCCTACTGACCATTCTGTTATGTTGTGATTCCTTTGTAACATTTTCGGTATAGAAATGTTCAATACATAAAACCAGTTAAAAAATGTTTTGCCATATGTGAGCCTAATTTACTTTGCTAATGTTGTAAAGTGTGTAAGTGATAAAGTGGTAAGGTGCTAAACACCTAATCCTGGTGTTACCCTAAGTGCCAACAGTTCACAAAATAAGAAGTGCCTACGCACTAATTTTTAAAAAATATACTTCTAGAAAGAGCACATATATATATGAGGAGCGTGGTTGGATCTTTGCGGAGAATGATTACGGAAGCAGTGAGGTGCTTTATTTTGTTTTCTTTTTATCGCACACATTTTTTACCTTTCTATCCAGAAATAAATGCCTATGGCCCGGAAACATTTAACACTATATCTAAGTCTTGAAAAAGCATAAAAGTACACAAACCAGTATTCCCATGGCCATGTGTTTTTCAGGCAAAGTAAAAAAAACGAAATTTTGCCAATCTGTTTATTCTGAGAAAACCATTTTGAAGCTGGCAATTCATTCTCTGTGCATCATTTTAAATGCTGCCTAAACACCATTACTGTGGAACATCATACTTTAAAAATAAAAACCCTTGTAAAACACCGCACAATTTGCATCACCCTGCATGGCATACTCAGACTTGTGGGTTTTGGGGTGGACTCTAACCCTGGTCGAACAGATCCAACCAAGGGTTCATGTTGCTGGCACGTCACTACAAGCCAGAAGAAGATCTGTTCATTTTCAACAGGGGATCAGAGAAAGGTAGGAGTAGCAGAAGGAAAGGATAGGCAGAGTGAACAAGAGGGAAAAATATTCACAGTGCCCATAAGGCAATAATTCAGTTAGTGTGGAAGGAGGAAGAACATCCTCTAAAAATTGAGAGATTCACAGTCTATAATATTCCTTTGTAGACTACATCTGGAGTGGTTCCAGCCATTAAGGAACAAGCACCTAATCAGTTTCAGAAATTAGCTCATAAAATACCATACACTTTTCTCTCAGTATTCCTTGGCACATCTCTAATAAAAACTGATTTATAAGGGGTTTTATTCTATTTTGAGATTCTTTGGGCAGTCCTTTGTGGCTTGTAATCATGGCCACATTTCCTGACCTAAGCAAATCTTTAAACTGTATTAAGCCGGAAAACAATTAAATAATTCAGGTAGTCTGTCCTTAATTACATTCAATGCCTAATTATAAAATCTTTTTTTATAATCATATATTGAAAACGGTCTAAATAAATAATGTTGCCTTAAATGAACCTGTTCCTCTCTATTTTTCTGTAACATCTGTTTGACTATATAGAGACAACCGCCTTTGTGCAATATATGCATATTAAGCACACAAGACCATTTCGTCACAAAATTATTGGCATGGAAGAGCCTGGGCCTTTTGAATTTGGAGGAATATAAGTACTTGAAAAAGGAATTCCCAAGTATACCAATAATATACTTTGTTCCAAAGAATCATAAATGCCTAAACAAGCCACCTGGTAGACCCATCTTAGCTGCATGTGATGGGCCGCTAGAAAATATGTCTATTTACATTGATTCTTTTCTGCAGGAGCACGTTAAAAATGTAAAATCGTATGTTCAGGATACGAGTAATTTTTTAAGAAAAATTGAAAATATCCATTTGCAAACTGGCTATCAATTGGTAGCATTAGATGCATTGGCACTTTACACATGTATTAAGAATCAAGATGGCATTAAGGTGGTAGAATACTTCCTTGCCAATAGGCCCATGAAATTTGCCCAGCATGTTGATAGACATTTTGTTTTTTGCTTAGAAAGCAATTTGTTTCTGTACAAAAACCAAATGTACCAGCACATTTAGGGTGTAGCAAGGGGGCCAGCTTCTCTCCCAGGTATGCATGTCTTTTCATGGGCTGTGGGGAGGAGTTGGTCATCATGAAACTATTCGAGCACACTTACAAGGAAAGGGTAATTTCATGGCTGAGATTTATCGATGATTTATTTATTGTGTGCGATGGTTCTAAGCAAAGTGCTAATGCTTTTATTATGCAAATCCTTAACAATAATGTGAATTTGAACTTCACCTTAACTATCAGTAGTGAAAATATAACTTTTTGGGATGTTCAGGTATACATGACCATAGATTGTCAACATCTCTCTTCCGTAAACATACTGCTGGCATTACAGTATTGCACTCATCCAGTTCTCACCTCCCTCACCTTAGAATAAGGTATCTGTAGTGAAGACAGTGATATGGTGGATAAGCAATTGGAATGTAAAACCAGATTTCTGGAGAGGGGTTACAGTTCTAGAACTGTAGATGCAACAATTCTGAAATCCAAAAGGCGAGCCAGACAGGACTTACTCTAGTAAAAATCTACATTCCAGGGTGCAAAAGACAAAAGATCAAATGAGCCAACTAGATTAATTCTGTCATATTCTAGACAAGAGGGACAGATCAGGTCAATCATAAGACGCAACTGGCCTATCATATTGGGAGATCCAATCATAGGAGGTCTCCTTCCTAAAAAGCCAGCCATAACATATAGAAAAAACACGTCAAAAGGCAATGCATTGGTCAGGAATAGCCCAAAAGATCAAGAAGCAGGTTCATGGTTGACAGCAAGAAAGGGATTTAACAAATGCTTTAGCTGCAAAGCCTGCCAGTTCGGTATCAACAAGATCTCGTACCGAACAGCTTTCAGTGATCGCATACACATGAGTGACCAACACCTGTACTGCAAAACTGAATATGCAGTTTATTCTTTAAAATGTAGCTGCAATTCATAATATATAGACCTCACCAAATTGGCCATACATAAAAGGATTTTGCACGACACCCGCGCTATCGTGAATAATGACCCCAGTTACCCTGTGGCCAGGCATTTTAAGGAAACACACAATTGCAGTCTCAAACTTTTTACCTACTTTGCCTTAGATGAAATACCACCGCAGAAAAGAGGAGGCGAAGCTCAGACGTCTGGAGACTAGATATATACTGGAACTAGATACGAAGCAACCAGGGGGATTGAACACTAGTAAAGACATGTATATATATCTATAGGCCTTACCGTTTTAAAATTAACACTGAACAACGACTTCTTTAATCTTTTTACCAAAATATTTTACTAAATCCTTTTCCAAAGGCATTTTAGTAAATTTGTATCTGTTTTTATGCAATTGGAATGGTTTCATAATACATTTATATCATGTATGGGGCTGTCTTTGTGGCTCATCCTAATAAAGTTTGTGAAAACTATCGCCTGTGGAGTAGCGTCTCTGTAGTACTGGGGCACCTGGAGGAATGAATACACGCGGCAGGCTCCAAGCCGCGAGAGATGCACCGCCTGTGAACTTTTACAGGACTGCGAGGTTGGAACTTCATCAGCCTGCCAGCACGGACGATTTAAAAACGGAGTCAGGAATACAGCCCTGCAGCCCACTGGAGGGCTTAAAACAATGAAAGAAAAACGGGAGTAAACATGTGGCATGAATCACGGACCCTACTGAGAGGGTTAATCAGGACTTCAATACCCGGCATCCAGCTCACTGGAGAGCATGATGCCATAAGGGACAAGGATTTTGATGCTCCAGTCCGGGCTTGCCATCTCCCCTTCCCATGATTAAGGTGCAGGCGCACCGAAACGCGTAGGGACACACACCAGGTGGGGCTGTCTTTGTGGCTCATCCTAATAAAGTTTGTGAAAACTATCGCCTGTGGAGTAGCGTCTCTGTAGTACTGGGGCACCTGGAGGAATGAATACACGCGGCAGGCTCCAAGCCGCGAGAGATGCACCGCCTGTGAACTTTTACAGGACTGCGAGGTTGGAACTTCATCAGCCTGCCAGCACGGACGATTTAAAAACGGAGTCAGGAATACAGCCCTGCAGCCCACTGGAGGGCTTAAAACAATGAAAGAAAAACGGGAGTAAACATGTGGCATGAATCACGGACCCTACTGAGAGGGTTAATCAGGACTTCAATACCCGGCATCCAGCTCACTGGAGAGCATGATGCCATAAGGGACAAGGATTTTGATGCTCCAGTCCGGGCTTGCCATCTCCCCTTCCCATGATTAAGGTGCAGGCGCACCGAAACGCGTAGGGACACACACCAGGTGGGGCTGTCTTTGTGGCTCATCCTAATAAAGTTTGTGAAAACTATCGCCTGTGGAGTAGCGTCTCTGTAGTACTGGGGCACCTGGAGGAATGAATACACGCGGCAGGCTCCAAGCCGCGAGAGATGCACCGCCTGTGAACTTTTACAGGACTGCGAGGTTGGAACTTCATCAGCCTGCCAGCACGGACGATTTAAAAACGGAGTCAGGAATACAGCCCTGCAGCCCACTGGAGGGCTTAAAACAATGAAAGAAAAACGGGAGTAAACATGTGGCATGAATCACGGACCCTACTGAGAGGGTTAATCAGGACTTCAATACCCGGCATCCAGCTCACTGGAGAGCATGATGCCATAAGGGACAAGGATTTTGATGCTCCAGTCCGGGCTTGCCATCTCCCCTTCCCATGATTAAGGTGCAGGCGCACCGAAACGCGTAGGGACACACACCAGGTGGGGCTGTCTTTGTGGCTCATCCTAATAAAGTTTGTGAAAACTATCGCCTGTGGAGTAGCGTCTCTGTAGTACTGGGGCACCTGGAGGAATGAATACACGCGGCAGGCTCCAAGCCGCGAGAGATGCACCGCCTGTGAACTTTTACAGGACTGCGAGGTTGGAACTTCATCAGCCTGCCAGCACGGACGATTTAAAAACGGAGTCAGGAATACAGCCCTGCAGCCCACTGGAGGGCTTAAAACAATGAAAGAAAAACGGGAGTAAACATGTGGCATGAATCACGGACCCTACTGAGAGGGTTAATCAGGACTTCAATACCCGGCATCCAGCTCACTGGAGAGCATGATGCCATAAGGGACAAGGATTTTGATGCTCCAGTCCGGGCTTGCCATCTCCCCTTCCCATGATTAAGGTGCAGGCGCACCGAAACGCGTAGGGACACACACCAGGTGGGGCTGTCTTTGTGGCTCATCCTAATAAAGTTTGTGAAAACTATCGCCTGTGGAGTAGCGTCTCTGTAGTACTGGGGCACCTGGAGGAATGAATACACGCGGCAGGCTCCAAGCCGCGAGAGATGCACCGCCTGTGAACTTTTACAGGACTGCGAGGTTGGAACTTCATCAGCCTGCCAGCACGGACGATTTAAAAACGGAGTCAGGAATACAGCCCTGCAGCCCACTGGAGGGCTTAAAACAATGAAAGAAAAACGGGAGTAAACATGTGGCATGAATCACGGACCCTACTGAGAGGGTTAATCAGGACTTCAATACCCGGCATCCAGCTCACTGGAGAGCATGATGCCATAAGGGACAAGGATTTTGATGCTCCAGTCCGGGCTTGCCATCTCCCCTTCCCATGATTAAGGTGCAGGCGCACCGAAACGCGTAGGGACACACACCAGGTGGGGCTGTCTTTGTGGCTCATCCTAATAAAGTTTGTGAAAACTATCGCCTGTGGAGTAGCGTCTCTGTAGTACTGGGGCACCTGGAGGAATGAATACACGCGGCAGGCTCCAAGCCGCGAGAGATGCACCGCCTGTGAACTTTTACAGGACTGCGAGGTTGGAACTTCATCAGCCTGCCAGCACGGACGATTTAAAAACGGAGTCAGGAATACAGCCCTGCAGCCCACTGGAGGGCTTAAAACAATGAAAGAAAAACGGGAGTAAACATGTGGCATGAATCACGGACCCTACTGAGAGGGTTAATCAGGACTTCAATACCCGGCATCCAGCTCACTGGAGAGCATGATGCCATAAGGGACAAGGATTTTGATGCTCCAGTCCGGGCTTGCCATCTCCCCTTCCCATGATTAAGGTGCAGGCGCACCGAAACGCGTAGGGACACACACCAGGTGGGGCTGTCTTTGTGGCTCATCCTAATAAAGTTTGTGAAAACTATCGCCTGTGGAGTAGCGTCTCTGTAGTACTGGGGCACCTGGAGGAATGAATACACGCGGCAGGCTCCAAGCCGCGAGAGATGCACCGCCTGTGAACTTTTACAGGACTGCGAGGTTGGAACTTCATCAGCCTGCCAGCACGGACGATTTAAAAACGGAGTCAGGAATACAGCCCTGCAGCCCACTGGAGGGCTTAAAACAATGAAAGAAAAACGGGAGTAAACATGTGGCATGAATCACGGACCCTACTGAGAGGGTTAATCAGGACTTCAATACCCGGCATCCAGCTCACTGGAGAGCATGATGCCATAAGGGACAAGGATTTTGATGCTCCAGTCCGGGCTTGCCATCTCCCCTTCCCATGATTAAGGTGCAGGCGCACCGAAACGCGTAGGGACACACACCAGGTGGGGCTGTCTTTGTGGCTCATCCTAATAAAGTTTGTGAAAACTATCGCCTGTGGAGTAGCGTCTCTGTAGTACTGGGGCACCTGGAGGAATATATATATATATATATATATATATATATATATATATATATATATATATCCTCGTTTGTGGGAACCATCTGTACAAAATGGATGAATATTATGTTGTGATGCTATTGGTATACCTCTTGGACACAATCAGGGAAATATGGATTTATCTGAGCATTTTTTAGCAACTTTGGAAATCAAGACAACTCAGCACATGTGATAATGAATATTACTTTTATATGTTTGGACAGTTGGAATATATTTTTAGAGGAAGTGTATATATGACAAATTAATGAGATATATTCATGTATTTATATTTATGTTCGTGGGAACATAAATAGAATCAAACAATGTGATGGTATTCCAAAGGTACTGATTAGGAAATCAATAGGAAAAGTTACCAGGGATTCATCCAGGAGTAATATGATTGCATTACAGTAACTTTAAACAATAGAATCTTGCTGCTAATTCAGATAGAATTTAATTTGCACATCATCATGCACTATGCACTTTTTATTGACTTGCACTATAGTGGGAAATCAGGCACTGTTCAATTTATTATGTTTTCAATAGCTGAATGCATATGGACGATTGTTACAATGTCAGCCTATGGGGAATCTTCCTCATGAAAATCTGTTTTTCCCAAAAACTACATAGACAGATAACATATTGTGTTTTGTTTAAAAGAATGTATTCATACTGAAGATTATTAATACATTTAGGCTGACATCGCGATATATATATATATATATATAAAAATATATAAATATATATATATATATATATATATATATATATATATATAAATATATATTTATATATATATATATCTTGAGATATATATCTTGAGATATAAATATATATATATTTATATATATGCCCCTCTCTCCACCACTATGCAAATGTGCCTCTAGGCGCACCGCTAGTGGAGGGATGAGGTATGCCTTGGCTCCTGAAGGCCTCAGGACTAAAGTGGACTTCATCCCCCAAGCAGAAGTGCACCAGAAGTCGAATTTGCAGAGTTCTGGAGCAAGGGGGTATGGCCTATGACTGCTTCTCAGCAATCCAGGAGTGTGGGGCTTACTGGAGGTAACAGGAGTGCTAGTTGGCACCCAAGGACATTCAAGAGACAAGAGGAATTTATCCCCCAAAAAGTAGTGCTCCAGGAGCCGCATTTGCAGAGTGGAGGAGTAAGAGGGCGTGGCCACCAAAAACCTCTCAGCAGACCCACCGTGTGGGACGTGCTGAAGTTAACAGGAGGGGTTCCCCTCAGCTTCAGAGGGACCTCGGGCCAAGAAGCCCTCATGGTATCTCCTGTTAGTCCTACGCATTGGAATTCCTGAGAGCAGGTCAGACGTCCAGCCCCCTTTCTCCACCACTCTGCAAACATGACTGCTAGTGGAAAAACCTTAGAAATTCACAACAAAAATAAAGGTTACAGGTGAGTTATAGTTAGAAATTAGCATTTCAAAAACCTTCGATATTCACTGACTAAACCAAAGGTTACAAGGACGTTATAGTTAGGCCAGAATTAAAAAACCTTTGAAATTCACAAAAAAAAGCTTACAAGGACGTTATAGTTACGGGCAGATTTTACTCATACAAAGCCAGAGAAATTCAGATGTTATAGTTACCTCAGTTAACTATAACTCGCAGCCCCACAATGCACTGCTTATGACCTCACATATTACGTCACTCATTATATGGTCATTGATATCATTGATTACATCCCTCATGACATCTCAAATGACATCACTGATTACATCACTGATAATATCATACACAGTATCTGTGACGCACCCACTCACACCCCTATAGAAACTTTTATAAACCCACTGCCACTCTCACACAACCATTCACAAACCCATTCACAGACTCATACCAGTACTTACAAACCCATTCACTGATTCATAGATCTACTCACACATCCACTTGCTCACCCATACAGCCACTCATACAACCACTCAATCACTAATAAAGCCATTGACATATCCACTCATTCACCCATACAAATACACTGATTGAGTCACCCATAGAACTACTCCTACACCGGGACACTCACCCATACAGTCAATCATACAGCCACTTACTCACTCAAATAGTTACACAGACACGCACTTACTTACTCATACAATATGCAATATTATGCACTCCTTTACTGATCCTTCAAAAATGTAGATACTATTCTTCCTACCCCACAACAGATAGAATCTGGGACTGTAAAGTACAGACATAATCATAATCCAGTTCAGATGCTTCGTTCACAAAATTCAGTGGACAAGAGGTAAAAATAAATTAGTAGCAATCATTGTAAAAATATTTTTTGTTAAAATCTATATCATATTGAAACCAGTCTAGAAGTGGTAAGGGAGGTTCTATTTCAAGGCAGTTACCGAAATATTATTAAAATCATCCATTCTACATCACGTTTAGCCAAAAGCATTGTAAAAAATGAATTGACTTCAAATAATTTCAGTGAAAGTCCACTTTAAGATGTTGGATTTAATGTTCCATCTAAGGACAGTAAGGTAAAATTGAAAAAAGGCATAATTGTTTAATTTAATAACCCATCATGGATTTTTAGAACATACTACGGAGATTAGGGGCATGTCACAGGGAGCTTCATTCATTTACGTTGATTGAAACCTGATAGAATTTTAGTGCCAGTTTTTAGTTGGGTGAGGTATTTTCGTGCGTGAATTTTTGGAAGAGTGATAGCTTATTGTGAGCAGATTTGGACTCTACAATCAATCAAATCACAACTAGGAAATATGTAAAAACAGGTAAAATAGATAAAAGGTGGTTCTGAGAATAGCACATGTGAATCAGAGATTCATATTTACTATACAATCTGGCAACTGTTTCTGCATGAGCATGGGGGACACTCGCCCCAACACGCTGCAGCCACACTAAATCTGAAAAAAATGACTACACAATTATTTAATTGCTATTTTATTTTTCCCTCAGAGTGCCGCCGGACTGCCCCGATCAATCTCCTGCTGTTTGGTTTGTTAACAGCATGAGAGTAGCACCCGGATTGGTTACAGGAGCCGAGGGACCAGAGCGAGGAGGATGTTGGGCATCAGACATGCAGCAAGCAAGGTAAGTGACTTTATTTTTATTCGTAGACGCTCACCTTGCCTGTATGCACGCATCCACCCACCACCCATTTGCTATCCCACCAATATATGTACCTGTCATCGCCCCTTTTACACACACATATTGCCATGCCAGTTTTCCACCCTTAAAGCATGCATTGCCTTGTCGACAGCATGGCCTAATAACCTGTGAACCCACCAAGAGGTCTGCAAGGCATAAGATCCCAACAGAACAATTCAGCATTTAATTCTTTTAAATGTATAATTTTGTGCTACAATGCTCATTTTGATGTACATTTCTTACTCTCCTCCCATGTTGAACATCTTTAGGAAGCAGTCGTCATTCCAGATCAGCAGTTCAACAGGCTACCAATCTCTACGAAAGCATCACATTCTCACCATGTTTGAAACTTGGACAACTGCCTCATCAACTTCTAATCTGCAAGTTCCTTTCCTATTGGAACGGTAGGACACAGTTGGCCCCCACTTTCACAAGTGTGATGGTCTACTAACACTCATACATATATACCTGAACAATTTCTAACAGGCATTCTTGATCTGGTCCAAAAATGGTGCCCATTATGAAGGGCTTCCTTCCCATGGGTGATCTGAACATCTGGGAAAAGAATTCCTGCAGTGGTTAATAGTTCTGAGTGATTGGTCACATGGACTATATTTGTTTCTCACAAAGGTTGCCAATTCCACCAACATAGTTATTCCTAGCCTAATCCATACTTTCTGCTCAAACCTTTTTTTCAAGTTGTTTTGTTTTGTTTAGATCATGTCCTCATCAGCTTTTCTGTCATGAAATAATTCAAAATCAAGAGGCAACAAGGTAATGACTAAATGGTGCACCTATCAATTGAAAAATCATTTCCTTTCTGTAAAGATTAAGCAGAGGGTCATTTTAAAGCACTCTGAAAGGCCTACAAAGCACTGCACAACTTATGTCCCGCTTTTCTGAAGAACAGTATCATGTGGTACTCTCCAGGCAGGTCATTATGATCTGCCTCTACCAAATCGGCGATAGTGCCCTGATTCAAATCAAATGTACAGCTTGGGGATTTAGAAACTTTGTTCTGGGAGCATCAAACGCATGAAATGCTCTTCCTCTATTCATTAAAGCCATGCCTTCTGTCATTCAGGAAAGCCTTGAAAACATGGCTCCCTACCTTCAGGTCCTCGCTGTCTGACAAACAGCCAGCACCCAGAGGCCTTTTTCGTAATCGAGCGCTTTAGAAAAATAATTACCATAACATTTCTTCTACTGTGCCACTTTTCGGTGTTGATACCTCTTTTGGTTCTTATTATTTAAATATTCACATCACATAGAAGGCTTGTGGCTGTGTGGCCCTGTGGCTCGTGGGCGAATGGTACTTAAATATTAGTCTCCCTATATGTCTCCACAATCAATGGTGCATGATGTGAACATGATCCATTTCCATGGAATCCCATTGTAAATCAAAGTACATCTGCATTTTTAAGGTCAGCTTTCATGCCAAGCAAGGCCAAATAATTCACCTTCTTTTAATGAAACTTGGCTCACTTTTTTAATTCTCAGTGATCTCAACTCTATCTCAACAAATAGTCCTCTATGAGAACTATCTGCAAATGTTCTTTCTTTTCATGCTTTCAAATTTAGATCACATCAAAAGAGCAGAGAATAAGAATCCTTTTATGTTAATTTAAAATATATATATATTGCATTGTTAAGTAGCTGGTTGTTGAAGAAAAGAACACTTGTAAAGTGTTAAATATACATAACAACTGAAACAAGTATGTCTGTATGACAATATAATTGCACATTGAATGTAGAAAATACGAAAACATATTCAGAACTTTATACATATTTTTTGTACTTTCTACACAATGGGGAAAACACGAACCAAACTGAAAGAATACAGTATTGTTTCAGTGTACGTCT
The DNA here is from genome assembly GCF_964263255.1 of Lissotriton vulgaris. Taxonomy (NCBI): domain Eukaryota; kingdom Metazoa; phylum Chordata; class Amphibia; order Caudata; family Salamandridae; genus Lissotriton; species Lissotriton vulgaris. The sequence goes on along the minus strand of NC_141696.1, from coordinate 243,794,824 downwards.
TTGTCTTCCTCCCCTGTGTTCTTAATATTTGCTTAGATGTTTCAAATGTGGCTCTAGCACATTCCAGACACTGCTTTTACTCACTGCCAGGTCTTTTTTCGAAACAACATAAATATTAGCTGAGTGTCTGTCTGTAGATGTCTAGTCCACCAAGTCCCAAGTACTAAATGGGACTATTGTCCTCCCTTTTGTAGCTTTTGCTACAGTATGCTTAACAATTTGCCTGAGTTAAAATTTATTTTTTCATATTTTTCGGTTTAATTGACTTTTGCTAAACTACGTTTAGCCAGACACAGCTCCTTTAAGTCATGGTAGCAATCAATGACAAATAATCGTATTGCTCTTTAGAATACTTTTGCCATGAAAGAGATTAAACCAGTCAACAAAATATAAAGCCTCTGGCATTCTTTCACCTTGTCACTCTGCGACAAGTTAACCTTGTTAAAGAGTTCTTTCTAAAAGAAAGTCATTGGATTGTTAAAGCGTTTTTCGAACTATGCAAATTGTACAAATATCATATGAAAAAAGCTTTTGAAATTCTTTAGTTTTATTGATGCATAGGGTTGTAAACAATGAACTGATGACTTTGCTCTTGAAACAAATTATTTAGATTATATAGAAGTCTAGATAATGCTATGAATAATTATGTCAAGTCAAGTCAAGATAAACTTTATTAGGCCAGAGGCCAGGCACTCAAAACAATAACACAAATTTTAAAATTAGGTTTGCAGATCTAAACGAAACAAGCATTTGCAATACAATAGGTCTATCATTTTCAAGAGTTTGAACTATTGGCATTGTAAATGACAATGCCTTTTATTTATGTGTTTTGAAAACCTGCAAGCGCAGGGTAAATATGCACTATGTACTTATGGTCCTTACATACGAGAAGCAATGCTGGCAGTAACTGCACCTCTTTTACTGCCAGCCTTGCTTCTTGAAAGCAAGGACTATAAGTATGCTTGCAGGTATATAGATAAAATGTAATGTTATGTACAATGCTAATGGCACAAACTCTTGCAATTGCGAGACCGGTTGCATTGTAAATGTTTGTTTTAGTTTGAAACCGTTTCGTTATGCAACTTTCATCTCTCAGTGGCAAAGAACTTCTATCCTATTTCCTAAAACACCGACTTGAAAACTTTGAGAAGAAATAAGAAAATAAGAGAATATGTGCCCTATCTTTAACCACAATTGCTTCTGAAATGCAGTTGTGTTATTGATGCCAAATACATTACAACCTGAGACCTGAACCTGATCGATGTTGCGTGCTTCATGGTTTACACACTTAAAAGCAAGACACTGAAACCATGTCAGCTGAGTACAGAAACGCTCCCTCTCTTCGAATGCATTATTACATGAAACATAAGTGCCTAGGGGTCGAGATATTGTGAAATGCCATGATTTTCAAATAGCACATAGCAAAACATGACACAACCCTCCTCAACCACAGGGGCACTTTCAAAGTAAGAGTATGGAACATCCTGTCCAGGTACATTGTATCCCAGAGCTGCCCAACAGGAGGTCCAATGATGAATCAAGGTTACGCCAGGTGGCACATTTCAAATGCCTTAAAAATAGGACTATATGTTAAAAAAACGATATCTTCCAAAAAACAGTGTACAGTATAGTTGCAGCACAAATGAAAATACTTGATCAGCAGGTTTTGAATATGGGGCCTGTAAAAGTCAACAGCATGCGCTCAAACCTACTGGGCTGTTTTATTGTTTTTGGAGTTGAAAGCTCGACAACGTACATTGCTACATCCCTCCACAGCTACAAAAGTTGTACCTGCGCTGTTCTTCGGCATAACACACGGCGCAGGCTTCACTGTGCAATAAAACACCCCCGGTAGTCCACCCCCAGGGGTTACCTGTGGATTGCGCCATTGGAACACAGGTGCAGCTGCTTCCAACCAAAGTATACTGTGAATAACCATTACTGCACGCTGTCATCTCTTCGTGGCGGGGCTTAATATTGCAGGGTGTGCACAACAGCACCTTTGAGCTACCTTTTCTGTATGTGGACGGTCTACGTGGAAGCCCCCTGGGTGGGGCGGCTGTGCCCCCTCCGGTGAGCGAAGCACGCCAACGGGCGCCCCCACACCGGCAATACCTGCCCCGCCAACCCCACACTACTGGGTGGCTCGGGATGGATGGCAACTTCCAACTCCTCTGCCTGAACCCACACACACATGTGCCGCAGACAGGGGAGGAGGCGCCCGCTGCACAGAAGCAGCATCCCCATAAAACAGGCCTCAGCAAGACAGGAAATACAACTGTTAATCAGTTAAACTTTACTCCCTATCATCACCAGGGCATCATCAAGCACCAAAGTGTGGAAACATGCCCACTGAGGGTGGGCGTGTGTCCACGTTCAAAGATTAAGGAGACGGTTACAACGTTAACGGTTGGGCTAGAAATATTATGCAATCTCCAAATTGCTGATTCTATTAGACAATTGGTTGTGGAAAGTCCTGCTTTAATTGAAGAATGAGTGGTGCGCGCGGCACAACGCGCCACAGTGAGCGATCTAGTTTTCAATTATCGCCCGTGTCTGGGCACCATAATTGAAAACAGATGTTGGTGTGTGGGTAACAGCACCAATAGGCCATGGGCGGAGCAACGCGACCGCCTTTGGCCTATTGGTACTGTTTTTCTAAAAAATACGGCCGCAAACGCCAATACCGTTGCCCAAAAGGAATCGCAAACACGCATGAGCGTGTGCGATCCCAGAGTCCATTTTGGAACCCTCCACAAAAGGGCTCTCGCCTGCGTGAGCAATTCTGCGCACTGCAAAGCAGAGAGCGAGCCCTAATAAAAATATTCAATTAAATTCATAACATTTAATGACAATTAATATATTGCCAGTTACAAATTCTGAACATGATGACGGGAAGCAACATTTAAGGTTTATAACCCCTCCTAATGTGGAACAATAATTTTATAGAACGAAGTACGGCAAAGCAGACTTCAAGTGAACATAGTGACTGCATAAACACTAGCTCTTCCTGTACTGTTTCACGTTCGACTTGCACAGAAGAGGTACCAGGAAGTGACGTTTTGGCTCTTGGTAAAGATGTCAAAAACTAAAATAAGTTGCTAAAACTTTGAATTGAACTATTATCACACCCGCTAAAAGGACGATCTTGAGTCAAGCACCCATGGCAGAAGAAGCAAATTTAAAGTGCAAAATGCTTAGTCTGAAAAGGGTAAGCCAGTAACCATGGGTGGGGGATATAACCCATCCCAGGTAGGGCTATGAACCACATTTTGCTGAAACTTGAGCATAGTTTACAATACTTCGCATCTTCTGCACCATATCTCGAGGATTATTTATGAAGTGCTCCAGGTACACATTTTTGACACAAGGCTTGAAATTTGGGCCAATTCAAAAAAGGGAATTATATAAATCAGACAAACCCAGATGCACACAAGAATCCTTCACATACTTAAGACATGGTATTTCTTCTACCCCGTCTAATAGCAGGCAGTCAGAGATACAGGATCTTGTTGGACCGGCCTCTTGTGATGACCACATTTTCATCCACAATAATAGGTGTGCTAGCCCAATTGCATCTTTCAAAAACGTCATACCAAGCTCCTCATGGCAAATTCAGGAAGGAGTGCTTCCTGGGACGGATAAAAGTATTTGCATAAATTGGGACTCTATGCGTTGTAAAATTTACACATTATTATGTCCCCAGGGGCCAACACCAGATGTGCAAGCTAATATAAACCTGCTCTTGTAAAGATTAATTTGGTATGTTTTGAAGCTTACTAGAAACTCTAAATGGCTTCCATATTTCTCCTAAAAATCTGTAACTAACTTAGAGACTGATTAAATAAAATCCCCAAGTATTTAACATTTTTTACCTTTGCTAAAGCAGCCTTCCCATCTTGAAAAATTATGACTTGGTATTAGGGCATTCATCAAACAACGAAAGAGTGACCTAGTGAAAAAATAACGAATAATGAAATTATTTCTATGTGTATTTACGTCTTTCTGTTCCTCTAGAAAAGCAAGCCAAAATTAATGAAACACCCAATAAGGGCAAACCATGCCCTTGTGCATACAAAAAAAAGAGGAAGAAAATTCTTTCTCTTTTAAAAGGACCCTCACTCACCACTAGTCGGTGACATGCTTCATCATAGGGTCCCCGCTGGGGTGACCGAGTGCCTCCTCAGCGTGCTACAACGCCTGAATTGCAGCGGAGCGGGATGATGCTGTGCGTAACAGTGCTCTAAATAAAATGTGAGTCAACATGTGAGTGAAATTAAAAAATACATGATTGTAACCTATAATTTTATTTTATTAAAGGCCAACCAGTATTAGGTTAAAATCAGTGCAGGGCGGACAAAACAAGGTTCTATATTAGGAAACCAGTGTCCTTAAAATCAATTGGTCAACATGTTTCTGCTGTTAGGACGCCAATTCGCTCAGCATTCGTCAGGACCTATATATAAAAAGGGGGGGTCCTCCGGTGGTGTGCGCTCGCTAAGGCGCACCCTCCCGTGAGGATCTTAGTGTGAAAAAGGATTTTTCAAAAAGTGTTACTCACGGAGGATACCCGTGGCGGCTTGCTGAACTTCACAGGAGCCAAATGCTTAATGAGAGATGAATACTCTCTTCCTGGGCTCAGACGGCACGGGTGTTCTTCACGCCGTGTCTATATTCAATTACGCGACTCCCCGCCAGTAACCGGCAATCAGAGGTGCCGACGCGAGGAACATCTTTACAGTTCTTGGTCAAAACCTCTCCTATTCTATTTATATACAGCAGAAACAGGAAAGGGGCCAAAATACACCCCTGCCTGACACCCCTAATAGATCTAGGGCAAGATGTACAACTCTTTTCATGCACTCGAGATCGGCCAGTTTCCAACTGCAAAAAAAGGGTCATGGCATTTGCAAACACTATTTTGCTGACCACTGACTCGCAAAATAGCATTTACGACTCTCACTGTTAGGAAGGGGCGACCCTTCCTAATAGAGAGACTCAATTCTATTTACTATTGTTTTGCGACCGCATTTGCAGCCGCAAAACACTCGCAGTTTACCACCTACTTCAAGTATGTGGTAAACCGCTCGCAAATGGGAAGGGGTCTCCAGGGACCCCTTCCCCTTTGTGAATGGGTGTGTAATATTTTTTAAGAGCAAGCAGGCAGTGGTCATTTTGGTTGGATGTATTGCACCTGTTAAGAGGAGTAATGTTTGCATTGGGACCTTTGCCTAGACCAGCACAGTTTGAGGCATTAGACGCATGGATGCATGCAGCACATGCTGATCAGAGGGAGAAATACCAAGGGAAGATGAGAAAAGCTTTGAGGGCATGTCAGGATGCACAATGATATGCACAGCTTAAGAGATGGAGAGTGGATATTATTGATGGAGAAAGGTTGTACCCAATGTTGGTAGGAGAGGGAGATTTTCATACCAGGAGCAGAAAGACTAAGTGAAACAATGGTAGTGACACTGACTGCGTTGTTATCTGAGTGTCCTCCACTCTATAATCCACGATCAGGGGACGGGCAGGATTCAGGAAGTGCAGAAATTGTGGGAAGTGCACATGCTCAAGTGGGTCCTGGTACACAAGTTGTGGGGATGATGTCAGCAGGAGTAGGGGGCAGGTTTGTCCAATTTAGGAGGTATAGAACAGAACTATTGGTCCTGTTGTTCCTGTGTATGACACAAGCCCAGTGGGAAACCTTATGCAGCGACAGTCCATACAGAGTGGAAAGAGCAGGGAGCATGAGCAGGAATTGTCAATCTCAAGTGCCTAGGGAATCTAGTATCCCTTTAGCAACTACTGCCGATCCTTCAGGAGTACGTATTGGTTCCAGTACTATATGGTCTATACCTATGCCAAACACTAGTTTAGAGTTAAAGATGTGGGAAACTCCAGGGAGAAGACCAATTGCTGCAGTCTAGAGAGCAAGCACTACAGGAAATCAGCATGTCTTGGATGTTTCCGAACTGGATTCCTGGTTGTGAGATCACAACAATAGCAAGGAGAGTCAGGATAATACTTTGAGTCAGGTTACCACTAAGGCTGCAGTGAAGACAAAACTATTAGATGTGGTAAGGTTGAAGGCGGAGGTAGACAAGATCATTAGTGGGAATTTACCTATGGGTAGAATAGAGACCTATGAGCCAGATGACCTGTTGTTTGTAGTGAAGGATAAGAATAGCACATGAGAAGTTGACAGAGTTAGCTCAGAGGTATGTAGTAGACATGTCTCGAACAAAAATGTTACAGGGAAATCATAGTCTTAACTGCAGTGACCAGGAGCTGGAAGATAAGAGAGTGACTGGATATAAAACACATATCCAAGAGTTGGTTGTAGTAATAGGGCTTGGCATATGTTGGATGAATGGGAGGAAAGGTGGTCTAAGAAGAAGAGTACGAGAAAGGTGACAGGGGAAACACTACCTCCAGGAGGGGAAAGAGAGGGAGTTGAGGCATATCTGTTACGGGAGATGCCTAGCAGAGGGTATGTGCATGTCCTATTGAGTAAGGGTGACTTAGCTGCATTCACAAATAATTTTCCCAGCTTTAGGGAGAAACCTGCTGAATGGTACAAACAAGTAAATTGCTTCGTTAAGATCTCAAAGCTGTTGTGGATTGACTTAAATACTCTGTATGAAATTGTGGTTCCTAGTGATCTATGGTCTGCTTGTAAAAAAATTAATGTGTACGCGCACAGCCTGTGTTAAAAACTGTTTTTGTTGCTGCTGTGTGTGCTCACTAGGGGTGGGCGGACATTTCTGTTCCACCCACGGAATGCAATAATTTGCAATTTCCGCCTTATTTTATTTTATTTATTTATTTATGCGATTTTATATAGCGCAAACTTTACCCGAAGGTGTCAGAGCGCTTTACATAAGAACCAGTTGAGAAGCATAAGGACTAAGGATTACATGCGTTACATAAAGGATACAAACAGAAAACATTGCAAATGTACAAGATGTAAAGTCACACAAGGAGGAGATACAAATGGATATACTCTAAGAGTCACACAAGGAGGAGATACAAATGGATATACTCTAAGAGTCACATAGGAATGGTAGATAGTACAAAGGTCTATTGCATATACTAGTGATTAGAGTTATCTCTATATACATAGGGAAGGGATATGACTGGATATACTCTAAGAGTCACATAGGAATGGTAGGTAGTACAAAGGTCAACCACATATACTAGTGATTAGATTTATCTCTATATACCATAGGTAAGGGATACAAGTGGATATACTCTAAGAGTCACATAGGAATGGTAGAGAGCACAACGGTCTACTGCATATACTAGTGATTAGAGTTATCTCTATATACATAGGGAAGGGATATGACTGGATATACTCTAAGAGTCACATAGGAATGGTAGGTAGTACAAAGGTCAACCACATATACTAGTGATTAGAGTTATCTCTATATACCATAGGTAAGGGATACAAGTGGATATACTCTAAGAGTCACATAGGAATGGTAGAGAGCACAACGGTCTACTGCATATACTAGTGATTAGAGTTATCTCTATATACATAGGGAAGGGATATGACTGGATGTACTCTAAGGGTCACATAGGAATGGTAGAAAGCACAGCGGTCTACTGCATATACTAGTGATTAGAGTTATCTCTATATACATAGGGAAGGGATATGACTGGATATACTCTAAGGGTCACTTAGGAATGGTAGAGAGTACAAAGTTCTACTCCATATACTAGTGATTAGAGTTATCTCTATATACATAAGGAAGGGACACAAATGGATACTCTAAAAGAGTCACATAGGAATGGTAGAGAGTATATAGATCTAATGCATATACTAGTGATTAGAGTTATCTCTATATGCATATGGAAGGGATACAAATGGATATACTCTAAGGGTCACATAGGAATGGTAGAGAGTACAAAGGTCTACTGCATATACTAGTGATTAGAGTTATCTCTATATACATATATATATACACACATGGTAGATTTTCTCAGGCAGTGTTCCATTAAGTGGGGTCAGAGGGGGGACGCAGTCACAGCCCCAAGGGAGGGTGGGAGGGATACAAGGGTATGGAGAATAGGCAAAACAGAAAAGGGAAGAAACATTTGAGGATCGTCAAGGGGGAAACGAGGGAGAAGGGTACAAGACGAGGGAATGGACAAGATGGCGGGTCGGTGTCCAGAGAAAAACGGCCAAGAGCAGCAGTAAAATGGCGGCCAGGACAAAAGAAAAAGTAAAGAAGTCCATGAGAGTCACATAGGAATGGTAGAGAGTTCAAAGGTCTACTGCATATACTAGTGATTAGAGTTATCTCTATATACAGAAAAGCAGAGTTCCATTAGGTGGGGTCGGAGGGGGGATGCAGTCACAGCACCAAGGGAGGGACAGAGAAGGGCAGGAAAGTGAGACAAACCAGAGAGGGAAGCAGATAGTAACGAGTAAGATAGCGAGGAGTGTGTCAGAGGCAGCAGGAGAGACAATAGAAAGGTCGTTAGGACAGAGGGGGAGGTCATAGATCGCTAAAGTGGCGGAGGAGAAAGGTAGAGGAAGAAGCGAGTCATAAAAAGAAAATGGCGGGTAACTCAGAGGTCCAGGTCCGAAAGTCCAGGAAGAGGGCTGCCATAGCCAGCAAGTCCGGGGGGAGAAAGCCAGTCCGCGGCAAAGTCACAGCCTCATCGTCCATGAGGAGCTGGGGCAGAGGAGTTCAATCCGGATACCAGGAGTCAGGGAAGAAAGACCACAGGCGCCAAAATAGCTGTTCGCAGAACGGGAGGCAATCCCGGGAGGAGGGGAGAACACGCCACAAAGCCGACCCACATCATCTGGGGCCAACTGGAGGAGCCTCAGCAACGCCGACGCTGGATGGGCAGAGGAGGAGGCACAGGAGGAGGGATCAGGAGGAGAGCTCTTCAGGCTATGCTTAGGCAGCAGCCGATCGCGAGCTTGAAAGTCTGTCCGGGGAGTCATTGGCACCGATGTCCCTAAGGCGCCGCCATTTTGGGGTCAGGCAAGCCCGGGGCAGAGCAGACTGGAGCGCTTCTCTGAGGAGAGCAGCGAGGGCTCCCCGTTAGTTGCGGTGGAGCCAGGCTCACCTCTAGTGCTGGTGTAACATGGGAGGCCAAGGTCTTCAGGTGACAACCTCCGCTGGCACGACAGGATCCGGTGCAAGGTTGGCTGGAGTGAACAAATTAGGTCAAACATCATTAAGCCTTATGTATGCCAGGGTGATCAGTCTTGTTTTGCTGTCTGCGCATTTCATTTACTTGTCCGCTCCGACTGTGCAGTCCGAGGCGAGTCGCGGGGCACTGTTCCTTTGCTCGAAGCTCGTGCTGCTATCTCTTGATCAGCAACGAACAGGCCCACTTGTTCTGCCTGGGCGGAACAGAAGTTGGCCGTCCGCCAGCCTCCCGACATGTAGCATGTTGAGAGTAAATTAAAACTTGTTTGAAGAAATCATATATTACTGTTCATATGAAGCAAATAAATATGAAGATGTAAACACGGAGTTCAACATTTTGGATTTAAACTCATCATTGAAATTAACACAACTCAGGTGGGGATATTGTTGTGCCAAGGGGAAGTCCCCCAACTTGGGGCACGCATCTTTACTGCTTGTAAAATAGCCGTTGAATGGCCTGCTGCTGAGCCATAAAGAGATTCAGTAAGTCATGGTTCATTTGATTATGAAAAAGTACGTTCTGGTGATCACATGGTTGCTGTCGAAAATAGCCTCTCAAGACATCGATTGGGTTAAGATAGATCCAATGACGTAGTAGCCTAAAGACTCAGTGCAAGCTTATTATGAAAGGGTGTTAAAAGCCTTTAAGAAGTACAGTTGGTTAAAGACACTCGACCCTAAAGACATGGGTCAATTAATCTCAAGGTTTGTGACAAGACTGAGGCTTATGTTAGCCTCATGATTCAGCAACATTTGATCTGCTGGTAAAATAAGTCAGTGGACAAATTTCTGCAGTTTTCCAGGTATTGCAGTGATGAGGTGGTTTCGAAAAATAGGAGAATAAAAGAGAAGTTAATGCTGGTTCAAATGCAAAATGCACCGAAGGAGAACAGGTACAGGCAAGAGGGGGAACAGTAGTTTGCAATCAAGGGAATGTCCCAGGAGGCATCCAAGTTACATCAATTGTGTGACTGATGGGTCAGGGAAAAGGAAGAAGTGTACCCAAAGATCCTAAAACAGGGATAGACGTTGTAACTCTGAAAAAGACCATTGCTTGTCATTTCTATCACAAGACCGGGCATTGGAAGTACGAGTGTTCCCAAAATCCTACAAATCAGGTGCAGGAAGGAGAACTCCTGCAAGTGACATCTGTGGTAAATCAGTTACCTTGAGTGACTAGGCCACGATCTCTTAATGTGGGAGGAAATCAGAACCAGTTAGTGCAAGTGCCCCAATCTCCATAAATCTGACAGGGCAATTTAGTTTATCATCAGATGCCCTAATGGAAGCGCTGGATAGTTTTGGACAGGACCCATCCTTATGACGGTGCCTGGGGGGAGAGGAAGACTGCACACTTGGTGCAGTCCTAGAGGTAGACCAGAGTGAACCATATGTAGAAGCAGACATAGATGGCCATACCATTTCATTCTTGATTGGTACTGGTGCTACCCATTCTACTGTGAAATATGCAGTAGTCCCAAACCTACCACTCTCAGGAAAATCAATCCAAGTTGTGGGAGCTGCTAACAAAAGAATGACAAACCATTTGACGGAGGAGGTACCAGTGAAAATTGAAACCTTTCAGGATCACCATCAATTCATGGTGTGTGCCTAAAGTCCAGTCTGTTTGTTAGGGCATGACCTATTATACAAATTTAATTGTACCATCCATTGTATGCCAAAGGGAAATGAATTGCAGACTAATGATGAACACATTGCTTTCAAGCTTGCAAATCAGAACCATTACATAGCCATGTTTCCTTTACTGACAGTGGAAGATATGTCGCTGGATCTGAGAGACACCATCTCTCCAGTGGTTTGGGACTTCACAGGAGAGGAAATCGGACTGATTCATGGAGTTGAGCCAGTCCATATACAGATCAAGCCCAATGCAGAATTTCCTAGAACACCTCAGTGCAACCTAACCCCAGAAATGGTGGCAGGGATTACACCTGTAATTGAATCGATGATTGCTCAGGGCATTCTAAGGGAGATCATGGGAATTTGGTGCAATGTGCCCATCATATTTAGCATTTTTAAAGAAATCAGGTAAAAAGACGTTAAACTGCTCAATAATTTCCCCAAACGGCTGCTTAAAAACATTATAATATAAATGAATTAACACAATGTCATAATCATCAGGGAGTAATAAAAGAGAGACCAGGAAATGTGGTGAGGACCAACATTTTGTAATGCTAATGTCCGTGATCTTAACTGAAAAAAAGGTAGCAAATTCTCCACTCACTCTGCCTGCCTTAGATCACAAGGTGGGTTGAAAGAGCATCTGAAACCCACTGATAGTGAAAATAGACAAAGAAAAACTTTCTTGGCAACAAATGATGGCATGGGAGTTTATAAAATCTGGATTCTAAATTTTGGTGCGAGCCTCCACGATATTCCAAGAAGCTATACTTAAAGGCTTCTTATCTTGTGTACTCATAATGATCCCCATGGGGCGGTACCGATCGAGACATTATCCTGTTGCCCATTAACGAGAGGAGTAGTATGATCCTCAATGTTATGTCTGAAACCACAGTTCTGCAGAGGGTTAGGAGCCCCTAATGTGTCAACATTCTGAGACTTTTGCAATAGAGAAGTGGAAGCATTGATACAAAAGAGAGTGAGAACATTTTAAAAGTGGAATTAAATAAAAGAAGAACTTTTCTCGAAACATACTTGAACATTTGTTGACCTTTTCTGTAGGTGCACCATTCCATTTTTATTTCTGAATTTCGTTCTGCTCTGCATTCATCTCATACAATTGCTGATATTAGATTGAAGTGCACCAAATCATTACTATCCGGAACTGAGCGCTAGGTGCCGTTGAAAGGTCCGCCATTGGTGTGTGTTACTCCAAGAAGAACTGCCGAGCCCTCGAGAGAACCTGGCGCAGAGACCCAACACCGGACAACATGACTGCCCTCAAGCTCGCCACCCGAAAACACCACCAACTCATCCACGCCACCAAGAAAACTGCATTCAAGGAACGACTGGACAACAACGCACACAACAGCAAGGAACTCTTCAACATCGTCAAAGAGCTCTCCAACCCCAACGCCGGAAACAACGACATCACCCCTTCGCAAGACCTCTGCAACTCCCTCACCTCCTACTTCCACAACAAGATCGCGGACATACACAACAGCTTCAGGACTCAACCGACGAACGCCACGACCGAACCACCGCCCCCCACCACCACCCTCTGTGCCTGGACTCCGATCAGCACCGAAAACACCGTCCGCACGATGAACTCCATCCACTCCGGATCTCCGACCGACCCCTGCCCTCACCACGTCTTCAACAAGGCCGACGCTGTCATCGCACCCCACCTGCGGGACATCATCAACACCTCCTTCGACACCGCCACCTTCCCAGAGAGCTGGAAGCACGCCAAACTCAGCGCCCTACTCAAGAAGCCATCGGCCGACCCCACCGACCTCAAGAACTACCGCCCCATCTCGCTGCTCCCGTTTCCTGCAAAAGTCATCGAGAAGACCGTCAACAAGCAGCTGGCCGCCTTCCTCGAGACGAACGGATCCCTCGACCCCTCGCAGTCTGGCTTCCGGGCCAACCACAGCACCGAGACCGCCCTGATTGCAGCCACCGATGACATCCGAGCGCTGCTCGACAACGGAGAAACAGCGGCCCTCATCCTCCTCGACCTCTCCCCGGCCTTCGACACTGTCTGCCACCGTACCCTAGTACAATGCCTCAGCAACGTCGGAGTCCAGGAGAAGGCACTGGAGTGGATCATCTCCTTCCTCGCCGGAAGGACACAGAGAGTCCGCCTCCCTCCGTTCAGATCTGAAGCCACCAAAGTCATCTGCGGCATTTCTCAAGGCTCCTCGCTCAGTCCAACCCTCTTCAACGTCTACATGAGCCCCCTCGCAGACATCGCACGCCAGCACAACCTCAACATCATCTCCTACGCCGACGACACCCAGCTGATCCTCTCCCTTACCAACGACCCCGCCACCGCCAGAGCCAACCTTCACGAAGGGATGAAAGAGGTAGCCGAATGGATGAAGAACAGCCGCCTGAAACTGAACTCGGACAAGACGGAAGTCCTCATCCTGGGATCCTCACCCGCCGCTTGGGACAACTCCTGGTGGCCCCCCGCCCTAGGCAGCGCACCCAAACCAACAGACCACGCACGCAACCTGGGCTTCATCCTGGACTCCTCCCTCTCCATGACCAGACAAGTCAACGCCGTCTCCTCGTCGTGCTTCAACATCCTGCGCATGCTACGTAAGATCTTCCGGTGGATCCCCACCGAGACCAGGAAGACGGTCACCCAGGCCCTCGTCACCAGCCGTCTGGACTACGGTAACTCCCTCTACGCCGGAACCACCGCCAAGCTCCAGAAGAGACTCCAGCGGATCCAGAACGCCTCAGCACGACTCATCCTGGACATCCCCCGTCGCAGCCACATCTCCGGACACCTGAGAGACCTGCACTGGCTCCCGGTCAACAAGAGAATCACCTTCCGTCTCCTCACCCACGCACACAAGGCCCTACACAACCAAGGCCCAGGATACCTCAACAGCCGCCTCAACTTCTACGCTCCCAAACGCCAGCTTCGATCGACCAGCCACGCCCTCGCCACCGTCCCCCGCATCCGAAGAGCCACCAAGGGGGACGGTCCTTCTCCTACCTCGCCGCCAAGACATTGGACTCCCTCCCCACCCACCTCCGCCTGACCCAGGACCACCTCGCCTTCAGGAAGCAACTCAAGACCTGGCTGTTCGAGCAGTAGCGGACCCCTCTCCCCCAGCGCCTTGAGACCCTCTGGGTGAGTAGTGCGCTATATAAATGCGATGATTGATTGATTGACTATTTGATGTTGGGACATCATTAACAATTACTGATTTGAGCTTGTACAAAATAGATGGCCTATTGAAATAGCCTAGGGGAAATGCCTGGGTATGGGTAGAGGAATGAAGTTGATTTCCCAGCATTGTTAAAAGGGACTTGATCACCCTTAGAGATCTGAAATTTACGATCACACAATAACCAGATGACTCCTTTTTGCCTGACCCTACCCAGGGGATTCTTCAGGCCATCAGAATACTTATGTCACATTTTTGTTTGGTAGGCTAATATTGCTTCTTGTGTTCTACTCTACTACTCCTGTTTATTTCCCCCTCCCAAACAGTGTTCCACTGCAAAGCCATCTTTCCTCTTGTTCCACGGAGAGCCAAGCAGATGACTTCAATGAATTAGTATTGTATAATGTCTTGTTGGAAAGTGTGCATTGTGACTGAGGATTCCATGACGTACCCAAAAAATCATTGTCAAGGACTTCCTCTGGAAGTTTCTCTGAAGATGTCTGTGTTCATTGAGCCATTGAGGGAGTGGGTTTCTCTATATCATAATTTTCAGGTGTAATCATTTAACAAATCCTGCCACTGGTCGTATGGATACAAACATATACTTCAATCCAATACTATGTTGAGTCATTAATGGCTTTTAGTACAGTCACTAAAGAGATTTTTTAATGAGTTAAAGATTTGTATTCTTAGAGCTTTTAGTATTTAATAATTATATTCAATAAGAATTCATCTTTTATACATCAGCATTAAACATGAACATAATCCAATAACTGAAATATAAGGAAAAATTATATATGTCAAGATAACAGCACAAAATATAATAATAGAGCAAGTGTGTTCCATAAAGGAAGTTCCCTAATCGAAATAATTTGGAAAAATAAAAATATAGAGTAAGGTTCAGATACTCAGTGAGAAGTTCTGATGGGAAAATCAATGAAGAAGCATAAAACCAGCTGGAAAGTATTCTCAGCTGTAAATCAGCAGAAAATCAAGGTTGATCCAGCTGGATCTGGGTGCTGCTTCAGTTGGTTGTCAGCCTGTTATATCTCCATGGTTTTGAATACGAGACCATCAGACTAGCCCTTGGATTCATTCTTACTCAAGTCTGAATCAACACAGCGCCGGACCGTAACCTGTTTCAAACCTTAATTAAAACAGGTTGCGGTCCGGCGCTGTGTTGATTCAGACTTCTTCGCCTCTTTCTTGCTAAAATTGAATGGTCGCCCTCCAATTTGATCAACAAACATTGGATTTTTTGTTGTAACATCTTGAAATCACTTCAGCCCAAAAGCACAAGTAACTCTGGTATAAAAGGATTAATCTCTTTGTCGTCATATACCAAAACCACTGGAATTACTGGTGTCTCTTTGAACAGAGGGAAGACTTATTTGTACTTGAGTAAAAAGGGTCATTTACTGTATGTAGAATTTCATTGTCCTGATGATGGTCTTATGAAAAATCCTTAAAAGACCGAAACATCGACTATTTAGTCCAACCCTGCACGTGATTCATTGTATCACCTTTGATTTTCTTCTGTCTTTAGTTGAAATCATCGTGTTATTTTGTATTAGCAGTCTGGACTTTTTGTTTAGATAGACCAAAGGTTAAAATAATTTACACCTTGAATATCCAACCAATATCTGTTTAAGTACCCTATTTTATAAAAAAAAATCTTCTTTTTTGTAAATATCCTTTGTCTTGAAAACAAATAATAATCTTCAGACAAAACTAAATCCTGGTCTTTGAATTTATTTACTGTGTTAGTGTGGTAACACTTTATGTACTGATCTTTTATGACTTTCTACTCCAAGTTAATGATTCATTACAGCGATTGATTAATAACAGTTCTAGGTACCTTGATTCTCACAACAAGTCCTAATAACGTTGACGAATAGCAATTGAACAAAATCCCTTGTTGGCCTCTCTTTTATAATAAGATTGAAATAGCAGTTTTTAAAATGCACACAATGGCTGCAATGGCAGACCTGAGACATGTTCAAAGTGAGGCTTCAGTAGGTTGCACAATCAGTGCTGCTGTCCCAATAGTAGCACTCAATTTACAGACCCTGGGCACAGGTAGTTTCTCTTTCCTAGGGATTTACAAGTACATTAAATATACCAATTTGGTAAAACTCACTTCTACCATGTTTTAAGGTGAGAGCACAAGCACTTTAGTACTAGTTAGCAGTAGAAAAGTGTGCACAGTACTACAGCTATCAAAACAGGAGGGCTGAAAGGAATACATTATGGGGAAAACCACATGAAGAATGCTAGGTCAAAAACCTATTATATTGCTAGTTCGGGACAGGCAGTTACGGAGAAAATCTTGCATTTCTGTCTCCTTTCACACTGCAGATTATATTAACGTGGTTGCTATATTGTGTCAAGTGTGATGGTAGCAGCTATCTCTAGTATAGCTTTCTCCTTAATCACATACAGGACAAATATAGTTGAATTTGTCTCCTATGTATCAAGGAAAGTTATTTTTATATGTAAGATCCCTTTGTTTGCCTCCACTTTTTAGTATTGATCTGCAGCTGTTCTTTCAAGTTCTCAGAGACTTAGAGGTAAATTGTGAGTAATCTGAGGATGACATCCAACCTTACTTTAGAAGATGTTAGGGACTGTTAATCACATTGAGGCTATACAGCTCGCTATGAAAGTCGATTATTCTTACTCTATATTGCTACTGTGGTTGACAGTTCCCTTCTAGCTTTCATGTCTGAAAAAAACGTTGTTATTATCCACAGTCTTCATAGGGTCATTGTACGTGTATTCACAATCCATCAGAGTTTGCATTATGGCAACTCACTGTTTAAAAGGGTCCCCGGTCCTCCCTTCAGTGTCCTCAAGAACCCAAAAATGTATTAGTGGACTTTGTCCATAGATCAGGACCTTATTGTGGACTTCCGTGGCTTTTATTTAAGGTAAGAGGTGTGTCCAGGTCAACTATTGGACATGTAAAACCACTCATGGCCTCTTATTGTTTTTTCATGACTGTAGAACCATTGTGTGTTCAGGCACCGGTAGCTTGGAATGACCTTCTAACCGACAGACTTGCAACCCCCTAAATGACATCCTTCCGGTTTCTGTTACAGGCTCATTTGTTCTAGGTAACAGCAGCAGGTTAACAGTGAATAAAAGGTGTGCTGTATTTTTTTATTATGAAGCACATATGTGGGATATGTAGTTCATAATTAAAAATATAGCATACCTTTTATTCACTATGAACCTGCTGCTGTTACCTTGAACAAATGAGCCTGTAGTAGAAACTGGAAAGATGTAATTTAGGGAAACAGAAGAATTAAAGTGTACCATATCAGCTTTTGATTATGGAAGTCAGTCAGACAACAGAGTTAATGCATACCTCATGAGTTGACGTGATGGACTTTCCTGAACTAGTCACTGAACCCTTGCTGACAGCCATGATAGGCATTTAAAAGGATTCTCACCGCAGGATGCCTGTGGCATGCTTCATCACAGAGGCAGTCATCCAGAATGATAATGCATCTGGATGTACTTGAGTCCGGAATAATTCAATAATTAATACATGATTTAAAGAAAATTACTTCTATAGAGCTCACATACTCAAAGGCCTCAGGATGCAAAGTACTCAAAAGACCCAGCCAGAGGAGTAGACCTAAGAAACCTCTAGGACTGAAAGTCTAAAGAGCAAAGTTTTAAAGATTTTCCTAAACAACAGACGATTACCCATCGTAGTAATGGAATGAGCCACAGTATTCCAGAGCCTTGCTGTGGTATAGGAAAGTATTTACCACTCCAACAAACATGTCCAATTCTGAGAAAAACAGGAGGTTTACTGGAGGCTGAACACAATTCGCTTCTTGCAACACAACATTGGGACTTGTACCTGAGAAAGCTAGAGCCAAGATTTTGTAGCCTTCTACGCAGGACCTTAAACATGATAGCTTCATAATAGGTAGCCAGGGCAATTTCATAAGCTCCTATGAACCAATGTGAGGAAGCTCTTTACATTTTTATCTAAGGGATCCTATGTAGGTATAAAGCATTACAATTATAAAATGGGATGTCCTATTATGATACCTTTACTTGTGGGTTCTACTGATAGGATTAAAATGATCAAACATACAGGTTGGGACAAGGAGGTGAATGTTACACTTTACAGCCATTTTTCACCATAAATGATACCTAGCCTTCATCAGGACCAAAAGATCCCTAATAATTGATAACTGTGAACTTAGCTGCATTTAATTTGTGGAATAGAAAAAACATACAAGCATGCATATATTCTTGCATTCTGATGCTCTGATTTGAGTGTGCCAGCTCTATTTGGAGTGAGCAATAATAACATAAAGACAGTGATGTTATTATCCATATGTTTAATGCAATGTATTCAACATAAAACAAGCATCTGAAGCAATGCTTTAGAAAAAAACACTCTTACTGACATCAAAGCAAACCTCACCAGTGCTGGGCAAAGGGTAACTCACAAGACAATAAAACGAAAACTTGAAAAACAAACATACATATATGGCAGCAGGACCTGATTATTAAAAGACTCACCCTTAAGTGAGTTCTTATAGTCACACTCTACTTTAAACAAAGGAACAAATGCTTAATATTTGTGGGCTCATGGAAAAATCATAAATGAAAAAAGCATAGTAGGAGATCGAAAATACAGAGAGTAAAAGGGAGGGTTCCATGCCTTAGCATTCTCAACATTTTCTTACTTAGTCAAAGGAAGTGGCTAATGGCCAAACCGATCTGATTTCTCGCCCCTGAATGATACCACGAAAAAGAGTGAAATTTTCTTTATAGACCACCATCAGACAAAGAGCGTTTGATAGGGTGCCTCCATGTAGGGGGTATACTACAAGAATGTATCACACGTATTACTCAGTGCAATTGGGGAGACATGCCACGCAAATGTGTCACACGTATCAAGCGAATCCATTGGCCAAGAGGTTGTGCTATGTCCTGATGCTGTAAACTATCAACATCGTTCTGTCTACGTAGTGGAATATACTGTACTATTGATGCAGCCTAATGACTAATGCCTTGTGACCTCATCAGTTCCTCACCACAGTTATACATATATTATCCGAATTATAGCTCTATTGCATGATTGTGGGAAGTAGTGTCTATAGTGAACAATATAGAAAGCATGTTCTCTGGGTTGTTGTCTACCCCAATTATCTTATGATCCTTCATGGAATATCCTTACTAGCGAGAGTGTGGTACCAATAAAGACAAAAAATGGAGGATGTCTCTCGTAAAGTTCCCATTATTGCCATAGCACATGAAGTGTCAGCCTTTATTTTTTAGGGGCACAAGTTCAATCGGTCATGATTGTGTAATCTCATGAATGGAATATTCCATTATTCTCTCTTTAGACACCAATATTGTGTGTATCTATTGTGTAATTTACCAACTTGGGCCTACATTTATAAAAAGATTCACACAATGCAACAAAGCAAGCCACCATGCTACGCTGTGCTGCGTGAAAAGGTGAACTTTTTAGCTGCCTTGCACCAATGCAGGCCCCCTTGTATTGTGTTGCAGGCCAAGGGGCACCTTCCTGCACAAAAACAATCCTTAGTTGCATTTCCCTCTTTCTATGTGTGCTGCAGAATGCAGCTAACTTAGAAAGAGGAAACAACAAGAAGAATTAAAGAGATTTCTCCTTGTTGCATCTCTGTACCCGAAATGCATTGGGTGAATGAGAAATGTTGAAGTAATGGAACCTGCTAACACGCATTTAATGAGAAAATATCATTGAAAACCACAATAAAAAAAGAATGAGATAAAGAATAATGTATTCGAAGATTCTGTATTGAAACATGAGAAAGTAACAAGAGGACTAATATTGGTCCATAACAAAGAGTGTGCACACCTTGAACCTGAGGGCAGCACTCCTGCTCTCACCTATCGCAATTTACTTGACAGTGTTCCTAGACAAAACACTCAACAAGGGAGTCGCACAGAGTTAGGCATCCATGGAAGATT
The DNA here is from genome assembly GCF_964263255.1 of Lissotriton vulgaris. Lineage (NCBI taxonomy): Eukaryota > Metazoa > Chordata > Amphibia > Caudata > Salamandridae > Lissotriton > Lissotriton vulgaris. The sequence goes on along the minus strand of NC_141696.1, from coordinate 243,774,831 downwards.
GATGAAAAGTTAACAAATATCAAGAGTGCAACTGCTGGCTAAAACAAAGATTTATTCAGTGTGTCTACCTCCCACAGTTAGCACCAACCCCAAGAGACAAGATGAATTTGGAAGACATTGCTTTAATCACAACTAACAAGGCAGAGACCTTAGCTTACACAACAGAAGAGGCAGAAGAAATCTACGGATTGATAAAAGAGACAAGAGCCTTCAGCCCACAATTGAGCACTGCTAATCAATTACTAAAACAACTTGAATATATAAGTAAACGGGAAATCAGCAAACGGCTACACGCCACCACATTAATTCACTATCATCGAAATAAACGCATACCGAGAGGTTTAAGAATAGCACTTAAACCGATGCTGTGCAGGAACAACAAATCCTTTCTAAACAAGTGGTACCAAATTTTAAATAAATGCAGCTTAGATCTGATTCTATTGATAGTGGAGGAACTATCCAAAGAATTAAAAGAAGTCGAAATAGAATTGGAAACAGTCAAAAGTGAACTCAACAAATATGATGATTTAACGACACTACTTGAAGATATCAATAAGAAATTGGAGAAATATGCGAAAGAAATTGAAGACAGAAAAATCAAAAAATACAAAAGAGACACAGTTGACTATAAACTGGAAGAAGTTTACAGTTGGGCGGAGGTTTATAATCAAAGAAAATGGCAAAAACCGACCAGCAACATCACCTCCTCTCAGGAGAGCGTCGTATCAGATTCGGACACAACTCAGAACAGAAGACCCATAGAAAAGACAGTACAAACAGGTCAAAAAGTCCAAACAGATAAGGCTTTTTTAGATGTAAGCCCGGCAGCCAACAATGTACCGACAACATCCGCAACTGCAGAACCTTCAAAACCAGGAGGGGAAAGAGAAAAAGAAAAACCAAAGGAATCAGAAGCGGAACGCGAACTGAGATCCAAGAAAAAGAAGATGAACTTGTCATAAACATCTCAGACAGGTCATTATCCAAGGCACAGTTGAATTTACTGAACAAAGGAATTTCATTTGTCCCAGTATACAAATCCAATCCTGAAGAGACGGAAATAGCCTTGTTTAAATTCTTTCGGACTTTGAGGTTAAAGAACTTTTTTAATACTCTTCCGCCTACAGACAAAGAACCAAGTACAACTAAGGAATTCAAAGTGAAAAGCACATTCTGCGCCCCAATTTCACACAAAACAATTGATGCATATGAGCGTGTCGTTTTCACAGAAATTAAGAACATCAATTATCAAAGTGGAACTAAAAGTAACTTTTCAAAGAAGGAATGGAACACTTTGAACACCTTAAAAGAGATGACTGATATAACCATCCAAAATGCGGATAAAGGGGGAGCGCTGGTTGTAATGAACTCAACCTTTTATAAAGAAAGTGTCAAACAACATCTACAAGACACAACCATCTACCACAAATTAGAACAAGACCCTACGGAAACTTTTGCAATCACACTAAAAGAGATACTAGACAAGGCTCTAGAATTGAAATGGATCACAAACAAGACTTATCAATTTTTGAACATAAAATACCCAAGGAGACCACAGTTTTACATGTTGCCTAAGGTGCACAAGCACCTAACTAACCCACCGTTTAGGCCCATAGTATCAGCTTGCGGATCCTTGTCCGAACCCATCGGACAGTATTTAGATTGGTTTCTACAACCACTAGTTCAAAACTGGTGCACCCATATTAAAGACACTACTGCATTCTTGAAGGTTTTAATGGAAGTCAAGATCCCGGAAAATGAAGAAATATGGCTGAGCTCTATAGATGTCACTGCACTATATACCTCGATCCCCCACAATGAGGGACTCGAAGCAATGGAGTGGTGCCTATTAAAGAATGAAGTTGAGGGTTCAGAAAAAATTTTCCTGATGGAAATTCTACATTTTGCACTTTTCCATAGTTATCTGGAATGGGACAATGAATATTATGCACAATGCAGTGGGACCAGCATGGGCTTTGCTGGAGCACCGTCCTACGCGAACATTTTTATGTCCAAATTTGAAAGCGAACACATATTGGATAACCCAGACTGGCAAAGAGGATTGCTAGTCTATAAACGGTTTATCGACGACATATTCATTATGTGGAAAGGCAAGAAAGAAGAACTAATAACCAACATAGAGAGATTAAATTTGGTACATGGCAGAATCAAGTTCACACATGTGATTGATCAACAACAACTATCCTTTTTGGATGTGAAAGTCGCCATCAAACAGGGTCAAATTAGCACCAGTGTGCATATAAAAGAAATGGATCGCAACAGTGGGTTGCATTACTTAAGCTTTCATCACCAGGCCTTAAAACGACATCTACCAATGTCTCAATTTATCCGGTATAAAAGGATTACATCAGACTCCAAGGAGGCTTCCGAAACTATCGACAGACAGATCGTGAAATTTGGCAAAAGAGGTTATCCTAACCAACTTCTACAAGAGTCCAAAACCAAAGTCATGTCTCTAACAAGAGAATCACTATTAACTCAAAAAGACAAAACCGACCAAAAACTTACAGTGTGTGTATTGAAACATTCTATGCAGTCAGCAAAAATCGCAAGTATCATGAGAAAACATTGGGCCATTATCACCCAAGAACCTGATTTACAACCGTTGTTTGCAAACCAGATAACATTTGCATACAATAGATCCAAGAATTTAAAAGAATTGCTCAAATGCAAAAGAAAGGAATCTGCAGAACCAATGCATAAAGGAATGCGCAAATGTGAAAACTGTACACATTGTAACAACGTAATGACAGGATCATCCTTCACACACCCCAGAACGGGAAAGGTTATACAGCTAAAACACTCAAGTACGTGTGATACCAAAGGTGTCATTTATGGGATTAAATGCCCATGTGGTAAGTTATACGTTGGTCAGACGGAGCGCAAAGTTAAGGTAAGAATAACCGAGCACAAGAGTAATATTCGGTTAAAAAATTTGAAATCAACAGTGGCAGCGCATTGGACAGAAACAGGACATAATATTGCTCAATTGCGCTTCACCATACTAGAAGTGGTAAAAGCACGCCCTGATGTTGATACACACAAAATGAGATTAAGATCTGAATACTTTTGGATAAAAAAAATGGGGAGTCTCCAGCCAGACGGGCTCAATGATAGACTGGAACTAGCATGCTTCTTATAAACCTTAAATTACCATACTGGATTTGTCCTGACAAGGCTGAGGTTACCAGTGCTTGTTTAGTTAAAGCAATTACTACAGACTTCAATATGGACTGTGTTTGAAAGGAACTAAGTTATAATTTGCGTTATATTTTGTTTTATCCACACATTTACATAGCATTTATATTGTGTTTCATGTACACGGTTTGTCCTATTTGGCTTTTTATAAACTCAAGGTACCCAGTAAACGAGAGTACATATCTACCACTAGATTTCTGCCCGTTTCAAAATGGCCGATGTTTTTTCCACCAGGTTGTTATCGATTTGCAAAGAACAAGAGCGTAGAAACTGTTTTATATGTGAGGTTTTCATATTCACTGTATACATTCAGAAATGACTGACATTCAGTTGAGCAGACATTTATTTACCATGTGGTTCAATTATGAAAGCTTCGTGCATGTGATACTACATCAGCTTAGCGGAGGTTCATTTTGTATATATATTTTTTTTGTCATCTATGGACAGATTGAATAAGAGTAAATAGTAACGTAATTTAGATTGTTCATTAAGGATTTAGTTTAAACTAACATAGTCAGATCACTCGTGGAAAAGTAACGATCACGTGACCGGACTCTTAACCAATCAGAGAAGGTATAAGTTCAAATGCTTACAGCGGGAACTCAATGCGGCAGGGATTGGATTAGACGGCAGGAGGCTTTCACGCCAAACATTTCAGTAAGTACTGGCGAGTAATGTCGAGTGAACGTGGGCATATCGTACTTAGCAAGGCACTCAGATGGGCTACTTATGATTAGCACAAAAGTTTATTTAGATTTTTTTACAGTTGGAATTCTAAAACGTTTCGTATGTGTTTTAGCATATTTTTTGAAATCAGACAGAGACATTAAGTATTACGAATTCGTATGATTTACCTGTGATTTCCTGAAAACTTTGTAAACGAAAACGTGAAATGTGATTGAGATAGCATGAACATAGCTTGGGGCTCATTATGTATTCTTTATTCTTTTCGTAGAGACCCCCGACGAAGGGTCCATTTGTACCCGAAATGCATTGGGTGAATGAGAAATGTTGAAGTAATCGAACCTGCTAACACGCATTTAATGAGAAAATATCATTGAAAACCACAATAAAAAAAGAATGAGATAAAGAATAATGTATTCGAAGATTCTGTATTGAAACATGAGAAAGTAACAAGAGGACTAATATTGGTCCATAACAAAGAGTGTGCACACCTTGAACCTGAGGGCAGCACTCCTGCTCTCACCTATCGCAATTTACTTGACAGTGTTCCTAGACAAAACACTCAACAAGGGAGTCGCACAGAGTTAGGCATCCATGGAAGATTGATGAAAAGTTAACAAATATCAAGAGTGCAACTGCTGGCTAAAACAAAGATCTCTGGTAGGGAGGCATCCCATTCTGTCACAATTGTAGTTCTACCAGTGTAGGTAATTGTGGGGATGTGTCAAAATGCATGGGTAGATGAGTGGGAACACCCACACTCCACCAATAGAATGCCCCCCTTTTACCGAGTAACCCAAGACAGAAATGTATCTATTTTTAGATTTATCAAGCCAGGCAGGACCATGCAAGGTGACCTTGTGCGGCTTGCTAAATATCAATTAGGCTTTGCCTCACCCCTGCACCTCCTTACATGGCGCAAGGCAAAACCTTTATAAATATGCCCCTAGCTGTATATATCATGGGATATAATCATCATCAATCTTTAGTTAACTTGCAGCTTATTGCATCGGATTGCCCAAGATATCGATTTTTTGTATATACCGGGTGTATTTTATGCAGTGAACTGTGCCACCAAATGAGGTGGCTCTTGTATATTATTGAGGCATGAACATGAGATATCATCGTTAAGACTTACTTGGTGGCCCTTAAGATTATAAATACATCTCTAGGAGTAGTTTGGACATCTTACTGGAGGTATCACAGGCTCTACTTTTCTCAATTCTTGCCCTGGTCGCACAACAGGTGGTCCATCGGGATCAGACAGGTTTTATACCCCATAGATCTATGGCCTATAATACATATTTTTTTACCCAAGCAATCGACTACCTGTCAGCCAATAAGTGCAAGGAAGCAATCTTAAGGCTTGATGCAGGAAAAGCATTCGACCTTGTAGACTGGCAGGCTTTATTTTGTATATTGGTAAAGTTTGGTTTTCACGAAAAGCTGGTCAAAATGCTAAAAGAGCTTTATACGGACTAAAAGGCAAACATTGGGATCAATAAAGAAGAAGCAGGTGTAGTTAAGATTTGGTGTTGGACGAGTCCGGGTAGGCCATTGCCCCCTTTTATTTTTGCTTTTTATAGAACCTTTGGCAATAAAAATCTGTAACAATCCCCAAATAGCGCCCCAGTTAGTGGACATGGTAAACAGCCTTTACAACAAAACTTTTACAACGCACTACCATTACGACGCAACCATTACAACGCAAACCATTACAACGCATTGCGCTGGGGGGCGCTCTAGGATAGGGAATAGATTTAATTTACTATCCAACACCTTCCCTACTATCCACGGGGACTGGAGTTGGAATAGTAAATTAAACTATTCACTATCCAGCACCCGAAAGCGCTATGCGTTGTAATGGTATGCTTTGTAAAAACTGCGTTGTAACGGCATGGGTGGTAAAAGCATGCGTTGTAACGTCATACATCCGTGGACATGCCAAAGATTACATTATTTGCAGAAGACATCATTCTTTATCTATTAGCAGAGCCAACTAAGATCCTCAATGCATTTGATGAAATACTTGCTATCAGAGGGGTATAGTTTGTACCAAGCAAAGACCAAGGTACTTTGGTTTAATACTCCTTCTGCATCACTTCCTTTTCTTCTCCCACATATATGTTATTACCTGACCTCTGAAGGCTGTTTAAAAGTCTCCTACACAGAAAACGCTGGGGCCGTATACTGAGTTTTAAAATAAAATAGCTTAATAAAGGACTGCATTACTGCAATCCACTCTGCTTCTTCCAGAAGGGATTTATCAAAATACCACCTCTTGCTAATTCTGGACCGTGTAGGATTCATGTGAATACAAAAGGAAATAGCTGAGTTATCTGAAAAAGAGTTGGAAATAATATCCAGCTCTCCTCTGGAAAGCAGATTATCATTAAAAAAAAATCTATACAGGAGGTGGTCTCGTACCTAGAAGAATAGCAAGTATAGTGTGCCTCCCTGGACGACTTTGACGCGATGGGTCCAGCAAGGCAAAATCTTGTTTCATCCTATTTATCATTTTAGTTGATTTAGGCTTAGTTGCTTTTTAGCTGGATTTTTATTTTGAAGTATAAAAGCAGATATCTTGAAAAAAATTGAAAGGCCCTGCCCCCCCCCACCATTATGAAACCAACAGAACAAACCAATAAGTCATAGATCTAGGATAAAGCCGACGTATCATCAGATATAGGACTGTAGTAATTCAAAAGATCAAACACTACACCTCTAAAATACATTTTTAAATAAATCCATCGACCATGAACATCTCGACTGGTTTTTAGTACTTCACAGTTGCAATAATTTGAAAATATAATCAGCACCCCACGAGCAGACACATTTGCAGAAGCAAAATAGGCTTGATTATACCCCTTAGGTAGAACCAATTTAGGTGAATTTGACTTAAAATGAGTTTCGTGCAAAAACAACACCTGTGGGAAAAAGGAAAGCAGCCAAGTCAACATTGTATTTGGTTTTCTTGAATTCAAAAATCCATTCGCATTGCACAAAATTATCTTGATACTGTCCATTTGTATCCAGATGACAACTTTCATGACATGAGAAACATGTAAACTTAGATACTGAAAGCAAAAGCAAAAGAAACCAACTATGTGAAAACCATTAAAGACTTTGATCCACTTGTTTATTGCTACTGCCCCGACCCAACCCCCACCCAGCCCACCTTATACTATCTGAAGGATGCCATGGAATTGCATCCTGTCCTGCCAGAATCGCCTCCTCCCCACCATCCCCACCACTTCCCCGCATAAACCCTGCAGACCACAACAACGAAAGGAAAGAAGGGAAAAAAAGATAAGTACCAATCTTAAATACATCCTTGGGTTCTGATTAACTTTAAAAAGTCTTGAGCTTCAGAAAGAACATTAAAGATCTTAAACTGTCCTTCCCAAAGAACTTTGAGTTTCGTAGATTGGACTAAGGAGGCTTGAGCGCCAACAGATCTAAACTCAAAGGCTAGTTGTTGGAATGATTTGCTGACATCACGGAAAGATCAGAAAAAATCTTCATAGCGGTGTTTTGCAGGACTGTAAATGTCTTCTGCTGGATTGCTCTTGTGAGAACTGCTCCTTGATCCGAAAGTCTGAGAAATTAACCAAGATAGTTTGTGGATATTTAGCCCTGATCTGATGTCAGTAAAGCTGAAGATGGGGAAGGAGTTGAGAGCTCTGAGCCACTAGAGATTGGGTCTCCACCATGCTCAGTTTATGTCGTTTATGCAGGTGTGAACCACCTGCTTCCACCTTCTCCTCTTCAACCAGTGACTGGTGCTGCTGAAAAGAGAAAACGGAAGCGGCTGCCAGAGGCTCCATCTGTTTATCTCACCAGCCAGCTACTCTGCTTTGGGAGGCTTTCTTGTGTTGTTTAGGGGAGATGGGAGGGACCGGTAAAGCAATTGTAGTATGAAGCTGTCCCATGACAGTAGGGTGCATATAATTTTAGCTTGTAGGGATAGAGAGAAAAAATATATACCAGCAGTGGATATATCTTTATGTCAGTGGCTGCCCCCAAGTTTCGCTGCTGATGACTGCAGAACTGGCTCTCCCGGCACGCCCCCTATTTCCTCAGAAGACACAGATGCTGGTGTTCTCCTACAAGGATCTCCTGTGGTGGCGTAGCAGCTTCGCTTGCAATGCAGACAGTAATGTAGTTTGAGCTGGTCACACAGCAAAATAACGTTGCTGCTTAGGTCTATGGAGGATTTTTTTTTTCTTGTTTATTTGGTTTAGAAGAAAAACGAAGGAGCTTTCAGGCTCCGTATCTCAGCTTCTGCTGAGATCTAAGCATTGCCCTCTTCTTTATCCGCGCCTCCTCTCCAGAGGGTGGCCCAGCAGGAGCAATTTCTAGATTTCCCTGCTTGCCTATTAAAGGTTAATGTGATTTTTGGGGGGGACAGAGGAGGAAGGAGGTAAAGGTTAATGAATAGGAGTTAGAGGCGAGGAAAAAGGGAGAGCAAGGAGCTCTCACAGGTGAATGCTGGTGATCACTGGTGACTGTTGTGCTGGAAAGGAGGAGAGTGGAGGAACAAAGACAAAGAAGGAGAGGCAGGGAAGGGAAGAGTAGGAGAAAAGGAGAAGCAGATGGAGGAAAAAGAGGAAGGGAAGAAAAAGGAGAAAAGCGAAGAAGGGTGGTAGGGTAACAGCCATAGACAGGTTTGTTTCACAGTTACCTGTTGTAGAGGGACCTTGACTCTCATTAACCAGCATTGTTGGTGTTTCACCGTTACAAGTACTGATTATATTCTCTTTTATTCTCTTAATGAAGCAATTCTTATTAGCTCTCCTTAATGCCTAATGCTATTTTTCAATTCCACTTCATAATTTATATGATCAGTTGTGTTTTTTTAACTTCACCATATATGTTCAAGAGTTTTATATTTCCTTTTGCTAGTCTAAGATAATTAGAGTACCATTTTTATGAGAGCGAGCATCCATCTTGGGGGGCAGCTGTCTAAAGAACTTAAGATGGCTGCATAAAGGTTTTCAATATAATCATCTAGAGTTTTTATTTGGCCGTTAGGTGGTGAAGTAAAATGCTTCAAGAATGTTTCAGCATTGATACGATCCCAGGGTCTTTTAAGTGCTGCGGACAGATCTGGAGGTGTTTTTGATCTACTGGTAGTGTGAGTATGAAAGTGACTAAGGAACAGTCTGCCTAAGTTAAGGTAAAAAAATGCCCAGACTTTTTTTGACTTTAATATTTGAAAAAAGGAGGTTTAAAGTATGGGCAGCTCTATGAGTGGAGCCGGTGATCCATTGTTTGAGTTGGAGGGTTTGCATGTTGTTCTTTAATTGCCTGCTAATTTTTACCTGGCATTTCTCTTATTGAAATCAGCAGGGCCTCTGGAACCCTTTCCAGCAGAGATGGGTGCAAATGGGCTTGACTTTATCATGCCTGCGGCACCCCCTACAAGCATGCACTGCATGTGTCCACTGATTACATCCACAGCATGCATTCTTGCAGCACCCTCCTTTTTGTCACCCATTGACTGATAGACCAGGCCTCTGAACAACGATTGCAATCAAAAGATCCTCACTGCTTGTTCGGGGAAAAGGTAAAAAGCATAAAAATGTTAAAAACACAGTGCCCCTAAATTTACTAGGTCTATGCCCATTCAAAAAAGGGTAACTCAGATTTTTAAAGCTGGTCGAACAATATAAAAAAGATGTTGATTCCCCCAACTACAAGGTGCCCAGAAATAGAAGTAGTCACAATGTTCGAAAGTGGCATTAAATATTAATTCATACAGACTGAAGATCCTAGAGTGCAGTCTCACTGTTTTAGGAAATGAGTGGCAGCAATTCCAATTAGCCGTTATTTTTATCGCCCCTTTACATATATACTAGATCGCTGACCAATAAAGATGAAGGTTGAAAGATCCTCACTTCCTCTTTGGAGTGGTTTAAACCTATCACGGCCTCGAGCAGGTAAATAACATACACATTTTAAAAACACTGTGCCCCTAAGTTTTGCAAAGTCTTTGCCTCTTCAAAAAAGGTTACATTTTATTTTTAAAACGGGTCCGATGATATAAATGGGATGTTGATTACCCACAACTACAAAGTGTTCAGGAATAGCAGTAGTCACAATGTGCAAAAGTTGCATTAAACATCAATAGAAAAAGAAACTAAGGGCTGATTACGATGTTAGTCAGAAACTAAACCTCCGACTCCTTGTCGGATTCAGTTCTGACTGACTCGCGGTCAGCGGTTCCGAACGATTATGATGCTCGAACACCGTTCGGAAAGTCTCCCATTGACTTCATTGGGCACCTGTGTTCCTACTGACAACACAGGCGCCCATTGAAATAAGGGGTGTTTGCGGAAAACTTTGTACCCTGTCGCAGGCACCCCATGATGTCTGCCACATTATGCATGCTTTAAAGAGGGAAGCCATGGGTACACCTAGGGGCCACAACTGGAGGCCTCTGGGTAAAGTGGGGCCTGCTGATGGCCCCAAAGTCAGTTTCCGACAGCCGTTCCTTGTGGAACAAACCGAGTCAGAAAGGCTGTTGGAATACGACATCGTAATCGGTCAGTCGGAACACTGTCCACTGAGCTGTACAAACCAGCTTCGACAGAATCAGATTCTCCGAATTCCAGTAGGGACTGAGTTGGAATCACCAAACAGTTTCCATTTCCAGTCGGTCGGAAATGTTTCTGAGTGGGTCGGAAACATGGTTTCTGACATGGGTTGGAAAATCTGAATGCTATTCGGAGCCGGTCCGAGCGACATCATAATGAGTGTTTTGAATACCACCGACTCCTACATGAAATCCAGCTTCTGAAGTTTGGTTTACACACATTGTATGATTATGTGGTGTGATTTTATAGGTCACTCATTATACCTTCATTAATTGAAGTCTTACTTTGAGCAATCAGGCAAAAGTGTAACAAAAAACAAACATTTATATCACATATTTGTTGTTTTACAGATAGCATCACAAGTGACAGTATATGTGAAATTAACACTTAGACAAATTAGTAATCCTCCAGAAGCAAATGATGTTAAGAAGTTAATCCTATGCATGCAAAAGGGATCGTGTTATGGTGCATGGTGCACCCTTATTATTATGCTGCGAAGACATTAGTGAATGATTAAGTATTAAAGAATGGGGAGTCACAATATTTTCAAATTGCCATGTGCAATGCACGTTTTTTCAGTGCATGCGATGAAACACATGTAAGTATTTTAAAGAGCACTGGGTGCCAAGACAAATTCAAGACTATGACAGACTCAAAGACAACAATCCTTCTTCCAACCCCTAGACCTCTTTCTTAGCTGACTCCCAACAGCAAAGTGATCAAGAGAGAAATTGCATCAGTCCTGAAATATATGCCTTTTCTCTAAAGAAAATCGACAACAATATGACAATGATTTCAGCATTTATCTAGTGACCTTCCATGCACCCCAGACAACCAGGGGTACCACGGGTACCACGGGCTAAAAGAGTTACAGATCTGGTAAAGCCTCTTCTTTGTGTTCTATGTAGTCCATTCTTTTGATGCTGGTGGGGTTGGAGTGACTGTTATTCCATACAAAGGCCTAGTATTGGAAATATGTTTTTGGATAGAATACAGCTCCATATTACTGGGAACAGGGGCAATTAGTATCTAAATTGCAGCTTGTCACCTAGATTGCAGAATTTCAGATCACAAAGGGATGTTCTGGGGACCTCTCCATATGCGTGTGTTTCATGTATGCCTGTTTCCTTTGTGCACCAATCACTTTGCCAGTTCTTGAGTTGCAGACCAGACACAAAGGCATTCGTGTTGGAATCGTTTGTTCAGCCAGAAGTCCAGATTTGTAGAATTGCATTTCCTTACTTTTCAGTGATCCTTTGAACTCTGGCTCATGTGAAGAGAAGAGAGTCTAAGTTTCTTTGGATTGTGGCAACTCCATTCAGACCACTCTAATTGAGTTTTCCTCGACCTCTGTAGTTATCTCTAGATTGTTTCAATGTTCTTCCAAATTTTGAGCAGCGCTTTCGAACTATGGGGGTATCTTCAAAATTAATTACAATTAAAATTAAAATGAATCTACAGCCTGAAGCTTGGTTAATTTAATTTAAGTTTATTTTATTTTGTATTAGGTATAGCACGTAGAATGCAAGAAGAAATCAAGCTTTTAGGTGTACATAAAACATAACGGATAGCATAAAAACATGAATGAAATTATAAAAGCAAATGTTTTTAATTTCCTGAGCTTCAAAATCAAATCATAGTATTTTTCCTGCACAGATTTTCCAGCTTTTATCTTTATAAATGTATCCAGGGAAAAATGATAACATAAAAACAATTTGCAGGGTGTGGTTTTGACGCCGACTTAAGATGGCGTGACCGCACGAAGCTCCAATAGACCAGGGAACCTCTTTTACACCCGAAGACCGCTTTAGCACTTGCCGAGGGATGAGACTTACGGGGTCTCTCCCTCAATCAATGGTAAGTCGCTGGAGTTATTTCTAACTCCAGCTTCATTGAATTTCAGGGCTACAATGGCCCAGGGGATTTCTCCTCATTTTAAAGTCGCGCCAGCCATTTTGAAGGCGAGCGAGTTTCCTTCCTGAAAGAGGCAGCCTTTTTTCATCATATGGTTCTCAAATCGCCTATGGCAAACTTAAATGGGCTAACTTCTGCCATGTTCATTTCTAAGAAGATACGCTCATTATGTTTTGGGAACCTTTTTCCTCATAGTAATTCATTCGTGTGTAATAATTTCTTCATTATACGTCAGATATGTCAAAAACCTTTATTATATGGACATTAGTCACTGTCTCTTGAATCTTCATCTCTGTTATTGGATAGGGAGGTCCACCCTGTGGTTTTCTGACATATTCCTGTGTGCCTCAATCTTTTTAGAGCTGTGGTTTTCTTCTCCTTACTGTGTTACTGAAACTGCCTTACATTTTTTAAGGTTTTACTTTTTATACACAATTTATGCAGTGCTTCATATCACCTTCTTTTCTTTTATATGGGGAGATTAAGAAACCTTAAACTTTCAGTTTCCTCCAAACACATTGCGCAGTCTGACTCCGACTCTACTCATTGTGACATGAAGGGCAACCCTCCTCATAAATTTGACCCTTCACCAGCTGCCATTCCAAAATTGCAGCTCTCAAGCAAGATATCTGTGTTTCCACCAAGAGACTAAGGGGTTCCTTAGGATAGCTGGCGGACTTAGTCCGCCCGCCACCCTATCGATCTTAGGGACCGCCCGCCATAAGGGCGGGGGTCCCGGGAGGGGGATTAGGATGCGCCCGCCACAGTGGCGGGTGCATCATGCATGTTTAGCATTGTGGCGGGCGGTGCTCTCAGCACCACCCGCAACAATGCTAACAATGCATTAATGCATTTGCATTAACAAAGCGGCAGGCACCGCGCGGTGCCTGCCGCTTTGTTAATACAAATGCTGGGGGGTACCACAGGTACCCTCCGTGTGCACCCCCCACCTGTTCTTCACTTCAGGGGCCCGCAGGGGGCCCTCGAAGTAAAGACCGCATGCATGTGTTTTTGCCCATCCTAATATGGCTGGCAGTGTCTAATAGACACAGCCACCATGTTAGACCTTTTCCGAGTACAAGAATAGCGAAACAAAAATATTGATAACATAAATATAGATGTACAAAATATTGTTTTTATATATAAAATAAAATAATAAATATTAAATGCATTAAATGATAAACCTAATTTAAATAATATACATTTTAACAAAAATAACAGGTGAATTTAACCTAAAAAAATTAAACATACATATATAATAATTATTATATCTATTTACTGTAAAACAATTCATAAACGAATAATTTACATTTATTTTATAATTAAAAAAAATATATATAAAATTCAACTTACAAATATAATGCCAATTACATAAAATGTATGTTATAAAACGAACTATTATTAATTAAAACAAACTATTTAAAAATATTGAAACTTGGGGGGCGTGGCCAAGATGGCGACAGAGTAAGACGCTTTCTCGTGTCCCTCCGGTGCCAAACCCGTCTTAGCATTGTACGGCATGTTTAGCGGCGTCCTGTTCGGCTCTCAGAGGCTGGCGGTGGACCCCTGAGTGGAGGGGTATAGCCCGGTGCTGCCAGCGGGGCCGGAGATCGCCTGGAGCGGTTTGTGGAGTGGCGGCGGACTGAGGCCTGGTGTGCCTCGTGGTGAGCCTCGGCCTTGCGTGAGGGAGGGGCTGGATCTCCTGTTCCGAGACGGCACAGGTAGGACGTCAGCAGGGGACCGCGACGGTCTCGGGCCCCGCGGCTCCCGACCTGCCCCTTGCTTGGACTAGCACACGTCTCCAGGGGGAAGCAGCTGCCTTGGACCCCACGACTGCTGGAAGACGAGCACTGGTGGTCGGGCCGACTGAACCTGCGAGCACGGCGGCCGCGGCGCTGCTCCCACGCCGTCTCTACCTGCCGCCCGGGGCAGGCCACCCGGCCGAACTGCCTCACCGGACGGGGTCCTGTTGGGGCCCTTTGAGCGAAACGGGAGGGGTGAGAGACGCCGCTGGCCACTGGGGGCATTAGAAGGAGCTATGGTTTCGGCAACCCGAGGCCTAGGAATCCCCGACCTGTGGTGACTGCCGGGCCCGGGCTCGGGCTCCCTGCTTGGAGGTGGCGGTGGGGATGCATCAGAGGAGAGTTGCAACGGACTAAGCTTTTGGAGCTCTGCAATCTCGGACTATCTTCTGCCGGGGGAGCTGCACGGTGAGGAGCGGGAGCGCGCTCCTGCCGGGAGGCCACAACTGCGGTGCCGCCTGAACATTTGGTGGCCGCCACATCGAACAGCCGGACTCAGCTAGAGCAGTATTTGCCCTTTCCATTCCCCCCGTCTCCGACCTGATTGGGTGCTTGCGCAACCCTACAGCATTTCTGGCTCTACTTGAACTGGCCTTGTGGGCCCACGGCACTCAGCCCCCCCTCCGGGAGTAGCAGGAGGTCTGGCGGTGGCATACAACAGGTGGAACGAGCAGGGCCGCCCTGCCTCCCTGCCGAAGTGGGTGTCCCAAGATGTCCAACACGCGCAAGGGGAGGTCTGGGAAAGATGGCGCATCGAAATCCTCCCAGCAGCCGGCTTCTCCCGGTGCCAGCGGGTCATCCAAGCAGTCGGAGGATGAGGCCCCCGCAACCAAGGCCTTTATGACTGAGCTCTTCGCCTCTATTAAAGAAGATATCTCCGAGCTTCGTGCTCAGTTGACGTCGGATCTTCGGGAAGTGCGGAGGGATGTAGATGGCATTGGAGAGAGGGTCGCAACGCTGGAGGATCATGATCTGAGCGTGGCGAACAATGTCCACCGGTTGCAGCAAGACATCATCCGACTCACGGAACAGAATCTAGACCTCCAGGCCCACTCGGAAAATCTGGCGAACCGTTCCCGACGGAACAACAACCGCATCCACGCGGTGCCATGGGACGGTGAGGCAGGGGACCTGCGTGGATATGTCCAGGCGCTCTTCCTACAGATCTTGGACGAGGAGGAGGTGCAGGACATTAGGATGGATAAAGTGCATAGATTCGGCCTGCCCAGGCGAGGAGGGGGGCCCCCTCCGGACATTCTAGTGTATGTACATGACTTCCAGTTGAAGGAACGCATCCTGCGGAAGGCCAGAGCCGTCCCGTCTTTACAGTTTAGAGAGCACCGTCCGCAACTCTACCAGGACCTGGCAGCATCGACCCTCCAGAAGAGGCGTGAGTTCCGACCTGTGACCTCCTTCCTGCGGGAACGCAATATCTCCTACTCGTGGGGTCATCCCTTCCGCATCATATTTAGGTGGCAAAATAGACTGGCACAGATTCGTTCTCTTCAAGTGGCAAAGGATCTTTTAGGTTTGGATGACACCACGCCTTCGCAGGAGGCGAACACTTCACCGTCACGGAGGCGTTGCCGGTCCTCATCATGGCATAGAGTGGGCCCGTCCCCGGACCGGAGGCGGCCGGACCGTACTGCTAGTCTGCAGGAGAGAGGGGAAGCGGTGGCATCGGTGGCATCGGCCACTTTGGCAGATTCCCAACAAAGCTCTGGAGCGGCCTGAGCCTTAAGCCGCTGATGGTTTGGTGCCAGAGGGGCACAAGTTCATGGGTCCTGTGGGTTTGATTGTACTTTTGGAGAAGACACCCCGGACCGTGGCCCTGGAGGACACTACGTTGGTGCCCCAACCCCATCCCCAGTCCAGGGGGGCCCTTACAGACTATGGTCTACTGGAACTGCAAGGTTCAGGTTCAGTGCACTGTGTTCTTTTTTCATGTTTTCCCTGTTCTTCTGTTTGCAGGTGGGGGTGGGGGGAGTGTCTGGGGGGGGATTGTGCAGGGGGGGCAATGGAGACCAGGGGAGGGGGGGAATGAAGGGGTGGTGGCGACCGATGAATGTTTGGGATGTGTGCTGTTCCCTCTGGAAGGTTACTGGGCGGGTCATTGATGATGGTATTTGTATTCAGGTGATGTCAATGTGCTGTTCTCTGCTGGAGATCCTATGCCTCGTGTTGAGTGTCTGCCCTTTGGGAGGCCTTGCAGCGTGGGACATGTGGTGGGAGAGAAGGCTTGGGAGTCGGACGGGGGTGCTTAAGGATGGGGCTGGCCCTGGGAGGGTGGAGTGGATGTTGGGGAAGGCCAGGGGGCGGGCTCTGATCAATCTATTGGGCACACAGCAAGGGGGTTTCATGTTTTATTATGCCTGTAAATGTGGGCACTTGGAATGTGAAAGGTCTCAACTCCCCGCAGAAGCGCCAGAAGCTATGGAAGTATCTGTCGGATCATCATCTTGATGTAGTGGGTCTCCAGGAGACTCATTTAGCTAAGAAAGATGAACTTAGACTCCGACACAGACACTTCCCCCTCATCTATAGGGCATCTGCGTCCACCAAGCATAGGGGGGTGGCTCTCCTGTTTAGGGCGTCCCTTCACTTTCAGCCTATGGGGGTGAGTGGCGATAAGAAGGGCCGTTGGTTGATGGTGAAGGGGTCGTTATATGGTCGACAATGTACTTTTGTGGTAGTGTATGCTCCCAATGCTAGACAGAATAGCTTTCTACAGGAATTGCTGGACAAGGTGGGGGATTTTGTGGAGGGGCACTTGTTCCTTTTGGGGGACTTTAACATGGTGTGGGACAAGGACATGGATAACTCAGGCGCTCAGAGGGCGGAGTCTGGGGTCTTCTCAGATGAAACGCAGCGGCAATTGGGTGACCTGGGGTTGGTGGATGGCTGGCATTTTTTGCATCCCCAGACCAAGGATTACACCTTCTTCTCCCACGTCCATCGCTCTTACTCTCGCATAGACCATATTTTTGTAAGTCAGGCCCTTAGGGGAGATATTCGAGTCTCCAGCGTTTTTCCACTCTCTGTATCGGATCATAGCCTGGTGGTTCTTGGGTTGCATTGGTCGGTGGGGGGGACGGTTGGCGGAAGTGGTACTTCCTGGCAGCGCTGGTACGGGATGATGTTTCCTGCAAGGAGCTGCGGAAGGCTATAGGAGAATTCCTGGCTCTTAACCCACCGTCGGACACCTCGGTGTACAACACTTGGGACGCCTGCAAGGCCTCGCTGCGGGGCACGTGCTTGGTCCTCAATGCGAATCTCAACAAACTAAGGAGCAAGGAGAAGGAAGACCTGGAGGCGGAACTCGCCGTATTGGAACAGGCGCACAAATCAAATCCATCTAGAGTGACCCTCCGGCCTTCAACAGCGGTGAGGGGGAAATTGAGAGCCCACTACAACAATCGGGCCGAATTCACTCTCTTGCACCTCAGACGTGTCTCCTACTCACAGGGGAACAAAGTGGGGCGGCACTTAGCCCGGCAACTCCGGGATAAAAGGGAGAAGGACTACATTGGGGGTATTCAGGATCCCACGGGATCCGTGCAGCACCGGGATGCGGACAAGGCGGCTATTTTTGGCAGCTTTTATGCCGATCTTTATAAAGGCGACACCCTTGATCCGGATGCCCAGTCTGCATTCTTGGACGGCCTCCCTATACCGCAGGTCTCCAGAGAATGGAATGAATTGCTGTCTGCCCCTATCACTAGGGAGGAGGTGCTTGATGCTATCAAGGCTCTGAAGCTCCACAAAGCTCCGGGCTCGGATGGCTATACCTCCCTGTTTTACAAAATGTTTGAGTCGGAGTTGTGCGACTGCCTGGTCTCCCTCTTTAATGGGATGGCATCCGACGGACGGACCTCTGAGACCATGGCCAAGCCATGATTACCGTTCTCCCCAAACCGGGAAAAGATCTTACCAAATGCTCGTAGTATCGCCCAATAGCTCTCCTCAATCTGGACGCTAAATTGTACTCTGCTATCATCGCAAGTAGGCTCCAGGATTTGATGCCGGCCCTCATTCATCTGGACCAGTCCGGATTCATAAAAGGGCGGCAAACTCACGACCACTTGAGACGAGTGATCCATCTGATTGAGAAGGCCAACAGGTTTCGTATACCGGCGGTGTTAGTGGGGCTCGACGAGGATGAAGCCTTTGACCGCGTCGACTGGGGATTCTTACATCGTACCCTGAAAGCCTTCGGGTGCTCTCCCCACTTCATAAAAATGATAAGTGCCAATTACAACAATCCCACGTCTAGGGTGATGGTTAACAGGCACAGATCCGGATGCTTCCCTCATTCGCGTGGAACGCGACAGGGGTGTCCTCTCTCCCCACTCCTCTTCGCTTTAAGTATTGAGCCGTTGGCCCTCGCGATTCGGGAGAAGGAGCAAATCATAGGTCTCCCCTTTACGGGTGAACAGCAAAAGATTTCGCTGTTCGCGGATGATGTGCTGCTGTCGGTGGGGGACCCATCACAATCGTTGTCCCACATTCACACGGTACTCTCTGACTTTGAAGCGGTAGCAGGGTTCAGGGTCAATTTCGACAAGTCGTATATATTGAACCTGACTCTTCCCCCGAGGAGGTACACCGGGTACACGCGCTTACGCCACTATCATGGTCAGCTACATCTTTGTTGTATCTGGGCGTCCAGTTGACCTCTACCCTGGGCTCGCTCTTCTCGACTAACTTCCCTCCGATGTTGACAGCGGTACGCGCTGAGCTGGAGAGATGGAAGCCGAAGTACATTTCGTGGCTGGGTAGGGTCCACGCTATCAAGATGGTCCTCCTTCCTAAGTTTTTGTATCTTTTCCAGGCGCTACCTATACCAGTGGAGTTAGACTTTTTTTCGCCGGCTTAAAACCTTGATGCTGAAGTTTGTGTGGCAGGGAGGCCGGGCGCGACTCTCATATGCAACGATGCGGCGACCTCGGACGGAGGGTAGGGTGGGGTTCCCGGACATGCACTTGTATTATAAAGCTGCGCAGCTGAGGGTACTGGTGGAATGGTCCCAGCAGCTTTCAGAGAAGCACTGGCTCCATATGGATTGGAGTGTGGCCGGGAGGTCCATTTGGGACTTGGCCTGGAAGCCTAAGGCTGACCGACCCAGGAATGCATATATCAGCACTCCCACCAGCACGGTCTTAAAAGTCTGGGACACGGTCAGTGGCGATGACCGTTGGACCACCTTCCCGTCCCCGTTTACGCCTATTCATTTCAATCCGGCTTTTCCTCCGGCTCTGAGCAACGGACATTTCGGAGTATGGAGAGAGGGAGGATGTAGAGCCCTCACCCACTTGTTCCACGGTGTGACAACTCTCACCTTTCAAAATTGTATGCGAGACTATGGTGTTACGCCAACTGAACGCTTCCGACACACTCAGCTCTTGCATTGGGCAACATCGGCTGGTGTGGTGGACGCCGCTACAAGACCGTTGTCGAGGTTTGAGGCCTTTGTCCTTCGCACGTCCACTATGAAGGGGACGATCTCTTTCCTTTATGGGTTGCTATTAGACACCGTGGTATCCCCCCGTCCTCGATACATGGAACATTGGGAAACCACCCTGGGCAGGGACATCTCCGACTGCGAGTGGAAGAGCCTCTGGAGGGATGTGGCGGCGCATAATCATTCGGTAAACCTTAGAGAAGCTCATTTGAAGCTTATGTTCAACTGCTACCTCTACCCATCCAAGTTGCATCGGATATTCCCAAATGCCTCGGATAGGTGCTGGAGGGGCTGCGGTATGTTGGGTGACTTCCCCCATATCTGGTGGGACTGCCCTACCATCCGACCGTTCTGGTCTGAGATTTTATCTCACGTCAAGGAGGTGGTGGGCTATCCGATTCCAGAATCGATGGATTATGTCCTGTTGGGGCTTCGAGACCCACTGTTGGAACATCAGACTAGGGCCGACAAACGTATTATATGGCTTTGCTTGGGGGCGGCCAAGTTCACTCTAGCAGCCGCTTGGAAAAATCGACTGCCCCGGCTATCTCTTTATGGCACCGAGGTTATGGTGACTGCTGAGTATGGAAAGAATGTCAGATATATTTTTGGGTAACTTTAAAAATTTCCTGTTCCGCTGGGGCCCTTCGGTCAGATTTCTATCTCGAGGTCTTCCATCTACGGTTTGTCCCTCCACACTCCGTGCTCTGCACCTCTTCCAAATCTAAGCACCTGTTCTGTGTGAAAGTTGCTGTGAATGAGTGCATGGTCGCGACCACCGGGGAAGGGGGAGGGGGGTGTGTGGGGTGTTGGGTTGGGGTTGTTAATTTATCTTTGTTGCGACACTACTTCGCTTAAGGAGACGGACTAGATTGACTTTTTAAACAGCTGTGTTCCCTGGTTGGAGACATCGCCCTTCATGACATGCTTTTGGACCATCTGCTGAGGGGTTTGAGCTTATTTCCTCTGCTGCATCTGACGAACAATGGCTCTTCCACCTGCACTTAACAATCGTATATGCTGTCTCCCCTTATTTTTCTAAAAAGAAGCGTTCTCCAGCACCCCCTGTGTGGGGATATTAGGCGGATTGTCGCCTGTACTTTTCCTTTTTCTCTTTCTTCTTCTTCTTGTTTTTTCCTTTCTACATTTCTACTCAAAAGAAAATAAATAAAAATTTTATAAAAAAAAATATATATTGAAACTTAGATTTTCCACACTAATCAATACAGTTGGAAAGGTGTTGGATAGGGGAGGGGTAAAATTACTATTCCCACTCCATTGAGTGCAACAGTAGGGAAAGTGTTAGATAGCAGAGGCATAAAATGTACTATTCCCACACCAGGCAGTACACCAGTAGGGAAAGTGTTGGATAGTGGAGGGGTAAAAATTACTATTCCCACTCCAGTGAGTGTAACACTAGGGAAAATGTTGAATTGGGGCGTGATAAAAATTACTATTTCCACTACGGTCAATTCAAAATTAAAAACAAATAAAATATCAACAAAAACAAAATGAATAAAAAAATATGTAAATATGTAAAAACTTAAAATACAAATATATTCAATATTACTAAAACAATGAAAACATATTATAATGTTAAATACATATCACTATTACCTACAAATATTATATTAAATAAAATATACAAATATTTTTCAAACAAATATTTTATTTTTGTTACACATCATTTATAAATAAAAACATTATTACATACATTCATTTTATTTGCATCCTACCCTACAACACCACACAATTCACAACACACATCTAAATTAAAAAATAAAATGTACTTCCATAATTGACATAATTATCAATTAAATAAATATTATTAATTAAAAAACAAATTAAAAGTCATAAAAATTAATTATTTCCCACCCTTGACCCATATAAACCTGACAACCAGCACCTAAAATTATTACACAATTCCCATATTTAATTTTCAATTAATTAATTAATAATTATTAATTCATTTTAAAAAAATGACTTCCCACCCTTTACCCCTATAAACCCCACAACCCGCACCTAAAACTAATTATATAATTTCCATATTTACTATTCAATTCATTAATAATAATTAACAACAGCTTAATACAGTTAACACAATAAAATATCAATTAAATAAATATTATGAAATAAAAAATATCATTAATTTATTATAATTAAATTACTTCCCACCCTATTCCCCGAAAAAACCCACATTCTGCTACGGAACTAAGAAATGCAAAATGTTATTAAAATGAAATTCAGAACTAATAAAAATGTAACACATATATAAAAAAATACAAATACATTACATACATTTAAAACTTATACTGAAATACATAACACTAAATAAAAAATCGATATTTTAAACTACTATATTTCTGTAAACAATATTTTTTACTTCTATATTTTCAAAACAATATTTCTTACTTTCAATTTGATATTCTTGACCATAATTCTTGCTGTCAATATTTCTCAGTGACGATGTATAGGACTTGATATTCCTGAAGTTCGACATTTCTAACTCAATAGTTTGTCTGCACACCCAGTCTAAGTTGATCTTTTTTCTGCTTATCATTTGAACCACTGTGCTATATATAAATTGATTCACATGACATTGTCTTGCTCAGACTGGAAATGAAACCTTTGTCTCAATATTTTTTTCACATTGCTTCTATGGTTTGAGCAATCTGTTATAATTTGGAGATTCAATCTGTATTTCAAGTTAAGTTTCCCAAGGGAGTTTTCAGATATATCTATTGTTCCTATATTCATATTAAGCACCTTGAATGGCTACTGTCTTCATTTTTTCTATTGAGGAAGAGACTGAACTCAAACGCATAACCAGCCCTTATTGTCGTGTTGGCTTTGTTTCAGTTGTTTTACTGGTACCACCATTTAGGCTGTGTTTTCTTTAGATCAGATGGTTTTATTTTTGTCTCTGAAGCTCATTCTCTTCACTTTTCTCTCTCTCTTGCAATGCACTAATCTACAGACTCTCACTCTCCTCGTTTCTTCTCTGTTACATTGTGGACCAATTTAGCTAATTGCCTCTCAGAAGTGAGCCATTCCCTTCTCTGTTTCCACCCATCACAATTTCTGTACATTTTACTTCCATTCAAGCTTCACCAGATTGCTGCATACTTGCTGCCTGAGAAGTGTGGGTTCTGCTATGTGCTGGAAAATAGATGTGCGATGGGATGCAAGAACTTAAGAGCAGGGGCTTGGGGTGAGCAATTGGTCAACACTCGACTGATACAAAGAAAGTAGAATGGCTGGAATGAATGATGGTTGACTGAGTGGGATAATGTGAGTGGGTGCCTTTGAGCCTGGGCTGGAGCAAATGTCTAAGGGGGTCATTTCGATGGCAGATGGAAAAAAAACCTCTACCCACTGTGCTTGCGGAAAAAAATGTCTGCATGTTCCACTGGAAAACCGGCGCGCACATTATGATGCAATGAATATAAACTCCGACAGCGGAGGTAGGAATTCACAAAAATCTGTCTGCAACGTCCGGAAAACCAGAAAATCTGACCGCTGCGGACAGAAAAGCTGCATAAGGCACTAAAAGGGCTGATCCTCTCGCGGAATGACCACAAGTGAAATTATGATAAGATGGCAGATCAGGCGGAACGATCATTGCTTGCTGACCGCTACAGGGGTGTGAAAAGATGAATGGCAGAGCAGGCGGAACGATCATTGGGTTCTGACCACTGCGGTCATGCAGAAAGAAGAACGGCGGTTGAATGTAACCACACAACATGGCCTCCAAGTGTACCTTTTATTTGAGCCCAGCTCTAACACATTTGACACACCCCAATGATATACGCCCAAGGTGTATCAAATTCCAGATCAACATGGAGAGCACACCTGACAGTAATACCTCATTTTGACACACCCACATAGCTGAGGATAAAACCAACCCCTTTCATGACCAGCATCCTTTGCACAACTCCAGCAGTGAAGGGCCAAACACCACAGCTGAAAGAAGAAGCAAATCATCACACATCACCCCATCAAAACCACCCACACCAACGCTACCAACACACACCTCACACATCTCCACCAACACCTTCCCACCTGCTCTTGTCACTTATTTGCACATCACAGACCATGGCACAGAAACAATTCACAGACAATGAGTTGTCAGTGATGGTAGACAAGATAATTAGACTAGAACCTGTTTGTTTGGAAGCATGTCAACAAAGTCAATGCAGTAGGGACCACCCTGCGCACACAGTGTGACATCAAGAAGAGGTGACATGACCTAAAGACCAGGGAGAAATACCGTGCCAACAGTAAACATGAAGCGGCTCAGAGGACTGGCGGTGGGAGGAGCTTGCCATACTTCATCCTGAGAGTCTCACAGGAATAGCTGAGAGAGTGAAGGCTGGTAAGTACCATCAAATGTATCCCATCCCTCTGCCATGTACTGTGTTGCCCAACTTCAAAGCTATACGTTCTACACCTAAATGCACCTATGTACAACACACTCTTCCCAACACATGCCTCACATGTCTAACATGTCCTTCTTCAGATTCACTTCAAATGTAGGTAGCAATATTTCCATGGGGGTATGTGTACAGGCAGCCAGCAATACAACTCCAAACAGGCGCCCTTGACTCACAGCTGAGCAGCATGGAACACTCACCCCACACAGAACCATGTAGCAGCCATGTCATTGCTCTTCTTCACCTTACAGGTAGATAGCCTTATCATGCTCACTTCCATCACCCAGGAGCAGGATGGCATACTCCCCCCCCCCCAGAACCATGTGACAGCCTCTTCATTGCTCCCCTTCTCCTTACAGGCAGTTAGCACTGTAACTCCCACCAGGCACCCTTGACTCACAGCTGAGCAGGATGGAACACTCACCCCAGCCAGAATGATGTGGCAGCAATTTCATTGCTCCCCTTCACCTCACAGGTAGGTAGAATTCTCATGCTCACTTGCATCACCCGGAGCGGGATAGAACACTCACCCCACCCAAGAGCCATGTGGCAGCTTTCTTCCTTCACTGTGCCACCTAACAAGTAGGCAGTCAGCGCTTGCACCCTGTCATCCTTTTCAAAATGCATGGACACATATGAACACCACAACCCTCTCCTGTTAGCCAACTATGTAAAAATAAAAATGTCACATCCACAGTACACACAGCTAAGCACATGTAAATGTCACAACAATAACACTTTGAATCACAAAGTCAAATGAGAAATAAAATCAGGGCCCAATCAAGCAAAGCACACAATGCAATGCGTAATTCCCGTTGTTTGAGAGCATGAAGGCTCATATGAACACAACACATGCATGGTCAACCTGTCAAAAAAACGAATTCATATTCTTTTAAACCAATGTTGACTAATGAAATCATGAAGATTTGACATAGCTGTACCAGATTCTCAGAAAAGTCTACAATATCCAAGCATAAAACAAAGTGGCTGTGCAAAAAGTTGGTAGTTGATGACATGTCCTTGTAAACACACTATCTGTACATGTCAAATGGTTGTGACTTACCTGTCACAACAATAACAAGTAATGTAGGTACCTCTACACCATGTCATGATGCTGATAATCTTCTTCCAAAACCAAGTGATTGCAATGTAAAATGTTTGTTGTATCAACTGAAACATCCAAAACTGTGTCACCAAGTTAATGGAGTGTACTTACCTGGCAATCTAACCTCTGTCCAACAGGCGATTCATAAGCAATAGCTTGTGAAAACACCACACACCAGCAGAGCCAGCCTCCTCCCACCCCAGAACATGAACTCTCTGATGCTGATTCTCTATGTTTCTCGGATGAGGAGCAACAACCTGACCCCTCAGGTCATGCTGGGCGCACTCAGTCTCAGGGCATCATTGTCCCACCACCACCCCCACCACAACTATCAATACATCGCCGACAACCACTACACTGACCCCAGCTACAAAAGCCTATGCTGTAACCACCTCAACCATCACCACCACTGCCTGCAATACTGTCCCTGGCTCAGTGGTTACCATCACCACCACACAAGCCAAGGATGCCGGAGACAATACACGTGTGCGTCAACAGCCAATGCCACAGCAGGGCAGATGGGAGGGCAACTGGGGGACAATCAAATGAGGACACTGAGAGAGAAGCCTTGGACACCATCCCAAGAGTCCTTGGTGCATATCAACAGAAGCGGGGACAGATGGGCCAGGCTGTAGAAGAGCGTTAGCTCCGCCTGCTGCAGAGATCATTGGACACACGAATGGGACAACTTGTGGATCTCATGGGCCAGCTTGTGGGTGTTCTAAGGGACATACATGCTGCTCAAATGACCACTCAACCCCCCTCCAGTGGCCAGCCAGCTGAAACTCCCACCACCTCAGCCAAAGAGATGGGTGAGCTGCAAGACAATGACTCCTCAGACACCTCTGAGCCTGCATCAGAGGCCCCCCCTGCCAAAGGCTAGAGGGGATGTCTGAGAAACATCGCAGGAGGATCGCATGGCAAAGCACCAACCAAAGCCAAGTCGTGTGTTGCCCTGAACATTGACTTTGTTGATTATCCAATCCCATATTGCCGTGCTGATGGTAGGAGTTTGTTGGAAACTGTGTAATTCCATTATTTTGTGGACTACTCTATTTGTCTCTTTTACCATCACTGTCAACTAATATACTCACTATACACAAATTACCTTTCATTCACTTTAAATTTAACACAATATCATGGAAAAAAACACTATTTATGAACACTATTTAATGGGTCAGTTCAATGTTTATCACAGTATGTCCAATTTCAACACTTATTCCAATGTACCACACACTCTGATTGTGATGAGACATTGATGGGGCAGAGGAACCTAGAAAGACACAAGAGGATGACATTGACTTGTCATATGATGGCATTACAGCAACAGCACACCACTAGTCAAAATATTACAAGATTCATCATACATTACAATGACCAACACCATCAACATATATATGAGATAAGTGGAAACAAAAACACTGTGTAACACACATCAGCCCTTAGCACTGAGCCAACAACAGCCAGCATCCAATCCCATCATCTATGAATCGCCACTAACAACAAAGCCTACAGACATTGTCATAGTTGCTCAATGGTAACTTACACTCAAGGGAAGTAATTGGCGATGATTTGTTGTGGAAAAAGGTAGGGCTAGGACCTTTCTCAAGATTTGCCCGGCGCTAACCGCCCTTGTACCATTCAAGTTTACCAAGCAATGAGGCAGGCGCCGGAGACCAGAAGGCAGGAAACAGAAGTTTATTCCGACGGAGCAGAACACATCAGAACAGACAACAAGGTATCATGTCGAGGTGCTCTAACAGCCACTCGGAGGCCTGGCCTCTTATACACTGGTTTATGGCATGTGACCTTCCTTTAATACAATCACAACTTTGTAGAGCATGGGAAAGACATCCCCGTAATCCTCGTGTTAATCCCACCCCCATATACATTCACAATAGAGGTCCTCAACCTGCTGATAAGAGAGAGAGTCATCTCGCAGCTGAGTGTGTTGTCGAGTCTTAGGATGTGTGCGCCTGATCATGTCACAGGGGGTGGGGAGGCCTGGATCAAATAGAGGGACCTTTGAAGGAGAGCGACCTCATACAATAAAGAGCAGTAAATGATATCTTCCGGCTTAGGCAATGGCCTCGGACCTGTGTGGACAGTCGGACACGGGGTGAGGGGCCATCAATGGAGAGGTATTCATGCTGTGTGGACAATCCAGTGCAGGAGGGAGGTTTAGCAACAGAGGGGCATTCATGGGAGAGGAGGAGGTGCTGGTCAGGCGCTGGCGTGACTCTCAAGGACAGGGTCATGCAGAAGGGTCGTGCTCAGAAGGAGGAGGGAGGGGGAGCCAGGGTGCGCGGAGGATGCTTGCTGGGTCAGAGGGACGTGCTGGCGATCGATCGTGGACAGGGAGACCATGATACCTAAAATGGCTGCCATGCACGTAATACATAGGTGACTTAGAATAGCTGCCGTGCATGTAGTACATAGGTGACAAGCTGGCGCAGATGATGTTTAGATCGCAAGTCAAAATTCCACAGTCCTCCCTTTTAACATATCTCGCCAACTTGTCAGTTTGAATTTATCCCCATAAGGCCACGTATTTCTACTTCATAGAGGGGGCTCATGTGCTCATTTCGGAAGTCCAAAGTCTTTGGGCACATACAGTTAGAAACAAGGCCGCACAAGGGTGGCAGACATTGGATACCTAAACAACACCCACATAAGATCACAACAGGTATCAACACAAAGGAAAACAACCTCCAACCCCAGTTCTTCAAAGTGTCCCAAAACCAGCTCCCAAGCGACCATCCTTCCTGTTCTTGGTGAACCTCCGAGGAAAGTCTGTGGAGGTGTTCAATAGCCTTGTAGACTGAAGGCGAGTTGTCAGGCACGTAGGTGCAGCAGCTGGATCCGATGATGCGGCATGCTCCTCCTCGGTCGGCCAGGACCACGTCTAAGACAAGACGATTTTGGAGGGTCACGAGGCGGACCGCCTGAAGCTCCGCAGTGTTGTTGGCGAGGATACCAGCCGTGATGTTGATCGTTGTTTCTACTGCCTGGGTCAGGTGTCGGATAGCACGGCTGTTTGCCATTGGGCCCCACAGAGGAACAAGTCCCTTTGCTGCATCCAGGAACTGTGCTCCAGTGGAGTCGGCTTGTCCAAGGTCGTCTGCACGTCTCTGCCGGTGATGGTTGGCTGGGGCTACATATGTGGGTGGAAGAACGAAGGCAATGTAACAGATACCCTTCCAACCCTTCGGGAGCCAGGTGTAAGCCTTGGTGCCACACACAAAGTACATGTTCGGAGAAGCAACGAAGGAAGGGGGGTCAGCTGAGTCCAATGTTCTGGTGATTCGGCAGGCGCTGTAACCCACCAGTTGCGTTCCCTGGCCTTCTAGGCACACAAGGCCGGTGATGTTGATAACAGACAGGGCCACAGTCAGAGTGGCGGTAGTTTGTTTTTGCAGATGAGTGAAGGTGGTTCTGGCTGGATTGTGGAGCACCTGTACTTCGACTCGTTCTTTGGCAGGAATGTCTTTGATGAAGGTGGCGCCCGCGAGCGCAGGACACAGGGCAGCTGGGGTCTTTCCTGTTTTGCTCAGCCAGAACCCAGAGTAGAAGTGTGACACTGTCTGGCTGGAGGTGGCGTTGTCCCTGTGGCTCTCTTGCATGAGGATCAACCAGGCGAGGCAAGAGCCGTGAACTGAGAAGGGTGAAGGGATGAAAGGAATGGAGTGTCCAGTGGCATGCGGGAGCAACCCGCAGATCCAACAGTTTGTAGCATTTGCAGCAAGGTTGTGTTGGTGCAACAGTTGCACGAAGGAATTGTTCCAGAATTCCCTGCGCCTTTCTCGGAGCTGAGGCGACAGAGATATTAGGTGATGCTCTTTCAGGGGTGTTGGCTGTGCAGTAGGTAGCAATGTCTCATGAGCCGGTGTGCTTTCCTCCAGAATCCAGAAGGAGGTCATGAGGAGGAGGCAGAAGAGGAAGACAATGAAGAGTGCGATTGTCTTTGATTTGTGCAAGTTGTCAGTCTTTGGATTTCTATACTGGGTATTTCCTGTTGCTTCCATCATCTTCTTATCTGGCGCTTCCATCATCTTCTTATCTGGCGCTTCCATCACCTTCAAGGGGGCTCGGTAGCGGGCAGAACCACAGACTTCGTTTAGCTTCTCTCCCGGCAACCCTTGATTGTGTTTAGGTCACCGTTCTGAGATTTTAACTTAGTCCGTGGCCTACTTAG
The DNA here is from genome assembly GCF_964263255.1 of Lissotriton vulgaris. Classification (NCBI taxonomy): domain Eukaryota; kingdom Metazoa; phylum Chordata; class Amphibia; order Caudata; family Salamandridae; genus Lissotriton; species Lissotriton vulgaris. Next base: position 243,745,419 of record NC_141696.1, on the reverse strand, counting down.
CCGGAACTCCCTCCTTTCGACGCAGGAAATACCCTTCTCTGGATGGCACGGTGGGATCAGAGAATTTTGCAAGTTCGAGTGCCTCAGTATCGGGATAACAGTCCAATATCGGTCGGTCTTTGCTCAGGAGCTCTTCTTGGGTGCTGACGTTTTCTGTCGTGGCCAGGTTCGCAGAGACCTTCCGGCAATGATGCGCGTGCAGCCAGTGCTTCTTCCCCTCCACTCGGAGTGCTGTTCGGGTGGTGATCAGCACTTGCCAGGGGCCCGTCCACCGAGGTTCCAGACTCTTGGTTCGCTGGAAATTTCGTATTAATACGAAATCTCCCGGTTGGATGTCGTGGCCGGGGCCCCTGGAAGCATCGGGGATGGCCTGCTGCACCTGTTGATGAATGACAGACAACGTTTTAGTTAACTTGCACAAATAATCAGATAGTAGGACGTCCGGGACGTCATGAATGGAGGTCGGTTTGGGAGCAGTCCAGAGATTCATCGGACGCCCAAACACGACCTCGTAGGGGGTCAAATGGTGCTTGGTGGGGGTGGAACGCATCGATAACAAGGCCAGTGGGAGGGCATCCGGCCAGTTGAGTCCAGTGGTGGCCACTATTTTTGCCAGTTTCAGCTTCAGCGTGGCATTATGGCGTTCCACTAGACCAGCGGATTGGGGGTGGAAGACCGCATGAAATCGTTGCTTCACCCCTAACCCCTTTAGGATTAATTGGATAACCTCAGCTATGAAGTGGGGGCCATTGTCGCTCCATAAAATTCGACAAAGGCCATAGCGAGGGAAGAATTCCTTCAGTAGTACTTTGGCAGTAGTCATGGCAGTGTTGTCACGGGTTGGATAGGCTTCTACCCATTTGCTGAAGGCACACACGATGACTAGTACGTACTTCAGGCTTTGGCATCTCTCTAATTGGATGTAGTCCATCTGAAGGACCTCAAAGGGATGATTGGGGGTCCCGAACCCACCCCGGGGTACTACAGTTCCTTTCCCGGGGTTGTGTTGCAGACAAATAAGGCACTGCTGAACCAGGCGTCTGGCTGAGTCGGGGATTTTATCGTTATGCCAGACTTTGGAAATGAGTTCGATCATGGGTGCAGATCCTATGTGTGCGGGGGAGTGAGCCATTGTCAGAATGGGAATCAGATATGAGTCGGGCAGCAACCATTTGCTTGCATCCTTCGTTCGCCAACAGCCCTCCTCATCCTTCAAACCCACCCTTGCCCATTTAGTCAATTCGTGAGGGGTGCTGGCCGACTGTATGTCTCTGATCATTTCCCTTGTGTCACTCCATTTTTCTGCTTGTGACCTAGTCACATATATGCGTGTCACTGTCCTATTCTCAGCTGTGGTTCGTGCAGTGATGTCGGCTAATGCATTCCCTTGTCCGACTAAGTCTGTCACTCTTTTGTGTGCCTGACATTTGATCACCGCTAATCGTTTGGGGAGGAGAACTGCCTCAATCAGAGCGGACACTAAATCTCCGTGGAGGATTGGGGTGCCGTGGGACGTCAGGAATCCCCTCTCCCTCCACAGGAGCCCAAAATGGTGGACCACCCCGAAGGCATACTGGCTGTCCGTATATACGTTCGCGGTGGTCCCTGCGGCTATGATGCATGCTCGGGTGAGGGCTATCAGCTCCGCTGCCTGGGCAGATCGTTGTGTGATGCAGGCTGTCTCAACTACTGTTTGGGCTGTCGTCACTGCATAGGCAGCTGAAGTGGTGCCATCTGGGAGTTTGATGCATGAGCCGTCTACCCATAGCTCTCCATCGGGGTCAGGAAAAGCAGTGTCTCGGAGGTCAACCCTACTCCTAGTCTGTTCGTCTGTGAGGGTCACACAGTCGTGTATGGGAGGAACGTCGGGGTCGTTTTCAGGCAGGGGTAACAATGTGGCAGGATTCAAAGTCGTGCATCTCTTAAGTGTGATGTGGGGTGCAAGCAGAGTCAACTCGTACCCTGTCAGTCGTGCGCTAGTCAGGTGTTGGGTCTTTGTCTGGTTCAAAAGGGTGTCAACTGCATGGGGCACTAATACAGTGAGGGAGTTGGAAAGTACGATTCCCTCGCTCTGACGGATGGAGACAGCAGCGGCAGCTACTGCTCGAAGGCAGGCAGGTAAGGCTCTGGCTACAGGATCAAGAGTGGCGGAGAAGTAGGCACAAGGGCGCTGCTTAGGGCCAATCGATTGAGTCAGGACAGACAATGCGCATCCCTCCCTTTCGTGGGTGAAGAGGGAGAAGGGTTTGGAGTAATCCGGCGTTCCGAGGACGGGTGCTGAGCAGAGTGCATCCCGTAATTCCTTAAAGGAGGCTTGACACTCAGCGGTCCAAGGGAACGGGGAGGGGGCATCCTTGGTCAGTAGGGCAAGTAATGGTTTCACAATGAGGCTGTAATTAGGCAACCACTGTCTACAAAAAGAGGTTAGGCCAACCAAAGAGCGGACCTGCTTTTGCGTTTTTGGGATGGGGGTGTCTAGGATAGTTTGGATTCGGTCAGGGGTAAGTTTCCTCCCTTCCTTGGACAGAAGATGGCCTAGGTAAGTTACTTGTGGCTGGCAGAACTGTAGTTTCTTTTTGGAGACTTTATGGCCATTTTCTGCAAGGAAGTGTAGGAGTTGGACGGTGGCTGTCGTTGCCAGCGGGGTGGTGTCGGCCGCCAAAAGGATATCATCGACATATTGGATCAACACCACTCCCTCTGGTAGCTGGAAAGCATCCAGCTGTCTTTTGAGGGCCTGGCTGTAAATGCTGGGACTTTCAGTGTACCCCTGGGGAGCTCTACAGAATCGGTATGAGCGAGATTTTAAAGTGAAGCCGAAAAGATAACGGCTGTCTGGATGGATGGGGATAGAGAAAAATGCGTTTTTAAGGTCGATAACAGAGAAGGTGGTGGCAGTGGACGGGATGAGGGTCAGAATGGTGGTGATATCAGAGACCACAGGATATTGGGGTACAACTACTTTGTTAATCTCTCGTAAGTCGATGATGAAGCGGTACGCTTTCTCATCTCCTTCACCTTGCTTCTTAACAATGGGTAGGATTGGGCTGTTGCAGACGTTGCTAACCACCTCTTCAACCACTCCTGCATCTACCAGAGACTGAATAATCGCTACCAGTGCTTTCTCACCCTCGGGGGATATCCGATACTGTGGAAGCTTCGGGAGTATGGCGTCCTGTCGTACAGTTATGTGAATAGGATCAATCATCATTCGCCCCACATCAGAGTCATTTTTGGCCCACAGGTACGGAGGCAGGGTGTCAAGCAAGGACATGTCAGCGTCAGTTATGCAGCACATGTGTCGTGGGGGACGGGATCTGGGCATGTCTGGGTTGTCGTACAGGATGACTCGTATTCCATCTGGGGAACACCTAATGGTAGCTCGAAAATACCTCAGTAAGTCAATGCCCATAATGGCGTCAGGGGAGTTGGAGGAGAGTAGAAATGTCGCGTCAGCAGTGTTGCTTTCTAGGTCAAAGGTAATAGGTACGGACAGGGGGTTAGTGGAGGGCGTCCCATCGAAACCTATCGACGTTATGTGTGAGCCAGACAAGGGTGCCCTTGGAATCAGTCGTTTTGATAACACACTACGTGTCGCCCCAGTGTCTACCAAGAATGGAGACTCTGTACCCAAGACCTTAGCGGTGACATAAGGACCTTGCTGGTCAACACAGAGCTCGACTGGATCCCTCCCTTGCCCCTGGCAGTCCTATGCAAAATCGGGGGCATTTTCACCTTCGGATAGCTGATATTGATTCTGTCGGGGACGGTCAAATGTATTCAGTCTTCCTGATCTGTCATTGTTAGTGTCGTTGGAGTTCCCTCGGCCCTGTACTCTATTCCTCGGACCACCTGCCACATCCCTGGAATCCCTATTTCTATTCATCTCTAGCAAAACCGGACACTGGAATTTCCAATGGCCGAGCCCTTTGCAGAAAGCGCATTGGTCATTGCTAACGTCTCTCCGTCCAGGGTGAGATGTCGGGGTGTGATCCTTAGGAGGTAGATCTCTGGGGGTGTTTGATTGGTAGTTCCCCCTTTGATGTTCCCGTCCTAGCGCTATACCCTGTATCTGGGCTATCATTACCCTTTCTTTTAAATCTTTCTTCTTTTTCTCGGATGCCCTATCATTCTCATTCTTTTGGTGCTCGTAATACTGAGCCATCTGAAGGATAGCTGCGGGTTTGGAGGCCCCCCAACTACTCTCACTCGTCTGCAGTTTTTGGGAGACCTCTTGTGTTAGACCCTTTACGTAATTTTGTACGAACAGGTGCTGTCCGGTTGCAGTGGTCATGTCCTGGCCACTGTAGTCGGAGAACACTGTCTCGAATCGGGAGAAGTATTCTGACACATCTTCCTGGGGTTTCTGTCGACAGGCCGTGACTATCGACCAGTCTACTTTTCTTTCCGGGACCAGTGTTTTTAATTTCTGGACTATTTTATCTGGGAGTTCCAGTATGTCTTTCACTGGTTTGCTCCCCGGTTCTCGCTGTCTATCTAGTTTACCGAGTTGGTCCCAGGTATGTCCAAACAGATCCGTGTGGTCAGCCTTCCGGATTTGCTTCCACACGTCAGCCGGCAGACATAGCCCAAAGAACAAGTCAATATCTGCTAAGGTCATTATTGTCGAACCCAAGGCTGTGCCTAATTCGGTGTAAAATGCTGTCGGGTTCTTTCTTAAGTCGGGCAGGGTTTGCTTGAAGGTTAGGATATCTTGTCGGTCCCATGGTTGGTAAACCCAATTGTACACAACCCTCCCTTTTGCATTTTCATTATTAATATCATCGCTCGTTCCCTGGCCCCGTGGCGGGATCCAGTAAGGAGCCGCTTCTCTGATAGGCATCATAGTATTGACTACTTCTACTGAGGTCGTTTCAGGGACTGTAACCTTGGTTTCTGGTTTTTGTTCTGTAAGGTGGCGGAAGACCTCGAGCATCTGCATGAAGAGTTCCGTCGCTTCACATTCAGTCCCATCTCCAACGTCAATCTTCCTATACAGCGTTGTCAGCCTGGCGGGACCCTTACTTTGATACCTATCTTCATATGCGTTCAGGGTGTAGTAGCTGAATCGCAAGATGAAATGCCGTCTGTGGCTGTCGGCATGTGAATTATATATGTTCATTGTGTACTCTTCGCTCTCCCTTCGTTCTACCAAGGTCTTTGCTATTTTGTCGATCCCGTCCCGCTCATCTTTGCTTAATCTATTTAATCTGGCCGATGATTGTTTGCTAGACTCGGGGTCGTCTGATGAGGTTGTTAATGTGGCTGGTGCAAAGGCCGTGAGGGCTGGTGCACTAGCGCTGAGATCGCTTTCGCTCACACTCGGAGCGTGGAAGCTTTGTCGGCAGGGGGCATATGGAGGGGGCATGTAGATGGTTGGGGGACCTAGTAGTAGCTCGTCGTTCGCTCGTTGTTTGGAGGGCAATTCAGGGTAGAGCGCAGAGGGGGTCCTAACAGGACATTGGCCTGTCGACCCTGATTCTTGATTTTGCATAGTTTCCTTTCTTTCTTTTATTTCTTCTTCTAGTTGCTTTGCGGCTAGGTGGGCTGCCTTTCGTAATTCTTTCCCTATTTTTGCTTCTTCTCTTTTCTTTCGCTGTTCCGTTTCTTTGCGCCACATGCCGATACTGTCGAGCATAGTGGGCGTGGTCTTATTCTTCTGGAGCGCTATTTCTAATGTTTTTATTTTATTTTCGTCAAAGGAACCTATCAGTGGCCACTGACTTTCAAGGTTCTTTTTCGTATATTTATGCCATAGTTTAGTGTAAGCTATAGCGACTAGTCCATACTTAGTGAACATGTCCTTATTAGGGGTGCCCTCCAGTGGAGCTGGATGGTTCATCTCTAATAAGCGGTCCGGGCTAAACAGGCTACCAACCAGTGGGGAGAAGACAGGCATGACGGATTACAACGGGGACAAAAGTCTGCACTACCTATCTTATCACGGCGGACAAAGACTAGACAGAATATTTCTATTCTACGTTGTTTGGAGGCCGTGAATACCTCAAAAGAACCAATACCGAATAATCGGCCAATCAAACAATCCAGTGGGGAGAATAAGTGGGCACGAAAAATTATCGCTACCCACTCTTTCTCTACCTGCAAAGAGAGGCCTTGTTCTTCCCTGTTTGCAGACAAAGAATCTCCAGACAATAATCCACGAACGATAGTTCGGGAAACAGTGGGGGAGGAAGATAGGTACGACGGATTACAATGGGGACAAAAGTCTGCGTTACCTATCCTTCACTGCTTGCAAAGAGAGAGCCTGTTTGCTTTTCCCCGTTTGCAGACAGTGAATCTCCAGAGGGTTTCAACAAAGCGTAATACTAGTATTATCCAAGAACAATTTCCTCAATTCGTCGTGTTTACACGACCTTACCCGGACCGCATGGACGGTTTCCTGTCCTCTGGATCCAGCGCCCGATCGTCCTCTCTCCTTCGTGTTGTTCGCGGCACTCCTGATGGTTCCCAGTCAGGACCGTAGATCACTCGAGAGAGGTCTGTTCAGAACTAGTGAAGGTCGGATGATCGGCTGTCAGACGAGGGTCTATCGGACATGAGCTCTTCCCGATCGTTGCAGTCGTTCACTCTGTCATCGGGACCTCTCCCACTGGATCCACGTGTCGCTGATGGGCCCCACGCTTTGGGACGCCAATTGTGGAAAAAGGTAGGGCTAGGACCTTTCTCAAGATTTGCCCGGCGCTAACCGCCCTTGTACCATTCAAGTTTACCAAGCAATGAGGCAGGCGCCGGAGACCAGAAGGCAGGAAACAGAAGTTTATTCCGACGGAGCAGAACACATCAGAACAGACAACAAGGTATCATGTCGAGGTGCTCTAACAGCCACTCGGAGGCCTGGCCTCTTATACACTGGTTTATGGCATGTGACCTTCCTTTAATACAATCACAACTTTGTAGAGCATGGGAAAGACATCCCCGTAATCCTCGTGTTAATCCCACCCCCATATACATTCACAATAGAGGTCCTCAACCTGCTGATAAGAGAGAGAGTCATCTCGCAGCTGAGTGTGTTGTCGAGTCTTAGGATGTGTGCGCCTGATCATGTCACAGGGGGTGGGGAGGCCTGGATCAAATAGAGGGACCTTTGAAGGAGAGCGACCTCATACAATAAAGAGCAGTAAATGATATCTTCCGGCTTAGGCAATGGCCTCGGACCTGTGTGGACAGTCGGACACGGGGTGAGGGGCCATCAATGGAGAGGTATTCATGCTGTGTGGACAATCCAGTGCAGGAGGGAGGTTTAGCAACAGAGGGGCATTCATGGGAGAGGAGGAGGTGCTGGTCAGGCGCTGGCGTGACTCTCAAGGACAGGGTCATGCAGAAGGGTCGTGCTCAGAAGGAGGAGGGAGGGGGAGCCAGGGTGCGCGGAGGATGCTTGCTGGGTCAGAGGGACGTGCTGGCGATCGATCGTGGACAGGGAGACCATGATACCTAAAATGGCTGCCATGCACGTAATACATAGGTGACTTAGAATAGCTGCCGTGCATGTAGTACATAGGTGACAAGCTGGCGCAGATGATGTTTAGATCGCAAGTCAAAATTCCACATTGTAGACACAGGTCCACACCTTCCTCTTCTCCACTATCATCGTCACTGGGCATCTGTGTATTAGCAGTGGGGGCATCTGCATCCAGAATCATCATCCAGAATCAGGGGGATCTCTTTGCCCAAGGCCAGGTTGTGGAGCATGCAGCATGCAACTATGATCTGACACATCGTTTGGGGAGAGTAAAGTAGTGCACCACCACTCTTGTCCAGGCACCGAAATGTAGCCTTCAGAAGACCAAAAGCACGCTCCACTACACGACGAGTCCTCCCATGGGCATCATTGAAGTGGCCTTCCCTCGGGGTACTTGGATTTCTCAGGGGGCTCGGCAGCCAAGACTGGTTGGGATACGCAGAGTCACCAAGTTGTGAGAAACACAGACCACGTACATAAAACTAATATTGAGGAGAACAGCATGCCATACATACAGCCCATTCCTTGACACAGACACTCTCCAGCAAGCCACGCACGCTCTGGATGCAGATTTTCCATCAATTGTGGGATGATGCTGTTCCTCAGGATGTAGGAGCCATGTGCCGAACCCGGAAATTTGGCACATATATGGGAGATAATCATATGTGCTTGGCATGCCACTTGCACATTAATTGAATGGTAATGCTTCCAGTTACGGTAGATATGCTCACGTGCCTCTGGTGGAGCTAGGCCAATGTGTGTGCATTCAATGGCTCCAACAACATTAGGGATGTGACCAAGGTTATAAAATTCCCACTTCACATCTGCCAATTCATGTCTCTTTGGAAAGTGGATGTAGCTGTCCATGTCGGTCAACAATGCGGACAGGACATCACGCAAAATCATGCCGAACATAGTTTGAGACATCCCACATGAATGTCAACCGTGTACTGGAATGAACCAGTGGCAATGAAATGCAGGGCGGCCATCACCTTTACTGTTGATGTCAAGGCTGTTGGATATGTTCTGTGAGGTCTCAAATGAGGCTCTAACTGAGCATATAGCTCTTGAAGTATAAGGGGATACAGTCAGAATTTCTTTATGATGTTCTCATCCTCAGTTTTCTCCAGCTCTGGGAAAATGCTGATACACAGTGGTCGTCTCCTTCGTATTATGGCGGGGGCCCTAAGTAAGTATGAGTCAGAGAGGAGATATGCCAAACATGTTATATAATGACTAAGACTACTCCAACATTGACAGGACGGTAACAACAGCTTAATGCACAAGTCACATGCACAGACACCTTGATCTTCTGTAGTCATTCATGTAGCCAGGAGGTACATACTAATTACTGTCAAATCCGAATCAGACTATGTGAAATGTATATGGTACACTCCTACGACTTGTGTCACCAGCCCTGTGTGTAGCTGACACAGGACAATGCTGTGTTGTACATAGCTGCTGTCAATGCACAGCGTTCTTGCTTTAGTCACATTAAGCACCACATCATTACAAAATGAGCAAAGTAAAAGTAATCTGGACAACTATCAATATGAATACAGCACTGTATACAGTGATATATGCACATTATGTTGGCAGGCCCTTATGACTGTGGGATGAGTTGGCATTTCACATATTGGCATGTGCACAAAAATGATAAGCAATGCAACATAAAATCTGTCTAAATGCCCACATGAATGAAATTTGACATGTGAGTAAGTACATACCAATGTATTTAATCATGTGTACTGACATGAAATGTGTGGGCATAATTGAATTTAATGTCACACTCTCAATTCACTTGAAAACCCAGTGAAAATAAATTTGTGTAAATGTATAGTCATCAGTAATGCAATTTGCACCGCGATAATGCTATTGAACAATGTGTTTACAGGTGTGGTAGCCGTGCTTCACCACAGGCATTGGCCACAATTGAAAGATGCAGGATTGCAATGGCTCTTGCTTACATTTGTTCTTACTGTGCTGACTGGGTCAGGCAAACAAACTTTATATGTGACTTTTCACATACATTGATGTCACTTAACACTTTATTTGCTTCACTCTGTGGTATTCAGAGTCATTTACCTCGGACTACAATATTGAGTGTCGCAGACAGCTGAGTGACAGGAGGTACTACACCCCCATCAGGGAGGATCCCACTCCCAGGTTAAGTAGGGTCATCTCTGCAGAAGTAGAAGGCTGGATCTCTAAAATTTAATCAGATTTCCTACTGGCAATGGAACCAATAACACCGTATTTTTACTGTCTCCCCAAGATACACAAAGGCGTTACCCCAGTGCCAGGACGCCCCATTGTTTCTGGCATTGGGTCCATTCTGGAACCCTTATCCAAATGTGTGGACCATTTCATCCAACCTTTGGTGAGGGCCACTCCGTCTTTAATCAAGGACATGACCTGTGTCCTTCGCTTGTTGGAGGAGAACTTGCATCCAGAAGAAGTTGACTTCCTGGTCACTCTGGATGTTGATGTCATCTACACTAACATTCCACAAAGGGCCACCCTGGAGGTGATTGAGGATGCACTGAGCAACCAAGAATGGAACTCACCAACACCAGTGCCTTTCATAATGGGATGTGCCACTTTGGCGCTAACGAAGAACTACTTCGAATATGACACCCAACTGTATCACCAAACACAGGGCACATCTATGGGCAGCACGTTCGCACCGAGTCTGGCATGCATGTACATGTCAGCCTTTGAAGAAAGGGAGATTAACAACCAACAGAATCCCTACCGGGCGAACGTGCTGCTATGGAGACGCTTCATAGACGATATACTGATCCTCCGGAAAGGAGATCGCAGGAAGTGTGAAGAATTCTGTAAGTAGATCAACACACTCAATCCGTTCTTGAGATTCACTCACACTGTCTCAGAGAAAGAAATACCCTTCCTTGATCTCCTGATCAAACTGGATGGAGGTCCCATCACCACCTCCTTGTATCAGAAACCCACTGACAAGAATAGCTTGTTGCTTTTCAGTAGTCACCATCCTAGGGCATTGCGACAAAACTTGCCCTTTTGTCAGTTTTTGTGCATCAGGAGGAATTTGTACCTCCTTACAAGACTACCAGCAGGAATCGGGTACTCTTATGAAAGATCTGATTAAATGTTAAATTGTTGGACTTGGCCCTTCTGGCAGGTTTCCCCCCTAAACTTTTTGCCTTGTAAGTTTACCTCATTATAGTGATTTCTGGCCTTTGCACACTTTAGCACTGTGGTGCAGTCTTGCTCCCAAGGGCCAGTGAGGGCCCATGCCACAGTTTACAGACCACAGCTGCGCAGCAAGCAGTGGGCAGCTGCACTATTTAGGTTTCTTTCTAGGAACATGTACTTTGGACTCAGGAGTGAGTCGCACTCCTTCATCCCTACCTTGGTCTTCCCCAGCTGAGCAGCACTTAGTGCCAGCTGCAGCTTTTAGGCCCTGTTCTTGTCCCTCAGCTGCCCAGCAAGTAGTGGGCAGCTGCTACGTTTAGGTTTTGGCACAGTGGAGCAACCTGGAATCTAATGTGATTTATGTGCTAAATGTGATTTATGCGCTAATGCTTTGGGAGTTAGGAAATGTACTGCGTGTAGTATGTTTTGCGCACCCTGTGTTCTGACACCTCTGAATGTGTTTTTATGCATCATGTGTGAAGCTTCTGGCCTATACCACTGAATGTGTCTTTATGCATCATGTGTCTTACCTACACCGCTGAATGTGCTTTTATGCATCATGTGTCTTACCTACACCGCTGTATGTGTTTTTATGCATCATGTGTCTTACCTACACCGCTGAATGTGTTTTCATGCATCATGTGTCTTACCTACACCGCTAAATGTGTCTTTATTCATCATGTGTCTTACCTACACCGCTGAATGTGTCTTCATGCATCATGTGTCTTACCTACACCGCTGAATGTGTCTTCATGCATCATGTGTAAAGCTTCTGGCCTATACCCCTAAATGTATTTTTATGCTTAGGTGGTTGTTTTTCCTAGTATAGTTATGCTAGTGAGTTCATGGTTCCCTGCGTGATATTTTCCTAAGGTGGTTAGGGTTGCGTAGGTGGTATTTTCCTTTTACCAGTGGTTACTGGTTGTGTGCCACATTTGCTATTTGGTGCTACAATTGCTGTGTTCTAAATGCTACTTCTACAAAGTGCTATTTCTACAAAGTTCTAGTTCTGCCATGTGCTTATTGCTGACAGTGGTCCATGTGGCCCTGTCCTGGGTATATAATCCCTTGTAAATTCTGCCCGTGCCTATGGCACATTGTAAAGTGTGTGTTTATTATCTAATGTGTTGGTATAATACAAAGGCTATTTTTAGATATAACCTTGTGTGGAGTTCCTTTTGTGGGGGGCCTGGGATGTTGTTGCTGGTGGGTGCATGCGCAAATGCTTTACACATTGCCTCCAGGATAAGCCTGACTGCTCGTGGCAAGCTACCAAGGGGGTGAGCAGGGGATATCTTGGCGGGTGACTTCCTTGCCCTGACTAGAGTGGAGGTTTCTGCCTGGCTTTGGCGCAAGCCTTAGCCAACCAGAAATCCCATTTCTAACATGAATACCCTATACCAACAGTAGCCCTGGCACGTAAACGGGCAAAGCATAACAATCGTGAGAGTCTCCTTGAGCACGTCACATGAGAGCCAGATAATGCCATGATTTGCTTGACAACCTTCACATCAGATTCCAATCAGATCAGGAATATAATCCGCAAACATTGGGATATCTTGAATACAGGTACCCTGTCCTTACTTACTCCAAGATTTGCATTCAAAAGCACTAGCAACTTTAAAGATCTGCTCGTCCACACCAGACCCAAACAGCCTGTAACAAACCCACAAAAGACCCTGTGAGGTCTTCCGCCTGTACGAGGACATTACCCCTGTGGTGCATGCACTGTGTGCCCTCTAACCAAAGTCACCAAAGATCTGACCTTCCCTAGCCACCTGGCTGATCATGACCCACACGAATTGTAATTCATCTAACTATGTCTACATGCTGACCTGGTCGTGGGCTCTCCTATATATAGGTTTGACTACGAGACAGGTCAAGGTGCGCATGATGGAACATAAAAGCAACTTTAGGTGCCACAGAAACAACACTAAGATGACTGCACACCACCTTGAGAAACACCATGCCCACAATTCTTTCAAATGGACAATAATTGAATCACATCCTGGCATGGCTAAGAAGGCACTGTTCGGGCTGGAACAGCGATGGGTCTTACGCCTGTCTTCTGACAAAGAAGGGCTTAATGAAGAAATCCCATGGAGTCAACGGACATAAATAATTCCCATCTGGACCCTGTATTAACTACGATTCCCACCACAACTATGGTACTAGTGCATGGCATCATTCTCACAGGCACAGAGTGGTTGTCCTTTCTATTCATACCACCTTTGATAATTAATATATGGACACTCCTTTCTACTATGATTCCTTTCGTTTTTGGGTTTCTGACACAATCCTCAGCAAGAGCGCTCCCAGGCTCTCATTAGCGCTCCCCCTTGTTAGTGCTGAATTATATATACTGATATAATTTAATGCAAATACCCCGAGTTCACACTGACTTCGGGTGATTTACAATCACACCACCGTGGACCAGGTTCAAATCCATGTGTCCCAGCACACCATTGCACCAGCCTCATCTCATGTTAGTTTTGTGTGAGACAACATCCAGCACTGATGCTGCTTTAATCTTTGGTGCGGTGACTCCGGTGTTTGCCCGTCTATCACACTGGATACTCCAACATGGCACCCTACCTTTGGGTCAGCGGTCTAGCTTGAGTAGTACACAGCTTCCGGCAATACCAGAAGTTCCACTACTTCCCGCTGGCTCCACCAGGGTATAACTGCTCCAGTTGCAAGCAGAACGGAGCGACCCTGGTTGGTAGCGGTGCAGGGGTAGGATACAGATGGTCCTCTCAGCCAAAATCGTAAGTAAACTTGGGTGTGACGTGCCCCCGCTGTTACCCAGCCACCACCACCCCCCACTAGGACTCCCCAGCGGGGTTGTTGACAATTGTTTTGGTGAGTTGAAACCGGTGCACTACTCCGGTCACCGCTTCCCGTCAGACGGGCAGCGTGGGATGTACCTTAGCAGTCATTGTCTACCTTCTTGACGTTCCCTATCTGTACCTTCATGATCGTTTCTGCTGGATGTGGTGGAAGTAGTGACGGTCCCTGGCTTTTCGGTCTTGTGCATTATGATCACCGCGCCCAGTCAGTGTTTGAAGCAAGGTTTTGTTTTCCCATTGTGTGATCAGGGCTTCTCCCGCAGTTTACAATTGTGGTTGGGGGATTAGACCATGCCTCACTTGGGTTGCAGATTCCCTGTTTTTGACATATGACTTTGTCTTGGTTTTATGATGACAGGCTCTATATATATCGTGTTGACCTCTCCCTTATGCTGGGGGAGCACTTGGGCGCCATCAGTGAGTACGTGGTTGACCACGGACAACACTTAAGCACCATCTTGAGATTGTGTAGCCTATTAATCTTGTGATGTAATGTTGTTCACTTTATTTCCATCTAATAGGACACTACACCTCAGTGTCTGCCTCTACCAGCACAGGATGCCACACACTCCTGACTCTAAGAGGGTGAGTCTCCTTGAGTACTATTACTACTAAGATCCTAAGACGACAATTGACACTATCTTTTATGTTTTTAATTGTTTTTATTGTCTATATGGAATAAGATACACACGGGCCACAGATGATGCATGCCACAGCTCACCTGTGTTCTACACGTGTGCTTTGCACCACGTATGTTGCATGGTGCCCATCACAGACAAGCACTCAGTGTTCTTGATCTCTAACTGTTATCATATTATGCTTTTCTCTTGCAGGTTGGGGTTAGATCTACCAGTGCCACTTTTTAGGGTGCTGTACGGGTGGTCCTACTTATACCTCACTGAGGTCCTGACCACCATCAGAAAGGGTAGGTAGATCCCTTTTATTGGTCCTGAAGAATTGCCATCATTAGAATTTAGGCAAGAAACATGTTGACCTTTTTATAGTAGCACACATACCCACATACCTTAGAGTGGGAGAGTGCATTTTTCATTTTTAACCAGGGTAGTGGCCACACCTCATTAAAATTGTTCTGAGTGGACCACTATTCCCTGTTTTAAATTCACGCTTACACCATATCACCACATACACTCATATTACACATTAGGGCCCTCACATGCACTGCACCCAATGGCTAACGGAAAAAAGATCTCCACCAAGTAGGCCCCATCACAGGCGCCTGATTGGGTATTGCAGCGCCAACCCGAGTAGGAGCAGACCCAATGATGAAGCAAGATATCTGCTTGTTGGGTGTGTGAGGGTCTTTTTCTATTAAGGAGGAATCCTGTCTCCTAAAATCATTTTTACACCCACACACAAGGGTACACACATTACTAACACAGACCTTTACCTGCATTTCTTACTAGGAACTTCATACCTTGTTTGTTACAGTATTCAGAGCCATACCAGGCCCAAGACAAACCTTTGATGCCTACACATTGTGAGTAACTCCTCTATGTGTTTTGCTCTGTACACTCCTCACCTGTACAATACTAATGTATACACCACTTCAGTCTAGTATGTTCCCCTCCATGCCTTGGCAATGTTTGACCCTCCCTACCACTCCACAGTGTTATACTATACTGTGGGAGGATTATCTGTGCCCAGAATCATTAAGCTCCTCAGCACTGTTTCACAATTTGTTAAGTGCTATTTTATTGTACTTGATTGCAGTGATGGTTTCTTATGTACAGTACAGATGAGTTTTCAGCACAGGCCTATAGTCAGGTTCCATGCATATGTATTAGCCTGAGTTGTGCAGCATTAGGTGATAGTTAAAGTGTTATCTGTTTCCTGAGGTACTGCTACCCATCCTGAGTGTGAAGTGATCTGTGTGATGTGATGATTTGTGATGTTAAATTTCATGGTGGTGTAATCAGATATGTGTGATACTGGTTTTAGTGGTGCTCACACACTGCTTACTGTGCAAACACTGCTGTCAGTGGGTGTTGCATTGTCCTTGCCAGGTGTGAGTCACCCTGATGTCCAGCTGAGATTGCTATGCGATGTGTTTGAATGTGCATATGTTATGAATTTGTTGTTGAGGGATGCAGTCTTTGTCCTGTGTTGACTCTTTCTACTGACAGGTCCATGTGAGTGTAATGTCTTTTTTAGCATGACATTGTGTGTGAGGAGTTTGTGTATTTGAATGCATTCTGATGTGTGTTGAATGTGTACTGTGCATTAATTGTGTGCATGTCACATGCAGCAATGTGGAGTCTTGTTTATTTGCTTGTCTTGTGGGAACTATTGTCCTATGGCCTCCTATATTTGAACAGTTACTTGTTAGGATTGTGCATGTGAATGCTTGTGCTACACATTGACACCATGCTCACTTTGTAACCGGTGGAGTGCCTATGTCTGTGTATACAGATTTGTCTGGTTGCACACAGATTGTGTTTATATTTGACATTTGTTCATATATTTTTGGATTAGTTTGGATGATGCTGTCTGTGCAGTTGGCCAGATAAAAAATATTATCTATTCCAGCGTTGTCTAAGATCACACTGCCTATCCACTCTTTTGCTGCCCACGTCCTTGCTATTTGGACTTCTTTTGGTGTGATTTGTGATGCATGTTTTTGGCAATTAGTTCTGCATTGGATCAGACATTCCTGAGTGGAACTCAGACATTTGTAGATACACACTAGGGTGTATAACTGGGTATCAGGGAACTCTTCAGACCCTATGTTCACCTTTATCAGAGCTTCTCAGAGGTGTAGAGCAGTGAAGGTAGAAGATGGGTAGATGAAGGGTACGCACAAAGGTCATAGTTGAGTTTGACAGTCAGAGAATGTCACTGTGAGCCATCAATCAATCAATCGATCAGAGTACTTGTAAAGTGTGCTACTTACCCCTGAGGGTCTTAAGTCGCTGAACAGAGGGGGTGCCGCTACTGCTTAAAGAGCCAGGTCTTGAGAAGTTTACTGAAAGCGAGTAGGTCTTGGGTCTGCCGTAGGTGGATAGGGAGGGGGTTCTAGGTCTTGGCTGCAAGGTAGCAGAAGGACCTGCCGCCGGAGGTTGTTCTTTGATGCGGGGAGGGCGAGGCTGGAGGAGCAGAGCTGGCGGGTGGGGTGTAGAAGCTGAGTCTGCTGTTCAGGTAGGCTGGCCCGGTGTGGTGGAGTGCTTTGTGTGCATGGGTGAGGAGCATGAAGGTGAACCTCTGGTCGACGAGGGAGCCAGTGTGGGTCTCTCAGGGAGGGGGGGTGATGTGGCTGCGGCGGAGGACGTTAACGATCAGTCGGGCGGAGGCGTTTTGGATGCCATGAGTGTTGTGCTGGTGGCATACACATGTCAAGATAGTTGATGAGGGACTGGTCACTGTATGGCTTATAACAGTTCATCTGATTCAGGTAAAATGCATTACTTGCTTTTGTGTATCACAGGGATACTGCACAGATGTTACTTTCAATTATGTATTATTTGATGTCCTAAGTGTAGTGTCATATGTGGTACCTCTTGAATGCCATGTACATAGGGTACCAGTCATTTCTCCATGCTTTTCCTGCACTGTGCCCCCACTTTAGAATACTTTACTTGTTACCATACAGTGCTGCTGACTTGGGGTTTATGCATGAGGCAGTTTTAAAGTGTGTGACTGATCATTTCCAATGTTGTTAACGTGCACAGTGATTCTTCATTTCTTCAATTGCTCACTTTAATTCATGTGAGTGGAAGGCAGGTGTGAGGAAGATGAGGGTTGTCATGAGTCTCAAATCAGGGTTTACCGCTGCCAAGATGGACTCTTCCTGACACTTTGGCATTAATTCAATAATTTATAGTTGATGCTACCTTTGTTGAGTTGGAGTAATGGTGTGTAGGTGTTCTGTGAGTTGGCAGTGTACTCAGTATTGTTGATGTACAGGACATAGTCACATGGTGTCATTTAGTGCAGCAGTACACAATTGAGTCAAATGCACACTGGTGCTTACTTTGAGTTGAGTTTGCCATTTGAGTCAGAAATGTTGTACTGGGTTGCATTGTATGGGCTGTCATTATGTGGTATAGTCTTCCATTATATGTGATGAGCCTACTAATGTCTGCTTGGGGTGTGTGCTGATCTGTGAATATGTAGCAGTGGTGTCTCAAATAATGTGTCATTTACCTTGGCTCACTGACTCATCCAACTCCTTGTAGGACTATTGTGAAATACACATACACACCCTGCTTGCTCTGCCCTCTTTTGTTCCACATTGTATGTGGACTCACCCTTATTTGCGTGCTATGATGACTATTGTCATTTTGGAGGGACTCTTGCCTCACCTCACACTCATGTTCCTATACAATTACTGATGATCCTAATGAGATGTCACGATAGACAGTGTCCCTGCACATGACTTCTTGCTGCAAATATGTTGTGCAGAGAGGTGCTTCTCTCATGATACATGTGGTGTGGATGGTGTGATGATGATCTTGCTTGCCTGGGACAATGTCCTGAACTCCTGCAACATTGCGGGCAGGTTATACCGCAGCTTCACCGCTACAGTGACGTGACTGGCACAACCAGGCTAGTTGCAATCATTTCTATGTAGATGGGTGCCCAAGATGCTGAGGTGACAATTTACTTACGTGCAAGACATGTGTAATTACACCATGGTATATATTCTTGTCTCTACCAGGGTGTATTTTGTAGGCAAGACACGTATTTCATCACAACAGTTGTCTGTTGTTGTACAAGGGTTGTATGCGGGGATATGTTTTTGACATACCTGCGGGTTTACTGCAATGGCATATTATCTGCTGGTTGTGGATCAAGTACAGCAGCAGAAGGGCTTGTAGAGCAGGATCCATGGCGGCCAGGAATGTGTGGAAGTGTCTCAGGCTCGGGTTTCTATCTCCACAATTGCGCTTCCACCATCTCCGAATCGCTGGTTTCTCCGCTGCGTTCTGATGGGCTGTTTTACGCATTGTGATCTGTCCCGCGGTCGGGCCATCATTAGGTACGACAGTCTTTCTCTATTGGCTCCCTCCGGCACCGTTGCGGAACAGAAAATCTGGCGGATACCGAAACTCCCAGACAGGTGAAAAAGGTCTTTATTTGCCCATTGTAATATGGCGGTCGCAAGGCCTTAAGCAGGAGTAACTAAATGGACGTTTTCCGCGACCGCCAGCACCGTGGAGGTGACTATGACTGCCATCGTAATAAGCCCCTAAGTTTGGTTGTGATACGAAGTGTGGCAGGTTCTGGATTGAAGATGAGAAGGGGTGAAAGTAACAGGTGGCTGAAAGGAGCTGAACTGGCTGCAGAGTGGTTGGAGTTACTATTACTCTTGGATATGTGGATGTCAAAGTGGATCAAAAGTGCTGTATATTCGATTTATCACATCAGACTGAATTACTCCCCTGCTTGCCAATCATATTGGGAGGAGTTTGTGCTAGCAATGGAGGCCCGGAAAAGTAGGGCGTATTATTGGGCTGCAAGGGCTATTGAAAATTGATGCTTAGCAGAGTAGAAATACACTAGGTGTATCATTGTCAGTTCTATGGACTCACCGATTTCCATTGGTAAACAGCCTGGGGAATAAAAAGGAGGATGGTACATGAGGAGATTAGTTTCATACCCTACCAGTTCCAGGGCATCACTAAACCTCCCACCACTTGCAGATATGGGGAATATGTGGGCAGGGGTTCCAGACTTTGTGAGGGAACTGGCATCCTCCAAATGGTTAAACATGTCTTACCAGCATCACAAGGTTTCACATCCATTTTGAGTTCTATGTACTGCTTCAGGATAGGTCTGCGCAGTTTCTCATATCAGATGATCTGATCTATGCCCTGGATTCAAATGCAATTTGAGGAGTGGTGTTGCAGCTTGAAAAAACAAATATGTTGTATCTGTTCCAAGATTATGTGTGGTGATTGAGACCAAGGTGGTACTGTCCCAGCAGATCTCACCAGGGGGAGGAGAGTCGATTTCATCATAATAATAAACATTCTACTCAACGTAGGTGTTATGCTTTTCTTAATTACAGTGCAAGCAGTTGCCTTCAACAGTAAAGCATGATCCTGCTAATGGGCGAATGGGAAATAGCCTGGCAGCATGACTATCTTCAAGGTGTTATTTGTTGTCCACTTTGTTGTCATAGTAATGTTTTCCCAAGAAAATAGAACCACCCAGTACTTCATTTATTTATAAGTCATGTATGGGAAATGTTGCTCCAAAACATATTACCTAGTTTGTTTATATTTTAGAGGTTTCACATTTTTATAATTGAGTGCTACCTAATATATTTCAGGAAGGTGGCATCCAACTCTCATCAAGCTGCATGACATTATGTCTTGTAAAAGGAAGGAGATTTTTATTTACATAGAACTGCTCTTGGTATGTGAAGTGTCGGAACAATTCGTCTTTTGCATACTCTCGGCGACTGGTGGTTTTTAGACATACTAAAATTCAGCCATTATGAGATAATGGTGAATAATATGCAGACCCAGTTTTTCTAGTCGTTTTTCCAGAGACATTTCTGGGACCATTTGTATGCAGCATATTGCAGTGGGGCATTGCTGCGGGAGGGGCCTTGAGAGGCTACCATGGGCGTTGGGAACATTTGCAGCTCCATTATGCAGGAGGAAGGTGGGCGGTGGCCAGCCTCTCCAGATGCCCACCACCCTATCCGCTGCACATCCAGGTCCGTGTCTGGTGTTTCTGAGCCGGGAATTAGCAGGTGCACTATTTGCAGAGTGATCAGTTCTAACCCTTGCATAAAGGGAATCCTTGTTAAAGGTAATCCATGTGATTAACAGTGTATGTTGGCCCCTGTGACCAGGGAAATTCTGGGTATTCCCTTGCTTATGTAGCACACTTTCCTGATTCCGGCTAGGGAATAGTGGAGATTCCCTTATGCCGGGGTGCGTCTGTGGGGATACATTTATGCCAGGCATGCCAGCAGGGCCAACGGTGAAAATCGGATTGAGCTGGGTGGTGTTTGCACTGCTATGCTCATCCCCACCACCCGCCCTTGTACTCAAGAGATAATAATGATGGTGGACAAGGTGAAAGCCTTAGCTCAGCCTACATGAGACCCAAAGTTTGCACCGAATATTTATTTATTTATTTATTTATTTCCAAGGTTTTATATACTGCTACTGGACCCGGGGGTATCAGAGCGCTTTACAAGATAGGTAAACAATTACAACAAAGTAAAACAATGTGCATTAAAACATGAGGTTACATAAAATAGGGTAATAGAATGTGCTGGGTGTTTAGGGGCGATGGAGATCAATAGGGGGTGGGAGTGTCGAAGTTCAGAGGGAGAAGGGAGTGAAGAAAAGGGGAGAGGCAAAACGAGAGACGGGAAAGCGGTTGAGGAGGAGGCGAGAATCAGGAGCAAGGAGTGTAGAGAGTCAGACATCAGTGAGGTTAGGTTCCCCAATATTTGTTGTGAAGGAGTATTTTCAGTCTTTATTTGAAGAGAGGGTAGGAGGGGTTGCATAGAAGATCTTTGTGGAGTGAGTTCCAGATCGTGGGGGCGTTCCCAGAAAAAAGCACGAGATTGTTTTTTTTTTGTGCTTGAGTCTGGGAGGGATTAGGACAAGGGAATTGGTGCTCCTCAGGGACCTGGAACACCCAGCTTTTTGCAGTTTCTCAGCCAGGTAGGAGGGGGTGCTTAGGTTAAGGGCTTTGTGCGTGATACATGCAATCTTGTAGGTGGATCTACCTTCTATTGGGAGCCAATTGAGGTTTTCTAGCACCGGAGAGATGTGGTCGAATTTTTTGCAATCGGAGATAAGTCTGGCGGCAAGGTTTAGGACAGATTTCAGCGGTGCTAGGTGGGCTTTAGGGGTGCCAGCGAGTGTGCGTTACCATAGTCAATACGGGAAAGGACAAGCGATTGGACAACAAAATTAAAGTCGTCTGCTGGTATGAAAGGTTTGAGTTTTTTGAGGTGGTGGAGGTTGAAGAGGGCACCCTTGGTGGCATTTTTGATGTGTGGGATGAGATTCATGTTATGGTCAATGCTGAAGCCTAGGGATTTGACAGTTTTCGAGGGGGAGTGGGGGCAGTTGAGATCTGTAATATCCTTGATCCCGAGGTGAATGGGGAGGGAGATGTTTTTAGTCAAGTCAAGTCAAGTCAATAAATTTATATAGCGCGCTACATACCCAAAGGGTCTCAAGGCGCTTGGAGAGGGGTGGGGAATTACTTGTCAAATATCCACGTTTTAAGTTGCTTTCTGAATGCTAGGTGGTTCTGAGTAAGGCGAAGGTGAGTGGGAAGTGAGTTCCAGGATTTAGCTGCCAGGTAGGAGAAGGATCTACCTCCCATGGTGGTTTTGTTGATGCGAGGTACAGTGGCAAGGGCTTGGTTGGCGGATCGTAGCTGGCGGGTGGGGGTGTAGAAGGACAGTCTTGTGTTGAGGCATTCGGGTCCGATTTCGTAGAGCGCTTTGTGTGCGTGGGTTAGGAGCCGGAAAGTAATCCTTTTATTGACGGGGAGCCAGTGGAGGTTTTTCAGGTGTCCAGAGATTTGATCTTTACGCAGGATGTCTAGTATTAGCCTGGCTGAAGCGTTCTGGATGCGTTGGAGTTTTTTCTGGAGTTTTGCGGTGGTACCGGCGTAGAGGGTGTTTCCGTAGTCCAGACGGCTCGTGACCAGAGCGTGGGTGACTGTTTTTCTAGTTTCGGTGGGGATCCAACGAAATGTTTTTTTGAACATGCGAAGAATGTTGAAGCAAGATGAAGAGACGGCGTTGACTTGTCTGTTCATCGAGAGTGAGGAATCCAGGATGACGCCCAGGTTCCGTGCGTGGTCCGTCGGGATGGGTGCTTTTCCAAGGGCCTCTGGCCACCAAGAGTCATCCCAGGCGGAGGGGGAGGTGCCTAGGATGAGGACTTCTGTTTTGTCTGAGTTCAGTTTCAGACGGCTGTGCTTCATCCATTCGGCTACTTCTTTCATTCCTTCATGCAGGTTGGTTTTGGCGATGTTAGGGTCTTTGGTAAGTGAGAGGATCAGTTGAGTGTCATCAGCGTAGGAGATGATGTTGAGGTTATGTTGGCGTGCGATGGCCGCGAGGGGGCTCATGTATACGTTGAAGAGGGTGGGGCTGAGTGAAGATCCTTGTGGTACGCCGCAGATGACTTCAGTGGCCTCTGACTTGAATGGTGGAAGGCGGACTCTCTGGGTTCTTCCGGTGAGGAACGAGGTGATCCATTCCAGTGCTCTTCCTTGGATTCCGATGTTTCTGAGGCATTGTAAAAGGGTGCTATGACAGACCGTGTCGAAGGCTGTTTAAGGATGAGGGTGAAAGGTTCCATTAATAGGTTAAATAAGGTAGGGGAGAGGATGGAGCCTTGCGGAACACCAAGTGAGACAGGTTGGGGCTTGGAGAGGCAGTGGCTGAGCTTAATTTGTTGGGATCTATTTTGAAGGAATGAGGAGAACCATTTGAGTACGGTGCCCTCGAGACCAAAGCGAACTTCGAGGGTGTTTAGAAGGGTGGGATGATGAACAGTATCAAAGGCAGCCGAGAGGTCAAGGAGGATTAGTAGAGAGGATTCACCTTTGTCTAAGGAGCGATGGATGTCATCTGTAATATTGAGCATGGCCGTTTCAGTACTGCATCCTTTTCTGAAACCAGATTGGAATATGTCTGGGAGATTGAATTAGGTGATATGGTTATCTAGTTGGGTCAGGACACATTTTTCCAGGGCTTTTGAGAGGAAAGGTAGGTTAGAGATGCGGCGTAGGTTTTTAAGGTCGTTAGGGTCAGCGGAGGTGTTTTTGACGATGGGTGAGATTTGGCCTAGCTGAAGGGAAGCAGGAACACAGCCCGTGGAAAGAGAGGAATTGGTGATGTTGGTCCAAACTCGAGCAATGACATGTTTAAGTTCTTGGACCAGGTGTGCGGGAAGAGGATCTTTAGTGTGAGAGGAGGGTTTGAGTTTAGAGGTGATATTGGTGACCGCGGATTCGGAAACAGGGGCGAATTCGCTCCAGGAGGCATGTTTTTAGCCTGGTGGTGCGTGACAGTGGAGACAAGTTGGGGGCGAGCATTTAGGGAATTAGGGGGACTTTGAGGTGGGGAGGAAGAGGATGAACTAGTGTTAGTGATGTTGTGGGGGGAGTTGATTGAGGGGAGGTTGGGGAGGAAGAGGGGTGGAGGTGACGGAGAGTTCAATCAAGTTGACTTTATTAGAGAAGAAGCTGGCGATTTCTTCCCCTCGTTCAACTGACGCTAGCATTTTGGGGGAGCCAGAGGATGTTTATTTTTTTAACAATGTTAAATAGTTCTCTGGGGCTGTTTCTGGCCTGGTCCAGTTGGGACCGGAGATAGAAGGCTTTTTCATTGAAGATGTGTTTTTTGTATAGGGTTCTGGCCTTTCTGAGGAGGGCCAGATTGTCAGAGGAGGGATGGTTTCTCCAGGTCCGTTCTTATTGTCTTTCGTTATTGAGGTCAGAATTGAACCATGATTTGGGCGGAAAGTTTTTTTGTTGTTTGATTTTGATTGGGGCAATTTGGTTAAGGGCTTCAGTAACAGAATTATTATAATGGTTGGTTAGGTCAGTAGTGCTAAGGGAGAGAGGGGCGAGGAGTAAGTGAGTTTTAATAGTGGATTCCAATTCGCCAGGCGGAATAAGGTGAAGTTTACGAGTAGGTTTCAGAGGTAGATTGTCGATGGGAGTGGGGCGCGTAATTGAGCAATTCAGGGTGAGAGGATGAGGTGGTGGTCGGACCAGTCAACGGGAAGGATGTTTGAGAGGGAGGCCAGATCCTTGCAGGTCAGAATGGCATCAAGGGTGACACCATTGGCGTGTGTTGGGGATTTGCAGAGTTGAGTCAGGTCAGTGATGCCCATGATGCTGTTGAATAAGGAGACTGCGGGGTCGTCATTTTTATTCCAGTGGATGTTGTAGTCCCCAAGAAAGAGATTTTTAGAGTGGGAAAGCAATGCTTGGGTAATCAAATCAGACATCTCTTCAGTAAAGGCAATACAATTACCAGGAGGGTGGTAGATAGTGTGAAACCTAATGGCGGGGGAGCCAGTAAAGTTGATCTTAGGGCATAGGTACTCGAATGTGGAAGGGTCGTGCACATGGACTGTTGAGAGATTAAGATCTTCTATAAAGATTAGGGCAAGGCCACCTCCGATTTGTTCTCTTGTATCTTTCTTAATGATGGAATATCCAGGTGGGATCAGCAGGTCGAGGATAGGAGTGGATTGAGGGTTGAGCCAGGTTTCAGTAAGGAATGCTATGTCAATGTTATCGTGGAGAATGGTTTCCGCAATCTCAGTTGCATGGCAGGAGGCGGATCAGCAGTTAATCAGCATGCATGAGAGGGAAGAGGTGTTTGGAATTTGGGAGGGGGGACGGGGGGGGATGAGTCTGAGTAGTCGGGGGTTCTAGGAGATGCTGGAAGTAGGGGAAGTCTGCTTGTACCAATGAGAACTGGGCTGGTGGACTGATGGTTAAGGGGAGTGGAGGGAAAGGATGAAGATGGGCAGATGAGAGAGCTTGTAAGAGAGTTAACTTCTAGGGCTGTCGTGCAGGTGTCAAGTTGTGAAGGTGGGGCGTGATGGCATAGAAGGGGGGATGATTTTGGTAATTTCAGTCGGTTCAGATAGGGTAGAGCCGTTCAAGGGGAGGGGTGGGGAGGGGGAATGTCGGTATTGGTAGCAGCGCCAGGAGAAGTGTCGGTGTTGGCAACAGTGTCGGTGTTGGCAACAATGCCATGTAGGCAGTTAGTAGGGGGGTTGAGGGGAAGGATGTTGGAGTGTATAGAAGAGTCCATAGAAGAGGGGATGGTGTATTGTGAGGGTATCGATGTGTGGGCATGAACCAAGGAGTGTGCTTTGGTGAGGAGAGAGACATCAGTTCTAAGGGAGGTGAGTTCAATGGCAAGGGATGATAGGAGAAGTTCAACATTAAGGAGTGATTGGGTAAGAAGTGAGGAGTGAAGTGGTTCTATACGGTTAATGAAGTTAGAGGGGTAGGAGTGGTCTAAGGGTCTGAGATAGAAGGGAGGACGGGGGATAGCCTGGGGGAGGGTTGTAATGAGGGTGATGATCGTCGTTGGGTAGAGCGGGGCACAGGAGATAGACGGGGATGAGGCATTCAGGTTGGGTAGAGCAGGGGCACAGGAGATAGACGGGGAAGAGGTGTTCAGGTTGGGTGGTGGAATTGGAGAACAGGACAGGGGGATCTGGGGTTGGCGTTTCTGGTGTCTTTTGTGTTGCATGGGAGAACAGGGGAGTGTGGGAGGGAGGAATCGGAGGGGGGACATGGTAAGTAGAAAGGGGATGAGGGGGAATGTTAAGTGGGGAGGGTGAGGGAGAAATGAATCATAGGGTGGGGTGAGTTGGAATTCAGAGGGAGATGGGTGTGTAGAAGAAACTGCATTATTATTATGGGGAGGGGAGAGGAGGGGTAGGAGAGGAGGGTGGGCTCAATATTGGGTGGGTTTGTGAGGGGGAAAGTGGGGCTGGGGGGTATTGGGCGTTAGGGGTAGCGGGGGAGTTAGTGGCACTAGTGGACTGTAGAGGTTGGGAATCAAGAATGCAGATGGGGGGTGCGAACGGTGAGACCGGGGAAAGGGGAGGGGGGGTGTGAGAGACCGTGGATAGAGATGGACCCCGGGGTTGGGGTGAGTTAGAGAGAGGAGACAGGGGGCAGGGGAAGAGGAGAGAGGTGAAGGGTCGCGGGGTGGACGGGGTGATAGGGGAGCATTCGAGTGTTGTAAAAGGAGTGGAGAAAGTGCATGAAAGTGGAGTTCAAAGGTGTATAGGTGGAAATAGGAGGCTTGGATGAGAATGTTTCTAGACTTGAAGATGGAACTATCTACTTCACTTCAGGCGGCAGATGGGGTGGTGGAGAGTTTCAGACCTTATGGGATCTTGTGGGAGGTGGTGATAGGGAGGTGTTGTAGAAATAGGCTTTTCCATTTAGAAGGGCGCTTGGAGAAGAAGATATAGTTGGTGGTGATGGAGGAGTTGAGGCTGTTGTGGTGGTCGGCAAATACGGTTTCGGGATGCTGACAGAGAAGTTTGTGTTAAAAGTTTTTCTTCCCATGTTTGGAGAGGTGGGGAGGTTAGAGGATGCACCAAGAGCTGGAGCCGAGCTTCAGGATGGGTGGGGATGCATTACCTTGTCAATTGATTATAATGATGTTGTATGAACTGTGTTTCGTGTGTTGAGTTGTGTGAATGTGAAAGGAGGTATAAGTGAAGAGAAAGGATGATGTTGAATGATTCTTGAGATGGTGAGGTGGGGTTGTTAGGAAACCTTGAGAAATATGAAATGTTATAAATTGTATTGTTATTTAAATCTTTGATGCACCACAAAGCTAAAACGAGAATAAAAATATCTATTTTTCTGTATGTAGTTTGATCAATCGTGTGGCCTGATTGTGTGTTCTGGTGAGCTCAATGTTGTTTAATTTGAATCCGTTGGACTCCATGTGAGCCACTAACTATCATTTACTAGGGCAGACTCTTTATAGTTTTGTTGCTCTTGTTTTCCCCTGCTGTCTGCCCTGCATTCATTACAGGTGGCCTCTCTATTCATTGGTCAGGCAGGATTTGCTATTGGCGTGTGGCGTTTCTCCTGCAGCAGAGCGGTAGGATCACACACCTGTGGCGTTATTCCTGCTACAGAATGGTGGGATCACCCCCTGGGGGTTGAAGATGACAGTGGTGGCAGACGAGTGCAGGTGTTGGCAGGTGAGAAGTGCGGGGGCTGACGGGTGGAAAATTCAGCTGCTGGCGGGCACCGATGCTGGCGTATTCAAGATGCAGGCATTGACGGGCAAAGAGATATTCAGGAATGCGCTGTAGATGTGGTGGGATCGCCCCCCTGGGGTTGATGATGGCGGTGGTGGCTGACGAGTACAGGTGTTGGCAGGTGAGAAGTGCGGGCAGTGGCGTGTGGAGAATTCGGGTGCTGGCGGGCACCGATGCTGGCGTATTCAAGATGCAGGCATTGGCGGGCAGAGAGATATTCAGGATTGCTCTGTAGACATTAGCGCTGCAAGCATTATGCCAGTAGTTCGATATGACCAGTGCAAATGTAAAATTTACACCAGCCATTTTGTATTTTATATCAAGCTTGTGCCATTGCATTAAGTTATATATCTATCTAAATGTACACACAGCTATTGCGAGTTATGTAAGTTTGATTCCAATTCCTTTGCTAATACCTGTGCACCAAGGTATTTTGTTCATGAAACTGCGTGACACTTTGAAGTGTGGAATAATGCATTAACTGTGAGTGCTGTCCCTGTTCTGAGGTGAAAAAAGCCACCCACACAATTTGCGCCAGTTTTAATGTGACACATCAGCCCAGATTCACAAAGGTTATATCTCGGATTTGCATTACTATTTTAAAGCAGACAAGACGCAAAACCATTTTTTGGGATTTACAAATCATCTCAGATTGATATTTGTGTTGGTCGTAAGAAAAAGTCATGCAAACCAGCTCTAAGTGCTGCTTTGCATAACTCAATATATCAATAGGGTGTTCCATGGATGGTACATGCGCGTTCCTGGGCAACCACCCATGTTTTTGGGCGCGAAACCCTATCTACTAACAATAGCAGATACAGCGATGTGCTAAAAATTAAAGTCATTTGAAAGCAAGAGTTAAAGGGAGAAATGCATTAATTTCTCCTTTCTTTTCTGGCTTTCCATGTGTGCTGCACTGTACAGCACACATGATAAGTAGGCAATGAAAGTATTTCATCTTTTAAATAATGCCTGCTTTCAAGTGAAGTACATTTTTAGCTAAGTGGTATAAATGTTTCTGACTTTTCATGTGTGGAGGACTGTACAGTACACATACTTAGTAAGAAAAGTCTCACAGGGAAACTAAGAATAGTATTGTGTAATGGAAGGGTAGCCTTCCAGTACAAAACCTATGCTAGACTCACATACCCACCTTTCCACTACGGCACAAAGGTGTGTGCCTGGCACTCGGCAGCATCATTTCGTGCCAGCACTATGGAAAGAGGGGGATAGTACCATATCTCTGTAGATATGGTGATGTCCTTCTCTCTCCCTCTCACACAACGCAGAGCAGCAACCTTGGGTGTTGTGTTGTATGGAAGTTTTGTAAATCTGGGACAAAGCGTGTGTGCAAACACCTTCAGGGTGACAAATTAGAATCGAACATATAGTTCCAAATCAGCATTTGCACATGAATTACATTGAGGGTAGACCGATGACCAAAGCACAGCCAAGAGAAGATGAACATGTTATTTCCGATAGAGTATTATTGCACTTGGTCTCAACCCCAAAGTGTGAATAAGCCCTTTACTCATAAAACATCACTGTCAATAGCAAATACCCAGGTTGGCAAAATCAGTGCTCAGTTAAATCTCTGGTAACATTTTTGACAATATTGGAAAGCAATAGAGAAGATATAAGGTTTCACAGAAGAATTTCCTGTGTGAGATGTTTCAAACACTGTGCTTCAATGGATGACATGCTTTAAAATAATCAAACTATCAGCATGATGCCACTACTGCGGGAGATGTATTTGTAATAAGCAAATGGCATGCTTGGTCGGAAAATTGCAAGAAAATCAAAATGAAAAACATACATTTTTCACGATGAAGAAAACGCCTTTGGCAACTGCCATGTACTAGGTGTCATTTGGAATGCTTAGAAGCAGAAACATTTTACCCGTGGTTCAGATTGCATAACAGATTTCACTTCTAATATTTATATGATTTGTTAGAAGATGTTGTTATTATCTGTCATCATGCTTCCAGCACATCTGGTGAAATGATTTACAGATGTAGCAAAGTCCAAGAAGAAAGTTTTAGAAATTATGGAGTAAAGTGAGGACACAAACTAAAACTTGGTAAGTGTTCCACTTTAAAACAGCACATCCATTCATCAACACATTTTAGGTGTCTGGTGTTTAAAGATTTTAAAGCAGAAAGAAACAGCACTCAAATGAGCACTATGTGTGTAAAACACACTCCAAAATCATCAGCAACAGCTCCAAGGCATTTCTTCTACTCAAATTAAAGAACATTTTCTATCTGCAGCTCCCGAAAAATTAAGCATTATGTTAAAACATTGAAAAGTAGAATCACCGAAAATAATGAAGATGGAGCTGTCAAAATAAACAAAATCATGGCATCTCTGTGTGAAAGGCGATCTAAACATCAACTCATATAAGAGGGGGCAAATAAACCAATCTTTTCCTCAATTAATAGGAGAACGAGGCTAGCATGTCAATTGCATGACAATGTAATATCCAGAAAATCAATCGGGAAGAAAATATGATCTCGATTTACTCCTCGCACATTGACAACTCTGATTTCTAAATGTCAGAATATCACCTTTATCTCTTCCCTTCATAAAAAAGAGGCGTTGATCAAAAAGTAGCTTTCAATTTGGATAAAATCAAACAAAAAGCATATATTATAATTAGGAGATGTGAAATAACAATCAATGAACTGAGTGGCCTGCAGATTGGATTCAGAATATGTGCTTGCAAACCCTATAATATCACATGCTATAGTAGCAACACCCAACCAACATTTCCCCATTTCAGGCACAGACAAAATGATAAACCATGTACTGCAATATTTTAAAATAACTTGCAAAAAACTCAATCTTATATAATTACAGTTCTATCTGACACTCACTCTTATCCGACATCTCAGAAGCAAAGGTAGACGCTGCAAAAATGTTTGCCCTATTTCTTTGTTATAGATTTTTTCCAAAATTTTGAAGTAACCTGTCAATGCTCAGCTTACGGCATGTGTGGAGGCACAAAATTATTTGCACCCTTCCCAGTTGGGCTTTAGGGTGAAACATAACAGAGTCCGCCCTACTGGACATGACTGTGCACTTGAGGAATCACCTTGTTGAGGGTAGAACAGCCGCGCATATTTTATGCGATTTTAGCGTGGCTTCTGACACAGTGCCCCACCCCATCGTGGTGGGAGACCCATGTTACTAGGGGGCATATTACCAAGCAATAGCATTAATTATCGCTATTGCTTGGTGGTTAGAGATAAAAAATTATCGCCGAGCTGCGGAGATTTTTATCGCAAATATTGCTGAAAAGTCCGTGATATTCATGCATTACCGAGCTAATGCTCTTAGCCATGTTATCCACCTCCCATTGGAGTACATGGCTAAGAACTGCTCAGGGCAGGTGTTAGCTTTTGGAGATATTCGCGCTTAGCGCGAATATCTCTAAAAGTTGGTAATAGGAGATAGCGATGTTAGCTTCTGTTTCCAGTCGCTAACATCTTGGCACGCCCACTTTGCATGTCATTAGTGATAAATATCACTGACGTGCAAAGCGGGGCACAAGATGGTTGCTATCTCCTACTAGCTGTCGCTAACTGGTGTTAGCGACAGCTAGGTAAATGAGAGATAATTTTATCTCCGCTTTCTTGGCTTTTAAAGCCAAAAAAGCGGTGATAAACCCCCTTGATAATATGCCCCTAGGTCTTGAAGGCTCAGCACTGGCGGGCTCGTATCTTTTGTAAAGGATCACTCATTCCAAGTTTTCTATCTATTGTCAGATCTGAATTGCAAGCCTTGAACTCTGCAGCCTCCCAGGGCTCAATTTTGAGGCCCTTGTTGTTTAACATCCACGTCGCCCTTTGGCTGTTTTAGTGGAAAACTGCAGCTTGACACTTTTTTTTTCCTATGCAGATGAAAAAAAGATCATCTTTACATTGTCATCTGCTCAGCATGCACCTTCCGACCTTAACCTGGGCTTGAGTCACATCAGCTCAATGGGGATAAGATGGAAGTCTTAATTCTGGGCAAGCACTCCTCTCTCTTAGGCCCAAAACATTGGCCAGCGTCTCTCGGGGCTCCTGGCGACTCCTTCGCCAAAGGGCAAAAACATGGGATTCTTTTAGGATGGCAATCTATCCATGAAGCCTCAAGTGACCAAGGTGACTGCCACGTTCTTTGCTGTGCTTAAGTGGCGTAGAAAGATAATCTGGCTGATCCTAGTCTCAGCCCAAAAGATGGTTATCAGGGCCCTTATTTTATCCTGATTAGACTATGGTAATGTGTTATACCTGGGAGCAGACACAATACAACTAATCGGTTGCAGGTAGTACAGAATGTGGCTGGTAGACTCCTATATCGGCTTACAAATTAGACTCAGTATCTCATCTCCTGCCTGAGCTGCATTGGCTCAAAATCTCTAAGCACATTAAATTTAAACACTGTGCTATATGTTCAAAGCTAAAGCTGGACTGGGATCTCAATACATTCAGGACTTGTTGGTGCCTTATCAACCCACCCGAGCTCTCTGAATCGAACCTTGTTTAATGTGTTCAGAATTCACTTGACCCATATAAAAGGCACTCCTGTTCCTACTTAGGCCCTGAAATTATGGAACTCCCTTCCAGAGCACTTAAAAACTTGCTTGATATTAATTGTCTTTTGCTGACTTTTTAATGTTACTCTAATAGTTCCCTACCTCACTGCTCCTGTGAACGGAAACATCCTTAAATAAATAAATAATAATAAGAAGAAAGTAAGGCAATGCTTTACAACTACATTGTCAATGAATGCATAACAGAGATTCAAATGTGGTAAGGAAACCATCTATGACTATCTCTTCATCATGCTCCAGGCTACGCTCAAGAAAAACACTTAGGCGCTCTTTCATATACTTCAGTTGTAAAGGATACATCAAGTTGGTTTGTGATGTTAAACTTCACTACTCATCATACTAAAGTGCTTCTAGGGTTCAAATAGTGATTCAGGGGTGCCACCCGCAGCAGTGGACTTTGGCTTTTTGGCGGCTTGGGCGATTTCTGCGGGACGGGACTGCGAGGACCAGCAGCCCTCCACAACCCTCTGCTGTGTGCCTCTTCCCGCCCCTCCCTCTGTGTATTGAAATACTGCTCGCGGCCCCCACTTCGCGGGAGCCGGTCAGAGCAGTGGACTTTGGCTTTTTGGCGGCTTGGGCGATTCCTGCTGGACGGGACTGCGAGGACCAGCAGCCCACCACAACCCTAAGCTGTGTGCCTCTTCCCGCCCCTCCCTCTGTGTATTGAAATACTGCTCGGGCCCACGCTTCGCGGGAGCCGCTCGCAGCAGTGGACTTTGGCTTTTTGGCGGCTTGGGGGATTCCTGCGGGACGGGACTGCGAGGACCTGCAGCCCTCCACAACCCTCAGCTGTGTGCCTCTTCCCTCTCCTCCCTCTGTGTATTGAAATACTGCTCGCGGCCCCCGCTTCGCAGGAGCCTCTCACAGCAGTGGACTTTGGCTTTTTGGCGGCTTGGGGGATTCCTGCGGGACGGGACTGCGAGGACCAGCAGCCTTCCACAACCCTCAGCTGTGTGTCTCTTCCCGCCCCTCCCTCTACGTGTATATAATTATTTACGTCTACCGCTACGTGGGACGTGCGCGGGCGCGCCGGGCGAAGCTCCGGCCCAGGGCGGGCCCGTTTGAGCCCGTTTGAGATCGGAGGAGACCGGACCGGGCCATCTCTCTTTCATCTTGTTCGGCCCACTCGGAGGTGGAGTGGGCTCTTTGTAAGTCCTCAACAATTACTACATCTATAGTTGGGGGAATGGCTGGGCTGGAGAGCAGGAGCAAGGCCCTGACTTCGGGTGGCTCAGTAGTAGGTACATTGGATAATTTTATTTTTAGAGCCAACTCACTGTTATCACACAAAATAATTTTGATGGAGCGGCGGCTCTCCCAAGAAATTGCACCAGCAGAGAGATCCTTGCTGGGTCATATAGCGGATGCAAGTACACCGGAGCGCAGATCAAACTTGCTTGCAAATGAAGCCCCCAAGCTCTGTCAAAATTCATTGACTATCGAGACATCACGGGTCTTGGGCACCGTAGCATCATCTGGTGAATCTTTGCTCCCATCTATACCTGAGACCAATCTAGTACCTAACTCGGTTGACATTTTGCCAGTTGATAGCTCTGAAAGGCCCAATACCCGGCAGCTAAGGGGGAATCGGGAGGGGGCAGTACCAAAGAGAAAACAAGGTGCTCTAACATTTGGTGGGAGAAAGTCAAAACATGCCAAACATTCTAATAATTCTGATCCTGTGGGCCTGGGTAAGGTTAAGGAGGCTCCTATAGTTACCATTGTACCAGCTACTCCTCCAGTACTAATCTCACCTACACCACCCTCAGGTGAGATAAATACTATTATTACAACACCCACAAGGGAGGAGCTATCTATTGTGAATATGGTTGACTTCCTGAGGTCTTTACTCAATCCCTTAGAAGCTAGGCTCTCCCAGATAGAGTTAAGGTTAACAAAAATTGAAAAACTCACTATAGCTACTGCAGACCGCTTGAAAAAAGACAAGATCATCTTGGTGGGTGGGCAGACTAATAATACCCAGGGGGGAGCATCAACACAAAATCCTAACTCTTTATCGACTTCGTGTCACACAGTGGAGTGTATCTCCAATAGGAGCCCCCCTCCTACTCTTCCTGTTAGTGCCCCAAAACTGGCTAAAAAGCTTAATTCAAACAATACGACAGACGCACAAGTGAGGAGCACCCCAAAAAAGAAACTCATAATTGATTTACCCCAGACTCAAGTCCCTATGTAGTGGTCTTAACGGGGGTTCCCGAGTTAAATGATTCGGTCAGGGAATCCTTCATATCACTTAAAAACAAAGTTGCAGACTGGCTGAACAAAAACAGACCTCTCCCAGCCCACACTTGTAGTGAGATTCTGATGGTTCGAAGGGTGCCCTGGGTGGGGCACTGGCCAAAAAACATTAATGGCGACTGCATTTTGGTTAACTTTAGGGATCCAAGGACTGTAACCCATATATGTTACTGGCCGCATCGTGATCATGGGATATCTATACAATCACTCCCACTGTCCTACTTCTATCCACCTGCTTCTCTGTGCTATAACTCAGGGACGGAGGCGAACTGGGTGAGAGTATAAGCGGGAGGGCCGCGCAGCACGAACAGGGATAGGTCTATCCATTCCTACCTGTCTATCCACTTCTCAAATTATAATCGGTATAGCTGTCTGGACATAGTCTATTGACTGCAGTACAAGCAAGGGTACTCCCCGGGAGCCAGGCAAGTGGTTGGACCCAAGAACTTAGTGACTGCGTCCGGTGGGAGTCCTATGAGGAGGCAAGGAGATAGGACTGAAGGTAGTAGTCCGGAATCCAGTAAGCTCCCAATGCTACAGGTTTGATCACTTTCCCTTATCACAGACCAGTCTAACCCGGCTCCTGGCCCAAATATCCGATCCATTCCACTAGGCTCTCCCACTATTGTTAGTTCAAATGAAATAGGCTCCAGGGTCCAAAAAGGTGGTTCCCCCAGCTGTGTTAACCAAGGTTCACTACTGATACTGTCTTGGAACCTAGCAGGCTTGCCCAATAAAATGGCTTGCCCGGAGTGGGGATCGTTTATAGATAAAAATGATATATGTCTCTTCCAGGAGACCTGGCCCAGAGAGGACCAAATACGTGGTGGCTTCGTCTCATTTAACGTACCGGCACGCTGGGGGGGAAGGGACGCCCGTCAGGGGGCCTCACCATTTGGGTGGGCTCCCACCTGGGATGTAAGGCTAAGTCAGTGAATACTTTCTCTGACGATGTCCAATGCGTAGTTCTAGAATGGCCTAATGCCTTTAAGCTTGCATTGGTCAATGTATATTCCCGACCTGTTAGTATAACTAGAGAGTAATCAAAGGGGAATGGATCACTTGTCCTGCTCAACCTTAGGTATGAAGGAAGGAATGAGGATGTCCCAGTGAAAAAAGACCCTCATGCACGTGATGGGTATGGTGGTATCTGAAGCGGTATATCTTGGTTCCCCGCTTATGGATCACGCGTGTGCATAATCATTAGGTCTATTTTAGGTTATGCAGCCTCCACCAGGAGGTTCTTACCCAAGGTTGACGCAGTAGTGAGCCAGTGATAAGGGTTCTGGTAAAAGGACACAAAAGTCAGGAGTTCCGATTCTTTATTATACCTGGTTTTGGGTCCGGTAAACTCTATGGGAGTGCATCACTTGGACTGAGTTACGAGTACTAGATGCACTCAGAGTGATTAAAAAGTAGGAGGTTGTGGGGGGTGTTTCTAAAAAAAGGTCGACATGTTTCTGCCTCAATCTGCCTGGGTTTAGGACTTACGGGCATTCATCAGGACCATTGGTGGGAAAACGTGAGGAAGTAAAATTAAGGAGGGGGACTACCTCAGGACCAACACACCTCGAACCCCTTACATCTATTCATTACCGAAAACACACAAAGGGTGTATCCCACCACCTGGACGACCCATTGTGTCAGTAATTGGGTCCATCCTCGAACCCCTTTCCCAATTCGCCGATCAATATCTGAGACCCCTTGTCCAAAAAACTCCCACATATCTTAAGGATACAAGGGACCTCCTAAACCAACTTCAAGACATCGAATACACCCAACACCATGCTCTTGGTGGGATTCGATGTTGAAAGCCTATACACGAGTCTACCACAGGAGAAAACTATGGAGACTCTTGAAAACATTCTGTTCAACTCACCATGGTCATACAAGACACCCAGACACTTTGTTCTGGAGTGCTGCCGGATGGCACTCATGGAGAACTTTTTTCAGTACAAGGACAAGCTATACCTACAATGTCACGGCACCTCGATGGGCAGTACTTTTGCCCCGAGCATGGCTGGTCTGTACGTGAGCACTTTTGAGGATACACACATCCTGAATGTAACCAATAACCCCTATCATCAATGTATCTTGTTCTGGAAACGATACATTGATGATATCTTTGTCATCTGGAAGGGAGATCAGGAGAAGTTAGTAGAATTCCACACCTGGCTCAACCAGAAAGACAACTGCCTCAAGTTCACTTACTGTGCAGACAACAGAAGTATTGACTTCCTGGATGTAACAATCTACGCTGAAGCTAACACTCTCCAAACACATACCTTCTTCAAAACCACAGCAAAAAACAGCCTCCTGTCTTTTAACAGTTTTCACCCCCGACCTCTACGAGAGAACTTACCATACAGCCAGTTCCTCAGGTTACGGCGAAACTGCAGTGATACTATGGAATACAAATCACAAGCTGAAGACCTATGCAAGAAACTAGAGGCCCGAGACTACCCGAAAAAAGTCATTGCCAAATGCAAAAAACGTGCTAGGAATCAGAATAGAGACGCACTCCTTGAATGCACACCAAAAACTCCACCCGATGAGGTCCTTACATGTGTGACCACATATAGTCCTATGACTAATAACATTAAGAAAATTGTTAATAAAAACTGGCGCATATTGACATCAGGCAACCTCACTTGGCAAAAACCAAGATTTGCAAACAAAAGAAGCAGAAATCTGAAGGACATCTTGGTCCACACGAGACCACCTCCAAAAACACCGAGAGAACATACCACTCTGTGGGGAAACCCACAAGTACAGGGACATTACCCTTGTGGCTCCTGTTCCGTTTGTAGTCTCACAAAACCAACCAAAGAACTACAACTCCTTCCTAACTTTAAATGGACCCTGAATAGCCACACGAACTGCAACACCACACACGTGGTTTACATGATCACATGTCCGTGCAACCTCAAATACATCGGAATGACCTGCAGGAGAGCAAAACAAAGATTCTGCGAACACAGGAGCAATGTGAAATGTAAAAAGAGCACTACTAAGATGGCCACCCACTATCTAGAGATGGGTCTTACTGTACTTGATCTACAATGGGTCATCCTTGAAACCTTGCCAAAGAAAGACCATAATGCCGAAAGAATTCTTTTTGAAAAAGAACAAAGGTGGGTGCACAGGCTCAAAACTGACAGCGAGGGGCTGAATGACAATATACCCTGGCTCACCCTAGCCAGGAAGTAAACAATCAATCATGCCTCCCCATATTAACCTTGTATCCCTTACTCCACAAAACATGGAAAGCATTCCGCTTGTTCCAATGACAACTGGAGCTGACCAATAGGGAGTTGCCAACAGCGGTATCCCCGCCTGATAAAAATGACCCGGAAACACCACAAACTGTTTCCGGATCAGTAAGAGCAGAGCAGCGCACTCACGAAGCAAGCTAAGGATCGGGCGCAACAGGTAGCGAGACCAAAGGACGCTCCTCTAAAAAACCGCAAGTATTCAAAATCGCCCATCCTAACCATCCCATATCTCTATCCCATAGCCCCTTCCAAGAGCTCTACGATCCGACAGGAGCGTGTTAATCAAATGCGCGAGGTAAAATTTCCTGAGCACTTGTAATCACTCACTCAGTTTGAGTTCCCACCGCGACCGCTGAACACCAGCACCTACGTATGGCTCACCACAATTACCGCCTAATTACAGCCATAGACAAGATCAGCGTTTTAAGTCGACACTGAATAAGATGAACCCACTGTCGATTAGCACGCTAAATACCCGTTGCATGAGTTTGGAGAGAAAGAGACAGAGTTGACATTGCCATGATTGTTAACCGGTTTTTAAAGTATTGCCATTTTTTAGTTGTTTATGAATCTGTCAATGGATAGATATATGCAGCAGCGTTCTGCTTGGTGTGTGTGTCCCCTCCGACCCCCTCCCTGTATGTATGCCGCAAACCTTGTGTTTACTCTTCACAGGTACCTTAAGACCTCCAGTCCATAGAAACAGGTCAAAACCTTTTTCTTTCACTTTTGAGCACTTAATTTTACTTCCTCACGTTTTCCCACCAATGGTCCTGATGATTGCCCGTAAGTCCTAAACCCAGGCAGATTGAGGCAGAAACATGTCGACCTTTTTTTAGAAACACCCCCCACAACCCCCTACTTTTTAATCACTCTGAGTGCATCTAGTACTCGTAACTCAGTCCAAGTGATGCACTCCCATAGAGTTTACCGGACCCAAAACCAGGTATAATAAAGAATCGGAACTCCTGACTTTTGTGTCCTTTTACCAGAACCCTTATCACTGGCTCACTACTGCGTCAACCTTGGGTAAGAACCTCCTGGTGGAGGCTGCATAACCTAAAATAGACCTAATGATTATGCACACACGTGATCCATAAGCGGAGAACATAGATATACCGCTTCAGATACCACCATACCCATCACGTGCATGAGGGTCTTTTTTCACTGGGACATCCTCATTCCTTCCTGCATACCTAAGGTTGAGCAGGACAAGTGATCCATTCCCCTTTGATTATTACATGCTAACTTGGAAAGTGAATGGATCCACAATCCATCTCCCTCACCCTTGATTAGAAGAGTATAACTAGAGAGTCAGGAACTATTGAGGAATTGTCCCTCTTCCTAAATACCATCAATAGTGACACCTTCCTTTTAGAAGGGGGCGATCTGAATTGCCAATTCGAGCCCTTAACAGGCATGAGGGATAGCGCATCATTGGAAGAAGACGATTACTGGTCAATACCAGCAACCGAGGCGCCTTCGCCTAGGTCATGGACACCCCTAGCCATTCAAATCACAGCATTAACCCTCAACCATTCAATTAGGGCCTGTAATTGTCGTGTGCAATCGGATATCTCGCCCAAGTGTACGTATAATAAGCCTGGACAGGAGTCGCGGCTGGACTACATACTTGTCAAAACTAGACTATGGCGGAGGGTTACTGACTTTAAGGTCATCGCAAGAGTTGAGAGTGATCACAATGCGCTAATCTTGGAAATGACCCTGCCTGGAATTGGCAAAGATACCTATAATGGGTCAGATGACCCTGATATGAGGATAACCCTATCCAACGACAGACGTAGAGTCAGGTGGGACAAACTAGCAGCAAACCCCGAGGTTGTTCGTAAACTGTACTCACGGATAGTGCCTGTATTCGAAGAGGTCGGTGCCTTAATTACACAACCTCATCTCCCAGACCTCCATAATAAGCTCCAGGCCCTTCATGTGGACTTAACAAGCACATTAGCAGAGGTAACAATCCTCGTGTGACCAAACGGATCAAAAGGGGTCACACAAGTTCATGATATAATGCCGCCTGTAGAAAGGCAAAAGCAGAGCGAGTAATGGCTCTGAAGCAAAATAATAATAAACCACAAATACAAGCCAGGAGGACAGAATACAAACGTTTGATCAACTGCGCTAAGGCAGAATGGGAGCATGATAAGTGGGTCAATCTAACCGCTGCCCTCGCTACCAGAGACTCGCGTAAATTCTGGTCAATTGTGAACACAGGGTCTGGTGAGTTACTATCGGCTATTGAACCAAACATAGCAGCCGAAGCGTGGAAAGACCACTTCCATGCCTTGTGTTCAGTGGACAATGGTGGGATAGCTGGGGACCCAGAATTGACACTGATATCATCTACTCCCCAGTTTGATGTGGTCGATTTTTCTACGGAGGAGGTCTGTGAGGTACTATATCCAAACTTGCGGTTGGAAAAGCCCCGGGTTTGGATAAACTCCCGGGCGACCTCTTCAAACATGAACCTAAGATATGGGCCCCATATTTACAGACTATCTTTAACGCAGTACTAAGAAGAATGGCGGTATCCTGTACTTGGCTGGGCGCAGAGATAGTCCCCATATTTAAGAAGGGCTCTCCTCTGCTCCCAGCCAACTACAGGCCTATCAGCCTTATTGACATGCCGCAGAAGATCTTTGCAAGGCTAATTTTAGATCGCCTACGGGACTGGATAGATGACCATTCAATTCTCAGTCCCTACCAGGCAGGATTCAGAAAAAACACATCTACCACGGATCACATTTTTCACCTGACCTTATTGTTCTGGAAAACCGTCAGGATAGAGAGTGGCAGCCTCTACACAGTCTTCATGGACCTACGTGCTGCCTTTGATCTGGTCCCACGGGGGAAACTATGGTCTGTGCTCCTTGAGCTGGGTATCCCACCTCAACTTCTGAATATACTGATGAGGCTTCATGAAGTGAACTTCGCACGGGTTAGGTGTGGGAAGAATGGAATGTTGTCATCTAGATTCCCCGTTGATGGGGGGTAAGGCAGGGGTGTGTTTTTGCACCTACCCTGTTTTGCCTCTACGTCAATGGGGTAATCGCCCATTTAAATGGTGTACCGAACACCGATGCCCCTAAGCTTGCAGGCAGCAGGGTGCCTTCGATCATGTTTGCAGATGACACCCTCCTGCTGTCCAAATCTCCAATGGGGATACAACGCGTGTTGGATGGATTTGAGGCATTTTGTGGAGAACGGGGTTTGGAGATAAATGCTCTCAAAACTAAATGTATGATCTTTAATACCCCGCCACCACGCGTCCAAACCCTAGCATAGGTACCACCAGATTTAGGGTCCAGATTGGGGGTAACCATAAACGAGAGCATGACGTGGGCCCCCCAACAAATTAAATCCCAACTGAAACTGGCCCAACTTGCAGGGGGTATCCTCAAGCTCTCCAACATATTGACCATTAAACCTATTGGTCCACCCTTGGAGATCTATAAAATGCAAGCAAGGGGGGCGGTCAGCTATGGCGGTATACTTTGGGGCTACTCATGTAGGTGTGAGATCACTAAAGCTGAGCTTCTAAACTATAGGCAGGAACTCCAAGAAATATTAAGTCTACCAAATGCAGGGAAAATCCCATGGCTTATGTATATTAAGAATGAATGTGGGAAGCTGGGAGTACCAACATTGTGGTCCGACCCCGAGCCTAGTTGCAAAGCAGTCTCACTCAAGCACCTGGCTAGACAACTGCTGTTTTTTACAATCCTCAGATCGGCACCCAAACTGAATGCTTTCTACGGGTTAAAGATTTTCACCACTTTGAGTGTGTCATGGATGACATTTACCCTATTTTAACTAGAAAGCTGTACCTACAATGGAGATATGGCACTCTACCGATTAGAGCCTTTACCAGTAGATGGTCTCCATCCTCCCCACAAAATTGCCCTGGTTGCAACTGCGAACTAGAAAATGATATACATATTCTTTTCTTTTGTCCGGTTCACCGAAAGTCTAGGAGGTACTGGCTCATACCTTTGTGCAAAAACTTGGGGTTCACTCACTGTATGCAAGCTTACAGAATATTCAAAACAGAGTTATCAAGACCCATTGTATTTGCTGTGTCAAAATTTCTGGCAGCTGTGGCACAAGCGTAGGTTTTTAATTACCACTGCATAAAACTGTTTACAAGAGCACATTGTAATCAATTGTTACAGAAGACGCAAGGGATACATTGCTAATTTTATGTTTTTAGGTTACAACTTTTACGGTGTATTTTAGATATGTACTTGTTCAAACACTGTTACTAATTTATTCTGTTTTTTAACTGAATTAATATGTCATTCATGCATATTGTATTTTAAACGTGCTTCGAATTTCTTTTATGGCAAAACTTGCCGAAATAAAGATATGATGATGATGATTCAGCCCCTGAGGAATAGAGTTGAGTTTTTGCCCAAGTGCAAAGATCACATCTGTGTTCTAAGTCATTTGACTCCAAAGCCAGAAATTACACAAAACCTCTTCCACAAGATACTAAAAGCAATCATGAATTTCAAACAAACACGACTCTCTCCTGACCCCATAGATAACAGCAGAAATCAATTGAGGTGTGGTTGTTGACACTGTACCACAACCTGGCAACTATTAGACAGTGCAGGTGCAAAAGTCACACACCCAAACATGGAGCATCCTGGAGCAGGTCTTTGGAAGGCTAAAGCAATGATTATTGTGCCTGCATTAGGACATTCTGTGCTACATGTATCTCAAGCCATGATTCCCATATGTGGATGATCACAGAAAACTCCTGCCAGGACCATTGTGGGAGTCAAAACCCAATAATCTCCTGAACCCCAATATTAATAGAGCCACAAATGTTACCTAGGGCATTTCAACCCAATGAACTAGCAGTAAGACACTACCCTCCCCATCAAGATCCCAAACGTAGCAGAATAAATTCATAATTAAAACTGGGACCACTCAAGGACTAAGTTTTCGATCAAGGTTACGTTTTCAAATATTTAATACAGTGTTGTTAATAGAACATTGGAGAGAAATGAATAGTTTTGTCATAAAGACCCAGAAATAGAGAATCATAAATTATAACAGAACGCTAGCCATTTAATAAAAGTTCCTCTAATTCCTAATAATCAAACTCATGAAAAGTACTGACAGGAAAGAAATGGTCAGAAAACACTGAAATAGTCTCAGGGGGAGAATGAGAAGTTGCCCCCGACCCCTCAAAAAGAAAGGCTTTTATGCGTATTGATTAACATAGCTCGAAATTCAGCAAATCGTAATTATGGTTAGAACACATTGGCAAATCAAAAACCTTTCTGTAAATTTGAAAAACTCTTAAAGTTAACACCAACCGATTTCTTAAAGTACAAGAAACCTTCAGTTTGCCTCCTCCACAACTGCACTCCGGAGGTGTGCAACCCAATGTGAAACTTTTTTAAACCATGTTACATAGAATAATGTTCTTCTTCACACTTACATTGGAACTTCTATAAGAAATCCTTCAAAATAATACATCAGGTGCATGATGGAAAGTTTCATTCACAATACATGCTTTCTAAAACCACAGTACATTTACGTCATTGCTCCTCATGTTTAGTGGTAACTGTAGGGAGAGAAGACTTGCAGCAGGGAATTGAATGGGAGGGTGAATGAACAGGATGAACAGAACACCAACAACTGCATCCATTTGAAAAATGATGGTCTCTTGCACAGAAATGTGGCAACCTAAACTACATTATCAATGACACTTCCAAATGATATAATCATATTGTTTTAAATGCAAAATCATTAACTCATCGATTACTGTCATATGCATAATTAAAATAGCTAATTCGCTCAAATAGGTTATTGCCCTAATTTTCACATCAGAAAAAACTTTAACTCTGTCACAATTACAATTGGTGTTTGGAGTAGTTAGATAGTGGTTGCATCATCCACACAGTGCAAAACTTGTAGATCATTGGACAGCAGATTCCACCTGACAATTGTTTCTGTGCTATAGGATATTGCATTTGAGAAATGACTAGCTGGTCTCATGGAGGGGTATTTACTTGAAATTCTTGAAGTGCAAGTGTCGTGAAGTTGAATAATATGCATTGGAAAGGTCGATGTGGTTAGTGTCATGAAATTAATCAATTTCTTGATTTACCCATACATTTATCTAGAGATTGAAATCATTTTGTAAATTATTGTTTATTCCATTCATAAAGGAATTGAAGTTGGCTGTTTTTGGAAAAATGGTAATATTTGAACATGGTTTCTGTAAGGAATTGCCTTTCCTTGACTTGTTACTCCCTGTTTTTATTGTTCTAAACATTAACTGTGGACCTTGTCAGCTGCCTAAAATTGTATATTTTCTCTGCCCTGTGCAGGACCCAACATGGTGAGGCTACGATGACGTATGCTAGGCCACAAGCTAAAAATGTTCTGTTCCAAATTATTATTGTGTGCCGCCCAAACAGCTATGTGCCATCATACTGGACACCCTTGTCCATCCTGTCCAGATAAACGAATGCCCAAGGGCAAGGTCTAGAGGAATGTGCAGCTCTCCACACTATATATTAACATGTTTCCTGTAACTGTGAAATAAACAGGCTAACTTCATTTTTACACCTTGAATCTATAGCAGTGTTTTACATGTT
Source organism: Lissotriton vulgaris (assembly GCF_964263255.1). Lineage (NCBI taxonomy): Eukaryota > Metazoa > Chordata > Amphibia > Caudata > Salamandridae > Lissotriton > Lissotriton vulgaris. Next base: position 243,701,369 of record NC_141696.1, on the reverse strand, counting down.
TCAGAATATGATGATTTTAAATCTTAAGAAAGGATGTGGATACACGATTTTATTTAAAATTTCCTAAATGTTTGATGTGATACTCTGCCAGCAATGGTAAAACAAAACAGAAATGTTGCCTTGTGATCTTAGATGGAAACAGATTACCCGATGCAAGGAAGCATAATTTTATCTACGTTGCTGTATATTTATTACAAAAATCTAAAGGTTAGACAAGTTCTTCCTTTAAGTGATAAATGTAGTCAGCAATCTATAGACACCTAATTCAGAGATACAAAAGGGGTCTATATTCACATGATCATTAAATGTGTTATAATTTGGACTGGATTGTAATCCAGGATGGAGGATTTGAGGGAGAGGAAATGCATTAAGCATGGGTGAAATTTGTGAATGCGCGTTCCGCGAAATCGCGGATTTCCTTGCGAAATCGCAAAAAAAGTCAACTAATTCGCAAATTTTCCAGCGAAATCGCTGATTTTTTTGCGATTTGCCCTGGAGTACTTTCTACTGGCTAATCCAGTAAATGCTCACTCATTGGGTAAATGTATAGTGTTTTTACTACACTGCAGCTGCGTAAAGGGCCAGAAGATGTGTCTCCAGTGACCATGTGTGCCTGTAACACAGGCACAGGCACACATGATCATTGGAGACACATCTTCTGGCCCTTTACGCAGCTACAGTGTAGTAAAAGCACTATGGGGCAGATTTACAAGCCGCTTCAGCCTCTTTTGCGCTGCAGTTGCATCACTTTTATGACGCAGCTGCAGCACAAAAGATGCGCCATGGTGCTGGGTATTAACAATGTGACGCATCTGAGAGATGCGTCATGTTGTAAAGCCCTGTGCCATCAGGAGGCGTTCCGGTGCAGGGGAGGGCATTCTTGCGCAGGAACGCCTCCTAAAAGTGGCTGAGTGAAATCTACAAGATTTCACTCAGTCACTTTTTGCCTAATGCTGCGTCAAAACCCTGCGCCTGCTTGAAGCAGGCACAAGGCTTGAAGCAGCATTGGGGAGATAGGGCCCCCCAGAACATTGCTGGAGCTGCGTCATGCTTGTGACGCAGCTCCAGCAATGCGCTGCTTTTACGGCACAGATGCGTGATGCATCTGTGCCGTTTTTGCCACATGGTGCGCCGCATTTACAATGCGGCGCACCATGGGGATGCGCCAGTTATTGTAAATCTGCCCCTATACATTTAACCAACGAGGGAGCACTTACTGATTAGACAGTAGAAAGTACTCCAGTTGAGTAGAGGTATTGCACAAAACGGTGGCATCTTCGTGGACAAACACGCAGGGCGGGATTCATTCTGGCCCCTGTAATACTCGTTTTTTTGTGCCCTTCTGCCCTCTGTTAGACTCGTTTTTTCCTTGTTTTTCTGCCCTTCTGCCCTCTGCTAGACTCGTTTTTCTCTTGTTTTTCTGTCCTTCTGCCCCCTGTTAGACTCGTTTTTTGTGCCTTTCTGCCCTCTGTTAGACTCGCTTTTCCCTTATTTTTCTGCCCTTCTCCCCTTTGTTAGACTCGTTTTTTGTGCCCTTCTGCCCTCTGTTAGACTCGTTTTTGTGCCTTTCTGCCCCCTGTTAGACTCGTTTTTTGTGCCCTTCTGCCCTCTGTTAGACTCGTTTTTCCCTTGTTTTTCTGCCCTTCTGCCCTCTGTTAGACTGTTTTTTTGTGCCCTTCTGCCCTTTGTTAGAGTCGTTTTTCCCTTTTTTTTGCCCTTCTGCCCTTTGTTAGACTGCTTTCTGTGCCTTTCTGCCCTCTGCATCACCACATCATCACTCAGCGCTACCCCGGCATCACTCAGCACCACCAAATTATCACTCAGCACCACCACATTATCACTCAGCACCACCATAGCACCACTCAGCATCACCACAACATCACTCAGCACCACCACATTATCACTCAGCACCACCACAGCACTGCTCAGCATCACTAGGCACCACCACAGCATCACTCAGCATGACCACAGCACCACTCAGCACAACCACAGCATCACTCAGCACCACCACAGCACCACTCAGCACCACCACAACACCACTCAGCGCCACCACAGCATCACTCAGTGCCACCACATCATCACTCAGCACCACCACATTATCACTCAGCACCATCACAGCATCACTCAGCACCACCACAGCATCACTCAGCACCACCACAGCACCACTCAGCACCACCACAGCACCACTCAGCACCACCACAGCACCACTCAGCGTCACCACAGAATCACTCAGCACCACCACAGCATCACTCAGCACCACTACAGCACCACTCAGTGCCACCACAGCATCACACAGCACCACCACAGCATCACTCAGCACCACTACAGCACCACTCAGCACCACCCCAGCATCACTCAGTACCATCCCAGTATCGCTCAGCACCACCACAGCACCACTCAGCATCACAACAGCACCACTCAGCACCACCACAGCACCACTCAGCGCCACTCCAGCATCAATCTGCGCAACCATTCAACAACAACTGGTTCAAATATGTTCTCTCATTGTTTCAAACTTTATTAAAAATGTCACAAAAAGATGTTAATATTTCACTTCTGTTCTTGGATTTTCGTCACATAATCTTCGCAAGCGTTATTTACAAAAGTTTAAGCTATTGCCATTATAAATTAAAATCACTTTTATTTAAGTATTCATTATTTAAAAAAATTAAACGCCATTGTAATTTGTAATATCAATACATCTAAGTCCCGTAAATACAAAACATGTTGCATTACAAATGCTATAGGTGTCACATTTGCGAAAGTTATAACTATTGGCATTTTAAATGACAAAGCTATTAATTTAGCTATTTTCAAAACCAACAAATAAATAAAACAAATTGTCATTTACAAGACAAATAGCTCAAACGTTCCTAATGCGAGACCTATTGCATTGCAAATGCTTGTTTTTATATCTGTCAGTGCTTCCTGTTGAGGTTTAATTTTCGTGACAGGCGCCTCATTGCCTACTTGTATCTATTCTCTGACCCTGCTTCAAGGGTCAGAGCAGGGTCAGAGAATAGTTGCAAGTAGGCAACGAGACGCCAGAAAGCACTTACAGGCTTACAGCAGCAGGTGCCCAAGTTGAAGTTAATTTCTTTGTAACCCTTTTGTAAAAGGTTACAAAAAATTAGCTTCAACTTTTGCACCTGCTGCTGTAACCCTGTAAGTACTTGGCTGAAAATTCGTCCCCGCTGATTCGCGGATTTTACCGCGTTTTCGCGAGATTCGCGGATCGCGAAATCGCAGAAAATCTGCTAATTCCGCGAGCGGAACAAATTTTCAGCCCATGCTTAAAATGCATCTTTACAGGCAAGAACACAAATCACCATCTAAATAATTCCTAGAATGTTCTTTTGAGACTATGATTAACTGAAAGCAAAGTCTAGTGTAGGTTAATGTCATAACACAGAAAAATCAATCAATCAATCAATCAAGACATTTGTAGAGCGCACTACTTACCCGGAGGGTCTCAAGGCGCTTGGGGGGGGTGCTGCTACTGCTCGAACAGCCAGGTCTTGAGCTTCTTCCTGAAGGAGAGGTGGTCTTGGGTCAGGCGCAGGTCGGTCGGGAGGGAGTTCCAGGTCTTGGCGGCCAGGTAGGAGAAGGACCTTCCTCCTGTTGTCGTTCTTCAGGTGCCGGGGACGGCGGCGAGGGCATGACTGGCTGATCAGAGATGGCGTTTGGGAGCGTAGAAGTTGATGCGGTTGTTGAGGTAGCTCGGGCCTTGATCGTGTAGGGCTTTGTGTGCGTGGGTGAGGAGACGGAAGGTGATTCTTTTGTTGACGGGGAGCCAATGCAGGTTTCTCAGATGTCCGGAGATGTGGCTGTGTCGTGGGATGTCGAGGATGAGTCTGGCTGAGGTGTTCTTGATCCGCTGGAGTCTCTTCTGGAGCTTGGCGGTGGTTCCGGCGTAGAGGGCGTTGCCGTAGTCCAGTCGGCTGGTGCATAAGAAGTGTGAGAACTATTTAGGGATTGTGACAGGGATACCTGCTGAATGATTGTGAGGCTGGTGAACTTTGTGGTGATTCCTGAGATTGTCTACTCAATAAATCTGGGAAACAGACTCAAAAAGTGTTCTAAGGATTTTATTTACGAATTTTCTGTTGACAGGTTTGTTAAAGAGGATGAGGTCCTGCCAGACAAGACACTAATTTCTTTGGTATTTCATTCTGGTTAAATAGTGCAGAAGCTCCTGAGAAATAAGAAGGCGTTTGTATGTCTGTAAAAATCGCAGCAGTATTTAAATATCCTGCCTCCTTCATATAGAAAGAAGTGGAATGTAGTCAGTGGATACAATTCTGAAGATTTAAGGACTTTCCTCACTCTTTTACAGCTGTTGAAACTTAGTTGTAAACTTTGAAAATGTGTCCATCAGATAACAGATAGCAACCCACGGTTCATACCTCAAAAGTACTCTGTTCTGCCATTGTATTGGTGGTAATTTATTCCCAGGTTGTTTGATAATCACTCAGTGCTCTAAATATATATTACGGCTTGGCACCTAAGATAGAGCATCAAGAGACACTCTAATGTGTTGGAACACGAGAAGAACAACGATTTCCGCTGTGAATTCCCATTTTCATGTTTGAGAGATAAGAAATTGTCATATCTTATATCAGGGCCTCTAATACCCGTCTCGTTTTAGGTTAAGAGAATGTTATGGTCAATGGTGTTAAATGTAGTGGAAATATTGTGGGAAGAGAGATCATGTGATGCAAAAGGGGCTTCTACTAAGTCATTGCTGGGTCCACCAACTCTTCCTGGATTGTGTGTCAAAAGTGGCTTATAATTCAAGAAAAATCAAGCACACACAATTTTAAAAATGGACAGAAATTAGCTCAACATTGCTGCCATCCAAGATAATGTTTGTCAAAACAGCTAGTCCTCAGAAATTATTCATTAAATTAGGGGACCCGTCCAATATTTTCAAGATTAAATAAATTGAGAAAAGAGAGGATGGAAACATTTGGAGTTTGTCCAGCTAAGTTATGTGTAAAAAACACTTCAAGAGGTATGTAATGTAAGCCACTCATAATAGGGGAAATCCAGCACTGTATGCCACCAAAAACTGACCCAGTCAATAGTTAAATTTTTGGGAATAAAAGTACACCTTGCCTTCGGTCTACTTCTATAGCTAATTTTCTTACTATTTTCTACTGCTTCATTTAGTCCAAGGGTAGTTAGCTAAACGCAAGCCAGATACGTTTAACAAATTCTTGTTATATTTGATTTCATGCATCATCAAATCCCTGTTTTCCTAATATTTCAATGGGATTTTGTTTTGTTTAACTTTGTCTACATTATTTCTGTAGAAAAGGCTTGTGCTCAATCATCTGCTGAAATATGAGTCATTGTGATTGGTGGAAATCATTGTACGTTTTTGTCCTCACTTGGTTCTGGTGGAACCTCTGGTTCGGTGACGTACCCCCCTTTCCATACGTGGGACCACATAGGATAAACACAGTGCTTACCATGGGCTTCATTCTGGGTTGTGGACATATCGAAGGACATCTCTTAAGAAATAAAACTACTCCTGATTAACATACTAGAACTCCAATGCAAGATGGATTAGCTTTAACATGGAAAAGATGGTATAAATTGGCATTGGACTTCAAGTGAGATAAATGCTTAGAAGGTAGAAACTATGGAAGGTACGATTAGATATCAACATATTTAATGCAATATTTTAGCTATATCTGCGAGCAGAAAATTATACAAATACTCTTTCAAGTTGACAAATGAACCAAGGCTAAATGGGTACTATCGATATCATTTATAGGGGTTGGGGGCTGTTAAGAAATTGCATGGATTTTTTCCTTCAGTTTGAAGGCAGAAGATAAAGCGAAATAAGCGTGAAATGTCATGTAAGGAAGGAGTCAAACCTCTCTATGACCTTAAGGAAACAGAAAAATGTAAAGACATAATTAAAAAATATGAAGAAAAAAATAAAGCACAATGCATGGAAAGTCTAATAATAGCATCGAATGTCACTGTGATCAAGATGCAAACAGTTTCGTGGCATATGAGCTAATTCAGGCAATTCTGCAAATTCAGGCAATTCTGATGAAAGCAGAAAATGCATGGATCGTGCCTGTGCAGCTTGTTATATGGGCATGTATCAGAGAATCTGCCCCATATGGAGCAGAGCATGTACACCTGTCAAACGCGCTATTACCAACCCCTGCTGAAGATCTGCTTATGCTACAGATTATGCAGGACAGCATAGATCTGCTTCTCTGCTAATGAGACAGCCAGAGCCCAGAACATCTGCTTTGTATAACTTTTGAAGAAAATAGCCAATACAGAATGTGTCAAGTTTGTTTTCCTCAGATACTGTGTAGTAGTCCACAGCAATATACCGTGTACATGTTAAAATGGTTGCGAGATGCTTGCTGAGTGACTCACAACAAAAGAAAACAGGCATTTGCAATGCAATAGGTCTCGCATTCACGCGGGTTTGAGCTATTGGCATTGTAAATGACAATGCAAACACAAGGAGATGATGAAGTGCTGAAACCAATGCAATAGGTCTCGCATTCACGTGGGTTTGAGCTATTGGCATTATAAATGACAATGCAAACATAAGGAGATGATAGACGGGGTGATGAAACCTTTCAGGCACTCACCCCCAGTCACAGATCTGGGTTGAATCCATCATCTTTCTCTAGCTCACTTTGCCACCTCAGGTCAGACCCAGCGATATCCAAATCAGTCTTGACCATGTGCCTCATGGGAACAGTCCACCCCGAACTGCCAAGCCAGGTTTCCCCTGAACCAGAAACAAGCATCGTGGAACCAGTATTGTGGTAACACCCCTCGTCAGCCAGGCTAGCTTGAACCCAGTGACAAAGTGAGCAAGGGACCCACGTCTCGGCATACCCTGCCAAATTAGGGCGAACAAAGCAAACATGAGGAGATGATGGACAGAGCGCTGAAACTTTTCAGACACTCACCCCTAGTCACAAATGTGGGCTGAATCCATCATCGTTCTTAATCTGCCTTTACCACCTCAGTGCAGACCCAGCTATATGCAGATCAGTCTTTGCCCTGTACCTCATGGGAACAGTCCAGCCCGAACTCCCAAGCCAGGTCTTCTCTGAACCGGAAACTATCATCCTGGAACCAGATTTGGAGTAACACCCCTCATCATCCAGGCTAGCTTGAATCCAGTGGCAAAGTGAGCAAGGGACCCACGTCTCGGCATACCCAGCCAACTTGGGGCAAACAAAGCAAGCACAAAGAGATGATAGACAGAGCGCTAAAACTTTTCAGACACTCACCCCAAGTCACAGATCTGGGTTGAATCATAATCTTTCTTTAGCTCACTTCGCCACCTCAGTTCAGATCCAGCTATATGCAAATCAGTCTTGACGCTGTGTCTCCCGGGAATGTTTAATTTATTTTGTTGTTGTAATAAAGATATGGTAATATGTGGTAACTGACTCTGCATCACCAATCCACCTGATCAGCGTCAAGTGTTAATCATGTTGGCGGGAACTCTTGCTATGTTTTGGGCGCATCCTTTGTTGCTCCAAATGCTGAGGGAATTGGTCACTTTCAGAGTGCTGATCTTGAACACCTTTATGTAGCTAAATAAGGATAGACTGAGTAATGTATGATCTACGATGGATTCAGATTTAGTTGAGATACCTGTACCGGCTTGGGGCTTATCTTCTTGTATCCTTCCATTTATAACACAAAGGCCCTCCTGACTCCATAAGCTTAGGACTGTTTCACCTAATAAGTTCCTTTTTCGGTTGTATTATGTTGTTCTATGATATTCCACTGCTCACCCTGTAGTGTTACCAACCCTTCTCTATAAGGGGCATAGAATAAGAAAATGTAAAAATCTCCCGTGAACAGTATCGGGGCACTGGTATATTTTTTAGCTAAGTTTCAGATGATTTAGTTGAACTTTAAGATAACCTCATGCTTTTGTACTTGGCTAGGGTTGATACAGATGTTCATTATGACTAGTGGATTACTGATAGGCCTGTGATCAGTTTTCCAAATTTAGCACTAAGGCCCTTGGTTGCTTCATATCAATTTGAGGGGCTTGTGTGTCTAGGTCTGATACAATATAGATTGCCAACCACTCTCTTGAGCAAACTTTTGCCTTTGCTTTCTGTGCTAAGGTGATAAGGCCAATGCAGCCAATTCTTGCAAATGTTGCAGTGATATTATCAATGATGTCATAAAAGATATAATGAATAATGTAATATGTGGGATAATTAGCTGGGCATGGGAGGATCTGAGTTAGAGTTACTCTAGGGCATGAGTGTAAGTGCGTACGTGACAGGCTGTATGGGTTTGCACATGGGTGTGTTGGTCCCATTGTGAGTGGATGTGTCAGTGGCAACCAAAGGGCTGAAACATGTCGACCTATAATGTTCACGAAATCTATTGTGCGAGAGCCATTATCACTCTCAGCCACACAACCTCATTATTAATTTCCATTATCTCAGAACTGGAAGGAATTAAATTTATTATTCTAGTATGAAGATTTTTTTTAAACTATTCACTTCACTTTTCACTGCCAAATCACTGATCACTACTCTTTTAACCAAGGGTAAAGCCTCCGGGTGGAGGAAGCATAACAACTAAACCCCATGATTATGCACACAACGTGTTAAGAATAGCGGAGAATCAAGATATACCGCTAAAATTACGAACTATACATGTGCATGAGGGTTTTTTATTTGGGACTAGTTAGAACGATACCTGCATACCCTGGTTATGCTGGACAAGTGATCCTTCTCTCTTGATTATATGCTATAAGCCTAAGGAAACTGAATGGATCACGTTTTCCTTCTCCCCCCACCTTGATTTTTTTATCCAGAACACAGGCAGCCAAGTCACCCCAAGAAGGAGCCTAAGAAAACCACCTTACATTACACCAACTGAGACTGGAAGGAGATTGGGTAGCACTGTGCGCACAAACGTCTCCTGCACATTGGCCGGGCACTTCTGTGCACCAATCAGTGCTCAGCACACCACTGTGGAGGTGTCTAATACCACCTCCAGACTCGATCCCTCAGTTGTGGGTGACTGTGGAGCAGTTGAGCATAGACTGGTCAGAATACAGGGGGCTCACAAAGGGGAGAAGCAGTGGCAACAACAGTAGGTGGCAGCAGGCGGACAATCAGTCAGCAGGGGGAGTGGGATGCAGGCCACTGATGCAAATGACTAGAAAGCCTGTAAAAATCGTGCAGGTCGGGCTGGATAACCTTGATACTCCATCAAACCATCAAGCCATGGGACAGTGCGGATGTAAGGCTGGCATCTGAAGTCCTGTTTTCTTGTTTTCCTATTTTTCCCCTCCTGGGGCTCACCAGTCTGCCAAGCTGCAGGTCAGCCTTCCAACACCTGATATTCTGTTTTTAGCTCCTCCTATGCTTTCGGATGCTCTACCCACACTCCTCTAGCACTCCTCTTAATGTGTGTCAGCACATCCTAAACTTCTGCTTGAACAGAGTTTGCAGGAGCATAGATGTATCACTCTCTTCCATTTAATACTATTCAGTCACAGTCCCTGTATGGATGAATGTGTGTAATGTGGCTGCCCCTCACAGGACCAGGAGTCATGTAAGGGGATGATCATGCTCTACAGAACAGCTATACTCCTCCCCTACCTGATACTGGCAAGGCCACACACATTTTAACCATTCAATACAGTATGTAGGGAAAGGTACCTGTGAAAAGATTATTGTAACCATGCACATGAGATAATAGTGAAAACATGACTTTCCACAATACTAACAAAATGCCTTATGGTTTGTGTCATACCTTCAGCTAGTCCTGACTTTTTACCCAACTACACTTTACTGATGGGGCATTTGAGCCCATAGTTACAGTGTTAACAGCAGAACTGTAAGTTCTAGAATACAATGTGATGTCTCTTAAAAGGTCCGTTCTGAGTTAAATTGAGACATTTGCCATCGGGAAACTTGCCTGCTATGACTGTCCACACAACTGCAGAACCACTTTAATGTAGTCTGCCAAAGAATGTAAAACAGCAGTGGTGAGCGTGCTTGAAGTATCACATTTCATGTGCCTTGGAATGCAGGGCTACAAATTAATCTGGTGTAAATCCGATGTTTAAGGTTTCCCACGTGACTATGCTGGGTTGACCACTCTTTTTCATAATATTCAGTAAGGGATAGCTAAATGACCACCAACTGTGTCCAGGAATCTGTTTAATGAAACATTTGAGTAAACACTCTCGCTTTTTTATCCATTTTAAGCCATGCAAACCAGATAGAATAAATGTGAAAGGTAATGAGATGGGAGAGGGCAATAAGATATGAATTATTGTTCATACACAGACTTTCTATGCTTAGAATAGTCTAACATAATTCAACTGGACACACTACCAATGGGACATACCCTGCACTACTACTCTTTTAAATTAAATATGTGCTTTATAACACCCACTGTAAAAAAAACACTCAAAGTCTTTTTAGGTTTTGCCTCGCCAAAAAGATGCGCTCTGCGCATCTTTTTCGGCGCAGGCGAAAACCTGATGAGAACTGTAGTGTGCTTTGGCTCGGCCCTCCTCATTCATTGGCTGGCTCCGTAAATGGAGCCTTGCCATTGGACGAGGGGCCTGTCCGTCAATGCCGGACCAGACACGGGGGCGTTCCCGACATTCTTTGGCTTTTGCCGACGTCACGCGACGCCGGGAACGCCCCCGAGTCTGGTCCGGCATTGCCGGCACTGTAGGGAACGGGACGGACAAGCAGATGGTGCAAAGTTTGTAATGCCCCCTTACGGAAAGCGTTCCGAAGCCGTTTAGGTGCCATAGTAGGCAAGGCGATGAGGTTAACAATGGCCGGGCTTGGTGGAAAATGCTACAGCGACATCCATTACCGGGCAACGGGGACCGCTGAGTACCCGAGCGGGTTTCACTGTGCGAGAATTTGTTAAGGCGGGCGGGGATAAGCAAACTCCCCCACGGCCAAGCCCAGCGGATTGCTGCCAGGTGACGGGGCCGGCAGCCATCCCGTCCGGGATCCAAATTGGCCGCATGACCTAGCCAGCCCCAGGGGCATGTAAACTGCTCAATCTCGAGGTCAGAGAGGCGGGGTGGGCTCCCGACCTCTCCGTACTGCTCCGGCAATGCGGAGGTGTCCGTTAGCTAGCCACGTGGCCAGGGGGTGCCTGTGCCCGCTTCGTGCGGGCTCCCCACGGCCATGATATCATTCACGCCCCTCCAAGCACCGTGCGCAGGGCGAGTGTCTTTCCCCTCCACCGTCTCGTGTGTGACTTTGGCCTGAAATAAGCTCCTAGATATTTTACTGTAGAAATCCAGCGCTGCGTCCGTCCGGGAGAGAACGGGATTCTGAGACTTCCTTAATACACGTGTTCGCAGCTGGGAATGGGGGTTCAACTTGTGTCAGGGGCCCCGTGGGACAGCCGCGGGAAGCAGCGGTCTCTTCCCACTCATTTGTAAATAAAGGACGCCCCTAAACCCGCAGCACCTTAACAACTGCATCTTGATCACCCGGAAAAGCGCTGCAGGTCTCAGTGTGTGTTCCACTTTGTGTGTTTGCCCCCCCCCCCACCCCCCACCGGCAAGGGCAGTGGCAAGCCGGGGGCGTCCCAGCCGAGTCACTGGGTCCCTTGAGTTGTCTGATGCCAAACGTTTGAAGGGGAGGGGGGAGAGCACGGGGATGGGACTGGTTCCCTTGTCCGCGATCCCGGTGCCCGGAACATCTGCCTCGGGCGGTTTGTCCCTCCGGGTGTCTCCTGGCTTGCCCGGCACCTTTTACCCTCACAACTGACACTGATTGCCACCTCCCCGTGGCCCGTTGTGGTGTCTTGGATTGCTGAAAGCAATAAATTCAGGCAGCGCCGACCCCCTCTCAGTAGTATGCTTGTTAGAATAATAGATTAGTTGTAGCAGTGCGGGCTGGCGGTTGCAGCACCGCAGCTCCAGGTCTTCGCCGATGAGGCAGTTATGTGATGACACAGTTAAACTGCACTAGGAATGAAGGGCTGAGGTGGTTTGGATGGCCAGACACTGCTTTCATGTGGTGGTCCCTGAATGCAGCCCCAGTATATCACTAATTAGGTTCTGTGCAGCTCATTGCATATGTCTCAGGCGCAACGGTTAGTATAAGCTGGCAGCGGGGTAGACTGTTCGTGCCACAATACAAGTTTATCTTGGCACCTGCTCGTGTATTCGGGTGAACTGGTGATCGGGGAAAACTGCCTCGGGCGTGGGCAGCCATGCACAGAAGCCCGCCGCATGAGGGCAATGGCGCGGGTGCGGACATCTGGCCCCCCTTTTTTCACTTTCACTTCCGGCTGGGGGACATGCACTGGGTCACCCCGGAAAGGTAGAAGGTGGGTCTGGTAATGTCGTGACCTCTGCATCAGTTGGAAGTTAGACCCGAGTACATATATATATGCCACTTAGCGAAACAGGTCTCTAAGAACTAGCAGCTGTTCTCCCACACGTCTCTTACAAGGTATTTTATTATCATAGTTCAGTTTTGCAAGTTAACACATCTTTGCTAACTCCTCAAAGAACTTGTGCAATAATTGAATAACAGACTGACAACTATTGGAACATATATTCAATGAGCCAGTTAATGCTTTTGAAGAGATTTATCGCGCTGTGTATATTTAACACCTTGTTTTCTGATCCTGCTAGTGAACAATGACCATTATTCTAGGGCACATTTAACGTCATTGTCTACTGGGAAGGTTTCCAAAGTTTGGCCTTGCACCATTCAAACAGTTTCGTGGAGATGTTTATTAGCATTGCAAATACCCTGCGGCCCTAGTTTTGGGGAAAAGTAGTTAGCCCCGTCTACATCAAAGCCAGTGAAACTGGGTTCATACCGGGCAACAATGCGATAAAACAACGCCCCATCGATGGAGTTTGCACCATCTCTTGTTTTATTTATTTATTTACGCTTGTTATATAGCGCAGACTTTACCCCTAGGGGTCAGAGCGCTTCACAATAGGAACAGGAATGGTCATGAGGAGAAGATCACAAATGAGCATGTTACTAAAGCAAATGGTACATTACATGAAGCAATAGTGAAGACTGTCCATGTATCGAGAGCAACCAAATGTCAAGAGGTAGCAGTCGATACGGTGCAGGAGGAAGAAAGTGACGTGCGCAGGTTACACGAGCGTACAAAGTACAATTAGAGGTATAACACTGCATTTCATGGCAGTTACTCTAGCACAAGAACGTTTTGTTACACGACACAACGGTGGCACTTGTGCATGTACCAGAGCAGACTAGGACAATCATTCAAGGCTTTGAGGCTCGTGGGAGGAAAGGCCCGGGAAATAATAGCTGTAAAAACTGCTTAGACGACGTGCCCCAGTGCTGTCTCGGTGAATTGCAGAGCAATTAATGTGCACTCCGAATACACAGCTGGATTTGCGTTAGTATGCAGATCTGAAGCTACATGGGTCTCTACTGCCTGCTCCTAACATTAGGAATCCACCCCTTGAAACACAATCCTTCAAAATGAGTATCTCCTCATCGAGCCCTCTCGCCTCGTCCTCACCTGTACAATATTGGCCTGAATCCAATGGCGAACTGGATTGCTAACAGGCAGTCATTGGCAGGGTTTCATCCCGGACAAAAGACCTCATGTGCAGTTTCTACTGAATGATTTCTAAAAAATCTGCATTTTTAGGTAAGATTTCTTTGGAGGCTTCGTTGATATATTCCCTTACAGGCCCTCCAAATCCTTGTCCAATCTCTTGCTTTCAAGATGATTACAATGTGAATTATCCGCTGACTGCTCTTCCCAAAAAATATCTAGCCCCCATAAGGCATTTTTAACTTGTAGTGGTTTTCTTCCGCAAACGGACCAAACCAATGTGCATTAATTGCAAGTCCGAAATTACCCCCACAACTCCCCCTCCATTTCCTTTCCCCAAACAATGTCCATACTCTTAACTAAATGTAGCTTATGAGCTCAGTCGGTTCGCAGCACGGGGACTGTGGCACAGTCCTTTTCTGGAGTGGAGACAGAATTTTGAAATGGATAAAAGGACACATTCAGCGTGGAGGGGCCACCGCCCCCCCCCCCCCTGAAAATTACTTCACTGAATGGGAAACGTTATTTTAAGCAGAATAGGGAATAATTTTACCCGGGGCGTGGTAGTCGCGCTAGAAATGCAGCTTTTTTGGCAGGCACACAGATAAAAATAAACAAATCCGGCTTAAACAGTAATGTTGTTGTTGGCAGCTTTTTATTAAAGTGCGTTTTGCTTTGTGTCCTCGGCGAAGTGGTGTTCTTATCTCTGTTGGTGGCGTGGTATCTCCTGTTCACATCCTGGAGGACGTCCCAATCTGTGACAGTCTTCCTGTGGTTTGCAGTCCAGTTTTGCCCACTGTGTATTGTTGTGCATTCACCTACTACGACAGTTTACTTTGTATGTTCAGTGCTTCAATTCTTTAGCTTCTATTGCTGGGTTTAAAAAAAAAATATTTTCATATTCTCGGTTATTGTACTTGTGTTTACCGCGGATATATCAGTGTGCCTCACTTAAGTGCCATTTCTTAGCTAAACTGCTCTTTAAAATTGGAGGCTAGCGCAGCGTACGAAGGGGGTGTTGAACGGCTCCTGTCAGGATTGGGAGGTGGGGGCTGCGTCATGCGCGCGCACTTTATTTTTCCGGGTATCTCGCGCTCTCCAGTGACGCCGAGATTGATGGATCGAATACAGACTGCGCAGAATGATAACTAATGCATACCAGAAGGGTCTGGTATCCTCTGTGGATGAGATCTAAAGCCCTGTGACTCGCATTAAATGTAGCATACTTCTGCTCTGTGTGGGGGGGGCTCTGTGTGGGTGTATGTGTGGAGGGCGCTGTGTGGTTGTGTGGGGGGGCGCTGTGTGTGTGTGTGGGGGGGCTCTCTGTGGGTGTTTGTGTGTGGCATTTGCGAGAGATTAAGCTATTGGCATTGTAAATGACAATGCCATTTATTTATGTTAAAAAAAACATAAATAAAAATAATGTCAAGAGCAATGCCAATAGCTCTAACTTTAACAAAGGCAAAACCATTGCATTGTAAATGCTTGTTTTATTTAGGGTTTAGGCAGCTGAATAAACACTGATAAGCGCTGCTATCATAAGGTTTGGAAAACACTGAACAAAACACTGAAAGCCATAAAAATTAAACACTGTAGATAGGACAGCCTATCTATACCACACCCTCTATTTCACACAGGCCAGGGCTAAGTGCTAGCCCCTGGTACACAGTTTAAAAGAGGTCTGTCCTCACATATTCTGTATTGGCTGTTGAATAATACCTGTGACAAGGAATCAGTGATACTCTAGTGTTCCTGACAGCAGCAAATGAGAATTATGCTAACGATTATGCCCACAAAATGAGAATGACAACTGATCCACAATACACATCACAGATGACTCTTTAACATACCATTTATGCCCACTAGAAGCTTTTGACCTAGTAAATGTATATGTGATCTGACCTATTAAGGGTAAGTTTCACCTCACTAAAGACCTGATTGGTCCTGGCACTGAGCGAATGCATAAAAGTAGGCAAGTGGGGATGTGGCAAACCTGGGATAGATTTACCAGTTAATCCTCAGATAGCATTTAACCTCATCCATACATTTATAAAACCAAAGCAGAACCACCATTCAACAGACTTAGCATGCTACCTGCTTAAAAAATTCCTAACGTAGGCATTCCACAAGTAAACATTTTAATTTTTCATGTGAAAGTATTGAATTAATGAATTTGAAATTATAAATTTTCTGCAGGAATCTGTCTCTTTCTAATATCTTTTAAGGCTTTTTATGCAACTTATGCCCTTGTGTGCAAAAAGTGTCATGGGCGAAACTAGTTTTGTGTGTAATTTTGCAAAATTAGCAGATATTTCATGAAAAATCGACAAGCCCACTCACATCCACCCGCAATCTACAAGCCATCCACAAAGCAAAGTCTAAAATATGTGACTGTAGGAATTACAACAGTAATCAAATTATCAAAGGACAAGTGAGCACATGGTCCAGGGTACACTGCCAACTCCACTAAGGATTTTCAGAATGGAAATCTAATTTATTTTTAAAACAACTTATTTTCATTTAAGGGCTTTTTTCGAAATTGTATCCTGTCAGCCAATACAGGGGAGGGGAGTCACAAATTACAACCTGCCTAATAAATATTAATTAGGGAGGTCATTCTAAACCCCCACACTCCCTTGATTCTATATTTTGTGAACCAACCTATTAGTATATAGGTCGATTTGAAAAACAAGATTGGATTCCTAAAATGATGATGCACAATTTCCAACCACGTTTTGTTAAGCCAGTCTTAGTACATGTATCCCCCTTAAACCTTTTAATTCCAAGTATACATCGACTGTATGGCTTTTGTTACCAAAATAGAATGTGGCTTTCCTGGCCAAAATAGGGTATCATGATCAGTGGTGTCAGGCACTGCCAATAGATCAGACTAGATTAGACCTTTATGCTTGCCTTCATGGCAAGAGGAGCTACTCCATAATCAAATCCAATTCAGTGGAAATTCTTCGAATATTTGTTGCTCATCTTTAAAACACAATTGTATTTTAACTAACCATGTTGAGGAAGGCCTGGGCATAAAGAACATGTTAAAGGTACAGTACAATTTTAGCAACAACAATATATAATACATTATCCTCTAACTCTTTTGATAACGTATATTTGAGTTGTAGAACAACACAGAAAGATCCATTTTGCAATAATATCCAATCAGGGGTGTTAAAATCAATAGGTTGCAATATTGATGCATTCAGTTTCATGATGATAATTGTAATAGTGGGAGTCCTGTGTGTATAAGTGAATTGACATCTGGTTACTTCAACTAGCAAAATAAATATTTAGTGGTTAAAATAATTAAAATAGTGCAGGTATAATCAATTGTAATATGTTCTAACATTAGTTATGCATATGCATTGTCAACTTTGCTAAATATCAGGGATCAGATGTACTTAACCTGTTTTCTGTTACAAACATTTTGATTCAGAGTTTTGCAACTGCAAAATTGAATTTCTAATCTACTAAACCGAAATCAGAAAAAAATGTACTGACTCCAAAGATGTGTTTAGAAATTTGGAAGGGCTTGTTTTGCATCCTTGTTCCAAATACCGAATCAGTACTTTATATATGTATGGTTTTTAGACGAACGATTGAAAAGTCAGCAACTCTCAATTTGGGGTTGTACCTTATTTGCAAAAGGTAAAGGGACCCTTGTGGACTTCTTACCCCTTGTGAATTGCAGTGCAAGATTCTGGGAAAGTGTGCAGTGGCCGAGCGGGACACTGTCAACTCCTAAAATAATGTTCGGAAAATTAAAACGTTTTTAAAAAGAAGTTTTATTTTGGAAACAAGGATGTCTTTTGTTTTAAAGAAATCTTTCATTTTTCAATCACAGTGGGATGGTGGTCTGCCTACCTTTATAAACCACAATTGCTGTGATTGTGGTCAATTCTGGTAAGTCTCAATTTGTGACCAATCTAATTAATATTTATATATATGATCCCTTGTTTTACAAACCGACATATTACTACAAAAGGCATCAAGAACAAAGAGATTGGGTTTGCAAATCCTCTCATTCAGTAAGTCAGAGGATTTGTGAATGCTAAAACTATTTTAAATAGTACTAAATTGATTTGATGATTTGGAAAAGGTTTCCCAAATCATGCAATGGGTTTAAGAAACCATTAGGAACCACTCTTTGGAAGGCCATGTTGGGCAGTTGTTCATATGTGTTAATGTTTTGCAACTGGAATGAGGTCCCAAAACAGTAATATTTTACCACAAACTCAAAGGAGGAGGAAAACCATTTGCAAACAGTATGGGCTCCCCAAGTGAGCCCTTCCTCTTTGTGAATGTTGAAAAAAGTTTTTTAGGAGTAGGCAGTGGTCAAGGGAATAGCCGGAAAATTAAAATACCCCTACTTAAAACCAAAGCTCTTAGGGCACCAAGAAAGTGAACAAGTGATTGCAACCCTCCCCAGAAGAACTTACTTGTCTCTTTCATTCATCCTTTCATCCAACCGCTGATATCCATAAGTTAACCTTTACATTCTCTCATCCATTCAATATTTTATTCAAAATTCAGTCTGTCACAATTCCATCCTTCCAACCATTCGTCCACCCACCCATATCGAAACCTAGCCATGCTTCTTCAAATCTATTCATCAAATTAATCCATCCTTCCATCCACTCTTTATTTAGTCATCCATCCTTTCACTTAACCATCATACCTTTTATCCATCCATTTATATATCCTTTCAATCACCCATCTCTCCATTCTTTTGCTCATCCATCTACTCTTTAAGTTCATCCATCCACCCTCTCACTTCATCCATTCATTCATCGTCCCTTTCACTCATTAATTCACCCTTTCCCTCAGCCAACCATCCTATCACGTATCCATCCATCCTTTCACCCTGTCCATTCACACCACCATCAATCAATCCACCCTTTCACTCCCTCATCCACTAATCCTTTCTCTCATAAACCATCCATTCATTCATTCAATCAGCATTCAGCCATTCACCCTTTCATCCATCCATCCATTTATCCATCCATCCATCCTCCTTTTCACTCATCCATCCTTTCACGCATTCATTCATGCATCTATTCATTCATCATTTCACTTATCCATCCTTTAACCCACTCACCTTCCCACCCTTTCACATTAATTATGAGCCTTTGTTTGCTGAGTTGCAGACAGAAGAGGCCCATCACGAATCCCACCCCTCTAGGTGCTAAATTGAGGGGTGTGGGGGTAACAACGCTCCTGGTAGTGGTCCAAGTGACTGCAGACCTCATTTTACTTAACAAAATTCAGGCTTTATAAAAAAAAAAAGATTGTTTTATTTAAATGTAATCACAGACCTCATGGTCTGCTTACCCCAGCAGGGCATCTTTCGTGTGATTTTGACCAACCGTAGTGGGTTGCAATGTGCGACCTACCTCATGAATATTGAGAGGTAGGTAAAATTGCGACCCTCTATGTTTCTGTATTTTGTGAACAGACCTATTAGTATATAGGGGCATATTACCAAGCAATAGCGATAATTATCGTTATTGCTTGGTTAGAAACAAAAATGTAACGCTGAGCTGCGGCGATTTTTATCGCAAATAAACCTTGGTATTACCAAGGTTTATCGCAAATGCGATAAAAATCGTCCGCAATGCATGAATATCGCTGAAAAGTCAGCGATATTCATGCATTACCGAGCTAATGCTCTTAGCCATGTTATCCACCTCCCATTGGATAACATGGCTAAGAACTGCTCAGGGCAGGTGTTAGCTTTTGGAGATATTCGCGCTTAGCGTGCATATCTCCAAAAGTTGGTAATAGGAGATAGCGATGTTAGCGACTGTTTCCAGTCGCTAACATCTTGGCACGCCCACTTTGCATGTCATTAGTGATAAATATCACTGACATGCAAAGTGGGGCCCAAGATGGTCGCTATCTCCTACTAGCTGTCGCTAACTGGTGTTAGCGACAGCTAGGTAATAGGGAGATAATTTTATCTCTGCTTTCTTGGCTTTTAAAGCCAAAAAAGCTGAGATAAGCCCCCTTGATAATATGCCCCATAGATCGGTTCCCAAAATACAGATGCATTCATTAAAAGTCTAAGCACACACTGCGATCCCTTCATACATGAGGCTGTTAATCTTAAAGAGCGAAGCCTACAAATCGCTATCAAAAACACTGGACTCATAGTAAATGCCAGTTTGCAATTTCTAAATAGTGAATTGGTAGTATTTGCTATTTAGGAAGCGGAAACATACCTTTTGTACACGAGTTTCCTAGCCCTTACTTACTTGTCAAAGTAGTTAATGGCATTGCAACACTTCAAACCAACAGCTCTGCAATGATGGACACTCAGGTTTGAGCCATCACTATTAATGGTGGAGATGCATAAAGCCTGGAAAATTATGAACTTATGATAATATAATTAGAGCAGGCACAGTGGGCAAAGTTAGACCAGGCAGATTTGTTTTAGCTTTTGTATGAAAAACCGGAATAGTCCTAAACAGGATTGATTTAATTTCAAGGAAAGGTATAGATGCGGTGTCAACTGTGCAGCTTTAAAGGTTAAAATAAAGTGGAATGAAACAAATTGTAATTATAACAAATAATAACGTCAGTTCCATACATCGTTTAAGATAACTTTAGCACGAGAATGTGCAAGGACATTGTCAGCAGTGAGTGCTGATCAGTCCTGGTGAGGATTCAGCCAGCACGTGTTCTTGCCTTCCCTTGGGGAAACATCTGCTCAGCAACAATCCGTGCTGGAAAAACATCGCAAACTTGGCGCGCGCCAGAGCAAGTATAAGACCCTCCCCTAGGGTCAATCTCCCTCCCCTTCTCACCCACACTGAGTCCATTTCTGGCCTGAGTTGGACATGCAGTCTTCGTAATTATAGGGGTTCAGAAAAGGGAAATGTTTGTGCCATAAATTAATTTAGTTTAGTTGCAGAGCTAAGTTTGCCAAAGTTAAGGTTATGTGTACAAACACAAACAGTACTATTTGTCTCTTTGAATATACAATTTCTTGAGCCTTCGGAAACATCTGTCTTCAAATATGTTTATACAACAATTATTTGGTCTCTGTTGGACACCGAAAACCAAGGAGGTTAGGCAGAATTGTAACAATCATAATGTGGAGGCTTGTACACTTTCTAACCTACTGGATTCAAAGTAATGCCCCAAAAAAGTGCCAATAAACATGTTTATTGGTGTTAAAATTTAGATTACACTCGTCTTGTCGTCCAGTTATGTACAGAGATATAAATACGTATACAGACATGTTCATATAGATGGCAGAAAAGGCTCCCACTAACAATTATTCACTCGGGGCATATTTACAAGCCCCTATCAACACCACAGCGTCACTTTTCCAGACGTTGTGGTGGCAATTGGGGCTTCGCCTTATTTACAAGGCAAATTTAAGCCACTTAATGTGTAAATAAGGCACCCTTAAAGGTGGGGCAATGGGTGTTGCGATGGGTGTTCAATAGCAACACCCATTGATTTTGACACTGCCCCCTATTTACAAGGGCAGCGTAAATAGGAGGCAGCACCAACATTGAGACCAGGCCAAATCTGGTCTTAAACAAGTGAAATGAGGAGAAATGCTTTATTTCTCCTCGTTTTTGCTGTTTCCATGTGTGCTATGTTGTGCAACACACATCGAAACAGCAAAATGCCAATGACTGTTTATGTGCAGGAAGATGTCCCTTCCTGCACATAAACAATCATTAAAAAAATTATGTTTTGCAATTTCTATGTGTGTTGCATTGAGCTGCACATATAGCGGTTACAAAATACTACTGTTTATGTACAGGATGGGACACCTTCCTGCACATGAACAATCCTTCCACTCAGCGCAGGCACCCAAGCACTATGGTGCAAGGCTGCCTGCATTGGCCGCTAGGCAGCTAAATTTAGGGCCAGCGCAGGGGGAAATGTAGGGCTGCATCATATTCTTGTAAATATGGTGCAGCTCTGCATTTCTAAAGTGAAGGAGCGTGTTGTTAGCCTTCTTGGCTTAATGACACGCTTCACCACTTTCTTGTAAATATGCCCCTGAATGTTCAGTCTGATGCAAGTGCAGATTACTTCCCTTTTGTCAACAACATCAAGGTTTGATCCCTCAGCCCGACCCATTTATTATGAAAATTGGGCCAGATGTGCAAACAATGATTTTTCCGAATTTCTATTTGGCAACCATTATTCTTAATGTATGAGACTTTTATTTTTAATCAAAATATCCACGTACTCAAAAGTATACTCAAATTCATCCTGTTTATTTCAAAGTTTATCCATCTTCATCCATCACGTCAAGGATGCAAAGTTTTCATGTTTTCACACATTTTAAATTGCACAAGAATTGCCCATCCGGGCCTATTCGCAGGCACGTAAACAAACTTGATTCCTTGTCACATTGAATCTTCACCCAATGCATTTCGGTCATATTAATAACCTTCTTCAGGGGTATCTACAGTGATTAAAAAATGTATACGTCAGTCCCACATGATTAGCAGCTAACACAACTACAACACATAACTTTACCTTTTAAACCCATATGCAAATTCGTGCTCCTCCCACATGCATCAAAATAAATAATCCAGACCACAGTGCTTCACCCTCTAATCCTCCTCGAAAAAACAGAAATGTGAACCCCCCCCCCTTTTTTTTTTTTTTTTTTTTTGTTATTGCCAACTCAATAAACTTCACGGAAACTGAAACTGATTAACTTTCCCAAAACCCTCGTAGTTAAACCTACGATGTAACTAAACATTAAACTCCATTCCCTTATCCCTTTCACACGTTCCCTGAACTTGCTGCAGTCCCCCTTGAGAAACTGAACACTCCCGAGTGTTTACCTGTGATAGACTTACGGTTTCACTAACAATCTACTCGCCCCAAAAATTCGAATGCCATAATGAGCACAAACTCCCTACGCGAACTGCTTATAAATCCCACGTTACCTTCCTCACGTGTGCTCAAGTCGTATCACTTAGCTTCAAAGCCCCGCCCTGCAGAGTTTCAAAAAATAATACTGACGTGCTACCCTGCATTACTACTAAAGTGCTCAAACGCCCCATGCTTTCCTATTTGCATAATATTATTCGAAATGTACAAATGAAAAGTGATAATCAACAATGCAATGACTGTGAAATTAATTTCGAAAAACGTCCGTAATCATTGTTGTTTGACATATGTTTAGGCTGACATTGACTCGGAAAAACCTTGACGTGACACTGTTACTTCATCTGTTCCGATGTTTCAGTTTGTGTGGTGCTAACCGGGTTGGAACGGCTCATAATGGTTAATTTTTACATAAGCCTGAAGCACACACTTGATAATCCAAAAGTTAGTTTTGTCCATGTTATTCCCATTTGGCGTGCATACACTCTTGATGCGCTCCATTCCAAATGCGCCTGAACAAAATGATGACGAGTTTGCGACACACCTTTTAGTGTCACGAAAGAGTTGCACAGCCATCTACTCATTTGTGATCAAAATATCCACGTACTCAAAAGTATACTCAAATTCATCCTGTTTATTTCAAAGTTTATCCATCTTCATCCATCACGTCAAGGATGCAAAGTTTTCATGTTTTCACGCATTTTAAATTGCACAAGAATTGCCCATCCGGGCCTATTCGCAGGCACGTAAACAAACTTGATTCCTTGTCACATTTAATCTTCACCCAATGCATTTCGGTCATATTAATAACCTTCTGCAGGGGTATCTACAGTGATTAAAAAATGTATACGTCAGTCCCACATGATTAGCAGCTAACACAACTACAACGCATAACTTTACCTTTTAAACCCATATGCAAATTCGTGCTCCTCCCACATGCATCAAAATAAATAATCCAGACCACAGTGCTTCACCCTCTAATCCTCCTCGAAAAAACAGAAATGTGAACCCCCCTCCCCTTTTTTTTTTTTTTTTTTTGTTATTGCCAACTCAATAAACTTCACGGAAACTGAAACTGATTAACTTTCCCAAAACCCTCGTAGTTAAACCTACGATGTAACTAAACATTAAACTCCATTCCCTTATCCCTTTCACACGTTCCCTGAACTTGCTGCAGTCCCCCTTGAGAAACTGAACACTCCCGAGTGTTTACCTTGGGATTTATAAGCAGTTCGCGTAGGGAGTTTGTGCTCATTATGGCATTCGAATTTTTGGGGCGAGTAGATTGTCAGTGAAACCGTAAGTCTATCACAGGTAAACACTCGGGAGTGTTCAGTTTCTCAAGGGGGACTGCAGCAAGTTCAGGGAACGTGTGAAAGGGATAAGGGAATGGAGTTTAATGTTTAGTTACATCGTAGGTTTAACTACGAGGGTTTTGGGAAAGTTAATCAGTTTCAGTTTCCGTGAAGTTTATTGAGTTGGCAATAACAAAAAAAAAAAAAAAAAGGGGGGGGGGTTCACATTTCTGTTTTTTCGAGGAGGATTAGAGGGTGAAGCACTGTGGTCTGGATTATTTATTTTGATGCATGTGGGAGGAGCACGAATTTGCATATGGGTTTAAAAGGTAAAGTTATGTGTTGTAGTTGTGTTAGCTGCTAATCATGTGGGACTGACGTATACATTTTTTAATCACTGTAGATACCCCTGAAGAAGGTTATTAATATGACCGAAATGCAGTGGGTGATGATTAAATGTGACAAGGAATCAAGTTTGTTTACGTGCCTGCGAATAGGCCCGGATGGGCAATTCTTGTGCAATTTAAAATGCGTGAAAACATGAAAACTTTGCATCCTTGACGTGATGGATGAAGATGGATAAACTTTGAAATAAACAGGATGAATTTGAGTATACTTTTGAGTACGTGGATATTTTGATCACAAATGAGTAGATGGCTGTGCAACTCTTTCGTGACACTAAAAGGTGTGTCGCAAACTCGTCATCATTTTGTTCAGGCGCATTTGGAATGGAGCGCATCAAGAGTGTATGCACGCCAAATGGGAATAACATGGACAAAACTAACTTTTGGATTATCAAGTGTGTGCTTCAGGCTTATGTAAAAATTAACTTTTATTTTTAAGTCACTGATACCTAGAGGGTTGCAAATCGACCTACCTCATGAATATTAAGGTAGGTCTCAAGTTGCAACCCATTAGAAATGACAGTCATCACATGCATGTTGCTGGGGTCTGGAGACCACCGTGTCTATGGTAGCTTTGAAATAAAGCATTTTTTTTATGCAACTCGTTTTCCTTATAGGACAACGAGATGAGATTTTAAAAAAATGACCCATTCACATTTCATTTTTTTAAGAGTAGGCAGTGGACCCTGAGACTACTGCCTACTCACAATAAGATATATATTTTTTAACATTCTCAAAGGGAGATGGGGTCCCTTGGGGACCCCTCCCCATTTGTGAATGTCTTACCACCTTCTTAGAGGAGATGGCAAAGTATTACTGTTTTGCAACCAGAATTTGACTGCAAAATATTAATGCGTACCATAAGGAATTGCAGTATGGCAGGGACGTCCTAAACATGCTCCTTCCAAATAGTGATTCTTAAGAATTTCCAAAACCCAGTTATCGATTCTGTAACATGTTACGGAATAAATAAATGCGT
Organism: Lissotriton vulgaris; assembly: GCF_964263255.1. Taxonomy (NCBI): domain Eukaryota; kingdom Metazoa; phylum Chordata; class Amphibia; order Caudata; family Salamandridae; genus Lissotriton; species Lissotriton vulgaris. The sequence continues at coordinate 243,676,242 of NC_141696.1, read as the reverse complement.
TTAGTCCATTTGTACAAACCATTTAGCAGTCGTAAATCTGTGATCTGTGATCTGGCGTATTGCAGGCTTTGCGACCAGGCCCGGCCCATGCAGGGCGTTATACCGGTGTGGTGACGTCAGGCGGGGGAGGGGCAGGGTGGGGTGTTGTAAAATGCGGGATATGGACCATTACAGGTAAGTAACGAAAAAAATAAATAAAACGAATTTCGTTGCCTACGCTGCATCACATTTGGCGATGCAGCGCGGGCAACAAAATTCGTTTTATTCATTTTTTTGTTACTTAACTGTAATCGTCCATATCCCGCATTTTAAAACCCCCCACCCTGCCCCTCCCTTGTCTGACGTCACCGCCCGGTATAATGCCCTGCACGGGCTGGGCCTGTTTGCGACTGCTAAATAGCTTCTTACATCTGGGTCTAAACTATTCACTAAACGCCTCTAATATTTTTCACTTTGGAGATCTTGCATTCTCCCTCTGGCTTGCCTATCACAAATCATCAGTACATTGCGCCGCTCTGGTAAGTGGCATGGGGTCGCTACATTCTCTTTGACACAGTCAGGCAAACAGTTTCTCAGGAAAACTATTCTGAGGAACAGAGACATATTCTACCTCTTCTCTTGGAAACTAATCCTTTACATCTTTGGATCGCCTTATTAACACAAAACTTACTGCTCTGCTCCTTTGAACGTTCTCATTAATATGAACTCTCATGCCAGGTACTGATTGGAGCTGACCAATTTGCCTGATTGATCTGATTGTCTTTGGTACCTCTTAATTCAGTTCTATTGACCACATTAGCAGTTTCGTCCTGCAAGAATCAACAGTTGTTTGCAGATAGTGGGATGTCTATTTCTGAAATAGTAATATTATTCACACTCTTTCTGTTTCCAAGTCATACATCACCCATGTCCTACTGAACTCTGGTCTGCCTCGAACCCTGGAATCCTGAATCCTTTTGGTTTCTGAGGGCACCGGTGATTTGTACTACATTCGAGGCCCTGCTGAAAAAATTGGTTGATTTTGGTAGTAAGGACACCGTTCTTCTTCTTTAAGCATTATGGGTGTTCTGCAGAGTGTTTGACTATATTTGTGGGGGGTTTAAATGTTGTAGCACTTTGTTCCCCGTTGGAGATAATTTTTGAAAGCCTGGTCGGGTTTTTGGATGCCCTTTTGAACACTTGAAAGGGACCTTAGTGCTGTGTTGCCAGTGCTGGATTTCAGCTTTTCTTTAAGTTGGAATGTATAAGATGAAGGTGCTATTGAAGAAATATATTTAGTACAAGCACTTCTAATATAAGTTAAATTCTGTGAAATGTATTCTTTAATTTAGACACACACTCAAAACACACACACACCCACACAAACCCACACACACACACACACAGACAGACACATACACTATATAAAGGGGCTACCTAAAAATCTTAGGGTCTTGTTTATGAGAAGCCTGCATCACTTTTGCACTATGTAAAGTGGTACATGCGTGACACAGGGCTCTCATAAAGATTTATGAAGCCAATCAAAGCCACCCTGCTTGGCTTTGAGTGGCTTCATAAATCGCGAGTAAGCACAACACAGTGCAAATGCCAGTGTAGCCTTACTGCGCCCACGGGAGGTATTCCATGGACATTGCAGTGGGAATTCCCACACAACACTTATGGAATTTGACGCTGCCCCAGATTTACAAAGTGATGTAAACCCCAGGAAACGTCAAATCCGTACGTTTCCAAGGTGAGGAATAACGAGGAGAAATATGTTATTTTCTCCTCGTTTTTTCCTCTTTCCATGTGTGATGTATTCTGCAGCACACATAGACAGAGGAAAACGACTCATAGGTTTGTTTTTGTGCAGGAAGGTGCCCCTTTCTGTACAAAACAAATCCTGCATTCAACTGACATACCCTTGCACCATGGAGCAAGGGTGATTGCATTGGCGCTATGCTGCTAAAATGGCTCCAGCACAGGCAGAAAGAACAGGAATGCACTGTATGGCTTAACTATGGTGAATTCCTGCCTTTTCACTGTGATGAAGGGCATTGCAGCACGGTTCCTCCTGTGCTGCTCTACATCAAAATGCCATAAATGAGGCCCTTATTACCTTAACTAACTATAAGGTTACTTTAACATTTACTTTTTCAGTGAATTTCTGAGTTTGATTACATACAGTAAGATCTTATTACCAAACATAACTATAGCATCACTTTAACACTATTTTTTTCAGTGAATTTCAGGGATATTTGATCATAATCATCCAACTCTTACACTGAGCACAGTTTTGTCCGTCCATAGCAGGGGGCGACCACAAGGCCTGTGCTGCAGTCAGACCCTGCTGCTAACCCCTTGTGGCCAGCCAATTCCCTGCCATGCATGATGTTAGGCCATGCCTGGATTGGGGTTGGCCACAGGTAGACTCAGCAGTCGGGCCAGAGATCTCCACATGGCAAAAAATAGCGAAAAATAAAAAGAACACATTTAACTCTAGAATAATTATTAAAATAATTTCATATACAATATTCTCATATATTCACGTTACGTATTTATTTTAAATGTAGAACACAAAAAATATGTTAAATCACTATTAACCTGATGTTGAATAAGTATTTCATTCTTGGACATATATTAAATTAAATTAAAATTATTTTTCTAAAGTATAAATTAAAAAATTAACTCCTGCTGCTGAAAAACCTATATTCTTTTTAAAGAGTTCATAATTAGTCAAAATGGTGCCTAGAGCGATTTAAAAATAATTTAGTTATGTCATGTAGTTCCTACCAATTCGTAGGACCTGTACATTTATTGGACAACATAAACTTTTGGCGAGGTGCTTAAACTGATTCTGAGCACCCCCGCAGGATATGTTGGCCTATAGAGCAGCTAGCTCACAGTTCCACTATAAGCCCCCTAACCTTACCAGGGAGCGAATGGTTTCTGGCAACCACTGAATATGACAACCCTGACCCGTCAGGTTGTGTGGAAACAGGCCAGAACCTTTCGCTCAGTCAATCGTGCTTACTCTGGCTCAGAGTATTTTGCAGAATACACAGTGGAACGTTTTCAATATATTTATTGAACCAAAGTTATTCTAGTATAGAATACATGTGTTTTAATAAACAGTAGACAGAAACAGATGAAAGTGATAACAAGCACTAAGAGCGTAAATAGTAGAAACAGTTCCACTACGCCTTTAAAACAGTGTATATATGCAGACATATAAACAAGGCAGTAATCTGGCATACTCCTACTATGCAAAACCCTACTCTGCATGTGCCTAGAGTGTTTGTAGGTGTGAAGCCAAGAATCCACCCAAGGGTATATCAAACCCTATTACCTGGTGGGAGAGAATGTAAGCGCTTGTCTTGTTTATAAACTGGACACCCCCTGACGAAGATGTCAGACCACTGCATGGTAAAATCTCAGCATGTAGGGACCCTCGGTGTCACCTGAAGTGACTCCTCTGATAATCCATCAGGATGCTCATTATTAATAATACAAAGCAGCCTTGCGATGTACGTGTTGATTAGCAGTGTTATGGATATACAGATAGCTCTGTCGCCCTATGGATGAAGATAGAATTACATTTGTACCTAGTGCGTAAAGAGGCCTTGTACATGATGTTTGAGGCATCATGATAGTGTTTTGTGAAGCTAGATGCGCAACCAATGTAGTTTCTAAGAAATTAATCCAGCATCGCTATGCATGCAAATGTGCGCAAAAGGTCACAGCCAAAATGTCATTGTGAAAAATAGGACTAATCTAAGAAATTTGCTTTGCTGCATGGGCCTAACCTGGGAACATAACAGTTATACTTTACAAAAACTTATTGTCACATTCATTTTAAAAGAGTAATAAAATATTTCATAATTAAATCATAAACATGTATTATTTCATGAATATTTTAGCATTATAGTATATTTTTATTTATATTTATTTGTATGTCTTAATATTTTAAATAATTTTGATAATAATGATTTCCTAATGGGGTTTAGTTCATTCCCACCCCTATTATTTTAAAAGGGAGGGTGTTACAGCACCGGTGGTTGACCAGGTGTGATGCTGGGCATATACTGTTTTTTGGGGGGGGTTCATAGTAAATTGCACTCACATTTTATGAATAGTCAAAAGTAGAAAAGTTACTGAATAGTGTAATTTACTCAAAAAGTGTAAGTTACCTTTGTGAATTAAGACCAATATTCCCAGATAGATTAAAGACATACCAACAGGGAAATCTCCCTGGTCATAAGCTTTACCTTCCCTATTCACCATGAACTATAGTGATATTGTAATGAGCCCCTTTGTAGATCCCATTCTACCACTATGCTAATACAGGAAAGGTGACAGGAACTGTAATTGAACCACTATTTGTTTCATCCATTAAGATGATAAAGACTGTTAACTAAGCAAAATTTCAATGCAGAGATCTGTGAAAAGACTGAAGTTTTAGAGAGATCGCTCTCTAGAAAAAACAGATAATTAATTAATCATATCACTGAGAAGCTCAAAATAATGGACTCACCCACAGTGGCAGTGAACTGGGAGAATGCCTTTTACAAGATCCGTTGGGCTTTTTTTAAATTCAATGCTACATAAATTGCCCAAAAGGGGCTTATTTTCTATGATTCGTATTGGCTTCATTTGGCAACCCTTCAGCCTACCCATTTATTACGAATTTTGGGCCAGATGTACAAACGTTTAGAATAGCGATTTCCAAATCGTGGTTCGAAATCAGCCAGGGGAGGGTGACCGTATGCCCCCCCCACCCACCTTTACTGATATAGAGGATTTTGCTTGTGACTTGGGGATAGATACAGACTGTACTGTGAGCAGTGTTCTTCAGGATAAATCTACCTTTACTCCTGTGTTACAGAATGACAATGTAATTGAGGTATTTCAGAGTATGGATTTACAGGATATCAAAAAGAATACGGTTTGTAAAGTGTATGATAACCGGAATAAAAGTGAAAGACAAGTACTGAATGCATTAAGATCTGATAAATCAATTATTGTGAGACAAGCTGGCAAAGGGGGTAATGTAGTAGTAATGAGCTTCTGTGACTACGATGCTGAAGCACTTAGACAACTTAATGATGTGTCCAATTATAAGAGAGTTGATATACATGTTTTGGGAGCGTCTGCTTTTGAACTCAATAACAAATTAAGGAAATATAGAGATCTAGAGCTTTTAGACATAGATGAATAAAACTATTTTCACATCTCCTGTCAAATTACACCGATTATTTATTTTTTACCTAAAATTCCTAAGGGAAAGAGGAAATCCCCAGGACAACCCTTCATGTGATTATCACTTTGATCCCTATTCTGCTTACCTCGATAACAGACCTATGTAATCTCTCTCTTCAGTAAGCCACTATTCCACATAAATGGAAGACAGCATGTATCTAACCCCTTCTTAAAAAGCCCTTGGCAGATCCTCTGGACATGCTAAACTATAGACCTATATCCCTACTCCCTTTAATGTCGAAAATCCTAGAGTCCATGGTGCATCATCAACTAGTGCCCTACCTCAAAACCAACTGCCTGTTAGATTCTTCTCAGTCAGGTTTCCCTGTGTTCCATAGCACAGAATCAGCCTAAAAGAGATTACCAATACCATCAAACTTGCCTTAGACCAGGGAACCTCAGCTAAGCTGGTTCTCCTGGAACCATCAGTGGCTTTTGATACCATTTCACATAAAATCTTAGTACAACGATTGGGAGATATTGGTATCACTGGCAAAGCCTTAAAATGGATGGAAAACATTCGGTCTGAGCTCACCCATTCTGTTCAGTTAGGCAACTACCCATCAAACCTCATGGTCTTTAACAAAGGGTGCCCTAAGGTTCAATTCTGAGCCCCACTGTTGTGGCTTTGAAACCATCTCTTATGCTGATGACATAGAATTGGTAATTACTATAGATTCTAACTCAACACTCCACAAAATTAAATTCAACGACTCTATGCTAAGAATTGCACCATGGATGACAGTAAACTTCTTGCAGCTTAACAGACATAAAACGGAGATCCTTTTATTCGAAAAAGCCCACTCAGTTAGGTTGGCAGACTGGCAGCCATCAGAGCTGGGCTAACCACCTACCACAAAAAAATATGTAAAGAACTTAGGAGTCCTCCTTTATGAAAATCTCTCCATGAGTGAGCATGTTATAAGCATATTGAGAACCCATTTTGACCTCATGCACATGCTTAAGAAAGTGTTTCAGTATACCCCTCTACAGGCCAGGAAAACTTTAGTCCAAGCTATGATAGTAAGTCACATTGACTATGGAAATGTCTTATTAGTGGAAATAAATGAAAGCTTTTTTTGCCAGGCTCCAGGCGGTGCAGAACACCGCTGCATGCCTTATCTTGGTCCTAATTACTCACTCCCCATCGAAACCCACTTTGCGCTCTCTCCATTGGTTACCGATCCAAAAATATGTTCTTTTCAAACTTCTCTGTTTAGTCTGTAAAACTCTGCACGGAAATGGACTGTGTTACCTTAAAAACGAACTACAGCCATATATTCCTGTCCACCAGCTCAGATATAGAGATCTATTAGGCCCCAAACATATTCGTACAACCAGATTTGGGAGTTATACCTTTTCATATCTGGCTCTGCATCACTGGAATCCGTTGCCCTTGTTCATCCACGCCTGTCCCGATCTCACTCTCTTTAAACTTCTGAAAATATGACTGTTCAAACTTTAACCCTGCCAATGTACTGCAATATGTCCACAGCTGTTATGGCACCGAGAAATACCTTTGAGGATGATTTGAGCAAATAAAAAATAAAGAAATAAATATCTGGTATCGGTTCTCCCAAAGAAAAGTTATCTAAGTTTGTGGACACTTACATAGCTCTTTTTGCCAGCACATTACCCTCTTACATCAAGGATATGCAAGGCTTTAGAGGCAAATCAGAGACATTACATCTGACTCTGAATATTTTTGGGTAACAATGGATTTCAACAGCCTCTATACTAATATAACACATGCATTGGGATTCTTTCTATTTACGAAGTCAGCTAGTTTTTATTCTTATTCATGCATGATCCTAGATCTTGCACAATTTGGGCTAGCTAACAATGTCTTTTTCTAGTATCTATCTATAGCAGAAATTGAAAGGGAGAGTGATGGGTTCCAGATTTGCTCCCTCTTATGCAAACTTGTTTATGGGTATGTATGGGTGGGCTTGTATGAAATGGAGCATGCCTTGAATGGTAAAATACATGGCATGGACTAATCTTTATAATCTAAAGATGGGAGTCGTCCATCACTGCTAGGATTTCTCTCATCCATCAGAAATAATTGATTTTAAGCAGCTTTATTGTAACAGTGGACTAGGTACAAGGGCAAATTAGGTTAAGCAGCAGGGTGACGTGTTGTGTCTTCCCAGTCATGGGAGTTCTTGCCAGGGTATGACAGCTAGTTTTTGATTTGAATACATCTTTCATTGGAGATTTATAGGCATGTTTTAGTTGGCCACGGCATAGATCAAACACAACATCAAGTTCAGTGTTTTGTGAAAAAGGCCAGCAAAAGAACTGTTTACAAAAGGTATCAGGTTGTGTGCAAATTGTTTATTTTGTCGGACACATAGACGTGTGTAAGACCATCATAATAGTCAAATAATACAGAGGGATCAACATGATGATGAGGTAGGTTGATTGGAAAGCTGCTGAGTAGCAACTTATCAGGAAAGAGAGTTCAAGTCCCAATCTAGTATTAAAGTTTATTACCAGAAATAAATAAAAACAAAATCTTTCATAAATTTGATGGTGGAAGCTAAATTATATTGTTTTTGTTAGACAATATTTTTTGATTATTTGGAACTAATAGGTTGAATCTAATTAGTCTAGAAATAATTTTTCTTGATTAGGTAGTAGATATAATGTAATGCTATTAAGAATTGAGTACAATATGTATCGCAATTCGGTTGGTGAGCTTATGGGATATATATATAACAGGACCAATGGTAGACAAGGGCATCGAATTTAGAACGTAAGGCTCTATTTGGGATAAGTAACGGTTGGGAACGGGTATTAAAGGCATGTAACAAGTAGGAATATGGAGATATAAAAAGGGTAGTATTGTACTCCATTATGTGATATAGGGTGACTGGACCATATTATTTGTGACGTGCTTTGATTTGGGTAATTGGAGTGAAATCTGGATTGGATATTAAGATTATAATATTAATTTTTAGTAGTTCATTATGCGTGAAATCATGTCATGGAGGTTTCAACAATATCGACATAAAATCTTGTATTTCTTTTTCTTAGATAAAAAATGCATTATAGAAGAAGTATGAGCGAAATTGTGTTTATGGACACAAGAATACCGGCAGATCTAGCCTACCTTAATACTAAAAGATATAGCCACACCTGAATATTGGCAGATCTAGTTTACTCATAATTTTGGAAGGTAAATTAAAATGTTTAAACATCATAAACATAAGGGCATATCCATTGTCGTGGAGGAATTAAGTACATTAGTGTAAGTCATTTTTCTTCATAAATACAATATGCAATACAGATGGTGAAAATGAGCACCAGGGATATTTGAAAACTGGCAGCTGTATTTTTATTCTATATACTGGAAGGCATATCTAAACGTTCACTTTTTATTAAAATTAAAATAACTTTATATGCAATATGAGGGGGAGTCCACTAAGTAGACATCTTATCCTTACATTTTTAATTGAGATATCTGTTCCAAATGTATTTGAAAGAAAAAACAACTATGGGATGCCTATGGAGTTGAAGATTTGTTCTCTTTTTCCCAAACTTGAGACTTCGATAATGCCAAATTCGGATCATTTAGCCCCTTACTAATAATTCACTACATGGTTGGTAATAGATTTGTGGAGTAATGACCCACTTGTTTCATATAAGCCCTGATATGAGTTTTAATGAAGGTGAACAGAATTACTGTCCCAACAAATGTTCATAAAACTCACACAGTCCTTGATCATGGGCCAATTGTAATTATGCAAATGAGAGACTATAAAAGGCTGCGTGTTACTAGTGCTTGAAAATGACCAGTGATCAAGGACTGTGAGTTTGAAATGATTTGAGCCTGCATTTATGATTTGTATCTGGATTGCTGTTTAATTTTAATAAAAGGCGCTTTGAGAGAGAGTACGTTCCTGTGGCAGAGTTGGGAGTCTTGAACATAAAACGGTTGCCAGCCAGGAAACAGCACCACTGCAGAATGTAGCTGGAACATGAGTCATGGAAGTGAGCCTTTGGACGTAACTTTCGGTGATATTATTAGTACGGAGCCAATCTGGATAGCATGATTATTATTTGAAACACTATACTTACCTATTTAAAGATCATGATGGAAGGTCTTTGGAGGCCAAGCCTCTTTTCTCCACCACTTTGCAAACGTATCTCCTGGTGCACTACTTGTTCGGGGATGAAGTCCCATTGCCTCTTAAGGGTCCTCAGGGCCAACAATCCCCCCCTGTTACCTCCAGTAGGTCCCAAACAGCAGGAATGCTGAGTTGAATTTTGAGGGAACTTGGGGGGCATCTTCCTGTACTGTTACCTCCAGTAGGTCCTGGCACATTGCTGGTTTGGGGATAAAGTCCCTTTGGCTGCTGAGGGACCATGGGGACCAGGAACCCCTTCTGTTACCTCCAGTGAGTTCCAGATGGCTAAATTGCTTAGAGCTGGTTGGGGGCCTCGCCCCCTTTCTCCACCACACAACAAACATGAATACTCATTAAAAAACTATAGAAATTCACTGACATAACAAAAGGTTACAGGGAAATTATAGTTTGGAAATGAAATAAAAAAAAATTGAAATTCATTGAAATAGACAAAGGTTACAGGGACATTATACTTCCTTAAACTTGTACAAAAACAGTTAAATTTTGCAGTTATAGTTAGCTGAGCTAACTATAACTCGTGCCCCTTCAATGCACTGCTTACCATCAGGAACCCATGCCGAATCACTCATAAGGGCACCAACCACAACTGATACGAAATCTCTGCCACAGCCCATAGAAACATCACAAAGCGCTCCAATAACCCAAGAAACAACTATGGGAAAAATCACCCGAATTATAACAGGGCCGCTCAGATGGAGCGCCAGGGCCAAACGGTTTGCCCCAGTCTCTGTTTAAACAGGACACAGAATTTTGGGCAAACAAGTTGGCTCCGCTTTTTTTCTACTGCCGGATTAACTCGGTTTTGCCAGAATCATGGCACGGAGCTATTATACACCCAATCTACAAAGGTGGTAAGAGATCGGACCCAAAAAACTACAGGATGATCACCCTATTGGATGTGGAATCGAAATACCATGCTAAATTGCTTCTTCAGGATTTGGCGTCCTGGGCCGCAAAAAAAATCTTATACCTTTCAACCAGACAGGATTTGTGCAAAAATCAGGCCCTATACAAACCTGCTTGCAATCTCTGTCTTGCTGGATAAAGTGTCCACTTCAGGAACACTGTTGCATGGCTGTTTTGTCCATTTAAAGGCCGCCTTCGATCGCGTTCCCAGAAATAGATTATGGCTCAAACTGCAGAAATGGGGGATTCCACCAACGCTATTACAAGCCATAATCGCATTACACTCCAACACATGGATTTGCATAAAACTCGGGGATGGATCACACATCTCTAGGAAAATACAAACAACTTGTGGAGTTAAACAGGGTTGTGTGCTGGCGCCCCTACTCTTCAACCTCTTCATTTCCGACCTGTCAGAGTTACTTTACAACGTTAACTCCCATCCTCCAAAACTTGCTGGGAAAAGGGTCAGTAACCTATTGTACGCAGACGACCTGGTTCTGCTTAGCCACTCTAGGGTGGGCTTGCAGAGACTTCTTGATCAGCTGTCCCTATATACCATCGAAAATGGTCTGGAACTGAACCTAACCAAGACAAAGGCAATGACCTTTGCGCAAAGGAATTACCAAGGTGGTGGATGGCAGTACAAAGGCAAAATCGTTGACAGAGCCCTTTCCTATAAGTATTTGGGGGTTCTCTTGGATGGAAGGGGAACATTCTCTAAACACAGAGAAGAGGTAAACGCTAAAGCCCTGATAATTCATGTGGCATTTAAGACCCTTGCAAAACATCTGTCAGGTCCTTGTCTAACCCCTTTTATAACTGTAATGAAGGCAAAAATGATCAATTTCCTCACTTACAGCCAGGAGATCATGCAGGGGAAAGACAACAGCCACGTGAACAAAATAATAGCAAGAGTATTTAAACAGGTCCTGGGACTACATAAATCCTCCTCCCCCACTCAAGTACGTCTTGAACTTGGTCTTCAAGACCACCAAGCAATAGGGCGTGGAGCTTACATCAGGCTGTGCAACAAGCTGCGCAGCTCCAGAGAGGGAAGCCTGGAGGCCCTCTTGTGGCTGGAAATTTCAGCTGGCCAAATTGGCAGCTCACACAGGCGTTACTTGCAGGACTCCTTAAAACCCCTCGATATAGAAGAAATCTGGGCCTCCAATCCACCGCAGCAGGTACTTAAATCCCACATCAAAAGAAACGTCCGTCTCTGGTCCTTCCACTCGACAGAGCACAATTGGTCCAACGCAAGCATGCCTGGTCAGTCGTATCAGGATTTAAGCCCGGGATTATGGGTCTAAACCTGTCATGTACCTACCCAGTGCTCTGGAAAAAAAGATTTTTGGCCCTTAGGATGGGTGAATGGCCATTCATGTATCACCTGCCGAGATGGCGAAACACAAATTCAAACGTAACGTGCAGGGGATGCGGAAGCAGTCTAGAAACAATCGATGCCTTTGTCGCGCGGCTCAAGATGACCGGAGGAAATTGTCAAAAAACGAATGGAACAAACTTGGTATTCGAACACGCCGTCAGGCTATTCTTGCATCAATGAACCCGGACAATCCACAGCTTAACATCAGGTTCACCAAGTTTGTAACAGGAACAGCAAGAAAATTTACAAACTGCGAGACCCTGTAAGCCATCAATGGCTAACTCACGCTGTATTCCTTCCGACTTGCATAGTCCTCTGTATTACATAAGAACAGCCGGCAATGGCCCTGGCGTAGAATTGATTTGCTCTTCGCGTGCATCTCTGGAATTTGTTGAAACGCTGTATGTAGGGGGCTTACTACATAAACGGTCTGTAACCCCAGGATCCCTACCACAAACTATGAACTACACAATCAAAGTTATTAATTGTTAATTCTTAATAGCAAATATCTGCATGTGGTACGATTAGATGGAAAAACCGGAATGGAGAACCAAGGACTTCAACCACTTTTAACAATAGGTTTTAGGTTTTTAAATTGTTCCTCTAACAAAACCTTACTTTTTTACCCCACTATGATGGTTCAAATGCAAATATTTTAACAACTATTCATGACACATGTTTTATATTGTTCGCACGTTCACCATTGTAATGATTTTTTATTAATCAAACAATAAATTATCTTTTGTACTTTTTTTTGTAATACTAAAAGATATAGCCACCCCTGAATATTGGCAGATCTAGTTTACTCATTATTTTTGAAGGTAAAATCAAAAGTTTAATTATCATAAACATAAGGGCATATACATTGTCGTGGAGGAATTAAGAACATTAGTGTAAGTAATTTTTTCTTCATAGATACAATATGCAATACAGATGGTGAAAATGAGTACCAGGGATATTTGAAAACTGGCAGCTGTATTTTTATTCTATATACTGGAAGGTATATCTAAACGTTCACTTTTTATTAAAATTAAAATAATATTCTATGCAATATGAGGGGGAGTCCACTAAGTAGACATCTTATCCTTACATTTTTAATTGAGATATCTGTTCCAAATGTATTTGAAAGAAAAAACAACTATGGGATGCCTATGGAGTTAAAGATTTGTTCTCTTTTTCCCAAACTTGAGAATTCGATAACGCCAAATTCGGATCATTTAGCCCCTTACTAATAATTCCCTACATGGTTGGTAATAGATTTGTGGAGTAATGACCCAATTGTTTCATATGAGCCCTGATATGAGTTTTAATGAAGGTGAACAGAATTACTGTCCCACCAAATGTCTATAAGACTCACACAGTCCTTGATCATGGGCCAATTGTAATTATGCAAATGAGAGACTATAAAATGCTGCGAGTTACTAGTGCTTGAAAATGACCAGTGATCAAGGACTGTGAGTTTGAAACGCATTGAGCCTGCATTTATGATTTGTATCTGGATTGCTGTTTAATTTTAATAAAAGGCGCTTTGAGAGGAGAGTACATTTCTGTGGCAAAGTTGGGAGTCTTGAACATAAAACGGTTGCCAGCCGGGAAACAGCACCACTGCAGAATGTAGCTGGAACATGAGGCATGGAAGTGAGCCTTTGGACGTAACTTTCGGTGATATTATTAGTACGGAGCCAATCTGGATAGCATGCTTATTGTTTGAAACACTATACTTACCTATTTAAAGATCATGATGGAAAGGCTTTGGAGGCCATGCCTCTTTTCTCCACCACTTTGCAAACGTACCTCCTGGTGCACTACTTGTTCGGGGATGAAGTCCCCTTGCCTCTTGAGGGTCCTCAGGGCCAACAATCCCACCTGTTACCTCCAGTAAGTCCCAAACAGCAGGAATGCTGAGTTGACTTTTGAAGGAACTTGGGGGTGCATCTTCCTCTTCTGTTACCTCCAGTAGGTCCTGGCACACTGCTGGTTGGGGGATAGAGTCCCTTTGGCTGCTGAGGGACCATGGGGACCAGGAACCCCTTCTGTTACCTCCAGTGAGTCCCAGATGGCTAAATTGCTAAGAGCTGGTTGTGGGCTCGCCCCCTTTCTCCACCACACTACAAACATGAATACGCATTAAAAAAACTATAGAAATTCACTGACATAACAAAAGGTTACAGGGAAATTATAGTTTGGAAATGGAATCAAAAAAATTTAAATTCATTGAAATAAACAAAGGTTACAGGGACGTTATACTTCCTTCAACTTGTACAAAAACAGTTACATTTTGCAGTTATAGTAAGCTAAGCTAACTATAACTCGTGCCCCTGCAATGCACTGCTTACCATTCACAATTCCATTCACAGACCCAGACCAGTACTTACACACCTACTCACTGATTCATAGATCTACACAATCATCCACTTATACACCCATACAGCCACTCACACACTGTCAGTCACCCATTAGACCTACTCACACACCCAGTCACTCACCCATAGTCAATCATACATCCGCTTACTCAAATACACAGACACCCACACCCACCAACTAACACATACTCATTCACCTATAGTGTAACTGACAAGAGCACACTCTCACCCATACAACCATTCTCACATTCACTTCCTCACCTATACAGTCACTCATATACCCCATCACTCACCTATACTGCATTTAACATACCAAGTTACTCACCCATATACCACTGACACATCCACTTACTCAACCACACAGTCATTCACACACTCACTCACCCATACAACCCCTCAAACATGCACTCACTAACCCATACAGCCAATGCCTAGCCCAATCACTCATCCATACAGGCGGTCATACACCCCCTCACCCACCCACACAGACACTCAGACAACCATATAGATACTCAGAAACTCATAGCTCATAGCTTCCCCTGGGGGGTGGTGGTCCCAAGGGCCATCAAGAGCTCCATGAGTGGGGCAGTGCAGCCCCCACTTTCAAGTTTTTAGCCCCAGAGCAGTGGTGGTCACCAGGGGTCAGCAACGCTCTCCCTTACTTATTCTGGCCGGAGGGCAGTGTTTCCCCCTGCTTTAAAAACAATCAGGCCCCAGGGAGGTGGCAGCTCGGAGGACTGTAGAGGGACCACGCAACTCCCGCATTATATTGAGAAGCCCTGGAGTGGTGGTGATTGCTGGTGCAGAGGTATAGGCCATACGGGCCTCCCATGTTTTTTTAAAAACACCAAGCCCCGTGGAGGTGGTGGTCCCCAGGGCATTTGGAATCCCTAGGAGGGGGGCTGTACACCCCCTCCTATTACTCTAACCTGTCCCTGAGGACCTGGCCCACCAAGGGGCTAATTACTAACAAAGAGCAGGAGACCGCACTTTGTTGTTAAAACAAATTTCAGTGGGAGTCCCAGATCCAGCTCAATTCCTGCCATTTTTTTAAACAAAGCTTTTTTAGCCCTGCCCCTCCCTCCCCCCAAGAGGCCTAGGGTGTCAGGGTGTTTCTACGCTGCCCCCTTTTCTTTTTTTTTTTATATATATGATAAGCGTTTGTTGACTTGGCTATATATTTGGGGCAGTTTGACGAATCTTCACGAAATGTGTACTGGTGAGTCTTATTGTGCATGGAACGTTTTGGGGTGATCGATCGAATAGAGGTCAAGAAAAAGTTAGGGTCAAAAAAAGTGTTTCCTATGTTAAATCCTATAGGTATTTTTAACACGACCACAGACCGAACCGCTGTACGGAATAACACCACATTTAGATGAAAGGTAGCTCTTGTTCCAGAAAGACTGCTTCCTGTGATTTGGTGTAAATTCATTCAGTAGTTTTCAAGATATTAAAGAAAATCTAAATTTGTATATCTAGGGTCGCGACTAATTCATGAATACTTTGCCGTGAATCACGAATGTGTGCTCCAAAAGGCACTCTGTGATGGACTGTTGGCAACCTGAGCAGAAAGTTGTGACTGTCATTATAAATAACAGGACATGGTCCCCGGGGCTGAAAATGAAGAGCAAAAGTGTTATATTGGTACCCTGACCCCATAGCTGGAACATATGGGTGTTTGTGTGACACCTTATATGCTCAAAACATTGCAAAACAATTTTTTCCCCTCATGCAGAATTTTCCAATGCATTGCGACACTCATCACGGCCCCCGTGTAACGTCGCAACAAATTTGCTAATATGCCCAAAAAGTGTACCGCATTAGACTTCTTTACTGGAGTGCAAGAAACAGTTAAGAAACACTGACCATTTAGAAATAGGTTAAGTACACTAAAATGTGGAGAGGCGTGGTGCAGCGGCAGGGCAGCTGAATTCGGAGCACAGGGTTCACGGTTTGATCACCGACTCCGGTGGCAGCTCAGCTCAGCACCATGTGACTCGGGACAATAGCTCACTTAATTTCCACGTCGGTCCCCAGCACCTTGAGACCCATAAGGGTGAGTAGTTTGCTCTTTACAAATATGGATTTTTTTAAAAAATATGAAAGGGATGGTTTGATTTGCTATGATTAACAGTATTACTAAGAGCAACATTGCAAAGGTAGCAATTATTGGTTGCTATGCATGAGAGCTGTGTGCCATTCTTATGCTTAGTTTTTACATTTATACTGAACCCACATTGTAACTGAGATCATCATAAAAAAACCTAATCAACCAACTCAAATTACAGGTATGTGAATTACAGTGTAGTTTAAAAAAATATTAATTTAAAGGTATGTGCAAAGATGAAGTTAATAAAAGTATGTATGTATGTATAAACCATTTTATAGCGCGCTCTATTACTTGGGAGTATCCTGGGGCGATGGAGAAAGGCAGAGAAAGACAGAGCAGAGACCAGCTTATGCCACACTGGTAAATAAATGAGTTTTCAGACTCTTCTTAAACTGGCCTACGCACTGAATGGAGCGCAGGTGGAGGAGAAGGGCATTCCAAGCCCGGGCAGCAACCACGGCTACAGACTGACCCCCTAGTCTAGTTCGCTTGAAGCGAGGAAGAGTCATCTTAAACAGGGAGGACGATCTGAGAGCTCGTGGAGGGGCATAGAAGGTGAACCGTTTCTTCAAATAGTCAGGCCCTTGATCATGAGTTGCTCTAAACGAGAGCACTAGGGATTTAAACAGAATGCGCTGTGACACTGGCAGCCAATGAAGGCTATGCATGTGAGAGCGACTGCTCTTCCATCTCTTCCATAAAAGTGTGTTTGATATATTTAGTTTTGTGAGTGTATGATAGAATCAGTGAGTGGGGAGTTGAGTGTTGTTTTTGTGGGTTTATGAATGTGTGTGAGTGTATCTATGAGTGTGTGAGTGAAAATGTAAGTGTCTGCATGGGTCTGATAATAGATATGTGAGAAGTCCTTTAATCGTGTGTTGTCCTGGAACTGTAGAAAATGTGTTGTTTTACTGCATGGTCTAGTTGGCATTACAAAGTCATTGCTGAGCTTTAATCTTCTGTCTTACTACGTACTACTTATCCCTAAGGTAGGGTGTAGATAGTCATAGGGTAGGATGGTATGTGCTTAGAGAGTTAGACGTGCACTTCCAAGTCTCACTGGCTCACATGTGTAGTTTGAGAACCCTAGACATAGTTAAATATGCAGTCTTTCATCCATACTATATATTTACAGAAGCAGAGTTACTTATCTTGCCTGTAGGAGGGACAGAGGCATGTAAATATTCAGTGATACATCCATACAGCACGTATGTATGCAGCAGTAACAGAGGAAGTTGCATATACATTTATAAACCCCAACAGTAGGTAATAGAGACAAGTAAGTATTAAATACAGCCACTTATATAGATATAAAGACACTGTGACTTAATTGATTTCACATCTAGTGAAACAGCCAGAGAGGTACTGATACATGTATTTCAATGTGTACTGAAGTAGTGATACTCCTAGTCACTCACTGGGTGGTTTCTAGCCCTCTTTTGGCTTGTGTTTATTGGTGTGATACAAATCAAGTATTACGCCAGCACCTGCACATTCAAAAGACTAATGCTAACAATTGCATCTCATTGAAGAAATTAATTATTTAATTTCTTTTCATGAATGTTTTTTGTCTGTCTCTTTTCTCCCTACAGGATTTTTATGTATCCCTACTAAAATTGTAGTGGGTTACTCACGGAAACTATCCGGACATTCTACACTGTATATATTTTTCACATTTAGAGCCTCCTTGGAGGGTACGCCTTAGCGCGCGTGCACCACCGGAGGACTTTTGCGTAGGTCCTGAAGAATGCTGAGCTACTTGCAAATTGACAGCAGAAACATGTTGACCAACTTCTGATCTTGATTAGGACTCCGGTTCCTTAACTTAGAACCTGTGGAGTCCGTCCACTTTGTTTTTATTCAATGCAGGTTGGCCATTATTAAAGATTTTTGTAAAGGCACAACCTCTGCATTTTTTAAATACACTTACACATTCACGTTTAGTCACCTCCTAATTTGGGCACTGTTGCACTCACCACATCCTGCTCCGCTGTAACCAGGCATCGTAGCACGCTGGGGAGACATTCGGTCACCCCAGCGGGGACCCAATGATGAAGCATGTCACCAACTAGTGGTGAGTGAGGGTCCTTCTAATAAGTAAGGTTCTTTCCCTCCTTTAACACTGAGTGACCAGTAAGCCCACCAGGTTTCATCCTCAGAGGAGGACCCAATGGGCGGGCATAGGGAGACAGAGAGATTTCGCTGTGTGCATGAACGTGTGTGAGCATTGATCACATTTGCAGCACGTAGCGGAATAACATTACATCTCACTAGTTTATTTTGATAGCACTTTTATTACAGTCACTCCTTTGTTGTTAATATATATGTGAGGCGTGACCCAGCACCAGTGTGCCCTGTATGCCTGTGCTAGAGAGTTGGTGAGTCGGTGTGCAATTAAGGGGTCAGGAGAAAGAAAGGGGGTCTGGAGCACCAGAGCCTGGTGTGAAACTGACCCATATTATCACCCCCATGCAAACAACTATTAGCCACAACAGCCGCTTCACCAGGTCCCTCCACCACCTTCCTCATAACATGCATCACCGCCTCAGCCACTATCAACCACCAAAACCCCCAGAAGTGAAGGAGGAGCGGGAGGTGAGGAGGTGGATGAAAGGGTGCAGCAGGTGGTAAAAAGTAGTCTAGGCCCTGAGCCGACACCCCATTGTGGACAGAAGAAACCAGCACTAGGCTGCTGCAGCTTGTCTGTGGGCGGGCTCTCATCTGCCAGCCGTTTATGCCCCAGAGACCAGCGCAAGACCACTGCAAAACTGCCATTCTACAGCTGGGCTTCAGCTGGGTCTCATCAGAATTGCCTCAGCAAGCCTCTGGGTCCTGCTTGGCCCTTTTACACACACAGCCAGTACACAGCAAGCAGCAAGGCCCTCAAGGCTGGAGGAAGCTGTCAGGAGGTCCCGCTAAATCTTCACTAGTGCAACAGAGCTTAAAGGGTTGGGGCAGGAGACAGTAGCCAGGAGTCAAGGGTCAGAAGGCCCAGAAGGATCAAAGGGGGTAAAGGAGGCAACCAGGAGGTCATTAGGAAGGTCACTGTATCCTTCCTGTGGAGCTCCCTCTACTACAGACCCCATTTGAAAAGACCAGCCGATCACCTCCTGTGGAGCTCCCTCTACAAGAGCCCCCCATATGAAAAGAGCAGCCAACTGCATGGAAAGCCCAGGGGCTATACGGAAAATAAAACTACGGCCTCCAAAAAAAAGGCACCAATCTTCGCTTTGAAATTTGACTGGTCAACCCACGGACCGATGCTTGAGGGTAGAGGCCGCACCCCATCCCCTGTAACATTAGGTGATTAGACAGCCCAACAATCGCAGGGGCTGATCAGTAATACTTTAGTTAGGCAACTGCTCAGACTCACACTTCACCCTGACCAGCCATCAAATCAAGTCGCATCAGCCAAAGTAACGACTTCCATAAACAGACCTACTGCCAGGCCACCACCTAAAAAACCTTGCCCCAACTCATACCTGTTACAGGAAGACCCTGAGCCTCTCCATCAGCCTCTTTCCACCCCTGCGAGTCCGAGAATGACCCACAAACACACCTCGGCCACAACAGCTACCAAAGGGGATCATTCCCCCAGCTCAGAAGTCTTCAGGGCGACAGAGGTCATACCAAGAACTCCAAATACAAATCTATACCCGCGTCCTTCAGAAAGGTTCAAACTCATGTAACCAGCTCGCTCGCCTCATTGAATCTCCAGGAGATATGGACAGACAGACCGATCCTGACAGTATTTTACCCAAGCCTTTTCCTACTTCGGCTGGTCCCTAACCAGACAACAACTCACATGAGCTAACTTACACTCAGAAGCCAACAAAGAGGTCAAGGAGGGTAAGCTCTCCTGAGCCTAAAAACCTATCAGACCAGTTCCTAGCCTCACTGGAAGACAGAACTGGAGCCTACCTAGCTCAAACACCAAGACTCTCAGTGAATCCTCATTTCAGCCCCTACAGTTAAACACAAGCAGATACGAAACCATCCGTAGTACTCGGACCCCTCAGCCCTCCCTCGGTCTCACTGACCTCTCTACACATAAAACAAAACTCCATCGCCACCATTCTATTATGGCAATCACAGAAAATAGATCTTCAGATCGACCTAACTCAAAATATGGCATCAACTTTAGTGGACTTGGGCTCTAGGATAAGTAACATGGAAAAGTCCATCATGCTCACATAAGTCAATAACTCACGCCCTTCCTCCTCACTGCTCAACAAATCTTCATCCCCTCCAGAATTATTATGATCACTTGTAGACAGTGTCAAGAACATCTAATGTGCCAAAAACCACACTCAAAACCCACAAAATGGGAACTCCCCTTCTTTGTCAACACCCTCTATATCAGTGCCACGCCATCCCTGCCAGAAACCGGTCCTCGGAAGCTTGTTTCCGGTCCAGGGAAGACCTGGCTTGGCAGTTCGGGCTGGACTGTTCCCATGAGGCACAGGGTCAGACTGATTTGTATATGGCCATGTCTGAACTGGAGTGGCAGAGTGGGCTAAAGAACGGTGATGGAATAAACCCAGATCTTTTGACTGGGTGCGAGTGTTTGATTGATTCAGATGCTCCGTCCATCACCACCCCCTTTTGTACCGCTTTTGGCCGCCATAAGTGTGGCAGGGTATGCTCAGACGTGAGTCCCTTGCTCACTTTGCCACTGGATTCAAGCAAGCCGGGCTGAAGACGGCTGGAATGCCAGAAACCGGTCCTCGGAAACTTGTTTCTGGTCCAGGGAAGACATGGCTTGGCAGTTCGGGCTGGACTGTTCCCATGAGGCACAGGGTCAGACTGATTTGCATATGGCCATGTCTGAACTGGAGTGGCAGAGTGGGCTAAAGAACGGTGATGGAATAAACCCAGATCTTTTGACTGGGTGTGAGAGTTTGATTGATTCAGATGCTTGGTCCATCACCACCCCCTTTTGTACCGCTTTTGGCCGCCATAAGTGTGGCAGGGTATGCTCAGACATGAGTCCCTTGCTCACTTTGCCACTGGATTCAAGCAAGCCGGGCTGAAGACGGCTGGAATGCCAGAAACCGGTCCTCGGAAGCTTGTTTCCGGTCCAGGGAAGACATGGCTTGGCAGTTCAGGCTGGACTGTTCCCATGAGGCACAGGGTCAGACTGATTTGCATATGGCCATGTCTGAACTGGAGTGGCAGAGTGGGCTAAAGAACGGTGAAGGAATAAACCCAGATCTTTTGACTGGGTGTGAGTGTTTGATTGATTCAGATGCTCCGTCCATCACCATCCCCTTTTGTACCACAAAGGGGTGCCAGCCCCCCTCGAGATCCAGATCCTAACGCCGCTCTTAACAAGTTAATCCTCCCTGCTGGTCAGACAACAGGATCCCCGGTTAAGGAATTAACGGTTATATGCACACCGACATGTATCTACAGCCTAGACGGGCTCAGTGCCTCAAACCTGCCCAAGATAGAAGATCTAGCTCCAAGAAGGAATCACCCAATTCCCTTCCCCACCCCCAATAGTAACAATCCTCTCCAGAAAAGAAAAAAACCCTAAAAAAGCAGTAAAAAAAACAACTTGAAAAGTGGAGAACCTGGCTCCCCGGGGCAGGGGCTCTCACCAAAGTGGGTGACACTGGATCAGATGGGGGCAAACCATCTTCAACCAGATCCCAAAACCAAAAATCATCAAAACTACTCAATGCAAGGGAGACAATATCACCACAAATGCTATTTCAGACAGTTTTACTACATATGAACAAGATGCATCCAAGGCCCACGCCGCTGATTCCACTGCCACTGTACTCCAAATCCCCACAGCTGGGGCAAGTGCCTTCCACACCCAACCCACGAGGGACATTCAACGGATCAACGGACCATTTATCCAAGACCCCAAAATACCCCCTCCAAAGGGCTGTTCATATGCAGGCTTGGGATCAAACAATCAATCCACAAACAAAAGCACTAAAAGTGAGATACCACATGTGCTATTAGACAGTGTTGTGTCAGGTTTGAATACGCCGCCACTGACCTGCCACATCCATAATGCTCCCCGGGCCAACTCATTACATCCATCCCTCTCCAGTGAGACCCAAACCCAGGTGACTGAAGGGCAAAGGTGGACCGAGGAGAGCCGCCTCCTACTTGAACCCATTGCCCACCCCGCCAAGGCCTCGACTCTACTACACAGATCTCTGGGAGCCCCCCCCTAAACACCCACAATTAGTCAGAACTTGCTCTTATACAGCATTATACTTACAAGGGAACAGCATGGCATTCTCAACAGGAATAATCTCCTGTTTTTATTAAAACAAATCCTGGCCTTAGGGGTATAACTTCCCCAAATCTAACATCAAAGAAGTTTGCTCGAATACGGGACAAAGGGACCTCTGAGGCCACCATTAATACATGGTCTAGAGCGACATTTTGGGACATCATCCTCAAGGAGGCAATGACTTTTAAAAACTTGGGAATTGAGCTTGGGGCGCCCGCCCGCTAAAATATCCAGACGTATTACAGCAGGAAGACCAGGCAAGCCCTCTCATAAGAGTGCTAAAAGGGGCTAGGGACCCATCACTGGCTCCCTAGCACTTCAAAAGCTGACAACTCCATCAACATCTCTTGCACACACCATCAACCACGGGTGAGTTGTAAGTCAAACCTCTTTGACAATACCAACAGAGGGAGCTGCCAGGGCATTCGCCACGAGGGCCTCAAGACTCCAGCTCCTAGAAAGAACATTCAAAATTACCCCCACGCTAGCAGCCTCCAAATTTATTTTACTTCATGGAATGTAACCAGGCTCAGGTCAATGCTCATAAGCAAACCTTCAGTGGCTTTCCTATACAAAAGCAACATCATTTGCATTCGAGAGACCTGGGCTCTAACTCCATCAGTTCTCTATGGCTAATATGAGCTCTTCCACCCAGCAACTAGGCACAATCTCTTTGGGCGATCATCAGGGGGTCTCTCAATTTTCATTACACGCTTCTGTACGATTAAGGCTATTAACCTTCACTGAAATTTTCCAGCTCGGCAAGCAGTCCTAATTTTGAGGCCTCAACTCAAACTAAGGAACTACCTTTACTTCTAATAAACTGCTATCACAATATAACCGAAACACTCAAAGTACCCGCGACTTAACTTCTCATCAAGAGTCTAGAAGAGCTCTTGCTAGAGTTTACCTCTCGTAATCTTGCTATTTGGAGACTTTAACATCAGGGGCCTGGGAATTAATGACAGCTTGGCCCCCAAATAGAAAGAGCAGGAAACCATGAACACTGTAACTTACGCTCAGCGAAACAAATCTCCCAATTCCAAAATTCCCACATACAATTCCCTGCAACATTCAGGAACACTTAAACCATAGATTAAATGTTTCTGTTTGCCCCCCTGGCACGTCACTTAGTTAAATTGGAGATCTCTATCCGCACAGAAAGTGACCATAGCCCACTGACTGCAACACCGGACCTACAAGCCCCAGCAGGCACTACTGTCAAAGAAGTGGGGCACTTGGTTCGAACTGAGGTCCATATTCTAGTCAGGAGAAACAAGTGGGGAGCATCAGTTTTCTCCAAGGTGGGCAAATGGGTTAAAGACAGAACCTTTAATTTTAACACCAACCCCCAGAAGAACTCCTACCAAAGTTGGGATGATCTAATATCCAAGCAAAGAGATCTCTTGACTGGACTCGGAAGCCATGGCCTGCATTCATGGAAGCCTTAGCGGAGACCTCATAATGGGGCTATCATTAGCGCACAAGGAAAAACACTGAGGAGGGCAATCTGTGTGCACAAGCAAAATCCCACCATATGATCATTCAAAAATATAATCAATCGCCACAAATTGCATTAAAGATTAACCTGGGAAGTAACAAAACTAAATGAACAATAATGGATAGAAAATTCATTGTATGCTAAAAGAGAAAAGTCTGGCTCACTTCTGGAACTACATAAATACATTTCGATCATTTAAATGTTTCAGGAGGAACTTAGTCAGAGAAGCAGCTTCCGTACTGCATGTTGAAACACAATACAACAGTCAGTACTCAGGCTCCAGTGATGCTCTAAGGAGAGGGACAAGCGATAACATCCTAATGGAAGCACATGCACTGACCACAGCGGCCAGGTACGCAGACTTCTAAGAAATATGAAAAATGATGGAGCCCCAGGCCCTTGCAGCCTTCCAGCCGGCACATTCAACTGCGCCTTGGAAGAATGGGCTAATGTTCTAACCCCCCTCTTAAACCAAGCCTATGCTGCAGCACAGATACCTGATTCGTGGAGAGGGTTGACCGTATGCTCTATTTTGAAAAAAGGGAACCCGACCATCCCTTCCAACTACAGACGTATTGCCTTGCTAGACCTAGAGGCCAAGGTGTATGCCTGGTGTATCCTCAAATCGTTGGAGGAATGGGTCGTGGAAAAAAACATCTTACTCTTTTTCCAAACTGGGTTCTGCGCATCTGCCTCCACAATCAATAACATCACTGCCCTAGCCAACCTAAACCATCAAGCTGCTCAAAAAAGTCAACTCCCTCTCTATTGCTGTTTTATCGACTACAGTGCCCCTTGTTAAAGTGGTCCGTAATACTCTCTGGTGAAAATTAGATGCCTGGGGGATACCTAGGAACCTGCTTTGCGCCCTCATATCTCTGCACACAAACACTTAGGTTCAGGTGAGAACAGGCCCCTCAACCGTTTCTACAAAAATCACAACCATTGATGGTTTGAAGCAAGGATGCGTTCTCACATCACTCCATTTTAATCGCTCCACAGCCGATCTTGGGAGATTTTTGGAGCACAGCTGCTTGCTTCCTCCACACCTGAGCAACTTGCAATTGCAAAATCTATAATACGCCAACAACATCATCGTAATGGACCACACCAAATCTGGAATCCATCATGCACTGAATAGGCTCGTTGAATACAACAAGGCCAATTGTCTCAAAATCAATCAGGACACAAACGAGGTCCTGATTTTTGGTCATTGCTGAAAAAAGAAACTCTTGACCTGGAGCACTGGAACTGCCTTGATCAAAACAACACCTAAGTATAACTATCTGGGGTTATGGTTTAGTGAGTCCTCGAGACACCTGGTCTACCTAGCTGCCTTGAAAAGGAAAGACGGAGCTATAACCCACAGCCTGACAAGCCTCAAACGGACCCTGCGTAGCACCTCAGCAGACTCTATTATTAAAGGTCATAAATGCCACCCTTCTCCCTACCCTATCCTATGGGCATGAGGCCTACCGAGAGACGTGTGTGCCCAGCCTAGACCTTGCTCAATGCAGGGCCTTCAAGCGTGTCTTTCAACTTAACAAATACACACCCAGGGCAAGACTACGGATATAGCTGGGATTCTCAAAACAATCACTTACCCGCAAGGCCGACACCCTGAAATTCTACATTGGAGTACTAAAAGCCCCAGAAAACACTCAAAGCCTGCCTAAAAGAAACATTTGAGAGCCCAGGGAACCCTTGTAAATTTAAAAGGCTTTAAGCTCACTTCTCCTATATAGCCTTGAAAGGGGTAATAAACAGGAGGTGGGACTAATCTCACATGAGCAGGACATTCGATCTCTAAAGACCTCAACAATCCCTTCTCCCTTGAATGATTCTTTTCTACCGGGGAAACCTCATGATACACACTGTGATGTATGCAGACAACGTAGTCATCTTAGATCTAACTCCATTTGGTCTTCAATGGAATCTGCAAACACTTTCTAACTACAATGATGAAAATGATCTAATACCAAATATCACTAAAACTAAAATTGTTCCATTTACAGGAGGAAAACAAGAAAACGTTATGCTAAATACAACTGGACTCTAGGAGGAAAACTGCTGGAAGTTGTAAAGAAATACACATACCTAGGGAGAATTTTTACACAGTCTTTGGAAAACTTGCCTCACCTGCAGGACTTGGGCCGTAAAGTTGACGTCCTTGTTGGGGCACTCCTACGATTATACTCCTCCACTGGCCAAAGGCACTTTTCTTCTCTTCTTCAAGTATATAGCTCCAAGATTCCACCAGTACTATTGTATGCACTTGAATATATCCCATTATGCCAATGGAAACAATTGGAACTGAAAGAAGGGAAAGTCCTATTGAAACTGACTAAGATGTCCCAAGCCGTTCCGGTACAAGTTCTTCGTCTTGAACTTTCGTTAATCAGTTTTTATGCAAGAGGCATCACTAATATCTTCAGATGGGCATATAACCACATCCATGCGGAAAAAGGAACCCTACAATCCTTACTAAAAATAGAGAAATTTGAACAAGGATCTCCGAATTATGGGGGATAATATCAAGAACGACATTAAAATTATTGCCGCTTTAGCTGCAGAAAACTGCCGCTAAAGCGGCGATAATTAGCTTGATAATAGACCCTTGTGAATTCCCATAGAAGCCCAGGTTCTGTTGTGAACCTGGGCTTCTACGGGAATTCACAAGGGCATATTATCAAGCCCATTATCGCCGCTTTATGGCAGTTTTCTAGTCGCTAAAGTGGCGATAATTTTGACGCTGTTCTTAATAATATGCCCCTTTGTCTTCAGCAGAAATGTATCTATAGCTTTTAAAATATCAAATGTTACTATTAACCTGTTGTAATCTTGGACTCCCGCTCACTTGACGCTTTTTTAAAAACATTTAACACCAAGGTTAAGCTTTGATCTTGATATCCAACACTGTTCCAAATTGCTACTGTATAAACAATACACTGAAACAATTGAATATAAGAAAGTGCAGCAGTATATTTGCTTTAATTTAAAGCATGTAGCCAGGCGAAGCACTATATTACTACGACTTGGGATACTACCTCTAAAATCATTCACTTTTAAGTGGTCTCTAAAGGAAAAATCTAGTAGTTCCTGTGATACATGCAATGGCAGGGTGTAAGATTTGGAACACATGTTGTTTGTCTGCCCAAATCTGACTGTTGTAGAAGCTAGAAAGAGGTTTATTCAACCAATTCGAGCAAAATGTAAATTAATTCGGTTCAAAACCTGATTTCTCTTTGTAAGGCACTGCCTAACAAATGTGTGTGTTATAACGTATTTACATTTTTAAAATCTATTTTAATTTTGTACTAGAATGACATTTTACTATTTTAAATGTAATTTTGGTCTTTAAATATTTGTTGTTCTCAGTCAAGAACTAAATCAAATAAACTTAAACGTTAACTTGAACTTGAACTTGAAATCCACCTAAACAACGCCAATGTCAAAGTGAGCAACTGGCTGTTAAGAGTGCATAACAATGTCATACCAGTATAGTCCAGTTAAAACAGAAGCAAAGACTGAGCACTTTACACTTTCCGTTGAGGATTCCCTGCTTTCTTGCACATGGCTAAAGGAACTGTGGGGCATATTACCAAGCAATAGCGATAATTATCGCTATTGCTTGGTTAGAGACAAAAATTTACCGCTGAGCTGCGGCGATTTTTACAGCAAATAAAACTTGGTATTACCAAGATTTATCGCAAATGCGAGAAAAATCGCCGCAATGCATGAATATCGCTGAAAAGTCAGCGATATTCATGCATTACCGAGCTAATGCTCTTAGCCATGTTATCCACCTCCCATTGGATAACATGGCTAAGAACTGCTCAGGGCAGGTGTTAGCTTTTGGAGATATTCGCGCTTAGAGCGAATATCTCCAAAAGTTGGTAATAGGAGATAGCGATGTTAGCGACTGTTTTCAGTCGCTAACATCTTGGCACGCCCACTTTGCATCTCATTAGTGATAAATATCACTGACATGCAAAGTGGGGCCCAAGATGGTCGCTATCTCCTACTAGCTGTCGCTAACTGGTGTTAGCGACAGCTAGGTAATAGGGAGATAATTTTATCTCCGCTTTCTTGGCTTTTAAAGCTAAAAAAGCGGAGATAACCCCCCTTGATAATATGCCCCTGTGTCTCATATCATTGGGAAACAGCCTTCGGACAGGTCCTTCTAGATTCTCAGTTTCAGCCTGCAATTGGGACTTTTTGCTACAAACTTTTGCATCTGCCCTTCCTGCCTGCAAGTGCTCATTTGATATCTCCTACACCTTTACAAATACACTTTGACTACTAAAAAGATGTTAATAGCCGCAGGCGCAAATCAGGTTTTATTACTGAGATTTATGGTTTTATTTTTCCTCTAGCATTGCTATTGCACAGGATGTATTTCCCTTGTCAAATGATTTTATTTTAACACATGCCCTAAAGTATTTAATGTTTTATTGTTGGTGTTATTACTTTAATGGTTTTAAGTAACTGTGCAAATATCAAATAAACAAACAAATGGTTTAGTATAATGTTAAGAACTATTAAAGCGCAGGAAATGTCTAGTGTTTGGTTAATAGTATGAACTTATGCATTGGAGAAACTAAAAGTTTGTCATGGAATTTTGCATAAAGTTACACGAACATATTTATGCTCTTTGTGTTTTGAAACAGATTAATGACAGTCTACTGGAGTAAAGTAATTTTCTAATTACTTCTTTCAATGTATTTCTTCAAACTCACTTGCCAAGGTATATACTATGATACAGTGTCATAGAGTCACTGAGATATCCAGATACACACTGATAGAGCCGCCTATATGCCTAGTTCATGGGTACTCACAAACTTTCTCTTGGGGGCAAATTTACAGTGTGGTTTGTGACTTTTAATAACCGACGCAGCAAAAACGTAGTTTATTTATTGTTGTGTCCCTGCGAGTTTGGATACGTAGGAGAAACCAGTAGGGAATTACGAACGTGTGTTCTAGAGCACAAATCAGCCATCTGTACTAACAAGATGAATGCTCCTCTTACAGAGCATTACACAAAGATTAACCACACATGCAAGGACCTGTGGTGGTTTATTTTAGAAAAGATCAGGGTTAATAGACGTGGATGAGATATTGACTCAGTGAGGAAAGTCCGTGAACAATGGTACATATGCCACTTGAATACCATACTCACGGGCCTAAATACCAGAGAAGATTGGGATAAGTGTATATAATCTCCCCGTGCACGAACCTTTTTACAGTTAGTGCCTCAGAGATAATCCATTTGGGGTGGGGTTTGCCTCTCCACCCTGCATTGTATATTGTGCAGTTCGGCTACATAGGCAGTACTATCTGAGCCAGGACCACATTTTTGTTCTGTGCTCTCCCGATAATACAAGCCATCTTAGTATTAATATATAAACAATTCTGAGATAATAGAGATATTCTAATTTTGGATATAGATAATATGCCTGAGTACATAGTCAGGCAAGATATCCCATCTGAGCCAGGACCACTTTTGTGTTCTGTGCTCTCCCGATAATACAAGCCATCCTAGCATTAACATATAAACGATACTGAGATAATACAGATATTCTGAACCTTAGATGTAAAGAATATGCCAGAGTACAAAGCCAGGCAAGATATCCCATCAATGGGGTGAAGTGAGTTCAATAAGGATAAAACAGAGGCCAGAATTTCACTAACCAATGGGCAGTGAGATATGATAGTAGGCACCCAGCGGGGATTGTGTCTCTCTTTTTCCTCACCCGTAGGAGTGAGTCAATAAGAAGTCCAATAGACAGGTTGGCTTGACGCCTACCAATAATATTTAAGAATTCAAGGAACGGACCAGAGAGTAAACACCATCTCATTTTTTTCACTTTTTTCCTCTC
The DNA here is from genome assembly GCF_964263255.1 of Lissotriton vulgaris. NCBI lineage: Eukaryota > Metazoa > Chordata > Amphibia > Caudata > Salamandridae > Lissotriton > Lissotriton vulgaris. The sequence continues at coordinate 243,646,448 of NC_141696.1, read as the reverse complement.
CTGGAAGTACTAATTCAACAATCAGACACTTCCTGAGGAATAGGCCTCTTTGCATGCTCGGCATAAACTAGTCACACACCAATTGGTTGAAAATATTTCATCCAACCAATGAGCCTGTAGGTTACACGGTATTTAACGGGGGAAAGAACACAGGGCTTTTCATTTCATTGTGGAACCCCGATGGTCTGACAGCAGGACAGGAGCACGGAGGTAAATGCTAGCACCCTAGAAAACAGGATGGCTTTACTTGATAGCAAGTAGAGCTTTAAAACGTAGGTTATTTTAGAGATATTTAAGCCTGTTTTTTTCAATTTACTTTGTATTTTGTAGTATCCCGCCGCGTGCTCGTGTATTAAATCGCCCTCCTTCCACCGCGACCAAAACACAGGTGGCAGTTTCAACTTTGGGCTGTGGAAACAGGTATGCTGCCTATTATGAATTTAGACTCAAACTTAGAGAAAAGTTAGGCTTATGGCATTTTCAAGAACTTAATACAATTACATCGATCCCTGACAGGTATTCCTAGTGGAGGTCCCAAATTGAAAGGAGGACAGGGACAAGTAGAACCTGGTTTTAAAATCCAAAATTACTTTGAGGAGACTGCGTATCAGCCCAAATTAACCTTAAAGGCATGCCTTTTTACGTTTTTTTTTTTTTAATTTTCCTCTTATCTAATGGATTTTATCCGTGCGGTAGGAGGATGAGACAATGTAAAGATTAAGTGCCCACACATGAACTTTACATGTGTATTATCCCCCACAGGGTATTGACATATTTGGAAATAATCTGACGTTAAAAAGAACATTCGGGAAAGGAACTGTCCCAAGACTGGACATTTTTAAAGGAGCTATCTAGTGACCAAGGGTAAGATATGGACTTGGGAGATTGCTGTAGTTAGCGTTCCAAGCAGTAAAACATAGCAGGCTGGAGTATATAAAGTGTAAAGCCTAGCCACGGATTTACTGTTCCCTTTTTTAAAAAAAATTAAAAAAACAGGAAACATACTTTTGCCCAAAAGACAAAATATAGTGAGTGAGGATTGGGGGGTGGAGCTCACCCTTATACAAGAGAGGGGAGTAATAGAATTGAGGGTACATGAATGTTTTATTTTTTGAATTTATGAACACAATGTATCTGGAGTAAGCATGGGTGGAAAATCCGTTTCGCTCGCGGATTTTGTGGATTTTCGGTAAATTCGCAATCCGCGAGATTCGCGAATCTCCCGCAAACTCCGCAAATCCGCGAGCAGCGGATTTCATGGCTTGCTTGCACTGTTCGCGTGAGTTCGCGGCTTCCCAGTACAACTTCGCGCCCCGCGAATAAGCGCAAAATTGCAGAAATACGATCTTAGCAAAACTGAAACTACTTACGAGGTTCAAAAGTTCAGGCTCATCATTAGTAGCCATTTCCTGTAGTGCTTCCTGAGGGGCCCCTCCAGAGTTCAGTTGCCAGTTGCAACTATTATGTGACCCTGCTCTGAACCTCAGAATAGTTACACATATGCCACAAAGGTCCTGAATTACAGCTAAGGGAGACAAGCAGGAGCCAGGCTGGAAGTTCAAATCCATTAATCAGCCCCTAATTCATTATTGTCAGTTGGGGCAGGGCAGGTGTTGTAACTAATTTTGCAGCAATGAAAGCACTTAGCAAGTGCAAAAGATCACTAATCAGGAAGCACTAAGGAAGCAGGTGCCAGCTAAAAAAATATTCTGTGACACATTAATCAGCCCCAAATTAATTCAGGTCACTTGAGGCAGGGAAGGTGTGCTTGCGTTGCCACAATAATGTACACTGACTGGACAACCAGAGGGTGCTGTGATGAAACAGAGGGTGGCATGGGTGGGCCAGAGGGTGGCATGAGTAGTCAGAGAGTGGCAGTGGTGACAGAGAGTGGCAGTGATGAAGAAGAGTGTCCCAAACAGGCTGGACACGTAGAAACAACAAGTTCGCGAAACTTGCGACCCGACAGGTAAGTTCGCGTTTTGCGAAATTGTACAAAACCCTCGCGAACTGGCAGAAACCCGCGCGAACACAAAAAAAAAAAATCGGCAAATTCGCGAGAATTCGCGGATTTTGCGGAACGCGAGTTCGCAAATCCGCAAAATTCGCGAACGCGAGATTCGCAAAATTCGCCCATGCTTAATCTGGAGATCCATAATATAGGGAGATATGTGATGAATGTTAATGAACTGGCATGCATAATATTAATTGTATGTATATTGGTTGTAGGGTATTTTAATCGACCCTCTTGACATGACAGAACATTCCAAGTCTTGATAAAGATGGTTTAAAACAGTTGAATCCATCGAAACGCGTCAATGCTCTGCTTTAGTACAAATCAAGATTCCGGCACTTGTATTGATATACGGATTTGTGGGTTGCATAATACAAAGTGCAGTTATAGGATACTGAATGTATACTCTGTATTGAACAAATTCATAATTGTCTGTATTTTAATTCATGGTGAATATTTTATATGTTAGGAAACTTGTATCTGTTAGATAACTGATTAAATGCATTGTGTATGATTTTATATGTGTAATAAATACCTCATACCGTTTTTATATATAGTTGTACATTGTTTTTTTACTATTGTGACTGATTCCGAACTGTGATTTTTGTGGTTAAGGGGATACTATTGCTCTGGTGTTGAACGTAATTTCCCTTGACAGTCTTAAGGGGTACCTCTCATTTCCTATACATACGTTTGTGGGTGAGGGCCACACCGGTGGGAGGCGGGGTCCCTCCCTCCCTCTCCATCCCTCCCTCTCCTTCTCTCTCTCTCCCTCTCCCTCTGTCACCCTCTGTCTCCCTTCCTCTCCCTCCCTCTGTCTCCCTCCCTCTGACTGCCTCTCTCTGTCTCCCTCCCTCTGTCAACATCTGTCTCCCTCCCTCCCTCTCCCTCCCTCCCTCCCTCTCCTTCCCTCCCTCTCCGTCTCCCACCCTCTGTCACCCTCTGTCTCCCTCTGTCTCCCTCTCCCTCCCTCTGATTGTCTCCCTCCCTCTGTCTCCCCTGAATGCCTCTCTCTGTCTCCCTCTCTGTCACCTCCCTCTGTCAACCTCTGTATCCCTCCCTCTCCCTCCTTCCCGCCCTCCTTCTTCTTCCCTCTGTCTCCCTTTCTCCCTCTGTCATCCCACCCTGTGTGTGTCAGCCCTCAGCCCGGGCTGAGACAGCTTCCCTGGCACACAGCTGCACCCGAGTACTTCACACAGGTCTTTAAAAGACCATTTACATGTTAATTAAGCTTTGTTGCATTTCACCTCTTAGCGTCCCTGTATCTCCACTCTGACAATCACTGAAATCCCCCGGCCCCCACAAAGCAGAGACTCTGAGAGCCCAGGCTACTGCAAACAGCAGTGTTTGCTGACACAATTTATTATTATTTTTTAAACACAGGTACGATGTCTGCAAGGTCGGCGGGCAGTCAAGGAAGGTTAGCTGGGCCGCTGGCAGCCTGTGGGCCGTACTATGAGTACCCGTGGCCTAGTCACATACCCTTTCATCCACTCACACACCCACTCACTCATCAGTGCACTCAATAATACACCAAGTCGGTTACCAACACATATGCTACCACATGCACTCACTTACTCATACAGATACGCAAACACCCATTCACTCACATATACAGATAGTAACTCATGCACTCACTCACCCGTACAGGCTAGAAATTCACTAAAGAACAAAGGATTCAGGGATGTTATAGTTAGGAAATAGGATTGAAAAACCTTAGAAATCATCAGTGATTTCATCAGTGATGTCACTGATCATGTCATGAGTGATGTAATATGTGAGGTCATAAGCAGTGCATTTCGGTACGAAAGTTATAGTTAGCTCAGGTAACTGTAACTGGTGAATTTTACTGGTTTTGTGCAAGTGAAATCTGAGGCTAACTGTAACACAACTGTAACCTTTGTTTTTTTAAGTGACTTTCTAATTTTTTTAAATTCTATTTTCTAACTATAACATCCCTGTAACCATTGGTTTCTTCAGTGAATTATATGTATAGATATATACAAACACACACACAGTGCAACTTTGAAACAGATGCACTGAGAAACAAAAGCACAAGAGGAGGGCACAGACTTTCTTCACCTTGGGACTCTACTCCGGTATTGTGTGAGGAATCTCCATGAAATAGTTCTAAGTTGTGTCATATTGTTTCTGTGCCAACGAAAACCTAGGTACTGTGAAAATAATATTCTTTAGGAATGCAATAATCATTTCAAACACTGATAACAAGATTATTGTGAAGTTGTTACCTTACCTGGGTTCACAGAATTATCGCTTACCATGTGATCATTGTTAATTGTTAGATAATTAATTTGTTTGCTATTTGTTTTTTTTCACATAGACACATGCAATGGTATTCTGCACTCTGTATATTTCATTAAAATCACTTTTATATGTATATATTTTTTTCTCTTTCTTTTATTTATAGGTGGAATCAACCTCCACTGCATCGAAGCAGGTGAAGTATTTCTAATTTTAGTGGGCACCCAATACTTAACACTGGCCCCCATAACTTTATCATATAGCGTAGGTAATGTTCCAGTCCTGAAGAAATGTCAATTGACCCTCCATGACTAAGGCATGAAACATGTCAACCCCACTGTTTCTTTCAGATGATAGCTATTAGGGTACATTATTACCTCAAGATAGCACCGTTGTTTTTATTGTGCCAAGAGACTCTTACCTGACTAGAAAAAACTGGGTTTCCTTAGACTCTTTTATATCACCCCAGTCACCACCCTATATCTTACCCCTCACATGCATTCATCTCACAGCATTCACAAATCAAAAGATCTCTGATAAAGAGCCCAGAGGCCCGTCAGGCATTGCAGTACCAGCTGGACAAGGAGCACCCTATGAGGAAGCATGTCACCCTACCAGATGTGGGAGGGCTCTAAGATCTGACCATATGGATCCCTACTTCAAATAGGGTCTACTTTGTACCTTCATAGGAACTGCCCCCTCTGTTTGTTTATATACGTGTGTGTGTGTATATATACATATATTTTCAGCTTCAATCAGTCAAACCAAAGAAAGGGCGGGCACTCCAGGTAGCATGTAATTACAGTTGTTTTTTTAGCAAATTCAAACACACTGAGGCTTTTCAGCAAAAGCCAGTTTTGTACAGTGAAGATGTACCAAAGTTAATACCTCTGGGATATTCTGTCGCAAACTATAATGTGATTTTCGTATGAGTGTCTGTTTTGTTTTGTTTTAAAATGATGTATCTTATTATTATAAGACCTACAATTAACATTAATATGGTTTACGTTTTCTATATATACGGAATTATTTTTCTCTTTGCTCCTTTCAGAGGCACCATAAGACTTCAGTGCAACCGCAATTATTGGATGTTTCTGATTGTGAATAATGTATTGATTTTTCAAACAATTACAGCCATGTGTGCACTAGAATTAATCTGTTATGTGCCCAACAGACAATGCCTCTTATCTATGGTCTCCATAACCTGCCTCAAATCCTCTGCTGACTGTAAATTTAATTGAAAGACTTATTTCATCCGGCATATTTGAAATTTTTCCTACTTGGGGAAGCCCAGAGTAATTCCGAGAAACCAAGCCTTAGCCTGCAAGTGGCTCAAGACACTAATGCTGTGAGATTGCAAGCTGTTTTCAAAACAAGCATCTGTGTGTGAAGGGATTTATTCAGTCCCAACTGTTTCGTTATGTATAATCACGTTAGTAAAGCAGTATTGCACAAATCCCTGCATTACCAGGGACCTTCATTTTCAGTATGATAAAAGCTACATTTCCTGCTCCTAAATGCTGATTGCAGTCATTATTAATAGGAACCCTCTCCACTTTGCTTAGTTGAAAAGTTGGTGGCACTTGAGCTAAACTTTAATGGACACCGAGACGCTAATAACAATTTTACAGGCACATGCATCAAAGTAAAAACCGGTCGCAAACGGGCAGATTCTCAGAATCCACCCCTTTGCGACCGGTATTTTTGCATTTAGGGTGCATCATCCCAAATGCAAAAATCGCAATTTAAGGAATCTCTACATTGCGATTCCTTAAATTGTGATTGCATTTAAGGAATCCCAAATTGAGATTCCTTAAAGGCAATGCATGAAAGTTAAAAAATTTGCGATTTTGCTAATAGGAGTAGCAAATTACCATGAAGTTGAACTTCATGGTAATTTGCAAAAACTTTGAAAAATGCACTTTTGTGCATTTTTCAAAGTTCCATGTTGCGCACACATATGCCCTTAGGGCATATGTGTGTGCAACATATGTGCCCAGATCAGTTAAAGGGGTGCAACAGGGTGTCATTTTGAAAATTGCATGAGCAATTTCCGAGTACCTACTGGTACTGGTACTGCCTAAACGATTTCCTAACTATAACGTCCCTGTAACTTTTGTTTTTTTAATTACATTTTAAAGGTTTTTTAACCAGTAGTCGCATTTCCAGAATAGTAGACAAAGGGGGTGGGGTCAACGACAAGCTCTCAGGAATCGCCCTATGTTGGATTTACTGGAGGTAACATGAGGGCTTGTTGGCCCCCAGGGCACACTAGAAGCAAGAGGACTTGATCCCCAACCAGCAGTTCTCGAGGAGTTACGTTTGCAAAGTTGTGGACAAAGGGGATGTGGCCTTCGAAGTCCTTTCAGCAATTCGTTCTGTGGAACTTACTGCAGGTACAGTTGGGCTTGTTGGCCCCCAACCCTCAGCATCCAAGGGGATTTTGTCGTCCAACCAGCAGTGTACCGGGAGAAGCGTTTGCCAAGTGGTGGAGAAAGGAGGCATGGCCTCTGAAGTCCTCTCATCAATCATACTGTGCATGACTTACTGGAGGTAACAAAGCAGTTTATTGGCCCCCAAAGTCCCTCAGCATCCAAGGGGACTTCACCTCCCAACCTGCAGTGCACCAGTAGGTGCATTTGCATAGTGGTGGAGACAGGGGGCATGGCCTCCTAAGACCTCTCAGCAAAACCATTGTGTGGGACGTACTGGAGTTAACAGGAGGGCTTGTTGGCTCCAAAGGACCCTCTGGAGGCAAGGGGACTTCATCCCAGTGCACCAGGAGGCCCGTTTGCACAGTGATGGTGAAAGGGGGCAGGGTCTGTGGTGACCTCCTGGTCATTTATTTAAATCCTATTTGTATTGATATGGGGAGGGGCATTAAGTGGCTTAGTAGAGGTAACAGGACAGTGAATTGGCCCCCAACGACCTACAACATTCAAGGGAACTTCACCTCCCAACCAGCAGTGCACCAGGAGGTGCATTTGCAGAGTGGTGGAGACGGGGGCATGGCCTCCTACGACCTCTCAGCAATACCATTGTGTGGGACTTACTGGAGCTAACAGAAGGGCTTGTAGGCTCCCAAGGACCCTTGCATAGTCCCCCTCTTGGCAACCTAGCTCTAATGTTGGGATCCTAGCACATTGAATGAATGAATGAATGAATGAATGAATGAATGAATGAATGAATGAATGAATGAATGAATGAATGAATGAATGAATGAATGAATGAGCTTTTATAAAGCGCATGGATACCAAAGGCCTCCCAGCGCTACAAGAAACACCTAAACCAGAAACAATAACAAAATCAACCAAACAGAAAAGTTTTAGGGAGTTTTCGGAAGCGAAGATGGTTGGCCTCTAGACGAATAAAGTCTGGCAAATGATTCCACCTTTGAGCAGAAATGACTGAAAAAAGACGACCCCCAGTCCGGGCTCGCTTAAATATCGGGACAATATCGATATGTTTAGACTCGGAGCGGAGGGATCTTCTAGGGACATATAGAGAGACAATGGGTTGGAGAATTGTTGGCAGGTTAGAGGCTAGAGATTTGTGGACAATGCATAATTCTTTAAATTGAACTCTTTTGTCCACAGGCAGCCAATGCAGTGCTCTAATGTGTGGCTTAGCTGTTATGAGCATGCATCAAAAGTCGTGCCACAATGTTTTGGACCGTTTGGAGATTTTTTATGGTAAGACATGAGGAGCCCAGGTACAACACGTTGGCATAATCAAGCCTTGATAAAATCAAGGCTTGGACTAGGAGTTTCCTGGCATTAAAAGCCAGGAGGGGCAGGATCTTCCCAATCTTCTTAAGAATGCCATAGCATGAGCCAGCAACCCTGGATGCCTGAGTCTTCAAGCTCAAATTATGATCAAGCCATACTCCAAAGCTTTTTACTTGATCTTTGGGGGCAGGCATATCTCCCTTACATTTCGGCCAGAGGGAGTCATTCACCAAACCAATAGTCTTTCCCAAAAACATCCACTCAGTTTAAGCCAAATTCAGTTTGAGGAAAGAAGAGTCCATCCAAGCCAAAACTTTCTCCAGGCAGTTCGCCAGGAAGGACTTATCATTGTTTATCAAATTGAGAGACACAATAAGCTGAGTATCATCAGCGTGTGTGACAATCTTAACCTCAAATGGTTCAACGATCTCAGCTAAGGGACGCATATAGACGTTAAAAAATGTGGGGCTCAGTGATGACCCCTGAGGAGCCCCACACTGTAATGGCATCCAGTCGGAGGTAGCATTGTTCTCAAACACAAGAAAAGAACGCTCGGCAAGAAAGGACTCCAGCCATTTATGTAAGAGGCCCGTCACTCCAATCTCTCTAAGTCTTACCATTAGAAGCTGGTGGTTGACCGTGTCGAAGGCTGCACTGAGATCAAGCAAAATGATCGCAGCGGAGCATCTAGAGTCAAGGATTTTTTTGGCCTCCTCGACGACTGATAGGAGGGCAGTTTTGGTACCCTGTTGGGGCCTAAAGCCCGTTTGAGATGGGTGAAGACAGTGATTTTTCGCCAGAAAATCCAAAAGCATAGAATTGACGTGCTTTTCGCAAATTTTGGCAATCCCGTGAAAAAGCGATATTGGTCAATAATTAGAAATGACTCTGGGGTCCAGTGAAGGCCACTTCAATTGGGCTTTAACCCTAGCCTGGGGGACAATCCCAGAGGAGAGAGAGCTGTTAACAAGATCTAAAAAAACAGGGGCTACTGAGGCAAACACCTGAGAGAGCATGCAGGGGGAGCTGCAACACTAGGGGAGCCAGATTTTAAACGCTCCAGTAGAGATTTTAAAGTGTCCATATCCATAGATGGGCTAGAGTCAATACTGGGGTATGGGGGAGGGGGGAATTCTCTAATAGAAGGAGGGTTAATCATGTCTCCTGGGGCAAGGAGGGGAGGAAAGGCTTGGTAAATATCCTGAATTTTCTTATGGAAGAAGAGCGCCAGATTATTGAAATGGGCATCTGCATCTTCCTGGGTATGCAGGATTGTTTTTGAGCAGGAAGAGACACCTTCCTGCACAAAACCAATCCTCGGAGTCATACTCCTGTTTCTATGTGTACTGCAAAATGCAGCACACAAGAGGAAGAAACGAGGAGAAATATAAATATTTCTCCTCGTAATGCCTCCCCATGGAAGATGCAAGATTTTGGTACATCCCAGGTTTACATGTTCTTGTAAATCTGGGGATGAATGAAACTCCATGGGAGTTGCATGGGAACAACCATGCAATACCCATGGAATGCCTTCCCAGGGCAGAGTAACGCAGCTCAGTGATTTGTGCTGTGTTGTGTTACTCCAGAATTTTGGAGCAACTCAGAGCCATGCAATGTGGCTTTGTGTGGCTTCAAAAATCTGTCCTACGGTTGGCATCGCTCTTGCACCACGTTGCATGGTGCAAGAGCAATGCAAACTCCCTCATAAATAGGCCCCTCGGTGCCTCAAAGGATTCCTAGTTTCTGCTAAGAGATTAGAAGAAGGGCAACAAGTAAAAATTAGGCAAAGTGAACAGGGGTCCTAGGGCCAGTAAACAGCGGTTAAAGGGCCAGATGCGCAAAAGTTTTTCTTTAGTTCACAAAAGATGCGATTTGCAGACTCGGGCCGTTTGAAACTTCAAAAAGGCTTTTGGGTAAGTATGAAACCTAAATTGCAATTTTCTAACATATATTGGGACCAAATACTGAATTGATATTTGGAAGGGGCACGTTTAGGGCGTCCATTCCAAATACTGATTTAGAATAGGATTCATTAATGTTTTGCGACTGAAATCTGGTTGCAAAACATTAATATTTTACTGACTACACAAATGTAGTGGTAACCCATTTGTAAACAGGAAGGGGGTCTCAAAGTGCATAGGTTGGTGTGCAAAAACAGAAGGGATTTAGTAAAGGCTTGTGCACAATTTGCGACCACTTTTACTTAATCCATTCTTAGTACCCCTGGCCCTATGTTCATTATTTTCCTTTCAATTGCTTCAAGACTGCCTAAATCAAGAGTTAGCATATTCAGTGATAGGAGAATTATAGGGCAAGCAACCTTTGCCAGCTACTACCTGTGGTTTTCCCTAAATATGGTTGGTCTATAATCATATCCGGGGGCAGAGCCAGCACCAGTCAGGAAACCCTCCACACGCGGCTTTGCGCATAATAAGCGACCTCCCCCGCTGAAGCAAGAAGCTGTCCAAACTAAGAAAATTGGACAATTGATCCTAACTCGAAATGACCAATCTGATACTGCACAAATAGTGTGAGTATATCTTTGTGTTTTTTGTAAGTCCTGACGAAAGCTTCACAGACCCCTCGGACCTAAGGAGCTGAAACATGTCGACGATTTTATAATAACATCAATACTTACAGACCCAGTAACTCGGTCTGCAGTAAGTATCACCCTCTTTTAAACTAACTGGGAATCTACCCCCCAATAAATCCTTGGGGTTATTTTCTCAATTCTTAATTCACTTTTTTGCACTTTTCCTTTTTTCACATCACAATTGGGGAAACCCCCTATCTCTGGACTCTGCACCAAACAACCCAGAGGTGCCTCTGGATGAGGCTGGCAGCCAACACACTGAAGAAATCCCAATGATAACTGCCAGGACTTCAATGCGGGGCGGATGAAACACATATGCCGCACTCAGATTTGCATTGAGTCTTTTGAGGGTACTCTTCTTCCTTGAAACCAAGGTTGTAAGGTGTAACAAGTGTCCCTTTTCATTTTTGATAAACTTGTACTCCTACCCGGGGGAAAGAAACGGACACAGTAATTCCTCATCCCTCCCTGTTGATGAACCTCTGGTCTATAATATCACCTAGTCTTCCCCAACAAATGCTGATTGGAATCCACACCTATGTATCTGTATATGTGCCCTGCTACTGATTCTCAAGTTATAGTCAACTCATATATATATATTTCTGCTTGTTATGTATTCTCCACAAGCAATAAGCAACTCTTTACTAAATTTTGCAGGAAATTGTTTTAAATTACATTTACAACTAATTGATAAATAGTAACGAAATGGTGTAATAAAATGCAAGAACACAGATCCATCAGCATCACAATGGCCTTCACAGGGACCTCAGTCTGTGCGCACAACACACACGCATGCTAAAATGATTACGCAAAAGGAGAATATTTTAACAGCCAAAGCAAACTTTAGTAAATAGTACATTCTTTCAGTGAAAATGTCGATGCTAGAAAAAATAGGATTTTAGAACCGTGGGATTAATGTGCACCTATCCATGACTAGCTATGCATTAAAACCTCTCATGTGGAGCAAATGTAAGTTCCCTGAAGGTGTGCTGACAATATGTATGGTCTATGAATGTTAAAACCAAACTCTATTGACTGTGTGTTTCTGACAGCCTGAAGTGCAAATATACCTCCAGCGCTTTAAATCAGAACTATTGGAACAGAAACAAAAGTGTAAAGCAATATTTTGTACGCTGCTTGCAGAACACATATGCACCATAACAGTTATAACTGAGTTATGCTGTCACAGTACTAATTAAGTTTATAGCATTTTCTTAATTGCATCTTACTGAAATGCTGATAGGGTTCTGCCATGTAAATGCTTTCATAAATTACAAAAATGTTCAAACACATTTGTCGCTGTCTCATTTTTATCTCTGCAGTGTACCTTGGGACTTTCCTAATGTCTTGCGTCATCAGTGTAATACAGCACTACTATTTGATGTCGCACTGAACAAACATCAATTATTGCAAGTAGATGGATATCTTTAAACGGTGTGATTAGGGGAGCAAGGAAGGGGAGGGGAAGGCGCAGCATTCAAATCAAAGCTTTATATTCCATCATTGGCTTCAGCATTTGCAAGCTGCGAATGGTTTCATTATTATGAATATTTTATTATTATCATGAATTAAATTATATACTTGTACATGAAAACATGTTTTTGAAGCAGTATCGAACACCTCCACGTTCCCTACACTTCCTTTCTTGTGACAAATGAAGTATGCTACCCTGTTTAGAACTAAATAATCTACCATGTTAGGAGTCTATGTAAGAATTGCATTTGGAACTATCCAATCACCATTTACTATTTATAGCTTGTTAGATGATGAGCTGTTGTTAAAATGCTCATAATGTTGGCACCATTTGACGAATATGGCTGACAACTGGAAGGCACTTAGGGCCAGATGTAGGTAATCCCAGTTCACTGACTCTTAAATACCGAATCATACCGATTCAGTATTTCAGATTCGGAAAACGGGATGTAGGCAAAAAATCTGTATAAAATACTGAGTCAGTAACAATCTGATTTTTCGTATCGGTATTTTCCAAATCCGTAAATACCGATTCGGTAATACCCATTCAACCCTATGGTCCTCCAGGCCCTTAGGAATGAATGGGAATTACTGAATCGGTATTTACCGAATCGGTATTTACCAATTTGGAAAATACAGATTCGGTAAATACAAAAAGAACCCAATTGTGCCTGTCGACCAATCAGGAACACCCACCACACCCCACAACAAAGCAACAGAGGAACCAACCAATCCCCAGTACCTGGAAGTGGCCACACCCATGCAGGTGCAGAGCAACTGAACTGTTTGGAGAGCTGGAAAAAACACAGCGGATCAGGCTGCCCTGAGCATAGCTGAGCTGCATAATGGAGTCCCAGGATGGCCAGAAGGATGGAGCTGAGCGCAAGAGGAAAATGAAATTCAGCCCAGCAGAAGTGCAGGTGCTGGTGGAGGAGGTCATCAAACAACACACCCAGCTCTTTGGCAAGCAGTCTGTTAAAAGGAACACCTGGCTGGAGATCCACTCCAAGGTCAATGCCATTGGGGTCATACACAGGGACATTGATGACCTGAAAAAAAGGTGGTATGATCTGCGGATCATAACAACAAAAAACTTGCAGCCCAGAGAAAAGAAGCTGAAGCCAAAAGTGGAGGGAGGAACCGTGCACCAAGACTAACAGACCTGGTGCAGCTGGTGGAATCCACCCTGGAGACAGATAGTATCCAAGGGATCGGGGATGCTGACAACTCAGCCAGAGCTGCAAAAAAACAAGGTAAGATGCATGGACATGAATCCCCACCTTTTTCCCTGACCCCCTTCCCCAATGTGGGTGTCTGCATCACACTCCAGACCTTTTAGGTTTTTCCAGCAATGCATCATGGGAGACGTAGTCATAGGAACATACATCAATGCAGTCAACATAGAAATCAGCAAGGCATGCCACACACTACATCCATAAGCTGTTGAGGACTAGGAAATTGTGTGATAGGAATGTGATTTAATAATGACACACAGGTGTACGCACCACTGACCCAATGTTCATATCTGTCCTCTGGCTGACAACGCTGGGCAACAGACTTCATCTGGAGCTGTGCGTACCGGTGTCCAAGGCCGAAGGGTACGGGAGAGAGGCAAAGGCCAGGATGGAGAGGGGGTCTTCTGTGGTCTTGAGACCACCATGGTTAAAGTCCAGCGCCTGCAAGCAAAGGGCATTTTAGCAGTACATAGACAGGTGTGCATATTGAATACCAGGATGACCCACAGAGACCGGGAGATTGGCTCCATGACAGAGAGCATGCTGTCCAAGGCAGAGGGAATGAGGGACATGACACAGTGCATGAGTGCTCTCTGCAAAAAACTAGATAGTGACCACTCCGAGAGGCGCAGGGATCGTCAGTGCATGCTGCAAAAGACCAAAGCCATGAACCGGCTTGCCACAGCAACCTCCTTGCTATGTCTGTGCTCTGTCGCCATGCAGGATAACATTTTGCACTGCTGCACTGATTTATCGTGGGGGATGGGGAGAGTCAACTCTGCCATGGAGCTACTACTCACACACCAGGCAGCCACTGCTGGGGACACAGGTGTCGGGGACACAGAAGACTCCACCAGCAGGAGTGGCTCTAGCACTCCTTTTCCCGACATTCAAAGGAGCAGCAGGCACCAATCTGCTGACCCAGGCACCACTGCAACCGTTGACACCCAGCCTTGTGCATCCCGCACTGTAGTGCATGGGCGCAAACATTGATGATGCCCTAAACCCACAGGACAGGTCACGGTGAGGTAAACTGTGACCACCCAGTGTGGTATACAGACATTGTAGTACCATGGTGTGGTATCAGTAAAGTGCCGTAGTGACTATTAAACTATGTAATTCAAATACTAAGCCTGCGTGTGTCTCCTTACTTACTTAGAAATAGCTGCGTGTGATCTCTGCCCATCTCAGTCTCCCATCTGTTGTTGGCGCTGCTCCTGCTGCATAGGGCTCTGCCTGTTCTGTTCCATCATCATTGTCCTCATGATGTGTGATCTCCACCTCTGTGCCTTCCTTGGTGGCAAGGTTGTGCAGAATGGCACAGGTCGCAATTATTTTGCAGCAGATGATTAAAGTGTACTGCCGTGCACCTCTGCTCTTGTGGAGGCAGCGGAACCTGCTTTTTAGAAGTCCAAATGTGCGTTCTACAAAGCTGCCTGTTGCTCTGTGTACCACATTGTAACGCCTCTCACTCCTGGTAGATGGATTCATGTAGGGGGTAAGAACAAAGGACCGCAGAGCATAAGCACTATCGCCTAGGTGGAAAAGAGAGTGCCATTAGTTACATACTCATGATTGATTCATCTGCATTGACTATCAGGGTGTGTCACAGTTATTTACCTAGCAGGTATCCATCCCCAAAATCTCCAGCAACAAGGCGTGTGTATATCCCACTGTTCTGGAAGATGTACGAGTCATGGGTACTCCCTGGGAATTTGGCCACAATGTCTGTGTTGATGTTGCCAGCATTGCATTTCACATGCACATTGATTGAGTGCGTTGACTTCCGGTTTCTGTAAATGTGTTCTGTGGCTGCAGGTGGGTAGAGTGGGATGTCAGTGCCATCTATACAGCCTATGACGTGAGGAAAGTGTGCCAGTTGATAGAAATCTGTTTTGGTCTTCGCAAGTTCCGCAGGTGTGTCAGGGAACCTAATATAATGATGCACTTTCTGCATCATGGCCTCAAGGAACTTCCTGAAGAAACGGGACAGGCAGCTCTGGGACACACCACCTACTTCAGCAATCACACTCTGGTAACTCCCAGAGGCAAGCAGGTGTAGGCTACACAGCACCTGCACATGGGGTGGGATGGTGTACGCCCTTGGGGTTGGGTGATCCAGGAGTGGGTGTTGGGTGATCCAGGAGTGGGTGAAGGTCCCTGATCAAGTCCAGGATGGTTTGGGGGTGTAGCCTGTACCTTTGCAGTATCTCTGGCTCAGTCAGTTGGAAGAGCGTTATCCTCTGCCTGTAGACTTGCTCCTCCCTTCTCCATACCCTCTCTCCTGCTGCCTGTAGCCGAAGCCGCATTGCTATGACGTAGAATGCCGCCATTCTGGTAACACTGTTGCACTTTGTGTCCTTATTTTATAGCCTGCACCTGGTTACCACCTGCTTTCAATCCATGGTAAATACCGACTCTTAAATACAGAGTTTCATGAAATTCTGTATTTTTTAGGTTTCCTATATCTTGATAATCATTTTTGACCATTTCTTATTTACCGATTCGGTAAATAAGAATTCGGTAAATGAGGATTCAGAACATTCCGAATCGGTAGAATACCGACTCGTATTTACCGATTCGGTACAATTTTGACTCCTACATCTCATTTTCCGAATACCGGTCGGTAACGGACGAAATTACTGAATTTCGGCCATTACGACTGGTATTTGGCTACCTACAACTGGCCCTAGGCACGTTCAGATTGCTATTGACATTTGAAAATGTGTGCATATTCACAATTTATTAAAAAGGGGAGGCAAAACATATGAATTTGTTAATAAGTCTGGTACTGTGTAGTGAAAGGGTCAAATGGGTGGGGGAGTCATTCATTTGTTTAATTTTCTTATAACTTTGGTGCTGTTTGATCAACCTTTGCCAAGTGTGGCAAGTAATTGACAAGAGATAACTTGGCAGGTATGTTAGGTTTTGTAAAGTTAAAGGGTTGGGGGTAAACAATATTTTTGATTACTGATAACTTTGATACTGTTTGATCAATTTGTATAAAATGTGGCTGAGATGTAGCAGGTACAGCCTACTCTCGGCTTTCTCGCTTTCATGCCGGCCCATCAATGAGTACGAGATTTCAAGGGGAGTATGAATGATGTGTGTGGCATCTTCCACTATTTCTCACCCCCGGCAGCTCAGCTGACATTGGAGCGGCTCGCGGTGACGTCATTCCGAATGTCACCGCAACCAGCGTTCTAAGTCCAGCGCCTGAGGGAGTGAAAGTGTCACCTGCCGGGTCATTGCTGTGGCTGGGGTCGCTGATGTTCTAATCTATTGTGTTCCAAATAAACTTCCGTTTGGACTTCAAGACGGGTGTTTAGTCATTTTTATGTAACATTTCACACTGGCGACGAGGACGGTCTTATCTCAGCGACCTCAACACGCTAAGAAGTAAAGAATTAGGTATTGGACGAATACCGCAAGTAAAGTAAGCAGACTGAAGGGCTGCGAGTCACCGAGGGAAGAGCGGCGGAAGGTTGACAACGGCTACGAGTGCTGCCTCACTAAAGAACCCACTAGTGCAGAGAAGCGTCACACCGTGAGTAGCCAACCGTACGAACGAGGACTTCGCCGTCATCAGTGCCTTAAAGGGTGTATATATGTCCAGATGGCGGACTTCGCGGGAAAGACTGGAGTAGAAGTGGGAAGAAGCGAGGTGTCCCGTCTCATTAGGAAGGAGAGCCGGACATACGCGTCGTAGAAGAGTGGCAGACATGTGTGCCTGAAGGTCTGTCGGGGCATCTATACTTGCCGGCTACGCGACTGTTTGGAGTGTTGGCTGCGTGAAGGGTGAAGTAGCCTTGAACACTTCGGGGTGTTAATTTGGTTGCCTGACGCGACAGCGTGCAACGGAGCAAGCCCTGCATGGCGCACTAACCTGTAGCCTTCAGAGTGCATAGGAGGTGTCGAGCAGTGCCAGCTTCCCGTTTTCTTTGCTTATCCCGAGTGACTGTTTGGATGACAGAGAGTATCGTAACGCCAGCTGAAGAATCCTGATCCCTAGCCAGCGCTGAACTCACTTTTGTTCTCGCCATCTGCACATAAGGGTGTTGGGACGATAACAGCTTGGTATTCTCCTCAGCTTGGGAACATCCGGGTTTTGAACAAAGACTGGGCAATATTTTCAAGATCACTATCACCAAAAGGAGAACTGACTTTCTACCACAGTGCCACCCGGTGGTTGATTTTGGGATTGTTTGAATTATCGGTGAGAGGGCAGCAACCTTATCCTGTTCAGTTGAAATATTTTGTTAATTACACATACGGTGTTGGTGTATGGTAGCTTGCCACTGTATTTACAATTTTTTTTTCCCAGTACCCAGGAGTGTTTATTATTTAGAACTGTAAACATGCAGAGTGTGACACCCCAACCTTTCTTCTTGACCAACCCAGGGGAACCCGCTATTCAGTGGAAAAAGTGGAAAAAGGTGTTTTTAAATTATGCCACCGTGTGTGGCCCGAATCTGGGGTTAGAGAGAAAGGTGGCACTATTGGCGTATTACCTGGGGGCAGGGGGGAAGAGGTTCTTGATCGCCTCCCAGACCTAGGTGTGCAAGAAGCGAGGGGGTTAAATGAACTAGAGATAAGTTTGAAAAAACTAGATCTGCACTATCTCCCGAAGACTAGCACCATTATGGAGTGATACCACTTTGGGAAAAGGGTACAGAAAGAAGAAGAATCTATAGAGGATTTTGTCTCAGACCTAAGGAAACTAGCTGCCACATGCAAATTTGGGGGCGCAAGTGAGGAAAGGATCAGGGATCAGTTCGTATTAGCATGCAGGATGGAGCGGGTACGGGAAGAATTGTGGCTTAAGGATGACCCACCCCTAAGAGAGATCTTAATAATAGCCAAGCAGGTAGAACACATGTTGCAGTGTGTCAGCGAGATAAAACAGGACAGTGGGGAGAAGAGAAGCGAAGACAAACCCAAAGTAAGCAAGGTGGTCACTGAGTCGGAGGTTGTGTCTGCGATCAAGGGACAGAAGATGGTGAATAAAGGACAGAATGAAGACAAATCGGGATGGTCATTCAAGGGTGCCTGCTACAGGTGCGGGAAGCAAGGACACATGGCCAATGATAAAGAGTGTCCTGCCCTCAAGTTCACATGAAACAAATGCGGATAGAGAGGCCATTTCAGGCAGTATTGCAAAAGCGGACAGGGATTCAGTAGACAGAGTAAGGACAGGACAAACACGGTCTGTGATGAAATAGTTGTGCAAGTGGAGGAAGGTCAGGTCTGCAGCCCTACAGACACTGTAAAAGTAAAAGGCACCGAGTTGGAAGCGCTGTTCGATTCCTGTTCAAGGATAACAATTATCAGTGCAAAAGAGTTTTCACGCGTATCCAAGGGGAAGATAATCTTAAAGAAAATGGACGTGAGACCCGGGGGATATGCGGGTCGTCCAATCTCTGTGAAAGGATACTTTTGGGACATAATCGAATACAAAGACAGAACAACTATGTCCAAGGTATATGTGTCCACTGTCGGCGACAACTTCTTGGGCTAGCAAGCACAGAAGGAGCTGGGGGTATACCTGAATCCCAACAGCAACCCCCAAATTTTGGTACAAGAGGTAAAAGAACAGGAAGAGAGTCTAGTGACAGAGTTCAAAGAAGTGTTCAAAGAAGAGCTGGGGTGTCTGAAAAACTACTGCCACAAGATCAAACTGAAAAAGAATGCGAAGCCGGTAGTACCCAAAGTCAGGAAGCTACCCATTGCCATCCAAGAAGCGGTGAAGACAGAACTTGAGAAATTGTGCAAGGCAGGGGTTATAGAACCAGTGGAAGCGACAGAAAACGGATGGGACGGTTCGGCTGTGCATCGACCTCAGAGCCTTGAACAAGGAGGTTGTGGTCGACCGCTTTCCACTGCCCAATATCACCCAGATGATGAGCATGCTAGAGGGCACGAGGGTATTCCATGCTTGACCTTACCTCAGCCTACTTTCAAATCAAACTTCATGAAGAGTCGCAAGAACTCACGGCGTTCGTGACACCCATGGGGGCATACAAGTTCAAAAGGATGCAATTCGGTTTGGTCTCAGCAGCAGCCGTGTTCCAGAGGCTCATGGGAAACATATTGAAGGAGATTCCAGGGGTTGTATGCTACCAGTACGACGTCCTAGTGTTCACCAGAGACCATGAAGAGCATGATAAGAGACTGAGACAAGTAATATCAAGGTTTAGGTCACAAGGACTTACAGTGAAGAGAGAAAAATGCGTGTTCAGATGTGCGGAACTAGACTTCTTGGGACACAAGGTAACGGCAGAAGGAATCCGTCCCAAGGCAGAGCTCCAGAACACCATCGTAAATCTGGCGGCCCCCAAAAGCAAGGAAGAGATCAGGTCTTTCATGGGAATGTTAGAGTGCTACGGAAAATTCATACAGAACCTCGCAGGGAGAACGCATGCCATCAGGCTGCTGTTGAAAAAGGAGGCTGCGTTTGAATGGAGTCGAGAGTGTCAGAGGGAGTTCGAGGACGTGAAGAATGCTCTTGCACAAGCACCCAGTCTGAAGTCTTACATACCTGATCGTGAAACAATAGTCACCACGGACGCAAGTGCCAAAGGGCTAGGTGTGGTGCTCACGCAAAAAAGAAAAGACGGAGAAGAAACGATAGCCTTCGCCTCAAGATCACTGCAGAAGTCAGAAGGAAACTACTCCTTGATCGAAAAAGAAGCTTTAGCAGTATTCTGGGCATTGAGCAAATTCAGAGATTTCCTCTGGGGCACAACGTTCATCCTTCGTACAGACCACAAGCCATTGGTGGAGGTTTTCAGTAAGAAGGGGCTGGATGCGATCTCCAGTAGGATCAGGCGTTGAGTGGTCGGCCTCCAGGAGTACACTTTCAATGTCGAGTACCTCCCAGGTACCCGGAATCTGGCGGCAGACTGCTTATCGAGGCTGATGAAAGAAAGTGATGGGAAGGAGACGCAAGACAAAATGGAAGAAGATTTGGATGATCACCAAATGGAAAATGTTTGTGCCATCCAGAGAGCAATAGGTGAGGAGACATGGAAATGCGCACTAAAGGATGACGGAGTCTTAGATGAGGTGTGCAAGAGAGTAATGGACAGATGGAAACATGAAGATAAACGAGTGGAGGCTCTTCGGCCATTCTGGATTATAAAGGATGAGTTATCCGTGGTTGACGATTGTCTGTTCAGAGGAACGAGGTTGGTACCTCCTGTGACGGTGAGAGAGAGTCTTATTGACATGGCTCACGATGGCCACCTGGGCATCACCAAGACCAAACAAAGGCTGAGAGAAGACTATTGGTGGCCAAGCATGGACCTGGCGATTGAAAGGAAAGTGAGAGACTGCATCCGAAGCAGCATCAGCGACAAAGTGCTGAGGCAATTGACACCTCCAATGGTGTGCAGACCACCACCATCAGGGCCCTGGGAGGAGTTGGCGTTGGATATCGTTGGTCCGTTGACAGGAGAGGTGCGCACTCCGTATATTCTGGTGCTCATGGATCTGCACTCGAGATGGCCAGAAGTGAAGTTGGTGAGTGAAATCACGACTAAGATCGTCATCGAGTTCCTTCAAGGGCTGTTCGAAAAGGAAGGATTACCCAGCAGTCTACTCACAGATAATGGGGTACAACTATGCTCGAAGGAGATGGAGGATTTCCTTGGGGAGAGAGGAATCACACACAAGTGATGTGCCCTGTACCACCCAGAGACAAACGGCATGGTAGAGCGTTTTAATAAGACCCTCAAAGAGAGCATCCAGTTAGCCAAGGCCAGCGGCATGAATTGGAAGGAAGAGGTATGGAGGCGCATAGAAGCATATAGGTTCACCCCGCACCAGACGACGGGGGTCACCCCGTTCGAAATGCTCCGAGGAAGGATTCCTAACACCAAACTGTCACCAGGGTGGATGGGGTGGCGTAAGGGTTGGTCGGACCACTCCAAAGAAGCAAAAGGATTAGTAAGCTAGGAAAAAGCTATGGGGAAGAGGAAAGAAAGATTTGACAGGCTTAACTCTACACGGGAAGCTGGTTTCAAAGTAGGTGATGACATAAAGATCAGGATACCCACTGGCAGGGCAAGTTGGTCAGGATACAGTAGGCCCACCAAGATCACAAAATTGTTCAGGAATGCTGTAAAGACCCAGGAGGGGAAGATATGGAACCTGGGGAGGGTAGTGAAATTTTGCCCATCCGGCCGAGGTTCAGATAGAGGCAGTGAGAGGGAGTACGACTCCGAGGAAAACGAGGGTCTCCTTCCCAAAAAATGGTGGCTGAACCCCCAACCTGGGGGAAAGGGTTAGCCAGAGAATGACCAGGCCACCCAGACATTTTGAGCAGTACGTAATGATGTAATTCTTCTGAAATACTTGTTGTTGTGTTATTTATTCTTTGGTTCTTTCCTCAGGGGAGGGGGATGTGTGGCATCTTCCACTATTTCTCACCCCCGGCAGTTCAGCTGACATTGGAGCAGCTCGCGGTGACGTCATTCTGAATGTCACCGCGACCAGCGTTCTAAGTGGAGCGCCTGAGGGAGTGAAAGTGTCACCTGTCGGGTCATTGCTGTGGCTGGGGTCGCTGATGTTCTAATCTACTTGTGTTCCAAATAAACTTCCGTTTGGACTTCAAGACCGGTGTTTAGTCATTTTTATGTAACATTTCACAATGTGTTCATCTGCTATTAAGTGTGGTACTGTTTGATAAACTCATACACAATTTGCAGATGTTTAGCAGGTTTAGCTTACGTGAATTATGTGAAGTTTGGAGTGGTTGTATGACAGCAGCGTATGACTGAGCCACGTGTGAATCTAAACTGCAGTCTCAGCCACGAATGTGTCTTAACTATGCATTCCTTTACCATTCATGTCTTTACCACCCAATTTTGTTGTAAAGGCATGATTGGTAAACGGATGGGCGAGGTAAAGGTCACCACTAGCTTAACCCTCCTCCCCTCCCTAAAATCCCTTCTCCCTACCTGACTCCTCCACCCTGAGGCCTAAAAGCTACCATGCCCTACCCTTAAAACTACTCCTTTCCCTCCACCTGTCATGAGGCCTAAAAACCTGTCCCCTACCAAAAACTTTCCCAAACCCAGCCCCCAACATGAGCTGTAAAACTTACCCCGTGCTGCCATTAAAACGACCCCTACCTCTTCTCCCACCCTGAGGCCTGGAACCCTCCCCCCCTTTAAAAAAACTGTCCCAACTGCCCCTGTCCTAAGCCCTAAATTCGAGCCCCACCCCTAAAAACTACCCCCACTCAGCCCTTAAAAGTACCCCTACCTCCTCTCTCCACACTGAGCCCTAAAACCCTGCCCCTTTTAAAAAGACTGGCTAACCCCACAGCCTTAACCATAAAACTGCCCCACCCCTAAAATCTACCCCCAAACCCTCCCCCAGTTCCACTTACCTGTCCCCATCTGGAGCTTCCTGTTCCGATGCTCCCTCTTCCGCCCCCTGCCCATCCAGACACTAGAGTGCAATCTGCCTTAACCACTCATATGGGTGGTTAAGGCAGATGCGTGGTTCAGAAAAGCATAGTTACACTTGAGGGGAAACTGCTCTCGTGGCTCAGCATGCGTTGTAAAGGCCATTAGCTATTTTAAGTAGGTCCCTCCGAGGTGCAAAGATGTATGGTAGGGGCATTAGAATTTCAATTAATCTGCATCTGATTTAGTAGCTAGCAAATTAAACCTGGTGCAAGCCAGGCAAGCCCTGCAACCAAACCCACCGGAACACAGCTGAAGGTGGTCGTGCACAGGGCCTGGCCAAAGACTGCATAGTGTACGAGCCAAGTCATGCTAAGTGGGGTTGGGCAGCTACGACAGATTGATACAAACTCTGGTCCTGCTGTAAACCCCCACAGTGCACAGCCAAAGGCCCTACACAGAATGGGCGTGGTGGTCAAGGCAGGCAGGGAGCAGGGACTGGTTTTAAAGACTGTAAAGGAAATAAAAAACACACTCACGGTTGATCAGATTCATGGTGTCACAATGTTGCTAGGCCTGGATATGTTACTCTCTACACCTCGACAAGTGCTGCTCTTTCAAGCTCACAGAAATACATTGAGGCCTCATTACATGTTCCATGAAGCATCTTCCTTTAAAGTGTGTTTCTAGGAATACTGAAAGCCTCTTTTTTTGGTGGCCTGTTTCCTAACTACATTCCATGTGGCGGGCTACTACTGTAACACCTTGTCACAAAGACAATTATGATACAAAACCAAAAGGTTCCAACCTGGAGAATAGGCAGCAGGGAGAGCTTTCTTTAACTTAAAAAAAAACATAAACGAACTAGCAGCAGTATACCCTAGAATCCCACACTGGTTCCCAGTCAATGACAGACAGATGCAAGATGCTCTGCTTTACCTGCAATCTCTTAAACGATGAAAGAAAAACAGGGAGGGAACATTCTAAACTCAATTTTTTTTTAATTTTCACCTCTAACTTTGTTAGTGTGATATCAGCAGTGTCGTTTCAGGAGCCCCTTGACATTCCACAAGCTCTTGCTTATTTTAATCGAATCTCTGACAGAATATCGAGAGACAGGATATCGACACTCAAAATATCGACGTTGGAATATCGAAGGCAAGTATATCGACACCCTATCTACAACATGGTAAGTACAAAAATATCTAAAATAAAATATCGATGCTAAAAATATTGTAAGTAAATATATCGTTTTTTTATTAAAAAAATAAATATAAAGTAAATAATACTTTTATATAATTTAAACTTATGTAAAAATATTTTAGAATGTTTAAAATGATTAAATAATACATATTTAATGTTAAACATTTAATTAAAATTAAACGTACAATATGCAATATATATTTAATTAATTATAATATTTATTATTTTTTTAATTCTTTTAAAAATATTAACAAATACGATAAATTACAAATACATCAACACTCATAAAATAATAACATAAATAATAATAAATATTTATATTTAATACATAAAAACAATGAAATATACTTTCCTTATTAAAAAAATTATTTAAACACAACATTATGTAACCTAATAAAAATATTATAAAATGCAATATTAATTGTAAATTATATTGGATAGCATAAGGCTAAAAATTTACTATTCAAACTCCATAGGGTGCAACAGTAGGGAAAGTGTTAGATAGCAAATAGGTAAAAATTACTATTCCCACTCCAATGAGTGCAACATTACGGAAAGCGTTGGATAGCCTAAGAGTAAAAATTACTATTCCAACTCCAAAGGGTGCAACAGTAGGGAAAGCGTTGGATAGTGTAGGGGGTAACATTACTATTCCCACTCCAGAGAGTGCAACAGTAGGGAAAGTGTTGGATAGCGGGTGGGTAAAAATTACTATTCCCACTCCAGTGAGTGCAACAGTAGGGAAAGCATTGGATAGCGTACGGGTAAAAATTACTATTCCCACTCCAGTGGGTGCAACAGTAGGGAAAGTGTTGGATAGTGGGTAGGTAAAAATGACTATTCACACTCCAATGAGTGCAACTTTAGGGAAAGCGTTGGATAGTGTAAAGGTAAACATTACTATTCCAACTCCAAGGGGTGCAAAAGTAGGGAAAGCGTTGGATAGTGTAGGGGGTAAAATTTATATTCCCACTCCAGAGAGTGCAACAGTAGGGAAAGTGTTGGATAGCAGGTGGGTAAAAATTACTATTCCCACTCCAGTGAGTGCAACAGTAGGGAAAGCGTTGGATAGCGTACGGGTGAAAATTACTATTCCAACTCCAGTGAGTGCAACAGTAGGGAAAGCGTTAGATAGCATAAGGGCAACAATTACTATTCCAACTCCAAAGGGTGCAACAGTAGGGAAAGCGTTGGATAGCATAAGGGTAAAAATTACTATTCCAACTCCAGTGAGTGCAACAGTAGGGAAAGCGTTGGATAGCGTAAAGGTAAAAATTACTATTCCAACTCCAAAGGGTGCAACAGTAGGAAAAGCGTTGGATAGTGTAGGGAGTAAAATTACTATTCCCACTCCAGAGAGTGAAACAGTAGGGAAAGCGTTGGATAGCGGGTGGGTAAAAATTACTATTCCCACTTCCAGTGAGTGCAACAGTAGGGAAAGCGTTGGGTAGCGTACGGGTAAAAATTACTATTCCCACTCCAGTGGGTGCAACAGTAGGAAAAGTGTTGGATAGTGTAGGGGTTAAAATTACTACTCCAACTCCAAAGGGAGCAGCAGTAGGGAAAGCGTTGGATAGCGTACGGGTAAAAAGTACTATTCCCACTCCAGTGAGTGCAACAGTAGAGAAAGCGTTGGATAGCGTACGGGTAAAAATTACTATTCCCACTCCAGTGGGTGCAACAGTAGGGAAATCGTTGGATAGTGGATAGGTACAAATGACTATTCCCACTCCAATGAGTGCAACAGTAGGGAATGCGTTGGATAGTGTAGGGGGTAAAATTACTATTCCCACTCCAGTGAGTGCAACAGTAAGGAAAGCTTTGCATAGATTAGGGGGAAAAATTACTATTCCAACTCCAAAGGGTGCAACAGTAGGGAAAGCGTTTAATAACATAGATTTTTATTGTCACATACTTCTAAACAATGTTTATATTTGAAATAATGTATAATTAATTTTTCAAATACATCAACATCAATAAAAAACTATTCCTGTTTAATAAAACCATTTACATTTCAATAATTTATTGTCTATAAATTAACAACAAACACCAATAAATAATAATTCTTAAATATTAATCACCAAATAATACTTATTCAAGAATTTTTTATTTATCTATCATAAAAATAAAATATTATTTAAATTTAAATCCATATTAAAAATTAAAAAACATTATACAAATTAATATTTTTAGAAAAAATAATGTTTAACAATTATTTCATTATTTTTTCTAGTTATAAAAAATATTTACAAATTACAAATATTAATTGACAATTTAAAAAATAATTATCTATTAAAATAAATAATTACCAAATAATAAGTTTTTAATACATTAATTATCCATAACTAAAAATGTATAAATAATTAAATATTTACAATAAAATTACTTTCCACCCACAACAGGCTCAGGTACTAAAACATACCATTTAATTGAAATTAAAATTAATTACCAATTATATAATTAATTTATCAATTAAAATAATTAATTGGCAATTAATAATTAATTACAAAATAAATTATACATATTTCTTTTATTAATTACAATTAAATTATTTCCCACCCTATTCCACTATAAACCCACAACCCGCTCCAGTACTAAAACATAACATTTAATTAAAATTAACATTAATTACCAATTATATAATTAATTTATCAATTAAAATAATTAATTGCCAATTAATAATTAATTACAAAATAAATTATACATCAATATATATTTTATTAATTACAATTAAATTACTTCCCACCCTATTCCCCTATAAACCCACAACCCGCGCCAGTACTAAAACATAACATTTAATTAAAATGAACATTAATTACCAATTATATAATTAATTTATCAATTAAAATAATTAATTGCCAATTAATAATTAATTACAAAATAAATTATACATCAATATATATTTTTTTAATTACAATTAAATTACTTCTCACCCTATTCCCCTATAAAGTCACAATCCGCTCCAGTTCTAAAACATAACATTTAATTAAAATTAACATTAATTACCAATTATATAATTAATTTATCAATTAAAAAAAATTAATTGACAATTAATAATTAATTACAAAATAAGTTATACATCAATAAATATTTTATTAATTACAATTAAATTACTTCCCACCCTATTCCCCTATAAACCCACAACCCGCTCCAGTTCTAAAACATAACATTTAATTAAAATTAACATTAATTACCAATTATATAATTAATTTATCAATTAAAATACTTAATTACCAATTAATAATTCATTACAAAATAAATTATGCATAAAAAATATTTTCTTAATTACAATTAAATTACTTCCCACCCTATTTCCCTATAAACCCACTACCCGCTCCGGTACTAAAACATATAATTTACTTATAAAAAAATGTATTAATTTATAAAATTAAGACACATATAATAATATTTATTTTAAATACTTTACATACAACACATACATAATAAAAAAAAATACAAATATCGATATTAGTGTCGTCGAAATTAGTTACATCGATATATATGCTATCGATATTACTAACTTCGATATCACTTACATCGATATAAAGAATTTCGATATTACTTACCTTAGGGTCGATAATCTGTCCAACGATATTCTTGACATTGATATTCTGCACCTTTGATATTACAAACACGATATTTGTTAGGTCGAAATTTAAAACTCGATATTTTGACTGTGTACCATTTTAATCATCTAGAACAGTCTTTTCGGTTTATGTCTGGTACAATTCAGGGAACAGATGCATCAAATCTAATCAGAAAACCTTTTATTTCTTCGTTCTGCATGGTTTTCAGAAAAAGTAGTTTATTTTAGTGCAAGTTATCTTTTTTAACTTGCATTACCAACAGAGCATTTCTCTGATCAGGCCTGCAGTATGGATCTCCTCACTTTTCAGGTTGAAGATTGCTCATTTATACTAGAATGGGTCCATGTTTCATAAATGAAATAGCCTTCACAAGTTACTAATGAGAAGATTAGTGTATGCAGTGCTTAGGTTGTGGTAGAATATGAGCTACAGTCTTGTGGAGCAAGTTTATTAATTTAGATATTCAGCCTTGTGGGCATTAGCTATAACGTAATTGATTCTGATGAACAATTGCTGCTCCTATTCACCTTAGTTTGACAAGGTCTGTTTTTCACTATAATTACAAGGTGATATAAGCCCTACTCATTAGATATTGTGGATTGAGACCATGCAATTTTCATAAAGTAAATGAAATATTTGTTTTCATTCACAAAGAAAAACAATTAAATGGAATACGCTTATTACCAGCACTGTTCTTTGGTCTGTACAATAAATTAGATTTGTTATGGCGGCAGAAAAAAGTAAATTTGCTGCAAAATAAAAGCAATGATGCATATATTTTGTGTCGGGCAATAATGCTGGCCAACTCCTGTTCTATGGTCTGACCACTCTTTGATCAGTTTTTTAATTCAGGGTAGGAGCAAAACATCATGTATTAACTCGGACCATCTTAGGCACCCCAGTAGACCCTTTCATAAAATTACCTTCGAGAGTCTTGCTCAAGCGTATCAGGAACATCCCTGTACCCTATTCGGCCATCTGGAGAGGGACCTTGAAACTTTTCAGAAATGGCTGACTGAAAGGCTTGATGATCTTGCCCCTTTTTCTATGCCTCGTTCATCGATCAAGCGTAGTTCGGCCCCTTGGTTTTCTAAGTCACTTGCTCTGGCTCGGCGTAACTCGCCGAAAGACTCTGGCGGAAGCAATATGATAAGGAAGCTAAGTCCGCCTACAAACTATCTATCAAGTCCTATCACACAGACATCTTGGAGGCCAAAAAGAACTATTTTGCCAACAGAATTGAGTCTGCGTCAAACTCCTGTAAAAAATTTTCACCATCGTTAAAGAGTTTGTTTCACCCAAATCAAGTAAAGTCCAGCATAAGTTTCCCGAACCCTGGGTAAAGGAGCTGGCCATTTTCTTTAATACTAAAATTAAACTGATCCAAGAATCCTTTCCACCAGCTGCCCCTATTGTATCCCTGATTGATTCCAATCTGACGTCCCTTCCATCTGATTCCTGCCCCATTCTATCGGAGTTTCCTCCTCTATCGGAATCTACCTCTCTGGATCTTTTACTCAGGATCAAATCAGGCTCTCCGCTTGACCCCTGTCCGGCGAGTTTTCTAGCCAGGAATGCTAAGATTCTAAATTCCTTAATTCACCCTGTTTTGAACCTATCCTTGTCTAGCGGCATTGTTCCGCCAGCCTGGAAGAAGGCAATGGTTGTTCCCCTTCTAAAAAACCAGGCCTTGATCCAGAGATACATGCTAACTATAGGCCCATATCTCTCCTGCCCAGTCTAGCCAAGATCGTCGAGAAGCACGTTCACTCTGTGCTTTCTTCCTTCCTTGAAGACCAGGGGTTACTCCACTCTACCCAATCTGGCTTCCGCTCCAATTTGAGCACTGAGACCGCTCTATTGGAAGTAAATGAAGCCATTAAGGAAGTTCTCGACGCAGGTGGAAGAGCAATGCTGGTGATGTTGGATTTGTCGGCGGCCTTCGACACCGTCCCTCATGAGGCCCTCTTGAGACGACTT
Organism: Lissotriton vulgaris; assembly: GCF_964263255.1. NCBI lineage: Eukaryota > Metazoa > Chordata > Amphibia > Caudata > Salamandridae > Lissotriton > Lissotriton vulgaris. Next base: position 243,616,960 of record NC_141696.1, on the reverse strand, counting down.
TACGAGATTGGTCTCAGAGGGACGGTGTTGAGCTGGCTGAGATCTTACCTAGCGGTCGACAAGTGGTCTGGGCCCCTCCGTACTCCGCCGAGGTGCCGCCTATAGATGTCGGAGTCCCACAAGGGTCGGTGCTGAGCCCGACCCTTTTTAACATCTTCATGACTCCACTGGCAGTACTGGCGGAGTCCATGGGTGCCCAGATCATATCATACGCTGACGACACCCAGCTCCTCTTCACCTGTAAGAAGGGCATGGAGTTCGACGGGGAGAGCATCCGTGGCTGCCTTGGGGCTGTCTTCGACTGGTTTCAGCGAAGCAGCCTCAAGTGCAACCCTGATAAATCTGAGGTGCTCTTCTTTGGCTGTCAGGCAGACCCGCCTTGGCAGGAATGGTGGCCGGTGTGCATGTCACCCTCTTCCTCCTCCTCCGTGGTTGCTAAAAACATTGGGATCAAAATCGACAATACCCTTTTGTTGAAAACACAGATCACAGGTCTCACCAGTACCTGTTTTGGTCTATTAAAAATGCTGCGTAAATTCCTTCCTCTGCTCCCTTTAGTCCACAGGAAGTTGACAGTACAGGCTCTGATTTGTTCCAGGCTTGATTATTCAAACGTCCTCTACCTGGGTTTGCAGGATTACCTCCTGCACAAACTTCAGGTAGTACAAAACTCAGCGGCAAGGGCTATCTTTGGCCTACCTCGGCAAGCTAGGTCATCAGAATTGCTTTCCTCCCTTCACTGGCTTCCTGTCAAGAAGTGGATTACATTCAAAGCTCTCACACTGGCCCATAAGGCACTTCATTTGGTAGGGGCCTCGTACATTCAGAAACGGCTCTCTCTCTACAAACCCACCAGATCTCTCCGATCTGAATGTCTTGGCCTGGCAACGGTTCCTTCCATTAGGAAAGTCAGGATAGGTGGACGTTCCTTTAAATATCTCGCCCCCAAACTATGGAACTCCCTTCCCGTTGATCTTCGCCGTACCTCCAATCTGCTTGCCTTTAGAAAGGCCTTGAAAACTTGGCTCTACAGTCAGTAATTTGTTATGTTTCTGTTTTTCATCTCCTTTTTCAGCTATGGGTCAGAAAGCGCCGGGACACTCCTTGGAGTAGCCGTGCGCTATATAGGTCACCCATTAACATTAACATTAACATTAACATTAACAACTTTTAACCTCCATGAACAAAAATTCTATTCCCCATCAACAGCATAATAGGTCCAGGGCTTAGTTTGTATGAGTCAATGGCATGAAACCAGCGAAAATAATCCATATACCAGTTGTTTTCTGAAAAAAACTATTTTTCATCCCACACCCAACTATCTATATCTATATACTCCCAAAGACTATGTAAATATATCTGAATTATATGTTACTGTATTGATATTACGTTAAATAAATCAATAACTAAACTAACAAACCTGTCTCGAAAGTCATGCTGGGTGGGTCTTTCCATATCTGGTTCCTGGTAACAAAACTAGCTCCCTATCAAAGATGAAGAGTCAGAGATCTTTCTTGAGAGGTATATACAGCTTAACTTTCCAGATTAAATTCCTGTGCTCCCTTGTATACACCCACATGTTGGATACAATTAATTGTGGGTGGCAATCCTTTTATCCAATTGGATTAACCCAAACCCTGCTCCATGGTCAGGTACACCGGGAGAGTACTTGGGTAGAAGCAGAAATGCTGATTAAAGAATGAAACAGTACTTACTACTTAGTCCGGAAAAGCACCCCACAATTTTTTTAGCTTCTTCCAACAATGGTATTTTTCTTGGTTTCAACTGTTTATCAGACAAAGGGAAATTTAGTTTAGCCTCAGAAAGTTGTTAAAAGCCCACGGATGGTCACCTGAGGAGTATAACAGCAACCCTCCTGCTCCATCATTGCTGAAGGTTTACAGACATCTATTCTTGTCTATCTAAAGACGGTTATCTTAAGTCTTCAGCTGGATTGCAATCATAATATGGTAAATTAACCTACGTTCTAAAAACAGATAAGGAATCAATAAAGTGGTTCTGTCTTAATAGTTCAAAAAGGCAATCTAAGAATGGTGAGAACATCTCTCAATGTGTGCCTCATGCATGTACATCTTACCTTTGTTCTCCATTTATTTCTTCTTTGTGAAGCTGTGTGCTCATCCACCATTTTGTGAAACAAGTATGTGCCTTCTTGTCTTTGCTCTTTATACCTTCTTTCGTCAAGCATAAAATTCCCTTTGGGACAACTTACTGTTAAGCTGTACGTTCTCAAGCACACATGAATAGAAACAAAAACATCAATGTGATACTCTACTTGCGAGGCAAAATGTACAAACAAACAAAATTATGAGAAAAACCTAAAGAGTTTATTCATCCTTGCAATACATCATAAAATAATTAAAAATAATTTAAAACAGGGACACACAGTTAAAATTAAGGAAACAATAAAATTCCTATTTGTAAAAAGGAGGTCACAAACAGAAAATTAATTCAGCAGAGCGTCAGAATTATCTTCAGTTAATATAGAACCTAATCCTCCTTTCTTTTTTGCATCGACGCGTTTCGGCGGATCTTCTAATAAAGCCACCTTCATCAGGAATACATATAATGTCTTCCCAGTTATTTCCCACAAACTGTATTTAACACATGTGCCACTTCGGGGTGAATACCTCCGATGTCCTTTCGAATTCTCTCGTCCTGCGAGAGGGAACTACCTCAGACTGGCGATCTCGTACAGTACTTATTTCCGCGCAAATATTTAAAATCCAGAATCGATATCTCTGGTACAGATAGCACTAGGCTGATAAAAATTCAGTATATTCAATAATTTCAATATTTAATATCACCTAGACACGCGGTAGGCCCATTAAGCTCCCGTGAGGCTTCTCGATACTCTGCCACACTAGCGAGTTTTATCACACGCTGCGTATTGGCAGTTTCTTTCTGTTCCTTGTTTTTAGCGAACGAATACCACACTGAAAAACAGTGTCACACGGCCGCGTAATGGTGGTTTCCTCATACGCCTTGTCTTTTTAAGAAACGAATACCACCGTGATGCCTCAAATCATCGGCGTGCCGCGTGTCAGCACATACCAGTCTTCACACTTGTGAAGTGTGAAGACTGGAATGTGCGGTGTGGTATTCGTTCGTTAAAAACAAGGAATAGAAAGAAACCGCCAATACGCAGCTGTGTGATGAAACGCGCTAGTTTCACCCACAAACATCACCTATAGTGAATTTTTGGGCCAAGGGACACCGTATTTGTATATGTTGCACCAAAACTAAATGCTACTTTAATATTTTGCTAACAAAATACACCCTATTTTTATAATTTGCACCCAAAAGGGACATTGATTTTATATGTATCCCACAAAATACACCCTAATTTCATAGTTTGGCCCAGACAACACCATATTTTGACATTTTGCCTCAGAGGACACCCTATTTTCATATTTTGCAGCCGAGAAAATATCCAAATGGCTTATTTATCACCATTTACACACCCTTTTGTGATTTTTAAAACCAGAAAGAACTGCAAATTAAAATATTTGAGACCAAAGGACACAGTAGTTTCAAATGTACTCCCCTAAGTTGTTGGTGGACACTTCAGAAAAATTAGACTAATGTACATTATTTATAAACAGGACAGCCAATCTATGATTTGTTGACAATGGAAATCCCTTACTTTGCTATGTCACAGCTGAGCACATTACCTAAGCATGAACTACTGTAACTCCATTAGTTGCATCACAATGCATTCATATGAAATACAATGTGATAGCAACTGCCTGCCTGTGGTTACTTGCAATTGACATTTAAATGTGATACCTGTGTTGTTGTGTACATGTGGCATGACATAGACAACCATGATTGAGAGCATATGCAGCCATTTGCCACAGGAACACACTCATCAGTCAGGACCATTACTCTTCCACACTCCTCCGCTGCAACACAATCACGCTGAACATCCACGCCGAAAACCCACCTTGTACACAAATACACTAGCCATCTTGCAGGACTGTATGCTTATCTTGCACCCTGCACAAGTCTAATCTCAGGGAAGAAATGCTTCCACATCAGGGCACAAGTGCCTTGTGCCACCCAGCAAAAGTACACTGCACACAACCTGCTCAAATCCATCCTCCACTATGTGCAAGCACTACATGTGCACACCACAGAAATGTCACACTACTTTGCTGTTAACCCTTCATTTCTCACCTACTTCACAGACACATACATTTGTTGCGGATCTATGTTCACCATCACCCTCAGCTACTTAATTTCCCACAAGGCCCACATCAAGGGTGAGTAATTGCCATCTCCTACAGGTTCGGAGGACACTCTGTCTAAACATGCAATTGAATGACCCAGCAGTGACCATGGTACTACACAACTTACATAGCCAGGCCAGGCAGGACAACATCCACTTTGGCTCATTTATTTTCAGGCCCCCATGGCCAAGAACACCCATTTTCCCATGCCATTGTAGCCACCATTGCACACCAGGCTTACACACCCCCAACTCCATGAGTACATCGTGATCTGTATCCTCAAGTTCCACCTGAAATACCACCATGAAGAGGACACCGTCACCTCCTTGGTGATATTTGTGACATTAAAATGAGACTGCTCTTGTGAACACAAAGCCAAATCGCAGGAGACATAGACAGGCACTTATCCTCCACAGTAGCCACATCCAACAGCACCCCCCCTATTTACCTGAACCAGCCTTATAGTGATTGTCACAGATTCACCATGCCCATAAAACACCACCACCATCATGTATCCACTTCACAAATGTATACTGGACAGCTAATGAGTTATCATGGAGTCCCTTGGCAACAGCACTTCGCCTACGCTTACATACAATGACCCCGCTGCACACGTCCTCCACCCATTGTTCCCTACCTACCCAAGCACACTGGCACACCACAAGGACAGGCAGACAGTATGTGGCACCACTTTGCACCTTATTACCAGCGTTACACATGTAGGCATATGGATGGCCCTGTGCACATGTTTTATGTGGTCCTTGCACCAACAGCTCTTCAGTTTGTATTTCCACAAAAGTATAATTATGGTGGTGCAAGACTCTACATACATGAAGGCCATTTTGTGTGCTCCAGCAGGGATGGACATAACATTAATTTTCTGACATTTTGAAATCTAGATAAACATATGTGTTTGACTTACAATAAAAATCATTGTGATTGTGGACAAATACGAGGACTATTGTGGCACAGAGAAATTTATAGCTGCAATGACCACCATGACCCATCACTGACATATGTGCACTTATTCGGACTTACCCGTTGTGTGCTTTACAGTTTCTCTGGCGGCACTGTCCTGACCGGAGATTCCTATTACTATTTCTTCTGGTATGACTTGTGCCACCCACTCCTCTAGTTCATCCAGGACCTCCTGGTCTGCTGGGCTGCCTCCTCCAGTTACAAGTGCCGCCTTGCGGTTTGCCGCAGGTTTTTCTTTTGTGCGGCGGTTGCAATCATGCCACAATTTTTTGCAGTCAAGGACAATCCTCTTGGCCTGGGCCACACTGTTTATTTTCATAACAATTTAATGCCATATTGCCTCTTTGTTCCCATGGGGCAGCTTGGAATTTACAAACAGCTGGTGCTGGTACTTAGTGACCTCTGTCACCAGGATTTCATTTTCCTCATGGCTGAAGTTTGACTTCCGTTTCCGTTTGCCCTCAGCCTGTGCATCTGGGCTTCTGCTTGCTGGATATGCTTGAGGGTCCTGGCTGCTGGTATGTGCTTCTTCCATTTTGTTTGGTCTTCTGTGGTCCACAGCTATCGCAATTGGTATTTGCGTCACTTATCCTGCCACCTTTTAACGCTTCCCGCAGTTTACACTGTTGCGGCGGCGTCGCAATGGCATTACATGGCGCATACAACCTTACGTGACGTTTCCGCAAGTTGCGTCAGGCTGACTTGCAGCACTTTTGCGGCACCTACATCAGTTTTTCTGCCACAGGTTGCCATGTTGCGCGACGCTCCGTCACCTCATTGATTTGGCGCTTCAGCATTGACTTACGTCATCGCAGCGGCGACACAAGCTTTTTGACGCATCTCTACGTTGCGGCAGAGTTGCGTCACTCTTTGTAAATATGCCCCCAAATACGTGGAATGCGGCCCTACATAAAAAGTTAACTTCAGGCACTATGTCTCTGTTTTGTTGATCAGCAGATGATACTAAAGTGCACTAATAAACCTTGAGGGAATTCTAACAATAGTTAGAAATTCTAATGAAAATTATCCATCTCTCCGGATGAAAGTTATCCATATGTTACCACATTTTCCCTTGCAGGATTAAGAGTGTGAAATTCACATAGCAGATGTTCAGAGAGGCTCGGAGTGAAAGCGAATCCGTTAGGACGTTCCCATCGGCCAAAATCTCTCTACATAACATGTACCGATATAAAACATTTGGAAACAAGTCTCCTTTGCTGCTTGTAGTTAGATTTTGTGCCAGCAAATACTAGGTAATGCAATAAGTAACGCCATCGGCAAAGGAATTGAAAAACCTAAAAACTTAACATTATATAATGTAAAAAGTGCGTAAAGAAGTTTTTTCTTTTGCTCAAGTTAGTTTAGAATCTTTGGAAACCCATGAGTAGCCACTATTTCGTTTGATTATTTTGGTAATAACTGATGATTGTTAACTATGTTATTTTAACCTTGTTCTTAATATTTTTCTTTATTCCTTCTCACTCTCTTCTTATTTTTTTTCTTTTTCTCTCTTTTTCTTCTTTCATCTCCATTCTTAAAAATATTTGGAAAACGCTACAGTATTCTATTAGTATTGTTCTTTCTACTCTAGGCATTATGTTTCATCTCGCTATTTATTCTTAGTTGTTAATCCTTTTTAGATATAATCTTTCACTGTTTTATATATTATGCTTGCATAATGCTTGAGCAGATGTGCACAATTTTAAAATGTATTGTTTTACAAATTCATTCGATAAAGCATCTCTAACCCAAAAAAAGTAGTTTAGAAAATGTGGTACTGCCAAGGAATATCTAATGCATCTGTTTGTTGCCATTCTGTTCGCTTCATTTCATTCTCTGCCTCTTTACAGAAGAACAAGCACCCCGCAGCGAGTTAGTTCAGCTTCTTTCATCTCAAGTGTGCATTTCCCATGTATCTGTTGTAAACATATTAGACATGCACTGCCTGCTGTTGTTGTTAGGTCAAGAGCATCGCTGTATCTGCCTACAGTGGTAATTGAGAACCCCAACTAATTCAGGTCTAGACACGAGGGGATGCTGGCCTGCATCTGTACATCTAGAAATGACGCGAAAGCATTTTGCTCGAATAATTAAATACGCATGATTTGGACAGGACGTAATCCTGCTTTATTATGACCATGAACGCTTTTTGCACTGCAAAGAGCACGTGTGCCAACAGTAGTGTAACCCTGTAAATTTGTTATTCTATCCAGCATGGAGCCAATCAGACATGAAATACAAATTAAATCGCTTGCATTTGCCCTCTTACTTGCGGTTACTCTGTCGGCTTAATTCTCCAAGATTTTCCAAATTTAAGCCATAGAGAGGTATGCAAAAGGGCAATTTAGCATAACAAATTGAATTGTCTTATTTACATATTCTGAAGTTTGCTGGACAACTTGACTGTAAAATGAGCTTAAAGCAATGAAAAATAGCACTGTGGAGGTTTTTCTACCATCATCCGATTAGGGTTATGGGTGAAAAACAGGAAATGGGTGACATTTCAATTGCATGAACATCCATGTTAGAAATTGGGTTCTGGGTGGAAGTGCGTGTGAGCCCTCTTTTAGCCAGCACCATAATCCCAGTCAGGGTGAACCACAAGTGTCGTAAAATAAACATTGGGGCAGATTTACAATAACTGGCGCATCCCTAGGGATGCGCCAGTTATTGTGCGCCGCAGCTCCGCCATCCATGGTGCGCCGCATTTACAATGCGGCGCACCATGGGGCAAAAACGGCACAGATGCGTGATGCATCTGTGCCGTAAAGGTGACGCATTGCTGGAGTTGCGTCGCAAGCTCGACACAGCTCCAGCAAGGCTCGGGGGTGCCCTATCTGTCCAATGCTGCGTCAAGCCGTACGCCTGCTTCAAGCAGGCGCAGGGTTTTGACGCAGCATTGGCCTGAAAGTGACTGAGTGAAATCTACAAGATTTCACTCAGCCACTTTTGCGAGGCGCACCTGCCCCGGAACGCTCACCCTGCGCCGGAACGCCCACATGAGTCTTTGATTCAAAATACAAAAGAGGCTCGAAAGTAACAGAAGGGCATGTTAAGAGTTAATGTTTCAAGTCTGTATGTTCTGAGGAATGAATATGTCCAAGGTATGAGGATGTTCTGGGTAAAGTTTGTAAAAGTTTCAGGGGATTAAAAGAGTCTATTGTAAATATTGAGAGGTGTTTGCTGTTCTGGAGGATTTTCTAATCTTTATCCAATTTTTTTTCCAGGTCAAACATGCCAAGTAATTACTAAGGGGCCGATTACGATGCCGCCCGTAAAGGCTCAGAACTGCAGTCAGAGCCTTCAGGGTTGTATCGTAATGGGCCAGTCTGTTTCCTTTCCGACTGCCTCATTATGATGGAGTCGGTCAGAAAGGAAACTGGCTGGTCATTCCGGCTGGCTTCTGATGGATTCGGAGAGCCCGTCTGCCAGTTGGAAGCCGACTAGTAATCTCAAGGGCGGACCTTTTCGCCCTTGTGACTACAATGCACGGTTTTCAACATAGTTTCCAAGCCAGCCTGTCCGAAATGGAAACCATGTCGGAAAGCATGTTTGGGAGCCCCCAGCAGGGCCCCCTTTTGTGCACGTCCAGTTGGAGGCACAGGGGGCATAGGTGCCCCCCTGTTGATCCCTGCACCTTGTGGCAGGCACATGAGGTTCCTGCCACGGGGTGCAGGGATTAAACGATTCTTCCATTTCATTAGGGGAGCATGCATTACGGCCGGTTTGCGGCCGTAATGCATGCTCTCATAGAGAAATATAAGAATGGGACCAAGCAGTGTTTGGTCACATCCTAATGAGGCGGTCGGGACTGCTGACTGGATGTCGGTCGGTTCAAGGACTGAATCAGTGTCAGGCAGAAGGAATTCCGCCTGACATCGAAATTAGGCCCTAATTCTTTTTCCCAAATCTCTGTGCTTGCTTTATCTCTATTGGCAAGGGTAGCATGTAAATGAGAATTAATGGTGAAGGCTTTTGGAGCAGAAAGTAAAACATTGCATAAGCGAGGTATATAGGGCGAGGAAGATTGGGAAAAGGATTTAAATTGAATGTAGACAGTGGACAGGATGCTTTGTAATAGCAGACATTTATATTGAAATTAGGGTGGCAATGCAAAAAAGGCTTAAGCTTATACAAAAGGTATGGGTATGTTATGATCGAGAGGATGTCTAATCCAAATTAAACCATTTTTTCTCCAAGTTTTCCAGTAAATAGGATTATTATTGAAATGAATAACAAGATATCATCAAGGCATGTTGCTAGTTTAAGTTGTTGGTCATTATAGAGAAAACCATGGATGACCATGACCCAGCTATACTATTCTTGGTGGAAACCTGGCTTAATGAATCATCCGCCCCTGATATCTTGGAGGCCCTACCTGATGGTTAAACGATTCTGAGGGTAGACAGGGTTGGATAGAAGGGAGGTGGCATAGCTGCCATTTTTAGGAGAGATCTCCAGCTTAAACTGGAGAAATTTGTGCTGTGAAACTGTGAAGCAGCTTTCTTTAGCCTGAATATCACGAACTCTAGATCAATTTCAGGATTACTCATATACAGACCTTCTGGTCCCGGGAGAGCCTTTATTGATGAACTCATGGAAATACTCCCTCCTTATGTCCTCCACTACTCTAACCTTCTCCTATTTGGGAATTTGCATTTGCATTCAGAAAATAAAGGCTGCAAGGAGTCGGCTGAGTTTTCAGCAGGTCTTCAGATATTTATTTTCGTGAAGTTTGAAATTAATAAGTCATCCAATCATTGGTGAATTGATACAGATCATTCAGCATAGGTCATGGCGTGTGGCAAAACCGGCTGGAAAAAGTGGTCTCGTTCACTTTTTCCAGCCGGTTTTGCCACATGCTCTCATACAGGATTTGACCCGTGATTTGAATGCTTACTACCGTAAAGCTTCCCATGTTACCCATAAGAAGAGCACGTTCATGCCCGAAATGCGTCAGGATTTTTGGGTTCTTTCTCGTCGTGACCTATGATAAATGATTTATATCAATTCACCAATGATTGGATGACTTATTAATTTCAAACTTTACGAAAATAAATATCTGAACTTGTTTGTTTAGCTGAAAACCTTTTGATTGACTTGCTCATTTGGATTAAAAGATTAGCCCTCAGTGGCCTCACCGCTGTGACCTAAGGGACAGACCCTAAGCAGGGTATGCTATTCATTGGACTATACAGTTGTCGTATTTTGACGATGGCTGGGTTAGCGCTTAGCTTTGCTACACGTTTCCCGCTTAAATTAGCTATACATAGAAACGCCATTGTGTATGAAGTGGCGGCCATCTTAGATCATGAGCGGCCTCGTGGCCAGCGTGCCCTTTAGTCCTTTGTCCGTTCCACTGACCACTCGAGTCTGCCCAGCAACAGGCTATTTTTAGTATTGGTCAAGCTCGCACATGCGCAGTTCATACTGACCAGTCACTCCTTAGGAATGTGCCGCAAACTGACCAGTGGGTTTGAAACCCTCCAATGAGCTGGCAGTATTCCAAAACATGCCCTTATATGTACATAAAGTTCTGTAACTGTGTGCCGCGTGTTCGTTTTATTACCTGTAGAATTGTATAAAAGAGGGGGTCACACCGATGTTCGGTGTGATACCTCTTGCATTACCGAAGGGTGCTGTATGAGTGTACCACCACCCCATGGGGTCCTAATAAACTTGTTCTTTGACTTTTACAGTTTCCGTGCCAACAGTTCTTCTAATGTATGTGGGTTATCTCCGGAACATGTAGGCCTTGGGAACCCGATACAACAAATTGGCGACCACGAAGGGACTCATGGGCGACTCGGATGCCCGAAGGAGAGGTCGTGACGAAGGTTGGGACACTCGCCATGGACGCGCGCTGCCACTAAGTGACCCGAGTCTTGGCTCCCACGGTGTTTTTTCCTTTCCTTCCGATCTGACCTTCCAGGTGGCGCCGGTCTCCGACTGAGTTTCGATCGTCTGTGTTGCTGGATAAAGTGCCGCTTGGCTGATTCGATTAAAAAACCTTGGCAGTTGGAATCTGGACCTTTGAGATTTTGGGTAAGATTTGTGATCGGTAAGGTAGTCTGCGGACGCTTACTGGAGTTCTATGATTTGTGATCGGTGAGGTAGTCCTCGGACACTTGCCGAAATTTTGTGACCTATGACTTTGATTTGAGTTAGCTAACATTTGTGAATCTGTGAATTTGTGAATTTGTGAACTTTGAATCTATATGTGTAGTGCACTTCACATAGGCAGGCATGTAGAGATGTTTCTCTAACTTTGTTTTTTTCCTCTGAGCGGCACATTTGTGTGAAGTACTGTAAGTGCCTTTTTATACGGTGTCACGCTTTCGTGATACTCTTTGAACATGCCTGTTTTTAGCACGCTTCGAGGGATGTGCTGTCTTGGAAATGGTACCATAATTAGGTTAGCGGAATCACAGCCGGCTCCCCCAGAGGGAACACCAAATCGCGAAATGTATATTAAACATGGCCTTCCCCCTATAATGTACAGTAAACTCTGGCACAAGTACACCAAGTCGGATCCTGAATTGCAATGGCCACTACATGGGTCGTTCGATTTGCAAAAAGTACAGTTTGTGGAGCAATGTCTGTTTCAACGCAGGTCTAGACAAAACATGTTTGATTGTGTGCGAATGTGGGAGAAAGCGGTGCGTGAGCGAATGAAACGTGAAGTTGCCTTGGCGGACAAAGAGCAGCGCAAGGCTGCTCGGGATAAGGCTTTACAGCTTGAGGAAAAAGAGGCTCAGGAGAAAAGAGAGAGGGAGGAACGGGAACGTAAATTGCAAACGACGGGTCAGTTCCCTATTCGTCGACCGCTTTATCCTGTCCTTAATAATGAAATTGATGATTTTTCATTGCTAGATCGGTCACCGCCACCGTATGTTTCGCCGACGGCTCCAGCTGAAGATTCAGGTGATGATGGGCAGGATAAGTCGGAAAAGAAGGGTATATCTGCTCTCAGGTTTACTACGGAGAGGTCCGCACATTTACGTAGTTGGGCTCGTAAAGTGAATAAGAAATGTGTTTCTCAGGATGAGGTGATTGCGGAGAGGAGTAAGTGGTCGGATCTTGAGTTAATGTATTTCTTGTCTACTTTGGCGGATGAAGTTGTTGCCGCGTATCGTGACCTTTCAGACACGTTAGAACCTAAATCTGTGTCAGTACATCGTGAGAATTTGGATAAAGGTTTATTTGCTCTTTCAGATGTTGACGACCTTTTCAAGCAACTGATCCAGCTGCGGGATGAAACAACCAGATTGCGGGAGGAGCGAAAAAGGAGGCAAAAGGAGTCCGAGTCGAAGAATAGCGAGCGGATTAAGGAGTGTTCTCTCCGGGGTTCAGATAAGAGTTCTGCATTGCATGTTATGCCTATGCGTGAAGCCGCACCTTTGTATGTTCCTCCTAAAGGGCAAGGTACAGATGAGGATAAATTGTCTAAGGATGCGAAGGGGTATTTTGTATACAATTGGGTGTGCACGCCCTGGAATAGAGCAGATGTTATGGCATTGAAAAATTCTCTACCTGATCTTCGGAAAAATCCAGCGGCATTTTATGAAGAGGTGGAAGGGGCTATCTCGTCTTGTGTGATGACTCTTGTTGATATAGATTTGTTTTTTGGGTTAATTCTTCCACCTGATATGTGGAGACAAATTCGTAAAAATAATGATGAAACAATATTGGGGGGAACATGGAAAGAAATAAATGCTGCCGATTTAGATAGGGAACCGGCATGTAAGCCTTGTCAGTTGATTTTAGACCTCTCGGCGGCTATCTTGGTTAAATTAAAAACGCTTGTTCCTTCTAAAAAGATCGATTGGACTATGTTAACTTCGTGCAAACAAAAGCCCGATGAAACGGTTTCAGATTTCTTTACACGCTTTGAGGAGGCATTCCATGATTACAGTGGTCAATCTTTAACAGACGATACGGGCCGGCATTTGTTCGTAGATAAGTATGTGGGTAATCTCCTACCGGAGATTGCAAAACGATTGAAATCGAGTGAAAGTTCCTGGGCCACGGTGACCCCTGCTTCTTTGTTAACGATGGCTCAGTATTATGAGCGACAGGAGATAGAGGCTAAAGAAAGTGTTGATAAGAAAGCGAAAGAACTGAAGACGAAGGTGATGTTGGCACAGGTCCGTGGGACTCAGTATAGAGGGAGTGATAGAGGAAGACGAGGTGGAGGTACTACGTCGTATGGTCGTACGGATATAGCGGAGGATCAGTGTGCCTACTGTAAGGAGTTTGGGCATTGGGCTGATGATTGTCCGGTACTTCGTGAGCAGCGTAGTCAGCGTGGTCGAGGAGGTGGTAGGTCGAGAGGAGGTTATACAGGAGCAAGAGGTGGCGGAAGTGATCGTGGAAGGGTTGAGGGCAGGGGCCGTGGCCAGGATGAACGAAACACTTTCGATAGACGAAACCAATATCAGATATCGGAAAGTGAGAATGTGGAACACCAGGATTATGTACATGCATAGGACTGCGTAGGATGGGGTGCGGAACCAATTGAAGTGCCTGTAGATCAGGAGGGTCCATATGTAACAGCGGGTATTTTGGGTTCTACTGATCAATTCCTAGTTGACACCGGAGCTACTCGTAGCGCTTTGTCTAAAAGGTTGGTTCCGAGGGCTCCCCTGTCTGGCGAAATGATTACATGTGTAGGGTTTGATGGCACACCCTCCCCTAGCCCATTGTCAAAACCCCTAGCGCTTTGTCTCGACAAATTTTTTAGTTTTGGCCAGTTTTTGTTATCGCCCTACACCCCAGATAATATCCTGGGCATTGATTTGCTTAAATATTTTCGAGCAACGATACGGTGCGCTCCGGAGGGAGTGCGTGTCATTCTCAATGACAACTATCCTGACCCAAATAGGTTTTATACTATACAGGATATTTCAGCTTTGGCCTCTCTCCCGCACACGTTATGGGCGACCTCAGACACGGATGTGGGAGAGATGCGTATTCCACCTATTCACATTACTGTTAAGGAAGGGGCTTCTCTGCCACGTGTGCCACAGTACAAGATTTCGAAGGAAGGAGAAATTGCCCTGACACACATTGTCCAAGATCTGATTGCGGCTGGGGTGGTAGAAGAAGTTTCTTACAATGTTTGTAATAGTCCTATTCTGCCGATTCTGAAGAGAGATACTGACGACAAAATTTATCGGTTTATTATTGACTTGAGAGAGATCAACAAAATTGTCGTTCCCCAATACCCGGTGGTGTCTGATATTACAACATTGCTTACGATGGTACCACCAACGGCTACGACCTTTAGCGTAATTGATTTGAAGAATGCTTTCTTTTCTATTCCTGTCCATCCCGATAGTAGATACCTATTTGGCTTTACGTTAAATAATAAATCGTATAGATTTTGTCGTGTTCCTCAAGGGTACACTGAGAGCCGGAGTATCTACAGCCAGGCTCTGAAAAGACAGCTTGACTCTTTTGTGTTGCAGTCGGGGGTTGTCCTTATCCAATATGTGGATGACCTCCTGCTTGCTGCTGACTCTTATGCACAATGTGAAGAAAGTACAATTGCGCTGCTTTCTTTTCTGGCACAGAATAATCATAAAGTTTCCAAGAAAAAGCTTCAATATTGTAGACCCAAGGTGACCTACCTCGGTCATCTTTTGTCTAAGGAGGGGCGTGCATTGACATCAGATCGAATTCAAGCACTTTTAGACACACCAGTCCCCCGCACATAGAGAGATGTACGTGCCTTCATAGGGTTGACGTCCTTTTGTAGACAATGGATCATGGGTTTTTCACACATTATAAAGCCCTTGCTAGCGTTACTGTCTAAAGCTACACCAATGCCCCTTGAATGGACAGATGAATGTCAGAATGCTTTTGAACAGTTGAGACAGGCCCTTTGTTCTGCACCTGTGTTAGGCACACCAGACTACATGAAACTTTTTACATTGTACGTGCACGAGAATGATGGGTGCGCGTTGTCAGTGTTAGTGCAATTACACGGGGATAAGCAGAGACCATGTGCGTATTTCTCTGCCATTCTTGATCCTGTAGCACGAGGATTGCCTGGGTGTTTCCGAGCGGTAGCAGCTACAGCAGTAGCCATACGGCAGAGTGAGGGAATAGTGTTATCACATAAACTGTTGGTGTTAGTTCCTCACGCAGTAGATGCCCTGTTAAACCAAACGAAAACCCAATATCTCACGAGTGCACGGTTAACAGGATATGAGCTTACACTGTTGGCGCCACATATTACACTGAAAAGATGTGCTACTTTGAACCCTGCCACTTTATTGCCCAATCCGGTCGAGGAGGGTCAGGAAGAGAAACATCACGACTGTGTTTTCCTGACCGAGGAACAGACAAAGGGTCGTATCGACTTACAGGATATGCCACTTCCAGATGTGGATGGGGAGCTGTGGGTTGATGGATCGTGTTTGAGGCTGCCAGATGGTACGACTTCCGCAGCTTATGCGATCACGACACTTAAGACAGTGGTGGAAACAGCTAGAATACCACAGAAATCGGCTCAGGCAGCAGAGCTGATAGCCTTAACAAGAGCCTGCGAATTGAGCGCTGGTTTATGTGTGAACATATACACAGACAGCCGGTATGCCTTCGGAGTAGCGCATGACTTTGGGCTACTCTGGAGAGAACGTGGGTTTCTGACTTCTCACGGAGAACACATTATGCACGGAGAACTGGTGCGTGATCTCCTAAATGCGTTGCTTTGTCCGAAGAAGGTAGCGATCATAAAATGTAGTGCCCACAAGAAGATCACTGATAAAGTGGGTCAGGGAAATGCCTTTGTGGATAGTATAGCAAGACAAACGGCTATGTTTCGAACTGACTCCCCCATGTACGTGACAAAGTCTCAAGCTGAACGATGGAATGATGCTAGAGCTGAGATATTAGATATTCAAAAGTCAGCTACTGAAGCTGAACTTGCGGCATGGGCAGTAGATGGGGTGCTAGATGATGAAGGGTGTTGGAGAAGCAAAGATATGGAGAAGTGGAAATTGCCTGCAGCTTACTTGCAGGTGATGGTCCAAATGGCACATGGGTTGGCACACGTGGGGGCTCTTGCAATCACTCGACTGTTGACACGAGTTTGGGAGCATCCCGAGATTGCCAATACTGCTAAGAGAGTAGTGCAGACCTGTCTGATATGCTTGCAGCACAACCCTGGAAAGGGGACCCATACTCCGAAAGGAGGGTTCGTTCCACCTTCTGCACCATTCGAGGTACTCCAAATGGATTATATCCAGCTTGAGCGTTGTAATAACCTGAAGTATGTTTTAGTGGTGGTATGTGCTTTTAGCAAATGGGTTGAGGCTTTCCCCACGAAAGACAATACTGCTTTGACAACAGCTAAGGTTTTGCTCAAAGAGTACTTCCCTCGATTTGGAATTTGCAAATATCTGTGGAGCGACAATGGGCCTCATTTTGTCGGGAAAATTGTGGAATATGTGTTGAAGGGGTTAGGGATTCAGCAGAAGTTCCATGCTGTGTTCCACCCTCAGTCGGCAGGTCTTGTTGAGCGGTACAATGCCACGTTGAAATTAAAACTGGCTAAGATCGTGGCATCCACGTCATTAAAATGGGCGGATGCCTTACCGCTAGCATTACTCTCCCTCAGATCAATACCCCATTCTCGAACGGGCCTCACACCATATGAAGTGGTGTTCGGAAGGCCGATGAATATCTGGGGGGTGCCTAAGCCGCGATTGATACATGATGTGCCTTGTGTAATGATGAACGACTATTTGGCACGATTAACAAATGATTTGCTTTCTATTCATCAACAGGTTCGAGAAGCGCTCCCTGACAACTCTACTGGAGAGGGCCATGATCTTCGTCCTGGGGATTTCGTGATGATTCGGTCGTTCGAGAGGACGAATAGCTTGGAACCGAGGTGGCGTGGCCCTGAGCAAGTCCTTCTCGCCACTCGGACAGCTGTACGAGTGACCAACAGGAAGCGGTGGATACATTCAACCCACTGCCGTCGTGTTTCTCCTGATCTGGCAAATCCTGTTGTGTTGACCGATTATAAAGAGATTTTGGAAAAAGAGAAGAGCCCAGCTGTGACGTCGACCGAAGTTGAGGGAGCCTTCCCGGACCACACTGCTTCTGGACGAGAGCGTTATAATCTACGGCCATGTTATGACTGGTTGGTTACCGCTCCAGGTTTGTGAAACGGAAACCGGGAATTCCAAGGGGGGGGGATCAGTTCTGCCAGTGTAGCGACACCCGTCTTGGCCCGGAGAAGAAAACAACGGCTACCTCGGAGTTCAGCACCATATTTTTCTTTTTAGGTATACACGCATGTGTATTTGAGACTTTGTGACCAATTCGAACTATTTGAGACTCTGCAAAAACTTTTCTGAACTATGGCATCATCAGCATCACGAGATAAGCGACTCTTGGGTGCCATTCTCTTTGTCTTGACTATTGTGGTGATTGCTGTAATAGCCTGGGTAGTTGAACTTGTGGTGCCTGCACGTGAACATTTGCTGCCGACTACCCCGGCTCCATCTGAACATTTTCATTTCACCCTGCCCTATCACGAAGAACGGCACCAACAGACTTATCTGAACAATAGCTTTATTCAGATCCTACATCATACGCACAATATGACAAATACCTCAAATTGCTGGGTGTGTGGGATGTTGCCTGGGCACCAGAAGAAAGGGGGTACTCCACTCATTCCTCTCCCGTTTTCGCATAATGGATCCTGCAATGCATTTTATACTCTCCTCTTTACTTTGAGATGGCCCACAAAAGGGGGAGTGCTTTTCCGTTTGAATAAATTGTGTCATCATGACCGGGATGGGTATCCACAAGCTGAGGGTACTCGATTTGAATGGGAGGAATACCGCCCTGATAATGTGTCTGCTTCACGAATTTACAGCAACCAGCGAAATGTCAATGTATCGAATGCACATGTCATTAATGTTATTGCCACTAAAGCAGACCTGTGTATACGTAATAAAGGTGTAATTTCTGTTGGGAAAAGTGAATGCAACACCACACTCACGTTTGATAGTCCTACTGGCATATCGTTTGTGACATCCCGAAATACTTACTTCATCTGTGGAACGAAGGGTTATCACCAGCTTCCTTTGGGATGGTCAGGCACTTACTATGTGTCTTTTGTATTACCGCCTGTATTCATTGCCCCACCAATGTATCACAATAACTACATCCTATATCATGACTTCGTTTTAAACCGTGATAAACGCTCTGTTGTTTTGGATGATATAGATCAAACGGACACTACTTTGCAACAGTATGTGGACTTTAATTTGGGTCTGTTCTCCTTCGTTGGGGCAGCTTTGAACAGTCGAAAGATCCGACGACTAACTCGTGTTGTTGAGGCTGTGGCTAATGATACTGCAATAGCACTTGGAAATATCACTGAAGAAGTACAGATTTCTAGAATTGTTGCGCTTCAGAACCGGATGGTTCTGGATGTAGTGTTAGCTGACCGTGGGGGGGCATGTAGAATTATCGGAAGTAGCTGTTGTGTCTTTATACCTGACAATTCACCATCTGTATATGATGCTATCACTAAACTACATAAGATAGCCGCTGAAATACATCCGGATAATGGTACCTGGACTTTGTCAGGATGGTTCTGGTCAATACTCACCACCTGGGGATGGAAACTGTTAACGATTCTATGTATCATTGTGGGAATTCTGTTCTTCATTTGCTTATGTATCCAATGTGGCCCAGCTTTCTGTTCTATGTGCTTATCAGTTTGTGTACCATCGAGACGAGCTCTTGCTCATGACAAAATGATGCTTCATAAAGAAGTAACACAAATAATGCTAATTGATATAGAAGATGAACACCCCGATTATGTCCACTATGAGGTAGCTTCAGCTAAACGCTAAAAGGGTCGTCTGTCGTATTTTGACGATGGCTGGGTTAGCGCTTAGCTTTGCTACACGTTTCCCGCTTAAATTAGCTATACATAGAAACGCCATTTTGTATGAAGTGGCGGCCATCTTAGATCATGAGCGGCCTCGTGGCCAGCGTGCCCTTTAGTCCTTTGTCCGTTCCACTGACCACTCGAGTCTGCCCAGCAACAGGCTATTTTTAGTATTGGTCAAGCTCGCACATGCGCAGTTCATACTGACCAGTCACTCCTTAGGAATGTGCCGCAAACTGACCAGTGGGTTTGAAACCCTCCAATGAGCTGGCAGTATTCCAAAACATGCCCTTATATGTACATAATGTTCTGTAACTTTGTGCCGCGTGTTCGTTTTATTACCTGTAGAATTGTATAAAAGAGGGGGTCACACCGATGTTCGGTGTGATACCTCTTGCATTACCGAAGGGTGCTGTATGAGTGTACCACCACCCCATGGGGTCCTAATAAACTTGTTCTTTGACTTTTACAGTTTCCGTGCCAACAGTTCTTCTAATGTATGTGGGTTATCTCCGGAACATGTAGGCCTTGGGAACCCGATACAACACAGTTACACTCCACTGGCCCGACGAGCGATACCTTAGGAGCACGCTATAAGCTTCAGTCAAAGCATTTAATTTGTTTACCATAGCTGTGCGTATCTTCCCAGTTCTGTAATTTTGTTGTTTGACATACAACCTACCATAAAAGGGGTATTTTGAGAAAATCTTACAACAACGTATGACATTTTGTTAGGGGAGGTTGACTGGCCCCCACCTTTTGTTCTCGCAGCTCTGAGAGGGGAGGAGGTAATCCTCCCTAGTTTCGCGCACACCGTGTCAACGCGTCAAAGGAGCATGCGCTGAATTTTGCCGAAGAGTGGGCTAAGACCCTTGTGACTTCTTTGTACCGTACTCACTGTAGTTGGGATAAATTCTCCCCCCATCATGAGATTCCTTTGCCGTCTATGTCACAGCCTTAACCCCAATATCCCATGCAGCGTGAAGCGAAAGCTTCAGTCGCGGAAATCCTTGAGCAATTGGAATATCAAGGTGTAATTGAAACTTGTGTCTCCGATGAATAACCCTCTTTTTACTGTGCCCAAGCCTGATGGTTCTTACCATTTGGTATTGGATTACCTGCATCTAAACGTGCATTGTCATACCTGTGCAGTACAGAATACCCACGGCTCTGTCCTAATGGATGGTCTTGTGCGTAAAAGGTTTAAAACCATACTTGACTTATCCAATGTTTTTTTTCCCCACAATCTATCCGAACTAAGTAGTCAATTGACCGCTTTCACCAGTGGTGGCACACAGAAATTCAAACGTTTATCAATGGGCTATAAGAATAGTCCAGGTGTGTTTGCAGCCTGTATAGTTTCTCTTTTAGAGAGAATCGACCCAGATGCGTGTTCGTATGTGGATGACATTTATCTCACAGATGACGAGATATGGGCGCATCTGTGCCCCGTTGACCGCATAATTTTAAATTTTGCGGACTTACAAATTTTACTTTGCAAAGTCTCACATTGCAGAGTATACAGTGTTGTTCCTGGGCTATGTGCTCAGCAATGAAGGTCGAGGATTAGCTCCTCACTTCTTGGAGAAATGCGCACAACTGTGCGCTCCTACAACACTGAAAAAATTGCAATCCTTGCTGGGATTTTTTTATTTCGGGTGTACATACATTCCCGAATATGCCCAGCGTATCAAGCCATTATATGCTTTGATACAACCAACTTTTACCAAATCGTGCTGGATGCCTGAACATTTGGCCATTTTGCAATCTTTGCAGGCTGATCTGCTAGAATCCAAATTTTTGCTGACTCGTGATAACCACACCAACCTGGTGATAAGAATCGTCCCTGGGGAAGTGGGTTTCACGTACCTTACTTTTAACGAAGGTGACACAGTACCCATCGCTTACAAGTCACACTTGTACACTTCGGCTGAAATGCGTTTTTTCACTGTGGAAAAAGTTTTGACAGCAGTGCAAATGGCGATTCTAAAGGAACGCGCACTGTCACAGGGAAAACGCATGTTGATTGTTACCCAGTACCCTGCCTTGGAGGCAGTGACGAAAGCAAGTGTACCTAATTCTAAAGCTTTGCACCCACGGTGGATATAATGGACAACATCAATGACATCTCCGGATGTCACGTTCATTTTTGATGCCTCCTTCTTGTTGCAAGAGTATTTGCAGTATGAATTTGTTCATCCTGCCCCTTTGACTATGCGCCCTTTGGGGGATTTCCATTGTATCATTTACACTGATGGTTCGGCGCAAGTCGCACATGGGTCTAAGCACGCATACGTCTCAGCTTGCGCAATTGTGGTTGGTACCATGGTGGATGGAGAATTCAAGTCCAATGTCGTGCATTCACAGACATTAGGGGACTGTACCGCCCACTTAGCGGAGCTCCGTGCTCTGATGCTTACGTTGGAGTATGCAGACCCTGGTGTGACTACTCTTATTGTGAGTGACTCTTACTACTGTGTCCAGTCTTACAATGACAATCTGTTCTTTTGGACTCAAAACGACTATCGTGACTCCAAAGGTAGCACAATAAAACATAAAATGATCTGGGTTCGAGTGGCTAAACTTAAAGGGCAACTGCCACTCATGTATGTAATTCATACTCTTGGTCATCAGCGTTTGGGAGTTCACGCTGTTGGCAATAGTTTGCCGATGAGGCCACGAAGACAGCAGTTTCGACATATTTGGTGGCAGCAGTTACACGTTCCAAAAGTAAGATTGATGATGATATCTTGGCAGCAATTGCCGCTACTGAGTACGGGAAGTAAATATCCTACTCGATTTCCTTTAAAGTATTCTTATCATTTAAGTCCTGATAAAGTTCCTTATTTGAAAATACCAGACATTGGTGACAGATTGATTCCCAACGCGGACCGCAGGTCAGCGCTGATTACAGCTGCCCACGAGAGTGTTGCGTCCACTCATGCGGGTGTTTCGGCCACTGTATCTCAGCTACAACAGCGTTTTTGGTGGCGGGGACTGTATAAACAGACGCGTGATTATGTCCTTCAATGTGACATTTGTCAGCATATCAAGCCTTCGTCTGCTACGCGTCCGCCTCAAACACAGTTGTACATTTCCAATAAACCGCTTGGTTGTGTTTATTTGGATCACTGTGGTCCCTTATCCTCTGATACTGCGTATAAGTACATCTTAGTTGATACTTGCACACGCTTTGTATGGGTGTGGCCCCACCGAAGTGCTGATTCACGAACTGTCATAAGAGATTTGCATGTCTTTGTGGGAATTTTTGCGTGTGGCACCTTCCATTCGGAGCAGGGTCCAGCATTCGCCTTTAAGGCGTACAAGGATGCCATGAGTTCATTGGGGGTCCAAGTCAAATTTTCATCTCCATACGGACCTGAGGGTAATAGTGTTGTGGGGCGGATGAACCGTGACTTAAAGCAATCATTGACAGCTAGGGTTATAGGTACCAGCAGGAACTGGCTGGCCCATCTCAATAGCGTACAGCGTGCACTTAATAATCTCCCTAGAAGGTCTCTGGGTGGCTGGGTGGGCGGACCCCATACGAGATGCCCTTTGGTATCAAAATGTTTGTCCCGGGCCTTGAATGTCTAGACCAGGCGGCTGCTGCTGCCCCCTTTGACGTAGATGGACATTGTAATGTATTACAGAATCTACAAGAGATGAGAGACAGTCTTGCAAAGGAACATTTGCCCTCCACGTCTGATGCTGCGTTGCAGATTCTGGTAGTTGGCTGGCTACCCTGAGTTAGAGAACTGGTCCAAGAGAAGATCGAGGACAAGAAAGAATTTGGTCCCTCATATCGAGCTCCAGTTCCTGTACTTGCTGTGCAAGGCACAAGAACAGTCATTTTACCTCCACTTCCAGGTCGAAAGGAAAAAAGGTACTTCTCCATTAACAATGTCAAATTACACAAAGTGGCTGATTCTTCTTAGTATGACACCTGCTGTCTCCTGTGAATTGATACAGAGAAATTCTGTTTTGGCTCCGGCTCCTAACAACAGGCCTAACGTTGCCTTCAAGATGCCTGAAGTGTCAAGTCCTTTATTGAATACCCCACCTGATGCTCATCTTGATGAGACTGAGTATACTTACCCCACAGACTTGTCGATGCCTGATTTTCAAACCTGTTTGGCCACTAAGTCCAGATTTTCATTTGACACTAACTCTACCACATCGAGGTCCCCTTCAAAGCTTTCTGTTTTTGCAACATGGTTTAAAAAACATTTTTTGATTCCTCCTTGGACTTACATTTGGTTAGTACATTTTTCAATTTTTTTATTCATGTCAATTGTATTTGTGGTGTATTTTTTCCGTCTTGTAAATGGACACTACGTTGCTACTCGACATATTATTGGACCATTGTAATTGTAATTGTAATTATAAATAGAACTTATAAAGCGCACTGTAACCAAGCAGGCATCCTGGTGCTAACATTGACACCGCATTCCCCATCACACAGATTGAAGAGGGGCCTGAGTTTTGTAAACATAACTGCTTGTCCCATCTTAAATGGGATTGTATGGGATGCTGTTAAATTTCAAATCCACGGTCCCACAGAGGTTATAAATGTCCCAAACATCTTAAGAGTTTCTATGGTGCATGTGATGAAACAAAATATACGCTCTGATGATTTAGACGTTAAAGCCGTAGAGGCTTTGTTTTCAGATTTGAAATATTATGCTGCTTTTGATGCTGAGGATTTATACTTAGATTCGGCTAATTATTGTGATTTGTTCTGTTATTAACACTATGGCAATCACTACCTACATAAGGCAAACACAAGAAGGAATATGGTTAATTCTACGCAATGGGAACATTGCCCCGCTCCTGTGGAAGGCAGCTCAAGTTCTCTTTTAAAGAGATTCACTTATTTTACTGATTTCAATCAGTAAAATCCTATTGCATTTTATTTTAAGATGACCGAGAAGTCCTCTTCCAAAGTTAGACCTACCCACACAAAATTATTATATTCCAAATCCTTTCTTGACCAATTGGCTATTGGGGGCTATGAAATGTGGAAAGATACTATTGATCTTAAATCTGTTTGGGGTTCTAAAAGTTGGCAAGTGCAAGGCACAGAGGCGTTACATCATGCATGTCTCATCCTAAACCATATGTTGTTTTATAATTCGACTATTTCACAGAACACCTGCTTTGGATTGGCTACTACTAAAAAATTAAATGCTCCTTCTTTTCCAGAATTGGAAGAGTAGCCCGGTATGGATAATAACACCAGTGTTTCTATCAGGGAATTACAGACCCTGTTGCTGAATTCTACTTTTAACATATCCAGTTTGGATCCTAAGGGTTGGTTGTTGTGGCACAGAAGTGCAGATTCTTGCCAACATCATTTTCTGGGTTTAGCCCCGGGCTACACACAGGTTAGAGTGGATACCCGTTTTGAGAGTGACCATTCTGTAACTACCCATTCAGTAGACAAGCTGTGTCAGAATTGGCTCAAACACTCCACTTTAGCGTCAGTTAAGCTTCATTTGTCTAAATTGACTGATGATGTTGATCTGAATGACTTTGTCAAGGTCCCTGCTTCTGGCAGATCCAAAAGGTGGATATATGCTATTTACAACGAAGTTTGGAAACTGTCCCAGATTGAGGCTGCTTCCCGCTTAAGAGCTATAGATCAAGCTAATTTAGAAAAAGTGCTAGCGCTTGTAGATAACAGCATTAACATGCTTTCTTCCCCCATTTACTTCTGTTGTTCGTCTGTTGATGATATTGTGCAAAAAGATGTCTCTGTTTTGTACCATGGTCAAAATCAACTGCCTCCCTGTACTGTTATGCCATGCGCTACCTCTAGGATAGCAGCCCGTTTACCAATCCCGGAAATTAAAAGAACTCCTGATGGGATATATGACATAAGTAACTAGAGTGTTCTCTCTCGCAGTTCATGCAGCATCCCACAAATGTTCTACAGGTTTGTTGGCCCGTTTGACCTCACAATAGGATAATGGGCTACCCCCCATAGACATCAGTATTTAACCTATTTATTTGCTCTATCTAAGCACCATCAGGGTCAGTCAGCCTCAGCGTGACTATTTCTATAATTGCAGTTAGACATGCAGCCCCAGAAAACACCAAATCTTAAACTCTCCTTTTGGTAGAAAGCCCAATTGGTAGTCGTCTATGATTCAAAGCTTGTACTACACTATGGCTCCTCAAATTATATAATACCCACCATTAAGAGCGTGATTGTATATACCATCTTCTAAATTCTCAGTATCTTATGTCATCCCACGGGCATTTCCTAATATTCCTTTTTTAAATGTATGCTTTCCTGCCTTTGTAGACTGGCTACCCATAAACAATAGTTGCAGCTACGTGCTTTAACATTAAAGAGGAACATCAATACAGGATCCCAAAGTGATTAATAATCCAGAGTTTTAAACTGAGTAAGATAGTGTCATACTAATAGAGTGTCGAAGAGCCAGATGTTTTGCCTCTTAATAACTCAAATCATCAAGCAATGCCCTTTTTGCAGGCTATATTTGACACCCTGATTAACCTGACATCGGGACCTACCAGGTAGAATGACGTCCTGAGTATTCAAAATTGCAAAAAAAAATGTCACCCTATAGAGAAGACCCTCCACTTTCTGACTTAGTTGTAAGTAGCTTTTTCAAGGCATATAGCGGTAGAACTCAGTACTGCTAATACATCTAACCGGCAGACAATTGTTCCCTTCTGTAGCTATTGTCCCTAAATAAGACAGCGACATACCCATCCAGTGAAATAGAAAATATATCCGCCTTTCTTCCAAGAACATATAGGTCATGGTTAGATCTTAAACTCATCTTGGGTGTAGGTTCA
This sequence comes from Lissotriton vulgaris, assembly GCF_964263255.1. Taxonomy (NCBI): domain Eukaryota; kingdom Metazoa; phylum Chordata; class Amphibia; order Caudata; family Salamandridae; genus Lissotriton; species Lissotriton vulgaris. The sequence continues at coordinate 243,590,974 of NC_141696.1, read as the reverse complement.
AAATAGCACACACTTTAATGGTTGCACTCTAGGTGGCATCTTTATGGCTTTTGTCCTGACCTGGGGCGTTTTACTTCTTTTTCTTATTCTTCTCACCATCACACTTCTTTAGGTTTCTGATTCAAATGTGATGTTTTGCGAGTGGTCACATCTCACTTCTTAGCACATAAATGTATATTTTAGAAAAAAGCAACAGTTTTTTTGGTATTTGGTACAGCACAGAAATGTATATATTTATTGTATGTTTGCAGAGTCAATGAACCCCCAGTTTTTACTTGGAAATAGTATTTTCTCGGCCCTGATGAAGGTGATAACATCTTGCTTTCACCAAAACGTGGGTAGGCCAGTACCACACATCTGAGAATTCCATCTAAGTATCATGTCAAGGAAATGACCATTCAAAACCAAAATGATGGATTAATGCCTTTTGAATGTACATACATAGGACAAACAGAATTTCTGTAATAGGTTTCTGTCTCAAATGTGGTTTCTTTGTGAATATGTTTTCACAGAATGAGAGTTAGTATGCTTGAGAGGACTGAACGGGGAGATAGGTTGAATAACAGAATGGGTCTGATTTCACTTGTGTTTCTTTTTCTGTGGGGGTTATTGAAATAACTATCTTTGAATGGAGAAGTAACAGAATATGATGTCTCTTTCTTATCTTCAAATGCCACTGTAAAGATTTACTTGTCATGTATTTTTTGATGAACTAATTAATTTTATACAAAAAAAGCAAAAAGTATTTATATGTATATGAAAATACAAAAAATAAGAGAAATAATGTTTTTTGATAAATAAAACGCAATCTAAATGAAAGTTATTTCAAGTCCTTTCTCTGTGGTTTTGTGCCTATGCTGCATATCAAATATTGTCAGCAGAGCTATAGCCAAATTAGATAGGTTTTACAAGAGGTTTTTTTTTTGTATCTGCTCATTCCCCCTCCGGTTGGGCCTCGAAGAAATAGGGGGTACCTTAGCTTCATAGCAAAATCAACTGCGTTCCATTATGCAGTTTGCATGGACTTAACAAACGTTGAAGGCAAGAAAGGTGCCTTGGGACATATATGAGCACATCCTTGTTGTTTGCCCCTTTTAATTTGACTGACAAACAGCAATTTATGTCTATGAAAGATGCAACTTTTTCTCTGTTACATATTGAGAAGTTAGAACCTTTGCCTTTTTCTGTGGCCGAGGCAAATTCTGCTGTGTGGCTCATACATGGGCTAATAACATTACCTTTCCCTCTGTTCAAGTTCGAAGCTTGCATGAAGTACTATGGTATTGGCAGGTATGAACCTCTGGGTACCGCTTATCTCCATGAAGCTTGGTCACTACCATTTACCTATAGGTGCCTGAGGGAGGGTAAAGAGGTATATTTGATTGGTGAAGATTGCACCACAACTTCTGATCACTCGTTAGTGTGTAGGAATATCCAATTGCATGGCTCGTGTAATATGAATGTGCCTAACTTGGCCTGTGTCTTAAAGGTACACTGACGCCTGCAATCACACCCACATTCACATTACTAGCAAACTGTAGTCATTTACTTTTAAATAATGAGGATTGTTGTGGGAGGCTGGCAGGAATCCCTTACATCGTTACGGTCTCCCAATGTGTAGTTTGTTGTGAAAACGTAATGTTTCCTCCTCCACATGGGAAGCTGAATGTTTCCATCTAGCCGTCGATTCCGACCTTGAGAGCAGAGTTCAACAAGATGAGTTAAATAAGAGCTCTTTTGTCGCAGAAAGAAGTCGCCCTTACTTCTGCCCGTGAAACATTTGTCCTTCACGTGGCAAACACCCGCACAGAAGTGCGTGCCTTTTTTAAATACGGATCTGCCCCTGCATTTCGGGGAGTTAATCACCACCATCTTTAATGCCTCCTTGACCACAGGGCTGGCTCACTTTTTTGAAGTTGTTAGTAGTGGCCTTGTGACTTCTTTCCAGACTATATTTGGTGTATTCCCGGCATTTTTTCATTCGATTTTCTACAGCCTCTTTGGTGGATTTCCCTTGATGCTTGCTCTGGTTTCCGGAGTGCTTCTACTACTTTGTTTATTTCAAAATGGATGCACATGCTGTGCCACGAGACGATTTGCCCCAGCTGTTGCTGCTCCGCAACCAAATGCTTGGTTACAATGGAGCGCTGCCTCTGGCTACATTGAGTACGGATAATGGATTATCGTTTTGATTTTCCTTTTTCACATGCATCCAGCCTGTCTTTCATTGCCTCAGCTGCAATTTCGAATGGGCTCTGGATTTTTGTCTCTGCAGTACGGTGTCTCCCAAGGCAGATTATGATCAACTGATGAGCCCCTTAGTTGTTCATGAATTGCTTTGTTCTGGCGGAGGTATTATGGCCTTTGCAGCGATTCACTGAGTCCTGGGATGTTGAAATATTTTTTATTGGCACGCAGTTATATTGAAGTAAATCTGAGTTGTCCTCTGATGATACTAGAGGCTCCGGTTCCTGAGGAAAATTTATGTTCATTTCCGTTATTAAATTGGATGGCTGAAATGTTTTCAGATGAAAACAATGACTTCCTGTTGGAGGCTGTTGCAACGTACTGTGCATATCTCCTGTTGTAGTGAGGTGCATTTCCTACACTCTGTTATTCAAGACTGACGTCACATGTTGGACCTCAGATTTTTTTATTTTTTGGCTAATTTTATTTTTCACGCACGCATTTCTAACAATGAATGTTTAAATGGAAGCCAAAAGTGAAAAACATGGTGTGCACACCACCTCTGTCACATTATAATTAATTGCCCTACTGTTGGCAGTGCACCGGGAACAAAAGAAAACCAGGAAGTAGAATTACCACACGCATGACTACACAGCATGTCTTTTATGAACAATGGTTGAACTTCGTGAGGTTGCTACAATTTGGGACAAACACTCATATTTTAGTGTCCATCACGTTTTTCTAAACACATGATGCAGTTTTTTGTAGTGGATTATGGGATTTCAAGTGAGGGTTTAGGGAGTGATTAGAACCAGGTGCTCATTGTTGTGTGCATGGGGGGAGGAGGGTCAGCATTGAATGGCATAGTCATGATGGAGTGAGTGTATTTGCAATGAAGTAGAAGCTGGGAGGAAAATATTTTCTTGACAAGTACGTGTTGAATAATGGAGTGTGTGAATATCTGCTGGTTTGAATCAGGTGGGTGTAAATGAGTGTGACTGACAGAGCATTTAGCCAGGGAATGCGAGAAAGATGCATATGCAGGATAGTAGAGGAGAGAGTGTGATTAGAAATGTGAAAGATTGGGTGAAACTGATAGTACGTGCTTAGTAACACACGTGCAGTTGTTGTATTAATTACTTTATGAATGGGAGCGTGGGTTGAATGCAGGGAGGCAGAGGGGGGAGCGATTGGGACGATTATGTTCATGGGCACATGTTCGGTAGGAGGTGATATTGTTTAAACACAATTTAGTGTATGCGGGAAATAGAGCTGTTGGGCACACACAGGAAATAGTCAACAATAACCATGGGGGAATTTTGTTTTGTTTTGTCTTCGTGATTTGTATGGGTAACGTGTTGTACAGTTAGAAAGTTTCACAAATTCAAGAATCATTAATATAATGAATTGTGTATGTTTTATGGAGAATAATACAGTATGATGTGTTTTGTCTGAAATAATTCACTTGCAGTTTCCCCTGACGAAGGGCTATCACAAGCCCGAAATGCACTGGGTGATAATAAAGAAATGCTGTCTTGGATGAATCTTGTGGTTTGGTAGTATTCTTGAGGAGGTCCGGATGGTCATATTTTGAATATGGGAAATGTTGAACTGTATTTTAAAACAACCCACACAACTTCATTTTGTGTTGCCATGCTCTCGGCAACTTGGCGAAGAACTGCTTTCCACATCCCCGTTGAAATTTACACAACCCTCCCCGCTCCTTGTGGTTGAGCCGATTCCGAGAAGCTGCCTGGTTGCCTCACCCTCCCAGTCGTGCCAAAGACTCAGCTACATCCTGTCCAGCGTTGGTAACTCAGCCGGTCACAACTCCTGTGCCCCATGACCACGCCATCTGGTCAAGGAAGCACAAGGCTGTGCCCCGTGACCACACCATCCAATCAAGGAAGCACGAGTCTGCACCCTGTGACCACGCCATTGAGCAAGGGAGCATGAGGCTGTGGACATTGTGCAATAAGATGTCCCCTGGCCACGATTGCACCACAAGACTGACGAAGAACTTGTCAAATGAGGAACAAATCAAAATGTGGAACTGTGTATTGTGTAAATGGGCGTGGCTAGCGCTATAAGTATGTGTGTGCTGCGGATTGAAGCAGCAGTCTCCGTAGAATTGTCTTTGTACCATTCTGGGACTTCTGTCCTTAGCTCAAGCTAATAAATAACTTACTTCCCTCCACGACTGGTTGTCCTGGTCTCTTTGGTAATGTATGACTTGAACAAGGAGAATCCGTAGATTCTAAGGTGTGCCCTGCACCACTGGCTTTGACTCTCCTAGCGGGGGAGAGGTCTCCAAAAAGCTGGTTCTACAATTTGGCGCCCAACGTGGTGCGTCTTCGGTGGTCGTCATCAAGCCTGGTAGTTGTGAGGGGTACGTGATTGAATTCTAAGGGAGGCACGCAACTACATTGACAAAAAAATGTTGCCCCAGTTCTGGTTCCTAATCTTTGGAGATCAAGACCTTTGTGACCGTCGCAGTGTGATGGAAGAATAACGGTCGGGTAAGAGTGGGAGTGGCCGACTTCTTTGGTGAATTGTATTTTGGTTTTGGTATTTGATTCGACTTTTGCAAAAGCCGAAGCCAAGGGGTAAGTACAGTTGTATACTGAAAATATTAGATTTTGCCCTTTGTTGTCTGGAACCAGGATACACATCTAGAGATGCCTGGATTTAGTAAATTCCGGAAATGGTGTTGTTATTATTGTATGCTGGACTCCGCATTGGAGGAATCTTGTCCGATTCCTCCTTTGAGCACCCCTAACCATGAAGTCTATGTTAAACATGGTGTTAGCCCAATTATGTTTTCTTCACTTTGGCACAGATATACGAAAGGTAGTGCTGAATTACAATGGCCAATGTACGGTAGTTTTGAACCTCCTGTATTAGATAATTTAGAGGAAAAGTTGTTTCAAAGAAAAGCTAGACCTGCGATGTTTGATTCCTTTCGGGTTTGGCGCAAGGAGTCCAAACAGAGAGAAATCAAACTTAAAAAGAACGAAGCTAAAGTAATGCATATGAGTGTGATTCAGAAAGCCCAGAGTCATGATAATCAGAGAATAGAAGAGGGTATAGTAATACATGATAGATTAAATAGAATGCAGATAGATGGATGTTACGTTACAAAGAAGGTCCCTGAAAAGGCCCGGGACAAGGAGGATGACCCTCTCATGTCCTCCATGTTGAACACCCCTCCACCCTATACTCCCGCCATGTATCCGACCCTTAATCCCGCCCAATTGACCCCCACTACTGCTCCAGTTGCTGCCCCTGCCCTGGTACGTCCAATTCCTCAGCCACTTGTTCACAACGCTCCGACTGTTCAGGCCACTGTACCAATGCAAGTCCACCCTTCTTTTCCTCTTGTTGCACCTTCCACTGGTTCCGTACCTGTCCAACCTAATATGCCTTCAACTCCCGTTGCAGCCAACCCATTTCTGTTGAGAGTCATCGGACACCTTCCCCCAATGCAGGACTATTAGCGAATGCATGGTCAGTGGTCTGTGATTATATCCCTTATGCAACTCCGCATAGACCTCCCACTCCCAGATGACGCACCTTGCGTAGACTGATAGGTAGTACACAGGAACAACTGGCTATGAGTCAACAAGCTCGTGAGTGGATGGAAAATAACACTATGTACACTGCTCAGGATATATGGATGACAATGGATCAGTGGACACGCATTCAACAGATTGACATTTTTGTGAAATGTGTGACATACTGATTCAAATGTGGGAGGATTTTGTAGAATCAGGTCCACAGGAAGGTCTGTCTGACCTTCACCATAAGGTTGAAAAAGGGGACATTCAGGGCCCAGCACTATTATGCGATTTAATCACATTAGTAGCCTACAGAGACTCCTTATCTGGTGTTTCGTTAAATAAGGGTTTCCCAATGAGGGAGGTACAGCCTGTTTGGAGAGACCGCATATGGCAACCCTGAAATACCGGCAGGTTTTAGGCAGATGTGGGTCCATGTTCCTTGGAAAAGGTCTGACGTCCTCCAACTTAAAAACCAATAACCTGACCCACGTAAAAATCCAGCAAGTTATTATAAGGAATTGACTCAGACACTCCAATCTTGCGTAATGACTTTAGCAGATATAGACATGTTAATGGGACAAGTAGTACCGACTGAAGTATGGTCCAAAATACGCCATAATGATCATACAGAATATGGCGATACATGGAAGGAATTTGAGGAAGCTGACAGAGCTCGGACTGGTGGTGAGAAACCCGATCCCATAATCTTAGCCCTTCCGGCCCAGATACTAACTGCCATGCAAAAGATGTTGACACCTCACCGTATCAATTGGGACAGATTAGCTGCTTGAAAACAGAAGAACGATGAAAGTGTCTCTGACTTTTTCACGCGATTCGAAAGCACATTCGCCTACTATAGTGGACAGGACATGACCTTAGAGGGGGGACAGCGACTGTTTGTGGATACATTTGTGTCCAATCTATTACCAGAGCTTGGAACTAAACTAAAAATGTCAGAAAGTGCATGACCCATCTCCACCCCATCTGGTATTTTGACAATGACCCAGTACTATGAGAATAGGGAGAATGAAGAGCGAGATAGAATGGATAAAAAGAATAAAGACTTAAAGAGAAAAGTGTAACTCCAACAAGCATCCCGACCCAGGCCCAAAATAAGGTGCCCCTAAGATTCAACGAATAGCTCAGAGACCTGCCCCTGTAACTCCTCGCCCACCGCTGGGACCCAACCAGTGCGCTTATTGTCGCCAGGAGGGTCATTGACGCAACGAGTGTCAATTGTTGGCCCAGAACAACTCTGCCCCCACTGACCGCTTCACAGGACAACGTCCCCAGAGAGGACGAGGGCGAGGCGGACCTAGAACACAGTTACAGGACAGGTGCCCCCTTATGCAAGAGAATAGATTTGACACCACTTATTATGAGGACCGCATTTATTTTACTGAGGATTATGAGCCTGAAGAAGGGACGGGGTTCATGTCCCACTAGGATTGTCAAGGACAAGAGAAGGGACCCGTGCCTATTCCTGTTGACCAAAAGGGACTGTATGTCCATGTGACAACACTGGGCTCAAAGGAAACATTCTTGGTCGACACTGGTGCAACAAAAAGTTCTATTGCTAGGTCCAAAGTCCCTGGGGCCTCCTTGTCTGGCGCAAATAAAATTTCTGCAGGGTTTTCTGGCACCCCAGCATCTAGCCCCATTTCACAACCACTAGAACTAACGATAGGACCCTACATGATTGATTCCCCTTTGGTATTGACCTCCACATGCGGCGAAAATGTGTTGAGTTTAGATCTATTGAAAAGATTACATGCAACAATATACTGTTCTCCTGATGGGGTTTACATCACCATGGGTCCCCCTACCACACACCCAGTATATTTGGCCACCCCGGATCCCATTCCCAAGGACCTTCAGACTGTCCCTTCTGCTCTTTGGGCCCAAGGTGATACTGATGTTGGCCTTTGGTCCATACCCCCTTTCTCTGTTACCCTGAAGGAAAATGCTCGCCCTCCCCGACTTCCCCAATACAAAATGCCCACAGAAGGGGAAAGGGCATTACTCCAGATCATTTCTGAACTTGTTGACAAGGGTGTGGTTGAAGAGACAAGAGGAAATGTGTGCAATAGCCCAATTTTGGCTGTCCTAAAACGCACTGATCCTTCTAAGCCCCCTGTTTATCGTTTTGTCATTGATTTACGTGAGATAAACAAAAATAGTAGTACCCCAGTTTCCTGTGGTCCCAGATATCACCACCCTACTTACTATGGTTCCCCCGACTGCATGTTTTTTTCTGTGTCATTGACTTAAAAAATGCCTTCTTTAGTATTCCCGTTGATGAACTGAGTAGGGATCTTTTTGGATTCTCATTGGCAGGATGGAGTTTCCGGTTCTACAGAGCTCCACAAGGATATACAGAGAGCACCTCAATTTACAGTCAGGCCCTAAATGGCCAACTTGATTCCCTGACCCTACCCCATGGTACTGCACTACTCCGGTACGTTGATGATTTGCTTATAGCGGCAGATACCAAGGCATTATGTAAAGAAGCTACAATGAAATTGCTCCTGCATCTGGCACAGTTCAATCACAAAGTTTACCTCTCCAAACTCCAATATTGTAGACATGAGGTGACCTACTTAGGTCATCTCCTGTCGAAGGAGGGACGCTGCCTCACCCCTGAATGAATACAAACAATCACTACGATCAGCCCCCACCAAAAATCCACAAAGAGGTACGTGCTTTTATTGGTATCACCTCCTACTGCCGCCAGTGGATACCCAATTTTTCTTTACTCATTAAACCTTTATTGAGACTCACACTTAAAGATGTTCCCCACCCACTCCCTTGGACAAATGAGTGCCAGCATGCATTTGCAGAACTGAAAACAGCCTTGTGTTCGGCCCCGGTGCAAGGCACCCCTAATTATCAGAAACCCTTCACCCTTTTTGTACACGAGCATAATGGTTGCGCATTGTCAGTACTAACACAGGGGATAATCCGAGGGAGCGATTAGGTTATAACTGACAGCAAACACCGACCGCGGCGGACGGATCACATAAAACACCGACCGCGGCTGACGGATAACATGAAAGACCGCCACAGGCGGACGGTACTACATAAATTCCCTCCACCGCGGACGCAAACACCGCGGCAACAGGGGCAACCGCTGCACGACCTGCGGAGGGTCCGGCCGCATGATTAGGTTAACCCCGCAATCCCAACGGAACTCACCAGCTCCCACGACCGCCGCGGAATGATTGGAAAACGGAGCATGACTGCGGAAGGACCAAACGAACATCACCCCTGCCGTCAAACCGATTCTAAAATGGCGGAAGGAAGTAAATACAAAACACACAAAACAGGACACCCACCAATCTGAAACACCCACCACCAACAACTACACGCCCCCATGTTCACAGGGAGGGTGGGGGAGTGTGGGGGGGTAGGTCAAGCACTACAACTCCCAACAGGCCCCCATGTTCACAGGGAGGGTGGTGGAGTGTGGGGGAGTGTGGGGGGTAGGTCCAGCACTACAACTCCCAACAGGCCCCCATGTTCACAGGGAGGGTGGTGGAGTGTGGGGGGTAGGTCCAGCACTGTAACTCCCAACAGGTCCCCTTGTACACAAGGAGGGGGGTGGAGTGTGGGGGGGTAGGTCCAGCACTACAACTCCCAACAGGCCCCCATGTTCACAGGGAGGGTGGTGGAGTGTGGGGGATAGGTCCAGCACTACAACTCCCAACAGGCTCCCTTGTACACAGGGAGGGTGGTCGAGTGTGGGGGGGAGTGTGGGGGGTAGGTCCAGCACTACAACTCCCAACAGGCCCCCATGTTCACAGGGAGGGTGGGGGAGTGTGGGGGGGGGGTAGGTCCAGCACTACAACTCCCAACAGGCCCCCATGTTCACAGGAAGGATGTTGGAGTGTGGGGGATTGTGGGGGTAGGTCCAGCACTACAACTCCCAACAGGCCCCCATGTTCACAGGGAGGGTGGTGGAGTGTGGGGGAGTGTGGGGGGTTGGTCCAGCACTACAACTCCCAACAGGCCCCCTTGTACACAGGGAGGGTGGTGGAGTGTGGGGGAGTGTGGGGGGGTAGGTCCAGCACTACAACTCCCAACAGGCCCCCATGTTCACAGGGAGGGCAGTGGAGTGTGGGGGAGTGTGGGGGGCAGATCCAGCACTACAACTTCCAACAGGCCCCCTTGTAAAAAGGGAGGGTGGTGGAGTGTGGGGGAGTGACGGGGGGTAGGTCCAGCACTACAACTCCCAACAGGCCCCCATGTTCACAGGGAGGGTGGTGGAGTGTGGGGGAGTGTGTGGGGTAGGTCCAGCACTACAACTCCCAACAGGCCCCCTTGTACACAGGGAGGGTGGTGGAGTATGGAGGAGGGTGGGGGGTTGGTCCAGCACTACAACTCCCAACAGGCCCCCATGTTCAAAGGGAGGGTGGGGGAGTGAGGGGGGGGTGTGGGGGGTTGGTCCAGCACTACAACTCCCAACAGGCCCCCATGTTCACAGGGAGGGTGGGGGAGTATGGGGGAGTTTTCCAGCACTACAACTCCCAACAGGCCCCCATGTTCCGTCCCACAGCAAGATGGAGTCCGCCTACCATGTGCTGACCACTGCATCTCCCTCTTCAAACTCATACGTAGGTACCCTTCTTCATAGGGGCACCATCCAATAGCAGGACAGGCCCACACATATCCAAGTATTGTCTCCCCACCTCCCCACCACCATGATGCCCAGTACTGTGTAACACACCAATTTGATGACACCAACAACCATGTCCTCATGCCCTACAAAATTGAAATGTTACAACAAAAAACCTGTCATGTCCACAGCATTGATTTCCATATGCTTGTCCCTCAGGTGACCGTGAACTGACAGGAGAAACCAGCAGCTGCCAGCACCAGTCGCCCACCTCACATCATGGACTCTCAGGTGATGATCCGGTGGACATCTCGGGTGCGGAGGACGATGCCGGCCCAACTACACTACCAGGGCCATCAGGCTCACAGGACAACCCTGGCTCCACCGCCATCAACACTGGACCAACAGCAACTACTGCCACTGTCACCTGTGCAGCTACCACCACCACCACCACCACTCCTGCCACTGATATCCTGCCTGACCCATCGGACGATGATGGACCAGCAACATCACAGGCTAGCAGGGAGAGTGGACGGGTGAGGACACAGGTGACGGCCCAGGTCACAAACAGGAGTGTAGCTGCAAGGCGAGGCCGTGAACAACACCCAGCCCATCCTAGGACAGAGATATTGGATGCTATTGCCAGAGTGGCAGCCTCCTATGAGCGGTCGCAGGCACAGGCCAATCGTGCCCACCAAGACTCCATAGACACCTGCCAACTGTTGTGGTCAGTGGACATCCGTTTGGGACAAATAGTTGACATCATGGAGCAGCAAACAGCTCTTTGGAGGGAGTGGTTATCCCACACCACACCACCTCCCCCTCCCCCAAGTGGCCAGCGGGATAGGGCACAAACCCCACCTCCCCCTCCCCCAAGTGGCCAGCGGGACAGGCCACCAACACCACTGCCACCATCACCTGAGGCCACTGACAGGGAGGTTGCCCCAGAACAACCAGCCCCCACAGCTGGCACGGCTCCGGCTCCAAGACGGAGGGGCCGTCCAAGGCTGGATCCAGCTCACAGCAGTGGCAATGCACCAACCACCAGCTCAAAGAGGGGCCACCACTGACTTCACCCTTCCTTGAGCCTGGCATTCACTCTGCGAACTATCCTGCACCAAAAGGCCAAGCATTGGCACACGTCTGTTGGACTAGGTGTACATCACACAATGTGGTGTCCCCATGGTGTTTTCATCTGATATGACCTTCAACTCTCACTTCCCCACCAACACCTTTTTGTAAATATGCACTAACAGTAATCCACACCCTGTAAAGAAAAACCACGTAAACACTCAATGCTGTGTGACCTCCATGTTTCATTCAAAGGTTCGTCTTAGTACTTGTCATTACCAGGTGCAGGTATCAATGTACTTGACAATCATGTCTCTGTGGGAATGACTTAGGGATAATGAGACAACAACAAGCACAGGTCAGGAAACTGATTCACAACCATCACACCACAACATACAGCAACATCCCACAAACCACACTCATCTCAAAGTAAGTGGATCACAGGACACACATCAGGGAGCATTGGACGGACACCATCTCCCACACCCATTTGCAAACAGAACATACCAGAACAGGCACCATCCACACACCACATCCACACATCACCAGCTAACATACATCATGCTTTGAACACCAGCACAAGAGGTAGGTACTCACATTTAACTAAAGTAGCGAGCAATGAGCTGACGCCTCTGTTCCACACCTTCTTCCTCCCCACTATCCTCATCACTGGACATAGGTGGTATGGGAGGCGGAGCAACCTGTTGGTCTGCAGGGTCCATGATCAGTGCAATGTTGTTGTGTAAGGCCAGGTTGTGGAGCATGCAGCAGGCAACCACGATTTTGCATACTTTTCCGGGTGAGTATGGCAGGGCCCTTTCGGTTTTATCAAGGCAGCGAAACCTAGACTTCAGCAGTCCAAACGTACGTTCCACCACCCTACGTGTCCTCTCATGGGCATCATTGTAGAGCATTTCTCCTGGGGTAGTTGGATTCCGTAGGGGCTCAGCAGCCATGGTCGGTTTGGGTATGCAGAGTCGCCTAGGTGGGGGGATGACAGACACATACATCATTACCAGGGTTGGTGGTAATAGCATGTCACACATACAACACAGTAGTCATCACAGCAAACTCACCTACAAGCCAAGCACGTTCTTGATGCAAATTAGCCATCAGTTGGGGGACAATGCTGCTCCGCAGGATGTGGGAGTCATGTGCGGACCCTGGAAACCTGGCACACACATGGGAGATGATGTTGTCAGCCAGGCACAAAACTTGCACATTAATAGAGTGGTAGTGCTTCCTATTACGATAGACGGATTCACGTGCCTGGGGTGGAATCAGACCAATATGTTTCCCATCAATGGCACCCACTACGTGTGGGATCTGGGCCAGGGCATAGAAGTCACCCTTCACTGCAGGCAGCTCTTGCGGACGTGGGAAATGGATGTAATCATCCTTGTAAGACATCATGGCATCCAGCACATCCCGCAGTACCATGCTGAACATGGATTGGGACATCCCCCCGGCATGTCCAACTGTGTACTGGAAAGTGCCAGTTTGCTGTGGGTTTAATTGCTCCTGGATATGGCCTGTGTGGCTGAAGATAAGGTGACAATTGGCCTACAAGGTCCTGCAACCTACGTCTGTCCAGCCGGAATTTGCGGATTACCTCCTCGTCAACCATGTCCTCCAGCACAGTGTATGGTCGTCTGGTCGATGCACATTTGGAGCCCTCCTGTGTGGGAGTACATGGGAGCAGACGTCAATTCACCAACAATGCACTTCTGGGCCACACCATCAAATCTTGACCAACACAATACAAATTATACATGTAGCAGACACTGATTGTATGTGTGATGTGACCAAAATATAAGGCACTACAGCTGACTACACACACACTGTAGATCCAGAAAAAACATCCGTTGTGCTTAAATGTCGAAGATCACTTGCAGACATGTTGAAAGGACTGCCAACATCACATGACAGATTGCCCAAGTGTGGAAAAGCGTCGCCACAGACACACCATGATGTGCACACACAACACGAACATGGACCACACCCTGATTGTCATCATGCACCCATTACCCCACCTACAATGCTCTGCATCCTCACATGACATGCATGGGCATACAACAAGCGACACACATACGCATACCCAGTATGCATGTATACCAGCATCAATGCGACTTGCACACACAAACCACACACTCACGATAGCTTCTGGAGGTGGGTACACAGCCTTGCTGTACTGTGTAGAAGTGTACCAATAGAAATGTGTGACCTCAAAACCAAGACGTAAACACATAGCCATGCACATGTGACGCAACTTGGGCTCACATCACAGGCCCAAGTTCAACACTGGCTAGGTCAATAGTATGGCCACACATGTTAACAATGGACAAAACTGGTACACGTGTGCACGTGCCATTGACATGACATAATGAATACTGTCGATTTCCGGACATGTCCTGACACACATGTACAACTATCAACATAACATGTGTGTGGAGACATGCATTGTGTGTAGACACGACATCCGGGTACGCCTTCCCCCAACACATGAGATGATCCTTGACACTGCAATAGTGCATTACATTTGCTGAGTTGACAAGGACCATCACGGTCACACCCCGCAAACAGCATGTGCGCACTACCAAGACGGTGCATCATTTGAAATTCATCACTCACTGGCATCGCAATGGCGGAGCACACATTCCGCGTTGGCATGGCAGGCTAACACATACATTTGAATGGACAACTCGAAATTCCAGTTGTTATCCCCCCTTACAATCACGTAGCAGCACCCACCGCACACCGACGGGCCTGGCCGCACACCCACCGCCGGGTGCAGGCGGTGGGTGACTGGCGGGTGCAGGCGGTGGTGAACTGCCCTGTGTACAGATATCAGCCTGGCATGGTTGCCCCTGGCCGCTCAGCCACCGTGGGGTGCAGATGGTGGTGACTGGCGGGTGCAGGTGGCGGTGAACCGCCCTGTGTACAGATATCAGCCTGGCATGGTTGCCCCTGGCAGCTCAGCCAGCGCCAGGTGCAGGCGGTGGTTGACCGCCGTGTGCAGGTGGTAGGTGACCACCGGGTGCAGGCGGTGGGTAACCGCTGGGTGCAGGCGGTGGGTAACCGCTGGGTGCAGGCGGTGGGTGAGCACCGGGTGCAGGCGGTGTGTGAGAGGCCAGGGGCAACCATGCCAGGCTGATAACACTACACAGGGTGGTCATCCACCGCCCGCATCCGCGGTCACCCACCGTCTGCACCCAGCGGTCACCCACCGCCTGCACACCACGATCAACCACCGTCTGCACCCGGTGGTGGGTGAGCGGCCAGGCCCGGCGGTCTGCGGTGGGTGCTGCAATGTGACTTTAATGGGGGGTTACCAACTGCCATTCCCACTTGCACATTCAAATGTATGTGTTAGCCTGCCCCGCCCCCGCGGAATGCGTGCTCTGCCATTGCGACGCCAGTTAGTGTTGAATTTCAAATGACGCACCATCGTGGTAGCGCGCACATGCGGTTGCCGGTGTGTGACCGTGACGGTCCTTGGACATGTAGCCAATGGAAACAGGTTACGCGGGGCGCGTAAGCGATTTCAAATAATAGCGGAAGCCGTGCACAGCTAACAGCAGGGCCAGTCATTGGCTGTTTTTGAAGGAGGCAGCCCGGGAAAACCAATTGCTGCAGACGTGTGCCACTGATATCAGGACAGGGCCCTATATATGTGTGAATCTCTGGAGCACACATCCACTGCTTCCAGCCACTGCTGCCTGCACCCATCACCTCTACCTTCTGCTGCTGACCAGTCCACCAACTGCTGCTTGCAACCATCACCTCTACCTGCTGCTGCTGACCAGTCCGCCAACTGCTGCCTGCAACCATCACCTCTACCTGCTGCTGCTGACCAGTCCGCCAACTGCTGCCAGCACCCATCACCTCTACCTGCTGCTGCTGACCAGTCCGCCAACTGCTGCCTGCAACCATTACCTCTACCTGCTGCTGCTGTCCAATCCTACAACTGCTGCTGTTGAGTCAAAGTCAGGGACCCTGCCATGTCGAGAGTGCGAGAGATCCGGTCTTGTTCCTTCACCGCAGCGGATCTCAATGTCCTTGTGGACGGTGTGCTCCGCCACTATGACCGGCTCTACGGTGCCCCCGGACAGGTGGTAAGTGCAGTGGGGGACATGTTGTTGTGCATGAGGTGGTCACTGACTCCTTGCTTCTGCAATCTTGGCGGTGTGCTGTGGGACCTTCACATGTGCTGAATTGCACATGGCTGCTGCAGGATACGTGTTGCTCCGATCTGTGTGGCTGTCCATATGTCCACTGACTTTCCCATTTTGTCTCCCATCATGGTAGGTCAAGCTGCACCTTCGCAAGGCCGTGTGATGTACGGGCAGTGGGGGTGTGCAATAGGCGACACACACACTGCCACAAGCGCTGGGACGACATCTCGAGGCTCAGCAAGAATGTGGCGGAGATGACACTGGGGCAGATTCCACGTACATCCCGGCTTACACGACACACCATGACCCCTCTGATGCTCCGTATCATTGTAGTGACGAATCCTGACCTGTCCGCCCGGTTGAGAGGGGATCAGCAGCAAACTAGCGGTAAGCAGACTGAATGTCTTTGTGACTTGTGAGTCCACACATGTATTTATGCCAGACGCAGTAGTGACATCCGTGGTGTGTATGTTGTGCTGCAGTAGCATGTTGTTGCCATTATCGGAGTGTGCGTTGGCATCCATGTCAGCCAGGTGGACATACCAGTTGCATTGTAGTGCAGGGTCCCAGGACATGCCCTTGAGGTCTGTGTTCTCATGGCGACACATGTGTGGTGGTCGGCATGCACTTGCCCTGCTAGTTAGAAGTACATGTTTCACAGGCACCCCCGGTTCTTTGACATGAAGATGTATGGTAGGGGTGGTTCTTGTGCAGGATGGGGGCTACATGTTGGTCAGCAGTCAAGGTGTTTTGTTTTTGCAATTTTCAGTATGTGAGTGTGGCACTTACGTATACCTCTTTTCTCTCTTTCAGCTTTGGCCCAGGGCACTGACCCACAAATGACAGAGCTCAGTGGTGGCAATGCATCAGAATCCGGAAACACACACACGCAGACTGAGACTGAAGAGAGCAGCCCCGGAGAGGTGGACAGGACTGTCCCTGAGGACTCACATGTGGAGACACCATTGTCCTCATCTTCAGACGGTGTTGGTGAGTCAGCACTGTTGGTAGACACAAGGAGTGGGCAATCTACACCTTCAGTCAGTACACAGCACACAGGGCCAACACTTCCAACAACTGCAACAAGTACTGCTCGTGCTCGCCAGAGTAATGGGAGCAGAGTGGCCTTCGGTGCAGGCACCGCTGCCCCTGCCCCTGTGACCAAAAATGCCCTTTGTGCTGAGGCGGTTGATCTGCTGCGACAGCTGGGTGTAGGGCAGAGCAACATGATCAATGCATTGCTAGACCACGATAGGAAGTTGGGGCAGGTGGTAGCATTCATGGAGGGGATGCATGGCGAAGTTGCTGGTCTACACAGAACAGTTCAGTCGGTAACCAGCACAGTGTCTGCAGCCATTCAAAATTCGCAGGCACAAGCTTCTACTTCAGTTCCCCCATCCACACCACTTGATGTGTCAGCGGAGAGTGACATTTCTGAGCAGGGCTCATTTTCTGAATATTGCACTAGAAGCAGCCACAGGCAGAAAGGCAGGGCACGGAGGGCACAGACACCATCCCCTAGGATAGGGAAATCTTTCACAGACCACAACATCAGCTACCCTGGAGTGGAAACACAGGATAATCAAGGGGTGTTGGGTGACAGGGATTCACATCTAACACAGGCATCCCCTTCTAATGGTACTCCCAGAGCAAGGGCACCTCCCAAGGCCAAGGACACTCCCAAGGACAAGGACACTGCAAAGGAAAGGGCACCTCCCAAGGCCAGGGACACTCCCAAGGACAAGGACACTGCAAAGGAAAGGGCAACTCCCAAGGCCAGGGACACTCCCAAGGACAAGGACCATGCAAAGGAAAGGGCACCTCCCAAGGCCAAGGACACTCCCAAGGACAAGGACACTGGAAAGGAAAGGGCACCTCCCAAGGCCAGGGACACTCCCAAGGACAAGGAGCATGTAAAGGAAAGGGCACCTCCCAAGGTCAGGGAGACTGCAAAGGACAAGGACACTGCAAAGGAAAGCGCACCTCCGAAGGCCAGGGGCACTGCAAAGGACAAGGACACTGCAAAGGAAAGGGACACTACAATGGACTGGGACACTACTAAGGACAAGCCAACTCCCAGGGACAGGGCACCGCCCATGGTTCAGGCACATTCCAGAGACAGGACACATCCTACAGGCAAGGCACCTCCCAGGGACAAGGGTTCTCCCATGGGCACGAGCACCATCAAGGACAGGCATACATCACCCCTGGATGCCCTGAGGCTGATGTTGGAGAAGGAACGTAAAACACATGTGTCAGCGGTGGAGTCCCCCATACCTCTACCCCCATCCACACCCCGCAGAAGCAGAGGAAGGAGTACACTGTTGTTGCATCCTCATTACACATGATGCAGAGGGCAGAAGGCAGGGCCACAGCAAACGTCAAGCAGGGTCCAGCACGTCCCCAGAGAGCAGACCCACACCAGCACATGATCCACCTTTGATGGGTGATGTTCATGATGAGGCTACACCACTTACCAGTCCAGTCATGTCCAGGGTACCATTCCATATACCAAAGAAACGGAGACATACACCTGTGACACCTGCCCACCCCAATGTCGCTCAATAACAGCTGTCCCCAGCTCCAAGAGCCACCCTGCCTCCTGGCCCATACAGCCCTGTGGCTCATCATTTCAGTGGTCTTAGTGGGTCAGTTGCAGTTCACTCTCAAGTGTCAGATAGTGGCACTGTGTCTGTTGTTCGCTGTCATGCCTCATGTAGTAGCACTGTGTCAGTTGTGCCCTCTCCTGTTTCAGGCACTACCAATGTGTGTGTCCGCCACTCTCATGTCTCAGATGCTGGCATGGTATTTGTTGGTCACTGTGAACTGTCATGTCCTGGCAGTGTGTCTGGGTCTATGGCTCATGTGTCAGTCACTACATCTGTGGCTGTGTCCCACACTCCTGTTTCTGGTGCTGGCAGTGTGTCTGGGTCTATGTCTCATGTGTCAGTCACTAGAGCTGTGGCTGTGTCTCACACCCCTGTTTCTGGTGCTGGCAGTGTGTCTGGGTCTATGTCTCATGTGTCAGTCACTAGAGCTGTGGCTGTGTCTCACACCCCTGTTTCTGGTGCTGGCAGTGTGTCTGGGTCTTTGGCTCATGTGTCAGTCACTAGAGCTATGGCTGTGTCTCCCAATCCGGTATCAGACACTGCCACTGTGTCTGAGGCTACTAGGTCGAGCACTCCACCAGATTCAGTGCTGTGAGGTGTAGCTCAGATCACTCGCATGTCATTTTACTTGGTGTGTAGATAGTCCATTTTAAACAGCCTTGCATTATTTATGTCCATGGGCTGGGCCGCTTGACACACGTCCTTGTGCTGCCTCAGATGTACCTGTTCTTTGCCATGGATGGTTGATGCTCTGTGCCCCTCTCATGTGCTGCCTCTGATGTACCTTCTCTGTGCCATGGACTGTTGATGCACTTAGCCCCTCTCATGTGCTGCCTCTGATGTACCTGCTCTGTGCCATGGCCTGTTGATGCTCTGTGCCCCTCTCATGTGCTGCCTCAGATGTACCTGCTCTGTGCCATGGACTGTTGATGCACTTAGCCCCTCTCATGTGCTGCCTCTGATGTACCTGCTCTGTTATGGACACTGCCCTGTTGCTGTTAGGATGCTGCATTGTGCCCTCTCATGTGCTGCCTCTGATGTACCTGCTCTGTTGTGGACACTGCCCTGTTGCTGTTAGGATGCTGCATTGTGCCCTCTCATGTGCTGCCTCTGATGTACCTGCTCTGTTACAAACACCGCCCTTTTGCTGTTAGGATGCTGCATTGTGCCCTCTCATGTGCTGCCTCTGATGTACCTGCTCTGTGCCTTGCCATGGACTGTTGATGCACTTAGCCCCTCTCATGTGCTGCCTCTGATGTACCTCCTCTGTGCCTTGCCATGGACTGATGATGCTCTGTGCCCCTCTCTTGTGCTGCCTCAAATGTACCTGCTCTGTGCCATGGACTGTTGATGAACGTAGCCCCTCTCATGTGCTGCCTCTGATGTACCTGCTGGCGGACTGAAAAAAGGCATTTTCCGCCTACTTCATGCCGGCGGACGTCCTTCCGTCCGCCATCCTAATGACCCCCACAGTGTTTTGGTGACAGACAACGCCCCTGTGCATATTTTTCAGCAGTTCTAGATCCCGTAGCCCGCGCACTACCCAGCTGCTTGAGAGCAGCAGCTGCAGCTGCCATATCCATTCGCCAATCTGCCGGCCTGGTCCTTGACACTGCACTTACAGTTATGGTTCCTCATGCAGTTGACACTTTATTAAATAGGACAAAAACACAACACCTTACTAAAGCACGTTTGTCCGTATAGGAATTGACTCTCTTAGCCAGTCATATCACCATCGCCGCTGCACTACGCTCAATCCAGCCTTATTGCTACCCTTTGTTAATGATGACACTAGTCCTGATCCACATGATTGTGTCCTCCTGATGGAGGAAGAAACGAAAGGCCATGTGGATTTAACTGACACACCCTTAACTGACCCTGATGGTACCCTGTACATGGATGGTTCTTGCTTCAAACTTTCTGATGGCAGCACAACTGCTGCCTATGCCATCACCACGTTACAGACAGTAGTAGAGAGTGAGAGAATACCTTACCAATCAGCCCACACTGCTGAGTTAGTGGCACTAATCAGAGCTTGTGAACTAAGTACAGGGATGGGTGTCAACATCTACACTGACAGCCAGTACGCCTTTGGCGTAACCCATAATTTTGGGTGACTATGGGCTGAGAGGGGATACTTTACTTCTCACGGCACTAAGATACAGCATGGTCATGTGGTCAGCATGCTGTTAGAAGCATTGACAAGTTTTCAAGTTTAAATACTTTATTCGACAAAATTGTCATAAAAGCATGTGTCCCTAAGCTAAACAGAATAAATACTAATCTAGAATGGTTAAAAAAGATATTAAATTCCATACAGTTTATACTTTGTTGACGAATAACTCAATAAAAACGTACATTTATAAAATAGGGTCACAGCACAAAGTTTAAAAAGGGTAAGATTTGGTAATTCATTAGAGTTTTAAAGTGTGCGTGCGTATTATCCATGCCCACCCCATGTATTTAGCTACAGCAATTGCAAGGTTAGGGGCACTATTTGATTTTAAAATCCTTAAAGCCTCTAAATATTTCCTTGTCCCCAAATTTCTACATGCTGGCTTCAACCATCTGTTCCTTGGGGCAGCATATAAAGGGCATACAAATAGAAAATGTGGGATGTCCTCTACATGTGTTTTACAGTAAAAACAAGTGTTTACATTGTCAGGAGACCATTTGACCGTGAAAGCATTTAGGGGTAAAGAGCCAATTCTAAGCTGGAAATACAATTTCCTATCTAGAGGCTTAGAGATCAAGTCCCAGCACTGTTCAAGTTTAGGAGTAGTTTTAACTTCCAGAAACTGGGATGTCAGCACAGATGGTTGATTGGAAGTCAATGCAGCGTTATTTATCATGTCCCAGTACAATTTTTTCAATGTAGTCTTTGATGGAAAATCATCTGGGTCTACTGCAGACCACAAGTGTTCAAGGTGCAGTTTTTGGAGTAATTTCCTCACTTCTTTGAGCCAAAGTACTTTATGGAAAGTGTCAGAGTTATCAACATCCAAAAGGGCAGCTGCGTAATGACTCAATTCAGGAGTAGTTTTTATACGCCTCCAATATAGGAGGGGACGCAGTCTGACCATATCCTCGATCTTTTTCCTCCCAAGATCATAATGAAGTGGGGTCGAGGGGGTGCTCTGTGGGACACCAATTATGCGCTGAAGAAATTTATTTTCTGCAACTACTAGTGTGTTCAAATTGGTGAAGCCCCATAATTCTGATCCATAAAGACATGCACCCAGCACTTTCATACCATAAATCTCCATTATAGGCTGGATTGATTTTGTGAATGAAGATTTGTGCTTTTGGGCTATTGCCCCTGCCAGCTGATTAAATTTTAGCACTACAGAATCCATGTGGGATCTCCAGTTCATGTTAGCATTTAGAGAGATGCCTAGGTAGGTAAAAGCGTCCACTTCCTCCAGGAAAGCCCCATTGTAGATCATTTTCCCCTTGAATTTCTTAGTGGGATTCAGATTCATAAATTTAGTCTTTGATGTATTTATTTCCAAGCCCCGAATCTGACAGAATTCACCAAAAGCGTTTATTGTCTTTTGTAGACCGCTAGGGGTCCGCGAGACCAGCAAGGTGTCGTCTGCGAACATTAGTACTGGAACTCGCTTCCCATCTAATAGTGGAGCATCCGTCGGAAATTGCTTCAAAAAGTCAACTATGCCATTGATGTAGAGAGAGAATAAGGTGGGGGCCAGGACACAGCCCTGTCTCACGCCTCTCTCGACAGGGAAGGATTCCGTAACATCTCCCTGGGCACCCCACCTAATCCGGGCGTAGTTGTTCTCATGCATCCTTACAAGCAAAGTTAGTAGTTCAGGGCTTATTCCGAGATCCCTTAAGACAACCCAAAGTTTTGGCCGGGGAACTAGATCAAAGGCTGACTTCAGGTCAACGAAAACAGCAAACAGAGGACCATTTAGCAGGGTTACGTTTTTCCAGTATATAGTTAAAAAGTGGAATACCTGGTCGACAGAGCTAGTTAGAGGGCGGAAACCAGCTTGGTACGGGGAGAGGATGTCCTTATCAACTATCCAGGCTTGTATTTTGTTTTGTACCATCCTGCCCATCAGTTTTTGGGCGCAATCGATAAGGCTGATGGGCCTGTAGTTACTTGGTAAAGCCTTATCCCCTTTTTTGTAAACAGGTATTATTTCCGCTCCTTTCCATGTTGCTGGTATCTTTGCCCCTTGTGCAATGGCATTACCAAGCCATACAAAGTATTTACACCAGCTGTCCCTGTCCGATAAAAACACATCTGCCAGTATTCCATCAATTCCTGGCGCCCTACCTCTGGTCACTCCATCCATTGCCTCGTGTACATCTTTCAGTGAAAATAGTTCGTTGGTAAAAAATACCCTTGCTGGAGGGGGAACAATTTCCGAACCTGAGTTGCCTGCATATTGGGGTTTAAAAAAGTCTACCCAGGCCTCCTTTGCTACATGATTTTTCGGGCAATCAGCTATTCCCCCTGAGCCCCACTTTAATATGGCCCAAAACTCTTTCTGGTGTTTGTCAACACATGCTTTCTTCAGGTCTAACCAAAGGTTCTCATCCCACCGTTTTTTTGCCTTGATTTGTGTTTTTCTATATTCGTCCCTAGCATTTAAAACTCCTATTTTAGATCTCAGCGCTGTACTGACATTTTGTCTCCCTATTCTGCAGGATTGGTCGTACCATCCCCTCTTTATGGGTGGTCCAGTACCCTTCCTCCTCTTGGTTGTTTTAAAGAATAGCTTCTGTATGTTAGCAAAAAACTTTGGCTGTGACTCTTCAATTAATAGTTTAAAATTTGTATCATTCATAAAAGCCTGTAGTCTGGTTACTTCATCAATAACTAACCCCTCAAGGGCCTGCCTATCCTCTGTGTTGTCTACCAAAGTTATCCATTTAATGTGACAGAGATTGTTAGATGAAACAACATCTAGGGTCGTAAGATTCCTAGCCGGGTTTTCTGAAGTTACTCTTTGTTCCATGTTGAAGAGCAAAGACAAGGGGTTGTGATCCCTCTCCAACCTTGGAATGACCTGCATATCGACCACTTTATACCAGCCTCTAACATCTACAAAAATGTAATCTATCCTGCTACTTGATCTTAGGTTATCAAAGGTATGCCTACCCTGTAGGTCAGAAGGGGTGCGGCCATTGGCTGCCCTCAGTCCTCTGGATAGGCATAAGCTTTTGACCTGGATTGCTACTTCTGTCCACTTTTTTACCAGCGGGAGGTCTAACTGGGGAATTCCCCATTTGGTATCTTCCTCTTGTGTCAGATCGTTATCCTCACAGCCTAAAGGTTCAAATGTTGTGTTTAGGTCTCCACCCACCAAGATAGTGT
Source organism: Lissotriton vulgaris (assembly GCF_964263255.1). NCBI lineage: Eukaryota > Metazoa > Chordata > Amphibia > Caudata > Salamandridae > Lissotriton > Lissotriton vulgaris. The sequence continues at coordinate 243,567,410 of NC_141696.1, read as the reverse complement.
ACTGCGTAGGTAGCATCTCTAAGTCATTATCTAGAGCACCTATTACATCAGAAAATGTGCCCCCTTGGGTTCCCCTTGCATAGATATTATATATTGCCAGCTTGTGACCGTCAACCCAGGTGAGTACAATAGAAAGTAGGTCACTATTAATGATATGGCTCTGCTTGATGGTACATTGCAGAGATTGGCGTATCCATATAGCTAGACCCCCAGAAGGGCGTCCCTTGATATTCTTTTTCGCAGGCACGTGGAAATTTAAAAAGCCCTGGCGAAAAACTGGTAACACTGACCATGTTTCCTGCAGCAAAATGATATCATAACGGTCAATGAACTCACACCAATCTGGAGTCTCTATTTTATGTTGGATACCCGCAATATTCCATGAAATGAACTTAATGCTACCTTCCATTTCCATATTCCTCTCATTTGAGGGAATAGTCTGGTTAAAGGGGAGCGCACGAGGTGGAGAAATAACTTCTACAGCATCAATACTAGTATGAACAACTAGTAAGTTGTTCACCACTGCATTGAAGGTGTGATCTCTAGGGTCAGGTATCTTGCCCTCACAACAATCTGTTCCTGATATCGTAAGAGTACTATTGTTTCCATGTTTGACCTCTACATCCTTAGTATTCCCTAAACTCCTCGATTTTTCCAGTCAATCACATTGGCTTAGGCCTGAAAGGGCTGTGAACCTGTTTTCGATCGAGATGCCCCAATTATTTTTATTTTCAGGGATTTTGGCTTTTCTTATTACAGGGTTCCATTTCGTTTTCAGCAGTGTTGGATTTAGAATATTTCCCTTTTTTATATAAAAAAAATCCAACGTTAGTGGCACTATTTCGGTGGATCTACGCTGAGGGGGATATATATTAGCTAGAATGTTTGGTAAAACTTCTGGGTCTGAGAAATGTAGCACCACACAATCCCCCTTGAATTTTTTGATGCCACCCCCGATCCATTAAACTCTTCTAGCTTTGACTACTTCCTGTGCCAACTGATCCCTGCCTCCTGGTTTGAAAGCCATGTTCTTTGATAAACAGTGGAGTGATTTATTTATCAAAGAAGGGATGTTCTCTACTTGCCCTGGTTCTAATTGAGGAACATTTGCTAGGACCAATATTAATGGGGAAGCTTCCACTATTAGTTCGACTGGCCCCTTCTCTATGTTGTCAAGATCTCTTGTGCTTCTAGAGCTGGGCCCTGCAGGATCCTCATCAATAATAACTGGATCTGGGTCTCTCGATCCCTCCCCCCCCTTGAGCAGGCCTCCTCATGGTATTCTGGGAAGTATTTGCAGAAAAGTCTGACCCAAGTGCAATTTTAGTAGTTTTTGGGTCAGCTATAGCTGAATTTAGCAAAACAGTATTTGATTTTTCTTCTGATGTTTTTTTGCAAAAGCACTCCCAGTCTATTAACCTCTTCTGTGAGCTGGTCTATTTTGCTTAGGAGTGGTTTGGTAATAGTTTTAATTTTATTATCTATGGCATTCAGCAGCTTCTTAAATTGGTCTTCATCCAGATGAACCTTTCCTCCCACATTACTCCTAGTATCATCTCCAGTATTTCCCTGGGGGGAAGCGTCAGGGCCTTTTTACCTGATCGAAGACCACCCCGTTTAGGTATATTCTTTCCCCCCCCCCTTTCTTACTCTAGGAGCTGGGACCGGTTTAGGGGTTTCCTCTTCTAGAGTAATAATGTCAATGTCAGTTGTGCTTTCGGGAGCTGGTTCATTGATTGCTACTAGTAGTTGGGTCAAAGGGTTGTTATCTGGGGTCTGAAACACCTCGTTGCTGATATCAAGAGCTGGAGTAGGTAGACGCGTGTTGTCAATAAGTAAGTCTGGTGAATAACTCAGTCCCAGGGATGATCTCCTATCATGATTAATTTTGGCAACTTTCTGAACCATGTAGTTGTCTATTGTATTAAGTGGAGCTGAAGATGTTTTCGCTTTAGACATTTTCCGTGTGATTAAACAAGGTTACAACAATGCAGGTCCGTGGGGTTTTAAGACAATATGGTATCCCAGGCGTTTACAGGGATTTGAGGGAGTATATCACTCACTTGGGTGTTTTTGGGCAGCGTTCTTGGCCCTGCTCCTGCCTCTTCCTGCCGATGAGGGCCGTAGAGGGCCCGCCCTTTGCCCGGGCTTCGCTCCGGGCGTCCCGCAAAGCGGGTTTCTGTGACGCTTCTGTGCGCCTCCTGGCGCCCTCGCGTTGGCAGAAAGCACGCCGCCGCGTAAGCTGCCGGGAATTGTAGTCCCGGAGCGGCAGCGCGTGTAGTCAGCTGGAAATGACTCTTGGCGGTGGCGGCGTGCTTCTAGGTACCTGGCTGCCTAGAAATGACTCCTGGCGGTGGCGGCGTCTGGCAGGTAAGTGCGGTTTCGTCTCCCCCGCTCAGCCGGTTTCTGTGATGCTTATGTGCGCCTCCTGGCGCCCTCGCGTTGTCAGAAAGCTCGCCGCCACGTAGGCTGCCGGGAATTGTAGTCCCGGAGCGGCGGCGCGTGTAGTCAGCTGGAAATGACTCTTGGCGGTGGCGGCGTGCTTCTAGGTACCTGGCTGCCTAGAAATGACTACTGGCGGTGGCGGCGTCTGGCAGGTAAGTGCGGTTTCGTCTCTTATTTTGATGGATAGTACTGGTGGATGGACCTGGTCTGAAAATTGTATCTCCTTCGAAAATTATTAGTCCTGGTCAGAAATTCTTGGTCTTGGATCAGGAGATATGGAGGCATAAATGCGGAGCCATCTCCAATATTATTGTCCTCAGCTTAGTACTTCCGTTCCTTTCTGCTTGCTGTTCGCTGTATAATGGGGTTCCCCCTCTTACTTAATGTCCTATTAGTAACAGGTAAAGAGTCTTGGGATCGGGTGGTTTTAACAGTAAAGGGAGCCGTATTTCCTCGCCGGGTTTCACTGACGTCCCTGTCGCTCTGTTTCTCCTTACGTCCCACCCGTCCGTATCACGTCTGTCCTGCTCGCAGTCTTCCGAGAAAGTGCCTCCATATCTCCTGATCCAAGACCAAGAATTTCTGACCAGGACTAATAATTTTCGAAGGAGATACAATTTTCAGACCAGGTCCATCCACCAGTACTATCCATCAAAATAAGATGCTTAAAGCTGTATATCCCACAAGAAATATGATTTAAGGACCTATGTACAAAGGCAACCATCCAGTGCCATTGTAGGAGAGCAATAAACAAGATTTACAAGTCTTGATAAAGATGGCATTCATCTAGAAAGACCATCGAAACGCGTCGACGCATATTAGTGCACAATTAAACAACCAAACTCGCCCCAAGAACATCAAGAACAAGTCGGGTCTGGGTTTGAGTCGAATCGGATATTTAATGTGCAATATTCAATGACAAATTGTGAATGTCTGTGTTTGTTTTGTTTCTCTCCCCCAAAAATCCTTTCTTTATGTCTTTATTGAACTTGAGTAGGTCTTCCTTTTGATTAATTGTTTGATTAATGCTGTACATACATGTTTGATTCATGTTTTTTAATACAATTATGTGGTGATGTTTTTATAAGTTACGCATAGAGTCCTTTTCAACTCTATTTTTATGAAGTGTTTTGTCCATATGGTCCGGTATTGACAATTGTTTTAATAAAACATTTTATATATTTTCATACAAAGAATGCTGCCATGTTTATGATTTAACCTCTAGTTGCTTGTGTCCAAGACGAGTATTTGGGCTTCAATAGCTATTGAACTTAGCCAAGGGAAAACGTGTTTACACAAGATCACAGCCGACCAGCTCGCGACTTCCCTGAGCATGAACCCTCCCACCAGCGCAACGAACCCAAGCCAGGTGGCCACCAACCTCGCGAAGTGGATCAGCAACTGCGCAGACGACCTCGCCCCTCTGAAGACCCCGCCTAGCAGACCCAGCAACAAGAAAGCCCCATGGTTCACCGACGAACTCAAGAGCTCCAAGAAGAACTGCCGAGCACTCGAGAAAGCCTGGCGCAGAGACCCAACACCGAACAACATGACTGCCCTCAAGCTCGCCACCCGAAAACACCACCAACTGATCCACGCCACCAAGAACACTGCATTCAAGGAATGACTGGACAACAACGCACACAACAGCAAGGAACTCTTCAACATCGTTAAAGAGCTCTACAACCCCAACGCAGGAAACAACAACATCACCCCTTCGCAAGACCTCTGCAACTCCCTCGCCTCCTACTTCCACAACAAGATCGCGGACATACACAACAGCTTCAGCACTCAACCGACGCACGCCACGACTGAACAACCGCACCCCACCACCACCCTCCGCACCTGGACCCCGATCAGCACCGAAGACACCATCCGCACGATGAACTCCATCCACTCCGGATCTCCGACCGACCCCTGCCCTCATCACGTCTTTAACAAGGCCGACGCTGTCATGGCACCCCACCTTCGGGACATCATCAACACCTCCTTCGACACCGCTACCTTCCCGGAGAGCTGGAAGCACGCCAAACTCAGCGCTCTACTAAAGAAGCCATCAGCCGACACCATCGACCTCAAGAACTACCGCCCCATCTCGCTGCTACAGTTTCCTGCAAAATTCATCGAGAAGACCGTCAACAAGCAGCTGGCCGCCTTCCTCGAGACGAACGGATCCCTCGACCTCTCGCAGTCTGGCTTCCGGGCCAACCACAGCACCGAGACCGCCCTGATCTCAGCCACCGACGACATCCGAGCCCTGCTCAACAATGGAGAAACAGCGGCCCTCATCCTCCTAGACCTCTCCGCGGCCTTCGACACTGTCTGCCACGTACCCTAGTGCAGCGCCTCAGCAACGTCGGAATCCAGGAGAAGGCACTGGAATGGATCATCTCGTTCCTCGCCGGAAGGACGCAGAGAGTCTGCCTCCCCCCGTTCAGATCAGAAGCCACCAAAGTCATCTGTGGCGTTCCTCAAGGCTCCTCGCTCAGCCCAACCCTCTTCAACGTCTACATGAGCCCCCTCGCAGCCACCGCACGCCAACACAACCTCAACATCATCTCCTACGCCGATGACACCCAGCTGATCCTCTCCCTCAGCAACGACCCCGCCACCGTCTGAGCCAACCTACACGAAGGGATGACAGACGTAGCCAAGTGTATGATGAACAGCCGCCTGAAACTGAACTCGACAAGACGGAAGTCCTCATCCTGGGATCTTCACCCTCCGCCTGGGACGACTCCTGGTGGCCCCCCCGCCCTGGGCAGTGCACCCAAACCAACAGACCACGCACGCAACCTGGGCTTCATCCTGGACTTCTCCCTCTCCATGACCAGACAAGTCAACGCCGTCTCCTCGTCGTGCTTCAACATCCTGCACATGCTACGTAAGATCTTCCGGTGGATCCCCACCGAGACGAGGAAGACGGTCACCCAGGCCCTCGTCACCAGCCGTCTGGACTACGGCAACTCCCTCTACGCCGGAACCACCGCCAAACTCCAGAAGAGACTCCAGCGGATTCAGAACGCCTCAGCACGACTCATCCTGGACATCCCCCGTCGCAGCCACATCTCCGGACACCTGAGAGATCTGCACTGGCTCCCGGTCAACAAGAGAATCACCTTCCGTCTCCTCACCCACGCACACAAAGCCCTACACAACCAAGGCCCATGATTCCTCAACAGCCGCCTCAACTTCTACGCTCCCACACGCCAGCTTCGATCGACCGGCCACGCCCTCGCCGCCGTCCCCCGCATCCGAAGAGCCACCACAGGAGGAAGGTCCTTCTCCTACCTGGCCGCCAAGACTTGGAACTCCCTCCCGACTCACCTCCACCTGACCCAGGACCACCTTGCCTTCAGGAAGCAGCTCAAGACCTGGCTGTTCGAGCAGTAGCGGACCCCCCCTCCCCTAGCGCCTTGAGACCCTCCGGGTGAGTAGTGCGCTATATAAATGCTTTGATTGATTGATTGAGAGTGCATTGCAAAAAGGTGCCTCTACCACTACCATACGACCAGTGGGTCAGGGAAGGCCTGGGAGATGACGAATGCGAAAAGGTCCTGCGCTTTGTACCAGTTAGTGACGCCAACATTGCATGGGCTTCATCTGAACGACAGGACGACGACATCCTGCAATCTGCCGTTCCTCCGCATCTGAGGTTGCGGGACACTCAACAGCCAGAGCCTTTGTTTCCTGATCAGACAACGCCCAGGTCCACCCGGTACAACCTCAGACCCCGAAAAAAGGACTGAAGAGACAAAGGATGGTAGGGAGGTTGGTGGCAGAGTCTCCCCGATCCGCTTGACGCCAGTAAGCTACCTCAAGCCTAGCTAAAATCGGACTAAGCATTTTTGTGCCTCAAATCCTTGATGTTGATGTTGTTTTAAAAATTGCATGACTCGAATAATTTAAAATACACTTGTATCACCGTTTATTTTATTTTTTTTATTCCCCACGCTGCTTGGTGCCACAGGGGTGACAGAGACTTACTTGCACACAGGAAAGTCTGCGCTCGATAGTATAGCCTGCCCGCCCCGCTCCGACTCGGCAATTAGCGCCGTAGAGCGGAGGGCGGACAGGTAAGAGCCAGACACACACACTCCACTTCCGCTTGCACGAAGCGGGTAGCGGTCTAGTTCTCCCCGAGGAATGGCTACTTAGGCAGCGAGGAGCTGCCGGCTGACCGCGGTAGGGAGGACGGTGGCAGAGTCTCCCAGATCCGCTGGACGCCAGTAAGCTACCTCAAGCCTAGCTAAAATCAGAAAAAGCATTTTTGTGCCTGAAATCCTTGATGTTGATGTTGTTTTAAAAATTGCATGACTCGAATAATTTTAAATACACTTGTATCACCGTTTATTTTTTTAAAAATAATTCCCCACGCTGCTTGGTACCACAAGGGTGACAGAGACTTACTTGCACATGGGGAAGTCTGCGCTCGATAGTATAGCCTGCCCGCCCCGGTCCAACCCGGCAATTAGCGCCGTAGAGTGGAGCGCGGACAGGTAAGAGCCAGACACACACACTCCACTTCCGCTTGCACGAAGCGGGTAGTGGACTAGTTCTCCCCAAGGAAGGGCTCCTTAGCCTTCTCGTCGCTTTGAGCGCGCAGCGGTCACACGCAGGGGTGCGCCTAAGGACGCGCCTAAGACAAGCCAAAGAGAAGCCCGTTTGCGCCCGTCCGCGACTGGACGGGGCCAGGGGCCATGTCATTTCCATCTGCTGTCCCTGGTTGTTATGCTCCTTCTCGGGTAAATTATACTTCGCGAGAACTATTAGGCTTACGGATGCCCTCCCAGTCGGGATGTTCTGGGGAGGTGGGAACCCCTCCGGAGGGCCCTTTCTCTTGCAAAAAATGCCATTTCCAGGCATCATATGATAGGAAACCGGAGGAATTACATCATGTGCCCACTAGAGGGCCGGGACCATACACGCGATTAGCTGTAAGAACCTATTATGTAACATTCGATCATTATCTAAACACTACCCTGAAGTCTGGGAGCTAATTTCCTTGCGAAAGCCAAATCTATGTTTCCTAACTGAAACTTGGTTAAAACCCCACTCAGTTCCAGCAATTACACTAGGGATCCCGGATGGCTATAAGATACTGAGACAAGACCGTCCAGTTAAAACTGGGGGAGGGATAGCCATTGTCTATAGGAGCGACCTTTCTATCTCAATACTAGAAGAATGCAGCACTTCTGAGTTAGAATTGATGATTTTTAAGATTAATAGGCCAAATAAAGCTGGTCGCAAAGGGGCATTAGTTTATCGCCCCCCCCCCCCCGGCCCCTGCGCAAACTTCTCCATTTCACTGTTGGAGACATTGGCTGCACATATAGATCCTGGAAGTGAATTCCTACTCCTTGGAGATTTGAACGTCCATAGCGAGTTGAAGGAATGTGGCGATGCACAGTCATTATTGACTGATCTTGCATTACTTGGCCTTACACAGAAGAATATGGGTCCCACACATCAGGCAGAGCATACCCTGGACCTTATCCTTTCGAATACTCCAAACATCAACTGTTTTCCTCCTACTCAGGTAAAATGGACAGATCATTTTTATCATGGAATTCAATACACCAAATCTAGGTAAACCGCCCCCTCAACTTGTTGCACTGCCCAATAGACGGAGGCAATGGCATAAGGTGACACCTGAAGTTTTTCAGGAGAAGTTTGTTGAGCCCTCCTTTTATCCTATGGTGGGAGTTGAAACGGCGTTGGCCAAATATGATCAAGCTATTCGCATAGCGGTAGATATTATTGCCCCTATGAAAGTGTTCAATCCACGCCCTGCACATAAACAGGAAGTGTGGTTTTCTGAACATTTACGCTCCCTAAAACAGGCCGCCAGAAAGCGGGAAAAGGTCTGGAGAACTTCACATAGAGAGGATGATAGGAATGACTATTGGTCAGCTCTCACTCACTATCATAAGGCCATCCGGATCGCACGCAAGAATCACATTGGATCCCTTCTTTCTGCCGCAGATAATGCTCCCAGGGCACTGTACCAAATTCTACAATCTTTTGTGAAACCAGTGGCTTGTGAGAGTGTTGAACATTCCTCACAACAGCTATGCAACGAAATATCACAATTCTTCACAAGTAAGATAGACAAGATCTATGATACCATCATTAATGCCAACCGGTCTTCTACAGGAGATTTACCATTGCCACTGGTTGAAGAAGAAACATGCTCATCTACTCTTAGTGCATTCCCTCCTATCTCTCTGGAAGAGGTGCAGTGCCTGGTGAGTCAAACCAAGAGTGGCAGTCCTTCGGACTCTATTCCAGCTAGAATGATGCCGGTGGTGGTTAAGACACTGGGCACAGGGATTCAATGCCTTGTGAATCCATCACTGACCGAAGGCCGAGTGCCCATGGCATGGAAAAAGGCATCGGTAAGACCTATTAGGAAGAATGCTACAATCCCTTGGACGGATTTGTCAAATCTCAGACCGATATCCCTACTTCCATTCATGGGTAAGCGCACTGAAAGGCATATGAACAAGTACCTTTCGAGCTATATCAAACAGACCGGCAGTCTAGACCACTCGCAATTTGGCTTTAGGCCGAAGCATAGTACAGAGTCGGCACTACTGTCAGTAACGGATGATCTACACATGTACCAGGACAGGGGTCTTTAGGTAGTCCTGGTACTGTTAGACTTGTCTGCAGCGTTCGACACTATATCCCATAATATTCTGCTCGAACGGCTTGCGAAGATCGGTCTCGTGAGGACAGCATTGGCCTGGTTAAGAATTTTCCTATCTAACCGGACTCAATAGGTTAGTATCGGCGCATTTCGTTTGGTGGAGACTGAGATTACCAAGGGGGTGCCACAGGGCTCCTGTTTGAACCCAACTCTTTTTAACATCTACGTGGCCCTCCTGGCTAGAATCTTGAGAGAGTTCGGTTTCATCCCGGTATCATACGCGGATGATACCCAGCTCCTGTTTCCTTTTAAAACTCTTACCGACGAGGTGAAAACATCTTTTTCCAATGGCATGAAGGCGGTAGGAAATTGGATGACATCTAATTGCCTCCAATGCAACGTCGGTAAAACGGAGGTTGTGCTCTTTGGGGAAGCAAAGATCCTGTGGACCCCGGACTGGTGGCCGCAAGACCATGGCCCGGTCCCAGACCCTAAATTGGTTGTGAAAAATTTAGGAGTGCGCTTGGATTGTGAACTCTCTTTTAAGCAGCATTGTAACATCACTGTGGGTTCCTGTTTCCATGTCATTGGCTTGTTGCGAAAGGTTTTTCCCCTGCTACCGGACTTCACCAGGAAAACCTTGGTGCAAGCTCTGATATTGTAATGGCCTCTTGCTATCGGCCAATGATGGAGTATTGGCCAAACTCAAGCTGATTCAAAATACTGCTGCCAGGCTGGTACTAAATGCCCCCCCTAGGACACCATCTAAACCCCTCTTGGAGAAATTGCATTGGCTCTCAGTCCGTAACAGGGTAAAATGTAAGATCTGCTGTTTAATACACAAGAGCCTAAATGGACTAGGGCCATTGCACTTGAGAGATAAATTCATTCCATACAACCCGGTTCGGTCCCTTAGGTCCAGTAACCAGCTTCTGCTTAGAGTGCCAGCTGTGAGAAGGGCCAGACAGGGTGGCAAGGCCTTATCTGTAGTTGTTCTCACTTTGTGGAACAAGCTTCCCCTTAATCTGAAGCAATGTTCTCAACATTTGAGCTTCAGAAAGAAGCTCAAAACATTTTTGTTTCAGAATTAATTTGCTATCCAGTGACTGCTTGACCACGCTTCTGCTGTTTTTTTGGCGCAGAGATACTCCGAAAGGAGTCGATTCAAGCGCGTTATAAACCCGCAAATAAATAAATAAATAAAGGTCTCTGCCCTCTGCTTTACATGGACTGACAAATCGCTGCAGGGCTGTGATATACCGGCTCATTTTTATTTTTCTCTTTTGACCGGAGCCGGTACAGCGGACCGGAACGTGCCAATAGGGCCGCCGGAATCACTGACCGGTGAAGCAACCACCAATCACAGGCAGCAACTAGGGAAGACCAAGTGAAGCAGACGATGAACAAAATGAACACTGAAAGCTTGAAGAGCAAAGAAACAAAGAAACAAGAGGACATGAAGACAATAGGTGGCCGGTACTCGATCTGTCTAATCATACTAATGACTATCTCACTGGGACTGGCCTGCCTCTGATGGGTAATACACGCTGCCCTTGCAGCACCTGAGCCTCCTGCCTCTACAGAATCACCTCATCAGCATGTGTCATTACCCACCCAAGAAAAAAACAGAAGGACAGGTTTCTTTAACAACACTTTCATTCAAATGCTACACCAGCACCAGCTTGTGGTGAACACAACAAACTGTTGGGTATGTGGGTTGCTGCCCCATACTGCAAGCACTGTGATGTCCCTGATTCCTGCTCCCTTTTCTCGAGCTGGCTCAGCCTACGGCTGGTACACTGTGTTCTTTGATGCATTCTATTCAGGTGACACATCCACACGATCCCTGGGGAAGATCAGTAGCAAACAAGCCTTCTGCCAAATCATGGCTGCGGAGTGGCAAAGCATGGGTAAAGATTCAGCAGAATAGAACGAATATTAGAACAATTATGGGTCCTTCTATCCATCGAACATGGTGGGGGAAAGACAAGATTGCCACCTATCAGAGATATCCCTGTCTACCCACATCCCGGAAAATACTGCATGAAGAATAGTGGAACAGTATGGGTGGGAGAAAGTGACTGTGCCTACACATTCCAGTTTAATGGTTCAACTCTCCCAACTCTGGTGTCCTCACTGAATACGTACTTTGTGTGTGGGAACAAGGCCTCACCTGGCTGCCCAAGTCCTGGGCAGGCACCTGTTACATTGCTTGGTTGCTTCCCCCACCTACAAAGCCAATGCAAAACACCACATCCAGAAGAGAGGTGTGGTTGATACTGAAGACACAGCTGGCCAAGAATTTGGTGACTTTGCCAAAGGGTTCCTCCCCTTTTGGGGCCCTATGGTCAATAGTCGCAATCTCCGACATCTCACCAGGGTGGTAGTGGCCACCATCAACGCAACTGCTGGTGCTCTCAGTAACATCACGGCTGAACTTCAAGCAGACCGCCTCATGACTTTGCAGAATAGAATGGCACTTGACATAGTGCTGGCAGATCGTGGAGGGGTCGGCACATTGATCGAAACAAGTTGCTTCATTCACATCCCCGATAATGCACCGACAGTCTATCAAGCAATCGAGAAGCTCCACAAGATTGCTTCTGACATCCAACAGGATGAGGGTTCATGGTCCCTGACAGGCTGGTTTTGGAGCATTGTATCTCAATGGGGATGGAAGATAATGATTTCATTGCAATCCTTCGCTGCTGCTTTGTTCTCTTGCTGCCTCTGTGTTCAATGCATGCCCACGCTGTGTGGGCTCTGTGCCACCTCTTTGGCACACAAACAAGTGAATCCACACCATCACAATGCCATGGGTATACAGTCATAATATCGAATAAAAAAAATTGATTGGCCAAAATATTGAGTTAAAAATATAGAATGGAAACAATATCGAATGGACAGAATATAGACTACAAAAATATCGAATAGAATAGCAAAATATCGAATAGAATAGCATTAATATCGAATCCAAAAATATATAATGGACAAAATATCGAATGGACAGAATATAGACAACAAAAATATCAAATTTGAGGTAAGTTTATATGAATTTTTTAAAGTGTTTTTTATGTTACTATATGTGTGAAAAGTGCATATTTATTTTATACTTAATTTTAATTAATTAATTTAATTGTATTTAATTTTTGCGTAATATAATTCTGTAGCAGGTTGTAGGTTTATAGGGGAATAGGGTGGGAAGTAATTTAAATATAATGAAATATGTTAATTTATTTATTTTGAATTCATTGTTAATTAATTATTAATTGGTAATTAATTAAAATATAATTGGTCAATAGTTTTAATTAATTGATTAATTGATAATTATGTTAATTGTATTAATTTCTTTTCAGTAGTGGGCTGTGCGTTTATAGGGGAATAGTGTGGGAAGTGATTAAATTATATATAATTACATTTTAAAATTTATTTATTGCTTATTTTTGTTGTAATATTTAATTTTTTATTAATTGTTAATTATTTTAGTGTTAATTGGTAAATAACTTGTATTAGTGGGTGATTTTGTTTTAATAATTACATGTCATTTGTATTTTTAATTGATTAATTAATATATTATATAAAATTGTTAATTATTTTATATTATTTGTAATTGGTATTAATATTTAATTTAATTTAATTCATATATGAATTATTTACTTTCCCTACTGTTGCACTCACTGGAGTGGGAATAGTAATTTTTACCCCTACGCTATCCAACGCTTTCCCTACTGTTGCACTCTCCGGAGTTGGAATAGTAATTTTTACCTTCCCGCTATCCAATGTTTTCCCTACTGTTGCACTCACTGAAGTGGGAATAGTAAATTTTATGCCTACGCTATCCAACACTTTCCCTACTGTTGCACTCTCTGGAGTGAGAATAGTAATTTTTACCCCTACACTATCCAATGCTTTCCCTATTGTTGCACTCACTGGAGTGGGAATAGTAATTTTTAATCTCCTGCTATCCAATGCTTTCCCTACTGTTGCACTCACTGGAGTGGGAATAGTAATTTTTACTCCTACGCTATCCAATGCTTTCCCTACTGTTGCACTCTCTGGAGTGGGAATAGTAATTATTACCTCTATGCTATCCAATGCTTTACCTACTGTTGCACTCTCTGGAGTGGGAATAGTAATTTTTACCCCTACGCTATCCAATGTTTTCTCTACTGTTGCACACACTGGAGTGGTAATAGTAAATTTAACCCTCTCGCTATCCTACGTTGAAAATATTGTATATGTTTTGTTAATAATATATATATATATATATATATATTCCAATTATTTAAAAAAAAAATAAGTTACATTAATTATTTATTAATTTTAATTGTATTTAAGTATTTTAAGTATGTTTAAATTAATTATATTTATTATTATATTAATTTTAAATTACTTTTAAGACATTTAAAAAATTCTATATTTTGACTGTCTATATTTTTTACAACAATAGTTTGGCGTCGATATTTTTGTACTTACCTGTTTGAAGATAGGAATTCGATATTCTGGCATTCTATATTTTCTCAACGATATTTTGGCAGGTCGATATTTTGCTCCTCGATATTCTGTCAGTGATCCAATGCCATGATGATGATCGAGAAGGAGGTCCAGGAAATGATGGACATTGACCTGGATGACGACTGACTGTTGCCTCTGCATGGCAAAAGGAGGGACTGTTGAACTGTATTTTAAAACAACCCACACAACACCATTTTGTGTTACCATGCTCTCGGCAACTTGGTGAAGAACTGCTTTCCATGTCCCCGTTGAAACTTGCACAACCCTCCCCGCTCCTTGTGGTTGAGCCAATTCCGAAAAGCTGCCTGGGTGCCTCACCCCCCTCCAGTCGTGCCAAAGACTCAGCTACATCATGTCCATCGTTGGTAACTCAGCCTGTCACAACTCCCGTGCCCCGTGACCACGCCATCTGGTCAAGGAAGCACGAGGCTGTGCCCCATGACCACACCATTGAGCAAGGGAGCACGAGGCTGTGGGCATTGTGCAATAAGAGACAGATGTCCCCTGGCCACGATTGCACCACAAGACTGACGAAGAACTTGTCAAATGAGGAACTAATCAAAATGTGGAACTGTGTATTGTGTAAATGGGCGTGGCTAGCACTATAAGTATGTGTGTGCTGCGGATTGAAGCAGCAGTCTCCGTAGAATTGTCTTTGTACCATTCTGGGACCTCTGTCCTTAGCTTGAGGTAATAAATAACTTACTTCCCTACACAACTGGTTGTCCAGGTCTCTTTGGTAATGTATGACTTGAACAAGGAGAACCCGTAGATTCTAAGGTGTGCCCTAACCGAGCAGTTTTATCACTGACCCCACAAGGGTCACAGGGAAACCTGTACACACCCTCTTGTAGCTTCCAAGAGCTTTGATAATCACATCTGCTTCAAAGTATGGCCTGAGATTTGCAGAGGTGGCTGGAGGAATACATTCTATTTTTTAGCCATGGGTCACATCAAAGTATATTATGTCTTTCCTAAGACAATAATATTAGTATCCCCAGTTCTGTTGCTTCCATCATTATCTAGGAGAGATACGGCCTCCTTCACAAGGAACACAAATTAATACATTTCAGCTCGGAAAAATAAACCCCATTCAAAATGAATTCTATTTCACAAACCTCATTTTCTCAGTTACTGCAAAACAAATGTCAATGTATTGTATTGTATTGTGGTATTGTGGTATACTTATATAGCGCAAACCTGTCACCACCAAGGGCATCCTGGCGCTTTGCAGGTTGAGTTCATCCTTGTCATGTCAATTGAAGCATGGGTATGCTAACTTAAACATATTTTAATAAAGAATTATTTTCTATTTATTAAGCATGCTCTGACACAAGCAAGATGTGGGAAAACAGTTAAAACATCATGCCTATTGCACTGATCAACCTGTTGCATCCCCCGCTTTTATTATTGTATTGTTTCTTACTCATGTTCAGCTTTATATTGCTTCTCAAGTTGGTTCAAACCTGTATTTTAATAAAATAAACCAGTAGCATATTAGAGAGATCCTACCATGATACATGTTATGTTATGTTATTTTAATTTATTTTGTGCTCAAATCTCCCATGGAGGGGTATCTCGGTGCGGGGCCAAGACATACGGACAGGCTGAAAGCGCACTTAAAATAGGTGGGTCTTAAGCACTTTCTTGAAGTAGGAGTGATTTTCACAAAAGCATAATTGTGTAGGCAGATAATTAGATAATTCCAGATATGGGGGGCAAGGAAGGAGAAATATCTACAGCCTGCTTAAGCCTTCTTAAACCTTGGGACTTTGAGCAAGGCCTTATCACATGATCTTAGAAGTCTCGAAGAAGTGTAGAGCAGAGGCTTCGAGGCTAAATGAGTAGGACCTATGCAAAACACAAAAATCCCAGTGGGTAAGTCTCCACATTTGACCAGCCTTCAGATGGGTCAATGGCATGTAGCCAATTCAAATGTGATGGATGACTGCCCCACTAGTCATCTGATAACAAACCTGTAGGGCCAGTATTGTAAGAGAAATAAATTACTGCTATCTAGGCTGATTCAATATGTCAGCCTGTGCAGTTATTAAAAGGTTTGCAGAAACCTGAATCCTCAAGTGTGGCTCACATGTTATGTTATGTATTACATTAAGGGCTCCTCCTCGTCAAGCATGCATCAGTCCCCTGCCTGACCCTCCAAATCCACACTGCACAGACAAGTGTAATTCCATGAATCCTTTCTTCAGTAAAAGAAACACAGGAGAGCCGACAGCACATTGACATCTCCAAGCCTGTGTTTCCTCTGAGGCGCACCTTCCTGTTCTCCTTCTCACAATAATCATCCTTCAAGCCCTAGGGACGTAAGTCCAAAAAGCAATTTTCAGTACATAAAGTAATACTACAGTACCACTATTTACTTTCTTCAAAATCCAATTCACAAACCAATGGGTAGAGGTCTCCATCTCCACGCCTCATATCATCTCCAAGGGGAGACCTCCGCACATGCAATTTTCCTACTTAGGGCTAAATGTGGAATGAGCCAGGTGGAGTGCTGGTAAAATTGGGATCATTACTACAAAATGGGAGAGGTTTAAGGGAAAGTAAGGAGGGGTTTATTCAAAGGTACTCCACTACAAACACCCACCCATCCACAAAAGAGTAAGGGCCCTATTTATTAAAAAGTAACGCAGCACAGCAACTCACCTCACTGAACTCTATTACAGGAAAAGGGCAGGAATGTATCATGATGCAGCACATTCTTGGCTCTTCTCCAGCGCTGGTGCACAAAAGGCTGGCTGCCTAGTGCCAACTCAGACACCCTTGCACCATGTTGCAAGAGTGTCTGTGTTGCATGCAGGATTGTTTTATTGCAGGAAGGGCACCTTCCTGCACACACACAATCACCTGAGGCATATTCCTCATTATGTGTGTTCTGCAAAATGTAACACACATGGAAAAATGAAGTAATAAGAAAACATAAAGATATTTCTCCTCGATAACCCACACCTGAGAAGGCGTAGTATTATGGTGCATTCCTAGGTCTACTAGTAATGGTAAATCTGGAAATACGTCAAACCCACGCAACACCCATGGAAGGCCTCCCAGGGACAGTGTAATGCAATGCATTTCAGCGATTTGCAATGCGTCACATTACTTCAGATTTATTAAGGTACTCAGGGCCACTCAAAGTGGCCTTGCTTAGCTTGATAAATAGAATTTCGGGATAGTGTCGCACATGCAGAATGTTGCATGGTGCAAAAGCAATGCAACCACTTGATAAATATGACCTTAAAGACATTGCTGTTCACAAGAAAAATATTTTAAAGTTGCAACATTCCTATGCAAGACAATATAGTAGTCAGTGCACTGCAGTCCAGCCTTGGAGTGAGGCAGTGATCACACATGCCCACTCACCAGGACTGCTATATACTCCCATGGAAAAAAATGTAGACACATATTTAAACTAACAGCTCAATACCAGTTAATGTAAATGTATTCAAAGTTAAAATTCTTATATATAAATATATTTCTAATTATCTGTAAATGTAACAGTACAGTTAATTAAAAAAATGTAATTACAATAATATTTTAAACTTTTGTTAAAACATTTAAAACAAGTTAAATGAATTCTCCACATATCATTCACACAATGTAATGCATGTAAGGTTTTTTTTACTTCTTATAGAATAAATGAAATAATACACACTTAGGGGCCAATTATGATAGCCGTTTTTCCGCATCCTCCGGGCCGGCGGAAGCCACCGCCGCCCGGAGGATGAGGAAAAACAGCTGCGGAGCCTCCAAAGACCCACTGCCAAATTAGGATGGCTGGTGGGTCTGTAATTCCGTCTGCAGCTTTTCTGCCGCGGTCGCCTTCCGACCACGGCGGAAAAGCTCTAACGTGTCTATCAGACCCCGTCAGTCATATTAGGATGGTGGTGAATACATGCTTTTCCACGGCGGCTTTTCTGCCGTGGAAAAGCATACGGACTTTCACTTCGGGGGCCCGTTGCGGGCCCCCTGGGTGAAGGGGGGTTGGGGGATGCACATGGGGGGTACCTATGGTACTCCCCTGCATTTGCGGGCACAAAGCGGCAGGCACTGCCCAGTGCCTGCTGCTTTGTGCATGCAAATGGGATGCATGCATTTTTAACCTTGCGGCGGGTGCAGCTTGAAGCTGCACCCGCCGCAATGTTAAAGATAGAGGATGTGACCGCCACCCTGGCGGTCACATCCTAATCTACTCGGAGGGAACGCTGCAGCCCCTGCGGACGTTCACTCATCCTCAGGGGTCGCGGACGGACTCAAGTCCGTCTGCGATCCTAATGACCCTCAAAATATGGTAATTTGCCACAATATTTTATTTTATTAGTTCTAGGTTTATAATAAATATTTTAAATTATTTTACATTTAACTTTTACAATTAGATATCATATTATTTTTAAGGAATAATACATTGTAAAACATTTCTCAATACTTTTCTAGAGAATGATCTCTGCCACAGTGGTCAAGATCTCCACCTATGTGTGAAAAAGTGCTAGGAGTATGTTTAAATCCTGCAGTCCTTTTCTAATCCTGTTCTAGGAGACCAGCCCTGGAGATAGAGACATGAATGGCTACACTGAGGTGTACTTCTACACTCAGAAATGGTAAATAGCAGTTATAAAATGTACACCTAGATGCAGATTTACACATCTACATTTTCAACAGCCTCATCCACCTGAAAGTCTCCTCTTTTGAAAATTATATCTAACCCTTGTCCTTCATCAACACTCTCTCTCTTGAGAAGCACTCTCACCCTTTCTCACCATCATCAATGATTCTCTCACACAAGGGATTTTCTCAGAACATTTCTAGACATGCCACATTATCCCATTCACTAATTTCCCTCCTACTCAGCCAACCAATACCATTTCATTCACATAGTCATCTCCAGGTCCCAGAATATCCATCTTGTCTCCATCAGCTTCAACCTATAATGGAGTTTTTGGGTTGTTACTCACCAGTAAGAGCATAGCAATTTGCCAATATGGTAATGACACTCTACCTCTCACTCTCTCAAGGTATCCAATGCCTCAACTACATGCACCTCATCTAGGCCTGTATGGGATGGATGACCCGACAAAATATGACTAGATCACCCTCACTGTGATAGAATTGTATTGATCCACTTTTCCTCCTCCCACCTTCTTGAAAATGAGCCTCAATATCTACAGAGCTATCATGGCTGGCACCTCGCTTAACTGGCAACAAAATCACCGCCTTTCAGGACACATGCAGCCAAATACATCAGAATACTGTAGATGAAAACGTGAAAGAAAGACAACAAAGAACCGGCTTTCCCCGTTATAGAGCAACATCTGGAATTACATTTCTATAAATTTCAAAATCGCATCATACCTGCTCCACTTTTGGAAAAAAAGGGGAAATAAAGGCCACAAGTGCTATTGAATCAAAGGGATATAGTGGGATGGTTGGGTGGGTTGTAGTCTTTAAAAAAAATAGTAGATGACGATCTTAATACCACTACACTTGTGATGGTTGATGAGAACTCACCAAGACATAGGTGAACAAAGAACTATTCTTTGGAGGAATACAGTTGGGTGGCATTCCCATGCTTTGGATATTTGATATTTTGTTGAGTCAAGAGTGGGGCTAGGGCAATGGTTAGATATGGTAAAAGTGGGGAGTGCCCCAGAATGTTAAACATTGCAAGGGGAGTGAGGCAAGGATGCGTCCTTGCCCCTTTTCTATTCCCCATTTATATCAATGATTTGGAGGAAACCTTGCTTCAGGACTGCATTGATATGCCAACTGTTTCAACTCGTCGAATACCTGCTCTTATTTATGCAGATGATGCTGTCCTAATTGCAAGAACCCCCATAGCTATGCAAACAATGATTACCTCCTTTACCACTTTTATGACTAATTTAGATTTGCAGGTAAACTGCACCAAAACTTTCTCTATGAATTGTTGTGGTAGAGCGAATCAGAGGAAAAGAACTATGTTTTTTGGCTCCAACCCACTAGACCATACACCAACATTCCCATATTTGAGGATTTTGTTTGATTGTACAGGTCAATGGAGCAGTGCAGTTAAAGGTAGAAACCTGTTATTTGCTAAGTCTATAATGGCCCTCAAGTCATTTAGCAAAAAGATGGGGAAAAAGCCGGTTAAGGAGCTTTTATGTATCTATAAAGCTAGTTGTGTTGCGGTGGCAACTTACGGGGCGGGAATTTGGGGTAACTCAAATGTCACTAGTTTACAGTTGACTGAAAATGGCGTTTTGAGATACCTCCTAGCCGTACCTGAGAGTATGTCTAGCCACAACTGTCACTCTGAACTGGGTATCCCATATATGGAAGACTTAATAAAGGCCCAACCGATTCTCTTGTGGCACAGGGTATGGACTACTGACGAATGTCATCTGAACCGCCTCATTTTGGGGGATGCCCTGAAATTGGATGGCGTGCACAGGGTGAAATGGCTGCACTACATTAAGTCCTTTTGTGGTAGCATTGATCATTCTGAATTCTTTGATGATCCTCAGTTGATGTCTAAGATCCCTAGAAAAGCGCTGAAAAAGCTATGCCTAACCTTCTTAGAGAATCGAAGAGACCAAATAGAGCTGTCAAAAAAGACCGTGATCTCTCATCAGCTGATTCTAACACCGAAGGTTATCCAGCCATACCTAACTCTGCAGATGAAAGATCACGAAAGGTTCCTGTTGACTCAATTTAGATTTGGGATACTGTTTAGGCTGTTGAGTTTTCCTGTAACCAATGACTGGACCAAGGGAATTAGTACATGCCCGTGTGATGATCTGTCCACTCAATCGGATATCCATATTTTATTCTTTTGTAGGTTTTATTTAATATCAAGGAAAAGGTGGATCTTGCCTATTTCAAAATATATGAATGTGAGACAGTGCCATCCTGCTTTTCTAGCTATACAAAAACTGGACGATATATTTTCAGTGGCATCTGTCCTTTGCTTTTCTTAAAAGTATTTTTTATCTGTGGAAGACGATAATTATGTAAAATTTTAGCCATGAGCCTATGACATATATTGTTTCCTCGTTTTATGATATTAACTATGATGATTGTATAAATTGCTGCGATTTTATGTACTTTTATAGTTATTTATGTAATATAACCGAATAAAGTCTTTTGAACTTTGAGTCAAGAGTGTCTCATGTCAACCTTCATAATAAGAAAGCCCTCTCTTGTGAGTAGGTGTTAGCCCATTTCTCCTCCCCTGATGTCAGGGTGTATGGTTTCCAGTATTGACTATTTTATGTCATTCTCAGTAAGATAAATCTCCTTTAAGTGTTTTGCCAATGGTGCTGTCATCACTTTACATCTCAGGTGAAATTTGTTTTTTTGTGCTGTTTAAACATTTTATTCGATTTTTCTTATCACATTCAATTGCATTGTCAATACATAGCATCATTTAAAACAAATAATTTTTTTGTTTCCAATAGTTGCATTTGTGCTCTTGTCAGGATACAGGTTGTTTGTTGGACATTGATAGATGATATAATGATAATCTTTGTCATGCCTCATGTGGGATCATCCTTACTGTCTCATGTCTGGTGTGTAGAACTACCAGAAGATTCGGTGTATTACTAACTTTGGATTCAAACTGGATAGAAGTGGTTGGGAAGGGGGAGGGTGTGTTTGGGTAGGTGCTTATTGTTTCTAGTGGCTTCAATTTGAAGCTTAAGGGGACTCATATCTGCAAATGGTGGTCATACCTTTGTTGAAGCTGTTGGGGGGGCTCTGTTTGTTCTTTGTGTGCGAGGGGTTCTATGGTGTTTGGGGTTCTGCATGGATTGCGATTGGGTGGGTTCTGAGTTGGCTCCCTAGTGGGTGTTGGTGAGTCTTGGCACAGTTGAGTGTTTGTCCTATTGTGTCAGAAGCGTAGCAGGAGTGTGGCCTATTCTGCAGAGATTTTACGCTTTCGTACCCCTTGTATCTCTTCCTGCCTAATGGCATCCTCCTCTGCTGATCCCCATTTACTGACCGCTCCTATCCAAGCTGCTATCGGGGGTCCTGGTGGGGCCCGCCAGAGCATAGCTATCCCGCGTTTTGCTAGTAAGATACCAACGTAAATCGCTTTTTTGTTTTTTTAGCTGCTTTCGGCGGTGGAACATCCCAAGTGCCCATGCTTCCAAAGTGTTGGTGGTTGTGAGTTCTGTGACCTTATGTATCCTGGTGTGTACTGTGTTCCAATACGGTGCTAAAGTGCGTCAGCTCCAGAACATGTGGTGAGATTTGTGCTTGTTGATCCAATGTCTTACTTCTTGATCAGTTTTCCCAATGTGCAAAGGCATTTTTGGTTCGACTATTTGTAAGTGTCTTGTGCATTATTTTCTTTCCTACATGATGGATTTAATACAGGCACAACGTCTACAGTGGTGACACCCTTATATGGGCTGGAGGTTCCATATTTCTCTGATGGACCTTTGGTTTACTCATGTTAATGATGTATAATCGCTCACTGGATGGTCCCTGCAATGTTTTCTTTTCTTAAGTGCTTTAGTGACAGGCATACATCCATAATTGCTTGGGGGGTTGGAGGACAAGAAGAACACAATCTCTGTTGAGTTGAGATTGAGAAAGATACTTGACATCCGTATGTGCATACACATAGGCAGACAACTGTGTCACTGGGATACTATTCTTAAATCTCTGTGTTTTGATTCAGCATATCAGTGCATTCTCGGAACTGTAGTCTTGGTTTGTTTTGCTTGTGACAATCGTATCAAAGCACTTTATGACAAAAAAATGTGAAAGCATACTCTAGGAATGGAAAAGTGGTGTCCTAGAGACATAAGAACCATCTGATCACCCTGGACATGGGTCCAGTGCTCATTGTTCCTCCGCACTCAAGATGGTACCAGTCTGAGGGTGCTTTTTTCCAAATGCGATCCAGCAACGAAGGATCCCAAAGTGACTGTCTCTGTGATCTATGGAATTCAATAAATGTTTTTTAGTAATTTTTAGACTTCTCATTTGGAGACCCTCCTTTTATCCTAATAACTGTGTCTTGCATCGAAGTAAAATAGATCAGTGTGTCATTGATGGTCTTAGAGGAAGCATGACTTTGATGAAATGAGTGGGACCTGCCAAGAATTTAGATGGGCTAAAAATTATTTCTCATCTCCACGAAGGTTGGGAGATCGGAGAACTATTAGTCTACCACTTCACCCAGGTTTATACCACTCAACAGGGGGTCATAATAACAAACAAAGACATTATTGCCCATGGCATTTTTCATTTTCCGTAGACTTCATCTGACTTTCCATCTGCGTTCCACTTGTTGATATTTGGCGACCCTTTTATAGGCCTGTCTACATTTAATGAGGATGCACTTTTTACACATTTTTCTTTATCATTGTGAATTGTCACTAATTATGGGAGACAGGTGTGCTTTCTTTCTTAGCTATTTTGACAGCTCTGTGCAACTTTGTGGCCTGCCTCTAGCAAGTACATTGATTACTGCTATAGAATTTTCAATAATACTAGGCTCAACCGACAGAAAGAGAGCGACATCATCAGCTTATGAACACGATTTTGGAGCCCCAGCGCCAAATATCATCAGCGGATTAATTGACGACAGGTGCAAAGTGTGGAAACATAAGTCTTAAATAAAATGCACTTGCAAAGAGAATTTAACCAAAGATAAATCGAGTTGGATCTCCTTGTACAAGGTTATCAAATAATCTGGAAAGCCTACATGTCACTAAAATGTTATAATCGCAGTTTAGCAATATAGTGATGGAAGTCACATTGAAATTAATCTAAAGGATTCTGGGAATGCATCTACTGCCAAAATACTAATAAGTGTAGTGTTTATCAATTTAGATTTTATACCAGATATTAGTGATGCTCTCCTCCATGGCTGTTTTGCCAAATCTAGTACACCAATGCTTTCCCTTAATTCTTTGTATGACTAACATTATCTAAGTTAAATATGTTCTCACACCTTAGAAAATTATATTTGCTCAAATAAATTATCCATGACTGAAAACTGTACATACTGAACGTTCCTGATATTTCTGAGTGTTATGTTTCTAGAAATTCAAGGCGACTGACCGAATCTGCAGCTACTGTGTGTTCCTAATGGCAACAATTCAATTATTGATTTTCTTTTACTCAGTTTGACAAGCTACAGTATTGCTTCTTCAGGCATACTGATTATATCTCTAATTTAGTTTCTGCACTTGGGTCACTATATTACTCTGTAATTGTTGTGATAAACTAATGTGCAGTCTGATATCTCAATATTTTCCAATGTTTCTCTTTTGATCACCAACCATTTTGGGGGACCACCATTCCATATGGAAATATCTTGAAATGTTCCCTCATCAACATGGTAACTGCTGAATCTTTATGTAATTTGAGAAAAGTGTAATTCATGATAGCAGCAGCAATAATCAATTGATCTGTTCTTCTCATATTAGTATGTTGCCTAATTGCAGCATTAAGACTTATTGCTAAATATTTTACACATTGAGCTGAAAATCCCATTTGTTCCATGCTACCCTCTAATAGTATGAGAGTCAGGATAACTTTTTTATTAAATTACTTTATCTTTAAAGCTCTTCCACTAAATGTAAGCAATAACAAATCCAATGTATTAATATTTTTGAAAGGACAAATTAGTCAGACGATGCCATATAATTAGGGCCACTGGAATGCCAAATTATGCAGCAGGGTGGAGTAAATTATGCGACAAGAAAAAGTAAGTTGTGCAGCCTAATGCAGCACATTTTAGGAAATTATTGATTCATGGAATCAAGCAGCCTAGGACGCTGAAGACGGCTGGTAGCCAGAAACCGGTCTTAGGATGCTTGATTCAGGTCCAGGGAAGACATGGCTTGGCAGTTCGGGCTGGACTGTTCCCATGAGGCACTGGGTCAAGACTGATTTGCATATGGCCATGTCTGAACTGGGATGGCTTGGTGAGCAAAATAGCCATGGATTAAACCCAGATCTGTGACTGGGGTTAAATATTTTGCCATTGTGCAATATTCCGTCCATCATCTTGTTGTTTTGAGATTGGCTTAGGTGGCAAATGTGGCAAATATATATCTATGTAAAAATCATCGCACAATTGTATAATTCCAACATCCCTGCATATAATGAGAGAAATACAGTGTCGGGCTATCTAATTTTGCCTCTTTGCACATATCTCAGTCAATACTGGCACATTTCTGTCCCTGTAGTCAAGGTTAATACCAGTGACTTTGTGGCCTACTCATATCCTCCGACTAATCAAAACATATTTGAGGCCTTTTTACTGAAAATAAACATAAATTCTTATTAGGATGCTATACATTATGGATTTTGATGGTCTTTATTAGATTTTAATGTAGATAGTAGATGGTAAAGACACTCCTAAAATCTAATATTTCCACAGTGTTTTGGGATTCAAATATAGCATACAATGTATTATGTTTTAGCTTTTAATGTTGCACTTTACTGCAAACTGGTTGTAATGTCACAACATACCTGCACTATAGAAATGTAGAGATTTATATTAAAGGTATTGGAATTTGTCTTTCATTGTTCAATGCCCAAAGCTAAGGATTAGAGGAGCTTCTACTACATATTTTTAATTTAAAAAGACGAGATATACAAAATACGATGTGGCTTATTTATAAGAGGGTTGCATCACGTTTGCACCACACACACACATGTGTGACGCAAACCTCTAAGTAAAAAATTGAAGCCATGCAAAATCACTGGGCACTGCTCTGAATAGCTTTAAAAATCTGGAGTAACGCACTGCAGCACAACTCGCTGTGTTGGTTACTCTGCCATGCGAAGGGGTTCCATGAACGTTACATGGGTGTTCCCACACAACTCCCATGGATTTTGACGCATCCACAGATTTACAAAAATTTGTAAACCTAGGGATGTGCCAACATTTTACAACTTCCCAGGAAAGGTGTAACAAGGAGAAAATTCTCTATTTCTCCTTGTTTCTTCCTCATTGTGCAGCACACATGGAATGAGGAATATGCCTCACAAGATATGTTTTTTGCAGGAAGGTGGTCCTTCCTGCACAAAAACACTCCTGCGTGCAACACAGGCACCCTTTGAACTTGTTGCAAGGGTGCCTGCCTTGACGCTGGGCTGCCAAAAGGGCACCAGCAGAAGTGAAAAGGACAGGAATGTGCAAGAATTGCCTTACATATGGGACAGTCCTGCCCTTTCCCAGTCACACAGTACCGCACAAGGTGACTTGCTGCCCGGTACAGTGTCATTTGCTCATAAATTATCCCCTATATATGGATATTTACCGAGAACTTTACAGTCACAGCAGATTTCACTGTAAATATAAGGCTTTCGGTGTATACCCACAACCACAACATAGTTTAAGTATTACCAACTAAGGAAAGCGAGAGAACAACAGTGGACGAGAATGAGAGATAGAGAGAAGGAGAGAAAGATATGAATAGTGTCAAAAAGATAATATAAAATAATTATGTTAAATAAATTGTAATTACGAGTTTAAGGAGGGAGAGCCACCAGTTAATGCTTATTTTATATTACTGCTAACTTAATTTTATTTGCTTGTCAGTTTTGTTCAAAATGTGTTCTACCCTAATGGTTCCTACTGAGAATGAAAGTATGGTTTGGCCCAAATAAATATCCAAATGTTTCATACTGCATTGAGACAGGCTAGAGGTACAAGGGAGACAAGCAAATAATGTAGCAATAAAAATGACTGGCATGTATTTGGTGGTAACCCACAACTTTCCATTTCTTTGCTGCTTGCAACCTGTGTGGCATATTCAGCACGCACCAAGCTATATATATATTAGTCACAGATTCAAAAGCCAAGCTCTCCTGACAACCTTTCACAGCTATAAACTTAATGGTTTCTGGACAGAATAAATCCTTTTCAGAAATAATTGTGAATAATAATAGAGACCATATTAAATGCATTCCTGATATTTTCCTTGTCTTGAGGTAAAGGAATAACTATTCTTCACAACTTGTGTGCTAGTGTCTACATGTGGGCTTGTGTTTGAGTACTTATATGCAGAAAGTTGAAAAAGTTATTATTAGAAATTTCATAATTAATGTTTGCATTTTATTTTTAGTACCAGAGGCATCTGTGGGTTGTTCCTTCTACACTAAACAGCTAAGTTTCCTTCTACACTAAATAAGCTAAGTCTGCCTTTTACATTACATTACAGTCTGATAAACAGAAGCAGTTCTTTTTCTCTGTGTGCTCCAGAACAGGCCCCCATGATCATGTGGCCACCACTGATTTCACAAGAACAGCAATAAGCCTGGTGACGCAGGGAAAGGAAGAGAATAAGAATAAGAATAAGAATAAGAATAAGAATAAGAATAAGATGAAGATGAAGATGAAGATGAAGATGAAGATGAAGAAGAAGAAGAAGAAGAAGAAGAAGAAGAAGAAGAAGAAGAAGAAGAAGAAGAGAACAAGGTTGGGCGGTGCACCTTGGCCTGTGGAGAGAAGCAGAATATGCTATTCATCACTTTTACCTGAACTGTTTGTACTTCTAAAGCACTGACTTTGAAACCACACCTCTCTTGTCCTGCCATCAACTGGCATACTGCCTAGGCAGTAGTAACGACTGACAAGTTTGTCAACATGCTTCAGTCAATCTACTGACTAGACTAGCCTTTTCTAAAAAGCATAGGCCAAATGTACGGTCAATAGTAAGTGCATGAACGTACCACACACCAAATACATGGACACAAAATTGACTGACTCGTGTTTGGTTTATCAGTTGTCCATAGTTCTTCTTTACATTTCACACAACAAAGTAAACCATCAATTTGGCATCATTTCACAATTTAGAAGTCAAAGCAATCCAAATATCATGCTATAATACAGCAGGACAGGGGTCAAGTCAGTCATTCTTTGTGCAGCATATAAGTAAGCCAAAAGAGAAGGCAGTCATACTGATATATTATTAAGTTCCAAACACAGTGCATAAGGTTTAGGGAAAGGTGTTTATTTCATGAGTATAAAGCTAACAAACTGAAGGAGCAGCAGTACCCTTCCCAACTGTCACTGCCTCAACTGACCACCTAGTACAGTGATGACCACATCCCACATTCCCCTTGACGACACCTACAAGCTTCTCAGTGCCACCTCATTGGATTCAACCTTTCGTAACATGGCCAACCTTCCAAACCTGAGCTGTAAAGAAGATTGATTAAAATATAGCGCATCTCCTCCCTTACACATAAAACAATAGGAATAAAGAAGAAAAAAAAGAGAGAAAGAAAAGACATTGCTCGGCAATGCAACAGTGACCAACCCAGCTATATTAGCATTTAAGAATATTAAAAAAATATGTGTGCATAAGACAAAACAGGAACAATAAATGTGACCTGCTTAACTAGTCCAGGGAATATCAACCCCCAACAATTACATCACAAAATCATCTTGCCACTAGGGCTTGACTATGAGTCTCTTTTGAGCACATTCTTCCACATTAGAATCATCATTGGGAAGATAACCAGACCTTTCACCCTGAACAAAGGAGTTATTGACCTTTCTCAATTTTGAAAAACTCCATACTTCTGTAGACCCCACGTTTATTTCTCACTGCACTTATCACAAAAAGACCCATGAATTTTGACAACCCTTTCTACACATTTCCAGATCTTTTTACCAGCACCTTATCACCTCTTTTCCAAATGACCTTGTGCACACACTTCTTGACATCAAAATATGTCCTATACTTGCTTTGATGTTTCTGTTTTTGTAGCTTCACTTCATTCCCAGGCTTCTCTATTTTGTTGCTTAACTTTAGCCAAGCTGGACTGAGCTTGCAATGAGGCTTCCTGCCCCTTAGTACAGCAAAAGCTGAAATGGATGTCACATCATTAAGTGTAACATGGTGTCCCCACCAGGATTCCCTCACAGCATCTTTGAAAGAGGACTTATCCAGAAGAGCACGTTGTGCACAACTTTTCACCACTCTATTCATGCTCTCAGGCAAACCATTTGCTTGAGGCGAACAGAGAGCAGTTTTGAGATATGCAATCGAGAGCTCTCTCAGAAAATCACACATCTCCTGGGACACAAATTACACACCATTGTCCCTGAATAAAGTTTTCGAAATACCTTCCCTGTAAAATTCCTCCTTGAGAAACGTAATAACTGTCTTAGTGTTCACTGCAGAAACACACTTCGTCACAACCTACTTAGATGTGTAATCTGCTAAAAGCATCACAAACTGTTCGTTCTAGTTGAACAACTCTAGTCAAAAGTCTTTACTCTGTAACTGTACAAGTTAACCATAAAAGCACAGTATGCAAATCAATACAATAAAAAACACCTTATAATTGT
The DNA here is from genome assembly GCF_964263255.1 of Lissotriton vulgaris. Taxonomy (NCBI): domain Eukaryota; kingdom Metazoa; phylum Chordata; class Amphibia; order Caudata; family Salamandridae; genus Lissotriton; species Lissotriton vulgaris. Next base: position 243,538,479 of record NC_141696.1, on the reverse strand, counting down.
AACAGACCACAGTTCATAAAATTACATCAACATTGATTTGCGATATTTAAAAACATATTTTTTTAAAGCTGTAATGGAAGCAATAGTAAATTCATCATCTAGCAATTGCAGAATCATAAATGCAGGGCAACATTGTCTCAAACTATATCTTTTTAAAACAGGGATGATCCATCTTCTAGGGATTGAATACAATTTACAAATAAACAATATATGTATCGTGGATTGTTCAGCAGCATCATCAATGTACTTATATGCAGTATCAGAGGAAAAAGGACCGCAGTGATCTAAAAAAACACAACCAAGTGGTCTATTAGAAATGTACAACTGTGTCTGGGGCGGACGCATAGCAGTTGAAGGCTTAATCTGCTGGCAAATATCGCATAGAAGGACACAATCACGCGGCTGTTTGTACAGTCCCCGCCACCAGAACGTTGTTGTAACTGAGATATAGTAGCCAAAACGCCTGAATGTGCAGACGCAATACCCTTGTGAGCAGCTGTAATCAGTGTGGACCTGCGGTCCGCGTTGGGAATCAGTCTTTCACCAACGTCTGGTATTTTCACATAAGAAACTTTATCAGGACTTAAGTGATATGAATACTTCGAAGGGAAACCCTTAGGATATTTACTTCCCGTCTCAGTAGCGGCTACAGCCGCCAAGATGTCATCATTAATCTTACTTTTGGAATGTGTAACTGCTGCAACCAAATATGTAGAAACTGCTATTTTTGCGGCCTCATCGGCCAAACTATTACCAACAGCTTGAACTCCCACGCGCTGATGACCGAGAGTGTAAATTACATACACGAGTAGCAACTGCTCTTTAGGCTCAGCCACTCGAACCCAGATCATTTTATATTTTATTGTGCTGCCCTTGGAATCACGACAATCATTCTGAACCCAAAAGAACAGGTTTTCATTGCAAGACTGGACACAGTAGTAAGAATCACTAACAATAAGAGTCGTCACACCAGGATCAGAGTACTCATACTGCAAAAACTCTTGTGACTGTAAGGAGGCATCAAAAATAAACATGACATCCGGAGACGTCAATGATGCTGCCCATTGTATCCACCATGGGTGCAAAGCTTTAGAATTAGGTACACTGGCTTTCCTCACTGCTTCTAGGACAGATACAGGGTAACAACCAACATGCGTTTTCCCTGCGACAGTGCACGTTTCTTAAGAATTGCCATTTGCACTGCTGTCAAAACTTTCTCCACAGTGGAAAACCGCATTTCAGACGAAGTGTACAAGTGTGACTTGTAAGCGATAGGTACTGTGTCACCTTCGTTAAAAGTAAGGTAAGTGAAACCCACCGCCCCAGGGATGATTCTTATCACCAGGTTGGTGTGCTTATCAAGAGTCAGTAAGAATTTAGATTCTAGAAGATCAGCCTGCTAAGATTGCAAAATGGCTGAATGTACAGGCAGGCAGCATGATTTGGTAAAAGTAGGTTGTATCAAAGCATACAAAGGCTTGATACGCTGGGCATATTCGGGAATATTGTGGGAGCGCGCAGCTGTGCAAATCTCTCCAAGAAGTGAGGAGCCAGCCCTCGACCTTCATTGTTGAGCTCATAGCCCAGGAACAAAACTGTGTACTCTGCAAAGTTGAATTTGTAACCGAAGTCCGCAAAGTTACAAATTATGCGTTCAACGCGACACAGATGCACCCAAATTTCATCATCTGTGAGATAGATGTCATCCACATACGAACACGCATCTGGGTCCACTCTCTCCAAGAGAGAGACAATTCGGGCAGCAAACACACCCGGACTATTCTTATAGCCCATGGCCAGGCGTTTAAATTGGCTTTTTTTGCTGCCACTGGTAAAACTGGTCCATTGGAAACTTAGACCAGACAGATTGTGGGCAAAAAAACATTGGATATGTCAAGTGTGGTTTTAAACCTTTTTCGCACAAGACCATCCACTAAAGCAAAGCTGTGTGTATTTTGTACTGCACAAGTACTGCAATGCAAGTTTAAATGCTGATAATCCAATACCAAATGGTACGAACCGTCAGGCTTGGTCACAGTAAAAAGTGGGATGTTCATCGGTGACACACAAGTTTCAATCACTCCTTGATATTCCAATTGTTCAAGGATCTCCGCAACGGAAGCCTTAGCTTCACGCCGGATGGGATATTGAGGTTGAGGCTGTGGCATAGACTGTAAGGGAATCTCGTGGTGTGGGGAAAATTTATCCCAACCACAGTGCGTACGGTACAGAGGCCTTAGCCCACTCTTCTGCAAAATTCAGCGCATGCTCCTTGGACACTGTGTGCGTGAAACTAGGGAGGATTACCTCCTCCTCTCTCTGAGCCGCGAGAACAAAAGGTGGGGGCCAGTCAGCCTCCGCCATCAAAATGTCATAGGTAGTTGTAAGATTTTCCCAACATACCCCTTTTATGGTACGTTGTATGTCACCTTCAATTAAAAGGACAATTTCAAAAAGCATTTCAGGGGGAGCTACTCTAGTATCAGCTGTCTCTAAAACAACATATTGGTCAGTCGCTGTCACCTTCAGTAGTGGAAGCAGAGCCTCTTGCACTATGGTAATCTCTGCCGCGCTGTCCAACAACGTCAGCGCCCATGTTTGATTCCGAAGCTGCGTTCTCACTATCTGTGGCATATCTCGCTGTTAAAGCGGTAAATTTCTTTTTCTGAAACTGGGTTCTCTTCTGTAAAGAATCGTCCTGCTTGCCTTTGCCATCTTTTGGGCGGGGCTGGTCGCGACTCTGCTGGTCACCCCGACCTCTGCCGCCGCCTCCACCACCGGACAATGAGGTCAATGTGTCCTGTAAAGAACGAGGAGAGCGTTGATCAGGAACCTGAAATTGATCAGGCGACTTAATCGTAGTGTGGTCGCGCAACTCATAAACGCGCTCAGTAGACGCAGGCACTGGTGATGGCGACGGGACTCCTGTTTCTGTTGCTGTTTCCCCTGTTTTTTATTTCTGTTCCAATTTTTATTTGGAGCTTTGGGTTGAACGTCCGATTCAGACTTTGAACCCTGAGGTTGTTTTTTATCTTTAGGAGAAAAGGGCTTGACACCTAAACTATTGCGGCCAATGGTCTTATAAGCCGCTATAATAATTTTCGGTAACTGTTCGGGTTTTTCTGCATCGGGGACCTCGCGTAAGGCATTCGTCACTTGAAAGTTCACCGCATCTCCCTTTATATAAGAAAGTACCATATCATAAACTACATCAAATGAGCCCACGAGTCTCATTCCCAACTCAACCGCAGCCTCCGGTCCGTGTTCGCCCTGATCACGCTTAATGACCGTCGGAAGGACAGCCATTGACGGAGTGCCGAAGGACCTCGTGTACTCACAGTCACCGGCTACTGGTACCAAGTCCTTGGGTAAACTAATTGTAAGAATTCTGTGTTTTTCTACAGGGGTCGAATTGGGAAACACTGATTCCAGCTGGTCAAACTTCTCGGCAAGCCAAAAAGGCATGTCATCCTTATCTTGGGGACTCTTATCCATTACCGCATTGACCATCATGGGACTAAGCTTCATTCCACTCGGTCCAGCTGGAAGGGCCGCAACACCAGGGGCCCGCCCAGGGGCCCGCCCTGGAAATTGCGGGTAATATATTGAACTAGGGCCCTAATAACACTAATAGAAAAGTCATATAGGGTACATAACTCAGCAACGGGGACTTGCCCCGCACAAGGATGTGGGGTGAATCGAACCAAAACCGGCCAAGAAGCACCTGGAATGGACAAAGGACCCAATCTAGCTGCCGTTACAGTGTGGGGAAGGGCGCCATCAAACCAAACACGGTGCTTCCATGCAGAAATCGGAATCTCCTGGGTCCTATAAGGGACGTATTCCCTGGGCACGGCTGTGTGAGTGTAAGTGTGAAAAACCTGGGTAGCTGCATCCACTGCAAGAAACGTCACCCAAGAGTAGAAAATCTCAAACGGGTAAGCAATTTCAGCACTCACTACCAAAATCACTGCTATGCCCTCCAAACCAACATTATATGTTTGCAAATGATTGCGAACCGCAATGCGACTATTTTGTGGTATAACAATGTTAGCCATAGTGACACAGAGAAGAAAAGGTACAATGTAAAACAAAGTAGCACAACTGGGTAGTAATTCAAAAGGAAACCGTTTTGAAAGATTCAAGCTTGAAAAGACCTATGTAACTATAGGTAGGTTTGTCCGACACCCCTGTTATCTGGAACCAATAGTGAAGGGGCTAAGGACTGAATGAAGTACTACTCAAGCGTCATGTAAGAAGACCACCAGCGTTGGGCGCCATGTAGCAGGGATTCTGCTCATACACAATACTGTGCATAGAGACGTGGCACCTCAGTGAATTAGGGTGTACCAAAACTCACCTTAGTAGCCAAAATCCCCTACCAGACTAGCAATCAGTGTCTCATTGGTTCTTCCATAACCCCAATGATTAGACAACCCAGAACATGGAACTTAGAATACCTCAGGCAATGTGGAACACATGAACACTCTTTCGATATACTCTTATACCAGTCCAAAACAGGGAGTAAATGGAGACATGAGCAAGTTTGAAATATTTAATTCTAATGCCGTGTTCTCATGCACAGTATCTTAGCTAATACACGCAAACATATTATAAGCAACAAGATTATCAGCATGGTTACTATTCCATAAAATACAAAGGGAGAAAGCATATTACAATGCTAAATGGAAACAGGTTAGATTAAACCTATATCTCACCTTCCCTTATTAGTAGGTTATTTTATATCTACAGAAGGTCTCTTGAGATTAAAGGGCGGCCCCATACCTCTGGTCCTAGCAGAAATGGATCACATCAGTTTCTGCCACAGCTCTCAGCATGCGAAATGTTCTCCAAGTGTGTGTGATCATGCCTACGCAGTGCATTATTAAACGCGCCAAAATCAGATGTGGCCACAGCTGCATATATGTTATGTCTAGAATGTGCGCTGATCAGTCCGAACAACAACCAGTGTGTTGAAATAACCTTGAAGGCCTCGGCACTCACTGTTCAGACAAAGCTTACCAAACAAGGCTACTAATATAGAAAAACATATTATTCTTGTGTGAAGCAAAACACTCTGCTAAACATTTATAATAATGTGTGCCGTGTGCAAAGGCAGCAGAAAAGAAAAATGGCGTTTAAACTTCTAATAAGCTCATGCCAACTTAACACAGTGTAAATGCAAGGCTCATCCCCATGACAATGGAATGCGTGTGCTTTTTGTTGCGGTATTTGTGTGCAGCAGCCGCGGCCCGTGGAGAGTGTTTCGGTGGGGCAGAGAGGCGGGGTGGGGGAGGGGCAGGGTGGGGGTTGCTAAAAACCGGAGTATGGATAATTGAAGGTAAGTAAACAATTTAATTAATAAAACAAATTTGTAGCGCGCCCTGCATCGCAAAATGTGATGCTGGGCAGGCTACGAAATTTGTTTAATTCTCTTAATCATTCTTGTGGGAAGTACGAAGCCTTCAACGTTTCTGCCAGTTTTACATGCCTTTGTTTGATCTAGGAAGATTTCTTGTTTGAGTGGTTCCTACATATATATATATTGCATTCTGGCAGTCAACATAGGTGGTTATAGCTAGGACCTAGTTTCCATAGGAAAAGCGTTTTTTGACTTGCCTATATCTTTGGCAACATTTAACGAACCTTCACTTCAAAGGTTCCCCAAAAAGTGTCACAGTAAGTTGTTTTGTGCACGGCAAGGTTTGGGATGATCCGTTAATTGGAGCAGAGAAAAAGGTGTTTATAAAAAATGTGTGTTTACCCATTTTAGTTTCCATAGGACATGTAGTCAAACCTACAGATCGAATTACACCAAATATGCTAGAAATTGAAGAAAATACAGTTAATGATATCTCTGGCCCGATGACTTCGCGAAAAAAGACAAGCTTGTGCAGGGAACTGCACAGCTCTGATTGGCTGCCAACACTTTAACCAGGACGTAATGATAGCCATTTTGGGATTCCGCTGCACTGAGTCCCTCAAAAAAGTGAAGGGATGAGGGTAGGAATACCCTAACCCCAAGCCATTGTCTTGGGGTCCCTTTGGGACCATACAATGCAAAAATTCCTTGGCTTGTGTTTAAAAACGCCCCTGGGTGGGTCAAGTCCTAGAGGCATATGTAATAGTAATGTAATAGTATGTGCAGCCGCCATCCCACTGGGGCAATGAACAATAGGAATGCATGGGCTCATGCGGCCCAGCAGCCCCAGGGTGGTGGCAGGAATTGCCACCTCCCTGTGGAAAGGAGCTATAGAAATGCTGGGGCCCATGCAGCCCGAAGCTCTGTGGACCACCACCTCCCAGAGCAATTAACTATAACAGTGCGGGAGGCCCACGAAGGTGCCTCACAGCCCTGGGGACCACCCCTTCCCTAGGGCTCAAATAATATAATGGAGGGGGTCCATTCTGGTCTCTCAGCCCCAGGGACCACCACATCCCTGAGGTTAAAGTAAACATTGGAGGGGGGCTGTGCGGCCCCCTTCTGGCGCCATAGGTGACACTGAGGACTACCACCTCCTTAGGGCCAGCTCCTGCTATGTCCCGGGGTACTTATCTGCTGTAAGCTGTTTGCTAAGGGTTGGCAGTAGCTTCCCTTTCCTGCCAAGCCATAGTAAACTGTGCTCTGCTTTGCTGAATGCAGAGCATTATTGCTTTTACACACAGGGAGCTTCATGTTGGCGATCTCCATATGTGTAAAAGCAATGCGGCGCCGGTCGTCTGTTCGCGAACAGACGACCGGCGCCACATAGCGGGCCACACTGGATGCTGAAGTTGGGTTAAACAATTACGAACAGAGTGACCTTATCGGCACAAATGTGAAGTATCTCCCATAAGTTGGGAAGATGCATTGGTTACCCACGCCCTGAAAGAAAACTCCTCAGCATTACCTGATAGTGTGAATTCACCACCATTGTGAGTGGATTAAATTCTTACGGTGCAACAAAAAAATTCGGGGACACGGATACATAGATCCTGGGTCGTTTACTGAGTGAACTCACCACCATTGAGATGGGATTAAATCCTTACGGTGCAACAAATTTTGGGATATGGATACATAGATTCTTGGTCGATTACTGATGACGACCACTTGATTCACCATTAGGGTACTCTTATACGTCAGGTACGGAGGGTGCTCCCTAGTCCTGAAGAAGACCCGCAAGCAGAGGTTATCAGTTACCCCAAACGCATTAAGTCGGGTCGAAACGTCGACACCCCTACAAAAAACTCCCTGGACCACTTAGAATTCTAGTGTTAAACGTGTTAAATAAAATGAATCAGATTCTGACACACTAGACTCTGAACTTTGATTGTGGACAGGCCTATACTGTTTGAAATTATTGAACCAGTATATACATTTGTATAAATTGTCACCAATTCTCTCTTTTCTTTTCTTTCAATCACACGCGCCATCTTTCGAGCACTAACTCTATGCACGTCTCTATGAGCACCCTGAATCTCGTACCTTAAAAAACATTGTAAATATTGTAAAAAACTGTATTTTGAACCTTTGAATTATAAAAGGGCAAGTACACTGTTTGATATAAATAAAGTGTACTGTATTTTTCTATAAATAGGATATAGTTGTTGGGCTCTGTGTTTGTATGAATAATTCTGAATTCTATTCAAGGAGCAAAATTAATTTGGGCTCAAAGTTCGCAAATTAAGGATTATTCTTGTGATAAAATCACTGAATTGAATTAGGTCGAGGACCATTGTTTTTGTTAACGCACTGTACCCAGGTCCAGGACCGTTTTTGGGATACCCCATTCTTGATAATGGCTATGCTGAATGGGTGCCTGGGTGAGACCAGGGCACCCACATTAAAGGCAGAGCACAAAATCAGCCTGGGAGGGGGGCCGCACACCCACCTCCCCTTATTAGTTTTATTAATTAAATTTAAAAAAAAAGCTGTACCCTGGAGGATTGGGTCCCAGGAGCTAAAATTGGACCAGGAGTGGGGTGGCTCTCTTTTATGAAAATAAAAAACATATAAAATAAAGGCCTGGACCTTCCCATAAAAAAAAAAAGCATGGACCGGCAGTTTGTCGGAGGCCCGCCTTCTTTCTCCGCTACTTTGCAAACACACCAGTAAGTCCCACACAGTGGGATTGCTGAGAGGTCTTTGGAGGCTATGTCCCTTTCTCTACCACTCTGCAACAAATGCACCCCCTGGCGCACAAATGGTTGGGGAATGAAGTCCACTTATCTCCTGAGGGTGCTTTGGAGCCAACTACCCCTCCTGTTACCACAAGTAAATACCATACAGCAGGATTACTGAGAGGTTGTCAGTGGCCATGCCCTCTTTCTCCACCACTCTGCAAATGCTTTACTAGTTGAGAGATGAAGTCCCCTTGGCTGCTGAGGGTCTTCGAATGCTAACAACGGCTCCTGTTACCTCCAGTAAGTCCCACACAGAGGGATTTCTAGGAGGTCTTAGGAAGCCATGCTACTTTCTCCACCACCCTGAAAACATGCCTCCTGAAGCACTACTGGTTGGAGGATGAAGTCCTTGTGGATGCTGAGGGACCTTGGGGATCAAGAAGCCCTCCGGATACTTCCAGTATGTGATGCACAGCGGGATTCCTGTGAGTTGGTTGGTGGCACAGCCCCCTTTCTCCACCACTATGCAAATGCGGCTACTTCTTAAAAAAACCATAGAAAATAACTTAAAAAAACAAAGGTTACAGGGACGTTATAGTTCAGAAACAACATAAAAAACTGAAAATTCACTAAAGAAACAGAGGTTACAATTACGTTATAGTGAGGAAACAGAATTAAAAAGACATAGAAATTCAATGAAAAAACATAGATTACAGGGACGTTATAGTTAGGGCCAGGTTTCACTTGTCCAAAACCAATTAAATTCAGCAGTTATAGTTGGATGACCTAACTGTCACTTGCGCCCTGCAATGCACTGCTTATGAGCTCACATATTACATCATTCATGACATGGTTAGTTACATTACTGATGACATCACTGTTAGAGAGGCGATGTCTAAGGAATAACTACTGTGAATAAAATAAATGTATATTGTTTTTAACTAACTTTTATGATCTTGCAGGACTCTTGTGGGATCACGAATGGCAAAAAGGGGTGGATGAGTTCTCCATACACTTCATTAATAGGAATGCATATTGTGGTAATTGTTTTTGAGAACAAGTGTGTAAGAGATAAGTACTGTGAAGTATAGGTTGTTAACTCCTATTTTCCCATACAGTTACAATCTTGTGAGACTCTTGTGTGATCGAGAACAGTAGAAAGGAGTAGTTGGCCTTAGAATACACTCTAGTATGCACACTTGCTACGGTAGGAAGGAGTATTACTGGAGATGGTGTATGTCAGAGTGTACTATTTACATAGGAAATTTGCAACATTCTATTCCCAATAACTTTGGCGCCGATTGACGAATCTTCGCTAAATTTTAAAAACTTATGGGCCGCTCTGGTCCACTCCTATATTGAAAGTTTCGGGGTGATTCGTCAAGCTGGGGTCGAGAAAAAAGGGGGGTCCCAAAACTTGTTTTCCCCAAGCAATTTCCCATAGGAAACTTTTAGACAAGGCTACAGCCCGCACTGCTGAACGGAATTACCCCAAATTTGGCACAGAGGTAGTTCTTGGTTCAGAAAAAAACCTTTTTGTTACATGGTGTAAATCCGTTCAGTAGTTGCTGAGAAAATCAAAAGTAAAAACACATATATATCTATGGCCGCACAGGATCTTCGCACCCTCCCGAGCACGAGATTTTTGCTAATTGGCTGTCAACACTCCAAACTAGGAAGTGTTGGTAGCCATCTTGTGCCTCGGTAGAACCGAGGCACAAGAAATCAGTCAAACAAGTGTGCACAACGCAAAAAGGGGGAAGGGTAGAAACACTCTGACCCCCTAGGCCTGCTTAGGGGGTCCCCCAAGGATGTGCAGGCCCAAAAAAAACATTTAAAAAAAAAGAAATTGACAATATCTGCGCAGGGTGTACGGATCCTGCTGAGAAAAAAAACAAAGCGCGGACTCCCGCGCTCAATTAATATTTAGCCCCCGGTTGGTCCATATCCCTGGGAAAATATTAGTATTGGGTTGGCGGGCCCAAAGGGCCCCCCAGCCCCGGGGACCACCAACCCCCGGGGCTTATCTACCATAATTGCGGGGGGGCTCACAGCCCCCCCCAGCCCCGGGGACCGCCACACCCCGGGCCTTTTTAATGTAATGTGTGGGGGGCTCAAAGGCCCCCCCAGCCCCAGGGACCGCCACCGCCGGGGCTTATCTACAATATTTGCGTGGGGTTCATGGCCCTCCCAAAACCCCGGGGACCGCCACCCCGGGGCTTGATTTGCATTTTTATTTTAAAAAAATAACCTCTGTGGGGGGCTCAAGTCCCCCCACACGCCCCAGGGACCGCAAACTCCCCGGGGCTCTAAATATTAAAATGGGGGGTCCGTGACAGACCCCCCCACCCCTGGGGATTTGTAAATTGTGGGAGGGGGCAGCACAGCCCCCCTCCTGGAGCCTTGTCATGGCCCTGGGGACTGCCATGCCCTAGGGCCGGCTCCTGCAGTGTCCCGGGGTGCCCACCCCCGGGAAACTTTAGTTTGCTATGGCAGGGCAATGGCAAACTTGGTCTGGATTTTGAAAGAGAGCACAGGGAAACCTGCTCTCTCTTTCAAAATGCAAACTAAATTGCTTTTCCATACAGGAAGCTGCATCTTAGCAGCTCCCCATGTGGAAAAGCACTGGCTCTAGGACTGGTTAGTCAGAGTCAGTTACCACCAGTACCCATCTGAAAAAGTTGAGGGTACAGGGTGATTTTTCAACAAGGCCTCTTTTTGCACCTCTGTTTGTTCTTTCTGCATATCTTCCTTCTTCCTGTACTTTTCTTCATATTTGATGACTCCTGTGGCTTCTATTTGCATTTCTTTTGCTTCTTTCTGTGTGTTTTTCTTCTTTCTTCACAATTCGTACCTCTGTAGGCATTGGTAGAAACTAGCATTTAAAAAACTTTAGAAATTCACTGAAAAACCCCATAGGTTTCAGGCACATTATAGTTACAAATTAGCATTTAAAAAACCTTTGAAATTAACTGAAAAAAGCATAGGTTTCAGACACGTTATAGTTAGGAATTAGTATTTAAAAAACCTTAGAAATTCATGGAAAAAACCATAGGTTTCAGGGGGGGTGATAGTTAGTTGGACATTTCACTCATACAAATACCATTGAAATTCCTTCATTATAGTTAGTTCAGCTAACTATAACTTACGCGCCCACAATGCACTTCTGATGACGTCACATATTACATCACTCATGACATGGTCAGTGACACCACTTATGACATCACTGATGACATCTCAAATGACATCAATGATAACATCATCCTTGTGAAAGAGTGGCAGACCTCCTCTCACCCTAATATAACCTTTGATACACACACTAAAAAATAGAAACTAACATTTTCAAAAGAATGGACACACCAATACCACTTACAACACACCTATTCAGTAATTTCAAGATCTACACACACATCCACTCATTTACCAACAGTCCTATACAGTCACTCATACATGTAAATGTAAATGCACAGGAATTTTATATAGCGCAAATCACCACTGGTTTCTAAGCGCTTGCTTAGGGAACCCGTCCTTGTATTCCCCTGTGAGATAACCCCGGCAGGGTATCCGCAAGGTGAAAGCCAGGCATCCCGCCACGAGGGGCCGTTTTTGAGATTAAGCAAGCTATTGCCCAGAGTCGCAGAGTGTGAACCCATGAATCGAGTAGGCACCGGAGCGAGAATTGTCGAGTCCATGGACATTTTAGGACTCAACACCCCGCCGAGCAAGGAATTGAACCCTGGTCCCGGGCTGACCTCTGCTTCGAGGTCTGCCTCCTCTAACCAGTGAGCCAAACTTCTCCACTCACTCATCATATGTACACCCATACATCCTGTTACACAGTGATACTCATCCATAGAGTTACTCACACACATAGTCACACATGCAAACAAAGTATTAAACATCCATTTACTTGCATATACAGTTATACCCACACCACAACACTTACTGCTACAGAAACTTACACATACTTACTCTCTTAAGCAATCACTTATAGAAACACATACTAATTTATACAAGAACTCTTCCGATCTCTCACCTATACTCACTTATATACACCAATACTCATATATACTAGTTTAAAACATATGTAGTTACTCATAAAGACACTTTGAGACAGTCATTCACTCACTAACACACCCATACACACACTCATCCACCCATACAGTCCTGCACACATGCTGTCTTCAACACATACAAACAGTGAGTCACTCATTCATGCATCTATGCACTACTAATACACCCCACCGAACTATACAGACACTCAGACACTCATACTGATACTCCAAAAAACAACTAATAACCTATATAGACACTCATGTGGCTACTCACCAACCCATGCAGCCACTTATACACAAAGTGAGAGACTGATACAGATATATACATATTTAAACACTACTCACTAACCCATGTATTCATCAAGATACACTTAATCAGTCATTTATACAATCAATTAAAAAAAAACATCCATTTAGACACTTATACACCCATTTATTCTTCCATCGACCTTGAGATATACATATATAAAACAAATTACATTTTCTGAAAAACACACATTCACTGGATGATGTCATCAGTGATGTAATTTGAGATGTCATCAGTGATGTCATGAGTGATGTCACTGACCATGTCAAGAGTGATGTAATATGTGATGTTATCAGCAGTGCATTGCGGGTGCGGGAATTATAGTTAGCTGAACTAACTATAACGGGGGAATTTCAATGGTTTTGTACAAGTGAAATGTCCAACTAACTATAACACCCCTGAAACCTATGGTTTTTTTCAGTGAATATATATATATATTTATATCAAGAGCACTTGATGTATATATATATATATGTATAAAGAAAAAAGGTTGCCCAAAGGAGAGGTCGCACGTGGAAGGAAAACAGCACACAGCCCCTGGCAGTCACACCGCAGCGCTCCCTGTTCACTTCTCTTGCAGTCTGCCAAACGCGTTTCGAGCCCAGATGGCTCTTGATCACTTGCCTGCGCGGAAATCAGCGAAAACAGCATTGTTTGGCTAGGTAGCCATTTATTACATCAAAAGTTCCGCCCTGAGGGGCGTGACCTCACGGAATGCTGGTAGTGGTAGTCCGCATGATACCAGACTGGAATAATTGTAAGCATGGACAGCATTACCCACACAAGGGTTGGTATTCCAGTCTGGTATCATGCGGAGAAAATATTCATCCACGTTTGCCCCTTGCTGCCCCTTCCAAGGACTTGCCCACTTCCCCTGAGGCTCCACTTTTATGCACTTGACTTAACTGCATTCGCCTGTGACAATACTGAAAATGTATTTAGCCGACCACTCCAAATAATTTGACCCTTCAAATATCATTGCTGCTCACGATTCGGTAGCCATAAAAGTCTACCCAAGCTTTAGATGGTGGCGGAATTGCGGGTAGGCCATACACAATTTACACAAGAGGCTAAATGAATCCATTGACAATTTTTGCCATGGACCCATTACTTTGTGACTGTAAGTCACGGTTTCAGAAGTTATGTAAATATTACTGAGTGAGAATAACTAACTGCACTACGTAACTTCTTAAAGAATTGTTTTCCTTGGGACTCATTAAGAGCAGTGCAAAGGAAGCTTTTTCATTGTTAGAGGACGCCTGGCAAATTCTATATCCATTCAAGTACTATAGTGTTTCTGGCTTTTAAAAATAAATATTATTTGCTAAGGAGGTAACGCTTTTATTGCAATTCAGTGGATTGATTTGTAATGGAAAAAACGATTTAACTAAAACAGGAACATGTATTTAATCATGATTTTCGGAATTGTGAGGTCATGAGTGTGCATGTTTTATATTATCCAAAACAACTGCTAGCCCTTGAAACGTGATCCAATATCACATGACTCTGGCTATGCAGATCTCTTTGTCACTTTTGAAATCAGGTATAAATAAGGATGAAAGCTGTGCACTCTACAAATTTAATATATCTGTCAAAGATTACATACTTAGACACTAAGTGATCATTTCTCATGCGTACAATGTAAATAACCTCACTACTTTAAAGCTTTAAAGCTGATGAGTTGGCTAAATGTGAGGCGTAGTCTTCAATACATACCTTTGAAGCCAGCAGGGCCCATATTTCATCCCAAAAAATGTCAAAACAGCTACAATGAAGGAAATTACTTTGTGTTTTCACGTGTAGCAGACGTTGTGCAGTTCCCTCTTTTAATATGCAGCTGAAAGTCATGTGCTGGCCCCATTATTTCATTCAGTCTTTTACTGGTATGGTATTTAAGAACAATCACAAACTTTCTTCTGCGCTGAACGAAAATGCAAATGGCCTGTATACTATAATGGTATTTTTCCCATAACCCTTGCACCTCGAAAGCATGATTTATTTGATAAGGATTTCACAAACCAGTGTTCCAGAATAAACAGATTGCATATTTTCCTACGCAAGGTCAAATAGTTTTCAAACTGAAATTATCTACATAGGCATGTTTTTTTCTTTAAACGTGAATAATATAGCCATATAGCCCGACGTAGCGGGCTATAACGGCTATTAAAGGCCTGCTCCCGCGTTAAAGGCCCGAGCTGAAGGTGAGCGACTTTAACAGAGGAGCGGGACTTTAATAGCCGGTATAGCCCTGCTACAAAGGGCTGTAAGGCTATTAGAACATTCTGTCACTAGAGGGCAGAATGTTCTAACAAATAAAACAAAGGCTTCTCGAAGCTCGAGGGGATTTAAATCCCCTTGAGCTCCGAGAGGCGTTTGTAAAACAGTGAAATGTTGCTCTGCTGGCCGTTACCAGCCTGTAGAATCAGGGAGAACTCCATTGTCTTCAATGGAGCTCCCAGCATTCTAATATGAACTAACTGCCTTTCATTCCACTTTATCAACACTTTTCTTCACACAAAATTTCCCCCATGATATGAAACCTACCTAACTAATTTTACCCAAAACTTAATCTCAAACGTCGCATTTCAAAATTGGTGAACTTTCTATTTGCTTCTTTCCGAAAGAAGTAGCACTGAAACTAGGACCACATTGTTTTCTTCTTCGAATTACATGGTGAAAAAAACTTTAAATAATATGGAGTTGTCAAACCCTGTATGATGCATTCTCTATTACATTGCAGCAAACACAGTACGAAGGAGTTTTCGCTCAATTTTTGCAGCACTGTGAAGTTCAAGGAAGCTGCTCTCCGACATTGCAGATTGCCCTATTTTGGATGGGTGGCCATATGAAAGCTTTTGGCACATATGATGATATAATACAGTAGTATTTTAGATTCATGTGAAAGCAGGGTGATATCTTGTCTTAGCACATGTAATCCAAAAAGGAGTATGTTGCACCAAACATTTGCACAATTTTAAGCATCAATATTGCATTGTTTCCAACACTTCTGTGGCATTTTAGTTTCGTAGCATCCATTGGTGTGGCAGAGTCTTCAGCCAAATATTTGATCTATTTTGCCAGAGGATTGCACATTGTACTATCTAACCTGGTTAACTAGACCAAAAAATTGATCTATTGATAGTTGTCTCAAATCAAATATGTTGGTCAACGTCTCTGGTACACATGCAGAGAGATCTGTTGTGAAGAAGATTGTGTGGCCGAAGCTATAGTAACTAACACAGTCTTCAAGTACTACACTCACTCTTTTGGAACACAGCCCTGCCATGTCTGGAGAGCTGTTAACGGAAGATGAAGGAGGCCAACATAGCTGATGTTCACATACCATGCTGGGTCACTGTCCTGGGGTTTGCCTCTATTGCCAGCATTTATAATATGGCTGGGGTTGAAGTGTTGTGTGTCTGTATCCATACTGAGAGGGAGTCAGTTATACAATGGATGCCAGGATTGCTCAGGCAGTGGGAGTGGTGCAGCACTCCTGCCATGTGCTTCTCACCGCTCATCCCTGTGCCCATATGTTTCAGCACGTGCAATGAAATTAGTTGTATTTATTTACTAGCTTACCCGTCGCGCATTGCTGCGATCTCAGAAGAAAGGAAATTTAAGGAAACTTGTTATGATAACATTCAATTTACATTGTGTCATTTTTATTTAAACGTATTCATTTTAATATGGAAAACATTTCAAAGTGTTGTTTTAATTCTGTTTATTTATTCGAGTGCTTGTGGATACATGACATTTTTTGTTTTTCCGTCTGTTGCGTAGACGAATAAATCAGAAGGTTTTCCGCCGGGTGAGCTGGCCACATACAGTTGTCCATGTGAGAAGCACGGATTCTCCAAATCTAGTCCACACACTTGCAGCGATTGTCCTTGTGCTTTGTTGATGGTCATTGCAAAAGCAAGTCGTACCGGAAAGTGTAAACGTTCAGTATTGGAAAGATTATGAGGACCCTGGGTGGCCGGGGGGGGGGGCCTACATTTAACACATTTTTCTTTTTTTAGCCAGAAACCTTCGCAGGAGTGTACTCAACAACTTCCCAAAGTTTCATGCCGATCGCATGAATGGTGTAGTAATGCATAAAGGACAAACAAACATACTTTGGTTTTTATATATATAGATTTGTTTACATTACTCCAGTCGGTCGTGAGCCAGAGTTTACTAATTGCAATAATTGTGATTCCTACATATTATTTAATAGCATATCGCAAATGGTGATTGGCTATTAAGGAATGCCTTCCTTTCATTCCTATGGGCCAATAGGCCCATAGGAATGATTGGGAAGACATTCGCAATTTGCGATTACCAAATTGGTAATCGCAAATTGAGAATGCAATTACAAGGGTGATATGGGGCCAAAAGGCCACCCTGATGCACCCCCAAAAAAGGTAAGTGTGCACATGTGGCACACATACATGCCCTAGGGGCATGTGTGTGCGCCACATAACAATTAGAAAAATGCAAAAATGTGCATTTTTCTAGGAATTCGCAAATTACCACCAACTTGAAGTTGGTCGTAATTTGCGATTCCTAAACGCAAATTCACATTTTGCGATTGCTACAAGAATTGCATTTAGGGAATCGCAAAATGCATTTAGCGAATCGCAAATTGCGATTCCCTAACTGTGTTAGCAATTTATTAAAGACAAACAGTGTGGCTGACCATGGTTAGGCACCTCAGTTTCCAAGTCAAATTATAAGTCTTTGGTTTGTGCACAACGCGTCTGGAGCTCGCCACATGTATGCTCCACTGTTAAACAGATACAAGAATTTTTGAAGAAAAGGACAGTGCACCAAGTAACAAAATTCAGAGAGCTTCCAATTTAGCCAAAATTAAGTCCTTTATTCTTTTCAATCTTTAAAAAGCCTCAGTCAACGCGTTTTGTTCCATTGGAACTTCGTCAGGGCTAAAAAGAGCACAAATATAAAAGACACACTAAGTATACAAACAAACAACACAAATATATAATACATACTACATATATATAGAAATAGAAATATACAATATTAAAGATTAAACAACAAGACTTCAGGCAGGAAAAAAAGAAAGAACAATGTAGGGAAGGTGATTCGTACAAAGTATAAGAAACACAGTCTTACTCCACAAAATGGGTATTACATCATATATACATATGAGCATATATAAAACTTTGGTGGGTCTACTAGGACTGAAAAACAATGACATAGAATGATTCCTAAAACCGCCCATATCCAATTAGATGGCATATAAAAGAAAACAAAAATACACATATAAACAACACAAAACTCTTGGATTACATTACACCAACAAAGTTAAAACATAGCAAAGGTCTGTGTTACATACATAAGTCAACACACTATATTCTTTAGACATGTATATAAAACACATAGAAATAAAACAACGATGTGCATCAAATTAGTAGCAAAAGATAGAAGGTAAAAGGTAGAAAGGGGTGAAGGGGAAAACGTGAGAAGAAGAAAGAGAAACTTAATCTTTAAACTGGTGAAACCAGTAACTAGAAACAAAGCTGCAAAGCTTCTACATATAGTATATAGTGTATAGTATATAGTGCATGGGTGTCATCAAAGAGAGAGTTATAGACTCTGTAAGATCAGGATAGTGACTAATGACAAGAAATAGAATAAAGAATATCTCTCTATATATAGAGGCCCTACGGTTGCAGACCAACAATAGGCCCAAACCAACCATGGATCTCACCTCGATAATCTCTTGTGGTTCCAAAAAAAAGGTACTGAACCGGGTATTCCAACCGTTTTCAGGCCTCGTTCTAAACAAAGCAAGGATGTCATATATCCAAGTAGAGAAATGGGGGTCAAACTTCCAATGCTAACATGTGTTTCCAAGTATACAGTAACAAAGTTACAGTGCCATCAGGGGTACCCTCTATTCATAACATGGCAGTGGAATGGAGATCTATATATGGTTCCCATAACATGACACAAAAATGGGAATGTTAATTATTACTCACAGAAAGGGCTATTTATATGTTAGTGTTCACCAAATACCAGAAGGGACCATACATCAGGCCCCCTCGAACGTAGAAGAGTTCCAAGGTAAGCAAGTCTCACCTCATGAATACTCTTTTAAACAAATAGGCGAGGAACATTTTTTCAAGGATCAGAGGCGGTTCTATTGGCCCAGAATCCTGGCACACGTACCCAAACTGAAGTTTTAAGGTGGGAAAGGTAAAAATTCAAAATATTAGTGATTTTACCCATGTACACAAATAATATATATGAGGTTCCCATAACTTGACAGAATCATGGGAGTATTTATTATAACTCGCAGAGTGAACTGTCTGTATAATGCAGTTCAGCGTAGCCCAGGGGGTATCATAAATCAAAACCCCTTAAGAGCAAACGAGTTCCGACAGAAGCAAATCTCATCTCTTGAACAGTCTTTCTATAAATGAACGGGTAGAAATATTTATCAGTGATCGGAGGAGGTCCTAGTGGCCCAGAGTCTTGGCACACGTACCTATCCAAAGATATTACAATGAAAGAAATAACAATTCAACATGACAAGGGATTTTACCCATTAACATAATTGTAATTAGAACATTGGAATGTTGGGAGCTCCATTGCAGACAATGCAGTGCTCCCTGCTTCAACGGGCCGGTAAAGACCCGCAGAGCAACATTCCAATGTTCTACTATAGCCTTAAAGCCCACCGTAGCGGGCTAAACCGGCTATTAAAGGCCCGCTGAATCGTTAAAGGCCCGAGCCGAAGGCGAGGGACTTTAACAAAAAAGCAGGACTTTAATAGCCGTATAGCCCTGCTGCGAAGGGCTATAAGGCTATTAGAACATTCTGCCCCTAGAGGGCAGAATGTTCTAACAAATTAAACAAAGAGTTCTCGAAGCTCAAGGGGATATAAATCCCCTCAAACTTCGGGAAGTATTTGTAGAACATTGGAATGTTGCTCTGCGGGCCTTTACCGGCCCGTAGAAGCAGGGAGCACTCCATTGTCTGCAATGGAGCTCCCAACATTCCAATGTTCTAAAAAGGCTTCTCGAAGTTCGAGGGGATTTATGTCCCCTCGAGCTTCGAGAACCCTTTGTTTAATTTGTAAGAACATTCTGCCCTCTAGTGGCAGAATGCTCTAATAGCCTTTTAGCCCTTCAAAGCAGGGCTATACCGCTATTAAAGTCCCGCTGTCTCATTAAAGTCCCTCGCCTTCGGCTCGGGCCTTTAATGATTCAGCGAGCCTTTAATAGCTGGTATAGCCCGCTACGGATGGGCTATAAGGCTATAGTAAAGCCACCCTCCATTGAGTGAGCATAACATGATTCAAGTTCGACCTCAGGTAATCCAAAACAACTAATAAGTGTTGTCTGGCCCATAGTCCTGGTATATAAAACACAAAAAACTGGACCATTGAGCAATCAGAATAATAAAACCTAATGTACGCGATATCCATCAAGGCTAACACCAGCACATACGCTTACCTTCATGTTCATATATAGCCCTCTATCTAAATGGAAATGACAGGAACCGATTTGACAGCCGTCCGTCCTGTTAAAGTAAAACAGAAACATAGACCTGGAGTAAAGAATACGTAAGGGAGTACAAAGGGGGAAATCTATCAGTGATATGTAGAAGCCCATCCGCTTACCTCAGAAAACAATGGGGCATGAGTAACCCCCAGTAAAGACCGACTGGATCACCCACCCGTCTACATTCGTCCTTCCTAGAGAAGAAACGGGGAGAGGCAGGGAGTAGTAATAAGAGTTACGTTCATTCGTCATACACAAAATGTACATTTAAAGAGAATGACCCGCCCTGTTTCAACCCCCTATCTCAAACTAGACCACGCGACAGGCACACGCATTGTATTAATACATACTGCCACAGAGCAAAATGCAAATATCCTCTTACAGCATGCACCAAAAAATAAATTTGTCAGTGTAATTAGGTATGAGAACGTTTTATATTAGTCTGTAAATGAACTACGCAGGAGCGTGAAACAATATATGCAATGGTGTTTCAGTGTCTCTTCTGCACAAGCAACAAACCTTTGCATGTGTGCAACCCAGCCATTACTCCATGACCACTAGCAAGGGCAGTTGTAACCATTTAAGGTCCTGATTATGAGGAAGAAGTGCATGCTGAGATATTTCCTGTTCCTCCTGGACTAGTTAAAACAAAAAACAAATTAATGTTGCTCGAAAATTATCAACCTATTAAATAAAAGGCGTGGTTTTCTTGTTTCCAGCACAGCGCAAAAGCTTAGTGAATCTCCCAAAATGTATGTACAGGAGTTTTCCTAAAATGTGTTTGAGTTCACCACTCTTCAAAATCCTTGAGTGTCATTTAGTTTGCAAGTTGCAACATGAACTCAAACACATTTTAGGAAAACTCCTGTACGTACATTGGGGGAGATTTACTAAGCTTTTGCGCTGTGTTTGCATCACAAACATGATGCAAACGGCACAATTTATTTTTTTCTAATTTACTTTTCAGCGCTAAACTTTTTTAGCGCTGGAAATGACATAAAACTAAGCTTTACATTACTTTGCCCCATGGAGGCGTGCCAAGGGCGGTGCATAGGCGTTCCGATGCAACCACTCTAGGTTTCTCACGCTAAACCCAACTTATTAAACACAGTAGATTGGGTTTAGGGTGAGAAAACTGCGCCCTTTTAAACTAGGTGCAAGGATGGAGAAATGCTTTCATTTCTCTTTCTTTTCTGACTTTGCATGTGAGCTGCCCTGTGCAGCACACATACAAAGTGGGAACAGCTTTCCCTCGTGTCTAGGCATAGAATCTTGTACAGGTAGGGTATCCTTCCGGAACAAAACCTATGCTGGACTCACACACACGCACACACCATAGCGATATTGCGCTAAGGTGTGTGGTTGGCACACAGCAGCTGTAATCAGCACTGGCACACGGGAAAGGGCAGAGGAGAGCCATATCTTTGAAAATATTGCTCTCTCCTGCTCCCTCCCTGTTGACCATCACAGCACAGTCTCGCAAGGGGGTGCCAGTGTGATATTTTTCCACAAATCTCCCCCATAATGTCTTCACATTAAAGATGAATAGTGGGATGCCCATTGTGAGAAAATATATTGTGCCTCGGACACTGCAAGTTGAGGCTTTAAATCTGGATCTACCTACCTATCCAATTCCCATTCAATTTAACTTAGATGAAGTGGAACCTGCCATCAATTAAAGTGCCACTAATGAAGCCTTGGGCCCGATCGCTTCCAATGGATGTGTACAAGCCTCATGTGGATCTTTGGGCCCTACTACCTACGAACATCCTAAATGCAGCATTCAAATCAGGGTTCCTTCACTCTTGGCATGCCGTAATTATTAGTACTTGTTATTAATAAGGACAACTTGAGTTCTTAAGATGTTTGTTAGCTTGCCTCCTGAGTGTATTACACCACTCTGGGGGGTTTGTAACTAGAGACCTTACTGGCTTCTGAAGCAACATCTAAGTGAAATTACACAATTCCATAAAAGCATTAAAATTCACTTTTTGCCCATAACCCAAACATAAGTATTGTGCGACTTTATCACCATTTTTTATGAACAGATTGTCAAGCAGCTCAAATGGACTCACAAACCTCCATACACGCCTGTAGTCTTTGTCATTTGTAGAGATATGAGTAAACACTCGTAAGGGTATATTTTTGAACGCATCGGATTTGGCTAGGGTGACCACATGAGGGTTAGGTTCACTATGGTAATTTATTACCATTTCACCTGCCCCACCCATAATGAATGAACCAAGATTCCTTGATATAAAAACATGATCAATATCGAGCTACAACCCTGCCAGCTTCCAGTAAAGGAGCGTATCTGATAGTTATTATGGGCAACAAAGTTTTTGATGTTCCATAAATTATGTGCAGTCATAGAACTAAGAAACTGCCTCACTGATCAGTGCCATTAATAATATCTTGGGCTTGTCAGTGATCCAGCGCTGCAACTAAAATACTTTATAAATAATGTCACAATCCACTATCACACTTACCAATCAATACCAGGCCCATAAGAAACAATAGAGCAGCTGAATCAGGAGGTGAATGGATCAATATGTTGTTGCAACATTAGCCAAAATAAACAAGACCAGCTTGTCATTTTAAAGTTTATTTTAAAATTCATAATTGAATAATCTTTATTAACTCTCTTTATTTAGATCAAACATTTAGTTTTATTAATTCAGTTAAATGCATTAAACATTGGCACAATGTTAACTGTCAAATCAGCATTGATCAAAATAATGAACTAAAGAAAACATGAATCTTATTCTCCAAGTTAGTTTTCTGACCTGAAAGGGAAACAAATAATAAACAGTAGAATGCTTACAATCCAAAGGAAATCGGACAGCCCTTCGCCCTCTGGAACAGACAGGCCCAAACCCTTCAAGAGAGCCAATTTTATATCATTTTTGCTCTCAAATTTAACTAAATGTAATATTTTCGAAAAGTTCAGCACTGTGATTGGTTGATGGCTGTCAGGCCACCACAACTACCACGTCCAGGGAATAAGCGTCACCATGCCATTGTTCATTGACATAGAGTGACATCAGCTTCCGACCGTCCCTTGGAAACATTTTAAAAAGTTACATCTCTAACTTCCACCCAAGCTCGGCAGAAATCATCCCTTCCATTTCCTCGGCCTTGAGAAAAGAACATCCAGAGCAGTCCATGAAAACAAGCTCCATTGTTAGAGCCACAGTTTTTTCAAAAATCAGAGCCACAATCCTTTCAAAGGTAAAACAAACTCCGCATGGAAGATTTCCAAAACGTGTACACTTGGCTCCAACTCTGCTCAGTTCAGGCCGGCCAACTTTTCTTCAGAAACAGAGACTAGGCCTCAAAACACTCTTGAGCTAATATTTAAACAAACACAAAAAGAGTGATTAATTCAGGTAAAGCAAACCCTTCTGTACCACCCAGCCCTTGTTAATTATTAATTAACCCACTAATAAAAGACATTTAGCAAAAGCAAACAATTAAAGCAGCACATAAAATATCTACCATTCTTCATGTAATCCAGCTTAATGTTTCTGAAAAAGTAAAAAGATGATTAAATGATACACAGACAGACAAACACAACATAGGACATATATGTAAGCACATGTAAGCACATGTAAGCACATATAAAAAGCACATGCCATGAATGATCAGCCGCATATTAATAGTGACAAAGACAATAGGACAGACATAACAAACAAGACAATATTAATCATGTGTTACAAAACAGACTTGCAAATGCAACAGGAGCACATGTAATTAGTTTCCCGCGTGTATATGTGTGGTGCAAACTTAATCTAGGTTGTGTTAATTAAACAAATCATGCAACAGCTCATTAATTGATTAGTTCACGTTATGGAGAATTAAATCCACGAGTCAGAATAAAATATTTTCTGAAACCCGCTTCATCAACTCCCTCATCTGGTGATTTTAAAATCACCAAACAACACCCAAAAATGTTAGAAATTTTTCACCCATTTTGGAGACAACACACATTGAATTCTCTCGATATTAGTTTCCCTAAACCCCTGTTTCAGCTGTCTGATTATCTCTATCAAACTGAACCCTTCGCATTTCTTCTAACTCATATTCCTTTTCTTGTTCCTTTCTGAGTTTATAAATCCTTCTCTTTTCTTTCTGATGCTTCCTCCTCTTGTGGATCAAACAACTAATTTTTAGCAGCATTATCACTATAATAATGACAATTACTGGATAGAGCACTTTGCCTATGATTGATCTGCCAAGTTCAGAAAACCAGTCCTTAATAGCCTCCATTCTCTTCCCAATTTTTTCTGTAAATGTCTCTTCCTCCATTGGTTCTATTTCTTCATGGAAACGTGTTATATTTTTAACAAGTAACTCTATATCCCGACTTTTGTCAGGTATATAAGTACAGCAATGTTGGACATGCAAGACCCCACAGACTCCACCTTCTTTTGCAAGCAGAATGTCTAGGGCAAGACGATTCTGCATAACCATACTTCTGGGAGCAACAAGTTCTGTGCTAACCAATTGCAAACCACTTGCAGTATCAGTTGACAACCTATCTACAATTGTGGAAACTTTTCTGATTTTAATTGAATTCATAGTAATCCCCACCATAGGAATAACAGCACCAAAGATGCCTCCCAGGATTTCCGTAAAACTTTCTCTTTTGTACCTATTCAGATTCAAGTGTTCACCAAATTCAAAGGTACCCTTTTCATTTCTGTCAACATAAAATATTTTTGGAAAGACCAGGCCAAGATAACATGTCCCGTACCAGTGGTCTGGAAGGCTAAAATATGCTTTATTACCACAAATAAAATAAATTCCAGGGAAAATTGGATCCTTCCCACTTTTAAATCCCCATCCCCCTACAATACGATAAGTATCTTCACATTGACTAGCACCCACAAAAAGATTATCATAAAGAGTATTATCTCTTCTGATGCAAAATTTACCACTAACTGGTTCATCTATATGTATTGCTACATTAGTATTAACACCATTTAATTTTGGGTCCTCTAACTGCCAGTATTTAGATTTAGCATGTTTTAGCATTTCATTTCTTTTGTAAACAGCCCTTCTCTCCTCAACCATGTTAAGAAAAGTCTTTTCTTCAGCTCTCATTTTGCATGTTAAATTATTTCTATAGGCATATTCGTACTTGAGTTCATTAGTAACTAAAAAGAATTCCCTCATCTGCTTCGCAGGCCTAACTTTGTTTAAGCTATTCACAACTTTGAGATTTGCAAAAACCTCATCAAAGTCTGAGTAATAATATTCCAGATGACCAGTTTGATAAAACAGGCTAGCAATCACACTACAGGTAATGCCATAAGAGAGAGGTAACATATTATAAGTCACCCCCTCTGAAACAGAAGCGGGTAATTTTACGCACACATAACAATCTTTAACATTCATTACTTTGACATATTCAGATAAAAGCCTTGAAAATGAATTACTTGAAAAATCTCCAATAGATCTATCTTGATGAGACTCTGGATCATGATTAATAAGTCTACTGGACTTGCCAGCATGTTTCTCATGTTCAGACTCTACTTTACTTGTTATATTAGTCTTGGAGTTTTGCTTATTAACATCAAAAGGATAAACCACAGCTAAAATTAACCAAAGTAAAATTAATAATATCACACAAATTGAAGTCATTTTACAGCATCTCTTAAAAATTGAACACCTAGAAGTATCTGATCTAGGCATTTCTAAATTCAAAAACAAAAATTTTAAATTCAAATGAATGTAAGTAACTAACTAACAACAATTATATCCCCCCTTTTAAATGTTTTTTTTTTTTTTTTAGAATATAACCCTAAACAGTTTTTCTTCGACCTTGTGTCACATAAATATGTGTTCTTCAACTAAACAGAATTTCTTCGACCTAAAGTCACCTAACAAGTTTTCTTCAGCCTTATGCCAGGAAACAAAAAGTTTCCTAACAGATTTTCCTCAGCCTTATGCCAGGAAATAAATCCTCAACTAATTTCTAACAATTTTAATCCTTGTCACTTTCTAAAAATTCTTGATTGCTGCTTTCCACCTCAACAATTGGTGGAATAATAATATAGGTCCACTCTGGGGACTTATATTTCTGATTTGGCCTAATTACTCTTTTTGTCTTACGAGATATAACCTCTATTTTCTTGTTTTCGTTCTCGTTTTTCTTTTCAAGTTCACTTCCTTGACTAGAAATCTAATTTATTTGATCTTTTGATTTCTTCACTAGTTTGAATTTCAAATTGTCTTCAGGCCAAATGTCTCCTTTTCTCAAGACGTTTTTCTTTGGCACACATTTGTTACATTCAGATTTCCAAGCTCTTTTTCTGTATTTTCTTATTTCAGATTCTTCATCACTTTCGTCAGTGTCTGTATCAGAGACTTCAAATCTGTATCTAGGAACTTCTTTACTTGGCAGCTTCACTCCATTTGAAACAATACCTTTACTGGTACTTGGAATCACCTTCAGCTTCCCAGCTTCAAGCTTCTTGTTCACAGAGTTACTTTTATGCCTTTCAATATTATGGCTCAGATTTTCGTCTCGCTCAGAATTTTCTGCTTCTTCTGAATCTCTCTTTTCTTTTAGAGACTCTTCTTCAAGCAAATCATCATCATCAACACCTCGATTTCCAGTTTTCAGATCTTCTTTATTCAAGTTCTGACTCTCATCTAGATTCTCTTGATGTTGATTTTCTTGCTGATCATCAGAATCAGAATCAGGATCTTCTGGGTCTCTTTTTGAATCTGAATCAGCTGTTGTATCACTTTCTTCATCAGAATTTTCAGGAGGTGGTACACAAATTGTGTGGCTTGGATGAATCCACCTTTTCAGTCCTCTGCATTTAATTGCATTTGTTGTAATTAAAACCACCTGTCGCGGTTTCTGCCACTTTGGGGCTAAACAGTTCCTTCTTCGATGAACCTTCGTCCTCACCCAGTCACCAGGTAGTAAATCATGAGCTTGTACCTTTTCTTTTGAAATAATATCAGTTCCCACCTGATGAAACACAGAATGTACTACATCAGATAGGTTTTGGCAATATTCAATGATTGCACTATCATTAATACTCATCAGTTTGCCAACTGGAACAAATGCTTGCCTCATCACTCTGCCCATCACGATGTCATGAGGGCTAAGACCTGTCTTTTTATCTGGGATGCTTCTCATTGACATTAGAACAAGTGGAAGTGCATCTGTCCACTTTACTCCTGTAGCATCACACATTTTTTGAAATCCTATTCTTAATTGTTCCGTTAATCTGTTCAATAACACCTGATGCCTGTGGTCTGTAAGCACAATGCAATTTCCGTTCAATATTCAAGGCTTCACAAACCAATTTCATCAAACTGTTTTCAAAATGAGTTCCACAATCACTTTCAATAGTGACTGGAAATCCATACCTAGGTATGATCTCCCTAAGAAGTAATTTTGCCACAGTAACGGAGTTAGAGTGACGAGTTGGGAAAGCTTCCACCCATCTTGAAAACAGACAAACAAATACCAGAACATAACTTAGACCATTATGCTTTGGCATGTCAATGAAATCCATTTGTAATCTGGTAAAAGGACCACCCTCCCGTCCTATGATTCCCATGCTTACAACAATTTTTCTATTGGGATTCATCTGTTGGCAGGTCAAGCATCTCTGACAAAGTGACTCTGCAATTGTTCTAAACTTTGTGTTGAACCATGTTTCTCTAAATAATCTGACCTTGGAATCTTTACCTATATGTCCTGGACCATGACACAACCGTGCCATATCAGCAATCATGCTGTCTGGCATTACAGGCCTTCCATCTTTGTGTACCCAAATTCCATCTTCCTCTCTTGGTCTGCAATCAGTTGTTAACCATGTGTTTTTCTCTTCCTCACTTGCCTCATCTTGTAAGTCTTTTACTTCCTGCCATGTTTCAACTACAGAAATTAGCATGAGAGAATTCATTGTGTGACTTTCGTCTTTTTCCCGATTGATTGCGTAATTGTTTCTAGCACAGTATTTTGTCATCTCATCCGCGAAAGCGTTTCCTTTGGTGATGTAATCATCACCATTTTTATGAGCTGAACATTTTACTACAGCAATTTGTTCTGGTAACTGAATGCCCTCAATCAATCTCTTAATCAATTTTGCATTTCTTATCGGTGTTCCTGCAGAAGTTAAATAACCTATATTGGACCACAGTTGTCCATAATCATGAACAACACCATACCCATATTGACTATCAGTCACTATGGTTACTCTTTTGCCAACTGCATTTTCACAAGCTCGAATTAAACCAATTAATTCTGCAATTTGAGCGGAGCGAATTCCATCCAAAGGTGAACCTTCAACAACGTCTGAGACTGTGCACACTGAGTATGCTGCTCTCAGAAACCCTTCATCATTTCTCAAACAAGATCCATCTACAAAATATATTATGTCTGATACAGGTAATGGAACATCTTTTATGTCCTGTCTTAGTTTTGTGCAGTAATCTACAACATCCAGGCATTCATGATCAACGTCATCTTCGTTACTTACCTCAGTAATAACTCCATCAGGTAATAATGTGGAAGGGTTTAAGTTCACACACCTTACAATTGATACGTTGTCTGAACCCAAAATTGTTTTTTCATATTTTGTCAGTCTGCTACTTGTTAAATGTTGAGTTCTACTTCTGGTAAGGAGAATCTCAACTGAATGAGGTACATATACCTTTACAGGAAATCCCATAATGATACCCTCACTTTGCTCAAGACTTACACTTGTTGCGGCAACTGCTTTTAAGCAACCTGGCAAAGCTTTTGCAACAGGATCCAGAACAGCTGAGAAATATGCAATTGTTTTTCTCAACTTTCCATGCCTCTGAATTAGCACTGACAATGCACAACCTTCTCTTTCACTGCAGCAGAGTTCAAATTCCTTTTCATAGTCTGGCATTCCCAGAGCAGGAGCTTCACATAAGCTCTTTTTTAACTGCTCAAAAGCTTCTAGTTCAATTTTTGACAGATTAATTGGATCTTTTATATCTGCCTTTGTTAATCTCTGAAGTGGTTTTGCAATTACTGAAAACCCACTAATCCATTGTCGACAGTAACCAACCATTCCCAGAAACATTCTCACCTGTCTTTGTGTTGTCGGTGGTTGAATTGCTCGAATCATTTTAATTCTCTCAACTGTCACTTTTCTGGTTCCCTTTGCAATTCTGTGACCAAGATATTTCACTTCTTGTTTATAAAACTGCAATTTTGCTGGAGACACTTTGCTACACTTTACGACACCATGCTAGGATCCTATTTTGGAACCTAAAAGCAAAGATTTGCTGGCTCTCTGGATGTAATAAAAGTGTAAAGAAGGAATTACACAGGTCAATGACCGTGTACCATTCTGCATCATGTGGAATCAGGTAAAGAATTACTGCAGGGTTTGGAACAATGGGACAACATGGAACAACTATCTGATTAATTTTTCTTAAATGTTGAACAATTCTGTATGTTCCATTTGGCTTTTTAATACCCATAATTGGTGAATTACATGGGCTGCTTTCAATTTCTTTTAACACACCTTGACTTATGACTCACAGGAATGACACCCTCAATTGTCTCTGCTTTCATTTTGTATTGAGGAACGTTTGGAAAATCAATTCCCTGTTTAACAGTGATTTTTACTGGATCAATATTTTTCATAAGACCCATATCATTTCCTGTTAGGTCCCAAATTGCTGGATTAACTGGCTTTATGAGCTCTTCTGGCAAATCATTTTTATCAAATACAGGAAATATTGGTGTTTTCTCCTCTTCAACCATTAGCATAGTCCATTTATAAAGCCCATCTTCTTCTGCTGTTTGCATTTTAATGCCATCTGGTGAGCAATATATTCTGCAATTCATTTTGCATAATATATCACGACCCAACAGATTCACAGGACTGCTGTCACAAACTAGAAATCTGTGTTTATCTTTGTAGTTGCCTATCTCCACTTTTACTGGATCTGTCAAACTTGTTTTAATTTGCTGATTAGCTACACCTACAACTTGAATGGACTCACCCGAGAGAGGAAGGTTTTCTATTTCTGCTGATCTAACAGTAGAACGGGTAGCACCTGTGTCCACAAGGAAAGTGATATCTTTATCATTCACTTTACCATTAACAAATGGACCAGACTGATCTACCTCAAGAGTGGGTCCAAGCACACACTCTTCTTCCTCTCTCAAGCACCGTCATGAGTAATCCTCTGATGAATCACTCCCCTCTTTGTCTTTTAACCAAAATTGAGAAGCACTTGACATGTTAACTTTTGACACATTTTTAACCGAATTACTTCCACAGAAACCTGTTTCAGGAGAAAATTTCTGTGTGTTAGCACTACCAGGGAATGGTGCTTGAGGTAACTGACTCTGCTGAATTTGATTCTGCTGTACCTGATTCTGTTGCTGAAACTGGCTTTGCTGTGTCTGGTTCACTATTTGTCGCTGTAGCTGTCGCTGCTGACTTAACTCATTCAGCTGCTGTTGCAGCTGTTGCTGTTGCTGCGGATTTAACTCACACTGCACCTGTGGATTCAATTAATTATTTTTTAAATTTCTGGACGAGTTTTTACACTCTTGTTTTCAGTGTCTAATTTCGCCACAATTAAAACATGGGAGCTTTTGTTTCAGCTCTTCAACATTTACATTAAATTTTGGCTTATTATTATTAAAATTACCCTTGAATTTTCCCTGTTGCATAGAGCCTAACTGTTGTTGTTGTTGCTGCTCGGCTACCTTCACTTGTACCCACATTGCTTTCTCCTTGAGATTCTTTTGAATAGCATCTATCTCATCACTGCAATATTTTGCTTTCCTCGGGATGTCATCAACTGATAGTGCTTGCCAACAAACAATTCCATTTCTAATCATGTCACCAATTTCAGGTCTCAGGCCATATACAAATCTGTATATAAAGTGGCTCATGTCTTTTTCACTTAATTTTTCATAGCCACTGTACTATTTAAAGACTAACAGTAATCTTTCATAAAATGAATGAACTGATTCTTTTGGTTCCTGATTTGTTCTGTCTATTTTAACCCAGTCCACTTCTTTTGGGGGAATTTTTCCTTTCAGCCAATATATTACTTTATTATAAAGATCCATGACATCTTTTGATGGGGCACCTGTAATTTTGTCTCGGGCAGGTTCTTCTTTTGGCCAATCCACAGAAATCTTGCATTCTGTCCAAAGATCTGATGGGACAACAATGTCAAAGAATCCATCCAGATCAATCCACAGAACCTTTGACACCTTTATAAATCTGTCTACCTGTCGGTACCACTCAACTGGTTTTTCCCTCAAGCGTGGAAAATCATTAGTAAACAGGAGAATATCCTGTCTGGACCAAGGAACATGTACATACCCTCCTCCAGCTATTTCTCTCATTGGAAATTCAGAAATTTAATCATCCCTTAGTCTTTTATCTTGTTCTTTCTTTGACCATTGTATTCTCCATTTACCTAATTCACCTAATTTTCTGAGAAAAATTATTAATTCTCTTATATGAGTTATTCTTCCAGCAGCATTTAAATTATCAATGTCCCTCTCAGAGAAATCTACCCTGTAATGTTTCTGTAAATGTTTCTGTTTGCTCAAATCAATTTCTAACTCAGCAGCCATTTCTTCCAGTTGTTCATACCTGTTGTTAGTTTTCCACTGAATGCTTTTACAAATAAACAATAGTTCATCATCCTGATACAATTTCAAATTATCAGTACCAATTGTGCCAATGATTAATTCCTCCAGGTCAGCTTTTAATTTAGCTACATCAAGCTTTTTATAATCAGGAGCTTCAGGGGACATTCCATTTTGAGATAATTCTGTTCTGTTTAAGCTTTTCTCTGACAAACCTGAATCTGAATCTGCCACAGTTGGTGTTTGCGAACTTGACAAACTTCC
Organism: Lissotriton vulgaris; assembly: GCF_964263255.1. Classification (NCBI taxonomy): domain Eukaryota; kingdom Metazoa; phylum Chordata; class Amphibia; order Caudata; family Salamandridae; genus Lissotriton; species Lissotriton vulgaris. The sequence continues at coordinate 243,506,604 of NC_141696.1, read as the reverse complement.
ATGTAATGTTAAATTTGGCATCATAGATTTTTCTCTATGAATATCTGAAAGTTCTGAATAAAATTTTTCAGCAACCTTTTGAATTTCTGCATTTAATGGAACTGTTAAGGCTGTTTGTCTATTATCTCCTTGATCAAAAACTGGTACAACAGGACCAATAGTTACTGGTACTGTAACTGCTTCCATGCCTTTTGTCAATTGTTGAATTAAATCTTGCTTTGCTTTATTGTAACTAGAAATTTCTTGATCAGCAGGTAATCTTTCTTGATTTCTCACAAAATTATTTTCTTGTTGAAGAACTCTGCTTCTTCTAGGTGTACTACAAATATTTACTGAGCCTACCCTTTCAGGTAATTTTTAAAATCTGGGAGAACCTTCTTCAACTTCTCTAGGAGGTGCACTTGGAGAAGTTTCTGTAGAAACTCTCGGGGTAGATTGAGAACCTGCTTGATAAGGTGGCGGTTTGGGTTTAGTGGCATAAATATCTTCTAAAACTGCATCATCTAATTCCTCATCAATTCTTCTTCCAGCTATCTTTTGTTCTAAATCTTCAGTAATCATTATTCTTACTGGATACAGACCATCATACATGTCTGCCTTTCTCCAGCGTCTCACTTTATCCTCATGTGTTTCCTTATTTACAACATATTTTGAATATTTAGGTGCTGAACACTTGCTTTCACGTTCAAGTTCCATCATCTCAACCTCCCATTCAACTAAGGCTTCAAATTGTGTAGGTCTTGGCTTTGGCACAAGATCCATCATTTTTCCTCTCAGATTTTGTAAAACTTTCACATTAAATGACCCATCTTCTGGCCAGGCTAGTACACCATCATTTTTGGTATAATGCATCCAGTTATCAAACCAAATTACAGTATGATAGCCATATTCGCCTTCCATATAGGCTGCAGGTGTTTTGTACTTATGAAGTAATTTACCACCACGTGTTTCAATTTTCTTGTCAGGTTTAAAATAATTTTTCACCTTTTGAAACCATGAAGGCTTTTTCTTATAATCATTCCAATAACTCATGTTTGTAACTCAATGCTGTTTTATCAAGGACTTTAATGGCTTTCCTAATGTACAGTGCTGTAAATACTATAACTTTATTTGCAACTCTAAGCAACTGTTTTTACCTAATATTGTACTAATTAATAATCAATGTCCTTACTCTAATCACTTTTGCTGCTATTGTCCTAATGTATCTCCTGTATTATTCACTAATTAATAGCAAATGTGTTGTGGTAAATATCAGAAACAATTAATAATAAAAAACGAAGCTTTGGGCATTAATAGCGCGGAAAACTAAATGCTCGGCAAAAAGTAAACAATGTGCATCAGCACGAGTGTTTTAACCAATCAGCGTGTGGCTGCACAGCGCTCAGCCAACCACAATGCCCACCAGAGCCTCAACCAATCCGGTCGCGGCCTTTCAATGACACTGCGGTGTCCTCAGCCAATCAGTACACAGCTCTTCTCTGTAACAAACAAATCAACCTCAACTAAGGCCCCAAATTAGAAAAAGAATTTAGCAAATATAGCGTTATTCCACTATCGCTCTTCAAAGCCAGCGCTTAGCATTCCTTCTCAAAGAAGAAGAAGTCCAACACTAACACGAAGCTCTGACCTATCAGGTCGCGGCTTCTCTCGCGTCACCAACCAATAGGTACGCGCGGCTCCTCCGTGACACTCGGGACCAAGGAATGCACAATGGGAGAGCCTCGCCCAATCAGAGCGCGGCTCTGCCTATGACGCGTCGGACTTTCCACAAATGAGAGCGCGGCGGCTGACGTAGTCAGTCGCTGCAGGCAGCTCTCTCCTTACGCCCCCCTCCTTTACAAAAATGCTCGGTTAACCAAATGCTCGACACAGTGAAATACAACAACAAATATCTGTGTTTAGTAACGTTGAAGTGAAGAAATTAAACAGTCGGCTGTTCAAATGTAAACACAAAGCGAGCAGTAAAGCATAAGAAAAAGCTCGAGATGGAGCGGACTTGTGCAGCTTGAAAGAAAACTCGCGTTGTCAAGAAGATAAGGGGCTCCAGCTATTAAAGTAATTGTCATGTGAGGGAGTGCGAACAGTAGGAAGCTCGTGTCATTGGTTCTGATACCATTTAACACTGCTTGTGAGCTGAATGTACACGTAGCGTGGCAATTGACAGAGAATCTGGGGATGAGGTGCTACTGAAACGAGCTCACAACACTACGCTTCACTAATCAAGCCAGTATTTTCTAAAATAGCGCAATCTTGCGAGGGAAAGACAAAAATCAGAACAGAAAGGAATACTTATAAAATAAAGAGTATTTCGAGCATTGATCGCGCCTCAACCAATGAGAGCGCTGTTTTGCTCTGACACTCCAGGCACATCAACCAATCAGAGCGCGGTGGGCTCTGACGTATACAGCAGCTGCGGCTGCAGGCTCTCCCCACACGCTCTCACTCCTAAATCAGCCCCTCCCTTACCATTTTCGATCGGGGCACTTTTTGAAGGATTTAACTAGCGCGCAATGCTTTTTGAAGGTATTTAAATAGCGCAAAACACCTTTCAATGCTTTTACTTTACCCAGAAGGGTTTAAAACACTTTCCAATTACTTTAAAAAAACGCAATTAATAACTACATGAAAACAAACCATTTGCCTGCTTCTCTAACAAAGAGATAGTTTTACACATTCATTCAAGTATTCTCAGCGTGGAATAGACGACGCTATTCTCACAGAATAGTTTCAATTGCAAATAGAGTAGAGGGAAAATGTATCTAGGAAGTGAGGGACTTGAAAGGGTGGATACTGTAATAGGCCAGCAGTCCTGTTGTCCAGTAACGCAACCGGATATTGATGTACCACATCAGCTGTGGGCCAGGCATGGCCCACTGGGTTAATAAAAGGGAAGGAACAGCATGTGGCTCATCTCCTGGGCTGACACTGTGTGTGAAGTGTACTGTTTCCTGCACCTCACTGTGCGCCTGCTTTGGCTTTGACTGTGCCCCTTTGCACTGGCGATGAGGGGGTCACGACCTGCGCCCCACTGACCTGCTCGGACGATACCCCGACAGACTCCAGTGGAACCCTGTCGGTGCGGCCGCACCACGGAAGGTGCAGCTTCTGTGTCGCATCGCACACACAGTATCCTGTGTTCACTCTGCTCTTGGAGAACAGAAACAGCCACGACGGCCGGCAGCAGTGCAGTGAGTACAGCCTGCCTCACTGTAGGAAATGCTGCGTTGGCCCTGCCGAGCCATGGAGGCGCGTCACAGGTGCTCCTGAGTCAGCCCCGCCCACGCGGAGGGAAGCAAACCTATCTGCAGCAAGGGTCGGTGAGATGGACCAAGCCCTCTCCAAGGGCCCAGGAACGGCCAGCAAATATCAAGATGGAAAGGGCTGACAATCTCCGTGTGAAGACAAAACATGACATGTACCGGAAACAAAATCCCCCAGCGACCAAAGCAAAGTGTGGCTATTGTGGGCGCATAGAGCATCCGGCGAGTGAGTGCCCTGCCGAAGGCCGAACCTGTTCCAACTGTGGAATTCCTAACCACTTTGCAATGGTATACTGGAAAAGAAACAGAGAAGAGACAACAGAGGACAAAGACCGCTATCCAGAGTGGTGTGTCAGTTGTCCATTATTAACATGTCGCAACTTGAAGAACCAAAAGGGGCTAGCTCAGAATACCATGGGCAGGAGGACTCCTCTGACGAAGATGAAGTGGAAACTTACCTCATATCCTTCATGCAAGAGCTCAAATGCCATACGAGGCCCCAAACCACGTATGTAGTCAAGATCGCGGGGTGTGAATTCAAGGCCATCATCGACATCAGAGCCTCGTCAATGTGATGGGGATCCAACATTAGCACCAGTTGCGGCCCAAGCCGCCCCTCGCACCTTCAAAAATGTGAATATTTGCCTACGGCAGCCAAGCCCCTCTACCCAAAAGAGAGAAGATGTCAGTACCGGTCAAGGCATAGGACCAAGAAGTAATGATGACAATCCATGTCATAGACTGTGAGGAAGACACCCTGTTTGGAAGCCACAACGCCGAGGATCAGGGGCTGGTTTCTTTCGCCAGGAGCATTCGAAAACACCAGATTGAAGATATCCTGAACCAATTCCCTGAACAATTCCAAGGGCTACGTCACCTCAAGTGCCTGCCCATCAAGCTACTAATTGACAAGACCATAGCCCTGTTGGCATTGACACATCAACAGGTCCCCTTCCACCTGCGACCGTTGGTGGTGAAGAAGCTGGAGAAGCTCGAAAAGCAGGGTGTAATCGAAAGACTGTGCATTGATAGGAGACTCCCCAATTGTGTAATCAAGGGAGAACACCACATCACCCCAACGATGGATGACATAATCGCCGATGTCAATGGGTACTGATGGTTCTCCAAATTGGACCACAATGCGGGGGACCACCACCTACCCCTGGCACAGGAGGGCCGGTATATAACAATGTTCAGCATGCACCTGGGGCTATGGTGATACTAATGGTTAAACTTCGGAATATCATCAGCTGCCGAAATCTTTCAGAAAGCAAAGTGGGTACCTTCACATTGGCCAAGGTTGACGCATCAGAGGGAACAACCCAAAGGAAAAGCACAACTTCGCATCCGCAAGATGCTGTCAGGTCTACCCAGTGTCCTAAACGTCAGTGATGACATATTGATCCACTCGGCAATGGCAGCAGAGCACCACAAACATCTGAAAGACACCTTACAGGGCCTCAGTGAGCACAGCGTGACGCTGCACCAAGAAAATGGCTAGTTCTTCCAGCCCTTCCTGGAGTTCTTTGGTTCTGTGTTCAACAAAGAGGGATTCAGGTGGACCCCCACAGGCCACAAGCTATCCGAGGTGCGCAGGCCGCCAGCACCCCATCTGAAGTGAGGAGCATACTTGGCATGGCTACCTACAGCGGGAGGTTCATCCCAGACCTTGCAACCCTGGCCAAACCGAAGCTGGCCCTCACCAAAGCAGAGGCCAAGTGGACATGGGGCACTCGGGAAGACACAGCATTCCAGAGCATCAAAGATACCCTCCTAAGTGAGGCCACCATAGCGTACTTTGACCCACCCAAATGAACAGAGCTAATGGTAGATGCGAGTCGGGTGGGCCTAGGAACAATGCTGACCCAGGAGAGGAGCTGGGACGATGGGTCACCCTAGCACTTACAAGTAAGTTGTTGACTCTGACCGAAGCCAGATAAGCCCAAATCGAGCATGAGGCCCTCGCCATTAAGTGGGCTTGCAACCATTTCCACGTGTATTTGAGTGGCCAACTCTTCAAGTTTGTGATCGATCATCAACCACTAGTCCTGCTGTTTAAAGGATTCTCTCCGCACCCACCATCACAGATCGAGAGCTGGGCCATTCAGTTGCACCAATACCACATGGAATGGTGTACCGCCGAGGAGATAAAACCCGGCAGACTTTCCATCCTGTCACCCCACACCGGGGAAGGCAACTGGACATCCAGAAGGATCTGAGCAACACATGATCTCAAGGGCGACATGCCCCTAGGCAATGACCCTGGACGACATTAGGAATGCAGCTGAGCTCAACCCAGTATACGCCTGGACCCTCAAAGCTGTCCAAAGTGGGTCGTGGAGAGAATTCCTAAAGCAGTCAAATGACTGGTCCTCCAAAGATAAGGACAAACTAACCAAGATGTGGAGAGTAAGAAGCAAACCCAGTTCTATGGAAGAAGGTATCCTGTTGCGGGGTTCCCGCCTAGTGATGCCCAGACACTTCGGCAGCAGGTCACGCAACTCGCATGTGGTGGACATCAAGGCACCACCAAGATGAAATCCAGGATGCGAAAGAAGGTGAGGTTCCTGGAACTGGAAGCAATGGTAGAAGAACTTATGCGCAAGTGCCAGGCCTGCCAGCTAACCAGCCTGCCAGAACGCCCGGCTCCAGTCTTGAAGGAGGAACCCTGCACGAACCCTTGGTCCAAGCTAAGCATGGACTTTGGGAGTATCCCAAGTAGGGAAAACTACAATTGTCTTGTTGGACACTTACTCCAAGTACCCGGTCATGGAGGTAATCCCGTTGACAGCTATCACAAAAGTGGAGCCCCTCCTGGAGAAAACATTCACAACATTTAGCCTTCCAGTCGAGATCAAGAGTGACAACAGGCCCATTCCATTGGGAAGAGTTCGCTGAGTTTCTTACCCAACGAGGAATCCACCACTACCGGATTACCCCGCAAAGACCCCAGGCGAACAGCGATGTAGAGAGGTGCATGCGCACACTGCACAAAACACTGCACATTGCCCTAGTCGAACAGGCAGATCCGGAACATTGCCTAAACCTGTTCCTCCGTGAGTACCAGAGCACACCCCACTGCAAAACCCTACAAGCCCCGTGGGCAATTATGTTTAATGGACCACGGAGGGACCTACTCCCTGCCAGTCCAGGTTGGATGCCTCCACCTCATGGCACCAGAGGTGCGGGAGCAAGGAGGAAACGAAGGAACGACCAAGCCAGCACTTGCTGCCATGCCGCTTACAGGTTGATCCAACTAGTGCAACTGTGCTCATCAGGAGTCAGTGGCCCGGGGGCAAATTCAGGACCACCCATGAACCAGGGCCCTGGACTGTCGTGGCCAACCAAGGCACCATGGTGACGGCCCAAAGAGTAATGAAAGAAGTCTTGCGTAACACTTCCTGGTTCATGGAAGTTCCATCAATCCCTCCGGGCAAGTCCCTGAAGCCCCCCAGGAGCCGGCGAAGAACCGCCACCACATAGATAGCGAGCAGGAGGAGAGCCCGAGTCCTGAGGATGCCTGTGAACCATCATCAGGTCCACCACCAGTAAAGACTCTGAGGCCTGAACCTCCTATCCGCAACCACCCGCATTGCTATTGTTTGACGCCAAATCCTCAGCCAAGCAAACGGCTTTGGGACTTTGTGTGATAATTGCTTAGGACTATGGTCAAGGACTAACTTGGGAAGGGATGTAGTAGGTCAGCGGTCCTGTTGTCCGGTGACGTAACCCTGATATTGATGTACCACATTATCCATGGGACAGGGTAAGTAAAAGGGGAAGAACCACATGTGGTTCATCTCCCAAGCTAACACTGTGTGTGAAGTGCACTGTGTCCCTGCGCAATGCTGTTGCCCTGCCCTGGTTATTATACCTTCGAGTATTTGGGCATCATCTCATATGTCATGAAAACAGCACAATATCAAAGCTATCATCAAGCACAGACAGATATCAGGTGCCATTTTGAAGGGGCATTGCTCTTGATGCAGTAAACCCATTTCTAAAGCTGTGGGTGTGGTGTTATATGGCTCCGAATTATGAGGGTTTGACAATCTCACTGTCATGACCAAATCTGAATGCAAGTTCATCGTAACTTTAGTGTTCCCCCACCCAGTACACCGACCTATCCACTAGACCTTGACATAGACAGGAGGCAAATTGACGATAAGGCTGGGCTCAGACCAATATTATACTGGTAAAGACTTAGAACCACCAATTAGCCAACTATGCAGAGGCCCTCCAGGACATAATTAGGTTAGACAGGTTCCACAAAACTGAGTAGGGTAAAAACATCAGAAAGGTGCTGTCTTCGTTAGGTCTGCTGAGCTATTGGGAGTCGATGTCTCCCAGGTCATTTCCATTCAAAGACCAAATCAAGAAGCTATATTGGCATTGGGTGGCACAAAAACATTCTGCTAAAAGCACCAGAAGGACTCTTTCTATGAATTTGCGCAGTTCAAGTCAAATCCCTTTCATTAAAAATATCTGGCCTGCATCACAAATCCCGTAGGCAGGATCTATAAGTCCAGTTCAGGATAGACTCTCTGTCACTTAAGTCCTTTACCTCAAAATGGTCTTCTCATTCTGAGTTCTCTCTGACTTGCCCAAGCAGTAAAAGTCACATAGAAAGTATTGCCCGTGTTCTGCTTATTTAAAAGGCCTACTTGCACCCTAGGCAGACTTGGACCAGGCTGGTTTGCAAAACTCTAGGCACAAGAAACTGTGCAATGGGCTTGAGACTTTTAAAATCTCACCGTAGACCCTTTTATGCTTGTGCTGTTGCTAAGTTCCTGGGTTCGAAGTGGTCTATAAGTTGCAACGCCCTAGCAGTTGCTTAAGCAATTTGCACCTTATAGCATATTTTGCCCAAAGCCAGTAGTGTGGCACTTATCCCCCATGTACCATTGCTGTGTTTGAGATACCTCCATGCACCCACACTTTGCTGGTGAAGATGCGTTGCACAGCTAAGCATTTGTCATCGCAGTAGTTTCTTGCTAATAATGACTGTTCATGCTGTCAATTAGTTATTGCCATAGCTGATGAAATGACACTTCTGAGAGTGAACTCTGCGTCTTCCCTTTGTTGCAGTGACCTACGTTTTATTTTCAAAACTGTGTCCCAGGACGGCATATGTAGTAAAGGCATTCACATGAGGCTCAGCTTGCTTTCGGGGACGGGCAAAAAAGGAAAAGGACTCTGTCCCTTCCTTACTGCCCAGAGAAGACACGGACAATGTCCTCTACTTTTCCATGCTGGCAGCTGCCCCCCTTCCTATTATTCCCCCTTTCTGTCTTACTCCTCACTTACTGAAAACCATGACTTGAAAAAACAGTTCAAAACCTCTCTTTGCTTCTTTCATTTAGTTGCTTCCCTGTGAAATGAATCCAAAAAAGAAAAACACTCTTGCAGGAAATGCCAATTTTCTGACATTTTTCTATTCCAAAGTGCAGCCTCGGGATGGAGAGAAATAAAAGGTTTTAAATATGAAAAATAAATACATAACTAAGTAAATAAAGCAAGACAGCGGGTTGCAAAGTGGCCAGATTGGTTTTATTCACATCCAAAAACATCAGCCTCACTTTACAGACTTTTGCAGTGAAGAGCTACATTTGTTTTCTAGTCTTTCCTCGAACAGCATTATTGTCCCCAGGTGGGGAAGTGCACCATTCCTGGATGTATTGCAATGCCTGGTTGATGGGTGGATTGGAAAACAAAATATGTACCATGGCTCTGTGTTCAAGGATGTGGTCTTTTTAAACCATACTGCTCATGTTTTGTAAGGGTATCAGCAATGGACATTGAAACGGTTCCCTTCAGGGCCCTGTAGTCATGTCCTTACCTTTTCAGGTAAAACCACTTGTTGATTTCTGAATAGCAACTGAGAGATTGTTAAGGTAACCATGTTGTTTCTGCTTACATTTTGCATGCTTTATTTAATCCTGCATTCCCTATGAGTGTTTGCTTTTACTTTTTTTTTTTAGGCAGCATATTACTCTTATCAAGTGCATAATTGGAATTGAGCCACATCCAAGTGTTTATAGCGGGCACAGTTAGGTTGTAGCTAAAGGCAGTGTGAGTTTATCTCAGTGGGGCAGTATGGTGTTCAGTGGGGGAGAGGATGTGGCACAATGGCCAGAGCTGTCGAATTTGGAACTGGGGAACCGTGTTCAGCCTTCATGACCAGTCCACTAGACCACTCTACTGAACGAGCATATTACCATGCTAGACCAAAGAAGGCCCCACTAGACCTTAGAAGGCCTGATGTCTTAGCACAAGCAGGTTTTCCCTTGTGCTGTCAATTGTGGGTTAACCTTGAAGGCTTGTCCATCACATTCCATACTGAAGTTCATCCCCAGTCTTGCGAGAAGGCCTACACCCTAGAGCAACAGTGATCCCGTCAAGGTGCGGATGGTGTGACCGCACTGGGTACCTATTTCGGGGGGGGGGGGTGCACAGTGTTTGCAAGTATAATATGGTTTAAAAAAACGTGCTGCCTCCTTCCTGGCCTCCAGCAACTTTCAGCAACAATACAAATGTCATGATAACTTTGGTGATTAATGTTCTTCCTGGAAAGAGAGAGATTGAAGTTTTGGCTAGTGGAAGGGATGACTCCTGGAAAGGTAGCATAGAGGGTTAATGTACCTTCTGCAAAGAACATGTATCATGCAGATCACAAAGTGCACATAATGTTAACTAGGTTGGTAGGTTACTGTTTTTGTCAGAGAGATCCTTTTGTTACTTCAAGTTTATAAGTTAAAATCCTAACATAGAACAGTCAGCACTTAAACTATACTGCCTACTAGTATGGTTGTCATGTTGCTTCTACACAGTGTAGTCCTTTGTCTTATGTAATACTAGCAGCCCGTCCCGACCTTGTCCGGGAGCAATCAGGCTTCCCCGACCCCCGCCTGCCCCGACATTGCCCGGCAGCCCGGGCCCCCGGCCGCTCTGTCCCTCGCCTGCCCCGACCCCCGCCTGCCCCAACATTGTCCCCCGGATGTCACAAAGGCCCAGTGTTGAGGCGCTCTGCATACATCTCCATGGCAGATGCTGTAAGTCCCCGTCCCCCGCCTGCCCCGACCCCTGCCTGCCCCAACATTGTCCCCTTGAGCCTTCCTTTATTTAATTATTAACGCGACGTCGCTGAGGCAGTTACTCTGAATTTAGATACAATATAGCTGGTAGTGCGTGTAAGGCTCTTTCCCTTTAACACGCTATGCATTTGCTGCCCCGGGCTGTGCTCGCCTTTGACCCTCCATTTTGTGTTGTTGTTTTTCCCCTGGTCCGCCCCTCCTCCCGCCACCGCCTCCCAGCTGCTGCCCCTCCCACCCACGATTAGTATACTTCCTTGCTCCCGAGATCTCTGTGACCGCCTGGACCCTCCTTCAGTCCGGTTGCTCCCCCACGCTCCAGCTGACCTGCACGCTGGTATCGTTTGACCTCCTGCTCTTGAGCTCCTAGCGCCGCATTGACTTATTTATTCCTTCAATTGATAGCGCTGCACGGTCGCTTTATAGCGCTGCACTGTCGGATTTATTTATTTAATTGTGCTGCACTGTCAAATTCATTTATTTAATTGCGCTGCACTGTCGCTTTTTATTTAATTATTAACGCGACGTCGCTGAGGCAGTTACTCTGAATTTAGATACAATATAGCTGGTAGTGCGTGTAAGGCTCTTTCCCTTTAACATGCTGTGCATTTGTTGACCCTCCATTTTGTGTTGTTGTTTTCCCCTGGTCCGCCCCTCCTCCCGCCACCGCCTCCCAGCTGCTGCCCCTCCCACGGTCCGCCCCCTCCACCATCCATTTATGACCAATGACCTAACGTGCAGCGTCCACGCGCAGCGATCACGCCCCAGTCGCGCCGAAGGTGCGCCAAAGGTAAGCCCGTCTACGCCCGTCCGCGCCTGGACCGCGCCCAGCGCCAGAGCCCCTGGTCCTCGTATTGTCCACCCCTCCCGCATTACCTACGATGCCTCCACCCTCCTAGCCCTTAACCCCGGCCGTTCCCCCAACTGCATCCAAGCCGCCCTTGACACGTCCATGGACCCTTCTCTTGCAACTCCTGCAAGTTCGACGGCACCAAGAACAACTCCTCATCTACGAACACACAACAGATACCCGACCCCAACCACCTACAATGCATCCTGCTCAACACCCGCTCGGTCCACAGGCACGCCATCGACCTCTGGAATCTACTAGACACCATCTCTCCTGACGTCGCCTTCCTAACAGAAACATGGATGAACGCCACATCAGCCCCAGACATCACCATTGCCATCCCCGAAGGCTATAAGATCATTCGCAAGGACCGTACCGGCCACACAGGAGGAGGCATCGCTATCGTCCATAAGAAATCCATCCGCATCTCAACCAGCTCAGACGTCAATCTCGCCAACACTGAACACCTACACTTCCAGATCCACACCGACCCCAAGACCACACTCAGAGGCACCCTCCTTTACAGGCCACCAGGACCCAGCGCACAAATTAGTGAAGACATCACGGACTTCATCACTCCACACGCGCTCCCCTCCGAAAATTACATCCTTTTGGGAGACCTCAACTTTCACCTTGAAAAGAACAACGACCGCAACACCACCACCCTTTTGGACAACCTCGCCAACCTCGGACTTAAACAACTTGTCACTACCCCCACCCACATCGCAGGTCACACACTCGACCCTATCTTCACCTCCAGCAAACATGCCTCCTTCAGCCACACCACAGCTCTCCTCTGGACGGACCACAGCTGCGTTCACTTTACCTACAACAAGCCCACATCCAACAACCACCCCCAACCCACTCTGCAAAGAAACTGGAACAAAATCACCATCGACCAGATATCCTCATCGCTTCTTCAAAACCCCCCAGCCCACTCCTCAAACCTAGACCAAGCAGCCACCAACCTCACCCAATGGCTATCCAACAGCGCCGACATCCTAGCACCTCTGAAAAAACGACAAATCAAGCTAGGCAGCAAGAAGGCCTCCTGGTTTAACGATGATCTTAAGAAATCCAAGAAACTCTGCCGCTCCCTTGAGAAGGCCTGGAAAAAAGACCCAACCACCAGCACCAAGGACGCTTTCAAAAACGCCACCCGCAAACACCACCAAGTGATCCGGAATGCCAAGAAAGCCGCTTTCAAGGACCGACTAGATAACAACGCCCACAACAGCAAGGAATTATTCAACATCGTCAAGGAATTTACCAACCCCTCAGCCAACTCCAACGACATCACCCCCTCTCAAGCCCTCTGCGACTCCCTAGCCTCATTCTTCCACAACAAAATTGCAGACATCCACAACAGCTTCGACAACCGACCCAAAGACCAACCCACCCAACCCCCTGCAGGACCCCCACCCCCCCTGAACATCCTCAATGACTGGAAGCCACTCTCCACTGAGGACACCATCCGTCTGATGAACTCTATCCACTCAGGGTCCCCCACAGACCCATGTCCTCACCACATCTTCAACAAAGCAGACTTCATCATAGCACCACACCTTCGAGATGTCATCAACTGCTCCCTCAACTCCGCAACCTTCCCGGAAAGCTGGAAACATGCCGAACTCAGCGCCCTCCTGAAGAAACCCACAGCTGACCCCACAGAACTCAAAAACTACCGCCCTATCTCACTCCTTCCATTTCCGGCCAAAGTCATCGAGAAAGCGGTCAACAACCAGCTCGCCGCATTCCTCGAAACCAACAAATCCCTCGACTCCTCACAATCCGGCTTCCGAGCCAAGCACAGCACTGAAACCGCCCTCATCGCAGCAACAGACGACATTCGAACTCTACTGGACAATGGAGACACAGTCGCCCTCATCCTCCTCGACCTCTCCGCAGCCTTCGACACGGTCTGTCATAGCACCCTTTTACAACGCCTCAGAAACGTCGGAATCCAAGGAAAAGCACTGGAATGGATCACCTCGTTCCTCACCGGAAGAACCCAGATAGTCCGCCTTCCACCATTCAAGTCAGAGGCCACTGAAGTCATCTGCGGCGTACCACAAGGTTCTTCACTCAGCCCCACCCTCTTCAACGTATACATGAGCCCCCTCGCGGTCATCGCACGCCAACACAACCTCAACATCATCTCCTACGCCGACGACACTCAACTGATTCTATCACTCACCAGAGACCCTAACACTGCCAAAACCAACCTGCATGAAGGAATGAAAGAAGTAGCCGAATGGATGAAGCACAGCCGTCTGAAACTGAACTCAGACAAAACAGAAGTCCTCATCCTTGGCACCTCCCCCTCCGCCTGGGATGACTCTTGGTGGCCAGAGGCCCTTGGAAAAGCACCCATCCCGACGGACCACGCACGGAACCTAGGCATCATCCTGGATTCCTCACTCTCGATGAACAGACAAGTCAACGCCGTTTCCTCATCTTGCTTCAACATTCTTCGCATGCTCAAAAAAACATTTCGCTGGATCCCCACCGAAACTAGAAAAACAGTCACCCACGCTCTGGTCACGAGCCGACTGGACTACGGAAACACCCTCTACGCCGGTACCACCGCAAAACTCCAGAAAAAACTCCAACGCATCCAGAACGCTTCAGCCAGGCTCATACTTGACATCCCACGCAAAGAACACATCTCTGGTCACCTGAAAAACCTCCACTGGCTCCCCGTCAATAAGAGGATTACTTTCCGGCTCCTAACCCACGCACACAAAGCACTCTACGAAATCGGACCCGAATGCCTCAACACACGACTGTCCTTCTACACCCCCTCCCGCCAGCTACGATCCTCCAACCAGGCCCTTGCCACTGTACCTCGCATTAACAAAACCACCATGGGAGGTAGATCCTTCTCCTACCTGGCAGCTAAAACCTGGAACTCACTTCCCACTCACCTTCGCCTTACTCAGAACCACCTAGCATTCAGAAAGCAACTCAAAACGTGGATATTTGACAAGTAATTCCCCACCCTCCTTCAAGCGCCTTGAGACCCTCTGGGTATGTAGCGCGCTATATAAATTTATTGACTTGACTTGACTTGACTTCCTCAGCCGATGTAAATTGTACCCTTCTGTTTTGTTGTAACTCCCCGTCCCCCGCCTGCCCCAACCCCCGCCTGCCCGACATTGTCCCCCGGAGCCTTACCTCAGCCGCCGCTCCTCAGTTCACCGCTCCTCCTTCTGTTTTGGTGTAAGCCCCTGTTCCCCCCTTTCCCCTACCCCCGCCTGCCCGACATTGTCCCCCAGAGCCTTACCTCAGCCGCTGCTTCTCAGTTCATCGCTCCTCGCTGCTGGTCACCGTTCCTGCCGCAGGTCCGCTGCTCCTCACCTCTTCCCCCGCGCCATGTCCGCCGCTCGTCAGCGCTCCTCCCCCGTGCCATGTCCGCCGCTCCTTCTCACGCTCCTACACGCCGCATCTCCCCGCGATCCTGACGTCAGCATGCAGGTCGCGGCCGGCGCTACTTCGAGGGGACTACCTTTTTTATAATGTACATTTTTTAAATATAACATATTTTTTAACTTTATATAGCCTATGTCCATCTGCACACCCTGAGGATTACAACGATATATCGGGTGTGTGGATTGGCGCTGTGGTTCCCGAGTTTACCCGCCTCAAAGCCTCAAAGTTCTTCCTTTATAATAGTAGTATAGATTTCCTATACAGTGATTTACACACATATAAATGATTGTCTCTGTGTAGTGTGTGTGATGTAAAGTGCTCTGACACCCTACACTGGTATGAGTGGCGCTGTAAATCAAATTAAATGCATCTGAGAAAGAGTGTGGTTATGGAGACTTGAGGGGGCCTTTTAAAGGGTGGTGGTGAGGGAGTCCAAGGCGTAGGTGATCATTGGGGGCACCAACAAACATTGTTGCACGGGGAGCCACCAGCACTTAAGCCGGCCCTGCCATCGAGGCCAGTCCGCCTCACCCATTGGTACCTCCATTTGCCTTGTTTCTGCAGTAGTAGCTGCAACTCACCAAGGATCGGCAATGCAGGATTTGCACGCACACCAAACTAAGTTTGCAAACTTCACAGTCTCTCTGCTTCATACACAAGCACTTTTAACATGTGCTACCTGACCTGGAGCCACTGGAATTATGCAGCAATGGGGGACAAAATGATGCTGTAGTGTTGACTTAGTTATGCAACAAAAAAAAGGCTGCAGCCTAATGCAATATATTTTCTTATACTTTATTATTTAGACATTTTTACACATGTTAAGTCTCTGTAAAGATTCTGCCTGATTAGTATCAGAATATCATACAAATGCAGCAGTGAGAAAGGTGATCAGTCAACCTTTACAAAGGGCCATCCACTTTGCAGCAACTCACTTCATGTTTTTTTGTAACTTTTTATCCGTTTGAGCTACAAAAATGATTAGTTAAAACTGTAAGATTGGTGAACAGTCAAAATATCGAGTCCAAAATATTGAGTGGACATAACATCGAGTTTTAAATATAGAATGGACAAAATATCGAATGGACAGAATATAGACATCAAAAATATCGTTTTTAAGGTAAGTAATGTAATATCGAATGTAAAAAAAATAGAAAGTTAAAATATCGAAGTATATAATATAGGTTATTAAAATTATCGATTTTTTAATAATATCGAATTTTTTAAAATGTTTTTTATGGTATTATATGTGTGAAAAGTGTGTATTTATGTTATAATTAATTTTAATTAATGAATTTAGTTTTTATAATTTTTGCGCTATTTAAATCTGTAGCGGGTTGTGGGTTTATAGGGGAATAGGGTGGGAAGTAATTTAATTATAATTAATTAAATATGTAAATGTATTTATTGGTATTACTTTTTAATTAATTGTTAATTAATTTATATTTGGTAATCAATTCAATTTTAATAGGTAATTAATTTTAAATAATTGATTAATTGCTAATTATGTTAATTTTACTAATTTATTTTCTGTAGTGGGTTGTGGGTTTATAGGGGAATTGGGTGGGAAGTAATTTATTTATAATTAATTAAATATGTAAAATTATTTATTGGTATTTATTTAGGATTAATTGTTAATTAAGTTTTTATGGGTAATTAATAACATTTTAATTGCCAATCAATTTAATTTAATTGATTAATTGCTAATTACGTAAATTTTACTAATTTATTTTCTGTTACGGGTTGTGGGTTTATAGGGGAATAGGGTGGGAAGTAATTTATTTATAATTAATTAAATAATTACATTTATTTAATTGTATTTAATTCGAATTAATTGTTAATTAATTTTTAATTATTAAATAATTAATTTTTAATTTGTAATTAATTTGTGTTAATAGGTAACTAATTGTAATAATTAATGTTAATTAGCAATTTGAATAGATTAATTATTATAATATATTAAATTGGTAATTACTTTAAAATAATTTTTTATAGATATTAATTTATATGTTTTTTAAATTATATATGAAGTATTTACTTTCCCTAATGTTGCATTCTCTGGAGTGGGAATAGTCATTTTTACCTCTAAGCTATCCAACGCTTTCCCTACTGTTGCACTCTTTGGAGTGGTAATACTAATTTTTACCCCTACGCTATCCAACACTTTCCCTACTGTTGCACTCACTAGAGTGGGAATAGTAATTTTTACCCCTACGCTATCCAACGCTTTCCCTACTGTTGCACCCACTGGAGTGGGGATAGTAAATTTTACCTCTACGATATCCAATGCTTTCCCTACTGTTGCACCCACTGGAGTGGGAACAGTAATTTTAACCCCTACGCTTTCCAACGCTTTCCCTACTGTTGCACTCTTTGGAATGGGAATAGTAATTTTTACCCTTACCATATCCAACGCTTTCCCTACTGTTGCACCCACTGGAGTGGGAATAGTAATTTTTACCCCTACGCTATCCAACGCTTTCCCTCCTGTTGCACTCACTGGAGTGGGAATAGTAATTTTTACCCCTACGCTATCCAACGCTTTCCCTACTGTTGCACCCACTGGAGTGGGAATAGGAAATTTTACCTCTACGCTATCCAACGCTTTCTCTACTGTTGCACCCACTGGAGTGGGAAAAGTAATTTTACCCCCTACGCTATCCAACGCTTTCCCTACTGTTGCACTCTTTGGAGTGGGAATAGCCATTTTTACTCTTACGCTATCCAACGCTTTCCCTACTGTTGCACCCACTGGAGTGGGAATAGTAATTTTACCCCCTACGCTATCCAACGCTTTCCCTACTGTTGCACTATTTGGAGTGGGAATAGTAATTTTTACCCTTACGCTATCCAACTCTTTCCTTACTGTTGCACTCCTTGGAGTTGGAATAGTAATTTTTACCCCTACGCTATCCAACGCTTTCCCTACTGTTGCACCCACTGGTTTGGGAATAGTAATTTTTACCCCTACGCTATCCAACGCTTTCCCTACTGTTGCACTCACTAGAGTGGGAATAGTAATTTTTACCCCTACGCTATCCAACGCTTTCCCTACTGTTGCACCCACTGGAGTGGGGATAGTAAATTTTACCTCTACGATATCCAATGCTTTCCCTACTGTTGCACCCACTGGAGTGGGAACAGTAATTTTAACCCCTACGCTTTCCAACGCTTTCCCTACTGTTGCACTCTTTGGAATGGGAATAGTAATTTTTACCCTTACCATATCCAACGCTTTCCCTACTGTTGCACCCACTGGAGTGGGAATAGTAATTTTTACCCCTACGCTATCCAACGCTTTCCCTCCTGTTGCACTCACTGGAGTGGGAATAGTAATTTTTACCCCTACGCTATCCAACGCTTTCCCTACTGTTGCACCCACTGGAGTGGGAATAGGAAATTTTACCTCTACGCTATCCAACGCTTTCTCTACTGTTGCACCCACTGGAGTGGGAAAAGTAATTTTACCCCCTACGCTATCCAACGCTTTCCCTACTGTTGCACTCTTTGGAGTGGGAATAGCCATTTTTACTCTTACGCTATCCAACGCTTTCCCTACTGTTGCACCCACTGGAGTGGGAATAGTAATTTTACCCCCTACGCTATCCAACGCTTTCCCTACTGTTGCACTATTTGGAGTAGGAATAGTAATTTTTACCCTTACGCTATCCAACTCTTTCCTTACTGTTGCACTCCTTGGAGTTGGAATAGTAATTTTTACCCCTACGCTATCCAACGCTTTCCCTACTGTTGCACCCACTGGTTTGGGAATAGTAATTTTTACCCCTACGCTATCCAACGCTTTCCCTACTGTTGCACCCACTGGTGTGGGAATAGTAATTTTAACCCCTACGCTATCCAACGCTTTCCCTACGATTGCACTCTTTGGAGTGGGAATAGTAATTTTTACACTTCTGCTATTGTACGGTAATAATATTGGATATTATTTAATTATATTATGTTACTATATATATGTTTTAACAAATATGATTTAAACATGTTTTTTAATAACTTTCATTAATTATTTAAATATTATAAGTTAATGTACGTATTTTTAAGTATATTTTAGTAATTCATTTTTAATATTATTTAATTTAACATTGTTTTTAATAAAGTCAATATTTTTATAAACTATATTTTAGTAAACGATATTTTTTACTCGATATTTTTGTACTTACCTGTTTGTAGATACAAACTCGATATTCTGTCTGTCAATATTTTGTCAATGATATTTTTGATAGTCGAT
Organism: Lissotriton vulgaris; assembly: GCF_964263255.1. Classification (NCBI taxonomy): domain Eukaryota; kingdom Metazoa; phylum Chordata; class Amphibia; order Caudata; family Salamandridae; genus Lissotriton; species Lissotriton vulgaris. Next base: position 243,487,725 of record NC_141696.1, on the reverse strand, counting down.
ATTATGTCCCTCGATATTATGTCAGTGATCCGTGAGATTATGCAGTTGATGATGTATTATGTGGCAAATATGGCAGAGCCATAATTATATAGAAAACATTTGCAAACTTGGATATTGTGCCATTCATGTTTGAACTGCTCTTGTGGAAGAAGGGAGGAGAAGTGCTAATGAGATAAACTGCATGGCTTTGGAGACAAATGGCTTGTGATTCCACTTTTAAGTGTATTTGGGACATTGTGTGATTGGAAATATATCCCACTTTGTGAATATATTTAAATGCCAATAACTCCTGTTAAACCTTAAATAATCAAGTGTATCCATTGGTTGAATTAAATAACACAATAAGCTGTATCTGGTCGGTGAAATGCCAAACAAATACTAAAAATTGGGATGTTTGGCAAATTCTGGCCCCACCTCTGACTCTGCCCACTGATCCAATCCTTGGGTTATCCCCGCCGTCAGAGTCTCCGCCCACAGTTCCCCAACTTTTTTTCCCCCACTTCGACCACTGCTTTGTTGCACTTTATTTCAAGTCAATTAAAATTGTGACACAGTGTGATGCTCATGCCAGCAAAGTATGTAGGAGTCCTAATATCAACCTTCTAGGCCTGGCTGTACAAACTGAGAATGTCCTGGCAATCGCATTGGTTGCCCTGCACTTTTCTTTTTTTTTAATGTTGATTGTATATGTTGTGTTTCCTCAGCCCATTTCCTGACCCGAATTGGTGTCCGCTGACTGGTCCCTCACTTCGTTCCTGTGCAGGGTCCTAGTGCCCTCTGCACTACATTACTATAGGGCCAACTTCGACTTTGCCATTGGGTCTTTTAATCTCTTTTGCGTGCTGCAGCCAAATGTATGACCACATATATTAAGATGAGCTGGAGAATGAAACATGTTTTGCAACTTTCATATAATGGAAGAGCAGCATACTGGACATGCCCATTACAAAATTAATAATTCAGTGGGTCAGAAAATAAAAAATAAACAAGAAGGTCAGAAAATATAAAATCCTGAGAATTTCTTACAGATTTCTTCCCTACATTCAGATACACTTGTGCGCACTCATTTATGTCTTTTCCAAGTTTGTCACCTTCTTTTCTGCCAGGCCACTTCCTGAAACTGTAGTTTCAATTCCCCACAATAGTGGATTACATGTGTGTTCACTGTAAAAGGCTGATGATTATTGTTCCTTTTCCTTCCTGGCTTTGCAATGGCTCAGGATGTTGGCCCAGAGGCAAACTTGAAGCCAGGAAGGGAATGAAAAAGAGCAATCCTCGGCTTTTTTTAAGTGAACCTCCGTGAGAATCCACTATGGTGGCACAACACATGTACGCATAAAAAGAAAAAAAGGAAGAACACAGATCTGAAAAACTGCACTTCTGTATTGTAGGAAAATTGTGATATTGAAAATGTTAACCCATTGTGAAGTTTCTGGTACAACCTTATTTTTCAGCAATAATATCCCCAAGACAGAAAATAATGAATTTGGAAAGAAGACAGGGTACGTTTATAGACTGCGGCATAACACAAGCCACTGCAGCCCTTACAGTGCAGGGTGGTTTCCACCCTCCAGCTCTCCCATTCATCATTAACCTTCTAAATATCTGGGACATATGGATTCTCAGGGTACCCTCGCCGTCTTCTGCATGGTGGCATACCATTTTGCATTACATCTGTGTTTAAAGAGTGCTACTAGGTGCAATAAAGAAATACATTCAAGTTATTTCAAGTGCAAATTTGCTACCTTAATTTGCACCAAAATTGATGATAAGAGTGGCATGGCCCAGTATACTAAAACTGAAAATGTATGACCTACACTTCTCCTGAAGATTTACAATAATAATCATGAATAATCAAGAATAATCATAGAGAAGTTGGCCAGAAAACTCTGAGCAGTATTTAGACAACACATATTTAAAAATGTGAGGGTTTGCACAATAATGGCAAGCCACAGATCTCTCCCCCCTCAAATGAACAGTATTGAACTAAGACTACAGAGACCAGCATGCCTGTGTAGGCCCACAGTTGTGCCTAGAACAAGAGAAATGTTTGTGTCCTGTAGGAGAATGCTCACACAATACATTAAAGGCTTCTCACCCTCGTTGCAGGAGGTATCTCCCCTCATGTTTCCTGCCTGCTTCACCAGCGCTAAAATGCGTCTGAAGACCCCCCGCCACCGACTTCGCTGGCCAGACCTGACCGGTTGGACTGCATCTTCCAGCAGTCCTGGAGGTGACTGAGGCTCCTACATTGTGGGATGTGTGCTAGCGGAGCTTGGGCAAAGCCCTGGCGAATGGTGGGCCTGTGGGTGCCCACAGGAAGGCTGGGCTGTGTCACCCCTTTTTCGCCTGACCCTAGGTTAAGGTACTTGCCCATGCCCCTGGGCTGCCTACTGCCCCTGGACTGCCACCTGCCTTTGCGCAGTTTACTCCACCTGTGCTGCCTGCTGTTTCTGCACTGCCTGCTGCACCAGCGCTGCCTGCGGTCCCTGCCCATTTGCTGCCTGCTACCCCAGCACCCCCATCTGTCCCTACCCCTGTGCTTCGCGCTGCCCCAGTGCTGTCTACTTTCCCTCTCCTTCCACTGCCTGCTCACCAGCACTGCCTGCTGTCTGTGCACTGCATGAACCCCAGTGCTGCCTCCTGTCCTTGTCCCTGCACTGCTGGCTGTCCCTGCCCCTATGCTGCTGGCTGTCCCTCATCTTCCTGCTGCCCCTGTGCTGGTTGCTCCCCTATTGCTGCCTGCTGTCCTTGTCCCTGCACTGCCTGCTGCCTCTATGGTCTCTGGAGTCCTTGCCCCTGTGCTGCTTGCTGTCCCTGAGCTGCCTGTTGCTCTGCTCTGCCTGCTGCACCTGTGCTGCCTGTGGCCCTGCCCTCTGCACTGTGCGCTGCCCCAGCTCTCCTTGCTCTCCCTGCACCGCCTGCTGGCCCGTGACACCTGCTGTCCTGCACCACCTGCTGCCCTGTGCCAATTGCTGCCCCAGCACTGCATGCTGTCCCTGCCTCTGCGCTACCTGTTGTCCTTGTTCCTGGACTGCCTGCTGCCCCTGAGCTGCCTGCTGTCCCTGTGACTTTGCAGTCTGTCACCCCTGCTCTGCCTGCTGTTCTTGTCCAGGTGCTGCCCTCACTGGAACCACCTACCAGGACCAATAATAGAGGCTGCCAGCACAACCACGTAGCAGACATGTGTAACAGGCGCTCTGCCAACACACCATGGGTTGGACAACACCCATCGTGAGGACCCCTGCCTCTCCCACCACCCAATGGTACACCCCCAAGGAACTCCTAGACCTGTACCCTGGATGCTGAAACAGCTGCATCTCCTCCTCCCCAAGATACACCATATAGGACCCTTCACCTGCTGACATTGCCACTTAACTTGTGACACAACCTACGAGAGTCCCCACACCACTTCTGCTCACAAGACCAAGAACAATTTGCAACCATTCCATTGTATCTTGCTCAATGCACGCTCAGTCTGCAAACATGCCACAGAAATCTGGCAACCCATCACCACCCTCTCCACAGACACTGCCTTCATCAATGAAATGTGGCTCATCTCCTCATTGAACCTCACATAACCATCGCCACTCCCAAAGACAACAAGAGGATGCACCATGACCGCCACAGTGGCATCACCATCATCTTCAGGGAACCATCAGATGCATCATCACCAACAACAACCCCACACCTTTCATAGAACACCTCAACTTCCTACTACAAACAATTGCAAAGACCACAATAAGAGGCACCCTCACCTTCAGACCCCAGGGACCCAAAGCAACAATCTGCAACACTATCCCCAACCTCATCGCCCCCCCAGCAATCGACTCCCACAGCTACGTCCTACTCGACGACCTCAACTTCTAAATTGATGACCCCAACAAAGCCAACTCCATCACCCTCCTGGATAACCTCAACACATTGGCCCCACCCAACTGGTCACCGAAACCATGCACAAAGCAAGACACACACTCGACCCCATTTTCACTTCCAGCGACAGAATCAAATTCAGCCATACAACAGAAGCAGCGAACACCAGACGAACCATTACCACCAGGTCACTCCTCACTGCCCTGGCCACCTCAGCCAACATGTCTTCCATCCACTACGGGAGGCCCACCAACCCCTGCCCAACATCCTCTACAAGCTTGCAAGAAATCCAATCAGCACACAACTGACCGGCATTCTCAACATCTCCATCTTCACAGTAAATTTCATGGACAGTTGGAAACACACAGACATCAGACCCCTCCTAAAGAAAGCCTCCACTGAGCCCAACAAGCTAAAAAATTATCGTCCTATTTATCTGCTCCACTACCCAGCCAAAGGTCTCGAGAAAGCCATCAACCAGCAGCTCACTGGATTCCTGGAACAAAACCACCTACTGGAAGTCTCTCAATCAGGATTGCGTGCCAGCCACAACACTGAGACCACTCTGGTTGCCACCACAGACAACATCAGAGGACTCCTTGACCATGGAAACACCATGGCCCTGACCCTCCTCAACCTCTGTGCATCATTCAACACAGTCTTCCACAACACCCTCATTAACAGACTCCACAACATAGGCATACAGCAAAACGTCCGCAAGTGGATTGTCGCCTTCCTTACAGGAGGCACACAGGGCATCTGACAGTTTCCCTTCACCTCTGCTCCCAAGTACATAATATGTGGAATACTACAAGGATCATCCCTCGGCCCCACTGTGTTCAACATCTACATGACCCCCTCACAGATGTCGTTAGATCTCACAGACTCAATATAATCTCCTACGCAAGAGACATTCAACTGATCCTCTCGCTCACTGAGGACCACTCTGACGCCAAAACCCACTTCTGAAATGCCATGACCAATGAAGCCAAATAAATGAGAGACAACTGTCTCCAACTCAACTCCAACAAAATTGAAATACAGATGTTCGGGAAGACAGCCTCTATATGGGACCACAAATGGTGGCCTTCAGAACTCAGATGCACACTGACCGACCACAAAGGCACCCTCTGTATCATCCTCGATAGCCAACTGACCATGAAACGACAAGTTAATGCAGTGGCCTCCTCCTGCTTCCACACACTTTGCATGCTCCAGAGAATCTTCAGATGGATCCCATTTAACAGCAGAAAGGCTGTCACTCAGGCTCTCATCACCAGCTGCCTTGACTACAGTAATGTCCTCTACGCCAGCAACTCCACCAGCTTGTCCGAAGATTCCAGGCCATACAGAACGCTGTAGCCAAACTCATCCTCGAGCTGCCCAAATTATCCCACATCACTCATCAATTGAGAGACCTCCATTGGCTCCCTTCCAGACAATATGCCTGTTCAATGTTCTTCATGCATGCCTACAAAAACTTCCGCCACCTAGGACCTTCCTACCTCATCTACTGACTGAACATCCACCAACATGCTAGACACCTGCGCTCCTCTTCACTCACCCTCACACACCCCACTCATCCATTGCAACCACAATAGTGGCCGTTTCTTCTCCTACATCTCTCCAAGACCCGGACAACATTCCCCTCCAGCTCTGTACAGCACCCTCGCTGGCAGACTTCTGAAAGAGACTCAAAATCTGGCTCTCTGATGGAGACACAGTACCCAGACACCCCTTGGGCTGACAGTGCTGCACTTTACAAATGCTGTTTGATTAATTGATTGAGTGATTGATTGATATATTAAATTTAAGTAAACAATTATCAATGTCAGAATATTTATTAAAGCATGGATGAAAGATGGATTAGGAAATCTTTAAATGCAAAGACATTTTGAAAGACAAGTTCTTTATTTACTGATAGTCATCAGTGCTCATTCGTCTGCAGGCCCCAACCTGCTCTTCGTGGTCACAGAAGGCACACAGGTAAGTACATGAAGACTTGCAAATGTATGAGACTGTTAAAGTAAAACGTATTTCAACGTATTTTTTCTCAAATGTAATCCATCTTCAAATGAACTGCCCAGCCTAGACCTCACAAAATAAGTCATCAAAAGTATACGACTTGAGTTGTAAACTTTCTTTAAAATAATGAGTATTCTTTACCATTTGATATGGGCCATCAAAACAGTTGTTGATGTATGTATGTATGTTTATGAGGAAATTATACAGCACAAGCCTAGCCAAAAAGAGTAGAATGATGTACAGGGTGAAACACAAACAAAGTTTATGAGTCATAGAAGAGATAGCTGGTTTGTAGATAGTTAATGCATTGTGATGTAGTATTCTTTAAAGAGGTGTTTCTTCAACTCTTTCCTAAATTGGAGCAGCATTGGGGTTGTCCTGATGCATATGGGAATATGTTGCTTGATCCTTGTTGCATAGATGGAAAAGCCCTGCTGCCTTGTTTTTCCCAATATGTTTTTAATAGCATCATCTGGCTATCCCTCACTGCATGTTTTTTGATTATGCAATTACTTACACAGAATATACCCGTGATCTTTATTTTTTTTTATTTTATTTTATTAGAAAAAAGCACAGTACCAGGTACAAAAGATCGGTCGCCTACATCCCATCTCGGGCCGGCACTAAATCGTAGTGTAACAGCAATGACATATACCATGATACATGAACAACATGGAGGCCAATAGTAGAACTAGCCGGTGGTCTGTGGAGGGAAACCCCCCCTGTAGGCTTGTACTGTCTGCAAAGTAGCGTGCATTTCAAATAAATGTACCAAGCAGGAAGTTTTTTGTAGGTTTTCTCCCAACCAATTCCTAACCCCGTGAACGCCCCCCCTCCCCGTAACTGGTCCCTCATTTGCGCTCCCCAAGTAAGTCCTCAGGTGTCAGAATCAGATGTTGTGTCTAGTGCAGCCTATCACTCTCCTTAATTCCAGGGTGCTTCCCTCCCGCCTCGCGGAACTAGGGGATAGGGTGTTTCCTACGCCTATCTAGCGCTTCGTTGTGCGGGGGAACCTCCCGGGCAAGCTAATCAGGTGGTTCATGCATGTTAGCCCCCTATCCCTCCCCATTCTCTCCCTCCGAGACAACCTCGTCCGGCTTGGAGGACAAGTAGGTCTGGTACAGTCCCCAAAAGTTCTTGGGGCGACTCCTGGGCGGGAGGAGCTCACTGTAGGTGTCCGCCTGTGTGTTACAGTACATCATATCGCTAGTCCATCGCTTGAGTGTGGGTAATGGCCCCCTCATCCAGCACAATGCAACTACCCGCTTCGCAAGGAGCATTCCCATGCCCACCAGTTTCCTAATCGAGACAGGGACCGATTTCGTATACCCCATTAGAGCAAGGGCAGGGTCCATTGTCAGGTCCACCTCCACTATAGCACTCATTGCAGCAAAAACGTCTGTCCAGAACCTCTGGACCCCCGGGCAGTTCCAGGCTAAGTGTAAGAAGTCCGCAACCTGTGCCCGGCACCTCTCGCAGTGTGAGGAGTCGCGGAGACCGTACCTGTGGAGCCGTTCCGGTGTGTGGTAGACCCTCTGCAGAAATTTAAAGTGGACCAAGCGGTGCCTCCCGTTCAGGGAAATGCGCCTAGTGGCCGCAGAGCAGTATGCCCACATGTCGTCATCGACGTGGGTGTCCAGGTCAGTCTGCCAAGCTAATCGCGCCCTCGTGTAGAGCAGGGCCGTGTGTTCGTGTCCTATCCCGTACAGTCTGGTGATCAGCTTCTTCGGAGATTCGCTGTCTATGATATACACCAGTTCCGGGACCCCAGGGGGTTCCTCCATGTCCGGGACTAGCAGTTGCGAAAGAGCACTCCGAACCCGGTGGTACTGGAAGCGTTGGAGCAGCGTTGAGCCCTCTGTTTGATGTGATATCTGCGCCCACGTCTTCGCCTTGCCGTTAATAAACAGGTCCCCCAGAGTGTGCGCGCCCAGTTCGTGTAGGGCCCTATGGACACCCGGTTCCGCCAGGGTCGGCAGCCAGAGCGCCCATTGTATAGGCATGTTGGGAGCGTATATCAACTCCTTGTGTTGCCTTTGCACAATGGAGTGCCATGCGTGGTTGGTGGACGACAGAGAGTCAAGAACGCCAACCCTACGGTCCCTGGGACCGCAGATGGTAGCAGGGAGTGGGGTGGGGTCTGCGAACAGCCGTTCCAGTATCACGTGCGGGATGTTTGGTTTGCCATGAATCCAAGTGTGGAGGTGGGAGGCCTGCGCAATCCTGTAGTAGCGCTCTAGATCCGGGGCCGCTAACCCCCCCTGCTCATACGGTAGTTGGAGTACCTTCCATTGCACCCTAGGTTGTTTCCCGGCCCACGCCAGTCTCACCAGGAGTTTGTTTAGAGTCGCAAAGAAGGCTTTCGAGAGGACAATCGGGAGATTATTGAAAAGGAATAGAAACCTCGGGAGAATGACCATTTTCATTAGTGCAATCCGTCCCATCAGCGACAGCGGGAGTTTAATCCAGCGCTCAACGTCATCCTCGAGTTTGCTGTAGGCAACCCCGTAGTTCTCCCTCAGCATGACTTCCGGGTCCGTGTGCAGCATAATGCCAAGATATCTTATCGGCTCAGCGGACCATTGGAGCGGGTAGTCCATCTCGAAGGGGACTGTAATTGGGGTCAGCGGGAATGCGACTGACTTCGACCAGTTAACCTTCAACCCAGACAGCGCGCCAAACCTCACAACCTCCCTCAGTACCGAGGCTATATTATTGACCGGGTCCCTGACATAGAGGAGGGTGTCGTCCGCGTAAGTGGAAATGCCTAACTTGTAGGTGGGGTAATTAATGGCTTCATACGAGTGGTACTCCCGAATCGCACACGCCAGTGGCTCCGCCACTAGGGCGTAAAGTAGCGGGGAGAGGGGGCACCCCTGTCTCGTACCTCTACTGATGGAGATCGGCTCCGAGACTGCACCTCCCAATCTGACTCTGGCCGTGGGCTGGTGATAAAGGGCGCCCAGCAATTGGAGGAAGAGTCCTCCCAGCCCCATCTTCTGCAGTACTTTGCGCATGAAGGGCCATTCCACAGAGTCAAAGGCCTTCTCCATGTCTAAAAAGACCGCAACGGCTTCGGTGTCGTGCCTGGTGTGTTGCATGGCGCCCAGGACCGTGCGTATATTGTAAGTGAGGTTCCTAGCCGGGATGAACCCAGCCTGCTCCGGGGCCACTAACTCGGGTGCCACCAGGGCCAGCCTGGTCGCCAGCACTTTAGCGTAGAGTTTAGCGTCCACATTGAGAAGGGACAATGGGCGGTATGAGTGTGGGAGGTCGCTGGGCTTGCCAGGTTTAAGTATAGTGACGATGAGCGCCTCCCGCATAGAGTGGGGCATAGCGCCGTTTTCGCAAATTTCGTCAAAGAGGGTGGAGAGGTGGGGGAGTAGCTTATCCTTGTACGCCTTATAAAAGGCGACCGTCAAGCCATCTATCCCAGGGGCACTGTCCGCTCTCATGGTGGCTAGCGCATCAGATATCTCCTCACAGTGGATAGGGGACATCAGGAATTCCCTCTGTCAATTCTCCAGGAACGGCATCTTGATGTAGCTAAGGTAGTTGTCAATTTGATCTTCCACCCCCGAGAATTTAGTGGTGTATAGCTCCTCGTAGAAGCTCCTGAATTCCGCCAATATGTGTGTCTCCTCCGTGAGTACTTCCCCACCCGTGGTGCGCAGTTCCGCAACTGTCTGTTTGCGCCTAGAGCCTTTCATAATCCTGGCGAGCAGCGCACCCGGGCGGTCACCCTCCCCATATGCGCGCGCTGTCGCATATTTCCCTAGGTGTCGTACCTCCCTGTCCGCCTCCTCGTGGAACTCTTTCAAAAGTTCCGGCAGGGTGTCGTCCCCAGGCAGGCTCGGATCAAGGAGCCGGCGGCGTTCACAGTCAGCAATCTGCCCCTCCAAGAATTTCAGCCTGGATCTAATCGCCTTCAGGACCCCCGAGTGTTTCGCTATGACCACTCCCCGTACGTACACCTTGAATGTCTCCCAGATTGTCCCGAAACTGTCCACTGATCCCAGATTGGTGGTAAAGAAATTGTCTATGTCCTCTCCCAGGTCGGCCCTAAAGGCCTCATCCAGCAGTGAGTAAGGTGGGAATCGCCACGTAAACGGCGGTATTCTCTGCTGGGGAGTGTGCAATTCTAACAGCACCGGGGAGTGGTCCGACAGAGTGCGGGGGAGCACACTGCAACCCTTGACCATGGAAAATAGGGAGTATGATGCCATCCAGTAGTCGATCCTGGTATGTATGTTGTGGTACGCCGAGTAATGCGTGTACCCCCCCTTGGCGCTATGTCGTTCTCTCCATACATCCACCAGCCCCAGCCTTAGCATTTCTATCTGCATGCGCTGCGCCGCCGCTGCAGGGCGCCTGGCAGGGCCCGCAGATCTATCTAGATCAGGGCAAAAGGTGAAATTGAAGTCCCCACCCCAAACCATGCTCCCAGCAGCCCATTCATTACAATGTTCAGCAATTGTCGCATAGAAGTCCGGGGAGTCATAGTTCGGGCCGTATACATTCATGATCAAGAAGTCGTGCCCCTTGCCTGTGCATTTACTCAATACAAACCGCCCCTCCGGGTCCGCCTTGACCAAGTCGAGGGAAAGCGTGGATTTCGGGTTAACCCAGGTGAGGACCCCTCTAGCGTGTGTGGTGAAACCTGCAAATGTAGAGTGTCCCTGGAGCCCCCTGTGGGTGAGCATCTTGCTGGTGTTGGGGAGGTGTGTTTCCTGCAGCAGCGCCAGGTCTATGTGGTGCCTCTGTAGGTAGTGTAACACCTTACGGAGTTTCCGATGATCATTCAATCCCCTCACGTTCCAGGTGATAGCCCGGAGGGACTCCGAAGGTCGTAGTGAGTCTGCCTGTGATGTGTCAGCCATGAGCGTAGAACGGGGATATCATTTGTAGCACGATGGCTAGGGCCCCCCCTCTCCAGAAGCGGCAACCTCTCACCCATCGTGGAGCACTTAACTTGTTAGAGCACATGTCGGACCTTCCCCGAACCCTCCCAAACATCCCTGAATTCAGAACTCCCGCTACCCCCCACCGCCCACAGTCAACCAACCCCAACCTGGTGTGACCGAAAACCCTACATCCACCCCCCCCACCCGTCATCGAACTTCCCCAAACAGACTCAATAAGAGTCGTAGGCACTGTAAGCGCGAGGGCAGAGGTAGCGTACTCAATGTCCAAGTAGACCTCAGACAGGTCGTCCCTACTTCGCAGTGTCAATAGGCTGCCCCCACGCTAGCGCCCCAAATGTAAGTGCGGCTGTGTGACATGATAATGGTATCGTGCCCGCCTCAACGGGTGTCCCCCCCCCTCCCCCCCTCTCAGCAACAACCCCATGTGGCAGGGCCCCGGCACCGCCATCCCAGGACAGTCAAATCATTGTCAAGGCAATCGCCGCCCCCCACCCGAACCCGCGCCGCTTGTGCCAATCTCACCCGCAACCTCATGTCCCGAAGTCCGTTCACTGCAGCGGTGCGCCCCGAGTGGGCCCCCCTCAGTCCAATCGTCGCGGAATGTTGCAGGAGCTGGGGCAGCCCAGCCCCCTGAGGAAACCACCGCTCCCCCTCACCACGCTAGTCTTGCTCCTCCAGGTCGTCGCCACCAGCACGCTCCTCCGTAGGCGCAGACCTGTCCTCCCGATGCTCCTTGATCCATTGCTTCAGGGATTTCTGCAGCTCCTTGGGGTCCGTAAAGAAATGCGAGTGGCCCTGCCTGTTGATGCGCAGCCGCGCCGGGTACAACATGGCATAGTCCAAGCCCAGGTCTCTGAGCTGCTGCTTGTAGGGGACAAATCGCCGTCGCTCCTCCTGTACCTTAGATGTGAAATCGGGGTATAACGAAATGTTCATCCCCTCGAACTGCAAGTCTCCCTTCTCTCTAGCAGCGCGGAGGGCCGCATCCCTGTCCCTGTAGTTGAGGAGTTTGGCTATTATCGGCCTAGGGGTCGCACCCGGTGGAGGTCTCGGCCCCAGGGTGCGGTGAGCGCGTTCCACAATGAACATGGGGGAGAAGATATCGTCCCCCAGCAAAGTCTTGAGTAGCTTCTCTACAAACAACTCCATTTTCCCCGTTTGGGTCGACTCCGCCACCCCCGTGACGCGTATGTTGGACCGCCTGGAGCGGGCCTCTAAGTCTTCGGACTTTTCCTGTATCACCTGGAGCAGCCTTCCAAACTGCTTGCGGTCAGCGTCCCATGTTGTTTGCGCCTCCTCCGCCTCCGTTAGCCTGCGCTCCGCCATGTCCAATCTCTCTGCGTGCTTATCCACCCTCTCCGTCATTCGATCCATCCGGTATGCCAGGGCGTCTATCTTGGTGCCAATGGCCGCCATGCCCTCCTGCAGGCCCTTCTCCATCGTGTTGAGCATACCCTTAATCTCTGCACACAGCGCGGAGCTCGGGTCAGCAGCTGCTCCCGGGGGCTGGTCCGCCGGGGGGTCCGGCACCTTCCGTTTCCTCTGGTCAAACGATAGTTTAGATTGGGTCCTGTCGCCCTTGCCCATCGCTACAGCAGTTGGGGAGGCCAGCGCTCCCAGTCCTTACTGTGCTGGTGTTCCCCCTGTGGGATAGACTCGCGTCCTGTCGCGTGAGGGTCTGCCTGATCAGCACCGTCGCTGGCTGGTGCCCGTCGTCATCTCTGCCCCACTGGGCGCTTCGGTGTCTGAATACCCTCAGCCAGAGAAGGGGTGCAGGGCTCGTGCAGGGGGTGCTTTATCTCCAAGCCTGTCCGCCACTCCTCAGAGCTCCCTCCAGGTAGTAGGGCCACAAGTCTGGGCACTCCGGCAGGAGGCAATGGCACTCACGACAATGCAGGGCTGCACCGGCGCCACGTGGGCCTGCTCGGCAGGATCGCTCCGCCGCCGGCGGTCGCTCTGGACCTCCAAGTCCCTCAGGGTATGAAGTTGCTTTTGCAGGAGTCCGCCGTGGAGTCCCGGAGCATCAATAGGGGTCGTGGTTGTCACCGGCCTCGGTGCGCGCAGAGCGCGGGGCGTCGCCACTCAGTGGGCCGCACGTCGGGTGACGCAGCCCGGCCCCGCGTCTCAGGACAGCGCGGGGATCTCGGCCTGGTCCGCAGTTCTCCGGGCGTTGGCGCCTCCGAGGGAACCCGCGGGCGCAGCCTTTCCCAAGTCGCGTCGGAGGTCCACGGGAGGGTAGGGGAGACAACCCCACCGGGATTTCGCTAAAATCGCCGCTCTGAAAGGATAATTAGCAAGTTTTCGGCGGCGCTAGCGCGGAGCTTCGCGCTCAAGCGTCCTCCATGAACGCCGGCTAGCTCCGCCCCCTCCCCGTGATCTTTATTTACATACAAATCCCGATGATTCTTTTTGTAGGCAAATTTCATCCTTTTTAACTTTTCATCATCAGGATCATATTCCTATAGATCTTCCAACGCCCTCAAGGAGGTCTACAGTGAGTCCATAAAGTAACAGTTTACATTGTTTGAATACGGTGTAACATTATAATTTGCAAAATTGTCATCTTCATTTTAATGAAATACTGTCCTATCCTGCAAGGAACAATACCTTGTCATTTGGGTAGTATACTTGTTTCCTAAGGTGGCAAAATCTTCGCCAGCCTTATTGGCTTGCCACTTTACAACTGCCACTTCTTTTGGTTTGTGAAATGATTCAAACAAATAAATAAGTACATACTATTTTTAATTGGAGCACCTGCAGATATCATGAATCCTCTTGGCAACCAGAGTTGGCCATATCATGCACAATACCAAACCCATACTGTCTTTCAGTGTAGATTGTCACATTTAAATTTTCTTACAAGCAGAAAGCTGTAATTACAGCAATTCATTTTGTTACTTGTGTTGATGTCACATTTGGCTAGGAGGATATCTGTAATGATTCTGAAACAGAACAAACTGCATACACAGCTCTCAATCCTCCATGTTGGGCCCTGAGACAGGAACCATTAACACTGTAAAATTTTAGTACTCGAGTGGGACCTACAAAATATCTGATCTTGGCATTGTGCATAATTCTACCATCTCAATGCAACCATGCTCAAATCCATAATCAACAATATTTTCCCTGCCTTCACATCTGTCAGATTTCAGAAGCAGTGTGGCAGGGTTCAGGATTTTAGATCTTCAAATTAAAATGTTGTCTGCTCCAAGTATCACTTATTCATAACGTGTCAACCTGCTGTGTGTAATGTGCTGTTTTTGAATTCTTGTCAAAAGGATTTCAACAGATTTTGGACATATACAATCAAAGTATGGCCCATCACAATTCCTTTACTTGGTTCTACTGCCAGGCAAGCTGCTGCAGATTTTAGACATCCTGGAAACCTTACCACAACATGATCTAACACTCCTGAAAGAAAGATAAGTAATTGGACCCATAAGTCCAACATATTTCTGAGCAAGTATTGAAAGTGCACAGCCATCTTTTTCATGGCCGAAGAAATAAAAAATCATATTGTAGTCAGGAATCCAGAGTGCGGGCGCATGAAACAAACTCCTTTTCAGTTTCTTAAATGATTCAAGGCACTCGTCATCAAATGGTACCTGTGTTTGAAGATCATTAGATGTCCATCTTACTAAATGCTATGCAATATGGGAACATTTTGGAATCCACTGACAAAAGTAGCCAACAGTCCACAGAAACATCCAGACCGCCCTTTGAGTGGTCTGGGCTCTTAACTTCAAAATTACAGAAATACGTTATTTTTATACTTTTCACCCACACTTCAATATGATGTTTGCAATAAATAACTTCATTCTCACAGAACTGCATCTTTTTTGGAAAGGCTGAAGCCCATTTTTCTGCGAAATGATTACAAAATGCTAAGGTATCAAGTTTACAATCTTCTTCATTTTGGATGCCAACAGGAGGTCATCAATGTACTCGACTAGGACAAAATTACATGGAAATCTCAAACTTTCGAAACCCATTGTAAGAATTGTGGAGAAAATTAAAGGACTCTCTCTGTACCCTTGTGGGATTCTACACAACACAATAACTTCATTTAAAAATTGAAATGTGATGAACTGTGAATCCTCATGCAATGGGATTGAAAAAGAACACTTGACACAAATCAATGACTGTGTCCATTCTGCCTTGGCTGGAATTTGGAACAGTTTTACTGCTGAATTTGGTACCTTAGGAGAGCAACAATACACCATTTTGTTATTCTTTTGGAAGTCTTGAACAATTTTCGATTTCCAATAGTTTTTTAATTCACATTACTGGAGAAATGCATGGACTAAATAGAACCTCTTGAAGGATTCCTTGCTGAGTCATTTTCTCCATCAGAGATTGCAGTACCTCATCAGCCACTTTAGTTAGTCTGTACTGACTCCATTATTTTCACTGGTACTGCTGCTTTAATAAATCTCGTTCCCTGACAAATCCCATACCTCTTCTCTGACAGTGAATTGAGTGTTAAATCTGGAGGGAGGTCTTCTTTTGTCCGAACTGGGTATAGCTCAACTCTGGAGCTCTTTGCACTAATTATAAAAAGTTACTCATCTCCTTTATCTACTGCATTGCCATCCAGTGTGTAGTAAATAACACAATTCATCTTGGAAAGAAAATCACTTACAAGAAAGTTCACTGGGCTCAAATACATAAAATAATCTGATGATTATTCTGATTTTTTCCTTTTTTGACTGGTATGTCTGCTGGAACTTGATTATACATTTGTTTACTGCTAATCTCTACAAACTGGACTTTTATTCCCAAAAGGAGTCCGTTCGGAATTTCCACAGAATGAACTAAAGAATGAGTAGTCCCATTTCAATCAGAAATTAAATGGATTGGCCATTGACTTCTCTGTCAATGAATGGACCACTTTATTTTACCTCTAGAGCAGCTCCAAGTAAGCAGTACTCAAACCCTCTCAGGCACTCTCATTAGGAACTACAGTCTGCCATCTCATCACTGATAATCATGACATTCTGTTGGTAATATCATTTTATTACATTTTATTTTTCATACTTTTCTGAATCACCGGAGCTGTAGGTACTGACATTCAAACTTTTTCCTGACTCTGAATACTTTGTCCCATATTCTGCATATTTAACATTGCATTATTACTCTGCATCTGTTGATTGTGCTATATATTAGCCTGAACTCTTGCTGGATTCTGCCTACCCTCTCTCTTTCAATGCCCAATCTGCTCAGAGAAATAACATGCTGTAGTCGTTTTCAACATATCAACATTTCCAATTACCTTGTCATCTTGTGCCAGTGTATTTATCCCATTCATTCCATTTCTCACAAAATTCATATTCAAAACCTTCTAACACCTTTCAAATTGTTTTGTCTGAGCAATGATTCGTTTTTTTCAGCATTTTCTGTTTCTTATCAAGATAATCACTACCATTTTTAGGCAATTTCAAAATCTCATTAATGCCCTTTGTCTACCAACACAAATCACTTTGCTGAATGTTACTGCTAATCTTCGATCTCAGCCCATTCACAAAAGCAGAAACATAACCTCCAATAGCATCTTTCTATGGAAATCTGCATCAACCTCTCATAATGGGTATGCACTGATGCTTTAGGTTCCTGTGTTTTCCTCATAATCTTCTCCCAGTTTATATCTTTTTCTGGACTTTGTTTCTGCAAAGACTTAATCACGGCTTTATATTTTTCTCCTTCATCAGTTGATGGTGCTTTATAAGGAGACTGTCTAGGTGGCTCGTGCATCAGCCACCATGCAGCCACCTTAAACTCAAGCCACAAGTCTCCTGAAACAATAATTTCAAACAATTAATTTAAATCTGTCCACACCATTGAAGAACATTGTGTAAATTTATGAACCTTAGCTTACCACTTTGCAGGGTCTACTCTCAACTTTAAAAAAAATTATGCATAAAACCAAACAAAGGACAGCCACCAAATTGTCTCAGTGTACTTCTCTTGAAGGCCACTGTACTTGTTTCTACTTCCAAATCACTTGCGATACATTTTACTATGTTTGCTTCCCTATCCCCATCTTTCCCCTATTTATTGTTCACTTTTTAATTTTTCATGATATTTCTTTAAAGTCCTCCAGTCTATGTTTTCTCAATCAATTCTATATTATGGTCTCTAATCTCATGATGTGGTCCCTTTTCTAATTTCTTTTGACAGTCTTCATTTTACTTATGTCAACATCTAACTCATCAGCCAATTTTTCTAATTTATCATGTCCTTCATTGATGCACCGAGCTGCATTTTTGCTAAGTATCTCATCTTATCAGCATTATGAAGCATCTCTCCGAATTCAATTTTAAAGATTCCAATACAGATCTCTTTCTGACGTGGCTCTACCACCACTGTAGAGCAGTGTGCTCAGTCCCTCTTTCACTAGGAGTGCTATTGCTTTTGGAACCCCTAACAGGGCACTTGGTACAACTCCTATAGGGGCATGCAGTGCTCCTGTGTCTTCCCATCCACTAACCCCAACAGTTGTCTGGGTCGATTCTGTCAGTCTGTCTGTGTATGGAGAAGGTCTCAAAATCAGTAACTCACTAAAAAAGTTGTCATCATTATCATCTGGTTCCTAATTCTCTTTATTCTCTTTATATTGATCTATTTTGGCATGTTCTGTATCAGTCACTATACTAGGGAATGTTTTAACACTTTCCATTTTGTTCATTCTCAATGCCTTCTCTTCATCACCTAGATGGACTTCAAACCAGCCCCTGAAGGACTTCCTAATAGGTCTACCTTTCTTCTCTCGCTCTTTCTCTGTCACCATGTGATCCCATTTATTGAGCATTTCGAACTGTCTAGTTCTAGTCATCAGATCCATGTCATACATGGTCTGTCTCAGATAGACGAATTTCTCAATGTTAAAATTGCCTTCCTTAGGAAATTTTAATTTCTCATATGTACTGTATATTTATTCCCTTCATTCTGATATCCAAACATAAGTATAACACTGAACATCTTCCATCATTTCAAATTCAGGTGTGCATTCCTTTTGCACCTTGTGAACCTCTCTAAGCCTATCCTCTCACTTGGGTTTGGATTTTGGAAATATTCAACCTATGTTTACGCTTACTCAAGCTCAAACAACCTAAAAAGTTCTTACAGGGCAAAATTCTGATCAACAGAATGCTATCCAAACTCCACATTTAATTACCTCGATTTTTACTGAAATAATTCGACTCTAGAGTCTCCAGTTGATTTAGCTGTTAGAGACTGCACCCCTCCTCAGGAAAACACAGTTTAGCAGAGTAAAACAGAATAAAATATTGGAAGCGTAAAAGACTGAGCTCTAGATCAGAAATAGGGCAACAAGTACATTTTAATCACACATAGTCATGCATGAAAAACTGTAAACGCTCAGTTCCTACTTTGGAGAAATCTATGAAAGATTTCTAATTTTGAAACTCATAATGAGTACCAACAGCATCCTGACAGCACTCCATTAGCAAGTTTAAGGCAACAATGTTCAGAGTCTAGGAGGAAAAAGGAAAGTCAAAAAGCCTAAGTCCCACAAATCCAAATACAAATATCCTACGTCCTAAAATCCAAAAACTCTGAACGCCAGAAAGACAGAAACCGAGAGGTTTCATGGACAAATCATGCAAGCTATTAATAGATTCAGCAAATTCATCATAGTATGATCATGGTGAGGGTTGCATTGCAAAGTCAGAAACAGCAATGTCAAATTCTAAACCTTTTAGTACCAACCCATCACTTAAGGTAAGAGAAATCTTCAGCTTGCTCCCACAGCAACTGCACCCCAAAGATGTACAACACAAATGAAACAGTGCTCAGACAATGGCTCAAAGAATTAGCACAACCATACTTTCAGCAGAAGTCCTTGAAAATGATTGTTTGGGCACACGATGGAATCACACTTCACAATGCAGGTCTTCTAACAATGTTTTACTTCACTAATATAATGACGTCATTCTCTTCTTACTCTGCGGAAACAGCAGGACACCGAGTGAGAGGGCGAATTAGGAGGATCAAGTTGAACTGAGCACCAGAACTTGCATCTATATTACAAATAATGGTGTGTTGCTCACAAATGTGGCATTACTATTCTTAACATTATTTACATATCTAAGTGACCTAGCTAACTCGTTCCAAGTGCATCATCGTTATTTCATTGGTTACAACTCTATGCTTCCCTCAAAACACTAATTTTGAAAAAATATTTCACATCACATCTGCACATTTTGAATATTTTCGAAAACGCTACAACACCATGCACAGCAGGGCCCCAACGTAGCATCCTGCCACCCACCGACAAAACTCTCAAAAACATGTTTCCACACCCAATCCCTATACTCAAACAAATGCCAATACCTGTCATCCTACCACCCAGTCTAAAATTGCTTTTTACAAATGTATATATGGCCACCCTCATCCTTCCACAAGAAACTGGAGCTTAACTCACTCTCTCCAGAACTTGTGCTCTCTGAAAGCAGCTGTCAGGAGTCAGGACGGCCTGAAACTCATGTCAATCTATGTTTGACAGACTCACACTGACAGGAGAAGTGGCTGTGGGCGTTCTTCTGCCTCTTTTGCATATGTGGAGACCTGAGATAAGAGGGAAAGATGCAGACTGAGGAACACCGGAGAAGTGGGCGCTTCACTTGGTGACGCAGTAGCAGTTGTCCACTATTGTATCATCAACAGCCGTGACTGCTGCAGGTAAGAGCAGTGAAGTGGGGGGAGAGGCTGGGGGTATTTTGAGAGACGACCACGAGGGGAAATTACTGATTTATTTAATGTTCCCTCCTGGTCATCTCTCGAACCCCCCACCCAGCTGGCCCCACCGCCCTTAACAGCAGCGGCCGATCATCAAAGCAGTGGGTAACCAGGTTCAGAATCCAGTATTCATGCTAACAGCTCTCTGTAACTATTGTGTGCAAGGTAGGTGCTTCTTTTGAAGGTGTTTCCAATTAACACACTTCTTTCTACACTGTGCTTACTTGAAACTGTGTAGAATTAAGTTGTCTTTATCTGTATGAAAAAAATTCCCAGGCCTATTAAAATAAAAAACCCTGTCCCTTTCTATATAATACAACTACAACTACTATGAAAATTCAAGGAGAGCCAAAAACACAAGACATAACGGGGGAGGAAAACAGACTTCTATACATTAAACGAACTACATCTAAACACCCTCACTACTAATCATCTTTCTTCCCTGAAAATTGATACAGCCTTTCCAGGTCTACTAAACATGCATGCATGAAGACAAGCAAATACTCGGCCAACACTAACACAGCGCTTCGAAGCTATGCGCACCACTGTTGATTCGATTATCTGCATGTCAATTTGAGGTGGAGGAAAGGCAGCATGTGGGCACAATATAAAGCACCTACATCAACACATAGATTCAAACCATACAAACGTTTAGTTTCCGTGAAACCTAAAAAGAGTGTGGCTTAACAGACTTCTCCACCACTTCTACCCTAACTATTATGGGAACAGTCTATAGTAAGATGTAATCACATTCCTCAATCTCTTTCACCTGGCTCCTTTTGTTTCTATTTAAAAAAAAGTATATTATGCTTTTAAATTAAATTTCCAAGTGGGAATATATTTGTTTGAAATTACCCTTTTGTGCCTTTGAATAAATTAGTCTGTTGTATGCTAAGTTCATGCTTGTTTTGAGCCTTTAAATAAATGTGTTTTGTGTGTGCTGTTTTTAAAAGCGAACGTTCTGCCTGTTTTGCAGCTTGTTGCTGACTTCATTATAAAAAGTGATTTCATCAAAAGTATATGAAAAGTTTTCTGCATCTCCAAACATTTTGGCAAAAGCAACGTGTTTTCGCCTCTGTGATTATACATGAAGTATGTGAAAGAAGTGCAATTATAGTAAGCAAATAGTGTGCAAAGGGACTCATTACTGGGGTGGTAGAGGCACTTTCCAGAAGCAAGGATGGAGGAAGGGATTTAACGCGTTTCTTCAGGATGTGAAATTACCCTTTGCAGCCAAATCTGCGCGTCATTAATTAGAAATTACACTGGTGCATGAGGCTATAAAAAGGCTACTGTGCCAAGAGGTTGGTACCTTTGCAAGGGTGGTTCACGTAATTTGTTTGCCATGACAAATCCCGTAGGAGTTTGGCCACTTTCGTAAAACATTCTGTTGATGTGTGTGTTCACTTGCCATATTTCCTGTGCTCCTGCTGTGCTTCGGTGTATGTAATTTCCGAACCAGTTGCCTACATCCAGCACAGCTGTTGGTATGTGTGTGTGAGGCAAGTAACACGCAATCACGAATGAGCATGTCTGTATGATTTTTACCAGCCAACCATAAAAGGGGTGTTAGAGAAGGCCCTTGCGATTCTCCAGTGGCGGCTACCATGTACTGTGGGTGGTAGGGAAGACACAACAAAATATATAATAATAAAACACACTTACCTTGAGATACGACGCAACGTCCTCCCCCACTGGTCGCCTTTCTTCCATGGGACCCGCCAATCTCCACTAACTAATCCTGGCGCTGCTCTCACCAGCCTGAGAGCGGTGCTAGGATTGGTTGAAGTGGCCTCACTCAGCGCTTTCTAGAGCACCGGAGGGCTTCGCTTTCTCTCGTCGAGCTGCCTAAGACTGCTGGGTTAGAGAAGTTTAAAATGCATGTCTGGCTGGCCACCAGATGACTGCTGGCCAAAGAGACATGTACGTTTTACAGTGCACAGTTCCCTGCTGCCTCTCAGCAGCACTGGCCATGCTCCGCTTGTCACTCAGTCAGGATGGGTTGGTTAATGGAAAAAAATGGTAATAAATAAACTTTATTGCAATTTTACTTTTCAGCTCTGGCCTGGAGCTTTTCCTTGTGGGGGCGATTATCTTCAGCTGAAACAGAGGAGCTGACCCTGCGATTCTGGATGTTGCTTCAGCCTTCAGGCACTGTCACCTGGCCTACAGGATATCTGTTAAGGACCCTTGTGAGAGGAGTACATTTCCATACCCTGTTGGAGCCCACATGGACGTTTAGTACTGGAAAGGACAAGTTGTCCCTTAAACACCCAAAAGCACCCTGGAAGGCCCATGTATGGAGCTCATGAAATGTACCCAAGCTCTTTGCTTATGTTGAGCCTATATACCAGAAACAGGATGACTGTGGACACATATGTGTGACAGGGCCATGCTCTGAAAAATTAGGCATATTTCCATGGGACACCCTAGAAAAAGGTTTAAATATAAAGTCCATATGGCCCTGAAATAAATCATTGACTATCTGTTAATGGCCATCTAGATCCAAGCCCTCTAACTCCATCAAATATTACCATTTATGGCGGCTGACACATTTATTGGTCCACAAATATGGGCAGTTCAAAGATCAGTCACTTGCCCTTCCTGAAAAAAACAGTTTGAATTCCCTGCTCATCTATTTCTTTAAATAAATAAATCAGACATGTCTATTCCTTTCACTGATCTGAACAGTATTTTCTTTCATTAATTCATTCATTTGTTAATTGTGACCAGATCGTTTTATGCAGCATATTCTGAAATTAAGTATGGACCTCCCTTTCCTACGGAATCCGAATGAGTACTCTAATTTTAATTATTTGAACGTTTCTGAAGTCAACATCGAAAACAATAATTGTGTAAGATAATGATATGTTTTCTTTGGCTTCTGTAGATAAATTCCTCTTTCTGCATTGTCATCGTCCCATTTTGCAAGATTTTATAGCTAGTTCTTTTGCTCTGCACACTAAGACCCTGCTGTTTCAGTGCCCAGTGCATGTGCGTTGACCCATAAACCATGTTGAAATTGGCTATACTCCTAATTGGCATATTCAACTTCCCTATAAGTCCGTGGTACATGGTACAAAGTGTATCCAGGACCTGAAATGTAAAAGTCTCTAGTGGACTGCATGATCTATTGTGCCAACCATTACAATAACAGTGAAAACTTGACTTCAGGCTGACAACTGTAGCCTCTCCGTGCAGTTTTAAAACTGCATATTCGACCTGTTAAATAAATCCCTTTTGAAAGGCCTTAATTTTACTTTTAAATACTAATAAGTCATCCCTAAGTAGGCCATAACTACCCATAAAGCAGAGTGCATGGTATTTAACCCCTTAAGTGCTCATGACGAGCTCAGCCCGTCATGAGCCACGGCGCTCCGGTGCTCATGACGAGCTGAGCTCGTCATGGCCGCGCCCGTTAAATGGAACGCTCGCACACTGAGCTAATGAGCTCGTCATGAGCACCGGGGCGCTGTGCGCGCTCCCCCACCTCCAGCACAGCGGGGGGGAAACAGCCCGCACGGAAGGGGTTAAAAGTAGTAGATGTAAATATTGAAGGTTAATCTTTGAGTCACCATGGGATCCATCAACTCACCCAGACTCTGCAACCTTTATATGAAAATACTGATGCAAATCGTCAAAGAAGCAACCAATGAACACATCAACATATGTAGTTAAAGATTTTCTCCGCAAATTATATCATCAGACTTAAGGACACCCTGATGAAAACCAGAACCTGCCTCTCAAATAACCACCTTCAATTAATCTCCACGAAGACTGAATTCTAACTCATCTCTCCATCCTATGACTCCCTCCACATTCAGGAATCGATCGACTACCTACACACCCTCAATTGGAAAGCAAACATCATCAATTCAAACAAATCCCTTGGTAGAACCTTGGAAAACAGGCTCACAGTTCAAACACACATCAGGACAGTCGCACGCAGTGCATGTTTCCAACTCAACTTCCAAAATAAAAGAAAATCACTCATCCAGCCACCAGTACTTTTGGCCATAGTGCAGTCATTAGTTATATCTAGAAGTGACTATGGTAGTGCCACCTTAATGGGCTTACCTAAATCACATATGGCACCACTCAGGGCAACCCTCAATTCAGCAGCAAGAATAGGAACAGGAAGGAAGTGATTGAACACATTACACCCTCCTGCATGTCTCTCAACTGACTCCCTTTTGAAATTAGGATCCGGATAAAAATTGTGTGCATAACGCACAAAGCCCTTCACCAAGATACGCCAAGGAACCTAGCACAAAAACTAACAATCTCAGAAGACAGCAGCTCTCTGAAAAGCTCCTGCTCCCTCTGCTGGAACCACTTAGAGAAGAAAAAAAAGAAAACCTACGTTTGCAATGTTCACCAGATCTGCCACAAGAACTTGGAACTCTCTCCGGGTTGTAGTCAGGTCTAATCCATCGACCAGCTCATTGAAAACGAGGCCAAGAGGATCCTATAATAAAGATTCTTTAGGTAAGGATCTTCCCCAGAAAGGCAGCAATACTGTAGGACTGCTGATGTTTTTCATATAAGGCACAAATGTCACCAGCCTTGATTTATCAAGACACCTGGGGAGCAGACCATGAAAGTGTAATTATGTTATTGGTTATATATTGGCCTCATGTAGAGGGGTACAGCCTCTATACATATGTACTTATGCTGTTTTCAGTTGTCATTTATTTATATGGATCATGTAATGGATATGAGATAATTATGAATAGCACTCTGATACCTGAGGGTCATGTTTGCGGTTTATAAAACCCTCAAAGAAATAAATATAAGTATGTCCTTAGAGTGACAAGGCTCTAAAATCTATTCTGTGTAACATGGTTAGCTATTCCATAGGACAGAATTGAATATAATAATAAAACTAAGTAATGTCATCTCTGATTAGGAAACTCACGCAAGTTAATTCTTGGACTTTTCAAAATATTTATTACAAGCCAATTGATTGGTAATGTCTGATTTGCAATACATATTGTATGATAAGTACTTTTAAAAATTCGCTTTTAGCTGCCTAAAACCTCTAGAAGTCCATTGCATGAGCCAAACAGTCCATTTGATGAGGTGTGAACTTGCTCCAAGATCTTAGTCAATGGACATGGAGGTATGAAGGTGCTCTGTACCTCTGACAGGATGAACATCCGGGCTGTACCCAATAAATTAATTAAATTCAAGGAGGTCTATCAGTCACAGGCAAAAATTGCTAATACCTGGGCTTGACCCTCCTTTTCACCCCAGTCAACCAAGCAACAAACTCTGTGGGAGAGGAACTTGCCCCAAAACCGAATTTGAGTGACCACAGAGAAGGGATGCTACACCTTCTGGGAGAGCAGAGGGGCTCTGCATAGGGTAAGAACGGTTCTGCCATGTTAGATTTAGGGAGAGATATTAGCACTGTGGGATTCGTTGCAATAGGGCACACTGGAACTGCTGCAAACGTGTGTAAGGTTAGCTCTGGGAACTTTTTCCTTGTTTTATAGCAAGGGGCCAGGAGTTGCCACCACTCACAGGCTATTGGCAGGCATTAATGTGGAACCCCAGGGCACCCTCTTCATAACACTACTGGACATATGGAATACAGTTAAAGAAATGCACTTCTTACTGAGATCTCCGAGGCACCTGAAACGCTGGACCTGCTTCCACTTTACCCAGGACAATGATGTGGATTCCAAGAGTCAGTTGTCTGACCTCCTGTTAAGCTACAGAGACATAACAACTGCTGCCTATTTCCTGAAGGGCTTAGCTGGCTGTTTACAATTAGACCTTCCCTGGACCCTGCTGGTGGCTTCTGCTGGACTCAGTCTTGACCCCTTGGTGCTATGCCTGAGGTCCTGTGGAGGACTGGGACAAACCTGACAAGACTATCTGCTGTAACCCTTGGTTTACTCTCCTGTGTCCTCAGCCACACAGGGGCAGACGGCAGAGCTGCTTGCTACATTTCCACTTCCATGACTTGATTCCAAAGAGGTTGAAGGCTTGGAGCAGCCACTAACGATGGATGAGATCTCCAAGGCCCTTTCCTCTCTCCAATCCGGTAAGGCCATAGGTCCCAGTGGCCCCCCGATTGAATTGTACAAGACAGTGGCCCCCCTTATTACTCTTTATCTCCTGAGAATGTATGATGCAAGTATACAGGAGGGTGTTCTCCCCACCGCTCAATGTTTGGCTCATACAGTAGTCATCCATAAACAAGGCAAACCTCTCGAGCAATGTTCTTCCTACAGGCCCATCTCCCTTGTTGACCTAGAAGTCAAGATCTTGGTTAAGGTGTTGGCCTTGCACCTCTTGCCCCCTCCTTCACAAGCTGATTCACCCAGATCAGTCTGGCTTCATGATCACTCAAAATATGGCGCTTAATCTGCGCTGCTTGTTTGGAGTGTTGGGGAGGGCCTCCATGATCCAGGAGGATTCGGTCATTATGTTCCTGGGTGCCAAAATGGCGTTCAACATGATCGAATGGCCTTTACTTTCCCCAACACTGGAGAGATATGATTTTGGCGGGCGTTTTCTGTCATGGGTGCTTCTTCTCTATTTGAAGCCCTTGGCAAAAATTGCGGTGAATGGAGGTAGTGGTAAATCGAGTGTTTACGAACTGGGTCGTGGCACAAGACATGGGTGTCCGCTATCTCCTTTGTTGTTTGCCTTAGCTCTTGAATATCTCTCTATATGGCTCAGGGAAGACCCCTGACTAGGGGTTTAAATTGGTTACCAGATTGGATGGACAAGGTGTCCCTCTATGCAGATGACATTTTGCTTTATCTGGCCAAGCCCAGTTCCTTAATCCCTAGAGTACTCCACATATTCACTTTATTTCAATGATATTCTGGTCATGCGATTAACTGGGACAAATCGCTGCTATATATCCTGAGTGGACACCCTCTGCTCGGACTGCAGTATTAAGACTGTTCCTCATGTCTTCCAATACTTATGGTTCTACATCACGATTGACGAGGCGGTGTTTTATCGGCGCAACTCGCTGCCCCCTTTTAACGGTTGAAGGCAGATGTACAGCATTGGAGGGCTCTCCCTCTAACACTCTTGGGGAGAGCTGCTCTGTATAACATGATGGCACTGCCTCGCTTTTTCTATGCGTTGCAAAATACTCTACACCTAATCCCAAAACAGTATTTCACTTCTATTGAGTCTGAGGTTCGCAGTCTTCTGTGGAATGGCGTACAACCCGCATTGCCTTTGTTAAACTTATCAAGAGTTGGTATGATGGTGGCATAGCTTTGCTGTTCATCAGATCATACTATTGGGCTTCGCAACTTATTGTCCTTAACCACTGAATGCATCGACCAATCAATGATCCAACATATCGGATGGTCAGACACAATATGCTACCGGGTACTTACTTATGGACCTTGTATGGTGGGTCAAATCAGGAGCCTAAGTTCACTCAAACCTCCACGACAGTTTCCATCTGGCACCTTGCGAACGTGGCGTTGGGTTGGAATGGCAGGATTACGCAGGTGACTCCATTGTTTGACTCTTGTTGCCTGGGTACGCTTGGACGGTAACCCAGGTTTGACAAATGGGATTTGATTGGCCTGTCTAGGGTGGGCGACCTGTGGGCAAAGGGCGGTATAGTACCTTTCGCTGATCTGCAGCAACAATATCAACTACACGAAGGGGAAACGTTTCGCTATCTTCAGGTGCGTAGTGTACTGACCAAGGTGCTCTCTAGGGGGGAGGAGGTGCCAATATCCTCCTCTTTGGAGGATAGGTTACTAGATGACTATCTCCCCAGCAAAGCCTTATCTCACACATAATGTAAACTCCTCAATAACTCACCGGATCCCCATGCTAAAGTCCGTACAAAATGGTGTTTAGACGTGGGTGAGATTTCTGTTGAGGAATGGAGGGAGGCCCTAGCATCACCCCGGGAGGTGGCAATTTGCTCCCGGTTTAAATGAATCCAACTCAAACTATTGCATAGGACCTATTACACAAGCTCCATACTGGTCAAAATGTTTTTTTTTGTCTCCTCGCTATGTTCCCATGGCTGCGGGCAGGTGGTATTTATTTTCATCAATGGTGGGATTGTCTGAATATTCAACGGTATTGGGGGGAGGTCATCTCTATTTTAGCTCTGATTTGTTGGAAAGAAGTGGAGGCTTCTCCGATATTGTGTCTTTTGAATATTTGGGATGCCACGGATCTTACTAGACCGAAAAGATTATGGGTCACTGTAAGAAAGTGGCTCTGTATATACTGGACCGAAGTAATGTACAGTGTGCACAGAGTCCACAGTCCCCATAGGTTTCGCAGAGGCTAACATTAGATATAACCTTACTCTCTAAAGTGGTAGCTTGGTCGAGCAGTAAGGCAGTATATGAGGACAGTGTAAAGCATTTGTTGTACACACTCAGTCAACAAATGGTCTCACACACTTAAGAACTGAACTCTAGGCAAATTGTTTTGTATCGAAAGATATAGTTGTTTCATTTTAGAACCAACAAGGTATCAAAATATACTTTCTCAAAATGAGTTACTGTAGTTAAATACTTTTCAGATAGGCAATAGACTTTTTGATTACAATAGTTACAGTTTGTTGCAATAGGCAACACAATTGCAAATACAATGCAACATTGAGCTCAATGGGAATTTCTAATTAAAAGCAAGTCATTTCTTTGGAGATTACTTTTCTAACCACAAGACTGGATCCTAGATTCAGTCCTGGAACATGTGCTGTAAACAGTTCAGTAAAAGTGTTTTAACAACAGTAGTGATTTTTAAGGAATAATATTGTATATTAAAAGTTGACACAGAAACTTTTTCGCATAGAATCACCAATATTATCCTATGGGAGGAAATTCACTTAGCAGGTAAGTAGTGTTTTGATTACTTTTTCTTACTCAGTGTTGGATCCTAGATCCAGCACTGGTGCATCTCTTGTAAACAGTTTAAAGAATGCATTTAAGTCAAATAGGCGATTTTTAAGGAATATTTGTAGTTTCTGAAAATCGACACAGAAGCTTTTCTGATGAAAACCAGACAATGGGTTCCTATGGAAGGAAATTCAAGTTACTGGTAAGTATGGTTAAAATTACTTTTCAGGGTCAGTGCTGGGCTAAAAGATGCAGCACTGGGTTCTCTCCTGATAACAGCTGAGTAAATTGGAATTCGTTGTTCGGCTGATTTTAGGTGAATATTTTAATGTTCCAAAACTCCACACTAAGAAGAATTTCCGAGTGAAACCAGTCAATGTTAGCCTGTGGAAGAAAGGTGAGTTATCAGCTTTTAGGTAAGTACTCGACTGGCAGAGTTAAGGTCCCGGGCATAGACTCAGGGGTCTCCCAGGGTCATATAGGTACAGTTGGTACACCCTCAGCGGCCCAGGGGCAGCCGGGTGCAGAGGTAGTTAGGCCCAATGTTATCCAACGAGAGGCAGGGGGCCTTCAGTTGGTGGCTGCTGGCAAGCAGGCCACGCGGCTGAGAGAGCTGGGCTCCTGGTCACTTGCTCAGGCAAAATGGGGAAGTAGATGAGGACAAAGGTTGCACTGCCAGGGACACTCGGGCGGCTGGGTGCAGGGTGCTTTTGAGCCGTTGGGCGATCAATGATATTCAATGGAGATCTTGGAAAGCAGAAAAAGACTGCAGGCTTGAGGCCGGAGGATCTTCAGGAGCGCCCAACACTTCAAGTGGAAAGTTGGGATCTTGGAGGATAGGTAGGTACCCCGGAGTTGGGCACAGGGGGCCGGCAGGCGCCGGGTGCAGGGGTGTCTTTTGACATCGGGAAATCTTACCCTCTGCTGGTCGCGGTTGGAGGGGTCCCTGGTTCTGAGGCTGCAGGCGTCGTTGGGGTCATTGAGGAGGGTCCTTGGGCACTGGATTCCAGGTCGGAATCACCAGGGGGGACGTCCTCAGGGTCTTTGTCCACTCAGGCACAGGCTGGTCTCGGCGGGGGCAGAGTGTGCTGGATTTGCGGTTCCTGGCTGGCACCAGGGGTGTTGCTGTTTGAGCAGAACCATTGCTCATGGGAGTCCCAGTGTCTAAGAGGGTCAAGACAGGCAG
This sequence comes from Lissotriton vulgaris, assembly GCF_964263255.1. Taxonomy (NCBI): domain Eukaryota; kingdom Metazoa; phylum Chordata; class Amphibia; order Caudata; family Salamandridae; genus Lissotriton; species Lissotriton vulgaris. The sequence goes on along the minus strand of NC_141696.1, from coordinate 243,458,110 downwards.
GTCCTCCGGGATTCTCGAGATTGATGTCCGCAGGAGATGCCAGGACTTAGCAGGAGCAGATTCAAGGTTCAACAGGTCTGTAGGACTGGGGCCAAGTCAGTTGGTGTTGTCCTTTTGTTAACAGCTGCAAAGAAGATCTTCTTCTTCTTGGTCTTATTTCTTGTTTTGAAATTGGTATCTGAGGAAGGAAGGGACAGGGTGCCCCTAAGTACTAAATGTAGGGGTGTTACAGGTAGGGGAAGGGCAGGGACTAATAGGTCCCTGTCCTGGGGTGATACACCCCCTATCCTGCTCCTTTCCTGTGGGAGGGGGGCAGGAGCCTATCTCTGATTGGGCAGGGCTCCCCATCCTCAAGATGGATGAAGCCCGGAGGTGTGCTTCACCTCTCCTCTCCCACCTGAGGGGTGGAGTTGGCACAGGCTGGCCTGCCCCCTTTCCTCACATAGGGTTTCCCGCCCATCTTCCCTCCAGAGTGGGGATCAGAACCGGTGGGGGCCAGTTGTTGAATACAGCAAGTGGCCTGGAGAAGCTCTCAAAAGCGGTATGTCTTTGAATCTTCCCCCTGGCCATCCTGGGGGAGGAGACTTAGCACCTCACCCAGGATGTGCATTGTTGCAGGCCCAGGAGAGCAGGGGCCTCTCCACCCTGGGGTCCAGCAGCATGTCTGCTGTGTGGCAGCCTAAGCAGCCTCTCAGACAAGACATGGATTGTAGGTTAGGTTTCAGGGGGCATCTCTAAGATGCCCTCTGTAGTGCATTTTACATTAAATCCCACACTGGTATCAGTGTGGGTTTAATGTGCTGAGAAGTTTGATATCAAACTTGTCAGTCTTTGTGTAGCCATTATGGTGCTGTGGAATTCATAATGACGACCTCCCAGCACCATATACTCTTAATGGCAACACGGCACTTACAGTACCCAGGAATGGCCATGGGTACTGTAGGGGCACAGGACTCATGCACCTGTGCCCACACCACTGACATAGTGCACCCAGCTAGAGGGGTGACTGAGGTATGCCAGGGCAGTGGGTTTGTGGGCATGGCACAAAGGGATGTGTGCCATGTTGACTTTCTGTTTAGTTCTGTACCAAGTCACTCAGCCTGCAAAGGTAGGGTGCGTGTGTCAAGGTATAGGCCCCCTAAGGGTGGCACAATAAGTGCTGCAGCCCTTAGGGGTCTTCTCTGGTCACAATGCCCTAGGTACCTAGGATACCATTTACCAGGGGCTGACACGTGGCCAGAGATGCAAATTGGGTTTTAGTTTCAACACCATTTTAGGGAAGGAACACAGGCCCTGGGTACCTTATTGGCAGGAGCCCAGGGTACACTCAGTCAAAGCACATCAGCAATTTAGCAAAAAGTGGGGGCATACCATGCAGGAAAGATGGCACTTTCTCAGTCACTTTGGGATGCATGGTGGATAAGCCGAATATCGCTCGCACCTGGATTGGCGGGGTGGATTCGAAACAGAATGATTGGGAGTCCGAAATGGACTAGTGCATGCAGGCTGAGAGAGCGGTGTATGAGAGTAGAGGCTGCCCAAGTAAATGGACGAGAATTTGGGCCCCCTGGAACAAAAGCAGAGGTTGGCTCTGTGCTCCTTTTAATGACGACTCCCCATTTGTGGCTGATAATGAAACTTTGTAAACTGTGCTTCTTTGAAATAATTTGTGACTACAACTCCTCACAATAGGCTCCATTTGTTGTGTGTTAGGTAATTTCTTTAATTATTTTATTGATTATTTTCAGTTTCCTGGTCTTAACCCCTTCCATGCTCATGAGGAACCCCAGCCGTCATGCACTACGGTGCTTGTGTGCTGATGACGGCTGGGGTTCGTCACGGCCCGCCCCTGTTCGTGCTGTTTACAGCACACCAGGGGAATCACGGCCACATGGAAGGGGTTAATATGTATTTTGAGTTATATTATATTTGTTTTGAATGTTGTGATGTTTCTTGTTTTGCTTCTATTTTTTATCAATAAATAAGATTAAAAAAATTCAAGGTGCTCCTGGTCTTAATATGTATTTTGAGTTATATTGTATTTGTTTTGAATTTTGTGATGTTTCTTGTTTTGCTTCTATTTTTTATCAATAAATAAGATTTAAAAAATTCAGGTTGCTCCTGCTCTGAGATTTTGTGCAGCAGATCCAATTCAGAGAGATGTTGTGGAGAGGCTATCTGGCCTTGTGGAGCCATGTTCCTTACATCTTTCAGCCTTGTCCTGCTGGAGATATCTAAGCTCCAAAAAAGTGATGAAATTGCCACCTGAAACTGATTTCACTGACTGCGACTCCTGTTATAAAATGGAAACGCAATAAAAAAATATTTTTAAAAAATGTATCTGATTGAAGAACTCTTCACTGAGCAAAGGCGACAAAGTTATACAGCTGGCGAGGGACCTTCCTTGGGCATGAGTTTTCAATTTCTCCTGCCTGGATCTTTCCGTCAAAAATTCAATGGTTTCACCGGGTCTTCATCCGGCAGCTGTTTGGCCTTGTTAGTCCATCTTGTCCACAGACTTCAGTCTTGCCCCGCTGAGGTTATTTTAACTTCTTTTTCATATATTAATTCAGAACGTAAAACTTCTAACTGCAATGAACATAATATCTGTATCTGTCCCGTCCTACATCATGCTAGGCTTTTAAATCATGCCTAGGTACCAGTCAAGCTCAAACAGATAATCACAGTTGGCGCTTAATACTTCTTTGTACTCTTTTAATTTATCAATCAATCAATCAGGGGTTTGTTAAGTGCTACTACTCACCCAAAAGGGTCTCAAGGCACTGGGGGGGTTCGCAGGTTCCAGTCCATCAAGGAGGGGGTATGTCGAAGAGCCAGGTTTTGAGGTTTCTTGTGAAGATGGGGAGCGATGTTGTCAGTCTGAGATGAAGCGAAAGGTATTCCAGGCTTTGGCTGCAAGGAAAGAGAAGGAGTGGCCTCCCGATCTGGTCTTTCTGGTGCGGGGGACCACGGCGTAGGAGAGCTAGGCTGATGGTAGGGTTCTTTGGGGTAGGTGGAATTTGAGTCGGCTGTTCAGGTCTGCTGGTCCGGTGTGGTGGAGGGCCTTGTGAATGTGGGTGAGCATCTTGAAGGTGACTCTACCTTCGATGAGGAGCCAGTGGAGTGTGTGCAGGTGCTCAGAGATGTGGCAGTGTCTTGGCAAGTTGAGGACCAGTCTTGCAATGGCATTTTGGATGTTCTGTAGCTTTAGGTGAGGTTTTTTTTATTCCGGCATAGAGTGCGTTGCCGTAGTCGAGTCTGCTGGTGACCAGGGCGTGAGTGATGGTGTTTCTGTGTTCGAGGGGGATCCATTTGAAGGCCTTACGTAGAGGGCGGAGGGTGTGAAGGCAGGAGGATGAGATAGAGTTGATCTGGCGGCCCATTTAGAGTTCTGAGTCCAGGATGATTCCCAGGCTGCGTGCGTGGTCCGTGGGGGTGGGTGGTCTTCCGAGGGCGGGGGGCCACCAGGTGTTGTTCCAGGCATCAGGGTTTGGGCCCATGATGAGTACTTCTGTTTTGTTGGTGTGTAATTGTAGGCAGCTGTTTTTCATCCACTTGGCGACGACTTCCATACCTTCCTGAAAGTTGTGTCTGGAGGTGTTAGGTTCATTGGATAGGGAGAGGATGAGTTGAGTGTCGTCTGCGTATCACACAATGCCGAGTCTGTAGGTTCTGTTGATGGGGGCGAGCGGAGCAATGGAAAGCGTAGGGCTGAGAGAGGACCCCTGGGGTACTCCACAGATGGTTAGTGTAGGGTCCCAGAGGAAAGGGGGGAGTCTGACCCGCTGCGTTCTGCCGGAGAGGAAGGAGTGGATCCAGTCGAGGGCTTTGTTTTGGATCACTGCATCATAGAGTCTGCATATTAGGGTGCCGTGCGAGACTGTGTCGAACACCGCGGAGAGGTCGAGGAGGATGAGGGCTGCTGTTTCTCCTTTGTCCAGTAGGGTGCGGATGTCGTAGGTGAGTAGGGCGGTTTCCGTACGGTGTTTTTTTTTTAAGCCAGATTGGGAGGAGTTGAGGATGTTGTGCTCTTCGATGAATGTGGTGAGTTGGCTGTAAATGGCTTTCTCAATGACTTTTGCTGGGAAAGGGAGCAGGGAGATGGGTCTGTAGTTTTTGAGGTTGTGGGGTCAGCCGAGGGTTTCTTCAGGGGGGCTTGATCTCGGCTTGTTTCCAGTCATCAGGGAGCGGTTGATGGTGTGGCAGATAATCGGTGCGATTGTGTCAGTGGCTCTGTTGAAAATGTGGTAGGGGCAGGGGTCCGTGGGGGCCCCGGGGATGGATTGACTTCATCATCTTCAGTGTGTCTTCGGTGGGGAGGGCTGTCCAGTTGTCAATCGTAGCTTCAGGGTGTCGGGGGTGGTCGGTGAGGGTTCATTCAGAGTGTTGGTTGTCTTTGTTGAAGTTGTCATAGAGGCTTTTAATTTTGTGGTGGAAAAAAGTCCTGAGTTTGTCGCAGGGGTCTTGTGAGGGAGGGATATCGGTGTACTCGCTGGGTTGGGCGAACTCCTTTATGATGTTGAAGAGTTCTTTGCTGTTGTGTGCTTGAGTGGAGATTCCGTCTTCAATCACTTTTTTCCTTGTTTTCTGATTAGTTGGTGGTGGGCGATTACAAATGAATATCTCTGGCTTCCCCTATTGGATTTTTGTTGTTTGGATGTACCATTGTTCCTTTAAAAAAATTCTATGTTTATAAATTGGAGTGAAAATACTGTTGTGGTATGTTTTCCACTTTTCTAACCGTTTTGGTTCTTCTAAATGCTTTAACCTATTTTTTTGTCCAATTAGCTCTGCTGTTGAGCCCTGCATCTTGACCTGAACCCAGGACTACCAGAGTGACTCCAAGGCTAGTTTGCTGGCCTCCTGTTCTTAGCCACAGGGACACATGAGACTACCACCATATTGAACCCTTGGACCTAGCCTGAGTGAGTCCTGGGAAAACAGCCATTTCAGCGCATGCATTACAACACATCCTTTTACCCCACATGCTGATACAACACAAACAGCTTGTTGCAGGGGTATGTTGTGTTGGATTTACCTCCAACACTTATAAGTTGTTGGATTTAACTCCAACACCTTCCCTACTGATGCACACTCCGGAGTTGGAATAGTAAATTATACTATTCCAACATCCAGCGTACAATGACATCAAGTTGGAGAAAATATTTGTGTTGTAATGGCATGCAGGGTACATGCATGTGTTAGAACATCATACAACCGAGTCCTGAACCCCTCACTAGTGTCCCACCAGCCTGGACCTTTGGTTGTAGTGCTAAGTCTGTCCAGATGGCCAAAACCCGAAACTGAGGACTTTTTGCCAAAAACTGCTCTAAGAACCAGGAGGAGACCAGGAGCACATTGCCTGCCTATCCACCTGAGATGCATCGCTGGTTGGATTGACTTTGCAGCTTCTCCCTGAGGCTCCCTCCTCGGACACCCACTGCAGCCTTGCTCTGCAGAACTTCTCAGAACACTTTTTCTCAAAAGTTATTTTAAGTTCCAAGATAAGCGCTAATTAGGCCCAATCCACTTCTTGTATCCAACCTGTGCACCATTGCTGTCGGCCGCAGTTTACGACTTTTAATCAGTCTCTCATGACTAGATGGCCCCGGATTTGATCTTTTAGGCGCTAATACTTCATAAAAACGTAAAAGATTCTTGAATGTGGTTCTACTGATTGGAAGTTTGTTGTTTTGGTGTCAAATAATTTAATAGAATGCACTCTATTTTTCTAAATTGGTGTGGGATTTGCCTTGTGTTGTGTTGTCACGTTATTGCTGATTGTGTGCTGAATAGATACTTTACATTGCCTCTAAGTTAAGCCTGGCTGCTTTTTGGGCCAAGCCACCCAGGGTTAGGCACAGGCTAATTTTGTGACTTTTTGTGGTTCACCCTGAAAGGAATTGTGGCTGTTGCTCACACCCCATTCAGCCAACACCCCGATTTCTCACATCAAACATACTTATTTATATTTGTATTAGGGAGCAAAAATGCACTATCACCTTTAGTATAGATTTATAACTTTCTGACATTTTTACAGAATTTAGGATGATGATTTGCTCTAGAGGTGCCTGAGCACAGTAGATTTGTAGTATTAATCATGAGACACCCATGATTCTTTCTGAAGAAGCTTCCAAAGGTGCTACCTTTAGTTTTACAGTAATCTTTGATAATAATTTACTTACCCATACGTATGAACAACTATCTAATATCATCCAGCTATCGTCATAACCAGAGCCTTGGAATTAGTGTCATGGTTAATGAAGTAATGGATTGAGATCATATGTGCCACTTTAGGGGACTTTATGTCCAGACTTGTTATCCTAATTTCACTTTTTATATGCAAAACAAGAAGGAAAACAGGATTGATACTAACCCCAGGTGGAGACCTCCGCTCAGCCCGCAGAGTGTGCGGAGATTTGCCTTCTCTGAGTTCCGCAGAGAACTCAGAGAGGGCAAATCTCCGCACACTATGCAGCGGAGCATGTGCAGTTTTCTTAAGCATTACCGGTATGGCGAGGAAGAGGAGTAGGGCAGCCCAGGGACGCCGCGGTTAAGAGGTAAGTGGTTTTAAGTTTATTTTATTAACTGTTAACTTACTTCTTAAAAGAGGGAGGAGGCGGGCAGCATAGCAGAGCACCACGGAGTTCCACGGAGTTTGTTTGCAACTCCTTGGACCTCCACATAGCCCTGCTATGCCCACTATGCCCAGGAGGAGGCCTCGCCATCGTCCACAAGAGCTACCTCCGACTAACAACTACCTACTCGGACAATGCCTCGCCCCTCAGGGAACATATCCACTTCCACATCCAGTTCAACACTAGAACGATGGTCCACAGAACACTTACCTACAGACCTCTTGGACCCTGCACTCCTTTCACCAACTTCATTGCAGACTATGACACTCCCCACACCCTCGCCTTCACCGACTAAATAATGCTGAGAAGACCTAAACTTCCACCTAGACAACATCAGTGATCCCAACACAAACGCCCTTCAGGAGAACCTAACAAAGAAATGACTGAAGCAACTTGTCTCCACCCACACACACACACAGCAGGACACACACTCGACCCCATCTTCACCAGAGTAAACAACATTCGCTTCAGTCACACCATGGAACTGGTCTGGACAGACCACCACTGAATCCACTTCTCCGTCTCGAAACGCACCACAAAGAAGGGCAGGCCCTGCCTCCCACACAGAAACTGGAACAAAGTCTCTAAAGAACTCCTCACCTCCACCCTCAGCTGCACTCCCCACTAAAACAGACTCCAACACAGCAGCTAGCAACCTCTACCAATCGATCACCAACTGCACCAACACTCTCGCCCCCTCCAGAACACCACTCGACGACACAACACAAAAGCGGTGTGATTCACCACAGACCTCCGAGAATCCAAGCGCTCTTGCTGACAACTGAAGAAAACGTGGAGAAACAGCAAAACCCCAGCAGCACGATCCGCCTACAAGTGGCCACCAGGGCACACCACAAACTCATCAAATAGAGAAACTTAATCCAAGACAGACTCCTCTTCAACTCCCACAACTCCAAGGAACTCTTTGACATCATACAAGAATTTGCCAGACCCAACAGCGAAACAACTCACATCTCTCCCTCCCAAGATCTTTGCAACAAACTCAGCTCCTTGTTCCACCTCAAGATCAAGACGGTCTATGACAACTTCAATGACTGAGACGACAGCACCACCTCAACACCCTCCCCAGCAATGTCATCCAACAGACCCTTCTCACCTGGACCCCTCTCATCACAGAAGACACCACAAAGACTATGAAAATCATCCACTCCGGAGCACCTAATGACCCTTGCCTGTTGCACATCTTCAACAGGGCCACCGCCACCACCACTGTACCTGAACTACGCCAAAGTATCAACTGCTCTCTCCAGACAGCCACATTCCCCGATGATTAGAAATGTGCAATAGTCATACCCCTTCTTAATAAACCCTCTGCGGACGCAACAGATTTCAAAAACTGCAGGCCCATCTCACTACTCTTGTTTGCCGCCAAAGTCATCGAGAAAGTCATCAACACCCAGCTAGCACACTTCATACAAACCAAAAACTTCCTCAACACCTCTCAATCCAGATTCCGCAGCAACCATAGGACTGGGACCGCCTTCATAGTCGCCACCGATTACACCCACGCTCTCCTCGACCAAGGCCACACAGCAGCGCTCATCCGCTTAAACCATTCAGCACCCTTCGACACATCTCCCACTGCACACTACCCACCAGAGTCCACGAGGCCAGTATCCAGGGAAAAGCCCTAGACTGGATTTGATCTTTCCTCTCAGGCAGAACACAAAGAGTAAGACTACCGCTATTCCTCTCCGAACCAAAAGAGATCAAATGTGGAGTACCTCAGGGATCCTACCTCAGCCCCAAGCTCCTCAGCATCTACATGACCCCCCTCACAACTATCGTCAGAAAACACTCAACATGGTCTCATACGCCAATAACACCCAGCTCACCCTCTCCCTCACCAAAGAACCCAAAATCACCAGCTGAAGTTTCCATGAAGGGATGAAAGATGTCGCAACCTGATAAGCAAAAGCTACCTGAAGCTCAACTTGGAGAACACAGAAGTCCTCATCCTCTGTTCCACCCCGTCCGCATAGGACAACACCTGGTGGCCCCCGCCCTTGGAAACCCACCCACCCCAACGGACCAGCGCATGCAACCTCGGCATCATACTCAAATCTTCACTCACCATGAACCGCCAGATCAACGCTGTGTCCTCCACTTGCTTCAACACCCTCCCCATACCTCACAAAACCTTCAAATGGATCCCCCTCAGACACCAAGAAGACCGTCACCCAGGTACTCGTCACCAGCAGACTGGTCTACAGAAACAGCCTCTATGCTGGAATCAACAAGAAACTCCTCCACAAACTCCTGACTGTCCAGAACGCCACAGCCAGACTTATCTGCGAAATTTCCATGACATGAAAACATCACCCAATAACTCTGCAACCTCCACTAGCTCCTGTCAAAAGAAGAATAACCTTCAAACTGCTCACACACACATGCAAAGCCCTCCATATTACCAGACCCCAATGCGTCAATGATCGAATCTCATTCCACGCCCCCAAGAGAAACCTCCGATATGCCAAGCTCATCCTAGCCACAGGCCCCTGCATCTACAGGGCCGGAGCAGGTGGCAGATCCGTCTCCTACCTGGTGGCCAAGACCTGGAATTAACTCCCCCTCTTCATCCGACGAAGCCCAACACTGCACCAATTCAGAAAGGACCTCAAGACCTGGCTCTTCGAATGACTTACGGAGCTAATCGCACCGCCCCCAGCTCCTTCAGATCCTCATGGGTGAGTAGTGCGCTTTTAAGCCCCACATTGATTGATTGATTGATTGAACAGCAAGCAAGGACCTACATCTCTCCTTGAGAGTCTTTGTAAAAGGAACTAGCTGTGCCTCAATGTGACACGTATTGATTGGATTTATTTATTCCCTAAAACACACCCAAACAGCCCCTAAGTCTTTCCAGGGGCACAGGTCTGTCCCCTAGCAAAGAGCCAGATTTTAAAAATCCAATAAGGGTGAGGCTTCTTTTTGGGACAAAGCCACATCTGGGGAACCCTACTAATCCCAGCCATTTCTGAAAGCTACTTCTGTTCTTACCCAGAATGCCCTTCAAACATCATTGTGGTTCAGATACATGCTTTCCTTATGTTTCTGTCATGGATATATCTGGAGATATTGGAAACAGCAAAAATCCCATCACCCAATGTTCCCACACGTTAGCAATAAAAACAGAATCTTACATGTGTGAATGGACCTACTGTAATAGACAATTACAAGCGATACAACTGTAACAGTGTGAAATCAGTGTATTGTCAATGTGGACTTCATAGGATCAAATTTGTGTCCTCTTCCTGGTCTGAACAACACAAAACTGTTTTTATTTATCCATATGCTAAAATGGCACAATGGGTAATTGCATCTGCGGCAATTCATAAAAGCCTGGATTTCACAGGGTTTCTACTTTTTAAAAATGCCAGGAAGTAGTTGGCTTCCTTGGATGGCAGGGGCACAAATACTGACCTGTGAAATCTCTCTCAAGAAAAACATTCCCTGGTGCCTAATGGGTGTATCCCTGCTCAAAACTATTTAAGTATAATGCATGTATGTTACCCCCACACTCAGGAGACCAGGAACAACACAGATATGAGTTAAGCATTGGCAGGGATATCTTCTACATGAGGAAGACTGAAGAGAATTTGCATGTTTTAGTGAAAATCTGACTAATGTCATGTCAAACATGTTGTTTGGCCAGCCAATCAGGGTGAAGAAGATTTGGCACCTTGTGATGGAAACCTTATGATGGGTAAATGTGGAAAATATAAGGTAATTTTAAGCTTCCATAGAGCCCAGGAGTGATACTTACAAACAAACTGAATTTTGAATTTTGAGTTATTTGTAGAGCGCACATACACTGAGCAGTTTCTTGGCGCTATAGGATTTCAAACTGTGGGGAAAAAAGGACTAAGGACTGAAAGCTTGCTCAAACAGAAAAGTCTTTAGAGCTTTGAGAAACTCCATATATGAAGGGGAGGATCTGAGAGGGGGGGAGGGGGGGGAGTTCCAGAAAGTGGGTGCCAGTACCGAGAATTTCTGGCCACCAGATAGTTTTTTTCTGAACCGGGGGATAACTAGCAGAGACTTGGAAGAAGAACGTAAGTCTCTGGCGGGGGTGTAGTTAGTAATAGCAGAGTTGATAAACGCAGGGGCAGTGCCTGCCCGAGCTTGGAAGGTAAGGCAACCAAGTTTAAAGAGAGCTCTTTGTTTCATTGGAAGCCAATGGAGGGCCATCAGAAGAGGGGTGGAGTGATGGAATTTAGGGAGGCCATACACCAGTCGGGCTGCCTGGTTCTGCACCATCTGGAGCGTTGAAGTGCATAGGCGGGGGCACCGTTGTAGATGATGTTCCCGTAATCGATCTTAGATAAGATCATGGCCATGACAATCAGTTTAAGTGCGGAAAGAGAAAAGAACTGGTATACTTTTCTAATGATACGTAGAGAAAAAAACAAGAAGAGACAACGGAACTTATGTGGGTGTGAAGTGTCAAATGATGATTGAGTGTGATACCAAGGGTCTTAACGGCATTAGAAGGGGAAGGGGGGGGGGTCCAAGGGAGTTAGGCCAAAAGGTAGACAACCACGGATTGCTACAGCCTCCAGTCAGGATCAACTCTGTCTTATCCGGGTTGAGTTTAAGATGATTTGCGTTCATCCAAGCCCGGATAAACAGTAAGACCGACTGGAAGCTGGAGGCACCGAGTGAGGAGGGAGAAAAATTAAAAATGAGCTGGAGGTCATCAGCATAGTTGTAAACTGTGACCTCCATCTGTTGGAGTGCAAAAATGAGGGGAAAAATATAAAGATTAAATAAAAGGGGGGAGAGAGAGGAGCCCTGGGGAACTCCACATGTCACCCTGCTAGGCGAGGCAGAAAATTCGGCCAGATGAACCGCCTGTGTGCGCCTCTCCAGGAAGGATCCTATCCAGGCAAGGGCCTGTCCCCCTATACCCGCCGCCTTCACACGGGACAAAAGAATGGAGTGGTCAACCGTGTCAAAGGCGGCGGATAGATCGAGGAGGACCAAGGCCTGGGGGGTGTTGGTGTCAAGTCCTTCCCTTAGTTGATCCATGACTGAGATAACCACCTTCTCAGTGGAGTGGCGGGGACGAAAGCCCGCCTGACAGGGAGCAAGGTAATTGCTGCTCTCTATAAAGGAGCTGAGTACCTGGGTGACATGGGACTCTGCTACTTTTCCCAGGTAAGGGAGAAGGGATATGGGGCGATAGTTTGCAGGGGAAGAAGGGTCGGCTCCTGTTTTTTTTAATATAGGAAGAATTATGGCAGTCTTCAGAGAGGCCGGAATGGAGCCTGAGGTGAAGCAATTGTTCAGGAGGGCAAGGGCGGGGGATGGACACGCCGAGAAGAACTGGCTAAGAATGCGTGCCAGGCCAATGTCGGCTGGGGAGCCCGACTTAATGCGGCTAAGCAGAGGGGACAGGGATTCACTGGTGAGGGGAGGGATAGAGGCGAGGAAACAGTTGTTTTCAGGGAGTTGGGGTGGAGTGAAAGTAGAAGGGGGAGGGATGTTAGCTTTGATGAGGGCTATCTTGTCAATAAAGAATTCGTTAAGCGAATCACATAAGCCCTGAGAGGGGGGAATCTTAGGCAGAGTTCTGTCCAATGAAGCCAACTCATGGACGGTTGAAAATATTTCACGAGGTTGGCATTCTGCCGCCAAGATGCGTCCGGAGAAGTACTCAGACTTAGCTGTCAAGATGGCTACTTTGTATTCTTTGAACATGGTAACAAAACGACAGGTAACCTATTCCAGATTTTCGCTTTCAAATAATGTTCTGAACGAACTGCCTCCAATTCATTACCTGTGGAAACCACCAGCTGATAAAAAACCCATGTATGTTAGTACTACCACACTCAGGAGAACAAGAAGAGTACTGATGGAGATCGAGGCATGGGTTGGAATGTTCCTGCATGAGGGAAGTGAAGAGAATTACCATGCTCTGAAAAATATAAAAATTCTGGCAAAAGTTAAGAGATCAGGTTTGTACCTATTGATTCTAGAAGTCATACAGAATTAGAACATATATTGGCATAAATGTTCCAGTGTAGTCCTACATTTAATATATGTTATCAAATAAATATGGCAACATAAACCACAATTTAGTGATCTGTACTAATGATATATAATTAATTTGGTAGACAACATTCCGTAGGTAAACCCTTACGTATTTATTGTTGCCATCCAACATCTTCTTGGTTAGTTTTCTAGGAGTTTTGTTTGTACATTTGCATTAAGCAACAAATCCTGAGCTAATTGGTTAATAAATAAATAAATAGATATGATTTCCATTCAGGGTGCAATGCGATACACAGCCTTGATAATACTGAAACAATATATTCATTGTAAGGGTTTACAAAGAGATGTATGTTCCTTAACAACTTGATTTCATTTAAAAGGGGTATGAACCCATCACAGTAAAGTGAAAGCAAGTATAATTGAGATTAGAAAATTATAATAAACCCTGCCCCATTGTCTGCTTAGGGCTTTCCATAGAATTCAATCATATGCACTAAAAGGGAGTTTAAAGGGAATTGTAAGGCTTGCTAATGGGGTTATTTTGCCAAGTTGAATTAGCATTTTAAAATGTTTCCAGGCTGCAACAGCAGACCTGGTCATGTTCTACGTGCAGCTACTTAAGTTTGTGACAGAATGACTGCTGCAAGCCCACTAGTAGCATTTAATTTACAGGCCCTGGTATATGGCTTAACACTCTCCTAGGAGCTTAGAAGTAAATTCATTTGCCAATCAGATGTAATCCAATTTTACCGTGTTTTAATGAGTGAGCACTAGCCCTTTAGCATTGGTCGGTAGTGGTAAAATGCACATATTCCGAAAACTAGCAAACACAATGGCAGATAAATAGGATGGTGAAGGCAAAACTATATTATAAATAGGGCTCCCGGTTTTATGGTATTTATTTTTTTGACATTTCAGTCTGCATTTATCCATATTTTTTGTGTGCTAATTTTATATGTATTTTTCCATATTCATTTTGGGTTTTTTAAAACAAATAAAGCTTAAGCTAGTATATTTCCATATTTATTTAACTGATAAATGTGCACTTTTGCTTGAACGACCAAGAAGTTTCACTGACACCACCAGATGAAAAATCAACACACTTATTTGAAAACATGTACATTTTAGTATCAACCTTGTGCATATCTACTTCTGTTTTAGCCTCTTTACTAAAATTCCTTTCTGTTCTTTAATCCCCTTACCTGTCAATTCACACAGCTATTACTCAGGCAGTCAAACCTGACAGAATTTAGAATCAGTCAAAAAACTATACATTTAAGTTTTATCCACATTTTTAAATAAATAGAGACAGTAAAATAAATGGTTTCTGTCTGTATTTATCTGTAAAAATCAACAAAAACTGAAATTAGGGAGGTTTAATTATAAAGGTACTCCTGATATACTTACCTTAATGTAAAGACTTGTGGCATAAAGGTTGAGGAAGGACTGACTGGTTTGCACATAACACATACTTACATGCAAGGGATCCTTTCTCTTTGCCAAATTTGTCATTTACGACACACATTTGTTAGCACATACACTAAGCTTAATTTGTAGCAGAGAATTATCAATATTGGTCTTATTTCCATTTCCTACTTCATGGGTATGCCAGTGCTGTAGGAAGAGTACCGTAGGCCAGTCTCCCAACTACTACTTCAGCTAATGCACTAATGATAGTTGTGTCACTAGAATAAACTGCTATGAAATCCCATCTAAATCAAATCAAGCTGTTAATAGCAACTGTATCCCTACACATGGACTTACAGATGAATACACTCACTGAATGATCAGATGACCGCCAATAGTATGGGTTTTTTCAGATATGTGTGACACAATGAGACTTTGTTTATGAATTCATACTGTGTATTGTGTACAATATCACACAACAAAATATGAGTACCCTCTGAGGATACTGATACCATACTACAGCTCCACTTAGTCATTTCCTACACAATTTATGGAACATACACATGCAACAGTCTGAATCAACTGGTGTATCAAATGTTGATACTGGCAAATTCTACTTTTCTAATGTGGTGATTGGATTTTGCCAGGTGTAGGACACAGATTACTATGTTGTTATACAGAAGCTTTGAATTTATCGTCTCGACTCTGAATCACCTCTCAAAACTGGCATATCCTAGGAAGTGCTCCAGCTCTGATATCAAAAGTATATTATAGTCACATTACTCAGTGACATTGACTTTTGTGCCACCCTTGGAGCTTCAATGGCCCCTATTTTTTATCAGTGTTGAAGAAGTCATCAAAGGATCTATATAATCTGAAAGAAACCCTTCTAACTTTACCCATTCAATGAAAATTACTGAAAGGCAGTTATGGACAGTCTCAAACTTTTCATTCTTGTGTCCCTCTAGATAAAAGCCAGAGTGAGCAGTAGTCTTTATAATGGAGACAGATCAAGTGAATATTGTCACCTAGGGGAAATTATTTAAGGAACTTGACACAGTTGATAATGCCATATTAAGAAAGAGTTTATCTCATATAAGCATCTCATATAAGCCTCAGGGACAAAGAACATGATTGTTTCTGACCTCAATCCTCTTTATGTTAAATGTCTAATTTAAGATTGGTAATTTTTCCTGTTACATTTAAAGCCCTCAGGTTTTTTCATTGTTCCCACTTACATATATATGTGTGTATCTTTTCCACTCAATTTTATAAACATCTCTAACTGTAAAATAATGTTGATATTAGCCAAATTTCGTTTCAGCTGTTTACTTTCCAAACCTTTGCACTTTTCATCATGCATAATTTCCATCAATGTGAACCAATAGATTACAGCTAAATATATTTAAAAACAGATGTTCTCATTACATTCCCTAATTGTTTGTTAACCTCTTCGATGCGTCGGACTGCCCCTGGCTGTCACAGTGGGTGTGTTCGGAGGACGGCCGGGAGCCGTCCGAACCCAGCACGCGTCAATTTTTTCAGCACTGCAGCGGATTGTCTGCCGAGGCAAAGAGGTTATGAAACTCATCTGTTTGGATTATATATTTTATTTGATCATGTGTTGACTTTGGAGCACAGATAAAAGCATTGACTAAAAACAGGTTCTTACTATGGACTTCTTAGAAATTATTCTATACATTATTAAGCACAGTGGTTAACTTTCTTAACCTTCTAAAATATATTGTGCACTGTGTGTTAAGCCTTCAAAAAGCTATAGATTGTCTCCTTTGGGGTGTGTTGCTCTGAGGCCATTGAAGTGTCTCTCTTTCATGGGAGGTATTGATTTCAAAACTCTGTGAATTGTACAACAGACGTTCAATGTAAGAATCACATTATTTTAACGGGGTTCTGGTGATCTGGTGAATCAATAATCCATAGAATCATGTTTCAAGATTGCAATATATCAAAACATTGCACCTAAGATCCTCCGGCACCTTCTAGCTGGAAATTCTGCGAAACTTGATCTGTGTTCGGAGGCAGGTTATTCTTTACCTTTGCCCTTCTCAACTTCTTACACATTAAGTGCCACAGTACCATGTCGGTCGGAAAGCCTCCACATGCTGTTCAGAGGTTTTTCAACCAAGGTAGGTTTCAAGACCAACCACCATATTTTTATGACGGCGGTCGAAGTTTCAAAGAAAACTCTGACTGACATTGTACTGAGGCCCATGATATGTGAAATGCAAAACAAGTGGCTATTCTAAAAGCTTCTCAAATAAAAGCCTCCCCTAATTTTATCACATTTCTTCAGCCACAGGAAGATCCTAAATATATTCCACATATCAAACAAGCAGTGCATAATAATATATTTCATTACTTAATTATGAAACAATTGTGTAATTGTATAATTTATTATGAAGTTACATCACAGGTGTATGATCCCATGCAGAGATTTTTATTCTATTATCCATTGAATAGCAATTCCAGTGTAAGACCATCTATTCCTTGTGTGGATCTTGGCTATCAGATGAGGATCACAAGAAAAGAGTCTGATGATACAAGCCAACCCGTCATGGAAGACTAGAAATGTTATTAGCACAAATCAAGTTCTCTAACGCCAACGGGATGGTTCTGGCCAAGAAGTACAAAGGTCAGACTGAACTCTGAAATCTTATTTTTGAGACCGGGGTCATGAAACTAAGAAACATCTGCTGTTGTCGATTGCCTTTTAAAAATATCTGGATGCCTTTTGGACAGCTGAAAGCACAATGAGATTGTATTTTAACAAGTGATTGAGTACAACTTTTTTACATGTTTTTTGATAAAAGCAGATATTTTCACCTGTGCTTCTATTTATTCATACTTGTGTGTGCATGTGTGCACCAAAGCATACTACAAACATTGATGTTTGTTTTACCTAATTGAACATACTACCAAGAATAGAACTTTGTTAATTTAATAATGTAAGGCGGAGGAGCGTCGCCCCACTGCATCTAAGCAGTGTAACTAAGGAACAATAACATGAAAATAACGTGATGTTATTATCATTTCGATGTTTACATCTGCTTTGCAGGCGGCATGCGGGCGTGGCTGCTCTGCTCTCAGAGCAGGGCAGGGGAGGAGCGGTTTTCCCACTCCTAAGTGCGCAATGCTGCTTTGACAGGCACACTTGGGCCGGTCAATTATGTCATGTGCACTTTGCATTTTCTCAATGCAGGCTGCATTACAGCCTGCGTGAAGAACATGCCACGCCCCCAGTTTCCGTCTCGAGGGCCAAGCCATGGTGCTGAGATCAATCACAACACTGCGTTGCAGCAGTGTGATTGGTCAGAGGAACTCGGCAGTGCTTCCTGGTTCAGCTGAATCTGACGGAGGAGAGACTCTGGACGTGTCGATAAGGTAAGTGGTTTTATTTTTTTTATTTTTTTACACCCCTTCCCGCTCCCCACCACTGAGCCGTGCCAGCCGCCACTGTTTATAATGATGTACTCTGAATTGGAATTTCATGTTTCAGAAAAATGGCTGCTTAGCTTTAGTTACTTAGGTTATTCTTGACATACCCTTCCAGTGATATTCAACAGTTTGCACAGTACCTGTGTTGGGGCACATCCTGCTGCCGAGAGGGACCACTGGACCTCCAGATTTTCACCTATGTTGCACATCTCTCTGGAAACAGCAAACAGTGACCCCAATTTAAGTTTTGGCGGACGGTATTTTCTCTGGCCCAGCAGACATCTCTTGCATTGGCAGGAACCATCATCACGGCAATTCCTGTGAATGCATTGAAAATCTGACAGGCAGCTCTGTCAACATGACAAAGCCATATGGCAAACTCTCAATGTTGTTTTTATATTTTTAAAACCAATTCCCAAAGAGAGATTTTATTTTGGAAATAAAAAAAAAAACAGTGACCCTCTTCACCATGAGAATTTTCTCCTATGGCATGAAGTTCATTTTGAAATCTTCACTGTCTCTTTCCCCCAGGTTTACCTGGGAGTGGCAGACAGTAAAAACTTGCCATTTTTATGATCGTTCTAAATAAGGTGAACAGACAAGTAGCAAAACGTCTGATGACCCTTACTCCTTCAGGTGGTTGGAGGTGTATGTCAGCAAAAAAGATGGAGTATTCTCCACCATCGACATAGTGACATGCACAAGTAACTTAGGGTTGCATCACAGATGTTGCACAACATTTGCAACTGTATTGCCGCCTTGAAACAGTACATCAGGACCTTTCATCGCACTATCAACTCCCTCTACAATTGATAAATGATGAACATTCAGTTGATTTAAATCAGGAAGTTAGTTCATACTACCAGCTACATATTGTTTGAATTTCTGAGGGCCGGTTTGGGCAATTCCACCAGTGTTTTCGCTTTTACGTTATCTAACTGTTAAATTTCTGCGAAGCTTTAAGCAATGTGTTCCCTCCGTTTCAGTGTAAATACCATTATGTAAATCTTCTGGGTCCGGCTCAATCTTCCCCTTAAAGTAAAAACTAACCAGCCCATTCACAGCTGGGATTGTATATTTTCTTTGGCTGGTCCCTGCCACGACTGCTAACCACAACTTTTAATGTCTGTGAACTAATTTTACGTAGAAGCAAAGGAAACTAGAATACTCAGAAGTTATACAAAAAAGAGTCACGGGGAGCTGAAAGTCATTGGTGGGCCAGGCATGAAAAAGTAACAGATATGTACAGAAATAAGTGTATTAACGATATATGTTAAATACCTCTTTCGAAATGCATGAGAGCAGACTTAGTAAATGGGTGGCTCCTGTGCTGGTGTAATTGTGCACCCATGTGTGCAGGTTGAACAAAATGCACTGTTTTCTGTACAATTTTGCATCGACATTTCGGAGATCCTAATTTGGTGAAAATTGTAATTTATGTAAAAGTCAAACGCTGCAGATGTCACTTTTGCACTTAGCAAACACAAGGAGATGATGAACGGAGTCCTGAAACTATTCAGACACTCACCCCTAGTCACAGATGTAGGTTGAATCCATCATTGTTCTTTAGATCACTTCGCCACCCTAGTTCAGACCCATATGCAAATGAGTCTTTATTTTTTTCATATTTTATATAGCGCGAACTCAACCCGAAGGTCCTGGAGCGCTTTACATGAGCACCGTATTTACATCACACAGTCACGTACGGGGAGATTACGCGATTTACCCAGAATCACAAAATGTGAACGGGACACCGAGGATCGAACCCTGGTTTCCAGCACCAAAGTCGGCAGTCTAGCAGACAGACCACATCCTCCCCTAGTGACTCATGGGAACAGTCCAGTCAAGAAGTGCAAACATCTGTGCAAATGTTTACCAGATCACTCTATCATAAATGGTGCCATTACAATTACATTTATAAAAAAAGATATCCATACCAGGAATTGTCTCTCATAGAGCTACGTGCCACATTACTTTTACAATCAAAATAATGTTCGGGTGACACGAGGCAGCCGTAATTTTAAATCAATTATTTTAATGTATATAATATTTGTATAAATATGTCCGCCATATTATATTATCTATCATATTGCCATATCCAGTTAGAAAGCAATGCACGCATGTAAATATTAATTAGAAACATAGTATATGATTTACGTAATTTCCAACAGCAACAAACAGAATACCGTATCAATTAGGAGAAAAAATATTTTGGTACTTTATTGTCAGATATCCCCGCACAAATTACAGGTCCACAGACACTCTAGACACTCATCACAACATGCATTGGCAAAGGCAATAAGTCAGGTCTTTTTAGGTCTTGCTACAGTCAACTTTAACTGTACTGGCAGACCTTGTATTATAAATGTTTAAACTCTTCTTATCATGGGTTTGCTGTCATTTCATTGCACATCTTACACATTGTGACCCACCCTTCAGACAGAGAGCATGCTTCTCTTTTGGAAAGTAATTTGATTTCAGATACAGGCAGCATTGGATGTCTGATGAGATGTAATTTGATCACAAAACACAAACCACGAAATGTATAGCATACAACAAACAGTGCACACATAAGCCCCATGCACATCCATACTCGAGTTTTGGACAGCCCCTTTCAAGCACTAGCAACTGTGGTTCAGCTGCCTATAGGCATGACTGCTGACAGTGCTGTCCATAAGTGCAGGAATCGTCCAATTTTGTGGGTGTGGACTACTTAAAAGAGTCGGCATCTTTTTACACGCCACATAGGTACTCAAAAGGGGAATGGATTTCAAAGCAACTATCACAAGAAGTATCAGTGTCAAGAGAAGGGTCCTGATAATTTGCTATCTGAGTAGAAATGTCTTGAAGTATTACTTAGCTCTTTTTGCCCAGTGGCACTTATGCAGTGTATACATTTTGGAATCAAACGTGCAAACAATCGCACAGACAGAAGGATAAACGATTTGTTCCAAAGCAGGAGGTTGACAATTAAGGTGCTGGTGCTAATGCTTTACCCGCTTCACTGCCACAGAAGAGCAAATCCATGCCCAAGCAAAAAGAAAAGGAAAGAATCAATGAATAAAGTGGAAAACACTTTTAACCAAAAAATGGATCTTAGTTCCAAGCATTTCTTCTTGAAAAGGAACACAATAGGTTATGTGCATGTTGGCCATGCTTTTTTGGCAGTTTCAACAGGTATATGCGTTGGGTCTCCCTGAAGATAGGAGAATATAGCTATGTCTACCTTGAAGAAAACTCAACATCCTTTGAGAAGTCATCAGTGATGTAATAAGTGATGTCATTGAACATTTCAGGAGTGATGTCATATGTGAGGTCATAAGCAGTTCATGGGGCAACAAGTTATAATTAGTGCTGGTAACTAGAACTGGTGAATTTCTGTGTTTTATTTAATTGAAAATATTAATATTCTGATTGACAAATTGACCTAACTATAAGGTTACTTTTAGCCTTGATTTTTTTAGTGAATTTCAATTTTTTTTTTTAAAGAAAACAGATTTTCCACATCTATGATGTTACGTTACTTTTAAGTTTCTTCAGTAAATTTCTAGTTTTTTAAGATAAAGTAATACTTAATTACCATACGTAAATACAACTCTCTGCTGTGCAAGACCTATAGCTGTGCGCAGTGGGGGGTCAACTGCAGGACCTGGCCTCTGGCCAAGCCTTGCTACTAACCCCCTCCATACAGTGAATCCCATGTTGCGATCGGCCTTCAGCCTTGCGCAGTTCTGGGTTGGCCATAGGGTCTGGCCCCGGGGACCACTTCCCCCAGGGCTATTAATTAAAAGAGTAGGGGACTGTGGGACACCCTCCCCAGCCTTGTTTGGCATTTGTGGTACCCCTCCCTAGAGGAATTTTGACCCCACAGACCCAATCTCCATGACCCAGTATCATTTATTAGGGGGAGGGGGCACATGGTCCCCCTCTCCGGGCCGATTTTATCCCCAGGGTCAGGTGCATAGGAATAGGAAGTGACAAGTGGATGCCCTCACCTGGCCGACTTTGGCAACAGCACAGTATTTTGGCACCAGCAGCAGTATTTCCGGGTCCCAGCACAATTAAAGGTCGGTACTCTGGTGCCTGGGCAATGACCTTACTGTCATTGGGGGCCATTGGGGGAGGACAAGGTCACCGTGCCCCCAGCCAGCTCCCCACATAATGCAGAATTGTAGCACTATGAGGTGGAGCAATATTTTCATCTGTTTCCCTTCCTGCTACAGTGTGGGCAGGGAAACAGATGAACAGTCCACTTCCAACATGTGGGGACATTTTGAAGCTCCTGCCCTCTGGTAGCAGACTCAGTGTTTGCTCTTGCTTGGTGAGAATTTTGAAAATGCTCCCACCAAGTGAAATCAAACACAGGCTTTGGAAACTGCTATGTCCTGGGGGTTTGCTCCCCAGAACATAGCAGCTGAGCTGTCCCCATGGATGGGCTCCAAGGGGTATCTGGATGCTTGTGCTTCAGGAGGGGAGTTGCACTGCCCCTCCCCCTAATCTCGCCCAGGAATGGGCTCCCTGGGGGTTCTGGAGGCAGGAGGAGGTGGGCAGTACCCACTCCAATATAAACAATTTATCAGCCTTGGGGGTAGGCATCCAGGGGACTTTGGAGTCTTGGGGATGGAGTGCCACGCAGCCCCTCCTCCCCATTATGAAATCAACTCCTGGCGCATTAGGTTTTTAAATGCAGCCCAGCTACAACTTTTATTTTTGATCCCACAAGAGTCTTGTGGGATAATGGCATATCGGCGCTATTTGGTGTTTCTTTTTTGGGGCCATGGGGATACCTCTGGGTTTCCCCCATGGTGCCTAGGAGGTCACGGTATCGCTATCCAGTCCCCTTCTATAATTATTTTTTCTACTTCAGGACAGGGGACTTAGTCGCAGAGTCTTGTAATGGCAGGCAGCAACATTGTTCTCACATTGCTGGCAGCCAGGCATGAGTTCTTGTTCTCGTGGGAGTCTGACTTCCGCAGGATCAGGATGGCCCATGGGAAATAAAGCTTACTGGGAGAAACAGAACGCTCTATTTTTAAACTCGGACCCAACTACCAAAATGCACAATTATTTTTACCCTTAATTTCCGAAAAATACTGAACAGATTTACACAATCAAAAAATGCATAGTCTGCTTATCAGTATCTAACTTCCTGCCAAATTTAATGCTATTCCTTTCAGCTGTTTTTTGCTGCAGCCTGTCTTAAAGAAGTCTGTGGAAAATGCATGGATATTTTGCAATTTGGAATCCCCTTTTTTCCTCGACCCTCGCTTGACGAATCACTGCAGAACTTTGGAGAAATGAGCTGAGGTGGATGAACTTTTTTTGGAAAGGTATGTGGAGATTCATCAAATGGAGCCAAAGTTATTGACAAAAGCAAAAAATCTCTTTCTACGGAAAAGCGGTTGTACGACGATACAACGCAGGTAATTACTTTGCATGCAGTTAGGCAACCACATAGACCAATTCAACCTGCTCAACCAATACCAATCAGGTTTCCGTGAAGGGCATAGTACCGAATCTACCATGACCCACATAATAGATGACGCATTGAAAATCCTGGACCAAAACAAAGCCTGTCTACTAATCTTGCTTGACCTATCCTCGGCCTTCAACACAGTAAAACACGACAACTTGCTAGATCTGAAATACAGAATGGAATTATCTGGATCTGTTCTACGAAGCCTGTCTACTAATCTTGCTTGACCTATCCTCGGCCTTCAACACAGTAAAACACGACAACTTGCTAGATCTGAAATACAGAATGGAATTATCTGGATCTGTTCTAAACTGGTTCACCTCCTTCCTTCAAAATAGAACACAAAGATTCAAGGTCAATCAATCCTTGTCCAAGTCCACCCTAGTCACTGTAGGAGTACCGCAAGGATCATCCCTCTCACCCACACTTTTCAAACTCTTCCTGGAGCCACACCCCGTACTTCTGAGCTCCTCGAAGGTCCAATATCACATGTACGCAGATGACACACAACTCTACATAAATATCCGCTCCCTTGAGGACATCAAATCTCTCAATGCAATGCTCCAAAAATGCAGGCCTGGTTGGCCAAAAACCATTTGAAACTAAACACCTTCAAAACCAAATTCCTTTTAATCGCTCCCCCCCAGCTAATTGACCATCATCCTCGATTGGATGAACCACCTAACAGCACTCAATGGTCAACCCCTCATTATTGATTCAGAGAAATCACTGGGAGTATCCCTGGACCGTAAGCTAAATATGCAGAGACACATCTTCGCTTCTACAAAAGGAGCACATTTTCAGATGAACACCTTGAGAAGGCTGAAACCCTTCCTGCCCGCAAATGACTTCAAACAGGCAGTTCAAGCTCTCATAATCCCTAGAGTGGATTATGGAAGTGTCGCTCTCTGCGGCCTTCCTAGATCGCCGACGGCCCCTCTCTAAGAGCTCCAATCAACGCAGCGGCTAGACTCATCACAGACTCCAAAAGAAATTGTCACATCTCCCCTGACCTTCATGTCCTGAACTGGCTACCTTTCAAGGCTAGAATTAATTTGAAAACCACTTGTATGGCACACAAGGCATTACATCACAAAACCCTGAGTTACCTATCTGAGAAATTGGTACTCTCTTGCGGTAACTGATCCACCAGGAGCTCCAATAATCTTCTACGGAAACCACAACGATTTGCAGAGAAGAAAACATACAACCAAACCTTCTCAGGAATGGCTCACAAGATTTGGAATGCCCTGCCCCCAGAAACAGGACAGAACCCTTCGACTGCATTTAGAAAAAAAGAAGTGAAATCAATTTGCATGGCCAAATTCACTTGAACTATTTATATATCCTGTATATATTTCCTAGTCTGTAGTCATTACTATCTTTGTATTAGTCTAACCTATATTTTTCTATGCGTGTTTCTATCACTTTCTTCTGCCCTGTAAAGTGCTCTGATACCCGCAAGGGTCTTGTTCGCGCTATACAAAACCTTCAAAAGAAAAAAAGAAAAATGCTTATGCCAGACAGTATTTAGTGTGCATGTTTTTACTGCAAATATTCATTTACAACTCGTGCCAATACCACGCATTGCTTTTAGATTTAAAACCAATGTATTTGTGAGGGGAGACACCCCACCCCCCAACTTAACTTAAATACGTGGTATTGGCATGCTTCATAAATGCATATTCGTGGTAAAAATATGCTTGCTAACAAATGCGTGGTAAAGGTACAACGAGGTAAAAACCTTGTTGTAAAGGCTGTTTCCCTGGAAAAACAGACCTAAATATAACTACCTGGTGGCGACCTCCACTAGGTAATAGATATAGATAGCTACATATACATATCCAGTAGAAGACTGGGTGCCCTAACGCACAGACCGTCAGTCTGCGTGGTTGCAGTGTGGTGTTGAATCAATAAAGATGGGATGTAAACACAGCGATGTCTGTGGTGCTGTGTGTCCTCATTGGTTAAGTGGAACTGATATGGTGATGCATATATATATATCATGTGATCAAGGTACGTCAGTACCGAAACGCGTAATGGCCGACTGAGTAACAGCTCAATAAACCGACAACTTTTTCACTTACCTGGGTCTGTGCTCCATGTTTCTTTTCGGGAGAAGAGAGCGCCTGCGTCCTGCTTGCGGAGTGGAGTGGCAGAGAGATATATATATATATATATATATATATATATATATATATATATATATATATATATTTACTTATTTCTTTTTTCCAACAAACGCCCTAGAGCTCTCAGGACGCACACACAGCTTACCTGCCTTCGGCATTTGAACATCAGCTTGCCTCCACTGGCCGATAATTTTACTGTGGCCTGACGCGTTTCGTGGCTGGGACGCCACTTCCTCAGAGGCCTATTCACATCACACACGGAAATGAGGCTCAATGATCAGCATGCCTTTTTATTGGTTCGTTGCCCCCAGTGGGCTTGGCATAGTGCACATGTTAATAGTTGCGGCATGCTGGGATAAGTAGTTTTTCCTTCAGTGAGCATTTTAAGTTAATTACCTTTGTAGGTTTTCAATGTGCCATGCGTTTAGAATGCATTATTTTCCTTTGTAGGATTCGGCGCAGTGATGACAAGACATTCTTCATGTAGGCAAACTGTGCTGTAAAGTCGGAATGGAACTCGTTTCCCTCCACAGCTTCTCATGGTGTGAAGATGGTGCTGTCCTACACAGTTAGAGGCCCCCGTGTAAATAGTTTTTCCAACAAACGCCCTAGAGCACTGCACAGAACTCCATTCATATTTCGACACGGCCGCCTGTGCCGTGGGGAGAGCACCATCACCTGCTTGAAATACAAACCTTCATTGCAACGTGAGGCGAGTGCTCCTAAACTGGTTGGGAGCACTGCACAGAACTCCTATTGGAATGTACAGCGCGCAGAACCTCGAGTGCTACCTACTATAGGTTAAGAAAATTGCCTTATGTGACATTCAACACTCAACTTTACTAAAAAGATGAACAAACTTATTGGCATCTCATTGGACTACAAATCCCAGAAATGATGGTGTGATGTGGAACGCATCCTGCGCATACCATGTGATTTGTGTGAATAAATATCCGAGAAACTGAAGATGTCTAATCGAGTGTTCCCTGTTGGCAAGCCCCTGATGATGGGATTCCTTCCCTGAAACGCGTCGGGCAAACAATTATTTGCAAAGAGGGGAAATGCGCTGATAAAGAAACCCGGAGTGTGGAGAACTGTTGAGTGCCTCCTAAAAGCTTCAGGCACTTTGGGATTCATATATATATATATATATATATATATATAGTACCTACTGGCAGTCACTTTTGGCAATAACTATGGCATCATTTGGTGAATTTTCATGAAAGTTTCAAAACTAGTTTGATGCTCACTTCTGCTGCTATCTTGTACATTTCATAGTTATCTGTCAAGCAGGGGCCAAGGAAAATAAGGGGTTCCAAAATGCTTTTTCTCCATGTTACTTTCCATATAAAATTTTAGATACGGCTGCAGCCCGAACTGCTGAACGGAATCACAACAAATTTGGCAAAAATGCAGCTCTTGGTCCAGAATCCAGAAAACGTTATTTTTGTTAAATGGTGTAAATCTGTTCATTAGTTGTTGAGAAATTTAAAGAAATTCCCAGATGTATATCTAGGGATGCGGAGGATCTCGTACCTGAGATCTGATTGGCTGCCAACTCTTCAAACCAGGAAGTGCTGGCAGCCAATACGGTGGGAGGCTGCCCCTGTCCACAGCGGCATTGAGGGCTACCAGATATGGTGCCATCCATTGAGATTGGTACTTTTTGTGGAACTCATAGGGGAAGCCATTTGGGCCAGTTGCCTTGCCCAAGCACATATCCATCAAGATCTTTTGCATCTCCTCAACTGACAGTGGAGCGTCAAGGGCCTTGCGTACCAAGTCAGATAGAGTCTGCAGGGGCAGGTCAGTGAGGAACCTTTGGAAAGTAATCGCGGGCCGGGTCTCCCAGGAGGTATATTGGTCTGTGAAATATTTGGCAAAGCTTGCTGCAATTTGCAATGAGCCTGTGAATATCTTCCCATCTGGGCCATATATACCTGGGACAGTCTGTGGGTGTAGTGTGTGTTCACAGAGGTGATGGAGTAGGGCACTGGATTTGTCACCCAATTTGTAGATCCGGCTGTGGGCAGCAAGCCTAGGTTTGTCTAGTAATTCACTGGCATGTGTTTGTCTTGTGCTAAGCAACTGTTGGCGTGCAGCGCCCCCGTATTCTTCTCTGCTTCTGCGCTCTTAGTTAATCGGGCGGGCTTCAGTCTGTAATAACTTATCACGGCGTTGTTGATACAGGGCAGCCCAAAAGGTGATATCTACCCCTCTAAGTGTAGGCTTCATAGCTTCCCACAGGAGTGTGGGGGATTCAACCGTGCCCATGTTATGGGAAAAGTAGTCAGTGATAGATGTATGTATATGTAGCCTATACTGCTTGTCCTGCAGCAGCCATGGGGAGAGCCGCCAGCGAAACGGGGAGGGCCTAGGGTCAAGGCACAGTTGTAGCGACACAGGCGAATAGTCAGACAGGTCCCGGACAGGATTTTGGCAGACAATAATCTGTGAATGTGGGGTGCAGATATGAATATGTAGTCTATGTGGGAGAAGGACTCATGTACTCCTGAAAAGTATGCGTATTCGTGTTCTGTAGGGTGTAGCGTCCTCCAAGAGTCAACCCATCCCTTCCACTGAGTCAAGGACCATAGTGTTGACTCTTGTGTAGCTTTCAATCATTCCGCGCTGCGCCATCTATCTCCCACTGGGCATAATTCACCATTCCAGACTCCTACTGCTAACATCACGCCAGGTGGGATCTCCGCCCAGAGCATTGCTAAGCACTCTACGAGGTTCCAGCCGAGGTGGGGGCATTCATACTGCAGAGAATAAGGGTCTCACCACATAGAGCTCCAGAGATTACAATGAATCTGCCCTGCGGGTCAGACCACTTATTTTTATGAACATATAGAATGCTGCAGTGGATGAGGATCGCTAGCCGCAGGAACCTCGAGTGAACCCAGGGTGAAAGGTTTGGGCAAATCCGAACCATGCCAAACAAGGTGTCCTAATACCCATGTATGGGTCTCTTGTAGGACCAGGACTTCCGCCTCACAGCATTTAGCCTGTCAGAGTACGGCTCCCCATTTGATCTTGTTGAGAAGAGGCTGTCGTTCCAGCTAGGGATTTGAAGTTTACAGCTCCCGGAGCCCATCATGGTGGATGGCATGTTTGGTAGTGGGATATATGAAGGGGTGCAGATACTTGGGAGACGTGGTCAACCCGGAAGCTATGTACATAGTGACTGGTCATTCCACTAGAAACAGACAAGAACTGCCCATTAAACCCCAGCCACCCCCTCCCCAATACCTCATGAACATTGAAGTATCTATCGCGGCATGGTATGCATCCCACCTCAATAGGGGTAGAAGCAGCATTCAGCCAATGGATCCCCAGCAGACGTCCTGTGCATATATCTACAAAAGTAGCCAAGTGTTCCTTTTGTCTCAATTGTTAAATGTCTACGTAGATCACGGCAGAGTAGCTATTAGGATGCTGCAGGCTCCGACTGATCAAAAGCCAAGCACCTACGGGATTTCCTGCAGGTTTTGGTTCTTTTATTGGAGCAAGATCGGCATCACTGATTATCTGTGACCCTGGGGGATCCACATCCGGGCCCTCCGGATGAGGAGTCTGAATCAAATCTTGGTGGAGTATGGGGCTTAGGCTTCACAACTTCATCCATCCAGTGAAATACTTCCTCCGGCATCTAAAAAAAAGTATGTCCGTGATTGGTAGGACAACCTAGGCCGGGCTGGTAACAGCAGGGAGTACTGGATCTTAAGACCACGGAGATGGGCCTTGGCCTCAACAAAGGATTATCGGTGCTGCTGTACCAGCTTAGTATAGTCTGGGGAAATCATAATGTGTTGAGAAGCATACGTGAGGGTTGCTTTTAGCCTGGCTTGCTGCAGGATAATGTCCCTGTCTTTATAATTAAGAAGCCTCGCTATTATTGACCTAAGGTTGGCACTAGGCGGTGGCTTCTACAACAATGCTTGATGCACACGGTCAATTAAAAAGCATGGAGGGACTGCGTTAGGCGTGAGCCATTCTGTAACACATTTGAAGAGGAAGTCCTCCACACTGCCAACCTCGCAACCCTTAGGGAATCCCACGAAATGGAGATTGTTCCTTTGGGTGGGCACGCCCCTCCACATCTTCTATGTGCATCGCTACACCCTTCGTGAGTGTCTCCACAGTAGATACTTCTTTCTGGAGGGTGTTCACTGTGTCCTCCATAAGCATTGGCGGATTTTTTGAATCTGGCGTTCGCGAATTTGCGTATTTGCGAACTCGCAAAATCCGCGAATTCTCGCGAATTTGCGGATTTTTTTTGTGTGTTCGCAAGGGTTTCTGCCAGTTTGCAAGGGTTTAGTACCAGTTCGCAATTGCGAACTTACTTGTCGGCTCGCAACGGTCGCGACTATGTTGTTTCTACGTCTGGTTCATCATCACAGGTTCCCAGCACCCTCTGTTTCACCACTGCCACCCTCTGTTTCACCCATGCCACCCTCTGGTACATCAATGCCACCCTCTGGTTCATCATCACTGTAGATTATGGGGGGGAAAGCAAGCACACCTGCCCTGCTTCAACTGACATGAATTAATTTGGGGTTGGTTTATTAATGTGTCACTGTTTTAAAATTCCAGTCTGGCACTTGCTTCCTTATCAGTAATTTGCTTTCTGTTGCAGTGCATTTTTTTCCAGGACCTTTGTGGCCTACTTGTAGCTATTCTATGAGCCTGCTGTGAGGGTCAGAGCAGGGTCATACAATTGTTGCAACTAGCAACTGAACTCTGGAGGGGCCCCAGTCAGGAAGCACTACAGGGAATGGTTACTAATGATGAGTTTGAACTTTTGCACCTGCTGAGTGCTTTCAGTTTTGCAAAACTCGTTTTTCTGCAATTTCGCGGGATTCGCGGGGCGCAAACCTGCGCGAGATCGAATTCGGAAGCCGCGAATTCGTGCGAATATGCGATTTGTTTTTTTGCAGCGTGTTAGTTCGCAAGGTTTTGTGCGTTTTAGCGAGCCGCTTGTAGCGCAACGGCGCGAAGTTACCCTTGCGGTCGTTCACGGGTGCGGCCATCTTATTTGCATGACGTTTTCCATTTTCGGGCGCGATGTGTAATCTCGCAAAGTGTGCGGCTCGCTAGTACAATTTTGCGTGTGTTCGCGCGGAAAATCTCGCGCGAACGTACCCACGCGGTCGTGAACGGGCACGGCCATCTTGTTTCTCATTCATTGCTATGGTTCTGGGCATGCTTTTTCTATCCTCTCTGAATCTCTGCATTCCTTTGCTTGTTTGAAGTTTTTTTTTATCTATTTTACTTATTATCTATCCCTCTATTTTTCTAGGTCTATATTTTTGTGTTTTCTGCTACTTTTGGTTCATTTTAAACTACTTTTTTAAACTCTTTTCTTTTCTTCTCTTCCCTATTCTATTTTCTTTATTATTTAGCTTCCTTTCTGCCCAGACCATGGTAAAGGGAGCCGGGAAGCATCCCGAGAAGGGGAAGGGTCCCGCACCCTGTGCCCGGCTCCCGTGCGGGCGTTTGAGGGGGGAGCAGGTCGCACCCCGGGAGATCTTCAGCCCGGAGGAGGTGGCCGCACTAATTTTTTATGTTCAGCGCCGCCTCCCCAGGACCATCATGGCAGGCGGCAAGATCGCTAGCGGGTACGGGATCCAGGAGCGCCGGAAGCGGTGGGAGAAGGTGTGCCGGGCCATGAACCACCACACTCGGGTCCGGCGCAGCTACAACCAGGCCACCCACCGCTGGACGGATGTCCTGGACCGGGAACGCGATCTGCTCGACCTGCTCGGCCTTGAGATCCCCGGGCTTGGTGAGTAGTAGTAGCTATTTTTTTACTATGTTTTCTCCTGCTCTGTGTGTTATTATCTTGCAAATTTTTGTTTTTTACCAAGAGCAATAATGCAGCTGATTACATTGTAGGTAAATTATATTTCAAAATCTTCTGTGCATTTCAGGTGCACTGCTCTCCTTCTCAGTAGCGCTGCTACAATGCTTATTTGTTTTCGATTTTGTGCTCATTTCATTGGCCTTTGAAATTATGCATGAGTGTAGTTTAAAGAACTGCCTAATGCTAGACACTAAGGGTCAGATTTTTAATTACCGGCGCATCCCTGCAAAGTAGCAGGGATGCGCCAGTAACTGTGCGCCACGCCACCACCACCCATGGTGCGCCGTATTTACAATGCGGCCCACCATGGGCCCAAAACGTCACCAAAGCGTTACGCATCTGTGCCGTAAAAGGCGGCGCATTGCTGGAGTTGCGTCGCAACAATGGCGCAGCTCCAGCAATGCTCTGGGGTGCCCTATCTCCCCAATGCTGCGTCAAGCCGTACGTCTGCTTCAAGCAGGCGCAGGGTTTAAGTCACGCATCATTGTCCTCAAAGTGACTGATTGAAATCTTGTAGATTTCCCTCAGCCACTTTTTACAATGCGTTCCTGCGCAGGAACGCCCTCCCTTGAGCCGGAACGCCCCCTGATGGCGCAGGGCTTTACAACGTGATGCATCTCCCATATGCGTCACGTTGTTAATATACGCCGCACCATGGCGCCTCTTTTGTTCTGCCGCTGCGTCACAAAAGTCACGCAACAATTGAGCAAAAAGAGCCGCAAGTGCCTTCTAAATCAACCCCTACAGACTCAAGTCCAGTCCTTCCTTTGTACACATGGCGATAAGAAGAAATAGTGGTGGTGGATTGATAGTTTGAGTATTTTAATGACTGGTTAATGTAGTAGGAAACTTTAGTGTTGTCGCTGATCTGCAATCACGATGGACTTTGTCTGTCACTTCGCGTGCTGCGGACTGCTGCCTGCCAGTCCTAGGCAAAGCTTTTTAGTACTTTGTTTAGTGAGTTACATAAGAACGTTCCAAGTCGACGGTCCGCAAATCAAGCAATACTAATAACGTAGTAGACCACATGAGATCGATCAATATATCCCGTGGAATAGTTGTCTATTTGCTATTTCGCCAAAATATTTTGTTATTGTTCTTTTGAAATGTTTGATTTGGTTGACAAATCTCATCCATGTTTTCTGGTCTTTCTTTCTTTCATGTTGTACATCAGCTCCCCCCAGGGGCAAGAGGACATAGGAAGAGGAGGCTGCTGTTCGCCAGGATGCAGGCCAGGATCGGGCAGGCGAGGGCTCCTTTGCTGGCCCCGGTAAGTTTTAATTTTAATATAGAGTACCTATTTTTTCCTAGCGTTCCTTATTTGATTTTTTCTAAATCGTCTTTGATCTTCTTGTAGACTGGATCTAAATTCTTATCCTGCCTCGACTATGACTCCCTGTGGTATTACTAGATTATTCTTATTAGTCTGTCTGTGTAGCTAACTAAGATTGCACATTTGGCAATTCCATTGGACTCCCATTCTAGTCAGCAATAGCTCTATGCACTGAGTGCAGTTCTCTGGGATTGTCCATACTGTCTTTTCAAGTCTTCTAAATGTTTATGCTTTGACAATTGCCAACAATAAAAAGGTGAATGACCACCAAGAAAGAATAAGATACTACTTTACTTTTGGTTTGGATAGGAGGACAATCCATTCTACTACTGTTGCAGGGACAAATCTGCACAAACAGAACTATGGACACTAAATAATGCATTGCTTAGCTTATCAATTATAATAGGCGCTGTTAGACTTTCCACATACCTCAGTGATAACAGACTTTGTAGTTGAACCCCCAATCTCCTTACTGACTAGATAGTGTGGCGGAGTCATTTAGCTCCCAAAGTCACCGATGATTGATACCCAATGATGATTAGATTATCCAACGCAGGACAAGAGTACGGAGTCAGAGTCAAGAAGTGTCAGAGGCACGGACTCATGCTTGCAAAAATTCCAAAACCTTTAGCTCAGCCACTCTATTCTGGAGGACCAAAAACCACAGAGTCTATTTAAGTTTAAAAGCTTTATTAAAAGTAAACACATTTATTAAAATCAAGTTTGTCATAAAACTAAACGTTTAACTGAAAATGGAAAAGTGCTTAGTGCTGACGATTAATTGAACACATTTCTTGTGGTTGAGCCGAGCTCTCACCTGGTTTGAACTTGATCTTGCTCGTGTTCTTAGAAGTCAAGCTTCTGTCTGTTAGGAGAAAAAGTGGTGCGTGTTAAAAATAAAAAGCAAGCATTTATCAGTTGCGCCAAAAAGTGCAGCAAGACAACAGCCTTCCCTGGAAAAAGGGACATTTTTACTTTAGAGTAGACAGCCACAAATTATTACATTGTTTGCTGTTTTTTTAACATTTCTTTATTCCTAAACCAAATATTATATAGTAGTGAGGGGTGTATTCTAACATTCTTAAATGTTCTTTGTAGGTGGAACATCTGGTGGCGGGGCCAGCGCGGAGGTGGTGGTGGTGGATGAGGGGAACACTTCTGGGGAGGATGCGGTGCAAGTGCCGGACAACACCAGTGTGCCTGTGAGGGTTCACACGGTGGTGGCGGGC
The DNA here is from genome assembly GCF_964263255.1 of Lissotriton vulgaris. NCBI lineage: Eukaryota > Metazoa > Chordata > Amphibia > Caudata > Salamandridae > Lissotriton > Lissotriton vulgaris. The sequence continues at coordinate 243,424,552 of NC_141696.1, read as the reverse complement.
AGAGGTAAGCTATATATTCCTTACTTATTGAGATTGAAGACTGCAGAGTGTGCTATCTGGGGCTCTGGGAGGGGGAGGGGGCGCACCAGCAAGGGCAAGGAGCCTGCGCCCGCTATCTGCACGGGTGTATTATAAATCAACCAGGTAGTAGCCTCCTCTAAATGTACTTCAACTTAGCTGTGTAGTTTTTGCCGAGAAGAATCCCAATCAGATCTGAGATGAACTTGATGGATGGAATGAACGAAAAGCGAAAGAAGGGTGTAAGTAAGTGTGGAAGGACGAGAAATTTAATGATGACTGGCAAAGAAGAATGATATGTGTTTGCTTGGTCCCCGAGGTGGCTGGGAAGGAAAGAATATGGTATGGTGCAAGGCTGGGTGAATGATGAAGCAAGGATGGGTGGAAGGAGAACAGCCTGGGTGGGTGAAACAGAAACTGTATCTGTGCATATACTTTGAATGGATGGATGCCTGGATCATGGTACTATCTGACTCTTAGATAGCATATACTCTTAGATAGCATATGTGTATCTACAGAGAGTAGACGGTCACTGGATGAACTAAGTGTTACTTTGAAGAGCATGTAACACCGCACCCGCACGTCCGTTCCAGTGTAGGAAAGGCAAGGAAAAGAAGTTGTAATTTTGTCCAAATACTACCATGAATAGTAGCAGTAGTTTGTATTGCAACTGCAAGCACAGCATATATCCGGTTATTACGGTGGACACTCCCTACCTCTCTTAATAACTTTAGTTTAGTAGTAGTACGTCATTCATGTGTGAGTGTATCACTGTTCACTCAATAATAAGCAAAGCACCTAAAGTCATCCCATATGTAGCCCTTTTAACAGAGTATTCTCAGTGCCACCCGTAATAGAAAAGTAAGAGCTTCACCACCTGCATGTACTGGACCGGTACAGTAACGCAAGTCTGTCTCACTCATCATGGTGTGCGTCTGTTTTTCTCGGGTGCAAGTTCACTGCGCTGGCATTATGCCGGCTTGCATAAGATAACGTACCAATTTTCCTAAACAAGAGAGAAGAAGAAGAATAAGACTGGTGTACTGTCATAGTCGACTGTAATGGAAGTCCATAGTGCTGGTAGAATTTGTTCCTTAAACTCCCACTAATGTTAGAGCAAGGATGAAGAAGTCGGAGGTTACATAGATACTGTCCTCAATAGTTATGTACTGTGCTTTCAATTTGCTACTTGTACTGTGACACAACTTTCTGCTCAATCATTTTGTGTTAATCTTAAGGAGCATTGGTTACAGACTATGTCTTTCTTTCTTCATATAGTTGCTCCTTCTAAATCGAACAGACCATCAAGGAGGAGGGAGCTGGCTCGAATCGCCCGGCAACGGAGGCTGGATCCCACTGTCGCTGAATATCGGCGGCTGGGGGCCCCGGAGGAGGAGGAGACGCAGTCTACCAGTACAACAACAACATCCACTGGGACAGCTGCATCCTCCTCCGTGCCCCCACGGGCTGCCAGCCAGCGCAGTGCTCCAGCAGTACGGAGCCGGGCTACCAAAGCCAACAGCCACCGCCGAGCAGCAAAGACTGCAGCTGACCCCCACAGGATTTGCAAGGCACGCCAGCGCCGCTTATGCCTCAGAGTGTCCTACCTGGAGCAGGAGGTCCTAACCTATAAGAACTTGGTGGAGGGCCTCTGCTTCGACCATGCCACCCTCCGCAAGGAGCATGATGCCCTGGCCGCTAAAGTCAACAGCACCCTGCCGTAGTGTCCCTTGCCCCTTTTTTAGAGACTTTTGGGGGGTGGGAATTGGGAGTTGGGTTTTTTGGGGACTTTTGAAGGACAATCGTTGGGGTTAGGGAGGGTCTTGCGGGAGATTATTTTATTAGGGCTATAAAAATATACTTTTTGAAACTTTATCTGACCATACCTGTTTTTTACTGCTTTTGAGTCTGGTGGGTGGGGGTTTAACAGTAAGTTTGTTTTCCTGAATAGTCCTAGGACTTTAGTAGTACTACCATCAATCTCTTGTCTCTCCTAATACTCCATTATACTACCTCCAACCAAACGCTTATCTTACGTGTAATTTGTGTTTGAAAGTAGGGCTAGGCCCAGGGCTGGCTCCACGGGAAATGGCGAATAAGGTTGGCAATCCAGGGCGGATGAAATTTCCTCCTCATTGCGGTGGTACTAGTGGTGTGACACAGTGGCAGTTGCATGCCTATGGAAAAAAAGAAAATGAAACCTGGTTTGTCCTTACTGTAGCATTACAACGGTACGATAGAGAATATAGCAGGTGACAGTACACTAGAACAGTGCCACAATGTAGCCTAACAAATGGTAAAGTATTGAAAGTATAACTTGTACTTGTGTTGGATTTCTTTGACATTGGCTACTACTACAAGAAATAGTACTGAAGCTGAGTAAGTCTAGAATATATCCTCGGATTCCTTCACCAGCCTGTTGCTATGACCTTATCCTCCCCAGCAAGTGTGTGGAATTATTGATGTCATTTAGTCACACATCAAGCAAAACCACACAGCCCGGGGGAAGATGGTTAGGGTTTGTAAAATGGATGGGAATGGGGGTTTCTTTTTGGGTAGGTTTTGTTGAGAGAGAAAAAAAGCACAGCATGGACAAACAATAATTGAACATAAAGAAATTTTTGGGTACAAAGCTAACCATAAATTTTTTACGTGACATAAAGGAAGTGCATGCACTACTGAAAGCATTGTTACTGAAAAGTAAGTAGTACTTTTGACAACCGTGAATGACAGAATGCGACAGTACAGGGCTACATTAAATTAGGTTTAAAAAATAGCCGAAGTAAAACCTATAGAATGGCTGTAAGGATCAATTTAGAAGCAGAGAGAGATCCAAGGAATGCAGTCACACTCATAGAAGAAAACAATGGATACTGTATCTGTATGTTGTTGTAGTTGTCCTGTTGAATTTGGTAAGTAAGTTGCATGCAGCAAACAATTCCTCTTATTAGCGTCACTCCTCCATTCCAGCTGACGCTTCGTCCATCAATGTTGGTGACCAGAAGACACCCTGTCCACTGCCTGCCTGGCGGATGCTGAATTGCGGCTCGCTAATGTGAAGCCTGGCTCCATCCTTTTTTCCCCATTGCACAGACTGAAACCCGGCCTGTATTTATTGAACGAAAGACAGGAAGTGATATAATATTACAACACCACTGATAAATAAATATAAGGTATGTACGCTGTGTAGTGCAAAAAGTCACACTTTGATTTTCCTAATAGACAGTACAATATTTTTGAAAGTGCGTACTCTGTCTGAGTCACCTTTTGAAGGATAAATAAGTATGGGCAAATTAATTTAGCGGATCTTTCCCCTCAAGCTAGGTGTACTGTAAACTGTGTTTTAGAACAAAATTAGACCTTCCCAGCAGTGCTCCCACCCAGACCCTTACTAAAGGCAGTCGCAAAAATGTAGAAGACCCCCAATCAGATCTCAAAAAACGAGGCCTAGCAGAAAACTGGTGACAAAACGTACTTTGAAAGTAAAAGTAGGCCCAAATACCCCCTTACCCACCGTGGATTGTATTCAAACCACTTGCAAGCAAGCAAAAGTATCCATAGCCAGCATCGCTCCAAGACTCGAAAACCTCCCCACCCAAACACATGCAATAGAAATACTGCTAACCCTAACGAGCCCTAAGTTAAGAATAGTGGCAAAGGCTTTCTTTAACTATGCCAAATCCCCCCTTTCCCACCATGGATTTTCTTCAAATGACTTGCAACCAAAATTACACATTCTCACGAGTGCTCTAAGACCCCAGAACTCAGTTGCAAAAATCTAGAACACCCCGAAACACATGCAATCCTGCTGCTAGGGCTAACCCTAACGAACCCTAAGTTACAAAAAGTGCCAAAAGGCTTTTCCTTATGGATTTTGTCCCAACCACTTCTATCCGGTATTAGACCTTCCCAGGAATGCCCCAAGACCTGCCAACCCACCCGCCAAAAAGCACAACACCCCCAAACAGCCAAAAAGGAAAATCTCATACTTACAATCTTTCTCGGCCTTCAGTCCAAACGCGCTGTGCAGCTAGGCCATAACTCCCGTTTTCCACCACGGATTTCCTGAAAAGCAAATGCAATCAAGATTAGACTGTCCCAGCAGTGCTCCCAGACCCCAAAACTCACCCACAAACACCCGGAACCCCCCCAAAGAGCACCTCAAAGGCAAGCAAGTCAGCAAAAACACAAAAAAAATTCCGCCTCCGATTTGGTCCAAACCACTTTTATCTGGTATTAGAGCTTCCCAGCAATGGCCCCAGAGCCATCAACCCAGGAGAAAACTAGTAGAAGACCCCCAAACAGCCAAAAAGCAAAAGTACAAAAAAGGGGACTTAGTCATTTTCTTGCCAATTTCCCAAATCACTCCACGCGCGCTCTGCAGCTAGGCCCTAACTCCCCTATGCCACCATGGATTTGCTTTAAACCTCTTGCAAACTAAAGTATCCATAGCCAGCAGTGCTCCCAGACCCCGAAACCCACCCACAAACACTAGGAAGCCCCCCAAACAGGCCCCCGAAAATGCTACATTGAGCAAAATGTCGGAAATAGCAAAAAAAAATTCAGCATGGATTTTGTCCCAACCACTTCTATCCGGTATTAGACCTTCCCAGGAATGCCCCAAGACCTGCCAACCCACCTGCCAAAAAGAACAACACCCCCAAACAGCCAAAAAGGAAAATCTCATACTTACAATATTTCTCGGCCTTCGGTCCAAACGCGCTGTGCAGCTAGGCCATAACTCCCGTTTTCCACCACGGATTTCCTGAAAAGCAAATGCAATCAAGATTAGACTGTCCCAGCAGTGCTCCCAGACGCCAAAACTCACCCACAAACACCCGGAACCCCCCCAAAGAGCACCTCAAAGGCAAGCAAGTCAGCAAAAACACACAAAAAATTCCGCCTTCGATTTGGTCCAAACCACTTTTATCCGGTATTAGAGCTTCCCAGCAATGGCCCCAGAGCCGTCAACCCAGGAGAAAACTAGTAGAAGACCCCCAAACAGCCAAAAAGCAAAAGTACAAAAATGTGTACTTAGTCATTTTCTTGCCAATTTCCCAAATCACTCCGCACGCGCTCTGCAGCTAGGCCCTAACTCCCCTCTGCCACCATGGATTTGCTTCAAACCTCTTGCAAACTAAAGTATCCATAGCCAGCAGTGCTCCCAGACCCCGAAACCCACCCACAAACACCAGGAAGCCCCCCAAACAGGCCCCCGAAAACGCTACATTGAGCAAAATGTCAGAAATAGCAACAAAAAAAATTCTGCATGGATTTTGTCCCAACCACTTCTATCCGGTATTGGACCTTCCCAGGAATGCCCCAAGACCCGCCAACCCACCCGCCAAAAAGCACAACACCCCCAAACAGCCAAAAAGGAAAATCTCATACTTACAATATTTCTCGGCCTTCGGTCCAAACGCGCTGTGCAGCTAGGCCATAACTCCCGTTTTCCACCACGGATTTCCTGAAAAGCAAATGCAATCAAGATTAGACTGTCCCAGCAGCGCTCCCAGACGCCAAAACTCACCCACAAACACCCGGAACCCCCCCAAAGAGCACCTCAAAGGCAAGCAAGTCAGCAAAAACACACAAAAAATTCTGCCTTCGATTTGGTCCAAACCACTTTTATCCGGTATTAGAGCTTCCCAGCAATGGCCCCAGAGCCGTCAACCCAGGAGAAAACTAGTAGAAGACCCCCAAACAGCCAAAAAGCAAAAGTACAAAAATGTGTACTTAGTCATTGTCTTGCCAATTTCCCAAATCACTCCGCGCGCGCGCTCTGCAGCTAGGCCCTAACTCCCCTCTGCCACCATGGATTTGCTTCAAACCTCTTGCAAACTAAAGTATCCATAGCCAGCAGTGCTCCCAGACCCTGAAACCCACCCACAAACACCAGGAAGCCCCCCAAACAGGCCCCCGAAAACGCTACATTGAGCAAAATGTCAGAAATAGCAAAAAAAAAAATACTGCATGGATTTTGTCCCAACCACTTCTATCCGGTATTAGACCTTCCCAGGAATGCCCCAAGACCCGCCAACCCACCCGCCAAAAAGCACAACACCCCCAAACAGCCAAAAAGGAAAATCTCATACTTACAATATTTCTCGGCCTTCGGTCCAAACGCGCTGTGCAGCTAGGCCATAACTCCCGTTTTCCACCACGGATTTCCTGAAAAGCAAATGCAATCAAGATTAGACTGTCCCAGCAGTGCTCCCAGACCCCAAAACTCACCCACAAACACCCGGAACCCCCCCAAAGAGCACCTCAAAGGCAAGCAAGTCAGCAAAAACACAAAAAAAATTCCGCCTCCGATTTGGTCCAAACCACTTTTATCCGGTATTAGAGCTTCCCAGCAATGGCCCCAGAGCCGTCAACCCAGGAGAAAACTAGTAGAAGACCCCCAAACAGCCAAAAAGCAAAAGTACAAAAATGTGTACTTAGTCATTTTCTTGCCAATTTCCCAAATCACTCTGCGCACGCTCTGCAGCTAGGCCCTAACTCCCCTCTGCCACCATGGATTTGCTTCAAACCTCTTGCAAACTAAAGTATCCATAGCCAGCAGTGCTCCCAGACCCCGAAACCCACCCACAAACACCAGGAAGCCCCCCAAACAGGCCCCCGAAAACGCTACATTGAGCAAAATGTCAGAAATAGCAAAAAAAAAATTCTGCATGGATTTTGTCCTAACCACTTCTATCCAGTATTAGACCTTCCCAGGAATGCCCCAAGACCCGCCAACCCACCCGCCAAAAAGCACAACACCCCCAAACAGCCAAAAAGGAAAATCTCATACTTACAATATTTCTCGGCCTTCAGTCCAAACGCACTGTGCAGCTAGGCCATAACTCTCGTTTTCCACCACGGATTTCCTGAAAAGCAAATGCAATCAAGATTAGACTGTCCCAGCAGTGCTCCCAGACCCCACAACTCACCCACAAACACCCGGAACCCCCCCAAAGAGCACCTCAAAGGCAAGCAAGTCAGCAAAAACACAAAAAAAATTCCGCCACCGATTTGGTCCAAACCACTTTTATCCGGTATTAGAGCTTCCCAGCAATGGCCCCAGAGCCGTCAACTCAGGAGAAAACTAGTAGAAGACCCCCAAACAGCCAAAAAGCAAAAGTACAAAAATGGGGACTTAGTCATTTTCTTGCCAATTTCCCAAATCACTCCGCGCGCGCTCTGCAGCTAGGCCCTAACTCCCCTCTGCCAACATGGATGTGCTTCAAACCTCTTGCAAACTAAAGTATCCATAGCCAGCAGTGCTCCCAGATCCCGAAACCCACCCACAAACACCAGGAAGCCCCCCAAACAGGCCCCCGAAAATGCTACACTGAGCAAAATGTTAGAAATAGCAAACAAAAATTCAGCATGGATTTTGTCCCAACCACTTTTATCCGGTAATAGACCTTCCCAGGAATGCCCCAAGACCCGCCAACCCACCCGCCAAAAAGCACAACACCCCCAAACAGCCAAAAAGGAAAATCTCATAATTACAACATTTCTCGGCCTTCGGTCCAAACGCGCTGTGCAGCTAGGCTATAACTCCCATTTTCCACCACGGATTTCCTGAAAAGCAAATGCAATCAAGATTAGACTGTCCCAGCAGTGCTCCCAGACCCCAAAACTCACTCACAAACACCCGGAACCCCCCCAAAGAGCACCTCAAAGGCAAGCAAGTAAGCAAAAACACAAAAAAATTCCGCCTCCGATTTGGTCCAAACCACTTTTATCTGGTATTAGAGCTTCCCAGCAATGGCCCCAGAGCCGTCAACCCAGGAGAAAACTAGTAGAAGACCCCCAAACAGCCAAAAAGCAAAAGTACAAAAATGGGGACTTTGTCATTTTCTTGCCAATTTCCCAAATCACTCCGCGCGCGCTCTGCAGCTAGGCCCTAACTCCCCTCTGCCACCAAGGATGTGCTTCAATCCTCTTGCAAACTAAAGTATCCATAGCCAGCAGTTCTCCCAGACCCCGAAACCCACCCACAAACACCAGGAAGCCCCCCAAACAGGCCCCCGAAAACGCTACATTGAGCAAAATGTCAGAAATAGCAAAAAAAAATTCAGCATGGATTTTGTCCCAACCACTTCTATCCGGTATTAGACCTTCCCAGGAATGCCCCAAGACCCGCCAACCCACCCGCCAAAAAGCACAATACCCCCAAACAGCCAAAAAGGAAAATCTCATACTTACAACATTTCTACGCCTTCGGTCCAAACGCGCTGTGCAGCTAGGCTATAACTCCCGTTTTCCACCACGGATTTCCTGAAAAGCAAATGCAATCAAGATTAGACTGTCCCAGCAGTGCTCCCAGACCCCAAAACTCACCCACAAACACCCGGAACCCCCGCAAAGAACACCTCGAAAGGCAAGCAAGTCAGCAAAAACACAAAAAAAATTCCGCCTCCGATTTGGTCCAAACCACTTTTATCCGGTATTAGAGCTTCCCAGCAATGGTCCCAGAGCCGTCAACCCAGGAGAAAACTAGTAAAAGACCCCCAAACAGCCAAAAAGCAAAAGTAAAAAAATGGGGACTTAGTCATTTTCTTGCCAATTTCCCAAATCACTCCGCGCGCGCTCTGCAGCTAGGCCCTAACTCCCCTCTGCCACCATGGATTTGCTTCAAACCTCTTGCAAACTAAAGTATCCATAGCCAGCAGTGCTCCCAGACCCCGAAACCCACCCACAAACACCAGGAAGCCCCCCAAACAGGCCCCCGAAAACGCTACATTGAGCAAAATGTCAGAAATAGCAAAAAAAAATTCAGCATAAATTTTGTCCCAACCACTTCTATCCGGTATTAGACCTTCCCAGGAATGACCCAAGACCCGCCAACCCACCCGCCAAAAAGCACAACACCCCCAAACAGCCAAAAAGGAAAATCTCATACTTACAATATTTCTCGGCCTTCGGTCCAAACGCGCCGTGCAGCTAGGTCATAACTCCCGTTTTCCACCACGGATTTCCTGAAAAGCAAATGCAATCAAGATTAGACTGTCCCAGCAGTGCTCCCAGACCCCAAAACTCACCCACAAACACCCGGAACCCCCCCAAAGGGCACCTGAAAGGCAAGCAAGTCAGCAAAAACACAAAAAAATGTCCGCCTCCGATTTGGTCCAAACTACTTTTATCCGTATTGAAGCTTCCCAGCAATGGCCCCAGAGCCGTCAACTCACCCGCAAAGAAGTAGAACACCCCCACAAGTGCTGAGTCGTTCTTCATTGGGCGTAATCCAGCCCTCTGCTTTGAGGGAAATAGGAGTCTGGAGGAGGAGGATAGAGGAGCATGTTCTTCTGAACTTGTGAACCTGAGGAATGCAGACTGCGGCACCTTCAAATCAATAAGCAAACAAGTGAAGACAGTTCTGCTGATGGGCTTGTTTTTGTGATTAGGTGATTAAAGTTTGAATTATATTAACTGTGCACAACAAAGAAAGACAGACACACAGGAATAAAAGTAAATAAGGACGAAAAAGAAAGTTATTGATTCATTGTCTCATTTTCAGGGCTCGGTGTCAGGGTCCAGGAATAAGAATAAGGCTTCGTCATCATACTCTGCGAATTCAGGCAGGGTGAGCTCAGTGTCACCTAACAGAGAAGAAATTCCCTCATCTACGTTGCTGTCCACCTCGTCTTCATCTGGCGTGCTTTCTCGTACTTTGTAATCTGGTGGTATGAGGTGCTGATTCATCTTGATCATTGTTAACCTCTCCACATTTTTGGGCAAGAGGCGGCTCCGTTTGGGAGTTACAATGCCACCAGCAGCACTGAAAACACGTTCAGAAGACACACTTGCGAGTGGGCAAGACAAGTAGTTTAAAGCCAGGTTGGAGAGCTGTGGCCACAATTCTTTTTTCCCATGCCAATACGCCAATGGGTCAGCATTAACATAGACCTCTGTTGAGTCATTCAGATAGTCCTGCACCATCGGCTCAAGGTCCTCCAAGGTTCCTCCACTTTGCTTAGCTGTTGCTGTGACCTTTTGAGAACCAAACCCAAGCAGAGTTAGCCAATCCTCTTCAGCATCCAATGTTACTGTTGTGTCTGGTGCAGATGATCCGGTTGCCGGTGTCTTTAATGGCTGAGAGGTCACTTGTGCCACAGCCACAGGTGCAGAAGTGGATTGTTTTGACTGGGAATGGCCTGCTGATGCTGATGCTGATGCACTGCCTTTTCCTTCAATGAGCTGCCGTTCTCTTTCAAACCTCTTGGCTGACAAGGCTAGCCAACGTTTGTACTTTGTAACATCTTCATCAGCAAAAGGAAAGAATGCTCGGCCTGCCAGCGCCTTTTTGTAGTGTGGATCCAGAATAGTATTACAAATGTAATGCTGTTCTGAGTGGATCATTTTAAGACGTTCATCACCTTGTAGGCGCTCTAATAATTTCTCCGCCAAAACAAAAGGGTCTTGGTTTTTTTCATCTTTTTGAAACACAGAAGACACCGCCTTCAGTTGGTGCTCCAGCATGTACAACAATGGGATAGCTTTTCCCAAATTACAGTCCTCCTTGCTGACTGCACGCGTGAAGACCTCAAAAGGATGAAGCATGTCTGTCAGGCTTTTAACTATTCCCCATTGCGCCGCATCCATCCTCAGGTCCTTCTGAGCTGTACCCTGTTTTAAGAAATAGTGATCGAGTACCGTATACTGCTCATACAGACGCTCAAGCATGTAGAAGGTTGAGTTCCAACGTGCTGCCACCTCCTGGATGAGTGCTTTCACTGGCATTCGACGTTCATGTAGCAGGCTCCTCAGATGCTCCCGGGCATTAAAAGAATGGCTGAAATGGTTGCACATTTTTCGGCAGGTGTCCACTACCTCACACGCTGGTCTGTCTTTATCACTCAAGAATTTTTTAACAACCAGGTTTATACAGTGCGCCAAACACGGCACTCTGAAATAGTGACCCAGCTCCATGGCCTTAACTACATTGGCGCCATTATCCGTGGAAACATAACCAATCTGGCGTTTTTTTGGGGACAGTTAAACTCATCCAAAATGTTTTGTGCTGTGTGACGTTTCTCCAAGCCAAACATGGCTAGTGTTGCATGTTTCCGAGCAGCTTTAAAAACTTGGTCCGGGTCAACACCTGCGTTTAGCTTTGCTTTAACCCCTGAAAAAGAGACCCAGTGTGCAGTGATGTACATGTAATCAGCGCCTGCGCCACTGGTCCACATGTCTGTTGTCAGATGTATAGTGTGAACAGCACTCTTCTGCAAAGCTGCCCCAATCACCTCCAGCACATCTTCATGTAGTGCTGGAACCGCAACTCTAGCAAAATAGAACCGGCTAGGAACCTTCCATTTAGGGCAGAGCGCTGTCACTAATTCCAGAAAACCAACCCCTTCTACAAAAGAAAAAGGGAGAAGGTCCATAGCTAGCATTTTAGCCAGCTTAGTGTTATACAGACGCGTCAGTGGGTGGTTGCGTTCATATGGCGCTTCTGTAAACAACATCTTTTTAATGTTGCCCTGGACCAAGCATTTACAGGATGATGATGATTTCTTCGACCCAGTTACGCTCGCTGATTAACTTTTTCGCATTGATGTCTCACTCTCTCCCACACTCTTAGTGTGGCTCACATGGGGTGTGCTGCTGACAGGGGTACTGGGTGTAAGTGAAGTGTTTGACACGTCTTCTTCCTCCTCGTCATCATCAGATGAAACATCAACGTTTTCATTACGTGCAATTCGGGCTTCCTTGATCGCCTGTAGGTGCGCAAACCATTTGACAGCGTGCTTTCTTTCAAGATGACCTCTCGGGCCTCGGGTACCATAGTTGGAACCAAACTTACCACGACTAACTGCAAACTTACAAATGCTACAAATGGCGAGGTTTTCCTTTCTTGGGCAAACACTAAAGAAGTCCCAAACTGCGGACTTGAAATGTCTTTGGGGGCCGGAGGAGGCGGCGATACAGTGGTGGTGGTCCTGCTGCTAATGCCAGATGAAGTGGAGGATGTGGATTGCCGAACTTCAGTACGTTTTGCACTTTCACCACCACTAATTGAGGTCGAGGTGGATGGAGGTCCCTTCTGGAGAGTAAGAAATATGGAAGCGGTAGGTGTTGGTGTACTAGTTAACTCCAATGATTGTGGTGTTTCTTCCATTGCCTCCTCGTCGACAACATCATCACGCTCAGCAGCTTCTCGGGCTAGGGTCAAAATGTCTGTTTGCTGCAGGCCCGCTGGGGCTGCAGTGACCTTTATGATGACTGGGTCGTCGTCGTGAGAGCCTTCATCAGCAGCAGTATCCGCCACTTCTTGTTGAGCCTCATCACACTCCATAACTGTGAGTTTTTCGACGACCTTCCTTTTACGCTTAACTACCTTTGTCAGATCATGGTGTGCCTCACTCTCAGACGGCCGTGGTGGTTCCCAATTTTCATCCATATCATCAGAAGGAGGTGGGCTTGAAGAAGATGTAGACACCACCCTTGATCTTTTCCTTGCTAGGGATGTGGAAGACAATGAATGATCATCAGGAGGAGTGGCTTCCTCAAATGATACCTCGGCTTGATTGTCGATTTCCTGATGTGCCCCTACTTCGGGAGGAACAACTATTGTGGGCACTTGTGACCCTCCATGCACCTCTGCTTGCGCATCTCCTGGCGCTGCCTCTCCTTCCACATGTACTTGGGCTTGTACTTGCACATGTGGTTGTTGTTGCGGCTGTGGTTGTTCAACACTCGTCAGATGAGTTACAACAACCTGTGTTGATTGAGGGACATTGCTGCTACTTTCTTGCGATGAGCCAACATCACTGGTCGATGGTGATTGAAGAAGTACACTGACTGCCTCTGCAGCACTCAAGGGCTTGGACTTAAGTTGGCGTGGTGGTGGTGGTGGCACTGAGCCCAATGGAGCGGGGGTGCTGCTCCCAGCTTGGTCCCCAGCAGATCCCGCTGCTGCTGCAGGCATACTTTTTTTTTTCCTCCCAAAAAATGTGGCGGGCGGCACACCAGTCTCCTTGGTAACTTGCTTCTTCTGCTCCTTACTGGCAACTTTCTTGCTAGAGGAGCTACGGGGAACTTTTTTTGGGGCCATCTTCTTCAGAGCTGGTCAGAACAGCAGGCCGCAGTTGCACGAGTTGCAGAGTTGTCTGTGGCCAGACGTGACGTCGCGTGACGTTATGCTGCACACACACACCGCTGCAGGACTTCTTCCTGGGTGGTTCTCTTGAGTCTTGTGCACCTAAAAGCAATGGAAGACAGAGGAACATCAGTTCAGTTATACACCCCAAAAAAATCGAAAAACAAGGAAAAATCAGCACAATCCCATGCCCTCCATGATGTTTAAATTCAAGACACCCCACAGAAAGACTAGGCCTATGCACCACTCAGTACCCCTGGGCATAAAGGTTGAAAGCTAGGCAAAATGGTTGCAGACCTAAGAACACTGCCTGCTTTCAAAATGGCCCCCTCCCTCCCAGCACATGGCCAGGGCCTGTAGCAGCACTCAAAATGGCCCCCACCCACATGGCCTGTCCCCATGAATACCCCAAAAAATCGAAAAACACAGAAAAATCAGCACAATCCCATGCTATCCAGGCCCTCAATGATGTATAAATTCAAGACACCCCACAGAAAGACTAGGCTCATGCACCACTCACTACCCCTGGTGAAAAGGCCACAATAACAGCCCAACAAAAACGAAAATCACAGAAAAATCAGCACACTCCCAAGCCATCCAGGCCCTCCATGATGTTTAAATTCAAGACACCCCTCAGAAAGACTCAGTCCACCCACCACTGAGTACCCCTGGGCAAAAGGCCCCACAACAGCCCAAAAATCGAAAATTCCAAAATTGTAGTTGCAGCAACTGTAATGCCCCAAACAAACTTACTTGTGAAATTTCTAATCCAAAAGAGATCCAAAGAAAGTCAAAAAGGCCACAAATCCAAATATCCAGCAGCATCCACAAAAAGTAGTCCTTCCAGGTGAAGAATCCGAATGAAAGTGACCAGCACATGAAGAAAGCACTGGGAGGAGCCTGCTGGACAGGAACAGGAAGCTGGAGACTGTGGGGCACTTCCTTCCTCCTCCCCCCAAAAAATAATTGACTCCTTGCAAAAAAAAGTGCAGGCAAATGTCAACCTGAGAAGTTATTCTGATAAAAATCATCATTTCCAGAAGGTTTATGCTGCTTGCTGGTGGATTTCTTGTGCAGAATTGCAAATTTTGTATTTTCGCGAGTGCAAGATTGTTGCTGCCCGCCGCATCTACAAGTTCGCAATTGCGAACTCCCGCGATACGTGATCACGGCGTACTCGCGTTGACAAACTCTCGCAGAAAAGGCCACAACAACAGCCCAAAAAAACGAAAATCACAGACAAATCAGCACAATCCCAAGCCCTCCATGATGTTTAAAATCAAGACACCCCACAGAAAGACTAGGCCTATGCACCACTCAGTACCCCTGGGCATAAAGGTTGAAAGCTAGGCAAAATGGTTGAAGACCTAAGAACACTGCCTGCATTCAAATTGGCCCCCTCCCTCCCAGCACATGGCCAGGGCCTGTAGCAGCACTCAAAATGGCCCCCACCCACATGGCCTGTCCCCATGAACACCCCAAAAAATCGAAAAACACAGAAAAATCAGCACAATCCCATGCCATCCAGGCCCTCCATGATGTTTAAATTCAAGACACCCCACAGAAAGACTAGGCACATGCACCACTCACTACCCCTGGTGAAAAGGCCACAACAACAGCCCAAAAAAACGAAAATCACAGAAAAATCAGCACAATCCCAAGCCCTCCATGATGTTTAAATTCAAGACACCCCACAGAAAGACTAGGCCTATGCACCACTCAGTACCCCTGGGCATAAAGGTTGAAAGCTAGGCAAAATGGTTGCAGACCTAAGAACATTGCCTGCATTCAAAATGGCCCCCTCCCTCCCAGCACATGGCCAGGGCCTGTAGCAGCACTCAAAATGGCCCCCACCCACATAGCCTGTCCCCATGAACACCCCAAAAAATCGAAAAACACAGAAAAATCAGCACAATCCCATGCCATCCAGGCCCTCCATGATGTATAAATTCAAGACACCCCACAGAAAGACTAGGCTCATGCACCACTCACTATCCCTGGTGAAAAGGCCACAATAACAGCCCAAAAAACGAAAATCACAGAAAAATCAGCACACTCCCAAGCCATCCAGGCCCTCCATGATGTTTAAATTCAAGACACCCCACAGAAAGACTCAGTCCACCCACCACTGAGTACCCCTGGGCAAAAGGCCCCAAAACAGCCCAAAAATCGAAAATTCCAAAATTGTAGTTGCAGCAACTGTAATGCCCCAAACAAACTTACTTGTGAAATTTCTAATCCAAAAGTGATCCAAAGAAAGTCAAAAAGGCCTCAAATCCAAATATCCAGCAGCATCCACAAAAAGTAATCCTTCCAGGTGAAGAATCCGAATGAAAGTAACCAGCACATGAAGAAAGCACTAGGAGGAGCCTGCTGGACAGGAACAGGAAGTTGGAGACTGTGGGGCACTTCCTTCCTCCTCCCCCCCCCCCCAAAATGGACTCCTTGCAAAAAAAAGTGCAGGCAAATGTCAACCTGAGAAGTTATTCTGATAAAAATCATCATTTCCAGAAGGTTTATGCTGCTTGCTGGTGGATTTCTTGTGCAGAATTGCAAATTTTGTAATTTCGCGAGTGCGAGATTGTTGCTGCATCTACAAGTTCGCAATTGCGAACTCCCGGGATACGTGATCACGGCGTACTCGCGTTGACAAACTCTCGCAGTGCAAGGTGGCAAGCCGCGATGACGTAATCGCGCTCGCCAAACTCCCGCAGCAAGATCGAGAAAAACAACTCTGCAAACGCTGAATGACGGTAAGTGAACGCCGCGCGCCGCAAAATTGTATCACCAAGAAAAAAAATCCGCTGCGTGCGAATTTGCGGATTTTCGGTAAATTCGCGAGCGTTCGCGGATTGCGAATTTACTGAAAATCCGCACAATCCGCAAGCGGAACGGATTTTCCGCCCATGCTTACTCCACATCCTTCACCAGGGGGGTTATGTCGGTGTTACCAAAAAAGTGATCAATTCGTGCGTAGGTGTGGTGTACATGGGAGTAAAAAGTGAATCCTGGGGTGGTGGGATGGTGTTTCCGCCACAGGTCCACGAATCCCCTGTCCGATAACCATTGGCCCCCCTCTGCTGAAATCGCTCCAGCGAACCCATGGCGATGGCCTGACCTGTCTATATTGGGGTCCATTACTAGGTTTGTGTCTCCGCCCACTATCACTGACTTCGTGTTAGGTAGCAGTGCGTCCGCCAGGGCCCCTTTAAGAAATGGTTCCTGTTTGGAATTCGGAGCGTAAAGTGAGCCCACCACCATCTCCATCCCACCTATTCGAATGTTGTAGGCTAAGAATCTCCCTTTGATTTCGGCCACCCTGTCCCCAACTGTTCCTTTGAAGTGACGTGCCACCAGCAGAGCCACCCCCGCCTTCTTCTCTAGAGTTGAGGAGTAGGGCTGGAATGGGAGGGCTTTTGAGCGCATTCTGTGCCAGTCTTTTGATAGCAAATGAGTTTCTTGGAGTAGGCAAATTTCTGCACCTGAGTTTTCTAAGTAGGACAGGACAGCCCTGAGTTTAACGGGGTTGTTAAGTACCTTTACATTCAAGGTGAGAACCTTCAGCGCAGAGGTCGCCATATGTGAGGTTAGTGAGGATTGCACAGTATGCTCAGTATGCTAGAGGCCTGCCAGCCTTTTGGGTCGAAGCATTCTAACTTTAGTGTACCACACCGGGAGGGTCCCGTTTTCCCCCCACCCACCCCTCCCCAAATCCAACGTCCCCAACCTCCCTCCCTCCCCCCAACTTTCTTCCCCCAACACAGTCCGATGTTCCCCAACTCCCTCATCCACCCCGCCACCCTCCATTGAACAAACCCCTTTAACATTTCCCATAGTCTTGGGCCTATCGGGACAGAGTCCAGGTCCGTAGAGTGTCACAGAAAGTGAGGACATGGTGGCAGCCGACCCGTCGGCCCCCGACCCCATCCCCCCATTGAGGGAGGCTATTGAGGGCAAACCCCTGTGCAGGAGTACCTTACTGTTTAGCTGCAGTGTTGTCCGCCACCTCCCGCACAGCCGCCTCTCGTTCTTGGGCCGTCACCAGAGGGTTCAGTTTCCGGAAGGGCCTGGGGGAGCGTCGTCTCCGCACGGTCTGCCAGCCGTCTCCGGATCGCCGGCCTGGTCCTTCCGCTGATCGATGCGGGGAAGTGCCACTCGTGTCCGTCTCCTCCGGTGGATCGATGTCTAGTACCGCACACGTGTCCTGAAGAGATCTGAGTTGGTGCAGCGACCCCTTCCATTTGAAGATTAGGCGAAACGGGTGGCCCCATGTGTAAGGCACGCCTTTGTCTCTCAAGAAGTCCGTAGCTACCTTGAAGGTCCTTCTTTTCTGCAAGGTGATGGCAGAGAGATCCTGGAAAAGGGCCACTTGGTCTCCTCGGAAGATGATCGGCTGACGCACACGGGCCTTTCTCAAGATGAGCTCTTTCAGAGGGAAGTCCGGGAGAAAGGCCAGTATGTCTGGAGGGCGGGCCTGTCCCCGGCACACCGGGCCGACCCTGTGAGCGCGATCAATCCGGATTTCGAATTCACTTGGTTCCCCGATGATCTCCCGGAATAGGTCTTGGAGGTATGCGGCAACGCTGTTCCCTTCCGATTTCAATGGAACTCCCCGGACCCTTATGTTGTTTCTTCGGGAACGATTCTCGAGATCCTCCGAGTGGGCTTGGAGATCCACTTGCTGGTCCTGGAGGCGGAGGATTTCTTGCTGGAGTCGTTCCACTTCCATGGTGCGGGTCTGTTCTGCCTCTTCCACCGCCACCACGCGCTCCCCCAGGCTGTCTACGTCCCTGCGTAGTTCTCGCTGCTCACCCGCAAGCTCCTGCTTCAAGGTTTGAAAATCATCCCTCAGGGTGTTGAAGAGGGAGGCCAGGAAGGCCTTCGTGATGGGCGCGGATTCGTCCTCTGTGCCCGAGGCGGCAACCGGTGTCTTGGGAGGCGACTGCGCCGAAGCTTTCTCCGCTTTCGTGGCGGTTTTGTGAAGCATGTTCGCTATGTTGCGGTTACCTTTGCGTCCCGCGGTTGCCATGTTGTCGGCTTGCCGGAATCAATGTTGGGGAGGGGGGTCTCCTTTCCGGGTGAGGGGCCAGCCTCTCTCGTGGTCTGTGCCGGGTGTGGGAGCTCGGGGGTCCGGGGTCTTTTACTTCTCTGTGGCGAAAAGCCGTGAGGGCCCCTCGGTCCAGCAGCGCCGTCCCCACCCGGGGGGATTCACCCTGCACGAGCCTCTGATGTAGTCTCCGGCCCTCGGGTGTCGCTGCTGTAAAGGCCGGTGTCCTCCTCGGGCTAGTAGGTCCCCGGGCCGATCTGATACTGGCCCTTCCTCGGTGCCCCGGACAGCGCAGTCAGGGGGGGTAAGCCTCTCCCTCCACAGTCCAAGGGCTCTCCTGTCGACTGTCGGGCGTCGGGACCCCGCCGGGCGGTCTGCCCCGGTCCCCACCTAGGCCTCAGGTCGCTGTCTCTACCGGACCAGGCCCAAAGCCAGGGACTCAGGTGCCGCGGCTGCCCGCCGGCACCCTCCAGCCGTCGCCGCTGTCCAGCCCGGTCGCGCGGCACTACCACTGCTCGGCCTCTGTTCCGGGGGCTGTCGACGGCGGTCCGCCTCCTCCGGTAGCTGTGTTCGCTGCAATGCACCTTTTTTCCTCCTTCTTCTACGGGCCTCTGGGCTTGAAAAGCACCCCAGGCGCTGGGCCCTCACTGCCGCTTTCCCTCAGTTTCGCGCCGATGGAGGTCGGAGCTCGGCCACGCCGTTCCCCGCTGGTAGCGCCCGCTAAAGCAGCTCCTTAGCGGCGCCGGGTGTTGATCTGCTACTGCGGCGTGGGTTTTCTGGTGAAAAAGGGATAATGCCCGCTAATGAAAGGGCGATAAGGGGTTTAGGGCCGGGGAGCTTCGGAAAAGATGTCCAGTCAGGCTGCCATCTTAGCCACGCCCCCTGCAAGACGACTTTTAAGTCCAATTGTATCGGGCAGGCGGCAGTGAGTCTCAGTGGAGCGGTGGTGTGGCGGTGATGTACCACCTGCCCTTGCACCACCTAAATAAGTAATCGGGCACTCAATGTTTTTTTACCGATCCCTTAACAGTCCTAGGATGAAGTGAATAAACCCATTCTGCTGGTTGATGAGGCTAACTAAGTTTTTGCAGCCTTCAGGTTGTTTGGATCAGACATGCACAAATACTCTTAATGTTGTTTGCAATGTAGCTTTACAGCACCTGGTGCATTAGGAGAAAGTACATTGAAGAGCCAACCACTGTAGAACTATAGAAGTATGCTAAGAACGCCCCATCAGAAAAGTTGGGCAATATCATGATTGGGTCAAAATGTATTGCATTATCCTTATACGCAGCTGCATGCAGTGTGGAAAACATTCCTAAAGCACTTGGGGGCACATGCATGAAAGTTACATTAAAGTTACGTTTAGCGATAATCAAATAGTGATTTTTTAGAAATCGCTATTTGTTAATCGCAAAATCCAATGCATCAAAACAGGCTACACATAGTGATTCTCTAATTGCAATTCCTCAAGAAGCGTAAACGGAATTAGGGAATCACTATTTGCTATTGTGGCTCAATTCTTTTCTACGGGCCTCAAGGCCCATAGGTGGGCATGGTCATTCATTGCCTAAATTGCCATTACCTAATTGGTAATCGCAAATTAGTTAATGCAAAAGAAAGGATGCCCAGGGACCTAAAGCCCCCCTGAGGCTCCCCTAACAAAAACAGATGCACATGTAAAGCACACACATGCCCTAGGGGCAAGTGTGCGCAACATGGCCCTTTGGAAAATGCAGTTTTGTGGATTTTTCAAAGTATGCACGTATTAGCATCAACTTGAAGTTGATTCTAGTTGGCATTTACAAAATGCACAATTCGCATTTAGGAAAGGCTTCTTGCATATGCATGAGGGAATCGCAAATTGTGTTTCCCTATTTGCATTCTCAATTTAGGTAGTTGCAAGAAATTGCGATTACCTAAATTGCGAATTGCACTGTTTGCAATCGCAAAACACCGCAATGCATGATCCCCTTGGTGCATTAGGAGAAAGCTCATAGATGAGCTGGCCACACGTGACATTTTATAAGATCGGTCTATCTACAATTGCCAATGAATTTCAAGAAATTAAAGAATCCTATCCTAATAAGCTCATTTTAGCCCTATTTTCGCCTGTTAAATAATTTTATGATTTAAGCAACATGCATTGTAAAGGATACGGTTTTATTTGTTACCATATGTATTTATTTATTTATTTATTTATTTATTTTTATATTCAGTGTGTTCTATTGCATGAACCAGACCCTGAGTTAGGTGGGTTGATGTGTCCAGGGCACCATCAAGCACAGTGTTCAGATGTGTATTTGTGATGAATATTGTCTGTAGTTTACACATTTCATGACCAGCTTAGCTCAGTGGTAAGATGGCTGACAAGAAAGAATAGGGGCAAGGAGTGTTGCCTCTTATTTGTAGTGACAAGGCCTCATGGTAGCTGTAGTCAGTTCAATGTTACTTTGGCCAGGCTTGAGTATTGCTAAGGTGAATGAGAAGTATAGCTTTGTAGTGAGATGGCCGTGAGAAGGGGTGTAAGGAGTGTTGCGTCCTTGTTTTGAGTGACACAGCCTCATGGTAGCTGTAGTAGTTTTTAAACCTCACTTTAGCAACAATTAAGTGATGGTAACCAGCATGACTAGTGTTGCTCAGGAGTAAGATGGCCAACAAGTGAGTGGGGACACGAGAAGTCTAGCATCTTGCTTGAAGTTGGAGGGACAAAGCCTCATGGTATTTTCGGAAATGTTTCTTTCTCTACTTAGCAACATTTGAGAAATGGTAAGCAGCATGACTAGTGTAGATCAGGAGTAAGATGGCCGACAAGTGTGCGGGGACACAAGCAGTCTAGCATCTTTTATGAAGTTGCAGTCACAAGGCCTCATGGTAGCTATAGTCAGTTCAATGTCAGTCAGTCAGTCAGTCAATCACTTTTATTCGATTAATAAAAATCACAAAAAGACACAAGATACAAATCATCAGAAACAATAAAATACAACGATAAAATACATACAATTCTAGTTAGTGATAAAGAATAAGAAATATAGATACAATTTCACGTTTAAAATGAACATATTTCATAGGTTCAATAAAACAATATATATAATTATTTCTTTCATCATTAAAAATTAAAAAATTTCCCTGTGACAATTAATTACATGATTCTTAAAAAGCGCCGGCACCGCTAAGATAATTCAGTTGTAATATGTCGGTGCCGTGCATTGATGCGCTTTTTGTTTATATGAACTCCTGCCACTAAAAAGCTTGCTACATGAAAAGTTATGCGTGCACTAGACAAAAGTTGTAGGAACAGGAGCGCTGGCCTGACTGTAAGAAGCCAGCCTCCCGGAGAATTGGTAACAAATATTTTTTTCTGATTTGTGCATAATGTTCACAAAACATGGTGAAATGTAATGTGTCCTGTAAAGAAAAATGATCGCAATCACAGGGATTTGCGTTAACAGGAGTATCCCACGTAGCATAGGAGCCTATCAAAAAGTGTATCAAGTTTAAACGAAATATAGTTAAAAGAAAACGGTGAAATGGTCTGGTTACAAAAACTAGGTAGGGTTCTAGGCCTGAAACAGTGATAAGAGCATCATTTCTTCTGACAAGCGTTTTTTTCATCTCTATCTCCTCCCGCTCTGCCATGAATAGGTTTATCAATGTAGATTTTATCACCATGACATCCTCTTTTTTGATGCGATCAGGAAAGTAAAAGAGCTCTATACGCCCCACATATGATAGCATTGATTTTACATAAGCCAGCCATTGGATTCTGTGAGCTCTGTCCAGGGCTAAACAGTCTTTAAGGATCAAATGATTTAAAGAGATTTCTTGATTAAGCCAGGTTTTTAACCAGCAAATAACAGGGGCAGATTTTATTTGGTCTGTAACAAACCCAATACCTAGCTCTGAGTGTATGGTAAAAGTGGGAGTGAACTGGGGAACTGAAAGCAGCGATCTAAGAAATGTATTTTCTGCTTTCTGGATAGTATCAGGTTTTGTATATCCCCAGATTGAAGACCCATAGGTGGTTATAGCCAAACATTTGGCTTTGTACACTTTAAGGATAGCCTCCATTGGTCGTGCCCCCATTCTTTTAACAAATTTCAGCAGGGCTGCAGCAGATCTTACGACTGCGTTCGTTTTTGACTTACGTTGGGCACCCCAGGCTCCTCTGTGATCAAAAATCACGCCCAGGTAAGTAAAGGATGAGACCCTCAAAACTTCTTTCCCTGTACAAGAGAATGTTATAGATTTCTTATTCCTACCAGTTAGTCCCACAATCATGACCAGTGATTTTTGGGTGTTTATTTTCAGGTCTTAGGAGGTCATAAAATCACCGAAAGAGGCCAGTAGTCTATTGAGGGCCACACCTGTACGAGCCAAAAGAACCGCGTCATCCGCGTACAGGAGGACCGGAATGTTGGTCTCCCCTGCATGCGGGACGTCAGCCGCCGAGGTGGCCAGAACTGGCTCAAGTGCGTTTATGTATAAAGTAAAGAGGAGGGGGGAAAGGATACAACCTTGCCGCACCCCCCTCTCAGATTTGAAGTAACTAGTACATCTTCCCTCCCGGGTAACTCTGACAGAGGCCTGTAGTCCACGATGGAGGTCAGCTAAAAAGCCAACCAGCGCCGGCTCAATACCCATATCCAAGAGGACCCCCCACAGCCTTGACCTGTTGACCAGATCGAAGGCTGAGGAGAGGTCCATAAAGGCCATGTACAAGGCCCCCTCTTTCACTATGGTATATTTACTGATGATCAGATGGAGATTTAAACATTGATCCAATGTGCTCCTTTTAGCCCTGAAACCGTACTGGGCATTCGGCATGGTTCCTCTGCCTTCTATCCAGGTTGTCATTCTACCTAAAATGACTCTGCCCAAGATTTTAACAGCAGAGTCTATCAGGGAAAGAGGCCTATAGCAGCAAGTTTCACCCCTTTGGCCCTTTTTAAAGATTGGAATGATTATGGACCTAGCCCAGGACTCAGGAAAGTTGTTTTCTCTTGCGGCATTAAAAACATTGGTCAGAATCTTTTCCCAGAATTTTGGTGCAGACTTATATAAGTCCGCAGGAACCCCATCAGGGCCCGGGGCCTTATTCTTAAGTGTTTCGTTTATTGCCTTTTCCTCATCTTCCTCCCTAAAGGCCAGGATTGGCTCTAAACGAGGGTGGGGAAAAAGCTCCTGTGTATAACCAGAGATAGACTGACTATAAATGTTGCCAAAGTGGACGAGCCACTGCTCATCCGGGATGACACATTCCACACCATGATTCTCCACCCCCGAAAAATAAGGCTGATTGATCACCTCCCAGAATTTAGAGCTGTCCCGCAGAACTTCATCTGATTGCAGGTCGTTCCAGGCTTGTTCTTTAATCTGATTTTTCCGAGCCTGGATAGCGTGTTTATATTTCTTCCTAAGAAACGCTATATGTGTTCTATTTATGGGTGTTTCCTTTAATCCCTTTAAGAGGGTGGAGTGCGCCTTGGTGCAGTTTGTGTCAAACCACCGTTTTCCTCTCTGCCCACCTGATTTTGCTTTGAGCGTTAAGTCAGTATTCACTTGTTGACATATTATACTAAATGCCTTAACTATCCTGATGTTAAGAGCGACAGGGTCTAGACAGATACCAACCTCCTCTTCTACCTTTGCTAAAACCTCTTTTAAAAAAGTGACCGGGGTCACTTTAGACCATTTCAACCTTCTACCCTGATCTTTAGTTATCAGATCAGTCGCGCATAGCGCCTGAGAGTCTTTAGGATTCAGTAACCCCCCCTGAGCAACCTCTAATATCACGGGGTTATGGTCACTAAAAATAGAGTCTTCTACCCTATAGCTTAAGATAAATGACAAAACAAAAGATGATAAAAAAATGTAGTCTATAACTGATCCTGTGTCTTTCCCTTTGAACGTTGGCAGTCTAGGGCCGACTGGACAGCAACTTGATTCATAAAGATTAAAGGAGGCCAGAAAGTTCTCCAAGGCTTCCCCATGTTTAGTCTGTTCAAAGTGCGTGGGGAGCGAAAAAGGTGGCCCTCCTATATCTTTCATGATGCAATCCGAGTGGCAAGGGTGTATATTAAAATCACCCATGAGGATGACCTCAAAACTACTATGTATAGTTCTATATTTATCTAAAAATTCCTCAAGGGATTCTAAATGTTGATTTGTACTGACGTTTTCAGGGGAATTATAAAAATTAATAAGTAAGATAGAAGGGGAATTCACAGCTAGCAGTTCTACTGCTAGGCAGTGGGGGGAGCCTGACTCTAGCTGTTTGGCTGTCCCTTTCAAGTTAAGTGAGACTAATAAGGATAGGCCTCCCTTTGCCCTCCCTGCCACACTTGGTTTAGCGGGGATGCTAAAGTGGACATACCCATCTAAGACAAGACTATTAGCTGTATCCCAAGTTTCTTGGAAGGAAATTATATTTTTATTTATTTATTTATAGAGTTTTTTATAGCGCGAACAAGACCCGTGGGTATCAGAGCGCTTAACATAGATGATTACACATTGACATTGTAATAACAATTATAACAGTTATAGCAGCAAGCAGATATAAAGGTAGAAGGTGATAAGCTATCTAGGTATATAGGTGAATAGATAAATATATTCATAACGCCTGTGCAATTAGCATTTAGAGGTGCATAGAGTTTCGCTTGTGTCATAGACATACAGTCAGCTCGGTGAGGTAGGGTTCCATATTATTATCAATACAATTACCTGAGTAAGTTAGTAATAAGAGTTGAATACGTTTAGCTAGTAACAAGGATCAAAGATAAACAAAGTAAGGTAGAGGTAATATCTTATGGGTGTGAGGTACAGTGGTTGAGATCACATAAATATGAGGTAGCAGTAGAAGTGTACAGCCGAGGCTTGAGCTGTACTCAGTCAATTGTCTTATTGATCTTCAGCTTCTTCATGTTGAGTCTGATTCGCTTTTTGGCGTAAATGTTCATTCTAATGGTCTGTAGGCATCTCTATGTAGGGTATTTACTCATCATGTGGCATTTCAGTTCTCGTTTAAATGTTGCAGTATTCTTAAACTTCCTAATGTTAGGAGGGAGTGAGTTCCAGACTCTGGGGGCGGCTCCGGAGAATGCTCGGTCATAGGTCTTTTTCTTCCGGAAGAAGGCCGGCTGCAATAGCAAATCTTTAGCGCTTCTAGTTGGTCTGTTACCTCCTGATAGCTTAATTTTCTTGGCTAGATATCTAGGCGTGTTGTAGTGGACCGCTTTGTGGGTGATACAGGCTATCTTCATTTTAATTCTAGCTTCGTAAGGTAACCAGTTTAGTGCCTTCAGGTGAGGAGATATGTGATCGAATTTCCTCGTTCCCGTGATGAGTCTTGCCGCTGCGTTGAGGCAGGCTTTTAATGGTGCAGTGGATGTTTTTGGTAGGCCGGCTAACGTGGTGCAGCCATATTCAATCCTCGAGATAACTAGCGATTGGATGGCAAGTTTTAGATCCGCTTCTGAAATAAAGGGTTTCAGTTTTCTTAGATAATTCAAGTGGAAACGGGCACTCTTCGCCATAGAGTTAATGTGTTCCTTCATGACGAGATTCTCGTCTAATGTAATTCCTAGGGATTTGGCTGAGTTAACTAGGGTCGGAGTGCAGTTAAGCGCGGTCACCAATTTAGCCCACTCCTTTACCTCTGGTTGACTCCTTGTCGGTGAGATTAACAGGAATTCTGTTTTGTTGGCATTAAGTTTCAGATGATTGGCTGTTAGCCATTGCAACGCTTTCTTTAGAGTTGTATTCATTGGGTCAATATCATCGCTGCAGGCAATCTTCATATATATTTGCGTGTCGTCAGCATACATGTGGTAGGAGATCTGCGATTTTTGAAGAATCTCTGTGAGGGGTTCTACATATAAGTTGAATAGATCTGGGGATAGCGTTGAGCCTTGAGGTACCCCGATTGCGTTAGGGCATGGGGAGGAGATTGCTTGATTGACCAGGAATAGTTGAGTCCGATTCTGCAGGAAGGAATTAAACCATTTCAGTACGTTTCCAGATAAACCCATCCTGTCTTGTAGCCTGATCATCAGGATCTCATGATTTACCGTGTCAAATGCTGATGACAAGTCTAGAAGGATCAGTAGGCACGCATGATTTTGGTCAAGGGCTTGTAAGGCGTCATCAACAATATGTAGGATCGCAGTTTCGGTACTGTGCCCTGTTCTGAAACCTGATTGGCATTCATCAAGTAATGAAAACTTATTGATGTGTTGACTCAGTTGGCCTTGCACGCATTTCTCAATGAGTTTGGCCAGTAAAGGGATGTTGGTCACTGGTCGGTAGTTATTCGGGTCTGTTGCATCCGCTGTTGGTTTTTTGATGATGGGAACAACCTGCCCAGTTTTTAGGCAGTCAGGGAGGGTTCCTTGTACAAGTGAGGCATTTATTATCTCAGTCCAGATCGGAACTAGAGTGTGACTGATTTTTCTTACACATTTTGCCGGTAACGGGTCTTGATAGTGGTTGTTCGGTCTAAGCTCTGCTAGCGTTTTGGCGATCTTTCCCTGGTCATATAGTTCAAATGTGTCCCAAGTAGCCATATTTTTTGTTTGAAGATCCTCTGTTGACGCATTAGCCTCATTTTTAGATGGGGGAAGGGTCGTGAGGTTAGCCGCTGCACTTGTGAGCTCAATTTCTAGCAGTTTTGTTTTTTCCGTAAAAAATGAGGAGAATTCCTCGCAGCTTATAGGGTTTTTTGGGTTCTCTTGAGCCGTTTTGGTTAGTTTATTTGACTGTTGTTTTAGAATCTCGAAGAGTTTTCGTGGTCTGTTTATGGCATTGTCCAATTCAGCCCTTATAAATTCTTTTTTGGAGTCGGTTATCTTTTTGTTATATTGTTTCCTTATTTTTCTGAGGGCTTTCAGCTCGGGGGAGGAGGGATGTTGTCTCCATTTCCTTTCAGCCATCCTCAGTTTTCGCCTGTCCTCGTTCAGTGCCTCATTGAACCAAGGATTTTTTGGCTTTTCCGAGACTCTTTTCAATTTTTGAGGCAAGGTGTCATTAACTATATTACCGATCGAGGTTATGTAGTGATCCGTCAGCTCATTGACATTTTGTCTGTTGTTATGAGGCTTCAGGTCTTTCTCACATCTTTCAACCAATCGTTCAATATTAGCTTCTTTTGTATCTCGTGTCAGTTTTTTAAACTTACGGGGTTGCACGGTCTTGCCCTTTTTCATTGTAGGTATCGCGAATGTTATGGCGTGATGGTCAGACCAGTCACAGGGGTCTATGGCGAGGATTACTGTCTCTTTTTTTCTTGAAATAATCCAATCTAAAGTCGCTCCTTTTGAGTGGGTGGGCTGGGTACATATTTGTGTAAGGTTTAGCTCATGGAGGAAGTCTTTAATCGAGTTAACCAGTTTGTCATTGGCGTCGTCCCAGTGGAGGTTAAAGTCCCCTAGGAATATGTTGTTGGCATCTGGGTTAGAGTTGGCAGTTATGATCTCTATAAGATGTTCTGTGAACTTTGCGTTCTCTCCAGGTGGGTGGTAGAACACATGTAGGTTATAGCTTTGATTATTTAGTAATCTTATGTTAAGACCAAGGTATTCACAGGATTCTAAAGGGTCGGATTGGAATTGGTTGACCTCGATCTCTGAGCGGTGAATGCACGCAATACCTCCTCCCCCTCCCCTCGGTCTGTCTAACCTGACAATGTTATATTGTGGTGGTACTAGAAGATCCATGGTAGGAGAGGATGATTCCCTAAGCCATGTTTCCGTGAGGATAGCCAGGTCGATTTCCTTGTTAATGATTAGGGCGGCTATGTCTGATGCATGTTTAGTTGCCGAACGACAGTTAAGTAGTAGGCAGTTCAGGGTTTTCAGTGATTTATTGCTCTTTATATTTTCGGTTTCGGTTGCAGTTATTTGGATATGATGTAGGTTGTGGTGGATTACTTTCCTATCATTCTTTCTGGACAATCTATTAGAGTCAATAGGTACAATTTCGATATTCTCTTCAATTCTCGGAGCCGGTTGTTCATACGATCGAAGTAGGGTAAGGGCTTCTTCGTTTGGTAAGGGATTGGTTCTGTTAGGTCTGTTGGGTCGGAGTACAAGATTCTGGATGTGTGAGACCCTAGTGTGCGTATTTATCGTCGTCTCCCAGATTTTCCCAATTGTCTGTGAGATTTTCATCGAGTCTTGAGCCAGGCTGCCTATTAGTTTCTTGAGCTCCTTGACTTCTTCCTGTATTCCGGGTGATTTCTTGTGTGGGATAGATCTGGCTGTTTGCGTTCTGCATTTTGCTCTCCTCAGTGAATGGTTAGATCTCATTGCCACATATCTTACCGTTGAATCTTTAGTTAGGTTGTGATTCCTAGTTCTGTTAAGGGTGTCACCATTGTTTCCTATGTGGTTTGGTGTAGGGGGTGTTTTTGTGGGTGAAGGTCTATGGGACTCCAGCCTCGTATTCGCGGGAGGTTGGGGAAGGTAAGTAGCCTCTGCTTTGTTCCTTTCGTGGTTCTCTCCATCAGGGGATTCACTCTGAGCTGAGCTACCCTCTTCAAGTGAATTGGCGTCTTGTGATGGTGGCACCGGCTCTTCCAATGAGGTCTGGTTCTTCTCTTTGTTTCCAAGATTATTATCCATCATAATCCTTTCAAACTCAATCTCTGGTATCGCCCTCGCAGTTTCAGGTGGATCTCTGGCGTTAGAGATCAGATTATTCCGGCATTCCATTGGATTGGCATCTCTAGTGACAGGGTCATTGTTGTCAGGTGTGATGTCTGGTGGGGTCATGTTTTGTTGGTGATTTGGTCCTACTATTGATTCCTTTAAGGTTTGGAAAGTTAACTCAAATTTCTCAAGTTCTTTGTTATTTGCTTGTATCAGCACTATTCCCGTTTTATACATAGTAATGCATACTTCTGTATTACATCTTTTAGTAGTTGTGGTTGTTATTTTTGTGCCATGTGGTATATTTTTTACTGTTTTTATGAACAGCCTTTTTGTAATGGCATTGCGCCATTTAGCTGTTTTGTCTGTGTAGAATATCAGGTCATTCATCATGACACCTTTAACTCTATCAAAATATGGATCAGCGGACAGAATGTCCGGATTTTTCCTCAGTGTAGTATGCTTAAATTTTTTGGCAGCATTTTTAGATAGATTGGAAGGATATTCTATATTCTTTGCAAGAGACCCGGCCGGCTCTCGATAAATTCCCTCCATTTCCGTTTCACCTTCACGTTATGGGTCTTCTGAAATTCCTGCTGGTCTTTTGTACTGTGTAGTTCGTGGTTGATATAGGAATCAAGGCAACTCCAGTACTACTGTTTATAGTTGGTAGATCTAATTTCTTTGTAGTTGCTTTGTCGTTAGGTTTAGCTCATAATATATCTTTGTAATCATGTGAGATACAGAGGTTAGAGTGGCTCCCGAGTTACGGTTTCGTAGTGGTAAGTATGGTTTATCTGTAGTGGGTTCCCTCTACTTCGTCCTTTGTAATTATGTTACCACATTCAGTCAATCCTTTGTAATTGTGGTGCCATCCACAGTAATTACTTAATCCATTGCCTGTACCTATTTGTGAGAGATTTGTGAGAGAGAATGTCTAAAAAGTCTCTGGTTAATCCTTTGTGGTTATGTTAACCTCTTCTGAACGATCCTTAGTAATTAGGGTACCATCCTTATTAGGGAGCCAACAGTTATTAAATTAATTGTTTGCCTAATTAAATTAATTGATTGATTATCCCTCTTTATGAGAAGGGTTGTCTGTTGGTGAGTTAGTCAGTGCAGGATGTTGGCTGAATCTGCTTATTGTTTCATGAGGGGAAAGGACTTTCTTTCTTTCATTCTTGAAGTTCTTTAGTCCCTTAACACTTTTTAGTTCCTGCTCTCATTTCAATCCGAATGGTTGGTCCCTTGTCGCTGTTCTTTATCTGTTAGGAGGGGTCTGGAATGTCTATATCAACTGATGAAACAAAGCCCACTCATTTCTCATCTTGGATCTTAGATCTAAAACCGGCAATGTTCCAACTAAGGATTCTACAGATATTTTTTTTTATTAAATTCGGAGGGGACGTGTAATTAATGGCACAGGGTTTATGTAGTCAATCAGAATTCTCTAGATGTGACAAAGGTGCAAAACGATTTGACAATGGCAAACCCCCAGTCTGTATATCTTCAGTGATCTGTGTGGGTATAAAGAATGAGGGGGAAAGCTGGGGTGGAGGAGCAGAAACACCACTCTTGGGGTGCATAACGAAGTCACAGGGTCCTAAGGTAGTTGCATCTCTCTTTTCTGTTATCCTCTGGGGGCGGGCACATGACTTCTTACTCAACCGTGGAGGATAGAAATAACCTAGGGGTAGTGGTCTGATTTTGGTATTTGCAATGGGAGACCCATCCCAAAATAGTCTTTCGGCAACATCTCTCCCGCAAAAGTTTACAACAATACAATCCCCAGTAATGTTCTTCGCCCCATGTCCTACCCACCCCACCCTTCTAGCCATGATGATGGAGGGGGATATATCACTCTCCCCACTTGAGTAGTGTCTGCACCATTCCCTGGCTTTGTCCAGGAGGTCCTTAGTGGACTCTCTCTCATTTTGTTCTAAGAGTGGGACCCCTGTTAACACTGCCACAAAGGGGGCAGCATCTGGTGGAAGGTGCAACCTAGGGCTACTGGGGTTAGATATAGTATGGGGGGTGTTAGGACATACATCTTTATTCTCATATGTGTTCATTGTTGCTGAAATAGCTTTTGATTGTGTTGTAAGATTTCCAATGCCGGATCTACCTACTTTTGGGATTGGAATTGGTAACACGTGTTTATGAGATACAGATGGGCATGAATTCCCAGGAAGGTCTTTCGCCCCTGAACATGCCATGGGCTCTATATCTTTGTTCTCAACAGACTTACAGTCAATTACCTAGTGACGCTCTGGGGTACGATATTCATTAATAAAAGAGTCTATTTTTTCACACCTCTTTAGTAGACAAGCCACACATGTGTTCAAACAGTCAACAATGTCTTTGCCAATTCCCACCAGGATTGGCTCTAATCGGGCATTAATCAATTCTTCCATTTTATCCCCCAGAAGTGGACAAATGTCATGAACATGATCCTGATTGAGGGGCACATGATTAACTTTCCCCCCACATTTTTTGGTCTTTTGTTTAACCGCAGTTAAGAGTGCATTTGAACTGTGACTCTCTACGAGTTGTGGCGGAGAGTTTTGGAGCGCAGAATCGTGGTTAGGTAGCGCCTCAGTCAATATGCATTCAGTCGTGACCTCTGTAGGTACAGGTAGGTGATCTGGGGTAGATGGTTTGTTAGCCCTTCCCAATTCGAGCTCTTTTTCGGCGTTTGCGATTTTTTGATTAATAGCACCAACAGCTGAAGTTAAGTATGAAATGATTGTGTCCGCTTTGCGTGGAACCTTAGCATCTTTGGCCCCTTGCCCCTCATTTCCCAAATGTTTGCGCTTACCCATTGATGTAGCTAAGGGGGGTGGCCCAGCCCGGCCTCCACTGGCCTCTGATGGCCACAGATGGCCTGCCCTCTGCCCGGGCTCAGCCCGGCGATGCCCGCGCGTGTCCCGCGACGCGGGAGGAAGGGCTGTCTGATGTACGCCTCCGGGCGGAAGCCCCAGCTGTCTGGTGGCGTCCCCGCGAAGCAGGGGATGCTGGGAAATGTAGTTCAGCCTGCCCTGCCCCTCTCCGCGGCCGCGGATGGTCTGCGGCAGTGGGGGCAAGCAGTGCTGGCTGCGGACCTCAGAGTGCGACGGTCAGGATGCGGTGACCCCAGAGCCAGTGAAAAAGTTCCCCGCTTCACCGGAGAAAGGGCTGTCTGATGTACGCCTCCGGGCGGAAGCCCCAGCTGTCTGGCGGCGTCCCCGCGAAGCAGGGGACGCTAGAAAATGTAGTTCAGCCTACCCTACCCCTCTCAGCGGCCGCGGATGGTCTGCGGCGGCGGGGGCAAGCAGTGCTGGCTGCGGACCTCAGAGTGCGACGGTCAGGATGCGGTGACCCCAGAGCCGGTGAAAAAGTTCAATGTCACTTTTGCAGCACTTGACGAACGTTAAGTGTACCATAGCTGTTGATGACATTCATTTGTGATGGACCATACATTTTCATATTGACACATGTTATGGGTCCTGGGTTGTTATTTTGATGATGCTGCACTTACCGACATCATTGCAACATGTAGCAGTTCAAAGATTGATAAACATGTTGTGTCATATGCAACAATACTCATTAACCCAGACTTCTCAGATACTTTATATGTTGAATGTTATGTGAGTAGATGTAGGAGAGGATAGGAAAGGCAGAGTTGTTAGCAAACAGGACGTTGTGATATAATGTCAGTTCTTAAAGTGTAACTTAAAAGAGTTCAGATTCCCAAGTATTCCTGACAAGCCCTTAGTATGCAGGATGGCCAGGACCTTCTCCTCCCATGGCATGAGTTGTAATAGTGCACTTGGAGGGCCACTGCCAGCCTTTGAGACTCCAGGTGCTGGTTGGTGTACTTGCATGTACCTTTTGCCTGAGGTTGTTCCACCTCTTCCTGATGTCTCCCTGTGTGTGCAGGGTGGTACCAACATCATTCACTAAGTTGACAATCCTGTTCCACATTTCTGCTTTGATAAGTCTGCTGGATTTTTGATCCAACTATTTCAGGCTCTACTCTAAGGATTTCATCCACCATAACTGCCAACTCTTGCTCAATGAAGTCAGTTTTTTGGGGGGCCCATCATGATAAAAAAGTAAATAAATAGAGTGTGAGCAAGATTAAGGAACAAAAATAGATAAGGGATGTTGAAAAATTATTGGAAAAAGGTGGTTGACAGTGCTAAATGGGAAGTTTAAAAAAAGAGGGGCCTCATCTAAAAAGTGCTGTAATGGCTGTCTGTCTTGATGTGTTGCAGTTTAGAAGCAAAGTTTGCTGGTCAAGGACGGGCTGTGTTGTATAGTGTGTTTTGGAGGCATGTCCACTTGCCAAGGCACATCAAGTGTGTAGTTTTTAAATCCATCCAATGGTCAGTGTAGGTGTTTTCTTTAACTGTTTGTGTGAACTGCTGCCATCGGGGACCGCTGCGAGACCACCAGTATGACTCCGTAGTCGTAATATGCTGACAAGTTGTTGCTCAGGCCTAGCGGCAACCACTGGCAAACATCCAAAATTTTGGACCATAGCAGGACCACTGGGTGAACTACTGTGTCAGGGGTCTGGGGTTCAGACTTCACAACTTGAAACAAGGCAGTTGATTGGGTGCAGGGACAGAGGGGGTGTCGGTGTGGCGGCTGCGGTTCTCTGGGAGTCGGATTGCCAAAGTCATAATCAGGCCCTTACACAGCTTACTGATTTCAATATACACTTATAATATCATGAGTTATTGCAACAGTTGATAACTATCAGTTACAAACGTATTACAATTATTGATTACCATTTAAGAGCTGGTTGGCAGACTTAAATTATTCCATGTCTTGACCTCATCCTTCCACCAAGAAAAAGTGCAAGGAAAATTTCCACCTTATTACTCATCCTTTCTAATTTAATGAATTAATTTCATTTCTAAATCCTAATGCACCCATAAAATGTTGCTTGTTCATTCATATATTCAATGAAAACAAATGCTGAATTAATCTGCAGATAATAATTCAGAGCCTGTTTATTATCAGCAACCCCAAGATTATCATTGATGCCCAGAAGTACATCATTGACACCTGTCCATTTTACCATAGTTTAAAGAACACGTATTTGTGAATGATCAACTTTAATGAATCATGTTTGTAGCTTATAATTCTTTTCAGTTTCAGTGCTCATTAAGCACTTTATCATTAGTTTAAAATATTCAAATGAAAAAGTAATACATACTTTATTTAATCTAACACTTATTATCACTGCTCACTTATATATTCTCTCAGCACCACAAACAGGTTGGCTTTTCAGAATCACTTGAACAATTTTCCGGTCTTCAAAACAGGCTTAAAATAACACAATAAGACATATAGGGCCATATGTATGAAGCCAATTTGCGATCGCAAATGTTGAGGGGCCGGACACAATTGAAAGAGAGCTGATGTGTCAAGCCAGACTTTAAAAAACACTAACTCGATTGCAAATTATCAGTATGCAATGTAGCACACAAAAACCCTCTCGCAAAATAAGGAATCGCAAATTTGGCGATTCCTTATTTTGCAATTGCATTTATTACCATCAACTTTAAGTTGGTTGTAAATTGTGAGTTCACTTAAAAATGCACTATTTTCATGTTTTAAAGTGCCATGTGGCGAACATACATGCCCTTAGGGCATGTATGGGTGCCACATGTGCACACATGCACATTTAAGGGGTGCAACAGGGTTTCCTTTTGAAACCCCTCCACACTTGAAATTGCATTTTGAATTTGCGATTCTCTAATTGCTAATCAAAAATTGAAAATGCCTTCCCATTCATTCCTATGGGCTTCCTGGCCCATAGGAATGCATGGGAAGGTATTCCTTTTTTTTGCAAATCTCAATTTGCGATTCGCAAATAAGCAATATGTGGGAGTTGCAAAATTATTAGCAAATATCACATACATTGCATTTTGCAATTCTCAAATTGTGATTCGCTGATAATCGCAATTTTAGAATCGCAAAACTCTACTTTCATACACATTGCCCCTTGGGATTGCAATCTAATTCCCTATCCTTGTATCATATTTCATTATTTCAAAATATAAAAATATTGAGAATATTGTTACTTAAAATACATAGAATGGACACATGCATGAATGATCCTCCTGTTTTAAGGATCATCCCAGGCCAAATTGGAGAAACATGAAATATGGAAAAAATACAACAGGAAATATCATTCAATAAAATCTGTCCTCATGCACTGTTTATATTTTCTAACCATATTCATTCTTCTCTTCCCGCTCCGGTGACTGAAAATTTCAAACTAAGATATTTAAGTAGTTCATTGTACAGAGGACTATCAAGCTAGTCTGTAATCTCAGGTCAAATTGGATCAGAAGGAGAAATAGGAAGAGACCAAGGACAAGTTAATCAATTTTAATTCTGCCATATACATTATTAAATACTTGTTAATCATGTCCTTTTCTCTATTCTACTCGTAAAACCAAAGTCTTGAGGATACACTGTATAGGTAATATAATGCAGACAAGATAAATGTCTAAACACAGTAAGACCATAAATTCTCCTTAAGGAAAAGAAAGGTTCTCCCGCTCTTTACTGCATAATGTACTCTGGCCTCTGTTCTCCTGATGCACAGTACCACAACTCAGCAGAACTGACTCGTGTAGTCTTGGGACCAGAAGTACATGGCCTTAGGTTTGCGATTACCAAGTAATGAATTTTAGCAATTTGGTATTAGGTAATCGCAAACAGCTTTGAACAAATATCTGTTTCACACATTTAGCGATTCCCAGTGGGTCGCAAATGGTCCTACTTCATTAATATTCATGAGGTAGATCACAATTTGCGACCCATTGCCAATTGCTAAAATCACAGGGATGATTGCCTGCTGGGTTCTGCAACCACCATGCCTGTGATTGCTTTGAAATAAAGCAATGATTTTTTTTTTACATGCAAAACGTTTTCTTTAAAGGAAAATGGGATGCTTTTCAAGAAAAAAAATGAAAGGTTTTCTTGTAATTTTGTAAGAGTAGGTAGTACCTTTTAGTGTTTTTTAAAGTCTGGCTAGACACATCAGCTTTCTTTCAATTGTGTCCGGCCCTTCAACGTTTGGCTTGTTCGAGTCAGCTCCCTTTAACCATTGGTTTGAGACAGTATCAATCACACCATAGATCAGCCCAGAAGAGTATCCATCTCTCATATCATGTTCTCATTTGTTTGGTACATCATTCAACTTCATAGGGAGTGAATCCTTTGCAAAACATGTGAGACTACTTTGGTACTGGAAACATTACTCATTCATTACACTTTCACACATAAAAAACTTTATCTGAAAAAAAGCAATATATAATATTTTTTAACTGTGAGATACATTGGTTCACTTTACGGCAAATCAATTTACTGAAAAAGCCATGCAGTTTAAAACTACACTACAGGCTAAAGTGACAGACCTGAGAAATGTTTCACAACGCTACTGGGTAGTTCAATGAGTGCTGCAGGTTCACTTTTAGCATTTAATGTACATGTTGTAACTTTTACTAGGGACTCCCAAGTACATTAAATGTGCCAATTAGGTGTAGGCCAATTTTACCATGTTTGAGGGAGCGAGAACAAGCACTTTAGTACTGGTTAGCAGTGGTAAGATGAACACAGTCCTGAAGCCAACAAAAAGAAATTCAGCAAACAGGAGGAGTGAAGGTAAAACGTTTGAGGGAACACCACGACAGAGGATGTCAGGTCTAAGAACATGATTCAATCTGATAGCATGAATGCAACTTAAAGTAAATAACATGGCTGTTTGGTGAATCTGAATATACTTGGAGTCTTCTCTTATATTAAAAAAGAAAGTACGAGCTAAAGTTCCTGCTGCAGATTTTTTAAACCTATGACCACAAGTTCAAACCTGGTCATGGAGTTTTTATCCTGACACCCCTCTGTTCTGTCCTCTTGAATAAATGCAGCTGCTAAATCTGAATTTCCTAGAAATCCAACATTGTTTAGGGATTACAGAGTGTTCTAATCAGTTTTTTGGACACAAAGAACAAGGCTCTAATAGGTCATCAACATAGTTTGAAAATGAATAAATTAGAGCAAGAAAATAGACTCCACATAACGTGTGCTGTTATTAAACAAAACACCACAAATGCCATAACATCTAGGCAGCCCTCAAACCAGTGAAAACTGAAATAGAGGAATATATTAATGTTTCTGAAAACAATCATTCTTGGAAATTGCCCAGCAGAAAATGTGTATATTATTGGCTCACCTCACTAAGGTTTTTCATGTGTACAAAAAAGCAAAACATCTAGTTTATGACCACCAGGCTAAATTAACTATTGATCCGGGGAAAACACCAAAACCAGGCCTCTGCAGATTAAAATAGCAAATGCACTAAATCACTAAAGAAACTACAGTTGTGTGTTTGCTTTCCTTGACCCTGTCACCAGGCAGGTCGCTCCCCTCACCGCCACGCAGCCCCCTGTGTGACCTCAGCCCCTGTTGCTGCTGCGCATAACTGGTTTGCGCCCCGCTAATACTGCCTGCTTCTTGCTCATTTGTATTTACTGTGCCTCTTCTTTTTTCTCACTTTTCACCCTTGTGCCCCCATTTTCACTTGTGCCCCCATTTTACTTGTGCCCCCTTGCCTCTTGTGACCACCACCCGCTCCCCACTCCGTGTTCCCGCTGCTGCGTCCCCTGCGGCCCGCCCCCCTGCATTCCCAATCTCCACCCTGCTCCCGCCTCCCAGCTGCTCCTCCCTCCCTCATCCCCTCATATGGAGGCCGCGCAGCGGTAGAGAGAGCGACCCTTGACCCTGTCATCAGGCAGGTCGCTCCGCTCACCTCCACGCAGTCCGCCTGTGTGACCTCAGCCCCTGTTACTGATGCTCGTAACAAATTATGCCCCGCTAATATTGCCTGCTTCTTGCTCATTTGTGTTTACTGTGCCTCTTCTGTTTTCTCTCTTTACACCCTTGTGCCCTCATTTTTCTTGTGCCCCCTTGCCTCTTGTGACCCCCGCCCGCTCCCCGCACTGTGTTCCCGCCGCTCCATCCCCGCCCCCTGCTTTCCCATTCGCCACCCCGCTCCCGCCTCCCAGCTGCTCCTCCCTCATCCCCTCATATGGAGGCCGCGCAGCGGGCGCGCCTAAGGCAAGCCTGTCTGCGCCTGCCCGTGCCTGGACCGCGCCCAGCTCCAGGACCCCTGGCCCCCGCACACACCACGATGCCCTCCTCCGCTATGACTCCAGCACCCTCCACGCACTCAACACCTGCTGCCTGGCCACCCGGAAGCTCACCCAAGGACCCTTTGCCTGCCAGAACCGTAGCTTCACCAGCATCCGGCCCACAAACCTGCCCAACAAACACCCCTTCGAACTCTGGGACCTACTCGACACCAACGCCCAGACATCGCCTTCCTGACGGAGACCTGGCTGACCTCCTCCCCAGCACCTGACATTGCCATAGTCATCCCGGAAGGCTACAAGATCACCCGCAAGGACCGCACCAATGGAATAGGAGGAGGAATTGCCATTGTCCACAGAAACACTCTCAAAATATCGACAGACGCTGATGACACCCTCAGCACTGCCGAACACCTGCACTTCCAGATCCACACCGACCAAAACACCACCATTAGAGGCACCCTCATCTACTGAGCCCCCGGACCCTGATCACAGTTCAGTGACTCCAACGCCGACTTCATCAGCGCACACGCCCTCGCCCCCACAGACTACATCCTCCTCGGGGACCTGAACTTCCACCTCAAGAACAACAACAACTCCTCCACCCTGATCGACAACCTCGGCAACCTCGGACTCGGACAACTCGTCACAACACCCAAGCACTCCGCCGGCCACATGCTTGACACCATCTTCTCAACAAGCAGCTACGTCTTCTTCAACCGCATCACCATTTTGTGTTACACCTCTGTGCAGGATGTGGGGTAAGGAGTTTTCCAGGGTGCAGCAGAGTCTTTGGCCTGACAGAACCTTTGGTGCTTTTATGTGCCATGGGAGGCGTGTTGGCCAGGGCTGAAGACTGAAACTGGCCTGTACGTGCAATCTTAGCCTCATGTGAATTTAGTGATCGGATGTTCTAGCTGGATAAATCCATTCTGCTATATTTGGGCATAGTGGTATTCCACCTGGGAACAGGAGTTCAAATTATCTGTTCAAGCTCTGGTGATATACCTCATTGAGTATGGGAATGCCATACTGGTAAAAATTGGGTTTTTAGTTAAAGGAGGTGTGAACCCCTCTCAAACAACAACCACATTCCCTATCATGGTGAACCACAAAAGGTCTCTAAATTAACCTCCCTTAACCCTCTGGTAGCTTGATACTAAGGCAGTCAAGCTTAACTTAGAGGCATTGTGTAAAGTAGTTATGCAGCATTGAAACAGTAATAAAGTAAAAACACTACAAAAAATCCCACAACTATTTAGAAAAATAGAGCCTCATTTAATACATTATTTGACACCAAAATGACATCAACCCAGTCAGTGGATCTGGATTTATGATTTTTTAAAGTTATTAGTGAAAAACTAGCACCAAAAAGATCACAGTGCCAACCGCAGACATCTGGTCATGCGAGACTGGGGCAAAGTTGAAAGTTATGGTCGCCCACGAAGGAGCGCGGTTCAGATATACAAGGTGGGTTGGTCTCAGCTTACCTTCGGTCTGCGAAGACATTTTGAAGAAACAAGTCAGGTTTAGCAGGGCAAGTCAGCTGGCAGTGTCTGAGGAGGAAGCGTCATCACTGGGGAGCTGCTCAACGAAGTCACTGTGAAGATCTATACATTCGGATAGTGTTGATTTTTAGGAAGTCAAAAATCTTTAGTGGGGGAGGCTGCAGGGTGTAGACAATGGAGGCTCCATGAGGCTGGATACCTTTGTCAAGGTGCCACTGAACAGGATGTTCTCCTGCGGAGAACAACATCAAAATCATGATCACCAGCGAGGCACTTTAGGTGGATTTATTAGCAGGTATGTCCCAGTCTCCTTGGTTCTGAGAGCACTTTTTGGCGGAACATTGTCTAAGTAGCAAGTTTTAGGTTTTAGCTGTTTGAACATGTTTAGCACTACTCCAAGGGTTCAGAAACTAGGTGGGAACTACTTGGAGAGTACGA
Source organism: Lissotriton vulgaris (assembly GCF_964263255.1). Lineage (NCBI taxonomy): Eukaryota > Metazoa > Chordata > Amphibia > Caudata > Salamandridae > Lissotriton > Lissotriton vulgaris. The sequence goes on along the minus strand of NC_141696.1, from coordinate 243,384,647 downwards.
CTCACTTCAGCCGATTTCTGGCTGCAGTGTTCAAGATGTTGGAGTTTTCTGTCCCTGTAGCTCAGAACAGGAGGCCAACCAACTTACTCTTGCAGTTTGTCTGGTAGTCCTGAGTTCAAGCAGCAATGCAGTTCTTAAGGAGCAGTAAAGTCATCTGAGAGCAACAGGGCAGTCCTCCGATGTATAAAGCAGGCCTTAAGTAGCAGAGCAGTGCTCTGAAGTACAAGTTTGGCCTACTGAGTGTCCTCGCAGGTCCAGGATTGAAACAAAAAGTGGGTCTGAGAGTCCTATTTTTGAACCTAGTGCAAGTTTTGAAGTGGAATCGAAAGAAACTTCTAGAGCTTTCCCCCCACCGTTGGTTTATAAATTTCCTTCCTCCCTTCCCAGGCTCCAAGAGGTGTAGGGTGACAAAATGCTGGTTGTAAGGTCTTTGTGAGTGTGCTGAGGCAGCATCTTTGAAATGTAAATGGAGTATAGAACAGCCCTGCTCCGCCCATCCAGGCAGGATGGCCCATCCTGGCAACAACTAACGCTTCTTTTTCTCACTTTCTAGGATAAATACACAAAGGCCAGCTGCCCATTAATTACAGCCATGTGACCCAGGACAAAGGCTGCAGGCACCAAATAGTTGGGTCAAGAAAATGGCAACTTTCTAAAAGTGGCTTTTTCGGAGTGGTGACTTAAAATCAGACTTTATCAATAATGAAGATTTAAAATTACAATTCTTTCTAAACCAAATATGACATTTTCCCACCATGACATATAAAACTTAAAAGGAATAGAGGTGGGCAGAACTCGCAGAGTAACTCGACAGAATTCCACAGAGTTACAGGAAAACTGTGCGAGATTCTATGGAACTTCATTTACGTACAGAAAATATGCAGCTTGCGCTGCAATTTAGTGCTGGCAGTACAGGCGGTTCTGAAAATCAGCTCAAGCTGCACCATGAGCTGTACAAGACAGCACAGTCATTTGGTTGATATCCACTTGGTTGCTGCAAATCTACCAGAGTGGCACCCCTATGAGAGTGCTCACTCGCAAACTCCAGTCCCTGTTGCATTACAAATTCATGCTAGGTGATGCCAACTCTCACTCTCCAGCTCGCATATTTTGGAGTCTTGCAGGAGAAAAATTCCACTACGAGGTGATTGGTGGTGTTTGGCCAGTTCAGGGGCAGAACAGAACATTCTGCCCACCCCTAAAAAGGACTTGACACACTTTTTAAATACACTGCACCCTGCTCTATGGCCTGTCTCTGGCCTATCTTGGAAGTTACTTAGATATATTAAAAGTGAAGGTTTAGGTCTGGCAAAAGGTTTATTTGACCAAGCAGTTTAAACCTGCCTAGGTATGCTGCAAATGCAGGGCCCTGTTACATGCAGTACCACATTACTAGGGTCTTACAAGCAAATTAAATCTGCCAATTGGAGATAAGACAATGTTGCCATTTTTTAAGGAGAGAGGACATGCACTTTAGCATTGGGTGCAGTGATAAAGTGCCAAGAGTGCCACTGGATTTAAGCAAGCCGGGCTGAAGACGGCTGGAATGCCAGAAACCGGTCCTCGGAAGCTTGTTTCCGGTCCAGGGAAGACATGGCTTGGCAGTTCGGGCTGGACTGTTCCCATGAGGCACAGGGTCAGACTGATTTGCATATAGCCATGTCTGAACTGGGGTGGCAGAGTGGGCTAAAGAACGGTGATGGATTAAACCCAGATCTTTTGACTGGGTGTGAGTGTTTGATTGATTCAGATGCTCCGTCCATCACCACCCCCTTTTGTACCGAAGAGTGCTAAGGCCAGCAAAAACAAGATCAGCAAAACTGTATCTGATGCTAAACAAATATGTCTAGTTTGTGGATAAAATATTGAATATATAGTGTATTTGTGTGCCTAATTTGATCTCCTAAATGTAGATTGATATCTCAAAATTCTGGGTTTATTATTGAATGTGTTTGATATTAACATCATCGGTATTCCTGTTCTCAAACAGCTTTCTAGTTTCATTCTGGAGCACTTGTCAGATTAGTAGGATATAATTTAGGAATCATACCCGAAACGACCTTAATATGTGCTTTAATTCAGAGCCTATCAGTCCAAAACCGAATACTTTCCACTTCTCTGCTCTATTTCTGCCATAAACCTGTAGGCATCTTGAAGAAAAGAATTTGCACCTGTCACTGTTTCCAAAGTTTCTATACAGATTACACCAGTGAATTTAAAGAGGATACTGATGAGGCTGAATTTTAGCATGTACAGAATCATCAGCATTGGTGTGGTCATCTCGATTGTGCTCAACAGCTTTCATTCGAAGTGTATGTGTGTTTTAACTGTGAAGGTTATTACAGCAAAGGTAGGTAATCTAGTTTCTTTTTAATAATTGTAATGTACGTAAGAATTCTTTGGTATACTTGTAGTAGAAGGTACAACTTTGACAAAGGGTCGAAGCGTAGATCCATATATTCTCCTATTCTTTAACACACACAATTTATATCAGAAATAATAGTAGACCCAGCAATAGGTATCTTTGGCATTATACGCAATGTTGTCACTGTGAGATACTCTATAATGAATAGTTTATTCTTTACATTTGACAAAAACTATTGTTCTACTCCTATTTTCGTTGTGTCTTTCAGAATTTATAATACTTTTAGAGTTGAAACTCTTGTTAATTTGCCGTAGCACTCAATACTTCTCAGCAGTCTTGCAGCCTCCTGTACATACTTATCAGCAGGCAAAACCTCTATGTTACCTGTTTAATTTCATATGAATTAATAACTCATGTTTTGCTATGGCTATTCCAGGCTCTGTACTTAGCTCTTGGGTAGGAATCTTTCTCACTGTCAATATTTCCCTCAGGCCAATATTTTTATATGAGTGCAGTACTGAATATTAAGGGTAATTCCCAACTATATAGTCAAAATCTCAATTGGTATTGTGGGTCCATTCTCTCCTTGTTTAAGGGATGTTTAATAAATGTATGTCCTCCAATCGTCATTGTCAGATATTGGGAATGGACCTGTTCGTGGTCGAGATGAGCCCAAACTTCAAGATTTTCTCCTTTTCTTGCAGAGGAGTACACTCTGATGCCAGCGAAGAGTCCAGGACCTGGGGAGGCACGTCTTGAGAATCAGAGACAAACTCCACCAAACTCCAGCAGGTCGAAAGCAGGTCCATTTGCAGGTCATGGCAGGCACAAAGTAGCAGGTCAGCTGGGTAGTTTAATAGAGGCCTCTGCAGCTTGTTATGCCCCTGCAGATCACACAAGAGGTCAGACAACTGTTAGCCAAACCTTACAAGAGTGACCCTTGGAGTCACTCTTGTTAGTCTGGGATGAAGGTAAGATGGTCCAGTCTTCCTTCTCAGACAGCAAGGCATTCTGCAGCAGCTGGGAAACCTCATGGCAGGTCCAGAAGTGTTCTGAAGAGTTGTTACGAGGGTCCAATATTTACACCCAGTGCCAGCCTTTGTGTATGAGGGACACCCTGTACTACTTCTACATTTAGTTCTGAAAGTGTCAGGTACCTTTGTGAATGCTCAGGGCAAGCCCTCTGACATGCAAGTCGTGCAGGGCACAGCTCAACCTCCTGCCAGGCTGGCAGGATGGCTCATCCTCCCCACACCTAGCTCCATTGTGACACTATCTGGGAGGAATACATAAACCCCAGCAGCAGAGCCATTTACAATCATGTGACACAATCAGAAGGAACAAAGGGTTAGGACAATGAAAACATCAATATTACAAAAGTGGCATTTTCAGAATTGTGACTTAAAATCTAACTTTATCATTAATGAGGCATTTAAATTACAATTCATTTGAGTGTAAACAGTATATTCCTATCTGCTCCAACCCAAAGCTAGTCATTATTAAAAGTAATACGGTAACCAGTGTAAGCAAATGGGAGACGTATTCCTTACCACTGCGAAAAATGACTTTAGGATTTTTTCTCTGCCAGAACATTTACAATCTAAGTACACATTTTCTGCATTTTAAATCAAATTCAACCTGACCTAGGAGCTACCTTAGGAGTGACTTAATAATATTAAAAAGGAGGGTGCAAGCCTGCGAAAAGGTTTATTTTGCTATTTTGAAATGGTGGTTTAAAACTCACTAAAGTCTGTAGTGGCAGTCCTGAGACTGGTTTCAAAGTGCTATCGTAGTGGGTGGCATCATGAGTGCCACAGGTCCACTAGAAGCATTCATTTTTCAGGCCATAGGTACATGTATTGTCATATAATATAACTAGTAAATTAAAGGTGCTAACCAGGTGTAGGCTAATTTTGCCATGTTTTAAGGAGAGAGCACAAGCACTTTAGCACTGGTTAGCAGTGGCAATGTCAGCAAAAGTAAATCCAGCAAAACTCAGAGGGGTGAAGGCAAAAGATTTGGAGATAACCCTGCAGAGAGGGCCAGGTCCAACAGTCATCTTTTAAGTTCTAGGCATACTGGGTTCCTCTTGGATGGCGCTAGTCTATTTCTTTAGTTGACAAAATATTCAGATTTTTGGATTCACAAAAATGTGTAAAGAAATTGTTCTGTGCTCTTAAAGTGCCTACATGTTATTCAATAAACAGACAGTCCTCTATTTTAAATGTCATCCTATGTTAGTATTTTTGATGATACATTCACCACCAACAATTGTTGAAATGCTTTGTTCTTGATAGTTTCTGAATTCATATTTTTTGGGCAATTTTGGAGGGATGAGCCCTTTGTTATAGTAATTCAAGACTCCTTTGTTTTTGGGTTTGGTACTGTGTTCTCTCTGGTCTGAATGATAAGGTTTATTGTTCAGGATTACATTATTTGCTATATAAAAAAAAGTTTGCTGTATGGGGATTCACTGTCCAATGTGGTGCATCTGATGTCAGCCATCAATTCACAATGTGCAGTCTGTTGCACATTATCATATTTTCACCAAACTTCATCATTTCTTAGTATATAATCTTGTTTATCTCTTTCTATTTCTTCTTTAGGTGTTTTCACCCTCTTCCTTGACAAATCACTACAGAGTCTTTCTTCAGTATGTTTTATAATTCAGTCCACTTTTTAAGTCTTTCTTGACACCATTAATCAATAATTTAAGCTTATTGTTCTCTTTGGTTTGCTTACCATTTTTCAGTCATATTGCATGTGGACCCTATTTGTAACTCAGACACACTGGGTTTCGCAGTGCACACTTAACTCAGTGTACCTGATGCAGACTGAGACAGTGCACACAATTACACTTAAACATGCTCTTTTCTAGGCACACGTTAGCACTATCACAGATCATGCCTGCTCTGAAAAAAATACATCATTGAATGAAACCCATAGGCTCAAATGACGGGTCAGTCCTTAACTATACGTGATCTGGCCTTGGTTTGAAGACCCCATACAGATGGATGCAGTCTATAAGGTCTAGATCTAGATGCCTGGTAGGTCCTTCGGACTACTGTGATTCCTTCCTAACTATCACCCTGGGGGGTGAATTGACTTTGAGCCACCATCTATGTGGTACACAATCAGTCCACTTTCTGACGGTGTCTTGCAGTGGTGTAGCTAGACATTAAACTGCCTGTGGTGATTCCTGTGTTTGCCGCCCGGCAACAGCTGTATTGAAGAGCGGGGTGGATAGGGTTTGCTGGCAGATTTCTCGGATTGTTTCCACCTGCGACAGCCTCACTGAAGGGAGAGGGGGCGATTGCTGCCAATAGAGAGCAGGTAAGAGCTGGGGGCAGGCCGTTTTCTCCAAAACTCATGCCACCCAAGACGGACCATCCCCTCACTACTTCTCCTTGCTACATAATTGGTGTCTTGCCATTGTGGCCATTTCTATAATATGATACATGCACAATGGCCCCCTCCTTGCTACACCACTGATGTCTTGCCCTTGCGGCCATATCTTTAATATGGTACATGCGCAATGGCTAAGTGTTCCTTCATTGGCTTGTGATTGTGCTGGCTCACATAAGTCTTCTTGTCTCTATGGGGGGAAAAGTTTTGAGTATCCACCGGATTGGTCCAGCTTCTAAATATATTTTCAGAATAGTAGTATTCCACTATTTTGTAGGTTCCTTTTCTAAGGCTTTCTCCATAGCCTTGAAAGCACTTTCTGCACGTTAAACCACCAATCATTGCATTGCTAGGTGGGGTCCTTTTTTCAAACATTTGATTGACCCATACTCCACTACATTTTCTGTGTTCTGCCACTTCCTATTGTGCAACTGGTAGATAAGTTTCTGTTTATTAAAACAACGTTTCTGACTGAATAAAGCACTGTTTCCTTTATTCTACACAGGGTTGAATACAGCAGGATCTTTAGGAATTAAGGGCCAGTACTTTTGCAACTGTGAAAGATTTTTAAGAACTGACCTATGTTCTAAAAGGTAAGTTCCTAAACAGCCTAATCATAGTGGGTCTCAAGCTGACCTACCTCATGAATAATAATGAAGGAGGTTGAAAGTTGCTACCTCTATGATTGAAGGTTATCACAGACATGGTGGCCTCCTTGGTCCGGCAAACCACCACATATGTGATTGCCTTTCAATATAGTAAAACATTTTTTTTAAATGCAGCCTTTTTTTGTTTAAGTCAAATTTTTACTTGATTTGTTGGCCCACAAAAGGATTGTGTCAGAGGGACAGAAGTGCAAAGGTAACTCTCAATCGCTGTTTTTAACTTTATTCTGTCAAAAAAAGATTGAATTCGTCAAAACATTGAATAACAACATGATGGAACATGATTCAGTATGCTTTTCCTAAGATTAAGAAAGACTTATGTTTTGAAACTGCCATTTTGTAATCAAGCATAACCGATGTAAGAGTCACACATTTCCTGCATATACACGAGTGTAATAAATGTGCCTGATGTTTGCAATAAGGATACTACATTGCGGGCTGGTTTAGCCCTATTGCTTTTCGTTTTTATAATTTTTTTCTTTTTATGAGGTGCAATTTCGTTTATATTCTTTATTTTTTATGTATTTGTGTATTTGTATAGCTCTCTAATTTCTAAGGACACAAAATCTAAAGAGTGTTTTACACCTTTCCCTCAGTTTTGTCCTTCTTGTATTTCGCATTCCTTTTCTTCTAATTGACTTTCTGGTATCAGCTTGTCTTGCTTTGAATGAAATGTATTTTGATTTGGGTTTTTTTTGCCTTAAAAAATAAATACATAAATAAAGTAAATTAATTGATTAAAAAAAAGAATACCAACATGATGGACACAATTCTGTGTGCGTTTTCCATGATTAAGAAAGACTGGTTTCTTGAAACAGTTTAATGAAGCATAAACTAAGTAAGAGCCACACATTTATTTCTTATACACGTGCGTAATACATGTGCATGATGTATGCAATATGAGCATACATATACTCATGCAGAGTCTGAACTACTGTGCTAAAGCTGACATACGTGGGTAAGTGTCACAGCAGTGGGTAAAGACACACGGCGCAGGTGATTATGTATAATATAATGTATTTTACCTAATGAACTAATTTACACATCGAGCCACTTCATATATGTTTTGCAGAATGGTCCTTAAAATGCACTGCTCATACGGTCTTTATTATATTCTGCATGCTAAAAGGTGTCCTGTAAGTGAAATATACTACTTATGAATACATTTGGAATTGGTGTATCATCTTATACATAATGCATGCATAACAAAATATTTAACGAGAAAAACAGATTCAAACGAGTGCCAAGTAAAAGCTGGGAATCGCTTAGTCAAATGTTGTGCGATTTGCAATGTTTTTCGCCATTCTGGTTTTTCCACAATCACAAATTCAAAATGGTCCCAGGAATATATTTGAATATCAAGCAACAATCACATGCCTTGCATTCTCTAACAATAAACCAGAGATTCTTTCTGCCAGTGGAAATTCAGTCACTTTATAATTGCATTTGTGGGGCCAAGTGCATTTTAACCTTTTTCCTCCATACATAAAAATCTCAACTCCTGCAACTGTATGACACTTGGTGCTGTGTAAATGTCATTGAAGTCAAGTTTGCACACTAATTTCAACATTTCCAAGCACTAGCTAGGAGAGTAAATGTGGTGGGAAATTCTTGGGGTGTCATCTGAACACCAACAAAGTTGCAACTTTGTGAGTGCTCAATTCCTTTGAAATGGCAATCCTACACTTCGCTTGGGGACGGCGATGTGGCTGAACCTGACCAATAATTTAGAAAACCACACAAATAGCTGTGTTCCCCTAGGAATCTTTCATTTATTAATTCATACATGGCTGAAATGTTCATGAAATGAAAGAGAAATCAACACCCATGATGTTTGATGCTCTATATTCAAGTTTACAAGTATCATTACTAAAAGGTCAAAGGGTCGTAAAAGTAGTCAAAATACAAACAAATGCAGGTGCGCCAAGTGAAGGCACAGTGCAAGTGCAATGAAGTGAGCTACACAAAAACATATATCAGACTGACAATATTTACAATATGTACAATATTGAACAATAATTTAGTACAGAAGAAAGCCATTTCGACTGGGCTATTTCTTGTACACTGTTGCAAAATCCCAATCTGTGAAGCAGGATCTCATACATATTCACAAACTTAGATACTCCCAAAGTATGTGAATCAGGCCCATTATGTGTACATCATGCATGATTAATTTCTTCATGTATGTGAATTAGTGAAATGATCTAACATGTGTTTTAAGGTAAATGGAATTTAAGTTTGGCATGAGTTACTTTGTTTCTGCAAGACCTTTGGAAATCACTCTGATAGATATTTCTGATTATTCAGTATTTAAGTAAGGCTTCATAGAGCTTTACATTGTAACATTTTACAGTGCCTGTCATTTAAATGTCACCAAATACTGACTATCAGAAACAATAATATGTGCACACTACAAACGTGTTGCAATCACGAATTTATGTTAATTGGAGCAAAACAAAACACCATGTGGTGGAAAGAAGGTTGCAAAACATCTTGATCATCAAATATGCATCTGCTAATAGGTCGAATTTCGTACCATATACGGATGGAATTTGTTGTCAAAGCAGAAGTAAATCCTAATTGGGGTTTCAATATCCCCATGTGGGATTAATTAAATCACTTACAAATACAGTGATGTAACCTCGTTATATGAGAATAAAGAATAATATAGCCATGGCAACGTAGTGAATGCAGAGTTATCACTTCATCACTGTCTCATAAGTAAGATAAATCCTGTAAGAATGGTTTCAATGGCAACCTAATGCAAACCAGATTTTACACAAAAATGTATGCTCAGTGCTCTTGAATGAAAAGAGAGTTAGATTTCAATAGATCCCCTTGAATTTATGTATGTCGTCAGAGAACTGTTACATAGCAACAGCATATTATTTATAAAAATAACATCTATTTCTATGCATTTATTATTATAGCTTAATAAATTATGGCTTTTTACATCTTGTCAGTAGTCTTGTGCATTCCAATACTTTTAATGCCATCGTGATTATATTATCTACATTTGAATCTATTCAGGAGACCTAGCGTTCCTGTGGCAAATACAAATAATGAGTCTCAGGGCATTAAATACTCAATATAACATAATATTTAGCTAATGCCTTCAAATCAATTGTAGATTGTGTATAAGCCATGCAAACTTGGGTAGGGAATCAGACACAACATTTGTAAATCTTCACAGTACATGCTTTTGATATTTCTGACTTCAGTTTTGTGGATTTCTGGTTGAGATGTGTATTTTATTCCTACTAAATATAAAGAGGAGGATGTTTAAGTGATTGAATGTGCCAGCTCGAATGGGAGCTCTGTGTGAGAAGAATGTTATTATCGGTAATCAGGATGGTGTGACCGTCATTTAACTGACTAGGTATTCAGAAATGGACTATAGTTGGCTAAGTATTTGATTATAGGTTATTATTTCTGCACATTCCACCAAGGCCACCATAACTTTACTTTGTAGGAAAATATATCAGTTATCCAATTTAAAATCAAGCTCTTAAGGCATACTTTAATGAGGTTCTTCAAGGCAATGTTTGGAATTCATAAAAAGGCCTTTACTTGGAAAGACCGGACAGGTGCAAACACTGAACAACAACTTGTTTCATGTATGCAGGGAATTGTCCTTTCCATATGTGAGACACTCTCTTCTTAGTCTGAAAGTGTTTACTGCTCGTGAGCAAGGACTATTGTAGTGAGTTTCGACGACCCCAAAACTATTTCTAATGTTTATGCAAAGTCACTAGGGATGGAGAAGTTTCCTTAACAAATATGATCTTCATGCTCATCAAACATACTAATTCACAACACATCTCTTGTTATTTATAGTTTTGGGAAGCACAGTCTTAAAGTAATTCTCGCCATTGATGCATTTATCTCAAAGTCAATAACACCTGTTTTCTCTAAGTTTAATGGGCACTCGATACTCCAATATAGATAGATGTATGGTTTGCAAATATGACTCAACCACCACCTAAAAGTTGATACCACATGTCGCCTTTGTTGAAAATATTAATATATTCACCTCAATTCGACCTGCATATGTTACTCTAATAACCAAACAAGTAAATAGAGTGTAAGAAGACACTGTGGGGGAAAAATAGGTAGAATGCCTTCCTATGAAACTAGGTGTGGGGGTGAGGTTTGATTCTAATGGAGAAAAAAACCTCTGAATACCAACATTAGTCAGAGCAGTTTGACCGCATCCGGGAGAGTGATAACAACCTTTTCCTGATTTATGTTTTTGTCAGAATCGGTGCCCTCTGTGAAAATAACCAGCCAGTGAAATGGATGGATTGCACAGTATTTGCAATCTCTCTCAGTTCATATTGCGAATATATAGATAACATGGTACTTCACATACCTTCTTCAACTCTTAACTGCCTTGTGTCGCATATCACTTCTGCTGCTGCTGCCCATAGAACAGTCAGTTAACCAAAGCGAGGTGTCGGCCTATACTTCTGAGTTAGTATCAATTTATTGTTTGCACTTTCTGTAGTAAAACATGTAAGTGACACTTTCACAGTCCTACATTACAGACATAATATTGTGTGTACACTTGTATTTATACACTTCCTTCAAGTTTGCAAATTTACAAAATTTATGGTCCATTGTTTCCACCATGACAACCCCTCTAATTTGCATGCTTTTCCATGTGTTATACCTTTTGGATATCAATCTTCCTCAGCTACTCCAAATCAAGTGTGGCAATTTGCCATTAGTTGATATCTTAACTCTATCCCAGTTAACCGTTTTGAGCAGCATCAACACGATTTAATAGTGACCCCATGAAAGGAAATTCCTTTCTTTGCATGTTCATCTCCCATTTTTGGACTGATGCTGTTGGTATTATGACTCTGAGAGTGCACTGAGGCCTGCTAAGGGGACCTCACAGTGCCAGTGTTCTGACCAATACAACAGATATATTTAATTGGATACATCGAATTGGCAAGTAGTAACTTATATGTCCCCGGGTACCAAGGGCATGTAAGGCAGAGTGTCCAGCCAGGGGCTGCAGAACTGTTTGTTCCACCCTGGATGTGACAAAGGACAAAATGAAACCCAGCCTGCCACAACAAACTGAAAGAGCAGTGCCTGCACTGCTAGTTCGCCTTTGCCATTACTATTAATAACAAAGCCACCACTTCCCTTAACAATTTATGTAAGTCTCCCCTAATTAAAGCCTATAGATCCTATAGCATGGAGCTATATACTATTAGGTAGGACATGTTTTTTGTTTACATGTCTTAGCAGCAACACTTCCAAATTGTCATTTTGCTGTGGAAAGGTAAGTTGCTCATTTGGCTAACACAGTGTTACCAGCCGGCACCCCAGCCTGGCTAACCTCTGAATGGTTTTACCTAACAGGGTTGTGTATGGTATCACATAAAAAATGGCATTAAATCTGGCCTGATGCCCAAGTCAAATTTGAAGTCACCATTATGATTTATCAACTTTAGAAAGTTGTCACTCTGCACTCCAGCTAGTCCAGGAATGTCCCAAAGGCCCTAGAATACAGACAGAATTATGGCCACCTGGAGAGACATCTGAATGACTCCCAGGACAAGGAACAAAGGCAGTTGCTGCAGAGTGAGGTGTTACCTACTCTCCCAGGATGGCCACGCAGGGTGTTTGCCCAAAAGGCGATCTTCAAAGGGTAAGCCATCCTTGAAGGGCCACCAGCAACAATACCCTAGAGGAGGACGCCTATTGTTCCTGCAGATAATTTGGAGACAGAGCCAGTGAGGGAAACCTGTCCCCAAACTGCACTATCTTGAAAGTGACAAGAATGAGTCACTCTGTGATAGCCAGATGCCACACATCACAAGAAACACGCAACTACGTAGGTGAGGGTCTAATAGTCCCTTGGTTAGTAGCCATGTGGTCTCTGAGGGCACCTCTGGCACCCTGCCCCTCCGATCACACTAGAATCAAATAAAGAAATAAAGAATGACCGCCTTGCTGCCCTTAAGCCACATGAAGAGATGCTGCATGACTGAGAGGGCTGCACCTGCTGCACTTTTGGGCTAGTAAAGTTTTGACTGTGCCTGCGGATCCGGGCTCTGCAAAAAATTGTTTTCCTGCAGTTATACACAGTAGTGACTCCAAGGATCAGTTGGCTGATCCCCTGGAACCAGCTCCAGGGACACAAGAGCTGACGAAACCCAAATCGACAAGTTGCTAATACCCGTAGATATTTTGTCACTACCATTCGTCAGGCATCCAAGATGAGAAATCCAAGATAGGCAAAAGATACAACTGTATGTGCCAGACTCAAGAGTGCATTCAGAGTCTGGATACTTTGTCCTCAAGGGATACTTGCTCCCACCAAGAAATTCTGCTTTGAAAGCTGTGCCTCGAGAACAAAGAGGACGTCGTGGCACCACCGAGTTCCATGGACAACGTCACCTTCCATCACCTGTGGACCAAGCATTGTTTGAGAATCCTATGGCTTTATCCTCAGCATCAGGACCACTACATTGCTGTCTACTGCAGTTGTCCTGTAAAGTTTAGAACTTGCTTTAAAAATGCTCTGGTGGCCAGGTAACTGTCCAAAGTTTCATCGCTGGCCATCTAGACCTTTTCCCTGCTGGATTTAGTCACCCAACCCAGGCCACAGTACTTGCACTAATGCTTTCAGACTTTTCAAAAGTTTGCAAGCCTTTTGATGACTAATGCTTGTTTACGGTTGCATTTAAAAGTGATAAAATGTTATAAAAACTGTAGCTCCGGAACTCTCTGGTGGATTTTGATGCTCAAGGTCTCTACAAATTCATAAAAAGACACTCTATTTTTTATAAATTGTTGTTGTGTCACTTTTTTAGTGTGTGACTTCCGTATTCCATTATTTGGTGCTGTTAAATGTTTCACACAAAGGGCTCGATTCCGAGTTTGGCGCTCTGTGGAGCGCCAAACCTGGGGTGACGAAGCGGTGTTGGTGGGGCACTGTCATTTCGACCACCGCATTCTGACTCTGGTGAGCGGACCACCATTAGACCACAGCAAACAGCTCGGTATTCACAATGCCTTGGCAGCGGTCTGAGGATTGCAATAGGCTAGCTGTGCCGCTCTGGCACCACCAAGCATATTACGACTTTCCTCACTGCTATGCTTTTCATGGCTTTGAGTATGCCATGAAAAGGGCGGCAGTAAGGAAACTAAGGGGGCCCTAGAGGCCCCCCTATTGCCTCAGGGCCTGGGGATGCCCCCCTGTGTTCATGCACCCCAGTTCCTGCGCGGCATTGACTACAGAGTCCATGCTGTGTAGGAACTTGCTTTAGCATGCCCTCAGCACAGCGGCTCTAAGGCTCACATATGAGCCTTTGAACTGCACCACAGTTGTACCACAAAGCACTGCCCACAAGACACAGAGCAATTTCACAATCTGGCTGGAGGGCAGTGGTTGACTTTAGCGGTTCAGCATTGGGGCGCTGGCATGGCGGCCTGCTACCACACCACCAAAGTTGTACTTAGGCCCTAAGTTCCTTTGTCAAGCCTTCCTGCTCACAACCACAGCTGTCAAGGGTTGCGCTGAGGTTAAGTACACAATACCCAATATGGTATTTGCAAGTGTACTCTATGATAAGATCCCACAGTCATATCACACAGTACACCCAAATCTTCACATTGGTGCCTAGCGGTAGGATCCAGAACTTGTGTTTAGATGCACTAAACAACTAGTACGTTGGTAACCACTGACAAGAGACTTCATGAAAAAGTTTACAGAGTTGGCAAGTTCTGAAGTTCCAAAGGTACCTGTTCTCTAGAAGAAAATTTAAAAAGTAAAAAACATTTTTATCTACAAGTCTTCAATGATAAGAGTCATAAAGAGGGCATAATAACATAACATAACTTTTGGATAGGCAAGATAGTCCATCACAAGCACAGCTAGGCAATGAGAGAAACCAGGAATCCATAACTGGGAAGACCCCTAGGAAATGAATGAATGAATCAATCAATCAATCATATAATTTGTAAAGCGCACTATTCACCCGTGAGGGTCTCAAGGCGCTGGGGTGGAGAATGCTGCTACTGCTCGAAAAGCCAGGTCTTGAGGAGTTTTCTGAAGGTCAGCAGGTCTTGGGTCTGCCGTAGGTGGATGGGGAGGGTGTTCCAGGTCTTTGCGGCGAGGTGGGAGAACGATCTGCCGGCTGAGGTCGCTCTTCGGAAGCGGGGCACTGTAGCGAGGGTGAGGTCGGTGGAGCGGAGCTGGCGGGTGAGGGTGTAGAAGCTGAGTCATCTGTTGAGGTACGTTGGTTCAGTGTTGTGGAGTGCCTTGTGTGCGTGGGTGAGAAGCTTGAAGGTTATCCTCTTGTTGACCGGGAGCCAGTGCAGGTCTCTCAGGTGAGGTGTGATGTGGCTGCAGCGAGGGATGTCGAGGATCAGGCGTGCCGAGGCGTTCTGGATGCATTGGAGCCGTCTCATGAGTTTGGCCGAGGCTCCTACGTAGAGGGCGTTTCCATAGTCCAACCTACTGCTGACAAGGGCCTGGGTGACTGTTCTTCTCGTTTCAGTGGAGATCCACGTGTAGATCCTACGGAGCATGCAGAGGGTGTTGATGCAGGAGGAGGAGACGGCGTTGACCTGTTTAGTCATGGAGAGGGTGGAGTTGAGTATGACCCCTAGGTTGCGTGTGTGGTCCGTGGGTGTTGAAGCAGTTCCCAGTGCGGTCGGCCACCAGGAGTCGTTCCAGGCCGAAGGGTTGGATCCGAGGATGAGGACCTCCGTCTTGTCCGAGTTCAGCTTCAGTTGGCTGTTCCTCATCCATTCAGCAACGGCCTTCATTCCTTCGTGAAGGTTGGTTTTGGCGGTGTGGGGGTCCTTGGTGAGGGAGAGTATCAGCTGGGTGTCATCAGCGTAGGAGAGGATGTTAAGGTTGTGCCGATGGGCGACGTGGGTGAGCGGTGCCTTGTAGATGTTAAACAGAGTTGGGCTGAGGGATGAGCCCTCGGGTACTCCGCAGATGATCTCCGTGGCTTCAGAGCAGAAGGGGGGAAGGCGGACGCTCTGTGTTCTGCTGGAGAGGAAGGAGGTGTTCCAGTCCAGGGCCTTCTCTTGGATCCTAGCATTGTGGAGGCGTGTTCGTAGTGGTGGTGACAGACCGTGTCGAAGGCAGCTGACAGGTCCAGGAGGATGAGGGCCGCCGTTTCTCCGTTGTCCAGCTGGGACTTGATGTCATAGTGGCGGCAATGAGGGCAGTCCTGGTGCTGTGGTTGCTGTGGAACCCTGACTGGCAAGGGTCCCAGATGTTGTTCTCCTCGAGGTAGCGGGTCAGTTGTTCGTTGACGGTCTTCTCAATGACCTTTGCCGGGAACGGGAGCAGGGAGATGGGCCGGAGGTTCTTGAGGTCCTTGGGGTCCTCCTTGGGTTTCTTGAGTAAGGCGTTGATCGCGGCGTGCTTCCAGCTCTCCGGGAAGGTTGCTGTCTCGAAGGAGATGTTGATGACTTTCTGGAGATGGGGTGCGATGGATCTGACGGAGATCCGGAGTGGATGGTGTTCATGATTTTGATGGTGTCATCGTCATTGATGTTGGTCCAGTAGAGCAGGCGGTTGGTGCGGATGGTGGTCGTGGGGGCGGAGGTCTCAGTGGTTGTCGGGGCGGTCGTGGCATTGAAACTGTTGTGGATGTCTGTGATCTTGCGGTGGAAGAAGGTGGCCAGCGAGTCGCACAGGTCTTGCGAGGGTGGGACGTCGTTGGTGTTGGAGCTGGGGTTGGGGAGTTCCTTCACGATGTTGAAGAGCTCTTTGCTGTTGTGCGCGTTGTTGTCTAGGTGGTCTCTGAAGGAGGCCCTTTTGGCAGATCTGATGAGGTGATGGTGTCTGCAGATGGCAGAACTGGGCACAGGAAGGAAAAACAAGTTTAGTCAAGAAAACAAGTACAGGCACAGAGGAATAAAAACAAGTCCCGGCAAAAAAGCAAGTTAGGCACAGGAGAATAAAAACAAGTCTGGGCAAGAAAGCAAGTACAGGCACATGGGACTAAAAACAAGTCTGAGCAAGAAAGCAAGTACAGGCACAGGGGAATAAATACAAGTCTGGGCAAGAAAGCAAGTACAGGCACAGGGGAATAAAAACAAGTCTGGGCAAGAAAGCAAGTTAGGCACAGGGGAAAAATACAAGATTAGGCAAAAACAATGCA
This sequence comes from Lissotriton vulgaris, assembly GCF_964263255.1. Taxonomy (NCBI): domain Eukaryota; kingdom Metazoa; phylum Chordata; class Amphibia; order Caudata; family Salamandridae; genus Lissotriton; species Lissotriton vulgaris. The sequence continues at coordinate 243,368,064 of NC_141696.1, read as the reverse complement.
GGCAGAGCCATGCAGCAGCGTGGGTATCGACCTGCCTGCAAGCAGGGTCATAGTCACTGACGTAAAAGATAACATATCTGATATGGGGCTTTAATCCACAACAGGTAGGGTTCCAAACCATTGTTGCAGAAATCAGAGTGTCATGCTACCATATTAATTGCTTTCTCCATCCTTAAAGTATTTCTTAATTCAAAATATTGTAACTTTACCTGCAATTTGAATGAGGAATTAATGTTGACTCTATTAGCCCATAGATTGATCTCCCCAAGATCTTGTAGGGACTTCTTAACATAGTTGAGCCATGGATAGATTGTGCATTATTAGATTCAAGGCAGCTTTCCACAATATCCTTCATGAACTTTAACACTGGTACATACCATAATTCAGCACATAACAGGTTTGATGCCAATGCCAGCAAGTCCTCTTAAAACCCTAGGCCACACTCATTATGGGTTATAACATCCGTTGTGGATTTCGGGAGACCTAAAAGTCTGGCTAGAAAATTATTTTCAACTATTTGTAAGCCCTTCTCAGAGGCAAATCCACCCCACTCCATAAGCAGCTACAGTTCCATTAGTCAGCAGTCTGTCCCAATCCAAATTTGCAGAGTTTGAATCTTCATAATGGGTATACCTCATACATTAAAGTTTCTAAAACTGGTATTTCTGGAACCACTAATCAAGACATATGATTTTTTAAAGTTAACCTTGAGTTTCAAATCAATCATAAAAGAATAAAGATCATCCAATAGAGTTTGCAAACCATTTGCGTTGAGAGATAACAGCACTGCATTGTACACGTAAACAATGACATGGGTGGGTCGCTCATCAATTTTAGGTATGTCAGAGGTTAGTGTCTTTAAGAATGCATCCAGTGCATTAAAATGAAATATGCTGCCAATACGCAGCCTTGTCTGACTCCCCTTGTAAAGTGAATAGGAGACATCAGGTCGCCCAGCTGAGTATATCGAACCCTCATTGTGGTATTTTGATGCAACCTTTTCAAAGTAAAAAATAAGGGGAGGATCAAAACCTACTTGCTCCATAATATCCTCTAAATTGTCTCTATCCACTAGGTCAAATGCCGAGGAGAGGTCCATAAAGGCAATTTGCATGGCCCTTCCCCTGAATGTATTTGCCCAGTATAAGAGACAAATTTGGGGCATGTTCAGTAGTGCCCATACATATCCTGATGGAACTTAGATTGGGCCAATGAGAAAAAGGCTCCATTCCCCACCCAGTCTTCAAACGTCCCTAAAATCACCCTACCAACATTTTTTACGGAGCAATCAATTAGGGAGATCGGAAGATAATTTGACGGGTCATTCTTGTTGCCTTTTGTATATATGGGTATGGTCACAGACTTCAACCAGGAGTCTGGTGGACCTGTAATGACTATGGCTTTAAAACATTGGTAATTATAGGTGCCCATAAATCAAAGTTACATTTAAAGAATTCTACTGGGACCCATAAATAATTCATTTATAGAGGAACTCAAGAAAGCCCTCATAGTTGGGAGGAATCCAGGAGCTCACCCTCACTGACAGTGGGGAAGAGGGGGTGATGCAGATTTTCAGGAACTAGATGGGGACAATGAGAGTGGAGTCCCCACAATTCATTTAAGGGTGAACTCCCTGTTTTGGAGTGAAAGGAACTCTACCTCAGTGAGGAGAGCACGCTCAACCTCCTTGAGATCCAGGAGAATAACCTGGCCCTGGAAGCGAAGAAACTGACCCTAGAAGAAGGGAGGGTCAAGCTAGGGATGATACCTCAAAATTATGGTGGTAGTAATAGAGAAGCAGAGGTAATCACAGGTTGGGCCTATGATACCTGGTTACCCAAGGGTGTTGTTTCAAAATACTCAAAAAGGGATGACATAGATAAGTGGCTAGCATCCTATGAGAAAGCTCTTAGGATAAGAAGGAGCGACCCTTGACCTTGCCACCAGGTAGGTCGCCCCCTCAGCCACCACATGGTCCTCCTGTGTGATGCTAACCCTGCTGCTGCCACTCGCTGTGCCCCGGTTCGTATTGGGTGTCCCCCGCGTTAATTTCATTTCTGTTCATTTTGGTTTTTATTTTGTTTGACTGTGTGCCCATTGTGTGCCTGTCTTTGTGCCTGCCCCGCCGTATTTTGTGCCCGTATTTTGTGCCCTTTGGCCTTCTGTGCCTCCCGCCCGCATTCCCCCTCGCTCTCTCCCGCCGCTGCGTCCCCTGCGGCCCGCCCCCCTGGTTCCCCATTCGCCGCCCACTCCCGCCTCCCAGCTGCTCCTCCCTCCCTCTTCCCCTCATATGGAGTCCGCACAGTGGTAAAGGGAGCGACCCTTGACCCTGTCACCAGGTTGGTCGCCCCCTCAGCCACCACACGGTCCTCCTGTGTGATGCTACCCCTGCTGCTGCCACTCGCTGTGCCCCGGTTCGTACTGGGTGTCCCCCGCGTTAATTTCATTTCTGTTCTTTTTGTTTTTTATTTTGTTTGACTGTGTGCCCATTGTTGTTGCCTTTCTATGTGCCTGCCCCGCCGTATTTTGTGCCCTTTTGACTTCTGTGCCAACCCCCGCTCCCCCCTCGCTCTTTCCCGCCGTTGCATCCCCTGCGGCCCCGCCCCCCTGGTTCCCCATTCGCCGCTCCGCTCCCGCCTCCCAGCTGCTCCTCCCTCCCTCTTCCCCTCATATGGAGGCCGCATGGTGGTAAAGGGAGTGACCCCTGACCCTGTCACCAGGTAGGTCGCCCCCTCAGCCACCACATGGTCCTCCTGTGTGATGCTACCCCTGCTGCTGCCACTCGCTGTGTCCTGGTTCATACTGGGTGTCCCCCCGCGTTAATTTCATTTCTGTTCAATTTGTTTTTTATTTTGTTGGACTGTGTGCCCATTGTTGTTGCCTATCTTTGTGCCTGCCCCGCCATATTTTGTGCTTGTATTTTGTGCCCTTTTGCCTTCAAGTCAAGTCAAGTCAAGTCAGAAATTTATATAGCGCGCTACATACCCATAGGGTCTCAAGGCGCTTGAGGAAGGGGGGAAATTACTTGTCGAATATCCAAGTTTTAAGTTGCTTTCTGAATGCTAGGTGGTTCTGAGTAAGCCGAAGGTGAGTGGGGAGAGAGTTCCAGGTTTTGGCTGCCAGGTAGGAGAAGGATCTACCTCCCATGGTGGCTTTGTTGATGCGGGGAACAGTGGCCAGGGCTTGGTTGGAGGATCGTAGATTACGGGATGGGGTGTAGAAGGACAAGCGTGTGTTGAGGCATTCGGGTCCAAGTTCGTAAAGTGCTTTGTGTGCGTGGGTTAATAGGCGGAAGGTAATTCTCTTATTTACGGGGAGCCAGTGGAGGTTTTTCAGGTGATCAGAGATGTGTTCTTTACGCGGGATATCAAGTATGAGCCTGGCTGAGGCGTTCTGGATGCGTTGGAGTTTTTTCTGGAGTTTTGCGGTGGTACCGGCGTATAGGGTGTTTCCGTAGTCCAGGCGACTCGTGACAAGTGCGTGAGTGACCGTTTTTCTAGTTTCGGTGGGGATCCAGCGAAAAGTTTTTTTGAGCATGCGAAGAATGTTGAAGCAGGATGATGAGACAGAGTTGACTTGTCTGGTCATTGAGAGTGAGGAGTCCAGGATGACGCCCAGGTTCCGTGCGTGGTCCGTCGGGGTGGGAGCTTTTCCAAGGGCCTCTGGCCACCAAGAGTCGTCCCAGGCGGAGGGGGATGTACCTAAGATTAGGACTTCTGTTTTGTCTGAGTTCAGTTTCAGACGGCTGTGCTTCATCCAATCGGCTACTTCTTTCATTCCTTCGTGTAAGTTGTTTTTGGCGGTGTTGGGGTTCTTGGTGAGTGAGAGGATCAGTTGGGTGTCATCAGCGTAGGAGATGATGTTGAGATTGTGTTGGCGAACGATGGCTGCGAGGGGGCTCATGTATACGTTGAAGAGGGTGGGGCTGAGTGATGATCCTTGCGGCACGCCGCAGATGACTTCAGAGGCCTCTGATTTGAATGGAGGGAGTCGGACTCTCTGAGTTCTTCCGGTGAGGAAAGAGGTGATCCATTCCAGAGCTTTTCCTTGGATTCCGATGTCACTGAGGCGCTGTAATAGGGTGCTATGGCAGACTGTGTAGAAGGCTGCGGAGAGGTCAAGAAGGATGAGGGCGACTGTTTCTCCATTATCCAGTAGGGTTCGAATGTCGTCTGTTGCAGCGATGAGTGCGGTCTCAGTACTGTGTTTGGCTCGGAATCCGGACTGTGATGGGTCGAGGGATTTGTTGCTTTCGAGAAAGGCAGCAAGCTGGTTGTTGACAGCTTTCTCGATGACTTTGGCCGGGAAAGGGAGGAGCGAGATGGGGCGGTAGTTTTTGAGTTCGGTGGGGTCAGCTGTGGGTTTCTTCAGAAGGGCGCTGAGTTCTGCGTGTTTCCAGCTTTCCGGGAAGGTGGCGGAGTTGAGGGAGCAGTTGATGACGTCTCGGAGGCGTGGTGCTATGATGGAGTCTGCTTTGTTGAAGATGTGGTGAGGGCATGGGTCAGTTGGGGATCCTGAGTGGATGGAGTTCATCAGGCGGATGGTGTCTTCAGTGGAGATTGGGTTCCAGTCGCTGAGGATGTTCAAGGGGGGAGGAGGTCCTGCAGAAGGTTGGGTGGGTAGGTCTTCGGGTTGGTTGTCGAAGCTGTTGTGGATGTCTGCAATTTTGTTGTGGAAAAAGGAGGCTAGGGAGTCGCAGAGGGCTTGAGAGGGGGTGATGTCGTTGGAGTTGGCTGATGGGTTGGTGAATTCTTTGACGATGTTGAATAACTCCTTGCTATTGTGGGCGTTGTTATCTAGTCGGTCTTTGAAGGCGGCTTTCTTGGCAGATCGGATTAGTTGGTGGTGTATGCGGGTGGCGTTTTTGAAGGCGTCTTTGGTGTTGGAGTTTGGGTCTTTTTTCCAAGCTTTCTCGAGGGAGCGACAGAGTTTCTTGGATTTCTTAAGATCATCGTTGAACCAGGAGGCCTTCTTGCTGCTTAGTTTGTGTTGATGTTTTTTCAACGGTGCTAGGATGTCGGCGCTATTGGATAGCCATTGGGTGAAGTTAATGGCTGCTTGGTCGGGGTTTGAGGAGTGGACAGGAGGGATTTGGAGGAGCGATGAAGAGATCTGGTCGATGGTGAGTTTGTTCCAATTTCTACGCAGGGTGGGTTGAGGGTGGTAGTGGATTGTGGGCTTATTATAGAGAAAGTGAACGCAGCTGTGGTCCGTCCAGTGAAGAGCTGTGGTGTGGCTGAAGGAGACATATTTGCTGGAGGTGAAGATAGGGTCGAGTGTGTGACCTGCAATGTGGGTGGGGGAAGTGACAAGTTGTTTAAGTGCGAGGTTTGCGAGGTTGTCCAGAAGGGTGGTGGCGCCCGCTCCCCCCTCGCTCTCTCCTACCGCTACGTCCCCTGCGGCCCCACCCCCCTGGTTCCCCATTCGCGGCCAAGCTGCCGGCTCCCAGCTGCTTCTCCCTCCTTCTTCCCCTCATGGAGGCCGCGCAATGGTAAAGGGAGCGACCCTTGACCCTGTCACCAGGTAGGTCGTCCCCTCAGCCTCCACACGGTCCTCTTGTGTGACGCTACCCCTGCTGCTGCCACTCGCTGTGCCCCGGTTCGTACTGGGTGTCCCCCCATGTTAATTTCATTTCTGTTCATTTTGTTTTTTATTTTGTTTGACTGTGTGCCCATTGTTGTTGCCTGTCTTTGTGCCTGCCCCGCAGTCGCGGCCGGTAGTGGGAGTACCGGCCAGGAGGTGATGTGGGGAGGGGGAGGGGCAGGGTGGGGGGGTAGTAATGTATCGATTACGGACTTTAACAGGTAAGTAAACATATATAAAAATAAAATGAATTTCGTTTCATGCACTGCATCACCAAATGCGATGCATTGAGCGCAACAACATTAGTTTTATGTATTTATATGTTTACTTACCTGTTAAAGTCCGTAATCCATACATTACTACCCCCCACCCTGCCCCTCCCCCTCCCCACGTCACTGACCGGCCGGTACTACCACTACCGGCCAAGGCTACTGCCCCGCCGTATTTTGTGCCCGTATTTTGTGCCCTTTTGCCTTCTGTGCCACCCGCCCGCTCCCCCCACGCTCTCTCCCACCACTGCGTCCCCTGCGGCCCAGCACCCCTGGTTCCCCATTCGCCTCCCTGCTCCCGCCTCCAATCTGCTCCTCCCTCCCTCTTCATCTCATATGGAGGCCGCGCAGCGGCCGCACCTAAGGCAAGCCTGTCTGCGATCGTCCGCACCTGGACCGCGCCCAGCGCCAGGACCCCTGGCCCCCGCCGAAGCCAGGAAACCCGACTGAGATACGACAACGCTGCCCTCCACGCACTCAACACCGGCCGACCATCGGCTTGCTACCGAGCCACCCCGAAGCGCATCCATGGACCCTTCACCTGCCAAGCCTGCAAATTCACCTGCCGATACGGGCCCAAGTGCATTTCTGGAAGTCACTGCCGTTAAATGTCATGAGTCGTGTCACACTGCTTAAAATGATTGTCTTACCTAAGTTATTGTACTATTTCTCTAACCTCCCAGTTTACGTCCCTGCCAGGCATTTCTGTAAACTGGAATGTATGTCCCGAGACCTTATATGGAACAAAGGCAGACCCAGGGTTGCATTGTGGAAATTATATGCTCCCACCCCCCAGGGCGGACTAGCTGTCCCCAATTTAGAACTGTACTACATAGCAGCTCAGCTGCAGTGGGTGATGAAGAGGCTCTATGGCACTTTTCTGGATGATACGGCGACCTTGCAGCAACCGTGATCCAACGCTCAGATCACTCCTTTATTCCATCTGGCTGCCAGGCTCCCCCGTCCACTATAGCTACATCTGAGTATAGCGCATAGATGTTACAAAAGAAGCCTATATCTTACCCTTGAGACGCTCCCATATGGCCCGATATTGCCGCTCTTGGGGATGCCCAAAAGGACTACGGATACTCCTGAAGTCGTTCTTCAGGACCTGGCACGCTGTAGGTATAGAAACTTTGGGTGACCTTTAAAAAGACAGCGCCCTCCTAACATTCGAGGCACTAGCGGAGGACACTGACTTACCTGCTGGACAATTTCACCTACATGCCTCTCTCATATGAGCCCTTTCGTTGTTTTGGGGAGATTTGGCGACTGAGCCACCGACACACCTGTTACTGCAGTATTTACACGTAATGGGGGCAGGATCACACAAAGTACACTGGCTGGTGATGGCCTTGCTCACACAGACGCTGAAACCAATGCTGGCACTTCGTGCCCACTGGGAAGCTGACAGAGGCCGACTCTGGATGGACAAGAAATGGGCCACCATCTTAGCTGGTGCTACTTATATACCAAGAAGCTCTAAGTTCAGGTTTATATAAACCTATATAATACAATGGGCGTATCTTTCTCCAGACAAAACAAACAGATATTTCAATATTGCTACATCTGAATGCCCGCGCTGCCGGAAGCTTGATGTAGATCTGTTCCACATGCTGTGGTCCTGCGTCTTCCTCCACCTTTACTGACGAGCCGTTGCTCGTCAGTAAAGGTGCTCACTTAAGGTATGGGCACAAGTGGAGAGCACTGCACTGCACAGGGAGGAAACGGCGGGGCTCCGCAAATACCCCATAGTGCAGCACTGGGACACCATACTCACAGCGTTCCATAGTGGAACCACTGGGGAAGATGGAGACGCCCAACCATCAGTCACATAGTATACCTGCTAAAGGCCTCTGGAGGCGGGGAACTAGAAGATAGTGGCGAGCGTACACATCCCATTGACTGTCGCCTGGCAGAGTGGGTCTGCTGCAGCAAATCCCTGCCCCCCTCTGTTCAGGCACCTCCCTCTCGACACTAGCCCCCAACACCTAGATGAGTCAGAGTTTCACCCTAGTGTATTGGCATTCCGTGACTTCCACACTACACAGACCCACGCCCAGTACAGTAAAAGCTATCCCGATTGATTTTTGATAGCAGCCTTTTTAACATGTTGTTTGAAATTGTTCTTATAAAATTGTATATTCTGTTGGTGTGAGTAAGCTTCTCCGTGTTCCTTTTCTTTGGGACAAATCCACTCGTCGGCCTAGTGCGTTAGCCATATGAATCTGTCTCCACCATCTGTTCAGATTGTGGTGGTTAGCATGTACTGACTTCACTGATACCAACGTTGCTGTCAAATGATATTGGCGACTTCCTTCCCCTCTCTGGCCAAATCCTCTCTACAACGCTGAATGGACACAGCGTAGCAGTGAGGGGGACAGACAATTGCACAACTGTTCTGAGAAGCGATTTGTTAGTGACAAGTTGGTGTGTCATCACACCTGGAAGAACACTGTTATATTATGAGTCGTTGCTTTATGATAGCATTGTTGAGATGTTGTAATGTACTGATGGAACAACACTTCTGACATTTTTGTTTTGTAATGTGTTATATGATTACGGACTAATGTGGAAAATAATAAGGAAAAAAATAGAAACCAATAAAGAAATTTAACAAACAAAAAAAATAAAGATGTGGCTACCATTGGGCTACCCACAAATAGGAAAATTGGTATGGGGATAGGTTTTCTCTTCATGGTTCTTTTCTTAATTGTCTGCAGGAACAAAAGGCATCCTGCTCAGGGGTGTTGTCGCAGTAGCCCTTCCGAAGGAAGCTTCTCCTTTTAAGCTTGCCCTGTGGGCTAACACCCTGCATGGCCTTCCTGGAAGAGGAGGTAACATCTTAATCTTCAGAAACTGCCTTTGTTCCTTGGACTGGGAGTTGTTAACATGTCTCCCCAGGTGGGCCGAAAGCTGTTCATGTTCCAGGGTTTTTGTGAGGCCGCTGAACTAGCTGGAGTGCAGAGTGGCAACTTTCTAAGGTTGCTTAACTTTAATGGTGAAATTAAATTCGACCTAGGCAACGAGTTGGGGTTAATGCCATGACTAATTTGATACCTTACATGACCCTGTTAGGTAGTCCTATTCAGAAGGCTGCCAGACAGTAACCCTATGTGATCCAAAGGGGCTCCTAACCTATCCACAGCAAATCAACAGTTTGGAAGTGTTGCTGCTAAGACATATAAGAAATATATATTTTACTTAATATGCAGATCCCTTCCCTTAGAAAAGACTTACATATTTTAGTTTAGGGAAGTAGTGTCTTTCTCATTAGTTGGAATGTCAAAGTCGAACTAGAAGTGCAAACACTGCCCTTCCAGTCTGCAGTTTCAGGCTAGGATCCATGTTGTCCTTTTTCACACTCAGGGTTGCACAAACAGAGCTGCAGCCCTGGGTGGGCACTCTGCCTTAAATTCCCTTTGTACCTTTGCTACCATATAATAGAGACTTGTAAGAATGTCAGTACTTGCCAATTTGGTGTATCCAATTAAATGTATCTCTTGCATTTGGTTAGAACACTTGCACTGAGGTCTGTTTACAGTGGCAGCTGCCAGAGAATGGTGTGGAGGGGCAGGGGTACGGGAGGGGATTTTTTTAAAACACTTACCTTTGCATGACTGCTGTCTCTTCTCAGCTTCGGTCCCTGTTCAAGGCCACCTTTTTCTCAGCTTCAGTCACAGAAGCACACAGGCTCCCCATGGCCAATTAGAATGTTGCAATGTATCATCGTGATTGGTCTGACCGCCTTGGTTCAGCACTCAGATGGGGACATGGAGGCTGTGCATGTTCCCCCCCAGGCTGTGTATTACAGCTTGGTGGGGATCATGCAAAGAGCACATGACTGTTTGTCCGGGCCAAGACGGCCGGCCAAACCATCATCAAACTTAGAGTACGCATGAACCACTCCTTCCAGGCTCTGACACCAGCCCCTTCCCACCCTAACCCAACCTGTAGCAAAAAATAAAATGGTAATAAGAAGGTTATTATCAGTTTATTTTTCCTGCTCCAAGGGTAGTGGGGTGACAATCCTGCGCCTTAGCGGAGGAGCCACCCCTGTCTGGTTAGCACGCCTCAGTGCCCTCTCAATGTTGAAAAACCAGCAGTATCAGCCCAAAAATGTGGGAGTGAGCATGCAATAAGAGGCAATTCGTTACACATGAGACAAATCATTATGACAGGCTTTGGTATCAAATCCCATGCCTTACATTGAGACACCCAGGCCTATGAGGAACACTTGAAAAAAGTACTTGTTAGCAGGTGTGACTGATTGGGGCTTATATTTCCAAGTACACTCTAAGGTGCCTAACTCAGTGGGCTCTTGACTCCTGCTGTAATCTTTAGAGTCAATTTGTTTTGGGTCATCATCTTTTAAAACATACATTTATAGTTGATTGTCAGACTTTGATCCTCATAACTCCACCGCTTTTCACTCCACCCCTTTTCTGATGTCTACCTTTACAGGATCCTGGAGCCACGTTTTATTTCTGCAGCAGTAGACAGATGTTACTGCTGTATTCAATGTCAAGCCTATATTTAACATGTAATCCTATATAAAAATATAAAATGTTACCTAGTTAACTCGAGGCTGGTATTTTAATAGAGAAAGTATCCGACTGTGAATTTATTGATGCCTATATGTATGGACATACTTTCTGTTAATTAAATAGTTTAAGTCTAAAGTAACTTATGTTACTGCTGTATTCAATGTCAAGCCTATATTTAACATGTAATCCTATATAAAAATATAAAATGTTACCTAGTTAACTCGAGGCTGGTATTTTAATAGAGAAAGTATCCGACTGTGAATTTATTGATGCCTATATTTATGGACATACTTTCTGTTAATTAAATAGTTTAAGTCCAAAGTCTAAATTGTTTGGGCGGTAAACAGGGGTGGCCACATGAGTGAGGAGCTATTTAGTCCAATCTAACGAGAAGCAGCATCATGAAGGTTAACACAAGACAAGTTAGCTGCTTCTGGCATCATCAGTTCTGTTTTTCCCCAAGTTGGCTTGTCACAAAAACAGATCATTTAAGGATAAAACTAAAGCATTCTGCAGAGTTTAGCAAACTGCCATTTTTGACAGACAAACATTAGCTCACAAGTTAAACATGTAAACACGCTTTCTGAAAACATTTCAATTCTGGCTGCGTGCCCCCATATTATCAAGTTGCACAATTTATACAAGGTTCCTCATTAGGGAGAAATCCTTCCTTGCTTAATCATTCACTTAATTTATGACTGCAGATTGGATAAATTGAGTGAAAAGGCTAAATGTACATTAGGACAATTATTTAAAATGATGGCAATCTCTTCATTTAGTCCCTAAAACGATTTCAGATGTGAGACAATTTAGTTATACATGTATTTAGTTATTACCGTGATGGTTAAAAGGACTGATTAAGATGCTGCATTGAAGGAACTGTCACCCAGGAACGTTAATTTATTTATATAGCGTGTTTAATGTTATTTATGTTCAGTTTGCTAAAAACAGAGGCAGATGCCGGAATAACTGGTTCCAAAATACTGGGGACATATATTTCCAGGTATTTTTGTGACCAGTGAAGAATTTTACAAACCAATGGATGTAGAAATAGGAATGGTTCATAAAATTCGGAATCATAATTGGTCACAATCCAATCTATCTCATGAATAGTAATACGTCGAAGACTGTTATTCACATGGACTGGAGGCTGTTACAGGGATGGATATAGCAATCCACCATTTCTATGACTGCATTTAAATAAAGCTAGATTTTAAGTGCAACCCTTTATTTGAAAGGAAAGGCAATTCTTTTAAAAAGACAGCTCTTTTTTGTTTGTTTGAGAGGGCCACTGCCTATTCCTAAACAAACAATGTATTAACACAAAGAAGAATAGGTTACCACCTCCTTTGATAATGGTATTTGGAAGGGATGTCTACAACACACTCCTTTGAGATACCAAATTGCTATTCACTCACAAGCCCATATTAATAGTTAGGAACACCTTTCCAACTCCTAAATTCAGATTAGTACCTCTGAAAGGGAATGTTCACACTTGCAAATGATTGAAGTGTTTGCAATCATAAACATTATTAGTGTGTCTGGTCCTTAGATCAATAGCTCCTTAGATCAATAGGAAGCAGAAATAGCCACAAAAATATGAGAGCTGTCACAAACTATTATATTATGCACATCAGTGTATTCATCTGTTTGCTTAATGTGAAAAATGTGGTGTCTAAAATTAAGATGGAAATTAACCTAAAAAATGTGCTTTGTTAACTGCTGCCATTGAGGAAACTTGAAGGATAAATGGGCCCTAGGAATATCTGGTCATGAGTCCTAATTTGTCAACTAATTAGTTCAATGCACATTATGATTAACATTTTTAGTATTTGAAATCCCAAATTATACTTTCAATCAATCTTAGTCATTATTAGGAGCTTCAAAGTTCAAAGGTGATTAGAACTGAGAGCATGAAATGGTAATCCATTTACCAACCCTGTACTCAATTCTTAAACTGCAATTTGTAGTACATAAAGCAATTCTCCAACAGTACTACTCATGTACTAAAAATAGCAGCATACACACTTATAGTTGGGGATCTCTGCCTCTCTCTCTCTCTCTCTCTCTAGCTCTCTCTTTCGCTCTCTCGCTCTCTCGTTCTCTCTCTCTCTATATGCATATATATATATATATATTTATGTATATATATGTATTTACTGAAAAAGCAAAGGTTAGAGAGACGTTAAACATAGATTCACGTTTTACCCACATAAAACCATTAAACCATAGAAATTCAGCAATTATACTTACCTTACGAAACTACAACTTGTGGTTTAAACTTACTTAATTTGCCCACATAATAGTAATAGGACACCACAACCCACTTCCGTAGTAAAGACAGTTTATTTTAAATAAACAAAATTCATAAAAATTTACAATGGCGATTAATCTTATTGTCAAAAAGAATTAAAAAGCATGTACAAACATGCAAACATATAGGCAGTAAAATCAATTCGTACTCCGTCGTTGACCGTGACCCGGATATGATCATTGCACGAGCAAGCCTCCACACGCAGATCGGTTTCTAATAACCAGTTCTGGCACATTTATCCTCGTCAGCCAGCAACATAAGAACCAACAAAAATATATGTTTGGAGCAACGGACAAGTCGGACTAGAGCTAAACGCACCATTGCCAGTTCGAAATAGTGGAGGCTAAGCATATTTGTTTCGTATTTACGTAATCCCTCTGTTCCTCTCGAAAACGTTATCAGGAGCGTGTCTCTTCACCGAACCTACATTTTTTCACGAACACAGTTTACCATCCGAATATTTCTCCCTCGAGAAAATCTACAAAGAATATTTTGTGTCCATTTATGAGTTATTGACGCTGAACTATTGACACGCACCAACCGTAAATATCGTAGTAATTGCCTTATCTGAGAAGTCGTGCCAATGATGCAGTTTGTGTGCATGTACTAGTTTGCAAGAACCTGAGAGTTTGTTTGTCTTGAAAAAGGCGCTGGTCGCCGAAACGCGCGTCGACAACATTTTTTTAATTTACTCAGGAACTGAAATTATGTTTTTATGAATTTGTAATTGTTGTGTATTATTGTTTTCATTATAATTGATTTTACTGCCTATATGTTTGCATGTCTGTACATGCTTTTTAATTCTTTTTGACAATAAGAATAATCGCCATTGTAAATTTTTATGAATTTTGTTTATTTAAAATAAACTGTCTTTACTACGGAAGTGGGTTGTGGTGTCCTATTACTATTATGTGGGCAAAGTTTGTTTGTCACTGCCTGGGTTGATACCTGCAAAGTGCCTTTTCCCTGACCTAGGGGTGATCACTATTTTCATTACAGGGAACCCTTGTTTTTCACAAGTATTAATCTTACTTAATGGCATAAAGTTATAGTTTCTTCAGCTAATTATAACTATAACCAGAAAGAACTATAACAGCTGAATGTCTATGGTTTTGTGTGGGTAAAACGTGAACCTAACTATAAGTCTATGAAACCTTTGATTTTTCAGGGACATTTGTATGTGTTTTAATGTAGAGGTATATATAATTGGATTCACTGGTACCCAAGGGTACCCAAATATCCATGGAGAATCTATGTCCGTAGATATAACAAGTTTTATTTCTTTAATAACTCTAAAACCACTGAACAGATTTACAGAAAATTGCAAAACATACTCTTTGTGGCCCACGAGCTAGCTTTCTACCAAATCTGGTGTAAATCTGTTTAGCGGTTCCGCCTATAGAGCTTTCTAAAAATTGCGAAACCCCTGTAGACATGCATGGCGAAAAATTGTTTTGGAACCCCCTTTTTCTCGCCCCCCAATTAACAAATCACCCCAAAACTTTCCAAGCAGTACTTGACAAAGTAGAACACTTTGTGGCGGAAAGTTTGTGAAGATTTGCCAAACAGCACCAACGTTTTTAGCAAAACAAAAAATGCTTTGTCTATGGGAAAGGTTGGTCCTAACTATAACTGCAGACTTGCTCCCCTTTCTCCACCACTCTGCAAACATGACTACTAGTTAAAACACTATATAAATTCACTTAAAAAACCAAAGGTTACAGATACAAAGTGAGGAAATAGAATTTAAAAAAACCTTAGAAATTCACTGAAAAAAACAAAGGTTAGAGGGATGTTATACTTAGGTTCAGATTTGAATCATACAAAACCATAGAAATGCAGCAGTTATAGTTACCTGAGTTAACTAAAAGTTATGCCCCCATTATGCACTGCTTATGATCTCACAAATTACATCACTCATGACATGGTCAGTGACATCATTCATGATATCACTGATGACATCTCAAATGACATCACTGATTACATCATCCAGCGAGTGTAAGTGTTTTCTAAGAATTACAAAGCAATACAAAAGTTTAATTTGTATATTAGGTGTACTACTAATGAGTGATAATACTTTTAATCCCGACCACCACCGCACCTCCCCCATGGGTTTGGGAACTCGTAATCAGGCCCTTAGTGTCTACTATATTTGTTGTGCTTATCCATTTGTTTCATTGGCTTAGAATATAGCTGTTGCCCCGGTTCCTTGTTTAGCTGCTGGTGCTTCCATTTTTCTCTCGCAGACTTACAATTTAATTTGCTCAATAATTTGCTTTCCTTATGGGTATCAATTCCTCACAACAATGTATATTAGTATAAACTCCTGTCTGTGTAGCACAAAAAGTTGCTTTTTTTCTGAGACTGTCTCATTCGTTATAACCTGTCTGTGTTGAAGGAATGCTTCGGCAATATTTGTATTGTTAATATCTATGACTGTCACGGATTCTCACTCTTACCTCAGGGAGACTCCTGTTTGGAACTTCTGATCTGTCCATTCGGTTCTCACATCTTAAGGAAGATCCAGATGTGATCCGTTCTCGAGTGTTTGTCTTCAAAGCATTGCAATGTGGTCCAACTATGGGGGCGTGTACTTTCAACTGGTTTCAGCATGGGAGATGGACCCAGCCTCCCTATATTTCCTCTTTCAACAAAGTCCATTGCATTCCGGAAGAATAGAGCAACAAATATTTTTATTGTGTAACCACCGAGAACCAATGTTCATATATATATACACGCGTAGCAGCCTATCTAGCAAAATAAAACATTTGGAACCCTACCTTCGATTTGCGGTGTCGTCTTTCGGGTGAAGCAGTGGTAGCCGGAAGTGGTGAAGGATTTATATATATGTGTGTATATATATATATATATCACTTAAAAAACCAAAGGTTTCAGGCCTTATATAGTTAGGAATTAGCATTTAAAAAACCATTGAAATTGCTCCTATATAGTTAGTTGTACTAACTATATTTCGCGCACCCGCAATACACTGCTGATGATGTCACATATTTCATCATTCAAGACATGGTCAGTGACATCACTGATGACATCACTGATGACGCGCGTACCTCGCGATTTTTTTTATTGATTTTTTTTGCCCTTGGGGGTCCTTTTGGGACCCTCTGAGAAGGGCTAGAGGGTTGGGGGGTCTCTACCCTGCCCCCTTTTCGTGTTTTTCACTCTTGGTTTTGGCTCTCTTGTGCCTCAGTTCTCCTGAAAAACAAGATGGTGGCCAACACTTCCTGGTTTGGAGAGTTTAGAATGTTGACAGTCAACTGCCAGCCAATCAGAAACTTGCTCGCGCACGTAAGGGTACGTGCACGTACGCGTTCGGTACGCGTACTGTACGCGTACTGTACGCGTACGGTGAGCGCATATAGATAAATAATTTGATCAAATTCAATTTTCTCAACAAATACTTGAGGGATTTTCACCAAATATATAAAAGGCACTACTGCATACCTGTCCCTACCATTTTGCCAAGTTTGGTGTAATTCCGTTCAGCCGTTCGGGCTATAGCCGTGTCTAAAGGTCCCATAGAAAATGTCATTTGAAAAATTTCAAATTCAATTTTCTCAAGAACTACTGGAGGGATTTTCACCAAACATAGCAAAGGCACATCTGCATACCAGACCCTACCATTTGGCCAAGTTTGGTGTAATTCCATTCAGCCGTTCGGGCTGTAGCCGTGTCTAAAGGTCCCTATGGAAATTGACATGGGGAAAACACGTTTTGGGACCCCCCTTTCGGACCCCGCTTGACGAATCCCCCCAAACGTTTCAGGGAAGGAGCAGAGCGGACCTGGCCAAAATTCTGGAAAATTACACACAGATTCCTCAATCGGCGCCAACGTTATTCCCAATAGAATGTTGAGCACATATAGACATATAATTTGCTCAAATTCATTTTCTCAACAACTACTGGAGGGATTTTCACCAAATATAGAAAAGGCACTACTGCATACCTGTCCCTACCATTTTGCCAAGTTTGGTGTAATTCCCTCCAGCCGTTCGGGCTGTAGCCGTGTCTAAAGGTTCCATAGAAAATGCCATTTGAAAAATTTGAAATTCAATTTTCTCAAGAGCTACTGGAGGGATTTACACCAAACATACAAAAGGCACTGCTGCATACCAGTCCCTACCATTTTGCCAAATCTGGTATAATTCCGTTCAGCCGTTCGAGCTGTAGCCTTGTCAGAATGTCCCTATGGAAATTAACATGGGGAAAACACGTTTTGGGACCCCCCTTTTTCTCGGCCCCCGCTTGACGAATCCCCCCGAAACTTTCAGGGAAGGAGCGGAGCGCAGGGAGGCAAATTTAAGGAAAATTACAGGCAGATCCCTCAATTGGCGCCAAAGTTATTCCCAATAGAATGTTCGGAATTTCCTATGGTAACTAGGTCCTAACTATATATACCTACTGGCGACCGCCAGTAGGTACTATATATATATCGGACACCGACACAGGAGTTAGTTTTGCCAATCAGCTTATAGGTTTATTAATCCTTTCGCTTGACGCGTTTCGGAACACCTGCCTTGCATCAATAGATGATTAGATAGATAGATAGATAGATAGATAGATAGATAGATAGATATATAGATAGATAGATAGATAGATAGATAGATAGATAGATAGATAGATAGATAGATAGATAGATAGATAGATAGATAGATAGACAGACAAATAGAATTTGTGATTAATGTTATCAACTTTGAAATGCAAGCACTAACCTAATTTAAAATGAATTTAACAGCTGAAATTTAAATATGAAACGTTTTGTTATTGTCAAACACATAACTTTAACCAATTTTATTATCAATACTAAAACTAATATTGGTAATAAGGGTGTTAATCTTTTAAACAAGTAATATTTCAAAATTAAATTAATGCATTGAAAGTATTTTATTATTTAATACATTGTCAATTAAAGGAGGTAATATGCTGCACTACTTGACTTTATTAGTTCCAAAATATTATAAATTATTTTACATTATTTTTCATTCATATTATGCTGTAAAAAATATTGAAATATATTTTGTTTACAAATATAATATACTTTCCCATAGAGAGTTCTCCACCCTGGTGGTAGAGGTTGCCACCAACAGATAAAAAGTTACTTGTAATATCTTTACACTTGTAAATACCTTTGTGGGAAATGTAAATACCTAAAAAGTGGAGAATGAAACCTAGTTGTAGGGTCAGGTCTGCAAGTTAGTCAATGTATTCTTAACTTTGACAATTGGTCTCTGTCTTTGTAGTCATTGCTACCAATTGAATTATCACAAACACGTACACTCCAAGGATTCTGGGTTGCTTCTGAAGAAACTCCAATGTTATTTTTCTCTCCATTATGCACCTCAATCCCTTTCCCTCATGGGCTACCCAATATATATACATTTTCTATTCTCTTCTACTACTACCTGCATACAAAACGTTCTTAATGTGTATTTTGGTTTGCATCTTATAAATACACCTGCATACTTGCAGATGTAAAGATGCAACTTGATTTTGAGGTCTCTAGAATCAGTTATTTGAATTTAAGAACTTAGGCCTTTTTCTGGGTGTCCTAGTCTTGAAGAGGTAAAGATGCATCTCGTCTGGGAAATACCAATAACATGGTGTGACTGCACTATTATTAGTTTTCCTGCTTGGAATGAAGCATCTAGTTTTGTGATCCCAACTAGTGCTTGTTTGCCTCTTTTCAATCATGGACAGTGTCAGTTACTTGAAAATGTGAAAAGGAAAATTATGAGATGTGCCTTTCTTACCAGATAATGTACAGTCCTCCTTATTGAGTCTAAATCGGGATTTCCAAGGAACTGAGAATAAGCCCAGCTAATTGATTTTCAGTGCAGTAGTTGCTCTGGGATAACAATCCAGATAAGGGCCCATGGGTTTTAAAGGTGAATATAAGATCCACGTCCCATACTGCATAACAAAACCAATACCTAAAATGGGGCTTTGTCCTGTAAAAGTCCCTTTTAATAAAAAGTGGGCACAACAATGAAAACCACAATGGAAATTAGTCAATCCAACTCGTCGGTCCACAGCTCAAAGGGAACAGTTTTCATTTCCGTATTGAAAAGATAAATATATAATATTTCTTTCTTTTCTGAGAATATTTCTTGCACTCCAAATTACAGAATACAATTATGCAGACCTTTTTTTGACAATTCCGTTTTTTTTGTTATCTCTGTCCTTGACCATAGTGGTATTAATTAAACTATCCTCCTCTTCTGCTGCTTTAATTGGGAGTCCTGCACGATCAATCAATATCGCCCTCTGCAAGGCACGGCACTTCTTCCTAAAGTTTTACACATTTTATGGGCATCGCAGAGCAGTATTTCTATATTTCGGGAAGTGTTTGGCTGGATGTAAGTAATAATACTACTATCAGCTTTACTGAAGATGTTTGTGAATTAGGGACCGATGTACTAATGTTCCTGTTTGCATTTCTCAATTAGCGACTCCGAAGTAATCGCTATTTAAGAAATGCAAAAGTATATGTACAAAATTTGTAATTCCCTAATAGCGATTCTTACAGATTGGGAATCGCAAATAGGAAATGCCAGTGCATCCCCACCTATGAGCAAAAATAGGAAATGGTTTGCATTTCCTAAATCGCTATTTCCTAATAGGAAATCACAATTTAGGAAATGCAAATCCAGGAGCTCCTCTGGGCTTAAGACCCCACTGGAGGCACCCTGAATTTTCTAGTGCACATGTAAGTGCACATATGCCATAGGGGCATATGTGTGCTTCATGTCACAATACAAAAGCATTTTAATTGCATTTTTTATTTTGCACGTGGTTGGTAATTGCATTTCTCAAAAGCCCAAATTCGCATTTAAGAAATGCTTTGGACATGTGCTTTATGAACTGGAAATAGGCAATCCTTATTTGCAATTTGTAAATTCCAGTCGCAATATGCGATTTCTACCATGTAGAAACCGCACATTGCGACCAGTTTTGGACCTTTGTGCATCTGAAAAGGCCATTTAGCATTTCTTAATGAGCCTAAATAGCAATTCGCCCATTAAGAAATGCTAAATGGCTTCGAACCTCTGGTTAAGAGAGCAACCACAGATTGACATATGGTGCATATCCTGCAAGCTCCCAGAAATCTCAAAAAGAAATAGAAGCAGCGTCAGCAATTATTTTCCATCAGTAAGAAGGTATCCAAATCAAAGATTTCCAATGTTTCTCTACCTTCTCTAAGGAAGGCACCCTGCACTGAAAACTTGTATATTAATGTAAAAGGGTGCAATACTAGACACAGATTCCGACACTTAACGCGTCATGATGACTCTGGGCTTTCTGGGTGTCCCTGAGTTCTTTGAAGTATTGTGGCAGTGCAGCCATTCATTCACCACAACCACTCACATAGCTTATACTTATCATTTCACCTACTTTTCTACATGTGCTGGTTGTACAAATTGGGTAGTAAGGTAACAGTCTATTATAGGTAATGTAATTATTCAGCTTGGTGAATGTAGGGTCCTATTCATATAAGGCTGACTGGCTTGTTTGTAAACATTTATCAATAGGCTATGCTAGGCAGACGATTCTGTCTAAGAAGGCATGTACAGGTGGGACCCAAGAATGTCCACATAAGCATGAACAATTACATATGTAGCATGTCGCTGCTCTGCCTCTAGCATGGTATCGTTACAGCTACCTCTTACATATTTATTTATCATGTCCAAGTAATGTACGCAAATCTCTGTTGCTGTTTGCGTCTGTACTGTAGCCTAACCATTAAGATGACGAGACCCGAGGGAGTGTGCTTCTGCAATGTTATATCCTGATGCAACAGGATCATTTGCATGACTGTTGAACATTTTATGGGATTTTCTTGCCTCTGCACTGAGTCTTGTGCCTCAATATCCCTGTTGGTCGGCTTGGCTCCGCTCAATTGCTGAGTACAATTAGTTCTTTCAACATCAAAAATAGCTCCGATTTTTTTTCTTCCTGCCTTTCTGCACCTTTTTGCCTGTATTCGTGTTCCTCCACAATGTTATTTAGCAGGCTCATTCTTCAGAAACCACAGACTTGGCAATACCTGCATCTTTTTGACTGACATTGTGGGATGCCTGCTAGCAAAGGGACCATCATGTGTCCAGGTGTTTAGCCAGGTAACACTGAGTGGCTGCCATTGAAGCACCACTAAACCCCATCTGTCAGGTTGTTGCAATAAATCCTTCTGATGTGTCCACATGCCAGTTCGTGCTGTGATATGAAAAAAAGTACTTGTACTTAGGAGCAGCAGTCTTAATCTCTCAATGGTGGTGCTAGCTGACGACCAATGAAGTGCGCACAGTTGAATATTTAAGTGCTGTGTAACACCACTGAAGTATAAGCACATCTTGTGAGCTTTGGCTGTCAGCCCAGGGACAAATTCATAAATTCACAGGAAGTGAGTCACCACCAGACTGAATACATGTGACAAATAGATACATCGGTAATCATGGCGATCTTACACAGAATATTCATTGTATTGCCTGCACACAACAAACTTTGAAATATTCTCCTCACTCCACTTTACATCTATTTGCCTTATGGGAAAATAAAGCATTTTGCAATAGAGAAAATGCACAATTACCATTCTAAATATAGACTTGATACCACACTAGTTACGTTATGGACGTTGATCTCATAGCATTGTTAATAGTACAATTAAAAAAGAACGGCTCAGAACACTGATAGCATAGGTAGAAGATATTCACTTGGCTCACACAAAGTCCTATTTATACAGAAAGGAAAATTGATAAAATATTAAACTCATTACTCCATATTATAAATGAAAGAGGATAACCTAAATACAAGTGAGTAACTCTGGCAGCCATGATCTATCTTAGACAAGATGTAAAAAAGGAATATGTGATATTACAACGCAATCATGTTGAAGTGACTGACACGTACAAGTCCAGATGCAAATAAACCCTTTATTTCTTGAGGAGTCCACCCAGTAACGTTCTGCCCCAAACATCTCTTGGAATCAGAACATACAATCAAGTGGAAACATTCTCTACAATACACGAGAATGCCAAGAGACAACCTAGTTGCCAAGCAACACAACACTTCCCCCTCTTTACATTAACAAAAAAAACAATAAAAAAACAATTAACAGAAAAGGAAACTTACTAAAAAGAGAGGAAAGAGAACTAAAGAAAAATTGCATATTATTTTCTTCAACATCTTTAAGCCAAGTAGGAGCTCTTCTTTCATGGGGAAGTTTCTGATTATGGGAAGAAGAACCAGACCTCTCACCTAGATTTGGACAAACCGTGGACCCAGAGCTATCACCCAAAGCTGGATCAGCCAAAGTTGGATCAGACGGAACCACTCCATCCCCCTCCTCAAAAACAAAAGGTTCAACAGAAATATCCTTTGTGAGGTTAGGAGCAAAAAATGAGTAGGAATAGGATGCACCATCCATATCATCCTCTAACCATTCCGAATGTCATGGATTACTTCTGGTTCTCTTAGATTGGAAAGGACGATCAATGGCAACCCTTTTTAAGTTCCAGACTTCACCATTTTTAACTTTCACAGCATTTTGCAAAACTTCAACCACTTCTTTGGGAAATTGTATGTTGCCAAGAATGGTCCACCTGTTTTAGGTTGGATGGACCAGAAACTGTTGCATATTATTTTGGATCCCATCAGCAAAGAGCAGGTCTTAATTGTTGATGAAGGTTCATCATTAGGGGAAATAATGATGAAACAATTTCCTTCTGTATTCAGTAGCAATCTGGATAATTTACGTTGTTTCAAACACTTAATACGTCTTAAAGAGAACGCCACCCCCAAGGTTACTCGTTGTCGCAATGTACCTATCTTGATTAAGGAAGACGTAGCCAAAGAATTTGAAAAACTTGTATCTGCAAAAGTGATAGAGCCCATAGAGGCTTTGGAGTGGATTTCTCCTGTCATTATCGCCAAGCGATCCAATGGGAAAATCCAACTCTGTGTCGATCTTCGCCATCTTAATAACAATATCATAATCGACAGGTTTCCTCTACCCAAGATTAACGAGATGGTAAGTTGCCTCAAGGGAGCGGAGTGGTTTTCCACTATCGACCTCTCATCAGCCTATCATCAAATTTCATTGTCTTAGGATTCTAAACATCTGACATCATTCATAACTCCGTTTGGATGTTATCAATTTGCTAATATGCCTTTTGGCCTTGCCTCGGCGGCAGCTGTATTTCACTGCTTGATGTTTCACTTATTTAATAAGGTGGAGGGTGTAACATTCTTTCAAGACAATATTCTGATTTATGGTGGGGATAAGGAGGAACATGACTCTACACTTATCAAAGTTTTAAACATTTTGGAAAGCAAAGGGCTTACTATCGAATTCTCAAAGTGTAAGTTTGCATGTGAAAGTGTAACATATTTAGGCCATGTCATTGATCGTAATGGTGTCACACCTTACCTCATTTGGTTTCATCAATAGAAAATCGTACGACTCCTACCAGTAAGGACGATGTCAGATCCTCCTTAGGCATGGCGGAGTTCTGTGCCAAATATGTTCCTAATTTTGCATGCAAACTTACACTTTGAGAATTCGATAGTATTAAGGCGATCCCTCAACGGCAACCAATTTCCTGACGTTGATGGCAGGAATCGATCCCCTAAGTAGATTAAACAGAATAGTAGTTATGCTAGAATCAGGAATAAAAATCCAATGTCCCGCAAGGCTCACCGGTAGTATTCTGCGTGGAGAAGGCAACAACGAAGGTACACTCCACGGCAGTTCCAATCGATGAAATGTGACAAAATGCCGAATAAAGATCCTCTGTGGTTCCCTGCACACGTAGGTTCACAGCTCCTCAGGTCCTCATCGCCAGTGAAGTGGCTGACACGAACAAGTCCAGATGCAAATAAATCCTTTATTTCCTGAGGAGTGCTGGTGGACATTACCATATCCAAGTCCACCCAGTAACGTTCTGCCCCAAACATCTCTTGGAATCAGAACATACAATCAAGTGGAAACATTCTCTACAATACACAAGAATGCCAAGAGGCAACCTAGTTGCCAAGCAACACAACTCATTTACATCGCGGTACGTTACATCGCGGTTATTACAACGCAAGTCGTTACAACGACTTGCGCTAGAGGTGCTGGACTTAGGAATAGTATGATTTACTATTCCAACTCCAGTGTGTGTAACAGCAGGGAAGGTGTTGGAATAGTAAATCATACTATTCCTTAGTGTAGAGTGCCATCTAGCGCAAGTCGTTGTAAGAACTTGCGTTGTAATGACCTGATGTAAATGTATCGCAGTGTAACAACCGCATTGTAAAAGTTGTTTGCCGTAAAAAAGATAATTAAATCAACTCGCTTAACCCTAATGTTCAAATTAAGAAGTACTGAAAATCCCCACTATTTTAGGCATCTGACCCTCCCAGAAGCTATATATCCCAGTTACAATTTGCCTTTAAGAAATTAAATTAAATGATATACTCGGAAACAACATTTATCAGCAAAATCTCTGTACTCTTTATTTTTCATAACAGAGATCTCATCTTGTGTAATGGAGTAGCATACATTGTAGTGATTATTAACATTCATAAAGCACTGGAGGAATATCTTGCAAGGAGAAGGTCACACCTGGGTCTCTGCTTTGGTAGAAGGTCCTGTTTAAGCATGTAGTATGTTCTGATGGTTGATACCAATGCCTTCCATGGAATAAAGTATTTTGATTATAAGAAATTGGAATATTAGTTGAGGGGAGTGAGAACAAACCTCAAATAAGAATTACAATCTTTGTCAGGGCAAACCACTAAGGCTGCTGATTAAACATGCACTTTACCCTCTGGTAACTTGGCACAAAGCTGTAAGACATAAACTGTACACAATATAAAGTATTTATGCAGCGTTCAAGCAGAATTAAGGTGAAAATACAACACAAGAAAAATTCCAAACCAATTTAGAAACATACAGAATATTTTAACAAATAAAATGACATCAAAAGAACAAAAATCCAAACAGCAAAACCAGAGATATGACTTTTTAAAGTTGAATTAAAAATAGCACTACAAATAAAAAGTGTCACCAGTGATTATCTTGTCTTGCTAGATCAGGCCAAAGTCAAAAATTAAGGTCTACCATGATACAGCACAGGTAGAGTACAGGGATCAGGTTTGTCCCAGTGGAAAGTTTCCCTTGGAACTTAAACATTTTTCTGGAGAAAACTGGTCATCAGAGAGTTGTGGACGGGGTAACTGCAATTAGAATTCAATCCAGGGTTCGACCGCAGTGAATTCCAACACTGTCATCAACAAAGTCAGGAAAGCTTGCCTGGGAAGGCCTTGATGTCCAGGGTTGCAGTTCAACACTGGTCCAGCTGAAGCCCTCTACATTCGACTTATAAACTTTTCTGAAAGCAGATGTCCTTTAGCAGGGCCAACCCAGCAATTTGATTCCACCTGGTAGTTAGATGTCAATGGCTTTGGCTCAATGCCAGTCCAAGTCTACAGCTTTTGCAGTTTGGATAGGAGGTGTACTCTTTAGCACCAGCCATGTGTCAAAGACCTGAGAGGCATCACTTGGGGATTATAGCTCACTCTAACAGAGTCCAGCACAAGGGTCCAGTTCAGGTCCAACTGGAACTGTCAGCTGGGCAGTTGCAGGAAAAGGTTTTCAGAAGCTTGTTGTGTCCTTGTAGCTCAAACAGGAGGTAAACCAACTGACCTTTGAAGTTGCTTCTAGGGTTTTGAGTTCAAGAAAAGCTGGGGTCAGTCTTCCTTCAGGATTCAGACAGTGGGGTTGACCTTCTCAACTTCACAGGTTTAGGGGGCTCTGAGAGGGGTATTGGGGATGCAACTTTCATGCCTAGTGCCAGCCCATGGGGAAAACACTTTGACGCTGCCTAACCAAAGGGAACATTTTTTCCAGAGGTCACCCTACCTTATTATGCAGCAATTTCTGTGTGGTTTACTGTACGCTATCACATAGTGCCCTTCTCCATCTAAACCCACCATGAAAAACCCTTCTTCCCCTGGTCAGAGCTTCCTGAGCCCACCCAGAAGTGTGGCTATGAACTAAACCAGTTCTGGGGCAGCTAACCCCTCCCATTTGATTTGGAGCCCAGCTGGCCAGAAAGGAAAAGGAAGGCAGGCTGAGGTGCATGCTCCATCTGACAGTGACAAGGTAGGCATCCTTGGAAGATCAGGAAGGGACTTGGCACAGCCCGCAGGCCGCCCTGCTTGAAGAAAAAATACACCTCTCCTCACCCTATACTTTTTTTCTGCTCTCACCACAGGGAAGTCATTCACCAGTCCGGTGACACTGGACACTAGCATAAAGGCACATTTGTCTTAGGTAGGAAAAGAGTAGCTGTCTAAAAGGGTCATTCTCAATACAAAATAAAATAAATAAAATCTGACCTTGATAGTAAGATGCGGTTTTTAGGTTACTATTTAACTATGTGCTAGAATCATGTTTTTAGCTGATGCCAAACCAAAATTAAGCATTATAAGCAGTTTTAATGTAACCACGTATTTCACTATAGGAGAGCATGTCTTGCTACAGTGAAAAGCAACTTTAGATGTTTTTCCACTGCTAGGACATGTAAAACCTTAAATATACATGTCTTATTTTTTAAATGTTATTTTAAATGAAATTGTAGAGCGCTCGATTACTCGAAGGTGTCCTGGCGCTAGCTCATAGGTTTTGACAGGAATGACAGGAAAAGCCATGTTTTCAACTCTTTTCCAAAAGTGAGCAAGTGGGAGGCAGAACGAATATCATAGGGTAGCGAGATCCATGCCTTGGCAGTGCAGGTGATGAAACTTCTGCCTCCCAGGTAGTTCTCTTAAATTTTGGAACAACAAAGGTTTTGGCTCCCAAAGAGTGAAGTGTTCTGTTGGTTTCGTACCATTTAAAATTCTGCCTAAGGTGGGATGGACCTGTCGTGTGAAGCGCCTTAAAGGCTGTACAAAGGACTTTAAATTTGATCCGGTGCCTTACCAGTAGCCAATGGAGTTTTTTATTTCAGTTTTGACCGACATTAAATATAGGCGTACCAGACAGAAGCCTGGCTGAAGCGTTTTGTATAATTTGCAGCTTGTTAAGATGTTGCTGCTGCATATTAAGGTAGAGTCCATTCAAATAGTTCACCTTTGACAGGCCAAGAGAGGTAACAACTGTTTTATAATTCACACGGGCTGAAATGAAGAATCTTTTTAATTGTCCTCAGAATGAGGATGGTAGAGGCAGTAACTGAGTATACCTGGCTATCAAGGGTGAGTTTGTTGTCCATTTAGACACCCAAATCTGTGGCTTTCATCACCGGAGTAGGCAGAGAGCCTAATTTGTCTGGCCACCAGGATGGAGACCAGAAGGAAGATTTGTTTCCAAAAATTATGACTTCTGTTTTTCTGAATTCAATTATAAGCAGTTACTTCTCATCCAATTGCTAATAGCCCTCATGCAATCATAAAATGTGATGCCTGTGTTGGTGTCCTGGTTGGACAATGACACAACTTATTGAATGTTGTCAGCATAAGATGTAAGTGAGAAGCCGAATGATTTTATTGTTGAAGCCAGTGATGACACATATATATTAAACACAGTGGGGCTTAGCCAGGCACCCTGTGGAACCTTGCATAGGTCTGAGAAAGGCTCTGAGTCCAGGGCCACCAATTGTTTTCTTTCTAAAAAAAAAAGGAACAAAACAGGGTTGGTGCTGTACCCAGCACTCGAATCAAGCCCAAGCGGTCCATCAAAGGCGCATGATAGTCTGTATTTAAATGCTGCGGAGAGATCTAACAGCATTAAATACCATCTTCCCTACCCAGTGAGCATTTAGGGCCTACCTTGGGGTGAGCTATACGTATTAATAAAAAGGATGGTTTAGGCCGGGCAAAGGGTTTATTTTGCCAGGTTGAAATGGTAGTAAATATATATCCAGGCTGCAGGTACCTGATTGGCGAAAGGGTTCACAGTGCTATTTTAGTAGGTGGCACAATGTATGCAGCTGCTCACTTAAAGCAGTTACTTTACAGGATCTAGGCACACGTAGTATCATATACTAGGGACTTAGAAGTAAACTGAATGTTCCCGGTAGATGTATGCCAATTTTACCATGTTTCCGAATGATACCACACTGGTTGGCATGAGTAAAGTGTGCAGTGTCTTATGGCCAACAAATCAGCTCAAGTTGAAGAAGGCAATATTTTGAGGTGACATGCAGAAAGGGAAATTTCCAACAATATTCTACTAACTCTTAAATTGTTTAACATTGGAATAGAAAGTAAACCAACCTCAACTAGCTGGAGGGTGATCTGTTTAATTGTGACTGTGCTGTAGATTTGTTTACAGAGCATTAGTTAATACATTTTCTTTCTAATTCATGTAAACATTCTCTCAGCAACTCACAGCTCACAACGATTAGCAAAGAATTTAAGATTGGACTATTGAACACAGCTTGAAGTAGATGATATGAAGAAATGGTGCCTTAATATAGCAACAGTCAGGCTTAGGAATCAATTGCCAAATCCCAAGTGTACGGCAAAGAACTTTAGATCCCACAGCCTCAAGCCATCTGTTTATTGTGATCAAAGGCTTCACCTAAGTAAAAAATTGCATCCATTTTTATCATTATAAACATTGAAAAGAGAACAAGGGCTGGACTGAGAACACAAAGCAGCACTGGCAATTTTATTGGACTGGCCCCCAGAGAGAGGGCAGGCAGGAGAAGGGTGAAAGTGTGAAGCACTGCTGCATAGCTAACCCGGCGCCAACACTGCTGCTTTTGTTACTTGGGGATGATATTGCAGCACTGCTGCAAAACTGGTTTCTAGTAACAAAACCAGCCCCCACTGCTCCAAAACTGGCTCCATCCTTCTAGCCTCTCGGGGAAATGCCTGGTGCCCACTACTGCCCGCCCGTACCTGAAGGGAATGTAACAACAGCCCTTCGGGATGCTGATGGAAACTCTTCAAACCTACTCACTTGATGAGATTTATATTTCAGATTGCTCATCTGTTTCACCAATTACGTATTGAATGCAGCACATGTCCTAATTAGCTGTACAAATACATGCTTGCTAACTTGAACCCTGCCGCAGCCAAAACTACATTGCATCTCTCCCAACCAAACAAAA
This sequence comes from Lissotriton vulgaris, assembly GCF_964263255.1. Classification (NCBI taxonomy): domain Eukaryota; kingdom Metazoa; phylum Chordata; class Amphibia; order Caudata; family Salamandridae; genus Lissotriton; species Lissotriton vulgaris. The sequence goes on along the minus strand of NC_141696.1, from coordinate 243,339,233 downwards.
AAAATATCAGTCTCCTATGTATTAAAGTCCAAAATATCTCTTTGTTTAATTATGACATGATCCGTGGCCTGGGCCTGCACCTGTCTTTGTGCCACAGCGTATGGGATGTGAGAGCAGTGCACAGCCAAATATGAACAAACTGCAGCAGTGATAGAACTAATATTTCATAGCAACTAATGATATATGCACAGTACGGAAAATATTTCAGTGGATGCCAAGAAACATGGAAAATAAGTCATGGGTCCCTATAAAATGTACGTAATGAGAATCCCAAAACACACCTTAATGCTTTATGATTGTCCATTTTAATTACGATTCTTCTCATGAAATCTAAACAAAATCCACACATTCTTATTTCAATCAGTGCTCACTGTTAGCTGCATCATGATAACAGCGGCTCCAAAACAATCTATTTTCTGCACACAAAAATTTGTTTTTAACAAAGCAAATAAGGTTTTTTCCTAAATTGTTAACCACAAAAAAAACATTAGTCACCTGTCTTTAAAAATTGTTTCCAATGAAAAAATACACATTAACTGTCGCAGAATAAACATGCGATTTAAAACATACTTAGTAATGTGTGATTTGGTCCTGTATTTTCATCTCAGGATTCTGGGGGCATTTACAAGCTATTCGGCTTACATCATCCTTGATTATGAGGTCATCAGAACACCTCGAGAATTAAAATTGCCTGATATTGCCCTCCACAATATATCTAGTTTGCTGGGATAACCTGCCCAGCAAAAAAAAATCCAGTCTGAAACCATCAGATGGTTTTAGAAAACATGACCGATGAACAATGGTCAACCTCACAGAAGAGAACACAGACAAAAAACACTTGACAGAGAAGTAACACGAACCAGACTGAACACGAGGGACGGCTAGACAACACCTCGATCACCTCAAACAATAGTGAGCAGCAGCAGTTTTTGAGTTCGAATCTGTAAACTTCTATCAAATAGTAGTTTTGGTTAAAGCACTCACCAGGATTAAACGGTGAGGCTGGAAACAAAAAGTAGGTTAGATAGCAAGTCACCTCACCAAGATGAATCAAGAGAGGAAACACTGCACTGCATTGCATCTAAGTGAGGCGGAGATCACCTCCACTATCTGATGTACCATCTCCGTTGGTGTGATAAAAACATGTGGACATGATCCCATCACCATCTTAGGGCACAGCCCGACTAACTCAACAGTACTAGTAACTCCAGTATTAGTTGCAATGCCACCACAACAAAAGAAAGAGAAACACATGTTCCTCTTAGAGTGTGGGGGATATCATGCTGTTGTCCTCTGAGCATATGTAGTTGTGATGTTATGGGAAGGACCCTAGCACCCTGGAGCATTTACATGCCCTGGGCATTGAACATCACTTGCTGGTAACTGGTGGACATAAAACAGGCGACATGAACAGGCACTGTCGTGATGGACAGAGGGTCTACACGGCCAGATGTTGCTATGGCTAGCAACATATGTTATGGAAACAATATGTATAGCTATCTGAGGGTGTGATGGAAATTCAGATGGTGCATAGTTCATGCTAGGAGACACAAAAGCATAGTCAACACATGTATCCTAGCCAATGAAAAGACTAGGGGGCATATTATCAAGGACCGGTGTTAAAATTATCGCCGTTTTATTGGCAGGAAACTGCAGATAAAATGGCGATAATGGGCTTGTTAATACGCCCTTGTTAATTCCCATAGAAGCCCATTTTAACATCAGAACATGGGCTTCTATGGGAATTAACAAGGGCATATTATCAAGCCCAATATCGCTGTTTTATCGGCAGTTTCCTGCCGATAAAATGTCGATAATTTTAACACCGGTCCTTGATAATATGCCCCTAGTATTCTCTGCTGTTTGGCCAAGAGGAATGGAGAATCGTGCATTCAAAATTGGCCCTATTTTACTAATGAGTGAAGACCCTTTAAAAAAAGTGATCCAACCAATTGAAAAGTATAATATATTCTGCTGTTCGACCAGGACAAGGGGAATTCCACGTTCAAAATTTTACTCCTTGAATCAACCTAACAGAACCAAGGGGCATATGTGCGAGCCCCTATTGCCCCCAAAACGTCACTTTTATCGACGTTATGGTGGCGATAGGGGCTGCGCCTTATGTAGAAGGCAGCGTTGAGCCACTTGACGTAGCTTAACGCTGCCTTGTGCATAAGGCCCCCTTTCAAGCTATACTAAGCCTGAAAGGTGTGGGCAGTGGGTGTTGCGGTGGGCGTTCCACCCCAAACCCCATTTATTTTGACGCTGCCCCCTATGTACAAGGGTGGAGTGCATAGGAGGCAGCGCCAAAATTGAGACCAGGTAAATCCTGGTCTTAAGTTGGCGAAATGAGGAGAAATGCATTATTTCTACTCGTTTTTGCTTTTTCCATGTGTGCTGCCTTGTGTTGCACACATGGAAAAAGCAAAATTCCATGGTTTGTTTATGTACAGGAAGGTGTTCCTTCCTGTACATAAACCTTTTAAAAAAATGCCTTGATATCACTTTCATGTGTGCTGCATGAAGCAGCACACATGAAAGTGACAGAATGACATTTTAGGATTGTTTATGTGCAGGAAGGGAAGGGACACCTTACTACCCATAAACAGTCCTCCCCTGCACTGTGGTGCAAGGGTGTAATGCAAGGGGTGCCTGCGTTGGCGCTAAGTTGCTAAACTGAGCGCCAACGCAGGGAAAAACGCAAGGCTGCACCACATTCTTGTAAATATGATGCAGCTTTGCGTTTCAGAAGTGGCGGAGCGCTGCCTTAAGCCAAGGATGCTAACACCGCGCTCCGCCACTTCCTTGTACACATCCCCCCAAGAGTCCAAGGTGATGCTCTATGCAAATACTAATATACCATGATTTGTTTGATAAATATACTTCTCCGTTTTTTCAAACTATGTTGTACAACCCAGTGGAACTTAGTAAAGAGAACAGCACGACTTAATATCCAGAATGGGTACATTATGTGTTCTGTTGTGGTATGAAGAATTTCTTCAGCAACAGCTTCTGACAAGAGGGGAACCAAAGTCTATCCCTCAGATGGATAATTTATTTACATTACTAAAAAGGAAGGATGTCAAACCATGCAAACATTCATTTACTTTCTGAGTTTGTCTTACGTTATCCAGCATTTCACCACAACATCATAATGAGTGGCATATCATGTTAACTTCACCAGACACCTGAGAAATATGGCAGAATACCAAAGTTTGTCACTGGTGCAATATTTGTAAATATATCAACATTTTCCAAAGTAGTAGCTGTAAATCTCGCTAGACGCAGCTTGTTTCAGAAACACGATACTTTAATAATAATTCTCAAACTTTAAATAGCCTAAGTTCAGTCATCTGTCTGGCCTCTAGAATAACATATTTTTGTCAGTATAACTATCTGTTGCAACATTTTTCTCTGATCTTATTTCTTACAGAATCCATTAGGAAAAGAGAGTCACACAGCGTTATCTGTGAAATGGGTACACTGTGAGCACAGTCTGTACTCGGTTGCTCCAGAACTGACATAACTAAACAAATATTTACTATGCCAATTACTGTTTTAATGTGTAAGAAATTGTTAACCGTGCCTCCATTTGAAATGAGGACAGTGAACTTAAAAAGCACTTTAGGTTTTTTGTGTCTCCCCATAACAACACTTGAGTCAAAGGACAGGCTCAATTAAAAAAAAAATGTTAAGGAAGAAAATAAAGCAAACAACCTGCTAAAAACAAACTGTTGTTCGCAATTTCAACAGAGACCCACAGACCGCTGACATTAATGGTAAAATGCCAAGCACCTGATTCTACGAGGTTGCAGAAGGTGGGTGTATGCAATTGGATTTTCATTTAGGGTGAGCGACTTCATGAAATCATCACAACCCTTGTCAGGGTGAACTCTCAAAGCCAATAAATTAACCTGAGCTCAAACCCTTGTAGTTATGGTATTTATGAGGTTCCAAAACAGCAATAACGTTTAAATACAAAACAATGAAAATCCCAAACTGAATTAGAAATTTAGGTGCTTTCTAGGATGTCCGTGGGTCTGACACCAAAGGCTCGTCAGTGTCATACCCACCGACATCTTCCCCTGTGGTCCGCCTGCCGCATTACAATGCGGCGGGAAGAGGGATGGTGTGGAGGGACCATCTGCAGTGCTTCAGATGGGCTCAAGTACCTGTTGGTGCATTGGAGGGACAGTAATCCCTACAATAAGGGAGGTATCCCTTTTCCACCTGCCCTTTCATGGTGGTTCATCCGCCATGAAAAGGCAGGTGGAAAGTGACTTTGGTCCCCTACCAGGGGCCATTCTCCCCTGGTCCTCCGTTATGGGGCCTTTTTCAGTCACCGCATGGTGCCTACTGCAGAGTGCAGGGATGTTTTTAAGTATTTATTTTCTATTGGGGCGTGTGATGAAGCCTGCAGCTCAAGCTGCAATAGAAATATACTCTCTACTTTGTTGGCTGGCATCGTAATGATGGCCAAGAGCATACTTTAATATACAAAATTACACCAAAATGACAAAAATCCAATAGGGGAACCACAGATATGAATTGGTAAGGTTTTAAATAGAAAATAGTGCCAAAAAGCTCAAAGCTCCAATGATAGCCCATGGTCAATAGAGTCGAGAACCTAGTCATTTTCTGAGGCCAACTGTGAATCACCAAACCGGTTTGTCCTAGTGATAAATTTTAGCTTTGGACTTAGGGCCCAATTTATATCTTCGCTGTATGAATATTCTATTTCAACGGCGATGGAATATTCATACCACCAAGAGAGTGGTCCTCTCAGCAAATTTAAAAGCGGGTAGATCTTTGGATTAATCACGACAGAGACTACCCTGGGGTCGATTACGCTGTCGGTCGGAAAGCCTCCAACCGCTAGTTGGAAGTTTCCGACCGTGGTCGGAGGCTTTCCAACCGACACGAGTAATTTGCGGTCTGTCTGTCGAATTATGTTGTTGGCGGTCAGAGCGTGAACCGGCTGGTCATTTTGACGTAGTTCTGACCGGCTCTTGGAGTCTTCTGATCAGTCAGACCCGCACCGTAATCCCCTATGGACGGTGTTTCCGCTGACGGGATTATGATAACGGTTTACTAAAGCATTTCCGTGCCGGCCTTTTCACCAGGAAAGGCTATCAAAAAGCTAATTTGGGGGTCCCTTGTAGGGCCCCCTTGCCACTGCGACCTATGTTATGTGACCAAGGGGGTACCTTGGGTGCCCTGCTGTAAATCCCTGCACTGTGTGGAAGGCACCATAGTTTGCCTGCCACAGGGTGCAGGATTTTATACCCCCCCCCATTTCTTTACGGGAGCCTGTATTATGGCCCGTTTAGGGCCAATAGCACAAGCTCTCATAGAGAAATGGGAGTATGCGACTGACCAGAGGTTGGTTCATCCCGTTTCTGCCACAGTGTCGGTCAGATGAAACACCAACCGACATCCTAATAGACTCGTTTGTCTCCACTAAACAAACTCCTCTGATGACCCTGTGGAGTAAGGATGTGGGAGGAAGACCTTTAAGTCTGCCTATCTGACTTAGATGGGTGGAAATAAAGGTACATTTTCACTGCCCATTACTGCCGGGATAATCCTGAAAGTAAGGGGTAGTGAATACTGCTAAATGCTTCCCTTGCCATGAAGGAAGACTCCATGGCAAGGAGAGAATTTTCTTTTTTATTTTCAGAAAGAAAATCCTACTTTGATATTTTCTTTTTGAACATAAAAAAAGAATCAGTTTTATGCAAGGCTATGTCATGCTGATATAGCACTTCACCAAACTGTATCAAGAATTGACAATAACCATCGGTTCATGACAATGCTTTGGAAATGACTGTTACCTTGGGGGTCATTTTTAAATTTGGTGGGTGGAGTAGTCTCGGCATGGGTGACATGAAGTCATCTACCATGCCAACAGAGATTACATCCTCCCCTCAAAATATCCCAATCCACCACAGGAGTAGCATTCTAAACCTCCCCAGGCCCTCAGGTGAGGAACCTAGAGACTAAAGGAGTGTCAGGCAGAGACCAACAGCAGGGTCCCCATGCAGGTCCAGTCCCCACTCACTTGCTGGGTAATTCCAGGATAAGGACTCTTGCAATTTGCTGTCTCTCTGTGGCCACACAGGAGGTCAACCAACCGACAGTCCCCTTCTTTTCCCTGGGTACAAGAGGGAGCAAGCCCATTCCTTCATGACTCCTCTCTTGTCACAGACAGCAGGTTCAGTCTTTCTGCTCTTTCACAGGTTCAGTAAGTGTTGTGTGGTGGGTGCAAGAAGATGCCAGATTTATGTCTAGCATTACCCAGAGGGTGGGATGACTCCCAGGTACGCCCTAACCAGTTGCGTAAAAGTTCCTTGGGCCAACCCTATCCACTGTGGCAACACTCTTCAGCCACACCATACTTCGGTTATGAGGGGTGGCGGTGTGTGTGGAGAGTGTATTATGGTAATCCAAGTGTCCTCCCACAGTTACAACTAAAATCCAATTTGGAGCAAGTACTCTAGCCACGGAGAACTGAGAGACAGAAGTCTGGTATGACAAAAGCAGGGTCCTTCAGTGATCAGACAGTGTATCCTCAACAAGCTTCACTGACGAAATGTAGAGTAAAAAACATCTACACACAAAAATATTATGTCAAAAATATCAAGTAAAAACATATCGACTCCCTCAACTTATAAATAAAATGACAAAACTATTGAAAAAATTAGATGTTTTCACTAATATAGTTATGTAAAATATTGATGTATAAGTATATATACATTTGAATATAAAACATTAATTACATTAAATATTAATACCAATATAATGATATTAAATGTATGTAATAATTGGTTTGAAAAATATAAAAATTATCATTATTTTTGAAAAATAAAACAAACATATATATTAATATACATATTTGTATTTACATATATCTAATTTCAAAATATAACAAAATTAATATTTTTAATTTATGGTGGCGTGGGGTGCCAGCCAAAGATGGTAGATGCATGAGCAGCGAACTCAGCACCAGGGATAGAGACATCCTCCTGCAGAAAGCCCACACAGATGGCCCATGTATTGGCAAATAATGCTAAAGCCTCGATGTTCCCTGATTAAACCCCGGAGGTCTAGCAGAAGCATGCCTCGTACATGGAGGCCAAGAAAGCACTCAGAGATGAGGGCATCCAGTATTCTCTTATGTTTCCTGCTATGCTCCACATTGTCGTAGATGGTAAGACTCACTTCTGCGATGATCCCAAAATGGACTGGGATTGTATAGAGGCTTACCAAACTGAGATGCCTGGGGTGGCGCCGAAGCCTTGACGGGTGGCATAAGGCCGCAGACTCAGGAAGCGATCCCAGAGAAGATCTGATTGCCTAGGGGCAAAGAAACCAAGTTCCTCGCTGACAGAGCGGGAGAGGGCTGCTGTGCTACAGGCGGTTGCTGAAATCGTCCAGAAAAGTGGTTGCCCATCAGAGGCGGGATTGAGATCCATGAAGGAAACTGGGGACTCGGAATCGGACACTTCTGACAGGAACAGTTTGGACCTCCCAGTGGTGACCCTGAACACCGCAGATGGAATTATATAATACGAAATGACTTGCCCGGTCTATTCACAATCCTGGACCGGTACTTGGGGCACCGCTACGCATCACAATGTTCTTTATATCTCTCTGTACTCATTACAGTATGCTGTGTTGTGAGTCCACGACCCCCTGCAGGCTCTTACTGTGACTGGTTTGGGCCTTTGATGTTTTGCTGTACAATGCATTTGAAGTTTGGGCAAAGGGCCATTGCAAGGATGCTCTGGGGCTAAGGAGCTGTTGTAAGGTGGGACATTTGTGTTTGATTTGTTCCTCATGCATGCAGGGATGCCTCACTTCCGATTGTTAGTGGCCTAGAAGGGGTGGGAAACTCCAGAGGGGAAGGAGCTTGGAATTATATAAGATGGCGGTCACACACCAGGACCTACATGTCCAAGCGTCACAACATACATAGCTACTTGAAACGCCGGGGTATACAGATAGCGCTCTTGTACGGGACACATCTCACCCAGAATGAAGTGGGAAACCTAAGGAGGAGATGGAGAGGTCAGATCTTTGCAGCGTATGCCTGGGGGTGCAGATATGGATCCGTCCGGGGGTCCCCTTCGAAGCAACATGCACATTAATTGACAAAAAGGGAAGATATGTGTTGCTCACGAGGCGATTACTAGGTCAGGAGATGACATTGGGGTGATGTTATACCTCCCACCAAGATCAAACAGCTTATTTGTCCTCCCTCTCCACTCCCCTAGCTGACAAAAAAGTAGGACAGATGGTGTTGGGGGAGAATTTAATTGTGTAGTGGATGTACAGCCTGACCATTCTCACCCCCACTTGGGATTCCAGGCACACAGGACAGCGGCTGAACTGTGTGAGTGGATGGCACACTGGGAATTGCAAGAAATATGGTGGCTTCCTCATAATGGAGATAGGAAATACTCCTTTTACTCCCACATACATCATCTCCACACGATATTGGATGCATTTTGGTGCTTCCCAACAATCATTAGCTATATTACACAAAACTGAATATCTTGGTCAGACATTCTCGGACCATAACCCCTTGTTACTATCGTACCAACCAAATGGGCAGAGACAGAGGCCCCCAATACCTACGTGGAGTCTTAACCCCATGTTACTAAAGTATGCAATATTTGCGGAATCCTTGCGATCTATAATAGATACATATTTTACTGAGAACGCAGACATAGCCTCTACAGCATTGGTGGAATGGGAAGCATTTAATATGGTGGTAAGGTGGCACTACATGGTGCAGATGACTGGAATACAGAGATAGCTACATAGGGAGCTTTTGGATTTGGAGCAAGAAAAGCGTACACTGGATAATATGCAGGGCCCGGGTATACTGCCACAGGCGCATTTACTGACCACACAAAAAAATATGATGATGTTCTGGAATGGCTTTGATCCTATGACTATTGGGCTTATATAGATAGAGTGCTCAGTGAGGAAGGGAAGGCTGAACGCCTACTGGCGTGGCTCATTAGACCTTTGTCCTGGGAATCCCTGATAACTCATATTAAGACTGATGCGGGTACAACTGAAAATGACACGGTCAAGATCAATAGTCTTTTTCAGAGATACTATGAATGATTATACACCGCCCCACAGGGTGCTGCACAGGTGGAGCTCAGCCCCCACTAGATCTTTGCGCTGTTGATAGCGAAAATGCAGAGGAGTTTGGTGGCTTCGTTACATTACAAGAAGTCAGGGGCACCATTGATCTGATGGCACATGGTAATGCATCGGGCTCTGACGGCCTCTCGGACGAGTTCTTTGCGAAGTATGGAGTTGGACCGGCCCCCCACCTGGTGACTATGAGGCTCTCCGACTGGGATATCTGCCGGTCTCTACACAGTCAACATTTGTGGTCCCACTCCCTAAAACCTCAGGCCATGATGCTGGGGTGAAAGATTTTAGTCCTCTGTCATGCTTAACACCAACTTTAAGTTTTTAAGTAAGATCCTAGCAATTAGACTAATCCCACATATTAATCACCTGGTTCGACCCAACCAGAACGAGTTCATCCCCTCCTGTAACATTTCATACAACTTAAGCAGATTATATTCAGTGCTCTATCACTCAGATGCCCAGAGTTTTTCACAAACTGCCCTCCTCTCAGTTGACCTGGAGAAGGCATTCGATAAGATGAGTTGGAATTACTTTCTTGAGGTCATGCAGAAAATGGGGTTTAGGGTGGGTTGGTTGCAGTGGGTTCAATTGGGTTCAATTGTTATATACTGTCCCCAGAGCGAGAGTTAAGATGGGCAGGATTATATCTCCACAGTACACAATATCACGTGGCACTCATCAGGGATGTCCTCTAGTCCCACATTTGTTTGTGTTGGCAGTTGAACCACTGGCTGAGTTCTTTTGCTGGGTGGGGAGGGCCTAGGATTGACGCTGAGTGGCAGAACATATGTGATTTGTTGATTTACTTGGAAATGCATTGAAGGGGTGGAAACCGCCTTTAAGCTGTTGGAAGATTTTGGGTCTCTCTCGGGCCTCTGTGTTAATCGACTCAAGACACACTTGTTTCCGGCACCTGGACACTCCCCTAGACCACGGGAACTCCCCGCGGAACACAACTGGTCTCCTAATACTTTTAAATATTTAGGTATCCATTTATTTCAATTGTTGGAGGACATGAGGGAGGGCAATCTGGGCGGGGCCCTCCATTTGCTTAGCTCTAGTGTTGCCTTTTGGAGCTCATTATGGCATTCACTGATGGCCAGAGTCTCGCTGACCAAGATGGTCTTGCTGCCCCGCCTATTGTACTTCTTTGATAATTTGCCGGTGTTGATGCATGCGGAGTGGTTTTGGCCAGTGGACAAACTTTTTTACGAGACCTCATTTGGACGACTCTGCAGTGCCCCAGGAGAGGGGACTGGGAGTGCCAGAATTTGAATTTTACCAGCTGGCCACACAGCTGCAATGGGTGGCTCAATGGCTGTAGGGGGGTGAACCAGGATGGGACTTATCTGATAGAGCCAGGACAGCACCCACACCTATTGCTGGCAAATTTGTAAACCAGGCCACGAGGGTCCTGTGCACCTCGACATTACAGTCCACAGCCTTACAGTGTTGGAAAAGGTGTATGACAAGGCTCCCGGTTGTTCTGAGATGCTCCCCGACACTACCGCTGCGGGTTGCCTTACGGAGAGCCTCATGCGATTTTGGGGGTAGAGCAACTAGCGCCTTGGACAGAGGCTGGGATTGAGAAAACGGGGGACTGTTATCTAAACAAATGCCACCTCCACTATGCAATCCATTGAGTCTGGAGCTTCCACAGACCCATGCCTGTACCACTTCTTCAACCTCAAAAACCAAAGGATTGGCCAGGAACTAACCACCTTTCTCAACACCTCTATCACCATTGCAAAATTTCCCTATGCCTAGAAACAGGCTGAAGTCAAACCACTACTCAAAAAACCCTCCGCCACCCATGCAAACTTAAAAACTCCCTGCTTCCATTCCCAGGGAAGATACTTAAAAAGATAATCAACAATCAACGCATAACACACCTGGAGCAGAACCAGTCAATCTGGCTTCTGCAGCAGTCAGAGGACTGAAAAGGCCCTGATGGCTACTACTGTCGACATCCGAACCCTCCTTGACTTACGAATAACAGCAGCTTTGTTCCTCTTTGACCTCTCACCACCCTTCAACAAAGTATCCCACCACAAGCTGATTGAAAGAGTCCACCATATTGGCATCCAAATGGATGCAATCAGATGGATCACCTCCTTCAGCACCGGAAGAACGCAGAGGATCCACCTCTCACCTTTCACCTCTAAATCCAAGGAGATCAACTGCAGTGTCCCCAGGGCTCTTCCCTCAGCCCCACGCTCTTCATTGCATACATGACCCCGCTGGTCAACTTCGTCAGATCCCATGGTCTCAAACATAATTTCCTATGCAGATGACTCCCAACTCATCCTCTCACTCACCAACGACCTCACCACAGCCAGAACCAACTTCCACAAAATCATGACAAACGCCACCTACTGGATGAAGAAGCTGAACACAGAGAAGATGGAAGTAGTAATCTTTGGCTACAGCAGCAACACATGGAATGACTCCTGGTAGCCATCAGACCTAGGACCAGCACCCACTCCCTCCAACCATGCGAGAAGCCTCGGAATCATCATTGACAACATGCTCACCATGTAATCACAGATCAACACCATCTCCTCCGCCTACTTCTTCACTATGCGCATGCTATGTAAGATCTTCAAGTAGCTACCTCTACACATCTGACGCACCATGATACAGGCCCACATCCCAAGCCAACTGGACTATGGGAATGCCCTCAACATAGTTATCACTGTACACCTACTACAGAGAATTAAGGCCATACAGAACACCACAGCCAGACTCATCCTTGGCCTTTCTTGATGAACCCACACCACCACCAGAAGAGATGCTAATTCATGCTGCTGACCCATGCACAAAAGGCTCTACGCAACCAAGGACCCGTATACATTAACCACCACCTTAAATTTCACTAACTGTTAGAAGACTACGCTCCTCCTCCCTTCCACTTGCCCATACTCTCTGCATCTATCCTTCTACCACATTACAGCAAAGACCTGGAACAGCCTCCCCACGCACCATCATCCGACCATCACCTCACTTCAAGAATCACAAATGTCCCTCAAGACCTGGCTGTTTGAATGAGCCTCCCAGGACCTCCAAGAGCCGGAATACACTATCTGGTGATTAGAAGCACTATATAAATCCTGATTGATAAATCCTGATTCACTGGGGACTAGCTCACATAGAAGTGACCTACTCATATTTAAATATGTGGGTTCTACCTGTCAAAACTGTTTATTTTGACAGCTTGCTGTGCGTGTTTGGAAGTATTACAGTCAAGGTAGAAAGGAAGGCCTGAAGCCATGTTTGTACAGCCAGTAGAGCAGATAGAGCTATAGGTATTGCAATCCATTGTACACCATATACTAGCGACTTAAAGGCAACTCAGATATACCTATTTGAAATATGGCAATTCAACCATGGAAAGTGCAGGCACGTTACCACCAGTTAGCAATGGTAAGGTGCATAGCGTTATAAAGACAGCAAGAATATATGTTCCAACAAAAGGAAAAAAACCTGGGCTGACCACACAGAGAGGGCACATTTCCTACAGTGGGGACACAATGTTATGCTAAAAGCAAACTCATAGAAAGACACCCTATGACCAGGAGCGGCCTGTGCAGATAGGAGAGGTGGGGGGGGGGCGCGGCCAGGTGGGAGGGGATTTCGACAGACGACGATGGGGGGAATTAATTATTTATTTAATTTTCCCTCTTGGTCGTCTGTCAAAATCCCCCCCTACCTTGCCCCACCACCCCACTCCTCTTACTTGCATGGGACGCTCCTGATTATGACCTAAGTTAAAGCAACCCTTGGAAATGCAGCTTTACACAAAATGACTCACACAAAAACTAGTTCAAACGCACAATTTTACTCCATTGCAACTAGCTAAAATCAATGCACGTCAGAAATACCCAGCAGCTACATCAGCTGGATGTCAGAACATGTCATATGTAACAATATTCAGCATATGCAAGAGACGAACGTAGGAACATGGCAGTCATGGCAGTCATAGTGCAAAGCAAATACTTGGCAACACTACTAACACCACCTTTAAATGCATGAAATATTGAAAGCATTCATGCAAGCGCTCCAGGGCCTAAAGATTAAGAGATTTAAGCAATGTATTTAACAAGAAAACAGTGGAGTGGTGGAATACCGTAGTATTGTGTGCGTCCACGTTTTAATAATTGTCTATGCACAATAACAGTACCCTTTGCTGCTTCTTGTTTTCTTAGTTCTCAATACCCCAACAAATAAAGTTGATGGTACCCATCCTGCGAGAACATTGATGCATCCACCGGGTTTTGTTTTTTTTCTGCTCCAGGAACATTCAGGCTAGTAGCAGTATCATCAACCACACTGGCCTAGACATCTCTACACTGCTCCTGAGTAACTGTGGTCAATAGCATGCAGGACCGTGGAACTGTTCAGACACCACAAATGTTAATGACATATTATTCAGGGGTTCACCTCTAGCTACATAACACAAACATATCAGCATCTTAAAACAAAGCTATTTATACTCGAAAAATGTTTTCAAACCTCTTAGGACAGGAAAGTCAACATACTAAGAACTCCAAACACGTCGCTCCCGTCCTACTGACATAGTATCTTTCTAGTGTCTCTTCTCTTTCATGCAAAATACCTTTATTTTCTCCTACAATATAAATTTCCCTAAAGTGAGTACAACTAAGGGCCTGATTAGGATGTTGGATGGACCTGAGTCGTTTGGGAACTGGGACCGAACGACCTCCTGTTGTCGGTCCCAACCCAGCAATCAGGATGTGACTGAACACTGTTCAGTCGCATTCCTATTCTTTACAATGAGAGCATGCATTCCAACTGGAATGCATGCTCTCATTGTAAAGAGCTGAGGTGCAGTTCATCCCTGCACACCATGGCAGGCACCTCAAGGTACCAACAGGGGGACACCATAGGTGATCCCTAGGCCACCATCCGGAGGCTTTGCACCCATGGGGGCCCTGCTGGGGGCCCCGAAAGTCAGATTCCCACACCTTTCTGTGTCAGAAAGGCCGGCACATAAAGACTTTTGGAATCGCCATCATAATCCCTCGGGCAGAAAGAGCTGCCCGATTAATTACTGGAGGTTTTCGGAATGGCAGACAGTCTCTTCGAGCCCGTCGAAGGCCATTCGGAAATCCAGTTTGGCTTCCTTTCCGACCGACAACATCTAAATGCGTCGGTCGGAAAGGAATCTGAACTGGACATTTCAATGGGATCGGAATGGCTCCAACCATACACTGCCTCGAAATCGGCCCCTTAGCGTGGAAAAAGCAAAAAGTGTGCCTGGGACCACCTTCCATGACCTGTCCTTTGGAGTGACACAGCTGCACCCACAATTAAACAACAATACCATTAAGCTAGGTCCTTCTTCCCATTTGGTCTTTATAAATTCTTTGGTCGATGCCCTGCAGCTCCTTTGCCACTTGTATCACAGCATAGAAATTGTATTATAATGAACCATGCACAAGCTGCAAAGAACTTGTGAGATATAGAACTGACCTCACTGATATTTAACAATAAAGTACATGAAAAAAATGTTTTGCTTTTCTGAAAAGGTAACATTAGACAAGCAGACAAAACTGAAAAGAATCAAACTGAAGCAAGTCAATAAATTCAGAAAATGTCTGATTAGATATGATAATACTTTGTAATGCAGACACCCACTGAGTATATAAACCAAGGAATTGACCATCAACAGAAACCCACAGAATGTGTGCTTTGATTAACATCTGTTTTCAATAAGTATCTCAATAGACCAAATCAAATGACGCCTCAGTCAGAGAAAAAGAATTCATGTTAACATATGTGGTACCATAATATTATGATATGCTTTAAATTATATGATGTCATAAACAGGTGATGTTTTCAACAGCAACAATGATGTCACAAACAACTCTGAGTAATAGACAAGAGGGAATATCAATTAACAGGGAAAATTGTGTCCCTCCTTCTTGGCTGCTCCTCTAGAACTAGATTATATTACCTATAGGTAGCAAAGGGAATTTAGAGCTAGCTACATCCTCCCAAACAATGCGTGTAACAATAGATGACCAACAAAAGCAGATGGGTAATAGTCATTATATTACAAAGTTAACCTGCAAGGAAATGAATCAAAATTATTGCTTACTGCAATGGAGCAGAGAGGATTACATTGAATGGTGATGCTTAGAATTTATGAGAGCCAAGCCATTCCCCTATACGTGAAATGCATTAGAAATAGTAAAACTGAGATCTGCAACGATTTGTTCCATGCAGTTGCAGTAGATTAACATACTGTTATTGAACACATTCTTCTGTAGGGTTACCAGCATGTTACGGGTGCAGTTTATAAGTACATAAGTGAAGGGAATTCTTCAAAACATATCTAAGTCCGCAGCAGCCCTGCAATATAAGGCATCTGCTAGTGTTGCCGATTTCCGAATACACATGCCGTAAAGCATTTGCCAAATCAGTTTCATGTTTGTCTTGTTAATCAATGACACCCTGCACATCACACCTTAGTTCATGTTAAACTTCTTTCTTTGTAAGCTGTCAAACAATTCCAGCAAACAGCAATTCTTCTTGAAAGTGTTTGGAAGGCTTAGATTCCCTTGTGCACTCACATATCTAAAATTGTGATCAGGTTGGCATGCCACATCCAGCCTTGGCACCATTGATTACTGATATCATTCCGGGTAAAAGCGCCCCAGGATTATGGAGATCCTAGAGGGGTGAATATTTACTTGACACATTTTTTTCCCAACAGAGTGTGAGTGTGACTACAGGGGGCCGCCCTCTACTCCAGTGCCAGTTTTAGCGCACACCATAATAAATGATAGAACATATATGACCCAGGGAGTCCACACTTAATGATACGCCTAAAACTATGAGTACGATGTGGGGTATGGAGCATCCACATTTTGTTATCTACGGATGTGTTCTTTATCAGCATGAATACTTTAAGCATGGTATGTTTTAAACGTACATCACTCACAATTTGTGATTATGATAGATACGATAGCGAGGGCCATTGCTTGCCCTGTGTTTTAGGGTGTGCTATCTGTGAATTTTGAAACACCCTAGTTGCACCTAATGGGTTGTTTTTATGTGGTTTAGCACTGTGAGCACAAAACATTTTTCACTTTACTTGTGTATATATTGTTCCACAACTGTACAGATTGCTTTCACAGTTTTTATTCTTTCTATTTACAGTTACCATCTGATGAGTAAGTGTACTCGAATGCTGCAGACTTACAAGTGGAGTAAAACCTAGTACGGTGGGCATACTAGAGGGGATTTTTTGGGAGAAGTAGCATAGGGATCCTGTTTGCCCTGACGAATGTTGGTTAAAGAATCGGAACACGGCAGAAACATGTTAAACTCTATGCAGAACGGAGGGGTGGTGTGTACATAATCCACTTGCACCACCATCCGAGGGTATTTAAATACCCTTATTTTATATCTCACTAAGGAATCTAGGAATGAAACTATTAAGATGATATCAGATAGTCCGTTTTAAATCACTGTTTGTCTGCACCTTTGAAGGATCCTCTTCTTTTCCTCTTTCTAATTGTTTGTATTGTCTACCTCTCCCTATTGCTCCCCCCCTAGCGTTGGCTTGCGCAGAGGCATTTAGTAGCAGCCCTATGATGAAGCATGCCACAACTTCTTGTGGGTGAGGGCAGTTCTAATAAAGTGTTTGTGCTCCCTTTGCAACTACATATTATACTCGTAAAATTTTGAGACTGACATTCGCTTTAACTTCTTTTATGTGAATATATTCCACATCCATAAACAGAACACACTTATCCTGCTTTTGATACCAATACTTTGTCTTGAGAACCCAGGGTGCGAAACAGCTTTCACAATGGCGTCAATGCTAATAAACAATTAGGATTGTGGATGTACACTCCATTTGGGAGGGCCTGCTACACGTGGAACACCCTCAGTGCTGCCTGCAACCACATTGGTACTGTACTGGCATGTAAAGATGCAAAACCTTGAATCCGGATTCTGTGAATGTGGGTTGCAATGTGGGTTGCAATGGTATATCCAAAATAATGGATGTTTTACACATTCTATTTACATAACAAAAAAATTACTTATCAGCCGCAAAGTGAGCTTATGAGAGAGGCACCTCACTAAAGTGCTCAATACCCCCTCTGTAAAGTGCTCAGTACCTTGCCTAGAAGTGCCTGGTTCAAAAAGGGAATACAATGTATATACTATTTCATATTATTAAAGTTGTCAACTACATTATGAATGCGCTGGCTGTCATCTTTATATCTCCAAAGCAGATGAGCAATTGATGAGTTTTTTTCCTGCAACATTTTACAACAACCCAAAACAATATGATGCACGGTTTCCATCTCCAGTGAGCACAGATGGCAAAGCCAGATAAAGCATCTCAAAGTTCAACCAAGAAAGGCTCATATTCAACAATGGATATTTCACTGCTTGGAAAAAAAGCTCATTAGCTATGGGAAGAAGTACCCTCTGTTGTACAATTTAAGGATATTTCAAGTCACCAAGGAGTTCCATGATCATCTAGAGGGAAGAAGCTAAAGGTTAAGTGCCTTGCTAAGGTATGGAACTCTGAGGTGACTTGCAATATTCTATTAATGTGTGACAGGGAGTAGTTTATTTCTTATAATAAATGGTCATACCATCACACTGCCCAGAAACTGTTAAAATCATGTGTCCTTCTTTTTCATGTTCATTGCCGACACAAAGAACACAAGCAGAATCTATAGTGTGAAATTAAACACACCACACATCATTTAGTAATTGTTCCGTACTAATATTCGGATTAGTTTCATATAAGTGGAATTAAAAAATCTGTGGCTCTAGTTGTGTTGAAACATGCAGAACTTGTATATTTTCAGTAATAACCTATAGTTTGCAAACATTTACATTTTGACACAATTATCTCCTTTCTGCTGATCACTTTTTATTTCAGAAAAAGAGACCAAAAGATGGAAATGGCAGTTTCTCTTTTCCTTATTTAAACCACAGTTTTAATTATGTTCCATTAATTGGTTCTCACCTGGCTTCAGACACTGGGAGCACGCATTTTAAAGTCAGAACTCAACTATCTAAAGTTAACAGGATGGTACCCCCGGAACAGGGGGGTTTATGAAGGGGTACTCTACAATAGACCACTGTTTTTCCCTTTGGTCCATCGCGCAGAAGTCGGTGGAGCAGGGGGTATGCTATTCCTTTGCTTTGTCGGCTTGCAGGCAGCATTTGATTTGGTAGACCGAACTCGATTGTGTGAGATTTTGATAAAAATTAATATCCCTAAGAGCCTTTTGGTTATGATAGAAGAGCTCCACAGGAACAACTGGGCACAGGTTATCCTGGACACAGATGGGACATTGTCAAAGAAGATACCAATTGAAAAAGGGGTTAAGACAAGGGTGTTTCTTGGCCTCCTTGCTCTTCTGTTTGTTTACAGCCGACTTACCAGTCACCTTGAATAAGCCACGGGGAGCTAGCCCTAAATTAGGTGGGATGCACATTGCTTGCTTACTCTACGCAGACGATCTGGTAATCTTAGATCAAACAGAGATAGGTATGCAGGAGAAGCTGGATGTGTTTCATGAGTATTGCAGTCTGAAAAAACTTGTCGTAAACTTGGAAAAAAAAAGGTTCTTTGGCAAGAAAAGGAAGAAATTCAGTTGGTTCCTGGGCTCCACAAAGCTGGAAACAGTAAAAGATTATAAATATTTGGGAATATGGTTTGAAAGATCCTAAAAATGGGAATCTCATTTGAATGCACTAAGAAAACGAGCATTTACTTCAGTTGGTTGGCTGAAAATCTTTTATAGGAATTATGGAGAAAGGTCATACAGACCTATCTTGAAAGCATATATGGCCATGATACCACCTCAGTTCCAATATGGAGCTGAAATATTGTATATGAGTGGCAAAAGAGGGCGTGACATTGAAGAGTTAAAATTTATGAAAAAATCTATTATAAAATAGAAACTGGCATGGTATCTTGGAAGGTAATGGCACGTATGGCATTAATAAGATTCTGGCAACGCCTGGAAAATGGGGAGGAGCAAAAAATAGTAGAATGGTGCAAAAGGGAAATCTTGCAGAGTAAACTGAAATAGACAGCAGGGGTCAGGAAAATATTAGATACAGCATATAGGGACCTGGGAGTTAAACTGTACCCTCAGGGCAAATTGATGTTGTAAGACGAGAACTGAAGAAACTAGGGAAACAAACTTCTTGAGATCACTGGGGAGCTTTATGTTCAAAGCTTAAAAGGTTTTTAAAAGTTTATAAAAGTGGGAATTTTAGGAACTATATTTTAGGATAAAATGAATTAGATTAGGAAAATGAAATAACTATTTATCATGGGATTGTAATTTGATTATGTATAAACTATTTAGTGATAATGTATTATGAAAGATGGAAATGTCCTTTTATGTTTAAGACCAAGGGTCTAAATAAACATTCCTTTTGATTGATTGATTATGACAGTTAATCGTCTACTTCATTTCTTTATTACAGACTACTACATGTGTGTATAATAGGGAAATTAGACATAGACTTTATACAGAGATTGCAGGCCCCCATGTATTATAGAGCTAGAAATCCTTATAGTTCAATTCACCAGCAACCCTACATGTGCAGGTGTTCTACTCAAGTGCAGCAGATCTTCTTCCACAGCACATTCAGGTAATTGAACTAAGTAAGCTTTGATTAGGCATGTGGGTCATGTCTTCTCTAAAAGCTACTCATTGAATTCAATATGACAAATTAAATAATTAAGATTAAAGAACATTCCACCCTCTACATTTTCATAAGCCTTAATCTTCCCTAATAAGTGAGAAAAGTGTTCAGGGACAACTATTGTGAACTGATGTTGCCACCACCCCTGCCCGAATTGATGGACCATTCACATTGGATGATATGAAACGGGTTGGACCTCCTCAAATGTAAATCAAGCCGGCATATAGAGCATGTCACTTTTTGAATTGGTCAAAGTCTATCATTGCTGCATCATGAGGCAAGACAATGAAGTGCTTTATTATGTGCATCTTCTTATAAAAAGCTAAAATAGAGTTATCTCCATATTGACTACTAAATCTTGTAAGGGCAGATAGCAAGTCTGCAATGCTATGTCTTTTTGCAGCAACCAGGGATTACAAGATCAGTTTGTTGTTCTATAAAACATTCAAATGGTTAGGATTAGTTACCCACTCTTCATTAACTGCTCTAAAATGGCAGCTGCAATTAGTTGTACATTTCACATAGCACATTTGGTCTTCAGCAAGGATAGCTCTCTAGATGATCTAGCCCATGCTGTTATCTTGTTATTTTATTTTAGATACCATAATAAATGCTGCTCCATTTCCAACCAAAAGAAGCATATGCCTTTAATGCTCTCATGACAAGCAACGAATCACCACTATCTAAGGTAGTAAATAAAATGCCATTGCTCTATCTTTTCAACTATTTAAGATGCAAGTCAGCCAAAAACTGTGGCAGGGACCATGGGCCTGATCAACAAAAACACTTCAACTGGTGCTAATTCATGTCCTTGCTGGCGTGTAAAGTTGGAGCTTGGTGCAATCCCCTTTTACCAAAATATTTTGAAAGCAAGATTGTTTGTGAATATTTGTTGTATGTCATTTTGTGACAATGTGCTCTGCTATTGTTTATGTTACTGTCATTGTGATCTGCATTATTGTAATTTGATGTTTTGTTGTGTTAGGCTCTGTTTTGAATGTTTTGTTGTATTGCATCCTGTTATATTTTCTTTACTTTAGATATTTCAAAGAATGCAGCAACATTACAACCTAAAACCAGTACATGCCTTTTATAAGTGGGATCACTGGTTGGCTGATTTATGCACCCAGGCCAGGTAGGGACCACCACTCTAGTCAGGGTAACCTAGAAACACACTAGAAGATAACCTGTGCTCACTCTCTGGTAGCTTGGTACAGAGCAGTCAGGTTCATTTAAGGAGGCAATGTGTAAAGTATTTGTGCAGCACACAGTAAACCATTGAATACACCACAAAAAATGACATACCGGGTTATAAACATAGATTAATATATTATAAACAAAGCAACATCAAAATGACAAATATCCAATAAGTACAAGTCAAGATAATAAAATTTAAAGGAATAAATGCAGTGAAGAGTTTGGAAGCAAGAAGCGCTAAAAAGGTTACTTTAGGTTTTCTGGACCGGGGCAAAGTAAAAATTTGGGCCGACCGCAATGGAATGCCGGCTGGCTACAGGACACACGCAGACCCCGGTAAACAAAGTATCTTTCCTAGTCACAGCAACGAGATGTGTCGATGTCCAGCCCCAGAGGCTCAGGAAGTGTTGATCTTCTCCACACAACGAAGGCCTTGTGGCAGCTCCAAAGACAGGTGCTGGAGTCGAGAGGCATTGAGCGATACAACGGATACTGCACAGCAATCGAGGGGATGTGTTGATCTCACCAAGCTGCGGTGGCGGTGACATGCGTTCTGAGGGCAACGCGCTGGTTGTGATTTGATGCGCCGATTTTACTCCTGCAACTGAGTTGATGCACCGGTTCGGCCACACGCAGGCATGGATACATTGATTATGCAGCAACACAGCTGTAGCACCCACCTCTGAGGTCTGGAACTGGAGGGACACCTCAGGCAAGGGTAGGGACTCGCAGATGGCAGAGTCCAGCAGCAACAGCAGAATTGTGAGAAGTCTTTGTGTCCCTGAGACTTCAGAAAACAGGAGGCAAGCCAACAAGCTCTTGGAGATCACTTTGGAGGGAAGAACGAGTTCAGTTCTCCTTCAGCAGAGTCAGAGAGCAACAGAACAGTAGCCATTTGGGCAGCACATCAGTTCTTCTGACAGACGTCCAGTTCTAGATCCATGCCAAAACAGCACTGCCAAGGTATATGTAAGGCACCCCTCTGGAAGACCTCTCACCCGAAGGCAGGGTGCAATATATGGCGAGGACATAGCTGCATGAGCAGATATGACCCTCCAATATTAATTCTATTCTTAATGTTGTAAGTGACATTGAAGCCATATAGAGGTCATGGGCTGTGAACTCCACAAACTTGAGTTTTTACAGCACCATGATGGCTTTACTGAACCTAGGAGTGTTTGATATCAAGCTACTCCTAATAATAAACACACCATAGTGAATTTATTTAAAAAATGCACCCAGGTGACCTCTTAGGGGGGCCCCTGAAAAAACAAAAGTCCTAGTGTGTTTCTTGGCTGGTCTGAGCCAGCCTGCTGCCCTTGGATACTGTTCTGGACACATGGGGTGAGAGCCAGTGCTCACAGCACCATGAACAAAGCCTGTGCTCCGTGTAGGGCCTCACGCCCCCTCCTAGCCAGAATGAGCAATCCAAAGCTATGAGCTTCAAAGGGCTCAACACCTTTGTTCACCTCCCTCCAGCTTTTCCTGTAGCAGGATAAGAACCCCCTTCCTTTCTCTGCCCCTTTTAGTGGGAAGAAAGGGGGTGAAACCCTCAATAGCTAAGAGATGTGCCCTCTTCTGACAACCCCTCCACTTTGGTGGGTAAAACGAGGTAAAGCACAATTTACATGTATCAGCATTTTGAAGATGGGGAAAAACATCCAAAACGATACAAGGACATGCCCCTCTTCCACTGGAGATTGTCATTTAGGGGATGTAGCCACCCCAAGGTAAGGGGCCTATTGCATTTGCCTTCTACTACCCTACAATTCCCCTAATTGTAGTATTTAGGGGCCTACCTGAACCAGAACAATAGATTCCATGGACCAAAAATCGAAGAAGTACTGCTGGAGTGAGAAAAGAAGATTCTTAGAAGAATTGTGCTGCAAATCTCCTGTCTACCACTCTGGAACTTGAGAATCCCCCCTATCAGCCACTCTTGCAGCTGTGTGGCTTTTACAAACCCCAGAGTGCTGCCAGCCTTTATGCATCACCAGAAATCTCCTTCGGGATGGAGGTGGTGTCCCCTTGCAGCTGCAGGCACAAAAATACACAAAGTCGGGCACCACGTTTTTGCTTCAACTGTCCTATCCACAACTAATGAGGCTGAGCTTTGGTACTGTCATTGAAGAGGGTCAGATTGACCATCATACCAAATGTGGAGGTCCTAGGACCTTCCTAGCTTGCTCGGTACCAATACCTGTAGTACCAGTCCACCACTTGTAAAAATTAGGTGAAATGAGTCTTAGCAGGCTCCTAGCATGCCAGCACCCCACAAGAGACACACAGCTTCTGGAGACCAACTTTCCACATGGCCCAGAAGGTCCAAAAACCCAGTAAGAAGCATGCCAGCCCTGATCATAGGGCGCACGTTTGTGCATGGTGGCAAGCTGGCCTGTTTGTGATGCTCCCTGCATGTTCAGTTGGAGTCTCCAAAAACCTGCTTACTTTGGGGAAACCTCAGAGTTCGTGGAAGTCCGTTCTTACAGCCTTCAGCCAGTTGGTCCCATTTAGTAGCGCACCAGCTACACTGTTCATTTGTCCTGTTCTCCCGCCAAAACTCAGGAGTTTCCCATTAGACTTATCTTGGAACCTTGGACCTGAACACTCTACATGTATGCTTCTTGAAGGTGAAACACTTAATGCAGTGTGCTGTATGTTTTTCTGCTATGCCAAATGTATCCTTTGGAGATGTATAGTGGGCCGTTGAGCACCCTTGGTTAACAACATTGCCTTTGGAATTGACTTGCCCTGCAAAAGTATCTTTACTTGTATCTGAAGTTCTACATTGCTTTTTAAAATTGAATGGCTATGGTAGAAGTATTTTAAAGAATATATTCAGAATTCTTGGACTTAAAATAAAAGTAACAACATAATATTTTTATACAAACATTGAACTTGGAGTTAGTCATTGAGTGTGTGCCTCAATTCTCAACTGTGTGTACAACAAATGCTTAACACAACTCTCTGATAAGCTGTGTGCTCACCCACACTACCACAAAAAGAGAGCAACATATTATCTACTTTAACCTCTGTAAAGCATTTGGGGATCCACTGGACTCTGAACACTATACCTCATTTTGGTATAGTATTTCAGAGCCAGCTTACAACAACCTCCACAAACCCAATACCTTTGTCTGTGTTAAAGGGGAAAAATCACAACTTCTCAAGGAGCTATTCAGCTCCTCTGTAGTAGCTGGGAACTCTTTTAAAGGCTTTAATCAGGCAAAAGGTGACTTTTTAAAAGTACCTTTTGTAAAATATTTAGTACAAATCTGACTTTACCAATGAATTGTATTTGTAATAAACATTTTAAACATTCCAGGAATTAATGTTTTAGCTGGTTCCTAGGTGGAGATAACATTATGTATTTTATTTAATTTTGTATATATTTTAATTTTAACTCCCATTGTTTTCCTATGGAACAGCTAGCCCTGCTCCAGTGAAAATATTTTTGGGGACTTGTCAATGTAAGGACATGTTTTACATTAAGTTTTTACACGTCCTGCTTTTAAATATCATGCACTCTGTCTTGTTAGGCATTAAGGATTACTTTGGGTAACTAATTAATAATTAAAGGAAGGGTTTAGGTCTCACAAAAGGGGTCATTTTGATAGGTTGAATTTGCAGTTTAAACCTACACCACCAGGTTACTGGTAGCAAACATGCATTCATGTTTTACATTGTCATTTTAGTGGTTGTACAATATGTGCTGTGGTCCACTAGTGACATCTAACTCACAGGGCCTGTATACAATTTTTACCATATACTAGAGGTTTATAGGCAAATGAAATCTACCATTCAGAAGTACAAGCAGTTACTACGGGGCAGATTTACAAGCCCCTTGCGACACTTTTACGCTGCCGTTGCGTCACTTTTGTGACGCAGCGGCGGCATAAACAATGCGCCACGTTGCGACCTATTTACAACGTGACGCATCTAGACAGATGCATCACGTTGTAAAGCCCTGCGCCACATGAAACCTGCGTCAGGTTTCATGTGGGCGTTCTGTCGCAGGGTGGGCGTTCCCTCGCAGGAAAGCCCCGTAAAACTGACGCAGTGAAATCTACAAGATTTCACTGAGTCAGTTTTACGACGCTGCTGCGTCAAATCCTTACGCCTGCTTGAAGCAGGCGTAAGGAGTGACGCACCACGTTGAGTATGGGTGGCCCCTCTGCATTGCAGGAGTTGCGTTACGACTCCAGCAATGCGCCGCCCATACGCCACAAGATGCGTCACTCATCTTCCCTTCCTTGCACCATGGTGCGCCGCATTGTAAATGCGGCGCATCTGTGGTGGCGGAAGGAGGGGATTGCATGACGCATCTGTTCTGGCGCATCCCTGCTGATTTGCAGAGATGCGCCAGAACATGTAAATATGCCCCTACATCTTTTAGGGGTCAGAACATATGCACATGGACCTTGTTAGCAGGGCCCCGGTGCATAGACTCTAAACCAGCAAAAACAGTAAACATGGAAACTGTGTACCTTGTTGATGAAAGATAAAGTAAAACTGTAAGTACCCAAATGCAAATATAAAGCGAGGACCATGCCTGCAAATATAAAGTGAGGACCATGCCTGCTCATGTCTAATATGGATCACCTCTACATTTATGCCACTTAAAAGCCTTCCATGTCTTGTGGTTGAAGATAAATCCTGAACCTCATTTGCATTGTTGTATTCCACATTTAAAGATGTCTTCCCAAACATGTACTCTCTTTGGTAGATATTATAATCCTTTGATTGATTTACAGTTTATAGAGAAGTATCCCCTCCAGGGGTCTGTTGTTTCACTGATGATCAGGTATATTAATGCATAAGAAATCCCCAAGTGGAGAGTGCCAGACATAAATAAACATACTCCTCCTCCCTCTAACATCTGGATTCAAGCAAAATTCGTGATGTGCCAGACCAAGCTGATGTGGGTCTAACTGCAAACCATTTCCAATTGGGTAAAGATCCCAGCTTGTTGGATGAAGAGCGCTATTTGCTGCCAAAAGTTTGGACTAAATATACAATAACGGACACTACTATGCAGCACAAAGCAAACAGAAAGCAGAGCAGTTTCAAAACAAAGTTATATTTCAAAATGTAAAAAATTGCAGGGTTTCCCATAAAGATGTGGCCTGCGTGCACAAGTACACAAGAATTTACAAAGATAAGAAGTCAGGCTTTAATTTACTCAAACACAGGCATGCACAAAGGTGCACAGGGCATTTGTGAAAAACCTCTGTGAAGAGTCCCTTTTTTGTGCCCCTTATTGTTATTACTTATAGTATATTCTTCAAACATGGAGTGCTATATGGTAACAGAATTCCAAGCTTGCAGATATACAGGAATGCAGCACCAAAAAGGAGAAATTAAAAAAGGGGACAGACAGAGACCTAAGTGTATGTATGCATTAGTGCATGCTTGTATTTGTATGTGCTAGAAGATTAAAGCAGGTGGCCAATTAATGATTGAGTGGCATGGTCAGCTGCCAACCTCTCCCTCAGCTGCCCATAATTAATTACTGCTTCCATCACTTAGCACATTAATTGGCCACATTCACAAATGATTTAGACACTGGGGTGGTTTATAAGGCATGGAATTTACATTTGCAGTCTAGCACCTTGGACAGTTTGGCGACTTTAAGGGAGTAAGTGCCTAGTATACTCTGGTGACTGTCCTGGTCAGCGAAAAGAGAAGAGCTCGAGAAGTTAAGAATGTGAGATGGAGGGTTGAAATCGGTAGATCCAGGAATTGCTGGGAAGTCGAACAGTTGGCCAAGGGCCACGCAATTGGCCTCTCCTTGCTTCCTTTCTTCCCCACACCACAGATTTTTGGGGTACTCATCATGGTCTGAAGGATGAGTTCTGCTGCTTGACAATGGTATAGGTTTTGGTGCATGTGAGTGTGGGGCAGAGAGTTTACCTCACAAATAATCTCAAAGAACACCCTAATGGGTATGCACTAAAGCTTCTAGGTACATCAATGGGATAAGTGGGTGGGTCCCTTCTCCCCTGCCACGGGGCTCATGACTGCTTCATATTATGTTGGGCCCAAAGCAGATTCTTGATTGGCCCCCTATATCTACAATGGGGAGTGAGATAGAAGACGTACACTAGACCCAGCTTAAGGACTAGTTGGTCAACATGATTTGGTTCTCCTCCTCCATGGACATACTTTTCTGAGCTATAACTACTCATACTCATACAATGGTGGTGCTGGTGCAAGAATCAGGTTAAATTAAGTATTTTGGTTTACTATTCATCTAAGTTTATCCTCACTTGGTCAGGCCAATAAACATTGGCCATTGTGACAAGAAGGGAAATCAAATCATCAGTATGTTACCAGTTTATCATCAATAATTAATATAGGTGCAAGTCAATGAAGAGAGTTAGGGAACTTCAAAAGACTTTAATAATTCAAATCTTTTAGTTGCTCATCTTTATTACTATCATTTTATTTATCAATAAGTGTAATAAATCTCATTACCATCAGTATAAAGCATAAATCATTAAAAAAAATGTGGGCATTTCATAAAGGCAAGAATCCAAATTCTAAGAATGAGAGAAAGGAGTCTCTTAGAGCTCATTCTTGAGAAAGTGAATGCAAGCACAAAGCTTCAGTAAATTCAGTTCAATTATATTGTTGCTCGAATATGAATTTACCTTGAAAAAACAAAGACAAGAGGCGTATGGCAAAACAGGAACAGTTGGTTTAATTAAACACTGCGTCCGGGAGTAGAGCATTCAGAAACGGGTCTGAGAACTGACTCAAAGTGCAATTGTTTTGAGCATCTTTATATACATTTCTTGGGACATCATAAAACAATTCATAAATCTGGTTTATGAAGAGGAACACTATGCAGCCTACCTAGATACAAGCTTGCCCCTCTAAGGGCCTCTCTTAATGCTGCTGTCAGACTTGTCCCAGGAACAAACAAAAAATAATCACATCTCTCTGGCTCTAGAATCCCCAAACTCGCTCCCTTATGAGGCAAGAATACAACTAAAGATTGTGTGCATGACTCATAAAGACCTGCATTCCAATCCTCCAGATATTTGGCTCAAAAGCTAGAAATATTGGGGTATTGCAGATCTTCACAAAGTGCTAGATCCCTACTACTGAAACCACAATGTTTCCATAAAAAGAAAATGTGCTACAGAGCCTTCACGGGTGTCACCTCAAAGATTTGGAACTCTCTCCCTCGGATGTTTGCCTAATTTCATCTAATGCATCCTTAAAAAAATAAGTAAAAACATTTCTGACGAACAAGTTTTTGCCGTAAGATAATACGTTGTGTTTATTGATTGTATTCATGCCTGCTATTTATTTATGATGCCTGACCACTACATTGCTGACTCCCTTAAAGGTCAAGCTTATTATTCTGTCTATCCTGAATGTTTTGTTCTTCGATCTTATGTGACTATTCAGTTGTTTTCACAATTAAACCCTACCTATCCTACATGTAAAGCGCTGTGATACCTGCAAGGGTCATGTTCGTGCTATGCAAAACTGTTAGATCTAGCATCCTTGGCGTGGGTATCCCCTGCATTTTTTGCTTTTGCCTCCTGTTTTTTTACAGTGTGATAGATTTTGTTTTGCTGGTCTAGATGTTTTGGGCACTTTGCCACTGCTGATCCAAGCCAAAGTGCAGGTGCTCCCCTTGTAAATTGTTTTTATGGATTGGTGTTTCCATGATTGGTTTATTTGCTTTACTGTTCAGTCCCTAGTACAGTGCACTGCATGTACCCAGGGCCTGTGAACCAAATGCTGCTAGTAGGCTTGCAGCACTGATTGTGCCACCTACACAAGCAGCCTTGCAACAAGGTCTCAGGCTTGCCATCGCATTGCCTGTGTGCAGTCTAGTACAGCCATGTCTACCTGGCAAGTGCACTCACTTGCCAGGTCCTAACCTTCCCTTTTATTACATGTAAGTCATCCCTAAGGTAGGCCAAAGATACCCCTGTTGGCAGGGTGCAGTGTATGTGAAAGGTAGGACTTGCCCTAATGTGTGTGGCGTGTCCTGATAGTGAAATACTGCCAATTTAGTTTTTCGCTATTGTAAGGCTCTTTGTACCGTAGGATAGACTAGGGAGTTTGCTCATACCATCTTATGAGTATTACTGCCCATGAGAACAAGATACAAAAATAGAGTTTGATATGCCTGAACTCAGAATGTTAAGATGCAACTTTTAGTGAAGGTGCTTTTTACATTCTAAGTTTGAAAATCCCACTTTTAGAACATAGGTATTTTCTTGCCTAACCATCCAGTGTGCCTCTGCTAGGTTGTGTATTGCCTGCCTGTCTGACTTTGGAGTGACAGGGGCTGGGGATGTGCATTCTGTTCAGACAGCCACTTGGGGGGTTTAGGGGTATCCTACCTTTCCAGGGTGAGTCAGGACTTTTCTGAATAGACCTGGGCTGCAATCAGAGTAGGAGGAGGATATTTCTTTCACACCTGAATGGGCCTGGTTTGCCTTAGACAATGATGTCTCTGTAGGAAGGTGGATACCTGACTATGGTTACCCCAGATTTTTTGCCTAGTGTTTAGCTGGTTTTCGACTTAGTTGGCCTGAGATCCTGCTAATCAGGGCCCTAGGCTATCTGCTCTCACTGTAAAATGGACTCCATGTACTTTAGGTACATCTCCAATCGGACATTGGGTCACCTTATCAGCCCCTGTATAGTGTACCATAGGTATCCAGGGCATAGGTGCATCCAAGGCCTACCAGGGGCTGCAGCATGTATTATGCCACCCCTGGCTGGCCATTTACATTGACACAACTGGCTGATCACTCAGATGTGGCAAGGTAGTATAATCACCCCTTGCTTAGGTGTAGTATCCCTATACCTACCATTACATATAGACACATATCTACCTATGAGTCACTCCTATGGCAGGCCTTAACAATCCTGGAGGCAGAGTGCTTGGTTTTATGTGAGATGACACTCTAGCATGAGCTGAGCCTGTCTGCAACTTTCGGAACCATGTCCTTATAGCTGTTCTATGAGATAGCCATACCATATACTCTTAAGTGCATTATCATCCTCGCGGTTTAATGCTAACTTTGGCTTGGCTTTATCAAAACATGTCGTGTAAGGTGTCATACACTTTGGAATACTACCCCCTCGCCAGTTCTGGCGACGGGGGCAGCATTCCACCCTTCTAGATGGAGAAGACATGTTGTTCCCACTAAACCCGGTTAAAGTTAACCAGAGCCTCAGCATCACAAAATGGATGCTGCTGCCACAGACACAAGTCTGACCTCCTGCTGCTGGGAGTCCTTCCAGCGAGGGAGGCTTGGACAATAGGTTTCCTGTCTTGGGAGGTGCTAGCACCACCCCAGACAGGCCATAGTGTATTGGGGCAGGGAGGGCTGAATGAAATGAGACACTGCCTGGGGCACACAAGGTGTCCCATGCATAGCCCGGTTCAAACCAGTTGCTGGGGCACTCCTGCATTTTCCTGCTTGATGCGTCTGTCCGGTCACTTGCCCGTTGGCTAGTGGCCTCTGTGACGACAAACCTTTGAATTTCCACCACTGGCATGGTTTCTCCAGATTGGGCCTTGCTTCCCTGAAAAGGAGAAGCCCATCAGACATTGCTGGTCTGATCCAGAAGCCATCTTTGATTCCTGTGTGGGTTGCCTTAGCCAAGGCTTGTTGACTCCAATCCGGAAGCCGACACTGCCGACAGTGAGATTCTTTGTGGGACAGTCCGTGCCCAGCTCCTGGTTGTCGTCGACACCTCCTGGTCCACATGGCTGCAGAGACAAGCTTCAGGACATCACCTGATTGCTCTGTGACATCGCCTGGTTCCTTCCTGGTTCCTTCCTTGTCACTGGCTAGTGACCCAGACTCTGTCCCCTCTGCTTTCAGGTACTCTTCATCCTCGATCCGCCCTTGGATCCAACTGGACACTTCTCTCCTTGTCGCCTGCAGCATCTTTCTTCAAGGCTCCATAGGATTCAGCGACGAAACCCGACACACTTTGACACCTATGCACCCGCTTCCTGTGGGTGAGGTAACGCGAGTACTCCGGTGCTCCTGTGGGTATTAACTATCCTAGTGTCCCAGTTTTCAGTAGCTTTCTCCTAGTCCATCCGGAAGTGACCTAAAAGAACTAGTTTCCATTTCTTTCGTTCCCATCCTAACTCTATGGTAACTCGTGTGTGTGTAAAGACACTGCACACGCCTCCCGTGGGCCTCCTACTTCCTATCCTTTGGTAGTACAGTGTAGCCCCAGCGATTCCCTAGGCCTATCCTTTCTTCATGACGTGGTTCTTATACCACTATTTTAGTATATGGTTCGAAGTGCCCCTAGGGCTCTACTGTATATTGTGCAACTTATTGTATGATAATTAAGTATCTTGTTATGTGCTTGTGCCTCTGACCTCATAAAGAGTTCAGAGGGGTTGTGTTAGAAATAAATACATATATATTTTATATATAACCTGTGTGGTGTCCTTTCATTTGGTATTAATGGGGTTACATATGGTAAAACAGCTGGCTTTACATGCCCTCTGAAGTTTTAGCCTAAGACTGCTTTGTCCATGCTACCTCTAGGATAGCTGGTCTATAAGGTTGACTTTACAACCATCACCATAAGGGTTGTTTGGACTGATACAGGTTGCCCACTAGAATAGTGGGCATCACATATCAGGCCAACTTCTCACAGTCTCCACCAGCAAGAACAGAACTGGTTTGGGCTGGGCAAAGAACTTCTCTGCCACAGAGAACAAAGGATTTTGTATTATAAAAAGAGGGGCCCAAACTTCAGACTTTGAGAACACTTCTGTGAAGCAAGAGGAACCTTTGCCAAGGAGTAGAGCTGGAGAAACTGAGGAGGATACAGCCCCTTTGCGGTTTGCTGTATGGGGTTGGCCTGCAGTGTCTGTTTCTGCCAAGGAAAGGACAAGGACTGTGCTGTGTGCTGTGTCCCCTTCTTGAGGGAGATCTCGAAGGGTGTGACATTGTGCTTCCTTCCTTTTTTGAAGTCTCAGGGACACAAAGACTTCACCACCAGCTCCCCTGAACTTCCTTACAGGGTGTTCTGACCTGCTAAGCGTTGCCTGCTGCTGTTTTGGACCTCTGGAAGGTGTTTACTGCTGGGAGCTAGAATAATCAAGCAACTTCGATAAGCACAACGCATCTGTACCTGTTTCCGACACATCGATGAAGAAACCGATGCAGCGGCTGCCCGCGGCTCGAGAAATCGCTGCACACCGCTTCGAGTGCACCAATCTACGAAGGCCGAGATCACCGCACCGATTCTGATGCTGGTCCTGCTGTGCGGCTGCAAGCGTGAACTCATCGTGGGACTGCAGCTGAAGAAACCAAAGCAAGCGCAGTTGCTGCTGCAGCATTGAGAACTGACATATCCTCGCGCATCGTACCAGAGCGCCAGGTCCTCAAGGACCTGGGGGCCGCAGTAAGAAACTGAGGCATCACCTTCCCACACAGTAAGAAACCGACGCATCACCTC
Organism: Lissotriton vulgaris; assembly: GCF_964263255.1. Lineage (NCBI taxonomy): Eukaryota > Metazoa > Chordata > Amphibia > Caudata > Salamandridae > Lissotriton > Lissotriton vulgaris. The sequence goes on along the minus strand of NC_141696.1, from coordinate 243,306,668 downwards.
CCCTCCAGTAAGGGACCGATGCATCACCTCCCCTGGAGTAAAGAACCGATGCATCACCTCTCCTGCGCATAAGTAACTGATGCATCACCTTACCTGGGCTGTTTTTGCTTTTGATTTTAACGCATCCAAGGTACTTTGTGTGAAAAGTGTTGCATCTGCAATTTAATTGAACAGAACAATTTTAACTTCTAAAAGTCATATTCTGAATACTGTATTGTTGATTTTTGTTTTTGGTTTAGATAAAGATTACTTATTTTTATAAACTGTAGTGTTTTCACTGTACTACTGTATGTGTTTACAAATGCTTTACACACTGCCTCTGAGATAAGTCTGTCTGCTCATGCCAAGCTACCAAGAGGGTGAGCAGGGGTTATTTTAGAAGTGTATCCTCCTTACCTGACTAGGAAAAATGGTCCCTACTTGAACAGTGGTGCAAACCATTGCCAACTAGAGACCCTGATTTCTAACAAAAACTTTGTGAATAAATAAATAAAATAAAATAAATTAACTGTGGGCCTAGTCATGGAACCATGAATTATTTCCACCTGATAACAAATGCAGGTGTCTCTCAACCTTGCATGGACAGAATGCGGGCCAGAGGGTAATGTGTCCCGATGTCTGGTGTGGGGAGCACGTGATCACTGCTTGTGCTATATATGCTATGTCCTGATCAGCTGAGTGTTCCCAACTTCATGTGGCATCTAACTTTATGGTGTTTTGGGAAAGTGTTTCCCTCTGGCAATGTGTGTTTAATTGGGGCCGATCTCCTCAGATCATTGTGGTGTCACTGCCTATCTATGGGACTAATCTGGGTTTTTCCTGTTTGCGCATTTGTTCTGCTTGTACGTGCCACCCCACCTGTGATCTTTCAATTAGTTACCTCAGGCCTAAGTCACAAGACCTGCCTGATCGCGAATTTCTGACTCAGGTTGATGGGGCTCTCATATCAGGTAATTTCATCAACAGTAATTGTATTTCTTTTTTATGCACAAATGTATGCATACATCGACATCAATGTTATCATTATGGGAAAAATCAAAGGAGAACGCCCCATAAAGAGAAGTTTGAGAATGTCAGTAGAGTTTCAGCACAATTTAAACGTCCTACCAGTGGCAGAGGAGTCCCATTGTCATCCTTTGAATGTCTCTATGAATTCTGAATTCTGAATGGAGCACAGAGAACTACTACATTGGGTCCATTGGCAATAAACACTGGCTGTACAAAGGTTTGCATCACTGCTTTGCGTGGTGGATAGGTATGGAGTCTCGATATGGGAAAGCCAAAAGGCACCAAACAAATCAATCGGTGTCTGAAAAAAACACAATTGCAAGCCCCCAAATTAACAAAATAGGAGACACATTCAGATACGCTGTATCAGATCCTGCATGCAATCTATGCCACACACAACAACATTGATGCAGTTGTATAAATCAAAGTATACTTACAGAAAACTAGGAGAAATTATCAGAAAGTGTCAGGCTGACAGAAGCAGCACTCAGCTGCAGCTGAGCCATGAAACACTGCAGACATAAGTGCAAGAGCTGACTGAGTGGGTAATTATTCTTGAGTCTTTGGCATGCCAGGAAGGATCAAAGGCTATAGCATGAGGAAGCACTGAATCTCCCAAATGCCACAAGCGTAAGATCATTCAAAGTTCTATAGTATACAATACATGCTTAGAGTGCTGGCAAAGTCTCCTCCCCCAACTCTCTCCCAAGACCTGAATTCTAAATCTTAGGGACAGAGTCGTGTCTACATAAGGCTCTGTAGACTGGACACTTTAAAGTTGATAGTGTTACACTAGCTACACACTGGCCATCCAGGTCCAGCATTCTTCTTTCTTCGTATTAAAATGCAGACTACACGGGCTGGGATTGTACTACTCCTCCCTTTTCCCAGCCAAACATAAAATCATAGCTGAGGGCAGAGCTCAAACCTTCACAAAAACCACAATTGTCTGTAACTGGCTGGAAATATATTTGGAGAGCAATCCAATGCAACAATTCAGGAGGGATCAAACAACAAAGATGAAGAATAGAGCTAGATGAGCATGTCGACCAAGCATATGACAGATAGCCAAAGGGACAGTGGGGGCTCTGACAGTGGTATCAAAACTGCTTGACTGACAGACATCGGAGTACTCAGAGAGTGCAAGGGCGGGGGGGGTGTAGTGATTGGTCATCAAAGCAGACACAGGTAGTCTGGAGGTCAAGTAGATATTTATTATAGTTTAAATCGTAAAGGGAAATGCAGCGACCCCAGCCACAGCAACAGCCACAACAGGTGGCAGCTTCACTCTGTCTCCACGGCGCTCGCCTTGGAACGCTGGTCGCGGTGACATTCTAAGTGATGTCACCGCGAGCAGCTCCATTACATGCTGAACTGCCGGGGGAGAGAAGGGGTGGAAGATACCACAGGGGGCTTACCTTGAGTCCGGGAAACTCTCTAAGCAGACCTTTTGGAACAAAATGGCCTTGCTAGAGCTTATTCCTAGGACAGCATGTGATTTTCTGTGATACTCAACCTACTGAGGCTCAGTTGAGAGTCTGGTTTAGGGTGTAGATGAACTACATACAGGGGAAAGTCCCTGGGTACTGTTTTGCTTAAAATGGATGAATTGCTGCACCACTATGAATGATAGAGTAGCCAGTGGTCCATTGTAATTTGAGCTACATACATTCACTGCTCTTGTATGCCCAGAATGGAAAGGGATGTTACAGAGCTTAAATGGATAATACAGTGCTCTTGAACAGGGAACTGGTGTTACCCACACCTGGGAGGGTTGTTTGAGGAGCCTCTGTTGTTCAATTTTCTGTAGGTTGCAATGTTGGTATATCTTTTGTGTTCTGTACCTGGCTGATGTAATCCATGGGGTTGGCTGGCTTGATGGGGAGGGGAATCGATGCCCACTCAGCTGGGTACCCTTATGTCTTATAAACACCTGACATGAAATGTCAGGGAAATGAACAATGCCATTGAACAACTAAAAATGTCTGAATTCCTTAGAAGTAATTGGGAGCGTAAAGTATTTCTCTAAGAGACAGAATTAACCGGAGAGGAGGGTAAAATGAAAGAGAAGAGGTGCAGGTGCTCTACTCTCATTTTTTTTTACAAAGAGGGCGGTGCATATGAGATTAAATGAGTAGGCGGTAATGCTGGCTAACAGTTATGCTCTGAATGGGGAATGCAAGATTGATTATAGTCATTTAACAAGTAAAGTGTCTCCTTTAGCTCAGGCACCAATGATGTTGGGGGGGCCATTTTAATCAGTCAAATTGTCAGTGATGTCTTCATGGATAAGTCTCATCTGATGCTATCAAACTCCAAAGTGGTGGGATTAACCTGAATGCTAGGCAATTGGTGGGGCAATGGGAACTTGGTAGATTTTTGAAGGGACTAATACCCAACAGAAATCAAAATTAATTTGACTCCACAGTCCATGATCTGCATGTTAGGTTGAGTAGTAAAATCTGCACCAAGAGCCTGCTGACCACGTTACTGGTTACTGAATGCTGAATAAGTCCGTAAGATGATCCCAGACCACAACCTATTACTCGTTACACTCCCCTAGCAGTTATTCCCAACCGGATATGGCAACCCAGTATATTTGAAGATATTGTATAGCACAATCAGGAGAAATAGTCTGATGCTGTTGGGTCTGCATTGGACCATTTAATAAAGTGTAAGACCTTCATTCAGCAGTGCGACAGACTGGTGCGTAAGTCACATGCCGCTTTGGACTACTTATGTATGGAGCTGCAATTTTGGGACGTTTTCGCAGTATCTGTTCCCACGGAATATATACGAATTTCACTAAAGAACACAAAGAAATATAAGGGAAGGAGTGCATCCTCACTAATCCTTTTTTGCATTGCAATGGTAATCGGCTAAGATGGTTGAACTTTAAGTAAAAGGGTGAACTTTTATCACTTCGGAGACAGTTGACACCACAGAAAATTCTGAGTGGTTCATGTGAAATTATGGTGAACTAGAAGTCCAGAATTGTGGGACAGTTTAATTCTGTCTTCAAAAATGTGTTTTCATTTTTATTTTTATGTAACTTTTAAATATTTAGGCATGTTTATGATGGTCTTGTTGTTCACATCAACACTGTAGTTGAGTATTTTAATTATTATGTTGGGGTGGAGGGGTAATTTAATCCAGACATAAGGGGCTTTGTTAGTGTGTTTTTACGAGGTCGGGTTATTTCTATTAATGGCAATGAGCACTAGGTTTAAACACGGCTCACTGCTTTATGGTAGCTTGGGTTCAGTACACACTCCTTCATGACTCGTAGCCAATAGAGGGAGAGGTCACGGGTAGAGTTTGACTTTGAACCTGTTAGATTAATTAGGGACATGTGGGTGAAAAACGGTCTAAAAGCCTGTTGAATACACACTCTCGTATACACGCTTTTGTGATGAACAAAGGGATGAAGCTGCTGTTTGTAGCTCATTAAGGTAATTAATTTTGCTGAACTTTTTAAGGCAGATGGGGATATTTGGCATCTACAGACAATGGGACTTCGAATCGGGTAGTGTATCATTTATGGTATAGGGGTTGTAGATAGGTGAAGGGGGCCGGCACTAGGAGATTGAGGGTAGTAGGGGAGGTTCTTGCCTATTCGTTATATGTCACATCTCTTTATATTTTTGTATTGTTAAAATACCAATAAAAATAATATTTAAAAAAATATATATTTCAGCACAATGCACATAGAGGTTTGTGATAAATCCTGATAGTGGGTGTGAGTTAAATTTAGAGTAGTGGTATCGTGAGCGTTCACGTTTGGAGTTTGATATTTTCTTTTTCCTATACACAGCAGTAATGACAGGATGAGGGTCGATATGGTTGGAGGTTTAAGGTGTTGTGCTACATTATTGAAATCGATTTAGTTTAGAGAGAATGCACATTGAGCAGTGGGTTGAGCTGTTTCTCTTGTTCTGTTTCAGTGACCCCTGACGAAGAGCCACAGGGCTCGAAATGCATTGGGTGAATTCACATACACAAGCTTAATGTGATGAATTATTAATTTGGACGTGATGCTGTAGAAGGCCTGGATGGGCATGTAATATTCATTTGAAATCATGGAATAAAGAATCAAGGAAGTATAAAGCGGTCTCCTCAGTGATTTTTCAACGTGATAAATAAGTATTTGGATAACTATTGGTATACTTTTGATAAAGACTGGTAAACGAAGTAAGGAGTAGGGGTGGGTGGAATTTGCGCAATCGCGTTACGCAAATCTCCGCGAAACGGCAAAAAATCTCTGCGAACACGCAGAAATTCCGCAAACACGCCGAATTGCTTGTTCGCAATGCTTTTTTCCTGTTCGCCATTGCTGTTTGAGTGCTTGGGGGAAATATCTCGCGAACACGCATTTTGAGAACGCGAACAAGCAAAAAATTATGCGAAGTCACAGAACGCAGAATTTTGGGTAATTTCGTGTTCTCTGCGGAACGCGAAATTACCCAAATTCCGCAAGCGGAATGGAATTTACCACCCAGGCCTAGTATAGACCAGACTATTGAAAGGAAAAAAATCCTTCATTCAGCAGTGCGACAGACTGGTGCGTAAGTCATGTGCCGCTTTGGACTACTACAGACCTTTAAAGTGGGCATCCAAGGGCACTGTATGAAAAACATTATGGAATTGGGGAGTATTTCGGTGAAAGAGCTAGAGGAAGGAGACAGGCAGTTGCAGAAATGGAGCTCTGTAATCTGGGCCCCACGGGTAACCAAGATGAGAGGAAACATGTTGATTTATTGGAGAGGTTAATGTGTCTAAATTACAGTGAATATTTGAACTGTACATATCTGGAGGATGATAAGGTGATAGGTTGTCAGCACACCTGCTAGGTTGGGTAGGAGGGTACCCACAATCAGCAGCATTCTCACACTGTATGGGGAAATAATGTACTCCCAAGAAAATACAATTTACAGACTTTTGAACTGACCTGTACACAATAATGACCACATTGTAGAAGCAGACATAGAAGATTATCTGACAAGAGTTAAATTGACATCACTACTAAGCAAAGGGGTTAGACTTCCCAGTCACAGCATCTTATAATAAAAGTTGAGCAAAGTTGGCAAGGGCAAGGGATAAACTCTCGTCCTGGGAGAAATTCTAATTGTACGGAGTAATATGAGTAACTTCGGTAATTTTGGTTTCTTCTGTGACCAAATATTACAGAACATTCTGAGTTTTCAACTGCTTGCGTGATTTTGGGGGAAATTCCTTGCCAGTAGCAGAGGAACAGAGTAGGAGCGGCTGCTGGATGCTGCTGCTCCTGTTCTGTTGCATTTAGAGCTATTTGCACAAAATGCATCCTCTGGTCCATTTTTGTTGCAAGGGTGCATGTTGCACTAAGAAAATAGTGCTAAATGCAGGGTTACACTCCTTGCGTAGATATGTGTCATTTTACTGTAATTAATCTACAACAATTTGTGTGAGTTATGCCCACCTGTAGAAAACTCGCAGGTCAGATGAGATTCTAGTGGGATTTTTTCCTTATATTCCTGGGTGTACTGCCAAACAAACCCATAGAGCCATACATAGCAGCTCTGCAGAGTGGATCCCTACCTTCCTCACCATGTGAAGGCATTATTTGTGTTGCTGCCAACACCTGGCAAAGATGCCTGAGGCAGTTTACCTTATCATCCATTATTGATGCTGAACAGCAATTAAATTATACTTTGCAAGGTTCTTGCAAGCAGACTCTTTCCTTTATTGCCTCAGATTGTCCATTCAGATCAAACTTGTTTTGTGCTGGGGGTGGTCACTAAACATCTGTATAGATTTTCACTTAGTGCACAGCGCTCCTTTACTCCCATGCTCTCCTACAGCAAAGGCTAGATTGGGAGACTGCCTTCAACACAGTAAGCTGAAAATACCTATTCTCGTCACTTACATGTTCAGTCTTGTAGCAGGTTTCTGTGGTGGTTGTCCTTACTGCACACCACCCCCTATGGCAAGAGCCAGCATAAGTCCTGTCATATCAGCCCATTCTGTGACAGAGAGAGGGACTCTGTTTCTCATATTAGTTGCACTATCCATAGATCCTCTGGCTAGTGTACTCATGGTGGAGGGCAGAAGGGTAATCACCATAGCTGGTAAACAACATGTGGTCTAGCTATACGCATATGATAAGCTCTTGTTACTACATGACATGTTTTCTGATGTAGACTTAGATTTACAACTGAAAGTTATTTAGGCAAGGTCCAGCAGCTTTCTTTGCCAACTAGAACTTGCTGGGATAAGACTTTTAGAATCTTGCAAGCCTTTACTTGGAAATCAACGTGGTGTGTAAATTCTATTCTACTTGGTGTATTACAGAATATTAGTGTTGTAGTGTAGCCTGGTGACCCCTGGACAACAGGCAGGGTGGCCCAGGTATGCCTGATTTTGATATAGATTACTTAGCTGCTCAAATACAATAAATAGATAAAATTCTTATCACAGTGTAAGAAGATGAGACAACCCACCAAGAGAAGGTTCTCAAGCCCAACTCTGTAGCCCACTGATAAGGGCAAACATTCTGATGGATTCTCTTCCTCTTCAACTTGGGGTGTCACTCTCATGTTAAGCTCACAGCCTAAAAGGGACCAGGATGACAATTGTCCATGCTTCTAACTTTTCAGTGAAGGACTTATCAGGCTTACAAGCAGGGTATGGTATGCGTTAAATGCCATAGTCAGACAAAGGTATAGGCAAGGTGGATGACCTGGATGAAGCTGGTTGTTGTAGACTCTTAAGAGACTTAGTCCGAAACTGTAGTATACTTCTGGGTAGTTTTCTGTTGTACGGATCTATAATTCATTCCATGGCAGGTGAACAACCTTGAGCCCAACATGTATGATAAGCGAAAGTTGCTGTGCATACTAAAGAAAGGGCACAAGGGGATAAGTTGCTTGCAGGGATTGAAGAACTCTCTGAAGGGACTCAGAAATAAGTGGGTAACAGATATGGATTAAAAATAACTGAAGACTGTGGTTGGACAAGAAATGACATGCTAAAATTTCTAAGAGCACCCACTTTGAGCTTATAGAGTTTAAATAGATAAAGAGGGCTTATAATGACACATCTAAAGTTGACTAACATATACTCAGGGTTAAAATAAAGGTGCCCACGCGAGACAGAATCTTCTATATCCTTTAGTTATGCCTGGTACTGTTGAATCATTGGGATTCCTACTTTTTAGGAGTATTTTGTACACATGACCTGGTAGAGCCATACCTAACCATTTGACAAGTGAAAACATGGACCAATTTGCAAAGCTGGGAAGAAAGGAACTGACAGGTTATGACAGGTTATGAACCAATGTTCCCTCTAATTTTTTTCCTCTGTGTGCGGCAGTGGAGGGTCTCTGTGCGCTGCAACCATGGCTATGTGCGCCAGGAACCAAACCGCGCGTGTCTGTGGCGTCAAATGGCACTCAAAACGTTTACTTTAAAAAGTGAAAAGATGGTGCATTTTCACACATACAGCGCCACAATAAGTGTCTTAAGGGCAGTTTGCAAATGTATTGTATTGCCTGTATTTTCATTGTTGTGTCTCTGACTGCTGTTGTCTGTCTTCCCCGCTACATGTACGTGGTCCGTGCCCTTTTTTCTTCCCTCTGTTCCCCTCGCTGTCCCAGTGCTCTCTCTGCCCGGTCTTTCCTTCTGTACGTTCAAAAGGAGAAAGTTTTCCCTGACAAACCCAGAAAGGACTGGGAAATATAGCTACACAAAGGGTAATTGGTTCCTTTCTGTGGTTCCTAAATTAAAGCGCAAACCGCTTTTAGGAATAAGACACCAAAAACATTTCTGATCTCAATGGTATGTATCCTGACATGTTCCTCAATTATCTCAAAAAAACATAATTTTCATTAAAATCAAATTTATTAAAAACTTAGTCAGAAGCCAGCATGGTATATAATCCACAGTTTTGCATTAAAAACAGTTACAATACATTGACATCAAGCACATATACAAATTCACAAAAGTTAAAAATAACCAAGTTGTCGACGCGTTTCGGTGTTTAAGATTGATGGTACACCTTCCTCAGGACTACAATCAAACTTCTTCAATTCAATTCGCAGTATTCAATTTGCGGTGTCAGTCTAAATCCTGGGGATAGATAAATCTTATCCACTCTTATGATTCTGGTTTCTTCCTTTAAAAGACTTTGTATTTTAAGGTAGGTGCCTTAGGGATTTATTTTCAACCATATGGATATTTTTCATGTCCACTGTTAACAATCAGGATGGTTCCTTAAAATAACTATGTAGCTGGTAATAGGAGCATTAACTTTCCCTCGTTGAGTGAAAAACTCAGGGTGAACCTCCGGTGAGCGTCTTTTCCACTTCTAGGTCTTGCTTAAGTGTAAAGGAGATGGAGTGCTTCTTTTTAAAATTGAAGACGATTCCTTTTATCTCCGTGGATTGTGCTCCTCGCCGCCTGCCTGGTAACCCGGTCTCCAGCGTCAGAACCAATTACCCTTTGTGTAGCTTTCCTTCTGTACCCCTCGCTGCCCGTGTCTCTGCCCAGTTTTCCCTTCTGTTCCCCTCCCTGTTCCAGTGCCTCTCTGCCCGTTCTGCCTTCTGTTCTTAGCTGCCCCAATATTTCTGTATTCTGCCTATGTGCCATTCGTTTTTTGTGCCCGTCTGCCATCTGTGCCACACGTTTTTGTGCCCCTTTTGCCTTCTATTCCACTCGTTTTCCCCTTGTTTTTGTGCCCTTCTGCTCTCTGTTCCACTCGTTTTTTGTGCCTTTCTACCCTCTGTTCCACTCGTTTTTTGTGCCTTTCTGCCATCTGTTCCACTTCGTTTTCCCCTTGTTTTTGTGCCCTTCTGCCCCCTGTTCCACTTGTATTTTGTGCCTTTGTTCCCTCTGTTCCACTCGGTTTTTGTTCCTTTCTGCCTTCTACTCCACTCGTTTTCCCCTTGTTTTTTGTGCCCTTCTGCCCTCTGTTCCACTCGTATTTTGTGCCTTTCTGCCCTCTGTTCCACTTCGTTTTCCCCTTGTTTTCTTGTGCCCTTCTACCCTCTGTTCCACTCGTATTTTGTGCCTTTCTACCCTCTGTTCCACTTCGTTTTCCCTTCTGCCATCTGTTCCACTCGTTTTTTGTTCCTTTCTGCCCTCTGTTCCACTCGTTTTTTGTGCCTTTCTGCCCTCTGTTCCACTTCGTTTTCCCCTCTTTTGTTGTGCCCTTCTGCTCTCTGTTCCACTTGTTTTTTGTGCCTTTCTGCCCTCTGTTCCACTCATTTTTTGTGCCTTTCTGCCCTCTGTTCTACTTCGTTTTTCCCTCGTTTTTTGTGCCCTTCTGCCCTCTGTTCCACTCGTATTTTGTGCCTTTCTGCCCTCTGTTCCACTTCGTTTTCCCCTTGTTTTCTTGTGCCCTTCTGCCCTCTGTTCCACTCGTATTTTGTGCCTTTCTGCCCTCTGTTCCACTTGGTTTTCCCCATGTTTTCTTGTGCCCTTCTACCCTCTGTTCCACTCGTATTTTTTGCCTTTCTGCCCTCTGTTCCACTTCGTTTTCCCCTCGTTTTTTGTGCCCTTCTGCCATCTGTTCCACTCATTTTTTGTTCCTTTCTGCCCTCTGTTCCACTCGTTTTTTGTGCTTTTCTGCCCTCTGTTCCACTTCGTTTTCCCCTCTTTTTTTGTGCCCTTCTGCTCTCTGTTCCACTTGTTTTTTGTGCCTTTCTGCCCTCTGTTCCACTCATTTTTTGTGCCTTTCTGCCCTCTGTTCTACTTCGTTTTCCCCTCATTTTTTGTGCCCTTCTCTCACGCGACATCCTGTGTGCGAGCTCCACGCGAGGCGGTGCGCGCTGACGTGAGGGGAGGTGCGCGCGCGCGCGCCCTAGAGGGAACAGTGGTTATGACCCAAGCATTCTTGACAACCTTTAACCACAGGTGAACACACAAAATAAATCCATACTGATATTTTATAGGCTTTATTTTAAGCCAATTTTAATGGATAATGAAGCTAACAAAATAATTGCAGAAATAAGTAATATCATAGCGACATCATGAAATGTAAACATTTAATAAGCAGGTAACATATTATATATTATCCCTTTTTAAGGATCCCTAAATGTCTAATCTTTAAGCATCAAGGGTAATGTCGAATAAGGATAGAAATTCGACAGATTCAATACAAATTTGCATATGAACTTCAAGATGAGGCTAAATAATGTCTCTACAGAAAGAAAAGTAATGATGCAAATAGTAGAGATTGCTGCTATGCTTTCTGAAATGTCTTCAAAGTTCTGAATTCTCTCATGGAGAGTGCTGTAAACAGGTAATATGTACTTGTCAAATCGTTTAGTTTCCTTCGGGTTTCATACTGAGCCACTCATAGTAATACAGGAGTAAAGACAAACCTAAAGTAAGAATCACTCTGTTGCAAAATATGCTTGTGTGTCAACTTTACCACCATCCTAATGCACAAACTAATAAATATGTGAAAAGCTTTTCATAAACCCTCTTGTTACTGTAGTTAGCATCGGACATATCTTATCAGTTGCATGTTTTTGTGATACCAGTAAGGCAATACATGGAGACTATTTGGAAAAGAGCATTTATTCTTAACTGTGGCTTGTTTTATCTTCTAAGTGATGTCACAAGGGCACACTCAAAGGGCAGATGCGGGCCCAGGCTCCATATTGTATTTTGATGTTCAGTGTTGTAATAACTCATGCATGAGATTTACAGAACAAAGATGAACAGAGAGGCAACCAAACATGAAGGCACAAATGCTGCGAAAAGAAGTCTATTCAGACTTTTCAATGAGGTTAATGCTTTTTTAATAGTTCCTCAATCACACAGACGTGATATAAGACAGATGCAGCCAACACCGTTTCACCCAAATAGGGCTTCATCAGGGCTGCGAACATAGCATAAATACACTCAAAACATTGCAAGACAAGACAGACATGATATGAAAAACACAAAACTCATTAAAAATCCCATAATTTTATGGATGCGATCAATACAATTATTTCATCTTAAACATGGATGTTTGAACATTCTTAACACAAGTATTTATCTGTAGAATAAAATTTAATATTACTCTAGTGACCCAAAACAAAAAATTCAGTCAGGTGGTGCAGCGTTAATTATCCCTTGCTGCCATTGTTTGTTTTTTCAGTGTATGAGATTTACTACAATTTGGCGACGAGGATAGGATTCTCACGTTTTGGCACGCTGGATTCAAATTCACTGTGTCTGTAGTATCGCTGAACAGGCACTCATCACCAAATTGTAGTAAATCTCATTCATGAGCTGTATTTCGGAAAGGTGTTTATTCACTATCAACCACAAGCGTGAGGCTCCCTCGCTTGCTCATGCTTAACTGTCGCCCACAACCCTTCAGAATCCCAATACAGCAAGATTTCACAAAGCACTATGGAAACCCAATTAAGCATGACAGCCTGCCATCAAATAATTACAACATTGCAATTGAAAACAATGATTTTAATACGTAGGGTTTAAGAAAGCTAAGCAATGTAAACAAGAAGCATATTTCATTATTGGACAGCAGACAAATATGCATTGGGACATATTTACTAAGGACTTGCTTTGTTCCTAAAAGACGCAAGTCATCACAAGGCAATAGAAGTCCTAAATGGGGTTAACAAAGCCAAGCAAGAGGAGATTTTCTCTGCCTCGCGTGACTCACTAAAGAAATAAAAACGCAAAGCAGCAGCTTGCGCTTATTTGGATTACATTTTGTTGTGGTAGGCATTTCATTAGAGGAGCATGGGCATTTCTGTGCAGCCACCCATTGAATTACACACAATCCTAGATTTACTAAAGGGAGAAAACCGGCGATTGTGCCCAAATGGTGCGGCTATCATAGAGAGGTATAATGTAATCGTTTTTCTCCTCCTTATTTCTTCTTACTATATCTGCTGCATTATGTAGCTCACATAGAAAGAGGTATACACTTATAAGCATTGGCAATGCCAATAGGTCTGGCGTTAAAGGAATGTTGTATGATAAAGTGAATAACACGTAGATAGCATGGGAATGGATATGTATTTGTTTGGAAGCAAAGAACCGCAGAACAATATTGGTGTAGGTTAAAAGTTCAGGTGATAGTTGTACTGCCAAGCCAGACTTTAGGGTCCATGTAGGCTAAAGACTGCCCTCCTCCCATCTGTGCTGCTGCTGCCAGAGAAAACACCATACATTATCTAGTTATCTAAGACATTTTAATAGCTTTATGTTGTAAATAGCTTATTGCATGAATGTCATTATTTGATGTTGGAATCTCACAGCCTTGTGATTCCATGGCATTGTTCGAATGTGGAGAGTTCCTTAAAGGGCAGTTGATTACTGGCAAGCAAGGGATCGGTCCACCTTCAGTTGTTGTCCTGTAATAAAGTTACTTATCTGCTTTATCAATGTTGTCCTAAACGATTCATTTACAACATATTTGGTGACTATCTGGCCAGTGAATTGTGGACAACGGCAACAACAACAGTTTATTTTATATTGTAGTTTGTATTGTTACACACCATGGGTGAAACATCTGAGAGTCCACTTAGTGAGAGTGTACCTGTTGCACTTCCATCACATATCTCAGTTATTCCTCTACCATGTTTCCTAGTGCAGCAGGACCTCCACCAGTGCCATGGGGTGATTGGACTTAGATGTTTGACAACTATTTAAAAGCTCTAGATGGACAGATTGTTCGTGCAACTAGGAAAAAAAGCATTGTTATTGAGTGTATTGGGAAATGAGGGTCAGAGAGTTTTCAAATATTTACCTCACGCTACAGAATAAAATGGTCAACCTGTTCAAGATGTATTTAAAGAAGTGAAACATAAATTAGAAGTTAGGTTTGCTAAACAGGAGAATTTAGTGATGACAGGGTACACATTTTATACACAACCTCAGAGGGTCGATGAGTCTATTGATGAATTTGTATCTAGATTACGTGAATTGTCAAACAAGTGTAGGTATGGGGATAAGACATAAGAACTAATAGGAAGATGCAAGAAAGGTTGTGGACTGCAAAGCATCCCATATTGATATAGCTACGGTTTTGGGACAGTCAGACACGTGAGATGGAAAAGAAAAAAACAAGATTGTGAGATATCAAAAATTGGGGCTGGGAGTAAACCAGTAGACTCAGTATCTGTGTCAAAACCCAATAACAGATTTAATAGAAATTTCAGAACAGTTAGACAATCTAACAAAGTGTGCATTCATTGTGGTAGTAGCATGCATACCTCTGATTAAAAATGTTGCTTTGCAAATACCCGGAAATGCAGGAAGTGCAGTCGCACTGGTCATTTCGCAAGAATGTGTTGAATGAGGAGCCGCAAAAAAGTAGCATTAGTTTCAGAGATTGATTCATGTCCCATGGAATCAAGTGACAGGATCCTTATTGTAGGCAATGACGAAGAGGAATCTGAGGAAAGTCAAAGGAGGAACAGACCTAAGGCATTGTTTAACATCAATGGTTGTGAAGTACAGCTCATGGTGGTCTCTGGGCCTATGCACACAATAAATCCCAGGGCTGTATTTGAACAAGTGTGGGTTGATTGTACGCTCCAATCCAGAGATATTTCACCTGGAGGTTACCAAGGGGAAACTATTGACATTGTAGGGTTTATGGATGCAGACATCGCATTTGAGAGTAGGAGTACGCATGGTAAGGTATACATAGTCTATCGTGGTCTACCATTCCTGGGATGGGTACACCAGTACGATTTGCATATTATTGTTAACTGAAGGGAACCATCCCAGGTGATGGTGGTGGACGACTAATCTATTGTTGATATTCTTGACTCTGGTAAACAAGTATTCAAAGAGACACTGTGTCTGTTGAAGGAGTATGCTCATAAGGTAGTCCTGAAGAAAGGAGTTATCCCTGTCCAACATAAACTCAGAAGGGTTCCAGTGGTGGTATCTGACAATGTGAAGAAATTAATTCAGGAGATGTTACAAAAGGACTTATAGAACCAGTTGAGGCATCAAATTGGGTCTCTCCCGTAGTTATCACATGAAAATATGACAAACTACTTAGATTCTGTGTGGATTTGAGATCACTCAATCAGAACATAGTAGCAGACACATATCCATTGCCTAATATTAACAAACTTGTCTTGTTGTTGAAGGATAGAAGATATTTTTCTAAACTTGATTTAAAGAACGCATACCACCAGATAAAACTTCATGATGAATCCAAGCAGCTCACAGCATTTATTATGATGGAAGGAACTTCCCAGTTTACTTGCATGCCAATTGAACTTTCATCGGCAGCAAGCACTTTCCAATGGTTTAGAAAATATTTTGTACTTCAAAGACGATAGCCTGATTTTCGTCAAGACTGTTGAAGAACATATACCATCTTGAAACAAGCTCTGCAAAGGATTGCTGATTTGGGACTTACTTTAAGGAAAGATACATGTTTTTTGAAAGAGCATGTATTTTTGAAAGAGCATGTGGTGTATTTAGGTTACAAATTGAAGCTGATATGTCAAACCCCCCAAAACAAGTTTGGCCGAAATTGAATTAGCTCTGAGTCCACAAGATAAGATGCCATTGAGATCCTTTATGGGTTTAATTGAATATAATGCTAAATGTGTTCAAAGGTTTTCCAACAAAACTGAGCAGTTGAGAGTACTTTGAGGCAAGGTCAGAATTTTGTGTGGATGCAAGAGGAAGAGGAGTGTTTCAACTTGATAAAAAATATATTTTTGAGGTTGGTATCCTTGTACCATTTGATATCAGACTCAAATCAACTATGACAGTGGATGCGAGTGCTACTGGTGTGGGTGACATGCTCTCTCAGAAACAAAAGGTTGGTGAGAGAATGGTGGCCTTTGCTTGACTAATACTGAAAGAAATTATTCAGTTATTGAAAGAGAAGCATTGGCAGCTGCATGGGGTGTGGAGTATTTTAGAACTTATGTTTGGGGCACACATTTTATCTTAAGGTCAGACCACAAGCCCCTTGTTAAGATTATTCTCCCTGGTGGGCCTGGTAAAGGGTCTGCAAGATTGGCAAGGCTGGTCGCCAGACTCCAAGAGTATCGCTATGTGATAGAACATATTCAAGGTTGGAGGAATGCGCAAGCTGATTGCTTATACAGATTGCCCGTGGATTGGAACCTGGTGGGTGGTCCGGTTGTGTCTGACCATGATATTAAGGGAGCTGTTGCTGCTGTACACGATGTTGTATTGGAGGGAGCAGGTGCTTTAACGAATGAGGATTGGTGTTGAGCTATGGATGGTGATGGAACTCTTAAAGAAGTTATGTGCATGGTTATTACTGGGAAAAGAAGGAAGGGTTGTGTGTCTATTTCTCTATGTCCATTTATCAAGTTTTTGGATGAGCTTTCTATGTGTGGGAACAGTATATTGATAATGGGTGAGAGATTTATGCCACCTGGTAGTTCGAGATCTAAACTCATAGCTATGGCCCATGAAGGTCATATGGGGCAGAGCATAATACATAGACGTCTTGAAGTGCAATTTTGGTGGCCAGGCATGGATTGGGTCATAAGATGCAGTGTATGCAAGGAGAGTGATAAAAGGCTTTGTGTTTGAGCTCAGACTGTCATGGACCGCATTACCAATCCAGGTGAACCCTGGCATACTGTCTGTATTGATTTATTTGGTTCCATATCTGAAATATGGAGTGATTGTAGATTTGCTATGATGTGTGTGGATGTTTTCTCAAAGTGGTTGCGTGTGAAATTTATGAATAAAATCACCACAATGCCACCATCCATATTTTGAGAAAAACATTTTTGGAGGTGGGAGTCCCTTCTATTCCCATAACAGACAATGGTACAGAACTGGTTTCCCATGATATGGAAATATTTGTACAAGAGCATAGTATTAAATATCATTGCACTTCTTTGTACAATCCTCAAGGAAATGGCATTGGGGAAAGAGCTAATAGGTTGGTTAAAGGAGTCATTCAGATGGCGAGTGTTTCAGCACAGGATGTTGAGAGAGCGGTGGAACATATGGTCTGGGCATACTGTACCACCAAACACAATGCTACCCAGAAGTCATTATTTGAAAGGATGAGTGGGAGAAACTAGAGTAACAAATTGGTACCGTTGTGGCTGAAGGATTGGGTGACAAAAGGTGGTAACATGGATGAAAGAACTGTGACTTCCAGGGGAGTGGTTGAAGCTGGTGATTGGGTCAAAATCAAGATGGGCGGGGTGACAAAAAGATTGACACACTTTAAAGGTCCATTTAAAGTGAGACTAGTCTGTAAGTTCCATGTGATTTTGGAGAATGGTGAACGATGGAACGAGCGTAGAATCACCTTATACCAAGAAGTTAGTGGGTGTTCAGAAAAGAAAGGTAGGGTTGGAATCGATGTATGTTGTGGGGAAAGAACTAATTGAGAGGTGGTGAGCTGCCCTGTAGCTGTCGGGAGAAAAGATATAGAAGTGACAGGGTGTGGAGAGGATAGGAGGACCAGAGAACGTATACCTCCTGGTTATTTAAAGGATATGTGAACTGATCTGGGTGTTTTATGTGACCTGACAAACATGTCTATCATAACCCTACATTTTATCTGGGTGTCATATGGTTGGTATATCGCTCACAGTGTACGAATATGCCATAAAGGAAAGATATGCATTTGAGCAGACGCGAATAGATGAAAGGCTAAGGGTTATATTGAAGGGGCTAGTGCGTACAGAAGGTATCTTTTGGCGACATTCTGGGGGCACTATACCCTTTACCATGTTTATAGAACTTTGCTAAGCCAATTTAAGTGGCTTAACTCAGTGTTGTAAATACAGCCCCTTTACACACATCACTTTGCGTGAAAAGGGCATGCAATGTGTGTTGCTGTGGGTGTTCCACTGCAACACCCATTGCATTTTGACGCTGCCCCAGATTTACAAGGATGTGTAAATCTGAGGCAGAGCCAAACACAATGCCACACAATAGCAGGCATTAGAATGGTGCAGCGAGGAGAAATGCTGCATTCTGCAACACATATAGAAAGAGTAACACACCATTAATGATTATTTATGTGCAGGAAGGTGTCCCTTCCTGCACATAAGCAGTCATTATATAATGACGATTTGCTACTTCAATGTGTGCTGCAGAATGCAGCACAGATAGAAGTAACACATCACCATTATTGATTGTTTATGTGCAGGAAGGTGTCACTTTCTGCACATAAACAATCATTCCTCGAAACGCAGGCATCATTGTACTATGGTGCAAGGTTGTCTGCATTGGCGCTAGGCAGCTAATTTTAGTGCTAGTGCTAGATAAAACACAGGGTTGCTCAGTCTTGTTGTAAATACGGCACATCCCTGAGTTTTGGAAAAGGTAGAGTGAAGCTTTGCCAAATTTGGTGCAGCTCCGCGTGCCAACATTTCCTTGTAAACATGTCCCTAATTAAGTTTTGGGGACCATATCTGCTTATTATTTTCCATGATAGTCTGATATTTATGTTCACTTTTTGCAAAATGTTGTTCGGTTCATTTAAGGAAGGTGATTGACGCCAAAAGCTTAAATTCACATTTGCAAACCCTTGGAGTACGGACCTTTTTTCTTTGAAAGGTAGTAGAAATATTTGACAGGATCTGCACCCACCTACCTAGCACAGATGCTACTGGTAATTGATCCCTGTGCATAATTCTATTGACATTGCGCTTATTCAATTTCGGGCTACAGCCGCTCACTGTAAATATCGTCCTTAGTTAGATAGTGGGTGAGCAGAGAGGTTACCCATGCTCCCTGTATGTGTCAGAGGGCCGCACGAAAAGTGCATACTCCTGCTGATATGTTATGGATGAGGGAACATTCAAAATTGAGTTGCCTTCAGGTGCAAGTGGGTAAACCGGATTGTGGTTTTTGTGATGGATGAATTAGGGTACAGCAGCTGGGGGGCATGGATGAAAAGGAAGCTGGCCCACAACAAGGATGAAACTGGATCATGGAGAGTGTAGTCAGCGAGAGGGAGGTGGCAGTGAGAGCACTGATCAGTGAAGAACAGGTTATGGTGAACATAAGGAAAGGCAATACCATCGGATAGTACTAATATGACTCTAATACAAACACTGAACACTGTTAGAAAGACTTTTAAAAATAAATAAGTAAGTGGTGGGAAATTTTGTCTTTAAAGAACTATATATAAGTGCATACTGTATCAAGAAGACTTAGGATACTTATTGTTCCCACGTACCAAAATCTAAATCCTAACCAGTTGAAAGAGTGGTCAGAACTGAAGGTGAATACTAGCAGAAATATGATGGAGTAGCACATTAAAAAGGCAGAGATTAAATTAGAGCAAATCTGCTTGGATATTGAACAATTCAAAGATTAACTCTTTTAACAAAGCAAGAGGAGAAAATCAAAGAAAAACGAAAAAGAAATTTGTCAGACACACTAGAGACTATTTGGAGGGGCATCTTTTAACTTTTTCAAATTGCTAACACTCCACTCTCAAAGATGTTTCATTAATTACAAATCAAAGACAGGAAGAGTAGCTCCTCTTGGAATTTAGATCAGAACACAATTATGACTTGGAAATGCTTGAAGGTCTTTCTTGGGAATCTGGTGCAACAGGCTTTTTTTTTAGATGAGTTTCACCTGATAAACCAAGATAGACAAATTTCCAAAGGAAGAACACATGGAAGAGCAAAAGGAAGAGGAACAGAGGAAGAGGGTGATAATGGGGCTTCAGATGCCTCCAATAGAGACACAACACCAAATAGGAAATGCAGGTGCAATTGAAGGACAAGATATAATAGACCATCAGGGTGACAATAATCATACAGTAGTTAATCTATCGCCCGTGTATTGAGTGATGTCAAACAAATCTGTCTTAGAACTGTGTTTGCTATTTTGCCCTGATGCTAAATTAATTCTAGTTTTATCAGGATTGACCTGTTTTTGTTTATATGTAAACTCAATCTACTAAAATCCTAAACATGCAACTGTCACAGACATGAATAGAACACATAATACTCCCACTTCCATAGGTTATATTGAAGGATTAATGATATTACATGCACTGGATAAAGAGGATGAGACATAAATGGATGACTGGGAAAATTTAATAAGCATTGACAAGTGTAGCAATAGTGGTATTAAACTCAAGTCAAAACATAACCTTAGCCTACAGAAAGAGAATAATATTTTGTTTGGTGAATGGCTATCAAGACCATTCAAGAGATTACCATACATGCATGCCAGAGATCACAGGGTGGACTAAGTTGGTCACAGAAAAGAGCTATTAAGAATCTTCTGGAATACAGTAGTATAGCTCTTAACCCATCTGATAAGGGTGGCAATTTTTGTCCTGTGGGGCATAACAGAATATAAGAAAGAAAGAAAGAAACAATCATCGACCAAAGGACTCCGGGTGCTATCAAAACATATAAGTATCAGAGTATAAAAATACAATACCCATGTACCATGGTTTGCTATGGGAGTGGAGTGAAAAGTGCTTCCTAGACTACGATGAGTACCAATTTTTAAAGACTGAAAAATGCATTACTATGTATTTTAAATCCTCCCTAAAATGCACAAGAACTCTCTACTACCTCCAGGATGACCCATAGTAGCCTTAGTTGGTAGTCCCCTACAACATAGAGCCATTTCTCTGAACCACTTTATGCCACTATCTGTACTCTGTCTACCATACTGCTGTCAGTATAGCAGAGAGTTTATTAAGAAATCACAAATATTGACTGGGAACACATCTTTTTGCTTATCATCCTACATGTTGCATCACTTTACGCATGCATTAAATCAGAATTTGGACTTAGTGCATGCAAGCATGTTTTGTTTAGGAACGGACATTTGTCAGTCTATGACCACAACAATACACTGAGCTAAACGGTTGAATTTTGCCTGAACAATAATATTTTTTGTTTTATACAAGAATATTTTAGGCATAAGCCTAGAACAGGTATGGGCACCTGAAACATCCCTAGCTATGCACATTTATTCTTGGAGTGGTGGTGGGAGCAGCAGATGTACTGGGCTTCTATGAATGAACTATTCACTAATCAGCCACTAAAAACAAAGTAAGTTGGGCTTGGTACATAGAGGTCCTTTTTATGTCCTGGAATAGAAAAAGTAAGCAGGAAGAAAACTCTGTGGCTCAATTGAAGAATATGTAATCTATAGCTTCACACATAAAACACATAATATAAGACACGTGACTCAGAGATAACATTTCTAGATATATATGTCTCTCCTGGCAAATTAGAGAAATGTTTACACCATAAAGAGACAGCATGGAAAATATCCTGTAAGCTACTAGCTGCCACCCCACTAAGCTGAAGTGAAGTATGCCCTGTGGGGAGTTCATAAGAACAAAAAGGAATTTGAACACTGAGGTGGAATATATAGATGAGGAACAAGTCATCGTAGGAGGATTCTTAGCGAGGGGGTACTAACTTTGAAATTTTCAAAAAGGGCTACTCACCTGGTGAATGATAAGAAAAAAGAGGCACTGAAATATGGCCAAAGGAAAAAAAATATATAGAGGGTGAAATTATGTTTATCACAACAGAAAATAATTTGGGCTCCCGGTTTAATGGCAAAATTTAAGCTGCAATGGCTATATTAGCTTCATTAGGAAATAATGTGCATTTTTTTTAACTCACCTTCCTGTCATTCTGTACCGCTATTGACGTAGCAAGCATGATTGACAGATGTGAGAACCATCCAGCATAAACCCTATTTTCTGTATTTTTCCATATTAAAAATGACTACAGACAGACAAATAGATTATGTTCTGTGTGTATTTATATATACAAACCAGTAAGAATGGAAATCTGGGAGTATTAATATTAATGCATCAGACCACATATGTAGGATTATTAATCCCCATAAGAATAGCCTCAAAGGAGAAAACATAATTCGAAGTACACTAGACAAAAATATGTTGCTCACTCAACGTGAATCCAAATGACTGAATGATATATTGGTACACAGTGATCAGTGTTGAACTGTTTTATAGGGCAATCTGGCAATGCCCAATGTGCTGGTCTGAAAGATCAGTGTATGGGCTGTGTTTTAGCAGTTTGTGGGCCTGTTCTTTTGGACAGGTGCTGTGGTTTGTACTCTTTCTTTCTGTAAGATTACCACAAGAATTGTCTGCACCCAGCACATATGCATGTAGTCTCCCATGCCTAGCAAAAATACCCATACAGAATGTCTTGCCGAGTTCAAAACTGGCCTGCTTTTCCAATGTAGGTACTTGTTTAGCTATCTGATTTGCTAATGGGAGTTACTTTTATGT
The DNA here is from genome assembly GCF_964263255.1 of Lissotriton vulgaris. Classification (NCBI taxonomy): domain Eukaryota; kingdom Metazoa; phylum Chordata; class Amphibia; order Caudata; family Salamandridae; genus Lissotriton; species Lissotriton vulgaris. The sequence goes on along the minus strand of NC_141696.1, from coordinate 243,284,426 downwards.
TTGTGTCCGGGTCTATTTTTTGTCCCAGTCCAACCCTGACAGTGATTTGAAAGGCACTTATATCTGACCATAAAAAAACAAATACAGAGGGTGAAAAAAGTCAGTCACCACATATAATATTGCATCAGGCCACATATGTAAGATTATCCATAGCCACTAGAATATTCTGAAAGGGGATAATATAATTGGCAGTACACTAAACAAAAATATGTTGATCACTTACTGCAAATCCAAATCACTGAATGATATATTGGTACACATTGGTTTGAGATGCCGAGGTAGAGAAAATTAGATGAGTGACATAAAAGAATTTGTAAAATGTGTAAATGTAGGCCTTGCAAAAGCAGTAACAACATAAAGCAATAGGAAAATGTATGTGGACAGAGAAAATTCATTAGCAGAACTTTCATTTGTTCATTGTTTCTTTTTGTTTATGTATTAGTCTGCCCATATAACAGAAAGTATGATGGTAGCCCTACACCGAACCCACCTGTGGGCAGACTACCCCCCCACAAACAGTCAACCAGCCACACACCAACACAGAACATTTTCTTTTTTTTAACATTTTTTTCGGGTCCTGCAAGGCCACACAGGAAGTGCCATGCTGACTGTCATGGGACTCCCATAGGACTGAGGCAAACTCATTTGTTTTATATTTGGGCCCCTCACAAGCGTAGGCAGTCAGGGTATTCCTACCCTAGACTCGTAAGTCCTTATTTTTTTGTTTTGCAGGACTTGGGACCCAAGTTTTAAAATGGCAGTCTCAAAGATTTTCTTCATGTTGCTGTCACCAGTCACATTGCGTGGTCCCACAAGTCTCCCACATACCTGACCGATCAGAAATAATTGTTTGTCCTTTCCTCCCAGGAGAATTCTGCCATAGTCCTGCACCATATACCTACAGGTCATAAACCTTAATTTCTCTAAAACGGTTATACAGAATTACATCAAAACAGAAAATCACACGTACATTTATATATATATTCACTGAAAAAGCTCTTTACTCTACATAAAAAAACTGAGCAATTCACTGAAAAAACTAAAGGTTACAGTGACGTTATAGTTAGTTCAAAATGTTAGTTAAATCGCTACATTTCAAACTAAAAGAAAACACTGAAATTGATCAGTTATACTGCATTGCTATATATTATAGACACATATTTTTAACCCTAATTTGTCAGAAACTGCTGAATTGATTTAAACCAAATCCAAAAGCATGCTGACTGGATACAAATGTAGCTTTCTGACAAATTTGGCGTCATTCAATAAAGCCATTTTGGCTGGTGCACTCTTCAGTTTTCCTATAGGAAATTGCATGGGGAAAAAGCATTTTGGGATTCCTCTTTCTTGGTGAACCACAACCAGTTATAGTTAACTGAAGTAACTATAACATGCACTGCTTATTACCTCACATATTACATCACTCATGAGATTATAACATGATTTATAACATGAATCCAACATGAAATAACATTGATGGCAACACTGTGCATGACAGTGACACAACTTATAGTTACTTTAGTTACTTTAACGGGAGCATTTCAGTGGATTTGTGTGTTTAAAAAATAACGTTTTAACTGACATTTCCGCCTAACTTTAAGGGTACTTTAACCATTTTTTTGCAGCAAATCCTGTTCCTCTGAATGCAGATCAGAGGAGAAACGACACCGGTACGGACAACCAACACAGTTCAAGAAGAGTTCTGGAGACACGGGTTCATAGTTCCATTAATTTATTACATGGATACCAAGTGGTACAGACAAGTGTCCGCTCCAGACGCGTTTCGATCGCCACAGCGATCTTGATCACCTGATGCGCAGGTGACGGGTCACCACATTTAAACTTTGTGTGGCCAATCAAGTTGAGGTATTGGTCAATCAGTGAACATAGACATAGAAAAAATACATGCACTTAATAATCAAGGAGCAAATGCTAGAAAAACAACCTTAGTATGCTTCAATCTTAATAGTTGCAAAGAAGTAGCAGATATATTGCGAACCATAAAAAGTAACTGCAATTGATAAAAGTAGGTTTCAATTAAAAAGACAAAGCTTATACTTTTTCTAGAGAGAGGTATCAATCAATTCTCTTTAACCGATTAGTGATGGTACTGGGTGAACCAAAAATGACAAAATGACTGGCAAGTGCCAAATGAATCAAGTCGCACATAGTATAACAGTGGGTCTATAATGAATGTCATCCAAAATCCATCATAAATACATTATTGAACTCATATATATATATATATATATATATATATATATATATATATATATATATATATATATATATATATATATATATATATATATATATATATATAATAAATATATGAAAATTTGCTTTAACATTTAAAATAAAAAATAATTTCAATTATTTACATATTAAAGTAAATTAATACGTTGTTGATGGTGAAGCTTTTCTAATTACTGTTTAAAAATGATTATTCATAAATCAGAATTAATATATTTAAATTATTTTCTATACACATTTCATTTGATGAATGAAAGTGCTACAACGTGTTATTTTATTAATTGTAGGTTAATAGTAAGTATTTTATACTAACTTGCATTTCTTTTTACATGAATATATGTGTAATAATTGCTTCTAAAGATTCAAAATCATATATAATTTTCCCTATACATTTCCATATGTAGATTGCTGCCACAATGTCAAAGATCTGCACCTAACTGCGCAAAGCTACTAGTAATAAATTTACACTTGCAATTCCTGTTATAATAGATGACATGTAAGTCTATAGCTAAGTGGAAATGTACATCAGAAATATGCGTTTCTCAGATTCAAAGCGGCCATCACAAAAGCCAACCTAGACAAAAGAACACCCTCAATCATACAATACATGATCAATCTGAACAAGATAGGCCACCAAACCTCCCACTTGTACAAACTTCTAAGTCCAAAAACGTAAAAACTCAACACTAAGGCTATGGGGTTCTGGGAGGGACTTCTAGGCAGACAACTGAATGAGAAAGAAAAAGGCAGCCAGTGGATATCCGCCTCCCAGAACAAAATCTCCCCCCAGATGGCACAAACAAAATACTGGTTGCTACACAGGGCGTACTGGACACCGGCCCGCCTCGCGGAGGTAGGGGTGAGAGAGAACGACACCTGCTGGAATTGCAAAAGAGAGAGAGGGGATCTTGCACACCTAATCTTCCACTGCACCCGAGTCAGGAGCTTTTGGGCGAAAATCAGGGAATTCATCACAAAGATTGTGGGACGGGACATTCAGCCAGGCTTTGTGGGACTAGCAACAGCATTCATGGCCCCAGAACTGGGATCCAAAGAGGACAGCGACCTGATAGACCTTCTCCTCACGGCAGCAGTCAAAACAATACTAGCGAACTGGAAAGACACTGGGAAAGCAACTTTCAAGGGCTGGGTCAACTGGATTACCTTCTTAAGGGGGGCAGACAACATAGCTGCGATGCACGCTCCCAACCATAAAGCAAGGGGTGAAATGTGGGCGTCCCTGGACAAACACCTGGGCCCATACGACCCCCCCTGAAAGGATCAGTACGGGCCACCAACCCTCCACTGGCCACCGGTGCTCGACACTGTAGAACCACATGACAATTTACCTTTATCTCCTTTCCCTTTCCTTTCACCCTCCTTTTTTCTCAACTCTTACTCTTCCAATTTTTCTGAGCGAGGATGCAACAAGATTCAAACAACAAGCCTATACTATCGATTAAGTGAAATATGCTCCGCCATGAAGCCCGCCACGCCTGTTGTAACCCTAAGGGCGTCCACGAGCCACCGCCAACGCTATCACTGTACTATCTATGTATAAAAATTTGCGAATAAAACTCGCTGAAATAAAAAAAAAAAGAAATGGAGCATAGCAAAAGCGGTTAGTGTTACACCTAGCTGTAAAAGAAAGTATAAACATGAATACATTTTCACGTATATATATTTACATTTATGAAGATGCCTCAAAGGTTGTAATAGTGAAATTAGTGATGGACGAGGTTGAAGGCTAGTAAGTTTAGAGAACACTTGTGGTTTCGCACCTGGAAGCAAAACAACACGTCACGGGTGAGAAGGTTGTAAAAGTGCTGTTGCTCAAAATCACCATGCATACATTGGTGCACAGCAATAGAAGAGTTTTTTTTCAAAAGAACGGAATTCACAACGAAAACTGCATCAATTTTTTTAGTTCGCTTCTATGCCCTTTTTGACCTCCTATTAGCATATATTTATTTATTTATTTATTTTTTACATTTGTATGGCGCACAGCTACCCAAAAAGGGTTTCCCGGCGCCTTTGGCATATGGATGAACAAAGGTATATGATAAGCATGGTTTTAGCACAGTTGTTTCTGGAAGAGCCAAGTTTTTATATTCTTTCGGAACCTGGCGTAGTTTTCTTCTTTCCGGATGTGTAAGGGAAGTGTGTTCCACAGGATAGGCCCTCTGACCGAGGAAGATCTTCCACCAATTCTTTGCAATCTAAACCTGGGAACAGCAAAATTTGCTGCAGTTTGAGAGCGCAGGTTTCTTGCTGGTAGGTAGGGAGTGGCTAATGCTTGTAGATAGGTTGGTGCCGTTTTGGATTTGATCTTAAACATGTAGCTCAGGGTTTTGAAGCTGATACGGTTTTCTACCCTGAGCCAATGAAGATCATTCAGATGTTTTGACACTCTTGCGGTTTTTGGTATTCTACACAGGAGTCTTGCGGCTGAATTTTGGATCAGCTGAAGTCGTTTGATGACTGCTTGGTTTGAACTCAGGTAGAGGATGTTGCCGTAGTCAAGACGCGATGTAATTAATGCGTTGACTACGGTCTTTTGTGTGGCGGGGGGTAGCATCCATATAATTTTTTTCAGCCACTTTATTATGGTGAAGCATAGGCCTACAACTTTATTTGCCTGCTGTTTCATTGACAGGGCATCATCAATGATAACTCCTAAGTTTCTTACCTGGGTTGCTGGAGTGGGGAGATTTCCCAACTCGGGGGGCCAGTGAGAGGAGTTCCAGAGTTCTTTATTTTTTCCTAACAGAAGGATCTCGGTTTTATCACCGTTTAGTTTCAACTGGTTGGTGGTCATCCAGTTGAAGATTTTCTGGAGCCCATGTTTGAGGAGAGAGGGAACTGAGGGATTTGAATCTGACAGTGAAAAAATTATTTGGGAGTCATCTGCGTAGGTCATGAGGGTTAGTCCTACGCAGTCCGCTAGGTCAGCCAAGGGTCTGAGATACAGATTGAAAAACAGCGGGCTCAGAATGGAGCCCTGTGGTACTCCATGTGGGGCGTGGAAAGTGTCTGAGCAGGCAAGGTTAGATTTGATCTGGAAGGTCCTATCAGTTAGGAAGGACTTAATCCATTTCAGAGCATCACTGCGGATACCGTTTCTCTCGAGTGTGGCCAGGAGTTTACTATGGGAGATGGTATCAAACGCCGCACTCAAATCTAATAGAATGAGTGCGGCCGTTTGTCCCTCATCCAGGAGTTTCCTGATGTTTTCTGTAACACCCAGCAGAGCGGTCTCCGTAGAGTATCCTGCTCTGAAGCCCGATTGTGTGGGATGGAGGAGGTCGTTTTCCTCGGCGAAGAGGGTTGAGAGCAGAGTGTATATGCCTTTCCATGAGCTTGGAAAAAGCTGGGAGCAGAGATATTGACCGGTAGTTTGTCAGGATAGCGGGGTCAGCTGAGGGTTTTTTCAGGAGTGGGTTTACCATTGCATGTTTCCAACATGAAGGAACTGTGGAGAGTTGGAGAGATGAATTTAGCGTGTCTGCTATAATAGTCAGGGTGGTGGTGTCAAGCTGTTTTAGGATACTAATGGGTAGTGGATCACGCGGGGAACCTGATGATATGGATTTCAAGGAGGATTTTAGGGAGTCCACGGTTATAGGGGGCCATTGCTCTAGGGTGTTCAGTTTGTCCGGTATTACGGGGACATCGTCCTGTGGGCCATTTCCATTGGAGATGGAGCTGATGTTAAGGATGATTTTTTCTATTTTTTCATTAAAAAAGGAGGCAAGGTCCTGACATTGTTTTTTATTTAAGGGACGAGTCGTAGCAATAGTTTGAGGACCTGCAAGGTCCTTTACTGTGTTGAATAATATTTTAGCTTTATTTGCAGCATTGTTTATGGTGTTGGCCACATATAGGGCACGGGCCTTAATGCAGGAAGAGTGGTACGCATTTCTGGCCTCGTTATATATTATCTTTTTTTCTTGATTGTATTCTTTGCGCCATTGCCTTTCTAGGGCTTTACATTTTGATTTTTCGGTTTTAAGAAGTTCATTGAACCAGGGGGCTGGGGGGCGATGGGTGTTTCTTTTTGCCTGAATTTGAGGAAGACATTTATCGGCTGCGTTTTCTAGCCATAGATTGGTGGCTGCAAAACGTAAAAACTGAAGGTGCTGTGCCACTGGATGCCAAAAGACAAAACAAATCCTAGAGGCACCAATTGTAATGCTTGCTTCTTGTGCTGGGGCTGAGTTTTACTTATTTGAAAAATGCCAAATGAGTCCATGTGTATGCAATAAAGGAGGGATACACATGCCTGGGACTTGATGTATTATACTTCTGCCTTACAATGAAGATAGCTGTAGTGAAGTACATTATGAATGCACATATTAAGTTGTGTTATAGACAGTTGCATAGGCCTGCATACGCTGTAGCTCCGCAACTTATCTTTATTAATTGTTTCTTAAAATACCAATAAGCTTCAAATATATTTTTATGGCTGAAATCTTCCCTTAAATAAGTGGAGTCCAGTCTGTCTAACAAATATTTATAGTTTTGTGACTACATTAAGAAAATCGTTGTTACCATGCAATTTTCTACATTATAATACCATTGTGTGTGAATTTCACGAATGAGGCATTTTCATGACACAGTAAATGTTCTAGTATTGCCCTTGATTGTGAACTGCTTTTCCAATTAGTTGTGAAGTACCTATTAACTTTGCAAATGTGTATGTCCCAAGTATATGAGCACGAACCACATCCTTTTTATTAAACTTGGGTACTTGGTAAAGATTACAAAGTCCTAAGGTGTGGTTGAATAAGAGAAGAGAAAGGTTTATTCATAGGCGAGGTAACACGCAGGTTTATAAACAATGGGCATAATGAAAGGAAATGCAAGTCTTCCTGTGAACCACACGGGGAAATGAGAGGGCGGGGGAAGCGGAAGTTGGAACAGCAATCGGAAGATGTGTGTAACTGATTCGCACAATCCACCTTTGAGAAATGATCCATGAATAGGTTCCCTTCCCATTTTGGTAATTTGCAACGTAATGGATACTATAAGGTGTGCATCCTGATTAAATACATCAATCATTCAGTGATGGGTGAGGCAGGCGAGAACCATGGCTGGCACAGCCTGCTCATTCTTTGGTACAATCTTGGTACCGAACCCGGCAGCTAGGATTTCCTTGTTTTCTAAAGAACTTCTTGGTTGAACTTGGAAGATGGATCAGCCATGTGCATGCGTCTGATCTTTTATCAGAGGTGTGTCCCCTTTGGGACAGGGCACAGATTATTGGCCAGCCAATAGGAAGTAAGACTGAGCTGCTGTGAGTGAGGCATTGTATAAGAAGAATGTATGTGCCCCATGGAACAATGAATTTAATGCCCCAACACCACTATGAAGCCTTGCTTACAGACCTTCATGACTCCAGTGAAACTGTCCAGGCAATTTGAGCAGGACAGACTCCACATCACGGCCCGTATTACAGAAGTGCCCTTGGATGAGCATTTGTGCCCGCATGGCACTTTGATATGACAGAAGGGGCGGCAGATGCTTTTGCGGCACCTTCTGTAATACAAATAGCGCTGGTGCATATGTTGTGCCAGGGATATCTCAAGAGAGCGTTCCCTCATTTGCATGGGGTGTGGCCGCATGCATATGAGGGAATCTATTTACTTCTGCACCCGCACCGTATTACAGATGTGGGTGCAGAGGTAAAGAAACTGTCAGGAGGCACACTGACAGTGCACCCAAAAAAATAGTGCATTGTCAATTTTATTGACCCCCACACATCCCCTTAAAGGCATGTGCAGTCACTCACTGCACCCGCCTGCAAGGGGATCCATCTCCCCTCTATAACGTGCGGGTGAATGCTCAGTACAGTAAAACATGGAGCAGCTTTGAAGCATCCGCTCCATATTTCACCTGAATGCTCTGCCCCAGGGGCAGCACGAGTTCATGGCTGCCCTGAGGGCAGAGTATTCTTCTTAATCGGGCACACATTCCTTGTTTGTGTCTGGCGCACCTGTTTGAAGGTGTGCATTAGCGCAAACAGGGAAAGTGTGCCATATACTTAATAGGGCCCCTCATGTCTAATAGGGGCTGTTTCCTCTGTGCCAAGTTCTTGCAGACCATTCGGTCATCCCACAGGAACAAGACTAAGTAACTCGTTACTGAGACCAAAGAAGGAAATCCCTACAGACTCAAACCACAAGGCCTTGAGACCAGTGACCCATGACCTTTCAAATCTGATCAGTTTAGCTGGACTGTCTATTCCAAACTTGGTTCTGTGCATTTGACCACTACTTGATCTTTCACATGCTGTCTGTCAATTTGCTGAAAGACAGTGAGGCCGAGGGCAGATCCTATGGACAGAGGGTTAGTTATCAATCGGGCATTTCCATGGAAGCTTGGCACCATTGACAGTCAGTTTTCAAAGCCATGTCTGCTGCTTTTGCCTCTGTCACTTTCCACAGCTCCCCAAGGTTAATTGCAGCAAGCACACTTTGGGCTTCAGAGCGAGAGAAAGAGTGATCAGAGAAGGAAAGAGAGTGAGAGAGAGAGAGAAGGACTGACACAATTGATTGATGGAAAGAGATAGAGAAGGATAGTGAGAGTGAGAGAGGGAATGTAGGTATGAGGGCTGGTTTGAGCAATTTTTAAGGGTTCTTTTGGGTTACCATTGTAGACATGGTCTGACACAAGCTCCCTTTACTTGTATTTCCTTGAGTGGATTTCTTTAAGGAAGGTGGCAAACCTGCAGTGTTCCTTTTAATCACCCTTGATCAACCACTCTTCAATTCACAGTATCCGGCACTATAATGCAGGCATGAATTAGGTGTAAATCTGTATAGCTAAACAAACAACCGTCCCTGTTATTACAATTCATTTTTCTCAATCTCCACTTGCTTGTATATTTCCTGACATGCGAAATGTAATGGTAGCTGTATATCAGTTATCTTCTTTTTAGGAGAAAGAAAAATAAATATGTACTGCTCATTACTGTCTTATGAAACCAGTGAGAGGACATGCAGGGTTCAATCCAAGAGCGGATATATTCAGGACAAGTGCCAGCAAGTTAATTGTGTGCCATGCTTTGTGTCTTAAAAGAGGATCCTTGTATTCACTGTCAAGCAGTGGAGGAAGTTAAACTGGTATTTAACTGAAGGGCACTGACGGAAATAAATTAACAGATGTGTCAACTGCATTTTGCACAATGTGAATGTGATAGACAAGGTATTTAGGTAAGACAAGCAGGACTGTGTTCCTATAACCTAGTAAGTGCCTGGATAACCAACCTTCTCCCTTCAACTCAGAGTAAAGGAAGAGTTTTCCTTAAGACTTCAACAGGCAGTAACATGTTGATATGTTGGCAGAATGTACTACTGGGAGTGGGTCAAGATCTAATTATGTCAAATGGAGGTCCAGGTCTAAGAATTATTCCCTAGAAGCAACACCTCCCATTTATAATCATTCAAAATCAAAATGTTATTGTCCATCAAGTATACGATTGAAGCAAGACATTAGCAAAGTTTAAGGGGAATGGCAGAGTTACTACCACTTCATTGTATCAGGATTTGAATAGCAATTATGTAGTTTTAAAAAGTACAGCCAAAACAATTAGTTTAAGTTAAGGGGTTTAAATGAATGTTACTGCATTCCGCAAAGTGTGCAATATTGGTCAATTAATAAAAATGCAAAAGTGTTACTTTAAAAGTACTTTTTTCACACACAGCTAAATGGTAAACATAAAATAACAAATGTATGCAATGAAATAAGGCAAGCCCGCTCTAACACCATCTGAACCATTGATCTGTGTACAAAGGTCTCTTGGTATAATGTGCAGCCCTTCTCTACAGTATCCATCATGAAAGAATCTTCCCATTAGAGCTGTCAGAGCTTTTAATGTAGCAGCCTTTTGTCTAGCATTTTTGCAGAGAATTCACGCAGAAAAATCAATGCCCAGCCCATGATTGTTTTCTTTACAAAGGAAAAGTGCTTAGAGGCACACAATATTAAATGCAAAACTCATTCTGACAAATAATTGCATGATTTTAAGAGGGATTACAAATTGAGATCTCTCCTTTAAGTGCCTTATAGATTAAACAGGATGTAAGACGTACACCGTAAACACATTTCACAAAAGGACCAATAGCTCTGTAAATGTCGTTTGTTCCCATTATTTGTGAGGTTCAGCCGTCTTTAATCCTAAAAAACAGCAATACGCGATGGGCCTATTGGAAATCATAAGGCTTTCCACACTCAAAAAGGTTAAGCATATAGGCTTTTTCAATTCTTTTGAAATATAAGTTGACAGTGCTACTACATGTGTCAAAAAATTCAAAAATCAATAAATTAGTCATGTTGGCTTTAACATGACAGTAAATAAACATGAACTTGTGGTCTCTGCCTAGAGAGACCCATCAAACATATTATGCAGACCCAAAGTATACATTGACATGAACATAAATTGCCATTCTGAAATCACTTAGCATTTACTGCTGCCAAACTTAAAAATGGCATATTGTACTAAACTCGGAGAGTTCACCATTGAAAATACCTTCCTATTGTATTTGTCACATCATTTAAAATATAAAGTCCTTTCTTTTAGTTGTTGTCATGACCTTCAGAATGTAAATCCATTCGTATTGTATTTGGCGAAGGCTTCATAGTGGGGGACCTCTTGCTATTACTTCTGCCGGAAAGTTCACAGTATAAAACCCTTCATATTACCTTCACACAGCCTCGTTCCATAGCATTTGACATATAGTTTGCAATTTAAAACAAACTCTTCTTGTTGTACTCATAAGAGAATTCATAATTAAAATCCCTTCCTAATTTATTTAAGAAATCTGGTTCAGGGAGAAGTGTGGCTCAATGGTTAGAGCGGCAGACCCTGATGCAGAGGTCTAGCCCGGGACCAGGGTTCAATTCCCCGCCTCGGCGGGACTTGGGCTCAAAAATTCCACGGACCTGATAATTCTTTCCTTGGTACCTATTCCAATCATGGAGTCCCACTCTGCAACTCTGGGCAATAGCTTGCTTAATCTCCACAATGCTCAGGATGCCTGGCCTCCACCTTGGGGGTGCCCAGGAGTGGACGCCTCACAGGGAAAGCCAGGACGTGTTCCACAGCAGTATTTGTACAAGTGCCTTGAGACCCTTGCGGGTGAGTAGTGCGCTATACAAGTATCAATTTACAGGGAGTTCGAGGACGTTCAAATGTTACTTGCCCCCATTGTATCAATCAGGGTCTTTCACCTCTGATATGATGGGGTCTACGGCACCCAGACCATCAAACTGGAGACCAAGTTCTTCTTTTAACATTTGTCTCTAAGAGTAACTAGGCAGAGAAGTCCAAAGCTAACTCGGTGAGCTACTGTGGCTAATCACTCAAACAGAGCAACACATAACATTAACACTCAATAAATCAATGTCCAGTCAGTGCATTTATCATAAACTTCAAAACTTCTTTGATACACATAACTAAATAATATAATCACAATGATAAATGATTACATAATTTCAGGTGGTTTTCAAAATTGCATTGCCTCTTCTAGGACCTTTGCATATTAATCAGGGTGCAAATCGTGTACCCTAACGAAATAATGCAGTAAATGCAGTGTGCTCCCATCTGTGGATTAGAACGTGCCATTTTGTGCACCAGCAGGTTCTTGTCATAAAAAACGCTAATGGGCTTATTAGGCAATAAGAAGTGTTTCGTAAATTAAAAATGCCAAGTCTTAGGGCTACATCAAGTCATTACCAATGGAAAATGAAAGGGTGACTGAAGTTGTCACCAGACTTAATAATCAATAAAGTAACCCTATTGACTTTAACATAAACATAATTATATTAACTTTCTTAGAGAGCAATATCAAACATTTTATGTGGGCCTAAATATACACTGCCGTGAAGATTAAGAGACTGATTACAAGTTTGGAGGTGTGGGAAGCCGGCCGCTATGCTAGGGCCCCGCTCCTACACCACCAAACTTGATCACCGACCACCTGCCAGATTAAGAGTTTTCTGCTCACAATGGAGCACCAAAGCCCGTTCCTGCATGGCATGAACTGTACAGTCTATGCATTGCAGGAAAGGTAGTGCATGTACACAGGGGGCACACAATGTCCCCCCCTGCATGCATCTCAATGGCCCTGAGGCAATAGGGGGCCCCATTAGTTTCACCACCGCCACAGTTTTCATGGCGGGCTTACAGCCATGAAAACTCTGGTGATGAGGAAACTCGGCTAATGCTTGGTGGTGCCGCAGCTGCGCCATCAGCATATAGCGTGCCTCAGACCGCTGCTCCACCACAGAGGGATAACTCATCCCCGGCGGTTGCAGCGGTCCAATGGCCGTCCGACCATCAAACTCATAATACTGCGGTCAACCGCTGGTGCCTAACGACACCGCTGCGCCACCCTGGGTTTGGCGGAATTAGGCCCAAAGTCTTTTTTGAGACCACAGGCATTATTGTGACCAGACCTTAAATAAGACCTCTGTACTAAACACATTACTATTGTATTTGTCAGAGAGTTCACAATATGAAATGTTTCCTACTGTGCTTCTGAAATAATTCAAAATGTAAAGCATCTTCCTAAGGTGTTTGTTATGGAGTTCACAATGTAAACCACTTCCTATTGATCTTACAGAGGAAATGCAGTGTGAACTCTGTTGCAATTGCATTTTATCATAGCGCTCACTATGCAAAAATCCATTCCTATTGTTATATTCCATATAGGTACCCTATATAGACATAGGTAACATTGCAACCTTTCACCTATATTCTACCCTACATTACATACATAACGGTTCTTAGGAACTGACCTTTTACCTAGATACTGCATTCGGAACATGGGTTTTCCCTAGTTCGAATCTCATACATTATGCATGAAGTTTCTTGCAAACACAGCAGGACTACCATCTCCTGTATAATATCTCTGTATAAAGTTCAGGCCCTACGTCATCCTTAAGGTCGACACAGTAACACAGAAAGGTAGGACCCCTGGGGAGACATATGGGTATGTATACATCACATCTTGCTTAGAAGGACAGAGGAGACTGATACTTCCTGGCTGAACCACTGACCAGAGACGCTGAGGTTCCTGCCTGCAGACACTCCAGCTCGCAGTGGTATAACATCCCTCACAGGGTGTCCAACTCGAGACCAGGACAGGGTCCCATATTCTCTCATTCTAAGGTAATGGGGTTGACTTGATCCTAGAGGGATTCTTGGCATAACACCTACATAGATGCTCAGTACATTTAGGTATATCTAGTTAGGGAGGCATGGTAGGAGTACAAACTTTTTATCATGTACTTTATGTACATGATTACTGCAAAATGGTAGAACTGTACCATTGCTTTACATTCGTAGTACTGCTAATCATATTTCTCTGCTATTGCATAATGGTTGTTACAGCTCTTCTATTCTACACTAGAATAGCAACTATTAAATAAATTCTTATTGACAAAATGCCCAGTATGTTTATTCTGTGTGTCTCTGAGACCAACTAAGTGAGCACGAGTGACTGAGCGAAAGATAGTATATTGTTTCCACGATTCTGAGGGATCAGGGTTGTTATGTTCTGAGGCTGTCAAAAACTATTCTCTCCCGATAAGGGGAGATTCTAGTGACACTGTGAGCTAGCGGATCCAGACAGGCTTACATATCCAGTGGGGGTGCATGGAACCAATCTGCTACCAATTCCACAGTTTGTGTTATCCAAATGTGCAGATCCTGTATAGGGTATATAGGAACTACACAACACTATTGTGTTTGCCAATCAATTTAAAAAGTAATGTCTCTACCTCTGGTATTTGTCTTGGAGTTCAAAATGTCAAACCCTTTCTTGTTGCATTTGCCTTGGAGTTTAAAATGTAAAATTCCTTACTATTGTATTGGTCAGAGATCATAGGGTAACACATTTACTCTTCCATCTGTCAGAGGCTTTACAGCACAAAACCACTGCCTATATACTTTGACAAGCGGTTCAAACAAAAAAAAATTCTAATAATATTTGTCATAGTGTTTGTAATGTTAAACACCTTCCTACAGTATTGATCATAATGAAACACTATGTAAAGCCATTTCTTACTGATTTTGACCTGGGGTCTACGTTAGAAAATACTTGTCTGCAGACCCTAATACAGTGTAATAACAATCCACCTAAAAATGTCTGCTGGCTTTAATATCTGATTTTCAAAATGAATAATTTAGACCCACTACCTATACCATAACTTTTCATAATAAACAGAAAAAGCATAAGGCATATGATATACGGTTTTCTAATGGGCCAGTAAAGCCTAAAACCTTGATCATTGGATTGTTACCATAACTACCTTGGGCCTACCATCTTAAGCATATTATGTGCAAAGAAGAACTATTTTTATGTATAGCACATAGCTTCTGCCCAATCAATTTGGAAAGGGAGGATAAGCAACATGTGGTTAAAGTCATAGCCCATCTCTAAGTAGGGCTAAGTAAGCTCTTTTTCTGTTGCTCACATAAGGTCTGGTGAAAACTGTACTGTCAAGCTAGACTTAAAAAGTGGGCATCTTCAACCCTGGTGTTTCTGATGATACAGGACATGGAAACATGGAGTGGGAATGTAATTTTTTTGCATAGATGGCACTTTGACCCTTGATGTGGGTTGTGAAGTTCCCCCACCAGGTGTGGTAGTTCATACAGTCGTGGCCGGTGCAAGTAAGCGGGGTGGGGCAATGAAGCGGCGCATGGAGGGGGACAGATGACGGAAAAGGTTTTATTTATTTATTTAATTTGAACTTTTCTGTTATCTATCGACTTCCCCCTCTCACCCCACCCAGCCCCTGCCCCACCGCGCTTAACTGCGCCGGCTACCACTGAGTTCATATTCTCCACCAACCATTGTACAGATCCAATAGGCCTTCCTCATAGATGGGAGGACAGGATGTGCCTGCTCAGATAGGAAACTAATAGCCCCAGCTACACTTTTCCTGCAGACCCGCTGCCTGTCTGCATTTTGAGAGTGGCAAGGACTTTTGCTGTTTATAACTGCAACCCCAGTACTTGATTTGTAAAATATTATGTTTCAGGGCCCTTGTCGAAGGGCCACTGCAGCTTGTACCACCCACTGCCCTTGCCACCGCTGCCAATGACTGTACCAACACAACTCTAACTATCACACTCCTACAAGTGTAACTGTTTAGACTATTCCAGGTAACTCAAACTATAAGAATGACTGGGCTGCAGGCATTAATCATTTTTAATGTACATTGAATTATTAACAACAGTTACTGTGCTAATCTCTAAATTAAACAGACAGCACCATCATGTGGCAGACTGTCATAAGTGCCAGTGCTGACAATTAAGTGCTGGTGCCGAGCACCAGAAATCACTGGCTTAAATAAAGCACTGTGCAGCGCCAAAGAGGGGTTTTGGATGATCTGCATCCCCTCACAAATATCCTTTAACGGTGCACCACTTCCCCTCACAGTTAGTTGATACTTACCATTTAGATTCATGGGCAAAAAGGCTTGACGCCCTGGCAAAAGCATTCCTGCACTTGCATGGGACCCCACCGCAAACGAATGAACTTGGGCTAATTGTGTGCTCACACAATGAAAAAAACATTTTCTCAGGTGTGCAAAAACCGCTGTGTCTCTTTTGCCCCAAAACAATTCTTTTTATCCGGCTCATCATGTTCTATACGAAACAATATTTGTCTTCTGTTCCAAAACTCACATGTTCTTGATAAGGATAAACCTGGACATCATTTACGTGTAAAACCTGCGACCCCTGACTTGCTTTTTCTGTTTTCCTGGGAGTGCCTTTGCTATCCTTGTTCTCAGAGATAATGAAGGCAGCAGAAGGAAGAAAAACTAACCATGGCACTAGTAATCCTGTTAATTTTAGAAATGTTCACTCTGTAATCCTCTCCTAGTCCCTTACTAGACTGAATAATCTTTTGAGGGGCTCTGTGGGAGGACTAGGGGGTCCACCTTGTGATGTAATTGGAAATCAAAGGGTGGATCATTGAACTTCTGCTCCACTAGCATTTTTGTTAAGATTTGTGTCCTCTTCATAACGTGATCAGCAGTGAAGTAGTTTAGATCTGAACCCTCCAATCAGAGCGCGCTCAGGGTTGGAGGGCAATAATGAGTAGGAGCTAGGACAGAGACGATCGACGTGAGAAAGAAGATTAGAAATATCAATCTCGGTCCAGCAAAAACCCTAGACCCTGTCCCTTTCCTTAGAATAAAGAAGCATTTCCACACATACCATGTCTCTGGTGTCTCCTTGCTGGCTCCACGATGAAAGACAGAACCCGCACATCCTGAAAAGCAAAATAAAAAAGCATTTATGACATTTTAGGAAATGGAAGCAGCTTTTAATAACTATAAACACATTTAGATTGCTCATGATTTTACTTCTACGTAGTGAATATGTGCATTTATTTGAAATAAAAGATCATGGTTCTCATTTATAGTGAGGCAGAGAATACACTTAGGCCCTTAATACAAGTACCACGGACCAAAGGACTGAACGCCTGATGGCGGCCAACAACTGCCACACACAGCTGGAACCACTGAGCATATTCCATGTTGCCATTTCACTGCACTTTTCAAGGCAGTGAACCAACTATGAATAGGGTGGCAGAATGCCAACAAAGGAGGCCCTAACAGAGTTCCCGGATGGATTTGGCCCAGTGGGTACATGCGGGGGCGCAATTAGCGTAGTAAGCACTGTGACGGTCTGCATGATAGACTCTTCTATGACCCTAGTATACTGCTGCAGTCAGACTGCCGCAGGACCACCTGCCAGGATTTAACTTCTCATCTGGCAAGTGATGACCCCATGGCTATGGCTTTCCTACACTGTCTGCTGTAGGACCGTCAAAGCTGTAATAAGGCCCTCAGTCATAAACTTGGTGGGTGCCCTGTCTGCTGTATTACAAGTGCATTTTAGCCTATGGCACCTGTAATTCGGCAGATGGAATATTCGTCACATTTTGAAAGAGTATTCTGAATTATGAACTCCAAATAAGGCCTTATGTATGCAGTTTTATTGTATGATAAATAAAACTAGAAAACTTGCAGTATAATTTCTAAGTTTTTGTGCACAATTAAATTAAGGGAAGGTGTGCATGAAATAGAACATGACCCATACTGGGTTATCTTTAGTGGAGACAGAGTGCGCTATCTGAGTCAATTTGATAGTATCGTATTTATTTAATGTTTTTATATTATTTTTAATGTATCTTCCTTCGGACACAGGAGATTGTGATGTAATTTTGATGTTTCTCCTTTTCAGTTGTAGCAGCTGATCAAAAACAGGAGTAGTCGATGATGAAGTTAAGTAGATTGAATGGGGCTCCCTGAAATCAAAAAGAGGCTGTTCAAGTAACCTGAGATGTTATCATTGGGATTGTTTCTCTGTAATTGGACTTCAGTCAAGTTTTTAGTTATTTTAACCAAATGGCGTATGAGTAATTTATTTTTGTGAGATTTTAGCAACTGAGTAAATAAAGCAAAAAGAGAAAAACATAATCCTCGTGTCAGGTCTGACAGCCTTTTGTTAGATGGAGCGAGCTGCATTAGACTGGTTTGGCGCAAAGTGTTTATTAGTTTCAACTCACTGGTCACAATCTGAATTGCTGTAACAACCCTTACCCTTACGGGTGATTAGTCGTGCTTCACAAACGCATGATTGATTGATTGGATAATAATGCTCGCACTGTGCCCATTCCAGGATGGCACCTTACTTATGCACCCGCATTACCAAACACAGCCAACATTTGTTGTATTTTGTGGTCATTATTGGCCGCAGTTTATTACTTATTACATACCTCAAACATATGCAAACTCCCCTGGAAACCTTATTGTGGCTGGGTCATAAATCATCATCATAAGTCGTTGCAAATTGGGTCTCATACAGTGTCAGTTGGACATCATAAATCATGGGTCATAAATCATTGGTGTATCATAAATCATTCTGTCACAATCGTTCATCATTTTGTTGTCATAAATCATTCTGCATGATCAAAGAAAGCATAAGCCATAAATCATTTGGTGGTCATAAATCACTTGCTTGTCTTTGCTTATTTGCATATCCTAGGGTCTTAAATCACCCTAACGGTTCGCAGATTGTTCTTGTTGTTTTCCACGCCCCTTTGCATGAAGGGGGCATCCTCTCCCCGGAGTTAGTCCCCAACTCGCTACTGTGCTAGTTTCTTTTGTGCCCTGCCGTCTGGTCCCATCTCATACTGAGGCAGTCTCACCATCGGACGTATACGTTGACCGGCCCGCCTCTCATCCTGTGGTCTCCCTGCTGCCATCACAAGTTCATCTGGGAAACAAAAGAGTGACCCACCACCCATACCAGCTGAGGGCGCTGTCGTCCTGCTGAGGGAATAATTACAGTGTCAAAGAATGTCAAGCGCCACGTAGCTGTGTGTTGTTGTGGTTGTTCACTGCAGCTGTGGTCTCTCGTAGCTCTTGTATGCCTTGGACCGCCACCTGCCGATGGCCTTAATCCCTGCCTCGGACATCTCATGCTGGGCTGCTGTGGTCGTCGCCCCGATACTGAATGAATGCGAGCCAAAGTCCCCTGGTGGAAGGCCTGCCCTGCCCAGGGCTCTACACATCACTGCTGAGAACTGAATTTACACAAGAGACTACCGTTCACATGTTTTAACACAGGGCTGTCCGCCACTGGCCTGGATGCCATCTAAGTCAGCAGGCAGCATACTGTGCAGTACTCTGGGTCCCTGATGCATTCCAACCATACAACTGCTCCTTTACCGGCCTGGTCAGTTTTTGAACGTCTCAACCACAGCATCACATTGATCCCCCCTGGGCTGATGTTGGCTGCCTGGAGGCAATGCTCTGGGAGGCCTGTCCTCGCCGGGGACACCAGTTCGCTAAACCTAAATTCCCCAAAGAAAGTGGTTGCGAAAGCTGCTTTGAACAGGTTTAGCTCATATGTGTATTTTACTATTCCCTTCATCACATCCATAAGCAAGCACAATTTATTGAAATCTATGGGACTACGGCTATCTGGTTTCACCCCTTCTGTATGCTTCCAACCCTTCATTGCTGCTATGATGTAGTAGGAAGCTGTGGAGTCCTGAACTGTGAGTAACTCGGAGAAGTGAGCTATTGCTGGCAGTTGTGCTTGAGCCCAGGACCTGGTCTTTCCGTTCCCAAATAACCTTTGGATGAACTGCTCCGCTACCCTCCTTATTCCGCCTTCATCGCCTAGCGACTGGATATTTCCTATTTGCATCACTGTCCCTGCATATATCCTGTATCATTTGGCAGTGTCTTGAGAAAGAGCTTGATCTACTAGTATGAACAGGTCCGACCTGCCCGAGACCATAAGTCCGCCGGAAAAGGCGTCATCTCCTTTTCTTCCCCGTGACCACCTCCCTGAATCTGTCCATCTGTGCCCGGGAGAGGGCATTCGCCACTTTGTTCTCCACCCCTGGTACATGCTCCACCTTCATCTATGTATATTCCCTTCCAACTATAATTGAACCAAGTGGCACATTACCTTAGCGTGTCAGGGCACCTGGCTGTCCCTCTGTTAATTGCCTGTACCACCCCTTTGTTATTAGGCCAGAGCATCAGCTTCATGTCGCTCAACTTCTTCTTCTAGACCACCAGGGCAACTATAATGGGGAACAGCTCTAGAAATGTGATGTTGCCGGTGACGGCCTGCTTCAGCCAACTGTCTGGCCATAGTCCAGCGCACCACTTAGCCCCCAGCACCACTTATCCCCCAGCAGCACCCCTTAAACCTATACTGCCAGCTGCGTCTATGAACAGGGCAATCTGTTTTGCTGACACCCAGCCTTCTCTCCAAATCAACTGGTCTTTGTGTCCGACATGATAAGGTCATGTTTAACCCCGACCCCCAACCTAACATGATGGTGTTTGTGAGTGAGATCTGCAGGTATTTGGGTCAGGCGTCCGGCAAAGGGCCTCCCAGCGGGGATGACTCTGGCCGCGAAGTTGAGCTTCACAATAAACTGCTGCAATTCGCGAAGGGTCTAACTCAATCCCTTAAAATGTGAGCTGAGTGGAGGGCCTACTGTTTTTTCTCCCACCAGTGGGTCTCCCCACATGTTGCAGCTCCCGTTGGCCCTACAAACAAGAAGTCATCAAGATAGTGCAGTTTACCCCTGCAGGATGGCGGTTGTGCCGGGCCCATTTCAAGAAGGTGCTAAATTGTTCAAAATATGCGCATGCTACTGCACATCCCTTTGGAATTGCCTTATCAAAATAAGTTTCTCGCTCCTATTGGAAGCCCAGTGGGTAAAAACTTTCAGGGTGGTTTGGGAGGAGCCGGAATGCAGACTTGATGCCTGCTTTGGCCATAAGGGCTCCCATCGTTGGCGGACTCCCCCTCTGGAACAGAGAGGTGATGGATGAGCCTAAACTGGCCAGCTTCCTTTTTGGGCACTACCCCCAATGGAGATATCACTAGCCCTTCTGGTATCAGGGGTGGTAGGGGGCCTTCAACCCTACCTTTGGCTATTTCTTTGTCAGTTTTTTGCCTCACTACTTCTGGGTGCTGCAATGCTGATTTCAAGTTTTTGGCGGAGCTCGTGTGCAAGAGACCCACACATGGTATGATGAACCCTTCTTCAAAACCTTTCACTAGCGTCTGTGTGCTCTCTTTGATGTGGTGTTTGTTAGCTAGCCACTTGAACTGGTGTGTGTTGATGGGGGATGTGGCTAGCTGGCAGCTCTTCAAGTCCTTTAGCCCCTCCGCTGCCCATGAGACAGTCTTATTGCTTCTTCTTTCTCTCCTTCTTTACCCCTCGCTACTCTTTTTTGCATCTGCACAGGTCTGGTGGGTGCCCTTCCCGCATCTGGAACATATGTGTTGAAATTTGCAAGATGTGCACTCATTGGCTTCGTATACGCAGCATAGGGCTGGGAGCCCGCTGGAGTATGAGGGTTTCCAGTTATTGTATGTCTTGGGTTTGTGAAAAAACCTCCCTTTGTTTTTGTGAAAGGAGCCCCGGAAGGGCTGCTCCTTTTTCCGTGCCCATGTTTTAACCTCCCTGGCCATCATCATTTTATGTATGAAAGCAGACAAGTCTTCTTAGTTCCATTCCATCTCTAGGTGAGTCTGCATTTTCAACCTGAAACCTTTATCATATTCTAACAATGCATCCCCTGAGACCGGCCTGTGCGCCTCATGGATATTGGCTTCATGCAGCCACAGATCTGCTGCCTTCTGGGGAGATTTCTCCACTATAATACAGGCCATAATTCTGAAGGCATCCCGCTAGTTATCAAAAGTCCTCTCCTTTCTATCCTTTCGCCTCTTCCTCTTGTCCTCATCCTTCTAGTCACATAACGTTAAGTCCAGCCCATCCAGCTGTATCTCTAACAATCAAAAGATATCAATGAACTCTTTTCTCCAAATCCTCTCTTTTAAAGCTAACGGAATGAGGCTTGCTAACCCGGTGGCCCTCGTGACCAAGGATACAGCTCCTGAAGATAACCTGGTGTATGCCTCAGGGGGTTGACCTGCTCTGTCTTGGTTGCTCGCTCCATTTGCATTACCCCACACAACTATGGGGGATGCCACCCCACCCCTTGCTTCTTGAGCCTGGGTGCCGTGATTATCGGGCCCAGTTGGCTGGCTCCGCAAGCATTCCTGGGGCACGCTGCTCGGGTCGAGAAGATGCCATTGCAGCCCTGAGACCCCCACTGGTCTTGTAGGGCCCGATTCACAGAATGAACTTAAGACTAAATCCTAAACTTACTACTATTTGGTATTCACAGAATGCACTTACTACTTTCGGGATTCACAGATTAAACTTACTACTTTCGGGATTCACAGAATGAACTTACTACTTTCGGTATTCACAGAATAGATTTAAGACTACTAACTTTACGTCCGCACTCGGGCCGTAAATTCCGGCCCGGAGGCGGAGTTTCCGGCTTGGGGGCGGAGCTTACGGCCCAGAGGCGGTGCTTCCGGGCCGGAGGCGGAGCTTCCGGCCCAGAGGTGGAGATTTCAGCCATGGCTAAATACCCACCTCCGAGCCGGAAGCCCCGCCTCCAAGCCGCAAGCTCTGCCTCTGGCCCGGAAGCTCCGCCTCCGGGCCTTAAGCTCCGCCCCCAAGCCGGAAACTCCGCCTCCGGGCCGGAATTTACGGCCCGAGTACGGACGTAAAGTTAGTAGTCTTAAATCTATTCTGTGAATACCGAAAGTAGTAAGTTCATTCTGTGAATCCCGAAAGTAGTAAGTTCACTTTGTGAATACCGAAAGTAGTAAGTGCATTCTGTGAATACCAAATAGTAGTAAGTTTAGGATTTAGTCTTAAGTTCATTCTGTGAATCGGGCCCGTAGTATCTACCGCCCGAGTCCCTGAGTCCCCTGGCCCCTTCAATAATAATGGCATAATTTATTTAAGGCATTGCTGCACAATTCCACCAATATACTCATCACTTGTTGCGTCATCCGTCCTGCTAAGCCCTGCCGCCGCCGGGATGGTTACAGGCAGCAGGTCCTCCCCTCTGGCCACCTTCTTGTCTGCAGGCTTTCTTGCTGCCTTTGCTGTGGCCCTGTTCCTCTTCTGGATTGCTGGACGAGCAGGGGATTCTGTTGGTTGGCCGGCCCGCTCTCTGCTTCCCCGTCTATGTGTGTCTGATCCTTTGTGTCATGGATGCTGCACAGATTTGCTGCAACAATTTGCCCAATTCAATTGGTCGCTCTCTCCTGCTAAGGTCTCTCATTGTGGCCAACTTCCTCTGCTCTGCGTGCTCTTGACCCTTGTCACGAGGCGTTGTGCAGCCACAATATATATGCCCCAACAGGGATTGTTTCCAACACCTAACAGTCCCGTAATGCTAGGTCAATTCTGCTCCTTAGCCCTAGTCAGTGACCTTTTTTTCCTTGTCTTCTTTTGAGAAATGTATCGCCTTTTGTGCACAAACCCCCACGGAGCCAACTGCTGCTTAGCCTAATGTTACTTTCTAGCTCAAGCAAAGTTGGCTGCTGTGCCAAAAGTGGGCTGCTGCGCCAATTAGACCTGCACAGGTCCAAGTTCTGCTCTCTTTATCATTGCTTTTTGTCCTTCCCTGGTAAGATTCCAACTCAGCAGGCAGTCCCCAGCTGGCTTGCTCTGATGAAATTGGCAAGCTATGGAAGGGTGGGAACCTTTTTTTGGTTGCTATGTGTAGCTCTCTGCAGCTGGGGGCTTTGACCCCTCGAGGCACGTCTCGGCCCTCTGTAGAGTCGGCAGACCAGCCGTAACAGCGATGTGAGCCTCACTGCTTCCGGGTCAGCCTGAATTTTGCAGGGGCAGGAGCTCCCTGCCCGTTTATCTTCCTGAGCCAAGTAGCAGCAGCAACCCACTCCCTCTCCGCAGGGGGATCAGCCATGTCCAGTGCCAGGTAGACGAGAACGCTGAGCCGCAGCCGCCACCTGCCGCAGTCCCACTCCCTCATTCTCACCACATCTTGCTACACCAGCTCCCCGGTCATGCTCAAGAGGGAACGGACCTCACCTGTGCACTTCCTGTGGGCGATGTAAGAGGTTGGACTCGACATTAGCCTTGACTCGACGTGCCTGCTTAAACCCTCATCCCGCAGCCACTCGAGGCAGACGACCAGACCTCCTGCCTGATGCTGGTTGGCACTGCATAGTCCGCTGTAGGGGAAGCTTGGGGAGTGCCCCAGGCAGCAGTGTGCCTCAGTTTCCCCTGTCTCATCCCAAAGCCCCGCATCCTGCAAGACTGTAGCGGGAACAGCTTGTCACTCATCACACACCACAGGTACGATCCTCAAAAATTTCTGCGCCCCTTCCCCAGCTCCTCGATGTAGAAGTGAGCTGCAATAGGGGGGGGGAGCACTGCCTTATATCCCCCTTCCTCTTGGAAGGGGGTACCCCTGATTGGGGGATCCGAACCCTTATGTAGCCCCCACATTGGTCCGGTGACCTGGCGCCTCTCAGACGCGAGTTTGCTGTTTGGGTAGCACTCTCCACTCTGACTCGGGGCAAACCAGTTCCTTGTCAGGCTCTGGCAGCCAATATGGTGCCGGCCCTTGAGGCGCCCTTCGGGGGCGGACTCTGCTAGATGCAACCTTATTGCTGTTGCCTATACCTCGCTACACAACTATTATTGTGGTATTTTGAAATTCAGAAATCACCGTGGTTTTGATTTAAACCTGCGCCGAATGCTACTGTTCCCTATCTGCTGATAGTACCTTAAAGCAGCAAACCTGATTACCCCCCAACCAGACATCTTGCCTCCTTCACTCCATAAAGTGAGTCTCTGTTACTTACAGTTAGATTCAGGATCTAGGGCTAGATGTAAGTAGGAAAGATTTACCGATTTTAAATTACCGAATTTTACCGATTCGGTAATTTAAAATTGGTAAATCAATGGGTCCGACATGTAGGTATTCCAGATGTGCTGGAATACCGAATCGGATGAATTCGGTATTTACCGATTCGGTAAATACCAAATCGGTAATGCCCATTCATTCCTATGGGCTTTGAAGCCCATAGGAATGAATGTGCATTACCGATTCGGTATTTACCGAATCGGTAAATACCGATTCACACAAGGGTGCAGGGGGTGTCACTTTGACACCCTCTGGCACCCCCAAAACAGGCACGGGTGCCATGTGGCAGGCATACCTGCCCTAAGGGCAGGTCTGCCTGTCACATGGCATAGGTGTGCATGCACACATGTGCATGCACACCGGAATCGGTATTTTACCATCAAATTGGATTTGATGGTAAAATACCGATTCGTTAAGGCTCCTGGGACTCTGAAGAGTCCCACCTACATATTGGTGGCTCCGAATCGGTAAATTTACAGATTTTTTTATTTTACCGAATCGGTAAAATTACCGATTTGGTCATTTTACCGAATCGGTAAAATAATGCCCCCTACATGCCAAATCTTGTATACCGGTCGGTAACGGCCGAAAATACCGATTTTCGGCCGTTACCGGCCGACCTACATCTGGCCCCTAATGAATAATCTATTCTTTCTTGTATTCGGTAATGAGTTTTCTTCAGCGGAGACATTGTTTTGTGTGCTTACAATCTGAGCAAATTTCATCATACTATATTGTGTTAATGCGGTTATATTGTGTTGAATTAAATTTTCTTCTGGACATAGAAGATTGAGTTTTAATTTTGATGCTTCTTTTCAATGGCAGCATCTGATCTAAAACAGGTTTGGGCGATAGGAAGTTTTGCAGTTGCTATGGGACTCCTTCGATGTAAAGGAAGAGAAGTTATTGTTTGGGTTGTTTCTCTGTGATTGGTCTTCGGTCATGTGTTTGGTAATTGTCATATGGGAAAAGTAGGTATGTCGGATTTTAGTCATTGAGTAAATACGGCATAACCAGCAAAGTATAATCATTGCCTCTGGTACTGACAGAATTCGAAACACACTTTGTCAGTGGGAGAAAAAAAACTGCGGCGGCAAGAGTTTCTCCACATCTTTGTAAAGTGGGAATTATTTGATGCCTGGGGACGTGGCTTTATGTCGATATATTTATATGATGTAGGGGCAACCGCATGCCAAGGTAATTACAGTATCCATCTTTGTTGTTTTCTGTCTCACTCCTAGAAATCTCAACCTTGCTTTGTCAAAATAAGTGATGACAGCAGTTACACTTCTGTATCTCTTTTTACACAGAAGGAAAATGTATTTCGGCCTCTTTCTGCAGGTAGGTGTTCAGTGCTTAGTGACTATTTGTGTTTTCACTCTGCACCATGTAAATATGCTTTTTATTTTCAATAAAAAATTACTGAAAGAAAAAAGAAAAAAAAAATTGCTCAGATAGTGATATTATTAAAATTGATCACATAGTGATATTATTAAAATTGCTCACAGCAAGAAGCACAAAAGTGTTAAGATGCAAGTTTCATCTACACGCCCTAGGATCCTGCTGGCCATTTACGAGAGTGCAGTACAGGGAGGATCAAAGAAACATCGTTTTGAAAAGTGTATTTTATTTAAGGATCAATCAAAGCTTGTCACATTGAAGGTCTATTACATAGCAACTGAGCCATAATATAATAAACATTCTTCACCAAATGTCTGCTGCAGGGCGTCATCCAAGCAATGCTTCGGTTCTCTGTAGCACATGATTTACGGATCTTTCAGCCTGTTGTGAGATGAAGTGAACTGAATGAAACTAACTATCATTATCTAAATTGCTGTAACGAGATGTAATTATTTTCCTATACTGTATGACACAGTGATGGTCGCAATTGTGTAGTTAATTAGATCAGAGTTTCCACTTGAAGAGTTTTTTTTTGTTTTCCTAATTTGACGGAATCTTCAAAAAACTTTCCAAAAACAGGTTCATCCTCCTCAGCTCTTTCCTGGAAAGTTTCAGGTTGATACATCACGAAGTCTGAGAAAAAGGCAGTGTCCTAAAAATCGTTTACCTCAAGCATTTATCCAAGGATTTTTAAGAAGTGTTTTAGCAAAAACGGCTGACCAGATTTATACCAAGTTTGGCAGAAAACTAGCTCTTTACCCAGAAAGCATGCTTTCTGTGAGTTTGTGAAAATATATTCAGCCGCTTTAGAGAAATTAGGGGTCAAAAGTTTGTGCTATATTGATGGTTGATTTTGCAGGAGTACAGCAGAAATTCCACAAATTAAAAAAAGAAAGTGATTCTGCCCCTGTGTGGTGCTTCGGGTCTTCTGCAAGGTCCTTTTGTGTCCCGTAGGAATACCAATACGGGACATGTGAAAAAATAGAACAAAAAAACTGTTGTGTGTGCACAGCTCACTGAGAACCCACTCCATGCACACACCTAAGCCCAACTAGGTGTCCAAGGCCCTTCTTCAAATAACCTTCTCACAACCATTTGCCTGTAGCCGCCCTCTCATGGTTAGCTAACCACACATAGGTGGAACATTTCTTGTGGCATCAGATGTTCGATTTAGACACAAAACCTCCACAGAGAGCCCACTCTGTCTACACACCAAATCCCACTTAAATGGCCAAGCCTCTACTATGCACAGTGGTCGCCCTGTACACAGCTCTTCACAGAGAGCCCACTCTCTCCACACACCCAGACCCTATTGGTTGGCCAAGACCCTACTACATACAACCTTCACCCTGTACTGAACTGTTTGGGGTTAGCTGACCTCTAGGCATCAACTAGCCACACAAGGCTGGGATAGTAACAGTTTAGTATGGTGTTCGCTATGTGTATAACCCAAGCATGTAGAGTTCACTGCTTCGAGACATCCTAGACCCATTAGGTCGGCAAGGCACTACTACACACAGCCTTCACCATGTGCACAACTCTTGATGGACAGACCACTCCCTCCGGACAATCAAGCCCTCTTAGATGTTCAAGCTCTACTATGCACAGTGTTTGCCCTGTAAACAACTCTTCAGAGAAATTCCACTTCCACCAGACTTCCAAGCCATATTAGGTGGTCTAGCCCATTCTACACACAGTATCTGCCCTGTAGACAACTCTTTATGGGGAGAACCCTCCCTCCAGACAACCAAGGCCCCTTAGGTGTACTATACGCAGCGTTCACCCTGTACTGAACTCTTTATAGGTAAGTGGCCTTTCATGTGTAAACAACTACATACTGGTGGGCAAATAACTGTTACGCATTCTGTTCACCCTGCACACAGCCCCTTCATGGAGAGTCCACTCCCTGTACACCCACAAGGCACCTGAGGTGGTCAAGCCTCTTCTACACACAGCCAATGAGATGTACTGAACCCCACACAGGTAGCTGACTTCTTGTGGAAAATAGAATGAGCCAGGTATAGGTGTGAAGGTCATACCACACTTGATCTTAGCTCTGTATATAACCTTGTATGGACACACCAGTATCTTAGACACTAAAGAGGACTGAAGCTTATTGAAGCTACCGTAGGCATGACTACCTCACTATGGATTGCCTTGATCCTTTCTTAAGAGTTCTTAAATGTTCTTTTGAGGGGTAGGTTGGGTAGAATGTTTTGTTTTTTTATTGCTAGATTGGTCCCACGATGCTACAGTGGTACCAGTTAAATACCCATAGAAACTAGTTATTTACCCAATATGGTATTGCAGTACTAGATTTTAAATCATTTGTCTAATTAGAAGGAAGCGTGAGTCAGAGAAGAGTTGTTGTGTTAACACTGTGTTGTACACACCTATAGCTAAGACTATATTACCTGTTATTTAGGAAGCTCCTGTTCTCTACTGCTGTGAAATGGACTCTATACCTACAGTAGACACCAGGCATGTCAAAGCAGATATGTTGTGGTAGATGGACCCCATGCAAAGGAGAAATCTCAAAACTACTTTGCTAACTTGTTTTAAGACCACTTCCACTTCTGCCTTTCCATGCGTTGTCTAGACAAAGGCAGTGGTAGTGGAGAGGGTCACGATCTCTGCAACGATTCTTTCATTTGAACTTCTAGAGTTACCCCTGTGAAAGTGCCCAAATCATTGCTCCCATAGTGAACAATCATGGGATCAGGGTGCTCGAAATTTAAAATGCTTTCATGCATCTGTGGCAAATCCAAGTAATGTCCATTTGATGAAGTCCAAGATCCTTGTCAAAGCTACAATTTGTTGGCATGTTCTCTAGTCTAGAAGACAAAGGAGTAGCCCACAATACACACACAACCCACATTGAGAGATATGTTGGTGCAGAACCCAGGAGGAGTCAGCAATTGAATGAGCAATGTTTTTGAAAAATCAATTATTAGTCCTATGTTTTTGACTGATTGTTGTTTTTGCAGTAAAACAGTAGCTTGGGTAGTTAGTAACTGCTCTGTCTATTGTAAATTCTGATTGGAAAAAAGGGAGTCCTAAAGGTAGTGTATGCCTAGGCTGTTTTCAATTTCTATTTTTGGTAAATTCTGGTGGGGTTTTTCTGTGTTTTCCAGTGATTTTCAATACTTTAAAAAACAGTGGTTATCAGTGGTTAATCATTTTCGTGCCATTAAAACAACTGAAACAGTGTTTTTCCAGTGTTTATGGAACGTTTTGATTTTAATATTGCTTGCTTTCTGCACTGATGTTATAGAGACAGTGTACGTACAGTGTATATGAGGTCCAAATACATTTTTCCAAATCAAGCTTATCGTATTACACCATACAATTCTTCTTCAGTGAGTGTTTGGTCATGCACACTCTCTCTTTCCTTCCCATGTAAACTTTTATCTGTGAAAAGGCCCTCTGACCATTGGCACTTGAGACGGGCAATGCCAAAACAGCCAGTACCCAATTTTCTAACTCTGGACACTGACATAGATTTCCATGCCAATAATGGTGCGCCTGAAGATCATGATGCAGTACTGTTAGAAATGGGATTTCTGGTTGGCTAAGGGTTGCACCAAAGCCAGGCAAGTTCAAAGTTGGCAAGATCAAAAATAGGCCAAAAAGAACCTGTACGTGGTACGTAATGGTCTGCGATATGGTAGTAGTGCACACCAATCACTGTAAGTCAAGTGCAAACACAAGTCCTATCGTCACCACTAACAACCAATGTTAGAAATGGGATTTCTGGTTGGCTTAGGGTTGCACCAAAGCCAGGCAGAAACCACCACTCTAGAAAAGATAAGGGAGTTCCACGCCTAAAATAACCCCTGCTCAACCCCCTTGGTAGCTTGCCACGAGCAATCAGGCTTATCTTAGAGGCAGTGTGTAAAGCATTTGCACCAAACCAACAGTAATACAGTGTAAGCACTGCAAACGGGCACCCCACCAGTTTAGAAAATATCCAATATTTTTATATACTTAAAACAAGACCAAATACGATAAAAACCCACAATACAGTATCTTAAAAATAGTTGCTTCACCAGATGTCTTTAAATGGCAAAAAGACGTTGAAAACACAGTTAGTACGAGTCAGTAGCTCGGTCCGAGTCTACCGTGATGCGGAAAACAACAGAGTCTCACAGTTCTAGCTGACAAGGTTGGTACGGGCCAGCAACAGTGAGACAGACTCGTTAACAGTACCTTTCTTAGTGCAGCTCACATGGAGGTGTGAGTCGGTCTTGGCATCCGTCGCGGTTGCAATGCAAAAGTGGAAGCGGTGCACAGTGCGGTGTCCCTCGATGCGATGCGAGCAGCGGCTCGGTGACGATCGTCCAGACGGCGTTGGTGAGACCAAGGTGGGCAGTGCAGGGTGAGACGGTGCTTGATGCGTGCTGGCAAGTTGCGATGCAGGTGACAGAGCCGGTCGTGGTGTCCGTCGCGGTTACGGTGCAAAGTGGAAGGGGTGCATGGTGCGGTGTCCCTCGATGCGGTGCGAGCAGCGGCTCGGTGATGATCATCCAGACGGCGTTGGTGAGACCAAGGTGGGCGGTGCAGGGCGAGAAGGTGCTTGATGCTGTGCCGGCAAGTTGCGATGCAGGTGACAGAGCCGGTTGGCGGATATCAGCGCTGGCGGAGCCGGACAGCTGTGCGTGACAAGGCAGTCACAGGTGTTGAGCCAGCGGCGACCGTGTCAGTGAGACCAGGCCAGCGAAGTGAAGGGCATCGGTGCTGATTGCGGTTCCTCTCGATGCAGTGCAGGCAGCGGCTCAGTGACGATCGTGCACACGGCATCGGTGAGTCCAAGGCGTGGGGTGCAGGGCGAGTCGGTGCAGCCTGCAGTGCCTTCAGAACACAAGGCCAGCGGCGGAGTCGGTTGATGGAGTTGGTTGATAGAGTCGGTCGCGGTTCCCTCTTCTCTGTGGCAACTAAAACAGCGGTTCCAGGAGCGGTACCCAGAGGTTGGTGAAGTCTTTGCAGTCCTTGAGACTTCTTAACAGGAGGCCAACTCAGTTCCAGGCCCTTGGAGATGCTCGGCACAAGTAGAGAAAGTTCAGTCCAGTCCATTCACTGCCCAAAGCAGGAGCAGCAGCAGCTGGCCAACCCATTAAAGCAGCAACACAGCAAAGAGGCAGTGCTCCTCCTGGCAGCTCTTCCAGCTCTTCTTCTTGGCAGGTTTCTTGATTCCAACGAGTTCTAAAGTCTTGGGGTCTGGGCCCCAATGTTTATACTAGCAATTCCTTCGTCCTCGGAAGGCAGCGGGGTCTGGACCTTGTTCAAACCAGTGTGGGGTGCATTCTGCCAGGGTGCACCTTCTTCCATTGTCAGTGTAGGCCAGGGTCCTCAGACACACCACAAAAGGTGGAGCCAGCATTGTGGAAGGTGAGCCCAGCCCTATTCAGACCCAGGTGCCACTCCTCCCACCCATCTATGAGTAGATGTGCCTATTCATCCCGGCTGACTCACCCTGTCTCCCCCAGCCCCAGTCACTCACAAACCAGACAGCTAATACACAAGCTAGCAGAGGCAGGCTCGATGGTTAGGTCAGAAAATACCTACTTTCTAAAAGTGGTATTTTCAAACACAGAATGATAAAACCAACTTCAATAAAAGATGCATTTTATCATTCTGAGTTCAGGCATACTAAACTCGAATTTCTACCATGTTCCCTGGGTCAGTTAGGATCATAGGATGTAATGATCAAACTGCCCATTCGTGCCTATGGGGAACAGGTAGCCTTGCAATAGTGAAAAATGAAGTAGGCTCTAATTCACTATCAGGACATGCCAGACACACCAGGGCATGTCCTACCTTTCACATACAAAGCACCCTGCCCAAGGTGGTACCTTGGGACTACATTAGGGGTGACTCACATCTAGAAAAGGGAAGGTTTAGGGACTTGCAAGTGGGTGTACTTGTCAAGTCGACATGGCAGCTCCAGGCTGAGCACAGGCTCTGCAATGGCAGGCCAGAGTTACACTTTATGGGCTGTTTGCCTGGGTGGCACAATCCAGTGCTGCAGCCCACCAACAGCATTTGATTTATAGGCCCTGCCACTCGCAGTGCACTTAACTAGGGACTGACACATAAATCAAATAAGCCAATCATGGAAATACCAATCCATAACACATTTTATACAGGAGCACTTGCACTTTACCACTGGACAGCAGTGAGGGAAGTGCGCAGAATCATTACACCAGAAAAAACAGAGTCAAAAACGGGAGGTCAGAAAGCAAAAAAATCAGAGGAAACACGCCAAAAGATGCCAGGTCTAGCAAGTACATTTCAAAGTCCGGAGAAAATTTCCCTTTACGGAAGAGATATAGAACTTGTGTGGAGTACCACAGTGAGGCTTCATTGACTTCAAATACCATGGTTTGTGAAGGTACATTTATATGCATCATTTCAAGCCATTTCTCATGCATTGTAATGTAAAATTTCCTGAATTTCTCCTCAAAATTTCTCTGTTTACCAAGTGGCAAGCATTCTAACATGAACCATGTTGCAGTGCCAAAGTCACTAAAATTGTAGCCCAGTCTACTCTCATCACATCAATACCAATTACACTGAACACTTGGTAGACAAGGGTATTTTCAGAATCTTTTTTGACTATGACCACTGCAGCTGTCATGTTTTCCTATAAAATTCTAAGAATGCAGTACAGTGTACTTTTTTCACGTTACTAGCAATATGCAACCAAAGATCCTCACATTTCTTGCCTTTCGCATCATTACTAAGCAAAAATTCTGTAAACGGTCGCATATTCAATAATAAGGCATTCACAGCCTCTAGGACTAAGAACCACCGGCTAAATGACATAGTTTGAATGACCAGAATGGACTACAAAGTCAATAGCATTCTTAACTCTGAAGGTCGTATGATGCTTTTAGCATACCATCTAGCATGTAGCAAGGATCTGTGACAGTTCATCACACCACTTTTTCATATATGTACTGAATTACTGCAAATACAAACAATATCACTCCAATATTTGTTGAGCTTGGTAAGAAATGTTTTCAGAAGTATTCCAAGAAATACTGTGCTCCATGTTTTCCAAAAGTCTGGTTTCATGTTTTCCCTGCTATCCCAGAGGCTTGGTGAGAACACTTTTTTCACATATACCTGTCATTACACCTTGCATTGAATGTATAAAGCCTTGGGTTTCTGGCAATTTACCTACTATCAATACTGGCTCACTAGAAAAGGGAGGTGATGTATCAAAGGGTTTCACCTATTGAATGTCTGTGGGTAAATGTGATGATACGTATTGAGAAAGATTCTTATGAAACCAGTCCTTTTACCTATCAGTGAAAGAATCAAACATAGCCCAAATATCATTTTGATATTCCTGATTCTCTAAAGGTTGTAAAAATAATTAAATGAGACCTAAAACATGCTTCTAACCCCTGCCTCTTCAGACCAAAGACCACAAAACTCAAAAAAGCTAACAGAAGAAGAAACAATATTTTAGTGACATACCAAACAACAAAACTCAAGCAGACTAATGTTAGCCTAGTCTTTCTTGCTGCTACATTGTATAAAAAAGTTACATTGTATTGGTCCCCTTCAGGAAGAAATAAATATGACTTTGACTCTCCTTTTTTTTCTTAGAATGGCATTTAGTTTGTGTTTGTGCAGATTTTTTGTCAGTGTTTATATCTTTACACGGGTGAGGGCGATTTCTCTTTTGGTGGGGTTTTATCAGTTATTATAGGTTTAAAGCTAAAACAGGATAGCCTATGTATGCTGTAATTGCTGACAATGGAAATATGTGAAACTACTGTGGCGCATACTATGCTTTGTGACCATTTGAACTTGTGTCATATTTCTACGGAGCTGCAACTTGGTTGCCTAGAAAACTGAAATCATATTTAAAAGGAGCTTGTGCCACTTCTGCATTATTTTTTTTTGATACAACGGCTATGCTGCATTTGCTCCATATTTAAAAGGTGATGTATCTAGGCTGATGCCTCACTTTTCATCGGTCTGGATAATTTGGTATCTTCATCGGATTCAGCTGCACCTGTTTAGTTTTAATATATGCAAGAAAAGTGTTTCCACCTAAAATCCCCTGTAAAACTGATGCAGTGGTATTCATGACTTTTTCCAAAAGTGACTTATTTTCAGGAGACGGGCCACTAAGCAGGAGATATGTCAACATTTCTATACCTCTAAAAGCCTGGCTTAGGAATGAAGCATTGTTTGTTTCAGATGAATTAGACCAGCTGAAGTGACTTGAAACTGTGCAATCTGCAATCAAGACACATCACCTCAAAAGGTAAGTGCACACATAAGGTAGGTAAGACAGTAAATCACACATTACACACCATTAAATTCTTTTATCACACATACATAGGCATAGTGGAACAGATAAGTACACTATGCTCACTTGTATGCATGATTCCAGGACCAATCTAATAGAGTTCAGTGATAGTTTTTCACCTCTTAATACTCTTTTACATTGGTCCCCATACAGTAGGGTACTTGCATCAATCAAACCTGCTGCATCACCTCTATTTTTTTGACGCAATGCTGTAGTTGAGTCAGTTTTATAACTAACTAAAGCAATGCACCACTTTTGGGCCAGATGCCTTGGGGCATCCTTCCCACAGATATGTTAGAATTTCTGATGAATCCTTGGGACCTCGCACCACGGAGCCCCGTATTGTGAAATACGTATATCCATGGCATCAAAATGATTTTTCACAAGGGCGGCAGAAAACCTGACACATCTCTGCCCTACAGCATCGATGCATCATTTCCTGTAACTATGCCCTCTGTGTAGGGTAGAGGCGGGGGGGGGGGGGGGGTTAAAGTCTGTTACAAGATTTTTGTGCTGGTAATATGTGCCATGCTATTCAATATGGAATGTGCAGTTACAGTTTGATTAAACACATATTGTTAAGTTGTCCCACCAAGAAACTAGAATGATGTTAGTACCATCACATGAAATAAATGGTACAGTTAATTAAATTATTACAAAGGAGAACGTAAAAGTATGTAGTGGGAAACAAAGACATTTCTTAGGTTTATTTTGACATATTTCACAATTATAAGTCAGCTTGGCAGTACTATATATTGAATGTGGCACTATATAGGCTATTTTAGCAGGAAATGAAGAAGTGCATATTTTTTTCTTCAATACTTTTAAACTGGGGTAGTGCCACTGTATATGCACAGTAAAAAGTAGAAAAGTTCCAGGGGCATGTTGAGAGGACTGCTGGAGCATAAGTAGAATGGTAGTGCAAGGGGAAATGACGAGGAAGGTAAAGATATAACACAAAAAGTACAAGTCATTAGAGGTGCAGGAACATTAGTCACAGAGGGCACGATGTGGTAGCAACTATCCCACACACATAGCTAAGCCTTGGGAAGATACTCACACATCATAGGTGCAAGGGGTTCTAAAACACTTTTATAGCGAAGGAGTTTGTTTTGTCTCTATTAGAACATTTCACACCTATAGAGCAGATGGTTATGATAGTTTATATGGCATCATAGCAGTGCGAACCAGCCACAAAACCCCACTCTTTTCTAAGCACTTGTTTTCCACTTGGGAAATTACTATAAAGTGGGCCTTTTATGGTTAGTATATGCTACTACCTTAGATTAGGATACTTAAGTGCATTCTGTTATCATATAGCGACCACTAGTACAGTCTTTGCAACCGCTGGCCTCAGAGGTGGTAAAGTTAGTGCCAAGAATGTAAGGACAGTTCTGCATTCCATAGTTTCAGAACGTTTTACTTTATACTAATAAAGAATAATAATTCTTTATTCACTATTAGTGTAATAAAACATGGAGTTGGCACGGAACCTTTGGTGGCAGCTGTAGTAAGCAAAAATATGTTTAAATATGTGTTGTGTGAGTGATAGTGTGTTAATGTGAGATAAGAGCCTATGCATGTGTGAGCATGTGCCTGTATGTGTAACCATGTGTGAATGAGTGAAAGTGAGTGCGAGTGACAGGTAGTGAGTGAGAGTATGTGAAAATGAGGCCCAGATTTATTATTCTGTGATGCAAGGAAATGATGCACCAAAGATACTGTGCTGCTTTGCATCAGAGGGAGGGAAAAAGTACACCACATTTGCTAAGATATGGTGCTTGGTCTCTCTCCCACCATTCTGGTGCACTTTGGAAGCCATGCACCAATGCACACATCCGTGTGCCACAGTGCAAGGATGTGTGTGTTCTCTGGAGCATAGGTTTTGTGCTAATAGGTGGTATATTTGTGGTTGAATGGGAATTCCCATGCACCATCTATGGAATGCCCAATTGATGCAAAATAACACAAAGCAGTACATAGCACAATTTTGCGCAAATGTGGGCTAATATCCAATGCAAAGCAAGATTTGCGTTGAAAGGTAAATCCCATTCTAACACTTTGCACCGGGTTTGCATCACAAAAGTGACGCAAGCATGGTGCAAAGTATTAATAAACAGAGGGCTGAGTGTCAGTAAGTATGAATGAGAATGAGTGAGATTAAGAACAAATGCAAGTGAGTGAGTGAGGCTGTATAAGAATGAGTGTTAGGGGGTATAAGAGAGTGAGTGTGATGCTGACGTCATGTGACATATCTTCGAAGACTGAAAATCTGAGATGGGGTCATATGATGTCACGTCCTCTGATGTCAGGAATGCCAGAGGGTATGTGATGTCACTTCCGCTACCCCAGTCATTTTACTGAATTAAAGCCTACACCACACATGTAGAAACAGTGAGCACATCCACCATTTTGGAAATAGCAGGAGACCTGAGCAGTTATCTTTAGTATATACTACAGGTAGTTAGTACAGGCTATGGGAAACAAGGTGCAGTAAAAGATTACAGGACCATCTGCTGCTGTTGATGAAGAGTTGATGTGCATTGGTGAGATGGTAGAGCTAGAGAAGTCCAAGAAAAGCCCCCTTATCTGGTTCTTCAGCCATCTCCCACATGAAAAAAAATTAAATGTTTGCGTAGACATGGGAGACTGTGTGAATAGAAGCCCAACAGAGGCCACGAGGACCATATTCATTTGAAAAGGTGGCCATACAACACCAGCTCAGGTCTAAGCATGAGAGGAAGTCCATGAGGTGCCAACAAGGAATGTCTACTGCAGAGGCTGAGGAGAGTGAAATGCAGCCAAGTATTCCAGAGCAGATGCTGAGAAAAGAAGAAAATGAGGGTAACCCAACACCTGAAGCTTTTTAATCTATACCTTATTTTGTATAAAATCCACATCTGGTGTGATGAAAATAACAAGAAACGAGGGAAGGGCTAGAGAGAAGAGCATTATAAGTCCTTCCATCAGTAAAAAAAAAAAGAAAAAAAAAGGTCAGTGGCATTTTTACAACACAGTTGTTCAGATAAAAACAATAAAATGCCAACAATCACAAAGCTCAAATATATCTACAAACAGAAACACAATTGATCTTTTACGAGGCACCAATAACAATGAATGAAATAACTCTTAAGCCTTGTACTCCTGCCCAATGGCTTGTTGGATTCAAAGTCTGGCCAAACGATAGGTTCAGGAAGCAAAACTTGTTGTGCACGGCACCCTGCTCTGTGCAGCAGACTTTGTCCACCGACAGTGGGTTTGGTAGGCTTGACTAAGTATTCGATGGGGGTTAGTAGCCCAGAGTGGGCTAAGTGCCAGGACGGGCTCGGAACCCTGCAGCTATCCTCCAATGTGCATACTGAAGAAAGAGCACATCAGGGATTCTCCTGCAATGGCAGATTAGGTGCAGATTAAAGTGAAATCGTGGTTAGCATTGGCTGTAAAACTTTAACATGTTTCAAAATACTTATGATCTCCCAGTATTTAGTATTAGTATCTCATAAAAGCACAATATCATTAAACAAGAATACATAAGCACCCAATGAAAAAAAATCTAAGTAATCTCATCTTGTAAAATTATTTGCAACATTTGTAATTGCGCCTGCCACATGAAAGGTCAAGTCACGAGCATTGCACTTAATGTGTGAATTATGTTTGCATGCCTGTTGAGTCAGTTATGGTAGTGCTTTTAAACAAAACTTGCGCATTTCAGTTTTTATTCAGCTTTATTGTCTAACCATAGTCGCATTTAAAATTAGTTTTTGAAGTGAATTTCTAAGGTTTTTTTTGTATGAAGCATATTTGAAGGAATTATTGCTAAAGATAATGAATTATCTTTAACATTTATTTTTCAATTCATATATAGATGTGGTCATGTCTGTGTGGGTCTTTATTATTAATTTGTGGGAATACCTGACACTGTGAGGCTTGTGAGACACCTGAGCCTCTGTTTAGGAGAGGTCAAAAAAGGTTCAGTTGTATTTCAACTGAGCAATTCAAATACAAATTCATGTGTATTACCATCAGAATATCATTTACCGTCTACTATTGTGAAATATATATTCGGGTGAAAAATGTTTTAGCCCAGATCATAAGTGTTTTGCTTCTTCCATTGCCCTGGTATACTTATTTGGACTGTGGTAAGTGAAGGTAACCACGCAAAAGGTCTTTAATTGGTTCTTTGCGATTCTGACAACCAAACTGGTCCTTCTGTCCTACCCTAAAACACCTTCCAAAGTGTTCCTTAAAGAAATCTTTTTTGGAGTTTGTGTGGGATGAAGAACATAGGCTGATACATTTTTGGATTTTAAGATTGATATGGCCTTTGAGCCTTTTCTTAAAACTTTGATAGCTTCGAAGAGCTTATATCTTAAATTTCAATATGGTGCTCCGCCATTAAAGTCGCTCTAAGCTAAATGGAATCCCGGTGGTGCTGTGAGCGCTACATGCCCATAATGCCAGGAGGCAGAGGAATCCCTTGTGAATATTTATAAGGAATTAACGCCACGGTAGCTTCAAATTTTACTTTACAGCAACTTTTTTAATTGCCTTATTTACAAGTTGCTGTTAACTGCAGTTAGCGTCACTTTTCCAGCGTAAACGTGAATTTTCAAGATTGCCGCTTCTGTTAGCAGGACTTAACAAAAATGAGATACAAGCTAAGCGTCCCCGTGAAAAAACTGCCACTGACCACACTTTGCTATATCTACAAATGATTCCTTGTATGGTGCAAAACCGAAAAAACTGCCTCTAAGTCCAGTTAGAGAAAACATTTTAAGGACCAAAAAACTGCTGGTCTCAAAATTGGTGCAAACACTTGGGCCCACATATAAGATGTTTGGGTGCTGGACAGCGCTGCAAGGAATATTGCTGCCCTGCCCTGTGCCAAAAGAAAAGGTTATGTATGCGCCCTATCAATAAGAAAGAGCGCATTCTTGGGCCTCCTTCATGAAAAGTGTTGCATCGCTGCGACAAAACAGCGTTGCAAAATTTTTCCCTGCGCCCCTCCTTGTGACACCATGGATGCCCCATATTTACTGTATTGCGCTCCATGCCGCAATCAATGATAGATAAATCTGGAATCCTGACATATCTTTCACCGCTAAAGTCACGCATTACTGCAGTTGTGTAGCAAGCATGACGTAACTCCAGCAATGCATGGGACAGGTCAATCCCTATGGCACTGCATTACCTTTATCTGTCATGAGGCAGGCGTAAGATTTTGACACAGTGGCATCCTAGAATTGTTGCATTGAAATCAGGTAGATTTCACTTCGCCACTCCTAGGAGGCTTTGTTGCGTGGGAACGCCCACCCTGCAAATATCATACCTGACTCTGGTAAAATGTGGTGAAGGGCTTTACAAGGTCACACATATGCCTAGATGAGTCACTTTGTAAATGCGGCTCAACATATTGCAAAATTAACGCCTCAAGTACACCAACAAAATGACACACCAGAGGCTTTAAACTGTCGGAAGAGCTCATGAGTAAGCCCCCTATATTTTTCCCCTATATTGATGCACAATGGCGGACATGTACCAACGCAGGCACCCTTGCGCTTTGGTGTGGCAGAGTTGATTGATGTTGCACAGGAAGGGACACCTATCTGCACTAAACAAGAGTATGTCCTCGCTCTCTGTGTGGTGTGCGTTGTCAGCGGATTTGAAGGTTGTATGAATTTTAGGAGTATTGTTGTGGCTCTATCTCTTCTCAAGATGTTTACAGGCTCGTCTAGACTAGTGGAGGGCGGGAGTGAATCAGTTGGCCTTCTTGGAGTGTTGTTTGCCTGGTCTTTTCTTGAGGGGTGCCAGGGTGTCGGGCAGTTGGAGATCCATTGGTGGATGTTGCGCACTGCAGTGTTGGCATCTGTAAGCATAGGCGGCGTGGTGCTGCTGAGGGTGTTGTATAGCATTTTAGGTCTGGAAAAGCTCAATGGGCCCCCTGTAAAAAGGGTAATACAATAACAAGGAAACAACTTATTTGTAAAACAAATTTGCACCGGGCATAGTGCTCAACAATAAACTGTGTAGCAGTTAAACCATAAATCTGACATCAAAGTATTCAGCCAATATGATATAAAAAGATATTTTTTTATTTCACTTATTTTTTTCTTTCCTATAACTTATTTCAAATATTATAAAAACATACATACATATAATCAATAATTTTTTCAAAAAGACATAAACATCCTAAATCCTTCCCTATATACATTGAAACCACAAGTTGTTGTAAGGTATGATGTACCTCAGAGGTATAAATGCCTTCAGCTAGTAAACACAAACAGTCACAGTTGGTCTAATACAATAGATCTGGATGATGTTCAATTGGACACAAAACTTATGTCAATTTCCCCCAAAAATTTAATCACAGATGTTAATTCTCAGGTATCATATATGCACTGATTTTGAGAAGACACTGGTTACAGATCTTTACTATCACCAACGCGTTTCGGCAGAAGCCTTCCTCAGGCTTTTCACACCAGTGGTTTACTAAAATGGAAAAAGATTTTAATTTAATTTATATTTATATAGATCTATGGTACAACTGCAGATTACAATATTAACATATAGTGGTCGCATAAAAGACCATCATCTTCCCTTATTTACATGGTCAGCAAGGTTCAAAGGTTCCAGTTTCGCTATGTAGTGCATCTACATTTATTAGTATGAAATTTGTGAATATATAACATACAGACTCTTATAACACCCCTAGAGGGATATTACTTGTCTCAAAGATAGATACTATACAGTCCTACACCAGTTCTTTGTTATTGCCCTTTGGGTTCAAATATCTGACATGAATGTCAATTATCCATTTAGCATAGAAGCTAATTTTATTGACTAGATGTTAGTTCAGACTTATATTTGTAGTCATCTATTCTAGATAATAGACAATACAGTGATGTTTACAAATCCCACTTTCATGGATTGTTCTATATGTCTGTGTTCCCTTGTAATCGAATTTATGGGGAAACAAGACTATAGTTCTTTGTAGGAATATACTCCATGACTTATTCTGATTAGCACTAATGCCTTTGTGTTAACACATAATACATATCATAACATTTCACAGCCTCTTACCAGATCTATTCCGTTCACTTTCTTCACTTCGACATATAAATCTACGGGATCAAGAACTTCACTATTTGCGCATTTATTCAATATCGAGCTGTCTCTGAAATGGTAAAGGATAATATTTATTAACTAATTCTCATATATGTGGAATCCTAATTATTATACCTATTGGTTAGTTACCTAATCTATCTTGATTATGTCTTTTTAAAAGCTTGTATTCCAACATAGGATTCAGCATAAAATTAAGTGAGTAGGTTCATGGGCTTTGAAGGGCATAAAATATGGCTGTAACGATAAATAGATCCTTATAATCTATAAAAAAAATATATTGTGCGGCTTCTAAATCTACTATAAGGGTGCTTTCAGGAGTGCTCACAGAATACTCACCTTTTACATTATCACCATACACTTGATGAATCACGAAGTAGCCTCCAAGTGCTTTATAGATATATGTCTCTGCAATTATAATTAATTAGGCTACATTAGATTCAAAGATTCTCCTGTATATATCTCTCACATACCAGTCATACATGTCTAAAAATCCCTGATGGAGAATATACTGACCTCGACAGTTAAAAATAATCTATGTCCTCCGATTGATATTCTGGATTTCCATATCTCAAAGCTATTGAAGCTCATAGGCATAGGTCATGATGTGTCCTAGTGGAAAGAGAAAGGAAGATAAAGCTAATTGATACAATTATATGTCTGTCCTATATTTAGAAAGTGAGATTTGTAAACATCACTGTATTGTCTATTATCTAGGATAGATGACTACAAATATAAGTCTCAACTAATACAGGCATGGATACTTCCACTAGTTCCGAAAAGCCACAACAATTTCCTGGAAAGCTCGGCTACAGCAGTCAGGGACTCCCCCTTGCTTGAATATTGATTTGTCCAAGAACTCATGGAGTTTTCAGAGAACTGGGATTCTTTAATGACACTATTATGTCCAACTTTACGTTAAACTCGGCACATTCAAGGTATAAATATGCCCACACTTGCCCTAGCAAACACACAGTGGTTTGGGGCAGTTCGACTATCTACTTGCCCGACGCAGCTCCCTACAGCAAGTGCCGAAGGAAGCTGACCCTCCAGCTGACGTACTGAGAGAGTCGCTGTCTTTTCTCTTGCCAAGAAATCCAGCTCCGTTGTTTCCAAGCTCCCGTGCGGGGTGTTGGGAAATCGAGTACCGAGACAGAGAGATACCAGACCTCCTTCATTCAAAACCAAGGTAGGGAGCTGATTAGACCCTACGATAAATCTTGGATAGATTCTTGGCAAAGAATACTAAACTAATGCTACACCTCACTTACTTCTTTCCTCGTACTAGACTTAGGTTAGGTACATTGTAGTAGGCGTATTTTAGAAGCACCAGTTGAGTACTTTTAGTCTTTATTTATTTATGTATGTATTTTATGGCTTAGAAACCATACCATGCTTTTACAGTATTATTTTATAATACTCTTCTTGCTGTATGTATTATACTTTGCAGCCAGTATTACGATTGTAGCAGTTCATTTCTTCTGCGTGAGAAAGAAGACTGTTCAATAAATACTTTTATTGAAAACGCCCTTCTCTCTATTTCTCTGCACCTCTGATGAAACGAAGCATGCATGATTGACTAAGTGAAATATCTATCTATTGTTTCCACGACTCTGAAGATACGTTTTATCTTGGGGAAACAAAGTTTTCATGTTTATGCGCTTGTCAGAAACTAATTCCTTCTTGTTTATTCGAGAAAGTTTCTACTGACCTCTGAGCTAGCTGGCACACACAATTAAGTCTAATATATTCGATAGAGACCTAGTCGACCTAAATCCTACATCACGTCCATAGGATATATTATTCCAATGCGCAGAGCCTATTGGCAATATAGGAACTACAAGGGTGAGGATGAGAAGTTCTTTAGTGGCTATGATCCAGCTGCGACAGGGGCGGTTATGACAGTAATTGCCCAATGCGCTCTAGGCAACTCTAACAACATAATCCTGGGTGACCTCAATCTTAGATGGAACGAAACACAAAACCCGCTCGTTCAAACCCTAAACAACCTACTAACAGAAAACAATTTGACCCAACATTGCCTAGAAGAAACTCACCAGAGGGGAGCAATCCTCGATGCAATTATCGCTGAAAGCAATGCAATCTCCGTCGACCACATGCTCCCCATAGACTGGTCCGATCACCACTTAGTTTTGTTTCATAATACCCAAGTGGGTCAAACTCACCACCCAAAGCGAGACCCCCCCAAATGGACCAGAAACACAGCCCATATTCCTCAAGCTGACCTTGAAGAACAAATCAACTCGCTCCTCCCTAACTCCACCGATCACCTCTCAACTACTGAACTCAACTCTCTTTACCACTCCAATCTGTCACCCACCTTGGACCACCTTGCCCTGTTGAAAAAAAAACCAGGGTTACTCCTTCCAGATCTTGGTTCAATTCTGACATGAATGAAGAAAAAAGACTTCTAAGAACTGCAGAAAGAACCTGGAGATTCAATCCCTCCACCCTCCATCGTGATCAACTCCTAGAAGCCCGCAGGTCTTACAAAAAACACATTAAAAACAAAAAAACAGATTTCTTCCGCTCGGCTCTAAACAACGTGAAAAACCGACCCAAAGAGCTTTTTAATATCATCAGGAACCAAATCTCAAAACCAATGACATTCTCAACACTAGCATCCAAAGAACGCTGCAACAACTTCGCCAACTTCTTCAATGAGAAAATTGCCAAGATAGATCTCTAGCTTGGGGCAAAGCTCTCCCCCTCCATAGTGAACTTAGCGTCTAAAAAACCGGAGGTTGTTCGTTGGATGCGGGAGACAGCGGCAAGGGTGAGGCTGGCGAAGTGGAGCTGGTGGGTGGGGGTGTAACAGCTGAGTCTGCTATTCAGGTAGACTGGTCCGGCGTTTTGGAGTGCTTTGTGTGCGTGGGTGAGAAGCTTGAAGGTGATCCTCTTGTCGATGGGGAGCCAGTGTAGGTCTCCCAGGTGGGGGGTGATGTGGCTGCGGTGGGGGATGTTGACGATCA
The DNA here is from genome assembly GCF_964263255.1 of Lissotriton vulgaris. NCBI lineage: Eukaryota > Metazoa > Chordata > Amphibia > Caudata > Salamandridae > Lissotriton > Lissotriton vulgaris. The sequence goes on along the minus strand of NC_141696.1, from coordinate 243,239,999 downwards.
GTCAGGCGGAGGCATTTTGGATGTGTTATAGTCGTTGTAGATGTTTGGCCTGGAATTCCTGCATAGAGTGCGTTGCCGTAGTCCAGTCTGCTGCTGATGAGGGCCTGTGTCACCGGTATTCTTGTTTCGGTTGGGATACACTTGTTGATCCTGCGGAGCATGCAGAGGGTATTGTAGCAGGATGAGGAGACGGCGTTGACCTGTTTAGACATGGAGAGGGAGGACTCGAGGATGAATCCTAGATTGCGTGCATGGTCGGTGGGTGTCGGTGCTGTTTCCAGTGTGGTCGGTCACCAGGAGTTGTCCCAGGCTGAGGGGGTGGGTCCGAGGATGAGTACATCTGTCTTGTCTTAGTTTAGCTTCTGGCGGCTGTTCCTCATCCAGTTGGCGACAGCATTCATTCCCTCGTGGAGGTTGGTTTTGGCGGTGTGGGGGTCCTTGGTAAGGGAGAGGATGAGCTGGGTGTCGTTGGCGTAGGAGATGATGTTGAGGTTGTGTTGGCGGGCCACTTGTGCGAGGGGGGCCATGTAGACGTTGAACAGCGTCGGGCTGAGGGATGAGCTCTGGGAAACGCCGCAGATGATGTTGGTGGCCTCGGATCGGAAGGGTGGGAGGTGGATGCTCTGGGTTCTGCCAGAGAGGAAGGACGTGGTCCAGTCAAGGGCCTTCTCATGGATTCCGGCTTCAAGGTGGCGTGTCTTTAGAGTGCGATGGCAGACTGTGTCGAAGGTGGATGACAGGTCCAGGAGGATGAGGGCTGATGTTTTGCCGTTGTCTAGTTGGAGCCTGATGTTGTCTGTGGCGGCGATGAGGGCTGTCTCGGTGCTGTGGTTTCATCTGAACCCGGACTGGGACGGGTCCAAGATGTTGTTGTCTTTCAGGTGACGGGTCAGTTGCATGTTGACGATTTTCTCAATGACCTTCACCAGGAACGGGAGCAGGGAGATGGGCCGGAAGTTCTTGAGGTCTTTGGGGTCCGCCTTGGGCTTCTTGAGGAGGGCGTTGATTTCGGCGTGTTTTTCAGCTTTCCGGGACTGTCGCTGTTTCGAAGGAGATGTTGATGACCTTCCGTAGTTGAGGTGAGATGGCAGTGTCTGCTTTGTTGAATACGTGGTGTGGGCACGGGTCTGACAGAGAGCCTGAGTGGATGTAGTTCATGACCTTGCGTGCCTCGTCGTCATTGATGTTGGACTAGGAGGTCAGGCGGTTGGTACTGGTGGTGTTCACAGGGGAGGTGGGGTCTGGCGTAGTCGTGCCGGTCATGGTGTTGAAGCTGTCATGGATTTCAGCGATCTGGCGGTGGAAGAAGATGGCTATTGAGTTGCACAGTTCTTGTGAGGGTGGCATGTCATTGGTGTTGGCGCTGGGGTTGGAGAGTTCCTTTACGATGCTGAAGAGCTCTTTGCTGTCATGTGCGTTGTTATCCAAGCGGTCTTTGAAGGAGGATCTCTTGGCTAATCTGATGAGGTGGTGATGTCTGCGGGTGGTGTCATTGTGGGCTGCGTGGTTGTCCGGTATGCGTTTGTGGAGCTATATATTCTCCAGTTTCCAGCATGCCGTTTGGAGGTCTGCAGCTAATCGGTGAACCAAGTGACTCTCTTGCTGGCGTGGTTGTTGGAGGGTTTCTTGAGTGGGGCGAGGGTATTTGCGCAGTCGTCGATTCACTGTCTGAGGTTGCGAGTTGCGTTGTCTGGGTTGGTGGGGTCGGTGGGGTCGGTGGGTGGGTTTTGGGCAAGGGTGGTGATCAACTGGTCTTTGGTGACTTTGCTCCAGCAGCGGCAAGAAAGCTGTTGGGTGCTGTGGTGTGTGGTTGGTTTATTGAAGGTGAAACGGATGCAGCGGTGGTCGGTCCAGTGGAGTTCGGTGGTGTGGTCGAAGGCAACATGGGTGCCTGTGGAGAAGACGGGGTCCAGCGTGTGGCCAGCATCGTAGGTGGGTGCTGTGACGAGTTGTCTGAGACCGAGGTTGGCGAGGTTGTCGATCAGGGTGGCAGAGTTGGCGTTGTTGTTGTTCTCGAGGTGGAAATTCAGGTCCCAAAGGAGGATGCGAGTGGGTGGGTGCTGGCGAGGTCAGCGATGGAGTCACTGAATTGAGTTCGGGGTCCAGGGGGTCTGTAAATGAGTGTTCCTCTGAGGGTGGTGTAGGGGTCGGTGTGGATCCGGAAGTGCACATGATTGGCGGTGTTGAGGGTGTCGTCTGCGTGGGTGGTGACTTTGAGGATGGACTTGTGGACGATTGCTATTCCTCCTCCGGTTCCGTGGGTGCGATCCCTGCTTGTGATCTTGTAGCTGTCCGGGATGGCTATGGCGATGTCGGGCGCAGTGGAGTCGTTCCACGAGGTCTTGGTCAGGAAGGCCACGTCTGGGGCAGAGGTGTCGAGCAGATCCCAGAGCTTGACGGCGTGTTTGCGTGCGGAGCGGGTGTTGAGGAGTATGCAGCGGAGGTGGTTGGGTCCAGTCCTTGGAGGTTGGGTGGTTCTGTCGCTGGTGAAGCTGCAGGTGTTGCAGGAAAAAGGTCAGTGAGTCCGTTTCGGGGCGGCTTGGAAGCAGGTGTGGTGTCTGCCGGTGTTGAGTGCGTGGAGTGTGCTGGCATCGTAGTGGAGTCTGGTGTTGTGGCGTTCGCGGAGTCCAGGGGTTCTGGCACGGGGTGCGGTCCAGGCGCGGGTGGGTGGGCGCCGACTGGCTTGCCTTTGGCGCGCCTCCGGCGCACCAGCGGTGCGCCCGCTGTGCTCGGCCGCAGCCTCCATAAGAGGGAGATAGGGGGGGTGGAGCAGCTGGGAGGCGGGAGTGGGGTGGCCAATGGGGAGTAGGGGGGCGGGGCCGCAGGGATGCAGTGGCGGGAAGGTGCGGGAAACGGCAGCAAAACAGACGGGCGGCAGGGAGCAGGCCCGAGGCAGCTGGCGGCCGTGTGGTGGCATGGGGAGCAACCTTGTCTACGAGCAGGGTCAGAGGTCGCTCATCCTTCTAGACCTAACTAGACCTATCGGCCGCGTTCGATACAGTTAACCACAATTTGCTCATCAAGGCTCTGCAAGACAGGGCTGGACTTCAGGAGATGGTCCTACACTGGTTCTCTTCCTTCCTCCAAAACCGTTCACGAAAAATCAAAATTAAAAACTTTGAGTCCGACCTCCACCCCGTCGTCAGAGGTGTCACCCAAGGATCTGTGCTTTCCTCTCAGCTTTTCAACATCTACATGTAACCCAATGCACTCAAAAGTGTGTTCACTTTAGGTTGTGCACCCAGTGTCCATTTCTGACTAAAAGCCTTGAGGTTTTTTACTCTACATGTAACACCTCACCTCTCTACTCAGGAACTCCAACATCCCTTTTCACGCAACTTTATCTGGAAACCACTTCCATTGATGACATCCAGATACTTAACAACACGCTCAAGGAGGTGCAACTTTGGCTCACAAATAATCACCTGAAACTCAACGAAGAGAAAACGGAAGTGCTCCTCATCTTCAACAATAACGACAACCCCCAAATTGAACAATAGCTCAAAGCCATTGACGCCCTCAACGGCAACCTCGCACTGGCGGATTCAGTAAAATCTCTTAGCATCACCCTAGACCCAAAACTGGACATGAAACAACATATTTCAAGATCGTCCAAAAGTGCCCTTTTCAACCTAAAACTACTTTACAAAATCAAACCCTTCCTCCCTCCCAAAGACCTTCAATAAGCCACCCAAGCACTGGTACTCTCCTGAATTGACTATGGGATTGCAACTCCAACCGGGACAGCAGTATCACACCTCGCCCCCCTGAAAAAAACCTTCAACACAGCAGTGAGGATGGTCACTGGAACCAGGAAATTCGAACACATCAGTCCCTCCATGAGAGAACTTAAATGGCTCCCAATTGAGCTGCGAGACAGCTCCAGAACAGCCTGCCTCACACACAAAGCCGGGGCAGGGCGAGTCGGTGCAGCCTGCGGTGCTTTCAGGACACAAGGCCAGCGGCAGAGTCGGTTGATGGAGTTGGTTGACACAGTCGGTCGCGGTTCCCTCTTCTCTGTGGCAACTGAAACAGCGGTTCCAGGAGCGGTACCCAGAGGTTGGTGAAGTCTTTGCAGTCCTTGAGACTTCTTAACAGGAGGCCAACTCAGTTCCTGGGCTTTGGAGATATTCGGCAAAAGTAGAGAAAGTTCAGTCCAGTCCTTTCACTGCCCAAAGCAGAATCAGCAGCTGCAGGCCAACCCAACAAAGCAGCAACACAGCAAAGGGGCAGTACTCCTCCTGGCAGCTCTTCCAGCTCTTCTTCTTGGCAGGCTCCTTGATTCCAGCGAGTTCTAAAGTCTTGGGGTCTGGGCCCCAATATTTATACTAGCAATTCCTTCGTCCTCGGAAGGCAGAGGGGTCTGGACCTTGTTCAAACCAGTTTGGAGTGCATTCTGCCAGGGTGCACCTTCTTCCATTGTCAGTGTAGGCCAGGGTCCTCAGACGCACCACAGGAGGTGGAGCCAGCATTGTGTAAGGTGAGCCCAGCCCTATTCAGACCCAGGTGCTACTCCTCCCACCTATCTATGAGTAGATGTGCCTATTCATCCCGGCTGACTCACCCTGCCTCCCCCAGCCCCAGTCACTCACAAACCAGACAGCTAATACACAAGCTAGCAGAGGCAGGCTCGATGGTTAGGTCAGAAAACACCTACTTTCTAAAAGTGGTATTTTCAAACACAGAATGTTAAAACCAACTTCAATAAAAGATGCCTTTTATCATTCTGAGTTCAGGCATACTAAACTCGAATTTCTGCCATGTTCCCTTGGTCAGTTAGGATCATAGGATGTAATGATCAAACTGCCCATTCGTGCCTATGGGGAACAGGTAGCCTTGCAATAGTGAAAAACAAAGTAGGGTGTAATTCACTATCAGGACATGCCAGACACACCAGGGCATGTCCTACCTTTCACATACAATGCACCCTGCCCATGGGGGTTCCTTGGGCCTACATTAGGGGTGACTCAAATGTAGAAAAGGGAAGGTTTAGGGACTTGCAAGTGGGTGTACTTGCCAAGTCGACATGGCAGCTCCAGGCTGCGCACAGGCTCTGCAATGGCAGGCCAGAGTTACACTTTATGGGCTTTTTGCGTGGGTAGCACAATCCAGTGCTGTAGCCCACCAACAGCATTTGATTTATAGGCCCTGCCACTCGCAGTGCACTTAACTAGGGACTGACACATAAATCAAATAAGCCAATCCTGGAAATACCAATCCATAACACATTTTATATAGGAGCACTTGCACTTTACCACTGGACAGCAGTGAGGGAAGTGCGCAGAATCATTACACCAGAAAAAACAGAGTCAAAAACGGGAGGTCAGAAAGCAAAAAAATCAGAGGAAACACGCCAAAAGATGCCAGGTCTAGCAAGTACATTTCAAAGTCCGGAGAAAATTTCCCTTTACGGAAGAGATATAGAACTTGTGTGGAGTACCACAGTGAGGCTTCATTGACTTCAAATACCATGGTTTGTGAAGGTACATTTCTATGCATCATTTCAAGCCATTTCTCATGCATAGTAATGTAAAATTTCCTGAATTTCTCCTCAAAATTTCTGTGTTTACCAAGTGGCAAGCATTCTAACATGGACCATGTTGCAGTGCCAAAGTCACTAAAAGTGTAGCCCAGTCTACTCTCATCACATCAACACCAATTACACTGAACACTTGGTAGACAAGGGTATTTTCAGAATCGTTTTTTGACTATGACCACTGCAGCTGTCATGTTTTCCTGTAAAATTCTAAGAATGCAGTACAGTGTACTTTTTTCACATTACTAGCAATATGCAACCAAAGATCCTCATATTTCTTGCCTTTCGCATCATTACTAAGCAAAAATTCTGTAAACGGTCGCATATTCAATAATGTAGCATTCACAGCCTCTAGGACTAAGAACCACCGGCTAAATGACATAGTTTGGATGATCAGAATGGACTACAAAGTCAATAGCATTCTTAACTCTGGTCGTATGATGCTTTTAGCATACCATCTAGCATGTAGCAAGGATCTGTGACAGTGAAGAACTTCAGCTCGGGTATCAATTTGTGACAGTTCATCACACCACTTTTTCATATATGTAGCTGAATCACTGCAAATACAAACAATATCACTCCAATATTTGTTGAGCTTGGTAAGAAATGTTTTCAGAAGTATTCCAAGAAATACTGTGCTCCATGTTTTCCAAAAGTCTGGTTTCATGTTTTCCTTGCTATCCCAGGGGCTTGGTGAGAACACTTTTTTCACATATACCTGTCATTACACCTTGCATTGATTGTATAAAGCCTTGGGTGTCTGGCAATTTACCTACTATCAATACTGACTCACTAGAAAAGGGAGCTGATGTATCAAAGGGTTTCACCTATTGAATGTCTGTGGGTAAATGTGATGATACGTATTGGGAAAGATTCTTATGAAACCAGTCATTTTACCTATCAGTGAAAGAATGAAACATAGCCCAAATATCATTTTGATATTTCCTGATTCTCTAAAGGTTGTAAAAATAGTTAAATTAGTCTTAAAACATGCTTCTAACCCCTGCCTCTTTAGACCAAAGACCACAAAACTCAAAAAAGCTAACGGAAGAAGAAACAATATTTTAGTGACATACCAAACAACAAAACTCATGCAGACTAATGTTAGCCTAGTTGTTCTTGCTGCTACATTGTATAACAAAGTTACATTGTATTGGTCCCCTTCAGGAAGAAATAAATATGGCTTTCACTCTCCTTTTTTTTTCTTTGAATGGCATTCAGTTTGTGTTTGTGCAGGTTTTTTTTGTTTTATATCTTTACACTGGTGAGGGCTATTTCTATTTTGGTGGGGTTTTATCAGTTATTATAGGTTTAAAGCTAAAACAGGATAGCCTATGTATGCTGTAATTGCTGACAATGGAAATATGTGAAACTACTGTGGCGCATACTATGCTTTGTGACCATTTGAACTTGTGTCATGTTTCTACGGAGCAGCAACTTGGTTGCCTAGGAAACTGAAACCATATTTAAAAGGAGCTTGTGCCACTTCTGCTTTTTTTCTTTTGATGCAACGGCTATGCTACATTTGCTCCATATTTAAAAGGTGATATATCTAGGCTGATGCCTCACCTTTCGTCGGTCTGGATAATTTGGTATCTTCATCGGATTCAGCTGAGCCTATTTAGTTTTAATATATGCAAGATAGGTGTTCCCACCTAAAATCCCCTGTAAAATTGATGCAGTGGTATTCATGACTTTTTCCAAAAGTGACTTATTTTCAGGAGAAGGGCCACTGAGCATGAGATATGTCAACATTTATATACCTCTAAAAGCCTGGCATAGAAATGAAGCATTGTTTGTTTCAGATGAATTAGACCAGCTGAAGTGACTTGAAACTGTGCAATCTGCAATCAAGACACGTCACCTCAAAAGGTAAGTGCACACATAAGGTAGGTAAGACAGTAAATCACACATTACACACCATTAAAGTCTTTTATCACACATACATAGGCATAGTGGCACACATAAGTACACTATGCTCACTTGTATGCATGATTCCAGGACCAATGTAATAGAGTTCAGTGATAGTTTTTAATCTCTTAATATTCTATTGCATTGGTCCCCATACAATAGGGTACTTGCATCAATCAAACCTGCTGCATCACCTCTATTTTTTTGACGCAATGCTGTAGTTGACTCAGTTGTATGACTAACTAAAGCAATGCGCCACTTTTGGGCCAGATGCCTTGGGGCATCCTTCTCACAGATATGTTAGAATTTCTGATGAATCCTTGGGACCTCGCACCACGGAGCCCCGTATTGTGAAATACGCACATCCATGGCATCAAAATGATTTTTCACAAGGGCGGCAGAAAACCTGACACATCTCTGCCCTACAGCAGCGATGCATCATTTCCTGTAACTATGCCCTCTGTGTAGGGTAGAGGCGGGGGGGGGGTTAAAGTCTGTTACAAGTGAAGATTTCTGTGCTGGTAATATGTGCCATGCTATTCAATATGGAATGTGCAGTTACAGTTTGATTAAACATATATTGTTAAGTTGTCCCACCAAGAAACTAGAATGATGTTAGTGCCATCACATGAAATAAATGGTACAGTTAAATAAATTATTACAAAGGAGAACTTAAAAGTATGTAGTGGGAAACAAAGACATTTCTTAGGTTTATTTTGACATATATTTACAATTATAAGTCACCTTGGTAGTACTATATATTGAATGTGGCACTATATAGGCTATTTTAGCAGGAAATGAAGAAGTGCATATTTTTTTCTTCAATACTTTTAAACTGGGGTAGTGCCACTGTAAATGCACAGTAAAAAGTAGAAAAGTTCCAGGGGCATGTTGAGAGGACTGCTGGAGCATAAATAGAATGGTAGTGCAAGGGGAAATGACGAAGAAGGTAAAGATATAACACAAAAAGTACAAGTCATTAGAGGTGCAGGAACATTAGTCACAGAGGGCACGATGTGGTAGCAACTATCCCACACACATAGCTAAACCTTGGGAAGATACTCCCACGTCATAGTTGCAAGGGGTTCTAAAACACTTTTATAGTGAAGGAGTTTGTTTTGTTCTCTATTAGAACATTTCACACCTATAGAACAGATGGTTATGATAGTTTATATGGCATCATAGCAGTGCGTACCAGCCACAGAACACCACTCTTTTCTAAGCACTTGTTTTCCACTTGGGAAATTACTGTAAAGTGGGCCTTTTATGGTTAGTATATGCTACTACCTTAGATTAGGATACATAAGTGCATTCTGTTGTCATATAGCGACCACTAGTACAGTCTTTGCAACCCCTAGCCTCAGAGGTGGTAAAGTCAGTGCCAAGAATGTAAGGACAGCTCTGCATTTCATATTTTCAGAACGTTTTACTTTATACTAATAGAGAATAATAATTCTTTATTCACTATTAGTGTAATAAAACATGGAGTTGGCACGGAACCTTTGGTGGCAGCTGTAGTAAGCAAAAATATGTTAAATATATGTTGTGTGAGTGATAGTGTGCTAATGTGAGATAAGAGCCTATGCAGGTGTGAGCATGTGTCTGTATGTGTAACCATGTGTGAATGAGTGAAAGTGAGTGCGAGTGACAGGTAGTGAGTGAGAGAATGTGAAAATGAGGCCCAGATTTATTATTCTGTGATGCAAGGAAATGATGCACCAAAGATACTGTGCTGCTTTGCATCAGAGGGAGGGAAAAAGTACACCACATCTGCTAAGATATGGTGCTTGGTCTCTCTCCCACCATTCTGGTGCACTTTGGAAGCCATGCACCAATGCACACATCCGTGTGCCACAGGGCAAGGATGTGTGTGTTCTCTGAAGCATAGGTTTTGTGCTAATAGGTGGTATATTTGTGGTTGAATGGGAACTCCCATGCACCATCCATGGAATGCCCAATTGATGCAAAATAACACAAAGCAGTACATAGCACAATTTTGCGCAAATGTGGGCTAATATCCAATGCAAAGCAAGATTTGCGTTGAAAGGTAAATCCCATTCTAACACATTGCACCGGGTTTGCATCACCAAAGTGACGCAAGCATGGTGCAAAGTATTAATAAACAGAGGGTTGAGTGTCAGTAAGTATGAATGAGTATGGGTGAGATTAAGAACAAATGCAAGTGAGTGAGTGAGGCTGAATAAGAATGAGTGTTAGGGGGTATAAGAGAGTGAGTGTGATGCTGACGTCATGTGACATATCTTCCAAGACTGAAAATCTGAGATGGGGTCATATGATGTCACGTCCTCTGATGTCAGGAATGTCAGAGGGTATGTGATGTCACTTCCGCTACCCAAGTCATTTTACTGAATTAAAGCCTACACCACACATGTAGAAACAGTGAGCACATCCACCATTTTGGAAATAGCAGGAGACCTGAGCAGTTATCTTTAGTATATACTACAGGTAATTAGCACAGGCTATGGGAAACAAGGTGCAGTAAAAGATTACAGGACCATCTGCTGCTGTTGAGGAAGAGTTGATGTCATTGGCGAGATGGTAGAGCTAGAGAAGCCAAGAAAGCCCCCTTATTTGGTTCTTCAGCCATCTCCCACATGAAAAAAAATTAAATGTTTGCGTAGACATGGGAGGCTGTGTGAATAGAAGCTCAACAGAGGCCACGAGGACCATATTCATTTGAAAAGCGTCCCCGTGAAAAAACTGCCACTGACCACACTTTGATATATCTACAAATAATTCCTTGTATGGTGCAAAACCGAAAAAACTGCCTCTAAGTCCAGTTAGAGAAAACATTTTAAGGACCAAAAAATTGCTGGTCTCAAAATTGGTGCAAACACTTGGGCCCACATATAAGATGTTTGGGTGCTGGACAGCGCTGCAAGGAATATTGCTGCCCTGCCCTGTGCCAAAAGAAAAGGTTATGTATGCGCCCTATCAATAAGAAAGAGCGCATTCTTGGGCCTCATTCATGAAAAGTGTTACATCGCTGCGACAAAACAGCGTTAAAACACTTTTCCCTGCTCCCCTCCTTGTGACACCATGGATGCCCCATATTTACTGTATTGCGCTCCATGCCGCAATCAATGATAGATAAATCTGGAATCCTGACATATCTTTCACAGCTAAAGTCACGCATTGCTACAGTTGTGTCGCAAGCATGACGTAACTCCAGCAATGCATGGGACAGGTCAATCCCTATGGCACTGCATTACCCTTACCTGTCATGAGGCAGGCGTAAGATTTTGACACAGTGGCATCCTAGAATTGTTGCATTGAAATCGGATAGATTTCACTTCGCCACTACTAGGAGGCTTTGTTGCGTGGGAACGCCCACCCTGCAAATATCATACCTGACTCGGGTAAAATGAGGCGGAGGCCTTTGCAAGGTCACACATATGCCTAGATGAGTCACTTTGTAAATGCGGCTCAACATGTTGCAAAATTAACGTCTCAAGTACACCAACAAAATGACACGCCAGAGGCTTTAAACTGTCGGAAGAGCTCATGAGTAAGCCCCCTATATTTTCCCCCTATATTGATGCACAATGGCGGACATGCACCAACGCAGGCACCCTTGCACCATGGTGTGGCAGAGTTGATTGATGTTGCACAGGAAGGGACACCTATCTGTACTAAACAAGAGTATGTCCTCGCTCTCTGTGTGGTGTGCGTTGACAGCGGATTTGAAGGTTGTATGAATTTTAGGACTATTGTTGTGACTCTATCTCTTCTCAAGATGTTTGCAGGTTCGTCTAGACTAGTGGAGGGCGGGAGTGAACCAGTTGGCCTTCTTGGAGTGTTGTTTGCCTGGTCTTTTCTTGAGGGGTGCCAGGGTGTCGGCGCAGTTGGAGATCCATCAGTGGATGTTGCGCACTGCAGTGTTGGCATCTGTAAGCATTGACGGCGTGGTGCTGCTGAGGGTGTTGTATAGCATTTTAGGTCTGGAAAAGCACAATGGGCCCCCTGTAAAAAGGATAATACCATAACAAGGAAACAAATTATTTGTAAAACAAATTTGCACCGGGCATAGTGCTCAACAATAAACTGTGTAGCAGTTAAACCATAAATCTGAAATCAAAGTATTCAGCCAATATGGTATAAAAAGATATTTTTTTATTTCACTTATTTTTTTCTTTCTTATAACTTATTTCAAATATTATAAAAAACATACATACATATAATCAATAATTTTTTCAAAAAGACATACACATCCTAAATCCTTCCCTATATACATTGAAACCACAAGTTGTTGTAAGGTATGATGTGCCTCAGAGGTATAAATGCCTTCAGCTAGTAAACAAAAACAGTCACAGTTGGTCTAATACAATATATCTGGATGATGTTCAATTGGACACAAAACTTATGTAAATTTCCCCCAAAAATTTAATCACAGATGCTAATTCTCAGGTATCATATATGCACTAATTTTGAGAAGACTCTGGTTACAGATCTTTACTATCACCAACGCGTTTTGGCAGAAGCCTTCCTCAGGGTTTTCACACCAGTGGTTTACTAAAATGGAATAAGATTTTAATTTAATTTATATTTATATAGATCTATGGTACAACTGCAGATTACAATATTAACATATAGTGGTCTCATAAAAGACCATCATCTTCCCTTATTTACATGGTCAGCAAGGTTCAAAGGTTCCAGTTTCGCTATGTAGTGCATCTACATTTATTAGTATGACATTTGTGAATATATAACATACAGACTCTTATAACACCCCTAGAGTGATATTACTTGTCTCAAAGATAGATACTATACAGTCCTACACCAGTTCTTTGTTATTGTCCTTTGGGTTCAAATATCTGACATGAATGTCAATTATCCATTTAGTATAGAAGCTAATTTTATTGACTAGATGTTAGTTCAGACTTATATTTGTAGTCATCTATTCTAGATAATAGACAATACAGTGATGTTTACAAATCCAACTTTCATAGATTGTTCTATATGTCTGTGTTCCCTTGTAATCGAATTTATGGGGAAACAAGACTATAGTTTTTTGTAGGAATATACTCCATGACTTCTTCTGATTAGCACTAATGACTTTGTGTTAACTCATAATACATATCATAACATTTCACAGCCTCTTACCAGATCTATTCAGTTCACTTTCTTCACTTCGACATATAAATCTACGGGATCAAGAACTTCACTATTTGCGCATTTATTCAATATCGAGCTGTCTCTGAAATGGTAAAGGATAATATTTATTAACTAATTCTCATATATGTGGAATCCTGATTATTATACCTATTGGTTACTTACCTAATCTATCTTGATTATGTCTTTTTAAAAGCTTGTATTCCAACATAGGATTCAGCATAAAATTAAGTGAGTAGGTTCATGGGCTTTGAAGGGCAGAAAATATGGCTGTAACGATAAATGGATCCTTATTATCTATAAAAAAAAAATGTGTGCGGCTTCTAAATCTACTATAAGGGTGCTTTCAGGAGTGCTCACAGAATACTCACCTTTTACATTATCACCATACACTTGATGAATCACGTAGTAGCCTCCAAGTGCTTTATAGATATATGTCTCTGCAATTATAATTAATTAGGCTACATTAGATTCAAAGATTCTCCTGTATATCTCTCTCACATATCTGTCATACATGTCTAAACATCCCTGATGGAGAATATAGGGGCATATTATCAAGGGGGTTTATCTCTGCTTTTTTGGCTTTAAAAGCCAAGAAAGCGGAGATAAAATTATCTCCCTATTACCAAGCTGTCGCTAACACCAGTTAGTGACAGCTAATAGGAGATAGCGACCATCTTGGGCCCCACTTTGCATGTCAGTGATATTTATCACTAATGACATGCAAAGTGGGCGTGCCAAGATGTTAGCGACTGGAAACAGTCCCTAACATCGCTATCTCCTATTACCAACTTTTGGAGATATTCGCGCTAAGCGCGAATATCTCCAAAAGCTAACACCTGCCCTGAGCAGTTCTTAGCCATGTTATCCAATGGGAGGTGGATAACATGGCTAAGAGCATTTGCTCGATAATGCATGAATATCGCTGACTTTTCAGCGATATTCATGCATTGCGGCCGTTTTTTATCGCATTTGCGATAAACCTTGATAATAGCAAGGTTTATCTGCGATAAAAATCGCCGATGTGCGGCGATAATTTTTGTCTCTAAACAAGTAAGTTAGAGACAAAAATTATCGCTAGTTGTTGGTAATATGCCCCATACTGACTTCGACAGTTAAAAATAATCTATGTCCTCCGATTGATATTCTGGATTTCCATATCTCAAAGCTATTGAAGCTCATAGGCATAGGTCATGATGTGTCCTAGTGGAAAGAGAAAGGAAGATAAAGCTAATCAATACAATTATATATCTATCCTATATTTTGAAAGTGGGATTTGTAAACATCACTGTATTGTCTATTATCTAGGATAGATGGCTACAAATATAAGTCTCAACCAATACAGGCATGGATACTTTCACTAGTTCCGAAAAGCCACAACAATTTCCTGGAAAGCTCGACTACAGCAGTCAGGGACTTCCCCTTCCTTGAATATTGATTTGTCCAAGAACTCATGGAGTTTTCAGAGAACTGGGATTCTTTGATGACACTATTATGTCCAACTTTACGTTAAACTCGGCACATTCAAAGTATAAATATGCCCACACTTGCCCTAGCAAACACACAGTGGTTTGGGGCAGTTCGACTATCTACTTGCCCGACGCAGCTTCCTACAGCAAGTGCCGAAGGAAGCCGACCCTCCAGCTGACGTACTGAGAGAGTCGCTGTCTTTTCTTTTGCCAAGAAATCCAGCTCTGTTGTTTCCAAGCTCCCCTTGTGAGGTGTTGGGAAATCGAGTACCGAGACAGAGAGATACCAGACCTCCTTCATTCTAAACCAAGGTAGGGAGCTGATTAGACCCTAAGAGAAATCTTGGATAGATTCTTGGCAAAGAATACTAAACTAATGCTACACCTCACTTACTTCTTCCCTCGTACTAGACTTAGGTTAGGTACATTGTGGTAGGCGTATTTTAGAAGCACCAGTTGAGTACTTTTAGTCTTTATTTATTTATGTATGTATTTTATGGCTTAGAAACCATACCATGCTTTTACAGTATTATTTTATAATACTCTTCTTGCTGTATGTATTATACTTTGCAGCCAGAATTACGATTGTAGCAGTTCATTTCTTCTGCGTGAGAAAGAAGACTGTTCAATAAATACTTTTATTGAAAACGCCCTTCTCTCTATTTCACTGCACCTCTGATGAAACGAAGCATGCATGATTGACTGAGTGAAATATCTATCTATTGTTTCCACGACTCTGAAGATACGTTTTATCTTGGGGAAACAAAGTTGTCATGTTTATACGGTTGTCAGAAACTAATCCCTTCTTGTTTATTCGAGAAAGTTTCTAGTGACCTCTGAGCTAGCTGGCACGCACAATTAAGTCTAATATATTCAATAGAGACCTAGTCGACCTAAATCCTTCGTCACGTCCATAGGATATATTATTCCAATGCGCAGAGCTTATTGGGAATATAGGAACTACAAGGGAGAGGATGAGAAGTTCTTTAGTGGCTATGATCCAGCTGCGACAGGGGCGGTTATGACGGTAATTGCCCAATGCGCTCTAGGCGACTCTAACAACATAATCCTGGGTGACCTCAATCTTAGATGGAACGAAACACAAAACCCGCTCATTCAAACCCTAAACAACCTACTAACAGAAAACAATTTGACCCAACATTGCCTAGAAGAAACTCACCAGAGGGGAGCAATCCTCAATGCAATTGTGGCTGAAAGCAATGCAATCTCCGTCGACCACATGCTCCCCATAGACTGGTCCGATCAACGCTTAGTTTTGTTTCATAATAACCAAGTGGGTCAAACTCACCACCCCAAGCGAGACCCCCCCAAATGGACCAGAAACACAGCCCAGATTCCCCGAGCTGACCTTGAAGAACAAATCAGCTCGCTCCTCCCTAACTCCACCGATCACCTCTCAACCACTGAACTCACCTCTCTTTACCACTCCAATCTGTCACCCACCTTGGACCACCTTTCCCCATTGATACTAAAAAAAACAGGGTTACTCCTTCCAGATCTTGGTTCACTTCTGACATCAATGAAGAAAAAAGACTTCTAAGAACTGCAGAAAGAACCTGGAGATTCAATCCCTCCACCCTCCATCGTGATCAACTCCTAGAAGCCCGCAGGTCTTACAAAAAACACATTAAAAACAAACAAACAGCTTTCTTCCGCTCGGCTCTAAACAACGTGAAAAACCGACCCAAAGAGCTTTTTAATATCATCAGGAACCAAACCTCAAAACCAATGACTTCCTCAACACTAGCATCCAAAGAACGCTGCAACAACTTCGCCAACTTCTTCAATGAGAAAATTGCCAAGATAGATATCTCGCTTGGGGCATAGCTCTCCCCCTCCATAGTGAATTTAGCGTCTAAAAAACATGAGAGCGAATCCTTGATGCCCACAAAATACTGGTCCTCCTTCATCCCCATCCAGGAAGCAGAGACAGTGAAATTAACCTCCGATGCTAAACCCTCATCAAACGCCCTCGATCAGCTTCCCACGCTCCTGGCCAAAGACCTGAAGCTTGTCCTAGCCCCACTCTGGTGCAAGATCATTAACAGCTCTCTGAGCTCTGGAAGCGTTCCAGACTGCCTCAAAGAAGCCCAAGTCACTCCTCTGCTGAAAAAGCCAGGGCTAGACACCGTGGACCCGAACAACTTCAGACCAGTCTCGAATCTACCCCTCCTTTCCAAAATCCTGGAAAGATGTGTACTGCCTCAGCTGACCCAACACCTCGACAATATCAATCTCCTTGACCCTCATCAATCACGATTCAGAATAGGCTTCAGTTCCGAATCCGCAATACTTAATGTCATAGATTACATCCTCAAATCACTGGACTAGGATCAATCAATCAATCAATCAATCAATCAATCAATCAATCAGAGTACTTGTAAAGCACGCTACTTACCCGTAAGGGTCTCAAGGCACTGAGGGGAGGGGGTGCCGCTACTGGTCAAAGAGCCAGGTCTTGAGGAGTTTCCTGAAGGTGAGTAGGTCATGGGTCTGCCGTAGGTGGGTAAGGAGGGTGTTCCAGGTCTTGGCGGCGAGGTAGGAGAAGGATCTGCCGCCGGAGGTTGTTCGTTGGATGCAGGAGACAGCGGCAAGGGCGAGGCTGGTGAAGCGGAGCTGGTGGGTGGGGGTGTAGCAGCTGAGTCTGCTGTTCAGGTAGGCTGGTCCGGCGTTGTGGAGTGCTTTGTGTGCGTGGGTGAGAAGCTTGAAGGGGATCCTCTTGTCAACGGGGAGCCAGTGTAGGTCTCTCAGGTGGGGGGTGATATGGCTGCGGTGGGGGATGTTGACAATCAGTCAGGCGGAGGCGTTTTGGATGCGTTGTAGTCGTTGTAGGTGTTTGGCCTGGGATTCCTGCAAAGAGTGCATTGCCGTAGCCCAGTCTGCAGCTGACGAGGGCCTGTGTCACCGTTATTCTTGTTTCGGTTGGGATACACTTGTTGATCCTGCGGAGCATGCGGAGGGTGTTGTAGCAGGATGAGGAGATGCGTTGACATGTTTAGACATGGAGAGGGAGGACTCGAGGATGAATCCTAGATTGTGTGCATGCTCGGTGGGTGTCGGTGCTGTTTCCAGTGTGATCGGCCACCAGGACTTGTCCCAGGCTGAGGGGGTGGGTCCGAGGATGAGTACATCTGTCTTGTCCGAGTTCAGCTTCTGGCGGCTGTTTCTCATCCAGTTGGCGACAGCCTTCATTCCCTCTTGGAGGTTGGTTTTGGCGGTGTGGGGGTCCTTGATAAGGGAGAGGATGAGCTGGGTATCGTTGGCGTAGGAGATGATGTTGAGGTCGTGTTGGCGGGCCACTTGTGCGAGGGGGCCATGTAGACGTTGAACAGCGTCGGGCTGAGGGATGAGCTCTGGGAAACGCCGCAGATGATGTTGGTGGCCTCGGATCGGAAGGGCGGGAGGTGGATGCTCTGGGTTCTGCCTGAGAGGAAGGACGTGGTCCAGTCAAGGGCCTTCTCTTGGATTCCGGCTTCAAGGTGGCGTGTCTTTAGAGTGCGATGGCAGACTGTGTCGAAGGCGGATGACAGGTCCAGGAGGATGAGGGCTGATGTTTCGCTGTTGTCTAGTTGGCGCCTGATGTTGTCTGTGGCAGCGATGAGTGCTGTCTCGGTGCTGTGGTTTCATCTGAACCCGGACTGGGACGGGTCCAAGATGTTGTTGTCTTCCAGGTGGCGGGTCAGTTGCATGTTGACGATTTTCTCAATGACCTTCACCAGGAACGGGAGCAGGGAGATGGGCCGGAAGCTCTTGAGGTCTTTGGGGTCCGCCTTGGGCATCTTGATGAGGGCGTTGATTTCAGCGTGTTTTTCAGCTTTCCGGGACTGTCGCTGTTTCAAAGGAGATGTTGATGACCTTCCGTAGTTGAGGTGAGATGGCAGTGTCTGCTTTGTTGAATACGTGGTGTGGGCATGGGTCTGACAGAGAGCCTGAGTGGATGTAGTTCATGACCTTGCGTGCCTCGTCGTCGTTGATGTTGGACCAGGAGGTCAGGCGGTTGGCGATGGTGGTGTTCACAGGGGAGGTGGGGTCTGGCGTAGTCGTGCCGGTCATGGTGTTGAAGCTGTCATGGATGTCAGCGATCTTGCGGTGGAAGAAGATGGCTATTGAGTTTCACAGTTCTTGTGAGGGTGGCATGTCATTGGTGTTGGCACTGGGGTTGGAGAGTTCCTTTACGATGCTGAAGAGCTCTTTGCTGTCATGTGCGTTGTTATCCAAGCAGTCTTTGAAGGAGGATCTCTTGGCTAATCTGATGAGGTGGTGATGTCTGCGGGTGGTGTCATTGTGGGCTGCGTGGTTGTCCGGTATGCGTTTGTGGAGCTATATCTTCTCCAGTTTCAAGCATGCGCATTTGGAGGTTTGCAGCTCATCGGTGAACCAAGTGACTCTCTTGCTGGCGTGGTTGTTGGAGGGTTTCTTGAGTGGGGCGAGGGTATTGGCGCAGTCATCGATCCACTGTCTGAGGTTGCGAGCTGCGTTGTCTGGGTTGGTGGGGTCGGTGGGTGGGTTTTGGGCAAGGGTGGTGATCAACTGGTCTTTAGTGGCTTTGCTCCAGCAGCGGCAAGAAACCTGTTGGGTGCGGTGGTGCGTGGTTGGTTTATTGAAGGTGAAATGGATGCAGCGGTGGTCGGTCCAGTGGAGTTCGGTGGTGTGGTCGAAGGCAACATGGGTGCCTGTGGAGAAGACAGGGTCCAGCGTGTGGCCAGCATCGTGGGTGGGTGCGGTGACGAGTTGTCTGAGGCCGAGGTTGGCGAGGTTGTCAATCAGGGTGGCGGAGTTGGCGTTGTTGTTGTTCTCGAGGTGGAAATTCAGGTCCCCAAGGAGGATGTAGTCCGTGGAAGCGAGTGGGTGGTGCTGGCGAGGTTGGCAATGGAGTCACTGAATTGAGTTCGGGGTCCCGGGGTCTGTAGATGAGTGTTCCTCTGAGGGTGGTGTTGGGGTCGGTGTGGATCCGGAAGTGCACATGATCGGCGGTGTTGAAGGTGTCGTCTGCGTGGGTGGTGACCTTGAGGGTGGACTTGTGGACGATTGCTATTCCTCCTCCGGTTCCGTTGGTGCGATCCCTGCTTGTGATCTTGTAGCTGTCCGGGATGGCTATGGCGATGTCGGGCGCAGAGGAGTCGTTCCGTGAGGTCTTGGTCAGGAGGGCCGCGTCTGGGGCGTAGGTGTCGAGCAGATCCCAGAGCTTGACGGCGTGTTTGCGTGCGGAGCGGGTGTTGAGGAGTATGCAGTGGAGGTGGTTGGGTCCAGTCCTTGGAGGTTGGGTGGTTCTGTCGCAGGTGAAGCTGCAGATGTGGCAGGAGAAAGGTCCGTGAGTCCGTTTCGGGGCGGCTTGGAAGCAGGTGTGGTTTCTGCCGGTGTTGAGTGCGTGGAGGGTGCTGGCATCGTAGCGGAGTCCGAGGTTCAGGGGTTCTGGCACGGGGCGCGGTCCAGGCGCGGACGGGCGCAGACTGGCTTGCCTTTGGTGCGCCTCCGGCGCACAAGCGGTGCGCCCGCTGTGCTCGGCCGCAGCCTTCATAAGAGGGAGATAGGGGGGGTGGAGCAGCTGGGAGGCAGGAGTGGGGTGGCCAATGGGGAGCAGGGGGGCGGGGCCGCAGGGACGCAGTGGTGGGAAGGAGCGGGAAACGGCAGCAAAACAGGCGGGCGGCAGGGAGCAGGCCTGAGGCAGCTGGCGGTCGTGTGGTGGCGTGGGGAGCAACCTGTTTACGAGCAGGGTCAGAGGTCACTCATCCTTCTAGACCTATCTAGACCTATCAGCTGAGTTCGATACAGTTGACCACAATTTGCTCATCAAGGCTCTGCAAGACAGGGCTGGCCTTCAGGAGATGGTCCTACACTGGTTCTCTTCCTTCCTCCAAAACCGTTCACAAAAAATCAAAATTAAAAACTTTGAGTCCGACCTCCACCCCGTCATCAGAGGTGTCCCCCAAGGATCTGTGCTTTACTCTCAGCTTTTCAACATCTACATGTAACCCAATGCACTCAAAAGTATAACATATGTTCAGTAATATTCAAACAAAAAACAATGTACTAAGCGACAGAGAGATGTGGGAATCTCCAGTGGAAGAGGAGTCCGATGGAGTCCTTTATTAAGTACTACAGCCAGCCGACACGGGTTTCATCGCTATTGCGAATCCTCAGGGCTATATGTGGCTGTGTTACACCAGGAGGTCGCTTAGCTGGTGACACTTCCGACCCAGCCGGGCCCTTGACCATGGATGAATGGATAACAGTGGAGAGGCTGCCGACCCCTGGTACCAGAAACACAACCCTGAGGAACACGCGGCGACGCTACAGCACATACCGGTATCGGGCGTTCTTGCACAGAATTGGGTCGTACCCGACTCTAAGCTGCACATCAGCAGCGTGAATCCCCGCAAGATTGGATATTTATTCACGCCTGAACACACGTCTTTTATATATGTGCCGGTTGGATTATCGCACAAAACACTGACAACGGATTATCTTCGCATACAGGGGTCGGCAGCCTCTCCACTGTTATCCATTCATCCATGGTCAAGGGCCCGGCTGGGTCGGAAGTATCACCAGCTGGGTGACTTAATAAAGGACTCCATCGGACTACTCTTCCACTGGAGATTCCCACATGTCTCTGTCGCTTTGTACATTGTTTTTTGTTTGAATATTACTGAACATATGTTATACTTTTGAGTGCATTGGGTATACCTTTAATTCTTGTTTTTTGGTAGTTTTTCTACCAAACATTGAGTGGTTCAAGGGCTCCCCACTCACCCAGGTACACCACCCTATTTGCTAAACCATTATCAGTGTGTTCACTTTAGGTTGTGCACCCAGTGTCCTTTTCTGACTAAAAGCCTTGAGGTTTTTTACTCTACATGTAACCCCTCACCTCTCTACTCAGGAACTCCAACATCCCTTTTCACGCAACTTTATCTGGAAACCACTTCCATTGATGACATCCAGATACTTAACAACACTCAACGAAGAGAAAACGAAAGTGCTCCTCATCTCCAACAATAACGACAACCCCCAAATTGAACAGCCAGCCTCACACACAAAGCCCTGCACACAGGCAAACCTAAATACTTAGCCGCCAAACTCAAAAGGGCCGGCCAGTCCAGAAGCGTTAGGAGCTCCAACACCATGCTACTCATCCCGTTGAAAACACATAAGAAAAAAAACGCAGCTAAAACATTTGCTGGAAACGCCCCTAAAATCTGGAACTCCATTCCCCTCCACATCAGGACGACCGCTGCGTTTCCAAAATTCAAGATCCTACTCAAAGCCCTCTTTCTTGAATGAGCACAAGGGAACAGATAGCAGACGACACTGTCCTGAACCAAGAAACCCCCCCTTTTTTTTCCTTTTGGACTCCCGTCATGACTGAACATTGAATCCGCTCAGAGACTCGTTTGAGTTTTCTCTACCCTCCCCCCCTTCCCTCTTCTACTTCCCTTCTATGTGCGTTCATTACCCAGCCAAAACCCTCATGTTATATCAAGTATCTGTACCTCTTTTTGCTCTTAAATGGACATGTTGTGAAGCGCTCTAATACCCTCGCGCTACATAGCGCTACATAAAAATCCTAAAATTAAAAAAAAATGGTGCAAGGTGGGCATGGTGAAGGTGAGATGTATACAATGATGGTCGGTCCAGGAGAGTTTGATGGTGTGGCTGTAGTTGAAGTTCCCGCTGGCAGATAAGACAGGCCGAGCATGTGTCAAGCTATGTGGGTTGGTGAGGTGATGTGCTGCTTAAATCCAATGTTGACGAGGTTCCCCAGGAAGGGGGTGGTGTTCTGGTAACTGAGGTTGTAGCTTGAGGTCTCTGAGTAGGATGTAGTCGGTGGATTGGAGAGCCTGGGGTGCAATGAGGTCTACAATCGCATCGGTGAATGCGGATTCATGGGCAGTGGGGCCTTTAGACGAGGGTGCTGCGGAGGTTGGTGTTGGGGTTGGTCCGGATCTGGAAGTGGAGGTGTTCCATGGTCGCCTTTGGTTCATTAGACTGTGTGGTCAGTCGGAGTGTGCTTTTGTAGACAATGGCAATTCATCCTCCTGGGCCATAGGGTGGCCCTTGAGGATGATTTTGTAGCCGTCGGGGATGGCGATGGTGTTGTCTGGTCCAGAGAAAAGGTTGGTCCAGTTTTCCGTGAAGAAGGCGATGTCTGAAGAGGTGGTATCGAGGAGGTACCCGATTTCTGTGGGGTATTTGTGGGGGGACAGCACGTTGAATTGGATGCAGTTGAGCCGGTCGGTGTGCTGTTGGTCGGCTGGACGGCAAGAGGCGCTGGTGTACTCATGGTGCAGAAGGTGTGTTTGCATTTCGGCTGGTGAAGGGTGGAAGGGTATCCTTTGGTGATGCTAGATGGCAGGTGGCCTGGCATCCAGGGTAGAGGGCGAGCGGGTACTGGTGTCATAGAGGTGAAGTGTCCTAGAGGCAGGGTCCCTGGTGCTGGGCGCAGTACAGGGGTGGACAGATGCAGGTGGGCTTTCCTTCGGCGCAGCAGTGGCATGCCCGCTTTGCATGGCCGCACAGCCTCTGCCATTGAGTAGCGCTGCAAGGGGGCTGGACAGCTTTGAGGTGGTAAATTTGGGAAACGCCACTAGAGGGGGCAGGGACACGGGTGAACGCAGCGTCAACGAGGGAGAGGACAGGGAAAAAGGAACTGAAAAAAGCTCAGGAAAAAGAAAACCAAACAAAGCAAAGATTAAAAAAACAAAGGTAGAATAGCAACGGAGAAGAGCAGAAAGATGGACAGAAACAGCGGGAAAGAGGGATAGGAGAGCAGTCAAGCTGCACAGCAGTAATACTCTACCACTGGACCACAAGGGATGAGGTGCAGGCAGGAGCCTGTGGGTGAAAGAGGGACTCAAACACCCCAAGTCAGAGGAACAGCAGCAGCAAATGGGAACAGCAGCAACAGAAACCAGACGGTGCAGCACTGTAGGAAGAGGAAGTCCACTAAGGAATAGTCCCCTGCACACTCATAGGAAACTAGCAGGGGGCAAGGGAAGACAGCACCACCCGGTTGCCTCTTCCGATCTAGCAGTGGTGACCGGATTCCATGTTCCCAAGTTCCCCAGTGAGTAATGGCGGATCAAGCTGCATACCCAAGGGCTTGGGCCCAAACCGTCCCCTGGTACCCATTGCCCCCAAAGGGCGATCTCAGCGACTTGAACCAGTATTGGGATGTGCCCTTGGTAATGTAGGTTAGCCGCAGTGCAGGGATTGCTCAGGGCATGGGGTGTGTCACCCACTGGCACTAGGCCTGGGCCTGATCAAAACTCCTGGCCTCCTCCACTACGTGTCACACCTTCTCCTCACCTGTTCATTGACACCGAGTCTCCATTCGTTGCACTCTCTCCAAATTTCACAGGTCTGGGCACAACAGTCTCCGCCAAGTCTGCTACTCGAAGCAGGTGATGCAACAGGGCCCCCTTAGGCGTGAAGTTGCAGTGCTCCCACCACACAAGTTTGGTGCAGCTCAGGGGCCTCACCCTCCACAGCGTCCGGCCAGTGCAACATCCCCCAGCCTGTGATGCAGATAGCCACAGCCCATCATTTTTAAACTCCTCCTTGCACCCCGGTGTAGTGGTAGCGCATGATATGCGATGCAGACCTCCCTACTTTAGTGCACAGGAGCACCTCTACCATTCACAACTCCAAGGAGCACCAGGCAGTCTTCTCACACAGGTCAGCAAAGTGTCTCCATGCAACCTGACAGACTTCACCATCAGGTAAGGGCGATCACTAACGCCTCAATGTCTACTGCCACAGCCCAGCAACTCCACAGCATTCTGCCTCCCACTCCAGGTCACAGACGCAGGCCCCGAGAGGCCTCTAGCCCCAGGGACTGTCCACGTTTTGAAGGTTTTGAAAAGTAATGCATTACTGTTTTTTCTAAGTGATGCGCCTCTCTTCATAAATGTAGCCCTGAATCTCCATTTCCTCTTAACCTGGGACTCTGGCTGGTCATCCTTGCTGTTGGAGAGTTTAGGGCCGTTGTTGATCCGTGCTGCTCTTGACCCTGGTTGCTCAGTTCTGCACTCCATGGTTATTATTTTCTTTTTTTCATTAGAGGTGGACTTATAGGCTATGCTTGCCTTTCAGGCAAAAAAAGTGACGCTGGGTTGACCAATGTGAGTTTTTTTGCTGCTTTTTTGGTCTTTTGTCACTTTCTCTTGCTAATGTCAAAATCTTTATTGCCTTGAAGCTAGTGTTAACAGCAGATTTTCACTGTGGCTAGCTGATACTATTGCCAGTAGCAACGTATTGTAAATACATCGCTAACAGGGCGATAGTTTTCAGCGACAGGCCGCATTAAGAAAACTGCTGCTGGCAGTTCTTGTAAATATAACCCCTTTGTTCTCTTTTGTCCACCATATGTGAACTCTAGAAAATCTTGATTTACCCCTATATGCAGGTAGTTGGGATGCAGACAGCCCCTGGATGCTCTTCAGCTGCTGTGTACTGAGTCTTGCCAGGCAATTATTTGCACAGTGTCCAAATATGTATACTGGAGTTGGTGCATTTGATCTAAAGTGCATGCCTGAAATCTTATTCCCTAAACTTTGGATTGCATATAGCTCGGTTTTTAAATGTTCACTTTTTATAGGCTTTAACTGTGCTGATCCTAATTTGTGATGATATTGGACGTAAAGTTTTTATATCATTTTTAACGCTGCACTTTTAACTTTGGGGTTTGTATATTTATATGTTTGTTTGTCTTGTGCTCTTATAGTTGGAATCAAGTATTTGTATGATGTTGATGATGAATACCCGAATCATATTGACGTATTGGTCACTTACTTGCATAATTCTCACTGTTATCTTCTTTTTTCAATGTATCACTATTCTCATCTTCTGTGAAGGTTTCTTAAGCCCTCGGGTCATGTTCACAATCTGTAAAAGTACAAATAGCCAGTTAACTAACTAACTGTAGGAAAGTAGGATCTGCTTTCATGATTACCCCCACTTTTTGCTGGTGTTCTACTGTTTTTCTGACAAGTCTGACTGGGATCCTGCTAATCAGAACCCCAATCACTGTGCTTCGCCCCATAAATTGGTTATGATGAGTACTTTGGTACATCCCTATTTGGCTACTGGGGTACCCTTGTAAGTCCCTAGTATATGGTACTAAGGTACCTAGGGCATTGGCACTCCAGGAATCGAGATGCAGCATGTATAATGCCACCCACGAGGGACCCTCCAAACATTGACTCCGGGCCTGCCATTTCAGCCTGTGTGAGTTGGTGCAATCACCTCTTACGAAAGATATAAGTTTCCTTATATCTTGAATCACTGCACTTTAAACCTGTAGGTCACCCCTCTAGCAGGCCTTTCAGTCCCAAAGGCAGCATGCTCAGTTCCGAGTCTGAGGGTGGTCCTGCATGAGTAGACCTCCTCTACAAACCCCGGACCCCATTCTCCAGACTTTGTTAGTTATTCAGCAATTGCGATTGAGAGGCCAGGCATCATTATGCGATGAACATCTCTAAACTGGCTGGAACAAACCTGGGCATGTATGGTATCAAACATGTTAGAATCATACTCGAACACTGTATCCGGTGTTGGAGGTATGATTCCATCCACAGTAGAGCACCTCTGGGAAGCCTGCCATGCTCCTGGGACCGATCTTACAGAGCCTGACAGCAACATAGAGCTGCTGCTAACCACAGACATGATTCTGTTCTCCTGCTGCTAGGCTGCTAGGCCAAGCCCAAGCAAGGTAAGGTAGGACAAAAGGTTTCCTGTCACAGGGAGGTGTGACCACCTCCCAGACAGGATTTAGTATATTAGACGGAGCGGGGCCCTTGCCAGCGCCACTTAGTCTTCCAGAAGGGCACATTTGGTGCCTTTCTTGCATACTCCAGTTCAAACCTACTCAGGGAGCTGCTGGCTCCTGTTCAGGCGCAAAACTGGACAAAGGACACAGGAGTATCCTCCCCTTTGTCCAGCCCCTCCTCTGGGAAGGACCCCTGAATCATTCCAGCCCTCTACTGAGGGTACTTAAGGGCATCTCAGTGGGTGGGACCCTAGATTTATCATGGGATTCGATTTAGCTTCGACTCCACTTAATATTTGACCGTCTGTACATCCTGGGCAAGTCTTGCAGACAGTGCTGTACTGAGCGCATTCCTTTGCTTTGGGACTAAGACTGCAACTGAGAAGACTCTGCTCCCGACATCGTCATCTTGCACCTCCGCTACCCCATCAGTGAACGTGCTCCATAAAGGTTCCGTCCTGGGACTGTGGACATCTAAAGGCATACAAAGGAATCTCCCTTGGAGTGAAGGAGTTACTCCCATGCATCCGAGGCACCTCAACACAATCGACTGGTCTGCTGAACCTGGGCTCCAATGCACTGCAAAAGGCTCAGCCACACAGGTGGTGGTTCTGCTTTCCCTCGAGGCCTGAGAACACCATGCAACCAAAGTCATAGACTCTGTCCACTCTGCTTTCTGGTATGTTTCGTCATGAACCCACGCCCCGGTTCCAACAGATTTTTTTCATCCTTCTGCAACAGCTGTCCCATCCTGAAGTCCTCGATTGTGCTCAACAGTGGATGTAGTATCCTGATTCTGAGTGTATCCATGGGTGGCGTAGATTTTTAACCTTCTGTCTTCCAATGGGTATCTTTGGGTCCACTGGGAAGGGTCTTTCCTCTTCAAGATTGCAACTGCAACGTACCATGAGTAGTATTGAGTGCGCAGTCGTGTATCCTCTTGGCATACGACTATCGTGGATACGTAGATTATACCTGGGGTGTTATCTTGGGTCGCTGACTCTCTCCACCTTCTGGGTCCAATCTCATCTACTATCGTGTTTCGCATTCCAATATTTTTATGCATGGTTTGGTCTCCACCTGGGGATCGCTGTGTATTGGTGCTTCTTACTGTTCTATTTGGAAGCATTGTGTGCATTGACAGTATATCACCAGGCAGGAGATATTTTATAGTGTTAGTGAATGACTGTAATACATATCTATTTTTATAAGCACACTGTGTTGTTCTTTTTCACTTAGCCTATACTAAGGATTGGATACTGCAAAACTAAGCTGCTTATCACCCCTCCTAGACTAAGCCTGAAGGCTGCTTTCCACAGCTACCACTTAGAGAGCCTTTCTGAGGTGTCTAAACCACTAAAATCGCCATAAGGGTCGTCTGGATGGATGCAGGGTGATATACTTACATAAGTGGGCATCATATACTAAGCCAGCCTCTCACACTAACTAACTAAATAAATGCATCTTGCATGGGTTACAAGGGGAGGGCCATGGATCATAATGAATGAAAAGGTTGCTGAAGATTGCGTTCTCTTATGTACATTCATTACAACTGGGTACGACAAAGCTCAAAATAAAACATTCGTTTTTAGATTGGGCTTCAATTCAACAGCATACGGAATCCAGGGGTTCCCAGTTATGGTACTGATTTGAAGGCAGAGTTCACTTGGTATCTCTGAATCGTTACCTGTGGCGGTGGGGAGCCGTGGGGGGAGCAGCCAGGAAAAACCCTTCACCTAGCCAGCCGTGAGGGAAACGGCAAAACGCGACACGAAACCAGGGACGCTCCAGGCAACACCGAGAGCCAGGAACCACATTTCCCAGCAGCCCCGGGACCTGGCGCGCTCGTG
The DNA here is from genome assembly GCF_964263255.1 of Lissotriton vulgaris. Classification (NCBI taxonomy): domain Eukaryota; kingdom Metazoa; phylum Chordata; class Amphibia; order Caudata; family Salamandridae; genus Lissotriton; species Lissotriton vulgaris. The sequence continues at coordinate 243,212,312 of NC_141696.1, read as the reverse complement.
ACACTCCCGCTGCGCCTGGAGGCGCCACAAGAACGCGGAGCACCGAGCGTGCCTGGGGGTATCTCTGAATCGTTACCTGTGGCGGTGGGGAGCCGTGGGGGGAGCAGCCAGGAAAAACCCTTCACCTAGCCAGCCGTGAGGGAAACGGCAAAACGCGACACGAAACCAGGGACGCTCCAGGCAACACCGAGAGCCAGGAACCACATTTCCCAGCAGCCCCGGGACCTGGCGCGCTCGTGACGCTCCCGCTGCGCCTGGAGGCGCCACAAGAACGCGGAGCACCGAGCGTGCCTGGGGGTATCTCTGAATCGTTACCTGTGGCGGTGGGGAGCCGTGGGGGGAGCAGCCAGGAAAAACCCTTCACCTAGCCAGCCGTGAGGGAAACGGCAAAACGCGACACGAAACCAGGGACGCTCCAGGCAACACCGAGAGCCAGGAACCACATTTCCCAGCAGCCCCGGGACCTGGCGCGCTCGTGACGCTCCCGCTGCGCCTGGAGGCGCCACAAGAACGCGGAGCACCGAGCGTGCCTGGGGGTATCTCTGAATCGTTACCTGTGGCGGTGGGGAGCCGTGGGGGGAGCAGCCAGGAAAAACCCTTCACCTAGCCAGCCGTGAGGGAAACGGCAAAACGCGACACGAAACCAGGGACGCTCCAGGCAACACCGAGAGCCAGGAACCACATTTCCCAGCAGCCCCGGGACCTGGCGCGCTCGTGACGCTCCCGCTGCGCCTGGAGGCGCCACAAGAACGCGGAACACCTCCCGCCCCGCGGGACGCACGCGGGACAACGCCGGGCTAAGCCCGGGCAAAGGGCGGGCCCTCTGTGGCCCTCAGAGGCACAAAGAGGCCGGGACGGGCCACCACCCTTACCACCCTGTTACATCAAAGAGGTACTGTGATTCCCCTTACCATTTCTATTTAGCCCACTGTTTTCATTTTTTGCATCATACCATGTCTATATGGGAGGAGCTTAATGCCATGTGTGGAACCCAATATATCCCTGACCTTTTACCCTCCATAAGCACAGACAACAACCCAGATCTTGTTAACGCCACCCTGCAGATGTCACCTCTGTCTGTTAATAAACTCCAATCTCCACTCATAGCACTACCGGGTGGGCAGAACACCAAAAGAAAGACCGATGATGCCATCACCAACGGGAAGCCAGCCAAAACTCCAAAACTATGCCCCAGTCCTTCTCTGCACCACTCTAATGTCAGCTCTGTGTCGGGGGATATGGAGCATGGAAAAATGGAAAACTCCCCATCATTCCCTCAACCAACTCTATTGGCCCAGCTCGAGCACCTATTAACCTCCCTAATTTCACCATTGGTGGAAAAAATCAATGATCTGGGGGACAGGATATCTAACATTGAACGGATAGTTAAAACACATATTCCATCAGGAACCAAACCAGCATCATTAAATCCTCCGATCCCCCTCATTGCCCTGGAAAAACCAAAACTGAATTCCCGCAGGAATGCGCATTCTCAAACTTTATCGTTGGTACAAACAAACCACATTGAGGCAAAAATTGAACCTATTACAATGCCACGAATAAACCTACCCCCCGAAGCCGCCCCCTATGTCACCGTTGTCTCCGGGATTCCACCACTACCTTACGGAAAAGTTGAAACACGCCAAGACTTACTACATAAGGCCATGTTTTGGTTACAGACTAATAGACCTCTGCCACCTGACCTAGATGGGGGAATCCTAAGTGTTAGGAGGGTGGGGTGGTTGGGCACTTTGCCAAAAGACATTCCAGGGGACTTGGTCCTAATTAGGTTCAAGCAAAGGAAAACAGCCCCTTACTTACGATCCTGCAAGCATAAAGAGGGGGATGGCCCAATTCGTATCTGGGACTTACATGACTTTTATCCGAGCTTTCCATCCACCCAGATATCAAGAACACAAGGGCCAACGTAAAAATGCTGTTTCTTCTTTCATTAGAATTTTGTATAATATTTTCTCTAGCTATGAAAAGTTTTTGGTTTCCCTGATCCCCCTTTCTCTTTTTTCTTTTAAATAATGCCTTTTTAAACTTTATTAGATCAGCTTTGGTGATAGATATAGATGGAATTTGGTTTTAGAAAAATTTTGTAAACATGTATTGTGATTTTATGGTTGATTAATTCCAATGTCTTTTTAAAAATTGTCTATGTTTACTTTTAGGGTTTCTACATGAAATCGAAATAAAGTTTTTGAAACTTTGAAACTTTGAAACACTTGTTACTTTGGCTGCTGTTCCCCTTGTTAACAGAAGAACATTGCCAATTGCAAACATCCATCTTGCATTACGTTTGTTAGATGGAATACCGTATTTATCTAAAATAAGACCGAGAAGCACGAGAATCACATTGAACTACAACATTTTAAGTCGACGTGTGTGATTTGAAACATCCTGAGATTCAAAACATCCATCTACAGTTACTCTGGACTTTTTCCATTCTGTTCGGTAATCTGTGGTTTTCTAATGCCTGAAAATCAACTTTATGCATAGTACATAGTGTTACATCTGTGGTACTTTGTTCAAGACTAAATATTGATTCAAGCAAGTAATTTATGGGGGATTTCCTTTCTTACTAATTCAGTTCCCAAAGTGAAATCATTGTTTTTCGTTCTTAAAATCAAAATAAATTATCGGATTTACTGACACAGCTTGCGATCTTTCTATTCATTCCCAGTTTCCCTCAAATAATTTTATTTTCTGGATAAACGATTCTATTAAATCACATGAGCCAGTTTAAATGTTTGCATGTAGAACAAAAGACATTAATAAACAAAATATTTCACTTAAAATGTGTTAGAATTATGATAGATGCCTGTTCACAATATTCAAATTATAGTATTATGTACCACTGGTAATATTTATTTAACTTCGTTTGAATGTGAAATATATCTGGAATTGCTTTCTATTCGCTCCTTTTATCTCTGCTACAGTCAAGCTAAGATAAAGCAGAGGGCGTTGTATTGTTTAGATATGCAGTGAACGTAATTTGTTTGTTTCAAAATCCCTTTTACCTGTTCCAATGCCATCATTTTTCAGGCCTGGCCAAGTTCTTCTTGTCTGTTTAATATGTGTCTTCAGAATAAAGTAATTCAAAGGCAATGAAAACTTTTCTATGCACAAAAATAATTGTTATTAAAGTTCTAAATACTTCTGCAAACTAGAAAGCAAACATACTCTTCTATTGAAATTATATATTACAGCATGTCACTTGCAAAAACCCAGTACGGTGTCTGTCAGACTCAGTCTAACCAAAGAGCATCCCAAGAATATGCACAGAGTGCCATGATGACTTCTATATACTAACCTTGACTAATAACATCCCTGACATGGTCCCTTACTTTGGAATTAACCTGTCTGCAGATGTAAACACTCTCCATATATGAATAATCCTAATTTCTCTAATTTGCATTAGAAATGTATTTAAATTGCAGATCCCTGAACTGGAATTACAGGAATAATTCGTATCTCGTTCTGTTACTACTAGCTAATTAATAACTAACATGGTGCACCAATGGGTAGCATGATCCCCGGCATCCATGATAATGTTACGATTACCGGGTTAATCTGTATGAGCACACAACCAATCTCCATAAATCAATGATTTTCATTAAAAACTTGCACAGAAAGCTGTGTGAACTGCATGCCTCTGAACGGAACAACATAAATACCACTATTGCCACAGGTTAAAGGGAGAAAAAGAACCCCTGTCCCTAAATATCACACAGTATTATCTAAATGACAATTGTCAGAATGTAATCATTGGTGCAAGATACACCTATTTTGAAACAAGATGAGCCAAGTCCCCAATAATTTTTTACTAAAAGCATAGAGACAATAAAAAAATAAAATGGCTGCATCTATGATGTACAGTTTTACAATAAAATGATGTTTCCTGGTTCTAGAATAAAATACAAATATCTTTCAGGTAGATTACAAATTCATGTATTCTTTTGTATCTTTAGGACACCTTTGTTCCCTTCAGGTCGCCAAACTTTGCCCTCAACTTCCAGGTATTCCCTCTGATTAGAGTTACCACTTTTCTTTAGAGACTGCATTTCAAAAATAGTCTTTCTGAAATACACCATGAACCACACACAGGAAACACTTTATTTTTACACCCATAACACTCTTTTTTTTCCTGTCTTCCGAGCGCTCCACATTTTTCGGTGTTACACGTGTGCTCCGCATCACCATATCACTGTCACTATGCTAAGTATTACTTAAATATAATGTTGACTCTTTTGTAAATAGGCACTCATTCTTTTTTAATCTAAGAAATTAAAAATTAACATCCAGATCATTTTTTTTAACCTTGATACGACCCTGGGTCAATTGCCCATATGTAATTATTAGCAAACATTGGGAGCCCAATGAGTAGTATGCTACTCATCAGAAATATGCTTCAGCACATTATAGAGTAGTAACTGCTATATGTGTCAATACATTACAATAGTTTGATGCGTGCATTTATTACAATATTACACATTTCTGCTTATTTCAACCACCATAAACATTAATGTGTTACAACTGTAATGGGTTCATAATTATTTATTGAAATTTGTAATAATTTGGTGAATAGTTTAATGAAGCACAGTATGGCATGATTAGGAGATTTGGTGATTCCCAACATGACTTAAGGTTTTGGAAAATGAGGCAGAACCTCAAAAAATGCAAGTTAACAGGTAATCATTTCTTGATTTTCAGTAAGCCATACAGAAAGAAAAACACTGGCTTCACTATGAGGACTGATGTGGTAAAATAGGAAATCCCCCATAAGATATTCTGCTTGAATCTATATGTGGCCTGGAGCCAAAACCCACAGCTTCGTGATTCATGCATTAATTTCATTTTCAATAATTGGCAAACCACAGAATGTGAGAGCACGGGGGAAAATAATGAAAAAAGTTTGAGTCTCAAGAAAACTCTATTTTTAGACAATTTGGAAAAACATATATGATCCAATAGCTGACAAGATCGCACAGTCACTTAAGCATACACTGGAGTCTTTTGCAACTTTGATCCAGGGGTGGGGGAAAGCTTAGCATTTCATCATATATAGAGTGCCAAATTTATAACATTATATGGGGAATAGTAACCTGTTATTTACAGTGATTCTTGAGAATAAAACTAGGCCAAGATTTTTAATTTGTCGTTGTTGCCAAATGCCTTATGGCAACATCAGTAGAAAAAACTGCTGGAGAGGACTTTGTACCTTTGTCCTGATAACATGTTTCTTCTAATCTGGCATCCACTCCCCTAGATGGAAAGTGCACTGTCCATCAATTGTTCTTTTTGCATTTGTCTCCCCCCCCCCCCCCCCCCCGACCCGGACGGGAATGCCCAGACGTGGGCCTCGTACTCACTGTGCCACTGGAGTCAAGGTAGCCTGGCTGATGAGGGGTGAAACCCTGAAACTGGTCCTAGGATGCTTGTTTCCAGTCCAGGGAGGACCTGACTCAGTAGTTCGGCCTGGACTGTTCCCATGGGGAACAGGGTCAAGACTGATTTGCATATTGCATATTGCATATTGCTGGGTCTAAACTGGATTGGCATGGGGAGCAACAAAATTATGGATTTAGGCCTAGATCTCTGTACAGGGGTGAATGTATGACATTGTTTAGCATTCTGTCCATCAATTGTTCTTTTTTCATCTGAAAATTATGGGAGGTATATTTATATCATCATGGTGTAGCTTAATTTCTGACATAACCCTGCCCCGTTAGCCACAATGCATTGTAATTCTTCGCTTAGGTGTAGTGCCCTTAGTGCTTGCATGCTCCATGGGAGATTGCAGTGCAGCACACAAATCGCCCCCACAAACGAGTCTTAACCCTATGAGCATACATTGTGACCTTGAATCATGCATTCTCAGTCCTATATCGGAGAACAGCATAACATGTGCACATAGGATCTCAGAGCTGCAGGGGTAGACTGATGTGGCCTGTGGTAGGTGGGAAACATAGTTCATGCAAATGATGCTGATCTTGAGACAGAATCTTGGTTTTTTGAGTGTTTATATGAAAGGCTTCCCTTCCTACTGAAGGTTTGTCAGTTATGTTTGTGCCTTAAAACTATTATGTATGCATCTAAAGTTTGGGCTGCCGGAAATATGACTGAACATGTAGCGCTTATTAGTATTTTAGTCTGGATTCAGCAGAAAAGGCATGAGAGACCAAGAAATCCCAGTTCTGATGTTCCAGGCACAGCTTTTTCTGTTGTCTATGTACAGTTAGGCCTTCTAGAACGTTCTTGTATAACATTCCATTCAACTTGTCATTTGATTTATCCATCGTGAATGTGTAAATTCACCATTGTTATTTGAATAACAATCTTCTTTTTGTGGTGTTTTCTTCATGAAGGTTTGTACTTTTCTTTATGATTATCCAATTGATTTAATTGTCGGAATACTTCTTTTCTAGAAAGTATTAGACCATTTTGGTCGTAAGATTTCCACATCTAATGCTGCTCTTGTGTTCCAGAATCCTTGTTTCTGTTTTCCTGAGTGTGATCCTAGTGCATTTAAAGTCACATGGACATTTCTACATGTAAGTTATAAGTTGACTGTTACAATTGGTGTGACTTTGGTGCTTCATGGCGTGGTCAGGCCCAAGACAAAAGTTTTTGAGTGTGCTGTATGTGATACACAGTGCAAGAACCAAACGGATAATGACAAGTATCCTGTTTCTTGTTGTCACTCGTTCTTATGCAGACAATAAACACAAAACAGCCGAAAACAATCTTTGCATTTAGAAGAGGGATAAACAAGGGGAAGCACATTAGGTATTCGATAATCTACATCATAAAATACATAACAGTGAGATGAAAGGTCAATAGTCAATACACCCCTTATCAATTTTTATATGCCATCACAGAAAATGTGCAGGTAAGTGGCACCATCATTTTGGCTGATGTCCATGCACCCCCAACTCTGGTTGAACTAGAATATGTGCCACCTCAGATGATCATACCCCTTCCGATCTACATGAATAATGGATACCACAATTTTGGTGAGTTTGTGCACTATTGTTTGACTAATGTTTTGTGGACTCCAAACTTTTTCCCCAAGCTGCAATTTCTGATAGTCTCAGTCTAGATGAACTAAACTACACTAGGGCCAACACACCATCCCAGTGTCTTCATTGTAAGTCTACATTGCTTCTTCACTATATGCTTGGAGTAGTTGCATACCCAATCCACATCTCTAAGCATTCATATTTAGGCTGCTGGTATGACAACACCTATTGGTGATAAGTACTGTGTTCAATTGTTGTAGTGTAATGTACTATATGTTAAAACCCTGATTTTTGCAAATGTTTAGTAAAGGTTCAGGAAGCAAGGGAGGCTGGATTTGAGGGCCTAAGGAATATAGAGCACTTGACCCACAATCCTGCACTTCACCCCAATCACTTCTGAAGTAGGAGTAGTACCTGAATTACTTTATTGCCTTCTGCACAGGTTATGTATGCTGACATGTGTGTCGAAATAGATATCAACCCTTCACTTCCCAATCTAATACTTCACCTCAGTTGCTTTTTTTTCTGGAGAATGGTGTTGAGAGTATAGTATACTGTTGATGTAGTAGTCATCAAGATGCAATGTCCTTGGTGTAGTGATAGCCTCAATTGCTTTTGTCCAATAGTTTAGCTGATTCCTACGTTTCATTGTTGTCTTCAGACCACAGATGGGGGATCTCTAAAGACGCCCTTACAGCTATCCTTGTCCCGCCATCTATGTCAAAGCAGGCTGTTGCCGATAACCCGTAAGATAGATCAAATAGCTGCCACTATTCATCTACACTGCATGGAGGTATATTAAAACATGTTTTCACTTACTTCAAAAGAAAACACACACAATCTTTAGCAATTAGTTCAGTCTACCTTCAGTACAAGGCAAACAATCGGTTTGTGATTAACCAGGACATGATTTTGGTTTGTTGACACATGCAGCACACTTGGTTGGAGGCTGAGGTTTCCAAACAGCTCATTGTCTACCAAGCAAGGGAGAGGTCATGTGTTGGAGTTGAATACATATACAAAGAGACATTGTATTTAAATGTTACAACCATCACTAAATGAATGACTGAACACTTTAATGGTGGTTCTGAAATATGCACTACAAGTCAGTTGTAAATGTTAAGTATGTTTCATAACTAGACAAAGGACAACCAAATAAAAATTAAACCATGTGTGTAATAAGGTCCCTCGATTGTTTGAGTGTATGATATATAAAACTTGTCATAGAGATCTATGTAAGTCTTTATTGTCACTATTCCTGGGTTAGGGGCTTCATTGTCAAAATGTACTGCTTCGATAGGAGAATGCTAAGACTGAGAAGCAAAGGGGATCTTTAAGTCATACTCTTAGAATGCAAATATGCCTAAGCTTGGACGGTGTTGGAGGATATAGAGCGGTTTGTGTGAAACTGTCATTATTATTAAACATGTTGGTCTAGGTGTGGATGTGAACACACATTTTTTATCTTGAATTGGACATTTTGCAAGTACTGGACCTCCTACAATTGCAGAGTTCCCAGTGATTCACAAAGAAATGTATAATCGAATGTCCAGTTTATGAACAGCAGAATGTATAGGCCTGGCCTAAAGACATTTAATCAATCAAAATCATAAATAAAAAATATATGCATTTATATGTACATAAAAGGGTTTGGGTTTAACCCTTTTCATGCGTTAATCTGTTCAACTTTTATTTACATTTTGCTTCACTCAACATAACAGCATCTTCCATGGGGCCGTGGGTCAGCTCGCTCCAGCCAGTGACTTTCTTGCACCATGACTGCCTGGTTTTCTCTGATCATACGAACATATCGACTTAAAAAATTCCATGGCGTATGGACCAATACTTTGTGTTAGACCTGACATCATTGGCTTGAGTCTCTCCTCCATTTTTTCTGTTTGCCTCCACTGTTTTTCGATGTTTTGCTGGTATATGCTTTGGGCGCCGTGTCACTGCTGATCAGTGCCATAGCGCAAGTGCTCCCTATGTTAAATTGATGTATCTAGTGTATCCATGTTTGGCTTATTTGGTTTACTGTCAGTCCCTAGTCTGGTGCACCAGGAGTGCCGGGGCGTGTAAATACAAATGCCGCTCGTGGGCTTGCAGCACGTGTTGTGCCACCCACAGGAGCGGCTTCGTAAAAGAATGTCTACGGGTCGGTCATTGCGAGACCCACGTGCAGCCTAGTGCTGTCACGCAGGCTGCGCAAGTATACCTACTTGCCAGCCCCTCAAACCTTCCCTTGACTTCATGTTAGTCACCCCTATAGTAGGCCCACGGGCGGGGTGCATTGCAAGTATAAGGTAGGACACGCCTGACCAAGTTGGCATGTCCTGATAGTGAAGTACCGCCATCTTCGTGCTTCGCTATTGCGAGGTAGCCTGCTCTCCATTGATTAGAATGGGCCACCGGGATTATTAATGCTATGATCCCAGCTGGCTCGGAGAGTACGGTGCAATGTCGAGTTTGGTATCCCTGAACTCGGGGTTTAATTACGCATCCATTGGAATGGATGGTTTTTGGACTCTGGGTTCGAAAATAGCACTTTTAGAAAGTGTCTATTTTCTTGCCTAACCATATCTGGTTTCTGCTGGTCTTGCGTGTGTGTGACAGGAGCTGGGTGGCTCCACAGGTCTGGATGAGTCAGTGTGGGATGAGTGGGACATTTGAGTTTAGAGTAGGGGGAGAGTAGTTGTTGATAGCCTGCCTTGCCTGATACAATGCTGGCTCCACCTCCTGCCAAGCGACTGATGGCTCTGTGCCTGCCATGGACGATCCTAGCCCCACCTCCTGCCAGGAGGGCGATAGCTCTGCTCCTGCCAGTATCAATGCTGGCTCCACCTCCTGCTGGGCGTCTGAGGACCCAGCCCTGCTCAGTGAATAGGCCAGGTGCGCCTGCCTAGCTCCACCCACCACAGACCCAGGATGTTGGGAAATCCCCGGCATAGACAAAGGGATCAAAGACGGAAAGGGGTATAAGAGAAGGACCCCTGAACCAAGAATTTAGATCACTTCTGACAAGGAACCCTGTAACCAAGGACAAGAGGCCTGCTGATCTAAAGGACTGCCTACCCCTTCTGCCAGTGTGCTGTTGTTGGGGGAATCCTGCAGTGCTTCTTTATTTTTGCCAAGGAACCAGGAGAGAGGAACTGTGTGTGTACTCTCACGCTTGCTAAGAAAATCTCCAAGGACTGGAAGAGTGCCAGTCTCCTGCTGAAGTCACAGGGCTAAAGGACTTCACCTGATAAAGTGCTATTCGCTGGAAACGAGAACCCAGCCCCTCTGAAAGAAACCAGCACTCACGACGACCGAACGGTGGGCCCGACCGACGCCAGCAGCAACGCCAGTGAGTGGGAGTACGGCTCTAGCTCCAGAGGACCTCGTGTCTGCACCGCTGCTGATCGCATCACCTGTGTACCCTCCAACGCCGTGAGCGCTGCTCACTCTGTGCAACTGCATCATCGACGACGCCTGCTGAGGCCTGATCGACACCGAAGACGCGACGCCGGATTGCTCGACGCCGCTGATCATCGTGTGCTTCATTTTCCTAAGGTACTGTGTTGTTGGGGGTCCGTGTGACTCCAGGCCCGACGCAGCGCTCCTCGCGGTCGACGCCGAACCTATGGATTATCTTTGCCTCGACGTTGTGTAGCTCCCGTGTGAGTTACCCTGTTGCTAAGAACTGTGTTGCCAAGAAGAAGATTGCTTGATACAAAAGACTCTTGTGCTAAAGAAGAAACTACCTTTGAACTATCCTTTTTCCTTCCCGAACGTATTTATTCCGATTGTGTACAGTTTTGCCGTTATTTGGTCTTGTGCTAAGCCTTATATAAAAATACCTATTTTTATAATACTACGGTGTCGTGTCCATTTGTAGTGTATTCACTGTGTTACTGTATGTGGTCATAATTGCTTAACGCACAGCCTCTGAGATAAGCCTGTACTGCTCTGCCAAGCTACCAAGGGGGTGAGCAGGGATTATCGAAGGGTGTGATCCCCTTGCCCTGACTAGAAAAGGTGTGTCCCTATTTGTCAGAAGTGCATACCTCTGCCAACTAGAGACAGCCGGTTCTAACATTGGATGCAGCGGTGAGGATTTGGACCTTGCATTTATGACCCATGTACAGTGATTAGTGTGCGCTACGTAGTGAAAGCAGACCATAACGCAGTCACAATCTAATTCGGAAGGATCCTATTTTTGTTCTCTGCTTTCCGGAAACTTGATTTTTTTGAACACTGCCAGTTTAACCATGAGTGACAACGGAGTCACTGCCCCTGCCGTCGTTGTTGTGGAGGAGTTCGAGAGGAGTAAGCTAAAGAGATACAAGAAAGATGAGCTGAAACACTTTTGCGACCAGTTTAAAGTTCCTACCACAGGCCTCTCGAGAAAAGATGATTTTCGTAAAGCATTACAGGCCTGGTGGGAGTCCAGAAATCCCTCTGATGTGGTGGTGGTACCCACAGAGGAAGGGGATGAGGAGGTGCCAGTGAATGGACCTGTGCCCTCTCCCGGAAGCAGTGTTTCCTCCAAAGGTCTTTCCCCTGAAGAAAGAGAAGAAAGGGCGAAAGAGCGAGCTTACAACATGGAGATGGCAAGGCTAAAAATAAATGGGCAGTTGGAGTTAGAAAATGCAAGAGGTAGAAGGGAAGCTGATTTAGAGATCAAAAAGTTGGAGTTTGAACGAGAGAAGTTAGCTTTGGAGCGTGAAGCCAGGTTGAGGGAACTGGATATCCAAGCTAAGAAGTTAGAGTTGAATCCCTCTGGTGGCAGCAACCCATCCGAGCCTGCAGAAAGTAAATTTTACTTTCCCAAAGATGTGATAAAGGATTATCATAGAAACGAAGATATTGGTCAGTGGTTTAAAGCATATGAGTTAGCACTGTTGGCCCACCAGGTCCCTGAGAAGAATTGGGGAGCGGGGTTGTGGGGTCGCTTTGTGAATGAGGGAAGAGATACCCTGTTAGACATGCCTGTTGCAGATAGGATGTCGTATGCTCATATGAAAGATGCTTTAATGTTGCGATATGGCTTAACCCCCGAGAAGTACAGACAAGCTTTTAGAGAATGTAAGAAGTTGCCTGGTACAACGTGGGTTGAATATGTGTCTTATTTTTGCAGAGCCATGGGTGGTTGGGTAAGGGGCAGCAAAGTGGAAAGTTATGAAGCTCTTTACGATTTGTTTGCTTGGGAGCACTTGTCAAATAACTGTTTTCCAGAGCTGCGCCAGCACCTGATTGATAGCAAGATATCTAACCCTAGAAAACTTGCTGAGGAGGCAGACCGCTGGGTCAGTACCAGGGTCCACAAGGGTCAAGTGGGAGACTCAGCCAAAGGTGGGCAGGGTCCCCAGCAGAAGAGTGGGGGGGACAAGGGAAAACAGAAGGAGTCTCAGAAAGGGCCCCAAAGTAATCCCCAAGGGAACCAAGGGAAAGGTTGCCAGCCTCCCCCTGAGAAGAAGCCAGGGGCCCCGACGGGTAAACCTGTTCATAGGGGCCCCCTAACCTGCTACGGTTGTGGGCAGGTGGGACACCGGTTTTATGACCCCCAGTGTCCCAAAAAGGATTCGAATGCACCGCCGCGTGCACCCCCTCGTCAGTTGGCAAGTGTAGCCTTGGGAGGGGAGGAGATGGTTGTCCATGGTGGGAGGGGTCCCGCAGAAATGTCCCTGGTCTCGCTAGGAGACATGCAAATGGTCCCTCCACCCCCTCTGCCTAGTAACACTAGTAAATATAGGCAGTGGGTGACCATTAATGGCCATAGAGTGGAAGCTCTTAGAGACACCGGAGCGAGTGTGACAGCTGTCAAGTGTCACTTGGTGTCCAGAGAGCAGGTGGTGCCCCACGCATTCTACCCCGTGATAGCTGCCGATAACTCCCAGAAAGAGTGTGAGGTGGCTCAGGTTTCCTTTGAATGGGGGGGAGTTTCAGGTACTCTTCAGGTTGCTGTGAGGCCCGCCATGCCTGTCGATTGTCTCCTGGGCAATGATTTAGAAGACTCCCCTTGGGCTAAGGTGGAGAGAGCGGCGCACTTGAAAATGTTGGGTGTGCCAGAGTGGGTGTGTGCAACCACTCGTTCGATGACAGCGAGTAAGGGTGTTGATGGGGTCCCGGAGCCTGAAAGTATGGCCCAGGACCCAGCTGTGAAGAGAAGAGGCCGGGGGCGCGGGAAACCGTCCCCCGTAGTTCCCGTGGTCCAGGAGGAGGTAGACCCTGAGGGGGATGCCCTGGAGCCCACAGGGGAACAAGTGGCCGAACTGGGAGATCTGCCCGAGCTGACCCATTGGCAGCAGGATGGTGGTCCCTCCAGGGAGGAATTCTGTGCGGAACAGAAGGTGTGCCCTTCTCTTGTGGGCATGAGGCACCAGGCCTCAGCCCAATCCTCAGGTGATCAGTCAGGATCACATTTTGTGTACTGGGAGAACGATCTCCTGTATAGCGAGCCTAAGGCTGCTGAGCCTGGGTCAGCCCGTGTGCTGGTGGTACCCCAGCGCTTCAGAGCCTTCCTACTGGGTTTGGCTCATGACGTACCTTTAGCTGGACATCTGGGGCAGGACAAGACCTATGACAGGCTTGTCACCCATTTTTATTGGCCTCAGATGCGAAGGGATGTAGACATCCATTGTAAGACTTGTCACACTTGCCAGGCAAGTGGGAAAAGCGGAAGGAAGCAGAAGGCTCCCCTCCAACCTTTTCCAGTGGTCAGTACCCCCTTTGACCGGGTGGGTATTGACATTGTCGGGCCCCTGGACCCCAAGACAGCCCTGGGCAACAGGTTCATCCTGGTCTTGGTGGATCATGCCACGAGGTACCCGGAAGCCATCCCTCTCAGAACAGTGACGGCCCCCGTGGTGGGACGGGCACTGATGGGTGTTTTCTCCCGGATGGGGTTCCCCAGAGAGGTGGTGTCAGACCGAGGCACCAACTTCATTTCGAATTATATGAAGTCTCTGTGGAAGGAGTGTGGGGTAACCTACAAGTTCACCACTCCTTACCACCCTCAAGGAAACGGGCTGGTTGAGAGATTCAACCGGACCCTGAAAGGCATGATTATGGGTCTTGAAGAACCAATGAGGCGGAAATGGGACGTCCTCTTGCCATGCCTGTTGTTTGCTTACCGTGAGGTGCCGCAGAAGTCTCTAGGGTTCAGCCCCTTTGAGCTCTTATACGGTCACCCGGTAAGAGGGCCTTTGAGTTTGGTCAAGGAAGGCTGGGAGCAATCTCCCAGGAAACCTCCCCAGGATGTATACAGCTACATGCTGGCCTTTCGGAACCAAACTCGGCGCTTCAGAGAACTTGCTCAGGCAAATCTGGAGGCCAGCCAGGAGGAGATGAAGCGATGGTACGACCGGAATGCCACTCTGGTAGAGCTTCAGCCTGGTCAAGAAGTGTGGGTCATGTCCCCTGTGGAACCTTGTGCGCTCAAGGACAGGTGGACTGGTCCGTTTAAGGTTGTGGAGAAGAAAAGCGATGTCACCTACCTGGTGGACTTGAAATCTCCCAGGAACCCATTGCGGGTCCTGCATGTCAACCGTTTAAAGCCCCACTTAGAAAGGTCCGAAGTGGGCATGCTCCTAGCTACAGATGATGGAATGGAGGAGGAGAGTGAGCCTCTTCCTGACCTCCTGTGTGCTAAAGAGCAAGATGGGTCAGTGGATGGTGTGGTCCTCTCTGACACACTGACTCTTGAACAGAAACAGGATTGTCGCCAGCTGCTGGGACAATTCCCGGATCTGTTTTCCTTGGTTCCGGGTGTCACGCATTGGTGTGTCCATGACGTTGACACCGGAGACAGCCCTCCTGTGAAGCACAAGGCTTACAGGGTGACTGACAAGGTCAGAGCGTACATTAAGGAGGAGGTCTCCAAGATGTTCGCGTTAGGGGTGATTGAGTCCTCTAGCAGTCCTTGGGCCAGCCCAGTGGTCTTGGTCCCGAAGGCTGCAGCGCCTGGTGCTTCACCGGAACTCCGGTTCTGCGTGGACTACCGAGGGCTCAATTCAGTCACGAAGACTGACGCGCACCCCATCCCCAGAGCTGATGAGCTCATCGATCGGTTGGGGGCTGCCCGGTACCTTAGTACGTTTGATTTAACGTCTGGGTACTGGCAGATCGCCTTGACTGATGGGGCAAAAGAGAGGTCAGCATTCTCCACACCAGATGGGCTATACCAGTTCCGGGTGATGCCCTTTGGGATGAAGAATGCCCCTGCCACCTTCCAGAGGTTGGTCAACCAGGTCTTGGCTGGACTGGAGGATTTCAGTGCCGCCTACCTGGACGACATCGCAGTGTTCAGCGCCAGCTGGGGGGAACACTTGCGCCACCTCCAGGAAGTGTTGTTGGCCCTGCGCGGAGCAGGCCTCACAATCAAAGCCAGTAAGTGCCAGATTGGGCAGGGTTCTGTGGTTTACTTGGGGCACCAAGTAGGGAGCGGCAAGGTTGCCCCCCTGCAACCCAAGATTGATACCATCCTGGCTTGGGCGCCGCCCAAAACCCAAACTCAGGTGAGAGCCTTCTTAGGACTCACGGGTTATTACAGGAGGTTCGTCAAGGATTATGGTAACATTGTGCACCCCTTGACGACGCTGACTTCCAGGAAGCAGCCGCGAAATGTGATCTGGACTGATGCCTGTCAAACGGCCTTTGACACCCTGAAAACTGCAATGTGCACAGCACCCATACTCCAGGCACCCGACTTTTCGAAAGAATTCATTGTTCAGACGGACGCTTCAGAGCATGGCGTAGGGGCTGTCCTAGCTCAGGTGAATGAAGAGGGCCGAGACTTGCCTGTAGCCTTCATCAGTAGGAGGTTACTTCCCAGGGAAACGAGGTGGAGTGCGATAGAGAGAGAAGCCTTTGCTGTGGTCTGGGCGCTGAAGAAGCTAAGACCCTACCTGTTTGGGACTCACTTCCGGGTTCAGACAGACCACAGGCCCCTCAGATGGTTGATGCAAATGAGGGGTGAGAATCCGAAACTGTTGAGGTGGTCCATTTCCCTACAGGGGATGGACTTTACGGTGGAACACCGCCCTGGTACGGATCACGCCAATGCTGATGGTCTGTCCAGATTTTTCCGCCTTAGTGCTGAGGACTCCCTAGGTCAAGGGTAGTTCTCCCCACATTTCAGCTGGAGGGGACACGTGTTAGACCTGACATCATTGGCTTGAGTCTCTCCTCCATTTTTTCTGTTTGCCTCCACTGTTTTTCGATGTTTTGCTGGTATATGCTTTGGGCGCCGTGTCACTGCTGATCAGTGCCATAGCGCAAGTGCTCCCTATGTTAAATTGATGTATCTAGTGTATCCATGTTTGGCTTATTTGGTTTACTGTCAGTCCCTAGTCTGGTGCACCAGGAGTGCCGGGGCGTGTAAATACAAATGCCGCTCGTGGGCTTGCAGCACGTGTTGTGCCACCCACAGGAGCGGCTTCGTAAAAGAATGTCTACGGGTCGGTCATTGCGAGACCCACGTGCAGCCTAGTGCTGTCACGCAGGCTGCGCAAGTATACCTACTTGCCAGCCCCTCAAACCTTCCCTTGACTTCATGTTAGTCACCCCTATAGTAGGCCCACGGGCGGGGTGCATTGCAAGTATAAGGTAGGACACGCCTGACCAAGTTGGCATGTCCTGATAGTGAAGTACCGCCATCTTCGTGCTTCGCTATTGCGAGGTAGCCTGCTCTCCATTGATTAGAATGGGCCACCGGGATTATTAATGCTATGATCCCAGCTGGCTCGGAGAGTACGGTGCAATGTCGAGTTTGGTATCCCTGAACTCGGGGTTTAATTACGCATCCATTGGAATGGATGGTTTTTGGACTCTGGGTTCGAAAATAGCACTTTTAGAAAGTGTCTATTTTCTTGCCTAACCATATCTGGTTTCTGCTGGTCTTGCGTGTGTGTGACAGGAGCTGGGTGGCTCCACAGGTCTGGATGAGTCAGTGTGGGATGAGTGGGACATTTGAGTTGAGAGTAGGGGGAGAGTAGTTGTTGATAGCCTGCCTTGCCTGATACAATGCTGGCTCCACCTCCTGCCAAGCGACTGATGGCTCTGTGCCTGCCATGGACGATCCTAGCCCCACCTCCTGCCAGGAGGGCGATAGCTCTGCTCCTGCCAGTATCAATGCTGGCTCCACCTCCTGCTGGGCGTCTGAGGACCCAGCCCTGCTCAGTGAATAGGCCAGGTGCGCCTGCCTAGCTCCACCCACCACAGACCCAGGATGTTGGGAAATCCCCGGCATAGACAAAGGGATCAAAGACGGAAAGGGGTATAAGAGAAGGACCCCTGAACCAAGAATTTAGATCACTTCTGACAAGGAACCCTGTAACCAAGGACAAGAGGCCTGCTGATCTAAAGGACTGCCTACCCCTTCTGCCAGTGTGCTGTTGTTGGGGGAATCCTGCAGTGCTTCTTTATTTTTGCCAAGGAACCAGGAGAGAGGAACTGTGTGTGTACTCTCACGCTTGCTAAGAAAATCTCCAAGGACTGGAAGAGTGCCAGTCTCCTGCTGAAGTCACAGGGCTAAAGGACTTCACCTGATAAAGTGCTATTCGCTGGAAACGAGAATCCAGCCCCTCTGAAAGAAACCAGCACTCACGACGACCGAACGGTGGGCCCGACCGACGCCAGCAGCAACGCCAGTGAGTGGGAGTACGGCTCTAGCTCCAGAGGACCTCGTGTCTGCACCGCTGCTGATCGCATCACCTGTGTACCCTCCAACGCCGTGAGCGCTGCTCACTCTGTGCAACTGCATCATCGACGACGCCTGCTGAGGCCTGATCGACACCGAAGACGCGACGCCGGATTGCTCGACGCCGCTGATCATCGTGTGCTTCATTTTCCTAAGGTACTGTGTTGTTGGGGGTCCGTGTGACTCCAGGCCCGACGCAGCGCTCCTCGCGGTCGACGCCGAACCTATGGATTATCTTTGCCTCGACGTTGTGTAGCTCCCGTGTGAGTTACCCTGTTGCTAAGAACTGTGTTGCCAAGAAGAAGATTGCTTGATACAAAAGACTCTTGTGCTAAAGAAGAAACTACCTTTGAACTATCCTTTTTCCTTCCCGAACGTATTTATTCCGATTGTGTACAGTTTTGCCGTTATTTGGTCTTGTGCTAAGCCTTATATAAAAATACCTATTTTTATAATACTACGGTGTCGTGTCCATTTGTAGTGTATTCACTGTGTTACTGTATGTGGTCATAATTGCTTAACGCACAGCCTCTGAGATAAGCCTGTACTGCTCTGCCAAGCTACCAAGGGGGTGAGCAGGGATTATCGAAGGGTGTGATCCCCTTGCCCTGACTAGAAAAGGTGTGTCCCTATTTGTCAGAAGTGCATACCTCTGCCAACTAGAGACAGCCGGTTCTAACACTTTGCAAATGTTTTTCATTTCCATCAGATTTGTATTAGAGAAGGGGCTGTGGAACTATCAGTAACCAATCCAGCACTAATACAGAACATAATGGGCTTTCCTTCACTTGCATTTGAGCATGCCCAAGAAAGTTAGGGAATCCTCTTTGTCTTTACTCGTGCTCAATGCATAGAATTATGCACTTGACTAAAAGCTACCACAGAGAGGCACAATGAACTTTCCTTACCAATTATCCAAAGAGTTTGTGGATCTTCAGCGTTCCTCAGGAGGCGGGTGTGGGGGCATTGAGTTTCCCCTGACTACACAGATACAATTGTATATATGCACTGGGCGCCCCAATATTCAGGGCGTATAACTGCTGGTGCAGTCTGAGATGACTAAATTCTTTTTTGGTCAAAACAACAAAAGAGTGCATTTTTCTTACAAGAAGAGCAAGCATGTACAATCAAATTGGATTCTTTAGAAAGCCCTCACTCACCAACCTAGTTGGTGACATGCTTCATCACCAGGCCCCACTAGGAAGGTCGAATACCCCCCCGGTTGTGCTTCGATGCCAGAATTACTGCGGAGCTGGTTGGTTTTTGTTTGATTTAATAGTGCAAGTGAAATGTGAAGTAGGTTAAAAGTGTCACGGTTGTGTCTGAAAATAATTTTATTCGTAGGCCAACCTGGCATGGTAAAAAAACGAAGTGAGCGATGTGTATGCTGGATAGATGGTTCAGCTATGTCTCACTGTGAGCGGTCAACACGTTTCTGCCCATCTGGTTGCAATTAGCTAGGCATTCATCGGGACCAGTGGGAGGACCCCAGCAGTATGTGCGCGCTAAGGCTCACCCTAACCTGGAGGTCAAGTGTGAAAAAGCAGGGAAAATTATTAAAACCTGCTGTTAATGGGGGTACCTGAATCTTTTGCGAAACCAGCAGTTACATATAGCGTGATCACTAATTACACCATGGGTCTCGGGAGGGGGGTGATGGCTAATGGGCACACCACCAGCAACGCCAGGCCCCGCTCGGTACCTGGTCGGACCCTCAATAACCGGACCCCTGACTACACAGATACAATTGTATATATGCACTGGGCACCCCAATATTCAGGGCGTATAACTGCTGGTGCAGTCTGAGATGACTAAATTATTTTGTGGGCATTCCGCAACCATTACCAAAAGCTCATGAGAGGTTAGGGAACACTTTGATAGAGAGACAGCACCACTTGTCATCAATCTGTCACCTTGTTCTGCACATACGAGACACATAGGGATGATGCTTAGCTATCATTAGTACAGCAGAAACACTTTGTCAAAAGCCCAAGGATATGTGGTGCCCACTGCAGTACATTCAGAATGTTTTCTTTTTACTACAAACACATGGGCGTGGGGCTTAGGGTGAGTTCCCTGGGTTTATTTAGCGTCCATGGAATCCTTGCTATTCCACTGCAGTGAGAGTGTGGCAGCTGAAGACCATGGCCTTTATTCTGGAACTCCCCTACAGGTGGCGCTGTTACGTGCAGACCTACGGCCAGATTCATCAACGTAAAATCGGCTCGCAAAGGGCCAGATTCTGAGAATCTGGCCCTTTGCGAGCGCAATTTTTGCATTTGGGATTCATCACCCTAAATGCAAAAATCGCTATTATAGAATTCGCAATTTTGCGAGGAATTGCATTTAAGGAATCTCTATTTGAGATTCCTTAAATGCAATTCATGAAACATTTAAAAGTTGTGAATTCGCAATTTTGGGCCGCTATTTACCGCGAAGTCAAACCTCGTAGTAAATAGCGGAAACTTAGAAAAATGCACTTAAGTGCATTTTTCGAAGTTCTATGTTACACACACACATGTCCTTGGGACATGTGTGTGCGTAACACCAGCGTCCAATTTCATTTCAGGGGTGCAACAGGGTGTCCTTTGGACACCCCTACACCCTTGAAATCGCAAACTCAAAATGCGAATCTCTAATAGCGATTCGCACATTGATATATCTTCCCATTCATTCCTATGGGCCTTCGCAAATAAGGAAGCTGTAGGAATCGCAAAATAAATTGCGATTTGTACATGAATCCCATTTTGCGAGTCTGTAATAGCGATTCCTTACAGACTCGCAAAACGGGACTTTGATGAATCTAGGGGCTAGATGCTTCATATTGCCCCGCTGTGCTATTTTACATTGTGTTATTCTTCAACCACAAAAAAGACACATTTGTCTCATTTAACCTGTGACTAACTTCCCATCTGCCTTGTACAGTTCAGTAACGTCAGCATCATAGAGCCTGTAGCCAGGGCTCGAGTCTTGGGTACACGCAGGTACACAGCGTCCTCCCACTCTTTTCACAGGGTGGATGCCGTCCCCCCTGCCAAGAAGTTGGGCCCCACAGAAATATGCTGAAAGTGTACCGGTGTAATATTCAGGCACCGGGACACGATCAGCACGTGACGTCATGATGCTGACGTTACTGAACTTCTCAAGGCGGATGCTGAAGTTAGTCAATGGTTAAATGAGACAAATGTGTCTTTAATATTAAGAATAAAAGTAAACAGTTGTGTGCATCCCATTATTTCTTATGCCTTTGAAACAGATAGCATCTTTAGACATTGAAATATTTGCTTATGTTTGCAACATTTCTAATGCTTCTTACAGTAAACGAAGTAGAACTCTCTCTTGGACTGAACTAAAACAACATCATATTAACTTAGATATTATTTGACATCCTTCGCAAGTACAAGTGATGTTTTCCGTTAGCTCTTCCATTTTATGACCAGCGGATTTAATATACTGACCACAAAGTAAACATCCCATCTTGCAAAATGTTCGGTGCTAATGGCAAAAACAAGGTCAAAACATTGGAAAAGCAATGATGAAATGTAACTTTTCTCGAAAAGGGATTGTAAGGGGATTGTACAAGAACATCCTGTCCGTCGAGCCCAAAGTAATTTCCTCCTGTTTTATACCACAAGTCCCACACATGCACACACACGCACACACACACAATTACACACAATCTCTCTCTTTAGCTCTCTCTGTCATATTTCATTATATTTGTTGTTAAGGCATTTCTCTGGGTAAAGATCCAAGGTTAAGTTTGAGCACATCAATTGTATGTATTCATATTTATGTGGAGTTCCATTCACAAATAAAATTGCATATGATTTATTTCCGCTTTATTTAAGCGATAGATGTACATTCAACATTGATATTTATGGTGTTTTAGAGCTATAAACATGTATATATAATGCAAGAATCGGAAGAATAATCATCTGAAGTAATTAACGCTGTGGTAACGCCCTGCTACAGAGCACCCCAGACTCCACATTGTTTCTCGATTAAGGACATCCTACAGGCTGCAAAAATATGGCCACATCACCCCCATCTTGATGGAACTTCATTGGCTCCATTGGCATGCAATATCTTCAAAGCCATCTACATCATTACAAAGCTACCACAAATAGTACCCCTGCGTATCTTGCAGACAAGTTCAGCACCTCCAGTGCTAACATCAGTATTCAGGACACCATCAGACAGGGGTAGAAGGGTTTGATTTAGTGTTTAGTGGACAGATACTCTTACTAGCCTCATTACAAGTGCCTTATATTTAATGGCACTTGTGATAAGATAGATGGGACATCCGGCTTATTTGTGAGTAACCCGTCCACCAAATTTTAAATGCCTTAGGAAATGTAAAAAAAAGTATAACGAAGAAAAAACAAGGCAGTAAGATATTTTCGCCATGCAATTTTCCATAGGAAAGTTTAGACACGGCTACAGCTGAACTGCTGAACGGAATTACACCAAATTTGGCAATAAGGTATCCCTTGGTTCAGAGAGAGCCCTTTTTGTCAAATGGTGTAAATCCGTTCAGTATTTTTTTCAATTTTAATGGAAAAAGAATTACATATTATATATGGGCGGAGCTTAACCACACATTACTTAGTGAGATTTGATTGGCTGACAGTAACTCATCCAAGAAGTGTTGGCAGTAATCTTCGGGCCAATATACATGATAGCACCTCATTAAAAAGCATTGCAGTTAATAGAAGGTTTTAAGACTTTAGTTACATTATATATCATTTGTTGATGGTACCATACTAAGTTTAGGAATTGTGGTGTGTTCTAAGGTGATTTTACCATATGAAAAGCCTTCTGCTGGGATATCATCTAATCATGTTTGAGAGAAAACTATTTTGTCATGCTTTTACCACAGAGGTTTGGAAGGTGATCTATAAGCTAAACTGAGAGCATATTTTCTGTAAATTCACATTATCTTTCTCAGTCATGTGAGAATGAAGTCTGACATTCTCAGTAAAACATACATCCAACAAGGGCAGAGACTGTCAGTTGATTCCTTTGTGTTCTACTGCAGCTTCCCAGAGTGTTCTAAAGAACAACTAGAGCACTAACAGTCCTACTTATGACAAACGTATTGCACACCTGAAGCCATCTTGATTGGAATAAAGTGATAACACTTAAAACATTTAATTTTAAAAGGAACAAAATGAGGGGGTTCATTTTGCCATAGAAAGTATGATTAGTGCTACAGAAAGAAAAATTAGGACACATTCTGCGTGTCTTCTCAAATCCTCTTCTATTTCATTAAAAAAATCTGACATGCAGACTGAAACTTGCACGTTCAATACCAGCAGCAGACTTCCCTGGTGAGCAGTGGCTTTACTACAGTGATCTAATAAGCAACTAGAGTGCTAACATTCTGAATGTATGGCAAATGTGTGACACATCTGAATGCCTTCATGATGGAATCAAAGTAAAAAACTGAAAGCATTTCCTACTGAGGAGACTGTAGTA
Organism: Lissotriton vulgaris; assembly: GCF_964263255.1. NCBI lineage: Eukaryota > Metazoa > Chordata > Amphibia > Caudata > Salamandridae > Lissotriton > Lissotriton vulgaris. The sequence goes on along the minus strand of NC_141696.1, from coordinate 243,189,125 downwards.
AATGAGGAAATTAGGAAACTTCATAACAAATAAGTCTTCCAAGATGGCCACCAGAGACAAAAGATCCCAAATGTAGCACAAATATCACCCAGATATAGCCCAAGTATAGCCCAATGACAGAATTCCCCAGAGTTCTAAAGAACAACTAGTGCGCTAACAGTCTTACTTATGACAAAAATATGGCATACCTGAAGCCATCTTGGTTGGAATAAAGTGGTAACCCTTAACACATTTAATTTGCAAAGGAACAAAATGAGGGGGTTCATTTTGCCATAGAAATTATGATTCGTGCTGCAGAAAGAAAAATTAGGGCACATTTTGACTTCTCAAATCCTCTTCTATTTCATTAAAAAATTCTGACATGCAGACTGAAACATGCACTTTGAATACCAGCAGCAGACTTCCCTGGTGAGCAGTAGCCTTACTACAATGATCTAATAAGCAACTAGAGTGCTAACATTCAGAATTTATGGAAAATGTGTGACACATCTGAATGCCTTCTTGATAGAACCGTATTAAAAAACTGAAAGTATTTCCGACTGAGGAGACTGTAGTAAATGAGGAAATTAGGAAACTTCATAACAAATAAGTCTCCCAAGATGGCCACCAGAGACAAACAAGCCCCAATGTAGCACAAATATCACCCAGATATAGCCCAAGTGTAGCCCAATGACAGAATGTCCCAGAGTGCTCTAAAGAACAACTAGAGCACTAACAGTCTTACTTATGACAAAAGTATGACACACCTGAAGCCATCTTGATTGGAATAAAGTGGTAACACTTAAAACATTTAATTTGCAAAGGAAAAAAATGAGGGGGTTAATTTTGCCATAGAAATTATGATTAGTGCTCCAGAAAGAAAAATGACGGCACATTTTGAGTGACTTCTCAAAACCTCTTCTATTTCATTAAAAGATTCTGACATGCAGGCTGAAACATGCACTTTTAATACCAGCATCAGACTTCCCTGGTGAGCAGTAGCTTTACTACAGTGATCTAATGAGCAACTAGAGTGCTAACATTCAGAATTTATGGCAAATGCGTGACATATCTGAATACCTTCTTGATGGAATCAAAGTAAAAAACTGAAAGCATTTCCTACTGAGGAGACTGCAGTAAATGAGGAAATTAGGAAACCTCATAACAAATAAATCTCCAAAGATGGCCACCAGAGACAAAAGAGCCCAAATGTAGCACAAATATCACCCAGATGTAGCCCACATGTAGCCCAATGACATAAGTGTGCAAAACACTTTTTATTTTTTGTGTTTTTGCAGTTTTATATAGTGCAGACTTGTCAGGTATTGGAGTGCTTTACAGGAGCATTGGTTACATCATACAAGAACAAATTAATTTTGGTTGTAGACACGGGGAGATTCAGTGATTTGACCAGATTCACAGAATGTCGAGCTGAAGCAGAAACTCCTACCTGGTTCCCCAGTTGCAAAGTCTGCAGCTCTGGAAGTAACACCACATACTCTCCCCTAAGTGCAAAATTTAATTAAGTGGTAAACTGGATAAAAAAACATAAAGATAACAAATAATTTAAAATTGCTTTGTTGCTATTTGAAAACTCCGAAAATATGTCCTCATTTTAGTTTTTTAGTGCACTAACCATAATTTTGATGCAAATAAGACCCTCTCATATATGTAATTTCTAAAGGAAATGCTCTAGGTATTACAGTTTTGATTACATCAAGATGACGTCAGGTGTTCTACACTTTTGTAATAAATATAGAATGTTAGCAATCTAGCTGTTCATTAGTATACTGTTGGGAGGCCGAGGCCAGGGGCACGGACTATGAAAATTGAAGGCAGGTAGGAGGGTGCAGAGGCAACAATTTTACTACACTGGGCAGGCAGGATGGACAATGGCAGCACAATAGACTATGGAAGGCAGTGGAAAGGGGGGAAGGGGTAACAAACCAACAATACATCACTGACAAGAGAGGCTGTGGCAATATAATAGACCATTGGGGGCAGAAGGAAGAGGCAGTGATAGTACAACCATACATGCCAACAGACCCGATTCCGCCAGGAAACGTCCAATGTGTTTAAGCCCAAATGGGCTTTATTTGATCTGTCTCCTGTCTACAGTCTCCTCTTTTTCAATATAAGTCACAGGGGAAAATCAATACCCCAATTTTTTTCAAAATCTCCCTCTTACCAAGTTCAAAATGTTAGCAAGTATGGTACATTGGATCATGGAAGGCAGGAGGAATTGGTGTAGGGACATGGACTCAGATAACAGAGAACAGGAGGGACATGGAGCGGTGCACCAAACTGACCCTACAGGGCAGGCATCAGGGTTTGCAGCAGCACAATACACCATACAGGGCATGCGGGACGGGAGTGTAGCACAAATATCCATAGAAAGCAATAGGGAGGGGACAGGACCATACACATGGACAACAGAGAACAGAGGGGAAAGAGCCAGTGGTAGCTAGCTGACCATAATGGACAGACAGGAGACAAAGCTGCAGCATAACGGACCATAAAGGGCAGGAGGGACGGATCAGGGGCATTACAATGGAACCATAAAAGTTACACAGCATCCAAATATCATTTAAAACATAAAGTTAAAAAAATTACAGTTCATATCAGTGATAAAAGAGAAAATGGATCCATTGGTAAAAAGACATATATACCACATGTTAAAACATGAGGTGCTTTCTACCAATAAAATAGCTATGTTTCCCGACAAGCCATGGTTCTCACTGTAGATTTCAGGTAGCCCACGATGAATAAGATACAATCTGCTTTACACAGTTGCAGATACAAAACCGCAGGACGAACCTAGTTAAAATTCAGCCTTTTTAAAAGGGGAAGTAAAAAATATCTCTGGGGTACCTTGTAAAATTTACGGAGTAACATGAAGTGAAGCAAATCCTGTGGAGACACGCCTTCGCAGCCACAGGGTGCTAACACCTGTCCTCTGCAGCACCCTTTTGAAACGGCAAGTAACAAATGGAAAAGGTCCAGACGAAACCTGGACAATAAAAGCTGTTCGTAAGTGGACAGTGACCACAGGAGATACGGCTCTATCGACGAGTTTGTTTTTAACACCAGAAATTTACGGACACTGGGTTTTCGCACTTCCAACTCATCTCTTTCTAGCTTCCTTATACAGCTAAAGGCTTTCTTTACAAACTCCACATCCTTTTTTACAATAGTGTCAGGCTTTAAAAACAGTTCAGGACGCCCCAGCTCTACAAAACAACCGCTGATATATTTCAGCCATGGAATAAGGGACATGTGGTCAAGGCTCATACAATCAGTTATAATCAGCTGACTGAGAGCTAAATCCTTATTCAGCCAGCACTTAAGACAGAACACTAAGGGGCGCATGGCCAGGGTGTCACATAAAAAAGGTACCCCCAGTTTCTCATGGACCACCAGGTTTGATGTACCACTTGGCACACCCAGCAAGCACTTTAAGAAGTTATTCTCAACCACCTGCAATACATCTGTGGTGGTATGTCCTCAGATTTCACTGCCATAGCAGGTGGTTGCTACATCTTTAGCCTGGTAGAATTTCAACATAGCTGCAATTGGGCGCTTACCCATCTTCGCAGCAAAGTAAAAAAATAGCAGCGATTACCCTTGTAAGCTTCCCCTTTTTCTTCTGGATAAGGGGCCCCCACTTCAGACGGTCATCCAGTAAAACCCCCAAGTACGAAAAAGTAGTTGTCAGGGGAACTTTCTCGGGAATAAAGAAATACTTTTTCTTGGGCCGCAACCCTACCTGCAGTATGTAGGATTTGGCATTATTAATAGTCAAATCTCGGGACCCCATAAAATATATATAGGTATCAAGCAGAGTTTGGAGTCCCCTAGCAGTTCTGGCTATAAGGACTGCATCATCCGCATATAGAAGGACGGGGAGACCCCGTCCCCCTACATACAGAAAATCTGCCCCTGTACCGACTAGGCCACATCTAGATAATTTATATAGAGAATGAACAGAAAAGGGGCCATGATGCAACCCTGCCGAACACCTCTCCCAACTTTAAAATCCCTGGAAACACGGAGATCCTGAGCATATCTGACATTCGCCTTGGTGTCCCTATGCAGGTCCTCTAAGAAGTTGACAATATTGTCCTCCACCCCCATGACCCTCATGGACTGCCACAGCTTGGCCCGATTGACGCAGTCAAATGCGGAAGAAAGGTCCATGGAGGCCAGGTAGATCGTACTTGGGCAAGCAATCGTGTACTTCCTGAGGATCAGGTAAAGGTTAAGGCATTGGGCCACAGTTGACCACCCCGGGCAAAGCCCATATTGGATATTAGAAATGATCTTGTGTTCCTCTGTCCAGGAGGATAATCTCTCCAAAAACACCCCTCCCACTACCTTTACTACTGAGTCGAGAAGGGAGATCGGCCTATAGCAAAAAGTGCTATTGCGGTCCCCCTTCTTGAACAACGGCATAATGGTAGAAGTAGCCCAAGAATCCAGGCAACCGTCCCTGGCTGCAGTGTTCAGCACAGTCACAAGGATCGATACCCAAAAAGATGGATCCAATTTATAGAGTTCCCGTGGGATGCCATCTGGACCCGGTGCCTTGTTACAGGTCAGGCCGGCAATCACTGCCTTAACCTCTTTCTGCTCGAAGACCACTGCCACGGTGTTGATGTCCCTGTCTGTCTGCTCTGGGTAAACCATAGGGCCCTAGAACATGATTGAAAGTAGCACACCCATTCTTCCTCCATGTTATGGGAGCTTAAGTCACCACCTGTGTCTTTCTCAAACAGCGGTCTGTTGACGATACCCCAAAATGTTGAGCTGTTTCCTAGAGTGCTTGTGTCTAACAACTCCCTCCAGGCCACCTCATCAAGGCTCCCTTGTGTGTGGCCAAAGCCTGTTTATATTCAATACGAAGGACACGTATATACAATTGATTTCTAGGGGTAGCGTTAAGAGCTTCCTTTAACTTCTGTGCCGCCTGAGAGCAGAATGAGTCAAACCATCTTGGATTAGAGATGCCTACCCTGCTTGCTGGTGCACTTAGAAGTTCCCCTGCCTTGATGGTGATAATATTGAAAGCACTGAGAACATCCCTCAGTGAGGTACCTGGCAAGCCGCAAAGTGCACTTTCGACGGCACAAGAGACTTTTACCTCGCTGTAAAATGTATCTGGGGAAATCTGTGAATTTAGACGACGCCTACCATCCATAGGTCTTAATATGTCTGGTGTCGCCACCCTAGATTTTCTGGATAAAAGTGGACCACTCAGATGGACGCAAAGAGGGTTATGATCACTGTAGGCACTGCCCTAATGGTGAACCCCTGAAATAAAGACTGGAGGGAAAAAGAAAATAAGATGTAATCGATAAAAGATCCACTGCCTCTCCCTTTAAAGGAAGGAACAAGGGCTTTACTGTATGTGGCAGAGAGAGACATTAATGACAGTAGATCAAAGTAGTTGAGTATGTTATTCAAGTCTTCCCCCTCAGTAGAATGCTCAAAATGGAACCCCTGCAATCCATGGCATCCCAAGTCAGCCATGAATGTAAACTTAGAGTCACCACAGGGATGGATATTAAAGTCACCCGTCACCATTAGGGTATGTGATATAAAGCAGCAAGACTGCCTTAAATATAAGCCCAACTGGGTGATATTATATACCCCCAGGGTGCTTCACCTGGCATTATAGAAGTTAATCAGGCTCATTCTTGTGTTTCCCATCTTCAAGGCAATGGCTTAAAGGCCCGGACTTGGAGATGGGAGAATACGTTTTTGGCAATCCACTGCCATATAAATATATATATATTCACTGAAAAAACCATAGGTTTCACACCAGTTATAGTTAGGAATTAGCATTTAAAAAACCTATCAAATTCACTGAAAAAACCATAGGTTTCACACCAGTTATAGAAATGTTACTGACATAAAACCATTGAAATTCCCACGTTATAGTTAGTTGGACTCACTATAACTTGCGCGTGTAATGCACTGCTGATGACATCACATATTACATCACTCATGACATGGTCAGTGACCTCACTCATGACATCACTGATGACACCATCCAGTGAATGTGTGCCTTTCTGAAAAATAAATAAATATTTTTTATATATGTATATGTAAAGGTCAATGGAAGAATAAATGTTTAAATAAGTGTCTAAATGGATGTTTTTAAAAAAAAAAATGATTGGTTAACTAGCTTATTAAGTGTATCTTAGTGAATACATATATTAGCGAGTAATGTTTAAATATTTAAATATATGTATCAGTGTTTCACTTTGTGTATAAGTGGCTGCATGGGTTGGTGAGTAGCTACATGTGTGTGTATATGGGTTATTAGATGTTTTTTTTAGTATCTTTATAATTGTCTGTTTGATTTGGTGGGGGTGTTACTTAGCACATAGATGCATCAATGACTGACTCACTGTTTGTATGTGTTTTGAAGACAGCATATGTGTAGGATTGTAAGGGTGAATGAGTGTGTATATGTATGTGTTAGTAAGTGAATGACTGTCTCACTAGTGTCTTTATCAGTAACTACATATGTTTTAATCTAGTATATGTGAGTATTGGTGTATATAATTGAGTATATGTGAGAGTGAGAGATTGAAAGAGTTCTTGTTTAAATAAGAGAGTATGTATGTGTAAGTTTCCTTAGAAGTAAGGTGGTAGTGTGTGTATAGCTGTATATGGAAATAAATGGATGTTCAATAGTTTATTTGCATGTGTGAGTATGTGTGTGAGCAACTTTTGGAAGACTGTCGGTGTGTTAACGGATGTATAGGTGTCTCACTACATATGATGAGTGAGTATATGTATGAGTGACTATATAGAAGTGTTGGTGAGTGAGTGGATATGTATATAAATGGTGGAATTACTGAATTGGTTGTTGTATCTGGTATAGGTATGTCCACTTTTTTTTTAAATGTTATTTTTTATTTTTCAAAATGTGTTTCAAGGGTTACTTTACAGTGAAAGTAGGTCAGTCTCTCTGTCACAAGGATGGTGTCATCAGTGATGTCATGAGTGATGTCACTGACCATGTCATGAGTGATGTAATATGTGATGTCATCAGCAGTGCATTACACGCGCAAGTTATAGTGAGTCCAACTAACTATAACGTGGGAATTTCAATGGTTTTATGTCAGTAAAATTTCCAGGTAACTATAACTGGTGTGAAACCTATGGTTTTTTCAGTGAATTTGATAGGTATTTTAAATGCTAATTCCTAACTATAATTGGTGTGAAACCTATGGTTTTTTCAGTGAATTTCAAAGGTTTTTTAAATGGTAATTCCTTTCTATATCGAGTTTCTAACCTTTTTATTTTTTTTACAATTTGCTGTTTTGTGTAAGTATTTTTATTTTTTTTTTATATAATTTTTTTCTTTTTTATAAGGAAAATGATTATGCATTTCCGTAAAAGTTTGATGACGTCACTTCGGCGCGCAACGTAAGCGCCCTCGGAAGCGCCTACGTTCGCGCCGCGTAAACGCACCCGGAAGCGCCTACGTTCGCGCCACGTATGCGCCCCGGAAGCGCCTACGTTCGCGCCGCGTAAACGCACCCGGAAGCGCTCCGGAGCGCGCAGCGTAAGCGCGTCGAGTCATGTGACCTTAAAATAACACTTTTCATTGGTTGCTAACAGTTTTTTTTACAAAGAATGAAATCCCCACCCATTTCCTTCACTTCTTCTTTCACTTTTGTGACTGAAAGACCTGCCTTTTTGCTCCAGGATATTTCTTGGTTTTACAATGGCTGCCAGACAATCCAGCAGTGAGGATGACCCAGAATTCATTAATGAAGAGCCTCCTCAACGAAAAGTTAAGGAACATTTCATTTGGAAATTTTTTGAAATCCCACCTGGACAAAAAAAGGTGCATTTTTTTACGCCGCTGGTGCGATGGTGCTTTCCCCTTGTGAAAGGACGCATTACTGGAGTTGCGTCAATTTTGTGACTCACTCCAGCAATGCGTCACTTTTATGTTTACAGATATGTCAGAAATACTGACGTATCTGTAACTCCTTGCGACATGATTCGCCATACATTAAATAAGACACATCTGGAATGTCGTAAGGAGTGCGCACAGAAAAGTGACGCATCGCACCAGCGGTGTAAAAAAATGTGCCTCGTTGCGCTATATTTAAAAAGTGACACATCTAGGTACATGGGTCACTTTTTAAAACCCTGCGCCACATTATATCTGCGTCAGGTATAATGTATGCAGAGGGGGCGTTCCCCCGCAAAAAGCTTGGTAATAACGACGCAGTGAAATCTATGAGATTTCACTGCGTCACTTTTAGGATGCTGTTGCGTCAAAATCTTGCGCCTGCCTCACAGCAGGTGTAAGACTGACACAAGACCTTTCACATGGTGCTTTCCCCATGTGAAAGGACGCATTACTGGAGTTGCGTCACTTTTGTGACGCACTCCAGAAATGCGTCACTTTTATGTTTACAGATATGTCAGAAATACTGACGTATCTGTAACTCCTTGCGACATGATTCGTCATACATTAAATATGACACATCTGGAATGTCTTAAGGAGTGCGCACAGAAAAGTGACGCATCGCACCAGCGGTGTAAAAAAATGCGCCTCGTTGCGCTATATTTAAAAAGTGACGCATCTAGGTAGATGCGTCACTTTTTAAATATAGCGTAACAAGGCGCATTTTTTTACACCGCTGGTGCGTCACAAAAAGTGACGCACAGGCGGCGCAAAACTGGCAGCGCAAGGCCTTCATAAATATGGTCCTGGATTTTTCCCGTGCTTCGCTCCCCGGTGTGCTTCCCGGTGCGCGTACCGGGCGCTCCCCCCGCGCAAATCGAATTTTTTTTTTTTTTAAATGCCCCGCAGGACCCTATTTTAGCCCCCACATTAAACCTAGGGGGTCAGGAGGGGGTCTACCCTGCCCCCTTATGGTCAATTCCCCCCTTTGTTTTTGCCACCTCTTGTGTCTCGATTTTACCGAGACACAAGATGGCGGCCGCTCCAGACTGTTTAGAATGTTTACAGACACCCAAGAGCCAATCAGCTTTCTGCGCGCAAGTCGCGTGGCGCGCCCGGTGCGCTCCCCGGAGCGCGTACCGGGGCGCACCTATAGATATATATATATTTTTTAACCTAAATTACTCAAAATCCACTGGAGCACATATCTTGAGACATAGCAAAGGCACATCGGGCTACTAGTCCCTACAATTTTGCCAAGTTTGGTGTAAATCCATTCAGCCGTTCGAGCTAAAAGTGAAATCGACCGCCCTATGGAAATTAACATGGGGAAAACGCGTTTTGGGACCCCCCTTTTATCTCGGCCCCCGCTTGACAAATCCCACCCTACCTTTCAGGGAAAGACCGGAACTCGACGAGGCCATTTTGTGGAAATTTTCAGGCAGATTCGTCAACTGGTGCCAAAGTTATTCCAAATAGAATTTTGAGATTTAACATTGAAAAAAATCCTAACTATAACTACCTACTGGCGACCGCCAGTAGGTAATATATATATATATATATATATATATATATATATATATATATATATATATATATATGTGACCAAGAGCCCGTGAGCTCGAAACGCGTCGTTTGTTTATGCCCAAATAAACAACTTTCAAAAGTACTTGATGGTGTGGCTTGTCATCCTTGTCTGGATCGAGAGGACTCTGTGGATATATATATATATATATACATATAGTTAAACACAAATAGGGTCCTTCCTGAATCACTCCCGTAGTCAGGTGGCGCACGAAGTCGGCAGAGCCCCCACGCCGACGAATATTAACTCCAAAAGACAAGAAAAGATTCCAATGCGCACTCAGGGATAAGGAGTATTTCACCAGTTTATTCCAAACTTATCGCAAGTTTGGAATAAACTGGTGAAATACTCCTTATCCCTGAGTGCGCATTGGAATCTTTTCTTGTCTTTTGGAATATATATATATATATATATATATATTCACTGAAAAAACCATGGGTTATAGACCATATATAGTTAGGAATTAGCATTTACAAAACCTTATTTTACTCACACAAAACCATTGAAATTCCATATATAGTTAGTTGCACTAACTATATATCGCGCACCCGCAATCCACTGCTGATGATGTCACATATTACATCATTCATGACATGGTCAGTGACATCACTGATGACATCACTGATGACAACTCAAATGACATCACTGATGACATTATCCAATGACTGTATGTTTCTGTAAAGTTAAAATATGTCTTACATATTGAAGAATGAGTGGATGTATAAGTGTCTGGATGAAGGATTTAGTAGGTGCATGACTGACTGTATGAGAGAGTGATTAAATGTGTCTCACTGAGTGCATGGGTTAGTGATTAAACTGTCTTAATTTGTGCATCATTATGTCTGTTGTTCTGTAAACTGCTGAATGTGTTAATCAGTAGCTATATGAGTAACTATATGGGTTATTCATTGGTTGCCCAAGTATTTGTATGGGAGACTGAGTATGTGTGTGAGTGGCTGGGAGGTGTATGAATCTGTGCATAGATGTGTGAGCAGTTGATTCACTAGATGTATGGGTTCAAAAGTGCATGTGGAAACAGCTGCATGGGCAGTTGACTGTGTGCATGAGTGTATTGGTGAGTGAATGGATATCTCAGTGCTACATGTCAAAGTAAGTACATATGTAAAACACAGTACATGTGAGAGTTGACATATATAAATAACTGTGCATAAGAGCCAGTGAATGTGTGAGTGGCTGTATGGATCATTGTGAACTTGTATCAGGGATTGTATAGGAGAGTAAATTTGTGTTAGAATATGTTTGAATTAGTAAGGTGTGTATAACTGTATAGTTGAGGAAATGGAGGTGTGATTGATTCTTTGCATGACTGACTAGATGTATGAGTAACTCCATGGATGAGTGACAATCTGTGAGTGTCTGTTTACACTGATTGTATCTAAGGTTATATTAGAGTCTGAAGAGGTTCATCGTATTATCACATGAATGATATTATCAGTGATGTTGTCAGTGATGTCATTTGAGTTGTCATCAGTGATGTCATCAGTGATGTCACTGACCATGTCATGAATGATGTAATATGTGACATCATCAGCAGTGGATTGCGGGTGCGCGATATATAGTTAGTGCAACTAACTATATATGGAATTTCAATGGTTTTGTGTGAGTAAAATAAGGTTTTGTAAATGCTAATTCCTAACTATATATGGTCTATAACCCATGGTTTTTTCAGTGAATTTTCAAGGTTTTGTAAATGCTAATTCCTAACTATATATGGTCTATAACCTATGGTTTTTTCAGTGAATTTCAATGGTTTTTTAATAGCAAATATCAAAAGCTGTAAAATGTCAAGTACGCGGTAGGTAAAAACATTTTCGTGTCTATGCACGCTGATGTGCTTTGAACGCTGCCCCCCCCCCCTCTTTTCTTTTAGGAGTATTCTCTCTTTGCAGATAGTGAAGGGTAGGTAACGCAGGCCTTTGCCCCCGTTGTAATCCGTCGTGCCTGCTTCCCTCTCCATTTGATTGATTGTTATCCAAGCATTTACTGTTTTGGAATTGGTTCTCTTTGGTTCATTCTCTATTTACAAACAAGCACAGAGTCGCAATACTCTGTTTAGTCTTTGCAGATAGTGAAAAATCGTTAGAAAAAACAAAAGGAATCAAGCAAAATCAGTAGGCCACTAATGGGATCTCTTTTTGACCTCGCTAAAATAGAAACATTAGGAACAACCCCTCATGAGAAATATGAAACTAGTGAGAGGAACTGAGCTCGACGCCATGATGGCTGCAAGACAGCTCGGCTCCGCCGCCCACCCCGCCCAAAACAACGACAAACCCTATGCAAATATTATAAATATATACAACACACCAGCAAAGTAACAGGGTAAAACGTTTTATTAAATAACTATTTACATGGCAGCCTGCTGCAACATCGATCCAAATGCATGCCGCTGTTCCCGGGATTTCTCCCCGACTACTCTGCGGCCTACGAGATGGAGAGGCCGGGGCGTTGACTAGGCGAGGTCTCCGGCCGCAACCACAGCACCAGCGATCGCTGCTGACGGAGGGGAGCCTTGCCGGTGACAGCCACTGATCTGAAGAACCGCTGCCTGCGGTGCCTCCCTGAGCCGCTTGACGGAGGCCCCCGAGGGGAGGTGTGCTGGCGAGGACTCGGAGGGGGCGCTTGACTCCTGCCCCCTCCCCAAGTCTTGTTGCCCTGGTGTGGCCTGAGATCGCCCCCGACATAGGCGGTCGGCTCCTGGGGTCAGGCGGAACTTGTTGCCTTTTGGTGACTCTTCCATTCTGGACATTGTCCCACTATCCGTTTGACCTAAAGACACGTCCTGCGGTGCCCTGGTCCAACCATCACATATACCTGCACCAGGAAACGGCGTGGGGTGCACTGGAAGGGAGAGGCGGCGCGAATGAGCCTCCCCCACCTCCCCAGGTGGAGGTTTCTCAGCTACACCCCAGCGCTTCACTCGACCACCTGAGTTGCGCCCGCTCCTGCGGCACAGGGCCTCGCTCGGCCAGCTGAATTGCGCCTGCTCTTGTTATTACAGCGTCTCACCCGCCATCCGGATGAATTGCACCCACTCTTGCGGTACAGCGACAGGCGGCTGCCACGGAGCTCAGGAAATGGCGGTCGGCTCCACAAACTTGGGCCTGGCCTGCAAGGATGGCTCTGGGCAACCCTGGAACTCGGACGCTTGACTGCTAGGGCATGGGCCCCATTCCCAAAAGCGTCCCCTCAGCCTTGAAGATTCTACAAGAGTCACCGGGGCCCCCGACTCCCGCAGACTTCCGGTGGGGAGCGACTGCCATTATTGCTCGCGGAATGGCCACGACGTAGCCACGGAATGCTCTCATGCTGACGCCAGCTTCAGTCTGAAACATCCAGAAACACTGTAGACTACCAATTCGATCAGTTCCGGTGGAGCCCCAACGTGACCTGGTAGAGAAGAACTTGCCCTCCACTCTTTGACTGATGGTTCTTGTTGCCTGTCCCTTCTGTCATATGACGCGCCGCGTTAGCGCACCCGGAAGTGCTCCGGTGCGCGAGGCGCGAAGCGCAGCTTCCCGGAAGCGATCCGCGGCGCGGCGCGGAACGGAGCGCGTAACGTAAGCATAACAGGTCATGTGACTTGTTAATAAAACTTTTCATTGGTTCATTTCACTTTTGGGTTCCTAATGATGTAAGACTAGGTCATGTGACCTAAAAATAACACTTTTCATTGGTTGAGAACTATTTTTTGTCCTAAATGATGAAAACCCCTCCTTGTTTCCTCACTCTGACTTTCATCTTTGTGAGAGGAAGACCTTTTTTCATCACTTAGCAATAGCAAGTGTTGTAGCTTCAGCTGGTGCATCCCCACCACCACCACCACCTCCAAGGAAGAGAGTACCACCTCCTCAGGTGGTGGTTGAGCAAGAGGTGCCCCCCCCCACACCTTCTTGTTGCCTGATTCAGCCAGCTCAATCGATCGAGCATGAGACTCTGTTGTGATCTGAAGAACCGCTGCCTGCGGTGCCTCACTGAGCCGCTTGACGGAGGCCCCCGAGGGGCGGTGTGGTGGCGCGGACTGGGAGGGGGCGCTTGGCTCCTGCCCCCTCCCCAAGTCTCGCTCGGCCAGCTGAGTTGCGACCACTCTTACAGCCTACGACATGGAGAGGCCGGGGCGTTGACTAGGCGGGGCCTCCGGCCGCAACCACAGCGCCAACGATTGCTGCTGACGGAGGGAAGCCTTGCCGGTGAGAGCCACTGATCTGAAGAACGGCTGCCTGCAGTGCCTCCCTGAACCGCTTGACGGAGGCCCCCCAGGGGCGGTGTGGTGGCGCGGACTGGGAGGGGGCGCTTAGCTCCTGCCCCCTCCCCAAGTCTATCTCGGCCAGCTGAGTTGCGTCTGCTCTTGCTATTACAGCGTCTCACCCGCCATCCGGCTAAATTTCACCCACTCTTGCGATACAGCGACTCTTCCATTCTGGACCTTGTCCCACAATCCGTTTGACCTGAAGACACGTCCTGCGGTGCCCTCGCAATGCGGCCTGGTCTCTGAATGTGTGCAGGGGGACGGTATTTCTCGCTCGGCCAGCAGAGTTGCGCCCACTCTTGCGGCCTACGACATGGAGAGGCCGGGGCGTTGACTAGGCGGGGCCTCCGGCCGCAACCACAGCGCCAACGATCGCTGCTAACGGAGGGGAGCCTTGCCGGTGAGAGCCACTGATCTCAAGAACGGCTGCCTGCGGTGCCTCCCTGAACCGCTTGACGGAGGCCCCCCAGGGGCGGTGTGGTGGCGCGGACTGGGAGGGGGCGCTTAGCTCCTGCCCCCTCCCCACGTCTCTCTCGGCCAGCTGAGTTGCGCCTGCTCTTGCTATTACAGCGTCTCACCCGCCATCCGGCTAAATTTCACCCACTCTTGCGATACAGCGACTCTTCCATTCTGGACCTTGTCCCACAATCCGTTTGACCTGAAGACACGTCCTGCGGTGCCCTCGCAATGCGGCCTGGTCCCTGAATGTGTGCAGGGGGACGGTATTTCTCGCTCGGCCAGCAGAGTTGCGCCCACTCTTGCGGCCTACGACATGGAGAGGCCGGGGCGTTGACTAGGCGGGGCCTCCGGCCGCAACCACATCGCCAACGATCGCTGCTAACGGAGGGGAGCCTTGCCGGTGAGAGCCACTGATCTGAAGAACAGCTGCCTGCGGTGCCTCCCTGAACCGCTTGACGGAGGCCCCCGAGGGGCGGTGTGGTAGCGCGGACTGGGAGGGGGCGCTTGGCTCCTGCCCCCTCCCCAAGTCTTGTTGCCCTGGTGTGGCCTGAGATCGCCCCCGACATAGGCGGCCGGCTCCCGGGGTCCGGCAGAACTTTTTGCCTTTTGGTGACTCTTCCATTCTGGACCTTGTCCCACAATCCGTTTGATCTGAAGACACGTCCTGCGGCCTGGTCCCTGAATGTGTGCAAGGGGACGGTATTGATTGGATCAAGATGGGGGCTTCACACAAAGCTGACTCAAGTGTTGCTGCTGATGCTATGCAGACAAAAACTGGTTTTCAGTTTGTACATTCTTCAGGATTTTTCCATCCAAGGCTGGTTGAGAGTTTGTAGAACGATGGCTTCAGATTTTCAACATACTACTCTTCAACATTCTTCATAAATGTAATTCTGGTCCTGCCGCTACTTATTGGAGACATTAAACTATACTCTGGACCTGCCTGGCCTCGACCAAAATGGCGCCAGTATGGGAGCGACTTGCAACTCCTTATGACGTTCTAGTTACTTAGCCGTGACGTTATGGGGGATGTATGCGGTCTTTGTGCACATGGCGGGCGGGGAAGGGTACTGACTGGGAATACGGACAACCCTATTGATGTCGATTTTTCAATATTGATTATTGTATTAATAAAGCTTCGAAGTAATGTAACCCATGATACTCGCCCATGGTGTGCGTATGGACGATTTTATTGTAACTGATCCTGTTATACTTTCAATTAAAAAATCAACCTTCACTGATCCTACAACCGTTTATCACGTTTAGTTTTTTCATTATTGATTATTGTATTAATAAAGCTTCGAAGTAATGTTACCCATGATACTCGCCCATGGTGTGCGTATGGACGATTTTATTGTAACTGATCCTGTTATACTTTCAATTAAAAAATCAACCTTCACTGATCCTGCAACCGTTTGTCACGTTTAGTTTTTTCAATTAAATGGCTCGCTTGTTACATACTCCTATACCCCTGGCTTTTGAAAGACACCATCTTGTAGAATAAAGGGCTGCGTCAAGGGTGGTATTGCCCAGAATGTCTTGCTTTCTAGTGCTCGTAATAATGAAGCCAGAACTGCCGAAAGGGATTCTGGTCCTGCCGCTACTTATTGGAGACATTAAACTATACTCTGGACCTGCCTGGCCTCGACCAAAATGGCGCCAGTATGGGAGCGACTTGCATCTCCTTATGACGTTCTAGTTACTTAGCCTTGACGTTATGGGGTATGTATGCGGTCTTTGTGCACATGGCGGGCGGGGAAGGGTACTGACTGGGAATACGGACAACCCTATTGATGTCGATTTTTCATTATTGATTATTGTATTAATAAAGCTTCGAAATAATGTTACCCATGATACTCGCCCATGGTGTGCGTATGGACGATTTTATTGTAACTGATCCTGTTATACTTTCAATTATAAAATCAACCTTCACTGATCCTGCAACCGTTTGTCACGTTTAGTTTTTTCAATTAAATGGCTCGCTTGTTACATACTCCTATACCCCTGGCTTTTGACCCTTTCCTACGCGCGGTCTGTACTACCGCCCTCGGGCGATCTATGTAATGAACAGACTACCATTGCCGAAACACAAGGGAATGCATCTCAGAGAGATAAGTCAAGTACGTGATAGATAAAAACATTTTCGTGTTTATGCACGCTGATGTGCTTTGAACGATGCCCCCCCCTCCCCCCTCCTCATCATTTAGATTACCACCGCCCATTGCACAAAAGCATACCGGGCGCTCCCCACGCAAAAAAAAACGATTTTTTTTGCCTTTTAAAGCCTCCACATCAAACCTAGGGGGTCAGGGAGGATCTACTATGCCCCCTTATGGTCATTTCCCCCTTCGTTTTGGCCTCCTCTTGTCTCTCGATCCTACCGAGAGACAAGATGGCGGCCGCTCCGGACTGTTTAGAATGTTGACAGACACCGGAGAGCCAATCAGCTTCGCTTCGCGAAGTTCCGTTACGCGTCAAGTACGCGAACCGGAGCGCTACCCGGAGCGCTGTCACAGATATATATATTTTTTTGAACGTTAATTTATCAAAATCCACTGGAGCACATATATTGAGACCTAGCAAAGGCACATCGGGCTAACAGTCCCTACAATTTTGCCAAGTTTCATGCAAATCCATTCAGCCGTTCGAGCTAAAAGTGAGGCCAACCGCCCTATGGAAATTAACATGGGAAAAACGTGTTTTGGGACCCCCCTTTTTTCTCGGCCCCCCCTTGACGAACCCCCCCCCCAAATTTTCAGGGGCTGCTCAGAAACAAAATGTGCCATTTTCCTGAAAATTTCAGCCAATTCCGTCCACAAACGCCAAAGTTATTAGACATAGAATTTTCAAAAATCCCATAGAGAAAAAATCCTAACTATATATACCTACTGGCGACCGCCAGTAGGTAATATATATATATATATATATATATTCACTGAAAAAACCATAGGTTTCACACCAGTTATAGTTAGGAATTAGCATTTAAAAAACCTATTAAATTCACTGACAAAACCAGTTATAGTTAGCTGGAAATTTTACTGACATAAAACCAATGAAATTCCACGTTATAGTTAGTTGGACTCACTATAACTTGCGCGTGCAATGCACTGCTGATGACGTCACATATTACATCACTCATGACATGGTCAGTGACATCACTCATGACATCACTGATGACACCATCCAGTGAATATGTGTCTTTCTGAAAAATAAATATTAGTGAGTAATGTTTAAATATTTAAATATATATATTATTGTTTCACTTTGTGTATAAGTGGCTACATGTGTTGGTAAGTAGCTACATGCGTATGTATATGGGTTATTAGATGTTTCTCTTAGTATCAGTATGAGTGTCTATATGGTTTGGTGGGGGTATTACTTAGCACATAGATGCATGAGTGACTGACTCGCTGTTTGTATGTGTTTTGAAGACAGCATATGTGCAGGACTGTATGGATGGATGAGTGTGTATATGTGTTTGTTAGTGAGTGAATGACTGTCTCACTAGTGTCTTTATCAGTAACTACATATGTTTTAATCTAGTATATGTGAATATTGATGTATATAAGTGAGTATATGTGAGAGTAAGAGATTGTAAGAGTTCCTGTTTAAATAAGTATGTGTTTCTATAAGTGATTGTTTAAGAGAATAAATATGTGTAATTTTCAATACAAGTAAGGTGGAAGTGTGTGTATAACTCTATATTCAAATAAATGGATGTTCAATAGTTTATTTGCACGTGTGAGTATGTGTGTGAGTAACTTTTGGATGACTGTCGGTGTGTAACAGGATGTATAGGTGTATCACTTCATATGATAAGTGAGTATATGTATGAGTGACTATATAGAACTGTTGATGAATGACTGGATGTGCATATAGATGGTGGAATTACTGAATTGCTTGTTGTAACTGATATGGGTATCTCCATTTTTTTTTAAATTTCAGTTTCTATTTTTGAATATGTGTTTCAAGGGTTACATTACAGTGAAAGGAGGTCTGTCACTATGTCACAAGGATGGTGTCATCAGTGATGTCATGAGTGATGTCACTGACCATGTCATGAGTGATGTAATATGTGACGTCATCAGCAGTGCATTGCACGCGCAAGTTATAGTGAGTCCAACTAACTATAACGTGGAATTTCATTGGTTTTATGTCAGTAAAATTTCCAGCTAACTATAACTGGTTTTGTCAGTGAATTTAATAGGTTTTTTAAATGCTAATTCCTAACTATAACTGGTGTGAAACCTATGGTTTTTTCAGTGAATTTCAAAGGTTTTTTAAATGCTAATTCCTAACTATAACTGGTGTGAAACCTGTGGTTTTTTCAGTGAATTTCAAAGGTTTTTTTATGCTAATTCCTAACTATATAAGACCTGAAAGCCCACCAGGAATCTCCAGTATGCGCCAGGGGACTGCATTGCAGAGAGGTGTAATGAAGCCACAACCCTTTTTACACCTCTCTGCAACGCAGCCCCCGTGCATGTTTGAAGAGGGGAAACTAATTCCCCTTGCATACTGGGGGCCCCTGGGGGCCTATTAGCCCACCTGGAACCTCCAGTATGCGCCTTGGGCTGCATTGCAGAGGTGTAATGAGACTATGCCCCTTGTTACACCTCTCTGCAACGCAGCCCACTGCCGCGTTTGCAGAGGGGGAACTAATTCCCCTTGCATACTGGGGGTCCCTGGGGTCAACTAGTCCACCAGGAGCCTCCAGTATGCACGAGGGAGCTGCATTGCAGAGAAGTGTAATGAGGCCACACCCTTGTTACACCTCTCTGCAATGCAGGCCACTGGCGCCTTTGCAGAGGGGGGACTAATTCCCCTTGCATACTGGGGGTCCCTGGATCATATCTGCCCAAACACCGATATTCCGAACGATTGTAAATGACTTTTCTTGAGAAACATTTGGATTTGGATTATCATGTCCTATACTTTGGAATTTTTGAAAGACTGACTTTGAGGATGCTATAAATTACTCAAGTCTGCCCGAATTGTGTGGGTAAAATTGATACCTAGTCACTTTGAATAGGAATATACTTATGTCTCGTCTAACATTTGGAAGAAATATCTAGTTATATGACAACGGGATACCGACATAACTTGAAGGAAATAAGAACGCCCTGAAGAAGTTCTGTTGTACAGAACGAAACGTTTCGGCTGGCTGTGGTACATAAACTTAAGGAAAATAAAAGCATTTGAATATACACCAAGATTCAGCGCTTCAATAAGTACTCTAAGTGATATGATTTGATTGGACTCATTGTGAAAGTGGTGCTGTGCCAAACTTTGGAATATTCTCCACTACTCTCTACTACTTACTCTCTCCCACTCTCTACTACTCACTCTCTACTGCTCTCTACTACTCACTCTACTACTTACTCTCTACTACTCTCTACTACTCAGTCTCTACTACTCACTCTCTACTACTCTCTACTACTCACTCTACTATTCACTCTACTACTCTCTACTACTCACTCTGCTACTCTCTCTACTGCTCTCTACTACTCTCTACTACTCACTCTCTACTCTCTATTACTCACTCTCTACTCTCTACCTCTCTACCTCTCTACCTCTACACCTCTACCTCTCTACCTCTCTCTACACGCACACATATAGACATATATGCATATATATATGTGCATATGCATTTATATATATGTATGTGTATATATAAAAAAAACAACTAAACATTTTTTTTTCTAATCAGCTACTTTTAAAACTGTCATTCTTTTTCCCCATGGTACACTCCCCGGTACGCTTACCGGTGCGCGTACCGGGCGCTCACCCCGCGAAAATCAAAAATTTTTTTTATTTTTTTTTTGCCCCGTGGGGCCCTTTTATGGCCCCCACATCAAACCTAGGGGGTCAAGGGGGGTCTACTCTGCCCCCTTATGGTCATTTCCCCCTTTGTTTTGGCCACCTCTTGTGTCTCGATCCTACCGAGACACAAGATGGCGGCCGCTCCGGACTGTTTAGAATGTTTACAGACCCCCCAGAGCCAATCAGCTTTCTCCGCGCAAGTCGCGGTAAGCGCCCGGTGCGCGTACCGGTGCGCGTACCGGAGCGCGGCTATAGATATATATATTTTTTTGAACCTTAATTACTCAAAATCCACTGGAGCACATATCTTGAGACATAGCAAAGGCACATCGGGCTACCAGTCCCTACAATTTTGCCAAGTTTGGTGGAAATCCATTCAGCCGTTCGGGCTAAAAGTGAAATCGACCGCCCTATGGAAATTAACATGGGGAAAACGCGTTTTGGGACCCCCCTTTTATCTCGGCCCCCGCTTGATGAATCCCCCCCAAACTTTCAGGGAAGGACCGGACCGCCATGAGACCATTTTCCTGAAAATTTCAGGCAGATTCGTCAACCGGCGCCAAAGTTATTCAAAATAGAATGTTGAGATTTAACATTGAAAATTATCCTAACTATAACTACCTACTGGCGACCGCCAGTAGGTAATATATATATATATATATATATATATATAGATATATAGCCAGACTGCACTTGGCTCTGCCAAAGGCCGACGGGACGGCTGGAATAAAAAAACTTTGAATCCTTCCACAAACACGTTAGAAGTTTACCAACCATGTCCCCTAGCGAAAAATTACAGAAAATTGCCTGACAAACTGCTGCCATATGGGATCCTGAAACTTATCTGCCAAGCCTGCGATATTCCATGAGAGAACATTATTGTCAAAATTGTGGGGGCTGCCTCAAACTGAGCTGGTGGAGGGGGAGCCTTCTGTTGGGTCTTTATCTCAGCTACAGGGTCTGGAGAAATATACAGTCAATCCCACTCTTCCAATCTTGACAGTGTAGAGAATCTATTAAACAATGATTGGGGGGGAGGCAGAGTGTAACCCAGTAAACTGATTCAGGCTATGTGCTACTTGTGGATACCATTTACCGTTTGCCACAAAAGGCGTTTGTATCCACCTATCCTGAGGAATATCCATGACGGGAGTCCCTGGGATGTACCTTTGTGTAACAGCTCTATAGAAAAAACCTAAGGGTAGTGCCTGTATTTCGGACCCATGATTTAAAGGGCCAACATAAGAGACCCTGGACAGAATACTTTCTGCCAGGGATGGCCTGTCGAAGTTCACAATAACACAATCACTCCCTCCAGGTTTCCGCGAGCTGCCTATCCAGCCAACTCGACGCACCATGATGATGTTTTGTTCCGCCCTTAAACCCACTGTAGTGTTATTTGAAAGCCAAATGGAGTACCATGTTTTTAAGCTGGCTAAAGTCCTCATCTGTACCCCGGGGGAGCGGTGGCACATTCCCCAGGATCACTACATAGGGAGTAGATTCCGGTGGGAGATGGATGACTGGTAGGCGCTGAGGTTTTTCCACTAGCTCCCCCTGTGGGCCTGCTGTCCGACCACCAGGAGGTTGAGGATACTGCATTGGCTGATAAGCCGGCAGAGCCCTGCTGTATGCCTGGCTTTCCCTAGGGCCATCTACCTCCCACCGGGCTACATGTGACGTTAAACCCTGGGAATGTAGCTGTTCTCTATTGATGATCTTTGGAAGTGGACCTGGATAGTTCCATTACTGGTTCCCGGATTATCATTAAGCACACTTGGATTCATGGGTTCGTCAGACCAGTTGCACCCTACTAGACATTTCTTGATCACGGTTAGTCTCTCAAGAATGGTACCCAACTTAATGTCCAGTAAACTGGTCATTATAGCTTTGAAGACTTCTGTTACCGATGAGTCTATATTTGTGGCTATCGGCTCAGATGCCGTAGGCTTAGTAGCTGCTATAAGAGCTGGAGTGGGTTTGAGTTTCTTGGCTTTACCCCTGTGCCCTGGAGTTTCCTTTTTGTGCCCCCACCAGGCTTAAGGGCCCCTTTAGCGGGGATTTGGAGGGTCTCACTACAAGTTTCAGCATGTATATCTGTATGTTTATGTATAAGGTTGCCATCCTTCCCTGATATAAAATGGGGAACGCTACTCTCCCTGTTTTCTATTATAATTATCGGAGAAAGAGGCCTCTGCGGGGCCGGGGGGAGGCTTCTTGCTCAGAAAGTGATCCAGCGTTCGTGTGAGAGCCATTATGCAACCCTAAACCGGTAGATAAACTCAGACTCTCAGTGATAGCCTCAACCAAAGATAGTGTAGGACCAACTGTAGGGTCAACTAAAGCTGGATACAGACTGTTAGAGGGCGACCTAGCTGCCGCCATCAGCAGAAAGGAATCCATGGACGTAACAGTGGCATTGGAACTAACCTTTGCCTTTACCCCTGCTGGGCCTCCTGCTGGACCTGTCTGTAGTCTGTATCTTTTGCCTCCCCATAAGCCTTCCCATAAACTAAATTGGCAACAATACGATAGCACAACTGAATAAATACAAATAAATACAAATGGAAAGACAGTTATGTCCCAATGTATAACCCTGTAAGTGGGGATACTCGTGATAGTTGTCCAGTGAAGACCGCAAAATCTCCCTGGTGGCTCCTGCACTGTGGGAGGTTGGAGGCGGGAGTGACCTTTATGCACCGGGTGGCAATTGTAGCGTGGCTCTTGCCGCAGTGCCCCCTGGTCCTTGGACCTTGCTCCACTGGTTCTTGCAGTCTGACTCATGAGAGCCAAGCCAATAACAAAGTGCGTGTTTATATCTCGCCAGAATTTAGTGCGCACTAGGGACCTGCAGCAACCCACACAAGCAACACCAATATGTATAACCCCCCAGGGGTTGATCGGGGGTCGATCGAGTTACAGCCACTGTTGTTTCCCCATTAATTACTCGGTTGCATCCAACTGCAGTGTGTATGAACGGCACCTCAAGTCTCCATGCAGCTTGGGAAGGCTTCCAAAATTATATGAGTTCATCAAAAGTCTTAACAATAATGTTGTTAATTTGGAATTCAGTGGTGAGGTCAACCCTAATTCAGTGAATTTCTTAGATCTCAAAATAAGTGTAATTGATAATAAACCAAATGTATCACTGTACCGAAAACCAACAGCTGGTAATTTAGTATTACATGCGGCAAGCAATAATCCACCAAGGCTGGTTAGAAGTATCCCCTATGGGACATTCTTAAGATTGAAACATAACAGCACACAGAATTCGGATTTCGAAGTAGCCGTACAAGCCAGGCTACATAGATTTGTCACCAGGGGCTATAATAGGGATTTCTAATAGGATGAATAATATATCAAGAGAAACCCTTCTCAAGGATGAGAAAAAGTATAAAATCAAGAAAGGAGAGAATAAGTTCAGGATGATAACAACTTTCTCAAATGAAGCGAATGATTTAAGAAAAATTATGAAAAAGAACTGGCATATCTTAAAACTGCAACGTGATAGGCCCAGATATATCATATGTGCCGATGATAACATATAGAAAAGCAAGATCGCTAAGGGACAATCTAGTACAAAGTCATAGCCACCAGACCTAGCACAGGGGGTACCCTAAGAGAGCTTAGAGGTTTTTATTCTTGCGGTAAGTGCAAGGCCTGTGCAGGTAGTAAAATAACACTGACATAAGTAACAGTACTCAAAATGCCCAGAACCATAAAGAAGTTCATCACATGCAATACCACATATGTAGTTTACTACCTGGTTTGTCCTTGCGGACTGAGATATATAGGAAGCACCACCAATCCCATCAAGATGCGGGTGCTAGAACACATGAGGGCGATTGCCAAAAGAGATGCTACCTACCCGGTAGCAAGGCATTATTCAGAGAAACATGGTAGTGACAGAGAGCTGTTACGGTATTATGGGCTAGACACGATTCCAACCAGCATAAGAGGTGGGGATAGGATCAGGAAGCTACGCAGACTTAAATCCAGATATATTATCGATCTGGAGACTAAGACCCCGAAGGGGATGAATATAGGAGAAGAGCTAGCAATACATATGGGAGATTAATTTGTATTGTTGGGAGCTATTTACAAGGAAATAGAGTATTATGAATTATCTAGTTCTGTGTATAATCCGTAACATGCAATATAAATTGAAGATTCTAATGTTTTATTGGTCACTTATGCATTAATTAAGCAATTGTAGGATGAGTTAGGCCGATACACGACAAGATTTTATTCACATGTGCACCATATTTGAGATCTGAAGTTGGAATATAAACAACTGATTGTGAATGCCAATACACGGCATAATAACTCTTGTTGTGAGCGTAATCCTGTTTATATAATCAAATGTCTATATTTCATTTTCTCGATATGAGTAATGGAATCACTGCAATGCATTGGATTTCTTATGCATTAAGACTTTTGGACTGAGCTACACTAGACATGTTTCAATATGGCGCCTGTGAAAAATGCTGTATGGTCCTACGTTGATTTCTGTTTTTTTTTTTTGCATCATGTGACTTGTTGTGGATGTTTTTTAATGTCATCCTTGGCGCAAAAACATGGCAACATTAGACAAAGGCAGAAGCCAAAATGAGTCATGTTAACTGCTGACAGTATAAATTAAATATTCGAAAAGAAGTATAGTTACATATATCTAGTGAAAACTAATATTAAACTAATTTGAGTTCATATTATAATTTCAGATTTTTGAAAATAATGTAATAATTCAACATATATATATATATATATATATTACCTACTGGCGGTAGCCAGTAGGTATATATAGTTAGGACCCAGTTACCGTAGGAAATTCCGAACATTCTATTGTTAATAACTTTGGTGCCGATTGAGGGATCTGCCTGTAGTCTTCTTTAAATGTGCCTCGCTGCGCTCCGCTCCTTCCCTGAAAGTTTCGGGGGGATTCGTCAAGCGGGAGCCGAGAAAAAAGAGGGGGGTCCCAAAACGTGTTTTCCCCATGTTAATTTCCGTAGGGACATTCTGACAAGGCTACAGCTCGAACGGCTGAACGGAATTATACCAGATTTGGCAAAATGGTAGGGACTGGTATGCAGCAGTGCCTTTTGTATGTTTGGTGTAAATCCCTCCAGTAGTTCTTGAGAAAATTGAATTTGAAATTTTTCAAATGGCATTTTCTATGGGACCTTTAGACACGGCTACAGCCCGAACGGCTGAACGGAATTACACCAAACTTGGCAAAATGGTAGGGACAGGTATGCAGTAGTTCCTTTTCTATATTTGATGAAAATCCCTCCTGTAGTTGTTGAGAAAATGAATTTGAGCAAATTATATATCTATATGCGCTCAACATTCTATTGGGAATAACTTTGGCGCTGATTGAGAAATCTGTGTGTAATTTTCCAGAATTTTGGCCAGCTCCGCTCCGCTCCTTCCCTGAAAGTTTTGGGGGGATTCGTCAAGCGGGGGCCGAAAGGGGGGTCCCAAAACATGTTTCCCCCATGTTAATTTCCATAGGGACCTTTAGACACGGCTACAGCCCGAAGGGCTGAATGGAATTACACTAAACTTGGCAAAATAGTAGGGCCAGGTATGCAAATGTGCCTTTGCTATGTTTGGTAAAAATCCCTCCAGTAGTTCTTGAGAAAATTGAATTTGAAATGTTTCAAATGGCATTTTCTATGGGACCTTTAGACACGGCTACAACCCGAACGGCTGAACGGAATTACACCAAACTTGGCAAAATGGTAGGGACAGGTATGCAGTAGTGCCTTTTCTATATTTGGTGAAAATCCCTCCAGTAGTTGTTGAGAAAATTGAATTTGATCAAATTATATATCTATATGCGCTCACCGTACGCGCACCGTACGCGTACGGTACGCGTACGGTACGCGTACGTGCGCGTACCCTTACGTGCGCGAGCGAGTTTCTGATTGTCTGGCAGTCGACTGTCAACATTCCAAACTGTCCAAACCAGGAAGTGTTGGCCACCATCTTGTTTTTCAGGAGAACTGAGGCACAAGAGAGCCCAAAACAAGAGTGGAAAACACAAAAAGGGGGCAGGGTAGAGACCCCCCAACCCTCTAGCCCTTTTCAGGGGGTCCCAAAAGGACCCCCAAGGGCACGTGCACTGTACGCGTAGGGTACGCGTACCGTGCGTATGCCCTGAGAAGGGCTAGGGAGTCAGGGGGTCTCAACCTTGCCCCCTTTTCGCGTTTTCCACTCTTGTTTTGTGCTCTCTTGTGCCTCACTTCTCCTGAGAAACAAGATGGCTGCTCAGGTGGTCCCAGAAGGATAATAACATATATAAACGTTATCCGCTAATAGAATTAGCATTTACAAAACCTTTGAAATTTATTGAAAAAAAATATAGGTTTCACACCTGAGATAGTTAGGAATTAGCATTTAAAAAACCTTGCAATTTCACTGAAAAAACCATAGGTTTCAAGCCTTATATAGTTATGAATTATGATTTAAAAAACCTTGCAAATTCACTTAAAAAAACATAGGTTTCAGGACATATATAGTTAGGAATTAGCATTTAAAAAACCTTGCAAATTCACTTAAAAAACCATAGGTTTCAGGCCTTATATAGTTAGGAATTAGCATTTAAAAAACCTTGCAAATTACACAATACAGTCAGTCACGCACCTACTAAATCCTTCATCCAGACACTTATACATCCACTCATTCTTCAATATGTAAAACATATTTAAACTTTACAGAAACACAGTCACTGGATGATGTCATCAGTGATGTGATCAGTGATGTCAAATGAGATGTCATCAGTGATGTCATCAGTGATGTCACTGACCATGTCATGAATGATGTAATATGTGACATCATCAGCAGTGGATTGCGGGTGCGCGAAATATAGTTAGTACAACTAACTATATAGGAGCAATTTCAATGTTTTTTTAAATGCTAATTCCTAACTATATAAGGCCTGAAACCTATGGTTTTTTAACTGAATATATATATATATATATATATATATATATATATATATATATATATATATATATATACATATATATATGCTGCAAGGCTCGTCCTGCTTCACAAATTTATTCACTGAAAAAACCATAGGTTTCACACCAGTTATAGTTAGGAATTAGCATTTAAAAAACCTATTAAATTCACTGAAAAAACCATAGGTTTCACATCAGTTATAGTTAGCTGGAAATTTTACTGACATAAAACCATTGAAATTCCCACGTTATAGTTAGTTGGACTCACTATAACTTGCGCGCCTGCAATGCACTGCTGATGACGTCACATATTACATCACTCATGACATGGTCAGTGACATCACTCATGACATCACTGATGACACCATCCAGTGAATGTGTGTCTTTCTAAAAAATAAATATGTTTTATATATGTATTTGTAAAGGTCGATGGAAGAATAAATGTTTAAATAAGTGTGTAAATGGATGTTTTTTTAATAAAATATTGATTGGTTAAGTGTATCTTAGTAAATACATATATTAGCGAGTAATTTTTAAATGTTTAAATATATGTATCAGTGTTTCAGTGTTTCACTTTGTGTATAAGTGGCTGCATGGGTTGGTAACTGACTCACTGTTTGCATGTGTTTTGAAGACAGCATATGTGCAGGACTGTATGGGTGGATGAGTGTGTATATGTGTGTGTTAGTGAGTGAATGCCTGCCTCACTAGTGTCTTTATGAGTAACTACATATGTTTTAATGTAGTATATGTGAGTATTGATATATATAAGTGAGTATATGTGAGAGTGAGAGATTGAAAGAGTTCCTGTTTAAATAAGTATGTGTTTCTATAAGTGATTGTTTAAGAGAGTAAGTATCTGTAATTTTCCTTAGAAGTAATGTGCTAGTGTGTGTATAGTTGTATATGCAAATAAATGGATGTTCAATAGTTTATTTGCATGTGTGAGAATGTGTGTGAGTAACTTTTGGATGACTGTCGGTGTGTAACAGGATGTATATGTGTATCACTACATATGATGAGTGAGTATATGTATGAGTGTCTATATAGAACTGTTGCTGAATGAGTGGATGTGTATATAGATGGTGGAATTACTGAATTGGTTGTTGTAACTGGTATGGATATCTCAATTTTTTTGAAAATGTTAGTTTCTATTTTTGAATATGTGTTTCAAGGGTTACATTACACTGAAAGGAGGTCTGTCAGTCTGTCACAAGGATGGTGTCATCAGTGATGTCATGAGTGATGTCACTGACCATGTCATGAGTGATGTAATATGTGACGTCATCAGCAGTGCATTGCAGGCGCGCAAGTTATAGTGAGTCCAACTAACTATAACGTGGGAATTTCAATGGTTTTATGTCAGTAAAATTTCCAGCTACCTATAACTGGTGTGAAACCTATGGTTTTTTCAGTGAATTTCATAGGTTTTTTAAATGCTAATTCCTAACTATAACTGGTGTGAAACCTATGGTTTTTTCAGTGAATTTCATAGGTTTTTTAAATGCTAATTCCTAACTATAACTGGTGTTAAACCTATGGTTTTTTCAGTGAATTTCTTAGGTTTTTAAAATGCTAATTCCTAAATATATATAGGCCCTCAAACCTATGTTTTTTTCAGTGAATTTCAAAGTTTTTTTAATATCAAATTTCTATAGCTATGAAATGTAATATTTTTATAATGAATCCTATATTGTATATTTATGTAATACTATTTTTTTATGTATATTGTTCATGTTTTTTTAATTTTATTTTATTTTCTTGCCCTTGAGTGCTCCCGGTGCGCGTCCCGGTGAGCGCACCGGTAAGCGCAGTCTTGCGGCACGCCCCGGGGCGCGTACCGGTGAGCTTTCCATTAGCGCTATTGCCGCGAACGAAAACATCATCGTGAAGTATCGCGTAGCCGCGTCCGCGTGATACGCACAGCGTATGCGCACCCGGAAACACTCGAGCACATACGATCGCGCTACGTAACCATCAGACACGCTTACGCGACGCGCCCCGGGGTGCGTAGCGTAAGCGCGTCGGGTCATGTGACCTAAAAATAACACTTTTTATTGGTTCAGGACAGTTTTGGTTTCCAAATGATGAAAGCCCTGGTCATGTGACCTGAAAATAATACTTTTCATTGGTTCAGGACAGTTTTTTTTCTCCTAATGATGAAAGCCCCCACCTTTTTTCCTCATTCTCACTTTGTACTTTGAGTGAGGAAGACCTGTTTCCAGAGCTATTGGTAATTTGTACTCAGAAATGGCTTCAGTAGCAGCAGCAGCAGGAGCATCTCAGCCACCACCACCACCAAGAGGACCACCACAACACCACAGTGGTGGAGATGAAGAAGAGGAGGAGGAGGAGGAGGAGGAGGAGGAGAGGAGGAGGTTCCTGCCAGAAGATAATACCCCATATAGGCCAAAGCAGCACATTATCTGGAAGTTTTTTTCAATCCCAAAGGACGTCAAAAAAGTAAATGCGCCAAGGGTTACTTGCCTAATCTGTGGCACTGAACTTTCAAGGGGGCACCCTAACAAAAAGTTCTCTTTTGGCAATAACACCATGATTCGCCACATGCAACGCCGGCACCCTAACAACTATGCTGCGGCAGAGCTCCGAGAACTGGCCAGAAACCCTCCCCAATCTTCACCCAGCACCTCCAAAAGTAAGCAACCCACTCCATCGGGTCCAGAGACAAGGGAGATGGTCCCAAACATACAACCCCAGTTTGGACAATACAAAATCAGTTGTATATTTTGTGGTAAAAGAATTACCTATGGTGAGCAATGCATAAAACTCATCAACCGTGCTGGTGACAACCACAATTGCCCCAAAAAACCTTAATTTTTTCCTGATTTTTTTTGCTCCAGTTGAGCCGTTTACAATTCCCTGTTTTTTGTTTCTCCCCATAAAAATAACAAAAAAAATATAAAATTGTTCATAAAAGCCAAAAAAGTACAAAATGTTCAAAAAAACAATAGCAAAAATATAAAACAACAAAAAGAAGAAAAAAAACTGTTCTTTTTAGAACTACCTCCAATTTATTAAAAAAAGGCTACATTTTTTAAAAACTCTGTCATTCTTTTTTCCCCATGGTACGCTCCCCGGTATGCTCCGCGGTGCGCGTACCGGGCGCTCCCCCTGCGCAAATCGAAAAAAAGATATTGTTTTTGCCCCACGGGGGCCCTTTTATGGCCCCCACTTCAGACCTAGGGGGTCAGGGGGGGTCTACTCTGTCCCCTTTTGGTCATTTCCCCCTTTGTTTTTGCCACTTCTTGTGTCTCGATCCTACCGAGACACAAGATGGCGGCCGCTCCGGACTGTTTGGAATGTTGACAGACACCCGAGAGCCAATCAGCTTTCCGCGCGCGAACTCGCGTAGCGCGCTGGTACAGCCCCGGTGCGCGTACCGGGGCGCGCTTATAGATATATATATTTTTTTAACCTAAATTACTCAAAATCCACTGGAGCACATATCTTGAGACATAGCAAAGGCACATCGGGCTACCAGTCCCTACAATTTTGCCAAGTTTCGTGGAAATCCATTCAGCCGTTCGGGCTAAAAGTGAGTTCAACCGCCCTATGGAAATTAACATGGGGAAAACACGTTTTGGGACCCCCCTTTTATCTCGGCCCCCGCTTGACGAATCCTCCCCACACTTTCAGGGAAGGAGCGGAGCGCCGTGAGGCAAATTTGAGGAAATTTTCAGGCAGATTCCTCAACCGGCGCCAAAGTTATTCCCAATAGAATGTTGCGAATTCCCTATACAAAATAATCCTAACTATAACTACCTACTGGCGACCACCAGTAGGTAATATATACATCTATATATATATATATACATATATATATATATATATATATATATATATATATATATATATATATATATATATTCACAGAAAAAACCATAGGTTATAGACCATATATAGTTAGGAATTTGCATTTACAAAACCTTGAAAATTCACTGAAAAAACCATAGGTTATAGACCATATATAGTTAGGGATTAGCATTTAAAAAACCTTATTTTATTTGCACAAAACCATTGAAATTCCATATATAGTTAGTTGCACTAACTATATATCGCGGACCCGCAATCCACTGCTAATGATGTCACATATTACATCATTCATGACATGGTCAGTGACATCACTGATGACATCACTGATGACATCTCAAATGACATCACTGATGACATCACTGATGACAACACCCAGTGACTGTATGTTTCTGTAAAGTTAAAATATGTCTTACATATTGAAGAATGAGTGGATGTATAAGTGTCTGGATGAAGGATTTAGTAGGTGCATGACTGACTGTATGAGAGAATGATTAAATGTGTCTCACTGAGTGCATGGGTTAGTGATTAAAGTGTCTTAATTTGGCAATTATTATTTATGTTGTTCTGTAAACTGCTGCATGTTTAAATCAGTAGCTATATCAGAAACTATATGGGTTATTGAATGGTTGCCCAAGTATTTGTATGGGAGACTGAGTATGTGTGTGGGTGGCTGGGAGGTGTATAAATCTGTGCATAGATGTGTGAGCAGTTGATTCCCTAGGTGTATGGGTTCAAAAGTGCATGTAGAAACAGCTGTATGGACAGTTGACTGTGTGCATGAGTATATTGGTGAGTGAATGGATATCTCAGTGCTACATGTCAAAGTAAGTACATATGTAAAACACACTCCATGTGAGAGTTGACATATATAAATAACTGAACATAAGAGCCAGTGAATGTGAGAGTGGCTGTATGAATCATTGTGAACTTGTATCAAGGATTGTATAAGAGAGTAAATATGTGTTAGTATATATTTGAATAAGTAAGGTGTGTATAACTGTATAGTTGAGGAAATGGAGATGTGATTGATTCTTTGCATGACTGACTAGGTGTGTGAGTAACTCCATGGATGTGTGACAGTCTGTGAGTGCCTGTTTACACTGAGTGTATCTAAGGTTATATTAGAGTCTGAAGATGTATTATCACATAAATGATATCATCAGTGATGTAATCAGTAATGTCAAATGAGATGTCAGTGATGTCATCAGTGATGTCATTTGAGATGTCATCAGTGATGTCATCAGTGATGTCATTTGAGATGTCATCAGTGATGTCATCAGTGATGTCACTGACCATGTCATGAATGATGTAATATGTGACATCATTAGCAGTGGATTGCGGGTCCGCGATATATAGTTAGTGCAACTAACTATATATGGAATTTCAATGGTTTTGTGCAAATAAAATAAGGTTTTTTAAATGCTAATCCCTAACTATATATGGTCTATAACCTATGGTTTTTTCAGTGAATTTTCAAGGTTTTGTAAATGCAAATTCCTAACTATATATGGTCTATAACCTATGGTTTTTTCTGTGAATTTCATTGGTTTTTTAAAAGCTAATATCTATAGCTGTAAAATATATTCTTTATTAAGTGACGTATCACGTAGCCCGTGAGACGCCTCATGATGCATCGCATAACAGTGACGTATCGTCTCTGCAGCGCAAACCAAACCCAAAACGTAAGCGCGCCAGAACACGCTTAAAGATATATATATATTTTTTTAACCTTAATTAGACAAAATCCACACGTGCACATATCACAAACGTTCAAAAAACACAATATGTCGGACTCCCGTTACGCTGCCGGTTAGCTGCCCAGTTAACGTACCAGGAAGCACCTTTACCACGAAAAATCGCAATTTTTTTTTTCTTTTGCCCCGCAGGGAACTTTAATAGCCCCCTCATCAATCCTAGGGGTTCAGGAGGGGTCTGCCTTACCCCTTTCATTCATTTACACCTTTTTTTTTTCCACCTCTTGTCTCTCGATCCCACAGAGAGACAAGATGGCGGCCGCTCCAGACTGTTTACAATGATAACAGCCAATCAGCTTCTCCTCAGACTCCCGTTACACTGCCGGTTAGCTTCCCGGTTAGCTGCCCGGTTAGCTGCCCGGTTCGCGTACCAAGACGCGTCTCTACGGCGAAAAAATCCGATTTTTTTTTTTTTTTTTTGGCCCCGCGTGGCTTTATAATATCCCCCTCATCAATCATCAATCCTAGGCGGTCAGAAGGGGTCTACCTTGCCCTCTTTCCTTCATTTCCCCCTTTGTTTTGGCCTCCTCTTGTCTCTCGATCCTACCGAGAGACAAGATGGCGGCCGCTCCGGAATGTTTACAATGTTGACAGCCAATCAGCTACTCCTCAGACTCCCGTTACACTGCCGGTTAGCTTCCCGGTTAGCTGCCCGGTTAGCTGCCCGGTTAGCTGCCCGGTTCGCGTACCGGGGCGCGCCTCTACGGCGAAAAAATTGGATTTTTTTTTTTTGGGGCCCCGCGTGGCTCTATAATATCCCCCTCATCAATCCTAGGGGGTCAGAAGGGGTCTACCTTGCCCCCTTTCCTTCATTTCCCCCTTTGTTTTGGCCTCCTCTTGTCTCTCGATCCTACCGAGAGACAAGATGGCGGCCGCTCCGGACTGTTTAGATTGTTGACAGACACCGGAGAGCCAATCAGCTTCGCATCGCAAAGTTCCGTTACGCGAAAAGTACGCGAACCGGAGCGCTGCCCGGAGCGCTGTTACAGATATATATCTTATTTTAAACGTTAATTTCTCAAAATCCACTGAAGCACATATATTGAGACCTAGCAAAGGCACATCGGGCTAACAGTCCCTACAATTTTGCCAAGTTTCGTGCAAATCCATTCAGCCGTTCGAGCTAAAAGTGAGGCCAACCGCCCTATGGAAAAATGAATGGGAAAAACGCGTTTTGGGACCCCCCTTTTTTCTCGGCCCCCCCTTGACGACCCCCCCCCAAATTTTCAGGGGCTGCTCAGAAACGAAATGTGCCATTTTCCTGAAAATTTCAGCCAATTCCGTCCACAAACGCCAAAGTTATTAGACATAGAATTTTCAAAAGTTCCATAGAGAAAAAATCCTAACTATATAGAGACAAGATGGCGGCCGCTCCGGACTGTTTACAATGTTGACAGCCAATCAGCTACTCCTCAGACTCCCGTTACACTGCCGGTTAGCTTCCCGGTTAGCTGCCCGGTTAGCTGCCCGGTTCGCGTACCGGGGCGCGCCTCTACGGCGAAAAAATCGGATTTTTTTTTTTTTTTTTTGGGCCCCGCGTGGCTCTATAATATCCCCCTCATCAATCCTAGGGGGTCAGAAGGGGTCTACCTTGCCCCCTTTCCTTCATTTCCCCCTTTGTTTTGGCCTCCTCTTGTCTCTCGATCCTACCGAGAGACAAGATGGCGGCCGCTCCGGACTGTTTAGAATGTTGACAGACACCGGAGAGCCAATCAGCTTCGCATCGCAAAGTTCCGTTACGCGAAAAGTACGCGAAAAGTACGCGAAAAGTACGCGAACCGGAGCGCTGCCCGGAGCGCTGTTACAGATATATATCTTGTTTTAAACGTTAATTTCTCAAAAACCACTGGAGCACATATATTGAGACCCAGCAAAGGCACATCGGGCTAACAGTCCCTACAATTTTGCCAAGTTTGGTGGAAATCCATTCAGCCGTTCGGGCTAAAAGTGAGGCCAACCGCCCTATGGAAATTAACATGGGAAAAACGCGTTTTGGGACCCCCCTTTTTTCTCGGCCCCCCCTTGACGACCCCCCCCCAACTTTTCAGGGGCTGCTCAGAAACAAAATGTGCCATTTTCCTGAAAATTTCAGCCGATTCCGTCCACAAACGCCAAAGTTATTAGACATAGAATTTTCAAAAGTTCCATAGAGAAAAAATCCTAACTATATATACCTACTGGCTATCGCCAGTAGGTAATATATATATATATATATATATATATATATATATATATATATATATTAAGTTCCACAAAGCACCCACGCTTGAGGCGCACTCACTGTCAGCTCATATCAGGTAAGGGAGAACCAGGTGCAGCCTGCGCCATGCAGAACCTGACGCGTTTCGGGCAACGCCCTTCTTCATAGGTTCACTGCTGCTGGGTAACTGCCGCCAAGAAAACTACCAATGTTTAACCCCTCATTTATTCAATTCAGGTGAGTCGGAACATCACACAATGCATGTTGGGATCGGTAGTTTGAAACATCATTCCCCAGTGGGCTGGAAGGCAGTCACTTCAGAAATTTTCAAAACATCAAGGGTGCACCGTTCTGTTACATCCCCGTTCAAGTTCTAAGCCTGACTGTCCCAATCCGCTGATGTAACCATCTGCAGTGGAGTCGCTCAATCATGCGATGGTGCGCCTCCCGACCGGGTCGGCCGTTCAATATTAAGTTCCACAAAGCACCCACGCTTGAGGCGCACTCACTGTCAGCTCATATCAGGTAAGGGAGAACCAGGTGCAGCCTGCGCCATGCAGAACCTGACGCGTTTCGGGCAACGGCCTTCTTCATAGGTACACTGCTGCTGGGTAACTGCCGCCAAGAAAACTACCAATGTTTAACCCCTCATTTATTCAATTCAGGTGAGTCGGAACATCACACAATGCATGTTGGGATCGGTAGTTTCAAACATCATTCCCCAGTGGGCTGGAAGGCAGTCACTTCAGAAATTTTCAAAACATCAAGGGTGCACCGTTCTGTTACATCCCCGTTCAAGTTCTAAGCCTGACTGTCCCAATCCGCTGATGTAACCATCTGCAGTGGAGTCGCTCAATCATGCGATGGTGCGCCTCCCGACCGGGTCGGCCGTTCAATATTAAGTTCCACAAAGCACCCACGCTTGAGGCGCACTCACTGTCAGCTCATATCAGGTAAGGGAGAACCAGGTGCAGCCTGCGCCATGCAGAACCTGACGCGTTTCGGGCAACGCCCTTCTTCATTGGTTCACTGCTGCTGGGTAACTGCCGCCAAGAAAACTACCAATGTTTAACCCCTCATTTATTCAATTCAGGTGAGTCGGAACATCACACAATGCATGTTGGGATCGGTAGTTTCAAACATCATTCCCCAGTGGGCTGGAAGGCAGTCACTTCAGAAATTTTCAAAACATCAAGGGTGCACCGTTCTGTTACATCCCCGTTCAAGTTCTAAGCCTGACTGTCCCAATCTGCTGATGTAACCATCTGCAGTGGAGTCGCTCAATCATGCGATGGTGCGCCTCCCGACCGGGTCGGCCGTTCAATATTAAGTTCCACAAAGCACCCACGCTTGAGGCGCACTCACTGTCAGCTCATATCAGGTAAGGGAGAACCAGGTGCAGCCTGCGCCATGCAGAACCTGACGCGTTTCGGGCAACGCCCTTCTTCATAGGTTCACTGCTGCTGGGTAACTGCCGCCAAGAAAACTACCAATGTTTAACCCCTCATTTATTCAATTCAGGTGAGTCGGAACATCACACAATGCATGTTGGGATCGGTAGTTTCAAACATCATTCCCCAGTGGGCTGGAAGGCAGTCACTTCAGAAATTTTCAAAACATCAAGGGTGCACCGTTCTGTTACATCCCCGTTCAAGTTCTAAGCCTGACTGTCCCAATCCGCTGATGTAACCATCTGCAGTGGAGTCGCTCAATCATGCGATGGTGCGCCTCCCGACCGGGTCGGCCGTTCAATATTAAGTTCCACAAAGCACCCACGCTTGAGGCGCACTCACTGTCAGCTCATATCAGGTAAGGGAGAACCAGGTGCAGCCTGCGCCATGCAGAACCTGACGCGTTTCGGGCAACGCCCTTCTTCATAGGTTCACTGCTGCTGGGTAACTGCCGCCAAGAAAACTACCAATGTTTAACCCCTCATTTATTCAATTCAGGTGAGTCGGAACATCACGCAATGCATGTTCGGATCGGTAGTTTCAAACATCATTCCCCAGTGGGCTGGAAGGCAGTCACTTCAGAAATTTTCAAAACATCAAGGGTGCACCGTTCTGTTACATCCCCGTTCAAGTTCTAAGCCTGACTGTCCCAATCCGCTGATGTAACCATCTGCAGTGGAGTCGCTCAATCATGCGATGGTGCGCCTCCCGACCGGGTCGGCCGTTCAATATTAAGTTCCACAAAGCACCCACGCTTGAGGCGCACTCACTGTCAGCTCATATCAGGTAAGGGAGAACCAGGTGCAGCCTGCGCCATGCAGAACCTGACGCGTTTCGGGCAACGCCCTTCTTCATAGGTTCACTGCTGCTGGGTAACTGCCGCCAAGAAAACTACCAATGTTTAACACCTCATTTATTCAATTCAGGTGAGTCGGAACATCACACAATGCATGTTGGGATCGGTAGTTTCAAACATCATTCCCCAGTGGGTTGGAAGGCAGTCACTTCAGAAATTTTCAAAACATCAAGGGTGCACCGTTCTGTTACATCCCCGTTCAAGTTCTAAGCCTGACTGTCCCAATCCGCTGATGTAACCATCTGCAGTGGAGTCGCTCAATCATGCGATGGTGCGCCTCCCGACCGGGTCGGCCGTTCAATATTAAGTTCCACAAAGCACCCACGCTTGAGGCGCACTCACTGTCAGCTCATATCAGGTAAGGGAGAACCAGGTGCAGCCTGCGCCATGCAGAACCTGACGCGTTTCGGGCAACGCCCTTCTTCATAGGTTCACTGCTGCTGGGTAACTGCCGCCAAGAAAACTACCAATGTTTAACCCCTCATTTATTCAATTCAGGTCAGTCGGAACATCACACAATGCATGTTGGGATCGGTAGTTTCAAACATCATTCCCCAGTGGGCTGGAAGGCAGTCACTTCAGAAATTTTCAAAACATCAAGGGTGCACCGTTCTGTTACATCCCCGTTCAAGTTCTAAGCCTGACTGTCCCAATCCGCTGATGTAACCATCTGCAGTGGAGTCGCTCAATCATGCGATGGTGCGCCTCCCGACCGGGTCGGCCGTTCAATATTAAGTTCCACAAAGCACCCACGCTTGAGGCGCACTCACTGTCAGCTCATATCAGGTAAGGGAGAACCAGGTGCAGCCTGCGCCATGCAGAACCTGACGCGTTTCAGGCAACGCCCTTCTTCATAGGTTCACTGCTGCTGGGTAACTGCCGCCAAGAAAACTACCAATGTTTAACCCCTCATTTATTCAATTCAGGTGAGTCGGAACATCACACAATGCATGTTAGGTCGGTAGTTTCAAACATCATTCCCCAGTGGGCTGGAAGGCAGTCACTTCAGAAATTTTCAAAACATCAAGGGTGCACCGTTCTGTTACATCCCCGTTCAAGTTCTAAGCCTGACTGTCCCAATCCGCTGATGTAACCATCTGCAGTGGAGTCGCTCAATCATGCGATGGTGCGCCTCCCGCATGGCGCAGGCTGCACCTGGTTCTCCCTTACCCGATATGAGCTGACAGTGAGTGCGCCTCAAGCGTGGGTGCTTTGTGGAACTTAATATTGAACGGCCGACCCAGTCGGGAGGCGCACCATCGCATGATTGAGCGACTCCACTGCAGATGGTTACATCAGCGGATTGGGACAGTCAGGCTTAGAACTTGAACGGGGATGTAACAGAATGGTGCACCCTTGATGTTTTGAAAATTTCTGAAGTGACTGCCTTCCAGCCCACTGGGGAATGATGTTTGAAACTACCGATCCCAACATGCATTGTGTGATGTTCCGACTCACCTGAATTGAATAAATGAGGGGTTAAACATTGGTAGTTTTCTTGGCGGCAGTTACCCAGCAGCAGTGAACCTATGAAGAAGGGCGTTGCCCGAAACGCGTCAGGTTCTGCATGGCGCAGGCTGCACCTGGTTCTCCCTTACTTGATATGAGCTGACAGTGAGTGCGCCTCAAGCGTGGGTGCTTTGTGGAACTTAATATTGAACGGCCGACCCGGTCGGGAGGCGCACCATCGCATGATTGAGCGACTCCACTGCAGATGGTTACATCAGCGGATTGGGACAGTCAGGCTTCGAACTTGAACGGGGATGTAACAGAAGGGTGCACCCTTGATGTTTTGAAAATTTCTGAAGTGACTGCCTTCCAGCCCACTGGGGAATGATGTTTGAAACTACCGATCCCAACATGCATTGTGTGATGTTCCGACTCACCTGAATTGAATAAATGAGGGGTTAAACATTGGTAGTTTTCTTGGCGGCAGTTACCCAGCAGCAGTGAACCTATGAAGAAGGACGTTGCCCGAAACGCGACAGGTTCTGCATGGCGCAGGCTGCACCTGGTTCTCCCTTACCTGATATGAGCTGACAGTGAGTGCGCCTCAAGCGTGGGTGCTTTGTGGAACTTAATATTGAACGGCCGACCCGGTCGGGAGGCGCACCATCGCATGATTGAGCGACTCCACTGCAGATGGTTACATTAACGGATTGGGACAGTCAGGCTTAGAACTTGAACGGGGATGTAACAGAACGGTGCACCCTTGATGTTTTGAAAATTTCTGAAGTGACTGCCTTCCAGCCCACTGGGGAATGATGTTTGAAACTACTGATCCCAACATGCATTGTGTGATGTTCCGACTCACCTGAATTGAATAAATGAGGGGTTAAACATTGGTAGTTTTCTTGGCGGCAGTTACCCAGCAGCAGTGAACCTATGAAGAAGGGCGTTGCCCGAAACGCGTCAGGTTCTGCATGGCGCAGGCTGCACCTGGTTCTCCCTTACCTGATATGAGCTGACAGTGAGTGCGCCTCAAGCGTGGGTGCTTTGTGGAACGTGATATTGAACGGCCGACCCGGTCGGGAGGCGCACCATCGCATGATTGAGCGACTCCACTGCAGATGGTTACATCAGCGGATTGGGACAGTCAGGCTTAGAACTTGAACGGGGATGTAACAGAACGGTGCACCCTTGATGTTTTGAAAATTTCTGAAGTGACTGCCTTCCAGCCCACTGGGGAATGATGTTTGAAACTACCGATCCCAACATGCATTGGGTGATGTTCCGACTCACCTGAATTGAATAAATGAGGGGTTAAACATTGGTAGTTTTCTTGGCGGCAGTTACCCAGCAGCAGTGAACCTATGAAGAAGGGCGTTGCCCAAAATGCGTCAGGTTCTGCATGGCGCAGGCTGCACCTGGTTCTCCCTTACCTGATATGAGCTGACAGTGAGTGCGCCTCAAGCATGGGTGCTTTGTGGAACTTAATATTGAACGGCCGACCCGGTCGGGAGGCGCACCATCGCATGATTGAGCGACTCCACTGCAGATGGTTACATCAGCGGATTGGGACAGTCAGGCTTAGAACTTGAACGGGGATGTAACAGAACGGTGCACCCTTGATGTTTTGAAAATTTCTGAAGTGACTGCCTTCCAGCCCACTGGGGAATGATGTTTGAAACTACCGATCCCAACATGCATTGTGTGATGTTCCGACTCACCTGAATTGAATAAATGAGGGGTTAAACATTGGTAGTTTTCTTGGCGGCAGTTACCCAGCAGCAGTGAACCTATGAAGAAGGGCGTTGCCCGAAACGCGTCAGGTTCTGCATGGCGCAGGCTGCACCTGGTTCTCCCTTACCTGATATGAGCTGACAGTGAGTGCGCCTCAAGCGTGGGTGCTTTGTGGAACTTAATATTGAACGGCCGACCCGGTCGGGAGGCGCACCATCGCATGATTGAGCGACTCCACTGCAGATGGTTACATCAGCGGATTGGGACAGTCAGGCTTAGAACTTGAACGGGGATGTAACAGAACGGTGCACCCTTGATGTTTTGAAAATTTCTGAAGTGACTGCCTTCCAGCCCACTGGGGAATGATGTTTGAAACTACCGATCCCAACATGCATTGTGTGATGTTCCGACTCACCTGAATTGAATAAATGAGGGGTTAAACATTGGTAGTTTTCTTGGCGGCAGTTACCCAGCAGCAGTGAACCTATGAAGAAGGGCGTTGCCCGAAACGCGTCAGGTTCTGCATGGCGCAGGCTGCACCTGGTTCTCCCTTACCTGATATGAGCTGACAGTGAGTGCGCCTCAAGCGTGGGTGCTTTGTGGAACTTAATATTGAACGGCCGACCGGGTCGGGAGGCGCACCATCGCATGATTGAGCGACTCCACTGCAGATGGTTACATCAGCGGATTGGGACAGTCAGGCTTAGAACTTGAACAGGGATGTAACAGAACGGTGCACCCTTGATGTTTTGAAAATTTCTGAAGTGACTGCCTTCCAGCCCACTGGGGAATGATGTTTGAAACTACCGATCCCAACATGCATTGTGTGATGTTCCGACTCACCTGAATTGAATAAATGAGGGGTTAAACATTGGTAGTTTTCTTGGCGGCAGTTACCCAGCAGCAGTGAACCTATGAAGAAGGGCGTTGCCCGAAACGCGTCAGGTTCTGCATGGCGCAGGCTGCACCTGGTTCTCCCTTACCTGATATGAGCTGACAGTGAGTGCGCCTCAAGCGTGGGTGCTTTGTGGAACTTAATATTGAACGGCCGACCCGGTCGGGAGGCGCACCATCGCATGATTGAGCGACTCCACTGCAGATGGTTACATCAGCGGATTGGGACATTCAGGCTTAGAACTTGAACGGGGATGTAACAGAACGGTGCACCCTTGATGTTTTGAAAATTTCTGAAGTGACTGCCTTCCAGCCCACTGGGGAATGATGTTTGAAACTACCGATCCCAACATGCATTGGGTGATGTTCCGACTCACCTGAATTGAATAAATGAGGGGTTAAACATTGGTAGTTTTCTTGGCGGCAGTTACCCAGCAGCAGTGAACCTATGAAGAAGGGCGTTGCCCGAAACGCGTCAGGTTCTGCATGGCGCAGGCTGCACCTGGTTCTCCCTTACCTGATATGAGCTGACAGTGAGTGCGCCTCAAGCATGGGTGCTTTGTGGAACTTAATATTGAACGGCCGACCCGGTCGGGAGGCGCACCATCGCATGATTGAGCGACTCCACTGCAGATGGTTACATCAGCGGATTGGGACAGTCAGGCTTAGAACTTGAACGGGGATGTAACAGAACGGTGCACCCTTGATGTTTTGAAAATTTCTGAAGTGACTGCCTTCCAGCCCACTGGGGAATGATGTTTGAAACTACCGATCCCAACATGCATTGTGTGATGTTCCGACTCACCTGAATTGAATAAATGAGGGGTTAAACATTGGTAGTTTTCTTGGCGGCAGTTACCCAGCAGCAGTGAACCTATGAAGAAGGGCGTTGCCCGAAACGCGTCAGGTTCTGCATGGCGCAGGCTGCACCTGGTTCTCCCTTACCTGATATGAGCTGACAGTGAGTGCGCCTCAAGCGTGGGTGCTTTGTGGAACTTAATATTGAACGGCCGACCGGGTCGGGAGGCGCACCATCGCATGATTGAGCGACTCCACTGCAGATGGTTACATCAGCGGATTGGGACAGTCAGGCTTAGAACTTGAACGGGGATGTAACAGAACGGTGCACCCTTGATGTTTTGAAAATTTCTGAAGTGACTGCCTTCCAGCCCACTGGGGAATGATGTTTGAAACTACCGATCCCAACATGCATTGTGTGATGTTCCGACTCACCTGAATTGAATAAATGAGGGGTTAAACATTGGTAGTTTTCTTGGCGGCAGTTACCCAGCAGCAGTGAACCTATGAAGAAGGGCGTTGCCCGAAACGCGTCAGGTTCTGCATGGCGCAGGCTGCACCTGGTTCTCCCTTACCTGATATGAGCTGACAGTGAGTGCGCCTCAAGCGTGGGTGCTTTGTGGAACTTAATATTGAACGGCCGAACCGGTCGGGAGGCGCACCATCGCATGATTGAGCGACTCCACTGCAGATGGTTACCTCAGCGGATTGGGACAGTCAGGCTTAGAACTTGAACGGGGATGTAACAGAACGGTGCACCCTTGATGTTTTGAAAATTTCTGAAGTGACTGCCTTCCAGCCCACTGGGGAATGATGTTTGAAACTACCGATCCCAACATGCATTGTGTGATGTTCCGACTCACCTGAATTGAATAAATGAGGGGTTAAACATTGGTAGTTTTCTTGGCGGCAGTTACCCAGCAGCAGTGAACCTATGAAGAAGGGCGTTGCCCGAAACGCGTCAGGTTCTGCATGGCGCAGGCTGCACCTGGTTCTCCCTTACCTGATATGAGCTGACAGTGAGTGCGTCTCAAGCGTGAGTGCTTTGTGGAACTTAATATTGAACGGCCGACCCGGTCGGGAGGCGCACCATCGCATGATTGAGCGACTCCACTGCAGATGGTTACATCAGCGGATTGGGACAGTCAGGCTTAGAACTTGAACGGGGATGTAACAGAACGGTGCACCCTTGATGTTTTGAAAATTTCTGAAGTGACTGCCTTCCAGCCCACTGGGGAATGATGTTTGAAACTACCGATCCCAACATGCATTGTGTGATGTTCCGACTCACCTGAATTGAATAAATGAGGGGTTAAACATTGGTAGTTTTCTTGGCGGCAGTT
Organism: Lissotriton vulgaris; assembly: GCF_964263255.1. Classification (NCBI taxonomy): domain Eukaryota; kingdom Metazoa; phylum Chordata; class Amphibia; order Caudata; family Salamandridae; genus Lissotriton; species Lissotriton vulgaris. The sequence goes on along the minus strand of NC_141696.1, from coordinate 243,145,795 downwards.
ACCCAGCAGCAGTGAACCTATGAAGAAGGGCGTTGCCCGAAACGCGTCAGGTTCTGCATGGCGCAGGCTGCACCTGGTTCTCCCTTACCTGATATGAGCTGACAGTGAGTGCGCCTCAAGCGTGGGTGCTTTGTGGAACTTAATATATATATATATATAAACATATACCAAGAACATCAAATATTTAAATAACAAGCTCTTTTAAATACAATAGAAAGGGAAACAACATAAATGACTTACAATTTACTAAAATATTTGACATATTTAAAACATTATTATTTATACATTTTATAATGGTAAATAAATAAAAACACAATATAAATTATAACAATATATAATACTTAATACAATTTTACATTTAATACATATACTAATCTCAATACTATTTATACAAAAGTAGACAAAGTGTTGGACTAAGCATGGATAAAATGTACTACTCTCATTGTCATTATTATTGTATTCAATATTGGTTTTTAAATATATATACATTACATATTGAAAATATTAAAATGTTACATTCATTTAATAAAAATAAAATAGCTTTAATGTATATTTAAACAAATATAACAAACTTATTTTATAAAAAGTAGACAAAGTGTTGAACTAAGCATGGATAAAATGTACTACTCCCACTTCCGCAATACAACAGTAGACAAACACATGGGTAAAATGTGCTATTCCTACTACAGTCATTGAAACAGTAGAGAAACAATTAAATTATTGTGGGATACATTTTACTATTTCATCTGCACTCAATGCAACAATAGGAAAAGTGTTAAATTGCGGAAGGCTAAAATATACTATTCCTACTACAGTCTGTGCAGCAGTAGGGAAAATTTACCCATATTATCCCACAACCCACAACCCACTACAGTACAAAAAATCCAACTTTTTATTAAATTAAGTTAATAACTAATAAAACTGTAACAACTACATAAAAAAATCATAAACAATAGTACTACATAAAAATCACATCACATACTTTTAAAATATTTTCTAAAATACATAACAATAGTTAAAAATGAAATTATTAACAAATATAATTTTATATACAATATGAAAGACTTTGATATTTTCAAAATCAATATAACTTACCTTAAAATCAATATTCTTGACAACGATATTCTTGCAGATGATCTTTCCATATCATGATACTTTGTACACTATAATTTGGTTGGACAATATTTTGTCCTGATATTTTGTCTAAATACTGATTTACGTAGCATGGAGCTCACCAGCATCATCAACACCTCCATCACCACAGCAACCATTCCAGACAGATGGAAACACACAGAGGTCAGACCCCTCCTAAAGAAAACCGATCTCCTTGCTCCCTTACCCAGCCAAAGTACTTGAGAAGGCCAATTCACCAAACACCTGGAACCAAACCATCTGCTTGATGCCTCCCAATTGCCTCCCAATCCTTATTATGTGCTAACCACACCACAGAGACCGTGTTGATCGCAGCCATAAATGACATCAGAACCCTCCTTGACCTTGGGGAGATGGTAGGCCTGATCTTCCATAACCCCTTCCCTACGTTCAACACCGTATCCCACCACACCCTTATCAACAGACTCTACAACATCGGCATACAGAGCCTTCAAGTGGATCTCTTCCTTCCTTACAGGAGACACTCAGAGCCTCCAGCTGCCTACGTTCACCTCTGAACCCATGGACATCATATGCGATATATACCCCAAGGATCATCCCTCAGCCCCACATTGTTTAACACCTACATGACCCCCTTTGCTATGGCATCAACATAGTCTCCTACACTGACAACACTCAACTCATCATCTCGCTAACCAAAGACCCCTCCACCACCATAACAAACCTCAGAGTCGCCACAACCAAAGTAGCCAACTGGATGAGGGTCAATTGCCTTAAACTCACTCTGACAAGACAGAAGTACTGATCCTTGGAAAAAACTCATGGGACCATAGCTGATGGGCAGAAGTACTCAGACCTACACCTGCACCAATAACGCATGCTCACAACCTAGGCATCATCCCCAAAAGCAAACTGATCATGAAATGACAAGTTAGCACAGTAGCATCCACCTGCTTCCACACCCTACACACTCTCCGCAAATTGTTCGGATGGAGCCCAGTCAACTCCTGAAAGACCATCACTCAAACCCTTGTCACCAGCTCTCTCGACTACAGCAACACACTCTATGCCGGCATCACCATCCAGCTCCTCAGAAAACTCCAGACCATACAGAACACTGCTGCCAGACTCATCCTGATCCCCCAAATGGAGTCACATCACCCTTTGGCTCCCCATCCAGAAAAAATGCCAGTTCAAGATCCACATGCAAACCTACAAAGCTCTACATGATCAAGGACCTGCCTACATCAACCACTAACTCAGCTTGCATCTACCTACAAGACACCTGCTTTCCTCCTTTTTAGCCCTTGCGTACTAGCCCTTGTGCACAAACTCGCATCTGTTGGAGTCACAGCGGGGCCGCTTCTTCTCCTTCATCACTGCCAAAATCTGGAACGGCCTGCCCCTCCCCCTTGAACAGCTCCCTCCCAGGCAGACTACAGAAAGATATGGAAGATCTGGCTTTTCGACCGAAACCACACCGCCCTAGCTTCGCAGCTACCTCTAGGGATGACAGTGCCGCGTTATACAAATGCTGTTTGATTGATACATTCAAAATAAAGAACCTAAGGGTCATATCAGATAACATGTGCACAAAGGGTGCTTATTCAAGACAAAGCCTGCCTATCACATAAAGTGAGCATACACAAAACAGCATAACTGTACAATTGAAACACAACAGGACACATCCAAACAAAACAGTCAAAACTGAATGCAAGTGCAATACAACACAACAAAATTACATTTCAGTAATGCAGAATAAATATACAGCAGCACAGAAAATCACCAAAACAACAATTGTTGTTATCATACATTACCTCTACAAAAACTCTGTTACAATACAGTGGTAAAAGGTGTTTGGAGCAAGCACTGCCTCAACTCACCACAAAGGACAAAAAATAGCATCAGTCAAAAATGATTTGTGTTCAGAATTGTACCACCTAAAACAGAGTGAAATGCTTGTTTGTCACATACATTTCAAGACATCTGGTGCTTTTAGCTAGTAATATAACAGCTTTTGTGACAAATCTAATGCTAGCAGCCCAACAAAACGAAATAACATACCCAAAGCGCACACAGAGCCATATAACAACACATTTAAAATAATGATACATCACAACAAGACAATCAAAAAAGAACAGAACACTGCAAGTGCAATAATGCAGGGCAAAAACACGGCAACACAAAAATGACAAAACACATCACCATCACAACAAGATTAAGGGAGGGAGTGGGGTAGGTTATTTCATTTTGTCCACAAAATTGTTGGAATTTGGCAACTCAGCGATAAACTTGTAACGCTGAGTTCCAGCCAAATTCTGCAAATCGCTGCATGACAAAATTCTTTCCTTCGAGCGTTCAGAAATGCGAGTGAGATTTGGGTCCACCTGGTGACATTTTTTGATGTGACAGTTGGGGGAAGTTTCAGTTGATTGCAAGCAATCAAAGTCAGAGGGCTGCTTCTGGAGTAGACTTGCTGCTACTCAAGTAGATTTCCTACTCAAGTGAATGGCCGCGCTCTCTCGCACACCGCCTGGTGTCCTTCACACTGATCTTTCAGCGCAGCTCACACTACTGCTGGTAAATTGCAGCCCGAGCAGTGCGACATGCGTATGTCTACCGATTGACAGAACTTTGCAGAGTTTCTATGTTTGTCCGTGGAATCCCGTGGAGTAAAACTCCACAAGTTCTGCTCACCCCTAAATAAAATGCCACACAGCAGCATATCATTGTTGAAGGCCAGAAATTATAGACATTGCAGTTTACAGTATCAATGTCTAATGGAGCTACCGGATGTTGAAATATGTTTCTGTGTTAGATCTTTCTTGCGTACTGCAGTTCGCTCGAGGGACACCATGCATCCTGATTAATTAGGCTCTTCTCATAATGTTTTATAGCATTCTTATTATACTGGAAAGACATGTGTCTTTTATTTTGATGCCTTTATGTGTAACCTGATTTTATAATAAAATTGACATGCTAGGTAAGCAATATGGTTTTTGGTTTTCACAAGATTTTTATTGTGTGTTTGTACTTTCATGGCCAGGTTGGTGGCTGAATAAAGGTTATGAAAGGTTATGAAATGAAATGAAAGGGAATCAATGTTTATGCCACACATCACTACCTCCAGAACATGTTTTCTTAAATTAGTGGTAGGTAGTGCTGCAAACACTGCTTTAACTTAACTTACCTCCAAGGACATGAAATAGTGCCCGAAAAAAATGTTTTTTGACCCGGCCCCAGAAAATAATGCAATTTGCTTTCGTGCAAATTGGTGAAAATTTGGGGAAATTATGCACAATTATGCAATATGCAAATTCACCATTAGGCGCTGCATCTTAGCATATAGTGTTCCCTTACTGAAGGTTTTGCTGTAAGGGCGTATTTGGTACTAAAAAAGTATGAGAAACACAATTGCTGCAAGCAACAGCCACTAGCGTTTTGGTTGTTCCTGATGTTTCCATACTCCTACATAAGAAGTTTGCTGCAAACAGCAGCATAATTATGCAACATGGCAGTACAGGTGTAGTGTGACATACCCAAAATTAAGCAAATGACAAAACCATCATTTACATTTTTCCCAAGCATAATTATAATTTGGTTGTTTGGCAACATTAATAAGCATTCACAATACTGATAGTTCTGGATTTAATGTGTGACACCATACACTCACAAAAGCAAGGAGTTCACTCTCCATTGACAAGGAAACTTCTCTCACCATGCACTCACAAACTGCCTTCCCTGCACTCCTACATCTCTTATACACCGCTCATCCTGCACTTACCCTGTACTCACACATCACATAACCTGCAGTATACTACTGCACACTCTACACACAACCACCACTCACACATCACTCACTTTTCATTCATCCACTTTTCACACTATACCCAACCACCAATCATCCTACATCCAGAAACCCCTCAACCCGAACCAAAATACTGCTCACCTCCACTCTTTCACAACTTCACCAACTCATCATGCATTCACACACCACTTATGTTGACTGCCCCTCCTTTACTCACTCATCTCCCACCAGTCATCTTGAGCACTCACACACCTCTCAAATTGCACTGGGTGTCATGGAAAAGTTTATTAATAAATATCTAGCCACCCACCATAACAACATCCATATCCTTGACACCCCCAATTCAGATTCAGACGTTATCACAGCACTGACACCACCCTCATCGATGCAGAGATTACATCTAACTGGCCATGGGCAGGGGAGACACCACAGCCCTCATCCTCCTGGATCTATCAGCTACCTTCAACATTGTTTCTCACCTCATTTTCATTCAAAGCCTGCACAAAATTGGCTCTGCTGGATTTGCTCCATACAGGTCACACACAGTCAGTTGCAAAAAAAGATCCTCGGAATAGAAGTGGACAACCAGCTCACTATGACCGTTCAAGTGAACCGAGCTACCACCTCCTGCTTCCACACACTCAAAATGCTCACAAAGATTTTCAAGTAGCTTCCTCTCAACAATTGCAGAACCGTCACTCATGCCATAGTCACCAGAAAGCTGGACTAAGGCAAAACACTATACATAGAAATCAATGCACAGCTTACCAGAGGACTTCCAAACCATACAGAGCTTTACAGCCACAGAACATTACATAAAGCTCACACCTCACGCCCTCTACTCATAGAAACCGTACCCTGCACTCACCCAGCTGCCTAAATACCTCTGACTCTGCAATCACACAGCAGTAACAAAGAACTATCACTGATCTTTCATGCTGACTCACACACCACTCACCATTCATAGTCACACAATGCTCTACTTGCACTCAGAAACCTCTCACCCTGCACTCAGACATTGCTTACCCTGCTCAGTCAAACACTGTTCATGCGACACACCTACCCTTCAACTACATTGCTTACCTAGCACTCATGCAGTAAACATCCTGTCACAGACATTACTCACCCTGCATTCAAGACATCACTCACCTTGCACACATTCACTGCTCACACACATATTTCATTCTGCCCCACACTCCTATGACCCTCCAGTCACACACTAACACACCACCCATACTCACTACTTATCATTCACTTGTAAACTCACACATTGCTCACCCTAAATATTCACTGCTCAACCTGCATATTTACTGTTGATCCTATATTGCTCACATTACACATACACATCACTCAGCCTGCATTCAGACACCACTCACCCTGCATTCAGACATCACTCACTCTGCATAAAGAACACCACTCACCTTTCCCTTGGAAAACATGTCATCCTGCACACTCACCCTCCAATCAGCCCTTAGTCATCCTGCACATGCACAAACCTCATACACATCTCTCTTGTTGTACTCCTACAACTTGCATTGGCACACTGCTTATCTTGAACTCACACACTGCTCACTCTGGACTCAAACACTACTCCTCAAGCACTCCCCCTGCACACACACACCCTCACCTTGCACTAACCCACTGTTCAGCATGCACTTACCCACCACTCACATGGCACTCACTGTTCACACATACTGCACTAACCTACTGCTAAACTTGTAATCACAACCACTCAACATACACTCATTCATCATTCACACACCTCTCACCCTGCTCCCACACCTTGCTCTGTACTAATACAGCACTCAATGCACTGACACACGCCACTCTTGCTTCACATAATCACACTATACTCCATGTCCATTCTAATACTGCTCACTCTCAGTAACTCATAACTCACCCTTCACTCAAACATTGCCCACCCTGCACATTCACTCACCACCCATTCTCCATGGTGATCACCCTGCGTTCACACACAGCTCACACTGCACACTCTTGAACTGCCTATGCTGTACAATCACCCTTCACTGATATCCCTCACTCTGCACCCGACAATGCTCATCCTGCAGTCACCACTCACTCTGTCCTCACCCTCCACACACACCGCTCACCTTGCACACTCCCACTACAATCACTCTCTACTCACACACTACCGAGCCTGCATGCTCACACTCTACTCACCTGCATACCCATACAGGTCTCTATCTGCACTCAGACACTGCACAACATCTAGTCAGCAAACATCACCCTGCACTCACCCACCTCTCACTATGCACTCACCCGCCTGCTCACACACCTCTCACATTACACTCATAAAACACTAATAAAGCACTCTTGCTGGCTGCTCACCCTGCCTCAGCAAACAGAAACTGCTCATTCTGTGGAGACATGCTCATGCTACACTCACAACACTCACCCAGCACTTACACTGCTGACACTGCACCAGCACCTTTTACATACCTCCTACCCTGCACTCACAATACCATCTCTTCATGCACCACTCACCCTGGTCTTTTACACTGTACTCAGACATCTCTCACCTTTCACACTCACACTGCACTCAGACATCACTAATTTGTCACTCATGCATTGCTCACCCTACACAGGCAGTTCACACACCTTTAATTTTGCACTTACACTGCTCATCCTGGATTCATACATCTCTGACCCTGAATTCACATATCTCACACCTTGTGCTCAGACACTGCTCATTTTGCATTCACCCACTATGCACACTGCACTCACAAACCAGCTACACACCAGTCACTCACACACTACTCACACAGCTGTCACTCTGCTCTCACATCTCTCACTCTTCACTCACACATCACAGTCTGCACTCACACACACCACACTACCAGGTACCCGATAAACCACTCACCCTGTACACTCACACCGCTTATATTGAACACACACATCTTACCCTGCAAACACACACAACTCACACTTCCCACTCATAAACCATTCACTCTCTATTAACATACCACTTACTAAACATGGGCGAATTTTGCGAATTCGCGATCCGCGAATTCGCGGATTTGCGAATTCGCGATCCGCAAAATTCGCGAATTTGTGCGAATTTGCGTTTTTTTGTTTTTTTGCGTATTCGCGGGGTTTTTTGCGTGTTCACGGGGTTTTTTGCGTGTTCGCGGGGCTTTTTGCGTCTTCGCGAGCCGCTTGCATAGCGAAGTTACCCATGCAGTCGTTTATGGGAGAGGGAGGGAGAGAGAGATAGATAGATAGATAGATAGAAAGAGAGAGAAAGAGAGGGAAAGAGAGAGGGAGAGAGAGAACGAGAGAAAGAAAGAGAGGCCGGATCTCTGAAGGGCCAGATTCCTGAGTTGCCCCTACAGAACATACAGCTTTTTATTTTTAGCAAAATGCATATGAAAATTGTGCTGTAAAGGTCTCTTTTAGTTTAACCCCTCCTGACAACTCAAAATGGGTGTATTTGCCATCCTCTCCCTTCTTCCTGTTTTTTTATATCTGTAAGTGCTTCCTGATGAGGTTTAATTCCTTGGACAGGTGCCTCGTTGCCTACTTGTAACTATTCTCTGACCCTGCTTCAAGGGTCAGAGCAGGGTCAGAGAATAGTTGCAAGTAGGCAACGAGGCGCCAGGAAGCAATTAGCAGCAGGTGTCCAAGTCGAAGTTAATTTGTTTGTAACCCTTTTGTAAAAGGTTACAAAGAAATTAGATTCAACTTTTGCACCTGCTGCTGTAACCCTTGCTTGGCTGAAAATTCGTCCCCGCTGATTCGCGGATTTTACCGCGCTTTCGCGAGATTCGCGGATCGCGAAATCGCAGAAAATCTGCAAATTCGCCCGCGAAACGGATTTTACGCCCACCCTTACCACTTACCCTTCACACTCACATCCCTCACCCTGAACACTGATAAGCCTGAGCAGAGACACCACTCTGAACTCTTACTCTGCATTCTCACCCTGGCCAGAGATCTCTCATTCTGCACACCTATTTATTCTGCACACAGAGACCACTTGCACTGCAGTCACACCACTCACCATGCACTCACACCTCTGTCATGCACTTACACCGCTCACATATGTCTCAGCCTGCACTTGCATATCATTAGAACGTCACTCTCACTGAATGCTCACCTTCGTGCACTCACAACTCTCGCCCTGCACACTCAGGCACCATTCAACCACTACATTTACACATCACTCACTTTGCACAGTCACTGTTCATGCTGCATACTCACTCACTGCTCATCTTGTACACTGACACACTGCTCATCTTGCAGCAAGACAGTTTCACATTTCACTCAGCCATCTCTCATCCAGCACAACTGCACTGCATGCAAACATCACTCAACCAGCATTCATGTACTGCTCACCCTACACAGACATTATTCATTTTGTACTCACATCGCTCTACCTGCCTTTCACACACTGCTCACATACATCCCACTTTGCATACACACTTGTCACCCTGAAATCACACATCTCTCACAGTGCTGTCGACCAACTTTCTCCTTACACTCATCCACCGCTCTTCCTACACTCATCCACTACTCACCCTAGACTCATATACCACTCACCCAAGCACTTACACCATTCATACTCTTCTCACCCGTCACTCACCATTAACCCAGCACTCACTCATTGCTCACCCTGATCTCACTCACCACCCACAAGTGTGAAGATATTTATATAATAATTATCAGAGTACATTACACTTCAAGATACAAACAATAGGGGGCGTGGCTTAGGCGTTGCCTAAGATGGCGGCGTAGCGACGAGGCTCCAGTGCCGACCTCTGATCTCCGTCCTCATTCAGAGGCTCTGCGGCAGCTTTCGAGTGGGAAACGCTGCCTGATGCCTTCTGGGATGAGGTGAGCCCAGCGCCCTCAGTGAACTTAAGTTTTGCTGTGTCCTCTGCACTTTCTCGGCCGCGACTCGGCCTCCTGGGTCCCGGACGCTATTTTGTTCAAGAGGAAGCGCGAGTCTGCTTCTGAAGCGCTGTCTCCAGTTTTCAAGCGCATTCTACATCACAGAACTGTCCAACTTCTACATTTAAGATGAGGTGAGCCCAGCGCCCTCATTTAATACAGTTTCCCAGCATTTCTGTTGTTTTTATAGCTGCGCCTCAGACTTTTGCATTCCGGCCGCCATTTTGTTCAAGAGGAAGCGCGACTCTGCCTATGAAGCGATGTCTCCAGTTTTCATGCGCATTCTACATCAGAGAACTTCCCAACTTCTTCATTTAAGATGAGGTGAGCCCAGCGCTCTCATTTAATACAGATTTCCAGCATTTCTGTTGTTTTTATAGCTGTGCCTCGGACTTTTGCATTCCGGCCGCCATTTTGTTCAAGAGGAAGCGCGACTCTGCCTATGAAGCGCTGTCTCCAGTTTTCATGCGCATTCTGCATCACGGATCTGCCCAACTTCTACATTTAAGATGAGGTGAGCCCAGCCGCCATTTTGTATCCTGGAGATTGCACGCTTTATTTATTAACACGCTAAGATGCCGTATCTCCATTCCTGCTTTCATCCTGCAATGTGGATGTTATTTTAACTTTTTTCTTTCTTCTTTGGTCAATCCTCCTCTGCACTGGTCTACCTTATGACCACGATGCCTCATTTTCAATGCCTTCTTAGTCACATTCGATTCTCCGCCATTTTGTTTGCTTTTCCTCCTTTTTAGCTCCATTTCCCCACAGGTTTAATTGACTTTTTTCTCAATTTGTGACTTTTGGTGGTCAGTACTTTGCTTAACCTCAATTCTCTGTACTCATACATGGGGAAGCTTGGTAATTTAAAGCTCTCTAATACTACCAAGGCGCCTACGTGCTCAGATTCTGACTCTCCTCTCACAGGATATGGAAGAGGGTGCGATGTCCAAGGTTGCGATGCATCCAGGCGCAATTTCTAAATCTCACAAAGGCAGCAATTTACCGACAACGTCAGCATCTTCTAAACGCCTCAAGAAGGACCCTTCCTCCCCAGACATTGCTTCATCCTCCTCTTTTATGGACCTTATTTTAGAGGAATTGTGAGCTCTCAAACCGTTTATGGAAACAACAACTAAAACCCTACAAGTTATGCATGATAAATGGTCATCCTTGGATTCTCGTGTCCTAATCCTTGAACAATCAACGGAATCTGTGCAAAATTCCTGCTCTCGTATTTCATCCATGGAAGCTGAGATTCTTCAACTTAAAAGGCAAACGGAGGATTTGGAAAACAGAAATCGCAGGAATAATCTACGCCTTTATGGACTTCCTGAACTTTCGGAAGGATTTATCCCAACTGCCTTTTTCCAGTCTTTCCTTCCAAAAATTTTGGATGCACCTGCCTTATCTTCTGTCAATATACAGAGAGCCCATCGTCTTGGTCCTAAAATGTCCTCTAAACCTCGTGGGGTCATCTTGTTGTTTCTACAACACACAGATCTCCTACAGTTTCTTTCAGCCGCTAAGCTCAAAAAACAAATTACCTGGGAGGGTCATCATCTTTATTTGTCTCAAGATGTTGCTAAAGTCACTGCCGACCATCGAAAGAAATTTCTTGATTTGCGTCCACAATTGAGAGCTCTAAACGCCAGATACGGTCTCCTACACACATGTCCCTTCAAAGTTACCTACAAAGAGAAAACTACTACATATGAAGATCCTGCCGTTCTGCAAGAATTTCTTCGTCGCCATGGAGCAGATGTTATGGACACTTCCAGAGTCACCTGATTGGACCTGACACCATTCTAGTCATGTATACCCTGACTCAATCTTGTTGTCTTGCCTTTTGATTGTTGTCTTACCCTTTCTTCCTATCCTATGTTTGAAATGTTTTTTAACTTTTTATTCTTCCTTTTCTCGTCTCTCTCACATTATATTTTCTCTACACTTTTTTTTTTACAGATATTTCCTCGCCCATCCTATTCCGATGTTGTCACATTGGTTCTCTATAATGTTTTACTATCGTTCTATAAGCGGAGGTTTGGTTGCCTGCTGTTGTCGTCGTCGTCTTTTGACGCCGTCACCCCTGTTTTGCGTTTGTTTCCGTAAGTATGTTTTTCAGTCGTCTGTTTTGCACTTGTACTGTCTTTGTGTTCTTTATCTCCTTCTACTCTTTTTCTCATACATCATTGCTCTTCCCTTCTTTTCCATTTCTCTTCTTTTTCTTCTCTTTTATTGCTCTTGGTTACTTTCTTCTCTTCTGTTACTCATTCTTTTCCATCTTTTACTCTATGTACTTAGCAAGCATGCTATTGCTTTATATTTCCTCTCTATATTCTGTGTTACTACTTGGAATGTTAAAGGATTAAACAATCCGATTAAGAGGCAACGGGTACTATCGCACCTTGCTAGACTTTAGACTGATGTTGCTCTTATTCAGGAATCTCATCTTTCAGAAACTGAAGCTTTAAAACTTAAGCGTTGCTGGGTGGGTCATGTTTTCTTTTCTCCCACCAATGATAAGAAAAACAGAGTTTTAATTTTGGTTCATAAAAAGTTAAATGTTTCTATAATCTCTCAGGATTGTGATACTCATGATCGTTGGTTAATTGTCAATTTGCTTATTGATAAAATACCCCTTGTGATTTTCAATGTTTACGCTCTCACTGGTGTTGATAAGCTATTTTGGCCTTCCATCTCCGACAAAATAGCTACCCTTACAAATATATCATTTTTGGTGGTGATTGTAATCAAATTCTTGACCCTATCCTTGACCGAAACTCCAAGGTTAAGTTTTTACCTTCCAAAATGCACTCTCAATTCACCAAAACCATTCAAAATAATGCATTAGTAGATGTTTGGAAATTATGCAACCCTGACCTTAGAGAGTACAGCTTTTACTCTCCCTCACATAATTCCCAATCTTGGACTGATTACATTTTCCTTAGTAAATCCTTGACTCAACATGCCATATACTCTGACATTGGTTCCATTTTGATCTCAGACCATGCCCCCGTACTCGTCGATAGTGACCTCATCCCCTTTTCTCCCCACTCTGGCAGGTGAAGATTTAACAATTCTTTACTTCTGAATTTGTCCTACTTAATCATACTCGCGACTCCTCATATGTCATGGTTTGGGACTTCTTTAAGGCAGCCTCTGTAGGTTTTATCATTAACTTTGTGTCGCAAAAGAAAAAACTTAGTGAGGCTAAATCTACTCAACTTCTCGCTAAGATCAAGCAATTGGAACTCGCTTACCACTCCTCTAATACTGAATCCTCTCTCAAAGACCTCATCGACGCCAAAATAGATTTTAATAAATTTACCACTACTGCTGCCTCGAATTAATTACTGAAATGTAATTCACAATATTATGGTAGTCAGAATAAAATGGGGAAACTGCTTGTTAATTATTTAAAAATTTGAAAAGAACGTACAAAAATTGAAATGATTAAAACTTCGGCTGGTGATTCTTTGTTTAAAGATAAGGATATTCTCAATGAATTTGTCTCTTTTTACAGAAATCTTTACACTCCAGAACATATTCCAACTTCAGCTAATCTCCTTTCCTACTTTCAATCTATTCCCCCTCCTCCTTCATCTCATGTTGATTTTGGTTCTTTAAACGCTGACATTTCTCTTCCGGAAATTTCCCTCGCCGTCGCCAAATTGCGTCATGGTAAGGCTCCTGGGACAGATGGGTTTACTATGGATTTTTATAGTCACTATGCTTCTCTCCTTTTACCAAAACTCTTGCTTTTATTTCAATCTTTTCTTGACTCTGGATTGTCGAACGGCACTTTTCAACAAGCTTTAATTTGTTTAATCCCTAAGGACGATAAAGATCATTCTTTTTGTAAGAATTATCGACCCATCTCTTTAGTTAATACCGATTACAAAATTCTGGCTAAGATTCTGGCCCTTCGGATGGATCCTTTGTTACCAAATTTAATTGGTCGTGAACAGTCGGGTTTGGTTAAAGGCCGTCTATCTTCTGACAATTCCCGAGTCTTTTTCGATATTCTCAGTAAAGCATCTTCTCTGGATCTCCCCTTAGCTGTTATCTCTTTGGACGCTGTAAAAGCTTTTGACAGGATCAGTTGGGATTTTATGTTTCAGGCTCTGACCTGGGCAGGTTTTCAACCCAAATTTCTTTCTTTTATTTCTCTGCTTTACTCTGGTCCTCAAGCGTCGATTTTTGTTAATGGTATGGTTTCGGATTACTTTGCCTTCCAAAGAGGTGTTCGACAAAGATGTCCTCTCTCTCTTTTATTATTTCTTTTAGCTTTGGAACCTTTTCTCACTAAAATTCGTCAGGATTATTCCATCTCCAGTTTCCATTTTGCTTCTCAGCAAGTTAAACTTTCGGTTTATGCCGATGACATTCTTTTTTAGTGTTCAGATCCACTCTCTTCTCTTCCTTCCTTTCTTCAACAAGTTTCCTCCTTTTCTGCTGTTTCTGGGTATCGCCTTAATGTCGATAAGTGTGAAATCCTCCCTTTGAACTCTTTATGTCAAAACATCCCTTTGATCAATCTGGTTTCTCGTGGAACCCAACTAAAATAAAATACTTAGGAGTTTGGTTTGCTCCTCTCCTATCTGATACATTGAAAATAAATTTTGATTATTTTTCTAAGAAGTTAGACTCTGCCATTACTCGTTGGAATCCACTTTATCTATCCTGGTGGGGTCTTCTAAATTCTATCAAAATGATGTTATCACCTCTTCTATTATATACTATTTCTATGATCCCAATTCATATTCCCGATTATTATTTTAAAAAGATTGACTCTATTTTACTAAAGTTCTTGTGGAACGGTAAAAAGTCGTGCATCGCCCTATCTTCCTTAAGGAAAGATAAATCTCAAGCTGGAGTTCGTTTCCCTGACTTTAATTCATATCATCGTGCTTTCTCTTTCCGCTGATCTTCCTTTTTATCCTACTCTTTGGTTAAAAATCGAATCCTCTTTTATCTCTCCTTTTGATTTTTGTGAAATGTTATCTTTCACGTCTAACTTGACCCTTTTTCGTAATCCTATCATTTCTTATTCTCTTATCTACCTTCCTCTTATCCTTCTATCTCTTCAACACAGGACCAACCCATTTGGCATAATAAGCAATTCAAAATTCATAATCGTACTTTCTTTTGGAAAACTTGGCACTCACATGGTCTGCGATGGATTTCTCAGCTTCTCTCTCATGACTTTCCCCTCTCTTTCTTAGATCTTCAGTCCCAATTCTCCTTACCTCCTAGTTCTCGCCCACTATACAACACGTTACTTCCTATTCTCATGTTATACCTTAAATCTTTACCGACCTCTAATACCATTCCCGTTGCTTGTCGTCCCGTATCTTTGGCGATTGATTCCTCCCCTTTCGCATCACTTCTTTATAACTCTTTTCGCTTTATTTTAGATAGATCCAAAACTAACATTGAATTAGCCTGGGAGCAAGACCTTTCAGTAGATTGGTCAACTATCTTTTGGGACAAAATCTGGTCTAAAATACATAAAACTTCTAGAGCTGCCAATACTACCCAAACTCTATATTTTAATTTTAATTGTATTCTTTTTACTCCCCTGTTTTTTTCGACTTTTTCCTCTGATACCCCCTCCACCTGCTGGCCTTGCCCTTGTCCTTCTGCGGATTTGAAACATATGCTATTTGAATGCCCTCCTATCCTCCAATTTTGGAAATTAGTTTGCTTTCAACTCTAAAAAATCTTTCAATTTCAAATTCCTTTTTCCCTCACCCACAACTTTTTAGGTTCCTTATTACCTGCTCTCCCCCAATCTCCCGAACATTACCTACTCATTGATCTCTTGATCGCCATTGCCTTCCATCACATTACTTCTAATTGGAAACAAGCCACAAATGTTTCTTTCCGTTCGTGGTGGAACGCGGTGTGTTTCCACCATCGACTAGACACTAACTATGTTTCCCCCGTTTCCCTTGCAATTAAAAGGGACCTCCTGTGGCTCCCTTTAGTAACTTATCTCTCTTCCTCTGCCCCATCAGTTATTACACGTGATATTGACTCTGTCGAAGTACGCAAACCACCGTAACTCTCCCCTTGCCCCTTTTTCTTAATTTCAATGACTAATGTTCCTTATTGTTATTTCTCACATACTGTTTAATATATTCTGTTTTTGTAATATATCATGCTTGCTTTGTCGTCCCACATGAATGATTTTGGATATATTCATTTATTACTTTTGGTATTTAGTACTTACAATTTCACAATTTTTTCTATTATTGTATAATTTGATGATTTATCATATTGTCTGTTTTTTCACTTCTGTTTCCATTCATGTTTAATTTTCTTTACTCTTCAATAAAATCAAACTTAAAAAAAAAAGATACAAACAATATATATCACTTTTAATGCCAGGATTCAAATAAAGGAATTCATTCTAATCATAAGAATGACAGCTCAACATGGCTCTGCTGGAGAGAATGGTGATTTAAGTAAAAATGCTTTTACATTTGTATAGCACCTGTAAAATGCTGGTCTCTGTGGTTTTGATGACACGTTTTCTCTCTATGCTCTCAGATTTTGGCCTGCTGCTCTCGTTTTGTCGATCTGAGTCCAGCATTTAAATAAACTGGTACTCAAGCAGAATGAAAAGAGCAGTAAAAGCCCCAGAGGGGATGCAACTGCAGCAGCAGAAAAAAGACTGAGCAAAGGAAGGTCAAATGCAAAAACAGATGCAGAAATAAATTCCAGATCCCTGGAACAGAGCAATCAACACTCATACAATGTTGTGATGTCCTGGTTAAAGTTTGTTAAGCAACTCATGTCTTACATTGGCCATTCTGATTATTATGATCATTCAGAAACCTTGATTAGTATCTCGAGGAAAGCATTAAAGCTGAAATGCTTAACTTAGCTTGAGGAACTGAGGTTACCTGTTGAACTGCCTAAACCTACTGTTCAGAAAAACCTAATGATTTTGACCGCATTTGACATGCAACCCTACTTAGTTAATGCACTCAATGCCCAGCACCAATGTGTTCTGACACGCTTTAGGTTTGACATTTTCCACCTTCTGACGAACTTTCCCAATATTAGTAACTGGTCACGCGATTTAATGTACTGTCTAAGTGACACTATATCCAAGCAGCTCACCATGCATGTACTGTTGTTTTTTTGCAAATTTTGCTCTGATTTGATACACTCCTTATGAAGCCGTATATGAAATCGCTACACTTTAAACAATGTAGACCGGCGTTTTAACATTTACAACTACTTTCAAATTTGTACACATGTATGGTTTTATCATGTTTCTTACGAGCTATTATTTCCTGAAGGAAGTCCCTATCAGGCGAGCTGATTACTGTTGCCTTTTCTTAAATAATTTCAGTATTTTTATCTTTGTTTTTTAACCTATTTGTATCTTTTTAACTCTACTTTGTATTTTACAATGTATGCTTTTATGATTCACTATTGTAATATCAAATAAAGCTTATCTTGGCTCTTGACTTACCGTTGAGATGCACTGATCAGTTCAGATTACTTTTATAGCCAGAGTTATCATATTGCCTCAGAAGTACAAACCAAAAGAGAAAGAAAAACTTTATTTACTTCGAAGGAATTGCCTGAGGAATGAGTGAAAGACTGAGCCAAGTGACACCGCGAGACGATGGAGCAAGCTCTACCTGGCCCATGTTGTTCTACCACTCTCTCTCAACAGACTGCTTGGACTCTGACCACCATACACCCTCTGACCACAACAGAGGGTGAACAAAGTCAGAGGAGCAGGCTGGTAAGCATGCACAACACAAAAACAACTGCACTCTGAATTTGATGTTGGGAAGGAAATGGGTGGAGGGGCTGGGAATGCACTATAGCAACATGTTCCTCTTGACTGTGCTCTTCCCATCTGTGCTGCTACCAGTGAAGAATAAGCACCTTTTAGTTAGGAAACATTGCTTAACAATCACAAGGGCATGTGTGTGTCCTAAAGGGCAGGCCCCACCCTGTGCATATTATTGGGTCTTCACTAGCTTATTGACCTAAACAAAAAAAAAGTGATCAGAGCTGCTTGGATGGTAAGTATTCTTTTTTGGAGGCACACATATTTTGACAAATCAAAGGCTGTACTCCGGTGAACCAACATCTGGACAGAAGTCATTGTGTCTCTCTGTATTACTACTGAAAGATCTTTTTTATCACATAAGGGTAGCTACAGCTGCACTGTCAAGCCAGACCTAAAAATAAGAGATACTTTCGAAAATTCATTAGGTGAATAGCTAGAGTTAAAATTCTTCAAATTTCACCATCAATATTCTGAAATATGTTATCAACAACTTTTACTGAAACAGTGATTTAAAGTACTTTTACAGTTACTGTGGCTTTTTAAAGAAATTGTAGGTTTAATATTTGCCTTATGGTATTTTTGCCTTGGCTTTTCAAAAACAAAGACTGCTAGGTTGACCAGATGTATATTGTAATGCTGATATACATCTACTCTTACAGGAAAGTGTTATTGTTAGTGCTGTAACAGTCTTGTTTAAAAATCTATGGGGCATATTCACAAGGAGCTATCGCCGAATTGACAGCACTTTATCGCAGCCAAAGTCATGATAAATTTACCCCACCATTCACAAGCTGGTGCTAACAGCCCACAGCACCAGTTTTCCCACGATAGCAGCCGTAAACAAAATCGCCACAGAGGACCCCCGCAAATATCACTAATGAGATGCAGAGTAGGCGTTCCCATGCAAAAAGCTGCGACAACACCACACCTCAACATTCACAATGACCAGCCAGATCTGCGATAAGAACACAAAACAAGCGATAAGGCGCATTAGCAGCAGGAAATTAACACCTGCTCTGACCTGGTGCAAGGTCAGACCACAGCCTGCACCACAAAAGGGAGCACAGCCCACAGCCACCCCTGAAGACAAACAGATGCCATGGAGCAACTGAACATGCAGCACGGACACCCAAGAGGGCCACAACACCCACTGACACCACACACAGGACCACCCCTCCCTGGCATCCCCTCGACCAAAGACATGCCACATCAGCTACACCAAAACATGTACGAAATAATCGCACAATCACAATTGGTGTCATGCATATGTCATCACAGAAATGAGCATCACACATTCACTTTCGAAGCAAACAATTAAACTTTATTGAAATTAACACAGAAATTAAAGGAAGACACATGGCGGATCCCCTAGACATAATCCATTGATCACAGCCTGCAAGACAAAAAACATGATGAGAAGATGTGTCCTGCGCACATCAAAGGACAGAGAGAGATCGAAGGAGAGAAAGAGAAGAGGAGAGGGGGAGAGAGAGAAGAAGAGAGGGAGCGAGAGAGAGAGAGAGAGAGAGAAAAAAGAGGGGGTGAGAGAGGGGGAGAGAGATAGAGAAGAAGAGGGGGAGAGAGAGAGAAGAAGAAGAGATGGGGAGAGAGAGAAGAAGAAGAGAGAGGGAGAGAAAGAGAGAGAGAGAAGAGGAGAGGGGAGAGAGAGAGAGAGAGAGAGAGAGAGAGAGAGAGAGAGAAGAGAGGGGGAGAGAGAGAGAAGAGGAGATGGGGAGAGAGAGAGAAGTCAAGAGGGGCAGAGAGAGAGAAGAAGAGAGGGTGATAGAGAGAGAGAGAGAGGAGACGAGGGGGGGAGAGAGAGAAGAGGAGAGGGGGAGATAGAGAGAGAGCCGACTTTGCGCACCAAGGCCACACTGCTCACCTGCTGCCACTGGTGTGTCTCCAACCACTTGCAAGGAAAGTATAGAAGTACACCAGGTCACATGTCTGAAACAGAGCCATCCTCTAAAACAGAGTGCAGAGACATGACTGGCACAGTACGCACAATTGCACAAGACAACATCGCACGCCTGCTCATGCATACCAAGGCAGAGGCATCCCAGCCCCTCCCACCACCCATCGGGACATGCCCACCCATGCACACCTGGACCGCACTGCTCACCTTCCGCCACTGGCGTGTAGACTGCAGGTCCCACCACGTGCAGCTGCAAGCCACAAGCCCGGGCCCGCAGACTTGGCACCCCCCACCACTGGTCACCAGGTCTCACGTCTGGTGCTGGGACTTGATTACACCATGGCATAGGACAGACCAGGGCAATATCACAGCCTGCACAGCCACTTAGCCCAATGGGTGCCACTAACTCTGTGATCCCGGAAGCGAGGCCACGTGGCGGTAGGCCCCCGCAGCCCGCTGGTGCGGCCTACACTGTGGTCCAGCAAGGCACACACATCCTGAGCAGTCGGGACTGCCCGGATGGGGCATCATTGGAGGCTGCACACCTGCTCAGCAGCTCAAGGTGCCAATAACTCAGTACACCCAAAGTCACCATCCTGTGGCGGAGTGCCTGTCCAGGCCACAATGCTGCACGTGCCACAAACCCTGTCCAACCCCAGTTAGCGTCCAGTGGCGGGGTGCCTGTGCAGGCTGCAATGCAGCGTGTGCCACAAACCCTGTCCCACCCCAGTCAGTGCCATGTGATGGTAGGCCTGTGCCAGCCTCAAGGTCTAGGGTCTGTCATCCAGTCGCCAGCGGCAGAGGGGTAGGTGACGTTGTTGGCCCCTTATACTTGCGGGGTAGAATGGCCTGTGATGCCTGTGCCAGGTGGGTGTGGTGTGCATGCAAACCTGCCCTCAGGGAGTGGCTGTGACATGCTGACAACTAGACCAGTGACCTGCACACAACCAGCGAGTATGCCCGCGATACCCGCTCTGCAAACACGCCATCGAGCTCTGGGAACTGCTCGACACCACAGGCCCGGACGTAGCCTTCCTGACCGAGACGTGGTGGAACGACTCCTCTGCACCAGACATCGCCGTAGCCATCCCAGACAGATACAAGATCACCTGCAGGGACCGCGCCAACGGCATCGGAGGAGGAATAGCCATCGTCCACAAGTGCACCTTTAAGGTCACCACCCACGCAGACGACTCCCTCAACACCGCCGAACACCTGCACTTCCGGATCCACACCGACCCCAACACCACCCTCAGAGGAACTCTCATCTACAGACCCCCCCGGACCCCGGGCCCACTTCAGGGACTTCATTGCCGACCTCGCCAGCACCCACACACTCGCCTCCACAGACCACATCCTCCTCGGGGACCTGAACTTCCACCTTGAGAACAACACTGACGCCAACTCCTCCAGGCTGATCGCCAACCTCGCCAACCTCGGCCTCAGACAACTCGTCACGGGGCCCACCCACGCCGCCAGCAACACGCTAGACGCCATCTTCTCCACAAGCTCCCACGCCACCTTCAACCACACAACCGAACCCCACTGGACCGACCACCGCTGCATTCACTTAACCTTCAAAAAACCAACCACGCACCATCGCACCCAGCAGCTGTCTCGCCGCTGCTGGAGCAAAGTCACCGTATATCAACTGATCACCACCCTCTCCAAGAACCCACCCACCGACCCCACCAACCCAGATGCTGCAGCACGCAACCTCAGACAGTGGATCAAAGACTGTGACAACACCCTCGCCCCACTGAAGAAACCCTCCAAGAACCACGCCAGCAAGAGAGCCACCTGGTTCACCAACGAGCTCCTGGCCTCCAAGCGCGCACGTCGGAAACTTGAGAAGAAATGGCTCCACGATCGCACACCGGACAACCACGCAGCCCTCAAGGACACCACCCGCAGACATCACCACCTCTTCAGATCAGCCAAGAGATTCTCCCTCAAAGACCGCCTTGATAACAACGCACATGACACCAAAGAGATCTTGAAGTTGAAGTTAAGAGATTTATAAAGCGGTTGATCACCGTGCGGTTTCTTGGCGCTAAGGACACAGACCCGAGTGAGAGGGGGTGGTCAGCTAGGGCGAGAAGGCTCGTGGAAAAAGGAGAGTCTTAAGGGCTTTGCGAAAGTCAAGATAAGTGGGAGTGGACCTAATGGTGAATGGGAGAGTGTTCCAGAAGATCGGAGCCAAGTTAGAAAACTTCAAGTCCCCTGATTTCTTCTTTCTAGAACGGGGAACGGAAAGTATAAATTTGGTGGAGGAGCGCATGTCTCTATTGGGAACGTATGCTGTGATTTTGGAATTTATAAAAGCTGGTGCATTGCCTGCCAGAGCCTGGAAGGTCATGCAACCCATCTTGAAGAAGGCGCGCTCATGGATGGGGAGCCAGTGCAGGGGTAACGTGGTAAGATTTGGGGAGTTTGTAAATTAGACGAGCTGCATTGTTTTGAATAAGTTGAAGGCGTCGAAGGTCATATGCAGGGGCGCCGGTGTACAGGATGTTGCCATAGTCAAGTCGCGACATGACCATGGCCAGGAGAATAAGTTTAAGAGCTGGAAAGGAAAAAAAACGAGAGATCTTGCATATTGTGCGAAGTGTCAGAAAACATGATGAGACCACAGTGCTGATCTGGGAATGTATTGTTAGATCGCTATTGACTTTGATCCCTAGCGTTTTAACAGAAGGGGAAGGTGAAGGAGGGGTACTAAGGGAGGGGGGCCAAAAGAGAGGGGTCAAGGGACTGGATTTTCCACCCGTAATTACCAGTTCGGTCTTATCGTGGTTTAACTTAAGGTTGTTACAGTTCATCCAGTCACTGATGAAGATCATTGTAGTTTGAAAGTTGTGAATAGAAGCCGGGGAGGGAGAGAGGGTGAAGATCAGCTGGAGATCATCTGCATAATTAAATACCGTGACCTCCATCTGCTGTAACACAGATATAAGAGGGAGAATGTAGAGATTAAAAAGAAGGGGGGAAAGGGAAGAGCCCTGTGGTACCCCGCAGTTGACATTGCGTATAGGCGCCGAGAAATCTGCTAGCTGGACAGCCTGAGTACGATTCCCCAGGAAGGAGGTAAGCCAAGCCAGGGCGGGTCCCCTGATGCCGGCGCCTCCGACACGGTCGACAAGAATGGAATGGTCGACCGCGTCGAAGGCGGCGGACAAATCAAGGAGAACCAGCGCCCCCTCTAAGCTCGTCCAGAATGGAAAGAACAACCGATTCAGTGGAATGAGACGGACGAAAGCCAGCCTGGTTGGGGGCTAAGAAGCAGCTTTCCTCAATGAAGGTGCTGAGGGCTTTGGTGACATGACAATCTATGATCTTTCCCAAGAAAGGGAGAAGGGAAATAGGGCGGTAGTTGGAGAGAGAAGTAGGGTCAGCACCTGGCTTCTTAAGGATAGGAATTATTGTGGCGGATTTATGCAGATCAGGGACAGTGCCCTGCATAAGGGAATCATTGAGGAAGGTTAAGGGGGGCAAGGGGCAGGTGGAAAAGATCTCTCTCAATATATGGGCAGGACAGATGTCAGAAGGAGATCCTGATTCAATTTTAGCAAGCAAAGTAAGGAAGGTTTCTTTAGAGATCAGAGGGAGTTGATCTAGAAGAGAAGGGTTAAAAGGGGGTTGGGAACATTGAAAGAAAGGGGAGGGCAAGGGGATGTTGGCCTTAATGGTTATATTTTTCTCAACAAAATAGTCATTAAGAGAGTTGCAGAGGGATTGAGAAGGAACTGGTTTGGGGGTAACTCTATCCGAAGAAGCTAGTTCATGGACTATAATGAAAATTTCCTTAGGTTTATTTTTGGCAAGGAGGACCTTGGAGGAGAAATATTCAGACTTAGCGTGAAGTATGGCTCTTTTATATTCCTGGAGAAGGGTAGTGTACTGTAGTTTTAGTACTGGACAGTATCCGCGTCTCCAAGCACGCTCCGCCTGCCGTAATATGAGTTTTTTTGTTTTTAAGCTCAGTGTTGAACCATCTATTGGCATCATGTGCACGTCGGGTTCTGACGCGTCTGAGAGGGAACACTCGATCACACACAGTAGAGAGCCAGTTGTTGATGGTGATGGCTTGGGAGGAGGGGGAGAGGCCTACAAGGTTGGGAGGTGAGGCTGCAAGGGAAGAGCAGAGTGTAGCTAAATCCACGCGGTTCCAATTACGCACCCAGGTATTTCTGGGAAGGGAAGGCTTCCTAGCAAGATCTTGGTCAAAAGAGAAAGAAACAAAGGAATGATCAGACCAGGGGCAAGGAGTAACCAAGGGGGGGGGAATAGGGAAGTTGATTGACCATTGACTCTTCCGCATTGTAAAAGAACTCACCAACCCCAGCGCCAACACCAACGACATCCCGCCCTCACAGGAACTGTGCGACTCACTGGCCATCTTCTTCCAGCGCAAGATCGCCGACAACCACGAAAGCATCAACACCACGACCGACCCGACCACGCCAGAATCCACCCCTCTCCTGAACACCAACAGCACCAACCGCCTGACCTCCTGGTCCAACGTCAGCGACGTCTAGACACGCAAGGTCATGAACTCCATCCACTCAGGATCACCGACAGACCCGTGCCCACACCACATATTTAACAAGGCAGACGCAGCCATCGCACCCCAACTACGGAAGATCATCAACATCTCCTTCGAAACAGCGACATTCTCGGAAAGCTGGAAGCACGCCGAAATCAATGCCCTCCTCAAAAAGCCCAAGGCAGACTCCAAGGACCTCAAGAACTTCCGGCCCATCTCCCTGCTCCCGTTCCCGGCGAAGGTCATCGAGAAAATCATCAACATGCAACAGACCCGCCACCTCGAAGACAACAACATCCTGGACCTGGCCCAATCCGGTTTCAGACGAAACCACAGCACCGAGACAGCCCTCATCGCCACCACAGACGACATCAGGCGCCAATTAGACAACGGCGAAACATCTGCCATCATCCTCCTGGACCTCTCGGCCGCCTTCAACACAGTCTGCCATCGCACTCTAAAAACATGCCTTCAAGAAGCCGGTATCCTAGACTGGACCTCATCCTTCCTCTCCGACAGATCCCAGAGCGTCCGCCTCCCACCTTTCCGATCTGAAGCCACCGACATCATCTGCAGCGTCCTTCAGGGCTCCTCCCTCAGCCCAACGCTGTTCAACATCTACATGGCCCCCATCGCACAAGTGGCCCGCCACCACAACCTCAACATCATCTCCTACGCTGACGACACTCAGCTCATCCTCTCCCTCACCAAGGACCCACGCACCGCCAAAACTAACATCCACGACGGAATGAAGGCCATCGCCGACTGAATGAGGAGCAGCGGTCTGAAACTGAACTCGGACAAGACGGAGGTCCTCATCCTCGGACCCAACCCCTCAGCCTGGGACGATTCCTGCTGGCCAACCACTCTGGGGACAGCACCGACAACCACCGACCACGCACGCAATCTTGGATTCATCCTCGACTCCTCCCTCTCCATGTCCAAACAGGTCAACGCCGTCTCCTCCTCCTGCTACAACACCCTCCGCATGCTCCGCAGGATCTACAAGTGGATCACAACCAAAACAAGAAGAACAGTGACACAGGTCCTCGTCAGCAGCAGGCTGGACTATGGCAACGCACTCTACGTCGGAATCCCAGCCAAAGACCTACGACGACTACAGCGCATCCAAAATACCTCCGCCCGACTGATCATCAACGTCCCCCACCGCAGCCACATCACCACCCACCTGAGAAACCTACACTGGATCCCCGTCGACAAGAGGATCACCTTCAAACTCCTCACCCACGCACACAAAGCACTGCACAACGCCAGACCAGCCTACCCGAACAGCAGACTCAGCTTCCACACCCCTCGCCGCCAGCTCCGCCAGCCTCGCCCTCGCCGCCGTCACCCGCATCCAACGAACAACCTCAGGCGGCAGATCCTTCTCCTACCTCGCCGCCAAGGCCTGGAACACCCTTCCTACCCACCTACGGCAGACCGAAGACCTACGCGCCTTCAGAAGACTCCTCAAGACCTGGCTCTTGGAACAGTAGCGAAGCTTCCACCCCCCCACCCCCTCTCAGCACCTTGAGACCCTTGAGACCCTCATGGGTAAATAGCGTGCTCTACAAATAGATTGATTGCGATGGGTAGCAATGAGGCTCCCCCTGGGAGCGTGAGTGGATTGATCTAGCCTGCTGTACACTGGAACAGAGCAGGGCTTGCAAAAATGACTCATGGGGCCCGATTCACAGAACTAACTTAAGACAAAATCCTAAACTTACTACTTTTGGTATTCACAGAAGTTAGGATTTTGTCTTAAGTTTGTCTTAAGACAGACTTAAGACAGACTTAAGTTAGGATTTTGTCTTAGGTCTGTCTTAAGTCTGTCTTAAGACAAACTTAAGACAAAATCCTAACTTCTGTGAATACCAAAAGTAGTAAGTTTAGGATTTTGTCTTAAGTTAGTTCTGTGAATCGGGCCCATGGGCACTGTGCGTGGTTCAGTCCATGTCCAGAAAAGAAAGTGGCTGATGCGTGTGTCCCTGTTGTGGTGTCCACGGGACCCGTGACACAAATTGCTATGTAGCACCCTCTGACTGGCATCCCACAGGATGAGCATCATTGACGCAAGGGAAATCACTGTCCCCACATTCATCCACACATACATACATACATATACATACATACAGGAATGATGAAAGACATGACACAGCAGTGCACAACTGGATGTTTATTGCACATGCAGTGCAGTTCCGCAGCTGGAGCAGTACACGGCTGTGCCAAATACACTACATTATATGGGCCCATGGAGGGCCAGCCAGAGTCCATCCATGGAAGGCAAGTACTGCGGAAGAGGAGGGGTGCAGTCAGAAGTCTGGTCGCCGTGACATTGGGAATCAAACAGGATGGGGCGGTCTATGTCGTTGTTCAAGGTGAGTGCATCTGAGTAAATCGGGTGTCAGTGGAAGGTCATGAGGCCATGTGCGGGACCAAACCAGGAACAGGCCATGTGGCGGAAATGAATGCTACAGAGTCCTTCTGATCACATGCCCATCCATGTCCTCGTCCCTGGATGTGTGCCCTGCCCCACCTGTGGGTGTTGCTGTACTGGCTGCAGCACTGTGTGCCACTGACACCTCAGTTGCAAAGGTGGATTGTCAGCCGCACTGTGTGCCATTGACACCTCAGGTGACAGAGGTGGATTGTCGGTCACACTGTGTGCCACTGACACATCAGGTGCCGGAGTGGTTAGGCCTGCCGCACAGGGAGGCATAGACACACCAGGGGGCGGAGATGTGGATTGTGTGGGGGCAGCAGCATTTAACATCACCATGCCTTGTGGCAGCAATGTCTTGATGAGGATCTGCAGGGTATGGTAGATCCCATCTACATTCCGCTGATGTGCAGCGGTGGCTGCCATCCTTTCCACCTCCATCCGCACCCTGTCGTCCATGAGCCTCCGAATGTGTGCCAGCTAATGGCTGATATCGCTGGAGCCACTCTGAGCGGACAGGTTGGAGACCATGGAGCGGGGCTACACACCCAAGGATGCCGTCAAGTTTGGTTATCATGTTGCCGAAGCTCAACCGCACCTGATCTGCGGTCTCCCTCTGGCACTCCAGCACACGGCTTGGAGGAGTGCCGGAACTGTGGGTGCCTCCTGCTGTGTGCTTTGGGTAGTGGGTTGGGTCTCCTTGATGTAGCTGGCCTGCCCTGATCCTGGAGGTGAGTCAATTATGTTTTGGATGGCTTGGGTGTCGATGCTGGTGTTGTCCTCCTCATCATCAGTGAAGAGTGGCTGGGATTGCTCTGCAGAAGGTGTTGACGGTGCCCCTGTGTTGTGAAGTGGAGATGGTATATTACAATGTGTCCATGTTTAGGTAACAGCATGGAACATGTTGACATTCAGACACCATGGCATTGTACATTATGACAGTCTGGAGATCTGGGCGAGGACCCAGAGTCATTGTGGGTGTGCACTGTGCTCTGCTTGAATGTGCATGTGTGCCATTGTGCCCGTCAACACCCGTCGCCCCAGTACCTGGTGGTCACTCACCCTGTTGTGGTTGTGTCACCATGTTGTGGTTCTGTTGTGCCATGTCAAGCAGTGTCCGGTCCCCCGACTCCGGCCACAGTCTCCACTCTGATGACTGTCGACACCAGCTCCTCCATGTCATCCAGCACGAGATGTGACGCTGGGCCCCCACCTCCAGTCTGCGTTGCTGCCTTCTGGTTGGCGGAGAGTTTCTCCTTGGTCCACCACGTGATGTCATTCCATCACCTCTTGACCTTGTCCATTGTCCTCTTGTGCTCCCCAACGGCATTCACCTTGTCCACGATGTCCCGCCATATTCCATTTTTGGTGCCCAATGACACGTTGGAGGTGACAAACAGTTGTTGATGGTGTTCCATATTAATGTTACTAGTAATATTAATATTAACTGGGTAGAAAACAGCTCGAGTGCCAGTGTGTGTTTACTTTTTTCCCCATCAAATATGGGTGTTTTTCAGTCTGCTACTCATAGAAATCCACCAGGTTTTACATTAAGGTTCTAATGGCATTGTTTAATTCGAAAGTAAATGTATCAATTGCTAGAGTAACATTATTATAACATGCAATCAGTAATGCGAATTTCTTGCTGTCCTTTTGTTATAATTATGAATATTTATATATAGTAATGGTGCCACCTCTACTTTTCTTTTGCGAGCCATACCTTCTTTAATTTGTATGCATCAGATATGTCTCTAGGAATATGCTAATGTAAGTGATGCATGGCTTTGAAAAACATGTTTGGTTGTCACAATTTGTCATCTCTTTAATTTACAGTGTTTATTTTGGGGTTTTAAATGATTTTGCTTTTAAAGTACTTTATGCAAGAACATACATTCATTCTTCTTCGTTATAAAAAAAGCACGCCAAACAAAGAGAACCACAATCAGAGTAGGATATAGGAGAAAATAATCTCACACTTTAGAACAAATTCAAAGAGAAACAAATAGAATGCACCTTGCACTCCATTTATGTTATACATCCATTAGCAGCCCCAGACACTACTTTCTCTATTGTGTAATATGAAGTTGTATGGGTCATAACAGGTCCAGCTCCTGAAAACCCAACATCAGGCTGTGAGAACTCAGACTTGTGCATTCATGCAGAGTATGGCAACCATATCTGCAGATTTTAGTCAGGTGAGTGCCTTTTCCCTGAACCTCTTCCAACCTTGATGGCAGAAGCTGCTACCTGAAAATTGGCCTTGGTGGCATGCCAGACCTGTCAGCTATTCTTTTTTTCATTTTCTTTCCTTGGGATGGTAGGGTAGGTGGTACAGTTCTATGACCAACTGGATGAACTTTGGAAGCTGCTAAGATTAAACCAATTTTTAAGAATTGCTTCATCTTTCATATAGCACCTTTAGTCCATTTGTGAATGTTATAGTATCTGGGTTGTGGAATGAGAAAGCAAGAGTCAGGACAAACTTAAATGGAAGGAGCAGAGGCCAGGGGTGGGGGAGTTTACTCTTCAGTTAATACTACTATCAATCTACACTAACCACATTACCCAGAACAACCAGCTTAGGAGTTAGAGAAGATCAAATAAAAAAAAAAAATAAAAAAAAAAAAATATATATATATATATATATATATTGGGAATAACTTTGGCGCCGGTGGACGAATCTTTGCAAATTTCTCCAAGAAAATGGCCCGCTCCTTCCTTGAAAGTTTGGGGGGGATTCGTCAAGCGGGGGCCGAGATAAAAGGGGGGTCCCAAAACGTGTTTTCCCCATGTTCATTTCCATAGGGCGGTCGTACTCACTTTTAGCCCAAACCGCTGAATGGATTTCCACCAAACTTGGCTCCGGGCGCGCCACGAGACTTGCGCACAGAAAGCTGATTGGCTCTCGGGTGTCTGTAAACATTTGAAACATTCCGGAGCGGCCGCCATCTTGTGTCTCGGTAAAATCGAGACATAAGAGGTGGAAAAATCAAAGGGGGAAATGACCATAAGGGGGCAGGGATAGACCCCCCCTGACCCCCTAGGTTTGATGTGGGGGCCATAAAAGGGCCCAGCGGGGTAAAAAAAAATTAAAAAATTTTTTTGATTTGCGCAGGGGGGAGCGCCCGGTACACGCACCGGGTAGCGGACCGGGGAGCGTACCATGGGGAAAAAAGAATGACAGACTTTTCCAAAAATGAAGCCTTTTTTTTATAAATTGGAGGTAGTTCTAAAAAGAACTGTTTTTTTTCTTCTTTTTTGTATATTTTTTAAATGTTTTTTGAACATTTTAAACTTTTTTTGGGTTATCTGAACAGTTTTATATTTTTTTGTATTTTTCATGGGGAGAAACGAAAAAACAGGGAATTGAAAATGGCTCAACTGGAGCAAAAAAAAAAAGAAAAGAAATAATTAGGGTTTATTGGGGCATTTGTGGTTGTCCCCAGCAAGGACGATGAGCTTTACGCTCTGTTCTCCGTAGGAGATGGTCTTCCCACAATATTTACAGATAATTCGGAAATCTGCAAATCGTGGCTGAATGCAAGGCATCGTCTCACTTGCCTCTGATCCCGACGGAGTGGGTTGCTTTCTTTTTGAGGTGGTGCTTGTGGATTGGGGAGGGTTACTGGCCAGTTCCCTCATCTCTGCAGCAGAATAGTTTATTGGATGCTTGCGCTGCATGTGGCGAATCATCGTGTTGTTTCCAAATGAATATTTTTTATTAGGGTTCCCCCTAGAAAGTTCCATGCCACAGATTAGGCAAGTTACCTTGGCTGCATTTACTTTTTTCTTCCCCTCTGGGATCGAAAAAAACTCCCATATAATGTGTGGTCTTGGCTGGTATGGGGTATTTTGTTCTTCAAGCCATTTTCTCCTCCCCTCTTCCTCCTCCTTCTCCTCCTCTTCCTCCTCTTGTTGACCACCAATGAAATCTTGTGGTGGTCCTCTTGGTGGTTGTGGTGGTGGTGGTGGTGCAGATGCACCAGCTGCTGCTGCTACTGAAGCCATTATAAAGATCAAAAAGGTACAGAGAGGTACAAACAGGTCTTCCTAAGTCAAAGGACAAAGTCAGAATAAGGAAAAAAGGTGGGGTCTTTCATCCTTTTGAAAAAAAAAATGTATTGAACCAATGAAAAGGGATATTTTGAGGTCACAAGACCAGGGGCTTCATCATTATGAAACCAAAACTGTTATGAACCAATGAAAAGTGTTATTTTCAGGTCACATGACCCGACGCGCTTACGCTACGCGCCCCGGGGATGCCTACGTTGCGCGATCGTATTCGCTCGAGTGCTTCCCGGTGCGCTTACGCCGTGCGTATCACGCGGACGCGGCTACGCAATACGTCATGATCATGTTTTCGTTCACGATATTGGCGCGAACGGGACGCTCCCCGGTAAGCGCCCCGGGGCGCTTCATAATACTACGCTTCCAGGGCGCTCACCGGGGCGCGCACCGGGAGCGCTCCAAGGCAAAACATTTTTTTTAAAAAACAATATACAAAAAAACAAATTGGCAAAATTGTAGGGACTGGTAGCCCGATTTGCCTTTCCTATGTCTCAAGATATATGCTCAAGTGGTTTTTACGAAAATTAACTTTGAAAAAACATATATTGGGCTACATTGGGCTATATATATGTTAGAGCCCAAATGTAGCCCAATGTAGCCCAATGTAGCCCAAAGATGGCCACCAGAGACAAAAAAAAACAAATGTAGCCCAAATATCAGCCAGATGTAGCCCAAATATAGCCCAATGACAGAATGTCTCAGAGTGTTCTAAAGAACAACTAGAGGGCTAACAGTCTTACTTATAAACTGAGACTTATAGTTAGGAATTAGCATTTAAAAAACCTTTGAAATTCACTGAAAAAACCATAGGTTTCACACCAGTTATAGTTAGGAATTAGCATTTAAAAAACCTATTAAATTCACTGAAAAAAACATAGGTTTCACACCAGTTATAGTTAGCTGGAAATTTTACTGACATAAAACCATTGAAATTCCCAAGTTATAGTTAGTTGGACTCACTATAACTTGCGCGTGCAATGCACTGCTGATGACGTCACATATTACATCACTCATGACATGGTCAGTGACATCACTCATGACATCACTGATGACACCATCCTTGTGACAGAGTGACAGACCTCCTTTCACTGTAATGTAACCCTTGAAACACATATTCAAAAATAGAAACACATTTTTTTTTTAAAAATGGAGATAACCATATCAGTTACAACAACCAATTCAGTAATTCCACCATCTATATACACATCTACTCATTCACAAAGAGTTCAATATACTCACTCATACATATACTCACTCATCATATGTAGTGATATACCTATACATCCTGTTACACACTGACAGTCATCCAAAAGTTACTCACACACATACTCACACATGCAAATAAACAATTGAACATCCATTTATTTGCATATAGAGCTATACACACACTACCACCTTACTTCTATTGAAATGTAAACATATTTATTCTCATAAACAATCCCTTATAGAAACACATACTTATTTAAACAGGAACTCTTACAATCTCTTACTCTCACATATACTCACTTATAAACATCAATATTCACATATACTAGATTAAAACATATGTAGTTACTGATAAAGACACTAGTGAGACAGTCATTCACTCACTAACATACACATATACACACTTATTCACCCATACAGTCCTGCACATATGCTGTCTTCAAAACACATACAAACAGAGAGTCAGTCAATCATGCATCTATGTGCTAAGTAATACCCCCACCAAACCATATAGACACTCATACTGATACTAAGAAAAACATCTAATAACCCATGTACATACACATGTAGCTACTCACCAACCCATGCAGCCACTTATACACAAAGTGAAACACTAATACATATATTTAAAAATGTAAACATTACTCACTAATATTTATTTTTCAGAAAGACACACATTCACTGGATGGTGTCATGAGTGATGTCATGAATGATGTCACTGACCATGTCATGAGTGATGTAATATGTGACGTCATCAGCAGTGCATTGCACGCGCAAGTTATAGTGAGTCCAACTAACTATAACGTGGGAATTTCAATGGTTTTATGTCAGTAAAATTTCCAGCTAACTATAACTGGTGTGAAACCTATGGTTTTTTCAGTGAATTTAATAGGTTTTTTAAATGCTAATTCCTAACTATAACTGGTGTGAAACCTATGGTTTTTTCAGTGAATATGTATATATATATATATATATATATATATATATATATATATATATATATATATATATATATATATATATATATATATATATATATATATATATATATATTTCGAAACAGTCCACTCCAGTCTGGCTAGACAAACGACCAGCACGCCATACCATTTGTTTCAAAAATATTTAATTTAAGCCCCTACCCCCACAACAGACGCGTTTCGCCAAGAGGCTTCGTCAGTGTTCACCCGTGTTGTAATGCACAACGCCATTTAAAGCCAACTCATCATGGAAATCAATGACGGTTTTACATTTTCAAAATACAATTCATGGCAGCCATCTTTCAATGTTCAAATCTCACAGAAATATATACATATCATAGCGTTGTAATATCATAAAGTGCTCAGTGCTGATTAAAAACATCCAGGTAACCAATGAATCTTATTTTATCTAAAGTGCACGCATGCTAGTATTCAATCAAACACCGTTATACCCTGACTGTTGCGACGTAGATGTTCAAGTTCATCTCGGATCATTGCCCTTAAATTAACAACGCATACAGGACTTTTTACTCGCTCAGACCTGTGCCCTGAATGGGCTTATACAAGAAATTTAAATCTGAACAGTCTATTCAGCCCTGAATGGGCATAGTCAGGTAGGGTAAACAAAATAGTTTTGAGAGTTCGGAAACCGCAAGGACCTGTACATGGGATATGGTACTTGTTTGGTGTTATTCAATGCAAAGTTGTTATCACAAATGTACCCACATTTCCTCATTATTGTTGAGTCCCCAAGGAACCATGGTTTTTAACCCGATGATATATTTCGACTCTAGAGTGCGAAGTGTTTTTTCTCTGTCACCACCCCTTTCGCTGCGTTCCACCTGATCAATACAGTAAAAGCTAAGCAGATCCCTGTCGCTTTTGTGGAATTCTGCGAAGTGTCGTGCCACAGGGTACGACTTGTCTCTATTCACAATTGCCCGCAGATGTTCGAGAATTCGCATTTTAGTAGGCTTGATAGTACTGCCTATATAGCGTTTCCTACACGGACATATGAGACAGTAGACGGTGTACTCAGAGTTGCAATTGAGTAATTTTTTGATGTATCTCTCGGGTTCATTTTCATCAGTTTTCCCTGGGTAGGTTTTTGTTATTTTGCTATTCTTACAGGCTCGACATGGAAAGAATCCTTTGGATTTGGAGATTTGGACAGACTTCTTTTTGTTTGATACAAAGTGGCTATGGACGAGATGGTCCGCCAGAGACTGACTGCGTTTATATGTTAGAATCGGCCTTTCTGGAAGGACTTTTCTCATTACTTGGTCAGTCTTAAGGATATGCCAGTTCTTTTGGAATATGTGCATTATCCTTCCTGACTTTGAGTTAAATGTGGTAATCATTCTTGGATTTTCCTCATGCTTTGACACCTGTTTTACTACCAAAAGTTTATCCCTTGGGATTTTCTTGGATTTCTCTTCCGCACTTTTTAGTACGTTCCGAGAATATCCTCTGATCTGGAACCTCGTTTTGGCTTCTTCCTTCGCCCGAACGTACTCCTCCTCATCCGAGCAGTTTCTTTTTAGGCGAAGCAATTCACCGTACGGTATGCTTCCTATTAGGCATTTAGGGTGCTGGCTCGCTGCATGTAAAACAGCATTCCCTGCCGTGGGTTTTCTATACAACCGGGTCTGTATTTTCCCGTTGTCTACATAGACCTCCAGATCAAGGTAATAGACACTGGTGTCACTGATTTCGCTTGTAAATTTGAGGTTCCAATTATTGTTGTGAAGTGCGGCAATATATTCCTCAGCCGAGGTTCTACTGCCGCGCCAAACCACAAACAGGTCGTCTATGTATCTCGTCCATAGAAGAATATTGTCTGTCCACTGGTCTTTGGCCTCCCCCCAGGCCTCGTGCTTCTCCCACCAGCTGACGAATAAATTCGCGTAGCTGGGAGAGAAGCACGAGCCCATAGATGTTCCTCTAACCTGTTTGTATAGCTGTCCTGCAAACAAAAATATATTATTGTTAAGGCAGAATGTTATCAGTTGTATCAACATTTCGTTGTGGTCCCGATATTGATCATGTTTCTGATCTAGGAACCACTTCACTGCAGCAATACCGTTTTCATGGGCAATACAGGTATAGAGGTTGACAACGTCAAGAGTTATTAACAGGAAACCAGGTTCCCAAGCAATATTGTCAATTAGTCGAAGAAAGTCCTGTGTATCCCTCACATAGGAGGGAAGTTCCTTAACAATTGGTGCAATATAACCATCAATGAATCTAGATGCGTTCTCCAGTAAACTGCCAATTGCCGAGACAATTGGCCGTCCTGGAGGTCTCTTTGGGTTCTTATGGACTTTTGGCAAGTGATAGAATGTTGGAAGAATGGGTGAATCACATTGTAGGTACAACAGTTCGTCCATATTCAGCATTCCTTGTTCTCTCCAGACTCCCAACAATTTGTTGAAGTCCTTAATGCTTTTGTTGTATTCCTGCCTGTTGATTGTTATATAGCAGTCTGTATCCCTTAGTTGTCTCAGGGCCTCCTCCTGATAGTTCTCTTTGGTAAAAATAACGATGTTTCCACCTTTATCGGAGGGTTTAATTTCGATAGTTTCATCACTGCTTAAAGATTTTATTGCTTCCCATTCTTTTCTGGTTATATTTGATTTCTTCACATCTAGTTTATCTTTTGCCAGTTTCTCAAGGTCCATAAGCACTGCATCACTGAAGACGTCAATCGCATCATACTGTGTTTTAGGAAGTTTTTTCGATTTCTTTTTCATGCTGCGGGGGTCTCTTATTTGTTTGCTCGCACTAGATGGAGTTTGTGCCTCGGTGTCTTGAGTATTCGTTGTAGTCAAGGCAGTATCATTTATAGTCTCCAAAAGTTGGGTAAGCGTAACGCTATCTTCAACTTCATTTTCCGTTTGGTTATTTCCATCGCTTGGATCATTGGGATGCATAGCAAAGATCTTTTGGAATTTCAGTTTTCTGATATATTTGAAGAGGTCAATTTTAGTATCAACCAAGTTGAAATCGTTGGTGGGGCAAAAGCTCAAGCCTTTCTTGAGTACACTCTCCTCATCTCTCGTTAGTTTTCTTGTGGAGAGATTGATGATGGTTTGATCTTTTACCACTTTGTGTGTCTGGAAGCACTCCTCGTTACTCTTGGCGAGGCGGTAGCGACATTTCCCCCTCTTGCCCCTCCTCGTTTTCCTCTTTGATTTGAAGGATGGTTGCGTTGTTGTGGCCTCTGTCTTGTTTCTTTTATCACCTGAAACTCGTCGAAAAAAACATTCTCGTTTTGTTCATCGCTGGTTTTGTCTCTGCTCCCATGTGCCCCTGTTCGTTCTTCATCAGAGATTTCGGCTTCAGATTCCGAAGTTTCTGCATTGTTGGCTGCAGGGGCCCCTTGTGCCAAGCGTTTCCTGGTCGCATCAAACTTGCGAGCAAAAGTCAGAATTCTTCCTGACATGTAGTCTTGTTCATCTCTGAGGAATTTATTCTGTTTTCTTTTTCTAATTCCTAGTTCGTATTCCTTAACTCTTTTGATCATTGTGGCTCTTAAATCGTCACTGGTTTTGGTATCTTTTTCATTAGCGATCGTTTTCTCCAGGTCTGCTATTTCCTTTAGACAATCATCTCTGTCTATCCAGGCATATTTTATTAGCATTTTTACCATTCCTTTAGCGCTCTCTGCTGTATATTCAGCCCATTCCTTTAGCAGGGCTGGATTTGGTCTTTCGTATGAGGCCACTGTAAATATGCGGAGACCCCTTGGGATTCGATCGCAGTCCACATAACGTTGTAGGGACGTGGCTTCCCACCACTTTCTTACTTCTCTTTCCATTAACTTTTCGAGTCTCTGAAATAATATTTTTAGATTACTCGGAGGGGCCGGAGTTGTAGTTTCTTTCCCAGCTTTTGCCTGTTTATCTTTAGTTGTTTTAAACATTATTTCAGCCGCTGATTCTCTCTCAAGCATCAAATCTCCTGTGTTTGACATCGTGTTGATTTTATCTTATTTTGTAATTTCGGCATGCAACGCACAAAGTTCTATACTCGGAGGTGGTGTTTGCAATTCGATACACACTTGCGGGGCTAAAAAAATATTCACATTGGTATTTGGAGTCGGGACAGAAGCGCATTCACACATAAACGTACTTTCGTTGCCGCTTCACTCACCAGATCGGAGCGGGTGTCTCGGTTCGCCTGCCGTAATCCCAGCAGAAACGCCCAAGTTTCTCGCCTTTCTCCAGGGTTCCACGGCACTCGATTTTACTTTCCGTTTTCTTTTTCGATTGAGCATTCCATTCTGCTCAGCGGCTCAGTTGAATACTTCTTGCTTCGGGGCAAACGGCCATCAAAATTTGCACAACAGAGTCCTCACCGCCATCGCTCCTCTTAGTCCCGGGTGCTTGGTCCGCGGTGGTGAGCCGCTTACGTATTTCGAAACAGTCCACTCCAGTCTGGCTAGACAAACGACCAGCACGCCATACCATTTGTTTCAAAAATATTTAATTTAGGCCCCTACCCCCACAACAGACGCGTTTCGCCAAGAGGCTTCGTCAGTGTTCACCCGTGTTGTAATGCACAACGCCATTTAAAGCCAACTCATCATGGAAATCAATGACGGTTTTACATTTTCAAAATACAATTCATGGCAGCCATCTTTCAATGTGCAAATCTCACAGAAATATATACATATCATAGCGTTGTAATATCATAAAGTGCTCAGTGCTGATTAAAAACATCCAGGTAACCAATGAATCTTATTTTATCTAAAGTGCACGCATGCTAGTATTCAATCAAACACCGTTATACCCTGACTGTTGCGATGTAGATGTTCAAGTTCATCTCGGATCATTGCCCTTAAATTAACAACGCATACAGGACTTTTTACTCGCTCAGACCTGCGCCCTGAATGGGCTTATACAAGAAATTTAAATCTGAACATCATCACAACACAGTGAACAGCACCTCAAATAAATTATTTTGCAGGACATTATTGTCAGAGTTTATAGTTCATCCTTCACCTCATCAAAAAAGTTCAATCTTGTCAAAGGAAGGATCAAGACCACTCCACGCCACTGAATTCCCATTGTTTGGCATCACTTACTCTCAGATGATCTATCAGTGTCACCTTGTGTGTGATGTCTTGGAGGAAAAAGACACATCTCACTATGGCTAAACCTGGAAGTAGGGCAAAGACTAATGCTGATGTATTGGTGTGAGGGTGCCTCTGAGGACATAAGTAGAGGCAGTACAATACAAAATCCCATAAGAACTTCCCAAGCACCATATACATCCTTGCACAATGGTCCAAGAGGGAAGTGCCTTCTAGATACTTTACCCCATTTATTTTGCTTCCTGGCATAAGCCTACCTTTGTTTTAGGGTAACATTTTAGTCGCCTTATCAATTTTTAGTTTGTTTCTTAAAATGT